>NC_083709.1:28967500-33767500 GCF_033118175.1 Dama dama
AAAAAGCAGAGACATTACTTTGCCAACAAAGGTCTGTCCAGTCAAAGCTATGGTTTCTCCAGTAGTCATGTATGGATATGAGAGTTGGACTATAAAGAAAGCTGAGCGCTGAAGAATTGATGCTTTTGAACTGTGGTGTTGGAGAAGACTCTTGAGAGTCCCTTGGACTGCAAGGAGATCCAACCAGTCCATCCTAAAAAAGATCAGTCCTGGGTGTTCATTGGAAGGACTGATGCTAAAGCTGAAACTCTAATACTTTGGCCACCTGATGTGAAAAACTGACTCATTTGAAAAGACCCTGATGCTGGGAAAGTTTGACAGTGGGAGAAGAAGGGGATGACAGAGGATGAGAAGGTTGGATGGCATCACTGACTCAATGGATATGAGTTTGAGTAAACTCCGGGATTTGGTGACGGACAGTGAGGTCTCGCATTTTGCAGTCCATGGGATCTCAAAGAGTTGGACACAACTGAGCGACTGAACTGAACTGACTGACTTATCTCCGAAAGAAATTAGATCTATTTACCTTAGCTCAGAAGGAAAACAAATGAGTCTCAACGATCAGACTTATTTCTGTCTTGATTATAATTTGAAAAATAAAGCAGAGGCAAGAAAATATTTACCTTTGCCAAAGGGAGAGTGTTAAGAAAGGGGGGGAAAAGCCACATCATCTATTTCTGCTCTTTTGACCCACTCTCCATTCCTTGGATTCTTTAACGTTTCCCTCGACGGTCCTTCTGCTCTTATTTTTTACTCATGTGTCCTCACTCATTGGAATGTAGAAATTTTATTTTAGCACTTAGGATAAATGGATCTCATTTCTAAGAGAGTTTGGAACATCAAAATCCTCTATTCATAGAAGAAAATACTCACTTTCTGACATGGTTGTTATCTAAAATATCAGGCACCTCAGTTCAGCTCAGTTCAGTTCAGTCGCTCAGTCATGTCTGACTCTGCGACCCCATGAACCGCAGCACGCTAGGCCTCCCTGTCCATCACCAACTCCTGGAGTTTACTCAAACTCATGTCCATTGAGTTGGTGATGCCAATCAGCCATCTCATCTTCTGTCATCCCCTTCTCCTCCTGCCCGCAACCCCTCCCAGCATCAGAGTCTTTTCCAATAAGTCAACTCTTCCCATGAGGTGGCCAAAGTATTGGAGTTTCAGCTTCAGCATCAGTCCTTCCAATGAACACCCAGGACTGATCTCCTTTAGGATGGACTGTGGATCTCCTTGCAGTCCACTAGAACAAGGGAAATAACATTGTTTCTCTGACTCACTTTAGTTTAATTTTTTAATGGGAAAATTATATTTTTCAGGCAAACTTGTATTTATTGTAAATAAATTCTTGTGTTTTCTCCTTGTGAGATGGGTAACAGAATAGAATTCTCTAGGAGAAATTAGAAATAAAAATTATTTATGAGCAATCTAGAATAAAGGTAGCAACGTTAAAACAGGATACACAAATAGCCACAGTCCTAATCACTTTTTAAAATCAACATTAGGTTAACTTGCTAAGACTTTAAAGGATCCACTTTATAAAAACTCCTATTCAGTATACTTCAGCAACCTAACCGCACATTGGAATGGGTCGTTTTTGCTTGTGTGCTCAGTCGTGTCCGACTCTGTGTGACCCCATGGACTGTAGTCCACCAGGCTCCTCTGTCCATGAGATTTCCCAGGCAAGAATACTGGAGTGAGTTGCCAATACCTACTCCAGGGGAATCTTTCCAACCCAGGGACTGAACCCGGGTCTCCTTCATTAGCAGGTAGATTCTTTACCACTGCATCATCTGGGAAGCCCACTGGAGTGGGAAGTTTTACTAATTCATCTTTGACCAATATACTGAAGAATTCCCTTCTTCATACTGCTATAAATATGGTTACTAGTATTACAGTAAAAACATCCTTTATCAGTTTCATAAAATCTAATGTGTTCCTTTAATACCACCCTTACTTCCAAGTTTTCTACTTCAAAAAGATCCAACATTCATTGGAAGAATTATCCAGGAAATAAAACAAGAAATTGTTGTTTAATCTTAAAATTGACAGGCAAAATAACATGGACTTACCATCGGTCGAATTCTTTCAAAATATTTTTATTTTTTCATATCAGTCATAGATGTTCTTGGGTATATGGTAACAATAACTAGTCATTTCCAGACCTGACAGATGAACTCCTGGACAAAAATTTAATAAAAGACTTGCTTTCTGCCTTCCTAAGAAAGCATCAAAGATACCATCTTTCCTTTGACTGTTATGAATAAGCTGAGAAAACAGCAGATTACTAAGATAGTATTCACACAGCCTCTGTGATAATAGCTCAAAATGAAATTAAACCTGTCAACAGCTGCAGCATATATAGTGACCCTTTTTCCATCTACCAAAATCCCTAAACTTTTTCTATAGCTAGGTCATCATTAATAGAACAATGTAGGGGACAATATTTCAAACTGATAAATTACCAGGTACAACTATCCTCTTTCTCTTCCAGTATTCTGATGTGTTAGTGGATTTCCCCTCTGGGATATTAGAGAAGCATTTGTATATGTTCGTCTTCTAAATAGGGTTATGGGCTTTCTGCTTGTGCAGGCTTGCACAGTTGTTAATTACCAAAAAAGAAAAAAAGGCTGAAGGATCCCAGAACCCCATAATTGATATTTATGCCTCTTCCTATAAACTAGAATTCAAGGTATAAAAAACAACACCAAATTATCTCCTTTGCAAAGAAAAACAGCTACCAATCAAACTTTAATCTTTGATTTTTTTCTTTTTCCTTAGGGTTCACTATTATTTTCCAATTATTCCTTTGGGGTTTTTATTATTGTAGAAAAAAATAATACAATATTTTAATATAGTTGTATTAAGCTTAGAAATTAAAATGTCTAAACTAGTCCTGCCCAACAAAAACTTTGTGTGATAATGGAAACATTCTTTCTGTGTAAGTGCTGCCCAATAAGGACAGGTAGCCACCATCCACATGAAGCTATTAAACAATTGAAATGTGGTAGCACAACTAAGGAACTGAATTTGTAATTCCAATTAGTTTTAATTAATTTGAATTTAAATAGCCTCATATGGCTAACGGTCACCATATGAGATAGCACAGATTTAGACCAATCAACATTCAGATGGCTGAGATGACTTTGCAACGTCCCTCTAAAGTTTCTGTCTCCAAATGGACACTAATAACTATTTTGAATTACATTTTGAATTGTATTTAATAATTCTTTAAAAAAAAACAAAATTCAGATTTGACTACTCTAAAATGCCAGTGGTGCATGGGTACATGTGAGGGGGGTGGGGTGCTGAAAGTTTTCTATTTGCTCAACTTGTATTTCACAAATGGGTGTTATAAGAAGAAGCATATGCCTATTACTTACCAACTAGTTAAGACAACACATACAAATACAACCCTGAATAATACAGAGCAATAAATGATTGGTCTGCATCTGTAAGTGCTAAAAGACTTGGAAGATTAGAAAGACTTTTTTCACTAACTGTAATCAATATGGCTTCCTAAAGAGAATAATAAGACACTTAAGTTATACTATGTACAAAATTACTCATCTACTCTCTGAAGAGGTTCTGATTTTCATTTAAAAAATAATTGGATGGCCATTTTAAAAGCAATATATTATCAAGAAAAATTCTACCAGTAACCAGGTGGTTAATTAACAGCAAATCATTAACTTCTGAGAACAGCATTTCAAATGTTTTATTGGTTAAATGATGATAAAAATATCATCTTTTTAAGTTAACTTCAAGTATTATCATAAGTGTAAAAATATCTAAAAATGCTTTTGAAACTAACTGTGAAAAATAAGTACAGTGCACTGTCTTAGGGATTAAGACTTGGTAAGAAAATGGTTATTTCTCCACGGATGCCAAAATATATCATGAGAAACGCTGGGCTGAAAGAAGCACAAGCTGGAATCAAGATGCTGAGAAAAATATCAATAACTGCAGATATGCAGATGACCATCACTTCATGGGAACTAGATGGGGAAACAGTGGAAACAGTGGCTGACTTTATTTTGGGGGGGCTCCAAAATCACTGCAGATGGTGATTGCAGCCATGAAATTAAAAGATGCTTACTCCTTGGAAGGAAAGTTATGACCAACCTAGATAGCATATTAAAAAGCAGAGACATTACTTTGCCAACAAAGGTCCATCTAGTCCAGGCTATGGTTTTTCCAGTGGTCATGTATGGATGTGAGAGTTGGACTGTGAAGAAAGCTGTGTGCCGAAAAATTGATGCTTTTGAAGTGTGGTATTGGAGAAGACTCTTGAGAGTCCCTTGAACTGCAAGGAGATCCAACCAGCCCACCCTAAAGGAGATCAGTCCTGGGAGTTCATTGGAAGGACTGATGCTGAAGGTGAAACTCCAATACTTTGGCCACCTCATGCGAAGAGCTGACTCATTGGAAAAGACCCTGATGCTGGGAGGGATTGGGGGCAGGAGGAGAAGGGGATGACAGAGGATGAGATGGCTGGATGGCATCACTGACTCGATGGACATGAGTTTGAGTAAACTCCAGGAGCTGATGATGGACAGGGAGGCCTGGCATGCTGCTATTCATGGGGTCGCAAAGAGTCAGACATGACTGCGTGACTGAACTAACTAACTAACTAAAAATATCTTTCTAGAACTAGACAATAAGGAATTAAAACCCTGGATAACCCTAAAATTACCCACCATGGGGTCATGGGGTCATAAAGAGTCGGACACGACTGAGCAACTGAACTGAACTGAAGAAAATGGTACAACAAACCACAAAGTAAAAATACTTGGTTACTGGCTAAATTTTCAGAATTTTAGAGAAAAAAATATATATAACTCAAAATAAAAATTTACCCTAGCCATGAAAGTACACAACTCTTTGGATGATTCTACCAAATGATTCAAATGCCACTTTCTCTAAACAATAAAAAAGCAATGTGGGTATTAATGAAGATCTGGCATCTTGTCTGTACAGGCTACTCAACAAGGCAGACAACCTTCAGACAGAAGATACAAGCTGTCAGGTTCATCCAGCTATAATTGGAGTATATATTGACTTCGGTCAGTTTAGCAAAGAGAATATCAACTTACAAAGTGCTATGATGGAAATGTGATAAATGAAGATCACTATTAATATGTCTGCCACTTTCAAAAAGATTCTTCTTCAGAAGTTAATAGGAATTTTAAATTGCCACAACAATTGCATGTCAACATGAGCTATTTCTTGATTACTAAACATAAATTTATAATATATTAATTTGTTTGAGCGTATCTTTTCTGTCATTTAATTCAATTAAAATTGAATAATTGTAAACATGTAAATCATTAGAGCTTAAAGTAATTTTCAAGTAAAAATTAACTAAGAAGATAAAAATTACTCATATTCAATCAAATTTTGCCATCAAGCTTATTTTTCTGATGAAATATTTTCAACAAATAAAAACTTAAAATGAGGTGTTGTAATAGAATCACTAATAAATCCTTAACTTCATAAAATGATTAACCCTTCAATTATGCATATTATACATTGGGTTAAGTTTATCACTGTATTTAGTTAAGAGTTCAACTGGTCCACTTTCCCATAAAGAAAACTGTTTCACAAAGAAATATATATTTCAGAAGTATAAGGACCTATCAATAATGGATATATTTGGAAGCATGAAATTGACAATGCTTCGGTTTGATAGACCCCAGAAATGAAAATGAAATTACAGTCACTCTGGATAAACTACCTATTGTTTTATGTAGTTTTGTTTCAAGCTTAAACATAAAGAGAAATAAAAATAAAACTAATTAAATTGTTTTCACTGAAGCAGCATAAGATTACATTATAACTGAAATTCATAGTTTACAGTGTCCTGAAAAAACCTGAGCAGGCTTCTTAGCTCAAAGAGCATTCCTAGACCACCACCAACTTTTGCTAATTTAGTAACAGGAAAACTGGGTTTAAAAACTCTGTTCTTCATTCTCATTTAAATTCAAAATATTATTTTATTTAAGGAATTTAGAAATCAGTAAAAAGAAACTCAGTTATCCTGACCACATAATAAAAACTATCTTTAGTTTAGCATAAAGAACCATCCCTTTGCGTCAATTTAGTTTCTAGTTCATGAAATCACATCTTATATACCAGAATAAATTAAAAAACCCACTACTGCCCTACTGAATTAGACTATTATCCTCAGTTAGATACCATGAAACAGTTTCAATAACATAATGCAATTAAAATAAAGTACTTTAAATCATATTAACATGATCACTTTAATCTCATATAGAAAATATTGAGGATGTTTAATTTTTTACCTTCTAAGTATTTTAGCTTAGTAAATCCTATTATGTTTGCCATTAAAATACAACTAATGCTAAAAGGTACACAATACTTTTTCACCGTAGGCTCTATGTGACTACAGACTAGAGACTTGGCACTCGATGGCTCCAAGGGAATCACTAATGAGCTACAAAGCCTTTACACCTCTGGGTCAGGAGTTTGGATTAGACCTAGGTTGGGAGTGACAGAAAGTCGTTACCATCTCATGATAGTTCAATGGTTTATGTGAAGGGAATTCATTGTTTCAGGCCACTTTCTAATGAACAAGCATCCACCTTACAAAAAGTCACCACTGCTCTTGACAGTAATTGGCAGAGACCTAAAGAATGAAAAATTCAACCAAGAATGTATTCCCTCCATGCTATGACTACCATATCCAAGTTAGCAAATTTTTTTTAATGGGAAAGATGCTTTGCACATATGTCTATAAAAAGTATACCTAGGAAAGATAAAGAAAAGGATAAAAAAAGAGCCACCCAGAACAGAATAAATCAAAATGCATAAGACTCATCATCAAAAGCTGTACTTAGTACTTATATGACAAAGATAATTAATTCAGAAAAGGCACTTATCTATTAATCTGTTTCTCTCCTGGTAAGACGGCAGTAAAATTTTAATAATGTTACTTGAGGTCTATAGATTAGAAAGTCAAAAAGATGATAAATGCCTTGCAAAAAATAGTGTTTCTTTAGTAGAAAGCTGTCACTACACATGTCATGGTTATTCTCTTTAGAAAACCATATTGGTTATAGAGTTCATCAAAGAAGCCTTCCCAGTCTTTCTCTTTCCAAGCCTTTTAGCAACTCAAAGATACACACATTGCTCTGTATTTTTCAGGGTTGTTTTTATGTGTTTGTCTTAAGCTATTTAACAAGGAATTATTGTTGTTTTTAGTCCCTAAGTCATGTTTGACTCTTTGCAATCTCATGGACCATAGTCCACCAGGCTCCTCCGACTATGGGATTTCCCAGGTAAGAATACTGGAGTGGATTGTCATTTCCTTCTCCAGGGGGTCTTCCTAACCCAGGGACTGAATCTGTGTCTCCTGCATTGCAGAATTCTTTACTGCTGAGCCACCAGGGAAGCCTTAACAAGGAAGAGGCACATGCTTATTCTTATTACAGTCCCATTACATGAAATACAAATCTGAGCAAATAAAAGACAGTTAATACACATATAAACACACACACAACTGATATTTTAGTTTAATAAAATATGAACTTTGCTTTATTTTATAATTATATGACAAATTCTAAATAGAATTCAAAATAGTTATTAGTGATCACTTGAAGACAGAAGTTTCAGAGGGATGTTGTAGAGTGCTCTGAACCATCGAAGGTTAATTGGTCTAGATCTGTGTGCTACCTCAAATGGTAGCCACTAGCATGAGGCAACTTAACTTCAAATTAATTAAAACTAAATTAAGTTAAAAACTCAGTTCCTGAGCTACACTAACCACATTTCAATTGCTCAATGGCTCCATATGGACAGTGGCAACCTCATTGGGCAACACTTATACAAAACATTTGCGTCATGGCACAAAGTTCTTTTGGATGGTACTGACCTAGACCACATTTTCAGCCTTAGAGAAAACATTAATATTAAACTGGTATATCACTTAAAAATCTTTTCAGATGTATGCAACACAAAACCTTACTCAGATCAATTTAAACAAAAGGTTCAAACTCTCATAAATGTAAGTCAAGAGGTAGGCTAGTCCTCAGGATAACTTTGATCGAGTACTTAAGTTCTATTTCTTTGGGATCCCCTTCATTCTTTTTTCCTCTGACTTGGTTTCATCTTCAACATATCTTCCTTCATGCCAGAAAAGTGGCTGTGGCAATTCCCAGTTTCTCTTCTGGGTCAGAAAACTTCATTCCTTGAAGTTTCAAACATTCTTATCTTTTTGTATTTAATTGACTCAAACTGGGTTCCATGGTCAGCAGTAAAGAATCTGCATGCAATGCACAGCCATGGGATATGTAGGCTCAATCCCAGGGTCGGTAAGATCCCCTGGAGGACATTGCAACTCACTTCAATATTTTTGCCTGGAGAATCCCATGGACAGAAGAGACTGGAGGGCTACAGTCCACAGGGTTGCAAAGAGTCAGACACGACTGAAGCGACTTAGCACGCACACACAGGCCTTCCTGCATAAGACACTGACAGGCCACCTGGCTTAGGCCCATATTCCTGAACTGTAACTGTGAAAAAAGGCTAAGATTGACAAGCCTTAGACCAACCAGGACTTACTCCCTGGAGTCAGAGAGTGGTCACCTTTCTCTGAAGCACTTAGACAACACAGCAGAAGTGCAGCTACATGAGAATTTGGAAGAATCCTTATCAGAAAGGAAGGGTGAAATGAAAGGAAAGGTAGCCAAACAAGAGTGGTTACTATTGGCAGATGAAAACACTTGTTTTATTCCACAATTTTTATACATTTACTAAGACTTCCTTTAGTATTTGACAATTTAGGAGTCAGTATTCCCACCACTTGCCCCAAAACACCCAAGTACAAAAATAAGTAGCAGAAACATCTCTATTTTTAAATTGTATGAGACTCTGACATTTGAGTGGGTAGAAAAAAGTGAGGCAAGTGACAAGGTTTGTGCTACCATGGAAGATAATTAAAATATAATATAAAAAGAAAAAACTTCTCATCTGGGCAGGAGGCTAGGGAAAGCAATCCAAATTAACATACCTAAAAAAAGAAAAAAAGGTTTTGCCCCAAGGCAGATCTTGAACAACTCTCCTAACCATAATCTAATTTGGGTCCTCTAAAAAAACAAAAACAAAAACAAAAACAAATCTGAGACATTAAGCAAATATCTAGAGATAGTCAGAGCCAAAGTCAAAACTCAAACTAGATCAAACTCTAAAGCTCGTTCCAGATTGCCTTTATCAAAAGACTGTCTGAGCCAAAGCCTATATGCTATGTAGTTTCCGTTAAGTTCCCAGGTCACATGTACTAAGGAAAAAGGCATGATGGGCAAAGCACTGTGCTAAGTACTACTAGGGGAGATGAGATATAAACTTAAAATATATACAATCAGTGCTTTAAAGCTTATCCTAAGTGTTCAATTAGTCATTCAGACAAGAAGCTCCACCTGAGCAGAGATGGAGAGAAAAGAAGAGAAGAAACCAATAACTACAGTAATAAGCTAAAGGGAAAGATGGATCTATGAGCTGTTAGGGCATTATGAAAGCCAAATGCATCTGAGGCAGATTAACATGAAAACTTTTCAGAAAAAGAAAAACCCTAATTCTTCATTTATAAGCATTTATAAATTTTAAAATACTTTCACATCCATAAATTTCAGTAACAGCTACTATATATCAGCTACTCTACAATAGTATATCAATCCTAATTGTAGTTGGTATAGAGAGGTCATATGATTTGATGGGCGTCCCTTGTGGCTCAGCTGGTAAAGAATCCTCCTGCAATGTGGGAGACCTGGGTTCGATCCTTAGTTTGGGAAGATCCCCTGGAGAAGGAAAAGCTACCCACTCTAGTATTCTGGCCTGGACAATTTCATGGACTGTATAGTCCATGGGGTTGCAAAAAGTTGGACACAACTGAGTGACTTTCACTTCACTTCTTCATGCAATTACAGTCACTGTGTGATTGTAATTACATAGTGAAAAGCAGATAGGGAACTCAAACCCAGATCTGTGTGATTCTAAACACTGTACTCTTCTCACTACATTGTGATTTCTCTGTTTTATTTTACCTTCAAGTTGATATTTAGAGGTAGATAGAGTGTGAAATTTTGTACTATTTTAACTGAGCTGGGTTGAGAGTAGAGAGATAGATAATTGGAGAGAGAATATTCAATAAAATTTCATATGTAGGAAATAGAAAAAAATTGATTTTTTTATTTTTGGGACTCACAGGCAATCAAGGTAGACTACATTCCTGGGTGATGAAAATGCCAAAAAATCAACATTGATCCTCTAGGGGAATTTCAGAATTCCTTTCCTTGTGGAAAGGATGGAAGACATGTGATTTTATGATTGCTTTTGACTGCTCTTTCTATACCCAGCATGAGATTCATCCACATAAGGGCATACATCACCACAAAGAAAATGTAGATTAACAAAGTACAGAAGGAATTATATTAGGATTCCAGCCCATAGAATTGAGTCTTAAAAGAGGGAAGAAGAAAGAGGAAGAAAACATTCAGAGAAATAAATGAATTTTTAAGTACTGGGTTACCTAAACTAGACTGCCTATTCTTAGGAATGGACAGAAAGCAAGGATTTAAGTGTTTGGAAAATAATTTGCTATGGACATCAGGACTTTCTCCACTGAGATGTGGGAGCCTACATTAGCCCTAGTATTATGGCGTGCATTTCCCAGTATACCTGTACTGGAGCAACCATACCCCTGCTAATACGAACAAAACTAAGGGAAGGTACTAACAGGAAACCCCTTTCAGAGTCCTACTGTTTTATTATCACAGTTGATAGTTCTAACACTCCAAAACCAAAACTATCAGACAGTGGATATCTTCACTGGGGAGAAGAGAGTCCAACAGGAAACACAAGGAAAAGAGTTTCAATCTAGAATCACCATTTCAAAGACAAGAGTAAACAAAATCAAAATGTCCATAAGTAAACATGCTAATATCAAAGTCTAGCAGAGTATTATTTTAAGGACTATTTTAAGTGCCTTTATATTTTCTACTATTAACATTATTTTGCTCATTTAAAAAATGTAAGACATATAGATACACATATAAGACATACATGGGTTTCCCAGGTGACTCTGGAAAGAATCTACTTGCCAAACAAGAGACAAGGGTTCAATCTCTGGGTAGGAAAGATCTACTGCCAAAGGAAATAGCAATGCACTCCAGTATTCTTGCCTGGGAAATCCCATGGACAGAGGAGCCAGCGTGGCAGGCTACAGTCCATCGGGTTGCAAGAGCTGGACACAACTTAGCAGCTAATCAACAATGACAACATAAGACATACATATCTTATAATACATAAATATATATAAGACATCTGTGCAAAAGACTATTAATATTTCACTGCATATCCTTCCAAAACATTTGGAATATTTAGGAGATACATACAGATTCTGAGATTTATATCACAATTTATAATGACTGGAAAAAAAGGTTTATATCTTTAAGCAGAAGTTTGGGAATCACTGGAGTAAATTGTCTTAACTAAAATAAAAGTTAGATACAAGCTCCATTAATCATAAATGTTAAAAATACTACATGAATTTTAAGTAAGTCTAAAGGATGAGAGGAAGGATAAAAATCAAAGATCTTTTAGAAAAAAATCGTGGCAAAAATGCTTTTATGTTTGTATTTACAAACTAAATCTTAAAATTTTTATCATTGATTAACATTTTTTAATCTAATGACAAATTTAAACTCTTTTAAGATAATGTTTTAATTTTCAAGATTTTTTTTAAGAACATTAAAAAAATCAATTTTCTTTTAAAATAAAAGGCATAATGCTACATTAACTCTGTGAGCTCATGTAAAGTGATATTTTCTCTCTCTCTTCTAGACTCAAGTGTTTATTTTCTATCTGGCTAGTTTTACTGAATCATTGCCTAATAATATATCTTCAAGGGCTGAATTGAAATTTTAATGGGTTAAATAAGCACTTTGGATTTAAAGCATAAAATAATATTGCTTTCTCCAAAATCCTTTTCTTTCATATCCTCGATATATTTGCAAAGTTTTTAAAGCCATAGACGTTTGCTATCTGAGATGCCCGAAACTGAGTAAAATGAACTCAGGAAAGAAAGGTAATCTACAGTATGTACACAAAGCCAAGGTATAAATATTGTGCAGACTTTTTTACTCACACTTTTGGGGGATCCAGTTGTTGCTGTTGTTCAGTCGCTAAGTTGTGTCCAACTCTTTGTGACCCCATGAACTGCAGCATGCCAGACTTCCCTGTCCTTCACTATCTCCCAGAGTTTGCTCAAATTCATGTCCATTGAGCCAGTGATGCTATCTAACCATCTCATCCTTCGCCGCCCCCTTCTCTTTTAGCCATCAATCTTTCCCAGCATCAGGGTCTTTTCCAATGAGTTAGCTCTTCACATCAAGTGACCAGAGTACTGGAGCTTCAGTTTTGGCATGAGTCCTTACAATGAGTATTCAGGGTTGATTTCTTTAGGATTGACAGGTGTGATCTCCTTGCTGTTCAAGGGACTCTCAAGAGTCTTCCTCAGCACCACATTTCAAAAGCATCAATTCTTTGGCACTCAGCCCTCTTTACGGTCCAACTCTCACATCCATACATGACAACTAGAAAAACCACAGCTTTGACTATACAGACCTTTGTCAGCAAAGTAATGTCTTTGCTTTTTAATACGCTGCCTAGGTTTGTCATAGCTTTCCTTCCAAGGAGCAAGCATCTTTTAATTTCAAGGCTGCAGTCACTGTCCCCAGTGATTCTGGAGCCCAAGAAAAGAAAATTTGCCACTGCTTCCACTTTTGCCCCTTCTATTAGCCATGAAGTGATGGGACTGGATGCCATGATCTTAGTTTTTTGAATGTTGAGTTTTAAGCTAGCTTTTTCACTCTCCTCTTTCACTTTCATCAAGAGGCTCTTTAGTTTCTCTTTATTTTCTTCCATTGGAGTGGTACATTCTGCATATCTGAGGTTTTCGATATTTCTCCCAGGAATCCTGATTCCAGCTTCTGATTCATCCAGCCTGGCATATCACATGATGTACTCTGCATAGATATTAAATAAGCAGGATGACAGTATACAGCCTTGACGTACTCCTTTCCCAATTTTGAACCAGTCTGTTGTTCCATGTTCAGTTCTAACTGTTGCTTCTTGACCTGCATACAGGAAACAGGTAAGGTGGTCTGGTATTCCAATCTCTTTAAGAATTTTCCACAGTTTGCTGTAACCCACACAGTCAACAGTTTTAAGTAGTCAATAAAGCAGAATTAGATGTTTTTCTGGAATTCCCTTGCTTTCTCTATGATCCAAAGAATGTCGGCAATTTGATCTCTGGTCTCTTTGCCTTTTCTAAACCCAGCTTGTACATCTGAAAGTTCTTGGTTCACAAACTGCTGAAGCCTAGTCTGAAGGATTGGAGAAGGAAATGGCAACTCACTCCAGTAATCTTGCCTGGAGAATCCTGTGGACGGAGGAGCCTGGTGGACTGCCGTCTATGGGGTCGCACAGAGTCGGACACAACTGAAGCGACTTAGCATGCATGCATGCATTGGAGAAGGAAATGGCAACCCACTCCAGTATTCTTGCCTGGAGAATCCCAGGGATGGAGGAGCCTGGTGGGCTACTATCTATGGGGTCACACAGAGTCAGACACGACTGAAGCAACTTAGCAGCAGCAGCAGTCTGAAGGATATTGAGCATAACCTTACTAGCATGCGAAATGAGCACAATTGTTTGGTAGCTCAGACATTCTTTGGCATTGCCCTTCTTTGGGATTAGAATGAAAACTGACATGTCCCAGTCCTGTGGCCACTGCTGAGTTTTCCAAATTTGATGACACAGTGGTGCAGCACTTCAACAGCATCCTATTTTAGGATTTGAAATAGCTCAGCTAGAATTTCATCATCTCCACTAGGTTTGTTCACTGTAATGCTTCCTAAAGCCCACTTGATTTCACACTCCAAGATGTCTGGCTATAGGGGCGTGACCACACCATCATGGTTATTCGGATCATTAAGACCTTTTTTGTATAGTTCTTCTGTGTATTCTTGCTCCCTCTTCTTAATCTCTTCTGCCTCTGTTATGTCCTTACCGTTTCTGTCCTTTATCTTGCCCATCCTTGCATGAAATGTTCCCTTGATAACTCCAATTTTCTTGAAGAGATTGCTAATCTTTCACATTCTATTGTTTCCCTCTACTTCTTTGCACTGTTCATTTAAGTAGGCCTTCTTTTCTCTCCTTGCTATTCTTCAGAACTCTGCATTCAGATGGATATTCTTTCCTTTCTCCCTCGCTTTTCACTTCTCTTCATTTCTCAGCTACTTCTAAGGCCTCCTCAGACAACCATTTTGCCTCTTTGCATTTCTTTTTCTTGGGGATGGTTTTGGTCACTGACTCCTGTACAATGTTATGAACCTCTGTCTGTAGTTCTTCAGGCACTTTGTTTACCCTTCAAGGGATCTAATCACTTGAATCTATTCATCACCTCCACTGTATAATCATAAGGGATTTGATTTAGGTCAAACCTGGATGGCCTAGTGATTTTCCCTTCTTTCTCCAACTTAAGCCTGAATTTTGAAATAAGGAGTTCATGATCTGAGATACCATCAGCTCCAGGTCTTGTTTTTGCTGACTGTATAGAGCTTCTCCACCTTCAGCTGCAAAGAACATAATCAGTCTGATTTCAGTACTGACAATTTGGTGATGTGCATGTGTACAGTCATCTCTTGTGTTGTTGGAAAAGGGTCTTTGCTATGTCCAGTGTGTTCTCTTGACAAAACTTTGTTAGCTTTTGCCCTGCTTCATTTTGTACTCCAAGGCCAAACTTGCCTGTTACTCCAATTATTTCCTGACTTCCTACTTTTGCATTCCAATCCCCTATGATGAAAAGGATGTCTTTTTTTTGGTGTTAGTTCTAGAAGGTGTTGTAGGTCTTCATAGAACCAGTCAGCTTCAGCTTCTTTGACATCAGTGGTTGAGGCATAGACTTGGATTATTGTGACATTGAGTGGATTTCCTTGGAAATGAATCAAAATCATTCTGCCATTTTTGAGATTGCACCCAAGTACTAAATTTCAAAATCCTTTGTTGACTATGAGGACTACTCCGTTTCTTCTAAGGAATTCTTGCCCACAATAGTAGATATAATGGTCCTCTGAATTAAATTTGCCCATTCCAGTCCATTTTAGTTCACTGATTCCTAAGATGTCAATGTTCACTCTTGCCATCTCCCACTTGATCATGTCCAATTTACCTTGATGTATGGACCTAAGATTCCATGCTCCTATACAATATTGTTCTTTATAGCATCAGACTTTACTTTCACCACCAGACACATCCACAGCTGAGCATCCTTACCACCTTGGCCCAGCCGTTTTATTCTTTCTGGAGCTATTAGTCATTGTCCTTCGCTCTTTCCCAGTAGTATACTGGACATCTTCCAACCTGGGGGTTCATCTTCTGCTGTCATACCTTTTGGCCTTTTCATACAGTTCATGGGGCTCTCATGGCAAGAATACTGGAGTGATTTACCATTCCCTCCTCCAGGGAACACATTTTGACAGAACTCTCCACTATGACCTGTCAGTCTTGTGTTGCCCTGTAGGGCATGGCTCATAGCTTCACTGAGCTAACAAAGTTCCTTTGCCAGGACAAGGCTGTGAATACTTACCTTTAATACTGATAAGATTAATAAGTGTCTTAAAAAGTGTTTATGTTGTTTAAAGTTCCCCCTCCAAAAAAAAAAAAAAAAAACAGTGGAGCTTATTACAAGTGGAGCCAGAGTGAAGTTAAGTCAGAAAGAGAAAAACAAGTATCGTATATTAATGCATATATATGGAATCTAGAAAAATAGTACTGATGAACCTATTTGCAGGGCATGAATGGAGACACAGATGTAGAGAACAGACTTGTGGACTCAGTAGGGGAAAGAGAATGTGGGACATATTGAGAGAGTAGTACTGACATACATACACTACCACATATGAAACAGAGAGCTAATGGGAAACTTCTGTATTACAAAGGGAGCTGAGCCCAGTGTTTGTGACAATCTAGAAGTATAGGATGAGGGATTTGGAGTGGAAGGAAGGTTTAAGAGGGAGGGGCTATATATATATGTATATATATATCCATACACGTTAACAACTGATTTGCATTGTTGTACTGCAGAAAACAACACAACATTGTAAACTAATTATTCTCCAATTTAAAAAATATTTAATTGTATAAAAAAATAAAAACAAACAAAAAATTCCTTAAAGAAATGTGCTGGTGGTTTGTTTGGGGATATTTCCCTAGAACCCTCAGAGTAAGAGGTTTTACACTCAGCATTTAGCATTTGGGGTGAGAAGTGCTTCACAACTGGGACAAAGTGCCTTGTATAAAATTGAGGTTCAATAAATAACTGTTGATTTGATTTGAGGTGCCATCAGATACAACTTGGAAATCTTGGAAAGTTTGCTTTTAGACACTTTAGACAGCATATCAGAGGGAAGAGAAAGAAGAACATAGATAAAAAATAAATTCTGCTAAATGACTTCTTGAGCTTCTCAGATGGCACTACTGGTAAAGAACCCGCCTGCCAATGCAGAAGACATAAGAGACGCGGGTTTGATCCCTGGATTGGGAAGATCCCCAGGAGGTGGGTATGGCAACCCACTCCAATATTCTTACCTGGAGAATCCCTTGAACAGAGGAACCTGGTGGGCTACAGTTCATAGGGTTGCAAAGACTCAGACACAACTGAAGCAACTTAGCACTCACACACGCACGCAAATGACTTCTTGACACTTCTCACAAGACAACAGGAATTCTCTGCAGAACATTGAATTTTCCAATGCCTGAATTAGGACCAACTGATTTCTCAACTGTAAATGGAAGAAAATCCAAATTCCTTAACCTGTCATGCATCCAGAATCTCAACACATCCTGTTCCATTTTATTTCCACCACTTTATTCCTCTGTTTCAAGTCAAATTGTTCCACTCCCAGTTCTCCATATACATCCAAACTGTTCCTATCTATGTCTTCAGGCAGTCCATGCCCTCCCACTTAAATTACTTTCCTTGTCCTGCCATTATCATCTCTTAGGCACAGCCCAAATGCCACCTCTTCTAGAAAGCCTTCCACGATCTTGACTTTGATAAGTTATGTTTCTTTCTGATCTGAATAAGAAATTTATATATACCTCTTTCATTGAATTTATTTTCTGTTTTATGCTTTGCTTAAATAGGTCCTACTTTCCCTATTAAATTAAAAACTCTTTGATAGATAAAATATATGTCTATGCTACAAATTCACTGCCAAGTTCCTTTTGGATTCTGTCAGCAGACTCTCAATTATTTTAATTTAAATGAATCATCCAAAAAATTTATAGCACTTAATACACCCACTTCTCAGAGATATGAAATTCAGTTTTTCTTTATGTAATTTAGTTGATAGTGCCAAATAATGTTTGGAAAAAAAAAAACAACTTACTGATTAACAGTTGTTTCTCATTTCATGGAAATCACCAAAACAAAAGTCGGATAAATTACTTTTTACAGAGTTTTTGGTCTAAATACAGAACAAATCTCAGTGATATAATACTTGTAACTCCTTCTCAGGACTGCTTATAACTATCATCAGTTCAGTTCAGTCGCTCAGTTGTGTCTGACTCTTCATGACCCCATGGACTGCAGAATGCCAGGGCTCCCTGTTCATCACCAACTCCCAGAGTTTACACAAAGAGTCCATTGAGTCGATGATGTCATACAACCATCTCATGCTCTGTCATCCCCTTCTCCTCCCGTCTTCAATCTTTCCCAGCATCAGGGTCTTTTCCAGTGAGTCAGTTCTCTGCATCAGGTGGCCAAAGTATTGGAGTTTCAGCTTCAGCATTAGTCCTTCTAATGAATATTCAGGACTCATTTCCTTTAGGATGGACTGGTTGGATCCCCTTCCTGTCCAAGGGACTCTCAAGAGTCTTCTCCAACACCACAATTCAGAAGCATCAATTCTTCAGCACTCAGCTTTCTTTATGGTCCAACTCTCATATCCATGCATGACTACTGGAAAAACTAGCTTTGACTAGATGGACCTTTGTTGGCAAAGTAATGTCTCTGCTTTTTAATATGCTATCTAGGTTGGTCATAACTTTTCTTCCAAGGAGCAAGTGTCTTTTAATTTCATGGCTGCAGTCACCATCTGCAGTGATTTTGAAGCCCAGAAAAATAAAGTCTATGACTGTTTTCATATAACTGTCATAGACTGTAAAATACACTTTGAACTGGTTTAAGTGAGGACAGGATTGTAACAAAATATATATTTGTAATTCTCCCAAGAATACACAAACATAAAAACGTGTGTTGTTCCTTCAGAAAGCATTGGAGGCATCTGATAATATAAAAATAAAAGCAGCACCTCAAAATCTTTTTGTATAGAAATTGACAACAGGAAAATCTAAAATTCAGCTTAAACTTTGGAAGCTAACCAAATGCTGAGAAATCTACAGAACTTATTTTGTGAAATCTTGGTTTTCTATTTGTTGAAGTAAGTATAATCTAATATAAAACAAATAGACATTAATGTGTATGATTTCAATAACTTACTCTTTATTCCCGGCTTTACTGAGAAATAACTAAGGAGTTTCTTTTGGAGTTACTTTGAGAGCTCTACCAGGTAACTCCAAAAAGAACTCCTCAGTCTGATTGGCTAAGATTTATGCAAAATCAATTTTTGTTGGCGGTAGCTCTTTGAATTGCTTATTTTCCTTAATTGGAAATTATCATTTACAAGGACCCTTGACTCTAGTCTTTCCTCCTCTCAGAATTTCTCAGCTACTTCATCCTTATCCATCATTCATAATATGCACAAGTATTTCTGTTGCACAAGAGCAAATAAGTAAGATCTTTTCTCAAAAGAAATAAATTATATTAGCTTACTCTACTTTTCCAGTAACATGCTATTCAGAAGTATAAATAATCTTATATCCTTTAGAGCTGGAAATTCCAAATAAGGTGAATTACATTGAAATATACCCAATATCAAAGTATACCATCAACAACTTCAAAGAGTAACTGAATATCCATATATTATGAAGTAGATTTTGCTGAATTCTATTTTTCCTTCTTCAAGTCAGCTTTATTGAAATACAATTATCCATATAGCTCCTTTATTCCTCTTTGAGGTCAATCACAGCCCTAACCTCCATCCCTGGTTTTGTTTTCTATCCCAATAGTTTTGCCTTTTCTAGAATGTAATATAAATAGAGTCCTACAGCATTTAGTCTTTTGTTTCTGACCTCATTCATTTAGCATAATTATTTTGAGATTTATCCATGTTGTCTGATATACTAATATTTGTACCTCACTCCTATTCATTGCTAAATAGCATTCTATTGCATGAGTATAACACAAACTATTTAACCAGTCATCCTTTGATGGACTTAGGCTTGTTTTCAGATTTTAGTTATTATGAATAAAACTTTTATGAACATTTGACTAGGGTGAGCCTTTGTGTAGACCTGTTTATATTTGTTTTGTTTAAACACCTAGAAGCAAGATTGCTGAATCATATGGTGTGTGTTTATAAAAAACTGCCAATGCTGTTTTCCAAAGTGACCTTATCTTTTTGTACTCCCATCAGCAACATAAGAGATTTCAGATTGTACCAAAAGCGCATCATCGTTTATTATTGTCAATCTTTTTTAAGTTTAGTTACTATAATGAGTCTATAGTGGCATCTCAATGTGATTTTAACTTACATTTCCCTATAATATTGATCTCCAATTCCACTGCTTTCTTTAGGGTACATATATATTTCAAGGCTTCCCAGATAGCACAGCGGTAAAGAATCCGCCTGCCAATGGAGGAGATGCAAGAGACACAGTTTCGATCCCTGAATCGGAAAGATCCCCTGGAGTAGGAAATAGCAAAACCCACTCCAATATTCTTTGCTGGAAAATTCCATGGACAGAGGAAACAGGTGGGCTCTAGTCCATAGGGTCACAAAGAGTAGGACATGAGTGAGTGACTGAGCACAAACACACATAATAACTAATGATGTTGAGCATCTTTTCATGTGCCTATTCTGTCAAATGTCTGTTTAAAACTTCTGTCTGTTTTTAAAATTGGATTATTTTTGGCTGCCTGATGTGAAGAACCAACTCATTAGAAAAGACCCTGATGCTGGGAAAGACTTCAGGCTGGAGAAGAAGGGGACGACAGAAGCTGAGGTGGTTGGATGGCAACACCGACTCAACAGACATGAGTTTGAGTAAACTCCAGCAGTTGGCAACGGACAGGGAGGCCTGGCCTGCTGCAGTCCATGGGGTTACAAAGAGCTGGACACGACTGAGTGACTGAACTGAACCACTATAAAAGTTCTTTATAAACTTCAAGTCCTTTATCAGATATGTATGTGGTTTTGCTGAATACTGTAGTACATATCTTTTTGAATACTCATCCAATGACTTTATAGGTTAAATTAGAAAGGACTATACCACTCAAGATCAAATTCCCCAAGAACTGTACCATCCAAAGGTCAATTTCCATTAAGACTATATCAACCAGTGGTCAACTTCCAAAGGACTATTCCACTTAAAAGTCAAATTCTATAAAGTCAGCCAAATGGCAAATTCTCTGAGTACTATACCATTCAATGTCTTAGGGAGAGAACAGATTTCATCGATCATATTCTGAAATCAATCACTGTGTGTTTATATTAAAAATGATTATGTCTTATACCTTGAAAACAAAAAGTGCTTAGAATTTATACTGAGGCCAATTTTTGAAAATATTTAGCAGTACTCCACCACACTTACACTTTTAAAGATTGAATAAACCTTACTAACTCCAGTTTCTCTTTTCCATGTCCACACTCGTATTCAGGCACAGGGTTATATTAATTTGTATTTGTTTATTTCATTGCATATGTTATTTTGATGTTAGTAGTATCTCCTCCCCTAAAAATCACCCTCTGTTCTGTCTTAACTACAGAGGCTAGCATGCAGTTCAGTATTTAGCTGTGTGTCAGTTGGGCTCCCAGGAGGAAGCAGATTTCACACTCAAAGGGAATAATAAGGGACTATTCACAAAACAGTAAATAAGTGTTAAGGGAAATCAGCAAGCCACAATTGCTATTACTCCTAGGTATGACCAAAAAAAAAAAAAAAAAATGGAGAGAAAGAAGTTGCTGGAACCTGAAGAGAATAACTATCGCTACAAGGGCAGTGGTCGTTTGTAGGTAGATTTAAGCAATCTTACAAAATCAGGAAGAAAAAATACTTCAGTCTTATTTTCCTTCTGCTCCCAATTTGCTAATGGGGACTACCACAGAGAACCCAACAGAAAGGATGAGAGTAGGAGATCAAATTAATGTACTCCATAAATGTCAGCCTCCTAGGACATACAAGAGAGAGAAGAGTGAAGAGTGGATTTGGATTTGGATAGGCCACAGAAATCATTAAAGAGAGGATAATAAATGAGCCCTAATCACTGAATAGTTACTCCAAGTACAACTCTAAATGTACAGAAGAAATGGAATATAAAATATTAACAATAAGAATTATCAATGTTCCCACAAAAATATTAATGACTTATTGACTCAAATGTTCAATAGACTCTTTATGTTTGGAAACAGGGCCATCCCACATAACAGAAATAGGACATATATTCAGGGTTTTTGTTTTGTTTATGACTAAACATTAAATTCTTAAAAGAGGGTGGGGTATTGGGGGAAGAAGGATGACAGAAAGTAGCATTGATATTTATTTCCTTACTTATCAACATCTCGGAAAAATATCACTGCTACCATTCTTGAACCACCTACTGCTATCAAAAGGTACATTTTTTAAAAGTTACATAAATGCACACTTTAACATTTTTCATTTCATAAAAATATTTAATTTACCTCCTTAATCTAAACATTTACACCACATTCAAGAAAGTATCTTGAAAATGGCATAGAATTAGGTATTTGGTAGACCTAAGTTTTCTGGAAATCTCTTGCTTTTTTGATGATCCAGTGGATGTTGGCAATCTGATCTCTGGTTCCTCCGCCTTTTCCAAAACCAGCTTGAACATCTGGAAGTTCATGGTTCATGTATTGCTGAAGCCTGGCTTGGAGGATTTTGAGCATTACTTTACTAGCATGTGAGATGAGTGCAATTGTGCGGTAGTTTGAGCTTTCTTTGGCATTGCCTTTCTTTGGGATCGGAATGAAAACTGACCATTTCCAGTCCTGTGGCCACTGCTGAGTTTTGCAAATTTGCTGGCATATTGAGTGCAGCACTTTCACAGCATCATCTTTCAGGATTTGAAATAGCTCAACTGGAATTCCATCACTTCCACTAGCTTTGTTTGTAGTGACGCTTTCTAAAGCCCACTTAACTTCACATTCAGGAATGTCTGGCTCTAGGTGAGTGATCACACCATTGTGATTATCTGGGTCATCAAGATCTTTTTTGTACAGTTCATCTGTGTATTCTTGCCACCTCTTCTTAATATCTTCTGCTTCTGTTAGGTCCATACCATTTCTCTCCTTTATCGAACCCATCTTTGCATGAAATGTTCCCTTGGTATCTCTTATTTTCTTGAAGAGATCTCTAGTCTTTCCCATTCTGTTGTTTTCCTCTATTTCTTTGCATTGATCACTGAGGAAGGCTTTCTTATCTCTCCTTGCTATTCTTTGGAACTCTGCATTCAAATGGGTATGTATTTCTTTTTCTCCTTTTCCTTTTGCTTCTTTCTTTTCACAGCTACTTGTAAGACCTCCTCAGACAACCATTTTGCCTTTTTTGCATTTCTTTTCCATGGGGATGGTCTTGATCCCTGTCTCCTGTACAATGTCACGAACCTCCATCCATAATTCATCAGGCTTTCTGTCTATCAGATCTAGTCCCTTAAATCTATTTCTCATTTCCACTATATAGTCATAAGGGATTTGATTTAGGTCATACCTGAATGGTCTAGAGGTGTTCCCTACTTTCTTCAATTTAAGTCTGAATTTGGCAATAAGGAGTTCATGATCTGATCCACAGTCAGCTCCTGATCTTTTTTTGTTTTTGCTGACTGTGTACAGCTTCTCCATCTTTGGCTGCAAAGAATATAATCAATCTGATTTCGGTGTTGACCATCTGGTGATGTACATGTGTAGGGTCTTCTCTTGTGTTGTTGGAAGAGGGTGTTTGCTATGACCAGTGCGTTCTCTTGGCAAAACTCTATTAGCCTTTGCCCTGCTTTATTCCATATTCCAAGGCCAAATTTGCCTATTAACCAGGTGTTTCTTGACTTCCTACTTTTGCATTCCAGTCCCCTATAATGAAAAGGACATCTTTTTTGGGTGTTATTTCTAAAAGGTCTTGTAGGTTCAGAAAAACATCTATTTCTGCTTTATTGACTATGCCAAAGCCTTTGACTGTGTGGATCACAATAAACTGTGGAAAATTCTGAAGGAGATGGGAATACCAGACCACCTGACCTGCCTCTTGAGAAACCTATATGCAGGTCAGGAAGCAACAGTTAGACCTGGACATGGAACAACAGACTGGTTCCAAACAGGAAAAGGAGTATGTCATGGCTGTATATTGTCACCCTGTTTATTTAACTTATATGCAGAGTACATCATGAGAAATGCTGGGCTGGAAGAAGCACAAGCTGGAATCAAGATTGCCAGGAGAAATATCAATAACCTCAGATATGCACATGACACCACCCTTATGGCAGAAAGTGAAGAGGAACTAAAAAGCCTCTTGATGAAAGTGAAAGAGGAGAGTGAAAAAGTTGGCTTAAAGCTCAACATTCAGAAAACTAAGATCATGGCATCTGGTCCCATCACTTCACGGGAAATAGATGGGGAGACAGTGAAAACAGTGTCAGACTTTATTTTTTTGGGCTCCAAAATCACTGCAGATGGTGACTGCAGCCATGAAATTAAAAGACGCTTACTCCTTGGAAGGAAAGTTATGACCAATCTAGATAGCATATTAAAAAGCAGAGACATTACTTTGCTAACAAAGGTCCATCTAGTCAAGGCTATGGTTTTTCCAGTGGTCATGTATGGATGTGAGAGTTGGACTGTGAAGAAATCTGAGCACCGAAGAATTGATGCTTTTGAACTGTGGTGCTGGAAAAGACTCTTGAGAGTCCCTTGGACTGCAAGGAGATCCAACCAGTCCATTCTAAAGGAGATCAGTCCTGGGTGTTCACTAGAAGGATTGATGCTGAAGCTGAAACTCCAATACACTGGCCACCTCATGCGAAGAGTTGACTCATTGGAAAAGACCCAGATGCTGGGAGGGATTGGGGGCAGGGGGAGAAGGGGATAACAGAGGACAAGATGGCTGTATGGCATCACCAACTCGATGGACATGTGTTTGAGTAAACTTCAGGAGTTGGTGGTGGACAGGAAGGCCTGGGGTGCTCCGATTCATGGAGTCACAAAGAGCTGGACACGACTGAGCAACTGAATTAACTGAGACCTAAGTTGGTATTTGGGCTCTATCTTTATGGTGGTAAGACCCATACAAAATATTTAACCTTCTAAGCAAAAATTTCCTAATCTGAAAAGGAAAAAAAAAATAGTAATGACTTTAGGACTGGGATAAACTTTAAATAATCTGTAAAGAACTTCTCATCACAACATCTGGATCACTGTAATCTCTCTATAAATATTAAACTTCCTCCAGTTTTCACTTGGCCGGGGAATGTTTTTGGATCCTAAAGAAAGTATTACAGATACCACTTGTCAAATAATTCTAGACCCATTTTCCTTGTAAAAGAAGGGATAGCCAAATGATGTAGATGACAATAGGAATACTACTACCTATAAAGTCTGTATTTAGTACTCTATTCCACTTACCTTTTTTTCTACACATACTCTGGATTCACTCTAGTTTTATCCAGGTTTGAAAAAAAAATAACATTTTGATTTCAGAAAACTCTTTAAATCATCTATAAAATATGCTGGAAATTAACTATTTCCTTAAATCTCTAACTGAAGGCAGGAAGAAAAGAAAGAATATAAGGAAACTAATAATCTCTGAAAATAATCCATGGACTGGGTGAGCAAGTCATGCTTATAAATAGCAAAGACTGTAATCACCAAAACCCAACAAGAGGCACAGGATTAAACTAAGGAGATGCCTTGAAACTTCAGAAGAGAAAACACATGTGGACTGGAAAAATTCTCACAATTGTGAATTCACAAAATTCACACAAAATTCACAAAATAGCAACTGCTATTTTCCATGTATTCTGCCTCCAATAAATTTCTATGTAGCAACTCAAAGACACTTACTCCTTGGAAGGAAAGTTTTGACCAACCTAGATGGCATATTAAAAAGCGGAGATATTATTTTGCCAACAAAGGTCCGTCTAGTCAAGGCTACGGTTTCTCCAGTGGTCATGTATGGATGTGAAAGTTGTACTATAACGAAAGCTGAGCACAGAAGAATTGATGCTTTTGAACTGTGGTGTTTGAGAAGACTCTTGAGAGTTCCTTGGACTGCAAGGAGATCCAATCACTCCATTCTAAAGGAGATCAGTCCTGGGTGTTCATTAGAAGGACTGATGTTGAGGCTGAAACTCCAATACTTTGGCCACCTGATGTGAAGAGCTGACTCATTGGAAAAGACCCTGATGCTGGGAAAGATTGGGGGCAGGAGGAGAAGGGGACGACAGAGGATGAGATGGTTGGATGGCATCATCGACTCGATGGACATGGGTTTGGGTGGACTCCGGGAGTTGGTGATGGACAGGGAGGCCTGGCGTGCTGCGGTTCATGGAGTCACAAAGAGTTGGACACAACTGAATGACTGAACTGAACTGAACTGAAATATTGACTCATTAACTACTCAGGTACTCAAATATATCTTAACAAAATACTTGAACATATTTATTCTGAGTCTCACAAGATCATGTAAACAAAAAGCTTTACTCTATTTAATTGAGAAAACTATATATAAAGAAATGCTTACATATACACTTTGTGTGTATACTCAGTTGCTCAGTCGTGTCCAACCCTTTGCCATTCCATGGTCTGTAGCCCACCAAGCTCCTCTGTCCATGGAATTTTCTAGGCAAGAATACTGGAGTGGATTGCCATTTCCTCCTCCAGAGGATCTTCCTGACCCAGGAATCAAACCTATGGTTCTTGCATCTCCTGCATTGGCAGGCAGTTTCTTTACCAATAGCACCACCTGGGAAGTTTATATACATTTACCTAATTTAAATTTTTGTCACTCATGTGTGTGAGTACTACTGGATTTAATTTTTTGTTATTAATTATTTGTATAAGTGCTACTGAAAATTGGGCATCCAGTCCCATGACTTCATGGCAAATAGATGGGGAAAAAATGAAAACAGTGACAGACTCTATTTTCTTGGGCTCCAAAATCATTGTGGACAGTGACTGTGGCCATGAAATTAAAAGATGTTTCCTCCTTGGAAGGAAAGCTATGACAAACCTAGACAACATATTATAAAGCAGAGACATCACTTTGCTGACAAAGGTCCGCATCATCAAAACTATGATTTTTCCAGTAGTCATATATGGATGTGAGAACTGGACCAAAAAGAAGACGGAGCACTGAAGAATTGATGCTTTGGAACTGTGGTTCTGGTGAAGACTCTTGAGAGTCCTTTGGACAGCAAGGAGATCAAACCAGTCAATCTTAAGGAAAATCAACCCTAAATATTCATTGGAAGGACTGATGCTGAAGCTGAAGCTCCAATACTTTGGCTACTTGATATGAAAAGCCAACTCTTTGGAGAAGACCTTGATGCTAGGAAAGATTGAGGGCAGAAGGAGGAGTGGGTGACAGAGAATGAGATGGTTGGATGGCATCACTGACTCAACGGACATGAGTTTGAGCCAACTCCAAAAGATAGTGAAGGACAGGGAAGCCTGGCATGCTGCAGTCCATGGGATCTCAGAGAGTCCAACATGACTGAATGACTGAACAACAACAACCAAAAATTATAAAAGTGGTATCTTTTCATTTTATCTATTGGATTAATTTAGTACCTACTACTGGGTAAGAATCTGCCTGCCAATGCAGGAGACACAAGAGACATGGGTTTGATCCCTGAGTCAGGAAAATCCCCTGGAGTAGGAAATGATACCCCACTCCAGTATTCTTGCCTGGAAAATGTCATGGACAGACGAGCCTGGTGGGCTATAGTCCATGGTGTCCCAAAGGGTCAGACATAACTGGGCCACTGAGCACACACACACTGGGAAGGGCATAATCTGATATTGGAAAATATAAGAGGAAGTAATATTTTGACATTTGGATGCTATTGCCATCTAGGACTGGTTATATTTACTTAACTAATAAGATAGATATGGGGCTTCCCTGGTGTGTCAGAGGTAAAGAATTCACATGCAATACAGGAGACACAGAAATGCAGGTTCAATACCTGGGTCAGGAAGATCTCTTCAAGAAGGAAATGCCAGCCTATTCCAGTAATCTTGTTTGAAAATTCCCATGGACAGAGGAGTCTAGTGGACTACAGTCCATGAGGGTCTCAAAGAGTCAGACATAACTGAGTGACTAAACAACAACAAAAGATAGATAACATTCTGTGAAACATCTGTGTTTATCATTGGCATGCCAAGTTATATACCTAAAATTATTATGTTATATGAAGTGTTAAGCCTACTTCTGCTCAACTGACTGCTCAATCTAGATAAAAGGTAACCTCTAGCACTTTTCTTGGCCCTTTGGTAAAAGGAGATAAGTGCAATTTATGGGGACACCATAAGAAGGAGGACTCTCCTGTGCTTTGGAATTAAAATACATAAATGAGATCCCTCCAAAAACCACAGCAGAAAAATCAGAATGAAAAAAAAAATTTCAAACTAACCAAATGAAAGAGGTGGGAGGGTATTAAATTTCTGTCAATGAATAAACCATCCCACCTACTAATTTCCTCAACTGAAATTATATCTAAAGTACCAGCTTCAATTTTAAATAATAATAGGTACCATTTATTGAAGAAAGAGCTTTATATACATTGTGTCATTCAATCTTCAGCATAACTCTATGAGGTACATATTATGGTTTCTATTTTATAAGTGAGAAGATTGAAAGTCAGAGACATTAGCAATATGTCAAAAGTCATACACTTATAAGAAAACAAATATTAATGTTTTTTCAGTAGACAAAGCTTGTGTTCATAGTCATAATCTTAGGTTGTCAATTATATTAAGTGCTTTCTACCTTAAGGTAGAAAACTCCTTAGGAAAGAAACAGGCAAATAATCAAACAATGATATCTTTGTACTATTGGTAGATTCCAAAAGATTACAATAGTTATTTTTTAAAAATGTTATGAAAGCTAAGTATATTGTTATATCATGGCTGAGTTATTTAGGACTTGATAACTGAAAATCTGTTTCTCTATATAAGCAATGAGGAAAATCACTGGCAAAAATCCTCAAAATAAACTTTTTCAGAACTCTGAAATTAACTAAAAATGTGCAACAATATAGTAAATGTATACTCAAGGAAAAGAGATGAACATTGATAAGAGCAGCAAATTTAGTGGCATTTTAACTTGCCCTAATCCTGTCTTCCCAACATTCCCAAGCTTGAAAACCAACAACTTCACAACAATAGTAGCTGTGAAATCCCTGAGTCTGGAGAGCACAGAATGGGTTTGGAACTCCTCCAAAAGCCTTAAGCCCCTAGAATAGCACTATATCACCTACCAGCTCCCTAAAAAGTACCATTCACAAGGTATGTCTTTATTTTGACCTGATGCAGAGGGCATCCTATGAAAAATGACTTACCTCCTGGGCATTTCTTAAAAACAATCAACAATATTTAATGTGGCAAGAGACAACTCTACACATGGATATTACCAGACAGTCAAACCAAAATCAGATTGATTATATTTTTTGCAGCCAAAGATGGAGAAGTTCTATACAGTCAGCAAAAACAAGGCCTGGAATGACTGTGGCTCAGATCATCAGCTCCTTATTGCAAACTTCAGGCTTAAATTGAAGAAAGTAGGGAAAACCACTATTTAGGTATGACCTAAATCAAATCTCTTATGATTTTACAGTGGAGGTGATGAATACATTCAAGGGAATAGATTTGGTAGACAGAGTGCCTGAAGAACTGTGGACAAATGTACATTGTACAGGAGGTAGTGACTGAAACCATCCCCAAGAAAAAGAAATGCAAGAAGGCAAAGTGGTTGTCTGAGAAGGCCTTGCAAATAGCTGAGAAAAGAAGAGTAGCAAAAGGCAAAGGAGAAAGCGAAAGATATACCCAACTGAAAACAAAGTTCTAGAGAATAACAAGAAAAGAAAAGAAAAGAAAACCTTCTTAAGGGAACAATGAAAAGAAATACAAGAAAACAATAGAATGGAAAAGACTAGAGATCTCTTCAAGAAAGTTAGAGATACCAAAGGAACATTTCATGCAAACATGGGCTCAATAAAGGACAGAAACGATAAGGACCTAACAGAAGCAGAAGAGATTAAGAGGTGGCAGGAATACACAGATCTGTGCAAAAAAAAGACCTTAATAACTGAAATAAACATGATGGTAAGGTCACTCACCTAGAACCAGACATCCTGGAATGTGAACTCAAGTGGGCCTCAGAAAGCATTACTATGAACAAAGTGAGAGGAAATGATATAATTCCAGCTGAGCTTTTTCTAATCCTAAAACATGTGCTACACTCAATATGTCAGCAAATTTGGAAAACTCAGCAGTGGCCACAGGACTGGAAATGGCCAGTTTTCATTCCAATCCCAAAGAAAGGCAATGCTAAAGAATGCTCAAACTACTGCACAATTGTACTCATTTCACATGCTAGTAAAGTAATGCTCAAAATTCTTCAAGCTAGGCTTCAACAGTACGGGAACCAAGAACTTCCAGATATTAAAGTTGGATTTAGAAAAGGCAGAGGAACCAGAGATCTAATTGCCAACATCCGTTGGATCATAGAAAAAGCAAGAGAATTCCAAAAAAAATCTACTTCTACTTCATTGACTATGCTAAAGCCTTTGTCTGAATCACAACAAACTGAGAAATACTTAAAGAGATGGGAATACCAGACCACCTGACCTGCCTCTTGAGAAATCTGTATGCAGGTCAAGAAGCAACAGCTAGAAATGGACATGGAACAACGAACTGGTTCCAGATTGGGAAAGGAGTACGTCAAGGCTGTATATTGTCACCTTGTTTATTTAACTTCTAAGCAGAGTACATCACGTGAAATGCTGGGCTGGCGAATCACAAGCTGGAATCAAGATTGCTGGGAGAAACATCAAAAACCTCAGATACGCAGATGATACCACTCTAATGGCAGAAAGTGAAGAGGAACTAAAGAGCCTCTTGATGAAGGTGAAAGAGGAGAGTGAAAAAACTGGCTTAAAACTCAACATTCAAAAAACGAAGATCATGGCATCTGGTCCCATCACTTAGTGGCAAATAGATGGGGAAAAAGTGGAAACAGTGACAGATTTAATTTTGGGGGGCTCCAAAACCACTGCAGACAAGGACTGCAACTACAAACTTAGAAGACTCTTGCTTCAACAAGAGTTAAAAGACTTGCTACAACAAACCTAGAAAGCATATAAAAAATCAGAAACATCACTTTGCCAGCAAAGATCCACATAGTCAAAGCTATGATTTTTCCAGTAGTTTTGTATGGATGTGAAAATTGGACCACAAAGAGGGCTGAGCACCAAAGAATTGATGATTTTGAATTTTGGTCCTGGAGTAGACTCTTGAGAGTCACTTAGGCAGCAAGAAGATCAAACCAGTCAATCCTAGAAGTAAATCAACCCCGAATATTCATTGGAAGGACTGATTCTGAAGCTGCAGCTCCAATACTTTAGCCACCTGATGCAAAGAGCCAACTCACTGGAAAAGACCCTGATGCTGGGAAATATTGAGGACAAAAGGAGAAGGGGGTGACAGAGGATGAGATAAATATAATAGATGGCATCACTGACTCAATGGATATGATTTTGAGCAAGCTCTGGGAGATGGTGAAGGACAGGGAAGCCTGGCGTGCTGCAGTTTATGGCGTTGCAAAAAGTCAGACAGGACTTAGTAATTGAACAACAATGTAGGAATTGTCTAATCAGCAGATGCTTGAAGTGGTATTTCAGCTAGGACTACCAAGAGGACAGTCAAAAAAGTTTAAAAGAAAAAACTGGGTAATGAAGTATCCATAGGGGGCTTTGAAAAGCTCTGACATGTTACTGGAATCTAGAAGGCCACATCATGTTGAGGAATGTGTGCATGTCCAGTAAGTACCTAAGAACATATTAATCTCTCACCTCTGACTGACCTTGAGGTTCTGCACAAGTAGAAAGTTAAAGCCAAGGCAAAGTTATAAGCAATCAATTAGAGCACTCAGGCATGACCCAATATGCACATAGAGCCCTTCAAGCAAAGACTGGAAGATTTACCTATACAAATTATTTAAGGAAATCTCTCTCCAATTTTGAGCTGACCACTAGGCTAACCAAGTGGAGACATCAGTGGTCAGATATAACAAAGAACACAGACTTCCTATAATTATTCCAGAAAAGTCACAAATAAACACAAATGTCAACAAATAACAACAACAACAAACCCTGGAGGTGGTAGGAGTCTATTACCCAAAAGTATAGCATTGTATTATTTTAAATGTCCACATTTCAACAAAAAAAAGTATAAGATCCTCAAAGAAACAGGCAACTATGGCCAACACACAGGGGGAAAAGCAATTAAAAAAAAAAAACAGTTTCTGAGAAACATAGATTATAAAATTAACTAAATAGAGACTTCAAATCCCCTAATATAATTATGCTAAAAGAACTGTTAAAAAACCATATCCAAAGGATCAAAGAAAATTATTAGAAAAATGCTACTACTTCACACAACATACAAAAATTAACTCAATATATATTAAGAGCTAAATTTAAGAACCAAAATTTAAAAATTCTTAGAAGAAAAAATAGAAGAAAATCTTAGTTAGATAAGATATTAAAGGCACAAGCAACCAAAAAAATATATAAGTAGATAGGTAAATAGATATCATGAATATTAAAAATGCTTATGTTCAAAAGAACACCTCAAAAAATAAAAAGACAACCCACAGAATGGAAGAAAATATTTACAAATCATATATATAACAACAGATTTGTATCTATAATACATAAAGAACACTCACAATAATAATAAAAAGAAAAATTCCCAATTTAAAAATGGGCTAGATTCTAAATAGACATTTCTTCAAAGATATATAAATGGCCAAAAAGCACATGAAAAAACACTTAATAAGTTAGGTTCTCAAACACAATGAGGTACTGATTCATGACCACTACAATAGCTATAATCTAAAAAGATGTACAATAACAAGTGTTGCCAAGTTTGTGGAGAAACTGGAAGCCTCATACATAGCTAGTGGGGATGCAAAATGGTATATAGCCTCTTTGTGAAATAGTTTGGCAGTTCCTCAAAAATTAAACACAGAGTTGCCATATGAACCAACAATTCCTCTCCTAGGTATATTCCAAGGGAAATGAAAACATATTTCCACACAAAAACTTGCATATGAATATTTATAACAGCACTATTCATAATAGTCAAAAGGTTAAAATAGTTCAAATGTCCATCAACTGCTGAATGGATAAACAAATGTAGTATAACTATGCAACAGAATATCATGCAGCCATAAAAAGGAATGAAATACTGATGTATGTTACAACATAGATGAACCTTGAACACACTATCCTAAATATAAGAAGCCAAACATAAAACAACACATATTGTATGATTCCTTTCATATGAAATCTCCAAAATAGATGAATTCATCAAGGCAGAAAGTAAATCAATTGCTGCCAGAGGCTAAGGGGAGGAACAAACAGAAAGTGACTGCCAATACAGGGGGTTTCTTTTGGGAGTGATAAAATGGGAACTCTTCTGGGATTCAAAAGTGACAATGGTTGCACAACTTTTGAGTATACTAAAAACCACTGAATTGTATAGGTTAAACGAGTGAAATGTACGCTATGTGAGTTACAGCTCCCAAAAATGGCTGTGTTTTTCCTGTTTGTCTGTTTGTTTGTTTTTTAAGATTAGAAAGCATTCAGGAAATGGCAACCCACTCCAGTGCTCTTGCCTGGAGAATCCCAGGGACTGGGGAGCCTGGTGGGCTGCCGTCTATGGGGTCGCACAGAGTCGGACACGACTGAAGCGACTTAGCAGCAGCAGCAACAGGTTGCTGTGGCCTTGAGCCTTGGCAGAGGACAAAAAGTGGACTCCGGGTTCAGAGACAGAGGCTGGTGTCGCTTCCCCTCCACTCCCCCACCCCCGCCACTTCAGGCTCTCCGAAGGCTAGAGTTTGGGGTCCCACTCAGGTGCCTTTGGGTCACAGCACCTTGTCCCTACCTGTTCGGACCTCTGGGTTGAGCCGCCACTGCTCTGTGATCCTGACTAGAGGAGGTCAAGAAGCCCCCAGAGCTTTAGACATTGTGCGATACGCGAGGTAAGTCAAACTCCTCACAGACTAGTCTGAAGGGGGGAAACTTCGGCATCCGGGCACCTGGGTGTTTCTCATCCCAGGCTCCCCGGAAGCGCAGCTGTACATCTACCGAGATCTCGCGAGATCAGACTTCCTTCTCAGGTGCCTCATGTCTGCTGCACCGCCTCAGGGGATCATTTCTCCATACTCTGATCCACCCCTAGACGCTTCGCGCATCCCAGCCCAACCTGCCCGGGTTAGGACCCGCGTTTATTTCCCCGAACAGCCGAAGTCACGTACCTCACCTTGCAAGTTCCAACTGCACTGTGGTTTGCTTTCCTGGGAAACTTCACACTGCACAACCCCTGGGACTTGGCTCTGGCTCCAGCCCTGGCCTCATCCCTCATTCTCTGAGCATTCTACTTGGTATTCAAAGGAGACTATTTCCCAACCGAGAGACTTGGGTGAAGGAGCCAGTTCCCCCATCACTGGTGCAGATAGACGGACTGGGTCAGAGAGAGCAATGCCCTGAGGTTGCTCTTCAAGGTTAAGTGCTCTAGGAGGGACAGAGGCCCCCTGCCAAGAATTTTAGATGCCCCGCAGCTGCCACGACAAGCAACTAGCTCTGAGGATATTGGTGAGTGTCTGGGACTTTTTTGTTTTTTGTGTGTGAGAGCATGTGTGTGTTTTCTTTTTATTCCCTACTTGTTATTATTATTATTTTTTTTTCCAGTGGGTTTTGTCATACATTGATATTCCCTACTTGGAGCATCTTGCTTTTTCTCCAAAGCAGTGTCCAGATGAGGAGCCCAAGGTGCCTAGCGCCATAGTCTATGTACTCCTTAGTGTACCCCTTGGATTCAGGGAGTAAGGGCCATTTATTCCCTTGGACTCAACTTCTACTGGAAAGGTTGTTGCATTCATTGAGATTGAGTCCCAGGTCTTAAAGTGAGACTGTTTGCTCTGCCATAGTTCAGGGCATCAGGCTGTTGTTTTGGAAGGTTGGCAGTGAAATGTAGACACCCTGTAGGCTGTAGGTTTAATGAGCCTTTCTCCAGTATATGAGAGTGGCAAAACTACTGCCAATCCTGAATGGGCCCATGGTCTGCCTGTGTTCAGGCAATCACAGAGCTTGAGTGCCCCTCCTTCAGTTATTGGAGGCTCTAGGCAGGTGAGTGTGACATGGTCTGTGGTTTGCATAGACATATAGGCAAGTTGTCTTTGGAAGGCACTGTACTCTGGTCTATTGGAAGAGGAGAAAGAGATGGCAAAAGCTGACAGCATTGGGTATTATCAGGCAGGCTCCTGTTCAGGTCCTCTGACTGCCTGAACCTAATTTTCTAATTTCAGAATAAAATGGCATGTTCAAGTTGCTATGGCCTTGGATCTTGGTAGATGTCAGATTAGGATCCCAGGGTTTCATGCTAGAAGCCTAGGCCTGGGTGACTGTCCAGGGCCCTTCAGGGTCTTGGAAGGCTTTATAGATTTGTGGCCTGAGCATATGCAGTTCCCTCCCCAGTTCTGGCAGACCCTCCCATATATAGCATTTGGGCCAGAGGTAGAGAGAGAGAGATTGTGCGTGTGTGTGTGTGTGTGTGTGTGTGTGTGCGTGTGTGCGTGTGTGTGTGGTGTGTATGAATGTTGGACAAAACCTGGTAGGGATAAGAAATCAAAGCCTCAGAAAGAGGCAAAAATCACAAAAGAGAGTACCCCACCATGCTAGTGTTTTTCCTCAGAAACACGAAACAGCTTCCTGACCATAAAAGTGAGTGCTAGGAGAAAAAGTGGGCCCTAGAAAGGAGGCTGATTCATTAATCACTTAGTTCTACTCCAGGAAGAAAACAAATGCATTCTAAGACAAGTGAAATGAGACACTAGCCCAGGTAACTTACAGTCCTTACAAGGGACAAAGAGCCTCCTCATAAAAAAGAAAAATCCATCCAACAAAATTGCCAAGCAGGCATAAAACTCAATTCCTACTTCCACAAAGCTGTGAAGGCTCTAATAGAAACCTGCAATCACTGTCCTTAGAATAGAGACCCTCAGTCAGAGACTATCAGCATAGCTACTCATGAGATTACTACAGGCCCTAATCTGTAAGTACAAATGAGCTATCAAAAATTACCAGTAATTATGATAGGCAAGCAGTGAAAAATAAAGAAAAATAAGAGATGAACAGAACTCAGAGAACTAATTGCCAGTGATCAGAATCAAAACAGGAAAAAGCAGAAATTTTTGAATTAATTTTTAAAAATATTCTCAGAAAATTTTGAGAATATTGCCTCTGTATTTAAAAAGTAAAAGAAAACATATGAGCCACAGTAAAAAAATAATTGAATCTTTCAAAACATATTTGCTAAAATTAAAATTTAATAAAATAGCTGAGGGACTTCCCAGGTGGCACTAGTTTTAAGAATCTATCTGCCATGCAGGAGACATGAGACACAGGTTCGATCCATGAGTCGAGAAGATCCCCTGGAGGAGAGCATGGCAACCCACTCCAGTATTCTTGCCTGGAGAATGCCTTGGATGGAGAAGCCTGGAGGGCTACAGTCCATAGGGCCACAAAGAGTTGGATAGGACTGAAACGACTTAGCATGCACGCATAAAATAGCTGAATGACAGAATAGATTGTGGTGAAAATTAGTTATTAAACTGAGGGATTAAAATATGAGGTTATCCTATAATGCAAGGCAAATGGAAAAAGAAATCATAAGAAATAATGATTTTTAAAATGTTAGCTAAATCCAGAAATTCCAAAATCTGTTAGAACTTTGAACTGAAGAGCAAAAAGAGACTAGAAGGAGAAAATAATTAAATTACTTATTTCTCTTAACTGAAAATTCAAATCTTTAGATCGATAGGTCCCTAAAATGCTGAAAATGAGAAATGAAACCATGTATAATGAAACTGCGCAAGTATATTGCACATTGTCTAATATAAATGAGAAATTACCAATAAATGTTTTAAAAAATTTAAAAATGCAAAAATTCTGATCAATGAGAAACAAACCAATGGTAAGAAAATGCTAACAAAAAGAAAACAAAAGTGATAACATAAATATTGGAAAAATAGCATTGAAGGGAAAAAAGCATTAAATATGACATGATAAAAAATGATGTTTTATACAGATAAAAGATAAGAGGTTACAACAGTAATGAATATCAATGTACTTAATTCAATTCAGTTCAGTCACTCAGTCGTGTCTGATTCTCTGTGACCCCCTGGATTGCAGCACCCCAGGCTTCTCTGTCCATCACCAACTCCTGGAGCTTATACAAACTCATGTCCATCGAGTCGGTGATGTCATCCAACCATCTCATCCTCTGTCATCCCCTTCTCCTCCCCGCTTCAATCTTTCCCAACATCAGGGTCTTCTCAAATGAGTTAGTTCTTCACATCAGGTGGCCAAAGTATTGGAGTTTCAGCTTCAACATCAGTCCTTCCAATGAATATTCAGAACTGATTTCCTTAAGGATTGACTGGTTGGATCTCCTTGCAGTCCAAGAGACTTTCAAGAGTCTTCTCCAACACCACACACAGTTCAAAAGCATCAGTTCATTGGTGCTCAGCTTTATAGTCCAGCTCTCACATCCATACAAGACTATGATCATGGACTATGATACATGACTGGAAAAATGATAGCTTTGACTAGACGGATCTTTGTTGACAAAGTAATGTTGCTGCTTTTTAATATGCTGTCTAGGTTGGTCATAACTTTTCTTCCAAGGAACAAGCCTCTTTTAATTTCATGCTGCAGTCACCATCTGCAGTGATTTTGGAGCCCAAGAAAATAAAATCTCTCACTGTTTCCATTGTTTCCCCAACTATTTGCCATGAAGCGATGGGACCAGACGCCATAATCTTAGTTTTTGAATGTTGAGTTTTAAGCCAGTTTTTTCACTCTCCTCTTTCACTTTCATCAAGAGGCTCTTTAGTTCTTCTTTGCTTTCTGCCATAAGGGTGGTGTCATCTGCATATCTGAGGTTTTTTATATTTCTCCCAGCAATCATCATTCCAGCTTGTGCTTCATCCAGCCTGGCATTTCATGTATGATGTACTCTGCATATAAGTTAAATAAGCAGGGTGACAATATACAGCCTTGACTTACTCCTTTCCTGATATGAAACCAGTCTATTGTTCCATGTCCGGTTCTAACTGTTGCTTCTTGACCTGCATACAGATTTCTCAGGAGGCAGGTCATATGGTCTGGTATTCCCATCTCTTTAAGAATTTTCCAGTTTGTTGTGATCCACACAGTCAAAGGCTTTGGTGTAGTCAATAAAGCAGGAATGGATGTACTTAATTACACACATTTAAAATGTAAAACTCAACAGCTATTAGAAATAGAAGGTAGTTTCTCTTTCACGGAGTATGGGGCAAAAGATATTTGAAGGACCTTCCACTACAAAACATTTAGATCCAGGGCAAAACTTTTTACTGTATTATTGATCTTTCAGGAAAGTAAAGAAAACTTCAAAAGGGAAAGAGAAATAAAGGTATAACTGAAAGAGAAGCAGTACGTTCTAGGAAAATCTGAAAGGTAGGGTTGCATGAAGGACAGATGATGTACCGGTACTGCACCTGGTCTTGGCTCCCAAGAGAACCAGTGTGACTACATACTTGGTTTAAAGTAACTAATATCCTCTAGTCTCCAGAAGAAACATCCGTAAATATATCTTAGGGGGAAACATCATCAATTTAGTCCCTTAAGATTTCTTAAATTCAAATCAAACTTAGATGAGCCTACAATCAAGGAAATGTGAACAATGAAGTACACAAGTTTCTGTAAATGAATATCAACATCAATAATAAACAAATTTGAATACTCAAGAACTTTAGATATTTAAAATTATCAGCTATATGTATAAAAGAACTTGTATAAGATGTTATAGTTGAAATTTTTTTTTTAATAGTTTAATGTATTTTAATAGCAAACTTACAGGAACAGCACAGAAGACAGACAACATTAAAAACATGTACTTGCATGTAGGACAACTCAGTTAGAAAAGTATAGTGAATGGATGGAATCTACTGTATGATAAAAATGCTACAAACACCATTTAGTTGCAGTCAATACGAAATTTACTTGTTTTAAAAAAATCCAAATGCTGGCATTGTCCAGAAAAATTTAACAGGTTTATTTATAATTGTTATAAAGTTGAACTGCTGAAACTTGTTCACTGAAACATTTTGACTTTCATTAATGCTTTATGTCCCCGCATTTATATTAAAAATTCACACACAAATGAAAATGGAAAAACTGCCAATACCTGATTTCTGTCCCCTATTTTTCCACTTGCAATCATATACTTAGGTACCTTTTGACCCCATGGAAAAAAAAATATCTAACGTTCAGAACTACCAATAACAGGAAGAAGAGAATTTTTTTTTTTTTTTTTAAAGAATGAAATGTTTCCCATCATAGTGAATTCTTAAGCACGTTCTCCACGTATGCGGCGTGCTAGCTGGATGTCTTTTGGCATAATTGTTACACGTTTGGCATGGATAGCACACAGGTTGGTGTCTTCAAAAAGGCCAACCAGATGGGCCTCACTTGCCTCCTGCAAAGCACCAATAGCTGCGCTCTGGAAGCGCAGGTCTGTTTTGAAGTCCTGAGCAATTTACCGCACCAGACGCTGGAAGGGAAGTTTGCGGATCAGAAGTTCAGTGGACTTCTGATAACGTCTAATTTCACGGAGTGCCACAGTACCAGGCCTGTAACGATGAGGTTTCTTCACCCCTCCAGTAGAGGGCGCCCTCTTGCGAGCGGCTTTTGTAGCGAGTTGCTTCCTCGGTGCTTTACCACCGGTGGATTTGCGGGCAGTCTGCTTTGTACGAGCCATGGTATAGAGACCTCCTTATTTAACCCCCTTCTCCTTCGGCTGGAGCTCGGCGAGCTAGAGGCGGCGCTGGCATTGGAGAGCGACGGCGGCGCGGCGGCGGCTGCGAACACCAGTTGAAATTTTTTTAATGAAAATACCGCACTGAGCAAGCAACAGGAGACTATCTAGAGTGACCAGCTTCGCTGTACTGTGCTTAATTGCTCAGTCATGTCCAACTATTTGCAACCCCATGGACTGTAGCCCTCCAGGCTCCTCTGTCCATGGGGACTCTCCAGGCAGGAATCCCAGGCAGGAATCTCCAGGCAGGGTTGCCATGCCCTCCTCCAGGGGATCTTCCCAACCCAGGGATCAAACCCAGGTCTCCCACATTGCAGGTGGATTCTTTACTGTCTGAGCTACCAGTAAAACCCCAGAGTGACCAACAGATTTTTTTTTTTTAATAAGCAAATAAAATTTTGAAAGGGTAAAATAAAATTGTTGCAATATATATATTAAAGCAGCATTTTAGACACTGATGAATATAATCAATAACAACACAGAAAATAGAGAATAGATGATATGAAAGAGAAATCAAGAGACCTACAGGATAAAATAAGAAGGTCCAGCATGCATCAAATCAATTCTCAGGAGAGAATGAAGAAAGAGGAAGATGGACACTACTTGAAGAGACAATGATAGAATTTTCTTGAGCTAAGGAGAGATATGAAACCACAAAGACAAAAAACACAATGCATTACAAATAGGATAAGAAGAAATTCATACTTTGTAAGTTGAAGTGCATCTGCAGTACACCAAAGACAAAGAAAAAAGAAACCGCTTAATGTGTAAACAAACATAACCACAATAGTCTGTATTAAATAATAATAATAATGTCTAATTTTGAAGGTTAAACAAAGACACAGTTCTGAATTTTCTAGCATGTTATTCAGGAGGTCAGGTGTAGTTTAAATTTACAGTAAAAGTGTTAATATATGAATATTAGATTTTTGCTTAAATGTACATGGTAACAATATCAGGGATAAAGATTAAAAGACTAAAAATAGAAAATATAACTCCAGGTCCCTAGAGGAGAAAAAATGAAATAGAAAAAAGAATTCTAACCAACCCTGAGAAAAGTATGAAAAGAGAAAAACTATAAGCATATGTAAAGCTGAATGAATGGAAAATAAATAGTAGAAAATAATAATATGGAAAGCTATAAACAACTTGAATAACTATTCGAGTTTGATTTAATCAATCTATGTAGCAATTAAGAATTTTGAGCCCAATAGTGAATTTGCATTATTTTCAAATAGAAATGGAATTGGAATATTTACATATACTAGACTGACATTCAGGATTAAGTCAGGAGACGGAACCCACACAGGCATACTAAGCCTCAAAGGAAATATCAACAAAATTTAAAAATGAGGGCTTGCATCACATTTCCTAGTCGCGATTCGAAAAAAAGCTGTGACCTAAAAACAAAATGGTCCACTTCATTGCTTCTAGGGAAGGAAAATTCAAGCATCAATGTATTAGTTTTCTATTTCTGCTGTAACAAATTATCACAATTTAGTAGCTTAAAGGGCTTCCCTAGTGGCTAAGATGGTAAAGAATCTGCTTGCAGTGCGGGAGACCCGGGTTTGATCCCTGGGCTGGGAAGGTCCCCTGGAGGAGGGCATGGCAACCCACTCCAGTATTCTTGCCTGGAGAATCCCCATGGACAGAGGAGTCTGGTGGGCTGCAGTCCATGGGGTCTCAAACAGTTGGATATGACTGAGTGACACAGCACAGTACCTTAAAAGAACGCAAATTTATTGTCACACAATTCTAGTAGTCAGAAGTCTAACACAGATCTCAGCTGGCTAACATCAAAGTGATGGCAGGCTGCCTGCCTTTCTGGAGGCTCTAGGGAAGCATGTTTTCTCTTTATTTAGGTTGTTTGTAGAATTCAGTTTCTTGCATTTATTAGACTGAAGTCCTGGTTTCTTGATGGCTGTAAACTGAGGGCAGGTCCCCGCTTTGTAGAAGCTACCAGATTTTCTGCCTCGCAGTTACTTACTTCCATCTTTAAAATCAGCAAGAGTTGGTCAAGTCCTAATGCTGCATTTCTCTGACCCTTTCTTCTGCCTCCCTCTTCCACTTTTATGAGCTTGTGCAGTTATATTGGGACTCACATAGATAGGAAAATGAAAATAATACCCCCATCTTAAACTCATAACTTCAATCATATTTTCAAAGTACTGTTTTTTAAATTCTATGCACTAGGGTGTGGGCATCTTTGGGGGTCATTATTCTGCCTAGCACAATCAGATTGGCACTCACACACATGCACAAAGACCGATAACATCTGATGATGGTGAGGATGAGGGAAAACAGTATTATTTTGTGTGTATATGTCTAAAGACTTTTAAAATCCAATTGGATCTTATGGACCTAATTTAAAATGTAAGTTTTGACCCATGAGTCCTGTTCTAGGGTGTTCTCCTGGAGAAATACTTGCACATATGTATAGAGATACTGTATGTTTTTGTAGGACTCTTTGCAAGAGCAAAGTCCTAAAGAATCTAAATTTCCACCTATATGGTAATGATTAAATAAATTATGATACATCCATACAACTTAACACAATGAAATTTTTAGGAAAATAAGACAAAAGTTAATGAATGTACTGACTTGGGAAAAAAGTAGAAATATATCATGTGTCAAAAAACAAATTGTTCAATATGTGTAATGAAAAACAACTAAAATAAAATCTGTCTCTTTGAAATTTAAAAATACTCTCCTAAATTACTTACATTAAAGAGGATATTAGAGATTATTTAAAAATTACTGCCAAAATTTGTGTGATGAACAAAGAAGCACTTAGCCAAAAAATATTATAGATTAAATGCATGTATTAGCTGATGAGAAAGAATTAAAAATAAATGAATGAAGTTTTAAATATAAGAAGTCAAATTATAATAACAAAACCAACTTATCATAGGTAGTTGATATTTATAAAGATAGTAGAAAAATTAATGTTAAAAATAGAAAAATAGCAAAAACAATTTTAAAACTGGCTCTTTAGAAACAAAAATTATAGAAAATCTTTTTTAGAAAAAAGGTATCAATGAAATTAGGAACAAGAAAAGAAACATAGTGATATTTTTTGTGAGATAGTTTTTAAAGACAGAAACAGATATTGATTTCAGTAGTTTGAGGTGGGGGTTATATGAAATGGACAATTATAGAATATTTCCCAGAAAGGCTTAAGCTACAAAATTTGAGTTTAAAAAGAGATAGGAAACCCAAATTAAACAATAATGAAAAGAAAGTATTGAAAATGTAGTCAATATCTACCCTTCACCCAAAATGCACAAGGCCCAGTTTTACTGGTTCATTCTACTAAACTTATAACTTTGTTATTTAATAAACTAATAAACTTATAATAACTTTGTTAAGTTTATTCAGAACACAAGAATAAAAATGAAAAGCTATCAAACATTTTATCAGAATTATTGTTTACAAAGAAACAACATATTTCTATTGAAATAGAATAGCTTCCTCTTACTCATGAATAGAGATTTTTATAATGATAAATAAATATTGACAAATCAGACCCAGGATTGTATCATGTTAGAGGTTATCACAAAAAAAGAAAAGAAAAGTACTTCATTAAAATATCTACTCATATAATTCAGATCACTGACAGATTGGCTTTAAAAATATGACAATCTTGCTAAATGATAAAATATTTTATGTGATTTCCCTACCTGGTGGGTCTAATCTCAGTCATCATCTGTACCCACAAAGTTCAGGATGAAGTCAGCAATGTCACATCATATAGGTTAGTTCAGTTCAATTCAGTTCTGTTGCTCAGTCATGTCTGACTCTTTGCGACCCCATGAACCGCAGCACGCCAGGCCTCCCTGTCCGTCACCAACTCCCGGAGTCCACCCAAACCCATGTCCATCGAGTCAGTGATGCCATCCAACCATCTCATCCTCTGTTGTCCCCTTCTCCTCCTGCCCTCAATCTTTCCCAGCATCAGGGTCTTTTCAAATGAGTCAGCTCTTCAAATAGGTTAAGGAGTATGCTTTTGAGAGGGAAGGGGAAATAGGTATGTCAGTAGTTAGCAAAGGGAGAGTTGGCATAGTCAGACATTCCTCATCCTTCCAACAAGTCACAAGAGGCCAACCATCCCAGGGCACGGTTATTCCAGCAGTGGCACCTTAATTCCCCACCCCTACTACCACCTCCATATCCTCATCTCTCTACCTTTTAATTCAGTCATCAAAGTCTGGCATTTGGATGCAGAGAACACTCAGACTGCCTAACATCAGCCTCTCGGGATTTGGAGTGAAAGCAATTTACAGAAATTACCTGGGAAGTTTAGTCATCTGTCTCACTGAAGTCCTTGGGACAATAGGACACTGCAGCCCCTCTTGCAAAGGGACAGTGGCAAGGGGTGAAAGCTGAATTCTCTCCTCCTGAAGTAGGGGAGGCATCTTGTCCCAGATAGCCTGATGTCCAAGCAAGTCCACCTGAACAAAAAGGTCACCTTTGCACAATTCTGCTTGTTGCCTCATAAAAATTCAACTCCAATGCATGACTTTTCAAATCTTCATAAACTTGAATAGAAAAAAAAATTCTGTAATTTTATTAGGGAGAATCTATCAAGAACCTGAAGCAAGTCTCATGTTTAATAATGAAAGATCAAAGGCATTCCCTATTAAAAGCAGAAATAAGACAAGTAGGTCCTTGCTTTTAACATTTCTGGAGACCTTCTTAATGCAATAGGAGCAAAAGAAAGATAGTATTTTTAAAAGACAGAGTTGTCAATTTTTGGAGATGTAATTGTCTACCTAGAAAAGAGAAGTTTTTGAAATAGTGATAATTTTATTTCTTGACATAGCTGATTGTTATAATGTATGTTTGCTTTGTAAAAATCACCAAGTTTTTTTGTTTACAATTTGTGTACTTTTTTATATACTCTTTCAGTTTTGCTTGAAAGAGAAAGAATAAAACTCAAGAAATAACTATGCATACAGATATGGATATTTAGTATTAGATAAAATTAACATTTCAAATTGATGGTGGAAATTTGACATCTCAGTCAATAATGTTAGCTATCTACCAAGGGAAAATTTTACTTAGATCACTTAGAGCTAGGTAAAATTATACATATGGATGAATGATCCAAACATTAAAAATCTGTAAAACTACTAGAAGGAACTACAGGGAAATATTTTTATAATTTTTGACTGAAGAAGTTCTAGGTTGACAAGTAAAATCTAAGAGCCACAAAGAAAAAAATAATAGATTTAGCTATAAGATAGCAGAAGCAATGTTGAAAGGTAAGTGACAATGGGAAATATTTACCTAGGAGAAAAATTAATAATGTCAGAATTTTTTAAAGAGCACATAAAAATCAGAAAGAAAAAGACAATTTTTTTTAAAGAGCAATGATGTGAGCTGCTAATTTACAGAAAAAAACAATACAAATGACCAACACATATAAGTAAATATGTTCATATATTGAATGAAAAAATTAAAAGCAGTAATGTAATATCATGTCTTACACATCAGATTAATCCAAGTGAAAAACTTGGCAATATTCATTGTTGTTGAGATATGGGAAAACAGGAGCTATTAAGAGGCATTGAAATTTATAGAACTCTTTAGAAAGCAGTTCAGCAATATGTACCAAATTTAAAATAGTCATACTCTTTGAGACAACATTAACCTTGAATACTGTTCTACAGAATTCATTGAATACTGTTCCAATACTTTGGCCACCTGATGCAAAGAACTGACTCCTTGAAAAAGACCCTGATGCTGGGAAGGATTGAAGGCAGGAGGAGAAGGGGACAATAGAGGATGAGATGGCTGGATGGCATCACCGACTCAAGTTTGAGTGAACTCTGGGAGTTGGCGATGGACAAGAAAGCCTGGCGTGCTGCAGTCCATGGGGTCACAAAGAGTAGGACACAACTGGGCAACTGAACTGAACCAAACTGTTCTACAGAAATACTAGTACAAATGAGCAAAATATTTATTGGATCATTGTTTATGTTAAAAAAATATTAGATATATCCATCCCACTGGTAATAGTTAAATAATATATATCTGAGTTATTTTTAAAAAGGGAGCCAGTATGTACAAACAGGGTAAGATGAAGACAGAAAAATGGTCAACTAAGATATAGCGTGTAGTCCCTTCAACAGTGAAAAAAATGTATACATATTGCTGGGGATTTTGAGCAGAGACTATCAACACCGAGTTTTTCCTATTTACAAATATGTCTGTGTGTGTGCGTGGGCGCGCACTCCTCAATTGTTAGATAAGATCAAAGAGATGTAAATAGGGAAAAAAAAATCATCTTTATGCTGCAGTGGCAACCCACTCCAGTACTCTTGCCTGGAAAATCCCGTGGGCAGAGGAGCCTGGTGGGCTGCAGTCCATAGGATCGCGAAGAGTCGGACACAACTGAGTGACTTCACTTTCACTTTTCACTTTCATGCATTGGAGAAGGAAATGGCAACCCACTCCAGTGTTCTTGCCTGGAGAATCCCAAGGACGGGGGAGCTGGGTGGGCTGCCATCTAAGGGGTCGCACAGAGTCGGACACGACTGAAGAGACTTAGCAGCAGCAGCAGCATGCTGCAACTGTAACTGACAAGATATCAGATGGAATTCCTATTGTATAGAGTGGCCTAGTGGGAAATAAACTGATAATAAATAGATGAAAAACAAACAATATACCCTTAGATGCTGATGAGTTCTTTGAGGAAAAAAAAACAATAGAAAGCTTAAGGGGTAACACGGGGACAGGAGGAACTACTTAAGATTGGGTGGTGTAAGAAGGTCACCTGCAGAACTGAAAATGCTAGGACTCCATCTTTGCAAGAGCTGGGAAATAGATGCAAAGGACTGAAGGCACAACAGAGCTTGGTGGGTTGAAGGAACAAAACTAAGACAAAAGCAAAGTGAATAAGTTTGCTTTTCACTTTGATGAAAAGGGGTTGATGGGCAAATGATAAAATTCTTTTAAGTAAGCAGGAAACACACCCTATAGGGCATTTAGGTGTAGATAGGTATTTGGATTTTATTCACAGTACAAGGAGAGGATTTTAAATTCAGGCTTGATATGATCAGATTTAACATTCCAAAAGGACCACTTGACTTCTGGGTGCAAATTATAAGGGAGCAAGAAGAAAATCCAAAGGACGGGGCACGGAAAAGCCCCGTTTTAGTGGCTTCTACATTGTGGAGGCAAAAGTTAATAGAGGCTCACTCTGTGATGTGTGGAAATAAATGAAAATAACTAAGTGAGGTAAGCAAAGGCTGTTTATTCAGAGCTTTACATGGCAAGGGAGTTAGCCACCATCACTTTCATTTCGGTAGAGACTCAAAGGCAGGCAGAAGAATGGGAAAGCTTTGTAATCAGGAGAAGGGAAGGCTTCAGGAATGCCCCAATTGGCAGCTGCTGGCATGGAGACGCTGTAGGTGGGCTAACAAGAAGCAAGTTATCCTTTGTGATTCGTGCTTATTTGGTTTTCTCTGTATGTTCAGTCGCTCAGTCATGTCTGACTCTTTGTAAACCCATCGACTACAGCCTGCCAGGCTCCTCTATCCATGGAATTTTCCAGGCAAGAATACTGGAGTAGGTTGCCATTTCCTACTCCAGGGGATTTGCCCAACACAGGCAACAAATCTGCATCTCCTGTAATGGCAGATAGAGTCTTTACCACTGTGGCACCTGGGAAGCCTTTGGCTTTTTCTGGTTAGTCCTAAACGGAAAGCAAGAACAAAAATTAGGGACCATCTCAGTTGTTAATGAAATCCTAGCCAACCAGGTTGATTGTCATAGAAGGTATTATTTATCTTATTGGATTGTTTCTAGAGATAGCAGTCTGGCTTCCTGCAAGTCTATCTTGCAGTAGGCTGGCTTACAGAGCTGTTTTTGTACCTAAGGGGGTTAGTTTCTTGGGCATGTTGCTTCAGGTTATGGGTCAAAGTTCTATTTTTATATGTGGTTTGACTATTGGCCAGTTTTATACTGTCTCTCTTGGTGGTGGTTTAGTCGCTAAGTCGTGTCTGACTCTTGTGACCCCATGAACTGTAGCCTGCCAGACTCCTCTGTCCATGGGGATTCTCTGGGCAAGAATACTGGAGTGGATTGCCATTTCGTTCTCCAGGGGATCTTCCTGACCCAGGAATTGAACCCAGGTCTCCTGCATTGCAGGCAGATTCTTTACCAACTAAGCTACAAGGGTAGCTCATTGTCTCCCTAATGGTAATAATTGCATAGGGAAATGATTGGATCCATGGACCTGTCAAAACTTGTTAATAAATCAGATGTGAGAGGGTTAGGAAAAAAGAAGAATCTGGAATCACTCTTCAACAATCAAGTGTGATAGGTAGTTACTCTTAGAATCAAAGAAATGAAATATAGCTTGGGCCACAAAACTGAGCACTTACATTCAGAGCAGGGATCAACCAAAGTTTTTCTGTGAAAGGCTAGATACTAAATTTTCAGCCTTGCATCCCTGGTGTCTGTCATAACTCCTCAACTCTGCTATTGCAGGATAAGATAGTGATAGACAAAATATAAATGAAAATGGCCATATTCCAATAAAACTTTATACATGAGCAATAAAATTTGAATTTCATATAATGTTCTTTTGGTTTTTTTGCAACCACTTAAAATGTGAAAACCATTCGTAGCTCGCATGTCTTACAAAAACAGCCAACAGATGGGATTTGGTCCAAGGGCTTCTCAGGTGGCATTAGTGGTAAAGAACTCACCTGCCAATGCAGGAGACATAATAGACATGTGTTCGACCTTGGGTTCGGAAGATCCCCTGGAGAAGGAAACGGTAACCCACTCCAATATTCTTGCCTGGAAAATCCCATGGACAGAGGAGTCTGGTAGTCTACAGTCCATGGGGTTGCAAAAAGTCAGACATGACTAAAGCAACTTAGCACACACACATAGTTTGAACTATGTGAATCCCTGAACTAGAGTCAAGGGTTGTTAAGCTAAGCATTGTGTCATGACTTAATACAGATTATTTTATAATTCTCACAGCTCTATGAAGTCACAACTCATATTATGCCCATTTTAATAATTAAGTAACTGCGTCTCAGAGAAGGTAAGTAACTTCTGTAAAGTCATTTGCCTAATAAGCAGCAATAACATTTGTTACTGAGCTAACAGGATTTGACTTGGATTCTGTATAACAGCTTTCCTGTCATTCTCCTAGTAGGTAACTTCAAGTCATTTGGCCTTATCTCAGTTTTAATTTCCACTAGATTAAGAATGATAATAATATATATTTATCTTTGTATAGTTGTTGTGGAACTCAAATAAAATAATACTTTTTGTAATGCATTTTATAAATTGAAAGGTTTTATTTCTCCTCTTCCCCCAGTGTGTGTGTACATGGGCACTTAGTCGTGTCCAGCTCTTTGGGACCCCATGGACTATAGCCCACAAGCCTTCTCTGTTTTTCCAGGCAAGGATACTGAAGTGGGTTGCCATTTCCTCCTCCAGGGGAATCTTCCCAACTCAAGGATCCAACCTGCATCTCTTGAGTTTCCTGAATTAGCAAGTGGGTTCTTTACCAGCTGAGTCACCAGGGAAGCCCTTCCCCCAATGTAGCCATATGGTTTACTCCCTCATTTCTTGAAAGTCTTTGTTTAAATTATACCACATCAAAGAGGTTTTTCCTGATCATCCTATATAAGCTAGCACCCCCCAATATTCTGATGCTTTTTCTTCAAAGCACTTTCATACTCCGATACATTATACATTTACCTTTTAATTATTGTTTGTCATGACATGTAAGACATAACGATATTTAGAAAAAACTCTAGTGGAAAATCATTCTCACTGCACACATTCTTTCAAAGAAGACAGTAGAGACAGCACTAAAGAAGCTATGAAAAATAAGCGTTATAAGCACTAGAACTGTCCTGATTCCAAAAAAAGAACACATCTACAGTTTGTTTTATTTTTAAGGAGAAATGCATTGACTTTCGGAGAAGGCAATGGCACCCCACTCTAGTACTCTTGCCTGGAAAATCCCATGGACGGAGGAGCCTGCTAGGCTCCTAGTCCATGGGGTAGCTAAGAGTTGGGCACGACTGAGTGACTTCACTTTCACTTTTCACTTTCATACATTGGAGAAGGAAATGGCAACCCACTCCAGTGTTTTTGCCTGGAGAATCTCAGGGATGGGGGAGCCTGGTGGGCTTCTGTCTATGGGGTCGCACAGCATCGGACATGACTGAAGTGACTTAGCAGCAGCAGCAGCAGCGTTGACTTTACTTTGAAGAGTTAAAAGAACTTTTGAGTTTTAGGGAACTGTGTCAGATGAATTCATAATACAATAGTCCCGCCTCATGTGCTATTTCTCTTTCCACAGTTTCAATTACCCACCATAGTCCAAAACTATTAAATGGAAAATTCCAGAAAGAAACAATTCATATGAGTTAAATTTTGCACCAGTCTGAATAGCATGATGAACTTTCACTCAACCCTGCTCCATTCCACCCAGGATGTGAACCATCCCTTTGTCCAGCAAATCACTTCGTAGCTCTCCTTGTTATCTGATCTACTGTTGTAACACTAGTGTTTGTGTTCAAATAACCCTTCAGTCAGTCAGTCAGTTCAGTCACACAGTCATGTACAACTCTTTGTGACCCAGGAATTATGGCACGCCGAGCCTCCCTGTCCATCACCAACATGTCCATTGAGTCAGTGATGCCATCCAACCATCTCAGGAGTTCATGGTCTGCGTCACAGTCAGCTCCTGATCTTGTTTTTTGAAGATTGTATAGAACTTCTCCATCTTTGGCTGCAAAAAATATTGTCACTCTGATTTCAGTATTGACCATCTGGTGATGTCCATGTGTAGAGTCTTCTCTTATGTTGTTGGAAAGGGTGTTTGCTATGACCAGTGCATTCCCTTGGCAAAACTCTATTAACCTTTGCCCTGCTTCATTCTGTACTCCAAGGCCAAATTTGCCTGTTAGTCCAGGTGTTTCTTGACTTCCCACTTTTGCATTCCAGTCCCCTATAATGAAAATGACATCTTCTTTGGGTGTTAGTTCTAGAAGGTCTTGTAGGTCTTCATAGAACCATTCAACTTCATCTTCTTCAGCATTACTGGTTGGGATATAGACTTGGATTACTGTGATATTGAATGGTTTGCCTTGGAAATGAACAGAAATCATTCTGTTGTTTTTGAGATTGCATCCAAGTACTGCATTTCGTACTCTTTTGTTGACTATGATGGCTACTCCATTTCTTCTATGGAATTCTTGCCCACAGTAGTAGATACAATGGTTATCTGAGTTAAATTCACCCATTCCAGTCCATTTTAGTTCACTGATTCCTAAAATGTCGATGTTCACTCTTGCCATCTCCTGTTTGACCAATTCCAATTTGCCTTGATTCATGGACCTAACATTCCAGGTTCCTATGCAATATTGCTCTTTATAGCATCGGACTTTACTTCCATCACCAGTCGCATCCACAACTGGGTGGTGTTTTTGCTTTGGCTCCATCTCTTCATTCTTTCTGGAGTTATTTCTCCACTGATCTCCAGTAGCATATTGGGTACCTACCTGGGGAGTTCATCATTCAGTGTCCTATCTTTTTGCCTTTTCATACTGTTCATGGGGTTCTCAAGGCAAGAATACTGAAGTGGTTTGCCATTCCCTTCTCCAGTGGACCACGTTTTGTCAGACCTCTCCACCATGACCTGTCCATCGTGGGTGGCCCTACACAGCATGGCTCATAGGTTCATTGTAACCTTTATTTTACTTAATAATGTCCCTAATGTGCAAGAGTAGTAGTATTGCTAGCAATACAGGTATGCCAAAGAGAAGCCTTAAAGTATTTCTTTTAAGTGAAAAGGTAAAAGTTTTCCACTTAAAAAAGAAAGAAAAATAAAATTGTATGCTGAAGTTACTAACATCTATGGTAAAGACAAATCATTTATTCATGAAATTGTGAAGGAGAAAAAAGAAATTAATGCTAGTTTTGCTGTCACATCTCAAAATGCAAAAGTTGTCACAGTACATAAGTGCTTAGTTAAGATGGAGAAGGCATTAAATTTGTATTGTATCTTCAGAGAGACCACATTCACATAACTGTTATTACAGCGTATTGTTATAATTGATTATTTATTTTTTACTTATTGTTGTTAATCTTTTACTGAGCTTTGTTTATGAGTTAAACTTTATCTTAGGTATGTATGAAAGTGAAAGTGTTAGTTGCTCAGTTGTGTCCGACTCTTTGCAATCCCATGGCCTGTCCATGGGATTCTCCAGGCAAGAATACTGGAGTGGATTGCCATTCCCTTTGCCAGGGAATCTTCCTGACTTGGAATTGAACCGAGGTCTCCTGCATTGCAGGCAGATGCTTTACCATCTGAGAAGCTCAGTTCAGTTTAGTTCAGTCACTCAGTCATGTCCGACTCTTTGCCACCCCAAAATTGCAGCACGCCAGGCCACCCTGTCCATCACCAACTCCCGGAGCTTACTCAAACTCATGTCCATCGAGTCGGTAATGCCATCCAGCCATCTCATCCTCTGTCGTTCCCTTCTCCTCCTGCCCCCAATCCCTCCCAGCATCAGGGTCTTTTCCAATGAGTCAACTCTTAGCATGAAGTGGCCAAAGTATTGGAGTTTCAGCCTCAGAATCAGTCCTTCCAATGAACACCCAGGATTGATCTCCTTTAGGATGTACTGGTTGGATCTCCTTGCAGTCCAAGGGACTCTCAAGAGTCTTCTCCAACACCACAGTTCAAAAACATCAATTCTTCGGCACTCAGCTTTCTTCAGAGTCCAACTCTCATATCCATACATGACCACTGGAAAAACCATAGCCTTGACTAGACGGACCTTTGTTGGCAAAGTAATGTCTCTGCTTTTTAACATGCTGTCTAGGTTGGTCATAACTTTCCTTCCAAGGAATAAGCATCTTTTAATTTCCTGGCTGCAATCACCATCTGCAGTGATTTTGGAGCCCAAAAAAATAAAGTCTGACACTGTTTCCACTGTTTCCCCATCTATTTCCCATGAAGTGATGGGACCAGATGCCATGATCTTACTTTTCTGAATGTTGAGCTTTAAGCAACTTTTTCACTCTCCTCTTTCACTTTCATCAAGAGGCTTTTTAGTTCCTCTTCACTTTCTGCCATAAGGGTGGTGTCATCTGCATATCTGAGGTTATTGATACTTCTCCCAGCAATCTTGATTCCAACTTGTGCTTCTTCCAGCCCAGCATTTCTCATGATGTACTCTGCATATAAATTAAATAAGCAGGGTGACAATGTACAGCCTTGATGTACTCCTTTTCCTATTTGGAACCAGTCTGTTGTTCCATGTTCAGTTCTAACTGTTGCTTCCTGACCTGCATACAGATTTCTCAAGAAGCAGGCCAGGCGGTCTGGTATTCCTATCTCTTTCAGAATTTTCCACAGTTTATTGTGATCCACACAGTCAAAGGCTTTGACATAGTCAATAAAGCAGAAATAGATGTTTATCTGGAACTCTCTTGCTTTTTCGATGATCCAGCGGATGTTGGCAATTTGATCTCTGGTTCCTCTGCCTTTTCTAAATCCAGCCTGAACATCTGGAAGTTCACGATTCACATATTGCTGAAGCCTGGCTTAGAGAATTTTGAGCATTACTTTACTTGCGTGTGAGATGAGTGCAATCATGCGGTAGTTTGAGAAGCTCGGAGAGAGCCAATTAAGTTGTATGTATGTATGGGAGAAAACAAGGTATGTACAGAGTTTGGTACTATCCACAGTTCTAGGCATCCACTTGGGGACTTGGAATGGAACTCCCAGTGATAAGGGGGAGACTACTGTTACACAGATATTTGTAATAATGTCTCTCGTAAATTAATGAGAAATTTATAGTATTAAATAAAAACTATTGATTGAGTTGGAAGATATCTCTAGCGGTATCTCTAATTATTTCATACCTTGACATCTTGTCCATTGTTAATTGCAGCTACATTCTTGTTTTAACTTTCTGATCCTAATCCCTTCAACTCATGCTACTTTGCAGTAATTCTTGGACAAGTCCAGTTTTTAAGGGTTTTAAATTTTATTTGATTACCACTATGCCTCCAATGTCTCCTACACAAATTTGTATATTCCTTTATGTGTGTAATTTTCTCAGTTTCACTGAAACTCTTTTTCACCTATCTCCTATGACTCCCTATTCATTGATTTACATTTTATTGAGATTTCCTTTCATTATTTTATTAGTTACTCTTTCATTTTTTGGAATTCCAACCTATAATGCTGAATTATTATATCCATAAGTATTTATTAAAATTTTACAATTCAAGGATGAAGACAGTCTCAGTCATGTTTTTTTGAGATAAAGATTGTAAAAAAAAATTCTAAAGATGCTTTCTCTTAGTTACTTTTCCTTTTCTATCATCACCCAGAGATTCATTAAATAATCATTTCTTTCTAATGTACCTGGAAGAATCTTTTTTTATCTAAGTGCAATTCTCCACACTAGACTTCAACAGTACATGAACCAAGAACTTCCAGATGTTCAAGCTGGATTTAGAAAAGACAGGGGAAGCACAGATCAAATTGCCAGCATCCATTGTATCATAGAAAAAGCAAGACAATTCCAGAAAAACATCCACTTCATTGACTACACTAAAGCCTTTGACTGCGTGGATCACAGCAAACTGTGGGAAATTCTTCAAGAGATGGGAGTACCAAACCACCTTGCCTGCCTCCTGATAAACCTGTATGCAAGTCAAGAAGCAACAGTTAGGACTGGACATGAAACAATGGACTGGTTCCAAATTGTGAAAAGAGTACATCAAGGAGGTATATGGTCACCCTGCTTATTTATCTTCTCTTCAGAGTACATCATGTGAAATGCCAGCTAGATGAAGCACAAGCTGGAATCAAGGTTGCAGGGAGAAATATCAATAACCTTAACAATGCAGATGACACCACTCTTACGACAGAAAATGAAGAGAAACTAAAGACCCTCTTGATGAAGGTGAAAGAGGAGAGTGAAAAAGCTGACTTAAAACTCAACATTCAAAAACTGAAGATCATGGCATCCAATCCCATCACTGCATGGCAAATAGATGGGGAAATAATGGAAACAATGACAGATTTTATTTTCCTAGGCTTCAAAATCACTACAGATGGTGACTGCAGCCTTGAAATTAAAAGATGCTTGCTCCATGGAGAAAAAGCTATGACAAACTTAGACAGTATATTAAAAAGCAAAGACATTACTTTTCCAGCAAAGGTCTGTCTAGTCCAAGCTATGATTTTCCAATAGTCATGTATGGATCTGAGAGTTGGACCGTAAAGAAGGCTGAGCACCAAAGAATTGATGCTTTGAACTGTGGTATTAGAGAAGACTCTTGAGAGTCCCTTGAACTGCAAGGATATCAAACCAGTCAGTCCTAAAGGAAATCAATCCTGAATATTCATTAGAAGGAGTGATGCTGGAGCTGAGGCTCCAATACTTTGGCCACCTGACGTGAAGAGCTGACTGATTAGAAAAGACCCTGATGCTGGGAAAGATTGAAGGCAAGAGGAGATAGGACGACAGAGGACAAGATGGTTGGACGGCATTACTGACTCAATGGACATGAATTTGAGCAAAGTCTAGGAGATGGTAAAGGACGGGGAATACTGGTGTTCTGCAGTCCATGGGGTCGCAAAGAGTCAGATATGATTGAGCGACTGAACAACAGCAAAAGTACAATGTAGATTTCTCTAGATACCTGAGAATATAATTTAATGTGTAAACTGATATTGTCTATAAGAGAAAATCAATAGCAGAAGATTTATCACTGTCTCTTTTGAAATTTTTGAATGGGTAAAGCCATATTTTGAAATATCAATTGAGAAGCTGCATCTTGTGAAAGTATTGACTAAGTTAGAACATTACTTAAAAACCTAATGCTCAAAGTTTAAAATGCATGAAAAGCTATAATGGCTGTAATCATTCTGAGAAAAACTCCTCTAATCATGGATATAAGGAGCAACAAAGGTATAAATATAGCTTAAATTAATAATTTTAATTTTCTAATATTCAGTCCCTGAGTATGTACACCACCCCAAGTCATCCTGAGTGCTGTAGGTACACTTAGTTTTGTTTTTAAATGACGGCTATAATATAAAATAAACAGATCCCAGTAGCTTCACAATGAAAGAAACTTAGCAAATGTATTCATCTTAGTCCCACTTATAGTTATACTAGGAAGAATAGTAATTTGTTGACTTTAGGACTTCTCTGGTGGTACAGTGGATAGGAATCTGCTTACCAATGCAGAAAACATGAGTTCGATCCCTGGTCCAAAAGATTCCACATGCTGTGGAGTGACTAAGCTCAAGCACCACAACTACTGAGCCCTCGCTCTAGAGCCCATGAGCTGCAACTCCTGAGTGCCACAACGACTGCAGCCCAAATGCAGCTAGAGTTTGTGCTCCGCAACGAGAGAAGCCTGTGCACGCCAGTGAGAAGCCTGTGCACCACAACAAAGTGTAACCCCTGCTCACCACAACTAGAGAAAGCCCACGTGCAAGGATCAAGACCCAGCTCAACCTAAAATAAATAGATAAATAATTGATTGACTTTATCAAAGTCTTGTGCCTATTACACAAGATGGGACACTAATGGCAAACAATGGACACTTGCCCAAAATTCAAGCTTTGTTATTTTAAACATTCTGTCATTTGCTGTTAGACTGAAACACACAAAAAAGACAAATTTCAACAGCTTGCTGCAGGACATAGGCAGATTAACATTTGTTTCCTGTCCTTTTTGATGCTTCCTGGGCAAAGTGAAAATTCTCCCTTCATTATATTTGTTTCTAGGTTGATCTCTGTCACTGATCAATATCACTGTTTAAAAAACTGACAAGTGAACAGGAAAATTAGGGATTTTTGGTTGTTTAAGCAATCGTTTATCTGTATTGGTACTTATTTTTTTGTCTTATGAGCTCAGATTTTTAATTTTCGACTCAAGTAATTTTACCGCTACTTTTTCTGATCCAATAAGATTCATTTGTCCATATATTCATTCAGAAAACATTTGTTGGAGAGGGTACTGTATGGTAGGTTCCAAACATATATAGATGAATTTTCCTGTTTCTGGCCACAAAAGGGGTACGGTATGAGATGTGTGTGTGTGTGTGTGTGTGTGTGTGTGCATGCATGTGATTATAGTAATACAATATCATGTGGAAATATCAACCATAGTAACCGTAGAGAGCAAAAGATGTTTTTACTTGCATTGGAAGAATTGGGAAGGTGACGTTTCATATTGCCAGGCAAAAAATGTTTTGGAAGTTGTGGAGGAGGAAAGAAGTTCAGATAGGAGAAGCAGTATGGTCAGAGGCATAAAAATGAATAGGCAAGAAAAAGAAGTCATTGGGTTTCATAGGTGAAGTTGACAGAAACTGTGACTGCAAAGAGATGGAAGTGACCATTCATCAAAGATGTTCCATAGAGGACTCAAAATTAGGGAGGAAGCTTGAACTCCAAGATCCTGTTCCGCTCTATAATTATATTACCTTAATTGTATTATGGGCTTCCCTTGTGGCTCAGCTGGTAAAAAATCTGCCTATAATGCGGGAGACCTGGGTTCAATCCATTATCTGTGTAACAGTAATATATATTGTTCTTACCTCAATGAACTATTTGTAAAGTGAATTATCAGCTTCTAATTTACTTGTTAGCAATTCACAAGTTCGCATAGAGTCTGATAACACTTTAAGTGTCCCTCTACTCATAATAATTGAAAATTTGCTACTATCTACTGATGAATCTTGTAAACTGTTGAAAGCTATTTACTTTAAGATGTTCTTGGAAAGAACACACAGCTTGGTTATCATTTGCCTTAACAAAATGTCTTATGAATAAATGGGTTAAGAGTCCTATAATGGTTATACTAAATAAAGAGATAAAAATGATTGCTTTTTTTGTTATAGTCAAAAAAGTGACTCAGTATAATAATAATAGCAGATTTCTCTAGAAAACTGATGTGATCATGATTATAAGAAACCCAGATATTTTATTTGGACCCTCAAGTTCAAATTGTTTTATTCACAAAATTAAATGTTCCTGAGAAACCCAAATATTTATAAACATGTTGCTTAATAGTATCACAGAACTCAACATCTCTATTTTTAAGAACTAATGTTTGTAATACTCACCAACTATTTTGTGAAAATAATTTCAGTGTATTCTGCTCGGTTCATATAAAAATCAAATTTATAATATTATGCATTTCATTTACAAATTAAATAGCTTAGACTTGATCCCAATATCTTGGGAAATGAAACTCTCCAAGTAACAGTGGTCCTGCCAGTGTTTTCACAATCTAGCCAGATCTCCAAGACCTGCCAGTTTCTAAGTGTAGGAAAATAAACACAGGCACACCTTCATGGAGAGAGTGTGCCAGTTTTAATCATCCCTTTAATCACCTCCAACATCTGCCAGCTTTTCTCTCTCTGAAACTGCTGCCACATTTAGCATAACCCCCAAGAGGCAGGTGCAATATATAAAAAGCATGGTGTGGTGCTTTCCAATTGAGTCCCTCTTGGTTTTCAGTTGAATGATGTCCCAGTCTAGTTTGGCTGAGGTCAGATGGGTAACTCCTCTCCCCTACCATTCAAATTGACAACACCACAGGAGAAGTGGAGTCCTAAAGGCTTTCTACCAGTTCCTGAAATAAAATAACACAAAGGAGAAACATCTGAACAGGTGGTTCAGAATTCAAAATGACAAAAATAGTGTGACATAGGTGGACACTAATATATACATGAACAAAAATAAACAAATAGCAAGAACTATGTAAGATCCATCAACAAATCAGATGCCTTCATTTAAAATGGCAATCTGAAACAAACAACCCAATCAAAAAGTGGGAAAAAGACCTAAACAGACTTTCTCCAAAGAAGACATACAGATGGCTAACAAACACATGAAAAGATGCTTAACATCGCTCATTATTAGAGAAATGCAAATCAAAACAATAATGAGATATCACCTCGTACCAGTCAGAATGGCCATCATCAAAAAGTTCACAAACAATAAATGCTGGAGAGGGTGTGGAGAAAAGGGAATGCTCTTACACTGTTGTTGGGAGTGTAAATTGATACAACCATTATGGAAGACGGTATGGAGATTTCTTTAAAAAACTAGGAATAAAATGACCATATGACCCAGCAAACCCACTCCTAGGCATATACCCTGAAGAAACCAAAATTGAAAAAGACACATGTATCCCGTTGTTCATTGCAGCATCATTTACTCTAGCTAGAACATGAAAGCAACCTAGATGTCCATCGACAGATGAATGGATAAAGAAGTTGTGGTACATATACACAATGGAATATTACTCAGCCATAAAAAGGAATGCATTTGAGTCAGTTCTAATGAGGTAGATGAACCTAGAACCTACTATACAGAGTGAGGGGAGTCAGAAAGAAAAAGATAAATATCGTATTCTAATGCATATGTATGGAATCTAGAAAAATGGTACTGAAGAATTTATTTGCAGGGCAGCAATGGAGAAACAGACATAGAGGATAGGCTTTTAGACATGGGGAGAGGGGAGGAGAGAGTGAGATGTATGAAAAGAGTAACATGGAAACTTACATTACCATGTGTAAAACAGATAGACAACGGGAATTTGCTGTAAGGCTCAGAAAACTCAAACAGGGGCTCTGGATCAACCTAGAGGGGTGGGATGGGGCAGGAGATGGGAGGGAGGTTCAAGAGGGAGGGGACATATGTATACCCTGATATACGTATGGCATACACGGCTGATTCATGTTGAGGTTTGACAGAAAACAACAAAATTCTGTAAAGCAATTATCCTTCAATAAAAAAATAAATAAACTTTTTTTAAAAAGCAAAAAATAAAATGGCAATCTGACTGCAAATTCACTGGGTAGGATGAAGTACTGGAAACAGTTTGCAAATTAGATAGATTCAAGGAATGCTCCTACTGGGGCTTGGCTTAGAATAAATCCTGCCTGAGTACCCTGAAATTCTGAGTTTAAATAATCAATTGCTATTGATTTTTCACTTGTGTTCTGCCAAATTTGGTTATTCCCTGAGTCACATCGCCTTGTCATTTGAGCCAAATTCAATAAAGAATTTATTCATTCATTACGATCAGTAGAGGTAAAATGTAATGCTGAAAAATTACATTTAAGATTTTCTACAGTAAATATCAGTCATCTTGTGAATACTAATTTGCTCACATGTAAACAATTATGAAGTAATGCCATTATCTTCTTTATAATTCTTGAAAGCATCAGATACAAATAGAGCATTATGGTCTGGCTTCTATTGGCCAAGTCCACTTCAGTGATAAGCTGTGGCTAAGGGCATAGAAAAGACACAAAAGGCAAGGAAGAGAGGGAAAGATATACCAACTGAATGAATAGTTCCAGAGAATAAGAAGGAGAGATGAGAAGGCCTTCTTAAATGAACAATGCAAAGAAATAGAGGAAAATAGGAACATTTCATGCAAGGATGGACATAATATAGGACAGAAATGATAAGGACCTATCAGAAGAGGTGGCAAGAATACACAGAACTAAACAAGAAAGGTCTTAATGACCCGGATAACCACAATGGTGTGGTCACTCACCAAGTGCCAGACATCCTGAAGTGCAAAGTCAAGTGGGCCTTAGGAAACATTACTACAAACAAAGCTAATGGGGTTGACGGAATTCCAGCTGAGCTATTTAAAATCCTAAAATATGATGCTGTTAAAATGCTGCACTCAGTATGTCAGCAAATTTGGAAAAGTCAGCAGTGGCCACAGGACTGGAAAAACGTTGATTTTCATTCCATTCCAATCTCAAAGAAGGGAAATGCCAAAGACTGTTCCAACTACCATGCAGTTGTGCTCATTTCACACGCTAGCAAGGTGATGCTCAAAATCCTTCAAGCAGGCTTCGGCAGTATGTGAACTGAGAACTTCCAGATGTACAAACTGGGTTTAGAAAAGGCAGAGGAATCAAATTGCCAACATTTGTTGGATCACTGAGAAAGTAAGGGAATTCCAGAAAAACATCTATTTCTGCTTCATTGACTAAACTAAGTCACTGGCTGTGTGGATCACAATAAACTGTGGAAAATTCTTAAGAGATGGGAATACCAGATCACTTTTCCTTTCTCCTGAGAACCCTGGATGCAAGTCAAGAAGCAACAGTTAGAACCATTCATGGAACAACAGACTGGTTCAAAATTGGAAAAGGAGTATGACAAGGCTGTATACTGTCACCCTGCTTATTTGTAACTTCTATGCAGAATATGTTATGCAGATTTCCAGGCTGGATAAATCACAAGCTGGAATCAAGATTGCTGGGAGAAATTTCAACAACCTCATATATGCAGTTGATACCACCCTAATGTCAGAAAGTGAAGAGGAACTAAAGAGCCTCTTGATGAAGGTGAAAGAGGAGAATGAAAAAGCTGGCTTAAAACTCAGTATTCAAAAAACAAAAATCATGGCATCCAGTCCTATCATTTCCTGGCAAATAGATGGGGAAAAACATGAAACAACGACAGACTTTATTTTCTTGGGCTCCAAAATCACTTTGGATGGTGACCAAAGCCATGAAATTAAGATTGTTACTAGTTGGAAGGAAAGCTATAGCAAACCTAGACAGCATGTTGAAAAGCAGAGACATCACTTTGCCAACAAAGGTCCACATAGTCAAAGCTATGGTTTTCCAGTAGTCATGTTCATATATGAGAATTGGACCATAAAAATGGCTGAGCACAGAATTGATGCTTTTGAATTGTGGTGCCAGAGAAGACTCTTGAAATTTCCTTGGACTGCAAGGAGATCAGTCAATCCTAAAGGAAATCAACCCTGAATAATCATTGGAAGGACTAATGCTGAAGCCGAAGCCCCAATACTTGTTGCCACCTGATGAGAAGAGTCTTTTCCTATTGGTGAAGACTCTGATGCTGGGAAAGATTGAAGGCAAAAAGAGAAGGGGGCGATAGTGGATGAAATGGTTAGATAGCATCACTGACTCAATGGAAATGGATTTGAGCAAATTCCAGGAGATAGTGGAGCCTGGTGTGCTGCAGTACTTGAAGTCCTAAAGAGTTGGATACAATTTAGCAACTGAACAACAATAAGGGTATAGAAGTAAAGATTTCTATAGCAATATGAAAGTATCATAGTTCCCACTTTGTCTACTGGTTACAACTAGTGCCTGTGAAAACATCTTGAATAACTAGGAAAAGTTTATCTGTTTCTTATTTATTATATTTGCTCTAAGTATTCTCTTTATTTTTATGCAAAATACCAAAAACACCAAAGTGCTTTTCAATAAGCAGAAAGCTGTAGCTCTATCAATCACTTCCAATAATAATATCAAATTTGTTCTTTTTAAGTATATGAAGATGGCAAATATTACTAAGAATATTTTGGTAAAATTATTGAAGTTCGGTTTCATCATATCATTTAACAATTGTTTTTTAAGACATTTAAGAGTCATTTGTTGATTTCCACCTAGAAACCTCTTTGAAGGTAACCAATGGTATACACACATTCTTACTTCTTTCCATGATTTATTATGTAAAAGTGAAAACCGCTTAGTCGTGTCTGACTCTTTATGGCCCCATGGACTAGATAGTTCATGGAATTCTCCAGGCAGAACACTGGAGTGGGTAGCCTTCCCCTTCTCCAGGGCATCTTCCCAACCCAGGGATTGAACCCAGTACTCTTAAATTTATGATTTTGGATCCTTCTTGGATCTTCTATATCCTTCTTGCTATTAGATAACCTTTCTGTAGTGCTTTTATATTTAGAGATTTTCTCGTCCATTTTCCCTTCTATCCTCATATCAGGCATTTCCTCACATTTGTATAAGTATACAAAGACAAAAAACAAATACAAAAAAATTAAATGACACCAAGATGTAAAAATGTTACTTGTAGAATTCAGTTAGAATCCATCACTTTTTCCACCAGATCACAGCCTCCATTTGTCCAGCATGAGTTAAACTTTAAGGATAATTGGTCCTATATGCTCATTTGTTCCAAACAATGTTCCATAAATTCAGTGAAGTTTTGGGTACAGAATCTCATTCTAGGACAATAAATATGTGCCATTATGCTCAACTTTTTAAAATTAGCTTATGAATATTAATTTATAAAATTAACAAAATGCTCGGTCACATGAACAAGATATTCTTAGCCCAAATAAACTATTAATGTAAAATTGAATTTTCCAAAAATGTCCATACATCTTACATTTCCATTATAATTTTTTAAAGGATTTTAAGTTATGGAGAAAAGGTTAAGCCCTAAAGAAAATACATAAAACAAATATTTCTGTTAAGTTTCTTTCTATTAGCAACCACTAGAAACCCACATGTATGGGTTTTTAAATCCATATCCCCCCACCCGAAGTGCATATTTTAAGCAATTCTTTAGATTCTTATGGATTTTTGTTCTTTTTCACACCAAGTAATTCATTCCTATATTAAGACTGACATTTTGAATCGTAAGATATTTTTATCAAATAAAAAATTAAATGATTATCTCAACATTTTCATTTTACAGATACAGAATGTAGATTTCAAAGGTAGATTCAACAGTGTTTCTTGTGACTCTAAATGATATTTTCTTTTCTGCTTTTTCAAAACAGGAAAAAAAAATTAAGTGAGGGTTTGTGTGGCATACAAGCGAACACAATTAAGGAAACCCTCATTGTTGTCTTCTGAATAGACTTGTCACATTACTATTCACAGCTTTGTCTAGTGACAGTGGAATATCAAAAAGATACTGAATAATATAGCAAAAATCTATTGTGCCACTGAGATCTAATCTTTGTCTGAATGTAATTGCCTTATTAAAAGATTTGCAAGCTTACTCTTTCTATGATTCTAAAATAAGCTAAGAAAAACCATGCTGTAAAACTGCAACTGTAGTCTCTATGATATGACAACAGCATGTAAGTCAAACTGAAAATTAAAACCCCATTCCATGGTTCCCCAGCAATGTCATGGATGCTTCTAGTCCTGCAATTATCCATGGTGATGTGAATGGCATTTGGAAGACTTTCTTCCCATGAACTTAGTTTACAACGCCTGAGGAACTCCTTATGTCAATATAAGTATCTCATTTAGATTGTAATTTACATTATGTAGCAGTGTCTGCTTCTTCATACCTGTTCATTATAGCTAATAGATTCAGGATAAGCTCTTTTGTCTTTTTCCCCACCCCTTACCCCTGAAACACCTTGCTCTAAGCCTTCCTAGGGGGAGAACAGTTTCACCATGCAGTAGAAGTAAAAATGTAATTGCACATGCTGATGCCAATACCCATTACAAATTGTCAGCCTTAGTAAACAGTGTAAGTGGATACCCTCTTCTACTTTTTTATTTTTGTCCTTCAGATTATTTCTTTTTATACATTGCAGTGTTTTACTTTTACGATATTGTGAAAGGTATTGCTTCCCACTCCCCTTACTCCCTTCGTTGTTGTTGTTTAGTCGCTAAGTCGTGTCTGACTGACTCTTTGCAACCTCATGGACAGTAGCCTGCCAGACTCCTTTGTGGGATTTCCTAGGCAGGAATATTGGAGTGGATTGCCATTTCCTTCTCCAGGGGATCTTCCCCACCCAGGGACAGAATCGTGCGTGTCTCCTGAGTCTCCTGCATTGGCTGGCGGATTCTTTACCGTTGAGCCACCAGAGAAGCCTTTATTCCCCTCATTCAGGCATAAGACATAATACATACTCTAAAGAAATAACTGCAAAATAGATGGAAAAAAAAAAAAGAAAGAAATAACCGCATTAATTCACTTCAGTTGTGGCCTCAAATCCTTAATCATAATAGAAAAATGAACAGCAACTTATTTCAGTTTCCTGTAACACAGCTATCTCATTTAGGAAACAGGAGACATTTAACACAATCCCTTCAATAAGAGTGGATTTGGATAGGAAAGGGGGTGAGGATTCCTGTGTATTTTAGCACTGGGCAAGACAGAAGAATTATTTGTTATGCATCCAGCCTTGGTGGGTTTTGGAATATATTAGATATGTATAAAATGATATCATGTGTAAATTAGACAAAGTTTTTCTTTAGTTTTCTCTTTGCACTTCAGTGGCACAGCAGCCATCTAGTAACATAATTGTGAATTTATAACTGTGGTTTTTTGCTGAAATGAAAATATAAAGTTAACTCTACTCAGAAACTGTGACCCATCATGATGATCACCCAGAAACATCAATGTAACACTGAAAATTCCAGTCAAACTGTGTTCAAAACATAAAAATTTGACATGTCAACATGGGATTTATTCAATGAAACTATTAGCAAAATTCCAAAAATGGAAACTTGTTTACAATAGTAAGTTTCTCCTTACAAAATCCAGATTTTTGGTTAGCTATTATGGAAAAGAACAAATGTTCTTTAAAGAACACTTGTATTCCTATTATATTATATGAACTAAGACCAAATATATTTACATATAGTTTGCATGTGCCAATGTATCTGTGATGTCACTTCTAAATAGTAACAATTTAAACATAATTATTGTTTCCTAATAAAAGGCCACCTCTCATTTTTTTTCACTGTTTCTTTCCTCAAATCCTCATTAGATCTTCTACATTTGTAGCTTATGTGGGAAGTTGGAAGATAGAAGAAGATGATTAAAATATATTTACAGTCTCACAAGTGAATGTCTGTTAATGTCTCTGAGCAAAAATGAGGTTAGTACTGACTTCTAGTAAGATTAACCCAAGTCTGTCAAATAGACAGTACACAATTGTCCAGTTGAAGGAAAATGAATGTGATAAAATGCTTGACCTCTAACTGGGTGCAATCCTGGCAAAGTCATTCATCAGTCTCTCTCCAAAAATCTTTTGGATTAGCTGGAAGAATGTAAGCAAAAAGGAACTATTCCCCCCACCTTGTCCCATCAGCCTGGTTTAACCAAAATAAACATTCAGTATCCTCAGGGACCCAGACTTAGATGGACATTCTGAATGTAAAAAAGGGAGCTATTTATAATGAGATGAAGACAACAAGTGTAAACAGATGATTTTATGTCTTGTGAAAACTAGGAAGTATGTGTACTGTATTCATTGCCCCTAATCTCCCCTTTTCCAAGGTGGGATACACTCACACCCTTCTCTTAGGACAGAGGTGGTGGGTAATAAGGGATTTCCCTGATGGCTCAGATGATAAAGAGACTGCCTTCAGTGCGGGAGACCAGAGTTCAATCCCTGGGTCAGAAAGATCCCCTGGACGTGAAAATGGCAACCCACTCCAGTATTCTTGCCTGGAAAATCCAACGGGCAGAGGAGCCTGATGGGCTACAGTCCATAGGGTAGCAAAGAGGCGAACAGGACTGAGTGTGTAGTATATGTGATGTTATAATATTAACATATCTCAAATGATGAAGACTCACCTGCTCCTGGAGACATCCTTTTGAAGGCAAAGGGGAATAAACTGAAAAGTTTTAATCTTTTAGGATCTCAATTTTTCACCTGTAAAATGAAGATATTGGAATGGATCGTTTCAAGATCTCTTTTCTGTTGTGTTATTCTTACATTTCCCATGTGAACTTGAAGTTCTAAATTGTTAGGAAGAGGAAAACACAGTGAGTGTTTTGCTCCTTGTTTTAAAAATGTTAGTTATACATTAAACATAAGAAAATACCACTTTTTTTTCCTCTTAAATGTGAATTCCTTGAAGGCCTTTTTTAAGAGATGGTTCATAAGCTTGGCTCTAAAATCTTCAAGGGATGAACACCATTTTTTTTCACTAAAATCTAAGTATAAAGCAAGATCAAAAAATGTAAGTGCTGCACATATTATCATAAACTTATAATGTTTTAAATATTTTATAAGACAAATACTGGTAAATAAATAAGACTTCAAATTATGCAAAAATCCCCCCTCTTCTGAGTTTATCTCCTTATAGATAGCCTTCAACACCTTCAGTAGAAATTATTTTTTCTCTCTCATTTCTGAATGAATTACTTTATCTTTGAGATTTTTAGTACTCATTTGTTTTTCAGCAGACAAGAATCTTTCTTAAGTTTCATAGGGTCCTTACAAGCAAGGTCAGTTATATTAAAGCTTTATTTAAAGACCCTTACTTGAGTCAGATGAGAACAATTTAAAGTTAAATCATTAAAATGCATCCAATACAATCTCATGAACACTCATAGTAAATTTTTCATTTATTGGCAGCAGTTGATTATATATTTTGTCCATCTACATTTCTAATTTTACCTTCCATAATAAAAGTTAGCCTAAATATTTGTAGAATTTGTGCAGGAAAAAACAAAATTCCTAATACCTCTATACAATGTTTACATTATTTTAGAAATCATTTCTGTATCTAGCCATAATTCCTGGCTATAAAAAATGGGAAAATGTATTATATTTGGGGGTATAATTTTAACGGGCATATTTTTAGGAAACAATATTTTCACCTCTATGATATGATTTTATAAGGCTCTGAGTCTTGATTTTAAATTGGAAGATATTCTACTGAACATTTTCATTATTGTGACAGCCAATATGACAATAAGTATCTCACTGAAGAATTTCACTTCCCAACTCATGTATGTAAAGTAATTATACCAAATGTATATCTTTTATTGGTATTTCTTTAAAATATTTAAATACTGCATTTCAGACTCTTCTGTTAATTGATGGCTACTCCATTTCTTCTAAGGGATTCTTGCCCACAGTAGTAGATACAATGGTCATCTGAGTTAAATTCACCCATTCAAGTTCATTTTAGTTCACTGATTCCTAAAATGTCAATGTTCACTCTTGCCATCTCATGTTTGACCAATTCCAATTTGCCTTGATTCATGGACCTAACATTCCAGGCTACTATGCAATATTGCTCTTCATAGGATCAGACTTTACTTCCATCACCAGTCACATCCACAACTGGGTGTTGCTTTTGCTTTGACTCCATCTCTTCACTCTTTCTGGAGTTATATCTCCACTGATCTCCAGTAGCATATTGGGCACCTACTGACCTGGGGATTTCATCTTTCAGTGTCCCATCTTTTTGCCTTTTCATACTGTTCATGGGGTTCTCAAGGCAAGAATACTGAAGTGGTTTGCCATTCCCTTCTCCAGTGGACCACATTTTGTCAGAACTCTCCACCATGACCCCATCCATCTTGGGAGGCCCCACACGCATGGCTCATAGTTACACTGTGTTAGCCAAGGCAGTGGCCCATGTGATCAGATTGGTTAGTTCTCTGTGATTGTTGTTTTCAGTCTGTCTGCCCTCTGATGGAGAAGGATAAGAGGTTTATGGAAGCTTCCTGATAGTAGAGACTGACTAAGGGGGACACTGGGTCTTGTTCTGATGTGCAGGGCCATGCTCAGTAAATCTTTAATCCAATTTTCTGTTGATGGGTGGGGCTGTGTTCCCTCCCTGTTATGTGACCTGAGGCCAAACTATGGTGGAGGTAATGAAGATAATGGCAACCTCCTTCAAAAGGTCCAATGCACTGCTACACTCAGTGCCCCCTACATCAGGCAACTACCAACCCACGCCTCTGCCAGAGACTCCTAGACACTCATGGGCAAGTCTGGGTCAGTCTTCTGTGGGGTCACTATTCCCTTCTCCTAGTCAACACAAGTTTCTGTTTGTGCCCTCCCAGAGTCTGTTTCCCAGTCCTGTGTAAATTCTGGCATCTTTATGATGGGTTGATGGTGACCTCCTCCAAGAGGGTTTATGCCAAACTCAGGTCTACTGCACCCAGAGCCCCTGTCCCTGCAGCAGTCCACTGCTGACCCATACCTCCTCAGTTCAGTTCAGTTCAGTCACTCAGTCCTATCTGACTGTGTGACCCCATGGACTGCAGCACACCAGGCCTCCCTGGCCATCATCAACTCCCAGAGTTTACTCAAACTCATATCCATTGAGTCAGTGATGCCATCCAACCATTTCATCCTCTGTTGTCCCCGTCTCCTCCCGCCTTCAATCATTTCCAGCATCAGGGTCTTTTCCAATGAGTCAGCTCTTTGCATCAGATGGACAAAGTATTGAAGCTTCAGCATCAGTCCTTCCAATGAATTTTCAGGACTGGTTTCCTTTAGGATGGACTGGATGGTGCTCCTTACAGTTGAAGGGACTCTCAAGAGTCTTCCCCAACACCACAGTTCAAAAGAATCAATTCTTTGGCGCTCAGCTTTCATTATAGTCCAACTCTCACATCCATACATGACTACTTCAAAAACCATAGATTTGACTAGATGGACCTTTGTTGGAAAAGAGGAGACACCCAAACACAGCTCTGTCTCAGTCTCCGTGGGGTCTCAATCTCAAAAATGACAGAATGATCTCTGTTCATTTCCAAGGCAAACCATTCAATATCACAGTAATCCAAGTCTATGCCCCAACCAATAATGTGAAAGAAGCTGGAGTTGAATGGTTCTGTGAAGACCTACAAGATCTTCTAGAACTAACACCCAAAAAAGATGTCCTTTTCAATATAGGGGACTGGAATGCAAAAGTAGGAAGTCAAGAAATCCTGGAGTAATGGACAAATTTGGGGTTGGAGAACAGAATGAAGCAGGGCAAAAGCTAACAGAGTTTTTCAAGAGAATGCATTGATCATAGCAAACACCCTCTTCCGATAACACAAGAGAAAACTCTACACATGGACATCACCAGATGGTCAATACCGAAATCAGATTGAGTATATTCTTTGCAGCCAAAGACGGATAAATTCTATACAGTCAGCAAAAACAAGACCGGGAGCAGACTGTGGCTCAGATCAGTTCAGTACAGTTCAGTCACTCAGTCGTGTCTGACTCTTTTCAACCCCATGAACTGCAGCATGCCAGGCCTCCCTGTCCATCACCAACTCCCAGAATCCACCCAAACCCATGTCCATCAAGTCGATGATGCCATCCAACCATCTCACGTGGCTCAGATCATGAACTCCTTATTGCCAAGTTCAGACTTAAAGAAAGTAGGAAAAACCACTAGACCATTCAGGTAAGATGTAAATCAAATGCCTTATGATTATACAGTAGAAGTGACAAAAAGATTCAAAGGATTAGATCTCCTAGGCAGAGTACCTGAAGAACCATGGACAGAGGTTTGTGACATTGCACAGGAGGCAGGAATCAAGACCATCCCCAAGAAAAAGAAATGAAGAAAGGCAAAATGGTTGTCTGAGGAGGCCTTACAAAGAGCTGTGAAAAGAAGAGAAGCAAAAGGCAAAGGAGAAAAAGAAAGATATACCCATTTGAATGCAGAGTTCCAAAGGATAGTAAGGAGAGATAAGAAAGCCTTCCTCAGTGATCCATGCAAAGAAATAGAGGAAAACAATAGAATGGGAAATTCTAGAGATCTCTTCAAGAAAATTAGAGATACCAAGGGAATATTTCATGCAAAGATGGGCACAATAATGGACAGAAATGGTATGGACCTAACAGAAGCAGAAGATATTAAGAAGAGGTGGCAAGAATACACAGAAGAACTATACAAAAAAGATCTTCACAACCCAGATAATCACAATGGTGTGATTACTCACCTAGAGCCAGACATCCTGGAATGCAGTCAAATGGGCCTTAGGAAACCTCACTATGAACAAAGCTAGCGGAGGTGATGGAATTCCAGTTGAGCTATTTCAAATCCTGGAAGATGATGCTGTAAAAGTGCTGCACTCAATAGGCCAGCAAATTTGGAAAACTCACCATTGGCCATAGGACTGGAAAAGGTCAGTGTTCATTCCAATCCCAAAGAAAGGCAACGCCAAAGAACATTCAAACTACTGCACAATTGCATTCATCTCACACAGTAGCAAAGTAATGCTCAAAATTCTCCAAGCCAGGCTTCAACAGTACATGAACTGTGAACTTCCAGATGTTCAAGCTGGATTTAGAAAAGGCAAAGGAACCAGAGATCAAATTGCCAACATCCATTGGATCACCGAAAAATCAAGAGAGTTCCAGAATGATATCTACTTCTGCTTTATTGACCATGCCAAAGCCTTTGACTGTGTGGACCAGAACAAACTGTGAAAATTCTTTAAGAGATGGGAATACCAGACCACCTGACCTGCCTCCTGAGAAATCTGTATGCAGGTCAAGAAGCAACAGTTAGAACTGGACGTGGAACAACAGACTGGTTCCAAATAGGAAAAGGAGTCTGTCAAGGCTGTATATTGCCACCCTGCTTATTTAACTTATATGCCGAGTACATCATATGAAATGCCAGGCTGGCTGAAGCACAAGCTGGAATCAAGATTGCCAGGAGAAATGTCAATTACCTCAGTTATGCAGATGACACCATCCTTATGGCAGAAAGCAAAGAAGAACTAAAGAGCCTCTTGATGTAAGTGAAAGGAGAGTGAAAAGTTGGCTTAAAGCTCAACATTCAGAAAACTAAGATCATGGCATCTGGTCCCATCACTTCATGGCAACTAGATGGGGAAACAGTGGAAACAGTGACATGCTTTATTTATTTTAGGGGACTCCAAAATCACTGCAGATGGTGACTGCAGCCATGAAATTGAAAGACACTTGCTCCTTGGAAGAAAAGTTAGGACCAACCTAGACAGCTTATTAAAAAGCAGAGACATTACTTTACCAACAAAGGTCCGTCTAGTCAAAGTTATGATTTTTCCAGTAGTCATGTGTGGATGCAAGAGTTAAATGTGAATTAATTTTTTTAAACACTATCCTTAAAGAGAAGGAGGACAAAAAGAAGCAAATGTAGAAAAATATGGAAAACCTATTGAAAGTTGAGCAGCAAAGAATTGATGCTTTTGAACTGTGGTGTTGGAAAAGACTCTTGAGAGTCGCTTGGACTGCAAGGAGATCCAACCAGTCCATCCTAAAGGAAATGAGTCCTGAATATTCATTGGAAGGACTGATGTTGAAGGTGAAACTCCAATACTTTGGCCACCTGATGCGAAGAACTGACTCATTGGATAAGACCCTGATGCTGGGAAAGATTGAAGACAGGAGGAGAAGGGGCCAACAGAGGATAAGATTGTTGGATGGCATCACTGACTCAGGAGACATGCGTTTGAGTAAACTCCGGGAGTTGGTGATGGACAGGGAGGCCTGGTGTGCTGCAGTCCATGGGGTCTCAAAGAGTCGGACACAACTGAGGGACTGAATTGGCTAACTAAAATGTTTAAATTAGTAAGTTACATTATTACTAACTTATAAATCCAAAAAATAGCCTATTCTTCTTTGGAATTCTTGGAATATTATTTTTATACTACATTTATATGTGTACATGCTAAATCACTTCAGTTATGTCTAATTCTTTGCAACCCTATGGACTTTAGCACTCCAGGATCCTGTCCATGGAGTTCTCCAAGCAAGAGTACTGGAGTGGATTGCCATACCCTCCTCCAGGGGATCTTCCCAACCCAGGGAATGAACCCTCATCTCTACATCTCCTCCATTGGCAAGCAGGTTCCTTATCACTAGAGCCAGCTGGGAAGCCCATACCACATTTAACTACACCATAACAGAAACTGTAAGGACCTAACAGAAACTGTAAGGACCTAACAGAAACAGAAGAGATTAAGAAGACATGGCAAGAATACACAGAGGAACTATACACAAAAGGTCTCAATGACCCAGATAACCACTATAGTGTGTTTACTCACCTAGAGCCAGACATCCTGGAGTATGAAATCAAGGGGGCCGTAGGAAGCATTACTATGAACAAAGCTAGTGGAACTGATGGAATTCCAACTGAGCTATTTAAAGTCCTAAAGTACAATGCTGTTAAAGTGCTGCACTCAGTACATCAACAAATTTGGAAAACCCAGCAGTGGCCACAGGACTGAGAAAGGTCAGTTTTCATTCCAGTCCCAAAGAAAGGCAATGCCAAAACGTGTCCCAACTACTGAACAAAGTGTACAGTTGTGCTCATTTCACAGGCTAGCAAGATTATGCTCAAAATGCTTCTAGCTAGACTTTAGTAGTACATGAACTAGGAATTTTCAGAGGTATAAGCTGGGTTTAGAAAAGACAGAGAAACCAGAGATCAAATTGCTGAAATTTGTTGGATCATTGAGAAAGCAAGGCAGTTCCAGAAAAACATCTACATCTGCTTCACTGACTATGCTAAAGCTTTTGACTATGTGGACCACAACAAACTGGAAAATTCTTAAAGTGATGGGAGTACCAGACCACCTTACCTGCCTCCTGAGAAACCTGTATGCAGGTCAAGAAGCAACAGTTAGAACCATACATGAAACAACTGACTGGTTCAAAATTGGGAAAGGACTACGACAAGGCTGTATATTTTCACCCTGCTTATTTAGCTTCTATACAGGGTACATCGTGTGAAATGCCAGGCTGGATGAATCACAATCTGGAATTAAAATTTCTGGAAGATATATAAAACACCTCAGATATGCAGATGATACCACCCTAATGACAGAAAGTGAAGAGGTACTAAAGAGCCTCTTGATGAGGGTAAAAGAAAAGAGTGAAAAAGCTGGCTTAAAGCTCAACTTACAAAAAAACTAAGATCATGGCATCTGATACTTCATGGCAAATAAATGGGAGGAAAATGGAAACAGTGATGGACTTTATTTTCTTGGCTCCAAAATCACTGCAGATGGTGACGGCAACCATGAAATGAAAAGATGGCTGCTCCTTGGGAGGAAAGCTATGACCAACCTAGACAGCATATTGAAAAGCAAAGACATCACTTTGCTGACAAAGGTCTATATAGTCAGAGCTATGGATTTTCCATAGTCACGTATGGATGTGAGAGTTGGATCATAAATAAGGCTGAGCACCAAAGAATTGATGCTTTCAAATTGTGGTGCTGGAGAAGACTCTTGAAATTTCCTTGGACTGCAAAGAGTTCAAACCCGTCATTCCTAAAGGAAATCAACCCCGAATATGCATTGGAAAGACTGATGCTGAAACTGAAGCTCCAATACTTTGGCCACCTGATGTGAAGAGCTGAGGCATTGGAAAATATCCTGATGCTGGGAAAGATTAAGGGCAGGAGGAGAATGGGGTGACAGTGGATGAGATGGTTGCATGGCATCATTGACTCAATAGTTTGAGCAAACTCTGGGAGATAGTGAAAGACAGGGAAACTTGACATGCTGCAGTGCATGGGGTTGCAAAGAGTCAGATATGACTTAAAGACTAAGCAACAACAAAACAACAACAACTATTAAATATTAACATGTGTAATATATAATGATCATTTCCTCTCAGAAAACTTAAGGGACATGGATGATTGGATTACAGGCAATCTTTTTCCTTAAGATTTCTGGACATGCAGTCAGCCCCCCATATCTGTGGGTTCCACAAATTCAGATTTGGCCAAATGTAGGTAGAAAATACTCAGTGGAAAAAATTTTCAGAAAATTACAAAGAGCAAAACTTGGAATTGGCTATAAGTTAGCAACTATTTACATAGCATTTACATTGTATTTACAGATATTTACATAACATTTACATTCTATTAGATGTTATAAGTAATGTAGAGATGATTTAAAGTATATGGGAGAATGTACATAGATTATATGCAAATACTAAACTTTGCATAAGGGACTTCAGCATCCTCAGGTTCTATTATCACGGGGGTCGATGGAGTGGTCCTGGAACCAATCTCCATACCAAGGGACAACTGTAATAAGGAAAGGGAAAAAAAGATTTCTAATGTGTGTTCTGTTTTCTTCTCTTTCTCCCTATTACTACTAAAGATAATTTTGTCATTGCCCATTTAGATTCTTTCCCTTCAGGCTTAGAACTCTATCTTTGCCAGACCTGTTCTTTTGTGATGCAAAGTATAAGAGTGAGAGAGTGGGAGAGGGAAGGAGAGAATCCTTGGCAACAAAGGACACATCTATTTATATAACAAAGAACTAGGAGAGAGGGGATGGGAAGGGAGGATTGGAAGACGTGGGTATCTGGGAGAGTTTGGGGAGGTTCCTAAGTGTGATCCTTCAGAGAATTACAAGATGAGTAAGGAGGAGAATCTGGGGCTTCCCTGGTGGCTCAGATGGTAAAGAATCTGCCTGCAATGCAGGAGACCTGGGTTGGATCCCTGGGAAGATCCCCTAGAGAAGAAAATGGCAACCCACTCCAGTATTCTTGCCTAGAGAATTCCATGGACAGAGGAGCCTGGCTGCAGTCCATGGGGTCGCAAAGAGCCGGACATGACTGAAGTACTGACACTTTCAAGGAGTATTTTAGAGAGTACAGTTTGGTAATATAAATTTGATCTTCTTTTTGTTCTATAGGTGCAAGTAAAAATTGAGATTACTTCTTAGTGACCATTGAAATAGTAACTAACGTTACAGGATTGGTCTTTGTTTATTTATGACACGCTTAAAAGAGTAAGCAACATGGAGCACTATAGTGAGCATGTTCCACTTTTCCCAATATTAAAAGAAAAAAATTACTTATTTAACCCAGATATCAGCTAGGGGACCTCCGTGTTTGTGACCTGAGGAAATTTGACTTGATCTGACTTACAAAATGCAAAACTCTACCCAAGATTACAACAAATTACTGAAAGGTTCATGTTCTCAGAGCTTCTTTAACCATCTTGGTTCTTGCTGCCTTGTATATTGTCTCTATGATGCAGAGCTTGAACTTGGACATGAAACTTAACCCTCACTCCAGTGTATACACACACACACACACACACACTAATGGCATGAAGTATTTATGAGTTTAATAGGTAATTACTGACTTGGGAGGGGAGGATGGGAAATGGGCTTTGTTGTTTTTCAGTCACTCAGTTGTGTCCAACTCTTTGCAACCCCAGGGACACCAGGCTTCCCTGTCCTTACCATCTTCTGGAACTTGCCCAAACTCGTGTCCATTGAGTGAATGATGCCATCCAACCATCGCATACTCTGTCACCCTCTTTTCCTCCTGCCTTCAATCTTTCCCAGCATCAGGGCCTTTACTGACAAGTTGGCTTTTCCCATCAGGTGGCCAAAGTATTGGAGCTTCAGCCTCAGCATCAGTCCTTAAAATGAATATTCAGTGTTGATTTCCTTTAGAGTTGACTGGTTTGATCTCCTTGTAGTCCAAGGGACCCTCAAGAGTCTTCTCCAACACCACAAGTTCAAAAGCATCAGTTCTTTGGCACTCAGCCTTCTTTATGGTCCCACTCTCACATCCATACATAACTACTGGAAAATCATAGCTTTTTCTAAATGGATCTTTGTTGGCAAAGTAATGTCTCAGTTTTTTAATATGCTGCCTAGGTTCGTCATAGTTTTTCATGGCTTCAGTCACCATAAGCAGTGCTTTTGGAGCCCAAGAAAATAAAGTCTGTCACTCTTTCCATTGTTTCCCCATCTGTTTGCCATGAAGTGATGGGACCAGATGCCATGATCTTTGTTTTTTGAATGTTGACTTTTAAGCCAGTTTTCTCACTCTACTCTTTCACCTTTCTCAAGAGGCTTTTTAGTTCCTCTTCACTTTCTGCCATAAGGTGGTATTCTCTGCATATCTGAGGTTATTGATATTTCTCCTGATAATTTTATAAGCCAGAAATGGGCTTATATCTCAGCAATTCAAACAATTTCTCATGGGATATTAAGTCAGAACTATCTTAAATGCCCTTCTGCCATCCTACTGTTATAATATGACCCCAGATTTTCCCCAACTTCTGAAACCCCTGCCTTCTTTTCTCTTTCTCTTTCTCCATTCTTCATGCAGAGCAACTGTCTCTCTTCTGATGATGAAAATAATGATAGCTAACTTTTATTATTTCATATATTTCAGACACCGTGCTAAGTGTTTTATGTGTATTACCACACATTCTTCACAACACTCCTAGGAAGTAACTATTATTACTATACTTTTTAAATATGGGAAATCAAAAGGTCTAGTAACTTTTCCAAGTTTACACAGCTAATCCATAGTAAAGATGGAATTTGAAAAAATGCAGTTTGGTCATAGAGCCTGTCCTTTGAACCACAATACTGTGCTGCCTCCAACTATAATATGTGACCTTGGCAACTGCCACAACTTGCAACAAAATACAATTTATTCCATGTGAGCTTTTTACTCAAAACTCTTCTCACCATGAGAGGAATTCTGAGGCCAATTGCTTAGATGATAGAGTAGTTTCTCATCTCATTAAACTTATTTTTTTAAGACTCAAAATAATACTTTGCCATGAAATGAATTAATAAAAATTATTATTTGATCACATTATCAATATTTATATTGACAAATCTATAGCTAGACTCAAGGCATAATGATCTACTTAGGAAATCAAAAGACAAGAGGGAAGGATGGGAAAAGGATTAGGAGCAAAAAGGATCTGAAATGAAACTTGTGTTATAAGTGCAGTTAGGTCCTAGGGAAACTTACCTAGTTGCGAAAGTAGAGCCATATCAATAATGCTGTATCCTATATGTATCACTTTGGTATTCTTGGTACATTAACTGGAGATCAGAGATAGGAAATATAGGAATCACACAATAATTAGGCATTAGATGAGCTGGATGGTAGAAGGCAGAAGTTCATTGTTCAGTGTAAAGCTTTATCTTAGAGTTAGCTGAGGGGAGGAAATGTGGTAGTGTAAGATCTAAGGCGGAAGTTACTACAAACACGGAGTGAGGGGGCCACAGAGGATTTCCTAAGAGCATAGCCCCTAAACATGAGAGTTATGTGAGCATCTGGAGGTATTTGTACCTGTCAGCATTCTTCAAACACTCAGAACTAATAAGAAACAGATAGAAGTTGACACTGATAGATAGAGATATTATTTATGCATCTTATATATCTATATATATATTGAAAGATAGGAATATTTTATATATATATATATATATACACACACATATATGAAATTGCCTTATGCAATTGGGAGTGCTGGCAAGTCTGAATTTTGAAACCCATAAGGCTGGAAACTCAGGAAGAATTTCTATAATACAATCTTCAAACAGAATACCTTCTTCCTGGAAAACATCAATTTTTGGTCTTAAAGCGACTGACTCACATTATCTAGGGCAATCTCTTTAACTTAAAGTCAACTGATTGTAGATGTTAATTATATCTACAAAATACCATCACAGAAACAGCTAGGCTGTTGTTTAACCAAACAGCTGGGCATTATAGCTTAGCCAAAGTGACAAACCATATCAGTATTTGAAGACTTTGGATTCTACCTCTAGTTACTAGGTGGGGGAAATACATGGAACTATATAATTAAGCAGTTGAGAATCAACATGTACACACTGCTATATTTAAAATGAATAACCAACCAGAACCTACTGTACAGCCCAAGGGCCTCTCCTCAGTGTTGTGTGGTAGCCTGGATGGTTGGTAAAGTGGAAGGAGAATGGATACATGTATATGTATGGTTGAGTCACTCCGTTGTGCACCTGAAACTATCCCAATATTGTTAATCAGCTATACTCTCATATAAAATAAAAAGTTTTTAAAAACGTAAGGAGCAACAAGGGGGATTTGCTTCAGTCAAGCAAGACTCAGGACTAAGAGGAGGGAACCAGCCTGGTGCTGATTCTTTAAGAAGACATTTCTTTGAGATGCTAGTGAAGTGGAAGGCAGTTGGAAATAACTTAGAGAATCATGGTTCTAAATGCTAGATTAAATGGGAATCACCTGGGAAATTTATGAATCCCGGTGTTTTTATCCTATAAATGTGTGCTGGTATCTATATTTTAACAGTCATCTCAGGTAATGCTGATGCAATTCACACAAAGAGGACACTTGGGGAAAAGCTGAAGTTAACAATGACATTCATCCCATGACTAAAGAGAAAGTGAATTCCTAAACAGTCTCAGTGAGGACAAGCTTCCCCCACCAAAATAATAGAATGACCAGCTAGACCTGAGTCTTATCATCCCACTGAAGAAAGATAAGCTCTATAAAACAAAAGGAAATGATAGCCTAGATATGCCAAGAGAATTTAATTTCAGAATAGCCATTTTTGAATGTACAAATGGAACAAGTCACAATTGAAAGCCAATTCAGGATATGGCCTGTACCCTACTCCCTATCCCTATGCCTTTCATTTGTTTGTGGTAATAAAATTAGAGCATATCACAGAGAAATAGAACAAAGTAACTGCAGCGCTAAGTGAACAGTTTGTTCTCTGTACCCGGTTTTCAAAACTGCTGTTTTTGGAAAAAACAACTTCATTCTTCTTGCCAAATGAGATACTCACCAGTCTGAATGACTTACATAGGGTATATTAGTCTGCAAGCACACCAAAGACAAAGCTTCTAATAGAAGATGAGCTTGAAATAAAATTGTAATTGAATTACTGTTGGTAATAGAGAATGGAAAGTAGAATCAAACTTTCATCTTATGACAAAGCACTATTATTATCTTATGTTTGAAACCGTTCTTGTAGCCATGCAAGTAGAAAAATAAAAACCTCTCCCACTTTGAACTCAATTTAATTCATAATTGCCATCCACAGACCTCTAACCAGTTTCCTATCATTTAGAATCATGGATTTCTAGAATCTTTCATTTGTAAGTGGGCTTGATACTGGCATACCGTGTATATATTGCAGGTTTTGTTCCAGACCACTACAACAAAGCAAATATCAAAACAAAGCAAGTCACATGATTTTTTTTTTTTTTTTTTTGGTGTCCCAGGGCATGAAAGTTATGTTTGCATTTTACTGTTGTCTACTATATGTGGTGTAGCAGTATGTCTGAAAAATAATGTGCATAACTTAATTAAAAAATAATTCACTGCCAAAGATACTAACCATCATCTGAGCCTTTCAATAAGTCCCAGTATTTTTGCTGGTAGAGGGTCTTGCTTTGATGTTGATATCTGCTGACTGATCAGAATGGTGGTTGCTGAAGGTTGGGGTGTCTGTGGAAATTTCTTAAAAGAAATGTGCTCTGCTTTGATGCTTAGTCATCTCCAACTCTTTGTGACCCCATGGACTGTAGCCCACCAGGCTCCTCTGTCCATGGGGATCCCCCAGGCAAGAATACTAGAGTAGGTTACCATGCCCTTCATCAGGGGATCTTCCCAACCAGGTCTCCCACATTGCAGGTGGATTCCTTACCATCTGAGCCACCAGGGAAGCCCAAGAATACTGGAGTGGGTAGCCTATTCCTTCTCCAGGAAATTTTGCTGACCCAGAAATTGAACCAGGGTCTCCTGCATTGCTGGTGATTCTTTACCAGCTGAGCTACCAGGAAAGCCCTCTTAAAAGAAGAGAACACTGAAATTTGCTGTACCAGTTGAGTCTTCCTTTCACAAACAATTTCTCTGTAGCATGCAATGCCTTTTGAAGCATTTTACCCACAATAGAATTTCTTTTAAAACTAGAGTCTGTTCTCTCAAATCCTGCTGTTGCTTTATCAACTAATTTTATGTAATATTCTAAATCCTTTGTTGTCATTTCAACAGTCTTCACAGCGTCTTCAGTGTCTTCACTACGAGTAGATTCTATCTCAAGAAACCATTTTCTTTGCTCGTACGTTCAAGTTTTTATCATGAGACTTCAGGTAGTTAGTCACATCTTCAGGCTTCACTTCTAACTTGAGTTCTCTTGTTATTTTCACACCTCTAGTTACTTTCTCCACTGAAGTCATGAACCTTCAAAGTAATCTATGAAGGTGAAAACCAACTTCTTCCCAACTCCTGTTCATGTTGTTATTGTGACCTCTTCTCAAAAATCACAAATGTTCTTAATGGCATCTGGAATGGTGAATCCTCTACAGAAACTTTTAGTCACTTTGCTCACACACACCAGAAGAATCATGATCCATGGCAACCATCAGTTCAGTTCAGTCACTCAGTCGTGTCTGACTCTTTGTGACCCCATGGACTGCAGCACGCCAGGCCTCCCTGTCCATCATCAACTCCCTGTGCTTACTCAAACTCATGTCCATTGACTCGGTGATGCCATCCAGCCATCTCATCCTCTGTTATCTCCTTCTCCTCCCATCTTCAATCTTTCCCAGCATCAGGGTCTTTTCCAATGAGTCAGTTCTTCACAACAGGTGGCCAAACTATTGGAGCTTCAGCTTCAACATCAGTCCTTCCAATGAATATTCAGGACTGATTGCCTTTGAGATTGACTGGTTTGATCTCCTTGCTGTCCAAGGGATTCTCAAGAGTCTTCTCCAACACCATAGTTCAAAAGCATCAATTCTTTGGCACTCAGCTTTCTTTATAGTCCAACTCTCACATCCATACATGACTGCTGGAAAAACCGTAGCTTTGACTAGACAGACCTTTGTTGGCAAAGTAATGTCTCTGCTTTTTAATAAGCTGTCAAGGTTGGTTAAACTTTTCTTCCAAGGAGCAAGTGTCTTTCAATTTCATGGCGGCAATCACCATCTGCCGTGATTTTGGAGCCCAAAAAAATAAAGTCTGTCACTGTTTCCACTGTTTCCCCATCTATTTGCCATGAAGTGATGGAACCAGATGCCATGATCTTAGTTTTCTGAATGTTGACTTTTAAGCCAACTTTTTCACTCTCCTCTTTCACTTTCATCAAGAGGCTCTTTAGTTCTTCTTCACTTCTGCCATAAAACTGCTGTCATCTGCATATCTGAGGTTATTGATATTTCTCCCATCAATTTTGATTCTAGCTTGTGCTTCATCCAGCCCAGCGTTTCTCATGATGTATTCTGCATATAAGTTAAATAAGCAGGGTGGCAATATACAGTCTTGACATACTTCTTTCCTGATTTGGAACCAGTCTGTTGTTCCATGTCCAGTTCTAACTGTTGCTTCTTCACCTGCATACAGATTTCTCAAGAGGCAGGTCAGGTGGTCTGGTATTCCCATCTCTTTCAGAATTTTCCACAGTTTGTTCTGGTCCACACAGTCAAAGGCTTTGGCATGGTCAATAAAGCAGACATAGATATTTTTCTGGAATTCTCTTGCTTTTTCGATGATCCAACTGGTGTTGGCAATTTGATCTCTGGTTCCTCTGCCTTTTCTAAATCCAGCTTGAACATCTGGAAATTCGTGGTTCATGTACTGTTGAAGCCTGGCTTGGAGAATTTTGAGCATTACTTTACTAGCGTGTGAGATGAGTGCAATTGTGTGACAGTTGGAACATTCTTTGGCATTGCCTTTCTTTGGGATTGGAATGAAAACTGACCATTTCCAGTCCTGTGGCCACTGCTGAGTTTTCCAAAGTTGCTGGCCTATTGAGTGCAGCACTTTCACAGCATCATCTTCCAGGTTTTGAAATAGCTCAACTGGAATTCCATCACCTCCGCTAGCTTTGTTCATAGCGATGCTTCCTAAGGCCCACTTGAGTTTGTATTCCAGGATGTCACTCTAGGTGAGTGATCACACCATTGTGATTATCTGGGTTGTGAAGATCTTTTTTGTATAGTTCTTCTGTGCATTCTTGCCACCTCTTCTTAATATCTCCTGCTTCTGTTAGGTCCATACCATGTCTGTCCTTTATTGTTTGCATGAAAAGTTCCCTTGTTATCTCTAATTTTCTTGAAGAGATCTCTAGACTTTCCCATTCTATTGTTTTCCTCTATTTCTTTGCATGGATCACTGAGGAAGGCTTTCTTATCTCTTTTTGCTATTCTTTGGAACTCTGCATTCAAATGGGTATATCTTTCCTCCTCTCCTTTGCCTTTCACTTCTCTTCTATTCACAGCTATTTGTAAGGCCTCCTCAGACAACCATTTTGCCTTTTTGCATTTCTTTTTCTTGGCGATGGTCTTGATCCCTGTATCCTATACAATGTCATGAACCTCTGTCCATAGTTCTTCAGGCACTCTGTCTAGGAGATCTAATCCCTTGAATCTATTTGTCGCTTCCACTGTATAATCATAAGGGATTTGATTTAGGTCATACCTGAATGGTCTAGTGGTTTTCTTTACTTTCTTTAATTTAAGGAGTTCATGGTCCATGTCACAGTCCGCTCCCAGTCTTATTTTTGCTGACTGTATAGAATTTCTCCATCTTTGGCTGCAGAGAATATAATCAATCTGATTTCAGTATTGACCATCTGGTGATGTCCATGTGTAGCATGTTCTCTTGTGTTGTTGGAGGAGAGCATCTATAACCTTATGAAATATATTTCTGAAATAATGACTTGAAAATCTAAATTTCTCCTTATATCATGGGCTACAGAATGGATGTTGTGTGAGCAGGCACAAAAACAACATTAATCTCTTCATACACCTCTATCAGAGCTCTTGGGTGACCAGATGCATTGTCAATGAGCAGTAATATTTTGAAAGGAATTTTTTTTCTGAGCATTAGATCACAACAGTGAACTGAAAATATTTTGTCATAACAAGATGTGCTGTCAACCTGGCTTTATTCCATTTAGAGAGCAAGGCAGAGTAGATTTAGCATAATTCTTAAACACCCTAGGATTTTCAGGATGGTAAATGTGCACTGGCTTCAACTTAAAATCACCAGCTGCCTTAGCCCCTAACAAGGGAGTCAGCTTGTCCTTTGAAGCTTTGGACCTGGACATTGTCTTTTCCTCTCTAGCTATGTAAGTCCTGGGTGGCATCTTCCTCAAATAGAAGGCTGATTTGTCTCCATTGAAAATCTATTGTTTAGTCTAGCCACCTGTGTTAACTATCTTAGCCAGACTGTCTGGATGATGTACTGTGGCTTCTACGTCAGCACTGGCTGTTTCATCTTGCACTTCCAAGTTCTGGGGATGGCTTCTTTTCTCAAGCCTCATGCACCAACCTCTGCTCACTTTGAACTTGTTTCTCTGCAGCTTCCTCACCTCTCTCAGCTTTCAGAGAACTAGAGAGAGTTAGGGCCTTGTTCTGGATTAGGTTTTGGTATAAAGGAGTGTTGTGGCTAGTTTGATCTTCTATCCAGAACCTTTTCCCTGTCAGTTATAAGACTGCTTTGCTTTCTTATCATCCGTGTGTTCACTGGAGTAGCACGTTAAACTTCCTTCAAGAACTTTTCCTTCACATTCACAACTTGGCTGACTGGGGCAAGAGGCCTAGCATTCAGAGTATCTTGGCTTTTGACATGCCTTCCTCACTAAGCTTAATCATTTCTAGCTTTTCTTAAAGTGAGAGACTTATGACTTTTCCCTTCACTTAAACACTTAGAGGCCATTGTAGGATTATTGATTGGCCTAATTTTGATCTTGTTGTGTCTCAGGGAATAGGAATACCTGAGGGGAAGAGAGAGACAATGGAACAGCTGGTTGGGGTAACAGTCAGATCACATACAACATTTTTTTTTTCTTGTTAATCATTCATATTTATTTTTTTTCTTTTTTTAAAATTTTTAAAATTTTCATTTATTTTTATTAGTTGGAGGTTAATTACTTTACAATATTGTAGTGGTTTTTGTCATACATTGACTTGAATTAGCCATGGATTTACATGTATTCCCCCGCCCGATCCCCCCTCCCACCTCCCTTTCCACCTGCTCCCTCTGGGTCTTTCCAGTGCACCAGGCCTGAGCACTTGTCTCATGCATCCAACCTGGGCTGGAGATCACATACAACATTTATCTTTAGTTTGTTATCTTATGTATGTGCAGTTCATGGCACCTCAAAGCAATTACAATAGTAACATCAAAGATTACTGATGACAGAACAGTATAAGAAATATAATAAAAATGGAAAATTTGGAAATACTGCAAGAATTACCAAAATATGATAGAGACACAAAGTGAACAAATAGTGTTTGAGAATAGTACCAACAGACTTATTCAAGGCAGGGTTGCCACAAACTTTCAACTTGTAAAAAACACAATATCTGTTTTTGCAGAAGCACAGTAAAACAAGGTATCCCTGTAATAGATCCAAATATCCAAATACTCAACACTATATATTGGCCAAAGGTCTTCCATTCTCTCTTTAAAAACCTCTGATGAAGTCAAAAGAGAAAAACAAATATTGTATATTAACAAGTGTATGGGACTTAGAAAAATGATGCAGATGAACCTAGTTCCAGGGCAGGAATGGAGAGGCAGATGTAGAGAATGGATGTATGGACACAGGACAGGAAGGGGAAGGTGGGATAAATTGGGAGATTAGGTTTGACATAAATACACTATTATGTATAAAATAGATAGCTAGTGGGACGCTGCTGGATAACACAGGGAGCTCAGCCTGGTGCTCTGTGATGACCTAGAGGGATGGCATGGAGGGTGGGTGGGAGGGAAGCTCAATAGGAAGGGGATATGTGTCTACTTAGAGCTTATTCACTTTGGTGTACAGCAGAAACTAACACATTGTAAAACAATTATACTCCATTTAAAAACAAAACAAAAAAACCTCTGATATGATAAAAAACAAAACCTCAGAATTAATACCTCTGTATAATTAGCAATTAAAAGATTCTTGCTCCTTGGAAGAAAAGTTTAACCAACCTAGACAGTATATTAAAAAGCAGAGGCATTACTTTGCCAACAAACATCTCTATAGTCAAACCTATGGTTTTTCCAGTAGTCATGTACGAATGTGAGCGTTGGACCATAAAGAAGGCTGAGTGCCAAAGAATTGATGCTTGTGAACTATGGTGTTGGAGAAGACTCTTGAGAATCCCTTGGACAGCAAGGAGATCAAACCAGTCAATCTCAAAGGAAACGAGTCCTGAATATTCATTGGAAGGACTGATGCTGAAGCTAAAACTCCAATACTTTGGCCACCTGATATGAAGAACAGACTCACTGGAAAAGAGCCAGATGCTGAGAAAGATTGAAGGCAAAAGGAAAAGGGGCTGCAGAGGATGAAGTGGTTGGATGGCATCACCGACTCAATGGACATGAGTTTGAGCAAGCTCCAGGAAATGGTGGAGGACAGGGAGGCCTGGCATGCTGCAGTTCATGGGGTCACAAAGAGTTAGACGTAGCTGAGAGCCTGAACAAAAACAAATACTTAGCAACACTGACTTGATACTTTCTTTCTTTGATGTGTTCTGTTTTTCTCTCCCTACTTTTCCACAGCAGCCCTCACTCCTACTCCTTACATCCTTGGAAACAGAAATAGTCACACACCTCATATGTTCCACACACCATATATATTCCAATCCTTTAGAATGGTTGAAAACACTGACCATGACAAGGAAGAAAACAACCAAGGCTAGAAAATACTTCTGATTCTCCCAAGGAATAATATAGATTACGTATGGTGGTCATTTATACATTGGGGTTTCTCTGGTGGCCCAGATGGTAAAGAAGTGTAATATGTGTGCTCAGTAGTGTCTGACTCTTTGCGACCCCGTGAACTGTAGCCTGCCAGGCTCCTCTGTCCATGGAATTTTCCAGGCAAGAATACTGGAGTGGATTACCATTTCCTTCTCCAGAGGATCTTTCCAACCCTGAGATAGAAACTGCATCTCTTGCACCTCCTGCATTGGCAGGGAGTTTCTTTACCACTGTGCCACCCGGGAATCCCAGACTGTAAAGAATCTGCATACAATGCAGGAGACCTCGGTTTGATCCCTGGGTCGGGAAAATCCCCTAGCGACAGGAATGGTTACCCATTAGAATTAATTTGAATTAATGTTACTGTATAATAATTATGTTTTGTGATATATATTTGTGTAACAGATATAATATCATATAATATATATAATTATATTGATTGTTATCATTAATTATTCTAAACATTTGTTGGGACCCAAATTGACAAAATATTTACCACACTTAGAAAAAGTCATTTAAATCAATATTCATTAAAGTATGTTCCACAGTCCATTTTATTTATGAGTGAATTATTACTTTATGATACCTAATGTAAACAATTTCACATTACTAATGGTTTATCAAAAGGAGTTATTTTCTCCCCTTAAATTCCAGTCAGTCAGTTTAGTCAGTGTGTGAGTTAGACTACTACCAAATGGGTGAGTTAAGAGATCCACCAAAAACAAGCTCAATAAATGGTTGTTGATTAATTGATCTATCAAACTTAAAGAAAACTTACCAACTTAGGTATATTGCAACTTCATTATTTTCAGCACAATATCTTCAAAAGCTATCCTGAATAAAGTGAATTCTTCCACTTAAAATTGTAATAAAAATAGATTTTAATTAATAAGGGATGAAGCTTCAGATGATAACAAACAATCGTGATTACATGAGAAAATGTCCATGCTTTTAAGTGCTATGTACTAGAGTATGCTGAAGTAGCTAAAGCCATTATGACAATGTCTGGACTTTGCCTTAAAATACTTCAGCAAATGTATACAACAGAAATGCACACATGTATTCACCAAAAGACATGTACAAGAATGTCCATGGTAGCACTGTTTCTAATACCAAAAACTGGAGATAACCCAAATGTTCAACACTAAAATGGGGAAATAATGGCCTATTCATACTATTGAATACCATACAAAAACAAAAATGAAAAAACTCCAGCAAAGTATGAAAATTCAGGTAAATCTTATATACATAATGTTAAATAAATGAATATAGATACAAAAGGGTCCATGATATATGATACCATTTGTATAAAACTCTAAAAAGAGGCAAAACTAATATGTGGTGACATAGGTCATAATTACCCTTTAAGTTGGGAGTAATGACAAGAAGCGGGCATGAGGCAATTGTTGGGGTTCTGCTTCTTCATATTGATAACTGTAGGATTATATTCTTATAGTTTGTGTACTTTTCTGTAGTTTGTTACTAATTTTTTTTAAATTTATATTTTATATACTCCTGTAAAGTAAAAACTATGAAGCAATCATAATAATGTCTTGATAACTTGAATTTAGATGACAGGTATACAAGGATTCATTTTACTTTTCTTTCCATGTTTGTGTCTGTCTGAAATTTTTCATATTAAAAAATTTAAATGTAATCTAAAAAATACTGTATCATCACCTAAGAATTTAAAACATATAAACCCTTCAGAGGCATGGATTGAAGATTTAACATGTTGATTTATAAATATATAGTACATTGAATCTTGTGAAAAACAGTCAAGATTCTGCCCAATTGACATTCCCCTGTACACCTAACTATTGTTAAATTAAATTGAGTCACCCCCACCCTCTAGAGAAATTATCTAGCTAAGCCAAGAATAATCACATTGGACTCCAATGTTTCCTTCCTAAAAAGCCCTAAAGAGTTTTAAACCAGTTGCCAACACTGTGAGAAAGTGGACATCTTCCCTGACATCTGAAGAAAATATCTATTCCTATATGATTTCTATTAATGTTTTTTATATGTATTCTAGAGTCTAGTTCTGAGAGATTTGGATGGGGTGGGAAGGGAAGTAAGAAGGGGAGGTGAGTAACTTGACAGCAGTCTGCCTATAATTTTCAGCAAAGCAGCTTCAAATTTACATGCAGAGTTGGACAAAGTATCATTAAGCTATTGATTTAAGGAGGTAAAGAAAAATTTAGCCTACAAGGAATAGTACAATAATTCATTATGCTAACAGGAAACCTCAGGAGTTTGCTAAATAGAACCTACTGAGTATGCATGGCCAACACTTTGTCTTTCAAATTAGGCCATTTTTAAACCCCACTATGAAGAGTGCTCTTTCTGAGTTTGTTATTACTTAAGCTTTGCAAGCCTAAAAAGGTATTCTCATGGTATATGAAGAAATAATTGATTTCTCCCTCTTCTTTGTTTTACGTCTATGAATATGGTTTTTTTCATTATATATAATCAGAAAACTTGATGTCTGAGGTGAGGCTGGAAATTAACAACAGCCAAGTATTGATTGGTTTGTTTTTCATTTTGTAACCATTTGCTAGATTATTACCTACTTTTTTTTAAGGTAACTTGAACAAATGCTTTTACAGCAACCAGCTATAACAGAAGTCAGTTTCTTTTCAAGCAAACCAGCACTGCTTGTTGCTTTTTTTACGTTAAAGCTGAAAAGAAATTCACACCTAGTCACAGGGTATATGAATTGTAGTTAATAAACCATTACTCTCTGTGAACATTATATTCTGGATTCCTACTATTATATATTCCTTAAATTAAAAAAATTTTAAAATCTCTTTCCATTCAATGCAAGTAAAATAGGCTTAACAGTAATTGCTGATTATTTTTGCCAGATTTTTTTTTTTTAGAATTGCATGGTAACTATCAAAATGGGCTTGCATTTTCTTCAGGAACATTAATTTTCAGATTAAATAAAATACATGGTCTTATTTTAAAGCAGACTCACTTTATACAGCAGACCAATTTTTTAAATGAGCTACCCTACACTTAATGTCATTAGTAAACAATGCATTTATTCACACAGGAATACCAGGCTCATACATTTAAAACACTTCAGCATCTTGTTATGCCAGCTGAACCCCTACACAGTGATATAACCTAACAATAGATACTTATATAATCAAATGAGCATAGGAGACCAGATTTTCCAGTACAGATGCTGCCTCTTATCTAACCTGTCTAGGCTCATGTCAAAATAGTGATCGTTATCTCTATATGTTGTATCTCTATTTGGTATTTTTCTGGAAAGAGTAAAAAAATTGATTGTCATCCACATATTTTCACAGAATTCCATGGAAAGTCTACCAAGTGAAATTTTCCAGAAGAAAATAGCTCTAGGGCTTATATCATAAGAGCTATGGTATGTTACACTGCTTTTGCATGGAGGTAACAGTCTACAATGTAAACATCATTCTATATTAACAGCTAACAATTATTAAGCACTTACAGGGAAATGTGCTAAATCTATCATATGCTTAATCTCATTAAATACAAAAGCCCTATAGTAGATACTATTTCCCCACTTTACAGTTAAAGAAACTGAGATTCCAAACAGATAAACAATGCTAGAAGATGGCAAACTCAGGATTCGACTAAGACTATCTAACTCAAAGCAGAAAATCACCCCAGACAACTTTCTGACTTTCTAAAATAGTGACTTTTTTTCGGTCTTACCTTATGCTTTCTGTTTTTCTTTAAAATAAAAGCACTAGCATTTGCTGGTAAACAGAAAGCTTTGACATTAATTTCAACACAGTTCAAATACCCATATAAATTATTTGCAAGTAAAAAACCTGCTTTCTTTATTTTAAACAATGGTCATATTGTGATGCTTCTATGAGGTAAAATAATAAAAATTAGCAGATGCTCAAAAGTTGCATTGAATTCAATTTCTTACTTGCTATTATCATAAAGATGATAGTTTAGATTCTACAATAATGATAAAAATATAACAGGTTTGTAAATAAGGAAGGAATTTTATAATATTTAAGTAAAATATAACCAAATATAATCTGGGATAAAAATCTATAATAATCATCTGAGCCTTTATTCCCACACCATGGCCAGCTTCAATCCACTCTCTATCACATACACACACCAACACACACAGCCATTAGATACTTCAGTACACTCCAATAGCATTACCACAATGGAGACTTCATCTCTTATTAACTGTCCTCCAATGATGAGCAATTCTCTGTCTCATGAGAAAGCTTATTCCATTTTTCAGTTTCCTCCAATTGCTTCAGTTCTTCCAAAAGTAATGGTTGCTCCCTAGTCTCACTAAATTAGGTAACTACAATTTGAAATAATTGGTCAGAATAACAATTACAAAATTTAAAATGCTGCCTCCCGTCTCATTTTATTTGTCCTTGTGAATTTATATCTTTAACTTCCTGACTGTAGTTTTAATGTTATTTCAAGAGGGAACATAGACAAATACATGTCTTCAATGGTGTATTTAAGTGGAAACTCTTGAAATTTTTTCACTTCTATAACTATTTCAAGAAAAGTCTCTTGTGATTTATTCATTCTGAGAGTTTTTAACTAGAATGCATATAGTGTGTAAGTTTTGCACATTAAATATTTTACAGTCAGTTTCCTTATAAAAATACATTTGCATGTAAGTATAGAGTTTTTACAGCTTCCCGGGTGGCGCTGAGGTAAAGAACACCTGCCAACACAAGAGATGCAAGAGACATGGGTTCGACCCCTGGATCAGGAAGATCCCCTGGAGAGGGAAATGGCAACCCACTCCAGTACTCTTGCCTGAAAAATTCCGTGGACAGAGGAGCCTGGAGGGCAACAGTCCATGGGGTCACAAAAAGTTGGATGCGAATGAGTGACTAAGCACAGCACACATAGAATTAAACACACAATCACAACACTTCAGTTTAGTGCAGAGTGGAGAATTTTGTTCTATGAGAGTATACCTAGAGGCAAAAATAACTCTTCATTCATAGTTTTCAAGTTAATTTAAATTGCATATACATGTTTATATTATATGTATGTATATATATTGTGTATACATGTATATATATTTAGCGTGAATTAATTTAGTTTATCGATTCATATTATGACTCAGTAAGAAAGAAATTAGAAAAAGTCACTTACCTGTGTTGTAATCTCAAAATAAATCAACCAGGCCTTCCCTGGTGGCTCAGTGGCAAGGATCCACCTGCCAGTGCTGGAGATACAGGTTGGATCCCTGTTCTGGGAAGATCCCACATGCTGCAGAGCACCTAAGCCCCTGTGCCACAGCTAGCGAGCCTGCGCTCTAGAGCCGGAGCCACGACTACTGAACCTACACGCCTACACGCCCTATAGCGCCCGTGCTCTGCAACAAGAGGGGCCACCGCAGTAAAGAGTAGCTCTTGCTTGCTGCAACTAGAGAAAAACCCACATGGCAGTGAAGACCCAACACAGCCAAAAATAAATAAATTAATTAACCAGTAATAGTGACATCCGAAAGACTAACCTTCCATCCTAGAAAGTAGTCTGTAGCATTTTTTTGTTTCAAAATTTAGTATTATAATAATAAATGATTGCTTCCAATGACTTCTAAATATTCTGCAAGTGTTAGGATGAATAACTTGGTTTTTGTTTGTGTTTGAAACATACTTCACAACTATTAAGTTGTGGGTGAATGTTGACACTATTGCTAAAGTCCACCTGAGATTCAAGAGACATCTATTTTTCTATCTTTGTTCATTTGAGATATTAGAACATCTTCATTCCAAATTGTTAAACTTGAAAACAAGTCCACTTACATTTTTTTTTTCAAAACCTGGATCCAAACAAACAAGACTAGCAATCTCCCATCCATTTACCACAGAAAATGGTTTCAACAAATTTTCATCAGACAGAACTCTGGCTGTGTGGCATGTGGATCTTAGTTCCCTGACCAGGGATCTAACCCACACCCCCTGTGTTGGAAGCATGGAGTATTAACCACTGGACACCAGGGAAGTCCCAAGACTCTCAGTTTTAAAACAAAAGTAAGCAATGCTATTAGTAGAATCGAAAGGTTAACTATGATGCTTGTTTTAGGTAAATCTTAATGGTTAAATTTAGGTTAACACTTCAAAGCATTCCTGTTGTTAAAAAATACCAATGACAAAATTTATCACAAAATTTGACAGAATACTTAATGTCACTCAAACGATAACATGAAATTTTTTGAATTATTTATTTTCAATTTAAGTTTCAATGAAAAGATAATGTAAGACATCCCCCTAAAGGAATAGTTCATTTTTTGTGAATCATGTCTTTAAGCATCTAATTATATTTAAATAAGTAAGACACATTTGTTTTCTATATTGCTTTAATTCCTCTACACCATCAAAAATAATTTGCATTAAATAGTTTGATGGAAAAACTTCACACTTAAAAGAATTAAGCTTAAAATAACTAACCCATGTCTCTTAAGTATAAAGTCATAGAAATCATTCCAAATTTGAGATATCTGTGTCATCAGTGTATTTTCAACAAGTTTAAAAATTCACAGATCATTTGTAAAGTTCTTTAACTCGTGAATGCTATATTTTGTATTTTCTTTTTTGTCATGATATTTTGCTTTAGATGGTGGAGCAGAAGGCAGGTTCATGAAGAAAAGAAAAAAGAATGGAACAAGGACAAGGTGATTAAGAACAGAAGGGCTAAGGAAAAATAGAGGCCTTGAAAAGTGAAGAATGAAAGAAAAGTAAGAGGCAATTGTTATGTTTGGCAGTGGAAAAGGAGCCAGAAAACTCTCCACAGGGAAAGGAAAATGGAGCAAATAGCATACTACAGTTATCCGTTTGGGGTGCAAGGAGAGGGGGTTGAGAATTCTGCAAGTAATATAATCCCACAACGAGATATCATATTACAACAATAGAAATGGACAAACCACATCTATGAAAAACAACTTGGGTGGATTTTTTAATGAACAAATAATACATATTGTATTACTTCACTTCTAAAAATATAAAGCAAGTACAACTAAATGATAATGTCCAAGTCAGGATCATGGGTAAGAGCAATAGTGATCGGGAGGGGGCACAGTTGACACTTCCAATATTTTGGTGCTGTTCTGTTTTTTGACCTGGAAATGCTTTCATGGATTTCACTTTGTGTTCAGTCACTGAGCTATACGTTTGCATTTTGTACACTTCTCTGTTTAGGTGTTTAATTCAAAGTAGAGCTAAACAAAGAAGTACTAAGGGAAAAATGCAACAAGATAATGACAAAGATGCAAAGATAAACACTCAACTTTAGTCACATAATTATTAAGGCTCAAATACTAATACTATTTCATCTGTATGGACATAACTACCCAGGAAAATATGTGTTTAATTAAAAAGAATTAAACCAGTGAACTAAAAAAAATTCAGATGTCAGTCTTTTAAACTCCTTTCATTGAGTTAAACAAAACAAGTTTAAATAAACAAATGCTAACTACTGTACATAGCATAGGACTTAATGGGGGAAAAATGAAAGCATTCTTATTAAATCAGGAACAAGTAAAATACGTTCTTTACCATATTATTGTTGAACACTCATTCATTCATTCATTCAACAAACTTTTATTTAGAGTCAGCTGGTGCTAGGCACTATTCTAGGCAGCTGGGACAAATCTTTGTACAGGGCAGCTAAATATCCTGCCTTCATAAAGCTTACAGTATTAGGGGAAAACCAATAAATAGGCAAATAAATAAGTGTTAGATAGGGATAACTGCCATGGACAAAAAATAAAGCAGAGAATGAGAGAAACAGTGAGAGAGATAAACATTTAAAGAGAAAGAATTATCATTATTTAGTTCAGTTCAGTTCAGCCGCTCAGTCGTGTCTGACTCTTTGCGACCCCATGAACCGCAGCACACCAGGCCTCCTTGTCCATCACCAACTCCGGGAGTTTACCCAAACTCATGTCTATCGAGTCAGTGATGCCATCCAACCATCTTATCCTCTATTGTCCCCTTCTCCTCCTGCCCCCAACCCCTCCCAGCAACAGGGGCTTTTCCAATGAGTCAACTCTTCTCATGAGGAGGACAAAATATTGGAGTTTCAGCTTCAGCATCAGTCCTTCCAGTGAACACCCAGGACTTATCTCCTTCAGGATGGACTGGTTGGATCTCCTTGCAGTCCAAGGGACTCTCAAGAGTCTCCTCCAACACCACAGTTCAAAAGCATCAATTCTTCAGCACTCAGCTTTCTTCACAGTCCAACTCTCACATCCATACATGACCACTGGAAAAAACATGGCCTTGACTGGATGGATCTTTGTTGGCAAAGTAATGTCTCTGCTTTTTAATATGCTATCTAGGTTGGTCATAACTTTCCTTCCAAGGAGTAAGCGTCTTTTAATTTCATGGCTGCAATCACCATCTGCAGTGATTTTGGAGCCCAAAAGAATAAAGTCTGACACTGTTTCCCAATCTGTTTCCCATGAAGTGATGGAACAATATGCCATGATCTTAGTTTTCTGAATGTTGAGCTTTAAGCCAACTTTTTCACTCTCCTCCTTCACATTCATCAAGAGGCTCTTTAGTTCTTCACTTTCTGCCATAAGCGTGGTGTCATCTGCATATCTGAGGTTATTGATATTTCTCCTGGCAATCTTGATTCCAGCTTGTGCTTCTTCCAGCCCAGCGTTTCTCATGATGTACTCTGCATATAAGTTAAATAATTAGTAGATAGTAAAGTCATTTACTTAGAAAACCCAAGAGAATCAGCTAAAAAGCTATTCCAAATATCAGTAAAATGACCAGGAATAATATTAATATTTAATCAATAGCCTTCATATATGCAAACAGCAACTTAGAAGATAAAATTTAAAGATCCAATTATAAATTGTAAGAAAAAGGTAAAACGTCAGGAATAAAATTGACAAGTAATATATTAGCTCTATATGATGATAACATTAAAATACTGTAAATGAACACAAAAGAGGGGATAGAAAGGCATACCGTGTTCTTAGACTATAAAATTTAAGTTCATAAATAGTTTAATACTATAATATTTAGTGTTCTCTTTTATCCCAGTAAAAATAGTTAGACAATATATTTGGAATTTGACAAGAAGCTTATAAAGATCATATCAAAAAACAATCAAACAAGAATGGCCAAGGAATTCTGAAAAATAAAACTATTGAAGAGTCCTACTCATTTAAAGCACTAAAATATTCCAAGTGGAATGGGAATAGTCATTCCAGGTAATAAGACATTGAAAAACTACATTAGTTAAAAGAGTATAGATTGGTCCATGAATGTGTGTGTCTGTATCAATGAAAAATTAATAGACCCAACTATATATGGGAATATAATAAACAATAAAGGAGGCATCACAAATAAGTGAGAAAAAAGACTGGATTATTCAATAAATAGTGTAGGGAAAAATACCAAGAAAACACAACTTCGTAACCATACTGCATACCTCATACTGAAGTAAATTCTAGATGGATCAAAAATGTACTGTAGGAAAAAAAGTCATAAAACTTCTCAGGCTGGGAAAAGCCTTTTAAAATATTATTTTTAAAAGAAATACATAAAAATATGTAAACCATATAAACTCAAAATTTTCTACATAATAAAAAAAGCATAAATCAATTCAGATATGCAAATTCAGGAAAGATATTTGCTACTTGTATTACAATCATTTGATTTCTTTAATATATTTAATGATAGGAATCTTCAATTTTTTGGAAGTCATTTAATTTTTTTAAAATCTCCCCAAGTGGGCAAAAGACATAGACATTTCACAGAAAAGAAAAACAAATATTCCTTAGATTATGAAATGATTTTACTTTCCCCTATAGTAAAAGAAATGCAGGTTAAAATGGCAATGTGTATGTGTGTGCTCAGTCCTGTCTGATTCTTTGCAACCCCTTGGACTGAGGCCCACCAGGCTCCTCTATCCATGGGATTCTCCAGGCAAGAATAGTGGAGCAAGGTTGCCATTTCCCACACCAGGGAATCTTCCCGACCCAGGAATCAAACCTGAAACTCTTGAGTCTCCTGCATTGTCAGGCAGATTTTTTTTTACCACTGTTCCATCTGGGAAGTCCCCCCATTCTACACTTGATCTTAGCCAAAAGTCCTCAATAAGACACAGTTTTTTAAATTTATCAGAGTGAAAAACAGGAAAGTTAAGTACACACTGTATTGTATTGTCCTGGGTGTCAGAAAATAGATACCTTCATAAATTACTTGTAGGGGTGTACGTTGACATATGTTATCAAAATTTTTAAAGTGTAAATCATTTTATTCAGCATTCCACTTCTGGTAATAGCAAAATATTGGAAAAATCTTAAATGTTCATCAATAAGATACCAGCAAATAAATATTACAGGATGGTAAAACTGAAGTTTCCTCCAGGACATATATGAAGCTCCAAAGACAGATTGTTACGTATTGAATTTACAAAGCATGTTAATAAAAAATTTCATCAAATCTAAAAACTTTTGTTCATCAAAGAGTAAAATCAACATGGTGAAAAGGCAACTTACAGAAATGGGAGAAAGTATATGCAAACGACATACTGGAAAAGCAGTTAATATCCAGAATATATGAAGAACTCCTATAACTCAAGCATAGAAAATCAAATAACACAACTTAAAAATGGGCAAAGGACTTGAATGGACATTTCTCCAAAGACTGCATACAAATTGCCAACAATTGTGTGAAAAGATGCTCAGCATAATAATCATCAAAAAATGCAAATCAAAACCACAAGGAGAGATCACTTCACACCCATTAGGAAAAACAAAATGACAAGTGTTCGTCCAAATTTGTAAAAGTTGAAACTCTTGTACTCTCTTGATAGGATTGTAAAATGATTGCATCCACTGGGCAAACAACATGATGGTTCCTCAAAAAGTAAAACTAGAACTATATGATCCAGCAATCCCACTCCTGGATTTATAGCCAAAAGAACTGAAAGCAGGGTATCAGAGACGTATTTGTCCACCCATCTTCACAGCGGTACTGTTCACAACAGCCAAGTAATAGAAGCAAACAGCAAGGATAAACAATATGTAGCTTATACATACAGTGGAATACCATGCATCCTTGAAAAGGAAAGAATTTCTGTCACATGGTACATGGATGAAACTTAAGGGTATTATGCTAAGTGGAAATAAACATCAATATGCAAACTCTGTATGATTTCACTTTTATGAGTTATCTAAAGTAGTTGAATTGATACATATAGAAAGTAGAATGGTAGTTACCAGAGGTTGGGTCAGGAAGAAAAGGGGAGTTGTTTAATAGGTATAGACTTTCAGTTCTGCAAGATAAACAAGTTCAGGAGATCTGCTCCATAACAATGTAAATAAACACTGTTGAACTCTACACTTGGAAATGACTAAGTTGTTAAATTTTATGTGTTTTCTACCACAATAAAAAAAAAAGTAATGACTAACACTTAATCCATCATTACTAACAAGCACTTTATATGAATTTGTTGTTTTAAACCTTACAGGAACTCCATGAGGAACATAGTGCTGTTATCTCAGTTTTACAGATGAGGAAATTAAAATTCAGAAAGTTTAAGTAATTTCACTTATAACTGAAAAAGAAGGATGTGAATCCAACCAGTTGACTTCTCGAGTCTATTTCTCAAAGAGCTAACCAAGCTACTTCCTTATCAACTACTCAGAGCCAATTTCAAGACTTGTGGATGCCTCAGCCAGAGCAAGCTATAAAAATAATTCAGAGAGCCCATAAGTAAACCCACACACCTGTGATTAACTAATCTATAACAAAGAGTGCAAGAATATACACTGGAGAAAAAATAGTCTCTAGCAAGTGGTGCTGGGAAAGCTGGACAGCTATGTGTAAAACAATGAAATGAGATCATTCCCTTACACCATATACAAAATAAAGTCAAAAATGGCTTAAAGACTTAAATATAAGGCAAGATACCATAAAATTCCCATAAGAGAACATAGGCGGAACACTCTTTGACATAAATTGTAGCAGTATTTCCTTAGATCAGTCTCCCAGGGCAAAAGAAATGAGAGCAACAATAAACAAATTGGGTCTATTCACACTTTGCACAGGAAAGGAAACCATCAGTAAAACAAACAAACAAGCAAAAAACAACCTATGGAACAAGGTGGGGGTTGGGAAGGCCCACAGGAAATATTTCTAAATGATGCAGCAAACAAGAAGTTGATATTCAAAATATACAAAAAGCTCATAAAATTCAATACTAAAAAAACAAGCAAATACCATTGGTAGCTTGGTAGGGATAGCAATGAATCTATAAATTGCTTTGGGTAGTAAACTCTTTCACAATATTGGTTCTTCCAATCCATGAATATGGTATATTTCTCCATCTATTTGTGTCCTCTTTGATTTCTTTAATCAGTGTTTTATAGTTTTCTATATATAGGTCTTTTGTCTCTTTAGGTAGATATACTCCTAAGTATTTTATTCTTTTTGTTGCAATGGTGAATGGTATTGTTTCCTTAATTTTTCTTCCTGTTTTCTCATTGTTAGTGTATAGGAATGCAAGGGATTTCTGTGTGTTAATTTTATATCCTGCAACTTCACTATATTCATTGATTAGCTTTAGTAATTTTCTGGTAGAATCTTTAGGGTTTTCTATGTAGAGGATCATGTCATCTGCAAACAGTGAGAGTTTTACTTCTTTTCCTATCTGGATTCCTTTTATTTCTTTTTCTGCTCTGATTGCTGTGGCCAACACTTCCAAAACTATGTTGAATAGTAGTGGTGAGAGTGGGCACCCTTGTCTTGCTCCTGACTTTAGGGGAAATGCTTTCAATTTTTCACCATTGAGGATAATGTTTGCTGTGGGTTTGTCATATATAGCTTTTATTATGTTGAGGTATGTTCCTTCTATTCCTGCTTTCTGGAGAGTTTTTATCATAAATCGATGTTGAATTTTGTCAAAGGCTTTTTCTGCATCTATGGAGATAATCATATGGTTTTTATCTTTCAATTTGTTAATGTGGTGTATTACATTGATTGATTTGCAGATATTAAAGAATCCTTGCATTCCTGGGATAAAGCCCACTCGGTCATGATGTATGATCTTTTTAATATATTGTTGGATTCTGTTTGCTAGAATTTTGTTAAGGATTTTTTTTGTATGGAAATACAAAAAACCTCGAATAGCCAAAGCAATCTTGAGAAAGAAGATTGGAACTGGAGGAATCAACCTGCCTGACTTCAGGCTCTACTACAAAGCCACAGTCATCAAGACAGTATGGTACTGGCACAAAGACAGAAATATAGACCAATGGAACAAAATAGAAAGCCCAGAGATAAATCCATGTACCTATGGACACCTCATCTTTGACAAAGGAGGCAAGAATATACAATGGAAAAAAGACAACCTCTTTAACAAGTGGTGCTGGGAAAACTGGTCAACCACTTGTAAAAGGATGAAACTAGAACACCTTCTAACACCATACACAAAAATAAACTCAAAATGGATTAAAGATCTAAATGTAAGACCAGAAACTATAAAACTCCTAGAGGAGAACATAGGCAAAACACTCTCCGATATAAATCACAGCAAGATCCTCTATGACCCACCTCCCAGAATATTGCAAATAAAAGCAAAAATAAACAAATGGGACCTAATGAAACTTAAAAGCTTTTGCACAACAAAGGAAACTATAAGCCAGGTGAAAAGACACCCTCAGATTGGGAGAAAATAATAGCAAATAATCTCAAAAATATACAAGCAGCTCCTGCAGCTATTCCAGAAAAATAAATGACCCAATCAAAAAATGGGCCAAAGAACTAAACAGACATTTCTCCAAAGAAGACATACAGATGGCTAACAAACACATGAAAAGATGCTCAACATCACTCATCATCAGAAAAATGCAAATCAAAACCTCAATGTGGTACCACTGCACGCCAGTCGGGATGGTTGCTATACAAAAGTCTACAAGCAATAAATGCTGGAGAGGGTGTGGAGAAAAGGGAACCCTCTTACACTGTTGATGGGAATGCAAACTAGTACAGCCGCTATGGAGAACAGTGTGGAGATTTCTTAAAAAAGTGGAAATAGAACTGCCATATGACCCAGCAATCCCACTCCTGGGCATACACACTGAGGAAACCAGATCTGAAAGAGACACATGTACCCCAATGTTCATCGCAGCACTGTTTATAATAGCCAGGACATGGAAGCAACCTAGATGCCCATCAGCAGATGAATGGATAAGGAAGCTGTGGTACATATACACCATGGAATATTACTCAGCCATTAAAAAGAATACATTTGAATCAGTTCTAATGAGATGGATGAAACTGGAGCCCATTATACAGAGTGAAGTAAGCCAGAAAGATAAAGACCAATACAGTATACTAACGCATATATATGGAATTTAGAAAGATGGTAATGATAACCCTATATGCAAGACAGAAAAAGAGACACAGATGTACAGAACAGACTTTGGGACTCTGTGGGAGAAGGCGAGAGTGGGATGATCTGAGAGATTAGCATTGAAATATGTACATTATCAAGTGTGAAACAGATCGTCAGCCCAGGTTGGATGCATGAAAAAAGTGCTCAGGGCAGGTGCTCTGGGAAGACCCAGAGGGATGGGATGGGGAGGGAGGCAGGAGGGGGGGATCAGGATGGGGAACACATGTAAATCCATGGCTGATTCATATCAGTGTATGGCAAAAACCACTACAATAGTATAAAGTAATTAGCCTCCAACTAATAAAAATAAATGGAAAAAAATAAAACAACAAACAATCCAATCAAAAATTAGGCAAAATACCTTAATAGACATTTGCAAAGAAGATATACAGAAGGCTAACAGACACATGAAAACATGTCCAGTATCACTAATTATTAGGGGAATGCAAATCAAAACCATGATGAAGTATTGCCTCACACCCTCGGAATGGATGTCATCAAAAAGTCTACAAATAATAAATTCTGGGCAGGATGTGGAGAAAAGGAAACACTCCTATACTGTTGGTGGGGATGAAAGTTGCTGCAGCCACTGTGAAGAATAGTATGGAGGTTCCATAAAAACTAAAAACAGGATTACCATGTGATCCAGCTATTCGATTCCTGAGCATATAACTGGAAAAAATAAACAAAATGCCTAATTTGAAAAGATACATGCACCCCTATTTGCAACACTCCTTATAATAGCCAAGATGTGGAAGCAACCCAAGGACCCATCAACAGATGATTAACTTAAGATGTGGTATGTATTTTACATATATATATGGATGTATATATACATACATATATGTATATAATGGAATATAACTCGGCCCTGAAAGAGAATGAAATAATGCCATTTGCAACAATGTGGATGAAGCGTGTGGAAAATAATGTAATTAGTGAATTAGAAAATACTATATGATATCACTTATATGTGGAACCTAAAAAAAAATACAAATGAATGTTTATACAAAACAGAAACAGACTTATAGGAAACAGACTGTGGTTTCCAAAGGAGAGAGAAGCTGGAGAGGAAGAAGTTAGTATAGGATGAACAGGTATAAACTACTACACATAAAATAGATAAGCAGTGAGGATTTACTGCATAGCCCAGGGAATTATACCCATTATCTTATAATAACCTATAATGGAATATCCATCTGCAAAGAAACTGAATCACTATGCTATACACCTGAAACTAATAATATTATAAACCAATTACACTTGAATAAAACACTTCAAAGTATGAAACGGCAGAGGAGTTTGTGAAGAGTTTTTGTTTTTTTTTTGTTTTTTTTTCTGGAGAGAAGTGTTACACTGATGTGAAGGGGAAAGAATGAGGGATTTCTCCTCTTTCAGCTCAAGGAAGGAGCAAGTCCAAATGCAACACTTAAGGGAGCTATCTATTTTTTTTAAGGGAGCTATCTTTTGGCTATTATGAATACTGCTGCAATGAATATTTTTTCTGTGGATATATGTTTTCATTTCTCTTGGACATATCAATAGAGACAGAAAGTAGATTAGTAGTTGCCAAGGGCTGTGGAGAAAAAGGACTGACTGCTAATGTGTTTTGGGGGGTGATTAATGTGTTCTAAAATTGTGATTTAAAAACTCTGAGAATACACTAAAATTCATTCAATTATATACTTTAAATAAATACTATGATGTGAATTGTACCTTAATAAAGCTATTATTTTTAAAACTTAAAGAGGATGCCAAACAGGACTCAAGAAAAATATTAGTTAATGTAAGAATTTTAGAAGTCAAAATTAATGCAGAACCAATTCACATTGAACAAAATATCAAAATTTTAAATAAAGATGAGTTGTCTGTTTGTTTAGGACCTTGCATTATTGTGCAAGGGAAGAGTCATTTCTAAACAGCCCTCCTTTCAGGCCGGCACAGCCATTGTATTCTTCCCTCTAGGCATGTTTATGTGGGTTGGCAAAAGTGTGCAAACACATTGGACAAAAGCAAGACTTTATAGGACTTTCCTGGAGATACAGTGGTTAAGAATCCACCTGTCAGTGAAGGGGACATGGGTTGCAATCCCGGGCCTGGGAAGATTCAACATCCTATCAAGTAAAGAAGCCCATGAATCACAACTACTGAAGCCCACAGATTCCAGAGTCCACGCTCTGCAAAAAGAGAAGCCACCGCATTGAGAAGCCTGCACACCCTAACTAGAGAGTCGGTCCTGCTCACCACAACTAGAGAAAGCCCATGCACAGCAATGAAGACCCAGCACAGCCATAAATAAGTAAAAAAATTTTTTGAAAGAAAGTAGAACTAAAAATTTTTTAAAGTGAGGCTTTATATATACTCATAAGGGGAAGCTTTTCACTTCCTTTCACTTGGTTCAAAACATAGGAAGATAATGTGTTAACTGTATAGAGGAAGCTTTTGCCTCAGACACTGTTGTAATTCAGTGAAGTGCTAGAGAAGACCTGTGACTGAGGACAGTGGGACAACTTGGGCTGTGTAGCCTGTAGAGGACCCCATGGGAGCTGAGAAGTCCACAGGATAAGAACTGGGGGTTAACCAACCACTGAATGATAAAGCCAAGAGAGGTCTGTTGTGTTGAGTAGACCACAGTCTCAAAATTGTCAGGGTAAAAGATATGATTCTCTAATGGACAAGTTATGGACATTAAAGAAGAACCAGGTGGAGGCCGTCTTTAGTTTGGCTTAAGAGGGCATCTAGAAACTGGCAGAGGGTGAGGGGACCCATCACTGAATAATTATGGAGGGTGAACTACCTGGCAAGGAAATGTAAGTTGAGGCAAGATAAGAAAGACCCTGCTGAAAGAAAAAGTACATGGCCCATGTCAAGAGTGTTGTATTTTGTGGGACCCTGCAGGGGACCTCTGAAAAGCCCACCAGAAAGTCCACTTTAAACATATGTTTGATCTAGGGGGCATGAAAAGATCTTGATGACCCAGATAACCGTGATGGTGTGATCACTCACCTAGAGCCAGACATCCTAGATGCAAAGTCAAGTGGGCCTTAGGAAGCATCACTACAAACAAAACTAGTGGAGGTGATGGAATTCCAGTTGAGCTATTTCAAATCCTAAAAGATGATGCTGTGAAAGTGCTGCACTCAATATGCCAGCTCATTTGGAAAACTCAGCAGTGGCCACAGGACTGGAAAAGGTCAGTTTTCATTCCAATTCCAAAGAAAGGCAGTCCCAAAGAATGTTCCAACTACTGCACAGTTGTACTGATGTCACATGCTAGAAAAGTAATGCTCAAAATTCTCTAAGCCAGGTTTCACCAGTACATGAACTGTGAACTTCCAGATGTTCAAGCTGGATTTAGAAAAGGCAGAGGAACCAGAGATCAAATTGCCAACATCCACTGGATCATCAAAAAAGCAGGAGAGTTCCAGAAAAACATCTACTTCTGCTTTATTGACCATGCCAAAGCCTTTGACTGTGTGGATCACAACAAACTCTGGAAAATCCTTAAAAAGATGGGAATACCAGACCACCTGACCTGCCTCCTGAGAAATCTGTATGCAGGTCAAGAAGCAACAGTTAGAACTGGACATGGAACCACAAAGTGGCTCCAAATCGGGAAAAGAGTATGTCAAGGTTGTATTTTGTCACCCTGCTTATTTAACTTATATGCAAAGTACATCATGAGAAACGCTGGGCTGGATGAAACACAAGCTGGAATCAAGATTGCTGGGAGAAATATAAATAACCTCAGATATGCAGATGACACCACACTTATGGCCGAAAGCAAACAAGAACTAAAGAGCCTCTTGATGAAAGTGAAAGAGGAGAGTGAAAAAGTTGGCTTAAAAGTCAACATTCAGAAAACTAAGATCATGGCATCTGGTCCCATCACTTCATGGCAAATAGATGGGGAAACAGTGGAAACAGTAACAGACTTTATTTTCTTGGGCTTCAAAATCACTGCAAATGGTGATTGTAGCCATAAAATGAAAAGACACTTGCTCCTTGGAAGAAAAGCTATGACCAACCTAGACAGCTTATTAAATAGCAGAGACATTACTTTGCCAACAAAGATCCATCTAATGAAAGCCATAGTTTTTCCAGTAGTCATGTATGGATGTGAGATTTGAACTAGAAAGAAAGCTGAGCACCAAAGAATTGATGCTTTTGAACTGTGGTGTTGGAAAAGACTTTTGAGAGTCCCTTACACATCCCTTGATCAAACCAGTCAATCCTAAAGGAAATCAGTCCTGATTGGAAGGACTGATGCTAAAGCTGAAACTCCAATACTTTGGCCACCTGATGCAAAGAACTGACTCATTGGAAAAGACCCTGATGCTGGGAAAGATTGAAGGCAGGAGGAGAAGGGGATGATGGAAAATGAGATGGTTGGATGGCATCACTGACTCGATGGACATGAGGCTGAGCAGGCTTCAGGAGTTGGTGATGGACAGGGAAGCCTGGTGTGTTGCAATCCATGGGGTCACAAAGAGTCAAGACACGACTGAGTGACTGAATTGAACTGAATTGAGAGGGCATGAGGATATACCACTTGAAAGGGATCAGTCCAAATATCTTGCCCTTCCGCATCCTCCCAGTTCTTACCCTGGAGGGCTCAAAGATTAGCAGATTTCAAGGGTGAGGGGTAGGAGTTTGGAGGGGCTCCATAAGGAAGAAGAGTTTCACATCAAAACAACCCTGTCCCTTAAGCTTGGTGTGTTATATCAATTTTGAATTGATTATCTCTGAATTTTGACTAATCTCTAAGACAGTGCATTCTGATTTCTGAATTCAGTCTGTGTTTTGACAAAATGACTATAGGATTATATAATTTCTTAAAAGGGAGCAAAAAAGTCATGGAGATCTGCCCAAGCTTCCACCTTAGGGCAAGGGAAGATTATGCCTACCAATTATATCTCGTGAGTCTCAGGGACATAATTATTCATGGATATAAAATAAAATATTATGCACAATTAAAAAGGATGCAGCAGTTGTATATGTTTATATATGGAACTACCTTCAAGATATAGTAAGTTTTAAAAAAGTATAAAACTGTGTATGCTGTATGCTATCATTTTTATTTAAAAACTAAAAATATTTATGCATGCATGCGTTTATATATATTTAAACACATGCATGCATGCTAAGTCGCTTCAGTTGTGTCCAACTATTGGTAACACTATGGGCTGTGGCCCATAAGGCTCCTGTGTCCATGGGATCCTCCAGGCAAGTATACTGGAATGGGTCGCCATGCCCTCCTCTGGGGGATCTTGCCAACTCAGCCCAAATCCACATCTCTTACATCTCCTGCACTGACAGCCAAGTTGTTTACCACTAGCACCACCTGGGAAGCCCATATAAACATGTACATATATATGTATTTTGTATGTACAGAAACCATTCATTTTTGAAGATTTATACTAGAACTGGTAACAGTAATTGTCTCTAAGGAAAGGATCCATATTGATGGAAGGCAAGAGTAGAAGAATACTTACTTCTCACTATACACCTTTGTATATTTTGCATTTTGTACTGTGTATTGCCTATTCAAAAAATTAAAGTTAATTAAAAAGAAAATAAATGATTTCAGGGTCACACATAAGGATGGCCAAATGAAATCACATTACAGAATTGACTACAAAAAAATAGTAAACACTAGACCAAAAATGTCATATATTCAAGGAAAGGGGCATAGCCTAAGGCCATTTTTTTAAAAAGGAGGCAAGGGAGGAAGTGGTTAAAATTCCATGCTTCCAAGGCAAGGGGCACTGATTCTATCCTTGGTGAGGGAAACTAAGATCTCACATGCCATTCAGTGCAGCCAAAAAGTAAAAATTATTGGGAAAAAAAAAAGTAGCCAACAAAATAAGGAAAGGATTTTGTATCTCTCAACATCAGCTTCCAACCTGCCCTAACCCCACCTAAACTGCACTATTGAGGTCACTGAGGGGTTCTCTCTGGCCTTCCTGTTTTCTGAAAGGGAAAAATGAGAACTAACACAAGGTATAGGCAGATGAGAGATGTAAATATTTCATTTGTAGCTGAAAGAAGTTAAGTGGATGACACAGTTTAGAGTTAGAGCAAAACTAAGGGATCTCATTCAATAGGAAATAGGCCATCAGAAGTACGCAACTTTCCCTTTACTTTATCCTGACTGGAGAGTAGTGGAAATGGTTCCTAAGGAGAAGGAGATGATAAAAAGCAAGTGAACAATGATGTGAAATCAGTGAGGTCTACACTCAGAATTAAGAGACCACCTTAATTCCAAGTAAATTCTTAAGAGTGAGATATACCACCACTGCCCCAGCAGGAGCAATGAACCTTGGTAGAAAATGTTTAATATAATTTATGAAGTGATAGGAGAACCCACATGTTCACATAATCTTGAGTTCTCCTTCTTCCTCACTTTGCCGTCTTGGTTTGAGAAAAAAAACCAAGAACACTAAATCCCTAGCTATCAACAATTTGTGAAGAGAAAGCAAACTGGTTTTAGTTAAAGTAGCAAGTTATCAAAGCATTCCTTTAATTACAAGAAAACAAATACAGCTCCAGACAGATCCCCATGCACATGCATAATGAAAATAAATAGTAGGCAATAACACAAACATATTAGGAAGGGAGGAAAAGCATATGAAAGACAAACACTAAACCAAGCCTAGAAAAAAGTATAATGCAAAACAGTGAGTTAACTTCTCTGCAAAACTTTGCCATGTAGAATAAACTTAAGGAAAACAAGAACTCAAAAATGAGTTTTAAAACAGCAGAATGAAGAAAAGAGGGATTGCAAACCTAAGGAAGTAGAGAGCTAAAACAATATCATAATGAACTAATGATAAATTTTAAAAACAAGAAAGAACTGACCTGAGGTAATCATAGGAATGCAAATGAAAAATAAAGAAGTTAATAAATTGGAAGGTCATGGCACAGTGGTAAAGAATCTACCTACCAATGCACAAGACCCAAGAGACATGGATTCCATCCCTGGGTCGGGAAGATACCCTAGACTAGGAAATGGCAACCTGCTCCAGTATTCTTGCTTGGAGAATTCCATGGACAGAGGAGTCTGGTTGAGCCCCCTACAATCCATGGGATCGCAAAGAGTCTGACCGGATTGAGCAGGCACACATGCATAGAAGTGGAAAACTGACAAATTTCATGTAACGGAACAGTGTCTCTTAGGTTAGAAAATTCAGAGAAACATAGCAATGTACTCAAAGACATAATTGCTTTCTTTTTTTTTAATTAGGAGAATCTTTCTTTGAACTGAAGCAAAAGTTTAATCTGCAGATTGAAAAGTAACATATATTTTGATTAGGAAGACTCATCTCTGAGATAAATCCATACTTAAATTACCAATCTTCAAGGATAAAGAATTCTTCAGGCACCTAAAAAAACAGCAAATCTCCAACAAAGGGAAATATCCATGCTGGTCTCATATTATTCCACTGTAACAATCAGCGACAGATGTCACTGGAAAATATCTAAGAAATTTTGGAGTAAAGGAATATAACAGTAATGTAAATGTCCAACATACACAAAGTATACATGTATACAAGATAAACAACAGCAGTATGTAGAACAGGCAGATGTTTTCAAACATGAAAGAAGTCTGAAAATACAACACCCATGCACACTTCTTCACCAAAACCACACACAAGATAAACCAAAAAAAAAGAGGAACACATGCGACTTGTTAATGAAATCCAACTACTTAAGAGATGATGGAAAAATAAAGAGAAAACGCATAAAAAGTCTTGGGCAAACACCGAATCAATTTAAAATATGTCTAAATTATAGAACAGGATGTAAATGTAAAAAACCTTGACAACATATAAATAATAATATAAATAACAAGATTGAGAGGTAGGAAGAGGGGAAAAGAGAGAAGTTAATATCTTCATCTTTCAGAGCAGAGAAACATTCAATGCCATCTACAAATTGAAATGGGAAGGTTTTAAAGCTATGACTCAACATTTGCATGTTTTTCTGTCATCTCTTCTAAACTTAGAGGGATCTCTTAAGAAATAATATACTTCGTATTGGATACAATGTTTATTTGAAATTTAGCAGTCGATTCCAATTCATTTCTACTTCATTTGACTTCTTTCTAATTCATTACCTGTTTATAAAAATAGTAAGTATTACAAAATAAAAAAATAGCAAGTATTGTGTGCTAATAATGGTTAAAAAGGGATTTGGGGTGATTTTTATAAAAAAGCTCTTTACTTTTCTGCATGACTTGAACTCATTAAAACGAGCAAGTATTACATTTACAAAATCAATGAAGAATTTTTCTTTAAAAATGAACAGGAAAGATAAAAACAAGGAAACATTTCCGTTATTTTAATACACTTATATTGAGCTCAATAGAAACAGTGTTGTAATTTAATTATTTCTCAGACTTAAGATTTTCTGTGCACTCAGATATATCTCATCTTCAAATTCCAGATAAGCACTTCCATTTGAAAATCCTTTGATTCTGTAAACAGAATTTAGCATGCAGGATAAGTCCAAACACTTAAATTACTGACTTGGCTGCTAAATCAACAGTATAGATGTGATTCAGGGTTGGAGCCAGAGGAAATGATGAAGGTTTGAGAGTGGAGTTATTACATTATAATAAGAATGTAAAAAACTGCTTCTGCTTTTATGAAGTCATCCTTTGTTCTGTTCCCTTCTGCTTATTCCTCCACCCATCTGAACTGGTCCTCGTTTCTTTGCGGGAAGCTTGTTTTTACAAATGCTCTCCTCACATACATAAGTATGATACATTCAGGTTAAAAACAATACTCACAGAACATGAACTACAGAACTACATAGGCTTTTTAAAAATATATATATTCATACAGGCTACTTATGGTGTGTGTGTGCTCAGTCACTCAGGCATGTCCAACTCTTTGCAACCCTGTGGACTGTAGCCCACCAGACTCCTCTGTCCATTGGGTTTTTTCAGGCAAGAATACTGGAGTGGTTGTCATCTTCTCCAGGTGATCTTCCTGACCCAGGAATCGAACCCACATTTCTTGCATCTCCTGCATTGGCAGGCAGATTCTTTACCACGGCATCATCTGGGAAGCCCATGGGCTAGGTACTGCATAAAAATTTCCTTCTCAGACTCCTTAGTATTTTTAGTTCATTACATGAGTTCCCTAAAGTCAAAGTCATAGCTTTATTTTGTCATTGTAAATCCTAGAGAGTAGATGTTACAGATACTTGTTTACAATGAGAAATTTTTTTTTCACTATATGGATGTGGTAAGAAGAAAAATGACCCTCCCCTAAGATGTCTATGTCCTAACCCCCCAATATTGAAAATATACAGCAAAGGGAAATTAAGGTCGCAAATGGAATTAAGGTTGCTAATCTGATGACCCTGAGATGGGGAGAGTATCCTGGATTATCCAAGTGAGCCCAGTGTAATCATAACAGTCCTTATAAGTGAAAGAAAGAAACAAGAGTCAGTATCAGAGGGATACGATGTGAGGAAGACTCCTTTGTCTTTGAAGATGTCAAGGGGCCACCAGCCAAGGAATATAGGCAATCTCAAGGAACTAGACAGAGCAATGAAACATATTCTTCCCCTCAGCCTCCAGAAGGCAGGCAGCCCTCCTAACACCTTGATCATAGCCCCAAAAGACCTGGGCTTATGACATACAAAGGTTTTGTTTTAAGCCATTGCTTGTGGTAAATTGTTGCAGCAACAGTAGACATCTAATCCAGTAAATAAAAGGTGAAGACACAGCACAACCTTTCTCCATGGACCAAGCTTCTGAATTTCCGTGGATACAGGGCAGGCTCTAGGCAAAACAAAAAGTAGCTGTCTAAAGCAACTTGTTCCCTGCCAGCATCTTACTGCTCCTTTTGGGAAACCTTGCCTAATAAAACCATAGGATTTAAAGAATAAAAAAGGAAAAATAAATAAATAAAAAATAAAAAGGTCACTGTCTGCTATATACCTATACTACACTGCCCTTCCAGGACCAGGCCATAACTCCTGTTTCACTTTCCGCCCCCTACCAGTCCTTTCTAAGACCTGGTGGTGGGTGAAACAGCTGCAATGAGAGAGAATGGCATGCACAAAAAGACTGGGTGTCTGAACATAGAAACAAGGCAAGAAATTCATTACCCAGAAGACAAGGCGTTCCAAGGAAAGAGTTCCATCTTTTGTCTTCCTGGGGAGAATGTAACAGGGATAAGGAAGCAGAGCAGAGAGGACACAAGCACAGTTGGCTAGTAAATCCTGTAGCAAAAAAAAAAAAAAAAAAGAGCAAATACCTAGGCAGGTAAATATTCCCTGATATTAAACAGGGAAGTTGAAAGGCACGTATTGAACAACAAGACAGGTGATGAATAAGATCTGTGAATGGTCATAACAGACAGTCAATTATATGAGAATCTAGTAATCCCCACTAGCAAAGAAAAGGGAAAACAAAGTATGAGGTCTCTAACTAGAAAATTATGGTCAAAGTAATAGCAATAAAGTCTATAAATTGCTGGGCAATTCTTAAAACAATCTTTATAAACCGAATGTTAACACCTCAAATAATGTGATGTCTTAACCTTATTAAAGTGTTATCAATAGAAAGCTTCTTAAGGAGGGACTGGAATAGAATGTGTTCTACACTTTGGGTAGGCTGTGTCACTTAACATACTGCTGCATGATGAACCACACCAAAACTCAGTGGCTTAAAGCAATAAGCACTTATTATTCCTCATGTGCCTATGGGTCAGTTGGGCAGTTCCTCTCTTGGCTGGCACTCTTCATGTATTACCTGTGGAACCTGCAGGCAACTCTCCTGATTTTGTCTGGGAATTGACTGGCTGTTGGCTGGCCGAGATGTCCTAGTCTGGCATACCTGGGTCCTCCTCCACGTGCTCTCATGTCTGAATAGGCTACTCTGAGATTATTAAAATGGTAGTGTCAGGGTGCCAAGGCAGAGGAAAAGTGCAAGGCCAGGTGCACAAATGGTACACTGTCACTACTGCCACATTCTGTTGATCAAAGCACTTCACAAAACCAGCCCAATTCTAAGGGCATTGATAGAGACAACTTCTCTTGATGGGAGAAACTGCTGTGTCACATTATAAAGGACATATTCTCTTGCTCAAGCCTGCAGCAGAGGTTCTCAAATTTTCACAGACATTGGAAACTTCTGGAAGGCTTCTTAAAACTTGGATTACTAGGTCTACTTGGGTTTCTGATTCAGTAAGTCTGGAAAGAGGCCCAGTTTTTTTTGCATTTCTAATAGTTTCTCAGATGATGATGGTGATGATGTTTGTAGATCATACTTTGAGAACCATTGGTTGTAGTTGAGTCCTCTCTATCAAAAAAAAAGTTAAAATTTAGCATACATGTACTTTTATTTCTGAATAAATTATTCCCTGCATAGCATAACACATATTATTCATGATATATTTATCTTCTAGTAAAATAAGTAAGTGTTGGCCGCTCGGTCATGTCTGATTCTTTGTGACCCCATGGACTGTAGCCTGCCGGGCTTCTCTTGTCCATGGGATTCTCCAGGCAAGAATACTAGAGTGGGTTGCCATGCCCTCCTCCAGGGAATCTTCCTGATCCAGGGATTGAACCTGGGTCACCTGCATTGCAAGCAGATTCATTACAGTCTGAACCACCAGGGAAACCCAGTAAAGTAAGAAAAGTTTAAAATCTAAGTCCTTTTGGAGGATTTTTATTTTCCCTTTTTTCTGAAAAATATAATTTCCTTTTCAAGGTGGCACCCTAAATACATAATAAACTCTAGTCAATCAAAAACTACTGAAAGATATTCTTTTATTTCTCTCCTTTCCTCTCTCTACCCGTTTTACTTTCCATCCAGCTTCACACAACTACAATTAGGTCAGTAAGGGGAAGATCTTGATTCAAATGAGAAAATTGTGTTTTATATTTAAAATTACCTAGAAGCAGGTAACTGAATAACTTAAAAGTGTATTCATGTTTCATTTTCTTATTTAACAGATGAAGGAATAGGCTCAGAGCAGTTGAGTAACTTATATCCAAACCCTATTTTTGTTTAGTCACCTCTACCTGACTGTCATAAACACACATGATCTAAATTAACTGCCATCTACCTTCTCTTTTTATCTTAGGTCTCCAAGTAATGGGGGGCTTCCCAAGTGGCTCAGTGGTAAAGAATCTGCCTGACAACATAGGAGACGAAGTTTCGGTCCCTGGGTCAGGATGATCCCCTGGAGGAGATCACCCCAGTATTCTTGCTTGGAGAATCCCATGGACAACGAGTCTGGCCGGCTACAGTCCATGGAGTCACAAAGAGTTGGACACAACTGAGCGACTGACCAGTCAACTGCAAGTAATTCTGGAGATTTTTTGTAAACTACGAGTTAATTGTGACTTCCCAGCTCTTAGCAAATGCTCCCTGTTTTCTATTCTCTATTTACAAGAGGTAAAGAAGCAATTACTAGATTCTTACCTATTTTTTGAGAAGACAGAGATTAGTTACATTACACTGAAGAAATGAGACTTAGATTGTTTTATCTAGAATTATACACTGAAATAGGACTGCATCAAACAAAATAATAAAATACCCAGATTAGTCCCTGTTAACTATCCATGATAAACTATTAACTGATAATAAATTTATTGTGCACTTCTTTAGTCTTTTTTTCAAAGTGCCAAAGAAAACACCTTCATTCCGTTAGTTAGCATATCCACTCCTTCCATTTTTCCTTTCCCAGGAGATGTGGTTCTAGGTGGAGAACTAAAAGGGAGATCAGGGAGAAATGAACTTAGTAAAAAGTATATTTTTCAGAAAGTCTTTAAAACTGTTCAAAATTAGAAGTATACAACTGCATGCAGTTCTTGGTAGAAACTCCTATAAATAGCCTAATATTGTTTACCTTTTAAGTAATTCAAAGACTTCTCTATTTGCCTAACATAGTCTTATCCTAAGTGATGCTTGATCACCCACTATATCCCAATTATAACACACAAAGTTCATATGTATTATTATTTAATATTCATAATTCTCTAAGATATCAATAGATAACTATTTTTATCTTCATTTTACAAATAAAAACTAGGCTTAAATGATTAAATAAATAATCACTCAAATTACACAGTTAGTGAGTAGTAAGGTTGGAGCTCAAATAAAATTCTGTTTGATTCAAAATCTTACCAGTATTATTATTTTGTTTTGCTATTTGTACTTTTTAAAAAAGCAACTCTAGTAAAATTACAGTACAAAAATGGCTTTCAATCAAATGAACACTGAACTTGTTTCAGAAAAAGAAATTTATGATAGAATGGAAGGAGAAAGATGAAAAGGAAACATCTAGTTTATCCAAAGAAATTCCACCTGAGCATAGCTATTAAGTATTCTTGCCAGGGAAATCCCATGGACAGAGGAACCTGGGCAGGCTACAGTCCATGGAGTCTCAAGAGTCAGACACGACTTAGAGACTATACAACAACAACAACGCAGTTATGAATCTGACTAGTTTAGCTAACACGTGTGACCACATGTATAGAGCTCCAAAGCAGTCACCTTCGCAAGACATGTTCATTTAAATCATGTCATCATTGTTGCAACACATTTTAAACCTGGTTGTTTTGTGTACGTACCATATTGTTTTTTACAGTAACAAAAAATGTTTATTTTCCAGTTTGTGATTGCTTGCTTAATTTATTAGATTTGACTCGGAACAAGTTTTTGGATATTTTCCAAAATCAAAATCAATCTTCAGGGTACATATTTGTTGATCTTTCCAGCATGCCCTAAAATTATGACTCAGATTCTGAACATAATTCCTAAAAGAGGGCATTTAAAATTGTTTTGGCTTTGCCGGTAAACTGGTGTCAATTAAATAAGTGTAGTCTTCCAAGGTGAGTATTCTGAATGTTGCAATATGCATACGCTCCAAGGTGACTATGCCTATATGTTTATTTGAAAACAAAAGCAAAAGGGTATTTTATTATGAAAAGAAGGCAGAAAGATATCTGGATTAAATAAACTTTAAGTTCAATCTATTATAGGACAGTTATGGGAATTCCTTAAAAAGAACTGTCAGTTCCAGGACTTCCTCAGATAAATGGTTTTACAAACCCACTCTTGGTTCAATTAATTTGAGCAGATCATCCCACCAGTACTAGTGACCTGGTTTGGGTGAAGTCTCAGAGTAACTTTTACCTGGAATTCTTCAAAATGGCAGATATGCAGAGTCATTTGAATAATCAAGCAGATTTTATCTATAAACAAGAAACTACAACAACAGTAGTAGATATGTCAGCTAGAAAAGCTTCAAGCTACAGAATATTCAGCTAAATACAGATTAAATACAGAACAGTATATTTTTTCGTATAAAAAAAAAAATCCAAAGTTAGTCAAGAATCCCAATTCTTCCCACCTTTATTCTCTACCATCTTTCAGAGATTAGCCTTCAACTTATTGCCTGATAACTGCAAGATGGTTGTTCCATCTCCAGACATCACACAACATTCAGGCAGGAAGAAGCAAGTAGGGCAAAGGGGCAAAAAAATGTGTTGGTAGCTGTGTTTATTCCTCTTACATCAAGAAGCAAGTTTTCCCAGAAGCCCCCTCAGCAAATATGTATTAACATTTATTTTTCAAGAAATACATCAAACGGCCACAACTAACTGCAAGGAAAATTGGAAAAATAAAATAGTCAACCTTCTAGCCTCTAAATTAGAAGACGACAAGGAGGAAGGAAGTTGGGATTTTGTGTTCAGTTCAGTTGCTCAGTTGTGTTTGACTCTTTGTGATCCCATGAACCGCAGCACGCCAGGCCTCCCTGTCCATCACCAACTCCTAGAGTTTATTCAAATTCATGTCTGTTGAGTCGGTGATGCCATCCAACCATCTCATCCTCTCATCCCCTTCTCCTCCTGCCTTCAATCTTTCCCAGCATCGGGGTGTTTTCCAATGAGTCAGTTCTTCACATCAGGTGGCCAAAGTTTGGAGTTTCAGCTTCAGCATAAGTCTGGAAGGACTGAATGAATATTCAGGACTAATTTCCTTTAGGATTGACTGGTTGGATCTCCTTGCTGTCTAAGGGAATCTCAAGAGTCTTCTCCAACACCACAGTTCAAAAACATCAATTCTTCAGCACTCAGCTTTTTTTTTTTTTTTTTTTTTTTTAGCACTCAGCTTTCTTTGTGGTCCAACTCTCACATCCATATATGACTACTGGAAAAACCATAGCTTTGACTGGATGGACCTTTGTTGGCAAAGTAATGTCTCTGTTTTTTAATATGCTCTCTAGGTTGGTCATAGCTTTTCTTCCAAGGAGCAAGCGTCTTTTAATTTCATGACTGCAGTCACCATCTGCAGTGATTTTGGAGCCCAAGAAAATAAAGTCTGTTACTATTTCCATTGTTTCCCTATTTGCCATGAAGTGATGGGACCGGATGCCATGATTTTGTGTTGAATTAGTCCAATGGCAATGGGGTTTACACTTTACTAGGCGGTGTGTTTTCATTCTTTGTCTCATTAAATCATTACAACGGTAGTTTGTCCTTGCTCTGTTAATTTTACTAAAAGGAAAAGTGTAGTTTAGAGTGCTTAAGACAGTTGCCCAAGTCATCCAGTTTATAAGAATTGGAACCAGTTTCTATATGACTCCAGAAACCCTACTACCTAACATGGGCAAAGAAATTTCAACAGCACAAAAACAATGCTTTCCTAGAGACTGAGTATTGAACTTACTCTTCAAAAGGCAGCATGCAGGAGAATCTTTAGATTCCTTATTGGAGTCTTACACAATCATCTTGTTCCTTCTTCTAACAAAACTCACTGAGAGGTTCCTAAAAGGGGAGAGTCAAGGTCACTTGGGATGAACCACTGTATTCCATGAGTCACTGAAACCTTGGCATGACTCTCAATATTTACCCACTGGTGGGAGATTTACAGATGGTAAATTGCTTATTTAATACCTAGCTTATATATTTTCCAGACCTGGTTTGTATTTATTGATGATAATGTCATTCTTGATGTATGTCAAAGAAACTATTTTGTCCTCTATTTTTCCCTGCTACATACAGCAAAGAAAATCAGGCTTCTAATTGTAATAAAATAGATTTAATAAAAATAGAATATATTACCTTTTTCAGGTGTTAAACATCCTCTTTTCAGAGTGTACTAATGCTATAACATAGATTATCATGGAATGGGCTAGAGAATTTTGGTAGGACAAATACTTTTGCAGAATGGTGAGTTTTTTGTTTTAAGATATCTATAGTTTTTCTTTGAGCTGGATATATCCTTCTCTTCTAGAAAAAATTCAATTTACATTTAGGCATATGATTCCTGCTAATTTAGTACAACTGTGTTCCACACTAGGTTCAGGTTCTCCTCATTAATGCTGAGTGAGTTGATACGTCTTAATAATCTCCAACTGTGTTAACGTCTCCCAGGTGCAATTTCATGTTTGCAAAGTTAATACATTTAATGCATACATTTACTGGAGCTATTTTTATCACATCTTAAAATTTTCACTTGTTAATAAAAGACCCAGTTTCCAAATTTATTGTTCATTTCTTTAGTCTGTTTTTCAAACTGCCAAGGAAAACACCTTTATTCCATTAGTTAGCATTCCCATTCCTTCCATTTTTTCCTCTCCTAAAAGTTGTAGTTCTAGACTGGAGGAGCAGTGCAGGAGAGCAGAGAAAAGTGAACTTATTCAAGTACATATATCTAGAAGGTCTTCAAAACTGTTGAAAAGGAGTGTAGGGGAAACTTACCCAGTCGCTTAATGAGCTATTCTTTGAAATATGTCCTGGTTACCTTCAACCAGAAAAATATGCTAAAAAAGAAAAGTCCTTAGTGTCTTGCCCAACTAGGTCTTGAAGTAATGGTGAGTTTTAAGAACAAAACAAACGTTCATTCTTTATTATTACACTTATAATAATATACTACAAAAACCATTCAAGCTCTGTCTGCACTCACAACTGGTTTTAGGAAGCCTTATATATTATGCAAATTATTAGTAAAACAATGTAAGAGGAAATATCTTTTAAAAAAGTTTTCTATGATTTTTAAAGAGCTATTTACGTAGAAGCAGTTATTTTGTTAATTATATATTTCATATTCTTATTCATTAAGGTATATCTCTAAAAAGTTCTAAGAGTTGTGAAAAGTAGTTGGTTAAAAAAGGGGAAAGTTTTTGTGCTCTTGAAGGTTTATATGAACTGAAGGAACCAGGTAAAGTCAACACCATATCCTTTTTTTTCCCCCTATGCTGAAGGTCTCTGATAAGATCTCTGCTTGCTGTCACTAAACGTGTTTTCTTATTAGAAGCAATTAAAAGCTACCACCGGTTCCTTTACCTTCCCTTTGGATCAGAAGCTCTTTGAAGAATGGCATATAAATCGTCTTTAGTACTCTCCCACGGCCTAGAACAGCCTGCAGAAGCTATTCACATACGCACAAATTTTAAGTGATTAATAAATAAATAACTGACATAAAAACGGAGAGATGCTTCACTAGACATAAATGTCCTGTTTTCTCTCTGCTTTCTATTAACTGCTGTAAGGCATGAAGAAAATATAGAAGTCGATTTCAGTGTCAAAGAAATGGAGGTTCATTAACTCTAATAAAAATAGATAAATATCGTCCACGCGCTTCTGGAGAAATCGCTCAAGTTGTTTAAGACAGGTGCTCTGTAGCCACATCGACTGGATAGCATCACAGTAAGTTGGAAATGGAAAGTTGAGTGTAAAGTAACAGTCTATTTGTCCACGTGGAGGAATAAAGTAGACCGTAAGGCTTTCCCATACTTGAAAAATCAGTGCTTGTGAATGAACTGGAAAAAGTATCCGCGGATGTTTTCAACGGGGCAATAGGAAGGCAGCGAAGCAACGATTCCAGACTCTTCACAAAGGAGGCGAAAAGAGACATGTTTTCAGGTGCTTTCTGCCTTCTGGGGGTTGCAGAGCGAGAAGGGCGAAGGAGTGAGACCGGGAGGGGTGGCAAGGTTGCGGGGAGGGGAGAGGAAGAGGCGAGGTAGAGTCGTGGAAGCGGAGACTTGGATGCACACCTGCGAGGGCGGCGCTTCGGGACCGGGGAGCCGCGCAGAACTAGCAAACGGGACGGGGCGTCGGGCCGAGGGCTACCGCGCGGTCGGGGACCGAATCCCTGGCCCGCTTTGCGGGTCTCGGACCCGGAACTCACTCCATCACCCTGGCAGCCCCCTGCCCCGCCGATCTGGCTTTCGGTCCAGCTGCAGGGTTCCTCGGCTGCCGGCCGCGCGCGGGCAGGGCGCCGGGACCCCTTCTTGCAGTCTGCTCACGGGCGGGGGCCTTTCGTGTGGGTTTCATCCCCACTTCTCCCTGCGCCCGGCCCCCAGGTTGGCTCCGGGAGGAAAGCGGCGCGCTGGGAACTCAGTCTCGCGCCTCTCGGAGCCGAGCGGAGCCGCGGGTGTGATTGACTGACAGTTTGAAACTATCCGCCAGTTAAAGTCCCGGGCGCACCACTGCTCCCCTCCCGCCCCACCCAGCTGTTCTCCCCACTTCCCCTTACGCCTGAGTGTTTCGATTTTAGGATCTTCTCTTTCCTTAAGGACAAATTCGCTATCCATTATCTGTTCAGATGGAAAGGATCAGATGGTTTTCATACTTTTTTGAACGCTGACAGTAGAAAATCCCAGAGGGAGGTGGAGAAAGACGGAAGCGTGCGTGAGAGAGAGAGACCGTCCGATCTAGGGGGGAGGGCAGGGGGCTTCCCTCTCCTGGAGGACAGACAGAATGATACATATTGTCATTAACAGTTTTGACCCACCCAGACCCCACCCTTCGGTTGCATCCATCACACAGTCATTACAAAGGGGCAGCGCTGACACACTGCCTGCCCGGCTCCCGGGGCTCCCGGGCTGGCTTAATGAGGTGCACCCAGCCGGGGCTATTGTGCAGCGCGAATGAGGCAAGGACGAGACGGCAACGATCCTAGCAGCTGCTCGCTGCAGCCCCGCAGCAGTGGCCAAGCCCGGACCTCAAGTGGATGGATGCCTCTGCAAGTGTCTTCCTGAACGAACCCATCAGGCAGTAGAAGACTGTGGCGGGGCTAGTGAACTTGGATGAGGCGTTCCTCTCCTGCAGTTGAGCCGGCTGGAGGCAAGTGCAGTCACTTGGGTAACCGCGGGTATGGGGGGCGGGGGAGAGAGAGATGGTGGGGATTTTAAGCCCGTCCTCTGTCTAAAGGCGGCTTGGACCAATTTCCCTTCCAACCACTGTTTACCTTTTGTTTTGTTAGCTTGGCATTTCCCACCCCACCCCCTCTCTGGTGCGGTCTGAACCTTGCATCTTGCTCTGGGGGTTGTGCATTTTAATGTAATTCTGATTGGTGAATGTTCTCCCCTTTTTGTTGTGATTACTAGAGACACTTTAGTCCTGCCTTCCCAGTTCTGCGCCCTGCACAAGCAGTTTTGAAAAATTAAGTGCAAAAAGCATGACAAAGCAATATGAGGTTGCCGTGGTAAGTGAACTTTTAAACAAAAAATTACCATTTCTTCTCGTGTGCTCGGTGTGTGGGTGGTTTGAAGGGGACTCATCACACACAAAGGGCTGGGGGCTGGGTGCTGGGAGCAGGGGGCGGTGAAACAAAAAACAGTAGTTTTAATTGTTTTCTCTTTATTCTGTTCAGTCAGTTAACATGTTCCGTGTTGATCTGTTTGATAATCTTGGGATGGCGACGTACTTGATGCATTTAAAGTGGGTGAGAGTTGGCAGTCAGCAGGGTCGAGGTACCGGGGAGGGAGAAGGGAACTAGGTTATTGTCTGGTTTCAAAAGAGCTGTGCAATTCTGACTTCCTGAACTCTGCACAGGAGCCGGGTCATTCCTGATCAAAATCCTAAAGAGAAAAGGAACAATGGGGTCACTGCAAGTTACTACAACTATGTCTGTGCTGTCTCCTGCACTGTTAGACCTCCCCCTTTCTTCCTTGCACTAACTCAGGTAGCAACCTTAGAAGCCATCATTCTTAGACAAATTTTAAATGCTAAATGATGATCAAATGATGCATTTGGAAAGTTGTGATCCTAAAAGATGGGGTGCTGGAGAAGAGGATTCCTTCCTACCCTCCTTCCCACTTCTCCCTGCCCTCTTCCCCACTCCATCCTCTTTTTCAACTAAAATGAACAGATTTATTTAAGGGTCTTTCCTCCATCTCCTCTTCTAATCCTTTCTATTAGTTTTTTTTAATGAGAGGTATATTCCAGGGAAGGGTTTCTGAGTTTTGCCCCTGTATCTCATTTACTTTCCTGAGAATAACTATCCAACTTAGTATTTGTGGTAAACTGGAACAATTTTCAAGTTTGGTAAAAGGCTCAACCTTTCCTCTAAAATTCTAAATTGTTTGGCCAGCTCTCAGTAGTCCTAATTTTTTTCCGTTTTTGAATCTAGTTGCCTTTTAACTTGTCAAGAGCTGGCCATGGAGATGACTGGGCTCCACAATATTGGAATGGACTTGCACATTCTCTGATGAGGCAAGGCCATCTAAGTTTTCTCATTTGAAGGATGGGATGGAAGCAAAAGTACTCCCTTGAAAGGAATTGTTCTTATGTTTTGTTGAAACCACTTCTAACTTTGATTTATATGTGTGTAAATATATAATCGTATGTGCTTACATTTCTCTCAAGATGTATTTGAAATAAAGTTTTTCAAAGTTATTATATATGTCCTCTGATCATGAGAAACACATATAGTAACTTTTTAAACTGATTATTTTGCAATAAAGATTAATGCATTTTATTAGACTTATACTTTAATAACTTATTTTAACAACTGACTTATTTTTTGTCTATTCTACATGAAGCTAACTGTCATTTACCAGTGACTATCACAGGAAAGTCACACCTTATGGTTAACTTTCAAAGTAATCACTATTTGCAATTACTATCCTTAAAACAGTTTTCAGTTTGAGAGTTTAAATACCAAATAACTAAAACAGTTATCTGTTGGTACAAGAAGAATCAATTCAGTAAAGTTTTGACTCTCAGAAGAGTTTAGATTAGAATATAGTATTTTATATATTTTTAAAATATATAATTAAATCCTATTACAATTGGGAAGTTTGCTTTTCTTATATATTGATATTCTTAGAGCAACTAACAATGTTTTTCAACTGTATAATTTATTTTGAACCATACTACTCAACTCTCATACCTATTTAATTTAAATATATGGCCTGAACATATAGAAAATTAGATTGCTTTGATACTTGAACTGAGAAAAACATCTTTAATCAGATTTATTTTATCATACTCATAATCTCAAACAAATCCTCAACTTTACTGTAGTTTTTCATTTGTACATTAAAACTACTATTTCAGTTAAGGATAATATAAAAATTATTATTGAAATAAGTTGGATAGTTGAAAGTTGACTTCTATAATAGTTATTAATAGTGTAGATGGTTAACTTCCTATAAAAGTACTTAGATTAAAGCTTTATATTCTTGGCACTTTCAATTACTAATACCCTAATTCTGTGGCAATTGTAGGTTTGCAAAAATAATCTCTATATGGAAATTTCTTTATATCAGAATATAATATTTTAATCATTTTTTTCCTCAGTGTTCTAATTATATGTTATTGGCACATTGGAAATACAGTGGCCCTGTTTTGATATTTTCCCCTAAACCTTGTTCCATTAGAACAAATTTTACAAATAACAGAAAGCTTATAGTATTCATAAAAACAAAATCCTAAGTGCTTTCAACTAAGCAATATTTCTATTTTCTCATAGAAATATTCATTTCCCATAACATTGACTCACTTTAAGTGAATAGGTATCATAAATAAAGGAGAAAAAATGGATGAGATATAGGGAGTGGGAGTGAGTGATAGCCAGGGTCATCTAATATTATATTGTAGATTTTACCTTTTATACTGTATCTTGGACTTAAAATGTTCCTGTAAGCAAAAAGTAAAGGTAAAAAAGAAATGGCTGAAGTGAAACTATGATTTTAAAAATTAAAAAAATAACTTTCATTTATTATGTCTAATTAGCATTAAGATTAAGCATTAATCTTATATCAAATACATAATGTAAAATAGCTAAGAAGTTAACTTTAATAGTTAATATTTGTTGTCTTCCTACCATGATCCAGTCAGGCATCTCATCATGTATATAAGTGCTTTACCTGTATTATCTCAATCTTCAGAATGCTCTAGGTGATAGGTCTAAGAACTGAGTAGTTAAGTCAGACAGCTCATAAACCAAGAAGTGGGGATTTGAACCTATCTGACTCTAAACTTGGGTTCAACATCAAGCAAAATGAAAAGGAAATAAAGGAAAATGTGAGCTCATTTACTAAATTTAAAGAGACCTTCCACAGAAAACCCATGTTATCTCCCCAGATTCCAAACATAGGAATGACTACCTGTTACTCTTGGCACTTTCCTCAATAAAACATTTTGGAGAAAAAAAATCTTACTGAAATATTCCTATGTCCCCAAATTGGGTTTGGATATTTTGCTGGTTTGGCTGGTTGTTTCTTTTTGAGGATGCTAATGGAGAATTTATTGCATCTTCTAATCCCACCCCAAAAGTTAACAAAAGAAGAGGATGATTAAATTTAATGACAAAAGTATTTTCAAATATGTGCCAATATATTAGAAACGTACACAACATACACAAATATGTACCAACAACTTCATAAAAGGAAAGACTAACTGAAAACCAATTTCCCTTAAAAATAAGTCCCTTATTTAAATTTAACTTAAATAAGCAGTGATTTTTTTTTATTTTACCAACGTAAATAAGATTAATTTTTCATTTTAAAGACTTTTTTAAAAGAAAAAAATTCAGTTACAAAAGAAATTCAGTTACAGTAACATTTGCTAAAGTAATGAAATGTTGTATGACTCTATAGGTAGCAAATCATTGCATGATTTTTTTGGCCATATGTTTATTTTCTAAGAGTTTAATCAATTAAGTTTCAGCCTAATTATTCAGTGAATAGGGGCCTCCATTTTTAAAACTACTTTCATCTAATGACCTAAGAGACTTAAAGATAGAAAATGATATAGAAAATAAAATCTCAAATGGTGCTTTGTGATTGCTTTCTAAATATAAAATGATAGACTCTGAAAAACTAGGAAAAAAATCCTTTCTCTTTAAAAAACTCTAATTGTTCATTTTTATTTATAAAATCTTTGGACCTAAGAGATTGGGACATAGATACTGTATCTGCTCAGGTTTATTTATTTACTACCTTGGGACTGCAAAACTGAAGATGTTAAGATTTTATCAGGAGAATACACTCAAGCCCCCCTAAGTACTAATAAAAATCTTTAAACACATCATGTCTTTCAACAGAAAACTGCTCAGTTTTTCACTTTCACCTGAGAAGAAATGAAAGCACTGTATCTGCATTTTTTGCAGTGGATGGAGTCCTAAGTTGTTTTGTGTAGACCCTTTTCTTTAAAAAAGTTAAAAAAGAGTTGCTTTTATTAAATTCAGAGAGCACTCATATTTAAAAGGGCATTTGAATTAATTCTCCTCCCCTGATAGCTCAGCTGGTAAAGAATCCATCTGCAATGAGGGAGACCTGGGTTTGATCCCTGGGTTGGGAAGATACCCTGAAGAAGGGAAAGGCTACCCACTCCAGTATTCTGGCCTGGAGAATTCCATGGACTCCTCCATGGTGTTGCAAAGAGTTGGACATGACTGAGCGACTTTCACTTCACTAAGTAAAGGACTTTTAAAATGATTTATCCACTTTGTGAGTTTGATTCTTAGAAAGCGAAATCATCCAGCCCTGTCGTGTTTAAACCTGACTATGAAAATTCCAGTAACTTTTTTTAGAGTCTGATAATTTTGGACTTTTAAGAACAATGTTAACAGTCTAGGAGTCAGTCACATATAATTCAGTTCTGCCTCACTTTGACCTAGGAAACCATGCCTTAAAAGACACTCTTGGACTTTAACCCCTGTTCCCCAAACCTAATTCTAGTTATTGCCTTATTTTAATTAAAATTCAGGCTAGGTTGTTTAACAGAGTTAATAAAATATTTGTATAGTCTTTTATCTTATATATATATTATGTGTATAATATATTTATTATAAACAATATATTTGTTATACATATAATATATTTTAAAATACACATATTATTATAAATATGTATTTGTACATAATAATATATATTTATTATTGTAGTCTATCCTTGACTTGGAAATTCACATTACATTATTACTGACTAAAATCATAGAGTTATATATATAATTTTCTTTCCCTTACAATTCATCAAAGTACTTAAGTCTGTATGTATAAATAATAACTATACAAAAAGTTATATGAGTATGAGGCAAAAAAGTTATTAAAGCGGTTTTTCAGTTTCAGTTTTTGGGATAATGCCATGAAACTGAATTTTGTCTAATAATAATAATAATAATATTAACATTAATTATTCACTAAAAATCTAAGAGTATTTTAGGATAGGTTTGTGGGGTCTCTTGTACCTCTCCACCATCACTGTCCCATAACTTCAACAAAATAATAATTTCACTTGAAAAATTAGGAAAATGTGGACTCTGTTTAAATTAGGAAAATAAATGAAAAGACCTTAAGATAGTTCCTGCGTAGGTCCTGGAATCTTTAATGCTAAGCATTTCAATTATTACTTTAAATTATTTCAAACATGAAATCTTTACATTTTGTGTTCAAAGTAAAATTACATGTTATGGACTTTCAAAGCCCTTCAGAACATGAAATTTTTATAGCAAAGGGCTGAATAATACTATCTAGGTACCGCCAAACCTGACAAACTTTGACAATGGCTGAGAAGGCAGTATTAATGATTCTAACTTATAGAAAGACATGTAAACCTAATGAAACTTAAAGTCATTGCTATTAAGAAGTGAGAACTCAGTTTTGTGAGTGTTTCCATTAAAAAAAAAAAAAAACCACTGGACACATTATGTTTAATAAAATCTAAAGAATTACCCTTATCCTTTGTTAAAGATAAGGAGAATAAGGACAGCTACAGAAATCTAGACTGAAATTTCTAATTTTTCAGTGCTTTAGATCACCATTAGATCACCATTTAGATCACCATTAGATTTGATGTTATGGTAGAGACAGTATTTAATATATGGTTGATCCTTATTAATCACCATAACAGTTTGATATGTCTTAGAGTACAGAAATGATAAACTTCACTCAACAAACATTATTGTATGCTTATGAGGTTTAAGGTACAGTGCTAGAACCCAGGAATACCATGCTGGGGAAAGATGGCTTTGCTGTCAGGCTATATAGAGTCTGTGTAGAAGGGCAAGTCAGTCTCCTTATAATGCAGTGAGATAATTGTTATCAGAAGTGTGTATGAAGTGCTTTTAGAAAGCAGAGGAAGCCATTGCCAATGTGTCCACCGTTGGCTTTCCTATGGGTATTCAGGAAGTGCTTCCCAGTGGAGGTGAAATTTTGCATACTGACTTTTTTTTTCCGTTAATAGTGGAACTTCAAATAATATAAAGAAAGACTAAAGTATGTATATTTCCCACTCTCTACATTTTGATATATACTTATGATGAGGAAGAGCAAGTTGTTATGTAGAATGCTGAATTTTTCAAGATTCATTAGTGTAATTTCTCAGATATACCGTTTTTGACAAATGCACACAATCAGGAAAGCCTTTAATATATTGATTATGTTCGTGTTTTCTTGGTAGTAGCATAATGGATAACACAAAGGCCTCATTTTTACTCTGCACTGCTCTACCGAAAAAAAAGGTATCTTGTAAAACCTTGAAAGGCACCCAAAAGCAAAAGTAATTAAATAACATAAGTGGTGAGGGAGATTGCCTGTGATCTGGGCTAGCATTAGAAGGGAGGTATAAGAAAGAGGTTATTTGAGAGGAAATGATAGGGAAATATTTTAAAATAGGAAAAAGGGTTCTGCTTTATAGCAATTGGGTATCAACTTAAGCGATCTCACTTTCCTTTGTATTGCTTTCACATTTACAGTGGAGGAGGAAAGTACTATTAATCTCCAATTTTCCTTATTTATGATTGTTTTATTACTGATCAGACTAAAACCACCCCATTTTCTTTTTTAAACTACCAAATGCATGGAAAATCTTCTCTTCAGAGTGATTGGTACTTCTGTGAATATCGTGCTCACCGATGTCATGACAATACTGCTTAGTCCATTCCTTCTGGGATTCTCTCTTGGCAACAATTTTTTTTATTTCCTTGTGTTCATTTTTAGGAAAATCCTCTCAACATTGTTATATGTATTATTTTATAGGAAGGAAGCATGTAAAATACTCTTGAACTCATATTACTTGTGAGTTTGAATAGCATTCAGATTAGAATGATTTCCCCAGAATTTTATAGGCTTGCCCAATCCAGCTGTATATTTTATATGCTAATGTAAATTCTATTTTTGTTCCCCTTGGGGGTTTAAGTGATTATAATTGTTGCTCTTCAAAAGCCAAACAGATGATGATTGCTGCTTCAGGAGTATACCAAAAGAAACTGGCTTTCATTAAACCTGCTCATCCACTTCATAATTATCTCCATTTTATCTAGCTAAGAAGCAGGAAAAAATGGCAAGTACAGTTCACTGAAGCCAGTTCAGTTATTTAAACATCGCTTTATTGAACTAGCAGGAGGTGTTAAAGTAGGGGGAATGTTTTCATTCTAACACCGATATGTAGCCAGTGGCCCAAGTCAAGAGTTAGTTGAACATCAAATGCCAGTGGCCACAGGGAATGAGGGGAGGTATGTTGAGCCATTCTGAGAGGTGTCTGCTGGTGGGTACAGTAAATAGTACTGCAGCGGCAGCTATTCTGAAATAGTCTTTTTGCTTGTTCTTCTTCCTGTATGTTCAAAATGGAGTTATTATTTAGTATCCATTAGGAATACTGGGGCTCCCAGGTGGCTCAGTGGTAAAGAATCCGCCTGCCAATGCAAGAGACATAGGTTCAAGCCCTGGGTTGGGAAGATACCCCGAGAAGGAAATGGCAATCCATTCCAGTATTCATGCCTGAAAAATCCCATCATTAGAGGAGTCTGGTGGGCTACAGTCCATGGGGTCGCAAAGATTTGGACATGACTGAGTGACTAAATGACAACAAACAATTCATTAAGGAGCACTCAGAAGTACACTCTAAATAAAAGGGAAATTTCCTATAAAATGTAAAAAAAAAAGAAAAAGGAAGTGGATATTTATAAAGCCTAAAAAGATGCCAAATTCCGAGACTGATCAATATCAAAAGTCCTTCAAGGAATCTTTATGGTCACATAAGCCTGAGACCTAACCATGGGTCAGAAAGCAGATTTTTGTGGAGGTTGGTTTTCCTCAACTGAGAGAGTATTTCCCCTAGGTGACCCAGGGCTCTGAGTTATCTCTGCCCTAGTCCTAGGGAGAGGATGGAAAGGTAGCCTTGGAAATGGGTTGACTTGGGATGTATTTCGGACCACATACATAGCTGACTGTCCTCCTAATTGCGTAAGGAGGGTCCATGAACTCTCACCCAGAGGAATAGAAAAGTGCCAAGTCAACAGCTGTTCAAGCTTCCAGCTGTGAGAAAGCAATTCTCTCTGGTTAAATGAAATATTCTGAAAGGGATCTCTCCTCTAAAATTTTAGAGAGCCATGTTTTAGAAGCCAATTGTCTAAGTCTAGACTTACATAAAACATTACATTCACAAACAACCAAAAAGGAAAGTTTCATTTTTTTCCTACAGATTTACATTTCCATGTTAATTGTTCAGCAAGTCTGAGGCAGTTTCACTTTTTAAGACATAGGGTTATTATCTTTCAAGTTGATTTTGAAACTTTTGGGGTATTATATTGAAAAGAAAAAAAGAAAAAGAAAGCTTACATAATAAATAAAAGTAAATATATTCCTGAAAGGTATGGATAATTTGCTAGAAAGTTATGTACATTAAAAAATAATTATTTTTCTCTCAATTCTTATGCTAGAGCAATAAATATTTTTTCCAGTTTTCATATACATAATCTTATTTTGACTTCATGACATCCTTATAAAGTAAGAAAAGAAAATAATATAATTTCATTTTACCTTTATAAAAACAGATTTAAAAATAGTTTTACAATTAGAATTTAGGGAAAGCCACTTCTTGGTCAGTATCTTAATCAACATTTCATTGATTGACCAACAGCTTGGCAAAACGTGATGTTGGATTACATCTAGACTGTAGAGTCATTAGTGAACCCTGAGGTGGGGTTGCAGGTAGAATGTTTCTAGATGTTTTCCCAGAGAGATCTTAGGTGAATATTTGCATGTTTAGATCCAAGGAAACGGTATTGGCCTGCTCTCTAAAAACTCTCTAAATTCAAAATTCTATTTGGGGGTATGGCTGTATTGGATTTTCTTGGATTCCTGTATAGAGATGTACTTGTGTGCTAAGTCACTTCAGTCATGTCCAACTCTTTGTGACCCCATGGACTGTAGCCCATCAGGCTCTTCTGTCTATGGGATTGCCGAGGCAAGAATACTAGAGTGGGAAGCCCTCCTCCAGGGGATCTTCCCAACCCAGGGATCGAACTCACGTCTCTTATATCTCCTGCATTAGCAGGCGGGTTCTTTACCACTGGTACCACCTGGGAAGCCCGAATAAAGATATGCTAGAGTATAAAGAACTCTGACTGCCTACCAACAAAGAAGGCCTTAAGTCTCAGACCATACCAATAGTACCTAGAGCAGCCCTAGGCAAAAATGGTGAAAAAATGGGGAATGATTTATCTCACCTCCCTATCACCTACCCTTGACACCCCTAGGACCTGGCTATCCCTTATTCCCCTAGGTTCTCACTGTCTCTTTACAGACCTTGCTAAAATCCAAGATCAGCTAGGACAATCTCTCCTTTCAACAGGGAGACAGTTTATAATCTAATAAACTAACCTCCACTAATGGGACGATATTAAGGAGAGTCTTGAAAGTGAAAGTCGCTCAGTCATGTCTGACTCTGCGACTCCATGGAATTCTCTAGGCCAGAACACTGGAGTGGGTAGCCTTTCCCTTCTCCAGGGTATCTTCCCAACCCAGGGATTGAACCCAGGTCTCCCACGTTGCAGGCAGATTCTTTACCAGCTGAACCACAAGGGAAGCCCAAGGAGAGTCTTGGTTTTAGTTAATATTTAAAAGTTGCTCGCAGGGAAAATGCCCTCATTTTTGTTAAACAATCATGGTGAGTTAACTCATTGGGTGGTCATTTCAGGCCAAAATATATCTTTCTCTGGTAGTTGCTTTTCTTAACTATGTGGCAGTCCTAATCTGTATCACTGAGGAGGTTGCTCACTTGTCTTTGAATAGGAGAGTTAGAAATGAACTCAACAGGAAAATATTACACTGGGAAAAATTGATTTTGTTGTATTGGCTTATCTGCTTAAGTGTATTAAACAGAAGCAAAAACTACAAGAGGTAGTAAACACTAAAATATATCCATGACAGTGGAATGACTGTAATTTCCAAGGGTTATTTCACATGTCTGTTCTTTTATTATAATAACAGGAAATTTTAGAAAATCATGCTTACTCTGTGACCTCACAGACATCTGAATACAAATAAAACATTTAAAATGTCTCCCAGTTAAATCTCTTTCAGCATAATCCAGAATACATATTTGTCAATTACTCAGTTCAAGCCAATCCAAAACAGTTCAAGCAAGAGTTTACTTTAAGTCCATATTTAACTGAGCAACTGAAAAATCTGTATCATTTTTTGCTTTAAATCAGTAGCTCATGAGAATCATCCACAGAGGTTTTTATAAACATGTATGCTTAGCCCTCACCTTGAATGACTGAGTAGAATTACTCCTGGGAGCAAGACCAGGTATCTGTACTATCAAAGAAAAAAGCCTCCGCAAGTGGGTTGAGGTATGAATGCACGTTCATCTGATCTCACCAGTTCTGTCGTTCATTGAAGATCCACTCTGTGCCAGGCACTCTCCTGAACACTTGACAAATGTTTTTTCACTTAATGCTCACAACATCCCTAAAAGGGAGCTATTATTTTAATTTTTTTTAATATTTATTTATTTTTCTGTGCCAGGTCTTAGTTGCAGCATGTAAACTCTTAGTTGTAGCTTGTGGACTCTAGTTCCCTGACCACGGATCGAATCCAGGCCCCCAGCCACTGGATCACCAGAGAAGTCACCTATTATTTTTATACTCATTTTACCAATGAGAAAGCTGAGGCTTGGAGAGATCAGGCAACGTGGCTGGAGTGGGGAGTGGGGAGGACCAAAATGAAAGTCTGCTTGAGTAGTTTGAACCGCTACAACCCTGAAAAGGCCTTTTTAATATACAGATTGCAAATGTATGGCTGCATTTTATAGCTGTAATTTCCAACCTAGAAGCTTCCATTTTGCTGCTTTGATTACCCTAAGATTATCTGGAGCGTACGGGGATTGTTTCATTTTATGGCCTTAAAAGAGAGCCACTATATTCATGTGAAAGAAGACATGGTCTAATAGGTAAGAGATACTTTACAATTATAGGTAAAATGTTTTGCTTTCTTTGTATAAAGGTCACAGATGGCTTTGTACCTTAGTTCTTAATTCAGAAACTCAGGAGCTGCTGTAAACTACCTTTTAATTTTGTGGCTGAAAAATATTCAGAAGTAAGATAGTGTTAGAAGAGCACGATTTTCGTTCCAGATCAATTTCTTATTTTAAAAATATTTTTAAATTGTATAAAATCATTGCTGAGAAATGCAGTTTCCAGTGTGGAATATGCAATTTTAGGATATGTTCTTTCTGATTTGGGACTGACGCCATTATTTAGAATAGTGATGACTCATGTCTAGGACTGAAATCTGTTTTTCATGGGTTTATACATTTTTCCCCTTGAATTGCACCAAAAATGGTTTTTTAATTGGCTTTAACTCATGCCCAATAAATTGGACGAAAATTGATTGCCGCAGTCATGTTTGGTTTAAAATTATTCAAGGCTGCACCATGAGTCCAATGAGTGAGGGCAGAGGCATTTTATGTCTTCTATTTATGACAAATAACTTTTTTTCCAAAATGGTCATACTTTATATATAAAAGTTAATATATATTCACATTTTATAAAGCTTAAAAGATAATAACAGGTCCACATTAAAACACACACATCATGTTAAAAAATAAAATTCTCTTGTTTTGATATTGTTCCTTAGTACCTTCTTTTTCACTTCTGTCAATACAAGTTTATTCATAGTATTCCTTTAAAAATAAATAATGCCTGCACACAGTTCTTGTTGGATTCATGGTCACAATGTTAGATAAATGAGGCTGTTTGGACTGTCCCATCCTATAGAGCTGAGATAGTGAAGAGTGATTTTAGAGACAAAAATTAAACAATATGAAAATTGAATTAACTCAGGTAACTGTCTAGGGCACTGAAATAGCAATTCACTAAATGGTACCTGTCAGGAAGCCAGTTATTGTTCAATCTCATTATAATTCTTTACTGTATTACAGTTTTCATTTATTTATTTGCCATAGAAATTTAAGGGCTTTCCTAGTTGGAAATAAAGGTTCATTTTATGAGATTCTTCAGCAACTGCAAGAAAGAATAGAATAGGGAGAAAGAAATATTTAATTAAATGAAAGAACATCCCTTGGTCATAGGCAGTGAGTGAAGAAAATAGTCGTTCCTGTGTGCAATTCATACTGGGGCAATTGTAATTGGACAAGATAGTTATGTCTGATATTGTATTATTCTTAGAAACTGGTAGAGCAATTTCTGAAATTTTTTTCATTTTGTTCTATTATATTTAGTTTTCATATACATTAAATCTCAGGATTTGTCTTTTATAAATTACTGTGTTTAAACTATAAAGCTCCAGAGCTGTTAATGTGTCCTTCTCTAAATCTACATTGTCTTTGAAGAGGTCACCAGTCCTCACGACCCCGTATCGACATCCTCGTGGCTACAAGGCTGAAATGAGCTCTGGAGCTGTAGAGATTTTTTTTTCCTTCTCAAAACTCAAAACTACCTGTTTTTCTGATTTGTTAAAACAAACAAACAAACAAACAAAAAAAACTCAGAATTTTTACCAGCCCAATAATGCAGAAAATGTTAAAAAAACTAGAAGTCCAACTCCTATTACCTCTAAATAGGCACTGTTTAATATTCTAGTGACCATCCTTTACATGATATTTAATACTTTCAACAATATTTCATGAAAATCGTTGTATATCATCAGTCACCAATATATACTATCCTTTAAATTATTAACTGTTTCCTCTATGGTTATGGAGTAAACATCTGAACATTAAAATTTACAAAAGCTAAATGCTTTTATTTTTTGGCCTTGCCTTGTGGCTTGTGGGATATTAGTTCCTCAATCAGGGATCAAACTTGCAACCTTGACAGTGAAAACATGCAGCCCTAATCACTGGACTGCCAGGGAATTCCCAGAAAAAGCTAAATATTTAAAAGTTCTTCAGCTCCCCTGAAATTGCCAGTGGTTAGGACCTCCTAGGACATATTATGTAATAGTTCTCAAAATTTTATTGCATTTGACCTGAATTGTAGAAGCAAATCATCCAATTATCACTTTTATCTCTTTTTCATTTGTCAGCAGTAGGTAGCATGTGGCAGGACAGGAGTATAATTATTTTCATAATAAAAAGTAGAGTTTTGTTTGTGTCTGGTAACTGTAATATCTATTTTCCTTATGCCTTTGTTTTCTTGCAAGTATTCAGTTCTGCTTTGTTTCTTTGGAGTTACTGAATTTTATATCTGGAAAGTACCTTACAGGTCATCTACTAAATAGTGGTTTAGGACTTGGACCATTCAAATGGACTACTGAAGGTCAAATCCCAGCTCTGTCAACTTCGAGTTGTGTGATCTTGGGCAAATTACTTAACTTCCTCAGTTACCTCATCCTTAAAATGATGGGATTATTGTGAGGGTTAAATGGTTTAATGAACATAAAGCATCAGAAACTTTCCAGGTGTGTAGTGGTTGCAGACAACACAAGAGATGCGGGTTTGATCCCTGGGTCAGGAAGATCCCCTGGAGTAGGAAGTGGCAACCCACTCCAGTATTCTTGCCTGGAAAATTCTTTGGACAGAGAAGCCTGGCAGTCTCCAGTCCATGGGATCGCAAAGAATCTGACACGACTGAGCATGTCACAGCAAAGCATCAGAATGCTTAGCACGTGGTATATACTTAATACTTGTTACCTATTATTATTATTTTTGTTAATCCAGTCTGCTCCTAGGAATCATGAGGTTTAGTCAGAGGGATTTGCTGAAGGGAATCAGCTAGTTAGTGGGAGAAGTAATACTCAGACTCATGTTTCCTTTCTTCAAACCTAGGAATCCTAGCCAATGCATCCTTCCCGAGCATTGTTTGTAAACTCTCTTAAGCACAAAGGTGTTTTAGGGGCATCCACGGGACTTCCCTGGGGCTCAGACAGTAACGCGTCTGTCTACAATTCGGGAGGCCCAGATTTGATCCCTGGGTCGGGAAGATCCCCTGGAGAAGGAAATGGCAACCCACTCCAGTACTACTGCCTAGAAAATCCCATGGACGGAGGAGCCTGGTAGGCTACAGTCCATGGGGTCGCAAAGAGTCAGACATGACTGAGCGACTTCACTTTCACTCTCACAGATAATTAGGCTACCACATGATTGGCTCTGATTACTGATTTCTCTTCCTCATAGCTTTCTTGGGGTTTTTTGGCTCAAAAGTATTATTTGTTTAGAACGTTATCACTTCCCTAACATCTGCTATAAATATTTTGGCCATTAAAACATTTTCATTATTATCAGTGTAAATCCTTCTTTTATATATATATCAGTCTTCCCCACATTTCTGTCCCTTGACCTCGCCACCTCATTCCAGGGAGTCCTTAGAGTTTTAGACAAAAACCTTCTTCATTCTCCTTCTGTCTTGATTCTGATCCCTGTAGCTTTGAGTTTCTTCCTGTTTGGCATGTCCAAAATTTGCACTTGTCAATATATATATGTATACACCTTGTATCTAGTAGTTTTATGTCAGTATTCCGCTCTGCTGGCTGTCTATGATGTGAGGCCACAAAACCTAACCAACCTGGTAATTCTGTTGCTCTGCGGCCCACTTCCTTCAATACAGTCGGCCTAGTCTTCTCATTTCTCAATCTCGTTTGCTCTGAACATACACAGACACACTCATATACACAAACATGCCCCTGCAATAAAGTAGATTTATATTAAGTTCTTTTAAAACTAAAGAGTAAAACACCATAATATATTTCATATTTTCCTCTTTTATGAAAACCTTGTAAAGAGGCTCAAATTTTTCTGCATCCTTTTGATATGACTAATATGGAGATGCACCTTTAGTAATAATAACATCTAGGAAATACTAGTATTCTACAAAACAGTGCTCCTTGAGTTAAACAATAAGCCCTGACAAAAGAGAGACTTTTTTTTTATTGTTTGCACAAGAAATTGAGAAATATCAGCAAGAGAAAAAAAATTTCACAGTAAATTGTGTCAAAATAATTCAAGGAAATGTCTGTTTGTTACTCAGACAATGTAAGCAGTCTGAAACACTGTTCATTTATGTTTTATCTTCCAACTCATGTTTACAAAAACTGACATTTCAAACAACCTATTCTCTAATTTGTCATCCTGGAATGACAGTGGCCAAAGATACCGAACATTATTTTCCATTACAACAGTACTTTCAGTCTTTAAGATGCATAGACCTGTGCTCAGTCAGAGAAATAGATTTTCCATTGAGTCACATCAACATGAAGGGTTAAAAGGGGTTGGTGTGAAATGGCGGTGAAGAGTAACTCTGGCTATTCTCTGTGTGTGTGTGCTTTTGTTTACTCTTGGTGGTAATTATACTTTCTGGTAGAAATCTGGCAGTCACATGGTTGGACTTGATTTTGAGTGGGTCAGTCCTATCAAGTTATAAGATGTATTTAGGCTATAGAGGGATGCCTATTGAAGTTTAAAGAACAGTAAGTTTGTTTTTCCATTGTAACCTATGAACTTAGACATCCAAAAGTTTAAGTTTCATTCTTTTTTTCAGGCTGCAAAATTTGGTTTCCTTTTGTTCTGCTTACTCACTGAAAGTCCACATCTGTAGCTACATCTGTATCAGTCCATGGCAAAGTAAGCCCAGGAGGGAACTGCACAACCAGAAGCCATAGGCAAGATTTAGTATTCATTTGACATCCTATATTTTACAATGTCAAGTGGACATTATGGCTCCATTTTGTTTCATTCAAAACAAACAAACTATTATAAAAAGCATAGTCTCCTGTGCCCTTTATAGAGTCTACCTCTGTGTTCCTTTGGATATTTATTTTGATAGATTTTTCAAGCACAGACAACATAAGAAATACAAAACTAGAGCAGAAAGTACTGTTCACCTATGTAAATGGAATAAATATAATAGCCTATAAAAATATATGTGGAGAGAGGGAATGAGCCTGGGGAGAGGCAAGTGATAAGGAGGTGGAAAGTGATTTCTTTTAAGGCCATAAATGACAGGTAACTTCTAAAAATCTTGCTGTAAAGGTAACAAGAATGGTAAATAAGAATGGATGATGTATATATATATATTGTGTGTTAGTCGCTCAGTCTTGTCTGCCTCTGCGACCCCATGGAGTATAGACCATCAGGTTCCTCTGTTCATGGGATTCTCCAGGCAAGAATACACAGAGTGAGTTGCCATTCCCTTCTCTAGGGGGTCTTCCTGACCCAGGGATCGAACCCAGGTCTCCCACAGTGCAGGCAGATTCTTTACCATCTGAGCCACCAGGGAAGCATATATATAGTATATATGTATATGTATAGTATACTATACATATACATATATACTATAGTATACTATACATATATACTATATAGTATACTATACATATATATAGTATACTATACATATATATAGTATACATATACATATGTACATATATATACTTGAAAAATAAAAGCTTCTCAGCACAGAATGAAAATATTTTGATTTGATTAGACTGTGATAGTACATACATGACTCATCTTGATTTCCGTGAGTATTTAACTGAATTATAACCTGTACTTAATGCCAAACACTAACATTGGTAGCCTAACTAAAGGAACAATGGTTGCAATTAATGCCAAAGAGAGTAACACATTGCAGAAAGAATGATATTCAGGAAACCTATTTTGTATTCCTATTAATCTTAGAAATGTTACCTAAATTCCTCGTGCCTCTGTTGTGCCCTTGAAAATGAGAAATAATTTATGTCCTTCCTTACCTCCTGAGTTACAATGATAAATATGTAAAAGTACATTGAGCTTTTTGTGATAAAAGTTACTATAAAAATCTAAGGTGTTTTTATTATTATATCAATCAAATGGGATCTCAGACTAAGTTCCTTTTTGAAGACCCACGACTTTTTTTATGGATGAATCGTGAAATTGTATTGGGAAATATATTGAAGCTACCTCACAGGGGAGACAGAAGATTTTATGCCTTATGCAAGCCTTTTAAACTTGGTTACAATTAGAAATGTAAGAAGCTATTTATCATAAGATACATCAGGAAATTAATGAGAACAAATGAAAATGTTTAAGAGACAATATATAAACACAGGAATTCTAATTCTGGCTTCATCAAATAAATGTGCTAAGTCACCATTTTGTTCCATAATCTTAGTTACCTTGTATGGACTACTTCCTCCATGCCAGGAAGTCTGAGTACTTCACACTTATGGCTTCATTTAACCTTACAGTGATCCTAAATTAAACAATATCGTTACCATTTTATAGATCAGAAAATCAAGGCTTAAATGAGATAAAATAACTTATCCAAGACCCAATAGTAGTGGAGTCAGGTTCAGATCCAGATGTAGTTGAAGTGAAAACCCAAGCTCTTAAAATTTTCAAAACTGTAGCTCCTAATAAAGCAACATATCAATTTCTATTTAAAGGAGTAATCTTCAGACAAACCATACTATTAAAAAACTTATGAGATATTATATAAATATAGGCACTTAAAAGATGCTTAAAGCAAACTAAAATGGGTCTTTTGTCAAAGATTCAGGAATAGTTAGAAATAGGAAATGATTATGTACTGCTCATCTGACCTTCACCTGAAGATAAATGTTATATCTGGAAAGATACAATTAGTTGTCTTTTTTATAATAAAATTATAATCAGTTTTAAATAAAAATATTTTAACTTTTAGATATTTCCAAACCTTCCACTATTTTGCCTTTATACATCATAGAGAGACTGTTTACCTTAAAAATCTGTGATCCTATTTCCCACAGAGAAGAATTAAAATGGGGAATCATTTTAAAAATAAATTTTGCACTTAAAATTTTTAAATTATTTTTTATCATTCCTAATGTATTGCTATGCTTTTAGAAACTATATATCATTTGTGACAAAAATTAGACAGGAGTGATCTTTATAATAATTTCATGCTAAAATACTTTTCTGTTCAATAAATTTTTCTTTTTAAAATTATCTTTTCATTTTGAAATATTACAATAATTTGTATTTGTAAAATATGTTTGTCTCACATTTCAAACTTATAATGCATCTTTTAAACCTTATGTAAATTATCATCTTTAAAAAGACCTACTTGTAGTGACAAAGAATAGGTTAAACAGTTCTTTGTATGCATATTTTTAATTTACTTAAGAAAGCTAAAAATAAAACCCATAGCTTAAGAGACTCATTAAAGCTGGCAATTCAAATTTGTTTGACTACTTGTAACAAGCAGGAAAATGTCTCATTATCACAAGATAATATAATATCACCTAAAAGTCTGGAATTCATTAAAAATATTTCTTAAAATGTGTATATAGCCATCATTATTTAAACTAATACCATAACATTATGGAAAGTGGTGTTATGGAAGGGAGAAATTACTTAACATAAACTTAGATTTCTCTGTCATGGAAGACCACTTGCAGCACTCATTCATTTGTGTGCTTGAATATTTTTAATACCTCTTGGTGTTACAAGGCATGAAGGATTTTTGCAAAAAATGTTGAACAGAAACATGTTTGAGATTCCATGACTTATATTTATTTGCTTACTTCCCTATGAGTAATCAAATGGCAATTTCAAAGTTTAAAAATTGTTTTTTAATATATCTAAGTAGTTCAATAACTGGAAACATACACTACTATCTTAAATTTTTTCTCATCATTTTTCTTGACAAATTTATTTTCAATTCTTTCTCACCCCACTGTGATTTATGCAGCCTTTATATTGTCAATTAAGTGCACTCTGACATTGATCAAAGTTTTGGAGTTACACAAAGTAAAAACTGATCGATTTTCTAAAACTGTGTTAACCATGTCTTATCAGCTTAAGGTATCTTTTTAGAAAGGTTGCTAAAACTTGAAATATAAATGCTGCCTGGAAAATGCACTTTGTCCTCTCATACTTCCACACTCAAGAATGCACACCAGTGAATTTGCAAACTATTCAACAAAATCGAGAACAAGATACAGTGCAGAGTCATCAGTGAGTCAAGAAAACAAGGTCACTGGCTATATTCTGGTTCTTTTACATTTTAAACTTTTTGCCAAACATTTATTTAAATAATGCATAGAATTTCATGTCCCATATCCATAAAAGCAGAAGTGTGTAGATGTAAAGTGTGCTGAGAGAATCAGGTGATGTCAAAATACATATGTGGAATTTCTTGAGTTTCCTGAAATAACCCATAGTGATTATCTGAGTAAAGGGGGTGGGGTGGATGAGATAGAACTCTCATTCTTGTAAGAAGCTAAAGCAGATTCGTTTCTGTGGTTGACGACTTCTTTGGCTATTCTAAAAGCCACCCTGGAATCTCTCCTGTGGCTTCATTGGCTATTCTAAAAGCCACCCTGGAATCTCTCCTGTGGCCCCATCACTTCAACAAAAAGGTCAGGTTTACCTCCGTTTATGGTACATACACTCCTCTGTATCTGGTTAATCTACTTTTCTTACAACAAAAGGAAAATTTTAGAGCCCATTTGGAATCTGTTTCTAATACTGGAGTCAGAGAGCTTCCTCTGTCCTATGCTCTGAAAAAGACGGAATTCTGTTTTTTTAATCTATGATTAGTTTAAATTGGCCCTTAATCTCTATTTACACCCAACTTCACACAACTTTATTTTGTTCTAATTGTTTCTACATTGTAACTATGACTAGGAATCATGACTAAGATGTTGTGTCCCTTTGCAACTTTTCCTTACAGCTTCCTCTCCCCAAATAATTTTTAAAACCGGTGGACTTCTCTCACCGCTCCCCTCCCCCCATTAAAAAAACAGATCCCGTTCCGGGCGCCCCCTCTCTGCCTGCCGAAAGCATTTTAATGACAGTTTACTTTAGCGGTCTATCAGCCGACTGCTGCCTCTGCCACCTGAATTTCAATTTCTTAATTTACAGCCCAGATAAAACAGAATGGAGCAGGATCTGGACTGCTCTCTACATTGGGTTGGCCTTATCAAGCGTGAAGTTTGGCGCATTGCAAACGTATTCAAGTGATTATCTGTTGAGGACCTCTCGAGCCATCTCCATCTCTGCAGCGGGCTGATAAGACAGCTGTTTCTCTAGCCGCTGTCTCCCCGGGCCTCAGTCTTCTTCTGATACAAACTCTGCCTTTGTCACCGGGCGCCGGTGCGGTCACTTGCTCTATGGGGCAAGGGTTTGATCTGAACACACGTGGGGGAAAAGTGGGAGTGTGTGAGACAGCAGAGGAGAGGGGAAATGGGAGGGGGAGGGCAAGGAGAGCGAGATAGAGGGGAGGAGGGAAAGAAGGTAAGGGATCGAGGGAGGTGGGGGCAGGGCTGCGTGCCGAGCAGCGTTGATATCTCTGATTGACTGGTTGCTCAGCCCGGCTTTATTATTTCAAATTAGACGTGCATCGCACACAAGTGGAAACATAAATCTTGAATATAAGAAAGAGTCTCCGAGCCTCGGAAGCAGAAAAACCGCTTCTTCCCAGGTCCCGGCAAAGGGACCGGCGAAAAGACTGATTGCCACCAGCTGAGACAGATGGTTTCCTTTAACTTTGCAAACTGCTATTTTTAATTACTTGTATTAATTTTGCATGAGATGTACCGGCTCTAGGAGGAAGCTTAGAGCAGGCTGTTAGCACCTCTGGAAGAAATGGACACGAAGCTCTGATTTGCCCTTTCTCACCTCCCGTTTTTCTTACTTCACCCTCCCTGGTCGCCTAGATCACCCTTTGCATGCTCAGGAAAGACGTGAGTTTATCTTGCTAAAAGTTGGTCCCAAGTAAAATAGAGGAGGGAAAAAAAAAACATGAGGGCATTTGTAGGAGCGTTTACATAAATGATCGTTGACCCGAAGCTGCAAATAAATTTTCTGAGACACTCTGGGGCACGTGCAACAGATTTTAGCCTGAATATCCGCTGGCAAATGATCTAAAGGAGAATGAACCTCATACAAATTTTGCCGAGAAAAAAAAAAGCGATGGTGGTGGGGAGGAAGAAAAATATAGGCTGATTTAAAAATTTTACCGAGGCACTACATTACGTTTAATTTAAAAAATTATACAATTCATGTGTCTTTAAGTGTAAACAGTAACCTCAGAATTTAGGGTCAATTCTTGCTGAAGTGTTCCCTTTAGCCTTTTCCATTAAACAGGAGTTTAAAGACAAAATTAAAGAGAAAGTAAAGGATGTCTGTGATCCTGCTCACTGCCATCTCTGGCACAGTCCCTAATGGAAAGTGTTTGCAATGTAAAGGGTTTCCTTGCAAAATAGTCTCCGAGGTCACTCACCTTCTGATAGAAGGCTTTGCCCCTTTGCCAGGCGAAGGAGGGAGCAGGGGGAAGAATTGGGGGAGGGGAGAGAGGGTTTGACGGGTAGACGTTTTTGTTGCGATTCCTCTGGGAATTTCGAGGATTAAAAACTCTGGAGTAGGTTTAGTAGACTTTTTGATGACTACCTGGATTTGCATTTATTTTGTATGAACACACTGATGACTGGCAGGCTCACTGGGGGAAGAAGTGTCTGAAAGGAGGAGAGTGGAGTGTGCACAGCCAGTTCGGGGCACTTAACCTTCCTGGCGGTTTGTCACTATGGCCGAGTCCTAGCAAAAGCAAGCCTATTCAAAATAAACGTGTTTCTATGGACAGGCGAGCCTCTTCCTTAAAGTCTGTAGACATGAAATTTCCCCCCAAATTGCAGTTTCCGTGTCTCACTGGGAGGGACAGAGAACTCTATTAAGCTTTGCAAACCTGTAGTCAGGCTGGCTCGACTTGTCTCTGTCCATGGTGCTAATTCCCGCCTCATTCTTTTGCCCCGCTGCCATGTTCTAAATTCAAGTAGCATCAGTTTTTTCGACAACTTTTCTTCCCCCCTGTTTTCTAAACCGTGCAAGTAAAGTTGACATACTTCTTTAGGAAGGATAAATAAAATAGTAATCATCAAGCTATATATTTCTTACGCAGGCAGTAAACTGTCACAGTTTCAACATTATGAACCACAGACACTCCCTTCCCTCATCCCAAACAGCCCAACAAATTAACACAGACAAATATTTTTACTTATCTGAGAGGATATGATGTTTGAAATCACCTTAAGCCAAACATTGTAAACTCATTTAAATAGCTTAACTGCTTTATTTGCTTAAAAAATGTTACAATTGTAATTTACAGTCACCTTTATCATAAATCCTGAAAGTATTTTAGAGGATACTAAAATAGAGGATACTATTTCTCCTCAGATCTAGTATAAGGGGGTTATTTATCATAAAAAAATGGCCACAATAGCTTATGAATATTCCTGTGAATGGCTGTTCCTCTATAAAGATATTTTTGTAAAAGAATCAATTGAATTCATTATTTTTTCCTGCTTTGAGAACCATTCATTTTGCAGCTTTCTCTATGTCAAACTTTTTTTCCAAACTCTCAATGACTCCCTATAGCTTTCCTTCTCTGCTGCAATTTAAAATAATATTAAGTACTTCGAAGATATATAAGAGCTAACAAGACAATCATAATTCAAATGCTTTTCTAGTGCAAGATCAGGTGCTCTGGATAATTCTTTACCCAACTATGAATGAAGAGGGATTGATTATAGGTGCTTAATGTACAATGTGAGGTTTATACCTGGTCTTTATTAGTTGTAAGATAGAGTATATTAATATTTCAGTCTATAACAGTATGAATTTCAAAGTGAAATCTACATCGAGATATCATTTGTTTTAGTGATTGTATTCCATTTTTTATTTTTAAAAGTTGGAAAACTACAAGTTACTTATACTATATCCATTTAAAAGTTTTTAAATTTAAAAACATTTGTTTTACTGAGGAAGTAAACTAGTATTTTAAGATGTTTTCAATTTCTTAAATAATTTAACTCCACTTTACAGAGAAAGAAACATGTTGAAAATGACATTTTGAAAAATATTTGCTCCTGTGAAAAAAACTGAAAAAAGTATATATACTGAATGAGTAGAATTTAGCATTTTGTGTTTGAATGGACAAGTTTACCATTTTTCGGGTAATTTCTTTAATGACATAACACATATGCTGGATTTTCATCACTCCACACCACACCCAACTTTCCATATCCACCCTCCCCCAAATCTTGGAAAAATATACTGCTGTTACCTACAAAATCTTTCTTGTGGATACAAACATCACAAAATAAACAAAGTATTAGTTTCTACAGTTAGACAAAACTTATGTAATTGTAAGCTAATGGTAAAGATTTTCTTCAGATTGCTGAAAATATTACATGATCAATTGCAACTCATTCAATATTAAGAGCATATTAACAAGGAGAAAAGACAATTTACTTCATTGGTAATTCTGACTAAACAGTATTACACTTTTTCCCAACTGGCATTTATTATTTTATTTTTTGTACAGATCTAGGGGGGAAGGGAATGTTCGAAGGAAGATGACAACAAACGGAATCTTCCAGCTGTTTATTCATACATTGATTATTGTGGATGAGGTGGAGACTTTCTGTTTTTTTCCCTTAATTTGTTGTTCCCTCCACCCCTTTACTCTCTTTCTTCAAAAAGCTTTGCTTTCTTCTTCCCCTGAGTTCCACGCAGGTCTAGAAAAGAGTTTTAAGTGAAATTATGACCCCAGGCCTGTTGTTATATAAGATGTAGGGGTGGGGATTACAGCATGATAATTATAAATGGTAGTTATATAGATTCAGGCCTTCTTTCCCAACTCCCAGTTATTTTTATCCAAGGATCTCAGATATATTATATGGGCTATATGGGAAATAAACAGGTCTTCTTTTTTTTGTCAGTAAGCATTTATCAGCACTCAAGGACACTTTCAAGGAACTATGATTTACTTCAACTTTATAGTCATTTTGCATTGTGACTATCTGTCCCTTTTCCCTCCATCCCACTCCGCCCTGCTGCCGTCTCTAACTCTTACCAGTGCCTCCTCTTTCCAGCATTCTCAAAGATAGCGGCTAGTAATAAACAAGTAAAGGAATTTCTTTTGGAAAGGAATGAGCTTCTAGGGAAGATATTACATTGTGTAAGAATTGTAAGTACTGTGTAGGAAACTGGTGCTATTTTTCAAGATTAAAAGAAGAAATTCAAGCTGAAAAAGAACCTAGGTCAAGTGGATATTGTTTCTTCTTATACATCAAGTCGATCCTGAGGACTACAGTTTCACTTGGAGGATGAAATAAATACCATGAATAAAACTCAATTTCAGCTTCCTGAATGTTATTAATATATGGAGTTTAATAAAGTAGTCTTCATCTATAAAGCAGAAGGGTTGACAGCACTTGGTCTTCTGGTTAAACTTTCTAAATCCAGATAAAGGCTCGACTATCTTTACTGTCAGCAATACATGTGTGGTCCAAGAACTGTACCGCCAGCAAATGCAGAGGAGTGGCTTGTTCTAATTTTATATACAGCTGCTCTTTTTGAGAGTCATCATACACCTCAAAGTGAAGGACGTTAGCTCAACTCAGTACCTCTTTCCCTGGACAGGATGTTTTTCCTGCACTTTCCTATTGTAACATTTAGTGATAGGTAATGCAAACCGTCCAGCTTTATTTGAAAGCATTTCTGACTTCATTCTTTTCCTAAAAAGAAGCTTAAAAAAACCCAAACAAACAGCAGCAATATGCATATATTCAAATAGAGAAACACATAAAATCGCCTACTATCTAACTTAGTATACTGGAACACAAATCGAAAAAGGCATGCGTGCAAGGAATGGATGTACATTCATCCCTTTCACTCAGATCAAAGACAGGGAGCTCTCAATGACTCATACATACCGGACAGAGTTTTAATGTTATAAAGAAACATGCCACAGATGCGGCAGTGATGGCAAAGGAAATGAGTCTTTCCGAAGCAGAAAGGTTTAAGAAGAAAGGAGGTCGTGCCATATCGCAAACTCTGATAGTACAGTTCCAACCCTCCCACGTTGCTCTCTCCCCATCTCTTTTTGCTTCTTGCATTTCCCTTCGCCGCCAGTGTTAAGTGTGTACCTCTCCGCACAACTTACCTTGAAACGGGACTCCATTGAGCTCTCGAGAGTGACACAAGCACCTAGCCAATCATATCGCGCGGCCTCGCTTGGGCGGACTCAATAGAACCGCCTAGGCCAATCAGGATCCTAGGGAGATGAGCAAGTTGCGTTGTGAAGCGACCTAGCGTATACTTCCGCGCGTGCTGCTTGGGATAGGAGCCTGGCAGAGCAGCTGCACACACGGCAGTGCGGAGGCAGAGAAGGGGTTGGTGATACCGTGCTATAAATCTGTGGTCCAGTCCACCTCCCTTTTAAGACGTCCTCCCCCCTTATTTCTGTTCTCAGTTAGAGATGCAGCAGCTTACTCCTGTAGCGACCTACTAAAAAGCAACAAGGAGAAAGACATCGTCTTTTTGAAAAAACGTTCTTTCGTCTCTTTCTTTGTTCCTTCGTTTGTTTTTCTTGCCCCTTTTTGTTTAGTTTAAAGGCAATAGGAGGGTAGTCTCTCCGTCTTTTTAAACTCTCTTTTTTAAGTTTCCCCTCCCCGTTCGTATTTTTTTTTTTTTTTTTTTTTTTTTTTTTGCCATTTCTTTTAGCGTTGGACTTTGGGGTCGAAAGCATTTCTTTTTATTTGCTTCTTTTAAGCCGAGCACAGTTTAGGTTTCGTGCTGTCTTAAGAGAACTATCCAGCAGCTTCTTGCTCATCCTTATTGGGAGAACTGCACCGTTACTTTAAAAACACACATACACAAAAACCTTAAGGGAGAAAGGTAAGTTTCGGTTTGGTTTCTTTAATCATTAGTTGCAGCGATGCGCTGGCAAACCCAGAAAACCTGTAAGTGAGCGGAATACAGAATAAGAAGTTAATTGCACATGTTTGTCTCATTTCAAAGCTACTGCTCAGCTTTTTAATTCTAGAGAGCTAGACTAAAAGACAGTGGACGCATGCTTGACGTATTGAATATTCGCAAATGTCAGTGGCAAAAACTTAAGTGGTAAATGTGGCCAGTGTAGAACAGGGAGGGGTACATTGGGAGTCTAGATGTTGAGTGAGCTTCGGGATTGAGGTTGGAAGTTCATTTCGTGGGAAGAGAGGGATAACTTGGGTTTGGGGGGGGGGGGGGTGGATGCATGCCTCTACTTTCGCGAAGCAACCGAAGGACCGTAGAGGCTTTAGAACCATTAAGGGGAATCAGAAGCCTGGACTTGCAGATTAGACCAGCGAAAACCCCATACTTAATTGCATTAACCAGATAACATGTGCTGGGGAGATAGGATTGCCAGATGGAATTTAGATGCTGCACCAGGCAGCGAGTTGTAGTTGACTGAAAAAAAGTACATGCCGCCCGAGGGCTGGGGCTGGGGCTGGGTTGGGCTGGGTAGAAGCTGTCAAAACTCATCATTGCGAGGTATGCGGACTCGAAATCACGGTCGCCAATTATCGTGCTTCTGTTTTAAAAGAAGATAGCCAATTTAAGGCCGAATTCTTAAGCCTGTACCGGATATGAGATTCCCTTTGTTCAGAAAAGCGTAAATAAGATCCTTAGAGCTGTGTCTGTGGAGGGGCGGCTGCAAGGAAGCCGAACTGTGCTGGGCGCTGGGAAGTGGATTCCAAGCCCTGTCCTTGGTCCTACGCGGCTGACTTCGCCTTCTGGGCGAGGGGGAACCCCTTAGCAGCCGACAAGGCTCCGCAGCCACCTCAGTGGCGAACTCGGCTACACAGCCCTCACTCACCCTCTTCCTTGCTGCCGCCCCCCCGCCCCCCGGTTTTCTCGAATAGCTATTGTTAAACTGACGCCTGAAGAAAGATGGTTGGGGATGAGACGCTGGGCAGACTTGCTTCATTTTAAGTTTTGTGATTTCTCAGGGTTTAGGAGAAACCAGGGGGCTTTCTACTGCGTAAAAGAGAAGCCAGGGTAGAGGTGGGATAGGGGGAGGATGTTCGCGCTGGAAGGGGGATCTTGGGGCGAGGCGGGTGGAGGGAGCGGTGGCGGCGCTGGCTTTGCCTAAGAGAAGTTTAAATTATTGGCACGAGGGGGTGTGGGTGAGTATGTGTGCGTGAGAGCGCCCGTGTGGTGCCAGAGAGGGAGAGGATGGGGAAAACATACAAAGCCGGCTGGGGTTAATTTCCCTTTGCTCCCCTCCCCACCCACCCACCTGGTTCGAAAAGCCAGCGCTCGGCCGGCCTCCTCTGGACCCGACTCCGCCATCTCTGGGGCAGTGGGGGTTGGGGATTGCACGGTGGCACTGCCTACCACAGGATCTCAGCGGCGAACAGGACTTCGTGTGGCCATTGTTGCTTAATTTATGCCCAGCACGTTGCCACGTACCCACCTATTTCACGTTTGTAAAGAATTAATATGAGAGCTATACAACTGTGGGAAATTGGAGGTTGGATACATTCCCCGTTTTCCATTTTCAAGTATAGGTTAGTGAAACTGATGTCGAGGCTGGGTGTTTTCTCTCGTAATTACCAACTGCAGATCTGGCTTTCTTGTGGCCCGAGTGAGAGAAATAGTCAACCATTTAGAATTTACTCTTAACACCGCTGGGCCAGGTTGGATGTCGCTGTACTTTCTCCGCGAACAGGTTCTTTTCCCGCTCCTACTCATGTACAAACACTCCTGTTGGTTACGATTCTAAACCTTCAGCCTTTTCCTACATTTATTATACCCATCCTCTGGATGTTGAGAGTGCGAGGGAAGTGGAGGTGATTTATTTCTTAGGCCTACAGTGCAATCTATAAAATGTAGTCTTAACATGGGGGGAGGGTAAAGAGTGGACATTAATAACCTAAGAAATTATTTCCCTACCAGGAAATCAGTTCCTAAAAGTCAGGGGAAAAGGTGTGAGTGTTTGGGGGAATGGAAGGATAGGAAGTCTGGGGCTTCCTTGGTAAAATGGCTTCTTAAATGGGACATCTGAAAGATTTATTAGAATCTGAACAAATAAGTCTGAGAAAAGACAAAATGCCGAGTGTTTAAATATCACCTTTTAGGGGATTAAAAAGTAACTATTTCTCTTAGTTATTGCTTGGTCTGACCTACACCAAGTACTCCTGGGTTCCCCTTCCCTCTTTTAGCCAAGTGATTGGCAAGCCTACTTTATAAAGCTTAACCTATTCTGGAGTTCTCCAGGAAAATGCAGTGTTAGCTAAGTAGAAGCGCTTTGGAAGACTTGGGGAACTCTGTTGAGAAAGAGGACTCCCATAACTTCAAGAAGTCAGTTTCAGGAAGTAGGGTGTCCTAAGAAATTCTAAGAGTTTTAGGCTTGGATTGGCAAATTTGGTAGGCCCATTTTTGCCTGACATTTGAAAACAGGCATTCTTAGCAATCCCGCCTGCCCGGGATGGGAATATTATAATTGACTGTTTAGAGGGAGGTCAGAGAGACGCAGGCGCTTTGAGCCATTTTCCCAGGAACCCGTACAAAGTCAATTAAGGTCATTTAATTGCAAATCGTTACTGGAGTGACAACAGAAATGCTGATATAGAATCAATTGGCTCTTTCTGGTGTCCCTCGTCCGGGTCTCCCAAGTTGAGGGATGGACTGTCTCCATTTCGATCATGGCTGAGCCCCCTGCTCTACTGTGTCTGATTTAACTTCGCCCAAGAGGGCAATTTTGTCTCCCCTACCCTCGTCCTGGGTTAGAGCAGTCTTTTCCCTCTTCTCCCCCAGCCCCGCCCGTCGCGTGGGGGCGGGGAGCGCTGGCCGCCCTTAGCGGACCTTGCTGCATCAAACCCGCATCATGCCCTTGAAGCTGTAACCTCGGTCACGTTCTTGCGGCGACTCAGCCGCCCACTGCTCAGTTCCTTTCTCTTACCTCCTGCGATTACAGGTAGGTTTGACAGGTGATATTTTTAAATGTAGTTTTTTAGGGGGAAGGGTTAAAACGGAAGCTTTTGCAAAGGGGGGGAAAAAAAAAACACGACAGGTGCTCTCGTAATTAAACGGCTGAGCAGGTGTAAAAACGTGCTTCCGCCGCGTGGTTTGGAGTCGGTTTTGACTCCCAGCCTTGGGTTTGAGGACAGGCACAGGTTTTTCCTGAGGAAAGAGATTGAGCTGGGCGTGGGGGCGGGCCAAAGGATATACAGCGATGGGACGCTCCCTCGGAGAAGAGTTGGCCATTTCGGGGCTTCGGTGGGTGGTGTTGGAAGGATGCGGCGAGAGGCAGGCGCTAATATAGTCGAGTGCAGGATTTCCTACTTTTGCGTTTGAAGCAGAGAATAGCACCCCGCACAGGTACTCAGGGCTTATTTGAACATCAGATTCCATCTAGAAAGGCAGAGAAGGGCAGCGCCGGCAAACCTTTAGTTTTTCGCGGAGGGACCGGACCCTTCCGCTGTGAAGTAGGGAAAAAGCCCATTAGCTTTGCTTGCAAGATGTGAGTATATGTATGTATATATACTTGATACACATAATATATCAAAGTATCCCTCGCGCGAATCGCTCTGGTTGCCGGTTAGCGTCCGGAGCCTCGGGGTTTGCAAACTCGCACCTGGTATCTGACGCTTCTGGGTGCGCGACGCTTTCCGCGCTGCCCGGGGAACCTGGTCAGGGAGCCTGCTCGGAATCGGAAGCCGGGAGAGAAGGACGGGAGCGGCCGCAGTCAGACGTCTGCTCCCAGGCACCGACCCTCGGGGCGCCCGGGCAGGGCACGCGCCGGCGGCAGCAGCCGCGGCGCCGCGAACTCGCCGCCGGCCCCGCCTCCTGGCGCTCTTCCAAGCAAGCCCCTCCTCCCCGCCCCGCTACAAACGGCGGGACCGCGGCGCCCGGGCGTCACTGAGGCAGCTGCCGGCCGGTTGAGGAGGCCGGTCGCCGGCGCGCGCGCGGGTGGGGCGTGGGTTCTGCCGGGTTCCAGTCCGCCTTCCCGCCACCGTCAGAACTGGGGACGCCGCCGCCGCCGCCGCCTCTCCGCGGAGCCCGCCCGGAGCGAATCCTCCGCGGCTGTGTGACGGCCGGCGGCGCGAGCAGTAGTCGCTGCAGCCCCGAGTCGCAGCAGGCAAGTGCAGGGGGCGTGGGGTGGGGGCGGGCACGCCTCGCCGGGCCGTGAGTCGGTTTCGGACGCCGAGGCGGAGGGCGGTGCGCGCCGCCGCGGCGCTGGGCTGCGGAGTCCGGCCTCGCCTCGGCGGGAGCCCCCGTCCGGGCTCGGGGCGGGAACGCTGGTGGGGGCGGCGGAGGTGGTGCACGGGAAGTTCCTAGAGCTCGGCCCCTGGCGGCGGGAGTCGAGGGAATTGGGCGCCTCGGGAGGTGGCACCGCCCCTCGTGTGGGCACGGGCTGGTTGGGGGCGGCGGGAGCCGAGCGGGACCAGTCGCGCCCGGCAGCGTGCACGGGCGTGGACGTGCCCGGGTACGGCCGCGTGTAGCGCGAGGAGCTCTGCGCCGAGACGCAGGTGAGTGTATTGGAGGGAAAGTGGGGGCGGGGGCTTTTCTAGAAAAAGGGCAGGATTCCGGCGGTGGACTGGCACCTCCGCCTTGTGGGAGGTGGCGTGCACCGGCCGCCCCGGCCGGGTGCTATCAGCTCGCGTGCCCCGTGGTCCGGCGCCCCAGCGCGCGCGGCCCCCGGCGCTCTCGGGGCGTCTGGAGACTTGCCGCGGTCGCGCAGTGTGCGGAGGTTTGGGACCGGGGGCGCCCGGGGCAGAGCGGGGAGGCTCCTCCGGCCGCTCTCGTCCCTGGCGCCGCGTCAGGTGAGGTCGGGTGCAGCCGCGGGAGGTCGCAGCTCGAGGTCGCACCCGGGTTTGCGCGCGAGCGGTGCGCTGGGCGGGAACCGCGGGTCGGGTCGGGCGGCCGGGTGAGGCAAGCTCCCGGCTTTGGCTCGCGGCGGCGGCAGCTGCCTCTTGCTCTGCCAGCTGCGCCCCGGGGCGCGGACGTGTGAGCGTGCCCTGGTGAGACCGGTGGCGTCTCGGGCGGACCTGCCTCGCTTCACCAGCAGGTGCTCCTCCAGTGGTCGTGACAATGACCAGCAAACAGCCTTCCACGGCGTTTCCTTAAAAGCCGGCTTGTTATCCTAGAGGGCTGGAGTGCAGAACCCTGCCTCTAGATGGGAGCCACAAGCACGGAGTCGTAGTTGTCCAGTTGGTCATTTAAATAGTGTGTATTTTAAAAGATCGTCTTTACGATAAAATTTTTTATCTCATATCTTCTCTACATTTTCTAAAAATGTGAGACGAGGGTTTCTTATCGACGCTCTACTCTTTTTTCTTTCCCAAAGGATGGCGTTTAACAATGCCAAACGAAATATGTCCGGCAAGGACAAAGAGCTTTTAAAAACTTAATATTTCGGTGGAGCTAGCCATAATAATTCTATCTTCATAAAAATGTAGCTTAGTCCAGAAGTTACGGCAAATAAGTCCATTTAGGAACACTGCTAATACCATTTGGGGTGTAATTTCCCCATCCCCTTAAGTAAAATCGGTTTGTTTGAAATACTGTTCAGTTGCCCTTGAAGACAACATTGTCCACAATTGTTTCCCCCAGAGTCGTTTGAATTTTTCATTTGTGCTAAGGTCGCTTTTTTTTTTTTTTGCGGAAGCTGATCTGGAGTCTCCATTTTGGTGAGCAGGCGGAAGAGGTTTCCTGGATCTACTTTCTCATCTGGACCTTTGGCTCTAGAAATGCGAGGCGGACTTGCTGGAGGAACTGCAATATACTGCGTTTGTTTTTGAGCTGTTCCTTATAATAGGTTTGTAGGAATGTTGATGTAACACTCTTTGGGGGCGCGGGGGAGGGCGTACATACTTAGAGAAAGTTCTCTTGGAAATGGAGGTAGAGCGATGAGGGGCCAAGAGGGTTCTGGAGAAGCAGCTTTTGAAGGAACACATTACATTTAATTTTCTATGCTTCCTCTAGTTTCTTTTACTTCTTGAGAGAACATTTTTGTGTTTATGTGCTCAAAACTGGCTCCTTAATGCCCTTTTGGGTAACTTTGTGCTGCCCCCTTTCGGGGAATAAGGTTTTTGTTTTCTCTTCAAAGACGAGTCGTAGGCGTTTAAGGCGTCCTTTCTCCCCCTTTTTAGGTATTTTCTTCTCTGTGTCTTGTTTACTCTTAGAAATTATGTCCGGTCATCTATTTAAGCTGAGCACACTCTTTCCCCACGATTCGAGAGGATTTTAGGTTTAGGATATTCTCCTAGAATCGATCAAACACCCCAAACTGGTCAATGTCCATTAGGCCTGTTATTTCCTACCGAACCTAGTTTTCCTTTTCTAGGCTCAGGATGTGTTAGTAGTTAGAGTTCCGGTTTTGGTTTTGGTTTGTGGTTGGTTGGTTCTGGTTAATGCTTCTTCACCAGAGAAGCGAGATCCTTCTGTCTGGTTGGGCGCTTTTAGATGAGACCCAGCTCCCAGTTGGTTACTGGAGAACAATGCTCGAAGTGGCATTTCTGCTTCCTCATTTCTTAGTCCAGCTTTTGGATTTTGTGTATAGACAGATGTTCCTGGATGAATGCTTGTTGTCCCTTTCAGCCTTTCTAGCTTTCTGTGCTTTTCATGCTAATGTGATTGCTAAAAAATACTGTTTTACCTCCTCAAACGTCTTTTTCTCTTCTAGAAGGAAGGTCCATGTTCTCTTTAAGGACACAACAGAGCCATCCAGAATACCCCAGCTTCTAGGCTAGGGTCAACCTTTTTCTCTCTATTTGATTGGAGAGGAATCTTTCTAAAAAGTGTGATGCCTTTTAGGCCGCAGCATGGTGCAAGAGCACTACAGTGGCAAAATACTCTTTCATATTCTTCCTAAATACTTTGAAACAGCATCTTATCAAGACTGACTTTTCCCTCACCTCTTTGATGGTTTGGGCTGTCTGGTAGGGTCAGTTCTTTTTCTCTTACTCAAAATCTTATTAAATTTACCACGTTATCACATTCTTATTGCTACCTTTCTCACTGATCATGTTTACCTGGAAGTAAGGAAGGTTGGAGATCCACAGTATTTAGCCTGGCCAGGTTAATTTTTTTGCTCGTGTGGGGGAATTACATAGATGAGGTGGTGTGGGGTCTGGATGGTGTGCCACCCTGTGGAAAACCTACTGTAGCTGTTTCTGATTCTTTGGAAAATCAGCTGAACAGGCCAATAATCATTGTAAGCTGCCACATCAAAGCGTTGACGATGATGATGTTTTCTTCAGCATTGGTAGTTGGTTGGAGGCAGGGACGCTGAATGGGCCCATGACCATAACGCCTGCCGGTACTTCGGTTTTGTTCTGGGTCCCACAGAATATGCTGCTTGTCCTGCTTAGAGGCTGTCTCAGTTGTTAACATTTAGCTGCCAGGTTTGCTGCTTTGTGCTCATACTGTGTTATAGAAGTGTTGGAAATCCAAGGCTTATGCACTGGTGATGCCACACCCAACTCTTGAATTAACTCTGTGGAGGACATTAGATGCATAGAATGTTTACTTGCTTTGGCCAGTTTCATTTTGCAGATGTGGAAGTCTTCACTGTTTCTGGTTAGCTCCAGAACCCACGTGTTGTGTACTCTGATGCCAAATCCATTGTTTTGTTTCTAATTTGGAAAGAACATTTATCATCTATTTATTTGATTTTAGATACTGGTTGGTTTGCAATGGTTGTTGATTTTTCTTTGATTTCAAGTGCTAAGTAGAAACAGAAGGCACTTAAGCTTAAAGGCAATAATTTGTTTTAAGGTTTTTTTGTGTTAAAAGATAGGCTTTTTTATTGTTTAAGTAGAACTGGTAACTTGAAGTCTGAACTAAAAATAGGAATTAGCATAGAGTAAAATCTTACAGGGGTTTTATGGTATATTTGAGAAAATTTTCACTAACAAGAAATGAACAGATTTGGCTTTTAGCATTCATCATGTATATCATGACTCTAATTTTAGTAAGGTCACAGGAGAATTTTTTTTTTCTAAGGAAAGAAGACTTTCTGTATCAGTAGCCTTGTTTGTAATCCATCGTATAAAACAAAACAAAAGGCGACTCCTCTGTAACACTGTGCTAGGTGCATCTCGTAGCCCTTACACCAGCTAATACAAATGCTAAGTTTCCCGAGATTAGTTTACGTAAAAATACATGTTTTTGGTACAGATGTTATTTATTTTCTCAGCGCTTTGGGTTAGCTTTTGAATACATCAATTTCACTAATATTCTTAGCTGTATATTTCCGTTTACAGGGTTGCTCAGTAGTTCTGTGTGATGACAGATAAGGGTTTTCCTTGTAAGCAGCCTTTATGCAGAAGATAGGTGCTTTGGCAAGGAGTGGAATAAGTAAAGTAACAGAGAAGGTCATAGGAATAGGTGGTGTGGGGTTGAAATCGAACCAATTTGGAGGTTGCTTTATTAATTGCAAGTAATTGTGTTTTTTTTTTTTTTTTTCTTTTTAGTAAACTTGCACTTTCCTAGTATTTGTCTTTATTACTGATTTCATTATATCAGTTTCTGACTGAAAATGAGTAGCAAATAAGGTTCGACAGTCAAGACCCTCTTTGCTGCTTTTAGAAATTATTTGAAAAAAACCAAATGCTTTTTCTCAATAGACTTATTTATCCTGAGACAGTTACGGTAAAATGTTAGGCTTTTTTTTTAAATCATAAAGGTTTTGTTTTAGCATCAGTTAAGTTTCAGACTATTAGGTTGAGGTATCTGTATGTTTTTTCTTTCCCTAATAGTGGTAGATTTATACCCGCCTTTTTCCTTGACTTAAATAGGAGAAGGCAATGGCAACCCACTCTAGTACTCTTGCCTGGAAAAGCCCGTGGGCAGAGGAGCCTGGTGGGCTGCAGTCCGTGGGGTCGCACAGAGTCGGACACGACTGAGCGACTTAGCAGCAGCGGCAGTGTTCTCTTTTTCCCCAGAATTTTGGTTGTTGCGGGTTGTTGATTACTGGAGATTATTTCAGTAGCTTTAAAGACTGTTAATGGAATATCACAAAAATCCTTATTCTCGTATATATCAGGCTGACTAACTGTTCTTTCAGTATGGGTTTTCATTTTATTTTGTTTGGCTCTTAGTTAGCAGTGGTCAGATTCACTTCAAGCTCAGTACTGCGTTTGACTTATCTCTTTAGGAGAATATGGGCAGTGGTTGCTTCAGAATTCTCTGCTTTTCTGTGTTTGCTTATTATGGAGTCACTGTAACATTGGAATTTCTTGTTAAGATTGAGGAGTTTTGAGACTCTCTGAGAATCTGAAGAAAGCCGTGGGCCTTCTTTGCCTGGAGAAATTCACATCTACAGAAATTTCCATACAGTTTTTGCCATCTTGTTCTCTGGAATAAAGACTATTAAAGTTCTATTTGGGAAACAGGACTTTGAAAATTGGAGTTGTCTTACATTGGTGAGAGCAGGAAGAAGTCACTCCACTGTGTTCTTGTGTGCCGTCGTGTTCGCGGTGTGGGCCTTCAGCCTTCATCCAAGACAGACTCCAAGCTCCCTTGTCTCACAGTTTGTTTTAAAATCGGTTCTGATTTTGTAAACAAATATTATACTTGTAAGGTGGTCTTGTGAGCACAGTGCTGCCAGTTTAGCTACTAAGTTGTCTTGCTTGAGTAGATTTTGTCACTTCAGTTGAAATTCTTCATTTAGCAGAGCCAGGTGGAAAATACTAGGCTGGAATTTTGCAGTTTCTGTTGTCTGATTTTGACTCAGTTACCTGTGTCCTTGGTTTCTTAACCTTTGAGTATAAAACCTCACCCTCCACATCTCTGTGATGGCGTGAAGGTGAGCATATTAAAATATAAGGTTTCCGGCAGTGGAATGACAATGTTTCCTGAATTGGAGAGGTGGTAATAGGTGGATCCCATAGATGACTTTTATATATTTGACTTTCAGTATGTTTTATGAACCATTGTTTTTAGAACATACCATCCTTATAGCATACTGTCATATAATGTATGTTCCTGCCATGAAGAAAGAGAAAATTTCCAGACTGTAGGAAGGTTTTGGGAGAATTATGTCTTTGAACATTTCAATATGGAAATAGATATAAATATATCAATGGAATTTGGAAGGGAAGTTTAAAATGTATTTTTTTCTTGAAAATATAAATGAAGTTAGATTACATGTGAAATTATGAGAATTTAGCCAGCTGACATTCCAGGAATATAAATGTCTCAATTTAAATTTTCCATCTTTTTTTCAATGAGAAATCAAAATCTAAAATTTAAGCATTTACATTAAAATAATCAGTCTATATTTTCTTGATTTGAATTTTAATCTCTTATCAAGGATCTGTTCCTATACATCAAAAAAAAAAAAGAAATTTACACAGAAATAACATTTTTTCCCGTGTTTGTTTTAATACCCTCTCACACCCCAAGTGAAAAGTCATTGATGAATGTCCTGTCAAGTAAGTTATTGGAAATCGCTCACCTGCTCAGTTTTTAAAGGATGTTTAACACTTTTTTATCCTTTAGGCATCATTTGTGTATATCAGAAATAAAAGAAGTATGTCTCAAAGCAAATAAATCACAGCGTATTTGAAAATAGATTCACCAAATTGAGAAAGGTGGGGAAAATATTCCTGCATCTGATGGTACTTGATCTGGAATTTCCTCTGAGCTGCTTTTCAGAAGTGAGCTTTTTCTGTTTCTCCGTCGCTGCTGCTCTGCTGGAGGTACCTGTGGTGACGTGAGGATCACCCACCTTTATTGCAGAGCTATCTAGAATGTTTTAAATACACAAAGTTTATTATAGAGTGAGCAAATTTCTATAATCTATTCCAAGGTAAGGCCTATTTCTGTATGAGTTTACTCAACACCACTTTGTCTCCCCTAGGTGCTACTTACTGGTGCCTGGCTTATTTTGTTTAAATCCTTTGGGCCCTTTCTGGCCTATGACTATGAATGACTCATGGACTTTCCCCAAATACCAGGACACCAGTGCTTTAGGCTTTTATCCTTTCCTTGACTTTGTTTCTGCAGAGAGCTTGAACCACCCACAGCCTTCCTCTCCTCTCTGGGACACCTCTGTGCTAGCCCTTAGTCACCTGTCTCTGCTTCTGAGCCCCGTGCCAGCTCTGCCTCTAGCCTGGCAGTTCTGGGTCAGGCGTAACCTACTCACTTGTCCTTTTCTTTTCTTATTTGGCTTGCACTTTTGCATTGGCCCTTAAACATTTTGTTGCGTTTTACTCACTGAAGACTACCTTCTGTGACCAAGACGATTGCTATTACAGAACAAAGAGGGAGAAATGGGTGTCAACAGACAAGTGAAGTCAGCCCCTGATTCCAAATGGTGGCCCATGGCTTACATATTCTGGAGCTTTTATTTGGCCTAAATTATTGTTATTAGAAAAATAGTTGTTGGTTTAGGCTTTGGGAAATATTAAATAGAGATCTGGAGCCCTATTTGTGCTGTCTTGGAAATGTGTGAAGATGGAGCAACACTCAGCCTATATTTGTTAACTGCACCCTTTATGTGGAACCTGGTTTATTTCACTTCAAAATAAACTGCTGTCTGGCCTCTATGGGTATTAGAGCCTGTGAGTCTAATGCTACAGTTCCTAAAGTCATGGGAATTAAAAAGTTTATTCAAATATCTAGGCAAAGGCAGTAGTTCTAAAGACTTTAGTTCTTTCGATTTTCTTTGTGTTTGCAAGTAATATTTGAATTATGTTAGATTGTTCCTTACAACTATACATCTTGAAGTCTTTATTTTAGGTAGAGAAGTCTTGTCTTAGACCTCCTTTTCCTTAATGCCTCCTCCTTCCTTTATAAGATGTGCTTCCATTGGTTTATCTTATCTTTTCTCCCCTCCCACTCTGGGATTTTAGACCTGCCCCTTTGGGAGCAAAGATTGCTTACTGCCTGTTGCCTGCTTATATTTGTTCAGATGCTTTCAGGTCAGCAGAAGTTACTTGGTGCTGTGAAAGCTAATAGGATGTTCAGTTCAGTTCAGTTCAGTCGCTCAGTCGTGTCCGACTCTTTGTGACCCCATAAATCGCAGCACGCCAGGCCTTCCTGTCCATCACCAACTCCCGGAGTTTACTCAAACTCATGTCCATCGAGTCAGTGATGCCATCCAACCATCTCATCCTCTGTCGTCCCCTTCTCCTTCTGCCCCCAATCCCTCCCAGCATCAGGGTCTTTTCCCATGAGTCAACTCTTCGCATGAGGTGGCCAAAGTATTGGAATTTCAGCCTCAGCATCAGTCCTTCCAATGAACACCCAGGACTGATCTCCTTTAAGATGAACTGGTTGGATCTCCTTGCAGTCCAAGGGACTCTCAAGAATCTTCTCCAACACCACAGTTCCAAAGCATCAATTCTTCGGCGCTCAGCTTTCTTCACAGTCCAACTCTCACATCCATACATGTTACGAACTGTTTAAAAGAGGCCCATGGCCCACCTGCTAATCTCAGTGCTGATGGTGTCAGCTTAGAAAAGACATTCTCCCCTCAGAATCCTGTAAAGAAGAGCTGATTCGAGAGGTTACCAGGTGTGAGGTTAATATGTGTTGTTTTTCTCTCCCCCCACCCCCGCCCCTTTTTTTTTTTCAGTCTTCACCCTTTTCTCTCTAGAAACAGCAGGGCATCTCTGCAAAGCTTTCTCCCACGTGTGCAGGAGAGCAAGTTGATGTGCCAGCAGAAGTAGAAAGAGGCTCCACATGTCATGTTTGGACCAATGCTGTAATTTTATTTTACAATAAGGAAGGTGGATATTATTAATCTACTCCAGAGCATAATAGCACAATTTAAATAGCAGAGAGCAACTTTGGTGTGTGTTAATGTCTAGTGAGATGAATACAGATGAATGCTAAGTAGGTAGAAAATGTCAGTGTAGAGCTTTCCTTTTGGTGACTTTAAGCACTTACATTTCTAGTTAACTTTTTGTTCAGCCCGGCACACAGATTTGAAGATCTATTTTATCAAGCCAGCGTTAATGTGGCTTCTGAGGCAGAACAATGCCTATAAAGCCCTGCTCTCCTGGCAGCCTCTTGAGCTGGGCCAGTCATAACGAGGAATTCTGTATTGAACTTCTTTGCAAAACCCTTCAGAATAATAGGAGCTTAATGCTGGCAGTTTTAAAAATTGGTGCAGTCTTTAGCCTAGCTAGATTTTTTTTTTTTTTATAACTTGGAGTGCGACTAAAAGTGTGTGCCTAATTTGAAAAACAACTAATTTTGAATTTACTCTGTGTATAGTTTAAAAAATACTATAGGTCTATTCTGAACGTATTTTTCGGAGGCACTTAAAAACCACTCTTGATACCAAGAGTATCTTCTTGGTGTCATCTTCCATGATTATATTATTCTTTTAGATGCATATGTTGCTTATTTTGACATGCCCTGGAGTGTCTGGTGGAGGGGCTTCCAGGGTGTCTTTCTTGTTGGTGGAATTGAGAATTTTTTTTTTAAATTGTGTTTTACCTTCCTGAAGGTGGAGAATCATTGTCACAGAGCTTCTGCTGTGCTATTAGAAAAGCTTTGGTTTTGATGGGCCGGTGGGCTAGTCTACCTTGGAGACAGTACTTATTCCAATTCATCTAAAGTTTTTTCTTCCAGTTTTATTGAAGGATATTAAGAAATGGCTTCAAGTCTTTTCTATTGGAACTATGTTCAGAAGCCAGGAAGTTTGTGTAATACTTAACATTTCATCACACATCAATGCTGAGTGCCTAGGTGCTGAGAGAGCTTTAGAGGAATTTGTAAAGTATCCCTGCCTTTATTCCTTGGTCTCTCTGCTTAAGGAGATGAGGCAGAAAAGAATAACTTAAAAGATGTCACAGGCCTCTCCCTCCAACTTCAATAGTTTTTTGAGGACTTGAGAAAAGGGACATATCTCTACAGTCTGGGTATTAAGGACATGGCCAGGATACTGCATATTGTTCTGGTGAGAGGGTGTATGGTTTTCTTGCTCTCCATTGTTTTGCATGTATATTATATTTACTTAGTTTTTGTGTCTTTCCTCCTCCTCAGCCTGTCCCTCCTCCCTTCCCATGTCATTGTTGTTCCTTTTGGGTCTGTCTTTTGTGGTATGAATAATTACTTCCTGGTTTGCCAGGAGTCCAGCCACAGGTAAAGAATGTCTATGCAGTGCAGAACCTGCCAAGTGTAAGTTGTGGCTGAAGAGAGACACCACTGCGGCTGTCTTCATTCTGCTATTGTCCAACAAAGCTTGGATCCCACATGTGTGTGTGTGGGGAAACACTTGAAGCCCCCCTAGTTTTTCCCCCATACTTTTATTCTCTTGCTAATATGTTGTGTCAGGAGCTTCATCCATGTGTAACATTTATTTTTCAAAACACTTAGGAAAGCTTGGCCGTAAGGATGATAAGGCTTCTTTGACTCCTTCCCTGTTAGTGTAGTTGCGGTAGCAGTGAGTGAGTGACAGGTCAGAACCTGGGATGCTTTTCAGAACACTAATCTCTACCTTCTCCTTGAGTCTTCCTCATGCTGAGATCACGTCTCCCAAGAGCAAGTGTCCTTAAGGCTGCTGAGTTAGCTTTCTGATGCCAGTTCTTGGTATTCTCAGCTCTGCCTATTGCTTTTCTCCATTAATGGCATTTGCATTATTTTTCTTACTTCTGGAAGGTGATTGGACAGCTTGAATGCTGCTTCATCTCCTTGTTTTGTAGGAGAGTCTCATTCCTTCAGGTGGAACTGGCTCTTTGGAAATACGTAGTCTTGTTTCTTGGACTTTTAAAAAAAAATTTGGCTAAGCTACCTGTATTGTTTGTGGACAGTAGGGGGCAAAGTTTAATTTCATGGTGAACAACATAGTTTGTGATCCAGAGAGGAAAAGTGAAGACGTTGGTACAACTTTCATACAACTTCTAACAGTAAGTTCAAAGTTACTGCTTTGTAAGAGTGCGGTGAGAATAAGAAATCCTGCAGTGGACAGTCAAGTTGGCATTGTGTTGGGTGGTGGGGCAGCAAGAAGCCACCTGTTTTTAGTTGCTGTAAGTCCTGGTTGTTTAGGATAGAAAGACAGATGGAATCAGTAATTGCAGGTGGTGTACTGCTCACAGTGATGGAGCCAGGGGACAAGCATTGCCTCTAGGAACAGTGATGACACCTAGAGTTTCTGTTCTTCGAGGACCTTACCAGAGTTCCCTGGGACAGTGAGTTTATAGGTGAGGGAAATGAAACTCACTGGTCAGGTGGTCTGTTCAGATTCATCCTGCTGCGTGGGGATGAAAAGTCTGTGACCCCTACCTAGTTCGTGACTTATCACCTTGGACTCCAGAATGATGTTCTTTCTACCTCTGGTAGTTCTGTTGGTGATAGTCTAAGGTGGCTGAGGACAGAGACAGATCCAGGAGGCACCTCAACAACTGTATATCATCTCTAGGCCTTATTGTTTGGCTCCTCAGTGGTGGGGCTGTCATAACAGGTTTTTGTTCAAAAAGCTTCACTCTGGTCTCTGTAGCACTCCCAGCAGAATACCCACACCTGTTTCCCCAGGGCCAGGATTCTGACACTGCATTATTTTAGGTCTGTGACCAGGTATCTTCAGGAGAATTTCATCACAGGCTGGTGTCTTCATGCCAGCTAGCAGTCTTAACTTGCAGGAGTACTTTTTGGAACCATATGAAGTATGGATCTGTAGGTGAGGAAACGAAGACACTGTCTTTTTCAGACTTTCAGGATTCTGTTAAAATCAAGGAAAAAAAAAAGATGGTGATACTGTGTTCTGTATTCTTGGTACAGTTGTCATTCCCCGTAACCCTAACTTGTTGTAGAAGAGAACCTGTAAGGGGTGTTCCTTAAAGTTGTTAGGTTTCTGAGACAAATATGTTCCAAATCTGGTGGGGTTTTAGAAATGCAGCTGTCTTTGTTCTTAAAAAGTTGCAAGTCACGTACACCATAGGATGTATGATGTATAAACCTGAATCAACAAAATATCTACCCAGTAAAGATTGTTACTGATTTATCTTGGTTCTCCAAATTAGCTGTTAGAGAATCCAATTGGAGGGAGGGTGGATGGAGAAGAATACGGATTCAAGATAATCTTTTTATTTTTCCCTAGAAAGAGGACATCTGTTTTATTATCTCTTGCATCTAGTGTGCTACTTGTTTGTAGTAAAAATTCAGAAAGTTTTTGTTTAATTCACTTGAATTCAGTTTGGAATTGAGATACTACAGTACCTAAAATATGCTATCAATTGAGAAAGTTGTACTTGCATCTGTAGGTAAACCATGAATTATTAAATTTTCATCACATTGAGGAAATTTTAGCAAAAAATATTGTTTTAACTAATGCCATATTTCCTCAAATCCTTGATGTACAATTTTTACACGTTTTTAAATCTCATAAATATGTCCACTTAATGTAGTGATTTTTATTTCTCTCACAGCTGGGAAGTTTAGTGATGTATCTTTCGATTCACAGTATTGGAGAAGAGAGAAGCTTCTTGGTTTCTTATCCTTATGTATATTTTACTTTTTCAAACTTGTAAATATTATCCTTGTGCTCTGTGAAGCTGTTGGAAGTCTAAAAAAAAAAAAAAACTGTCTTTACATATTTCAAGCAAGTGTCTCTGGTGTAAAATTGGTCTAACAGGCTATGCACACAGCGAAAAGTATAGCATAGCAGTCAGGTGGAATCCTGCCAAGGGTGCTCCGTACTATTTAGCCATATTTAGGACATCACAAGATGAAGCAGAAGTTAAGGTAGGTATTGAGAATTCAAGGCTGAATAGCTTTTTGTTAAATCATTTAATTGTAGAGGACACCACAACCCTCGACTTTGACTTGAATACTGCCCTTTTAGATACCCCCTACTTCTTAATTTCTCTAAGTTTTTTTAAAGTTGGCCTTCACTACCAAAGATTTTGAGTGAAAGTGGTCTACAGTTCCCCAGTTCTCTGAGAAACTAAAAAAACAAAGAGGCCAGGGGACTTGTCATCAGGTCTTGGGCATTTTATATTGAGTTTCCCTAAGGATTTTTTTGGAACTTTATCTTATGGAATTTTTTATTGTGACTGACACTTCTTTCTCTTCCCCATTCCCTATGATTATTTCCTGTTTCTTATTGTGTAAAGAAATGAAGCAAATTTGCCAACAGTTTATTAAATAGCTCATGGGTATTTGAAAATGTCCACTATACCCTTTTGCTAAAAAGTGGCTTCTTAAAACTTCAGACTTTCCTCTGTACCTGTAGCTTTATAGGATTTAAATTTTTATGACTATGTTGTGCCTGTCCTCCTGACCTTAAAGATACTTTGCTGTCTTCTTTATTTCTTATTCATTCCCATTTTTCTTGGATTGTTGATCAGCCTCTTTTGCTTTGCAGTAGTTTAAAAACAATTATTTTTCCAGCTTAAGTGTGAAAACATCTTAGTTTCCTCAGTTTCATTTACTTGGTAAACATTTGATTCATATCATATGCCACACACTACCTTAGATAGTGAGACAGTGGTGAATGTGATCTAGTCTTTGCTGACCTGGAACGCAAGAGTTTAGGAGGAGACACATGTTACGGTTCTGGAAATTCTTATTTAGAATTGTGATTTGTGCTATAAAGGGAAAGAATCTTTGGGGTGCCTAACTCAGTGTGGATGGTCAGGGAAGTTCATTTGTTAATCTTATCTTCCATCCCCCATCTTCCTGCCTTACTCCCACAAAAGCAGACTTTTTTTTTTTTTTTTAATTTCATAGGCATTAGAATATTAGAATGGAAAGGGTCCTGAAGTTGAACTCTCTTCTCACTGTTAAATTCATGGTGAACTTTGAATCCTGCATCTGATGTATTAACAGTTCATATCTCACCAAAAATCTGTTCTTAAGTATAACAGTAATTGGACAGCTTTCACACTATAACCTATACAACCATTGCCAAATCCAGCAGTGTTCTCTGCATAGTCTGGATCCTTTATTCTCTTTACTCATGGTTTTGAAAATATGCTGTCTTACCCAGTTTTGAGGCATAATTTATCAACATTATTTGATAATACTTTTCTTGTATAAAGATTGCATTTATAAAAACTGTAAAGAGGAATGTTTGTTAAGCTTTCTGCTTGGTCTAAAGGACTGGACCAACTTGCCCAAAATTATAATTTGTCATGGTTTGAATTATTTGGTTAATTTATAAATAAACTTTGTAGAATTTCTTTTATGTAAATTCCTTTTATAAATTTTTTATAGAATCCCTGTGCTAGATCAAGGCAACCCACCCCATTACTTCACAGTACTATGTTCCTCCCATATGCATTTAAATTTGAGCTAAAATCGAGTACAATATTATTTTGGAATTGTCTTTGAAACATTTGTTGGGATGGAAGAACTTGGGCAGTTTTTTTTTTTTTTTTTTTTTTGTAGAAACCTTGGAAGACATTTATTGGGAAATACTTTTTTTTTCTTAAAATGACCTGAATGTCTTGGCCAGTCCCTTAATAATAAAGGGCTGTGTGTGTTTGTTGGATACTGGTAGTAGAGTCTGGGAAATTGCTCTAGGTAATTAGAAACAGACAAGAAAAAGAGGTTGAAAGAAATGAGGAAGTGAATTCTCCGTGTGGCTTATTTCTTCTCTCGTACACATCATCAGAACAGTACAATAAACTTACGGCATGGTATTTTAAAATAATGTCTTACCAACCTATTAGATCATTGTGTTTACAAGAGTATATTGTTTTTTTTTTAATTGGAGGCTAATTGCTTTAGCATGTTGTATTGATTTCTGCCATACAAGAATGCGAATCAGACATAATTATATATATATCCCCCTATATATATACACATATATGTATGTGTATATGTATCCCCCTCTTAAGCCTCCTTCCCCCCATCCCACCCCTCTAGGTCATCACAGCGTGCCAGCCTGGGCTCCCTGTGTTACATAACAGCTTCCCATTAGCTATCTCTTCTACACGCAATAGTATACATACGTCAGTGCTGCTTTCTCCATTGGTCTTACTCTCTCCTCCCCCACTGCGTCCACAGGTCTGTTCTCTACATCTGCATCTCCATTCCTTCCCTGTAATAAGCTCATCAGTATTTTTTCTAGATTCCATATATATGTGTTAATACACAGTATTTGTTTTTCTCTTTCTGACTTCACTCTGTATAACAAACTCTGGGTTCACTCACATCAGTAGAACTGACCTGTTTGTTCATATTCCATTGTATGTGTGTACCTCATCATCTTTATCCATCCATCTGTCGATGGACGTCTAGGTTTGTTCCATATAGAGTGTATTCTGTACTCTTTGGTTTCCTCAGAGAGGTGGACTCTGCTGGCTAAAACAGTTGTTTTTCTCTTGTTTTTAATACTGTGTGGTCCTTTGGAAGGTAATCAAAACTTTTATACCTCTGTAGTTTACATCATCTAGAACTGTGTTTTTCTGGTTGGATCTTATTTCATCAAAGCTTTCAGATCTTAGTCCTTTTTTATTTAGGTGGAGATTGATGTCAGTGAAATGACACTAATAATCCCCACTGTTGATGGAGGGGACATAGAAGTAAACAAGTTTTAGCTCAGAAGAGAATTCTTGTTTTTTTCTCCACTTTTTTTTCCAATTTTTTAATTGTGACAAAATCTACATAATGAAATTTGCCATCTTAATCATTTTTTAAAAAATCTTAATCACTTCTAAGTGTAAAGTTGGATGGTATTACATACACTCATATTTTTGGCCGACCAGTGGCACTGTACATCTCTGGAACTCTTTTCATCTTGAAAAACAGAAACTCTGTACCCATTAAGCATTAACTCTTCATTCCCCCCTCTCCCCAGGTCCTGGTAACCACCATTCTGTTTTCTCTCTCATAATTTTAACTACTCTTAAGTACTTCATGTAAATAAAATCATTCAGTATTTGTCTTTCTGTGCCTGTTTTGCTTTACTTGGCATAATGTTCTCAAGTTTCATCTATGTTGTAGCATGTGTAAAAATTTCCATACTATTTAAAGCAGAAGAATATTCCATTGTCCATATATACAACATTTTGTTATCCATCTATGGATGAAGACTTGTGTTGCTTCCACATTTTAGCTATTGTGAATAATATTACTACAAACATGAGTGTACAAATATTTCTGAGGCTCGAATTGTAATCCTTTTGAGTGTATACCCAAAAGTGGAATTGCTGGATCATATGTAATTCTATTTTTAATTTTTTGAGAAACCACCATTCTGTTTTCCATAATAACTGTACCATGTCACATTCCCACCAACAATGTACAAGGTTTGCAATTTCTCTGTATTCTCATCAACTATTATTATTTTTTATTTTGTTTTGTTTGATAGTGGGCATCCTAGCAGGTGTAAGTGAAATGTGAAAGTGAAAGTTGCTCAGTGATGTCTGACTCTTTGTGAGCTATGGACTGTTTAGTCCATGGAATTCTCCAGGCCAGAATCCTGGAGTGGGTAGCCTTTCCCTTCTCCAGGGGACCTTCCTAACCCAGGGATAGAACCCAGGTCTCCCGCAGTGCAGCCGGATTCTTTGCCAGCTAAGCCTTACTGTGGTTTTGATTTGCATTTCGCTAATGACTAGTGATGTTGTGCATGTGTGCTCAGTCGCTGCAGTTGTGTCTGTGACCCCATAACTGTAGCCCACCAGGCTCCTCTGTCCATGGGATTCTCCAGGCAAGAATACTGGAGTGAGTTGCCATGCCCTCCTCTAGGGGATCTTCCTGACCTAAGGATGGAACCCGCATTTTCTGCACTGCTGGCGGATTCTTCACCGCTGAGCCACCAGGGAAGCCCAAGCGATGTTGAGTATCTCTTGATGTGCTTAACCAATTGCAGATCTTCTTTGGAGAAATGTGTGTTCAAATCTCATGCCCATTTTTGAATTTGATTCTGTTTCCTTGTTGAGTTTTAAGTGTGTCTATATATTCTAGATAATTCTTACAGATTTACAAATATTTCTTGCATTCTGTAGTTGCCTTTTTACTCTATTGATAATGTCTTGATTCACAATAGTTTTTTAATTTTCATGACGTTAAATTTGTCTGAATCCTAATGTTACTTCCTGCATTACATGAATAGCAAGCATGAGAGTTAAGGGGCTGGTGAGGGAAGTGGGTTTGGGGGTAACAGTTTCCCATTGCCTTGAGTGTAGATTTGTTTTTGATGGCTCTTTAAATGAGTTTGCATTTTTAGGACACTTATTTAATGTTTTCAGCTGCATTGGAAGCTCCTTGATGTCAGTGGTTGTGTTTTACAGCTTTGTTCCTTGAAGATAGTAGATCCTGTATTTTAAAAATAAATTTTAAAATTATACAGGCCAAAAGTACTGCATATAAGTTTAATTTTTTTAAAGGCATACTCAGCCTTGGTACTGTGACTACTGAGAAGTTGCTGTGTATAACATACATATTTGACCAATTGGGGTTAATCAAAATTCCTAATGTTTAAACTGAGCATTTTGAGGTATTTTTACAGACCTTAATTATTACTACACAAAAGTGTTTTAAGTGCTGGATAGTAGATAATGCAAAAAGTCATCTTAAAATATTAAGTTAACAGTGCTGTTTCTCTTCATCCTTTGCTGTGAATAATTATGACTTTCCCATTTTTATTTGCACTCTGATAGCTGGTAAGTTTAACAGTTTACTTGGACCACACAGGAAAAGACCTGGTGTGATGCTTCTGTAACCACTTTGACACGACTGAGATTATGCCTTTTACATGTATTTATGACCTTTTTTATACAGCTTCAAAGCATGCTGTATTAAAAAAAGTATCACTGCTTCAGGACTGAACTGAAGTGGCTGTGTTTGCCAGAAGTAAGGAGGCAGGCTCAGGGATGACTGCCAGGCTGGTCTAACAGCAGTGTGAAACCTCCTTTGGCTGTTGGGAGAATGATTGCTTTCTGCTCAACACTGAATCTTGGGAAGCAGAGATGTTAAGATCCAAGGTGGATGCGTTGATCAAGAAAGGCTAATCTTAAGAAAGGTTATTGGGCTGGGTACTCCTGCGGTGCACACTTGGTGTACACAGACACGCACACACAATCCAGGGTACAGCGGCAGCTCCATCTGGTATGTTGCAGGCCTGCCGTGACATAGGACTGTTTGTTCTAAAGCAACTCATTTTAAAACTGCAATATGTTAAATGGGCAGCCCTTCATTGAAGGCCCCTGGTATGTTGGCAGTTTATCAGCAGCAGGGTTGTGATCCTGTCACTTCTTGTTAATGAAGGCTTTTATTTAGCATAGCAAATCATATCTCCTGTTTACATCCACTCTTTCAAATGGTAAACTTGAAAGGGATGTTTGTGACTTTTTATTAATTAGTAGCCATCAGGGTGCTTTAGTTGTCCCTTGTGATCGCCATTTAGCTGCATTTCTTCTACTGAGATGCTGCTTGTCTTGACTAGGAAAATCCCCCAGATGATTAAAATGATTCTTTTTTTGTTTGTTTGTTATTTTTGAAATGGTTTTTTGTCTTTCCTCCTAGGTGGCCATTTCCTCCAGTCTCAATTTCACTTCCATTTAAAAATTCCTAGCAGGGGTTTTATCAGCATTTACTTTCCCAGTGCAGCAATTTGACTTTCCCAGCACTTCTTTGCTTATTTCTGGGCAGCCCAAGAGAGTGTTTTGTCTTCAGATGTAATATGCATTTGTTATATACAGCAAATTCAAGAACATAGGGAATATCAGAGCTGGAGGGGCCCTTTTCCACAGTGTTGACAACACCTCATTTTATGCGTGTGGAACTTACGGTAAAGGTGTTGTCAGATGTCTTAGGAATAGTGTCAGCAGTTGGTGACTCTCCACCCACTGCTGGTTCCTGACATACTTTTCCTTCTCCCAGTTCCCTCTCCACGTTGCTGCATTATTTCCATTTCATTTTTTAAAACGCAGGCAATGTCTTGGTGGGATTGTAAACTGATAGAACTTTAGAGGGCTTTTTGGCAGCAACTAGCATAATTAAAGATATAAATTGACTATGAACCAACAGTTTCTATCTTTATATTTCTGCTCTCTTGTGTAGGGTATTTATTGCAAGCATTGTTTGGAATAGTAACACCTTGGGTATTTATCAGGGGGTCAGTTATATAAATTTGGGCACATCTCTTATAGTCAGCCTCTCTGTATCTGTGGATTCAGCGAACTGTGGACTGTATAATATGTTTACCATCTGTAGATGTGGAATCGAAACCATGGATACAGAGGGCTGACTGTGGGACTTGGGAATCCTCAGGATTATGGTATCTTTGGGGATCCTAGAACCATTACCCTGCAGCTATGAAGAGACCACATTATAGCTGTCCTAAAGAAAGCATTCTCGTATGTCTGATACTTAGATCTAAAAATCAAGCTGCAAAGACAGCTACAGGACAGTCTACCTCTGTGAATGTACAAAAGTATTTGCTTTCTTCACCTGTGCTTGTATTTGTTTATATCGGCTTTGAAAATGTTCGAATTGTTAATGAAACTGTTAACCTCTGGTGTGTGTGTTGGAAGAATTATATTTCTTTTTCATTTTACAGTGTATGACAGTTACAGTCTTTTTGCATCATATATATGTCTAATATGCAAAAATATTAATGTGTAGTTGCTAATTACTACAAAAAATGATCCCTCATGTGTTTTTGAAAGCACTTTAGCAAGAGTTTCAGTATTCTCTGCATCTCAAGTGTTCATTAGTGGTTAGTGCCTCTGTAGAGCCCAGCTTCGTGCCAGGTCTTTGGGGTTCAGGAGCAGTTGGGTGTGGATACTCTCCTTACGTAAAGTCTAGTGGACAGCCTGTCATTAGGAAATGTGATGAGCTGATTGTGGGAGAAGCGATTTGGTGAGGGCTGCTGCTTCGTTGGGAAAAGGTTTGTGAAACTACGGAGATGTAAGGGGCACTTTTGGGAGGTTTTATATAGATAAGACTCTTTTCCTCAGAGAAAGAAAGGGGGATTAAGCATAACATGCTCCCATATTGAGGAAATGGTTTTGACTATTAGAGGGTGGTTAAGTTTCCAGAGGGCCTTGAAACTCAGGAAGGAACGTTTTTCCCTCTCTCTGACTGTGGGCATAGTGGGATGAAAGCTAGAGAGAAACTAGATTGGGGACAGTTGCAGGATGGCCCAGGATGAGGAAAATGGAAATAAAGAATATAGGTTGACACAGCAAAAGCAGCCTTAGAGAGGAAGGAACAGGGCTTCTGGAGGGAAGTAGAATGTCATTTGGTGCCTGTCTCTGGTTGAATCTAGCAAATGGAAAATGACTATCTGGTATCTTGTATACACTTAGTATTCTCTAAGCCAAAGTAAGTATGCAGCATGAAGTGTACCTTATTATGATGCTTTATAAAGTGTCTTCTCTGAGATTTCATTCATGGTTCCCCTATCATGGTTTTATAAAAATTCTGTATCAAAGAAAGTTGAACTGATTAAAGTAAGTACTGAGGTAAGAAGTAGTTTACACAGTCCCAGGGCTAGAGAAACATCTCTTGGAAGGTAAGGAGAGTGATAGGACATCATTCTAATGTTTATGTGTGTTTGCTGTAAAAATTCACCATCGAAGAAAACTTACTTAGCATGGGATTCTCAAACTTACCAGAGATTGGCAAACTTTTTTTCTTTGGACCTCTTTTTACACTTAAACTGCTGAGGACTGAAAAAGACATTTTGTTTATGTAAGTTATGTTTTATTAATATTTTTATTGCATTAAAAATTAAGATGAGAAAGTTAAACATAGATATTTAGCTTAAAAAATCCAGTAGTATTAACAAAAATAACATTTTAAAAATGACAGATACGTATATTTTTCTGAAACAAAAATAGTGGTAAGAATGGCATGATTTTACATTTTTTTTCATTTCTTTAATGTATGCTTAATAGAAACAGCTGTTTTCTTACATTTCACCAGCCTGAATGTAGAAGCAGCTATCACATATCATATAACCTTTAGAAAGCTCTGCTGTATGCTTATGAGAGGATGGGAGAAGAGAAGATATTGTTTTGACCTCCTGAATCTGTGAAAAGGTCTCAGGGACCTTTGGAGGCTCCTGGAGCACACTTTGAGAACTGCTGGGTCGGGCTAATGTCTTCCTGGGACGAATAGGGCAAGGCTCATTTGAGCCTCAAAGGAAAACTTAGAATCTGTATCTTGGGGATTAATGGACAGTTATGTTTCCAGCAAAACTGCACATTTAAGAATAAAGGCATGAAATTAGAATAATCGAACGTTGAGATTGTACTGGGAGTCGAAGCCTTGAATGGTGTAACCAGGTTCTGTCACTCACAAATTTTACCTTGGTCCAAATACTGGTTCTTATTTTCCTTACCTAAAACTTGAAGCTGTGACTAGCTCTCAGAAGTACATTGTAGCACTAATGTTCTATGACTTATTCATTTTTTTTTTTATAGTGCTCACACTTCCTATAAATACACACATGGCCACACATCTACGTACACACATTTGGAGCACTGTGGAAGGTCACATGAGCTAAAAATGCACGTTGGAGTACTTCACCTGAGCGTTTTCTTTTTCCTACATTGGCTTCATTGTCCTAGTTTGTTTCTTAAATAGAAATTGACTAAATGGTACTGTGGGTGTATATAGAATCTTAACCTCTTTTGTCAGCTGTTGAACACACCTGCAGTTTTTTTTAAACCTTCCACTGCATTTATTTACCCCCCAGTTTAGTCATAGGACTAGAGGAAGGTGAGATGTCCTCCAAACCACTGTTGTCAGGCAGGGCTGTACTTGCCCATTCCAGGTTGCTGAGGTCCTCGCGAGAAGAAAATGACACTAGAGTCCCTTCCTTTGAAAAGCAAAATGGGGTTGTTGGTGGTGGAGTGGTGCCTGTTTACTTTTTTGTAATACCATATTCATTTAATATCCTGATAGAATTAATTTCTTTAAGTTTCAAATTTGATCAGTTGGACATTTCCTGGATTTTAGTTTGAATAACAAATTCCTGGACGTCATGTTGTCATTTATTGAGGCCGTCATATACCCGAATGTGATCAGGAGAGCCACTTATATGTGGAATCTAAAAATTACAACAGATTAGTGAATGTAATAAAAAAGAAAATCGACTTAAAGATAGAACAAACTAGTGGTTGCCAGTGCAGGGAGGGGAGGTGGGAGGAGCAATGTAGGGGTAGGGGATAAAGAGGTACAAGCCACTGTGTATAAAATAAACTACAAGGGTATATTGAACAACACAGGGATTATAGCTAATATTTTGTAATAACTATAGAGCATAACTTAAATTTGTGAGTCACTGTGTTGAACACCTGTGACTTATATTGTGTATTAACTACACGTCAGTTTTTAAAAAAAAGCTTAGCTAATAAGAAAAATCCATACCAGCACTGTCTAGCATTCTTAATGGTGTTGATTTCTGTTTAAAACCAGAGTCCCCTTACTAGGATACCTCTGGTGGGTGGTGGTGAGATGTATTGATATTTTGGAGTTTCAGGTTGCAAGAAACTTAATTCTCTGAAAATTCTGAAGTCCTTGAGGGCAAAATGACACTTTTATATTCTGATGGTTCCATGTACACAGAGCTTAGTATTTATTGAATGAACGACAGTGAAACTTTTATTTCCTTTCAAACACAAAATTCCAAACAAGAAGTATTGATCACTTTTTTATTTTGGAAATCTCTGTAGCTATAAAAATGAAGTCAAACTGAGAAAATTTCTGCCTAGGTTAAAAAGAAATAAGGCTGCAGTTAGTATTATTTTATATGCAGGCACACACTCATATATATATATATATATAGAAACTGTTTCCAGTAGTGCTGCTTTTGTATGTCGTTTGGGCTTTTATATTTCATACTTCAGGAGTCTCAGGGTAATGGTGTCTCTACAGGTAAATTTTTGAGAAGAAAGTCTGGAGGGCACCTATATCTGTGTTATACAGCTCCAAATGGAAAGGAAAAGTGAAATTGGAAGGAAGAAAAGGGTGCTATACAGTTCATGGTATTTTGGCTTGAAACTGGGTCCAGCTGCTTTCCTCATATGTAGTGTGTTACTGAGCTGAAAAGCCCAAATGAGGTGCTCTCGCTTCAGAAGAGCAGGAAGAGCGTGTTAATGCTAGTTTTCCTGTCGCCTCTGCTTAGTAAATGTGAATGAGATCCTTTGAAGAGATTTAAGAAACATACTCATTGCCCTTGAAGGCACCCATATCCAAGGAATACAGATGTAGGTTAGTATTGGAGTAAGAATTTCAAAGATGGTATGCTTCTCCAAACTAAATTTAAAAATTAGTTTTAAGTTGTTATTGTAACTTTAAGTAAGGTGAATTTTTCTAATTTTGTAGATTGATTGGCTGAAAAGGATTCTAGACTGATTCTACGCTTGCAGACAACACGTCATCTGAAGTAGCTTTTCATTCTCACACCATTTAGATCACAAGAAGTTGCCATTAGTAAAGATGGGGACCTAGGTGCTTTGAAAGGTGCTTTAAAATTTCATTCTTAGTTTTTTAAGAAACTGAATGGGGCTTCAGTCCATTTCAAGTTACCCTTGAATGAGAGAAAAAGAGGCTATGGAGAAGCTGAATTGCAGGTTTCAGAGTCAGTTTTGGCATTGAAGCTTGTTCATATATAAGGCTTCCCTGGTGGCTCAGTGGTAAAGAAACGCCGCAGACACGGGCTCGATCCCTGGGTCGTGAAGATCCCCTGGAGGAGAAAATGGCAGCCCACTCCAGTATTCTCGGCTGAGAAATCCCCTGGACAGAGGAGCCTGGCGGGCTGGCGTCCACGGGCTCAGAGCGTTGGACACGACTTGAGAGCCTGCGCAGGCACGCGTGCTCACGCCGCCTCGGCAGAGCGGCTCTGTGGCTGCACCTTCCGGGGTGGAGGGGACCCGTGTAGGAACTGACAACCTGGTTATTTCTGCCAGTGTTAGAAAAGCTAAGAGAAATATGAACTCTTGTATTTTAGAGCTTAATTATTACACCTAAGGTTAGGAATTCAGGGTCCTTATTTAAGTCAGCAACCTCTCTAAGCCTTTTAAGTTTGACCTACAAAATGGAAAATAGTGGTGATACCTATGACAAAGGTTAACTGGGATGCTATAGTTACGCTCCCCTTCCCCAAACAGTAGCTATTTTCTTTTTTCATTCCTGAATTGGAATTCCTTGGAAAACCGAAGATGCTGAGACTGTTTCAGGAGAAATTGAAGGCTTCGAATCCTGCATAAAGATCACTTGTGTCCTCTGCACTACAGAGTCCTTGGACAAGTAAGTTTAAAGGTACAGGCTTGGGATAGATTTGCTAGGAGGCCTCTCGTAGCTTTTTGAGAAAGGAAAAAGAAAGAAAAACTGAAGAGATGAAATTTCTTTTTGGTGATAAATAGAGTCCTCTCAGGGTTTTCTAATTCTTTATAGATTTTGTGGCCAGCCGTGTGTCTCCTGTTCCGTGTTTTAGGGCTGTAAAGGAGCTTAGTCTAGCCAGAAGGGACTTGGGTGTGGTAAGGCAATTACAGGCTCTCAATAGATGATGCACTAATTAGTGATCTGCATCCCTTTCAAACTAGGATGTTGGCTGCTGGGAGTAGCAGGAGTTACTATTAAGCATCAGTGACTAAGAATTAATCTTATTTAGCTGGAAATGGGGATAGATATTGTAATTAGATGTAAGAGACACAGCTATCAGGCTTGAAAATGTAGGCCCTCAGAATTTCAGTTTTACCTATCCACACAGTGGGCTAGAATACAAAACGCTGTGGGTTTTTTTTTTTTTTTTTAAGCTGGAAGAGACGTAGGTTCTAGCCTGACTTTGATCGTGAGTGTCTTAGGAGGGCACCAGTTCTTAGCGTCTAAAATGTGGGATGGGAAAGAAGCAGAGGGCTGTGTTTCTCCTGTGAGGGTCTGATTTGCTGATGTTAGAACAGGGTCGGGTAGAATGCTGTTACCAGTGACTTTGTTTTCTTGTTGGAAAAGCTCTAGGTGAGAGTGAGAATGCTCCCTTCTGTTCTGGGCTTTTTGTGGGCTGTTGTTTAGAGATGGGGGTGAAACATTTAACAAGCTGTTATGAGAGTGCATTGGGTTGTGTTATGCTCTCTATTCTCAGATTATGTCTGTCATAATTGGGTAATAATTAGCATTTTAGAAGGCCATTATGATAAGGGTTTTAATAGTTCCTCCGCCCTTCACTTTACATGACCACCACCTGGGAGAATATTTTTGTGCACCTATCAAGGAAGAAAATGATCAAGTTTTGGATTTAAGAACCCAATTGTTAAGTCTTGATTAAATGATGCCTATTAGGTTGTAATTATATCTACCCATAAAAAAAGATGATAGCAGATTTGATTGCTGGGTTTCCTAAAGCAGTCTTTTAAGATAATGAATTTTAATTACATATGTGTGCCTGGGAACCATTTTAAGCCATTGAGAGGGGAAAATGTGTGAGACATATTGAAAGAGGAAATGTTCACCTGGTTATGTAGCCTTTGGCTTGTGGTTTTAGAGGAACAGGCACAGAAAAAGTCTGTCTCCTCATGCTGTCTCCTGACACAAACTCCTCTACAAAGGCTCCTGCATCCATAGGCTTCCATTTTGTAGGAACTGTTAGGTAACTTTGGTCAGATGTCGAAAGGGTGTGGCATAGTAGAAGTGGTTGCATCAACTTCACTTGGAAGCCTCTTGTCTAAGCTAGACATTATTGTAAGCAGTCCTCATTCTTTCACTCACTCACTCTGAGGTGTACACAGTAAAGGGTCACCAGTTTTGCAGATGACACATGGGAGCACAGAGAGGTTTATAAGTTCCGGAGACACAGGAAGGTGGGAGAGCTAGAATTGGAACCCGTGCAGCCTGGCTTCCGAGTGCGTGGTTCCAGCCATGCTAGAGTTCTCTGGCCCAGGTATTAGACCCAGATTGTGGATCAGTTGGAGTACTGTTCTACTTCTGCAACCTTTTTAGCATTGATTTTTATGAACCATCTCCCGGAATAAAAATAGCCCTGTAGGATTTAGGCACGTTTGAGTTAGAACCTTGGCAAAAGACAGGTAAAGGGCAGCTCTGGCTGTCTCGCCTGCTGGACACCTTCCTTGGCTGTTGGTGGCCTTAAGAACAGATTTCAAGCACTTTCAGACATTTCACAGAGAAGGTAATGGCGACCCACTCCAGTACTCTTGCCTGGAAAATCCCATGGACGGAGGAGCCTGGTGGGCTGCCGTCTGTGGGGTCGCACAGAGTCGAACACGACTGAAGCGACTTAGCAGCAGCAGCAGCAGACATTTCAGGTTATCCATTTTTTTCTCAGATGCAGTATTCACTTTGTGAACTAGCCAAATATTCTTTTATCCCTTGAATGTGATCAGTGACTTCTTAGCCCATAGTTTTTATTCACTGACGTGTCTTTTGGTAACCCTAAATCCTGTGCATGTTGCCTTTTTTCATCTCTTCTCAGCCCATCTTTTATTACTTCTGTCATCATCTTCCTGGCTTCTCTGTGCATTCTTGCCCCCGCCCCATAACACTGTCCTAAATTCCTAGTGCTGGCATTCAGGTCTCATTTATGTGTGATTTATATGAAATTTATATGATTTTTATGAAATGAAATGATTATATAAATTTATATGAAATTTATGTTACTAATTTATATGAATAACATAAAGATGACTTGCAAATTCTATTTACACTGCTCCCATGATGAATCAGGGTCTTAAACTCAGGGTTCACACATATACTTTGGGTTGCTTATATTTTACAATTCAATTAATCAGAAAATAGTTCTCTTTTCAAAGCGCTTTTGTTGGTTTGCAGTGCATCTTTTTTAAAAAAAGATGAAGGCTCATTTTTGGGTTTAAGTAGAAAGTAGGATTTAGTATGGATTTTGGTTCATTTTTGTCTCAAATCTTAAGCCATTTAAATCTTATTGTTAGTAGTTTAGGACTCAGCTGGGCAGATACTATCCATTGTATAACAGAACATTGAAGCATAAAGGTCAGGTTAATTCAACCTGTGTCCACCTAGGCTGAAGTGGCTACTATGTCATGCTTGTGGGTTGGACTCTACATCAACCAGCCTTACTTTCCACTATCGTGTTCCTCATCCTTTGTGGGTTGCTGTCAAATGCATCCTTATTTGATTCACTCAGATAGGGAGAATGGGGTTAACGTGAATGAATAAGCAAGCCTAAATTCAGTCCCTCTATTGTATTCAATGATTATGAAATTGAATCAGTAGGGAAATCTATGGAAGTGTAGTTATTCACAGAATACCTTTTGCGTATTTGAGACAGTACTCTTTGTTTTGAAGAGACTTAATTATAGAATTGTGAGTAAATGCCTTTCTGTTCAGGGAGCCAAATATGTAAGTAGGACTGACAGTGGTAGTGTCAAGGCTCCCTGTAAGGATAGTAAACCCTGAGTACCTATCTTACGGAAAATCATTGCCCCAGTGAGGGAAATCAAAGATCTTTGGACCATGATGACTATGTAGCAGAATCATAAACTGGCAACTTTGTACATTTACTGTTAGAGTGTGAAGCTGTTTTTGCCTTTTGGCAGTATTTTGCTTTTATCAAGATGATCTCAGCTTTCATTAAGTTTTCATTTAATTGAAAAGATTGATTTTTGAGTAGGTGAGAGTCCTTTTATGTAATGTCTCAGAGGACAAAGTATGGGTCAGATCACTCTTCAAATGGATGGTAATTGTGAATGAAGAGTCTTTTAACATGGAGATAGCAAGTTATCCAGAGTTTATTGGAACTGAGAGCTTTTATATGTAATGAGCTTCCACATTTGTAAATAACCCGAACCAAAATAACCCAGTGGAAGCCCCGAGACCAGGGCTTGAACCAGACTTATGCTTTTCTGGTCCTCACCCTTAGAACCCTCAAGTTTTGTATTAGGCACTCCTGTAGTAGGACCTTCATGCAAAGTTTGACATTCTTCAAAATTTGGATTGCTGAAGTATTTTACTCTTTGTAGTTTCGTTTCTTGTAAAATTAAGACTCAGTAGAAAAATCTAAGGACCAAAATGAGTACACTTCCTTTGTATGATATTCCACAATGTGGTGGGGAAAAATATTGAGATCAAGTCAGTCGGTTAACATCCATTTAAGCATTTCCCCCAGTCTCGAAGGAGGTGGTGGTGCCACAGAGCAGGTTGTGAAGAGGAGTCAGTGTTGAAAACTACCGCTTAGCTCTTGGAACTCCTTCCTTGGAGTAAATCAGCTTTCAGGGAGGAGACACATTGGCATTAAATGTCTTATTTTTGTGTAAGCTTTGTAATGAACAAAGGAATGTTTTTTCTTAAATACGGGGAATCTTAATATTTTAAATGCCTTCCTAATACTGGCAGTTGGAAATTTCTGCCCTGTGTAAGATGTTCTTTATTTTATACATGTCCCATTCTCTTTGGGGTAATTTTATATGTTGTTAAAGACTATAAAAGCTTTTTATTGTTCCATACTTAAAATTCTGTCTTCTCAGTGTTTTAAGTAGTCACTGGTAGGATAGGATCTTGGACTCTGGGAATCTTTATATAAAATGTAAACAAATTACACGCTTAATCATGAGCCTATTACTCTTCTGCTGTATGAAGGTAGGGGCTTAATTTGATTTTCAAGGTGGTTGGGTTTGAAGATACTGCTTAGAAATGTGTTTTAATGTCTAAAGACTGGTAATGTTATTTTATTCCTGCAGTTTATTTTGATAGCTATTGATAGGTAGGGTGTGTGTGTGTCTGTGCACATGCGTGTACTTTCTGTGTGTCTAGAAATAAGAGAAAATTTAATTCAAGAGAACTGTTGGTCATTTTAACTTTCAATAAGTATTATTTTTCTAGAAGCTATGTGTACCTACCAGTATACTCCTGACTCCACTTATCATTGTAACAGTAGAAGGTGGAGATTTCAATACTTACTTTGCCATGTTTGATCTATATTTCATTGGGCAGGGATTGTCCCTGGATTTTTGACAGCAGTGCCAAGTGGTTGATGTGCTGGCCCTGACAAGATCAGGTAGCTTTAACCACAGGAGTTTTGAAATGATTTCCCTAAACACTAGGGATTGATTGTACAAGCTTTGTGTAATTTTAATAGTTTGGTTTGACAAATGTATTTCTTTGATCTGAAGAGGATTCGTATTTTGGAAGTCTCAAATTGTAGGAGTTTTTACAACAGAAAGATATCTTATTATCTTATTATCTTCTGAATGTGAGAAAGGGTGCTGTCTATCCAGTATGGTATGATATATATCTTGTCACCTCTTTAAAAAAAAAAAAAAATTGTTGTCCTCAGGAGCCTTTAAGATCTCTGGCAGGACAGATTGCCTCTTCTCCTTTGAGAGGCCTGCTGTACATGTCTTAACAGTCAATCTGTCTTAGAAAGTGGGTGGTTCTTTCCCCCTGTCAGTGGGAAGCTGATGGCCCAGCCCTGGGCACTCAGCGTTCCAGGAAAGGAGAAAACCTGAAACAGTCCCTGAAGTCTCTGAATGTTATCCTGTCCATTTGCTTCTGATTCTGGAGCCAGATTGTAGATCTGCATGGTTTCATTTCTCTGTCCTTTCACTCCGCAGTTAACATGGGAAAGATAGGGTCCTCAGGCAGTTTGAGTGCCCCTGGTGTGCTAATGAGGGGCCCCGGAGTATCTGGGTACTGCTGACGGTAGGGTACTTTGATTTGGGATGGAGCAATAGAGCTTAGTTTCTTCTGCTTTAAGGTTTTTCTCTGGTTAGGTTTCTACATAAAAACTACCACTTACAAGTGAAGTTATTGTTGGGGTCTTAAAAGGGTCTGTATGATAGTGCATGCTAAGTTAACAGGGTAATTTTTAAAGAGAAGGAAGGATTTGAAGGTGCAAGAAGTTTTTATAGTGAGGAGCTTGCGTGTGTGAAAAAGTGGAGAAAATAACAGTTACGAGAATATGGAAGAGAAGGTCCAGTGAGTGAGACGGAGGCTATTTTGGTGCATATAAAATTACGAGCCAGGCATTCACTTTGTGTAAATCTGGGTATATTACTATTTTTGTCACTCACATGATAAAAATCAATAAGGTATAATAATGTAGGTTATGGAGCTCAGTTATATCCTCAGGAAAAGAGGGTTGATGAGGCCTGGGAAGTTCTTTGAAGAGTCGATAGGGGAAGGGATCATTGAAAATCAGGAAGATCTGACAAAGGCTATTGATTAGAATTTTCATTCCTGGCATATAGGTGGAAATGAAACTGGGAAATAAAACAGTGGGTTTGAGAGGAACTAGTTCAACTTGGAGATCAAGTTCGTGGGTGCCTCATGGTCTCCACAGACCTTATGTGATGCTTACTGGGATGGTAAGATATAGGGGGAGATAAAAGTCTTTGGAAACTTTCTGAATTTAATTATGTATGGTCTCCCCCATTTCCTGTTTATATGGAGCTGAAATTTTTATGTTGTGAAAGTTAAGCATCATTGACTTTAAGTAGAGCATGTAGTCTCTTTTCAAATGCCTGTTTTCAAGGGCCAGTTAAAACCTCATGGGTTTTCTCCTCCCTACTCCCAAACCAGAAATAGTTGAGATATATCATGAAATGGATGGACATGATGTGGAATTTGTGATGCCACATTTGATTATTTCTCTTCTATTGGTTGGTACTGTCTTTCAGATCCTGTGAAAGACCTTGGCATGATGCCTTGGTGTAGGGCTAAAAGCCTATTAGAGTAAAAATAAATGGAGCAGCATTTTGGAGCGGAAGGTTTTGCCATAGCCCCTTCTATAATTTTCTTCAGTAACTTCTCTTCTGGCCACCATTAAGGAGGAGGAAGTAGAGCAGAGAGGACAGTGTAATTTGTAACAATAAAAAAAAAAAAAAAAAGGGAAAATTGAAGAGAGATTCACAGGATGGTGCCAGGTCATTTTGACCTTGTGCAGGGTTTTTGCATGAGAAGTTGGAAGGAAACATTCGGGCAGGTAAGTTGTTATGAAGTTAGAGAGGTCCTTGAATGAAGGCCTGTGTGTATGCGATTGATGCTGTTTCAGCAGGTGATAGAGGGAGATGTTCCTGGGAAGTTGAAGTTAGCTGCGTTGGGATGAAATATAGGTGATGAGGGGAGACAAAACAGTGAGCAGTAGATATGGTGATAAGACTTGCTTGCGTTTTGGGAATTGGAAGATGGAAGGGTGGATATTGTAGTGAGGGGAAAATTAATGGTTGTAAATTCAAAAGTAAGGAGGTATTGTTTAGTGGCGACATTCAGATGTACACATACATATACACCCACGGTTCAGATGCCAAGAGTCCATAAAGGTTGGGCATCAGCATTAGGAAGAAAAAGATAACGGAGAGGATGAATTAGCTGAGGGGTTGCATCAGTCTACTTGGGCTGCCATAACAGAATAAATGCCACAAACTGGGTTGCTTAAACTAAAGAAATGTATTTTCTCATATTTTGGGAGGTTAGAAATCCAAGATGAAGGTGATGGCAGAGTTGGTTTCTGGTAAGGCTTTGCTTCTTAGCTTGTAGAGGGCTGTCTTCTGACTGTCCCCTCACACGATGTTAACTTGTGTATGCTCCTAGTGAATCTTCCTCCTCTTATAGGGGCAATGGTGCTGTTGGGTTGCAACCCACCCTTATGACTGTATTAACCTTTATTACCTACACAAGGGCTCTGTCTCTCCATGTGCAGTCACTTTGACATATGACTTTGACATATCAATTTTAGAGAGGGGTAAAGGTATTTAATTCCTCCAAGGATGAAGAGAAATTAGTTTTTTTTCCCTTGCATTTCTGATCTGTACTTTGCTTTTTTTTCATTGCAGAAGAGAAATACTTTCTGATCTTTACAACTAGTCAAAGACTTCTTTTCTTGCTCCTTCCCAAGGGATTGGGCATTTCCAGTGTGAAGTTTCTCTCCCCTTGCACCCTGTACAGCAGTTTCTGCCCAGCTTTACCTTTTAAATTTGATTTTTGACAGTTGATATGCAATTGATTTCTTATCTCTTCAACTTTATAGTCTTGACTTCTTACAAAACTGTTTTTAAAGGCATGGTGCTTATGCTTTACTAACTAGCACATGTATTTAAAAGACACACGATGCTTTTGCCGCAGGTGTCAAGAGAGTCTTGGCAGTGTTTTCCCCGAACGTCTGCTGAAGTGTGTGTGCAGCTCTGAGACCCTCTGGGCCCCCTTCACTTGTAAAACATCAAGAGGTCAAGTGTTTATTGTGGAACTTGTGATATTTTTGTTGGAAATGTTAAGAGATATGAGGTTTGGGTGCCTTCTCTTTCTTTTGTGTACTCACACAGGGCACACATCTGCAAGTCACAACTTCTTAGTGAGACACAGGTTTTCAGACTTACAGACAGAATGAGCACCGGAACCCTATTACAGAACAATAAAAGCAAAGCTCCGGAATAAATGACTAGCACCTTTTTACACGGATAGCTAGTCAGTTGGTGGTTATTGGCTCTGACCTAACTTAACTGTTGCTTTCCTGTCTCTTCAGGGTAACTAGGAGAGGGCCATACCTTTAACTTTCTTCTCTTGGGGGAACACAGTAAGATTTCTGGGTTTCTTTGGGCTGAGGTTTGTAGGTGTTAGTGAGATTGAGTTGTGAGAACAGGATGGGGCCTTAGATGGCTATTACCCCATTTCCATCAGTCAAGTTTTTAGTGTGGCCTCATTTTATTTGAAAGTAAACTCTCAGGGCAGCTGATACGCCTGAAATTAATCCTAAGTAGAAAATGCATTCCAAAACCAAAACTCTTTTTGCCTTACCTGTGTAGGCACCTGTGGGTCTCTGAGAATGTGGATGCAAATGATTTGGTGAAAATATCCATTGTCCTTTCATCCAAGCAGGCCTTTCAGTGTGTGTTTGTGTTTTCCTCTACTCTTTTCACCACCAAATGTCAATTTCAGGACTCCCTCTCTGATCTCTCCTGGTATTCATTATACCTGTTAGCGCTCTTTTGTTTCCAGTGCAAAACAGGAGAACAGCAGCAGGACACTTCGCCTGTCTTAGAGTGGTTCTCTAGCTGAAGCATGATTTAGGAGAAAACGTCTCATTTGCTGAAAGGTCTTTTTCCTTCTTCCAGAAACTACCATTTTATTTGTGTCTTAGAGTTACCCAAGGTGTTACAGTGTTTCTCTGTGAGAACTGGTTTCAGAAATGGGAAATTAATGTAGTAATTAATTACTTCACTCTAGAAATGTGCATTCCTCCGAGTTGCCCTGTGTCTCTACACTGGAGAGGGTTAAAAGAACACAGCTCTTTTAAAAACACCTTCAAATACCTTTTTAAGAATAATTTTTAAACTATACTTAGTAGACTTGAACAGTAGAAGTTAGCCCTTTTTATATCTATACTCTGTTTTTTTCTCATGTTGAGTCCTCTCATTTTTAAAAAAATTCTTTTTATTTTTAATTGGAGGATAATTACAGTATTATGTTGGTTTCTGCCATTCAACAGCATAAATCAGCCATAGGTATACATATGTTCTTTCCTTCTTGAACCTTCCTCCTACCCTCCCCTCCCTTCTTATTAAGAATATTTATTTTCTTGGAGAAGGAATCCAAGTTCCTTTCTAGTTACCTATTTAGGTTTCTATCATAATGACCGTGTGTGATAGCTTTTATAATATAACAGATTATTAAAGAAGCAATTTCTTGCCATTCAGAGTGTGGGTTTAAAGGTCACTTAGCTAAAGGATTACCCATTAAGTGTAGAAAATCATCTTAAGACATAATAAGGTTTATGAAAACAAAAGTTAAATGGGAAATCTTACAGACCACCAAGCTTTATCTTGTATGGGCTATTTTGATGAATAATTGAAAGTTTTAACCAACTCTTACTACTGGATTTGTTTCCTGAATATTTGTCTCTAAGAATCCAGTTGAGGACATACAGAGTATGTTTTAATACGTAATTTATGCAAAGTTAGTATATCACTTAATATGTAAATTCACTAACCATCTGTAAAATGACAGTCATTTTGCAGGTGGTGGGGTACATTCCACCTTACATTAAGGAAAAATTTCCATATTTAAATGGCTACATCTTAGCTTCCTGGGTATTTGCCTGGACTGATAAAGAGAATAACTGAAAGTAGAAACTAAGCAGGCAGGCCAAGCTTCTATTCTACATTTATGAGCCTTTAAAGTTATCAAGGCCATCTAAAGATGTACTGGTAAGAAGGGAAAAAAAATTGGGGTACTGTTCTCTTACACTCCTGGAATATGGCTGCTCCAAGTCTATTTTATTTGGATTATCTTCTCATTTATTCCTTCCAGTAAGTGGACAAGATGACATGATTATTTTCTCCATGTTCTAAATGAGGAAATCGAGGCTTAGAATGGTGAATGGTAGAAAGGATCACTGCCGAGCTTGTGGTTACAACCACTGTGCTGCATCTGATTGCTCAGCAAGCCCTGCCCATTACCTGTCCCTTCCTGTACTTTGTATCTCTGCCCATTTACTTTAGATTAGTCAACTCGTATTCCTTATCTTCCTCACATTCATAGCCCTTTTGTCACATTAGCTGTAAGAATTATCCTGTGCCCCTTTCCTCTTGCAGTCTTCTGAGCACACCTCCCTGGCCTGTACCGTGCTGTGCTGTCAGCAGACAGGTTCCCGTCGACTGTCCCCGGCCGCGTAGTCACTGCCCTGCGGAGACCCCCTGAGTGACCTCTGGCCTGGCTCTGCCGCCACAGCTTCACTGATGCTCACGGTGCTGTGTTCCGCTAAAAGTTGGACGCCTTTCCCTTCTCTGCTTGTTTGACTCTTATCTGTTCTGCACGTCCCAGCTGCTAGTCCACTTGTTTTATGAAGGTCTTTGCAGTGGCTCTTAACTTTGGCTTCATGTTACAATCAAATGAGGTGCTTTTGAAAATCCCAGTGTCGTGGTTCCTTATGGGAGAGATTCTTATTTCATTGGTGGAGTGAAGCCAGGCATTGGATGTTTTAACTGCTTTACTGAAGTGGCTCAGAGAGCATGTGCTTTACAGTCTGATAGACCTGGATTTGCAAGTTTTGTAGTTCAGGGCAAGTTAATCTTTTCTAAACCCATTTCCTCATCTGAAAAATAGGGATAAAATGACCTATTTCCTTAGGCTGTTAGGATTGCATGAGGATAGTGCCCCTGAAAAGGATTTTTAGTGCACTGCTTGATACATCCCAAGTTAAACGAATAACCGCTGGTGTCTTTCTCACCCCATCCAGCAGTGTTGTCTTCCTTTTCTAAATGCCTGTACTCTTTGTCCCATTTGCCATTTATATATCTGTCTTTCTACCATGTTTATATTTTTCTTGCCCATTAAAATTTGTTTATGGGTCCAGGTCGTCCTCAGTGATGTTTTATTCCATTGTGTGCTTAAGTAAAAGCATACCTTTAAACTCTTAAAATATATTAGACATGAAAATCTTCCAAAGAAAAATAGCTACACAGCATCAAAATTCTTTGACTAGAAAAGTAAACTGGGTCATGTGGGTGTCATTTTAAAATTTCACTGGCTTAGATTTTTATTTATTTATTTATTTATTTTTGGCTTAGATTTTTAAAAGGCTTTCTTTTCTTTTTTTCTTGTCACTAAAGGCTGTTATTGAATCCACTGCAAGTTTCCTGCTAATACACTTTTTGAACACTTAACGTCTTACTTTTTTGTCTTAATAGGCTCCCAGTCCTATCCTTACCTGAAGTTTAAATTTTTTTCCCCCTAAGCTTCTTATAGCTTCAGGGTGCCTTTCTGAGTGATATATTCTATCTCTAGTGATAAAGGGGAGATCAACACGAGTTGAAAAGGATAACTGTCTTTCTATTTTTAAAAGATGGGTTTTTATTGAACTGTACTTTTATTTTTTTTGAGAGTCAAAGATTTCTTCAAAACTCCCATTGTTATTTTTCTGATATGTCAGTAGTCAACATTTGGGTTGTCACCATTTTAGTTGCTCAGAGTCCATGTATAGTCCTAAATCATTCATGTTTTATAAATCTCAGTATGAAATAAGCATCCATCTGAGTTCCTTGCCTAAAATAGTCTGAGCTATGTAGTTATGTAGTATATAATAAATTGTATCTTTATTTCTTGCATTATTTTTATAAAATTGGGTATCAAGATTTTAATTTTCATAAAGTTCGCTTTGACTTTCCTTATATATAATGGAAGAGTGTTTTTAAACTACTGTTCTATGTTACTTTTTTTTTTTTTTTTTGGTGCACATGATGTGGGCTTTCAAGGCAATTTTTCTGGAAGGTGACTTTTCTTCAGTAACAGAGATAAATGCTCTGTTACAGACAAAAATGTTTCTGATGTCCTTGAAAGATTTAGAAATCTCTCAAGTTCAGCTAGCTGAGACAGTGTTCAAGGTAGAGCGTAGCATCAGTGAAGACCAGCCAGGCTGTTCTTTCCAGTAGATCAGCCCACATTCTCTTCAGGGTGACCTTAACTGGTGACCTTCAGGGCACCGAGGTCTAGAATTCTTACTAAGGTCACTACTTTCCCTTTGGGGCTGTGAACTAATGTGAAAAGGTTGAGAGAAACCGCCTTTAACAGGGATCCTGTATCTTGCCAGTGCAGAATGCTGTAAAGTGATTACTTTTTTTCCCGTTATCTCTTCACTTTTAACCTCCTACTCGTCTCAGGCTAAACCTGGTTGCACACTTTAGAAATGTCTGTTTGCAAGTTGACCTGGACCTTGAGCAGCAGCTAATCGGCAAAATAGGTCCAAACTTCTGTTTTAGGTCTGGTTGTGCTTGTGCTGGGAGTTTTGGGTTAACTAGATGTGAGACAGTGAGGGGTGAGTTGTAGCAGCTCCAATCCAAAGGGCATCTCTCCCCATGTTATTTTTGTTCCTGTGTGATCCTTAAAGTATAATGTAAGAATGGAAAAACAGGTGATTGAAATGTAATGTTTCCTTTTTGACTATATGTGACTTCTAAAGACAATTGTAATAACTTAAAAGGTTATAAATCCCTTTGTCAAATAGGACACAGAAATTGATCAAAGTTCTCAGTTTGTAATACACTTTCATCTGTGCATGGGCCTTCTTATTTCACTGCTGAATAATACTCAGATGTGTGAATGTAAACGACCATTTATTTATCTTCATGTCTTTCTGTTTATTTCCTTGAAAAGTACTGGGATTATTTTCATTTTTTTGCTTTAATGAACTTTCCTCTTAGTGGCTCCTCACATTCTCCCTATTCTCTGTAACAGTTGTTCCTCATAAAAAAGAGTGTGTGGAGGGAAGGGGACTGATAGATTTGCCAACTCTTTTTGCCTGGGAAAGGCTTTGAAACAAATCTGACAGAATCACTATTATCATTTCCTGGATGCTTAGATACCCAAAAGTAGAATGCATATAACTTCAGAAGAGAAAATGAATACATTTCACTTTATGAAAAGCTGGCTCTGTTTTTTGATTTTGTTCTGATGAGGAAAGATGATTCCACAATGACCTGTTAAGTGCGTGGATCGGAGTCTCCTTGTTTTCCCTGCAGATATTAAGCATTCCTTGTACAGTATCAATTCACTGAACTCTGATTGTCCATATGAGTTTTCTGATAAAAAATCTAATGGGCAGTGCCAAGTAATGACAGTTAAGAGATTACTGTCCCCACCTCTGCCCCTGCCTCGTTCAGGAACAGTCCCTGAGACAATCTCTGGGCTTCATTTCCTTCATTAAAAAGAAAAAAGAAGGGGTTATGCTGAGTGGGTTTCAGGATCTCCCCAGGTCCTTAAGCTTCCATCCTGGTAAAATTCAGTTTACTGTGCTTCTCCATCCAGCATGTGCATGCTTCCCTAGGAAGAGATTGCTCAGGGTGTAGGTTGTATCTTATTCAGCATTCCTGCCATATCCCCAGCACCTGACATGTGGCCTGGCTCCATCCCCTCCCTCCGAAGAGACAAGTATTAATACATCTAAACATGTCCCTTATCTTTAAGGTCTCAGTTTAAATGTCACTTCTCTAGAGACATTTCCTGACCACCCTTCCTATTTTATTTACGTGGATGCTTTTTTTTTTTCCCCATGGCATAGGTTGCAGTTTTAAACAATAGTTTATCCCCTTTCTCTCTCCCACCAAGTTCCCCAGGTGCCTGTCGTGTGGACTGTCTTAGTAGGTATCTGTTAAATGGCTGATTCCATGCATGTCTCATCCCCTAACACATGACAATGGATAGCTTAGTGCATGTGTCCTTTTTGTTTTCTCAACCTTTCTGATTTTTTTTTTTCCTGTCATCAGGAAATAATCCCTGCTCCCCACACATACCAGATTGTGTCCTCTCTTGTGGTTCTGCAGGTGTTCCCTTCTTCACTAGACAGAGTGGGAACTGATCTGAGCCATCTGAGCTATCTTGAGTATCCAGCACAGGACGCTGCATGTTACAGGATTTGCATATTAGAATGAATGTGAATGTCTTTGTCCTTCACATATGTTTATTTGAGGCATATCTATTTTTTCTGTGTCCTTTTGGTTGTGACTCAAGCCTCATTCGAAAGCTCCATCTCAAAGGATCCCTGATGCCTTTTCTTATGTAATAAAACCTCCTGCTTTGCAGGCTGGTTGTAATGCATGGCCACTTTGTAGTTGTCCAATCCTGTGCTGTTGGCAGTGATGTGTCTTTCTTCAGTTTCACTTTGGTTTTGCTTGCCGTCATTCCATTTAAGTGCTCCTGGATCGTAAGCGGAGATCTTGCTGTTTTCTATCCTTGGCCCTTTAAGCATTTCCTTTTATGTTCACTTTAGCCATTTTCTTTTGAGCAGTAAAGGTTAACGGATGAGGTAAAGATAGTTCTGCCCAATGGGTCCTCTGGGAATGGGATGACGCCATTCTCCAGGGAGTTTGGCTGTCTTTCACAAGTACTGGAATACATTTAGAGGTATTTCCTGGTTTTTGAGGTATGGGTTTGTTGGATGAGGAGAAAATGCATTTACTTCTCTCAAGCCAGATATGTACCAGTTAGTAACTTGGGGGTACTTGGGGACCCAGCTGAGCTGTCAAATGGGAGAAGGGGATAAGGGCTCATTGAATAGCAGAGATGAAAAGCTGGGAGGGAAGAGAAGAGGGTTGGTCAGATAAGTGCGAGACTGTCAAAGAGATTTGGCCCCCTTCCTGCTCTTCTTCCTACCCCACCTCCCCACCCCACTTCACCCCTTGTTTCAGTGCTCTGGGGTTTCCATCTTCAGTTATGCTTTACCCTTGTGCCTAAATGTTTGTTAGGCTTGTAAGTTGTTTCTTCTTCTTTTTTTTTTTTTGTAAGTCGTTTCTTTATCAGTTATTCGGGTAGGATTGCCTCATCAGCAGATTGTACCAGAAAGTATTTGGCCGTGTAAAGTGGTTTTCTTGACGTGGTATGGTACATGCTAAGCATCTTTAGGCTTAATTTTAGTTCATAATTATAGCTCTCTTAAATGGCCTAATCTTTTACATTTTAAAGAATAGTAAGCATTAAACATTAATTACCAGTAACTGTCGATTTGCTAACCATGCTAAGACCCTGTGTCTCTGCTCGGCTCTGAGCAGATGCCTACCATGTACTTCAGTTATTAATTATCACAGGATATCTGTAGTACATGGTCCCTAACTTAGCATTTGAACATCCCCATCAGCTGTTTAGCAGGAAAGTGTTTTAACTCGGTGTGTTTAAGCATTCTTATGTTAAACTTTATTCAGATAGTCTGTTCTGTCTTCTGTTGGTAGTTTAAATATTTGGTACTTGAAATTTACTATACAAGAGTTCCTGGTCTGCTTGCAGGTAGATTTAAGGTAGAAACTGGCCTTTTTCTTTTTTTTTCTTTTTAAGCAAACCCAGCCTGGCCCATATGCAGACCTTTGTTAATTTGAATTTCCCGAGTTACAGTGATTGTGACAGCTTGACTTTAGCACAGATTAGAAGCGGCAGAAAATAGTTCTCTAGAAGGTTAGTGTCTAAAGAGCAATACTCTACATAGTATTTTACAATTTTTATAAGCTTTTCTTTTTTAAAATTTTTATCAAAGAATTTAAAGAACAACCTGTATATAAGTAGGTATTAAAAAGCATGGTGAAAACAATAGAATAATACATGTTGTGTGCTAAGCCGCTTTCAGTTGTGTCTGACTCTTGGTAGCCTGTCAGGCTCCTCTGACCATAGGATTCTCCAGGCAAGAATACTGGAGTGGGTTGCCATTCCCTTCTCAAGCTGTCTCTGATTACATCAGGTGAGGTGGCTGAGGGGGTGCTGGTTTTAGAGGAAGATTTGGGAGAGATATTTAAATTTGAATGTATAAGCTATTCTTTTATCCATTAACTTATAAAAGCCCTGTTTGCTGGGCATAGTGGGAAAAATCTATGGTTTAAAGATGAGGAAAGTTACTAAGCTTAAAAATTTTTCAAAGATCACAAACTATGAAGAAATACTGTTAGGACTTGGCAGCAGCCGGCTGCATTACTTCAAACGGGCTTTTACTTTTATTCTTCACTGTTTCCATATCCCAATTAGTTGTCTGTTAGACTTGGACCTAGAAATCAGATATATGTTCCCCTAATCAATTCCTAGCCCTCACTTTGTTTGATGGCAAAAGCTTAAATTCCAGAGTTCTCTCTAATGCTATGAAGAACTAAGACTTGTCTTTTCTTGACGTTACTTTACCTGGCTATCTCTTAACTCTTCTGAAGAGCTAAACTGAAACTTTTATTTTAATACAAATGAATGCAATTTTTTCCTGATATTTTAGGTCTGGGAAATAATAGCTATACTGGGAGTTACTGTGTGTTATAATGATAATTTGATTTGAGTACAGACTGATCACTGCACTAATTTCTGTAACGCTGGCCCTTAATGAAGAATATAGTAAGAATCATGGTGAGGGCCAGCATAGCTAATGTGAGCTGAAGGAGTGTAACTCTTGTCTGCAATTGACATAATCTAGAGTTTAGCTTTTATAAGGTTATATTAAATTGAACAAAAATATAGTGAGTAAGCGATTAGACAAAGACCCACAAGGAGTCAGTATTTAAAAAACTTTGTCAGGTTGGAGGTTATTTAGTACATAGTAAATAATTTTCCCAAGTTTCTTAGGCTGAAAGCATACTTTAAGAGTTAATAACAACCAGGTGCCAAGGGGAGAACATAAATACTTGTTTAAATGTGAGAATTTCAGATTCTGTTCAGTAAGTTCTCCGTTGTTTGACTGCTTTCTTGTTTTGAAATCTCATACTGGACTAGTAAACAAATAAATATTTAATGCCAAATGTTGATCTGTTCCCATTTTATGTTTTATAATGCAGTCCTGGAAAGAAGAGAGTCAGCCTAAGTTACACACCTTAGGTTTTCGGGCTTCCCAGGTGGCGCAGTGGTAAAGAATCCATCTGCCAGTGCAGGAGATGCAAGAGACACGGGTTCAGTCCTTGGGCTGGGAAGATTCCCTGAAAAAGGGAATGTTAACCTGCTCCAGGATTCCTGCCTGGGAGATCGGTTCTGTCAGACAGAGGAGCCTGGCAGACTACAGTCCATGGGGTTGTAAAGAGTGGGCACGTGACTGAGCAACTGAACACACACATACACATCTGAGGCTTATCACAGTGGGCAGTGTACTTTGCACATTTAGGAATTCATACCTCTTGACCTTATTATAAAGAATGGACTGGAAGTTCATGAGGTTTCTTTTCTTTTTTTTTTCTTTTTTAAGGCAAGTTACCATGGATTTTGGGGGAAAACAAAGTAATACTCTGTAACCTTAAATATTGGCAGTTGATAAAGCATAATTTAATGTGTCCTATAAGACCCTCAGGTTTTAGTTCCTCTGGCATTTATAGCTGTGGCATTTAGTTAAGGAGAGGAGGTGAAAACTAGTTTTCTCTTTCTCTCCATCTGAAATTACCGAAGCTTTCCATGCTCAGTTCAGGAGATCTTGGGGGAGACCATTATTAGGTATTGGGTCGTGCTATCTTTTGCTTTGTTCAGCCTTCTATTTCTAGAGTATTCTTTATTTCTGGAGAATTGGAAAGAATGGTGAGTCAATTACTTAGGATTTTAACGGAAATTGTAATTGTTGTGATATTGCCAAATGGGCCTAGGAACAGTTTTGCAGGTCTTTGAAAACATAGTGGAAACAAAATAGCAGTTTCAGGCGCTAGAAGAATGCATTCAGCCTACCCCCAGCGGTTCATTCCTTCAGCCGCTGCCCAGGTGGGGCATTCACCCCCTGGGAAAGTGGCCAGTCCTAGGCAGGCTTTCTGTAGGCCCTGGATTGCTTTTGTCCCACTGCCTGCCCACTCTGCAGAGTTGAAACAGGTTTTCATGGGAATCTTTTTGGGTAAACTGAAGGCAGCGGGTAAAGTGTGAAGTAAGACCTTTTTGCACTTCTCTTCTGTCCCTACCTACCCTCTATTCTGCTTCCAAAATATAAATGGTGGTATGTCATGAGATAGTGTTTAGAGAAGATGACCTTGAAATTTGCTTATATTCTTGCAAGGGCTTCTGGTAAAATGCAAGGTAATTTTTATCTTTTTCTGTATGGATCACCCCGCCTGCCCCACATCCTGGGGATAAAGCAGTTAATATGTCCCTTCCATTCTTTATGGTCTCAAAATATTTAATTAGATCTAACTTTTTCTTTAGTCTCTGGAAAGGACAGGATGTACTTAGTTCTGTATGGACAAGATGGTTTTCAGTTAGTCCTAATCGGGGAGTATAACATGCCAAAATAAATCTCCTTTTAAGAGTGCTCTGAATGTAAGTGGCAGTCTTAATTAGGATGTATAAATACACAGAATTGGAGCCTTTCCTTGGGCTGCGGCAATGTAGAATCTTAGTTCCCCAACCAGGGGTCAAACGCGTGCCCCATGCGCTGGAATGCCAGTAAAGCTTCAGTCCTTTTTATGCTTGGTCCTTGGAATATTTCATAGATAATTAGGTCCAAGGTTAAGAATCCTGAGTTTTGAGGAACACTACTTATCAAAAGCAGTTAGGATGAATTCATTCCACCCAGGCCCATCCTTGTTGCATCTCTGTGTAGTACCTGCAGTGACATTTCTACACGTTTCATACGAGGGATATTCTTGTCATTTCCGTTCTCCCACCCACTTGCCTATATTCTGGTCTTCTGAACCTCTCTGTCACCATAGTAGAAAAGCTCTGCACCCTTCAGTAAGTTTGACCTTTAGGCTGTGATGATCCAGCCCTTACAGGCTGAAGAGAAGAGCTGGTACTGGGAGAGGACAGTGGAGAACATGGTCCATTTGAAGGGCAGCCTGCTGACTCATAGCTCTGTGGGAATATGGCCTCTGTTGCCACCTGTTTGTTTATTTTTTTTTAAGAGAAGCCAGGAGTCTATTAAATAAAATGTGAAATTGTTAAAATGGTGAAGTTTTATATGTTGAACACTACTAGTTAAAAAAAAGACATAAACCAAATAACATATATTTGCAGGTTAAGTCCACCCGCTGGTGTTCAGTTGTGACTCTGACCTCAAGATCTTGAGCCTGACTGCTTGTTTCCATCTATCTCTTGGCTTTCCTCCGAGAGGCATATGCATGATTGTATGTGGTTGTTAATGAATATTTTTTTGGGTCCCTTTCCTAACAACGTTTAGATGTGATCCTATAGCCTGTTAATAATTTTGTGTATGAATTAACCAAAGTCCACTGTTGTCTTATATTTTTCATTTTATTTACTCTGATCATCTGACTCAGCCAGGTGAGAATTTGCATAATACCTTAATTAGGAAAATTTTTGTCTGCGTATCTCAATTTTTCTTCCTGCTGGTCACAAACCACTGTTAGTTATTGTTTGCCATGCCGCTGGTGTATGATGAAATGCAGACCACAAAGAATGTTAAAAGTGCCCTCCCCCCGGCTGTTGTCATTTCTGTTAGCCCTGTTGATTAGATCTTAGTTCATGTGTAGCCAGTTTTGACAGATAAACAAGAGGATTCATTTGTTTGCATTTTGGTCAGTTCCTAATGTAGGAGACCAGTCATTTTTAGTCTTCAGCAATCAAGATATGGGTGGGTCATTTTCAGTCAGAACAAAGAGTACTACTGGTGAAATTGTATTGGTGAAATACTGCTGTGTTTTGGCCAGTGATGCATAGTGATTGTTCTTGCTTGATCTGATGGCAGTGAAACTCACTCTAATGAGTGTTCCAGCGCAGGGAAAGTTTTGTCCAGTCTTAATTTACTACTACTGCTTCTACTTCAATGATTCCCTTCCTCTGTCCTTGCTCTTCTTGAAGTACAGAATGAAGAGTATCTTTTTTCCTCAACACACTTCTAAGGCCTGCAGCCTTTTTCGTGAATCCTGGCCCTCAGCCTGAGACAGGATGGCTTTAAAAAGCATATTTGAGTATAGAAAATCACATTTTGAAGCCCTTCTATTTCCCTTATATTGATGATTCTCAACCAGAGATTGGCAATCAGAATCAAGTCAAGAAACTCTTTAAAATTTGTCTGAGAGTGTACTTGAGTAGATCTCCACTCTCTTTACAGAACGAGTGAAAATTTAGGTTTGAGGTTACAGTCTCAAGGATGGCTTGAGGATTTTGTTTGTTTGTTTGGCTTGAGGATTTTGTTTGTTTGTTTTTAATCTATCTGTGAATAAAATAGTAGCTGATGGTAAAAATCTGTTTCCTTTTAGGCTGATCTGAAATAGATTGCAGTCATGATTGCTCTGGACTGGTATGTTACTTGTTACATAGTAGGTACTTTCTGAAAGTCTTGTCTGAGGTAAAATACTGTGCATTTACTGCCAAGCAATTTAAGTGTTCAATCTGCTACAGTGAGAAACTTGTTGTAAAGAAACTTGCTCTTTATATGGGATAAAAGTATGACAGGAAGTGGGTACCAGGAAACTCTTAGTGGTCCTAAATCAGGAAAACTTTTCAGCTTGTGCTTCTTTGTAATCTCATATTTTTCTAATGAGGCAGAAATCCAGTTTAATGTTTAGTTGGGAAAGCTGTGTATAATCTGCTGTTATCCTTTAGCATTTTAAACACCGGGAAGCAAGATGCTTCATTTCTGCTCAAATATATGTCAGGCTCAGATGTTTAAGTTAGCAGTGGTAGTTTCCATGGCAGCAGTGACTCTGCCCTTTTATCTTTTTCTTAGCACAATATTTAGCATAGGTTGTCCAGAGAGATGATTATTCCTGGCCGTGGGTTCTTAAAGACTTCTTGCGGAGCCTTTGCCATCTCTGGGTGAAGGTGTGGTCCAGAGAATCTCCCTGCGGGGTGGGATGTGAGTCTGTTTTGCGTGCCCTTGTTTTCATAGCATCTTGCACAGTATACCTGTCACATCTGGTGAATAAGGGGTGTTGCTTTTCTGCCCTGGTGGCTCCTTCTGTACTCCCAGCTTCCTGAGACCTTGGCTGGGCTGGAAGAGAGGTATTAGCTCTCGATGTGGTTTTGGTTTTTTACTTTCATGGTGAAGCCTCCTTGTTTTAACTGTGATGTGATGACAATGGACCACTCCTATAGTCCCCTCTCTTCCTTTCTGAGGCTTATGTTGTTTTAACAAAGGCTTGTGGCTAGGAATTTTTTTTTTTAAAGCTGATTTCAACTTGATGCTTGAGCTCATAATAGAAGAATTAGGTGTATCTGGAAAGGGACGTGTGTGTTTGTTAGTGGTGGGGCATGACTACCTAGAATATGTCTACCTTCCTTCCCCTTCATTGACAACCTGAGGTGACTCTTGCTGCTCCAGATATATAGAGTTGCAATAGAAGGTTTCCTGCTTGGCAGAGAAGGTGAAACCGCATGAAAAAAAAATCCCATAAATAAGTGAGAATTTTTTTTTACTCATCACCTTGAATTGCACTTCCCTGCATTGATGTGCTTTCTTTTATGGGTCCTGTGCACTTTTATCGCAGAAGAGACTGAAGGTGAGTGTGGGCTAATAGCACAGAGGAGTATTGGTCTCAGGTCTCAGCTTAGCTGTTCAGAGAAGGCTTCCTGGAGGCATTGTGCCTCCTTTCATGTGCTGAGGATGTTTCCATTCCCAGGAGAAGAAAGGTAGTGAGGCTTGCGGGCGGAGAGAGGAGCGTGAGTAACAGTGGGAAGCGGCCTGGATGTGGGAGGGACTGCTGGGAGATTGTTAGAGCCTTGTGTGTGACGGGGCATGGTGGGCATGGAGAGGTGGGCATGGCCCTGGAGAGGGAGGTGGGGACCAGCTCAAGTGCCGACGATGCCCCCTCTGCAGGCTGAGATGGTACTTTGTAGGCAACGTGGGGTCAATGTGAAGGCCTGAGAAACAGAAGCGGTCCTTGGATGCTGACTGTTTTTAGGTAGATCATAGTAGCAGTGGAATGGAGGATGGATTGGAGAAGGGACAAGCCTGGAAGCAGAGATCAGGTAGGAGGCTTCAGACACAGTCTCAGCACTGATTACAAATCCTAGTTCTTCTATTTAATACCTGATTAGACTCTTGAAATTCTAAAATCCATTTGTAAATGGAAGCTAATGTATACAGCTCATAGTGCACGAGATGACTAAGTGGGATTTTTGTCTGTAAAATATTGCTTCGAGCCTTTCCTGGACTAAGGAATAATTGCTACTTTTCCTTCCTTCCTTCCTTTTCCCTATTTCAGTCATTGGATTCACTGAATTCTGCTTCAGGAGGTGGTCAGATCATCTTTCCTGTAGCAAAGGATCCCCAGATCCTTTGGAGGGTTTAAGAGGATGCCTTATTTATTTTTTATTTTAATTAAACATAAAGCCCAGGTTAGGCTTGTGTGTATGCTCATTCAGTTGTGTCTTTGCGACCCTGTGGACTGTAGCTCACTAGACTCCTCTGTCCCTCAGAGTCTCCAGGCAAGAATACTGCTTTGCCATTTCCTTCTCCAGGGGAATCTTCCCGACCCAGGGATCGAACCCAGACCTTTCTGTCTTCTTGCATTGGCAGGCTTAGGAAATATTTAAATTCAGGTCATTTTGAAAGTCATAATAGGAGAAAGATGGTGGGAGGCCATAGAGTTGTGTGTGGAAGCATATAGAATCGCACTGATCTGTGAATTGTAGAAACTGTGACAGCGTGCAGTACAAACCGTGCAGATTACCGATCCGGATTCTAGAGCACTGTGATGAACGAGACTCTGTTCCCTTTCTGCCCTGTGTTGTAAATAACTCTGGATAGAAGGAGAAGATGCTTGTGTCATCCTTGGAATTCTTAGCTGAAGTGAGGTAGCAGTTTCTAATCTTAGATGGTAAAATTCCAAGAGGCTGAGCAGCTGATGAGAAGACTTGAGGAGAGTGGAACCTGTGTACTGCTTTGCGTGTGTGTATGGGCTGTACTCTAAGACAAAATAGACAAGGCTGGAATTTAGATGTGGAACGTTTAGGCTGTTGGCACTGTATGTACTTATATATAGTATTTGGAGGTCAGGGGTTGAAAATTGCAGCATTTTAAGTAAAAATTCTAATCCTCCTCAGTCACCATTTGTGACCACATGCTAAATGGAGTTTAACGTAGCTTCAGGGGTCTTGCACAGGAATTGACAGTCATGACTGGGCAGTCTTCACACTGAGCTTTCTGTCCACCCGTGTCCCCTTTTCATGTCAGGAAGCTCCCAGTACAGCTCTGCGCTCTGTTGCCCATTTAGACATGAAAACAAAACAACTGCGCCATAACCTAAAAGACAGATAAGCAAGTTCTCTATGCCAATACGTTAAGATGCATCTTACTGTGCCCAGCAATCATGGTAATAGCACATGAGAATTTGTAAAGTGCATTCACATGTTATCTATCTAAATTATATGCATATAATTGAAGCTTTTATAGGAAACAAGCCCCTTTACTTCCTCTACCTCTTACCAGAGTGGAAATAATTCAACAGCTAGATTAAGAAATTTTTTTTTCTTGTTAAAATATAACATTTGATTGCACATGTGCCCCTTTCCCCACTTCAGACTTATAGGAGATGCTTCTCTTCAACTTTGGAACTACGTATGTACATATGTAAACAGGTTCTGTAGTTTATGTTCACACACTTGCTTCATTGTCCATTTATACAATAGGGGGACTTGCCCCAATGCACTTTTTGAGATATCTTCAAGCTTTTGTTTGAAATGTGCTTTAGCTTAGTGATAAAATAACTTGTGAAGTGGGAAGTCTGACAGCAGTTGAAGTGACCGTCATTGGCAGGGAACCCAAGCACCTTAACTCCTTTTTGTGCTGGAGAGGTATCCAGGATCTGGGATTTTGTATTTGTGCCCACTGTGGATATAAGCAGGCAAGGGCTGAGGTTAAGAAAGACCTTACCTGATCTGTAAGGTAGTGCATTAACTTTTTTTCTTTTCTTTTTTTTTAACATTAGCGCTTGCTCTTTCTTTTGAATGGATTTTATCACTTGAGTTAGGACTTCCCTGGTGGCTCAGTGGTAAAGAATTCACCTGCAGACGCAGGAGGCATGGGTTCCGTCCCGGGGTCAGGAAAATCCCTTGAAGAAGGAAATGGCAACCCCCTCCAGTATTTCTGTCTGGGAAGTCCCATGGACAAGGAGCCTGGACAGGGGGCATGGGGTTGCAAAAAGAGTTGGATACGACATAGTGACTAAACAACAACAATAATCACTTGTTAGGTTCATTGTGTGACGGTAACAGAAGTATGCACCATGGCCCTGTGAAAAGAGCTTTGAGTCCTTTGTTCTCTTGTGTCTGAAAGTGCACACTTTTCCAACATTTTAACTGTTGATCCCTGCAAAGGGCTGAATCCATCTGCTGAGAATCTTTTTTTTTTTTTTAATTAATTTTTATTGGAATATGGTTGCTTTACAGTGTTGTGTGAGTTTCTCCTTACAGCAAAGTGAATCAGTTATACGTGTACATGTATCCCCTTTTTCAGATTTCCTTCCCATTTAGGTCACCACAGATTATTAAGTAGAATTCCCAGTGCTATAGAGTGAAAGGGAAGTCGCTCAGACGTGTCCGACTCTTTGCGACCCTATGGACTGTAGCCTGCGAGGCTCCTCCATCCATGGAATTTTCCAGGCAAGAATACTGGAGTGGGTTGCCATTGGCGTTTGTTGTCCTTCTCCAGTGCTATCGAGTAGGTTCTTATTAGTTATCTGTTTTGTACATAGTAGTGTATATAAACATTAACTCTTTTGTAGGCAGCAGATTAACCAGAAATTTACTTGTGACCCTCTCCTTTAGGCCCCCTCCCCCAATTGGAATGTCTGGAAGTGAAAATAACACTTCATCTGAATACAGTGTCTTGCCCCTTCCTGAAATGTAGTAAATAACCAGAGGCTTATGTACTTGTTTTTCCTAGCTGGGATGTAGCTAAAAAGCTACATCTTTTGAGGAGGAGGGGAAGAGAAGATGGACCAAAGGAAATAAAGTATCTTTCTTAGTGTGAATCATGTTTTTAAAGATGCTCCAACTTTCTGTGCTAAATAATTCACAGTGGTGTTGCTAAATCAAATGTAGCCATCTCTTGGGAGTCTCAGGACTTTAACATCAACTGAAAAGAAAAATACATTTCATAGGTGAATATCAGTGAGATGTTCCACTTTCCAAGAGAGATAAGAAGCTGGCCCTCTGTGCTGACCAAGGTTTATGCTCCCACAAGTCCTACAGTGGACAGGGGAGAGCCGCTTGGTCTGTGCTCTGCAATGCATTAATGAATTATAAGATTTTATATGTCTAAAGGTAGTATCTCATATTTTCATTTTCCTTAAATTTCAACAGAAATATTTGTAGCCTCCCAGCATTATGAAGAAAATATGCCTTGTTCTGTTGACATTTTATTTTGTTCACTTTATTTTGGTATAAGCTACTTGGAGTTAAACACTTAACTATAGTTTTTGGTTTTCTGTGTGTACGTTCTGCCAGATGACACTTGAGTAAAATAACCTTAGTGGCCAGATGGAGTATTGTGGCCCTTTATAACACTTCTGAGTTAAAAAACAATATTTGTGACTATAAACCTTCCTTGTCTTTTATATTCCCTTTAAGACTAGGCATACTTGGTCTTTGGGAGCTCGAATATGACAGTATTTTAGTGGCTGTGTCCTACAGAGGAGCTATATTTTTAACCTACCTAATGAAAACACTGAACTACTGGGATTAATTTGAGGATTTCCAATCAGCCTTTCACAGTTTGTACAACCCTGAGGGGGTTCCCCTTAGCTGTGACTTTTGCAGAAGAATGTGAAGTTAATCCAATTTCTTTGTTGATTACTATGTTAACTGTCTTAATTTAGCAATTCAAATTTATCTGCCTATACCAAACAAGAACCTTGCTACAAAACTGTGGGAGTAGTTGATTTTCTTTTTACTATGTTCATGTCCTATTTTAGGTTCTACAGCCAAATAATGGCGTAGAAATTAATAATGCCCTCTGAGGTTGGAATGATTCATCACTAGATGGTAGTGTATTCTAGCCTGTAACCAAGATTAAACTAACCCCTGGCTTAACCTTGACTACTGTGGCGTTTTATATATATATATATATATATATAACCCTGTTGAAGAATGTAGATTTTAAAGTTTAATTACATATCACAGAAATGTAAGTTATTCATATCACAGAAATGAAAGTTATTCTCATTATTTTCATCTATCATCTACTTTGTTTTACCTTTTGGGGTGAACTTTTGAGGTTTTTTTTTTGAACTCTGAGCCTTAGGGGGCTGTCATAGGTTATAAATCAGTTGCTGACATACTGTATTATTGAGAGTTGCATCTTTTGAATGATTATGGTTTTTATAAAGTTTTCATTTGCTATTAAATGTTTCACTTGCAGAATTCTTTAAAGACTCCATAGATAAAGTGAATAACTCTTGATTTAATATTTTTAAACTCGAATTTTCAAATATTGGGTTTCTTTAAGGAGATCTCCTGCTCCCAAAGTAAGACACTAACTTTCTATAGAAACTTATCCTTTTCTTAATCATCGTGTATTCTTAGTGGTCAGAAAGATGAATTGATTTGAATGTGAGTAGTTAGAATCTAAAGCAGTTTCTTGATAATGGATTTAAATAGTTTGTTGTTGTTCAGTTGCCAAGCCGTGTCCCACTGTTTGCGACTCCATGGACTTCAGCGTGCCTGGCTTCCCTGTCCCTCACCATCTCCCCGAGTTTACTCAGACTCCTGTCCATTGAATCGGTGATGCCATCCAGCCATCTCGTCATCTTTTTACTGATGTAATTAAACTAACACATTGACGACATGCTTCCTGCTGGGTTTGTCCACTTCTCCCCTGGTATCACCCTGGTTGGAATCACTGTCATCCTGCATCTTGGTTACGGCAGTTGTTTCTTGGTTGGTCTTTTTGTTTCCAAAGTTGTTGAGCTCTCCCACACAAACATATCCAGTTTATTTTCACAGTAGCCACCTTTTCTGCTCAAAACCTTTTCTATGGTTCACTTTCTTGTGGCGGCCTTTGATGAAGTTGAGGATGTACTGCTCCAAAGTATGTTACTTTGGCATATTAAATATCTTAAGCTGAAGGAGTTTGAGGAAATAGCAGAAGTAGAAAGGTCATTTTAACCTCCTCCCTCTCCTTTCTTCTCTGAAATAGGTAGTAAAATTACCGTGTGAAAGGAACCCTCCCTGTAACAAGAGGAAGGAAGACATTCTTAACATCAGTACATGGACTCTGGGGCCTGAAAATCTGAACAAGCATACTTTGTTCAGTTCAGTTCAGTCGCTCAGTCGTGTCCGACTCTTTGCGACCCCATGAATCGTAGCACGCCAGGCCTCCCTGTCCATCACAAACTCCCAGAGTTTACTCAAACTCATGCCCATCGAGTCGGTGATGCCATCCAGCCATCTCATCCTCTGTCATCCCCTTCTCCTCCTGCCCTCAGTCCCTCCCAGCATCAGGGTCTTTTCCAATGAGTCAACTCTTCGCATGAGGTGGCCAAAGTATTGGAGTTTCAGCTTCAGCATCAGTCCTTCCAATGATCACCCAGGACTAATCTCCTTTAGGATGGACTGGTTGGCTCTCCTTGCAGTTCAAGGGACTCTCAAGAGTCTTCTCCAACACCACACTTCAAAAGCATCAATTCTTCAGCGCTCAGCTTTCCTCACAGTCCAACTCTCACATCCATACATGACCACTGGAAAAACCATAGCCTTGACCAGACGGACCTTTGTTGGCAAAGTAATGTCTCTGCTTTTTAATAGCTATCTAGGTTGGTCATAACTTTTCCTCCAAGGAGTAAGCATCTTTTAATTTCATGGCTGCAATCACCATCTGCAGTGTTTTTGGAGCCCCCCAAAATAAAGTCTGACACGGTTTCCACTGTTTCCCCATCTATTTCCCATGAAGTGATGGGACTGGATGCCATGGTCTTAGTTTTCTGAATGTTGAGCTTTAAGCCAGCTTTTTCACTCTCCTCTTTCACTTTCATCAAGAGGCTTTTTAGTTCCTCTTCACTTTCTGCCATAAGGGTGGTGTCATCTGCATATCTGAGATTACTGATATTTCTCCCAGCAATCTTGATTCCAGCTTGTGCTTCATCTAGCCCAGAGTTTCTCATGATGTACTCTGCATATAAGTTAAATAAGCAGGGTGACAATATACAGCCTTGACGTACTCCTTTTCCTATTTGGAACCAGTCTGTTGTTCATGTCCAGTTCTAACTGTTGCTTCCTGACCTGCATATAGGTTTCTCAAGAGGCTGGTCAGATGGTCTGGTATGCCCATATCCTTCAGAATTTTCCACAGTTTATTATGATCCACACAGTCAAAGGCTTATCTTCCTACTTTGGGCTTCCCTGGTAGCTTAGCTGGTAAAGAATCTGCCTGCAATGTAGGAGACCGCAGTTCAATGACTGGGTCAGGAAGTCCCCCTGGAGAAGGGATAAGCTACCCACTCCAGTATTCTTGGTCTTCCCTGGTGGCTCAGCTGGTAAAGAATCTGCCTGCAGTGCGGAGACCTGGGTTCAATACCTGGATCGGGAAGATCCGCTGGAGGAGCGTATGGCGACCCACTCCAGTGTTCTGGCCTGGAGAATCTCCATGGGCAGAGAGGAGCCTGGCAGGTCCCAGTCCATGGGGTCGCAAAGAGTCGACTCGACTGAGCGACTAAGCGCAGCACATCTTCCTAGTTTCATCCTTAACACACACTACCCCCAACCCAAACCACCTTGTCTAGTCAATTCTTTACACATCTATTGTTTCTTTATCTAAGAGGTATTTCTGCTCAGATTATTTCTGTCTTTTGAAGGCTCCCATGTACATGTATAAATAAATTCAATAAAATTTGTATGCTCTTCTCCTATTAATTTGTCAGTCAATTTGCAGGCCCAGCCAGAACCCTAAGAGTATTGAAGGAAACTTCTTCCTCCTCTACACCTCGAAGATCCTGTATGTCTGGCTTTCCACCTCTTAGACTCATCTCTTTCTAGCCCCCTTCTGGCTTCACCCTGGCTGATCTCTGCCTGGTTTGTCTTCTAGATATCCACATGGGGATGTATTTATTTGCTTATAAATCTGTAACAAACTGACTATGAACTTGGTGCTTAAAACAACCCAGATTTATTAGCTTGCAGTTCTGAAGGGCAGAATCCCGTGATGTGGGTCTCTTGGGCTACCATCAGGGTATTGGCAGGGCTGCATTCCATCTGGAGATGCTGGGGGGAATCTTTCCCCTTGCCTTTTTCAGCTTCTGGAGGCTGCCCACATTCCTAGGTTGATGGCTCCCTTCCATCTTCAAAGCCTGTGACTGTGGGTTGAGTCTTTTTCGGGTTGTATCACTCTGACACCAGCTCTCCAGCCTCTGTTTTCCATTCACGTGGACTCTTCTGATTACCCGGAGCCCAACTGAAAATCCAGGGTAATCTTCCCATCTCAGGGCCATCTGATGAGCAGCCTCAATTCTGTCTGTATCTTAATTCCCTGTCATGTAACATAGTCACATATTTCAGAGTTGATGATGTGGGCATCTAAGGTGAGCTGATATTCTGCCCACCACAGGGGTGTTTACGTCTCTTTTAAATCTTGCCTAAAAGCTCGCCTTCTCACTGAGACCTCCTGTTTAATACTGGAAACTATCCATCCTTCATCTCCACATTCTCAGCCCTCTTACTCGGCTCCACATTTTCTTTTATTCTAAAGCACACTTATTTCCAGCTAATACACAGTTTTATACGTGTGTACACCTCCTATTGCAGATGTACACTCCAGGATATTTCTTCATTGCTATCTCTGAAGTGTGTAGGACAGTCCTTAGTTTGTGGGAGTTGTGAACTGATGTTTGTTGAATGAATGGGTGAATGAACAGAGGGTAAACCTTAAGCAAATCTTTTTCACAGGATCTTTGCTTTCGTGTTGCCCAGCATGGAAGCCTGATACGGACCTAGAATGAAGTGAAGGACTTGGGACCGACCCCTAAACTCATACTTTACTCTCTCACCTCAAAGCTTTTAATTCTGCCAGCTTTACAACTACAAAACCTCAGAAATCAGAAAGACTGGCGTCAGAAGGACTCTGTAGGGGCCATAAAGGGCCAAGAGACAGAGAAATGTTCGCATTCGCTGCCAAAGGACATTCTCCCTGTGAGTCCTGCAGCTGTCTGGGGCAGTGTCTCTGGCAGCTCTTGGACCCTTGTTGGCCCCAAGGCCAAAAATCTGAGCTCAACAAGGCTGAAGAATCCATGGAGCTGGAGGCAGCTAAAATGGTATGGGAGTGGGGCGGGGAGTTGACAGGGATTCCAGGATTAAGGATATCCCATGAAGTTTAAAGCTGCAAACCTTTATTCCTTTAGGAACCACACAGCAAAGTGAAGAGGTTTAAAGAAAACAAAGAAATGGCTTATTCTGGTAGCCAACACCTCAGAAGTTGAGTTTGAGTGCTTGGTTGACCATTCTATTGTTTTAATTCAGCAAAGCTGAAATGTATCCTGAAAATGCCATTTTAGTGATTTGAATGGGAACGATAAAACATTCTGTAGGCATGGTGTTTGCTAGACAGATGACCCACCTTGCTGCTTACCCAGCTCTCGTTTTTGAACTCTCGTTATTCACTTTGCTGATTATTTCGAGAGCTTTAGCTCCTTGCCTTGAGTTCCTCAAAGGAACATGTCTTTTGGCCATGGCTGCTGTCTTTTTTCGTAGTGGGTTCTGCTCTTAAACGTCAGAGATATTGCTTCCTTGCTCCTTGTGACTTTGTCTTTAGAGAGGTTTGGTGTCGTCTGAGGAAAGGCTTTGCATTATACTGATGCTGCCCTGGTTCTCTGTTAGCTGAGGTATTGAGAAACCCGCTAGCTGTAAACGAGTATCCAAGGTCACTCCATCCCAGCCAGACCTTTTGTGTATGAGATACTTGTCCTTGCCCCTAGCTGTCATTCTTTTTAGAGATCTTACCTTTTATGTTTGTTTGTTACGTTTCCTAGTCTCTGTCAATTAAAAAAAACCCTTTGAGATCTGTAACTTAATCCCGATGTATTTCTTAAGTACTTTTGAGTTAAAATTTAATTTTTTTCACATCTACCTGTACTTCTGCTGTTTTTTTTTTTTTTTTTTTAAGTTAGACCCAGGTTCCAGACACCACAGCTTGATGACGCTGTTGGCCAGAGGCTTGGAGCACATTTGTACCATGTTTTTGGATTTGTCTTGGTTTCTGGCTTTTTTGTAGTGGTCAGGTAGCCATAGCAGGCTCGTGAAATGACAGTATACAACTGATCACTCAAAAGATAGTTTCCTTTGTTGTGCCATTTAACAAGAATTTAGATTTCAATGGGTGAGGATGGCCGATGGAGTGAGCCAAAAAAATGAAAATATGCTTTCATAATTATCTGTGGTTCGAAATACCTGAAGTGAGATAGAAAAACAAGCTACCAAGTTTGCATACTGTTTAGAGAGGTGATTGCCCCTTCATGCTCGAGTTTTTGTTTTTTTTTTCTAAAGGAACTGCTCTTGACCTTAAGTATAATTTTGATTGCTTAGTATGTACAAATCCCAAAGCTGGATATGGAATAGGTGTGACTTGGGGGCCTTCCTGGCAGATGGAACTGTACAGGCAAAGCCAGAAGAGTGTATGGTCTTCGGTGCACCGTGACTGCATGAAGGACCAGGACCAGTTCATATTTTTAGATGCTTGACTAAGTAGCCTGCTGAAAGCAGTTGTCAAGGATCTCAGATGTCTATATGCTCTAAATATTAGCAGTTTGCACTTTATTTGCTAGGCAGCGGAGAACTCTTGAGAGGTTAGGAAAGTCTGTTGGAAATAGTGTGATGTGTGAGTTAGGATGATGAGGGAAGTTTTGGGAGGCTGTAATTTGGCAGTCCAGATAAGAAATGAGGGCCTAGATCAGGATGGTGTATGTCTCAGTGGACTGGCTGGTGCACATAGATGGTCCTCACGAGAACTGTGCAGTAGCCTTTTCTGTGCCCTTAAACCACACAGATCTGATCCCAGAATCAAGTGGGTTCTAGGTCTCAGAAACAGTTTTTCCCGTAGCAGACGGTGTACTTAATGAGAATTCTCAGACTTTCTTCATTAGCCGCCTGTCTTATTTGGTGGCTTTCTGAAGGAGGTTTGAAAATAGGAAAAAAGCTAATTAGTTTTCAGAATTTTTTATTGGAAAGTTTGGGAAATAGGGACTTTGCTTTTTTCCTTCATATAACCAGGGAACTGTTATTCCCAGCTGTGAGCAAACAGTAGCATTGGTTTCCCCAAATCCATTATTGTAAGAAACTTAAGATATTAAAGTATACAGAGGGCTGTTGAAGTAAAAACAAGGAGGGGCGGGAAATCCGTTTAAAAAATCTTTTTGGAAATTTGGAAGTAAACTATGAGTGAAAACATAAAGGCCACTTCTTCCGCTGCCCTCCACCCCGCCCTTTAAAATCCATGTTCCCACCAAGTTGACACCTCATCATTCTCTCTCAGAACCAGGGAAAGTTTAGAATAGTCTAGATCGATCTATGCTCAAGTGCCTTTTCACAAATGATTTCATGAAGAATGACGGGAGAAAAAGTAGTCTTAGTTGGCACAATTGATGTCTAAATTAAGAGGGGAACATACATTGAAACAGTTTCTTTAAGCTTTAAAATTAATGGTTCTATGTTGCTGGAATATGGCCTTTTATTTTGCTTCCAAAGAGTTTCAGAGCCAGTAGAATCTATAAATAGTGCACAGCCTGGTTGTCTCTGCTAGACTGAGTAGAGCAGAATTGCCTGTCCTTAAGTGAAGGGGAAGTAGCTTTACATTTTTAGTAACTGAATTGTTGGCCAGCATAAAGGTAAGGGCCATGTGAGCAACTTATTTATAACTTCCCATAAAGGTATGTGTCTGCCTCAAGCAGAGAAACTGTCTGGGGTGCTTGAAATGTAAAAGTGCAGTAGAATCATTTTCTATACACAGCCTTCCTAGCTAGTTTGTGCAATAAAGTGATTGTTCGCCTCCCTGGGGCTTTCAGAAAGAGGGGTGTCAATGGATTAGCTCATTAGCGTTCGCTTCCTGTGGAATGGAAGGGATGAGGCCATTAAATTTGAATCTATGGTTTTCTGTAGTGACGAATGTTTAGATATTAACTCCTCAGGGTATCGAGGACGTACATTTAAGCTTGATTTAACCTGTTGGGTGTGGTCCTCCTAACTGTTCTACCCATGTAGTCTAACCACAATTAGATTCTTACCAAAATATCGATACATCATGGCTATGAAAGCATCTTATTTTTTCACAGGTTCAGTTCAACTATAAGTAGTGCTTTTTCTTTTTGTAAAATAAAGAACATACAGTCAGACCGAATTCCCTGGGAACAGTGGGAGAACGGAAGAAGAGTAAAACACTTCTATGGCACATCCCATAAAGAGTGTGCTAAACCCTTTCGGTAGATGCCAGAAAATGGAATCCATTGTCACGTGTTATAAATTTCATCACATATGCACCAAGAGTAAATCATGTACAGACAGGTTTAACTCTAAGGATGAAATTTTTATAATCATAAATATGCAAATAAAAGACATTTTCAGCCCTCCTTTGTTGCTTATTTATTTTCATAGACCCGAGTTTTTCTGAATATTATGTTGACCATTTAAAGTAGCTGCATATATGGCTAAAATGTAAACTTTGGTTTCTCTGCCAATTTTGTGACTCTGTTTAGTATTGGAGCAAGTTGTATTAAGTGGTAAATGGCCCATTAACCATACTGGAGTCCTCATAGCAGCACTCTTTTCAAATTCTGCTGGCTTTGCAATTTACATATTAAAAAACGTTCACTTGATTTCGTTCAGGGACAAAGCTGACATCCTATATAAACATTACTCCAAACAATCCTGTTTATTGGTCCAGTTATTTCAGTTGAAAGATGCTGGTTTACTGCATCTTAGTATATGTGAACAATTCTCAGCAAAACTCTTAGAGATCCTTTGACTGTAGTGGCAGAATAACCTCACAGGGTTTCAATTCACTTTTAATTTTAAGCTCCAGGATTAAGGATCATTTATAGTATAATGTAACAGTGTGGGCAAATATAGTTTTTCTTAATGCCCTTCTGATATTTGGGGGAAAGAATGTTTTTATGCAAGGCATTCACTAATGAATTACATGACTGCCTTTTCTCACTATAAATATAATTTCATTCACATTTCCTCCCTTCTCCCACATCCTTAAGAGATAGAACAGCATGCAGTGTTTTGCTTCATTTTATTATGAAAAAAATTTTTTTTAAGTTGTGGTTTAAGGTAGTTCTTTAGGATAGATGCCAAGGTAACTAGTTAATACTGTTTTAAAATCAGGCTCTTAATTAAAAATGCTTAATTTGTGCAAGAAAACTACATGTTAAAATGAATTTGGAAAGATTAGATTGGAATTGCCTCAAATTCAATTAAGCCACACTGCATGGACGTGCTGGGAATATCAATACAATCACTGTAAATTTTGTACAAACTGATTTGTTGCATTATCTTGCTCATCTAACATACGGTACTTTTTGTGTCCATATTGCAGACGGCAACTCCAAACTAACATGGCAGTCAGACTGTGTGATGTGGCTTCTCTGCTTAGAAGTGGTTCGTGGGCAGCAGAGCCTTGGACCGGGGTCTGTGGGATTTTTCTTAAATTCTGTAGGCTACTTTTTTTTAGCATGTTGCAGGAGTGCTGAGGCCATACCAAACACTTGAACTTTTCATTTGGCATACTAATTATTCTTACATTTAACCTATTGTGGTATGGCCATCATTAGGATATAAAGCACATTGCAATTTTAGTGGTATATGTAGCATCAGAACCTGCTTTTGTATGTAACTTTTATTATCTTAATTAGGATTTAGTGCAGCCTCAAAAGAGTGACAAGCTTTTTTAAAAACAAAAAACAAAAGTTTTGGTATGGTCTGAATACTAAGTTACCGTAATTTTTTTCATTCTGTTTACTATGTATTTTTTTGGTTACTAAATTTTGAAGTTATTTACAATTCCTGATGCTTAAAAAAAATGTCAAAATTGTAAATCTGGCTGAAAATTATTTGCCCAGTAACTGTTGAAAGAGTTTGCATTCTGTGAACAGTTGTGTTGAGCCTATCAATGGAATATGCATTATTTGTAAAATATAGCACATTAGTATCATTTTATTCTGAGCAGATGGTCCTATAGCTGAGAGATGCTGTAATTTTCAGCGCACACAGCCTACTGCAGCTGTTCACTTGAATGTTGGCTTAGGAGCTCATTCTTGCCACCTGAACATGGAAATAAATGTGCAATTAAGTGAGGAGTGTTTGTTGTCCTTGCTAAATCCTGCTAATTTCAGTCAATGAACACTTTATATTTCAAATGCCATCCCAGTGAGCTTTAGTCCGAACCTCGTATTTGGGTCTCATGTAGTCTCCACATATACCCTAAGTTTTTGATTAGTGATTTGTTTCAATTGGCCTTGGCCACTCTCATCTTGCAGATCATTGTTTTCCTGACTGCTGGACAAAGGTTAATCTCATGTGCATTTTCCTGTGGAAAGAGTGACCCTGGGCTAATATTCTATAAACTGGAACGGTTATGCTTTATTAGCAAATCTGAAACCTCCTTTTGCAGTTTCAGATAAACTGGTTAATTATAATAAAATGCATATCTTGAATTGCTTCCGGTTTTTTTTTCTAATACAGATTTCCAAAGGTTTCTTTATTTCTCTTCACCTCTGAAAATACATACTTGAGAGAGGTATTTTGTAGCTTGCAGAGTAAACAACCCATTTCTTTTGAAAAGGAAATGAAGTTTGGAAGGGGTTATAGTTGGTTTGCTATTTCACAGATAGGCTGGATTTTTGTCTCCAGTTTTTCACCCTGACAGCACGGCTCTTGTCCAGTCTGACCAGTCTCAATCTGCCTGTGCTGCCTTCTTTTATAAACATCTCTTGGCAGTAGAGTTCTTCCTGTTTGCTTATCCATGGTTGTGCCGTTTTGTTTTTCTTAGGCAATATGCTTTTTAAGACATTTTTCCCCCTCCCTTCTTGTAACAGCCTTTGCCTCTACTTTGCTTTTTTTTTTAATTTTTAAAATTTTACCTCAAATTCTTTGCCTTTTGTATGTTAAACTTTCCCTAAAACTAGCATCCTGTCAATTCAGGATTGTCAGTTTTGTAGTTCTTTGTGGAGCTGAAAGATTGATGGACTATGAAGGATAATCCTTTCAACGATGCTTGGATTTTTGGATTCCCCCACAATATTGGGTTCTAAAGTAGAGAGTTTTTGGAAGATAGTTTTAGAGAATTTGGGGCTGTGGTTTGTAACTCGTTCAAAGAGCATAGAATTGGTTTTTAGGAAACTAGATCTAAATTTGCTTAGTAAGTGATTTTAAAAGGAGCCTGAACAGTTTGAGGCCATTTTCCCCAACTCTACTGTTTACTCTGTATTTGGAGTTTATAGATACCTTATCCCTTGCATTTTCAACAGGTTTAGGTACTCAAATGAAAATTCCTTGGACTGGTCTGTTTGCAAAAATTGACATATTTGCATTGTTGTTTTGGTGAACTGGATAGGTTTTTTGTTTTTGTTTTGTTTTTTTCCTTTAAAGTCAGAGTCAAGGCAGAATATCACTTGGAATTGTTTGGGGATTTTATTTTGATGCTGTAGATCAGCTGCGTTGTTGGTGACCTTTAGCTGCCAAGGTTGACAAGAATGGCTTGTTAGATTCACAGGGTCCACCAAGTACTCAGTTTATTCCCCAAGTTATCCTGCAAACCCTGACATAAGACATTTGCTATTTTCTTATTTCTTAGAGATATAAGATACTGTCAATTAAAAAGATTTTCAATATGTAACCAAAACAGTACATGTTGACAAATTTAATTTTCCAAGTACTCTTGCTCCTTGATTTTAATTAATGGATGTCTGTCAGTTTTAGAATAAACTCCTAGGCTATCTAAATATCTCTGCAAAGTTAGGGTTCTTTTTTTTTTTTTTTTCCTTTGTTTCTGGTAGCATGTTAAACACTTACTTTCTGGTATTTTTAGTCAGAATTTAATTCTGTGCCCTTTGCTACTAAATTTCCTCAACTCTGTGGACACAGCAGGTGAGTAAGGATTGTGGATAGATCCAGAATGGGGTTCTAGAGAATGTTAAAGATGTAAATTGTGCTTTCGTGCATGTATGGAATATGTATGTGAAAAGTACAGCTGTGATCTTAAATTGAACAGCTTAATGTGAAGTAAAAGTTAGCATAGGTGTTGTACTTTTTGAAGCTTTGTTGTTATTTCAGCAGGACGACTTGTGTCTAGTGACAAGTGTTTAAATTTTTGGATGGAATCTCTAATAGTTTGTGAAATATGAATTCTGACATTTCTTATTTTCTCTGTTTTCAGCAGGTAATTGCTGCCATGGAAACACAACTGTCTAATGGGCCAACTTGCAATAACACAACCAATGGTCCCACCACCATAAACAACAACTGCTCGTCACCAGTTGACTCCGGGAACACAGAGGACAGCAAGACCAACTTAATAGTCAACTACCTTCCTCAGAACATGACACAGGAGGAACTAAAGAGTCTTTTCGGGAGCATCGGAGAGATCGAGTCCTGTAAGCTTGTGAGAGACAAAATTACAGGTATGCAGTTTTAGATAAGGTTCCTCACATGTGAATGATTATGTTTCAAGGTGTGAGAAGTTTGCTGCCTGTAAATCATTCAGTGCTAGAATTTTACACATCTAGATTTTCTCTGTTATTTAGCTACATCAGCAGTATGAAACTTTAAGTTTTAGAGAGTTTTAAGTTTTCCTTTCAAAGCATAAAATATTTTTTATAAGCAGTATATATTTAACTGGACTTTTATATAATCTGAACTATACAATAACATCTTTGAAATTGTTTCAAAGTTGTACGTGTATCCAGAGCAGCAAGCATCATGTTAACCTTTAGTGTTGAGCTTGCATGGTTTAACATTTCAACAATGAAATGAGGGGAGAATTGGTGTTTAGCAGAGGAAAATGACCTTAAAATGTCCTTTTCCTTAAGTCTCTGTAGTTTTGCTTATGTGACCAAGTAAATGGTAATACTGACATTGTCAGTGTATAAATATTTGTACAGATACAATTTGAGTATGGCAAGATCTTAGCTTCTGTCTGTTAACAAGAAAGGAGAAAGTGGTATCTGAGTGCTTCTCTTAAAAGATAAGAATGAAAGGATGAGTAATTTGGCTTTTAATAATGGCACATTTTGAATATTAGGTAGTGGAAAATCTCTTTAGTATTTTGGAGGATTTGACTAAACTTTTAGAATAAAGCAAAACCTGAGTAAGTGTTCTTGGCCATAGAAGGGTTGATACAGGAGTTGTTTGCAGACACTGAAAATGGATGAAGTGTAGACACTCTGTAGCTTTTTCATGTTATTGTTAAATATGAGTAGTGCATATCAAATGGTTTATCACCAGAATATTAAACTAAATATTTGAAATAAGTAAGCAGTTTGAGAAGTTGGACCAAGAATTTGAACTTTGACTGATCATGTGACCTTGGACAAGTCAGCTGTTGGCTTCAGCTTCAGGTTTCCTTGGTAAAATGAATCAGAAGGCAGAGGAAGAGGTCCCTAGCTAATTTCTGGAGCCAACTGTGGCTTTTTATGGGATGATACCTTTAGCTGTTCTTTTATCGAGAGAGAAGGGCTTATTGTCTCCAAAGTGCCTTAGAGCTGTTAACCTGGGCTTGGCCTCGTGGTCGTATTTACTCGAGATGCAGATTGAGGTTCACAGAAAGAATTTATTCATTAAAATCAAGTAAAAACTAAGTAAGACTTGTTTATCATCAGTCCATAATTATATTTTAACTAATTGTGTTACTTAGATGTTCACCATGATAATCAGGAAGGTTTGTTTTTTGTTTTTGAATGTTGGTTAAAAAATGGACAATATTTTTCCATCCCCCCCCCCCCAAATTAGTGTGAGCAGTATACATAAAATTTGTTTAAAAAAAAAAGTTATTGAAAAGTTGGGAAAGATAGAGAACAAATACTTTTTATTAACATGTGTCTGTCCTGATACTGAATTTTATGTTTTTAGCAAAACAGCATCTTTTTATGTGTGCATTTTGTAGCCTCTTTGACATAAATGTGATAAATGGTGTTAAGGTTTTGATATAAATGATGAGGGTTCTGGTTTGACTGCTTAGTTATCTTATTTAAAAATGATGCTTGAATTAGTTGCAAAGGTCACATTTTTTGTTACGATAGATGAAAGCAGTAAACAAATCATACATCCAGTCATTCAGTCATGCATTGAATTAGGCATTTTCCCACAGGAAACATCTCACAGATTTTCATCTCTTAACTCTGGTCAGTCTTGAATTGTCTTACTCTCTGTTAACCTTTTACTAGAGCTGTTGTGTGGCAAACTGGATAAATTTGATTTCTTTGTCTTCATTCCGTTAGCTTCTCTGGCTTTATGTGGAGGATGGTGGTAATAGAACCACAGTGCATGGGTAATACGGAGTAGTACATGGTTAGATACTTAGGTGCTGCCAAAGCGTGTTAATATTTGTTGTTCATTTCTTTCACTCCCCCACTCCTTGGTCTTTTCATGGACAGCTGGATAATGAAGGTTTCCATCCTAGTAATATTTCTGTTTAAAATCTCTCATAAGCAAACCAAGTACCCAAGAAAATGAATAGTAAGCACCAAACATCGAAAAGTTGTTTTTATTAAAGTTAGTTCCATGAGATTTAGTCATAAATATTCCTCAAAACAAGTGTTCCACTAACAGACAAGTTTGAGAAAAACTCCACTCCACAGTTTACCACTTAAGAACCATACTGCAGATCATTAACATATTAAAAACTATGTTAAAATCCTGCAGTAAAGAAACCAGTTTGATTTACAGTTCCACCCATCTTATTTAATCATAGAACTCTGGGGAGGGGGTGCTATCTCCATGACCCTAGATTTCCATTGAGCGTGTTACTTTGGAAGTCATTTGCTAACTAGTTATCAGACAGTCTGTAATTCTGCCATAAAACCTGTTCACATCAATAAAATATGAACATGTTTCATGAAGTGAACATCCATGATAATGAACTATAAATTAAAAAGTTGAGTAGACATGTTAGAATACTAAGGACCTCATCTATTAACCCTGTTTGGATTTGTACCACCAACATCTTATTCTTGGTATGGGTTAAATAAGCATTCAGAAGGTTCTGACTCCTTTAGCTTCAAACAGTTACCTTAGATTTTTTTGTTGTTGTGTTACTCTGAGTTTCTTAGTAAATACTTGTATTGAACAAAGTAATCTAGTACATAGATTTCTGAAACTGGGTTTAGAATTGTTACACTTGGCAAAGTGGGCATATTTTCTGAAGAAACTACTTATTAACATATCTCTGAAAGGTTTTGAAAGAATCTGTGGGGATTTGAACCCCACTCTGGTCTTTAGCATTAGTCGTCCTGAGCAGTTTTTCAGTATATTCTTTTACAGTCGGGGCAGAGTTTTTCAGTCACTCTAATTATCCAACTTAGTCTTATTTCCTGGGGGAGCTAGTGGGCCAGCTCCTGCTATCTGATTTTGTAGGAGCATTTAATTGATTGTGTTGTAAGATAACTGGGATCACTCTGTGTGAAGAAAATTTAAATTCTGCCCCTCCCTTTTCACTTTCATTAAGTCTTTATTTAAATAATGCTAAAATTAGGAAACTATATCTTAAGTACAAAATACCTAGTTAGGAAAGTATGAGCCTCTTTCCTAAGTCCTAAAAGTGTACAATTTTTAGGTTGTGTCGGTGTTTGCAAATTAAACCACTATTTAGATATGAGGATTAGGAAACTACATTACAAAACATCTTCAGTTTCAAATACAGTAATCTTCTCACTAGTCGAAATTCTATGTATCATGTTGTTTGTTGGGCTCTCGCTTTTGGCTCATGCCAGCTTTATGCTTCGCCTGTTTCCTATCTATAGGTATTAATTATGAGAAGCTTCTGTTTGTACAGCTTAGCTGACGTCGGTTGGTCCCTCTGAGTTCTCAAATGCACTTCAGAGTCCTTGACACCTGCTGATGCTGCATTCTAGAGGAGTGAAATGGATTTTATGATGCAAGGAATGAATAATAGAACGTTAGAGTTGGAAAAACCCTTGAGGTGACCTTAGCCAACTCCCTCACTGACCAGAGATGAGAGGCCTAGGTTTGCTGACATGTCGAGTTCAAGATACATGTCTATTAAGTGGCAGAGTGGGGACCCTAATTCTGGCTTTCTCATTCTTTCCGAGCATGTTTCCTCCTTGCCTTTTTGTTGGAGGGCCAGAACTCACTCTTCAAAAGCTAGCACAGGGCCAGCAGTTGAATTTCTTTTGAGACATATAACTTTTCCAAGATCACACAAGGGCATCATCTGGTGAGTGGTGAGTCTTCCACAAGAGGAGAATGGAAGATTTTTGAGGGTCAAGGACTGAGGGATACATAAAACTAACGCGATCATCCATGCTTCTCTAGAAATTATATAATCCCTGATTGTCAGTTTAGGTAGTCTATCCCAGTGACTGCACGATCCAAGTCTGGCTGCACATCTTTACCTGAGGGAATTTTTAAGAATAAATACTTGGGAGGCCTTGAAAATCTGTTGTCAAGAAGGATCTCTCAGTGATTTGATGGGGGAGTCAGTTTGGTATTTAAAGTCTGGTCAGTAGAATACGTGCATTGGAATCACTTGGGATGACTGTTAGAAACACAAGTTCCAGGGCCCTGCCCAGACCTACCTTGGGCATCAGTCTATTCAGGGAGGGCCTGGAATGTGGGAATTACCTGGGAGTTACAGACTTCTTTTTCCTGAACATTTTGCAGGAGATGATAGAGCCAGGGATTTCCAGGTCTGTCTGAATTCTGGCTGGAAGTGGGTGGGACAGGTGGGTAGTGCCCAGCTGTGGCAGACTTAAGTTTCAGGTGCTGTTCCCTCTCCAGCTTTTGATCTCTTGGGTTTCAGGGCTAGAAACATTGAGTGTAGAAGTCACTGGGCTGTGTCTTTCTGAATACCCGACCTGTCCCTAGAAGAGTGTGTGTGTGTGTGTGTGTGTGTGTACGTGTGTGTGTGTACGTGTGTGTAAGTGTGTAATCAAAACTCCCTAGAAGAGTGTGTGTGTGTGTGCACATGTGTGTAAGTGTGTAATCAGTTTTTAAAACTCCGGGGTAGTTTGTTCTGTGGCTGTTAACTTTTCCTTCCAAAAGAGAAGATAAGAGAATTATAGTTGAAGACCTCAGGAAATGAGTGTTGCTCTTTCACATCTTAAATGTGATAACTTCACTCTTACCCTAGGAATTGTTGAGGGGGGGTCCTGTGCTGACCCCACAAGCTGCCAATTAGAAGCTTTCAGACAAAAGGAAAAAACAAAGGCCAAAACAGACATAAAGAAATACAAATTACAGGGGCCCAGAAGGAGGGGCTTTGCAGATGTAGATTATCTATGGACAGGAGGTGCCTTGGGTAAGAACACAGACCTCTTCTCTGCCCCCCCCCCCCGCCGCCTTCCTGAAAGTGAAGTCTCATATAAAACATGAGGGATCTTAGCTAGGTTTAACGTATGTCTCTGTTGCTTCCTGAGAACTTGAAAGTTAGTTTTTAATGCTGGTTTATTTTATGAGGATAATATGATTTTCAAACTTTATTTTGACAGCATGGTATTTCCCCCTCTTTTTAAAAGCAATCTTAGCTCCTCAGGATTGAAAGAGATAAGTGGTATTTTATTAGTCTAATGCATACCTTCAAATTTAATAGCTATTTTTTTTTAACTGTGATGAAGTCAGTCACAGTGAGCCCAAGGCTGTGATGAACATTAATTTGAAAAAAGTGGTTTTGTGCATCAGTTGCAGTCTTTAAGTCAGTTGATAGTTGTAGGTATTTATAGTATTGAGAGGTTAATAATCCTGATTCTTGCAGACAAGTGGTTGAAAAGGGCAGGATGGTTGAATGAGTTGGTGGGTGATGATAGTTTAATAAATACCTCATTTTTGCTGACTCTGGGTGTATTTAGTTAGAAATTTGGCACAAAGGCTGGGCGTATGCCCAGGTGTTCACAAAACAAGAAAACTTGGCAGCACAGGGTAAATGCTTTGCTGCCGAGTATATTAACTGTGGAATATAATACATTTGAATATGTCCATCTTTAGATTTTAGTGGCTAAATTTGTATAAAATGAAATTCATATAAAATAAGATGAAATTTATTTTTTCATGGTATTGAAGAAACTATCAAAATGGTATTGAAGAAACTTTATCAGTATATCTTAAAATTACTTTTCTGTGTATCCTTGTTTCTTCCAAAGGTCATGACTAATCAGTCATTTCAAAAATCTTATGTTACAAATTGAGCTTTTTATAAAGTTTTAGGGAAAACTATAAAATTTATGCTTTGTTTTTTCCACTCAGACCTTTAACTTGGTGTTTTATAGAATAATTTTCAAAGTGTCAGTATTGATGATAGGATTTAAGAAACTAAATACATTGGTTTTTAAATTTCTTTCATTTTAATTTTTTATTCATTGTCAGGGAGAAAAAACTTTCCCTGTACCCTCTTAATTTGCAAGCCCCCAATTACTGAACCTAACAAAAGACAGGTTACACAGTGTTATATGTCCACTGTATCTCAGTAAAATCAGGGAGAAAAGGGCTTACCAGGAGACGTGGCAGTACTGTTTTTACTAATATTTCACATGCATTGGGAGTTCACAGAAAAGAAATGAAACAAAGAAGTGGCTAGTCTCTGGGGCTTGTATACCATTTTAATAAAGCAGAGGGGATTTGGGTTCTGAGGGTGGATAAACTGCAGGGAGTGACCAAGAAAATATATAGGGGGAAACTAATGGAAGACGAGAACGATTTTAGCAGGGTTTATTTATGCAGCTTCATCTTGGTGCTGGTTCTCCATCTCCATTGGTAAGAGTGGCTCTCCTTTTCCTGATAGAGGAGAGGGGAACACTTTCACAAGGGAAGTTTATAACCTGTTTTTAGGCAGAAAAAGCTAGGGCAGAGAAGAGTACTCTTCTGCATCTGTTGATTCTTAATTGCCTTTAACTCAAAATAATCCTTGTGCCTATAAGTGCCATAGTTTGGGATGAGAGGACAGGGCATATTCTGACTCTCTTCACTGTGAAATAAGTTTAACTCTTCAGTTAGCAAACTGAAACAGAGTTTCTTCTGATTGTTGTTGTTAGTTGCTAAGTCCTGTCGACTCTTTGGGACCCCATGGACTGCAGGACGCCAGGCTTCCCTGGCCTTCACTATCTCCTGGAGTTTGTTCAAACTCATGTCCATGGAGTTGGTGATGCCATCCAGCCATCTCATCCTCTGTCACCCCCTTCTCCTTCTGCCTTCAGACTTTCCCAGCATCAGGGTCTTTTCCAATTCTGGCGTGTGTGGACAGGACATATTCTAACTCTCTTGTTTATGAAATAAGACTAACTCTCAGCAAACAGAAACAGAAAAGTTTCTTCTTCTGATAGTCTGTGGTAATGAAACCTTTAAGTGACTAGTTTCTGAAAGGAAAAACATCTATTGTGAGGATATGGACGAGTTTGAAAGAGAACCATTCTCAATTAATTTGTAAATTATCTGTATTTTTCTTTCTCTCTTTTCTTGATGGTGATCTTTGTATTGCTTTGTTTTATTGCATGAGAAAAAAAAAACGAAGTGTATTGTAACTCCCAAGAAAGGTCACCTGGTTTCCCAGCAGCTTTCGAGGAGCTTCCCTGGTGGCTCCGATGATGAAGTCTGTCTACAGTGTCAGAGACCTGGGTTCAATCCTTAGGTCAGGAAGATTCTCTGGAGAAGGAAATGGCAACCCACTCCAGTATTACTTCCTGGAAAATCCCATGGACAGAGGCGCCTGGTGGGCTAACAGTCCGTGGATCACAAAGAGTCAGACACAATTGAGTGATGAACACTTCCCCTTCCTATCACTTTACTGTGAACGTGAGATTGAACCTGTTGGTTAAATGAAGGTGAGTTTTGACTTTGTACTTTTTTAGTCCTTCTTGCCCCTGAGACTTCTAGAATGACCATACCTGTTTTGCCAGTAGATTTGGAACATAGTGTTTTAATGCCCTTGACTTTTTCCCTTAGTTTGATACAAAACACAAACTTTGTTAATGTATTCGAATTTAAGGATATAGTTGAAATTCTTCTGTGAGGATTTCTCCCGTTAAATTATAGCAAGATATGAATGGCCTGAGTGTTCTTCAGACCTTTCCATGGTGTTTCTTCTAGTTTTTGTCTACTTGTACTTTGGAAAAAGTATACATACACGCATGTGTACATCAAGTGATGTAAAATAGAAACCATTTTCAGTTTTATTACTTAGTAGCTGTCATCATAATGATGGAAAATGTAGATGAGAAAAAAGATGGTGAAGTAAATGAGAGAACATACAGAACAAATTCTGATCCAGGAATCCTTCCTCTTTTTTAATCTATGTAATGTTAAAATCCTGTTTCTCAGGTATGCAGTTGATTTATCAATCTGTTTTTCTTTTGATGGTTTTTTTTCCTGTTTTACTGCCTTATCTATTGCACCTGCCTTTGCTTTTTTAACTTTCTAAATTATGAGTACAGCAAAGTGTTTTTATTTTGCACCTGTTGGAGCATTTTAAGTGTTTCTTGAACAGAATAGTTGATCATTGAAACTAAAGCTGTGCTTCAGAATACACTTCCTTCTTTTGTGCTTGTTTTAAGTTGCCTGACTTTAATTTGAGTCCACCGCTGCTACTGAATTTTGAGAGCTGAGAAAACCATGAGTGTCTTTTTACAGCTCAAAGCGCTAACTTAAAAAAATATTTTCTGACATTTTACTTGTGAGCATCTTTTGATCTGTCGGGCCTGTGCAGTGGCTCGGTTAGCATATTTTACTTAATAATAATTTTTCTGCTGTGCTGCATGGCTTGCAGGATCTTAGTTCCCTGACCAGGGGTTGAACCGGGGCTGTGGCAGTGAAAGCCTCCTAACCACTGGACTGCCGGGGAATTGCTTAGCATGTTTTACTTACTAATGTATCTGGTTTTGCTTCTTAAAGTACCAGAATGTCAATATTTTGACATCATTGGATATCCCTTTATGGCTGATGGTGTCTTCATACATTTTCTGAGGAACTTCAAGCTGCATTGGCAGCTCCTCCCAAGTATTGTGAAGAGATGGAGTCTCATTTAAAACTACCTTTTTTGTGATTTAACTACCCAGTAATCTCTTCTATCAGCTTAGGCAGTTGACGGGTGACAGCAGAGGCCACGGCCTAGGACCTGCCGTCCTCCCTGTTGGAGGGTCTTAGGCACAGCCTGCCTTGTCCGGTGCAGTCCTGTGACTCAGCCTGGGCCAGCCCCCAGGCAGAGCACAGAGCAAGTCTGTTCAGCCAGAAGAACCATTAGGGCTTTCCTGTCTTTCAGATCAGCTGTGATCTGCTCCTAGCATGCTGTGCCCATGCTGACGAAGATCATTTCTTTGGAATCCAAACAGTAAAAGTTGAATATGGTGCCCTGAAGCCCAGAGCACCTGGGGTGGGCTGCGTGCAAGGAGGGGAGACAGCCATCTCAACCTCTTAGGGCTCAGGAGACTGCTTGGCCACTTCAAAAGAAGAGGGGAGAAAGGGGGGTTTTAGTTTAAACTCTGTTGTTAAGCGTTCCTTCCCATCTTTCCATGTGAAATGGACTTTGAATGCAGTGGTAATAGGATTTACCAAACCCCTGTGTATACCAGGGTTGTTATTAGCTTAACTTGGGATCAAGTTGTTGGGATTAACAAAGAAATGAGACAAAATGCGTCCTATCTTCAACTCCCCTGCTAGGGAGATGGGCTAAGGAGCACAGGTTTTCGAGGTTTTAGCCTAGAAAGAACATGTTGCACTTATGTTCAAATACAGGCCTAGCCATTTCCTTGTATTGTAGCATTGTTTGCGTTATTTGACTCTGAGCTTGTTTCTTCCAGTAAAGTGCTTAGCACATAAGGGCACTCTTTCTCTCTCTCCCCAGCCCCTTATTCATTCAGTTAGAAGACAGTTGCAGATGTTGTTTTCCTCCGGGCAAACTGATTGAAAAAAGAAAAATCAAATAAATTGGTTGTCTTAGAGTTCTTAGATTTTTCTCATGGTGTGGAAAGTTTGCAAAACATTTTCTCTTCTTTGCTTTCTAGATGACTTGACCAACAGAATTGATTTTCTAGGGATGGGACAAAGTGGGACTAGGAAGTACAAGTTGGGACTTGGGAGCCCAGAAAGATGATTAATGATACTACACCAGCCTCTGTGAGCTGGAGCACTGGAGTGTAGAGTTATTGCTCTGTGTGGTATTGTGTAACTGTTATTCAGAATGAATTAGCTTGACTTAAAATGTGAAGGTACTCAGCCAAGCTTCCCCAGTGGACTGTTAACTGGCCTGGAAGGTCAGCAGGTTGTTAAATTGAGCCATGAGGTATCAGATAGATGAAAACTAACTGAGGCTTGTTTTCACTGTTACTGATAGCTTCTTCCTTAAGATTAATATCCCTTTAATGTAAATCATAAATACCAGTACTATATATTCTGATTTCATCAAGTAAGATTTTGAAGAATAGAAATTAAGAGATCTGTGTGTTTGGATGTTAAGAAGCCCAGTGTTCCTGTAGTGTTAGGAGATCAGAGGGCTTAGGGAAAAAAAAATTGCTGTCCCTTGGTTTTCTTTTGTTGAAATATTCATTGAAAATGTTTAAAGCATTGCCTTATTCAGTCATCACAGACTTTACAGATTCCAGTTTGTGTAAACGGGGCGGTGGGGGTGGGGGTGGGGGTGGCAATTTCCATGAGGGCATGGTTAACTTAGCAGATGCAATTTTACATCTTGTTTTCCTTTTTTTGTTAAATCCTTATGCATATTGTGAATTAGAGTTTATTTTTAGCTCTTAATGAGTTCTTTCCTCATCATTGTACTTTTTGTTGAAACTGTTTTCTACATAATGCTTTGATTTTGAAGAGGGAGTTGATATGGCTCACAAGTCCTGTATCTATCCCCAGCCTCCACTCCAGCTCAACTAGAATTTGTATTTTTTCATTTGAAGTAATAGATCTGGTTATCTATTACTTTGTAGAGAAAATGTGGTGATGCCCTTGACTCTTCACCACCTGTTTGACCTTTGCGATTTATCCTAAGAAGGATTTAAAGGAGGCATAGCTGCTTGTAAACAGGTAAACCAGAATTATTTCATTGTGTTCAAGATCACTGAAGCCTGAGGGAGCAGTTTTATTTCTTCATATTTTGATGCTTTACATTCAGTCTTAAGGAAGTCACTGGGTCATTAACACCTTAGCTTCCAGGATACTGTGTTCTGAATCCTTCTTCCTGATCCTGGTACTTGTCTCTGAGAGCTTTTTTCATATCAGTAAAATGAATTACAGTTTGCTTTCAGTCCACTTTAATAAAATGTGCCTAAATCGACTGCTTATGGTGTGTCAAATCAGTTGACTTCTCTCCTCCTGTAAAATAAAGGTGCTTTCCTAAATGATCTAAAGTCTTATCTAGCCCTAGATGTCTGTGACCTTTCTCCTTTGTGAACGTTAACTGCTAAGTTAACTCTTGAGCATAGTGCCAAGGGATTCTGACATGTATGGTGCAGAATCATTCTGCTTTTCCGGAAGAATGATTTGGGATCTAATATTTAAGCTCAAGATATTTAACTAGGGTGTTTTTCTGTTTTTTTTTTTTTAAAAAACTCTTAGTATTCCTGGGCATTTATTTCGGGGGTTAATTCCCTTCTTTCATTTTATAATCAGGTTAAAATACAGAATTGTCAATATTGATTTGTTACTGTGTTTTTTGTTAACGCATTTCTTTTTGTAAGTGCTGGAAATTGAAAGCCTTTGCAGAAAGGCATGATGGCGTATCATTTTTCAATGCAGTAATGTCCTCCAATTCCATATTTGGGGACGTTAAAAACAGACCTAATGAGCTCTTAAAAATCAAAATGTGAAATCTTCTGAGCTTAGGTTCCCTGATCTTACTAGAGATTTTAGTTCTCTGAGTGTTTATTGAAAACAACATATGTGGACGTAGCTATCGGGGAAGGAGGGCATCTAATATTCTTTGCTGGTTTCTAGGGCTGGACAGAGACTTTTTGAGAGTCCCTCTCCCTTTTTGGTGGGGCAGTGGTAAGATGCTGCCAGTGAGCTTAATTTAGTGTATACAGTTCTTAGGTAATTTTGGTTAGGTGAAAACAAACGTCTAAGAGGGCGGGGTGAGGCTTATCTGCTTCTTAAGACTAAATTCTGCCATAGGTACAGGCATCAAGCTAGCCGGCTGTAATTGACTGATAAATTACTTTGCAAGCTTGATGGAAGTCCTAGTTCTCTGTTCTTTTTTGAGGTGCTTCGAACACCTTTTATGAAATGTTCACTGTGACTGACAGCGTTCCAGGGGTGGGGATCTGTGCCCTCTGTTTGCATCATGCAAAAAGAAATCCTTTTGAACAAAGGCTGAACCCAGACTTTGTCGTGTTCAGGTTCTGTCCGTAAGTGTACAAGTGAAAGACCCCTTGGATTCTTGTGTCCTATCGATAGAAGGCTGGATAGTGTCTCTAAACTAGTTTAACACATCTTGAATACCTTTAATTTTACTAATGAAACCACCATTTCTAATGCTCAGTACACTAATTAACAAATAAGTAGCTTAAGCAACAAAAACGCTTTTTGACATTCATTATAGTAATTAGCAGAGAATTGGTTGTTGACTTAGATACAGATGGTAGATAGTCTTGTAACTAGGCACTTTTGGAGATTTGTCCTTACTTGTGTTACGACGAACATGAATAACATCACATTGATTCATGACAAATTAAAGAAAAATTTAACTGTGGTAAAATCTACACACCATAAAGTTGACCATGTTGACCATTTTAAGTGTATATGTGGCATTAAATATATTCACAGTGTTGTGCAGCCATCACCACTATTTCTAGAACTGGTTCATCATTCCAACCTGAAACTCTGTACCCATTCAACATAACTCCACACGCTATTTCCCTTAGCTCTTGGCAACCACCGTTGTACTTTTTATCCCTATGAATTTGTCTGTTCTGGGTAAAACAGTGAAGTAGTTCGGTATTTGTTATACCAAGGTTTTCCAGGTGGTGAATCGGTAAAGAATCTGTCTACCAGTGCAGGAGACACAAGAGTCACAGGTGTGATTTCTGGGTTGGGAAGACCCCCTGGAGTAGGAAATGGCAACCCCCTCCAGTATTCTTCCTGGAGAATCCCATGGACAGAGGAGCCTGGCGGGCTGCAGTGTGTGGGGGTCACAGAGTCAGACACAACTTCTCACACTGAGCAGGACCTTATGCCAAAGTTTTTTTTTGTCATGCCATGCAGCATGTGGGATCTGACTTCCCTGACCAGGGATCAAACCCCTGCCCCTTGCGTTGGAGGTTCAGCGAGTTAACCACTGCACCTGCAAGAAAGTCCCCGAGAGTGTCTTAAAAGTAAATTATAGCAGTTGTTTTAAGAGACGCTAAGTTTTTGTCTTGGGCCATGGGCTTTTCTGCATATTTTTATTTCCTTTTATTTCAGTGTGCCTTCAGGAACCAACCCCTCCTTTTGAAATATTTTCTTGTTTTCAAACTTGGTTCTTGCCACTTTCCCTGTAAAAGGAGTATCCAAGAAGAAAAGAGTGAATTTGTACACTATTTCAGTAGATTGCCTGCTCCTTGCAGGGACTTCATCTCGCCCATTTGCAGTGGTCCAGCCTGGTTCGGGCTTGTTTCTTCTTTGGAAGTTGCCTCCAAGCTCCATGGCGTATGGGCAGGCCCCTGGAGGAAGGTGGGGTGGTGGCACACGCAGTAGATTCAGGGAAGAGAACCAAGCAGCTTTGCGCCCCAGCGGTCCTCTCTGCCTTCACACTCGTCTCGCTCCCCTTCTGGAGAGGCGTGCCATCCAGGGACAGCCGCCTGTGCGGCATCCTGGGACACAGGGCAGTGGCCTCAGACTTCTTTCTCTTTATCTTGCTTCATCCCTTCTTCTGCTGAGAACCTGAAGGCTGTCTTGGCAGAAAGCTGTTGCTCAATAGAAGGAGCCAACGAGGAAAAAGTAGAATTTCTCTTCTATAGTTTTAGCTTTACCTTCTGGTTTTCCTCCTTCTCTAGCATTCCTTTTGCCCATCCCATCCCACCTCCCCTAAAAAACAAAGAAACACGCACGCACCAAAAAAAGAAAAAAGAAAAAAAGATCCAGCAAGGGAGATCCCTTTTTAGACCACTGGAACAATTGCTATAGTAAAGGAAGCCTTAAGCATCTTCCCACTGCACCTTTGGGAGACAGATGCTAATGTAGGTTGAATGTAGAGGCAAGTGGTCTGTGGCCTGTTTCTGCCTTTACATTATTTCAAATTCTGTGTTACTGAGTAGAGCAGTCTTCCTTTAAAATTTTAGGTCCCATTTCTTGGCCTCTTGCCTTCTCTCTTGGCATCTGCGAAATGCCTGCTTGGCTACAGGAACATCATTCCACACTTGTTGACTGTATTTATTTTCAAATGCTGGCTATTGACAACTTAAGAGCAATTGCACCAGTTGAGAGTTGGAAGAAAGCCTGTGGTGGAGGTGTTAATAAAATAATTTTTTAAAGGTAATCCTTCTTATGGTTTAAGGTCTTAATTCCAGCTTCATACAGGCTTCTCCACACTGCGTTCTTTGTGGGGAGCTTCCGAAGGTCTCTTTTTGCCATAGGGAAGAGCGACTTCTGGAGCTGGAAGGTCTTGTCAGTTGTTGGTGGTGAGGGTGGCTCACATTAGCAGCTTTTCTTAACTGAGAACATTGGCGCACTGGAGAACATCTGCCAGGCTTGAGTACTTGATTTCAAGGTGGTGGCTGTGTCTCTTAAGAGATCCTGAGTCACAACATACCCTGCTAATCTAACTTCTTACATTATCGGCACCTTATTTTTCAGGTGAGTTAAGAGTTGGAGGGAACTGGTCACAGTTTGCAGAGGGGAATGAAGAATGCTCTAAACAGTGACTTGTTTTTGAGCCAGGATTTAGCAGCAGTTCGTCCTGTGTACTCCACATCAGGAGTGTGATTTGGAGAAGGTCTGGCTCACTAGTGAGTTGTTGATTATTCCATTTGATGGTTGAATCTTTGTTGCAGTCTTTTTATTGAACAGAAATGAGAGAGGTATTTCTTTTCAGTTTGTATGGAGAAATCTGTAAAGACCCTTCATGTATCCGAGAGGATTGTCTGACTTCATTATGACCGTTCCATATTGAGATAATCTCTTTCCTCTCTCTGTCCCTATCTTAAGTATAGGCAAGGGGCCAGTATGGGGCCCAAGTAGGATCAGTTAGGTACTTTCTCCCAGAACCTCAAGGAAGTGATGGAAGGATGAGATGGTGATGGTGGCCTGTCTCATTAGACACGCTGTCTGTCTGACCTCTGGGATGATGGCTCTTTTCACTGCTTAGCCCACTGGAGCCTGGTTCTTGGCTCCTCTTGATTCTAAAAATTTCTGTACCTCTTCCAATAAATTCCCTTTTGCTAGTTAGCTGAAGTCAGTTTATGTTACTTCTAGAACTCTAGTGAAACAATTTTTGCTTAATTCACATTTCTGTCTCTGTGTGTCAAAATTTACTTTTCAATACACCCAAAAGTAAGTTTACCGATTTTTTGGAGGAGTGGAGTTGGTACCACTTTGACTCAGAAGAGTAACTTTTATGATTGCTTAGAAGTCCTTGTTTTGAGCTTGTCATCTTTCCACAGAGGGCTCTCAGAAAAGGTGCAGATTCTGGCCTCACTTTCTAGGTAAAACCTCATTTAGGCCAGAACGTTTTCCATTAGGAAGTTATTTGAATCAGAATGGGAGATTGAGCCCTTTTCTGGCTCAGGCCATAAGACATTTCCAGTTAGTTGGAAACCTTTCATACCTGTATTATTCTAACCTGAACTTTCAGTTCTTTAACATAGCATGTGTGTTCAACTAGATTCTCTAAAGCATTTGTGATGTGGAAGAAATTAAGCTGCAGTCTAGAGTCTTCAGACTGCTTCGTGGAGACAAAGGTGTTGTGATTTATTATTTTGGTTTGTTCGGAACAGCTTTTAACCTTTGAGTCTGAAGTTTGTTTAAGGACTATTTTTCACTTCCAAAAAAACCCAATTACCCCTTTTTGTATAGTACTCTGCATTGCCAGTAATCCTCTAGGCTTTGCATCCTGACCATTTTCCAGGGTCACAGTTTTCCCTCCTTTGAACCTGTTAAATTTGTCATGTCTGTAATAGATGAACTGCCCAAGAGAACTGCTTACTCGCCCTGAGACTTAGCTTTGAGGAAAACAAAGGCTATCGGTAAAGATGTTTGTCTCTGTTTTGCAAGGTATGTATGAATGTGTATTTTATAAAGTCATTTGTCCCTGTCTTTCAAATAGTTGACTCGTATTTGATCCACGTTGTCGTTGTTGGAGGGAAACCAAAGTTCAAGTATAATTATGCAAAAATCATAGGTGCAATGAAGCTAATTAATAATATGCTTTCCTAAGTAACATCTTGGGACTTCTCTCCCATTTCATTATGTTTTGTGGTCAGCCTTTTTCTCCTTGAGTGTAGCCAAGAACTCCCTGAAGAATGGCTGAGATGACCAGTAGTAATGGCATTCTTAGTGATGACTCAGTTGATCTTTCTGGGTGTTTCTTCTCTGGGTTTAATCTTCAGAGGTCAGTACTGTTTGGTGGCTGCTGCTGTTTATAGCAACTGATGAGAGTCATAGACCTTATAGAAAAACAAGCTTGCTTGTGAATGACCTCCGTTTATTCCCTCTGCTTACTTAGTCATCATTTAATTAAAACCCATTGGTGTCTAGTCATGTGGGAACATAGGTAGGTATTACATTTCTACCTACCATGTAGGTGTTCCATGGGGTCAGTGGTATACATTGTCAGTATCAATTTTTTTTTTTTAACAGCTTTTAGTTCCCTTTGAAAAGATCAAACTCTAGTTTTTAATCTTTATTTTAGTATATTTATTTCTACCTAATCATTGATGCAGAATCATAACTCTTGTTTGAAATAATATCCAATCAATTTTATGTCCTTACCTTGCAGCCTCTTAGGATATTTATGTAAGCTTAAAGGATTAGAATGGGATATCTGTTCAAGTAGCTTTAAGTAAAAACACAGCATGAAGGTGAGAAGAAGGATGGCTTGGCCAGGATATTACCAGGTTTTAGGAAATGATACAGAAAATCTTTGAATAACACCTTAATTAGGCTGTAGATTCTGCACTCTGAAAACAAAAATCCTGTGGGAATTGTTAAAGTTTGACTTAGCTCTTGGTCCCTTGATTCAAATTGCCTTAGAAATTTTGCTTCTCTTTTTTTTTTTTTTTCTTAAATCTTAGATGAAAATGATAGAAAATTAAAATGAAAGAACACCTTAGCTTTGTAAAGAATGATGAAATCGAGGGCTGAGGTATCAGCCAAGATTGGGGAGTAATTATATCTTATGGTAAGATTTAAAATTTGACCAAGGACAATTATTTGATGAATTTGATAACTAATATAGTTATCACTAGGATTAACCTTTAGTTTTTTATTTCTAGATATTTCTCAACCAGGAGTCTTGAATTGCCAGGGAAGAGAAGAAATTATGGGTTAATTTCCATGTTTTAACAGTAGAAGGGCTATAATTAAGATAGCCAAGTAACATAGAATAGTTAATTGAATTTTTAAATTATATGTTTAATGTAATCTTTCATATGCTGGAGGCTTATGAAAAATAATTTGCCTTGGTTTCTTGCTTCAAAAGAATACTGTTTAGAACTAATCAGTCTTTATCTGAATTTTAAGTAAATCTCAGAGGTATCTGAGGTTTTTACACATACGCAAGTCACAACTCTATGATGATGAAGCTTTTTAAACCATAAAACAAGTTCCACTTCCTTCAGTCTTGGATGTAACATTTTAGGGAGGAGCAGAGGATCAAGACCCCAGATAAAGTATAGAAGGCTTTTGGGTTAAGGAGATGCGTTGCAATTCAGAGTATATATGTGTGGTTTCTTGCTTAAAGATTGGTAATTTAGGTATATATGGACTACCTTAATAATATTAGTATTTATTAAGAGAACTAGAATGAGCATTATTTTTGGAAATAGGGCTTAACTAGTCAGTGTTCTAGCAGCATACATAAAGTCTTCCAATTTTTCCCCCAAATAAAGAAGATTGGTTTATAATATGTAATTATTTAGTGCCCTGCTCATTTATAAATAGCAAGTAAGAAATTGTCAGCAACAAAATAGGAAAATACCTGGACACTGAGGGCTATTGAATAGTGGAATAAGGTAAGGACTTGTGTTTGGTGAAATGTTCATTTAAGTGTTGTACTTGTCATTGAATACCTAGTGTTTTGTGTAACATTCTCCAGCATAAGATGATCCTGTAATGAAAGTGGCTTACTCTACTGCACAGGCCTGAAATTATTTGTGAACCTTAACTTGACAAGAGCAAGGCAGATGGCAGAGTCATAGGGGTGAGCATTCGAGCGTGCTTTTAGTCTGGCTTTTGTCACTGACGAGGTATCACTTACTGGATCTAGGTCTTAGATGGAGCAGGAGGACATAAACTCCTCTGCCCCGTTTCTCTAGGGGACAGTTCAGTTCAGTCGCTCAGTTGTTTCCGACTCTGCGACCCCAAGGACTGCAGCACGCCAGGCCTCCCGTCCATCACCAACTCCCAGAGTTTATCAAACTCAATTGAGTTGGTGATGCCATCCAACCATCTCATCCTCTGTCGCCCCCCTTCTCCTCCTGCCTTCAGTCTTTCCCAGCATCAAGGTTTTTTCAGGTGGCCAAAGTATTAGAATTTCAGCTTCAGCATCAGACCTTCCAATGAACACCCAGGACTGATCTCCTTTAGGATGGACTGGTTGGATCTTCTTGTAGTCCAAGGGACTCTCAAGAGTCTTCTCCAACACCACAGTTCAAAACCATCAATTCTTCGGTTCTCAGCTTTAGTCCAACTCTCACATCCATATGTGACTACTGGAAAAACCATAGCTTTGACTAGATGTACCTTTGTTGGCAAAGTAATGTCTATGCTTTTTAATATACTGTCTAGGTTGCTCATAACTTTCTTTCCAAGGAGCAAGCATCTTTTAATTTCATGGCTGCAATCACCATCTACAGTGATTTTGGAGCCCCCCAAAATAAAAGTCTGTCACTATTTCTATTGTTTCTCCATTTATTTGCCATGAGGTGATAGGACCAGATGCCATGATCTTAGTTTTCTGAATGTTGAGCTTTAAGCCAACTTTTTCACTCTCCTCTTTCACTTTCATCAAGAGGCTCTTTGGTTCTTCTTCACTTTCTGCCATAAGGGTGGTGTCATCTGCATATCTGAGGTTATTGATATTTCTCCTGGCAATCTTGATTCCAGTTTGTGCTTCATCCAGTCCAGCATTTCTCATGATGTACTCCGCATATAAGTTAAATAAGCAGAGTGACAAAATAGAGCCTTGTCATACTCCTTTCCCATTTTGGAACCAGTCTGTTGTTCCATGTCCAGTTCTAACTGTTGCTTCTTGACCTGCATACAGATTTCTCAGGAGGCAGGTCAGGTAGTCTGGTATTCCTGTCTCTTTTAAGAATTGTCCTCAGTTTGTTGTGATCCACACAGTCAAAGGCTTTGGCTTAGTCAATAAATACCTACAGAGACCTTTAGGGACACTTGGTGGCAAAAAGATGGATTTGTATGAATGTGAGCTCTTTTGTTAACTGTCTTTGCCCAGTTCTTGAAATGTGTTTGTAGAGTTGCCGTGGATTTTGTAATATGGCCCCCAATAACCTAGCAGCTCTGTCTATAGATGTTACTTCTGTATCAGATGGTCCTTTGTACTAATCTCTTGCCATGAAAATACAGCACCTTCCCCAGGAGTGAGCCTCATATGTGAGAATAAGCAAGTAGTCAAGTAACTTGAGTAATAGAGGATGAGGGAAGACATTTTAGAAATTCCTAAGATGAAGTAAAGTTGAGGTACTGTTCTTGAATAAAATTTCTTACCTGTACCCTGCTTATAGATAGATTCATGGGTACATGAGACAACAAAATAATCACAAGTTAAATTGTTTTTGTGTTTAGGTTTTCCCTTTCTGACAGGGATAATGTACCCAAGAGTTCGCAGCAGTGGTGTATGAAGTTGTAGGCTATATATTTGAATATTTCATTTTTAATATACTTTTAATCAGTATATTTAAACAGACAAAACACCTACCTTCTCTAGTTCCATGTGATGGTGCGTTTGCTGAGACTCTGATGTGGACAGTTCGTAACACCTTGGTGTGCTGGGTGAATCATTGTCAAGGCCATATCTTCTAAGCGATTGCATTTTTGTCCTTGTGGTTATGTGAATTTTTAATTTAGAAGATTACAGGGCCTATTAATACATTTTTCAGCTTGTAAGCTAGATGATTAGCTTAAAAAATCACATGGATGTGATGTGAAGGTGGCAGCTGCAGGAGCTAACCCATTTTGTATCTCCCTTTAGAAACCATCTGTTAATTGGTAGAGAGATTGCGCGGGGTCTCTGAGTGGTTTGCTGTAGTGTAGCTGTCCCTTACCACGAAACACAATGGATATTTATTTCTGTCAGGGCACCTCTTTGACTTAATTATAGCCGTGGCTCCCATCGGACCTGCAGCCTTTACAACTTTTACCATGTCCTGCTCAAGTTCCTCTCTAGATTTTGTTCCATTGGGATTCTTTCCTCTTTACTGCTTCAGAAAGGGCCCTTTTAAAGTCCTTGAAGCTGTATCTGCAGTATTTAAATAGGTTTCCTTTATAGTCAGCATTTATACCCTAACCTGCCTAAACACAATTGGTCTGTTTGGGGATTTCTCCTAAGTATAAAAATCAGTGCTTTCGTGTGACTATTTTAAATTGAGGGGGAGGAAAAAAAAAAAACAAACCACACTCCTCATATGGTCTTGGAACTGTAACTGCCTTTCTTTATTAAATATAGACTAAACAAAATGTCCTGAACAAAAAGAAGGAAAATCATATGTTATTTATACCTAAATCTTTGTGCAGATTGGGGACAATGGATGTCCTTTGGAATTTTACTTCCTTTGTTGTTGCTAAAAATATCACTGATTTCATTCTGGTCTGTCTTTTTAAAATAAAATGAACTAAACTGTAGAACTGTCCCCAGAAGGAAGCCTTGTTACTTGTATGAAAGTGAAAGCATTAGTTGCTCAGTCCTGTCCGACTCTCTACGGACCCCATGGACTGTACCCCGCCAAACTCCTCTGTCTATGAGATTGTCCAGAGAAGAATACTTGAGTGGGTTGCCATTCCCTTCTCCAAGGGAGCTTTCTGACCCAAGGATGGAACTTTTTCAGGTCTCCCGCACTGCAGACAGATTCTTTACTGCCTGAGCCACCAGGGACGGTGGCTTCTTTAGAGGATGCTTTATCCGTGATGCAGATAAGAAGGTGAAACGTTACCTGCTTTTACTTCATTTGAAACTTGTTGTTGTTGTTTGTTGGCCACGCCATGTGGCACATGAAATCTTAGTTCACTGACCCAGGGGTTGAACCCATGCTCCCTGAATTGGGAACGCAGAATCTTAACCACTGTGCCACCAGGGAAGTCCCGAACCTTTTTTTCACTTGATGATATGATGTTCTCCAGTGTCTCCTCTAAATGACCCGGCCTTCCTCTCTCCCTCTCTTTCTTTTTTGACTTGGTATCACCATATTGTATGAAAAAGGACTTAGGTCCATGTGTGCATTCAGAAGTCCTGTATCACTTTGTCATTGCTACCCAAAATGTTAAAATAAAGTTTGTTAACACTCTGTGCCCACTTAGGGTAGTTATTAACACTTTCAGTCATAGTAATGGCTTAACTGGGTGTGGGAGAGGATTCAGATATAAGTGTTTTTTATAGCTTCGTAAAAGAGATCTCGGAAAATCATAAGCCTTCCTTAGGGCAGTCATCTTGAGTTTTGCTCTTTTTTGACTGGGGGTTATCCTGTTAGATACTTGTGTGTGTGCTCGTTCACTTCACTTGGGTCTGACTCTTTGTGACCCCGTGGACTACAGCCCACCAGGCTCCTCTGTCCATGAGGTTATCCTGGCAAGAATACTGGAGCGGGTTGCCATTTCCTTCTCCAGGGGATCTTCCTGACCCAGGGGTCAAACCCACCTGTCTTGCATTGGAGGGCAGATTCTTTACCACTGAGCCAGCTGGGATACATAGTGAATGGGTATTTGAGAAGTTGTTGTGTGGGTGTTCTGCATTAATGTCAAGAGTATTAACCTAAGATTCTAAAGGTTCCTTGTGTCTTATTATGATGATGAAGGTAAGAAGTTATCACCAAGGGGCTTGAGGGGGTTGCCTTTGATACCCATCCTGGCCCTTGATCTGAAAGGCCCTCTGGAGGGAAAATAGTACTTGTTCTGAAAGTTCAGTTTTGAGTAAAAGGCCACTTGGATTGAATTAATTGTGCTCCTTTTCAGGTAAGAGTGTACTTGACAGAGGCTCAGTCAATGGTAGCATAAGCAAAAGTTTTTGTGGGATAGACAAATTAGGAATAGAAGACTTGGGCTGGAATTTGTCCAGATGAGAAGTGAGCCTTTTAGGACTGAGGCGATTTGTAGGGACTTGTGAAAGATATTATGTGTGTTTAGCGTCTCATTTTTGCCTCTTTAGAGGTCTCTGGAGCCTTTTAGAAAGGAATCTGGGGCCGGATCCCCGTTGTGGGTTGTCACAGCTTCTTGCCCAGTGTTCTCCTTGCTCCTTGGTCTGCATTTCCTCTTCACTGTTCAGGCCGCCAGGGTGAGCCGCCCCGGCCCCCCTCGTGTGTGTCACGGGCACTCGCTGCTTGGTGCGTCCTGCCGTGTGCCCGCTGCAGAGCTTCACGTGGGGAGCCCTGCTCTCAGCGCCCGCGTCTCCCCTCTGCCCAGACCACGTGTGTTCAGTCTCACCAGCTCCTCCGTGCTTCTCTACCCATTAGCTCTTCTCCATCTGCCTGTTTGCACGGTTGCTCTGTCAAGAAACTTCTGAATTTCATCTCTTCTATTTCAAATCACTAAATAAAGCCTTCTCTTCAGGTTCTTCCTGGTTAAGCATGAAATGCCAGTGATTAAATATAGGTGTTCTGTGTTTATTAAGTACCATTTCTCTTGTTTCTTCCTTGCATCTCTCTTGTTTATCATCTTGCTTTAAATTTTTGAGCTAAGATCTTAGAGGGCAGACCATGTGGTATTGATCCCACCTGCTTTTCTACAGCTAGAAAACCATGTTAGGCGTGTGAAAGCATTTTAATGCAATCTGCTGACGAGGGAAGCGTCATGTGTGGGAGACGAATTTGGCAGTAGCAAACATGTTTGGCTTTAGCCATAAGAATTGCTTTCTGAGTTTCTGGAAAAGAAGTATGTAAATCAAGTCCTGTTTTAAATGAATATTTTTATAACATGGAGATCTCTAATCTGTTTTGTAGTGATGGATTTGTTTTGAAGGTTGAAGTGGTTTGTGCACCTGTGGGGTGATGAACCTTTTCTTTTTCTTTTTTTTCCCCCCTTGTGTATCTATTGTCTTGATGGATTGAGAAAGAATGGTAACATTCCAGTGAGTCAAAACATGACAAAGAACAAGAAAAACAATGCAGGTGTATTTGGAGACTATAAATATCCTGGTTGAAAAGTTGTGTACTTTGGATGCACAGAAGTCTGCCTCAAAATAATTCCCAAGCTTGGCCAAAGGCAGTGAAATGTATGCTGAAAAGACTGGGCTTGGATAAGTTAATTCTAGTTTCAAAAAGTAGTTTCCATTCACCAGCTACCTCTGTGCCTTTGAGCAAGTTAGTTAATATACCAGGACCTCCATGTTTTTATCTGTAAAATGGGTACACATGTATCTATACAGAGCTTTGTTTTTAGAATTAAGTATGATGGCTGTATGTTAATACAAGTCTCAAAAGTTGCTTGATAGCAGTCGATAATTAGGTAGTGGTACTGTTTGCTTCCAGACACCTAGATAAAAGCACATATGGGAAGTGGGAACACACTTTGACCCCAGGCTTACCAGACTTTCCCAATTGGAAGGTCTTGGCTGGTGAACCTTGGACTTTTGGGTGAGTGAGAGATTTTTTTATTTTCAATCATGTGGACCTGGTAGGATTTGCATGTTTCCCATTCTTTTGGACAAAACACCACAGAGCTCTCTACAGTGGTCTGTGAGACTCTCATACAGTTTCAGACAGGGTACTGGGTTAGTTACAGTGTTTAGGGCCTTAAAATATTTTTATTGTAATACCTGAATAAAACAAATGCCATACAAAGAGAAACACATTAAGAAACTGTGCTGCTTTTCGACAGACAGCTTACTGACCTCCGTGTGTGTGCATAGATGGACACCAGCTGGTAGTGCAAGCAACAGCAGATGCCCTCTTTACTACTGCAGTTGTTAACTGGTTTCTCGTTTCCCTCTTTACCACAATATTATTTTGAGGAATATAATTCCCTGGCCCTCACCTCAAATCATAGTTATTTGAAGAACTCCATTGCTTTTCAAGTAAGCACAAGATAAAGCGGATTACACAGCCCCTTTTTGTGTGTGTGTGGCAGGGGAGAGTTAATTATAATTAACAGAGAAATGAGACTATTGGAACAGACTCAGATCTTAACTTACGAGTTGATTTTGTCTTAGCTCAGGGTATGTTAATATCCTAACTTTTTTTGAACTGTAGGGTCTGACTTTCTGGCCAACTAACAGTTTTTTGGCTTTTGTTCTCACCATGGGGATAGCTCCAGCATTTGAAGGTAGGCCTGCTGATTTTTCTTTAAGAGCTACTATGTAAATCAGTGAGTAATGAGAACTGGGCTTTTTTTTTTTAAACAATGGTCTTGAGATGCTGTAATATCTTAACTTTTTCTCAAGCTGGAGAACCTGGTCCAAGTTAAAATATTCCCCTAAGATGTGTGGACTAGAGGAACTAGTTTATTTTCCCACTTTAAATAAAGATCATATTTCCTAATCTTCCTGGTCTTGGAAGCAAGACATCTTAGTATCCATGTGCACTACTTGAGAATTTAGAGGATTTAATATGCTGTACTCAGAAGCCTAAGACTGGATTATGTGGGAGTTCTTAATGTTGCCTGAAATGGTGATATATTAAGAACCCACAGTTTTGCCGACTTAAGCAAGGTCACACTGCGTTGCCAGCAGATTCATAATTACTGGGACTGGAACTATAGGAAAATGGAGCTTTACCAGTTGTATAACCAGAGGACAGACACGGCCATTAAAGTTAACTCAGTAGGAAAACACTGGTGCTGAGGCTGCCTCTCAAAGTAGTATTTACCAAACGATGACCATTTACAACTTTGATTTCAGCAGAAAAGGTATGATTTAAATTCTTCTGTATTATCGCAGTATATCTGTGAAGTCCTGAAAACCATTTTAAATTTGGGCACTTAAGTCTCAGGCCAGCTTTATTAGCATTTGAGTGGAAGATGAGTCTTCGAGTGAGCCATCTGTTTTCTGTATTATGTGAGTGTCTAGGTTGAATTCTCCATCCTGGTGATAATCCCTGGTAGTGTCCTTTGGGAAACTGGTAAAAATGCTCCGAGCTTTCAAGAGAGTCTGGCTTGGTCTGTAGTAATATAGGATCACAGCAGTTCTGTGCCTCATAGTTTGATCTTTCCCATTAGAGGGTGGTGAGGAGGACCTGTTCAATTTGACCTGAGTTAGTTGAATGTTTAAATGGAAGGACTTCCTGCGTCTGGCATGCTGCATCTGAGGAGGCTCGGGCTAAGTCAGGAATTAAAATTTGGAGAGAAGTGTGACTAGAGAAGATTGCATTCCTCTGTTCTCTAGGCTTCTCTCAAAGCTTTCCCCTGGAGTGTCATCCCCACGTGGTCCCGTTCACAGGAGATCTGAGCTGTTAAGAAAGCTCCCTTTGTAAAGTCTGGAGCACCTTGTTTTGATGCGGGAGTTGCGGGGTACAGCCTGTCTGAACAGACACAAGACCAGTGCCCAAGAGCAGGACGTCCCTCTGAAGCAGCGCAGCACATTTGCAACTTTACTGTGTGTGGGGGAGGAGGGAAGGGCGATGTTAGGTGTTAGAATGAGAGAAAGGGGTTCGGTCTGTCTTTAAAAGTGAAAATTGTCCCCCTAGAAGTGAAAACTTGTTTTCCTAAATATCATTTTTTGTTGTTGTTTGTTTGTTAAGGGATTAAAGGATGCAGCTTTGTATAGGGACCATGTTTAGAGACAGTGAATCTTCTCAATTTGCCTTTTTTTTTTTTTTTTTTTAAGTGTTACTTTATTAGACCTCAGCTTGCAAATAGTCGTGCTTGTCAGAGAGGACCATAGTGACCTGTTTCTGCTTCCTGGGGCATTTAGAAAAGAGTCATGCTGCTTTTGTCTTTTTTTATTTCATAAAACATTACTGCTGCTCTAAATAAAATAATAGATACACATCAATCAGCATAGTCACCTTTTATTGTTGATTCAACTACTAGGTTTTTACAGAATTCACTCTGCATTTTATTTGACTTGTACATGAATAGTCTCAGCAGACTTAATTATATTAGTGAAAAAGCACTTTCAACAAAATTATATGCTGACATCCCATAATTCATACTTACAGATTTGTGAAGCAGATTTATGTAAATCTATCAAATTACTCTAGGTGACATTATTTTTTTTTAAATTGAGATTTCATTTAAATAGTATTTGTAGAAAATTTTCATATGAAAAGTTTTACATGAACTGTTTGAAAAGGAATGTATCTCACATCACTCCCTTAGAAAGACAGAATTCTGTCACATTTGAGCATCTTGTCTCCTTTTGTTCTGTAACCATCTGGTGCGATGTAGGGACATAGATGGGGAGCATGTTTATAAGGGCATCTCTCTTCTCAACCATAAGTTCCTGGAAGGCAGACGGCTGTTTCTTCATTTGTTCATCTTTTTTTTTTTCCCGTTAGCTTGTTCGTTCGTTCATTGTTTCAGTGAGCATGTTAATAATCTATGCTGGGGTCTTCTGTATCAGAATCTATGCTCAGCTTGCCCTTGCTCAACAGTCTAAGCGATGAGATGTGCAAATTGACTCAGTACCCATACGTAGTAAGATATAGGTGGATAATACAAGGGCTGCGGAAGGACTAGGAAAGGGCACTGAACAGTGAGCACTGGGAGTGAAACAAATTACAACAGGAAAAGGTCTTAGAGAAAGCCTTAGAGGTGTGCTTCCCAACCTTTTTGACACCAGGGACCGGTTTTATGGAAGACCATTCTTCCATGGACCTGGGTGAGGGGGCTAGTTTTGGGATAATTCAAGTACATTACATTTATTGTGCATTTTGGAGAGTTGGACCATAAAGAAAACTGGGGGCCGAAGAATTGATGCTTCTGAACTATGGTGTTGGGGAAGACTCTTGAGAGTCCCTTGGACAGCAAGGAGATCAAACCAGTCAATCCTAAAGGAAATCAATCCTGAATAGTCATTGGAAGGACTGGTGTTGAAGCTGAAGCTCCAATACTTTGGCCACCTGATGCGAAGAGCTCACTCATTAGAAAAGACCATGATGCTGGGAAAGATTGAAGGCAGGAGAAGGGGATGACAGAGGATGATATGGTTGGATGGCATCGCCAACTTGATGGACATGAGTTTTGAGTAAGCTCCAGGAGTTGGTGATGTACAGAGAAGCCTGGCATGCTGCAGTCCATGGGGTTGCAAAGAGTTGGACATGACTTAGTGACCAAACTGAACTTAATTTCTATTATCGTTACATGAACTCTACCTCAGATCGTCAGGCATTAGATCCCAGAGGTTGGGGACCCCTGTCCTAGAGGAGGAGATGTGTATTCCGGGCACAGGGAACTGAATATGAATTTCAGGGTATACATACTTGTAGGAGTCCTAGAAGTATGCAAGAAGCTGATGATGACCTTGGAAACCAGATTATGATTGGGATTTTCTTCTAGAAAGACTGATTTTGGAGTTAACAGGAGTCTAGGGAAGGGATGATGGTTAGGATACTGTAGCAGTAATCCAAGTTAGAATAATATGGGAACAGAACTGAACTGAAGTCGTTCAGTTGTGTCCAACCAGGCTCCTCCGTCCATGGGATTCTCCAGGCAAGAATACTGGAGTGGGTTGCCATTTTCTTCTCTAGGGGATCTTCCCAACCCAGGGATCGAACCCAGGTCTCCCACATAGTAGGCAGACAGTTTAACCTCTGAGCCACCTGTGCTAATGCCTGGGGGGCGGGAGGGTTGGGGGGTGGGGCAGATCTAGCTGGTGGAACAAACAGGGTGTTATACCCCAGTGGTAGAATGTGCACTGAAATGAGTCTGCTTACACAGCCTCCCTAATAAGACTATGAGTTACTTCCCTCAGGTCTTGGATCAAATGTTATGTTCAGGCCGGGGTCCACTCTCACCATTATATTTAGGTCAGCGGCCCTGACCCCGCACCCCCAGCTCTCTACTTTTGCTTCTTTTTTTCTCTTTATCCCTTATTTTCTTGCAGTATATACTGTAGAGCTTGTTCTTTTGTTGTCTCCTAACCAGAATATAAATTGTATGAAGAGGAACTTTGTGTCTCTGCTGTATTCTCCAGGATTAGCAAAAAGTAGCTTTTCTAAAATCATCGAACAAGTGAATGCTGAATGTTGGTGAAAAATATGTAGGCTGACTTTTAAATACTGACCTTTATTTTTCACAATTCTATGTTGAGAAGGATCTCACTTAATATTGGCTGGATAAAATTAAATTAATGTACCAGGTTTGTAATCAAGAATTATGGTGATCTATTGCCTTTACCTTTAAACCTGAGGGGGTAATTTGATATTCGGAACATTGGTAGTTATTTGAAATAGAAAAGACTAAATAAAGTGACCTTTGAATTAAATGGGTTCAGAAGATTGTGTATTTTTAATTAAAATATGCAATTAAATTTTTAATTAAAGTGTGCTATTAAAAGCAATGTAGGTGGCAAGGGAACGGCTGCTGCTTTGAGTTATGCACAGTTTGGGATAAATTGGAGTTTACTGTGTTCCCCACTAGCACTTTGTCACTAAACGGATCCTCTGCCTGTTTTCCTCTTCCTGCTCTGACCCCCATGCAGCTGCCTGCGCCTCAGCCCCATTCAGAGACCCTTGGAGTGTCTCAGCTCTGCGCTTCAGATCACTTGACCATGGTTCTAAGCAGCCTGTTTATAGCTGTTCTCCTTATGCCAAGGAGCAGTTCATAAGGGATTTTTCTGTCTTTTGTGAAGAAGCCATCCTTTTCTGTGGCATGTGTTTAGATTAAAAGGAAGGGTGCGAAACAAAAGCCATTCACGTTCACACGCTGTACAGAATACCGTGTGCTGAAGTGCAGTATTGACCTGGAGTTTTCAGTACCTGCTTGAAGCCATAGGCCTATGACTGTTCAGAAGGCTTCGTCTGTAGTGACGTTCTAGAATCCCTGCCACGGCTGTTAGGACCGAGGCTAAGATGAATGGTTTCAAAATCTGTTAAGGACCATGGGGCCACAGGTAGCTTGTGAGGACTAGTGGAGTTGACCTTATTCTTGATGTTCAGCTACCAGAGGAACTTTTTGACTTCTAAAGACAGGATTTATTGGTCTTGAAGCCTTTTTTGGGGGGTAAGCCTTGGCTTTGTTATTTTGTTCAGAATTTCTTTTGATCATGGTGGTTTCCATAATTGTTATACTTGGAATTTAAATGTAGAGCTTTATATGTTTTTTAAAGAAGTGATTTTTGATTTTGAGATTGTCAATATGCACATTCTAAATTCAGAATGACTTGGAAAAATAGACTTGGAGGATCTGGATAAATGATGCTTGGTTTCCAAGCCTTCCTTGGTAGTTTATAACTGTTACTAGCTGATGCATACAAAAGTGGGAGAAAGTGGTTCTAAATATTTTGTTCTTGATGTTTGACTTCCTTCTGCTTTTATTTTTTAAAAATCTGCACTCATAATAACCTGAAACAGGCACTATATAAACAAGGTGACTTTACACTGTCATAGGAATAGCAGCATAAAAATTCACGTATACTGAAATTGATACTTGCACAAGAAGTACTGGAATTTAAGACAGTAGGCAACTGTCTCGAAAGAACTCTTTTTTGGTAGAGCTTTGTTAGAAAATGCGTGGTTACATTATATTTCAAGCATACTGAAGATGGTCCAGGTTCATATATAAACTAGTCGTGAATTGAGAGAAGAACATAGTGTTTGAGATTCTTGGATTCAGGTTCTGATGACTGCTTTCTGCTTTTTCTTTTCCTCCTTGATTTGAGGATACTGATCGACCTTACCCATCTTCAGATACCATTACTTCCTTCCAGAAGAAGAATGAATATCTCACGAGATCAATGTGAGGCTAAAATTAAACCCTAAAACACCACACAGCTGAAAAATGAGAATGGGGAGAGTCTTGCCTATCTTTGTATCATTTGTGATGCCTTTATATATTTTAAGCATTCAGTACATGTTTGCTGACTTGATTAGCTCACTTGAAAATGAAAATCTGTGAAGTTACTAACTCCCTTATAGTTCCAGTGCCAACATGTTAGTGCATCTACTGCAGTGGATTTAGGAATCAAGCCGTTTAGCAGCAATTATCTCCCTTCATATTATTTTGCTTAGGGTAGTGATAACATTTTGCTTACCTTAAATACTAATTGATGAGTGTTGCTCTTCCGAAAACTACCGCTAAACAAGGTAGAAACTTTGTGTCAGAGAGCTCGTTTAAGGATAAATATTGTTTGAGTGTACTCCGTTTCCAGTAGTTGAAATTTGGTTGACTCATCATTAAAGCTAGCCATGGCTGCTTGAGGGAGTCAGATCAAAGACTCATTCAATGGCTGGATCATCTGATGGTGACGTGGATGACATCAAAAAGTGTTAGTCACTCAGTCGTGCCCAACTCTTTGCAATCCCATGGACTGTATGTAGCCTGCCAGGTTCCTCTGTCAATGGAATTTCCCTGGCAAGAATACTGGAGTTGGTTGCCATTCCCTTCTCCAAGGGATCTTCCCAACCCAGCGATAGAACCCTGGTCTCCTGCATTGCAGGCATATTCTTTACTGTCTTAGCCACCAGGGAAGTCCATTGATGACATTGCCTTTGGTTAAATGAATAACAACCACTGGGCTTCTCATTCGTGCATTTAGCAAACTTTTTGAGTGCCCCCAGTGTGTTAGGAGTAAGAGCCTAGAGGAAGGGCAAGAGATGGCTAAGCAGACAGGATTTTGACTTTACCCAGCAACACAACTCCAGCAGGCCCCTGCTGTGCCAGAGTGACTTCAGTAGGCAATAAACTGTTCCTTTGAAGTGATGGATAACTTGAAGAATTTAGAAGAAAGACATCTACTAATATTTTAAAAATGCATCTGTCAAAAGGCAGGCAGTCTTCATTGCAGAGTCACTTCATACCCGGACCATCAGCATCTGGCCCTTCTTAGGACTTCCAGAATCCTTATTTGCAGTCTCAGATTTCCTCTCACTATTAAAACTGTGATTTTCAGCCTTGACTACATGTGTTAGAGTCACTAGGATTTAAGAAACCTGGTTTGTAATGGACCAATTTAAAAAAAATTGGGGGAAAGGGATGCAGGCATCAGTTTCTGTTTTTGTTTTTTAAGCTCTGTGGATGATTCCAGTGTACCAAGATTGAGAAAGGACTTTGATTAGAAGCTGGTAAAATATAAGTGTTAGTGTGGTGCCAGTAGATAGGAGAAATGGACTCAGTCCTTGTACAGTTGATAATTTGGTTTATTTTGTTATAGAATAGCAGCGTGGAAAACCACACAGTGTTCACTTTGCCTTTCCTTCCCCTGTTATTTTGGTAGCATCCTGTCTGGTTTAATTTTAAATGAATGTGTGTAAACTCCTTAACATGTAGTAGACATGTTATTTTTCCTTTATTTTTTCACTGGAGTCGTCTGTCTTCATTGATAGTGAAAGTTCTCATCACTGACTCAGCAGTCTCATGGGGTAGAAATTATCCTCATTCTAGAAATAAGGAGGTTAATGACTCAGAGAGGTTAAGTTGTCTCTCCAAAGTCACACAGCTGGTAAACAGTGGAGCCGGAATTAGAACTTATGTGTGTGTATCTCCTAGCCCATGTTCTTTCCATCATAAACTGATTCCTTGAGCAGATTTTTTAATGTTCAGCCAATTTGAATCCTGCTCAGTGATAACAGAACTGCAGCACATTTCATAAGAGGCCACTGTGCATGCAGTAGACACATGATAAATGTCAAATTAGAAAAAAGCTGAATGCTTAAAACTACAGTGATTCACATGCAACTTTTAAAAATCAGATCTTTGAGTAAAACACAATTTCTGTGAGTAGTGTGAGGAAAAAAAATAATGAACTGAGTTTTAGATCTCCCCTCATCCCCTTTTATAAAAATAGGAAAAAATGCGGTTTGATTAAAGAGTATAAGTTAGCAGTGATTATCCCCTCAAAATGATAGTGGTCCTCAAAATATAATCACAAGTCTTCATGGTTATTAGGCATTATATGTAGTTTTCTCTCTCCCTCTCTCTCTATAGACGTGTGAGGAACCACGTTAGGAAAACCAGAGTGGCCTTCTAAATACCTGTATTCATCAATACTTAGACCTAAGGTACCACTTAAAAAAAAATTCTCTCACTTTGCTATGAAATTGATCCAAAAATGGTAGTTTTATAGAAAGCATTTGGACCTTTACTGGGAATCTTCCAGGAAACCCTCAATTGGTTTGGTTTGACTTTTAGTAGACTAAACCTTTAAATGTCCATTTTTGTCACCACCTTTTTAGTATTTTTCGTCTTGTCAAACTGAGAAACTTTCTTTTAGTTGAAAAATGGAGACCTTTAGGGTTGACTTTACTTGTCTGTGCATTCCATTGATTCCAATCTCTTGTTATTTCCTGTTCCCTGAGAGTCGGGACACATCAGTGAGCCGAGGACGAGAGAGGTCTCAGATGATGGATAAAAGCAGCGACAGGCTCATTTAGAAGCAACTCTTATTCCAAAATTTTTCTGTTACTTTTTTATTTTTTTTCTTTCTTTTCCACATATTCCTATGGGTTTGTTTGTCTTCAGCCATAAATCTTTGTATTCATATTTCCTTTTATTCCTTAGCTAGGTTTTCAGACCCCTTTAGTAAATTGGATTTAGTTTATTTGAATAAGCTCTCCTCTAAAATTAATGTACTTAGGCGCACACACACACATAGATTACATGTATACACACACATATGCATGATTCTCCACTAGTTTAGACTCTGAAATAATTGTACGTGGTAAAGGCTGTAAATTTATCAGGGTACTGTGTACAGAACACTGACAGATTCTTGGTTGATGCTTTTCACTTTCCAGTTTGATGTGTAAGGAAACTGAAGCTGAACAAGTCGTGCCCGTGAAGCCCACACAGCGGCTCCATGGAGACTTGCACCACGGTTGCCTTGCTGCTGGGCGCCGGGGCTCAGGCAGGGCATGTGCGGTGGATGGAGCACTGGGGATGTGTGTTTTTTAAACAGCACAGCTTGCTGTGTTCTAACTGATGTTTAAACTTGAAGCTGAAATAGACAGGAGATGAAAAAGGCCACATGTGTATTTCTAGAATTAATGTAGACTTCTTTTTACTCCTGAGAAAATCTGCTGGCATTAATGACAAGACTTTATGCCAGAACCAACGTGGATGTCTGTCATCAGCGGTGGAGAACTAACCTATGCCTTTCTCCCCTTCCCTTTCATTAGGGCAGAGCTTGGGATATGGCTTTGTGAACTACATTGACCCTAAGGATGCAGAGAAAGCTATCAACACCCTGAATGGATTGAGACTTCAAACCAAAACAATAAAAGTATGTTTACATTTTTTTTAATATCTACTCACAGAACAGAGGTTGAAACAAATTAAGGTCTCTTTGTAGTTCTTTCCTTTATTGGTTTTGTGCCCATATAGACACTTCTCTGGGAGGCATAGCAGAATGTTTTGGTTTGTTGCCTGATGGGGGGAACTTAATTCATGAGTACTGCATGTATGTGCTGTCCTTAGTCCTTCAGTTGTGTCTGACTCTCCATGACCCCATGAACAGTAGTCCACCAGACTCCTCTGTCCATGGGATTCTCCAGGCAAGAATACTGGAGTGGGTTGCCATTTCTTTCTCCAACTACATGTATTGCATTGGGCAAAAAGTTCTTTTGACTTTTTCCATTATAATTTACAGAAACCCCCCAATGAACTTTTTGGCCAACCCAGTAATTAGTTGTGTATTAACAAAGGGACAGAGCAGCAACTTTCCTAGATAAGTATGTTAGAAACTTACTGAATTAAATTTCCATCCTTTATAGAGAATTACTTGCCTCTAACTTGAAAAAACCGTATCTGTTTCTTCTAGCACAGGGATCTACAGTTTTGTTCTGTAAAGGGCCAGGCAATAAATATGTTAGCTTTGCAGGCCATTATTAAATGTAAAAATCGTTTTTAGTTCTCAGGTCACAGAAAAGCAGGTCCTCGAGCTATTGTTTGACTCTAGTCTAGCAGACTCAGCTTACTTTGAGGAGACTGACTAGGAGAGTGTATATGCCACACAGGTTATTTTTTTTCTGTTATAGTTGTCTTTTCATGACAAACAGTAAATAACTTTATGGATGTTTTCCCTGCCTTTTTGAATTTTTGAAATTCTGATGTAAATTCTCTCTGGATAAGAAGTTAATACAGTTTGCTGTGTAGATCTCTTTCCCTTTAGAAGATAAAAGGGATGTTGCCTCTGGCAAACGCTTAGTACACGTGCCATCAATTTTCCCTCTTCTGCCCAGTTCAGACATTCCCGATCAATCATGGCAGCCTTTTTCACTGAGTCTGGATGTGGCTTCCAGGTATTTGTCAAAATAGTGCTCCAGACAACCTCTATCAATTGACTGAAGTTGGAACCTATTTTCCACCCTTGATTTAAGAAGTCAGCTCAGACCATAGCCTGGAGTGGTGAGGGGAAGTTAGTCAAGGCTGACTGTGGTATCCATCTTGCTTAGAGGCTTGTCTAGGAGATTTCTGCTCATTTTTTCAGGTATCTGGAAATGCAGTGTCATCTTTGTGTTTAAAAGTTGCTTCTCTCAGAGTTGTCAGTTAAGGTAATTCATTAGCCTGGGGTAGTTTTGATATCTCATTCTTTATATTTATTGGCTTGGAGGAAAGATACCTCCCACCTCTGTCTCATCTAAAGGAAATTGTATGCAGTGACCCCCAAATATACATGGATGTAAGATGTCTGAGATTCTACATGCTTCTTGGTCAAGAAAATGTCCTAGGTACGAAATGTCTAATTACTAGATTTCTAGTATATTCTAAGTTCACAAAGGACCAAAGGACTTGTTTGTTTTGACCTTGGTTTGCAATCTGGAGTGTTATTTCTAATTGTCTGCTCTTCTTTGCCTACTGTTTGTGTTACAGAGATGAACCTTTTAATAGTATTTCTAAGTGTAATGATCAAGTATCTTTAAAAAAGACGTCCAGTTACCTTTTCCTGTTGTTTTGCAAACACTCTGTCCTACTGCAGATTTTTGTGAGGCGCCCCAGTGTCTGTTGACTTCAGGATTGTTGCTCACGAATCGTGGTTAAAAAAATGGAATATTGATGGTTGGATTGACACGCCCTTTTCTCCATTCCAGAAATAAGCACCCTCGTTTCACTCTAGTGGGTCAGTGCTTTTGCTCTACATCAGTTCTTTTTGCAGTAAGGTCCACACGAAGGTAGAAATGCAGGAGAAATGGGTCTCCATAGAAATGTCCATGGCCTGCAGAGAGCCCACTGGTGACAGCTGCTTCCTCATTGTCCGTCACCGGCATTCTCTTCAGGGCCCAGCTGCTCAGGCAGAATACATGCAAGAAAGGACAGTCATGCCTTGTGGCTTTTTCACCATGACATCTGCCCCTTCTCTTCAGATTTTCTGGGATGGGGTGGGCGTGGTCAGTAAGCAGCAGGCTACTTCTTTCCCACCCCTCTCATTTGGTTCCGACAGAAATATCAGATAACAGCTGGTATCCTCAGTTCGGCCCCGATTTGTCTGAGGCAAAGCAGACCATTTCCCAAAACTGCATAGCACCATTTTTGTCTATCTGTTCTTTCTGGTTTTTTTTCAATTAGATGTGTTGTGTGTTCTCATGCAACATCTGAACCAGGTTTTTCCTGGTATTCACTGCTTTCATAGTTTTTAGAAGCTGTATTTAAGCCTGTTTCTTATTCTGTGAATCAGTTTCTTTTTGCTTTCTGCAGTCCATCCTGGTGGAGGCTCTGAAGCTAATCTTATAAAAACACCACTTTCCTCATATTGCTTCTCACTCAAAATTCTCTTCCATTGCCCTACTGTTTTACCATATCATTTGGCTTAACTTTGGAGTGACCCAGCATTATCACTGATTACTATTCTCCATGGTGGTCAGACTGGCTCTTCCATGGCAAGCTCATCTTATTTACAACCTCTGCACATACGCTTTTATGGCTCCCCTGGCATATTCTTTCTCACTCAGTTTAATAGTGGCTATCCCATCTTTTGGAGTCCATCTGAAGTTCTTCTTGCTGCTGCCTTTCTCGGTTTTTCTGACTCAGGTTGGGTCTCTCCCTTCTTTTGAAATAGTCCATGAGGGATCACAGAAGTTTGGAGATTGAAGGGGACCCATATATAATTCAGACTTAAGCATTAACCTCTACCCGCAGTAAAAAAGTTGAGACTTAAGTGGCAGTCACAGAGTTTAGCTTAGACCAGGCGGTTGAAGTCAGAGCTGTGACTCAAATCTTTGTCTTTTGATGTCTACACTAAGCCTGTTACCATGACACCATATTTTCCTTTAGAAAGCTGCAGTAGATTAATTAATATATATGTCATTTATAAGTATATAAGTATTGGTGCACTTCTTGAGCTCAGGTTTCTGTCATGTCTTCCGAGCCACCTGTGCATTTGGTAGAATTCCTATTTATTGGAATATTGAAACAGTGAATCAAGCTCTGTGAAAGATGGTTTATTTAGCAGTTTTTCCTGGGGCTTCCTAGTAGCATTAGCCCACTAGGGTTTTGTGTAATAGATGGATGGTATGTTGAATAGATGGCAAATATTCACTATTTCTGTAATGAGTGAAGCAGAGTCCCATAGGCACTGAGAAATCTGAAGCAGTTATTACCAAACTTGGTTGCAAAATCACAAGGAGGATGAGTTAGAAATACAGATTCTGGGACCCACTTCAGATCTACTCAATCAGTGTAGGAATCTACTTTTTTGTTTTGCAGATAATTTGTGACAGTGAGTCTAAGACCTGACAAGACCTAACACTTAGGAACCGTCAAAATGAAATGGGTTTTCTAAATACTTGGTACTTTTCCATGCGGAGTTCCATTTGATTTCATCTTTTTACGTTGATAATCTTGTGGATAATGCTCTTAACTGGAATATTAATCGTGGTTTTATTTTAATGACAATTCAGCATTTGGAGTAAAAAGTTCATACTGTCTTCACTTTTTAAAAGGTGTGGCTTAGAAATTAGAAAAACTTAATAAGTTGACCTTATGTTAGAGATTTGTTATGTACAGTGGCATTTATAGGTTAAAGATTCAAGGTGGCAATTCTCTTAAGGTTCACTTTTTTTTCCTGGTTGAGTTAATGTCCAGCAGCTTACATTGCTGGTGATAAGAGGCAATCATGATGAGTAAAGCCTACCCATGTTATCCCTAATAATGAGCTGGTAAGTAAAGTGTGGATATTACAAGATGTTTTTAGCTTTTGATACTAGAGAGGGTAGTAAAAAGAGAGTATATGCACAATTCTTTCCACTCCTAAGGGAAAATGAATTTTTTTTGCCTAGGTTAAAGTTATCAGACCTAGATTCATGCTGAGCCAGGGTAAAATCATTTCTGAAAATACTTTAAGAGTTTTCCCCCCACATTAAGTACTGTGAATAAGAGAATATCCCATATACAGTAAAATCTGTATCTTGACTCGCAGCTTCTCCTCCTTCTACAGTGGGCCGAGGAAGTTTTATTCCACAAAGTGGCTTTGCTTTATTTCAAAGTACTAGGAGCTGTTGGGCTTCCCAGGTGGCTCAGTGGTAAAGAACCCGCCTGCCAGTGCAGGATTTGCAGGTTCCATCCTTGGGTTGGGAAGATCCCTTGGAGGAGGAAATGGCAACCCACTCTAGTATTCTTGCCTGGGAATTCCCATGGACAGAGGAGCCTGGTTGGCTAAAGTCCACAGGGTCGCAAAAGAGTCGGACACAACTTAGTGACTAAACAACAGCAAGGAGCTGTTACCCCAAGGGATAGAGAACTTTTCATCTTTATTGATAGGTTCCTTTGTAACTCAGCTGTTAAAGATTCTGCCTGCAATGTGGGAGACCTGGTTTTGATCCCTGGGTTGGGAAGATCCCCTGGAGAAGGAAACAGCTACCCACTCCAGTATTCTGGCCTGGAGAATTCCATGGACTGTATAGTCCGTGAGGTTGCAAAGAGTTGGACGTGACTGAGTGATTTTCACTCCCTGTCACCCCTAGAAATCCACGTCTTCTCTCTCAGAGCAGGAAAAACCCTGTCTGGAAATGCTACTAGCATAGAAAAACTGCCTAAAATTGATTTTGATTGAATCAATTTTTCTTAATCATTCAGACATAAGTCAGATTAAACCTTACCTTTGCTTAAAAATTACTAATTGACATACATTAATGTGGAAATTCTCATTAAAATAATTAAACTGCCATTTCTGTCTATATGAAAAAAACTTAACAATAGGAATATTAATTAGAAATAGTAATGTGTATTCTGTAAAGTGTTCAGTTTAATAGAGAGCAATTAAGTAAAGCTTAATACACCTTTTTTCCTGAGCTACTGTATTGCTTTTAATTTTTGTTAAATTTATACCTTTTCTACCTATAGCTTATCTTTTTCTCAGTTAGTAAATGTCATGTTTGTCGACTGTTTTTCTGCTTAGCATGAACTATATCCTTAATATAGGAGGAATCTATGTATTTCTAAAGTTTTACCCTCCCTGATACTGTTTAAGTGATTTAACTGGCTGTGTAAGCTTGGATGGACTTGATCTTTTAACCATTTTAAGTTTCTATTTATATCTGTAAAATCTTTAAAAATAATGGATCGGCTTATCACTGAGTCTGTTTATTACCTGAGTCTCTTAACTTTCTGTAGTGTTCCAGATTCTTTTCTAAGAAAAGGTGTAACTGTTTAATGGACTCATGGCTATCACAGAGGATGGTTTGGTTGAGAATGCATTTAGAGTGAAGTGCAGCACCCTGACCTGAGGAGGTAACACCTAACTCTTTACGCTGTTGAACATTAGCAGCCACAGTAAAATTTGTACTGGAAAACTTGTCTGTCTCAACCCTCGGTTCAGGATTATCTGGGATGGGGTTGGTTTTTGTCTGTCATTCTAAGTTGTCACTTTATAAAATTTAATTCTGAACCTGAGGATATATCTTGTGGCTTCTGCATAAATAGTCTCCCCACTCATTAGTGGAGGAAAGGACATGGAAACAGGAGCGGGAGTGAAGCTGGACTATAGGCTTGCCTGTTGTTTGGGTGCTCTGTTTAAAGTTTCTGCAGCACTGTTCTGGGGTATGGGTTTTATAATAGCAGGAAAGCTGAGAGTTCATACTTCTGCTGGGAAGTTTGAAAGCAGGTGTTAGGGAAATCACATATAATTAGCTGGAGTAGAAAGCAGGGTGGGGAGTGGTGTGGAAATGAGCCTGAGAGCAGTTGGGGGCCTGAAAAGGTACGTGTGCTGAGCTGAGTGAGGAGCTGTGGTTTTATACTGTCAGTGAGGGAGGACCACCGAAGAGTTCTGAGCAAAACAGTGACAGGGTTGGACTTGGATGTTTCTTAGGAGGGGAAAATCTGCTTTGGATTTAAACTCCACATCCCTCTGAGCATCTCAAGCCACATACGGCTCTTGTGGCTTATTTATGTTGTTGATATTTCTCATGAAGGTACAAAGTGTAAATGCTTACAGAAGAAGTGTGGACTTCACAAATTTATAAGACATCTTCTGTAAAGTACCTATCAGTTCAACAAGAGTATAGATCATCATTTGCCTTTTATCTTAACCAGACTGGGAAATTCTGAAAGTAATAGTCTGAAGGACAGACCTCACAGTAACTGACAACTTTTGAGATGTTATCCTAAATTTATTATTTACCTGATCAGGTCTCTGTGGATAGACAAATGGAAACTTTGAGTAAATGATTTCTATGCCCTTTTTAAGAAAATGAGATTGGGTGTAAGTTTTTCTAATTTCATTTTTAACCCATGATCTGTAACTTTCTAGAGCCAAATTCTAAGTGTATTACTACATGTGATTATCAGATACTCTTCAGTGCATTTGAATAAACCTCACATCTATATTGAATCCAATTTACATAGTCCTTATATGAAATGAAGAAAAATAGATTTTTTTTTGAGTAATATGTTTTTTGTGGAATGTTTTACTTTCAACTTTGATTTTTTTTTTTTTAAAACATAAAAATCTCCAGAGGTTGTTACTTACCTAGGGGGCCTGGCAGGGTCCAGAACCTGGTCCTGACTTCAGGCCTGTTGTGTTATTTCTGCTCCTTGTAAGCTTTGTCCATAGTGGGAATTAGACATTTGAAAGTTCCCAGGGGGCAATACCTTGGCATTCTCTGAACAGCTTTTCTGTAGAAGGGACTTCTCCACGGTTGCTGAAGCAAAGGCTAAGACTGTACAGAGGGAAGGTTGAAGAGGAGGAGGGTTCCTGGGGGCAGTGTCCTAGCCCGCTTCCTGTCCATCCCTGCTTGTGAATCACAGAGGGTGGCGGTGGGAGAAAGTCTTAGCAGCTGACCTAACCCATCTTCCTCGGGAGGGATTTTGTAGATCATTTTATTACACAAGCATGGCCCTACATTTCCTGCCTATTTCATACATGTACACCAGCAAAGGCGTTTCTAATGCGAGCACTTCTCTGCTTAACTTTTCTAGTGCTCTTTAAGGGTAGGGTAGGGCCTGTTGTCGTTCATGTATAACCCAGAAGCAGTACTTGCTCAGTTTGGTGGCTTCAGCCTGTTGTCCCAAACTGACGAGAGAAGTTAAGTAGGTGTGCCGCCTTCTAACAGAGCCTCAATTCCTTGCTGTATCCACTTTTGTGTAGTGTTTTCATAGGACTTTTATTCTTCTATTTGTCTGGATTCATGCCAAAACAGTAATAGTTTCTTGTAGCCCTTTGGCCAGTGAAATGAAGTGCAGGTTAAGGGGCTTGTTCAGAAGTAATACCGCTAATAATAATACTGCTGGGACCAGGAATGGGCCATGTTGGCTGATGCCGGCACCTTTAATGGTTTTCTTTCCATTTCACGTTACCGATATTCAGATATCTATACCGCTATAAACAAATCGAATAGTCTCTTGATTTGGGGCTCTTAGTACCCTGAGATTTTCTGAACCAGCTTATTAGGTGCAGGGGAGTGGAGCAGTGCCTGGTGATGGAAGAACTCTGTTGTCTTTCAGGCTGAGCACTGGAGATAGCCAGACCTCCCGTTTAAGAAGAAAACTGGTATCCGGAGGTCCTGTTTAGCAGATAGGTGAATTAACATTTCAATGGAAATTGGACAGTAAAAGGATTATTCTAGTAACTTTCTCCACCTCTGTTTTGTAGGAGACCATTCATACTTCCAGAATGCTTTCCTGGCAGGTTCCTTTGAGTCCTAGATGCTAGTTTAAAAATCACAGCAAAGCGCATTTCTCTCTCTCTAAATTTGTGTGGACTCTTTAGAAAAGCATGTGTGGTCCATTTTCTTCTGCTCCTACCTCTGCCAGGATTTCCTTTAGCATCAGTTCTCAGCCACGAGTACTGCATCAGAATTCCTGGTGGAATTTTTGCTTCAGAAAGTTTCTTGGCATGCTATTTATGAACAAGCAAGAGAGGCGGCTGTGTTTTGAAAACAATACAGGAAATCTGTTCCTTACTGTGCCCTGCCCCCCTTCTTTAAAGAGCTCCTTAGAATGCTGCATTAGGACATAGAGCCCCAAGTCCCAGATCCGTGTTCTGCTCTTATCTGTTGGTCTAGTTTCCTCAGCTGTAAAATGGTAGAGATGGTACCAGGTTACTCAGTTCCTGCGAAACATTTGGCCTGAGATCTAGAGGTAGAAAATACTTGTGTTGGTCTGTTATTTTCAGAAACAGAAGATCAAGAATATTTCATTGTTTTTTAGTTTGCATTTTCTATGTTACAGTGATATTTTTAGAAGTCTAGTTGGGAGGAATTAAGAAGCTAGTTTTATTCTGAAGAAAGTAGTCACAGTGTTTAATTCTTTAATTTTATTGGATATTTTAAAAATGGGTCTAGTTGCTTGAGTTATAGAGAAGTGGATTGTGAACAAAAATAAATCATGCTAATAGGCTTTCTTTTGGGTCATTAGTACCAGGTTACCGCCTCCCAGGGGAGAGGGAACTTTAATCCTTCCTGCACCGGTTCTGGGCTTGCTAATGAGTCTTGAAATGACCCTTAGGTGAGCAGCAGGAAGGACGCGAGCAGAGCGTCTGCCTGGCCCCGGAAACTGATCATTCAGAAAACGCTTTCGTTTCCCCAGAGGGATTCTTTAGAAGTCTGGCCATTTCTGCTTGCTTCTCCCAAACAACGCTGTTCACATTCCTAGAAAGATTCTGGAGTCCTATGGAATCAAGCACTGCAGCCTTTTCCAGAGACTGGCCATACTGTGGGCTCCGCATCTCAATGGAGCCATACATAGGGGGTCTACTTCTTGGAAATAACCTTTGGGTGGGTTTTATGGACTTTGTTTTACTTTTGCATTTTTGTATTTGCTGGTGATTTATAGTCACATATGCTTTCAAGATACCTGGGAATTTGCCTTATTCAGAAATTAATGCTGGTAGATGGGAAAGAAGAGGGCTTGACATCTATAATTTTTATGAACTCCTCAGGAAATCCAAAAATACGCCCCAGAGTTTGAGGATTACCTGTTTAAAAATCCCTTGACATAAGGGACTGCTAAAACTTTAATGTTCATCAGAATCACTGTGGTGCGGTGGTTAATAAAATGCAGATTTCTGGACCCTAGTCAAGACTTACTGAATATGATTACCTACAGAGTGAGGCCGAGAAAGTTGTAGTTTAATAGCCACCACAGGTGATTCTTAACATGTGGTGGTCTAACCTGAGGACCATTGTTTAGTGGTTTACACTTGGACAGCTTTCTGGTGCTTGTTTTAAAACATGTAAGTAAGATTTTCATTTTGGGGTCTTGTGATTAATGGGTGTAATTTTAATGAATATAATGCCCTATCTACCCTCCCCTTTGTCTCTCTCACATACATGTGCTCATGCACTCGTTTTCAGAGCATTTGAATGTCATTAAGTACTTCTAGCGTTACAAGTACTTAAACATCATGTGGTATTTGATTCTGAGAGTGGGGAATTTGCAGCGTGGTTCTTCTGGGGCCCATTCATTTAAAATGGCTATTTCATAGTGTAGAGATTGGGAGTTGAATTTTATGATCCCAGATGGTTGTGAATCCTTAGATTATGGAAGTTGCTTTTGTAATACAATTGAAGTTGGTCTCGTTTTTATAAGTGCCTAGCCACACTCCTAACGCACCCTCCCTGGTATCTGGATATTTGAACTTTCAAGGCAGGGTCTAAATAAATGGAAATGTGTGCTCTTATAAAGGACTCTTCCACACAGTGTGTTAAAAATATTTAAAGAAAAAAATTTACAGCATGCTACTTTAATTTATAAACGTTTTGACCTATAAAACTGTATTTTGTCTCAAAGCTGGGGGAAAGCGGTGTGCACATACTGTTGCCTGACGGCTTAGTATGTGTCTGTTCTGCTCAAATTTGCAAAAAGGGTTAATAAGTACTTGTCACCAACTTGCAGGATTTTCCTTCGTGTTCTTCTTCATTAACCAGTGTTCTTGGGGGAATTGTGAAATATGCATTGTCTGCAAACTACTCTGAAGCACAAAGTCAAATGAACTGTGAAGGTGAGGGCTGAAAACACCGCTCTCACCTTGGTTCTTGGTTCTTTGAGTATTAGAGAACATTGATCTGCTCGGTGGCAGAGGGGGTACTGCTGGCGGTTTAATTACGGCCAGGGAGTGTTATTGACGCTATCAATCAGTGGGACCCAGGGAAAGGGCACGGCGCCAGGCCGTTCTGTGCTCCCAGCAGTGTCATTAAATGCCAAAGGACTGGATTCTCAAGGTAAAGGGAGGTGCTTCCGCACATCTGAAGGAGGAGTTCACTTTGTCTTGCAACAGAGGTAAAGGTGGCTGCTGCTGCTGCTAAGTCACTTCAGTCGTGTCTGACTCTGTGCGACCCCACAGACGGCAGCCCACCAGGCTCCCCCATCCCTGGGATTTTCCAGGCAAGAACACTGGAGTGGGTTGCCGTTTCCTTCTCCAATGCATGAAAGTGAAAAGTGAAAGTGAAGTCTCTCAGTTGTGTCTGACTCTCAGCGACCCCATGGACTGCAGCCTACCAGGCTCCTCCATCCATGGGATTTTCCAGGCAAGAGTACTGGAGTGGGGTGCCAAGGGTGGCTAGCCCCTCCTTTTGGCCGCCTTTACATTTCCGGAGGAGTTCTGTGAATGGCAGTGGTATGGTCTCTTCTTGGGGTACGGTTAAGGTTGTTGGTGTTTTCCTTAAAAATCCTCTCTCTTTTCAGGTCTTCACAACTGTCATTTAAAAGACTCTAGGAATACAATAATTACTCTCTGTTAAAAGCTGTTTTGGGGGGAATATGTAGCCCAGGTGTCTAATAGATATTTGGAGAATGAGAGATGGTCTTTGAATGAGACTATTAGTCCTGCAAATCAGTTCATTTAAAAAAGCTTTCCCCATGATGATTCTGTAATGTCTAATCATGTTGAGAGAGAAATATCTTGGTTGGTTTGAACTTATAAAGCATTCAGTAATATTTCAGGGGTCATTCCTTTAAAATCATCTATTGAGCACAGTTTTCATAGTTGTATAACTTAGGTCAGGTCTACATCATCTATGTAGGTGAAACTTTATTTGGCTATAGGGAAGGCTTATAATAATGTTTCTATTATCATTTTATCATATATTTCCTACATACACACACATATGTATATGTCTGACACACAAATCTCCATCTAGGCCTATTTGAGAGAGAGGAAATGCCATAGCTAATCCAAAATGTTTTCTGTTACTGCCTCTTTTTTTTTTTTTAATTGATGTATAGCTTGTAATGATGGAGGGTTACCAAAGATAATTTACCCTTGAAAGAGATTGGATTTCTAATTTTTTTTTCCAAAGGATATATTCATACACATACACGCTAAATCTATGACAAATGGGTCAAATCAGGCCCCAGAACAACAAGTCTTAGCTATTGTAATGTACTTGTAATTCAGGTTTGGGTTGTAGGTTATTTATATTTCTCACAGGTGTTTGAAGTGGGATTGTTGAATTATCTTCTCCTTTGTTTAGAACAGGAAGATTGTTAGAATTTATTCTTCAGAAGTTTGAGGAGGAATTTTTTTTAATATACATTAAGCGTTTACTAAAACGGCCTCATTGCATTATATAGAGCCATAACAAGACCGGTGGTCAGCCTCCCAAGCTTGTAGGGAAGGTCATATGCTTTAAAAGTCTATGTTCATCATACATGTGCTTTTCCCCCTCTTCTCCCCCGCCACCAAGGGCAAAGGTATTATCATAATGTTAAAATAAGTACTTGCAAATTGTTTTAAGACTGTATAATCATGGTTATGCGGCCTTGGATGGGGATATCGGTGAGTAATTAAATAATTCTGGGGCCATTCTGAGTGGCTAGTATGTCCAAGTAAGCTTTGCTAAATGTTGAAGCAGTGCTAAAATACGACACGATACAGCCTTGGCCTTGACATCCGTGTGTAGTAGGAGAGACAGCACGCACTTTACGTGACCATCATGTGGATGTATGGTGAGTGAATGCAGAATGTAGTGGCAAAAGGATATGTCACTGGCTGCTGAGAGGCCTCTGAAATGGTTTCAGAGGCGATAGGGTTCTACAAAAGAGGATTATCAGGCAGAGAAAGAAGAATGGTATTACACATGAAGGGATGTCTGATCCAGAGGCACAGGGGCCATTGTGTGACATGGACCTTTCTGGAGGAAGCTACATCTGAAAATGATAAAGTGTGCTTATTCTTTCAAAATGATTCTACAAAAATGATTGGTAAAAAAAACTTAATCCAACCTAGCCCCATATTTTACATTTATCCTTTGTTGTTGTGTTTTTTTTTTTTAGTGAAGACTTAATTTATAAGGAACTATAGAAATGAATTTGGGCAGATTAATTCATTTGTTTGTAGACACGTTATCTGCCTTGTTTTGAAAAGATCCACTGTGGCCTATGAGACTAATTTAAAATATTTACAAATGGCACTGAGAAGAAATTTCTCTTTGGAGTATTTAGTATCCACACAGAGATAGGATCATTTTATTTTCATTACAGTAGGTATACATAGGCCAAAGAAGACTTAGATATCTGAGCTAAAATTGTAGTGAAGTAGTTTTTTCTTCTAGTTATAGAAAAAAGAAAACTTATTGTAAATAGTTTTCTTTTTTTTTTATTGCCCCACTTATTTTTGACTGTTCTCTTCACCCAGTTTATTATCTCAATATTATATATGTGTGTGACATACATGTGTATTTCTGTAGCTCATTGAAGTCAAGTCGCTCAGTAGTGTCCGACTCTTTGAGACCCTATGGACTGTAGGCCTACCAGGCTACCCCGTCCATGGGGTTTTCCAGGCAAGGGTACTGGAGTGGGTTGCCATTTCCTTCTCCAGGGAATCTTCCCAACCCAGGGATCAAACCCAGGTCTACCCGCATTGTGGGCAGACGCTTTACCATCTGAGCCATTAGGGAAGCCTTAGTAGCCCATTACTCCCTTTTTATAAAAGCTTGACTGTGACATTTAAGGCTGTAGAATTACTATTCCAGTGTTGTCATTGTCCTATAGAAATTTTTATCCTTTCATGTCTGGCTTCTTCATCCTCCAAGATTCCAGTCCGATTCTTTCCCTGCCTATACTACTTAATATACCATTGTCATTACCTCCTAAGTTTTATTTGGCTGATAAAGCATTTATTTTTCGCTGCATTTTATCTTTCTCTCCTATTTGGTGGTCTGCTCTCTGAGAACAGGTAGTCTTTGTCTTCAGAGCACCTCATGGAACGCTTGTGCTTTTGTTTGTAATTTCTGAATGAGGAAGTTTCTAGCTATTGACTCACAAGAAAGAGTGGAGACCTGCTCAGTGTACTCAAAGGTGGGAAAATTCAAGCTATAAGCGAAATTAAAAGTGAACCTATCTCTTCCTGTTAGGTGTTCCGATTCAGTGAAGATGTCGTAAAATGATTAAGGGATTTACCAACTCTTTTTCCTTTTCTACAATAAATGAAGATTTAACTGCTATTTTTCATGTGAGATTTTCTACATAATGTCCATGAGTCTGTGTCTTTGTCTATCATCTGTGTCTCTTGTAGATTCCTTTTTCCTCTCTCAAATCTTAGATGGAGTATGTGAAAGCCCTAGAATATTTAACCTACCGAAATTGACTTGCTGAGAACCTTTTTCTTTTCCCACACTTTACCACCCAGTAAAAAACAGCTTAGTTTTTATTCTTAAACAGTGCCACTTTACTTATATCAGCTGTAGTGTGTAGTCCCTTCTTTAGGTTTAACTTTCTAACTCAGCTTTTTAATCTGTCAACAATGTCTTAGACATACTAGATGGTCAGATACTACATAAATCATATTTAAAGTTTATTTTTGAAGGTAAAGCTGTGACAGGTATCCTGATAGTATGGTTTTTGTTGGAGATTGCATCTGATCATGTATCAGAATCTTGAAAGAACCCTTTAAGAAGCTTTTACTGCAAAATAACTTTCTAAGAATTGGAAGAGTCCAGCTATTTTTCTATAAGCCAGTTTAACGTTTCCAATGAAGTACAAAATGCTAGATTGTTTGGACAAGCATTGTACCTTCTAGTCATCTTGCCTGAGAGGTACTTCAGAGATAACCTTTGCAGGAGGCCGTGGACTGGATTCACTCAGCAGATACTGGCATGCTTACTTGGTGGGTGGGGCATCCATATATACAGACATATAGTCAGTCCTGTGGTTCACATCTGCAGATATGGAGTGCTGACGATGTTTGTTGTACTACACTGTTTTATATGAGGACTGTGAGCATCTGTGGATCTTGGTATCCATAGGGACTCCATGGATACTGAGATGACTGTAAATATAAGAATAAGTTTCAACCCTCTAGGAGCTTAACGCCTAATACTAGAAAAGTTTTGTAAGTGCATTACAGTACTCCCAGTCACTTGGGGGCAGTGAGCAGGGAGGCTATGAGACAGTCTTCTGCACTGGCCCTGATGAAGAAGCCCATGCACAGCTGAGTATTAAGTACTGAGATTTCCCTGCTCTAAATCTCCCCAGTGTCCTCATAGTATATTTAGTGAAAGTGTTTAAAGTAAAAACTTGACATTTACCTGCTACTGTAGCATTCTTAGTGTTTTTTCACTAAGATTCACATGGTGTGAATTCTGATGGTGTCATTGGGCACTGGCTGCATGGTGACTTGTAACTATCCCATATTCAGAAACAAACATGGAACCTATTCTAACCTGATGTTAGGCTGATTTCATGAAGTTCATTTATTGTGTCTGCTGTTGACTCCCCCAGAAGAACCCCTTTTCTCATTTGGCATTTCACATTAAGCTCTAAGAGAGCCCTGAGGATGGAGTCAGGAAGTGGGAGGATTTGATACGTGGCACTTTGTTGGAGAAATGAAGTTGGCCTTTCTTATCAGCCCATTTAAAGGTGCTGGATGGGAATTCCCTGGTGGTGTAGCGGTTAAGACTCACTCTTTCACTGCCGAGACCCCAGGTTTGATCTCTTCCCCACTGGTCTGGGAACTAAGATGATCCCACAAACCTAGAGGTGTGTTCAGGGAAAAAAAGGATGCTCTGTGTTGAGCCTCGAGGGGCAACAGTCGGATGGCCTTTCCATCAGGGTTGGTTTCAGCCAGGCTTCAGGCTTTCCAAACCTACTCATCTGTTGCTCTCTTGTAAAATACTTGTACCATTTTGTGATGCTGTAACTACAGATTTTATTGTAATGATATGAATTTTGATAATAACTGCAATAGATTTGGAATAAGGCTTACTTTATCATTGAACAGGTTTTCTGTTAACTTAATCTTTGAACTGTTTTTCTGTTAAAGTAAATCTGCTCTGTGCCAAAACTCTCTCTCTCATCTTCTCTGATCTCAGAGGTAATGGTATTATTTGAGTTTTTTTCTTCCATAAATTGGGGCCTCTGAAAATAGTAGCCAATTAATACTCTTGTTAAGAGAATCAACCAAATTAATAAGTGTAACATGCCCAGCACAATGCTTGGCACATGGTAAGCACTTAAACACTAGGAACTATCATCATCTGTATGGTTACATGATTTTACACATATGAAATCATTATATTGTGATTAAAATATTATTATTGTTCTTTAGTTCTGTACTGTTAGTTTTAATATTTCATGTAATCTATGTAAGGTCACTGTGAGGTAAGAACTATCATTAACCTCAAATTACAAATAAAGACATAGAGGCTTCAAAGAACCTAAGGAAATATTCCCAAATTATATAAATGGTAAGTCACAGAGCCAGGACCTGAACTTAGCTTGTGAGACCCCCATGCCCTATGTTTTTACTGCTTCATGGCTCTGGACAGTTAGTTCTAGCACAAGCACCAATTGCAGGGCACTGGTTGTTCAAAATATGCTCTCTTGTAAAAATGCAGCAAGACAGCGGTGGTTTAAATTTGATGATCACGAGGTTTCTGATATTTCCATTTCTTCGGTGAAATCTTCAGCAGCTTATATCCTCTTTTATACGTCACTGGGACCACGAATAACTGATGTAGCCACATAAGGAAAAGTAGGTTTTAAGCTAGTTACCTTTTAACAGGCTGAGCAACACAACTCTTGGAATTGCTTATAAAGATTCTGGATAGGCATCGCTGACCATTTAAAGGACTTGTAGGACAATGAGAGCTGTGTTACTATACCATATACTTCTGGTCAGCGCTATTATCAAAAAACTGACCAAGAACATTTAACAAGTATTGCAGTAAGCATTCCTTACAGGTACCATTTATTTCAAAACAAGTTTTTTAGTTTGCTCCAAAGTTAAAATAATTAACTAGCTAAGCATTATTATTCTGCTGGTCTAAAAATCATTGTATCCTTTATTTTCCTATTCACTGTTATGGCCTTTTCACATTTCTAAATCCCAGCTTGATCTAATGAATACTCTAGAATGATGTAAAGCAGATAGGAATGTATGTGTATATATTTATTGCACACTTGCACATCAAATCAATGTACATAGTATAATATGTGGTCCTTTTGTGAAGCCTAGAACTCAGAGGATTGCTTCCCCACCGCCCTCCTTTTGGCCTATTCTGAGTAACTGCAGTGCTTTCTTAGGGACATGACAGGGCAAAGCTATTTTTTGTTGGCTTTGGGCTGTATTTGTGCACTAAATCTTTATTCTAAAAAAACAAATGGAAACTTTTCTTTAATTTTTTAAATGAGAATTTTCATTTACACCTACATTAAAATCTTAATGAGAAAAATAATTAAAAACTCAAAAAAAAAAAAAAAAAAAAAAAAAAAATATGCTCTCTTGTGGCCTGAATTTCACCAGTAATAGTGTATTCTCTTTTTCCTTTGTAAGTTTTTTGACCAGGTACTAAATTAACTCATGTTTGTCTCAGTTAACACCTTGTTCATGTTACTTGACATTTCTAAAGATTTTGTGGCCAAATGAACACAGGCTCATTTCTCATTTTTAATACTAAAAGTAAAGGTATCTACTTTCTTAACCACTATTGAAGGTATTCTTCGGTGGTTACAGCTGAAACTCTATTTTTTTTTCCCATGCCACTTTAGTATAATCACTTGCAAAAATTTTAATGGGCTCAGTGGAGGTATGGGGTTAGAAATGGAATATGGGACATTTTGATTGGCAGATTGTGGCTTAGACCTTGGAATGACTCAGTCACCACCCCTGCAGTAGCGGACATTATTTAACCACACACTCCCATTCACATGCGCTATCTACTCCCGTTGCTCTACTTGTGCTTTATTTTTTGTTAAATTCTTTGCATGCAAAGATCTTGAGGAATTTGAAAGGCATTTGTGACCTCTCCAAGTTGCATTTCAAGAACATCTTTACCATAGACTTGCTGTTGGTCTTTACCAGGCTGAGAGTCCTTGCTGAACCAACTGTGTACTACAGCCAAAACAGAAGAAATAAAAAGAACAGATACTGGCCAACTATGATAGTTTAATAAAAAAATATAAAAGTATCTGTGATGACCTCATCATGGACCTTCAGGTCCTCATTTATGGACCTTTCATGGATGAAACTGTTTTGGGTAACATTTAATAAACTCTGCTCAAAGTTATTTTTCTGAAGGTGTTTTAAGATGTGTGAAAGGGGAACTCTAATCTGTCAAGTCCTCTGTTTGTGATTAGTTACTTAATAACAAATTTTACAACTAGTATACTTTTGTTTTTCTGAGGCTCTTTCATAGTTTTAGTGTTGTTTTTTTAATAATCCCATACATAATCACTTATTCTTATAGCATTAGTGATTCTTTATTGTTCAGTTGTGTCTGGCTCTTTGTGACCCCATAGACTGGAGCATGCCAGGCTTCCCGGTCCTTCACCAGCTCCTGGAGTTTGCTCAAATTCCTGTCCGTTCAGTCAGTTTTACCATCCAACCATCTCATCCTCTGTTGTGCCATTCTCCTCCTGCCCTCAATGATTCTTAACTGATTCTTAAGTGATTCTTAGCTACATCTTTAAGTTAGATACAAAAATTAGCTGGCTTGAATGTTATTTAGTGATGCTGCACTAAAACTTGGAAATGATGTGAAGCTGAGACAGTCTCTCTAGTGTAAAATAGCCAGTTGCTATTTTTACTTTATTTTTAATGGTATATAATTTAAAAAAAAAAATGAGACAAAGCATTAGTCTCAGGAATTATAATTTAATATTTTTCTCTCTCCAACTCGCTTCACCCATGTTAGATTTTCCTCAAATATCTCCTAAATAATTCTCAAGCACTGCTAATAGAAGAAATATAGTAACTGTTCTAAGAGAAAGACTCATTTGATATATTTCAGGTTTTCCTTATACATGTATAAGAAAAAATTTAGCAAAGTTAATGTTCTTCTTCATGTCTGTTTAGTATCTCCATATTAAATATCTGATCATTTCTGTAGAAATTTGCATGATTGTGTGTTGCAGCCAGTGGCTTAATAGAAAACCCCTGGAAGAAGAGTCAAAATTCCAGAATTCTACACTTAACTCTTTTGTTCTGTCTTTGGACATGTCACTTCACTTTTATGAAATCTTTTTTTTTTTTTTTTCTTTCTAAATACGAAGATATTGGACCAAATGATGTCTATAGTTTTGCTCTCAAGTTAAGATATCCTTATCTCTGCTACATAGTACTATGTTTAAGAATTTATTGTTTCTAAGGATTTGAATCCTCAATTTAAACAATGAAACTTCATCTTTTTTTTTAATGTTTAATGGAATCTATAGTATGATGCTGTGAAAGTGCTGCATTCAATATGCCAGCAAATTTAGAAAACTCAGCAGTGGCCACAGGACTGGAAAAGGTCAGTTTTCATTCCAATCCCAAAGAAAAGCAATGCCAAAGAATGCTTCAACTACCACACAATTGCACTCATCTCACACTCTAGTAAAGTAACACTCAAAATTCTCCAAGCCAGGCTGCAACAGTATGTGAACCATGAACTTCCAGATGTTCAAGCTGGATTTAGAAAAGGTAGAGGAACCAGGGATCAAATTACCAACATCTGTTGGATCATCGAAAAAGCAAGAGAGTTCCAAAAAAATATCTACTTCAGCTTTATTGACTATGCCAAAGCTTTTGACTGTGTGGACCAGAACAAACTGTGGAAAATTCTGAAAGAGATGGGAATACCAGACCACCTGACCTGCCTTCTGAGAAATCTGTATACAGGTCAGGAAGCAACAGTTAGAACTGGATATGAAACAGCAGACTGGTTCCAAATAGGAAAAGGAGTACATGAAGGCTGTGTATTGTCACCCTGTTTATTTAATTTATATGCAGAGTACATCATGAGAAACGCTGGGCTGGATGAAGCACAAGCTGGAATCAAGATTGCTGGGAGAAATATCAATAACCTCAGATATGCAGATGACACCACCCTTATGGCAGAAAGTGAAGAAGAACTAAAGAGCTTCTTGATGAAAGTGAAAGAGGAGAGTGAAAAAGTTGGCTTAAAACTCAACATTCAGAAAACTAAGATCATGGCATCTGGTTCCATCACTCATGGCAAATAGATGGGGAAACAGTTTAAACAGGGACTTTAGTTTTGGGGGCTCCAAAACCACTGCAGATGGTGACTGCAGCCATGAAATTAAAAGACGCTTGCTCGTTGGATGAAAAGTCATGACCAGCCTAGACAGCATATTAAAAAGCAGAGACATTACTTTGCCGACAAAGGTCCATCTAGTAAAAGCTATGGTTTTTCCTTCAGTCATGTATGGATGTGAGAGTTGGACTATAAAGAAATCTGAGCACCAAAGAATTGATGCTTTTGAACTGTGGTGTTGGAGAAGACTCTTGAGAATCCCTTGCACTGCACTGGGATCCAGCCAGTCCATCATAAAGGGAATTGGTTCTGAATATTCATTGGAAGTGTTGGGTAGTTAGAATAGGAAACAGGAGTCCAGAATGGCTGTGGCTAAAAGACAAGGAAGGGAAAAACCCACGGAGATAGAATAAAGGAAGGTCTGAGGACTGGAGTTGAGGACCTCAGGTAGAACATACAGCACTCCTGGCTAGCACAATTTACATAGGGCAGGCCCAGGAGGAGGAGAAAACATATAAAGAGGAGCCGAGGGGCCGAGGGGTCTCTCTCTCCCGCATGCACACATGCTCTGTGTCTGTCTTTCTCTCTCTGTTCTCTTCATGCCTTTTGGGTCACATGCCCTCATGCCTTGAGGATGTATTTTCCTTTATTTTCTAAATAAAACTGATCTGTCCGAGAACTATAACATGGGCTGTCCGAGAGCTGTGACACGCTAAGGGCTTTAATGTCCATCACTTCAAATCTTTGTTGTGACGAGACAGAACCAAGGAGACTACACTCCGTTAACAGAAGGACTGATGATGAAGCTGACACTCCCAATATTTTGGCCACCTGATGCAAAGAACTGACTCATTGGAAAAGACCCTGATGCTGGGAAAGATTGAAGGCTGGAGGAGAAGGGGACGAAGAGGATGAGATGGTTGGATGGCATCACTGACTCAATGGACATGAGTTGGAGTGAACTCCGGGAGTTGGTGATGGACATGGAGGCCTGGTGTGCTGTAGTCCTTGGGGCCACAAAGAATCAGACATGACTGAGCAACAGAATTAGAATAGTCTAGTATATGCACAAAGTACCATAACATAGGATTTTTGTTATGTTAGCAGATTATGGCCTTTTGTAACTTTGTAGACCAGATTTCAAAAATTAAGCATCCTCAGTAAATTTGTGAAGATCATTTGTCCTCATTACAGTGAATATGTGGTATGTGCTGGAGTGTACAGCCAAGATAAAGACAAGGTATCATATTTCAAGGAATTGAGCTAGTCACAAGACATGGTAACAGATGAGTACGTCTTGGTCTCCTCAGTATTTAGGAGAACGAGGCATATAATACAGTGTGGGCACAGGTGAGGGGTAACCAGCTCATACTAGAGTGGAGGGGATGACTGAGAGGTGATTTTCAGGCCCAGGTGATGCCCATGCAATGTCTGAAGTGATGAAAAGTTAGATGAGTGGAAAGAGCAGTTTACCTTAATGCAGGGCCGTGAGAGTGGAAAGCTTTGGGAAACTGTTGAATGTTGTGTGTGTTCATATAGAATAGGTAGTCAGTACCCTGAGCATAAAAGGTTGTTGTTGAGCCACAAGAGACACCAGGATTCTTATCCTCAGGAGGAGAGGAATTCAATCCAAGTCCAGTGAGGAGGCTTCATCACTCAGCGCTTTTGTGTAATAAAGAAAGTGAAAGTGAAGTCACTCAGTTGTGTCTGACTCTTTGCGACCCCATGGACTTTAGTCTACTAGGCTCCTCCGTCCATGGGATTTTCCTGGCAAGAATACTGGAGTGGGTTGCCATTTCCTTCCCCAAGAGATCTTCCCAACCCAGGGATTGAACCCTGGCCTCCTGCATTATAGGCAGACGCTGAAGTTTCATTAAAGTATAAAAGAGATGGAGACAGCTTCTGACATAGACATCAGAAGGGGGCAAAGAGAGTGCCCCCTTGCTAGTCTTTAGCAGGGTGTTATATAGCTACTAGCAGTCTGCTGATTAGAGAAAGGGAATGTCTCAAAACTCAGAGACTGGCACCAGGCCCCTCACCCACAACATGCATTTTGAGACAACATTGGCACCAGGTGCGCTATCCTGGGCCATATAATGATTGACATGAATCTTAAAGAAAGGCAGGTTTCCAAGTAAATACAGAGTTTCATTAACATAGATTAGGAGACCAGTATTACCAGTAAAACATACTGGTTTGTCAAGTGGGTTCTGAGTCATAGGTGGAACAAACTTGAAGATAGAGTCTAGTTCATTAACATAGCTTAAGACAAAGATTTCCGTAAGAAAAACGCACTAGTTAGCTCAAGGTTTGAGAAAAGTTAAGTTCAGGTAGAACCAGGTGTTCTGTCATGGCAACACAGAATTTTAAAAGAAACCCCCTTTTAAATTTGTATAGAGAAGGGGAAGAAAAAAACAACACTAGTACTTTCTTTCCTCCTGCCGCTTGAGAGAGAGATTAAAACTGTCTGACACTTGCAGCCTATTTCCTCCATTTGGAGACCCCTGGCCTTCCTGCCTGTTAGCCTCTCAAGCATAGACAACTAAGAAACTTGAAATTAGTCTTGAAGCATTATGGAATCCCTGAGATGAATAACCTGATCAGACATATTTTGTGGTATTTCTGAATGTCTCTTTTGAATCAAAACAATCTTACATAGACTAAAGCATTCAAACAACCCGGTGTTCAATAAAATTTGAGGTTCTGTGTGTTTTCCACTGTTGAGATATTCTACATTCTGTGTCTTGGAATACCTTTTAGAGGCAGCTGCTCTAATCCATAATACCTTTGCTAAGCCTTCCTGTTACGTGTGATTATTCCTTTCAGCTCTCACTCCTTCACTGGGGCTAATCTTTAATTTCTTATGAACTTGTTTCTGTATGCTTTGTTCTCTTTCAAGTTTACTCATTTGCAACCCTCTGTGAAACATGCTTGCTCTTACGCCAAACGTAATCTTGGACTGATATGTGTATGTCGTGGTATGTGTTTGAGACCTGTTCCTGGTAGGGTTTTGCATTTAGAAGTAGATCAAAGGACGCTGCTTCCTTCTTGGTGGATTTTGAGGTCTATGGCCTGAATTGTGGTTAGAAGTTAATGTCTTTCTTTGTGCTTCTGAGCTCTCTTGGTGGGTCCAATGTAGCCCCCTGTCTGTAAAGCCTTGATGCTTTCACAAGACCTTCGCTACTCTCTGCCAGAGCTGGAGCCAATTTTTATTTAGCGATACTGTCATTTTTCTTAGTCCCATCAAGGCTCCATTTTTTGATATGAACAGCAATTAACTCTCAGTTTAAATAGGCGTAACTGTGACCTTGTCCACGCCTTTCAGCTGCAGAATGGAGCTTCCAAAAAAAAAAAAGTCTGAAGTGGCCTGTGTCTCTTTTTTTTTTTTTTTTCAGGTTTAGTGTTTATAGTCCTGGGTCAGTAATTGACAAGTGGTAGAAGTTGTTTACTGGTGATCCTGCCAATGGGAGATTTTTCAGATGTCCTGAGTTTAATAAAGAAGAGATTGCTTTGTTCATTTATAGCCCTTATCACTTTAATCGGTTGGTATTAGTGTCCACTGTCACTGATCTTTCTGTTGGTGAAGTGGAGAGAATTGAGAGCAGTTGTACTTTTGGACAGAAGCGTTTAGACATACTCCTGTTAAAGTGATGTACAGGGATTTTAAACTTTATTATGTACATGTAATAAAGTACCAGTTCTTGTCCACATTTTCATTTCTCTTAGTCCTGTGTAGTTTTATTAACTTGTGTTTTGACAGCCCATTCATGGTATATGTGTTACTTGTCCTTGAATGTTTAATGTATAATTAGTTTTGTTTGCTGATGAAGATGGCTCAGATGATAAAGAATCTGCTTGCAGTGCAGGAGACCCGGGTTCAATCTCTGGGTTGGCAAGATCCCCTGGAGAAGGGAATGGCTACCCACTCCAGTATTCTTGCTTGGAAAATCCCATTGACAGAGGAGCCTGGCAGGCTGCAGGGGTCGCAAAGAGTCTGACGTGATTGAGTGACTGTGCATGCTGATGAAGAAATGAGTTTTTAATTACAAGGAATATGCTGTGTCTCAAACTATTCCATTTTCAGGACCTGATTACTTTGATAAATCTATTTTTATCTTTATTTTGTCCAGTCAGGTCTCTTTTGTGAAGAACAGCTTGAGAAGCCATTGACTAGAGCATTTCTTGCCTGGTACTTCTGTCTCCCTTCCTTTCCCTTCAAGTAATTTCAGCATTGCTTGTCTTTGTTTATAATATCACTTGTACGCTTGTGAGGAATTCCAGAATAAACCTGAGATATAAAATGCTATCTTTGGAGTAGATTGGTGTTCAGTGTTGTACTTTCCGTATCATCTTTAAATATTTAAATTGCAGACTCTCTGGCTGCCTCTTAAATTAGATCCTTCACTTAGTAGTTTTGACATTTCATAACCTTGCTCCTCAGGCATTAAATATTCACCTGCTTAAATGGCAGTGAAATGTAAAACCCCAAACCTATCTCTTAATCCAGTGATTGCAGATTGGGGAACACCTTGCATTTGGTGAAGGAAGAAGCTGTTTTGACCCTCCTGAAACATATGCTGGAGGTTCATCCTATTGAAGTATTTCTAATAAATAGCCATAAAACAAAACCATCTTAACGGTCTTCTCCATGGAGTGTTATTTTAGTCTTGAAGAACCACAAAGACAGACTTAACAACTTGAAGTTTCAGATAGCCCTAGAGTCGTTCTCTAGGTAAAAATTAAAGCAGGGCACCAGTTTGAGCTCCAAATCTATAGAAAAATCACAATCAAGAATTGCTGATTGAAAAAAAGAACTGCTGATAATTGTTGGATAGAAAAGTTGGTCTAGAAACTGATTTGAATCTCCAGAGTACAAGTTCTTACCCCATTCATTGCAACTCTTCTTCCTCAGTTCAGTTGCTCAGTAGTGTCCGACTGCGACCCCATAGACTGCAGCATGCCAGGCCTCCCTGTCCGTCACCAACTCCCAACGTTTACCCAAACTCGTGTCCATTGAGTCAGTGATGCCATCCAACCATCTCATCCTCTGTTGTCCCCTTCTCCTCCTGCCTTCAATCTTTCCCAGAATTGGAGTCTTTTCAGATGAATCAGTTCTTCGCATGAGGTGGCCAAAATATTGGAGTTTCAGCTTCATCATCAGTCTTCCAATGAATGTTCAGAACCAGTATCCTTTAGGATGGACTAGTTGGATCTCCTTGCTGTCTAAGGAACTCTCAAGAGTCTCTTCCAGCACCACATTTCAAAAGTATCAATTGTTCGGCGCTCAGCTTTCTTTATAGTCCAACTCTCACATCCATACATGACCACCGGAAAAACCATAGCTTTGACTAGATGGACCTTTGTCGGCAAAGTAATGTTTCTGCTTTTTAATAAGCTGTCTAGGTTGGTCATAACTTTCCTTTCAAGAAGTAAGCATCTTTTAATTTCATGGCTGCAGTTCCCATCTGCAGTGAAAGGAGCCCAAAAAATAAAGTCTGTCACTGTTTGTACTGTTTCCCCATCTATTTGCCATGAAGTGATGGGACCAGATGCCATGATCTTAGTTTTCTGAATGTTGAGTTTTAAGCCAACTTTTTCTCTCTCCTCTTTCACTTTTATCAAGAGGCCCTTTAGTTCTTCTTCACTTTCTGTCGTAAGGGTGGTGTCATCTGCATATCCGAGGTTATTGTTATTTCTCTCGGCAATCTTGATTCCAGCTTGTGCTTCATCCAGCCTAGCATTTCTCATGATGTACTCTGCATATAAGTTAAATAAGCAGGGTGACAATATACAGCCTTGACGTACTCCTTTCCCAGTTTAGGACCAGTCTGTTTTTCCATATCTGGTTCTAACCATTGCTTCCTGACCTGCATACGGATTTCTCAGGAGGCAAGTCAGGTGGTCTGGTATTCCCATCTCGTTAAAAATTTTCCATAGTTGTGATCCACAGCAGTCAAAGGCTTTGGCATAGTCAATAAAGCTGAAGTAGATATTTTTCTGGAACTCTCTTGCTTTTTTGATGATTCATCAGATGTTGGCCATTTGATCTCTGGTTTTCTGCTTTTTCTAAATCCAGCTCAAACATCTAGAAGTTCATGGTTCACGTACTGTTGAAGCCTGGCTTGGAGAATTTTGAGCATTACTTTACTAGCGTGTGAGATGAGTGCAATTGTTCGGTAGTTTCAGCATTCTTTGGGATTGCCTTTCTTTGGGATTGGAATGAAAACTGACCTTTCCCAGTCCTGTGGCCACTGCTGAGTTTTCCACATTTGCTGTCATGTTGAGTGCAGCACTCTCACAGCATCATACCTTGGTCTAAATGCATTTTCTGTTTCTAATCCTTTGAGGTGGAAGAAGAGGAAGAAATATTTTCCCTTTCCTGGAATGGAGGATTTTGCTGATAGGAGAATCCTCAGTAAAGCAGGGGAAGGGGTTTATTTTAAATCAAAGGAAATAGTAAGCATGTTTGTTTATCAAATAAAGGGGAGAGGTAGCACATTGGTTTGGGAGCAGAGCTGTTGCCTTTCCTTCATCTTTATTTCTTGGAAGTGGGTGGGGGTGGGGTGGTGGTACATGGCTCATTTGATGGCATTCAAAAAAATTAGTAATAAAACCCATTTCAGAATCCTAATTATGTATGGATATTTTGCCAGTTAATCATAATTAGTGGCCACTCATCCTTTCTTGGGAAAAATTGCTGTAGCAAAATATTAATGAAAAAATGAAATAAAATAACTTTTGACATATCTGTAATTTGTGTGCCATCTTTTTCTGCTGTCTGTCCTCGATTTCACTGTGTATATATTTAAGAAACAGTTAGGATTCATTTAATTTTTCAAATTTTCAGGACAAATGCACTGATAAGCTGGTTACTATTATGTGGTATCATGGCAAGAAAACTGGACAAGGAGATAAGGACAAGGGGTTCTGTTCAGTTCAGTCGCTCAGTTGTGTCCCACTGTTTGCGACCCCATGGACTGCAGCACACCCGGCCTCCCTGTCCATCACCAACTCCCGGAGTTTAATCAAACTCATGTCCATAGAGTCGGTGATGCCATCCAACCATCTCATCCTCTGTCATCCCCTTCTCCTCCCGCCTTCAATCTTTGCCAGCATCAGGGTCTTTTCACATGAGTCAGTTCTTCACATCAGGTGGTCAAAGTATTGGGAGTTTCAGCTTCATCATCTGTCCTTTCAATGAATATTTACGACTGATTTCCTTTAGGATTGACTCCTTGCTGTCCAAGGGACTCTCAAGAGTCTTCTCCAACACCACAGTTCAAAAGCATCAATTCTTCAGTGCTCAGCTTTCTTTATAGTCCAACTCTCACATCCATACATGACTACTGGGAAAACCATAGCTTTGACTAGACGGACCTTTGTTAGCAAAGTAATGTCTCTGCTTTTTTAATATGCTATCTGTGTTGGTCATAACTTTTATTCCAGGGAGCAAGTGTCTTTTGATTTCATGGCTACAGTCACCATGCAGTATGAGAAGGCAAAGAGGTAGGACAGTGAAAGATGAACTCCCCGGGCAAGGGTTTAGAAGATCAGAATTTTAATCCAGAATTCAACACCTGTGTATAACATTAGCAGTGTTACTTACCTTTTCTGTATCTGTTTCCCCAGCTATAAGATACTGATATGTGCCCTCCCTATCTCACAGGGTTGTTGTGAGGCACAAAATACTGTATCCGAAAATGCTTTGCAAATGGTGAAGTCCCATAAGCCCCTGAAGTGTAAGTTAAATGGAAATACTGTTGCCACCATGAGTTTCTGTATGATCGAGTCACCTGTGTCCTGCCTGTGGTGATAGGAACCAATTCTTTGGCAAAGTCAGTGTTGAGATGGTTTTTTATTGAGAGTTGGAGCCTTATTAGTGTAGCTGTATTCTGAAAATGCACCTGGGTAATCAGGTAAGACATACATAAATGATTGTTATGAAGGAGGAAGCTTATACTTTAAGATCTTCAGAAAGAGGAGGCAGAACATACCATGCAGGGTCACATGGGCAGGCCCCAGGGATGGCCAGGAGGCAGAGGGGAGAGGGCAGAGCATGGCCTGCGGCCTTTTTGGGGTCCTGGTGGAAAGCTAAGGACAAGGCAGGACAGGTAGACTGGGTGGGGTTAGCATTGGAGAATTTGAGTAGTTCTGGATGGCTCTGGGCTCTAGGAGTGGTAGGGCTTCCCTCGTGGCTCAAACGGTAAGGAATCCAGCTGCAGTGCAGAAAACCAGGGTTCAGTCCCTGCGTTGGGAAGATCCTCTGGAGAAGGGAATGGCCACCCACTCCAGTATTCTGGGAGATCCCATGGACAGGGTGGCCTGGCAGGCTGCTGTCCAGAGGGTTACAGAGAGTGGGACAGGACTGAGTGACTAACACTTTGACTTTCCACTTGATTGTCTGGTACCTGGCCCTAGGCTGATTCAGAGTGGGAGGAATATTGGCTTGGTCTTAGGATTTGATAAAGGAGATGGGCTGTGGCTTCTGGTTTGTATATCAAAGATACCTCCCAGGGGAGTTGTTTGCTCTCTAGAATTAACTATTCCTGGGAAGGGAGGTCTCTCCTGGATCAAGGCCATAAATGCCAGAGCATTGAGAATACAGTGGATAAGAAAATATAGTCAGTATAGGTTGGAATTAAAGTAGCAGTGTGAACTGAAGACCAGACAATGAAAGAAAAAAAAAATGTAGATAACATAACTGACCCAAGTATGCTTTCAAAGCTTTTACATAAGCACTAAATATAAACCCGTTTTCCTAAATATATTTTAGGATAACTTTTAAAACACTCCACCCACACTCCTCTGAAATGCTCAAAGCAGTGAATGTCACTGCATGAGTAAATTATTATGGAGCACAGTAAGGGACTCAGGTTACCCTCAACTTTAATGGTCTAGGTCTTTACCTGCATTCTTAGATGTATTTAGAGGTGAATATTTATAGTATAGTCACCTGGGTTTTTAGGCTCTGTGCTAACAGAATTTTATGTGGATTAGAGATTATTTGATTATTTGCAGCATACCCCATTTGCCAGACCATTGACAGAAATGGTTGAATCCCTGAGTCGGACATGACTAAGTGACTAACACTGATTCTCCCAAGGAATAATATAGATTACCTATGGTGATCATTTATACATTGGGGCTTCCCTGGTGACCAAGATGGTAAAGAAATGTAATATACGTGCTCAGTAGTGTCTGACTCGATGCGACCCCATGGACTGTAGCCTCCCAGACTCCTTTGTCCATGGAATTCTCCAGGCAAGAATTCTGAAGTAGGTAGCCGTTCCCTCGTTCCCTTCTCCAGGGGATCTTCCTGACCCAGGGATTGAACCCGAGTTTCCTGCCTTGCAGGCAATTTTTTTTTTACCGTCCAAGTCACCATGAAAGCCTAAAGATGGATACTAATGGTTATAATCAACAAGCAGAAGTTGACCTGTCATGGTACTCCACCAAATGAAACCCAGAGCTAGACTCATTTGGCCATTTTTGTCAGCGGTCTGGCAAATGGGGTATGCTGTAAAGTTTCTGTCCTTGTAGGTAGTCTAGAAGAGCTTACTAAACTAAAGGAAATGGAGTCAAAATAGCACAAGAGACTCAGAGCTGACTTAAAATTGGCAAAGAGACGTTATAGGCAAAGAGGTATCGATCACAGTTTGGCAAGATCTAAGTGACTTGATGAACGCTTCCTTGACTGCTCTGTGGTTTTTGAACTGTTGTGGATCCACAGCAGATTGTGGGGCCAGTGGGGCACTAGATTGGCTTTACTCAGCAGATATCCTAGCACATGCAATGTGCCAAGTTGAAGAGGATGCAGTGATGAGAGGCGCAGCTCTAACGCCTTCGCTCCTGGCGTGTATGTAAGGTGTGCTGATGATACATACACATGGACTAATTCTGTCTTCATCTTGGTAGAAGTTTAGATACTCTATCTCAAAGGTGGGAAGCCTTTTGAAAGGGCATGTGAAGTCAATAAATCAATAGATGGGCTTAAGACCTTTTTAATCAAGATTAAAGAGATTTGTGGACAAGACAATAGACAAGGATGACAGGAGATACAGTCCATTCATACATCTGAGAATTTAAGGATGATAGCTATTTGTTTTTAATCATGATAATCTGCTTCAAGATGTTTATTTACAATGCATTTATTAAATAATACAGGGTTTAATTGAAATTGCTAAATAATTTCAGAAAAGGGCATATTTAAATTCTTTAGAAAGTGTGTACCATCCCCCACCCCGGCTGAAATGGGAGGCCCAAAAACGGGTCACACAAATGTGTCAGATGAATTTAGAATCCTTAAGCTTGACCGTTCAGTTGAGCCTAAATCCCTAGTTTAGGAGATTGGCCCCCTGGAGGACAAGTTATTACCAGGAGTCCTACTCTGCTGTGCTGGCCAGTTTTGAACATTTACAAACCTGGGGTAGATATGCTCTTCTCTTTGCCCAGGGGAATGGTGTTTCTCACTTGTCAAGAGTTTCTCCAGAAAGGAGTGAAACAGTTCATACTGGACATGATTGAATGTTTTGTTGTATGCTCCTTATGGAAAAGCTAACTTGAGGCAGTTTTCGAATTTCGGAAGGAAGGTCACTGAGTGTGCATGTACATTTCGCTACTCTTTTCCAGGTTTCCTATGCTCGCCCAAGTTCAGCTTCCATCAGAGATGCTAATTTATACGTCAGTGGACTTCCAAAAACAATGACCCAGAAGGAGTTGGAGCAACTTTTTTCACAATATGGACGCATTATTACTTCTCGTATTCTTGTTGACCAGGTCACTGGTAAGTAGGCAGCCTCTGCTGTCTGACTGGCAGATGGTGAAATAGTCTGCCTTCGCATACCCAAGTCTTGCCTCTAGAATACATCAAAGGTATATATATGGGCCAGAAAATGCAGTTTTCTGCTAGGATTGTTCATAGAGATGCATGGGTAAGTAAGCATAGATAGTGTAGTGAGCAAGCTTGAGTCATTTCCTTCCCAAAGGTGCAGGTTTGGAGTCTGTTTTGTGGTTTATAATAATCATTGGATATAAGTTATTGCAAATAATTATTACAAATTAATAATCTTCATTTCTAAGCTGATGCATGAAAAAAGCTCTCAACCTCCTTATGAAGCATTAAGTAACAGTCTTACTTTTGTGAAAAACATAGTTTAATGCTGCTAATTCTCCAAGGGAGAATTGCACTACATCTACACTAGTGATTGCTGTTAAGACTTTCTCAGGTCCATGCTGTGTTGTATAGGCTGCATAAGAGTTTGAAATTTTAAGTGTTAGAAATTGATTTTAGTCTCATATTAATTTTAACCAAACCAAAATAAGAAAACCAATATGTTTATTAAAAATTTTGTGTTGAAGGGAGCTCTTCTGCTAAAGCTTTCACTTAAAGAAAAACTAGCAATAGAGATTTGATTATGGATCTTAAAAATAAAGTAGAGGCACATTTTTCTATTATAAAAGCAGTATTCTTTCTAAAACATATTAAAATCAAGGAAGCATGCTAAGGAGGGGGAAAAAAATCACCTGTAGTGCCATATACTAAAGCAGGCACTTTAAGATTTTGTGAGTAGTCTTTTTTTTTTTTTTTTTTTTTTAAAGAAAATAGGTTTTTCTCTTTTCTGTATGGTTCTCCTTTCGTTCTTCCCTCCTTCACTATCCCTGTTGTCCTCTCTCTCCTTTTCTGTCTCTCATAATTAGAGTACCAGTGGAAATAGTTGTGCATTATAATGTGTGATTATATTTTTTTAAGAAATGATGGACCACAAAATACAATCAGGCCAGTTTTTTTAATTCTTCAAGTGATGATCAGTTTAGTTGATCTGAATTTAATCAGAAGCATCCTTTGTTATGTTCCTCTGTGCTCTTCATTAGCTTCTTACAGAGTCTGAACACCATACTTCTGAGTTCTGAGTATAGTGGTATCTACCATCATCCATATGCTTGGGAGTGGGGCCTGTAGATTTTACTGTATGGAGAGAATTAGTCCAGTGAGGGTATATAAAAATGTGGTCTTCTTAGCTATGTTTCATGATTTTCATACATTTTATCATGGTGTATTATACACACAGATGGCAAATGGGGTTGAATAGAAGTCCAGGCCTAACAATGCAAATATATTTGTTTAGAGCAAAATAAAAGGGCCTTTTGTTTTGTTTGTATTCATGCTTTTTAATTCATTCATTCTCAATGAGGACTTGAATCAAAAGTCAGTTTCACCTGTGATGCAGAAAGCCATTTCTCAGCTGCAGGTCCATCCCGAGGGTGTGGGCTCACAGGAAGACTACCCGGCCACCTGCTGATTGAGTCGGTGTTTCTCAAGTGTGGTTCTGCACCTGCAGCAAAGCACCCTCCTGCAACCTTGTTAGAAATGCAGGCTTGGGCCCCCAAATCTAGTGAATAAAACTCTTAGAGTGGGCATTTTACCACGCCCTTTGGACTGTTCTGATGCATGCTCAGGGTTGAGGACCGTAAGTTTAGGGGACTCATCCTAAACTGAGGCTGCTTCACTGCTCATCTAAGGCTTCCTTATGGAATAATCAAGTTTTAGGGGTTGTTCCTGCTTAACAGATAATGGGAAGGATAGATTTGGTGTCATTTCACCATTTCATCTTTACACTTCAGACTTTCAGTATGAAATTGTCCACTTTTCCTAAAATGAAAAAATCCTGCAATTTTGTTACGTGTTCTACAGCCATCAGGTGTTAATAATGTGCATGCAGCAGGTAGAGCTTAAAAATAGGGAAGGTGAAGTGATGGGGCTGAGATAAGTGCATATGGGGGGGAAAATGCCTTACCTACCTTAAAATTCTGAGCCTTTTGACTTACGCAGTATTGATTATAAAGCAAGCAGACCTTTATTCTTTTTTAAAGTTCCTATAAATCATAATGGTCTAATGCTTTTTCTTGGCCTTTCTTTCTTAATTGCTTCTCACTCTTCCTCAGTCACATTCTCTGAATCATCTAGGCTTTTCCTGCTGCTAGTCCCAAGTCAGTACTGCTGCTACTGATGTGTTTTGCCAGGAAAGTCTTTCCCTGCAACTGCTGATCCCATGATGGCCAGCTCTGACCACCCCAAATAGTCTGTTAAGCTAATTAAATGGAATGATTTGGGTTTCTTGCTGCCATTTCTCAAAAGCTGGGCAGGTACTTGGCCATCCTTCTGCTTCCCCGCTTCTCGTCTCTCAAGGTGGGGAGAGCGTGAGCCAGGGAGTAGCATTCTGTAGTCAGAAGTAATGCTCTCAAAGAAAGCGAGCTTTGAGGCTTCACTTCTGTCCTGTTTATTTTTACTCTTACCTCCTTTTTTCACTCTTTTACTCCCATATAATATTATTTCTCTAATAAAGAAGAGTCAGTTAAAAGCAGTGGGGGAGCTTCAGGGAACCAGAAAAGCCTCTTCAGGCATTTCTCTCAAAGGGTCGGTAGCCTGTATAATTAAGTAGAATTTTATTATTTAAAAGTGTAGCTGAAATATGTTTTTCTACCCCTGTGCATATATTTTTAGCATAGCTTTTTAACATTTTTAGCAAAGGCTTGGTTTTCTTCTCCTTGTTGCAAGAGCAAGCGCTCCTCTCCCCTCCTTTTCTGAACTGTTTGTCCAGTAGCATAATTTGAAAAGTACAAGTCAGTCATACAGTTGACATTATTAAAGAATGCACGAGAGGGAGAGAAGAAGGTGGGGAAAAGAAACATGGACATACTTGTGCACTGTCTTCTTCTTCCCGGCTTACTGGTAGCATGTGGTAATGGACTTTAAAGTGCATTAGTTTAATTAATGCATTTCATGTATTTAAAAAATACAAAGTTGTAATGCTAGACAGGATTGCTACTAAGTAAAGGTGAAGCTTTTCTCCTGGTGTGATTTTTGTGGCAGATGTTACATGTGGGTGAAAACATGTTCTTGAGAAGGGAAAATTAATATATCCTTTCTTCTCTCCCTCCTGTCTCCTTCCACTCCCTCTTTCCCAAATCCTTACCCACATCTACCTTAGGCATATCAAGGGGTGTAGGGTTTATTCGATTTGACAAGCGGATTGAGGCAGAAGAAGCTATCAAAGGCCTAAATGGCCAGAAACCTCCTGGTGCCACAGAGCCAATCACTGTGAAGTTCGCTAATAATCCAAGCCAAAAAACCAATCAGGCCATCCTTTCCCAGCTGTACCAGTCTCCAAACAGAAGGTATCCAGGCCCGCTAGCTCAGCAGGCACAGCGCTTTAGGTAAGTCCGGTCTACTTCTCACAGCCAGCTGCCCACACCAGCGCGCTCAGGGTCGCTGTCCAGCACTTGTGTTATAAGAGAGGACCTCTGGCTTGGTCTCATGGTCGTTGTTTTCTTTCTTTCTTCTCACGGACACAGGGAAAGCCTACTTGGGGTTTAGTGTCTTGTGGATTATCCGAGGTGGGGACGAAAGTACAGTAACCTGCGGCAGGCAGTGGTTCTCGATCGGAAATAGTTTTGCTCCTCTGGGGGCGCTGACAGTGTCTGGAGACACTGATGGTTGGTATCAGTTGGGTGGGGATGACTGGCATCTCGTGGGTGGAGGCCACGGGTGCTGCCCATCATCCTGGCAATGTACAGTAAAGCCCCCCACACCAGAGGACTATCTGGTCCCAAACGTCAGTGGTGCTGAGGTGGAGAAACCCTGCCCTGCAGAATAGTGGGGGTCTTCGTAACTGTTTTCATTGCTTCTGATTTCCCTCTTTTAGTTTTTTACTTGAGAAGGTCTTTTCCTCATGTTTTAATTTTTTAGGTCAAGCTCTTTCAATTACTTGGTTTTATTGTACGTGCACAACTAAGGATATATAACTTATGTGATTACATTATGTTTTTATAAATATATCCATCTTCCCTTTTTAAGTTTTTAATCTTTGCAGTTTAGAGGTTGGCAAATCCCTGTAAAGGCCCAGATAGTAAATATTTTAGGCTTTGTGGCCACAGTATCTGATGCATGTCTTTTTAAAAAAATAAAACAACTTTAAAAATGTAAAAACCATTCTTAGCTCTTGGGCTATAGAGAAACAGATGGCAGTCTGGATTTGGCCTGTGGGTGGTAGTTTTCTAACCTCTATAGTCCATGGAATGACCATGCATTTTTAGCCCAGAGAAGATATTCTATCTCATAGACAGGTTAAATATTCTAATTTTTCAAATTTTCTTCTAATACTGGGGCACCAACCAAATCTAGTCATTTAAAAAAAAAAATCCTTAATCTGCATGTGAGGAGAATGGTGACTTCTAGATGTTAAACAGAGCACAAATACATAAGTAGCTTTTATTTTCTGGAACATTTTTAAGATCCTTTTTTGGCCATATGGTATACTGCAGCTATAATGCCATCTAACCTCCATGCTAGTATTTTTTTGTTCTGTTCTTTATCAGAAGTGCATTTTTTCCTTGTTGGGGCATAATAGTTAATTACCAAAAATATAATCACAAATTTAACTTAATAAACAAAGATCTATATTTTCTAGCTTATATCACGTGCATTGTTTTCTTTTTTTTTTTTTTTTTGCTCGGGTATTTAGAATGCTGAAGAGAATAAAGATAAAAATCAGTCAGATGTCTTCTTTAAACCTCAGTATGTCACCTGAGGTGTGAAAGGGAAGTTTTCTGTAAACATCATGTTCAGTTCTTACTTGAGGTGGCTTGTGCCTTGGGAGGAAAAGTTGTACTTTTCATCTGGAGACTTCATCTGGAACTGAATGACTTGGTATCCGGTTGACTGAGCCTGGTGATCATTTCACTCTGCTTCAACTTTGCATGGTTAAAAGGCATTGGCAGAAAGGAAACAGCGCCACTTTTGTCTGTGTGGTTGGTAGTAGTGATTGGGCTGGAGGAAGAGATGGGTGGAGCCGCCCTTGTGGAGAAAGAAATTTCGCAAAGTCGTTTCTTAGCTCTGCTTGTAGGTTTCTTCTGTGGCATCTTAAGTGAGTAAACTTTTTTTTTAAATTTAGCACAGACATGAATGAAGGAATTTTAGAGAATTTTCTTGGGCAGCCTATCCAATTAACCCCAGAGCTCCTTGAGGCCCAGTAAATAATTTTGATCTTAGGTACAAGAGAGTTCTTTGAAACTTACTGGTTGATTTTAACACTGAAAATACCACATGATTGATGTTAGAAGAAAGCTCCATGGGTTTAAATTGTTATTTTTGGTGTTTCCTAATTTAAGCTCTGGTTTTTGTTTTATTGTAGTTATTGAGTAAAACTATGCTCTTAAAGTCAAGTTTGAATTCTGAGAAAGGCTGGGCAAGAGGACTGAAATGATAGTATCTTCAGGAGAATGCCCGATTATTGAAATGTCAAGGCTTGTAGGTGATTCAGATATTAGGTTGTCTAACTATTTTATCTGTTCTCAATTTGATCTGTCCCCCTCCATACATGTTATGTGTTGTTTTTTTTTTTTTAATTAAAAAATGTTTTATATTGGATAAAGCTTTACAGGTTGTTCTGATAGTCAGATTTAATATTTAAAAAACATACTGCCCATTCTGTGCTTTTATCATTTAGTTCCATCTGTAATTAATGTAGAGATTCTTCCTTTCCTTGTCTCCTGTTAAAAACTAATTTTGGGAAAAGGAAATAAGAGTTGTCTGTAAATTTTAAGGGAAACTTGGTTTCAGAAAATGGGAAAGATGTTTATTGTCCTTTCAGATTCCTGACTCTTGTCTCTGTCACCTCACTTCCCATTCTTCTCATATCCATCTTCAGATAATAAATTATGAACTAGTCTTTGAGCTCAGTGAAGGCGTTTGGTCTAGATTCAGTGTTAGAGGAAATTGAGAGCTTCTATTCCTAGGGTTCAAGTTTAGCCCGATGTGTGTTTGGCTGTTTTTCTTTAATATCTCTGAACCTGGTCTGTTATTACCTTGATTTTTTTTTTCCCCTTCCTCTATTGAATTAAGGTCCAATCTTCTTTCATCTCATAAACACCCTTGAATGAAGGACCGGCTTGCTTTGTTGGTATGTTGCTCTGCTGTAGTTCAGGCCTAGTTCATTACTTAGATCTTTTGTTCCTCGTGTCTGTGTTTTAATGCTCTTAGCCTTGGGTTTGTCACCTTCTTGCCAACACTTAGAAAATTTTGCACTGTGTTTTTATGTTATCATAGTATCTCGGTAGTTGAGAGAGATCGGAAAATACAAGTTCTAAATATTAATAGTCAGGGATGTTTTTTAATATTTATGAAATGTACCTCATCTTTTAAGGCAAAAAAATTAAAATCTATATAGTAAGGGTTAAGTTTAAAAAGTGGACTTATGGTATTTATGGCTCAGTCAACCTGTATGAATAATTAGAAAATTATTTTAACATGAGCACTGCTGATCTAATATGCTTACCTAATTGACTGCAGTTTTCAGAATAAGACCAGCCTTATTTATTTGGATGGCTACTGTGAGTCCCTTAAGTATATTCCGGGGATATGGTATCTGAATTAAACTCCCAGCCAAAGTTTTTTTCATCTCTCTTCTTGTGGAGCAGCCTTAATTTTATTAAATGTGATCTAGTCTAATGGCCTGTGTGCCTGCTTCTAGAAGCCTTTATGCATTTTTAAAGGATTTTCTAAGTCAGCACTTGAGATTCATTTAAGGCATGTGCTGCTTGCACTATCACAGCTTCTTTGGGGAAAAACTGGTATCAGTCCTCCTGAATAATTTTTTTCTCTTTTGGAGGAATTAGATAAGGACATGAATTGATGATCTTTTTGTGGGTTAACTTCAAAGCAGTCTTGGTTGGTGATCTTTAGAGAGGTTTTGAGAGCCACTATTTGTAGAGTTCAGAGTTTTATTTTCTTAACCCATTAACAATCTGTTTACATTTTTTTGTTTCTGACTTGGACTGACATTTCCCTTTACCTGCATGTAGACCCTAGCATAGTCTGTTAGCTGAATTTCTTGGAAACTAGGCACATATCTTCTTTTTATTCTCTACTTATACATATCTAGCTTTGAAATGGAAATATGTTTCTGTTCAAAATATTGCCCACATATCGTCTGATACGTCATAAACTATATGCACATGGGGGCTTGTGCTAGTACATTCATTAATTCATAAACGTTAATCAAACATAAACAATAAAGATAAGGATGAAATAAACAATGTATCAGTGTTTTGCTAATTATCAAGCTGACTCATTTTCCACATATGCAATTAGTAAATATTAAATAATACACCTTTGAAGCAAGAGTCATAGAATTATGATCTTGATCATTTAACATTTCTTGACTGACTTCATGTGAGACATGTTTGATTATTTTGTCTAACCTCAGTGTAACTTATTCTAGGAGCAGGAGGAATAATCAGCTCTCCCTTTTCTTATTTACTCCAACTTTCCTTACAGGTGTCACCCTCACTCAGGTTATGATGGTGATGATGATACTGACATTTGCAGGAATCTCTTAATCTACCTCTCCTTTGAGGGTTGGTGTAGTTACAGCAGTGTTTCCCAGTCTAACCCTTCAAATCCACTTAGTGTGTTATTTGTGAGTGGATTGTGTCCACACTGCAGAACAGGTGGTTGTGTCCCTGTCCCTTTGAGGACTGCCAAGTTGTCCCTCAGGAAAGTATGTGATGCCTGGGACTGATGAGGCCGTTGGGTACAGTGTGTTGGTTCAGTAGGAATAAAGATTATTTTAAGATGAAGAGTGTATTTTTAACGGACTCTTTAATGTGTATTGGCCACACTGCTGTTCATCATCAGGCATGTTCCCCTGGGTCATTCCAGAGGCCACTAACTTAGTCTCCCTTAAAAATTGGTCTCAGTCATTAAAAGAGCATATATACAAAAGGCGGCTATCTCTGAACTCTGGACAGACCCAGGAGAAATAGATGATTCTGGAGAGTGATAGTGGCCCTTGTGTCTCAGCTAAGCACCTGGTTGACAGTTTTCTAGCTGCTGCAGGACTCGGGGCGCCTGCGGGCCCAGTGGAGCTCACGCGGCCTTCTTCCAGCCCCCGGGGGGCTGCTGAGAGCAGGGAAAGCCGCCAGGCCAGCTGCATGCAGGCAGGGCTTTGCAGCATTGCTGGGGTTCTGATCCTTAGGTGTGGTGTTCCTCCCAGCTCTCCTTGTTGATGGGAGAGGAGGGAGGGGGGTCAAGAGGAGCAAGGGGGAGAGAGAGAGTTAAGTAACTTACCTTGAATTCCACAGGACTGACTGTTTCCTAAAATGGATATTGAGCAAAGATATCGTTGGTCAGGATCATGGTGTCATATAGGGTTTCACAGGCAGGGAAAATATGAGGCCCATTGAGAGAGTCCTCAGAGATCCTAGTATAGAAGTCTCCTGCCTGGAGAATCCTGGCGTGGAGAGTGACAAATGAGATCTCTCCCTTTAATGTATGGAATTCACTTCTAGGGCAGTTTTGGTTTCTGCCCTGTCTTGAAAGTACTGAAAACTCACTTGGGAGTTTCCTGTCTCTGGACTTTGGGCTGCTGTCGTAGCTGGTGGTGACAGAGTGTGCATGTTAACGTGCAGAGATGACGTGACTCTGCTTTGGTGTCTCTGCTTCTGGGTCATTGAGTGCTTTGGAAAGAGACTGCAGTAAGCTGTTCCATTGTACAGGCGTCACATGCCAAATGCACTCTGTATTGGTCATTCCAGGATTTTTATGAAATTATCTGTATCAGTACTTTATGATTGGTGATTCTGTTTGCATCTCTGTTTCTGGTATTTGTGGCCTTCATTTTGGAGTACAAAGGTGTGGCATCTTTGACCAAACACCACCCTCCCACCCTCCCACCTCTTTTCCCTTGCATGTGCAGACAGGCCCCCCAGCCTGCCTTCCTAATAGTTCTTACTCGGGATTACATAATTAAGGATGCTGTTAGCAGCCTCATTGCTTTTATTCAGTCAGCAGATACTGATGGTAAACCTGCCGTGCCCCAGGCTGTGCTCCATGCTTAGTAATGACGTGTCGCTGCTCCTGAGAGGGTGGGGGGAGAAGGTGCACACGCCACACGGGGCTCCTGCCACTGCGGTCTGTTCCTCTCTCTTATTAAAGGTGTTTTGCATTACATCAGCTTGATTCTTTTCAGTTTTACAAAACACTCAGATGTGCAGAAATAATTGGGAATAGGAACATAAGAAGATTCTTGGTCTACTTCTGAAAGAGCAGAAGGAGTCGTCTTGGGGTTTCTATAAAACCAGGAGGAGCTGTTTCCTCCTCTGTGCTCTAGCCTCACTTGAGGCCACAGGTTAGATAATAAGGTTGAAACGTTTTTCAAACTAAGCAGTTCATAGGTGTTAAAAGAAGAAATTGTTCCTCAACACAGGCACGAACTTAGGGAGTGTTGAACATGATGGCGTCGAACATTATGACATGTTAAGTTATGGTTTCTCCTCCACACACGTCATTGATTGGTAAACGTTGTGGAAATAGAGAACGTCAGAACGGTCTCTTTGATAAAGCAAGAAGAATCAAGTCCTATAACATCAGTTTAATTTTTGAGACAGGAAAAGGGTACAGAGTTTTAAAAGAGTACCCACCCACTGCCATCTACTACTTTAAAAAAAAAAATTGTAAGAGAAGGTCAAGTTAGTTTGTTTGTATCTACCTGGTCTCTTACACCTTGAGTCGTAGCACTGTACTTCTTGTAGATCAATCAAAATAAACATCAGGCTGGGATCTGATCCTTGCTTTATTGCTCAGTGAGTCTGTAGTCTTACGTTCTGTGGACTTAGCTGAGCATATTGAGAAATGGAAGGTTTGGCTGAGGTTGTGTATAAGATTCTTTTTATCTGTACTAGTTACACTTTGATTTTTAGAAATGAAAGTCCTTTGTGTTTGGGAGGCTGAAGGGAAATTATGAAATTCTGTGTAAACTGCAGAATTTGAGTATCAGTGCCACTGCTTTCTAAACCCTTTGGCCTTGGGCGAATCCCTTAATCTGAATGCCTCATGATCCTCAGGAACCAACAGCTGTGAAAACTAACAAAGACAGTGTAGGTGTATGTGGGGTGCTTAGAACTTGGCTGCAAAGGTGAGAACCCAAATGGTAACTATTTCGCAGCCCCCACATTTCCTCTCAAAAGGGTTTTCTGAGATGACCACCAGTGATTTCCCTGCATTGCACTGACCTAGAGATTGAAAGAGCTACTGTCATATGGCAGTGGTACCCATTTGCTCAGAAATGTAAGAAGACCCACTATTTTGAGACTTCACATACAGTTAACATATAAACACCCCTCTTGGAAGATGGCAGTAACGAGCCCAGCTTTCTTGGACATCAAGGGGAAAAGTTAAAAACTGAAGTTTGCTGAATGTGTGTTTTGCAGGTTGGACAATCTGCTCAATATGGCTTATGGAGTAAAGAGGTAATGATAGAGGTTCATGATACTCATAATCCCCTCCCATAATTGATTAGTTTCTTTGATTTGGGGAGTGACAGCCATCATAAGTTTGTGTTGGGTTTTCTTTTGCATGTACAACCTAATGAAAAGCTGTTTCTTGAAGCACGGTTGACTCAAAGAGTATTTTTATACCACTTGATGCCACCTGGTGTTTAAAAACCTCATTATTTGTTTTCTGTTGCATTGCAGCGTTACAGCATGTTTATGTCTGTGTTGGTCCTTCCTGCTCCCAATCCGCTTAAGTTGGTGAAACCAGTTCCAAATATATTTCTTTTTCTCTTGTGGATAGTATTATTCAATACAGCGTATAATGGCCATTTCATGACTTACTAGTATCATGATAGTATAGCATGCTGCTGCAAGCCACACATGGACTTTGGTTGAAACATCAAATAGTTGTGTGTATCTGTTGAGGGGAGGGGAGTTGGGAAAAGAAATAAACCCATCGCTGTAACCAACCTCTGTTTCTGTTTTGTGTGTGTGTGTGTTTCCTATTTTGTTCAGTAGGTTTTCTCCAATGACCATTGATGGAATGACCAGTTTGGCTGGAATTAACATCCCTGGGCACCCAGGGACAGGGTGGTGTATTTTTGTGTACAACCTGGCTCCTGATGCAGATGAGAGTATCCTGTGGCAAATGTTTGGGCCTTTTGGAGCTGTCACCAACGTGAAGGTCATCCGTGACTTTAACACCAATAAATGCAAAGGTTTTGGATTTGTGACTATGACAAACTATGATGAGGCTGCCATGGCGATAGCTAGCCTCAATGGATACCGTCTGGGAGACAGAGTACTGCAGGTCTCCTTTAAGACAAACAAAACGCACAAAGCCTAGTGAGCTCTTGTCCTCAGTCCATTTATATATGAAAACTATACAACAAAGGCAAGTTAAGAGAAACTTTATACATTAGTAAATGTCTTTGTAAGTCAGTGTTGAGATGGGGATAAAACGACTACTTAGCATCCTAAGAAATATGTGAGATTTTTTATTGCTAGTATTTGAATTAAAACTTCTTAAAATATCTTTTATGTTTGAATATGGACAAGAGGTACAGGGTTTTTACCTGTCACATTGCATTTTATTGCCTTCTTTGAAGAAGGTGGACCTTTTAAAGTGTTTCAGCTAAGGGAAGACATTTCTTTTCTTTTTACATAACTGCCTTGAACCTGTGAGTAAATATTGAGGCTTTGTGTTGTAATTCTTCAGTTGGTTGTGTCCTTTCCCCCCCCTTTTTTTCTTTTTCTGATTAGCTTTGTGTTTGGTTTACATTTAAAGCATTGCTGTTATGTCTAAGAAAAGTATTTTGAAGTTTACATTTTTATTTATGAAGTTAAAAACAGTATTTATTTTGTAATTATGATTTGGGTTGGGGAAGGGGGGGCTACATTATAAACGCTTATTGTAAGAATACTGGAGAACTTTTCGTAAAGCAGTACCTTGCCAAAGAGATAAGAGCCTCTTTGATGTGGGTTTAAAAAAAGCATCTATTTTTATAAAAAAGAAAATTTGGAGAAACTTTTTACTGGTCCTGGAACAAATATTTTGACTTGAATACTTTGAGAAATCTCTTCATATGACACCTAGTGAGCTTTTAAAATTTACCAGGAAATTTGCAGTGGTTGGAAAATTTAGAAAGATTTATGATGTAGAAAATACTTTTGAGATCTTTGTATGAAAGGAGTAGAATCAATGGGGGAAACACTGCTGGTTTCGTTTTTGTAATCACCAGTGTAGCGTCTGATCATCCTGGTTATTACCTGATAGGTGGCTCACATTGATTTGTGATTTTGAAACAAATAAAAAAAATTTACAAAAGAATATATAAGAGCAGGCAAGAAATTTAAATTACCAAGAGATGGGGGAAAAAAAAATCTGTTCTTCCTAAAGAAATCCCTTCAGATAGAGCTCATGGTGTTTAGTGATGTACTTGCAGTATTGTTTGAAGAACTGTTTTGTCTTAAGGAAAAAAAGATGTTGCACATGATTTGTACTGCAGCAAATCGGCAAAAGTGATCTGAGTTGGATATATTTGAAGGTATTTTGAAAGTTACGTTCAAGGCTAACACCTGAGCTTTGTGTAATGTAAATAAGACCTTGTGTTTATGAACCTTTCAGCTAATTTGATTTTTTTTCCCTTACATGCCAAGTGATGTTCAGGTTTTAAATGTTTTTGTATCAGTTTTTTTCCTTTGTAAATGGCATTAACATTGTTACTTGAGGTCTTGCTTAATCACTTTTGTTGTCCTGAGGACTTGAATTTACAGTGCATCAGATTTGTTGCTAATTTTGTCTGTAGATAGTCTAGCTTCTGCTGTTTATGGTGATGCTACATTTTCGTTTATAAATATGTTTGTGGTAAAAAAAAAAAATGAGTATAACCATAGGTTTTGAACAAATTTCCTTACATTTTTCATACAAAAATCATAAATATCTGTATGCTATTGAAATTTAACTTTGTATGATGCTTAAACCACTATTTGGGGAAATAATAAAATAAGTCTTTACCATGTATGAAAGAAATTTTAAAAAATACAAAATATTTTCTGATTAGCATCTAGCTTATAATAAATTTTCAAAAAAGCTGAAGGCAAAAATGCCTTCATCAGGATGCACTGAGAACTATATAGTTACGTCCTGCTTTTTGTATAAACTGAGATGCTCACACGCTTCCCCTTAGAACAGGCAACGTGCTATGCATAACATAGTTGTACATTATCTTTGCAGTTGCGTTGTTTTATTTTTTATTATTTAAAATTGTAGTTATAAAATTTTTCAGTATAGTACAGTACATATACTGTGAGGCGCGTGCTAAAGTGAATAAGCGAGTTTTCATGCTGACCCACTCAATGCTATTCAGAAATCAATTGGCTTAGCACTTTCTCATATCCTTAGGTGCATTTAGATTGTCAGAGTTAACCTGCGTTTAAAAAAAAAAAAAACTAAAAAACGAAATACATGTATATACTTAAAAAAAAATAAGGTTTCCCCTCCCGGGAAAACAGCAGCTACATGCTTCTTTCCTATACTACTGTAGCAAACCAAGGCATTGATGAGAGGGCATGCAAATTGTGCTTCACTTCAGTGTTTATCAGAGCACTTAATAAAATGTAAGGCTGGTATTTATTTGAAGTTGTACAGTATGACTTAATTCACATCTGTTGGAATAGAAAATATATTCTGTTGAGTATTTAAGAGGCTGTACATGTTTTCTTTTGTGTTTGGATTCTTTGTACTTTTTCATGTTCAGTACATCAATAAACAAAGTTGAAGGGAAAGAACAGTGTGGTGAGTAGGTCTTTATACATTTTTGGGGGCTCCTGTGCTCAGTCTGATAAACTTGCTCTCTTGAGCTAAAAGAGGTTACCTCAGAGCTCTCATTGAAAGCAGTGTCATTGAACAGATTCCAAAAAGCATGTTACGTGAAATAGAACATGCAAAAATTTTTCTTTCAATGACAGCTTCCTATTATTTTTCAAATATTACTTCATGAGTAATTCTTATAAGGATACGTGCTTTCTTTGGCTAGTTTTAAAGTAATTGGATGCTGACATAGTTCTATACCTCCAACTTAATAACCCATCAACTTAAAAAAAAAAAAAAAATGAATGGAAATTGTCCTCACACATTTACTTGAGCTAAAGAACACCAAATAGAAGGAAGGTAACTTCCTCTGCTGCCACTGACAAGATTTAATTCACCCACAGCATCAGCTGTTGTTGAGTGAAACTTAGTTTTGTTGCTAACGCCAGATTGTCAGACTCATCTGTAAAATCAGAGAAACGCCCATTTCCATTAGGTTAGGTTGATGTATGTAGTACATGTGTGCATATCATGAACTCTGCCAGCGTGGTTTCACGTATATATTCAACAATGGTAACACATCCTTAAGAGATCCCTGGAGGAAGAAGAAAGGTGTCTTGCCTATCTTTTGTATAAAGACTACTTCTGTAGAAGTTAAGAAATACGTTAATGAAGTACTTTTTTTCTTTTTTTTTTTAACCAAAGTGTAGTAAATGGCTTCTTTTAATTTGATTTTATCTGTCAGCTTTTTTGGTAAAAAGCCAGTCTAAAAGTAATTGTCCTGAATTCACAACTTGGTCGTCAGGAGCTTAGCTGAGTGACAAGACAATTCCTTTTCTTCCAACATGCAATTAATCTCAAATCTCCATACTCCCTTTTTTATTATATGAATTTAATACTCTAATTTTGTGATGTTGGAACAGCCTCCCCTCACCTCTCTCCTCTTGCATGGGTATCAGTATTTTGACTGGTTTGCATGTCAGCAATTCTTTTATATTTGAACAGATGGGGAGAAAATTCTCAGTATAAGTTTTGTGACTACTTGGTGTGCTTGAGGAAAAATATTTTTTTCTTAGAATCCCCTCTCACCTTCTGCTTTCAAATCATCTAGGGTGTCATAATCCAGTGTTAGAGTAGCTGATACAAATTTTTAATCTTACCGTCATTTTACATTATTCTGATTTGAAGAAATGTATTAGCAATTTAACCTTACTGTTTTAAAAAAATAGATTGCAAGTGTCCTAGCCTTACTTTTTAAGCTGTTCAAAATGTAGTACAAACCTGTAACTTCTATTGAAAGGATTGCCTAGAAATACAATGCATACACGTTAATAATATGTTGAAATTTCAATATAGTTCCAGAACAATATGTGTATGCCTTGTAGGCAGAGGATACAAAAAGAGAGAAACAGTGATTTTGATCCTGTTTGCCTCTGTTACCAAATAGGATCCTCAGACGGTAGAAGAAGAGAAAAATATTGCTAAAATTATAACAATTTATTATTGTTGTGAAGAGCGTTGGTAGCCTCAGTTATTTTAGCAAGTGGTTCATTTTTTTTTTCTTTACTGTTTTTTATATTCTTTCTCTGAAGACTTCCAAAACTGGTCTCCACTCCACTAAAGTTGAAAGGATAAAACATCTACACTATTAATATAGACAGCCTGTTGGTGTGGGGTTGCTGAAATGAACCCTTCCAGTGTTCTGGTTCATAGAAGTAAACAGAAGTATTTTTTGGTTGCTCAGCGCACAGGTTTATTGATTGTCTGCATACTTAATGCTGTGTACTGGGTCTGTAAAAAGGAGCAATACATGGCTCTTAACCTTCTTGGAAACTGTCACTTAGAAATGAGAACAGACAGGCCACCCTGACGTGGCTGCAATGTCATAAGAGCCGTGGCAGCCAAGAGGCAGGCATCCAGCTCACTTGCTGGAGCTGCTACAAACCCCTTTACAACTCAGAAGAGTGGATCTGCTCTGTCCTTCTCATAGATCCTGCTTTTCCTTCTTTGGATTGATTAACTCACGTGTGTAAATTTCAGCCCAACATCAGCATCATTTAGTTTACTAAATGAGATGTTCTCCTATCCGTGAAGTTGTCCATTTCCTTTCTGAAGCAAAATGAAAGTTATAATATACAATAAAGACACTGCCTATATGAATAGTTGGGTTGATCGAGGAATTGACTGGAATGTCTTGCTCTCTCTAAACATGTATGGAGTGACAATTTGCACAGCATTCATATAGTAAAATACCTTGAATATTAAAAGTGTGCTGACTAGCATTATTCTACTTTGAATGAAGACATGTCACAATCTTAGGGTCTCAAACTCATTATTACTACTACTACTTCTAGTTTAAAAAACTAAAGGTTTAGATTAAGTAGTTGATACTAACCCCCAGAAATACTCATGAATGTTACATTTTCAAATACCATCTAGGTATCAAGCGTGAGCCCATTTGGAAGACAGCCTTCCCCCTTACACAGCCTGTCTTGTTCTCCTGAAGATTTGTCCACATCCCCAAGTAACTACACAGTACAAAGAAAGTCACGAATGCTGTGCACAGAGTACATTAAAAAAGAAAAGGAGGACGCGTGTGACACGTGTGTGTGTGTGTGTGTGTGTGTGTATTGGGGGAGGATAGTTAGTGGGGTGGGAGTGGGCTTCCACACAGAAATGTGCTGCATCATTAAGTGGGATTTGGAAGAGAATGGGCAAGGGAATTCACCAAAAGAACACTGACCAAAGACATGTAGGTGAGCTTCTGTCTACATGTGACATTTTCTCAGCTTCCCTGATAGCTCAGTTGGTAAAGAATCTTCCTGCAATGCAGGAGACCCTGGTTCAACTCCTGGTCGGGAAGATCCACTAGAGAAGGGATAGGCTACCCACTCCAGTATTCCTGGGATCCCCTTGTGGCTCAGCTGGTAAGGAATCTGCCTGCTTATATGGGAGACCTGGTTTCGATCTCTGGGTTGGGAAGATCTGCTGGAGAAGGGAAAGGCTACCCACTCCAGTATTCTGGCCTGGAGAATTGCATGGACTCTATAGTCCATGGAGTCCCAAAGAAAGGACGCTGCTGAGCAACTTTCACTTCACGAGTTATATTTAATACAGACCTATGAGCTTATTAAACATTTTTGTGTCCACGACCAGTTAAATCTCAGATTAGAAATTAGAGTCCATAGATGAAATACAAACTATGTAAACATTGAAATTTTGTTCTTATTACTTTGCCCATTTCTACTGTAACATTGAAAATATTTTCTATGATTATATGTAATTTTTGGAGTTGCGTAGAACTAGCTAGTTAAGGATATTGACTTCGTTTAAAAGAAGGCATTTATATTTGGAGCATGTTGTTCAGTGTATGCAAAAAAGACCAAAAGAAGCTAAATACCCCCAGTATCAGAACTGGACCAATCTCTTTCTCTTAGTGTATCCTCTTCAAACTCACTAATTTAAGATGATAAAGTGATCTTTCTTTAGTATTTACACTGTTTCTAATGCCATAGTGCCTGGTTCACTATAAAAATTTGGATTTGTAGTTATTACTTTTCTTACCCATCACTCAGGTATCACCTTTGTGGAAGGTGAGGGGAAAGCTATAAAATCCAAATGTTTCTCAGATGTTTACAAGATGAGATTTCAGTTTGACAACCTTTTACCTGTTTGTTGTTCTGATAGCTCAGTTAACACTCAGACCTTGCATTTCAATGAAGGAATGAAGGAAAGGGAGGCAGCCCATTTATATAGCCCTTCCAGAGAAGGGCTTTTTGTGTCTGTCTGGCCTGAAGGGCCGTTGGATCCGCAGATTGTCTATAGCTCGGTGCTGTCTCTAACTCTGATTTTTATTGTGCACCCCTTCTGAGAATCCTTGTCCAGATTTGGAGGCAGTCAGCTCTACTGTGGCCCTTCTTGAAGAAGTGAAGACACTGGCAGCGGTCTTCAGGCTGACCTACCCTGCGGAATGAAACACGGCAGGCGAGGTAGCTTGGTTCTCTGGATTGGGCTGGACTGCGACAAAGGTGCGGCAGCTGTGCTGAGAATGGGGGAAGGCGGCTTCCACCCGTGAATGTGAGTGGCCAGACATCCAGGAGATACACCGCTTTCATCTCAGACCCAGATGCACCATATTGAGCACCATTGTGAAAGTGCCTGAGCACCTTACGTTTACAGGCATGTACTAATAAGTCTTTTCCTTTCTCAGAATGTAACTTTTGTCAAGTTGCAAGGAGTAATAATCATAAGAAATAATGCAGATTTCCACACCAAAAAAAAAAACAAAAAACCCCACAAAAACCTACTTATCAAAAAGAATAAGTAGCTATTGCAATATATGTTAAAGCAGCAGTTGCAGTTGTTACTGTATTACTTAAATATCTTCAGCAGAATTGCATCTCTTGAGAATGGCTGCTGCTGTATTCTCCATATGAGTCCAAGTATATGGTGAGAGAACCTTCTGCTTTTCAGGAGTTACTCTTTTGAGAAGTACCTGTTTTGCCCATACATCACATAAGGAGAGCCTCTTTGCTTCTTCAAGTCAATTGCACCTTATGTTTTCTGTCCAAAGATTAAATGGCCTGAGTACCAGATGAATAGGCAGACTCTCTGTCTTTGCTAAATTCAGGGTGGTGAGAACTTCTTAGAAGTTTATCTGAAACTTACCCTGATACTGGCGAGTTGGTTTTTTATGTGATGGTGGTGGTAAGTTGTGCTTCTCAAACTTTTTTATGTTCTGGGCTGTAGTCCTGAGAAGATCAGTCTCTCTACATGCCCTTGATCCTTCTGTGTTGCACACAGGTTGAGGAATTATCTTTTAAATACGTTGTTTTGTTTTTTAAACTTCCTTTCTGGTAATTCTTTCATTAAATGTACATTGAACTTCTGCTCTATACAAGTTGCCTTGCTGTTTCAGGACTGAAGATTTAATTTATGTCTATCTTCAGTCTGATTTTGAGCTGGAGGACACCTCAGGCATCCTTAATTCTCACCTCACCTTAATTCTTCAGATGTCAATCAGACCCAGAGAAGGTAAGGTTCTCTAAAGTTCTGCTGACATGAGATGTGGCACTTGAACCCAGTCCTCCTCACTCTTGAAATCTGCCCTTTGCTCTCATTCAGGTACTAAAACTCACACTGCATTAACTTTCATAACCTGTATCCTTTTGTGCAATCAAATTTCGTGATTTGCAGGATTTGAGTATTTAGAAGTCGGATACAGGTAAGAGTATTTTTTGTTTTATTATGGTGCACTCAATATAATTTACAGTCTTGTGGATAATTTTAACCACTAAAATATGGTCACTATAGAAAATTTATAAAGTACAAAAAGCAACAAGTCAAAAATTATTCAGTTCTTTCCTGAAAAAGATCTTTTTTCCCCTCTGATACTTTTCTTCTTGAAGTTATATATCTCATCTTCATAAAGATTTTAAACTTTCAGATTTTAAAAGTTCGGTTTTTTCTTGATAAAGCTGTTTTACTTTCTGATTTTGTTCATGAGCATTGGAAAAAATTTTTCAACAGGCACAAGATAATCCATTTTGATTTTAGTTTAAGATAAGGCACATGAAAGCTACTATTTGGTTTTGATTGTATTGATTACTACTGACATGTCAGGGAGGTTTATAAAAATCAAGGATTCTGTATGGTTTCCCATTACAACTCCCATTACAACCTCATTCTTCCAGGTTTTTGTAAAGACTGAAGACCAACTGAAGTATAGAAACTGGGGCTATATCTCCAAGTCTCAGTGTGGGGAGGTGCCTAAATACCTGCTTGCCACTATTTGTGGTGTGCAGTTTGATTGCAAACTTCCGCTAAGCAACAGGGCCCTGGGTGGAAAGTGGGGAGACGTGTGAAGCTACTTTTTCTCCCTCTAGACGGGGACACACAGATTCCCTAGCATAGTGATAAGTCAGCTGCTTCTCTCCTTTCTTTCTTTAGAAGAAGACAGCACTCCCTTCATGGATAGGGTCTTGGAGGAGAGAAGGATGATGAACTCGGTTGTGGGTGAGTAATTTTTCCTCCTTCCATGGGTCTCTGATTGCAGGGATCTTCTTTTCTGCAAGGGTCTGGGTATACACCAGCTCCTTATTGCATGTGCCGGGAGAAATAGCTGATAGAAGAAGAGCACTTGTGGAAGGATGGAGGAGGCAGAAAAATGCTAGTTAGAGTGCACCTGGATGTGCCGTGACGTCAGAGGCGGACCCTAAATGGCTCTCCAGCAAGTACGACAGCCTTTTTTCACCCCTTTCTTAACAATGAGATGTAGATTGGGCTTGTTCTCTATTCAAGCATCCTTATGAGTAAATGTCTATTTTTACGGTAGAGCTGCACTTTAAAAATAGCTCCAATCAGTGCGACTCTTTTCCCCCATATGTTAAAAAGTTATATATGAGTTAAAATATCTCAGATTGCTTAAATTCTTCCAGACACAAGGCACTTTTCCTTTTTTCTTTTCTTGGGGGGAGAAGTGGAGGGTGACAGGGGAGGACGAAATACAAAGTAAAGACTTTCTGGGCCTCCTCAACCCTGTGTTTGTTCTTTGAGACTTTTTCAACCAGTCACAAGGCTTTTAAACCAAGATTTGAGATTTCTGACTGTTAAAAAATTCATTAATATTTGGCGGGTTACAGTCTTCTTCCTGGAGCGATTGTTTATTTTTGTTGCTGAGAGCAATTAGCTAGAACAGTCACAGTTGCAGCTGTTAGATACTCCAGGCTCCAGCAGAGATCACAAAAGGCTTTCTGCACATTTAGAGTCTGTATTTGAACTGTTTTTAATGGATGATTCTTCTGGAGTATACTATGCTAGCAAACTCGATTGGGTGATCCTGAGCCTGCTGTGTTGCTCAGAGTCACCTAGGCCCCTTGCTTTGTAGAAGCCTGAGTAACTGTGGCTGCTGCCTGTGGCAGGAACCTGTCCCGTTCCTGTCTCTCTGTATCTTTATCGTGCAAACCTCAGTGTGACTTGTCCCCAGATACTGTGCCCAAAACACGGTGTTTTCTCAGGAATTTGTCCTGGGGTGTTTATTCCTTGTTTCTTGCTCTTAATTTGTTGAGGCTTTTGTGATATAATCTGCCTTTATGAATGTGAGAAGAGTCACGAGTATAATCTGGTGTCCATTGACATAACATCTTTAGGAAAAGACTAGCTTCTTAGAAAATCTTGGCTCCAGTTGAATGCCTGACACTTCAGAAACAGCAACCCAAATGAAGGGATTGTTTCTCTATTTTTATAATGTCTGTACTTTTGCCTTTGCATATAGTTTTGATGGAAAAGTCTTTATGTGTGTCCGTATTTAATAGTCATACAGCTTTAAGGTTCACAATATGCTTTTTTTAATATGAATATCAGTAACGTGTGAGGCAGGGAATGCTGTGTTTTGTTACTTTATGGAAGAGTAGATAGTCTCACAGGTTGGTGGATAGCCAACAACCTGTTTGGTTTTCTGTACTGTGGCCATTTACTTTGTGTAAGTAAAAAATATGTATTTTGCGTATTTCACTGCTCGTGTGCACAGCTAAAGCAGGTTGATGCACTTAGCTTTATTTGAATGGCTGCTAGAGAATTGCTCCTGGAGAATTGCTCTAAGTTCAAGGCTGGAGTGAGAACTCAGTAAAGTAGGGTAGAATCAGGATTATGTTACTTCATCTTTATTTCGGGGAAATTATTTGGGAATCTTGGAGAGGCTTGATAATCGCATTACAAGTAGGAATCCAAAATGTACAGTGAAAGTTTATTTCCTGCTAGCTAGCATAAATTAAGTTAGCAGTCATTACATTTTGATGAGATTTAGTTACTTATATGAAGATATTTTTAGAACAGCCTTTCAAATGGCAGTTGATTGACCAGATGGCAGTTTGCTTGATTAGCCAGCTTGGCTCTATTACTAAGTCAGATAGGTTGTTTTCTTTAATCATGCCCCCTTCCAATAAAAATTTTATATACTTAGATATGAACACTCCTGAGAAGTCTGTATGCAGGTCAAGAAGAAACAGTTAGAACTGGACATGGAACTACAGACTGGTTCCAAACAGGAAAAGGAGTACGTCAAGGCTGTATATTGTCACCCTGCTTATTTAACTTATATGCAGAGTACATCATGAGAAATGCAGGGCTGGATGAAGAAACAACTTTAATCAACATTGCTGGGAGAAATACCAATAACCTCAGATACGCAGATGACACCACCCTTATGGCAGAAAGTGAAGAACTAAAGAGCCTCTTGATGAAAGTGAAAGAAGGGAGTGAAAAAGTTGGCTGAAAACTCAACATTCAGAAAACTAAGACCGTGGCATCCAGTCCCATCACTTCATGGCAAATAGATGGGGAAACAGTGGAAATGGTGACAGACTTTTGGGGCTCCAAAACCACTGCAGATGGTGACTACAGCCATGAAATTAAAAGACGCTTGCTCTTTAGAATAAAAGTTATGAGCAACCTAGACAGCATATTAAAAAGCAGAGACATTACTTTGCTAACAAAGGTCCATCTAGTCATAGCTATGGTTTTTCCAGTAGTCATGTATGGATGTGAGAGTTGGACTGTGAAGAAAGCTGAGCACCAAAGAATTGATGCTTTTGAACTGTGGTGTTGGAGAAGGCTCTTGAGAGTCCCTTGGACTGCAAGGAGATCCAACCAGTCCATCCTAAAGGAAATCAGTCCTAAATAGTCATCAAAAGGACTGATGCTGAAGCTGAAACTCCAATATTTTGGCCACCTGATGCGAAGAACCGACTCATTTAAGAAGACCCTGATGCTGGGAAAGACTGGAGGCGGGAGGAGAAGGGTATGACAGAGGATGAGATGGTTGGATGGCATCACTGACTTGATGGATATGAGTTTGAGTAAGCTCCGGGAGTTGGTGATGGACAGGGAAGCCTGGCTTGCTGCAGTCCATGGGGTCACAAAGAGTCGGACATGACTGAGCGACTGAATTGAACACTGATGAGTAAAAGTTCAGTAATTTTAATGACATTTTTCTGTAAATATTTTCTCTCTCTCACAGCTTAAATGATACTATAGTCTCCTAAAATATCATGATTTGAATTGAAAACAAAAAAATTTCAAGCAGAATGCAAGACTCTCTTCTCTCTTCCCTTCTGAAGATTACATAATTGTAGTAATATGAATTACTGATGATTTTCTTGTTTCTTCAAACTTTTAAGAATAACTCGTGTTTTTAATGGGCTTTCCAGGTGGCTGAGTCGTTTAAGAATCTTACCTGCCAATGCAGGAGATGAGGGTTCGAGGAGGAAGTGGCAGCCCACTCCAGCATTCTTGCCTGGGAAATCCTATAGACAAAGGAGCCTGGAGGGCTACAGTCCATGGGGTCACAGAGTCAGACAAGACTTACCATGCATGCGCACGCACAATGTTTTTAAATGTTGGAAACCCAGGCAGTATCTACTAGGACACCACAAACATTAGAGTTAACTCTTAAGTATGTTTGAAAGCAATGTGGCAACATCATCTTGGATAAATTAATTAAGGACTCAGGGCTGATGCAGATCAATGAGAGGGATGTGGAAACGCAAGGAGAAATGATTTGGCCAGAACATGTGAACGGAACAGTGAGGGCATCTCTGTGATGCTCTCCTTTCCATCACAGTGAATGGAAACCTGGGGTGAGGTCGCTGATAAATCAGTGAGAACCCCATCAGGAAGATTTCTGGACAGAACTTTGGACAGTGATCCTGAGATTTTGAAGACTGGAGGCTCTGTTAGCCTTCAAAGTACAAAGCATCAGAAACACAAAAGTAGTTTGTGTTTCACAGTTCTTCTCAAACTTAGGTATGCATGATACTCCCCTTTGAAGCTTATTAATACAGATGCTTGACGCTCAACTCAGATGCTAATTCAGGGGCTCTAGAGCAAGTCCCAGATAAGTTTCAAAATGGAGGAGGGTCTTCAGCCAAGGTAAAGACCTTCTGGTCTAGTGTGTACCGGAATGAGTCATTGAGAGTATAGGAATTCCAAGTGTTCCTACTTTGCCTATTCTTCCTTCTGTGATGTATTCTTTTCGCTTTTCAGGAAGCCCTTGGCTGGCTATTCCTAGCCCAGTTTTCACATAGAAAACTGAATGAGATTTTGGGTCAAGCAACATGCTATGTGTAGTATGTCAGTAACATCACAGGAGAGGTTCGCTAATGATCCCTACTTTACAGAAGGATAAAGTGGAACTTAAAGAGGTTGAGCACGTTGTCCAAGAACCTCAGCTGGACAGTTGTTGAGCTGGAGCTGCAGCTCGCTGTCTGCCTTCAGAGCTGTGGTCTTAATGACACAGTCTCCTGCAGTGGTCATCAGTGGGCCGCCATGGTGGAAATACTTGATTTTACTCTAATATGAGCTAGTTTAGTTTTACTGCTACAAGTACATCCCCTCTTGGAAAAGAGTCTAGCAGTTTGTTCTTGTTGTGTGTGAAGTTTATAATATAAAGATATGTTTGTTTTGTGTTTTAGCTCACTTTTTAGACTGGGAAATTCCTTAGGATAGGGTCTTTCTGTGATTCAGCTTGGTGTTTCATTTCCCATATGTCCACCATGGTGCCTTGTACTTGCATCGTGAGTGCTCAAAGGGGTGGGGAATACCTAAAATGGAAAAATGAAGTTTGAGGAGCTGCTACGTGCTCAGAATTCGGGCTGGTGTGAGACCTGGTGTATCCTTAATGTTTATTTTCTCCTTTGGAAAATTAGTCCTAATAGTATTCTATGTTTCTTGAACATTTCAGGTGTGTTTTCTTGTTTTGCAGATGAGTCAAGGTTGAAAATATACCAAATTGTAAAATGATGACCCCAGGAAAAGTATGGAAAAGGAATTACTGTGCTCTGGGAGAAAGTGCAAGTCTGTACACCAGGGACTTTTGCTATACATTCTGGTTTCTATTCTCCTTGGGTAAAAAAGTCTTCTAGGTGAATGTGAGGAACATGATCAGTTAATTTGTTTTGTCTTGGACAGTGCTTAAGATGGTCCCATGTCTGAATAGTGTATAAGACAGAAATATAAAGGAAAGTTGAAATGTCTTTGGTTCTGTTGCTCAGGAGTCGAAGGTAACCCAGTATTTTGTGTACATTTTAAAATAAAAGATATCACAGCTCTTCATTTATTTATATATTTATTTTTGGCCATGCCACATGGCATATAGGATCTTACTTCCCTCACCAGAAATCAAACCTGCACCCTCTGCATTGAAAGTTTGGAGTCTTAACCACTGGCCAGGGAAGCTCCTCTTTCATTTTTTTAGGAGAGATATTATGGTGTTAATAGGAAGAAAGTAACTATACTTTTTGGATTTACTCTGAGCGACACAATGTCCTCTGCTTAAAGTTTATAGTTTGACTAATGCCATCTCTTGACCAAATCCAAAACTTTCTTAGTGAAAGTCATACAAGAGTATCAGGATGTTAAGTATAGTGTATTAGCTCAGGCTGCTGTATCTGAATGCCGTAGGCTGGAGGCTTATAAACAACAGAAATTTCCCATCATTGTAGAGGCTGGATGTCTGAGATCAGGGGGATCAGTATGGTAAGGCTCTGGTGAGGGTCGTCCTCCAGCTTACAAACTGCCAGATTGTCACTCTGACCTCACAGGGTGGAAATAGCACGTCAGCACTCTGGCCACTCCAGTATTCTTGCTTGGAGAATCCCATGGGCGGAGGAGCCTGGTAAGCTACAGTCCGTAGGTTCACACAGAGTCAGACACGACTGAAGTGACGTAGTATGCATAAAGTAATTTGCTTCTGCTAATCCCAAGTGATTAGATTTTAATATATGAATTTTGGTGGGGACACATTCAGTACACAACATTTAGTGTGGAGTTCTAAGGTATATTTAGGCAGACATCTCTCTGATTCATCCTGAGACTCTCATCATATAAAACTCTTCTTGTTGTGATGGTTTTCTTGTATTGACCCTGTCATAAGGCTGGGCATGTCACATGAGTTAATTGTTAATTTTCATGATGCTGCTGAAAAGATACATAATATTATTCCCATTTTACAGAGAGGGAAATTTGAGACTTGGAGAGACCTCTGATGGAATAAAAATGTTTCAGCTTCTTTCATCATTGCTAAGTAAAATGGAAAAGAGAGTTCTCCATTTCCAGGTAGGCTGATGATAAATGATATATTTGATAACTAAAGCATGGTCAGGGGAAACATTTGGGGACTGGAACTCGGGTTACTCTCTTTGTGTCTTGTACATTCAAGACACAAAATCCCCTCTGAGAGATCAAAAGTTTTGCAGGCTTTAGCGGAACCTAGCTCACATTAAATCTTTATTTTTCTGACTTAAGAGACAAGAGAGCATTTGTTCTTTTGGTGGTAAGGTAGTCATTTATCTTATTGCTTTCTTATCTCAGTAACGGTTGTGACCATTTCTGTTTTTACTGGTCATGCATGTTACTGTCCCTGTAAGAAGTATGTAAGACTCTGGATCAGTTGTTACAGGTGCCTTCATTTGGCAGGTGAGAAAGTCAGGTAAAGGAGAAGCAGTTGACTAGATTAATGTACATTCTCTGTGTAATTAGAATTGCCAGCTCTCAGGTACGAGGCTGTGATTTCGAAACAGCAGTGTCATATGATGTGGTACCTGGAAACACATTCGGCGGGAGCACTCACTGTCTAGACTGAAGTATATACAAATGGAAGGTATGGGCTTTTCTAAAATAAAATGCACAATATTTCAGGGAGTGATCCTCTTACCAACCATTATTACCTGTTCTTGTTCAACATCATGCCATCCTGGTTCCCAGACTAGGTGGCCAATATATTATTACAGTACACAGAATAAGAATATTGGACTTTGTTCTCTAAGATCTTGCTCTTCTAATGTTAGTACATATGGTCATTGACAGCTCCTGGGAACTGGTTAGAATGCAGACTCGGTATATTTTCAACCCCCAACCTGCTCAACTATCATCTGTATTTTAGCAGAATTTCTGGGTTGATCCAAGTGCATTTTCAAGTTTAGGATGCAGTTCTCTTAAGTGAGTTTCTCAAACCTGATAATGCTAGAGATTGACCTGAGAGCTCGTTAAAACACAGATTCCTGAGCCCACAGATTAACTTGGTAGGCTTGGGGTGCACACATTGAAAATTGTTCTGTCCTTGGACACTTGTGGCGTTGCTTGGATGATTTCCTGGTGCTAGCACGTTCCAGGTATTATTATCATTTGGGTGGTTGAACTCAGTGACCGTAAGATACTGCACAGCCAATCGTGGGAACTTTTACCAAGGGCTGAAGGTGGAGACCATACCAGTGCCACATTTATTTATTGAAAAGTTACCCTGCAGAGGACAAAGGCTGATGGAAAACTGTTCTGTGGCCACTAGGAGAAGGGAAAATCTATTTCTCTATATAAAGATAAATAGAACAAGAGAATAACGTCCAAACAGTTCCCAGTAAACCATTTATTGGGTTGAGCAGAAGCACTGCCCTCTTTGTCCATCAAAGAGGAAATCTTGCACTTCTCAGCTTTTCTAAGAGTCCACTTCCTTCTAAGAATTTTGATTGCTTGCTTCCCTTGCCAAGTATAGCAAACACAGATCAGATAGGAGTAGCTGACATGGCCATCCTGCCTCCCCTTTTATATTGACCTAGGGAAGTTCTTGTGAAGCGAAGGGTTGGCCTCCTACTACTTTGCTTTAAGGCATTTTTTAATGTGTTTTTCTGTTGAGAGAAAGGTACCTTTGAGGACTAAGCAATTCTTGATCCAAGGAGTCAGAAAGTGCTGAACCTTACCCACCCTTGTATGTCGCCTAAGTCTGCAGGGAAGCAGATGCGGGATGCATTTTTCTCTTTTTTACTGAAGTATGATTGATTTATAATGTTGTGGTTCTGGTGTACAGCAAGATGTTTCAGTTATACACATGTATTTAGATATTTTTTCAGATTCTTTTCCATTATTTTTATTGCAAGAAATTGAGGTATTCTTAGAGTTTTAGTGTACTCTTGTTTGTATCATGAAGTTTTAAAACAGCAGATGCACTGGAAAATTCACACACATCCCAAAAATATTTTTTTCTTGAGAACTTTTTTCTCTGCAGCGTTTAAACTAATGTTTATCTTCTGTAGTTGACATTAAGTATTTGATGTGTCTTCAAGAAAAAAAAGTTGTTTCACTGCTTGTGGTGGGTGTGATATTCAGCAAAGTGCTTAAGTTTGAAAGGAAAGCTTTGGGTGTGTGAGGTTTTATTCATTTGCCCTTAGTTTTTAACTGATTCCTTTAATTATACTAGTTACTTATTCATAGATATATAAAGAAACTATTAAAGGGTGAAATTCCTATATGACAGGTGTCAGGATTTTAAAACCCTGTAAGTTTCTTTGGGTTCAACTTTTTTGCTTTTGAAACAGTAAGAGTTGAAAACATTGGATGGATATTTTCTAGAGAATACATTCTAGGAAAAAATGAGTTTAGCATTCGTTTTAGACATGGCATGTATATTTACTTACTATATTACATCATATATAACATATATATATGAGATATCTCATATATATATTTCTCATACATATTATATGTATATATATGAAGTGTGCTAAGTTACTTCAGTCATGTCTGACTCTTTGCGACCCAATGGACTGTATGTAGCCCACCAGGCTCCTCTGTCCATGGGATTCTCCAAGCAACAGTACTGGAGTGGCTTGCCATTTCCTTCTCCAGGGGATATATATGATATATATACTATATATATGAGATATATCTCATATATACTATTATGTTACACAAAGCTGATAAAATAAGCATAGAAGTTTTATTTGAGACCTCAAGATTAGAAGAAAACCAGTGTTTAATGGAGTAGTGACTGTCAGCCTAGCACTGTGTAATGCACCTCACAATTTTGTCAAGTGAGTTGTGTGTTCTTACAGTTGAGGAATCAGAGGCTTAAATCAGTTACCAGATTTATCTGCAGAGCTGCAATTTACATTTGATTTTGAATGTGAACTCTGGAGCCCATTCTCAACATGTGCCTTACTTTATTGAAAGCTGGGTAAAAAAGATTTGATTCCATGCAGTCATTATAAAAGGCAAATCTAATGTCTAAACCTAAGGATTTGAAAGTTTTAAGTATGTATTTTAATTTGATCCTCAGTGTGTTGTGACGTAGACAGGGCAGGTGCTAATGTGCTCATTTACAGATAGGAGGGGGGATGGATGGATAAGGATCTGAAACTCAGAGGTTGAAGGACTTGCTGAATTGAGCAAGGCTAGTGAATGGCAAAGCCTTTAATCAGACCCTCTTGTTGACTCAAGACCTTTCTTGAGTCACCTCATGTGCTTTCTCCTGCCTGTCCTCCTATTTGCTAAAAGTGTATTTCAAAGAGGCTGGAGGTGGTGTTAAAGCAGAGTGTCTCAGGATTGTAACATCTCATAAAAAGGCTTGTGAAACACCCCTTTCCTTCCATGCCCCCCCATCCCAGCATCCTTTGTAAATTGATTGTAGCAGGAAGCTGTGTGCTGCCAGGAATCAGCTGAATGAAATGCGTTAGTATTACGATCTGTTCTAATTATATTTAATACTCATGTCGTTAAGAGCCTGATTTTCTTAGGAAAAAGTTTTTCAGTGTCCTAAAAAATAGTCTATCCAGTGATTGATGAGTTTTTTGATAAAGTTTTTTGATAAAAGTTTTTTGATCTTTTGGTTTCTGTTCACATCATTAGTTTTTATTTGCAAGAAAAGGAGGTTTTCCTCACTGTAGGAACATTTTTAGCCTCTTTGCTTCTTGGGAGACATTTGGAGTTTGAAGGTAGTGCCCAGTGTGAACATTTGGGACTTTGGTTGGGAATGTGGCAGGGGTGGGTTTTAATTCCTGTGGGGTGACTTCCCTTTTGCTCTGACCTGTCAGGTCCGTGTGTCTGGCTCTCTCTAGTCACATGTGGGGATCTTTCTGTCTGGTGAGCCCCAGCTTAGGAAGTGACTTGTCGACCCTGCCCCAAGAGCCTGCCTGGGAGGTTTGGCAGACCCTCCTGTTCCTACTGTGAATCCCTCAGGCTTGTGCGGGACGACAGATGGTTGAGGGAAACTCAGAGCCACCCCTCTACGTAGTGATGAGAAAGGACCAGCCTCCTGGTAAGTGGAAATCAGAACCCACGCACCTTTTAATTCTGGTAAACAGGACATTGAAACAGACACAAAGGGAAGAGGGGAGGAAGACCTTTCCACAGTTACCAGTCTGTCTTTGTCGGTGCTTCTTGCACTTACCAGTCGAAAATTCTTCATCTATATATTGTTTTACCTGTATAATCAGTACACTGTACTGACCATATAGTGTACACTGTATAGTACTTATATAGTACACTGTATCTATATAGTGGTACACTATAGACTACTGGGACTGAGGAATTATCTTTTTGTTCCCTTTTTGGATATAGATAATCGCTGTAAATGCCGAAAATGTGGGGCAGGATCCAAATGGGGGTCCTGTCGGAGCAGCCACGGGGCTCGCTGTGCCCTCAGCCCCTCTCCTGTAACTCGTCCTGAGGCCTCCGTAGCCGCTGCTGTACCTGGCTTCCGCGAATCAGACCTCTCGCACGTGACTGAGGGACGCGGGCTGTAGGCTAGCCAGGGAGTGGCTTGGGGGTCCGTACAGAGCGGACACGCGTTAGTGCAAGGCAGAGAAGCGGGCTGGCAGGGTGGCTGAGTCCCCAGTCATCATGGACTCAAGAGGGAAGACTCTTGAGCTTTTGCTGCCTAGTTGCTTTGGCTACAAAGCGTGTCGTTGGACTCTTGTAGCATTTCTGTCTTCCTCACTACCAGCATATCCTTACGATGAGACTTCTTGATTGAAGCCAGCCTCTGCATGAAGCCTGTCCACAGCCTGGCTTCAGTGCCGTCTCTGCCTGTTCCTAGCTGATGACTTCCTGGCTGCTTACCCTCCGTGAGCATCGGTTTTCTCACTGTACAGTGAGATAACAATACCTGCCTCAGAATATTGGAAGGATAAATACGTAACAGATGTGCCCCGTAAGCTTCTGCCATTATAGTTATTGCTGTCTGTTGTCATTGTTATTGCTCAGAGGAGACCATATGAACATCCTTCCGTTTCCTAAGAGGATACAAAATCCCAAGGTTATCGTTGTCCGGATCTGACCACTGGCGTGGTTGATTGTGTTGGGATCTTGTAGCAGTGAAGGTAAATTATACAAAGCTTTCCTTTCCTTTCCCTAAGCCCCTTAGAATTCTGTCAGCCTGATCTTTGTCCACAAACCTGAGGCTTTTTTTCTGTTGTTCCTATTTGAGAGAGAAATATCTAGTGTACAAAGGGGGCCCCAAATGCCATGAGTCTCAGGCTACTGAAGGGTTATCATGCCAGGATAAAATCATACGGTGCACTTTAAATGTGTCTCTCCTGACCAGTTATAAAAAAGAGGAATTTTAAAAACATTGCTGTATATGTCCCCAGACAACTGTTGTTCACTGAAATACACAAACATACCACAGTCTTTTGATGAGGTGTCTCCTCCTCCAATGTCCAAGGCTCTCTAGGTTCTGCTATGCTGGCAGCTGGACCAGGAGAAGGAGGTAAGCAGAGATAGTCTTTTATCTCTGAACTGTTCACCTTCGGCTCAGTGCCCTACTGCTTGTGTACAGGAAACAGAAATAAAAAGTAATTATTAAAGAGAACTCCCCCACTGTCGGTGCTGTGACCTCCTTCTCTGGCAGTCAGCTTTTAAAACAAGCATCTTAATATTTCAGCAGATGGTGCTAAGGTTTGTTAAAGCAGCCTACAGTATTCCCACTTCATTGCCACATTTCTGGATTCTTTGTAATTAGCTCACGACATGGGTGAAAGTGAGCTCAGAATGTAACCCAAACCCGTGGAGCTTGGAGAAAGAGAAGCATTTGGTGAGAGGAGCTGGATTCTTCCTTTGCTTTCAGGGACTTGCCCAGAGGTGAGCTCTGTGAGATTAACGGCAGCTGGAAGTCATTGCAGCTGCTGAGTCTGTCCTGGCTACCCTCTTTCTTCCAGATATGATTCAGGTATTGATTTTCATGTATAGAAGCCCTTTGTCACTTTCATCCCCAGCCTGGTTTCCTGAAATGGACCCTTGCTCCTCTGTTTATTATTTATTCCTTGTCTCTGTTCCTGCGTTTTGTCCATGTGTCTAGAGATCTCATGTAGAAGGTGTTAACAGTTTTAGAAAAACACTGAGTTAGATTTTGTAAACAAAGAGTGTGTTGTTAAGAAAATCTTGTTAGACTGAGTTTAAGCACTTTACCGCATGAGGATGAGTGATTGTATTTCACTAATATTACAGCAGTCCTGAATATTCATTGGAAGGACTGATGCTGAAGCTGAAATTCCAATACTTTGGCCACCTGATGTGAAGAGCTGACTCATTTGAAAAGACCCTGATGCTGGGAAAAATTGAGGGCAGGAGGAGAAGGGGCAACAGAGGGTGAGATGGTTAGATGGCATCACCGACTCAATGGACATGGGTTTGGGTGAATTCCGGGAGTAGGTGATGGACAGGGAGGCCTGGCGTGCTGCAGTTCATGGGGTCACAAAGAGTCGGACACAACTGAGCGACTGAACTGAAACTGAACAGGTGCTTACACTCTGTTTGTCAAAGGAGCTCTTTATTTCACAACCCACTCTGCCTAGATAATGCTGGGCAGGTAGCTATTTCTTGATGAGTGTATGTGACATAGCATTGTCTGCAGGAGCTGCCGGTTAGGAACGATGTCACACCCTCACGAGGTAATGTGGGAGCGCTGTGTCAGACTCTCAAGTAGCCTCACAGAGGGTTTTTGAACCAAAGCACATGAAAGGTTGGGAGTGTTTCAGTTTTGCTCATGATAAGAATAGCGAAAGTAGAATACCACATTTTATACTGAGAATTTGCCTTTGTCTCCCAAGTGTTTGGCTTAAAAGAAAGTCAAGAAAGAAATCTTCCCCTTGTACTTCTTCCCTAGCCTGCTTGTGTTTCTGTTTGTAACAAACACTGCTCTTAGCAGGAACTTTGCTCAGTAGTGATTCTTAAACAGATATTAAGTACTTAAGTACATATGAAAAACTTACTATGAAGCAGAGACTGTTACCTATTTATATGCATTTTCATTCAGTTCTTCTAGAGATAACTCCACAGGTAAATTGGTTATTATTTTGTTTCATAGACGAGGACCCTACGATTATTCAAATAGTAAATGGTAGAGTTGGGACTTGAACTTAAATGGTAGAGTTGGGACTTGAACTTAAGTCCATCAGACTTCAAAAGCTTGTCAACTGAGACTGGCTGGAAAGAATTCATTTTGAGTTGCTGTCCTTAGTGCTCTTGTTTCTTCTTTGTCAGCTCTTAATTATATCTCTTCCTCACTTAGAGACAAAACAGACACAACGTATACACTACACTGTGGAGTAGAATTAGGAAGGAAATGGAGGGAAACTTCAGTTTTCCTGGGATAATTAACTTAGCAGATGTATGGTTTGTTACTCTGTAGAACAACAAGGTCAGTAGCAAAAGTGAGCTAGGGCAGTGAAGGAGAGGAATGGCATTGCTGTGTCGGGACAGCAGCTGGTAGCAGATCTGACAGTAAATATTGCTGCTCCTGCTTTCTGCACATGGCACACATATCTGGGTGTTACTTTCCTCCCCCAGGGAATAATTGATTGTAAGTAGAGTGAACAAATTCTTTGAAATGGGACCTCTAGATGAGTATTAGCTGTTCTTCTTATCTTCATCCTTATCATCCTCTTCTGTCCTTAAAATTTTTTGAGATATCTTGTCTCAGGGGGCAGTGTTGGAATGCATCACTAACATTTTGACAGAGAGCAAGTACCTGAGATTCTAGCCTTGGTACCTAGGGTTTCCCTCCTGAATGCTAAACCGATTCAAAAAGCAAAGGTACTCCTGAGGAATCCTCTTTGGCCAGATGGATCAGGGATACATTTCCAAAATTAGTGCTGCATGGAGAATTCTCTCATGGACTGATTCTTCTCCCCTCTCTGAGGACCATCTGTCTCACGGGCAGAAGAGAAGCAGGCATGTGTTCAGCTCTGCAGGGTTGCCACCTGGACCTGTTCCTGTCGTGCTTCCAAGTGAAGGGTTGGGCTGTCTTTGGGCCAACCCAAAGCCTCAAGTTCTGGTTCTTCAGTGAGGAATTACGGAATGAGGACAAAATAATTTTGATCCAGAACCTAGTTTTATAGAGCAAGGATCCATCACTCTAGACCACGGGTGAACAGATTTTTTTCCATAAAGAGCCAGGTAATGTAGCTTTGCAGACCAACTCAATAGATACGAGTTTGAGCAAACTCTGGGAGATACTGAAGGACAGGGAAGCCTGGCATGCTGCAGTTCATGGGGGTGCAAAGAGTCAGACACGACTTAGCACCTAAACAACAACAACAATCTCTTGTCACAGTTATTTAACTTTTCCTTTGTAGTGCAAAAGCAGCCACGGATAATTCCTAAGAGAGTAATCCTGGCTGCGTCCCAGTAAAACTTTTTTTTTTTATGGGTTTGATCTGTCTTTAATAGAAACAGTGTATACAGTAAAACTTTTTTTACAAAAAGAAACAGCCAGCCAGAATTGGCATGCAGACGGTAGTTTGTTGACCCTGTTCTAGACTACAAGAATTCAGTGTATAAGGGGACATTTTCCCATTAGAGGATTTGGATGCATGCAGTGTAGTTGTCAAGGCTGGTGTTGAGAAATGTAGACTTCTGGATTTGTAGTTTTTTTTAAGGCAGTTTTGCCTTCCACTTCTGCGGTGTTCAGTGTTTAGTCACAGTTCTGATTATTTGACAGTAATTTCATCATCAGCATAAGATGACACCGGGAGGATTCAGCACTGATGTTGGACTCCCAGAAGGACACCAGATGCTTTGGAATGTCAGTCTGAACACATCCACTTAGACATGCTGCTTCTAAACTGAGTGTGACCAGCTCCATCCTGGATGTCGTGAGCTATACTGAATAAAGTCAATCATGTTGAATAGACTGTTCCTTTCCTTCTAGATTTTGCTTCCATATGGGTTGGAGTTCTTTATCACGAAGCTGTAACTTCCTTCTAAAGATGCTGTGGGTGTGCAGCTCATCACAATTACGGTGATGGATTTGGGCCCAGTAACTGTGTTCCCTTCCTCACTTTGGCTCTGAAAGGATGCATTGAAGACAGAAAGCTGCAGATGTGAGCCACCAAAATAAACGCGCCTGTGACAAAGCCGATGCTTCCTGTTTCTTGGTTGGGCTTAAATTCTTTACATCCAGACTGATGGTTAACTATCTAGGCAAGTGAATTAGAAATTGTTTACAAGCTAGAATGTGAATACCAGTCAAATATTCCCACATTATTTTGTATCATTTCCTTTCTCTTCATTCTCCAAGGGGAGGGATGGTAATTGTGCCCATCTGAACGTTCTACTTTTACTGCCCAATTTAAAGAGATAAAGCCTCGTTCGACATGTACAGTGTTTGCTTTTTTATTTGTGATCAGGATTATGTAGTAGGGAGAGATACTAACCTCTTTACTAGATGATTGAAAGGCAGTATTTAAGCATTTGTTTTAAGACTTAGTTTTCTTTGACTGGGTGAGTCAAACAACTGGGTAATGACATACCTCACATAAATTAAATATCTCATTCTTGGAAACACATGGAAACTTCAAGTGCACATAGTAGACCTTATGTACCTGAGCTTGTTTTTACAAGGAAAATTCACTGTCAAAACAACAGAGAAGAATGAATGAGAAATGAAGAAAATAAGGAATTGTAGTGAGACAGAGGGGTGAAGACTGGTGTATATTTTCTCCCGTCTTAGTCCAGTGGACTAGAAGCTTCTAGGCACCATTAACTCATGTTAATGGAGTTTATATAGTAGGGTGATGTGAATATATAGGGTTTTTTTTTTTCCCTTTAGTATTTTCCTCAGACTTGGAGGAAGAGTTGTGAAAAATGAGTGAAGTAAATAATACACACATATCAGCAAATACAGTAGTATTGACTTTACATAGAAAATGGTTCACTTTTTCATGCGTGAGATTGTGGGGATTTAATGAAATCTCTCATAGCTTCTCAAGATAATGAGTGAGAAAGACAGAAGGAAACATGCCGGGCAGAATGTGAGGGTGCTGGAGAGGAGAGAAGCTGCTCGCCGAGGCTTGCAGAGACCGATCGCTCTTCCTGGTAGAAGTACTGTACAAGCTGAGCCACTGAAAGGCGAGGGGAGTTAGCTGGGTGCAAGGAGAAAGCAGGAGACGCCTGCCTTGTACAGAGCCTGGCCTGTTCAAAGGTGAGAAAAGAATATATGTGAGTTTAGGGACTTTGCAGTAGTCCATTTTAACTAGACTATAGGGACTTGGGAGAGGAGGGTAGGTGAGAGGCAAGTCTTGCAGATAAAAACAGGGATCTGATCTTCTCAGGGGGCGGGGTATTTATTTATTTTGGCCTGCATCAAGTCTTAGTTGTAGTCCGTGGGTTCTTTGTTGTTTCCCTCTGGCTTCTCTCTCATGGACAGGCTCAGTAGTTGCAGAATGCCACATGTGGGCTCTTTGTTCCCTGACCAGAGGTTGAACCCACATTCTTTGTGTTGGAAGGCAAGATTCTTAATCACGGGACCATCAAGGAAGTTCCAGGGGCCAGATCTTGATAAATTTTATAAGCCATGTTAAAAAGATGAGGATTGTTTTAGTTTGTTTGTTTTTAACTCCTACGGGGCAAGTGAAGAGTTTTAAGCAGGGAAGTGATTCAGTTGTATTTGATCACTATGGAAAATATGGATGAAGCGTTGGGAGGAAGATAAGATTGGAAGCAAGGTGATTGATTATACCGTTCCTGTGAAGCAAATGAGAGATGGTGGTATCCATTTCTGAAATCTCCAGGAATCAGTGGCTGTAGAATCGTTTGAAAAATAATATTCAAGATCAGAGTAAGGTAAAGGTAGGAGTTTTGATTGATGGTGAGATATCTAACAATTTTGCTATATATTCAGTGGCTCATTTATTGACATGGAAAGCAGGGGTATTCAGACAGGTTTGGAAAGGGAGCAGGTGAGTTAATGATGTATTATCGAAGCCATTAACAGCTGCTTGGAAAGAGCCCTAAACTGAACCAGGTGTAAGAGAGCATCAAGAAATAGAGCAAGAAATGAGGCTTGGGACCAGGTTGGGGGCTGCAGTGGTCTGTGACTCCTCTGTGTGAAGCCAGATTTGCAGGTAAGGAATTTGTTGTTGTTGTTGTTGAATAACTAAGTTGTGTCCAACTCTTGACAGCCCCATGGACGGCAGCATGCCAGCCTTCCCTGTCTGTCCCTCACTGTCTTCTGGAGTTTGCTCCAGTTCATGTCCATGAAGTCAGTGATGCCATCCAACCATCTCATCTTCTGTTTCCCCCTTCTCCTGCCTTCAATCTTTGCCAGCATCAGAGTCTTTTTCCAATGAGTCAGCTCTTCGCATCAGGTGACCAAAGTATTGGAGCTTCAGCTTCAACAGCAGTCCATCCAATGAATATTCAGGGTTGATTTCCTTTAGGATTGACTGGTTTGATCTCCTTGCAGTCCAAGGGACTCTCAAGAGCCTTCTCCAACACCACGGTTCAAATGCATCAGTTCTTCAGCACTCAGCCTTCTTTCTGGTCCAACTCTCACATCCATATGTGACTACTGGAAAAATTACAGCTTTGACTAGACAGACCTTTGTCTGAAAAATAATGTTTCTGCTTTTTAATATGCTGTTTAGGTTTGTCATAGCTTTTCTTCCAAGGAGCAAACATATTTTAATTTCATGGCTGCAGATAAGGAATGGTGACAGAATTTGAGCTGTAATTGAACGAGAACTCAAGGGAGGTGGAAAAGAACTATGAGACTAAGTGGACTTTGCTTTAGGCCAGATAAGAGGAAGAGACAGTGTCTGTGGAAATGGAAGAAGAGGCTTACAACAAAGCACCAGGGTGGATGATGGAACATGGTTGTGATACAGGGGAGTTCAACAAAGCTCTGAAGCAGATCTCCTTTGCACAATGGCCCAGTACTTTCCCAGTCTCACCTTATACCTCCTTTCTCAAGACCGGGAGCTGACTGTGGCTTGGATCATGAACTCCTTATTGCCAAATTGAGACTGAAATTGAAGAAAACCACTAGACCACTCAGGTATGACCTAAATAAAATCCCTTATGACTATACAGTGTAAGTGAGAAATAGATTTAAGGGACTAGATCTGATAGAGTGCCTGATGAACTATGGATGGTGGTTCGTGACACTGTACAGGAGACAGGAATCAAGACCATCCCCAAGAAAAAGAAATGTAAAAAAGCAAAATGGCTGTCTGAGGAGGCCTTACAAATAGCTGTGAAAAGAAAGGAAGTGAAAAGCAAAGGAGGAAAGGAAAGATATACCCATTTGAATGCAGAGTTCCAAAGAAGAGCAAGGAGAGAGATAAGAAAGCCTTCCTCAGCAATTAATGCAAAGAAATAGAGGAAAACAATAGAATGGGAAAGACTAGAGATCTCTTCAATAAAATTACAGTTACCAAGGGAATTTCACATGCAAAGATGGGCTCAATAAAGGACAGAAATGGTATGGACCTAAAAGAAGCAAAAGATATTATGAGGTGGCAAGAATACACAGAAGAACTGTACAAAAACAATCTTCACGACCCAGATAATCACGATGGTGTGATCATTCACCTAGAGCCAGACATCCTGGAGTGTGAAATCAAGTGGGCCTTAGGAAGCATCACTACGAACAAAGCTAGTGGAGGAGATGGAATTCCAGTTGAGCTATTTCAAATCCTGAAAGATGACGCTGTGAAAGTGCTGCACTCAATATGCCAGCAAATTTAGAAAACTCAGCAGTGGCCACAGGACTGGAAAAGGTCAGTTTTCATTCCAATCCCAAAGAAAGGCAATGCCAAAGAATGCTCAAACTACGACACAATTGCACTCATCTCACACGCTAGTAAAGTAATGCTTAAATTCTCCAAGCCAGTCTTCAGCAATACATGAACCGTGAACTTCCAGGTGTTCAAGCTGGTTTTAGAGAAGGCAGAGGAACCAGAAATCAAATTGCCAACATCCGCTGGATCATCAAAAAAGCAAGAGAGTTCCAGAAAAACATCTATTTCTGCTTTATTGACTATACCAAAGCCTTTGACAGTGTGGATCACAGCAAACTGTGGAATATTCTGAAAGACATGGGAATACCAGACCACCTGGCCTGCCTCTTGAGAAACCTATATGCAGGTCAGCAAGCAACAGTTAGAACTGGACAAGGAACACCAGACTGGTTCCAAATAGGAAAAGGAGTACATCAAGGCTGTATGTTGTCACCCTGCTTGTTTAACTTCTATGCAGAAAATCATGCAGAAAACATCATGAGAAATGCTGGGCTGGAGGAAGCACAAACTAGATTGCAGGAGAAATATCAATAACCTCAGATATGCAGATGACACCACCCTTATGGCTGAAAGTGAAGAAGAACTAAAGAGCCTCTTGATGAATGTGAAAGAGGAGAGTGAAAAAGTTGGCTTAACGCTCAACAATTAAGAAAACTTAAGATCATGGCATCCAGTCCCATCACTTCATGGCAAATAGATGGGGAGACAGTTGCTGACTTTATTTTTCTGGGCTCCAAAATCACTGCAGATGGTGATTGCAGCCATGAAATTAAAAGATGCTTACTCTTTGGAAGGAAAGTTATGACCAACCGAGACAGCATATTAAAAAGTAGAGACATTACTTTGCTAACAAAGGTCCGTCTAGCCAAGGCTATGGTGTTTCCAGTGGTCATGTATGAATGTGAGAGTTGGACTGTAAAGAAAGCTGAGCACCGAAAAATTGATGCTTTTGAACTGTGATGTTGGAGAAGACTCTTGAGAGTCCCTTGGACTACAAGGAGATCCCACCAGCCCATCCCAAAGGAGATCAGACCTGGGTGTTCATTGGAAGGATTGATATTGAAGCTGAAACTCCAATCCTTTGGCCACCTGATGTGAAGAGCTGACTCATTTTAAAAGACCCTCATGCTGGGAAAGATTCAGGGCAGGAGGAGAAGGGGATGACAGAGAATGAGATGGTTGGATGGCATCACTGACTCGATAGACATGGGTTTGGTTGGACTCTGCGATTTGGTGATGGACAGGGAGGCCTGGCGTGCTGTGGTTCATGGAGTCGCAAAGAGTCAGACACAACTGAGCGACTGAACTGAACTGAATTGAACTTATCCTTATGTTCTTTTGCCAACCTGGGTAGTTTGCAATTTCATGAATATATGAGCTCATTTTTTGTATTTTCTCCCTATATTTTTCCTTTACCTTAAATGCCCTTGTCCCAGTTAATCAAATACCAATGAGCCTGGAAGAAAGTAAGAAAAGGAAACTTTCCTCTTCGTAAGCTTCACTTCAAAAGCCACCTTCCCAGATCTTCTGCCCTTAGCCTGAAATCTGTTGTAGGGTATCTTCATAGCTGGTTCTCATTTCTGGCTCCACTAAGCTTTAACCTCACTGACAGCATATGTCTTGATTTTCTCAGGTCTGTTTCCCTTCTTCTGTACCTGCTACTTTCTCAGTAAAGATTTACTCATGCTTACTAGAGTCCAACAGACTGGAATCAGATCTGCACTGTAGCACTTACTGGTTCTGTTACCTGGAGTAATTTATTTCATCCTTTGAGCCTCAGCTACTTCTTGTGTGAAACAGATGTGTTATGAAGGGTAAGTTAGGTCACACATATCCTGTACTTAGTGTGACGTTTGGTACATGACAGCTGCCATTATTGAGTGCTACTGGTAATGGCCATGTGGATATTGGTTTATGGGGGGCACGTCGCGTAATGATTTCTTATAACTAAAAGTGGACACCTGTACTAATGGATGCCCCAAGGTGTACGAATGAGGGTATGTATGTCCAAATGATGGATTCTGGTCATTTTCCTGTACTTTTAGAAGAACTAGCAGATAGCTGACATGTAACCAGTAGAAGTCTTGTGGAAAATAAATCTGCAACATACATAAATAAACAAATCTGCATAAACCCATTCTGTTTTATTTTGGATTAAAGCATATCCAAAATAGGCCCCCCAGACTCCCCCCACCCACCTTTTAATATAGTAAATTGTATCGATTTGATTCCATATGACAAAGGGCCTGATGCCTCCCTCCCAATTTGGAATGTCAGGAATACTCAGAGAACTTTATGACAGTGTCCTAGATAAGTAATATGCCTAAAAATTTTGTCAGTCTGATCATGAAAGGGCTCATCTGAATTTAAGTAACGTTTAACAGCTGTTATTCACATTTATACGCAGCAATGCCGATTCTTAAAGGTTTTTTTTAACATTTTATTTTATTTTATTTTATGTTTTTTCATTGCATGAATTCTCTTTTGCTGTACTTGAGTAACTAATAAATTGGGTGTTTTAGGCTTTGCATTACAAAAGCCTGTTTTCCTCAGTTCAGGCAATAGACAGGGCAGATTCCTATGGGCTGTCTCTTTCCCATCCTCCCCATGGAGTTTTCTGTTTGGCTCACTGTCTGTAGATACTCTCCATATCCTGAAAGTTTGGTTTCCAACATAATTATCTTGAAGTGAAATCTGTTTGTGTTTTTCATCCATCTAGGCAGTTTCCCATTATAATACAGCTTTCACAGTTGAGTACTACTGATCTCTTGTGTTGTTGAAAACGGTTGGTGATTAAAATCACCCTTTTTGCAAGCGCTACCCACGGCTGCTCTCCACAGAGAATAATAAACTACTACACAGAAATATTAAGATAGCACTCAAGAGTACTAGAATTTTAACCACTTCATGTGGCTGAGGCACCATGGCCTTTTCAGCCTCAAAATTGGTAACAGGCCTAACTTAACTGGGTGCTCCCCAGGGGCCCAGGCCGCCTCCTACAGAGCAGCGTGAAACTTAACTGTAATTTGTTGTGACTGGTCCCTAATGCAAGTGTTAACAGTGGCTAGTTGCCATGAGTAGGGAAGTGAGAGTACGTGTTGTTTATCCAGACAAGAAGTGATACCAAAATGAGACAGGAGGTGTGATTCTAATTTGCACCTCCATTTCGTTTGCCTGGAGAAACTACATTTCTTTGTCATTATTTCTGAATATATATAGTGACAGGGGAAGGCTTACCAAATGCACCGCTAACAGATGTGGCAGTCACACCGTGCAGCCCCTCGTTTTGTTCATTCATACTTTCTTCAAACCATTGTGTGTTTTGGAGAAGGGCCCTGTACCAGTATTGCCCCAAATCTCAGCCAAGCGGGAAATATGAGTAATAATGCCAGGGAGCATTTTGAACCACTTTCCACCATCCTGTACTTTTCTTTTTTTTTCGCTTTCTTTTTTTTTTTTTTGATAGCATTTTATTTTATTTTTTTTCAGTGGGTTTTGTCATACATTGATATGAATCAGCCATGGATTTACACGTATTCCCCATCCCAATCCCCACTCCCACCTCCCTCTCCTAACACATATATATGGAATTTAGAAAGATGGTAACGATAACCCTATATGCAAAACAGAAAAAGAGACACAGAAATACAGAACAGACTTTTGAACCCTGTACTTTTCTGTATTATGACAGTCATGTGTTAGATTGTTTGTGCAAAATATGCTCCTAGAAAATAGGAAATAGTGAAGAGTGTATATGTGTGATAGAAATGATAGTAGAATATTCCTGACACTTACTAAGTGACCAGTTTCAGATACTGCAAAAGTTTGTGCCATAGAACGCTCGCCCTATAGAACATGACGCTGTATGAAGAAGATTCAGTGGTAAAACATTAAAGATTTAGAACACCCATCTAAATATTAAAGACTGGGACATTTGGCGGAGGAGCATCCCAGTTAACTTCTGTTTCACTCTGAACGTCTTGTGCTTATTTGCTCAGAGAAAACTTGTTATGCCCTACTTAATAAATTATACTTTTGAAAATGCCAGCCTGTTCTGATTGTCAGGATAGACAGACATTTTTGTCACATGAACCAGCTTTTGTAACCCTTTGACAGACTAGTAGTAGTGAGTTCAGGAGTTGATGCAAAGTACAGCAGTTTTTCAATAAGAATATTCATGACCAAAAAAAAAAAAAGAATATTCATGACATTGCCATTATTATTATTATTTTTACTGCTGCAGTTGACTTTAAACAGCTCTGTCCTAAAGAAAACCAAAGTGTAAATTCAGGGAATAAAGATAGTTGGAATCATGCTGTGAGACCGTTGTATTTCTCCCTCATGCAGTTGAGGAGAGAGGGACCAGTCCTTCGAGAAAGCTAATCTTAGCAGCTGTGGGAGGCTTCCTGAGTCGAATGCCGAGGAATGCTTTTACCCTGTAGCCGTACTTATTAGAAAGCCTTGTTGGAGGTTTTCAGGCAAATGGAGACATTCCTTCATTTCTAGCTCTTACCCGTGTATTGTGGAAATAAAGCTTTAGGAGATGTATGATCGATTAATGCCCTCCTTCCCTTTGTGACTTTCAGCAATAGCTCACAAATACGTACTCTGAGTCAAATAAAGAAGTATTGTATAAAAAGAACTTCAATACAAACTGAACCATATTGCCTTGTAAAAATGCAGGGCTGGAAAATGTCATTCAAAAGCAGCTCCAGCTTCACTGGCCAGCCCTTAATCACTTTAGAGTGTGACCCACATAATTGGTTTTCCTACTGTCATATCACAGACATAGCACCCCAACATTATATCAGGGAGCTGGAAAATAAACACTTGCATGACAATGTCTGGAGCTAGGAGAATAATGCTTGCAATTTTAACCTCGTTGCTGTTTTGAAGTTTGCACCTCAGGGTGCTGCTTTGTGAAGAAAATTAAAGTCAAAGGGAAAGTGCCCAGGTCTAAGTTAACCATTAGATCCAGGATCCTTTTCAAGAGATCTCAGGAAAGCATTGCCAATGATACTCCCATTTGCCTATGTGAGTAGAAAGTTGGGCCAAATATAAAAATAAATGCCTGGTTTTTCCCAAACTTAGACTCTTTGCAGCATGAAATTCACACTGGAAAAGTGAAAGGATTAAGCCTCTTTCAGTAGAGCAGGTAGAGGGATCTTCCTACTTAGAAGGAAAATTGTTGTACAGGAAATGGACACATTTCACAGTCCAGTGCCATCCATATTCTCCATTAAAGAACGAGGTGAGCAGGGGTCTATCCCAGGCACACACAGGCCTGAAGATCTTTTAGGGTCTGAATTTCCCTCGATAGAAGCAGTTCTAGCAAAGGAAGATTTCCCAGGGCCCGGATCCCTGAGTTGCTGGCAGGTTTCAGATAACTGTGTCTGGCCTTGTTGGGGAACTCTTGGGTGGAGGGAGACAAACTCACATAACTAGGGCTGACAGGTTATTTTATCTTCAATTAAGTTGTAGCATGCCCTGAGATCAGATTGTTCTACTTAAATTAAAGATGTTCTTTCTCTTGCAGTTTGTAAAGTAGGAGAGAGGCTCAGGGGATGGGTGGGACCAGAGCAGTTAGAAGCTTGTCAGCTTCATCACTAACCAACCACAAACAAATCAGTAGGTAGGCAACCTGCTTTCACTCTGCTTTCTGCTCACTGTTACAGTTTGAGCTCTCCTCACAGGCCACAGTGAGGACTAGGAAGCAAGCACTGACTGGGTGGAACCTGCCAGAAGTAGCTGTAAGTCATAGGGTGAAATGATTGTTGCTAGTAGAAGATGATGTAAAGCCTGTGGGTGCTCAAATTCTCCTTTTCAAGGCAGAGACTATTCCTGGGCTGTGTGCACTGCTGAAGGTCTGGGTAGCTTGTTTCTTGTTCCCAGCACCTGGCAGGTATGTAAGAGATTGCTGAATGAATCAACTTATCTACTTGATTTTCTCATTCTCTTGGTGGCTCCTCCTGATCAGGTTGGCAGGGGAGAAAAAAGAAAGGGTATGAGTCTGGGACATGATTCTTGTCCTGCTCTTGGACTGGACTTCAGATCTTCGGATTCCTCAGCCTTCATAATCCTGCCAGCCAATGTAGGTTCTGTTTCTCTGGAGACCCCTGCCTAACACAGAGGGCACTCTGCTGTCCTCCGTCTGCTGATCTGAATGTTAATCTCATCCCCAAAACACCGTCACTGACATACCCAGGATGTTACTTGACCAGTTTTCTGGGTAGGGTACCCTGTGACCCAGTCAAGTTGACACATAAAACTTGAACATCCCACTGGGTCATGGACTAGGAGAGGAGTACACATAAAGTTTGGAGAGAAAGAAAGGTATGGGCTCAAGCAGGGTTTATTCTGAAAGTACTGGGGAGGCTGTTGAAGGTGCTTGTTATACAGGGAGTGTATGTAATACACGCATCTCCTTTCCAAGCCCATCACTCATGTTTCAAGCTTGGGTGGAGGTAGCTTTGAAGGTATGAGGCGGGATGATGGGAGGTGGAGACACTTGGACTCAGTGGAGAAATATTTGGAAGGGTTGAGTTTGGGGAAGGAAAGGGTCAGTCAGGTGTGACTGACTAGAATGGCAGAGTGGAGTAGCTCCAGTCGAGGCCATGGCCTGCAGAACCTGAACTATATATGGCGGGGCCTCTTACAGAGTTTGCTGATCCCGTGCTAGCATTCTCTGGAAAAACATGGCAGCATTCATCTGGCCATCTTATCTAACCCTGAGACACCTCTTGGCAGGAGCATTGTCAGAGGTTGAATTTTTCTGTCTTCGCTGTCTGTGGACTGAAGAAGCCAGCCTTAAAGGGAAGGGGCACTTTCTTGGGCAGTGTTAGTGCCTTGACCTACTCCAGCAGCCAATTAAGGGAGCTTCCGAAATTGAAGAGAGTATAGAGGTGGTGACCAAGGGTCGTAAGCACAGCTGCCTCTGTCCTGGTACAGACTGGCCGGCCAGGGCTCCAAGAAAAACAAAACGGAGGGTTTTGGCCGCCCTGATGGTGGAGGGAGTAGGTGTCGGATGTGAGGGAGAAAAGGTGCCTGACCTTTTCATTTTGAAATTCTGCAGAGATTATCTTCTGGTCCATGCAGCTGTTGGCCCCCTGCGAGATGAAGTTGTGTGTTAGGCGTCCAGCTTTTGCCTCCATGCAGGACTGGAGGTCATTCTATCGATTGCCTTTTGCCGGGACCGAGTTTTATACCAATATAAGGTTCTCAGCAGGGATCTTGCAGAGCCCCTTGTCAAGACAAGAGCAGAACCCACCCCACCTGCTTCTCAGATACAAAGGGCAGCATTCCCGAGTCCCTTAGGGATAGGCACTGCACCTGTGTGGTACATAGCCTTTCACAGGAATGAGTTGGATGAAGTTTTCTTCATTTGGGGGGAAATAACTGAACCTTTGTGGTTGGGACACAGTTTCCTAAAACTAGCGTGGCTCGAAATTGACCTTATCATAGTATGTTTCTATGAATCTGAGCGTGACTTCATGATTTGCCACCACAGAAGCACAGAATGGCTTTTTGGTTTGTGAGGGAAGGGTCCTTGCCCTAATTTTTTCTAAGGCTCCAGGGGTTTGAAGGGAGTTTGCAAGGCTGTTTCCTTGTCTATGAAGAGGCCCAAGGCTGTTTCCTTGTCTATGAAGAGGCCCAACTCAGGGCCACAGGCCACTTCATTGAGGCCAGTGGTGGACCATCCACACTGCCTTTGTGCTCTCTGCACAGTAATTTGAGAAGCACTTTTCTGGGCTCCATGTGTGCAAGCTCTGCTGATGAACTTTTAGTGACACGAGAGAGAAATGCCGTCATAGCTTTAGAAGGCTGAGACTGTCTAAACAGGACCCAGACTTAACCCTGAAGCCAGAGAAGGGAGGCTTCCCTATACAGGTCTTGAGGCTGGTCGGGGCGGCAGAAGAGTCTCAGACTTGGTGAAATTGACAACACAATGCCACGTAAATACTCCTCAGTAAAGAATATTTATTTTTTTGGGCTCCAAAATCACTGCAGATGGTGACTGCAGCCATGAAATTAAAAGACGCTTACTCCTTGGAAGGAAAGTTACGACCAACCTAGATAGCATATTAAAAAGCAGAGACATTACTTTGCCAACAAAGGTACGTCTGGTCAAGGCTATGGTTTTTCCAGTGGTCATGTATGGATGTGAGAGTTGGACTGTGAAGAAAACTGAGCGCCGAAAAATTGATGCTTTTGAAGTGTCGTGTTGGAGAAGACTCTTGAGAGTCCCTTGGACTGCAAGGAGATCCAACCAGTCCATCCTGAAGAAGATAAGTCCTAGGTGTTCCTTGGAAGGACTGATGCTGAAGCTGAAACTCCAATACTTTGGCCACCTCATGTGAAGAGTTGACTCATTAGAAAAGACCCTGATGCTGGGAGGGATTGGGGGCAGGAGGAGAAGGGGACGACAGAGGATGGGATGGCTGGATGGCATCACCAACTCAATGGGCATGAGTTTGAGTAAACTCCGGGAGTTTGTGATGGACAGGGAGGCCTGGCGTGCTGCGATTCATGGGGTCTCAAAGAGTCGGACATGACTGAGCGACTGAACTCAACTGAAAGAGTATTTAGTCTTCCTTTCTCATCTTCGTTTAACTTCCTGTTTCTATCTTCTCAACCTCATGTTCCATCTTGCCTTTGCTTATACTTCCTGGAGAAGTCTGAAAAGAATACTGAACAGGAAGCATTCTTTAAAAAAAAAAAAATTCTGCTGTTCCAGCATTATTTTTTCATACTATGCTAATCATTTCTGAATACGTTGTACAGATGGTAGGTTGTATTTTTGCGGAGGGTTTTTTTTTCAAGCCAAGTTCATAGACATGATCTTGAATTTGTAATGCTGTATTCCTAAGTGTCTTTTTTGGCTGTCAAAATAGTGCTGTCTTTAAAAAGTACAATGTAGATACTCTGGGTAATGCTGATTATATCTGCTTGCTTTATTAAAAAAAAAGTCTTTTTCCCTTATTGTAAAAGAAACATTTATTATAGAAAATTGAGAAAAGGGGAGAAGTAAACAGAGGGATGATAAATGGGTTTAAGTATCACCCACCAAAAGAACCTCTTTCTAATCCTCCCACCCCCCCCCCTTTTTTTTTTGACGATACGATGAGCAATATAATATAGATTCATTCAGTTCCATCTTAACTATATGTGTCAGATATGCCTGGAACAAAATACCTGGCTTGGAGAACAGATTAATTGAACAAAACAGCTGGCTTGGAGAACAGATTAATTGTATGCAGTTTGGATCATAGAAATAATATGGGTTTTAGCGACATAGAGATCTGGATTTGAATTCAAGAATTGGAGTTAATGTGTTCTTGGGAAATCACTTGCCTGCATTTTAACTGTAAATTAGGCAAATGGTATTTTGGGGAGGTACTGCATGAAGAGCCTCAGCTATTGCCAGCCTCAGAACTAGGGGGTCCACCTAGTCTGTGTGATGGCCCTCATCTCCTGATTGCCTACTGCGTGCAGACCCGGCTCAGGGGCGAATTTGCATTATAAAGGGTCACATGAAAAATATTTTAGGCTTTGAGGACTAAGGGCAAAATCAAGGATATCATGCAGACGCTTATGTAATCATTTAAAATGTAGCCGTTAAAGAATATAAAAAGAAAACATTCCTAGGTCCCAGTCCCAGCCAAGACAGGCCATGGGTCTGTAAAGCCATCTTCACATATTGTGAAGGAGTCATACTTCTGATAAATCCAGAGCCGGGGCAGGGGGGCAGCAGTCTGCACTCCTCTCATGCCTGAAGGTCGTCACTGTAATAAGTGTAACCACCAGGACCACGTTTCCCTTCATCTGTCGGCTCGGCTCTGCGTCTTTCTTCGTGGCACACATGCGCTTCCTCTCCCTCTGCCCTGCCCTCATTCTTGAACCTGCCAAGCGCTTGTTGTTCTCTGGACCTTTTCATCGCAGGTCTCTCTCTATGGGATGCCCTGCCCCCAAGTGCCTGGCAGACTCCTGATCCCTCAGGTTTCAGTTCAGATGTTAACCTTATCTGGAGAATCCTGCTTAAATATATATACTTACCCTGCTGCCCCAGACATTCTGCCACACCATCCTTTACCTTCATCTTCTTTGCTTCCTCTTCACTTCTTAGCGTTCATCACATTCTGTAATTGTGTTTTCTCTGCTTCCTGGATTGTCTGCTGCTGCCCAGTAGGATGCAAACCCTTCCTCAAGGGCAAAATCAGGATCAGTGTCTTTTCATTGATAAATTCTCAGGGTCGGAACAGTGTTGAACAGAATAGGTGCTTAGTTAGTATTGGACAGATGCCTTTATTTGTCTTGATGTCTGTCCTTATTTTTTAGAAATCAGCTTACATTTTCAGTGTGGGCTTTCCTGATTCTAAGTGCAGGTAGGGGGTCTCTTACAGTACCCTGTTCTTTTCCTTTGTGGCTACAAAAGTCAGCTATCATTTGATAAGCCCAGCATCAGAAAAGGAGCCATTTCCTCTCCTGTGGAAGGAGGTATGAGGTGTGATCCTCATGAATCCACAGCGGCCAGGATTCCTGCATGAGATAGAACCTCAGCCTCAGCCAGAGAAGGGAAATCGCATAGGAAGAAACTTCTTTTTGCTTTTTTTAAAAAATAATTTTATTGACTTATTTTGGCTGTGCTGGGTCTTTATTGCTTAGTGCAGGCTTATCTGCAGTTGTGGTGAGCAGAGGCTACTCTAGTGGCAGTTCATGGGCTTCTTATTGCAGTGGCTTCTCTTCTTGTGGAGCATGGCCTCTAGGGCTTACAGGCTTCAGGAGTTGTATTTCCAGGACTCAGTAGTCGTGGTACGTGGGCCTAGTTCGGCAGCACGTGGAATCCTCCCAGACCAGGGATCAAGCCCATGACTCCTGCGTTGGCAGGTGGGTCCTTTACCACTGAGCCACGAGGGAAGCCCCGGGAGAGGCTTGTTTGACAGAAGCATCACCTGAGTGCAATCGGAACTGGAGCAGTAGATGGTGCTTCTCAAGCGTCAGTGTGCTTAAGGCACTTGGGATCTTAGGCACGTTCTGATGGAAGTCGTTTGAGCTAGGACCATAGTTCTGAATTTCTGACTTGCTATTAGCTGCTACTCAGAGCTCCTGGTCAACAGACCACTTATAGTCACATACAGTAATATGTAATTAGGTCAGGGTTTCTCATCCTCAGTGGTATCGATGTTTTGGATCGCTTTTGTTGTAGGAGGCTTTCATGTGCATCGTAGAACGTCCAGCACCTTCCCTGGCCTCTCCTGACTAGATGTCGCAGAAGTTCTCCCGGAAATGTCTTCAGACATTGCCAAATGCCTCAGGGTAAGGGGTGGTGCAGAATCCTTTCCTGGAGAACCGCTGGCCGGGGTGGTTCTCTGCTCTTAGTTTGCATTCCAGTGCTGCTGTAGATTCTCTGAGCCAGTGAAGTTCCCTTTTGCTTAAGCTAGTTTAGTTATTTTTGAACGTGTAATTGAATCCTGCTACTTAGCTACACATAAGTATGTAGTTCTCTGCATGATTTTATATATAGTGCATGTGTATTCCACCAGGCTCCGTAAATGTACATTTGGTGTCACTGTTAATACCCAGCATGGAGTCCAGTCTTTGAGAGGTAAGTTGATAAATGCCAGCTGAACAAATTAAGTTCTGTAAGGGATGATGTATTTGTACTCTCTCCCTTTCAAGTGCAATAATAATTTTTAAAAAGAGTTTCTTGAAGTATTTTATACCTAAATGTACACATAAGTGTGGTGGTGTTTTTTAGTTGCCAAACTGTGTGTGACTCCATGAACTGTAGCCCGCCAGGCTCCTCTCTGCATGGGATTTCCCAGGCAGGAATACTGGGGTGGGTTGCCATTTCCTTCTCAAGGGAATCTTCCCGACCCAGGGATTGAACCCAAGTCTTCTGCATCGCAGGCCCCGATTCTTTACTGCTGAGTCATCATGAGGGAAGTCATACATGAGGGAAGCCCACGTGTAAGTATACGTAGCGTGGTAAGTTTTCACATACTGAACATTTGTGTGTTAACAGCCTCCCAGGTCAGGAGCAGAGCGTGCCCAGTATCTTAGAAGCTTCACCTGCTACTTCCTTCTACTCACTCTAGCATGTTTAAAATATTTTTTACTTTTCAATAATGAAAGGGAATCCATGTTCACTGCTCAAAATTTTAAAAGTACAGATAATTAAAAGGAGAGAAACGTGATACTATTTTAATACATAAATTTTAACTCTTTGATGTATATCCTTCCAGTCTTATGAATGCCATGTATGCATGCAGATGTGTTTTTTAAACCAAAATGGATTCACTATATTTATCTCGTCCTCTGATTAGCTTTTCTCACTTAATACCACATTGTGTCCATATGAGGAAATGCACATCTAATCACTGTCATAATGACAGTGTGGAATTCCACTAAATTGATACACCACAAATTATATAACTCATGTCTTCCTTTCTTGGAAAATTGGGTATTTAAGTGGCTTCCACCTTTCACTCTTAAAAACACTGTTTCAACTCTGTGATTTTCTTTACTTCTTTACCATTACAGTTGCAGCATTAAATAAAATGGACTCCCCTCATAAAACCTCTAACCATATCTATTTGGTTCCTAGAATTGTTTTTTTAATGAACTAATTAAAAAGTGTGTGTGCAGTGGAACTTTGTTCAGTGTTACGTGGCAGCCTGGATGGGAGGGGAGTTTGGGGGAGAGTGGATACATGTATATCTGCAGCTGAGTCCCTTTGCTCTTCACCTGAAACTATCACAGCATCGTTAATTGGCTATACCCCAATACAAAATAAAACTTTTTTTTTTTAAAAAAAAAGTATGTGTGCATGCATACATGTATACATAGAAATTGAGTTTAGCATTTACTTTTGCTAAAATAGTCAAAATGAACAGGAAGAAAGCGGAAGAGAGTAGCTGTTCCTTCCCAACCCTCCAGTCTTTCTCAGAGCAGGTGCTGTTTACTGGTTTCTGATCAGGGTACGGGAATGTTGACAAGAGTGGTCAGGTAAGGCCTTCAATGTTGGAACTTTGAAACTGTGCTGCTGGAGGATACTCTTGAGAGTCCCTTGGACTGCAAGGAAGTGAAACCAGTCAACCCTAAAGGAAATCAACCCTAAAGGAAATCAGTCCTGAATATTCATTGGAAGGACTGATGCTGAAGCGCCAATACTTTGGCCACCTGATGCAAAGAACTGGCTCATTGGAAAAGACCCTGATGCTGGGAAAGATTGAAGGCAGGAGGAGAAGGGGATGACAGAGGATGAGATGGTTAGATGGCATCACTGACTCGATGGACTTGAGTTTGAGCAAGCTCTGGGAGTTGTTGATGGACAGGGAAGCCTGGTGTGCTGCAGTCCATGGGGTCACAAAGAGTCAGACACGACTGAGCAGCTATACTGAACTGAGAGCCTTTTAAAATAAAGTCAGTGGAACTGTTCTCTCAAGCTTGAAATTTCCCAAAGACATCAAAAGGACTTAAAGGGAAGTCGCTCAATAGTGTCCGACTCTTAGTGACTCCGTAGACTGTAGCCTACCACACTCCTCTGTCCGTGGGATTTTTCAGGCAAGAATACTGGAGTGGGTTGCCATTTCCTTCTCCAGAGGATCTTCCTGATCCAGGGATTGAACCTGGGTCTCCCGAATTGTAGGCAGACGCTTTACCAACTAAGCCACCAGGGAAAAGGACTTACTGGATGACTAGGTCTGTACTCTTCATCAGAGGTCCGTGAACTTTTTCTTTGTAAAGGGCCAGATGGATAGTCAGTACTTTGTAGACTTTAAACTTTACAAGCCATATGACCTCTCTTATGGCTACTGCCCAGGCTTTCAGCCTCCTTGCAGTGTGGGAGGAGTCACATGCTGCTTTGTTGGGTGGTAAGGTTTCTGCCTAAATGAGATTCAACTAAAAACTGTTTCTTCATGGGGTACAGATACCCTGAAATCTCTGAATTATTACTGTTGAGTTGCGTGCATGCTCAGTCAGGTCTAACTGAAGCTTTCTAGGTTCCTCTGTCCATGGGATTTCCCAGGCAGAATACTGCAGTGGGTTGCCATTTCCTACTCCAGGGGATCGTTCCAACTCAGGGATCAAACCTGCCTCTTCTGCATTGTCAGGCAGATTCTTTACCTCTTGAGCCACCTGGGAAGCCCCCTCTCTCTATCTGCCAAAACCAAGGGGCTCCCTTCTTCCTTCTTGAAAAGTCCATGTTTAATGTTGTGTGACTACACCTACAGGAGCATTTTTGGTGCTCATTTGATGAAGGATTCAAAGATCAAAGTTGCTTTCCTTCTTTCTCTCTCTGTTTTTATCTGTGCTGTGTGGCATGAGGCATCTTAGTTCCTCATCCAGGGATCAAGTCTGTGCCCTCTGTGGTAGAAGCATGGAGTCTTAACCCCCGGAGCACCAGAGAATTCCCCAAGGGTGATTTCCTTCATTAAAGTTGTGCAGAATTCTCCCAGTTAGGGGTTCTGTGCCTCAGCTGAAGGCTCTGCCCAATAGTCCTCACTCTGGGGTCCAAACTCAGTGAACTTCCTGGGCTTCTTCTCTGTCTTCTATTCTCTCCAGGCTCTAAGTATGCAGTGAGTTGCCTGTGCATCTTTGGATGAGTGTTGTTTCTCCTTCTTTTATTTTCCCCCTAAACAGTGGAAAAATCACTACCTGACTTCGAGATGTCCTGTAAAGCTACAGTGATGAAGACCATGCGGTAATGGTGAAAGTGCAGACAAATAGATCCCTGGCTGAGAATCAAGAGCTTGGAAATAGATCCAGTCAGTTATAATCCACTGATCTTTGACTGTTGGAACAAAGGCCCCCAAGTGGAGAAAGGTCTTTTCCACAAATGGAAACGGCTGGACATCCACATGTTAAAAAAATGAACCTAGACACAGTTCTTGCAGTTTTCACAAAAATTCACTCAAAATGGATCACAGACCTAGATGTAAACTGTAAAAGTCCTAGAAGATAATCTAGTAGAAAATCTAGATGACCTGGGACTTGGTGTCGAGTTTTTAGATACAACCCCAAAAGCATGAGCCATGAAAGAAAATAATTGACGGGTTGTATTCCATGAAAATGTAAAACTTTTGCCCTACAAAAGACTGTTAGAGAATGAAAAAGAAGCCACAGACTGGCAGAAAATCTTTGCAAAACCATGTATATTATAATGGTGGTGTGTCTAAAATATACCAAAAAAGCTCTTAAAATTCAATAAGAGAACAACCCAATTTAAAAAATACGTAAAATACCTGAAGAGGCACTTCAGCAAAGAAGATATACAGAAGGAAAATAAGCTTGGAAAAGATGTTCCAGGTCTTATGTCGTTGCAAGCATGCGCACTCAGTTGCTCAGTTGTGTCTGACTCTTTGCAGCCCCATGGACTGTAATTTGACAGGCTCCTCTGTCCATGGGACTGTCCAGGCAAGAATACTGAAGTGGGTTGCCGTTTCCCCCTCCAGGGGATCTTCCCAAACCCGTGGCTCCTGCATTGGCAGGAGAATTCTTTACCACTGAGCCACCTGGGAAGCCCCCGTGTGGATCAGTAGGGATTACAAATTAAAATGAGGCATACTACTACACAGCCAGTTAGAGCGGCTAAAATCCTAAATACAGCACCAATTACAGAAGAGAATATGGAGCCACAGAAATGGTCATTAACTGCCATTAGGAATGCAAAATTGTACAACCTTTTGGAAGACACTATGGCAGTTTGTTATAAAGTTCAACATAGGCATACTGTATAGTCCAGCAGTCATGCTCCTAGTTATTTAACCAAGTGAGATGAAAATTTATATCCACAGAAAAACATGAATGTTTACAGCAGCTTTATTCATAATTGCCCAAATTTGGAAGCAACTAACATGTCCTTTAGCGGGTGAGAGGATTAGCAAACTCTGGTACATCTATACAGTGGAAATCTGTACAGTGACCAGAATAAAAAGAGTTAACAAGCCACAAAAAGACATGGAAGAACCTTCAGTGCATGTTAGTAAGTGAAAGAAACCAATCTGAGAAGACTACAGTGATTTCAACTATATGACATTCTGGAAACAGCAAAACTATGGAGACAGTGAAAAGATCAGTGGTTGCCAGGGTTTCAGGAAGAGAGACGAAAGAAGGGAAGCGCTGGCAGAGCCTGGGGGATTTTTAGGGCAGTGAAACTGTTCTGCTTGATACTCTACTGGTGGATCCATGATTCTGTGCATTTGTCAGAAACCACAGAACCATACAACGCAAAGAGGGAACCCTGATCTAAGCTGTGGACCTTAGTTAATGATGGTGTATCTATAATGGTTCATTAGCTTTAGTAAATGTATCACATTAATAGGGTGTTAGTAGTGGGGGAACTGATATGCATGGGTATGATATGGTGGGAGAAAAGGCCTAGGGAACTCTCTTCACTTTCTGCACAATTTTTCTGTAAACTTAAAAGTGCTTTTTAAAAAGCCTGTTAATTAAAAAAATCAGATGCTTTTTCCACACAATATTTCTGTGTATGTGTGTGTGAAAGTCGCTTAGTCATGTCCAACTCTTTGCAACCCCATGGGCTATACAGTCCATGGAATTCTCCAGGCCAGTAACACTGGAGTGGGTAACCTTTTATTTCTATAGTTGTAGCAAAACGACTCTAAAAGGCATTCTTAAGCAACTGAGCAACTAATACTAGTGTTTGACGGTATTGAAAAGAACACCAAGCCTGTGGTTATCACTCTCCTGCCTGAATGTGAAACCTCATCTTTTACTACTTTCTTCCTTTCCATTCTCCACAGGACCCACAGTCTAGCCCCTTACCACTTCTTCACATGGTTTTTCCTGTGATTGGAAAAGCTCCTGCCAGACTTAGGCTTCAGGCGTCGGGTTGGGGTGGGGGGTGGGGGGGAATAATTTCCTGGTGGTCCAGGGGTTAAAACCTTGCCTTCCAATTTCGGGGGTTCCAGTTTGATCCCTGGTCAAGGAGCTGAGATCTCACGTGGCTTGTGACTAAAAACCAAAACATAAAACAGAAGCAATATTATAAGAAATTCAATAAAGACTTTAAAAAAAATGGTTCACATTAAAAAAAGAAAAAAGTCAACTTGGGAATCATGACCTGTGTTCCAGTTGCCACAATAACTTTTAAGAGCTCTGCACGTGTTTTATTAATCAAATTTAGGACCATGCATTCTTGGATCTATGTTTTCTTGAACTGTTTTCCCATGATTAGTGAGTTTTCTGGGTTGAGTCATTTGTTTCCTGATTTTCTAGCATGTGTGGAGTAGCCAGTATATTATTGTTTTAACTGAATCAACATAGACATTAACAAATCAAGCAAAACAATTGTATTAAGCTAATGTCAGCCACTTCAAGAAATAATGGCAGTAGTTTATTCCTCCAGGCTCCTTTTATTTTATGGCTCTGCCAGACTTCTTTCACAGATGTCTCCGTAGGCTGGTGCAGAAGGATAAGGAATGTGGACAGTTGTCTCTCTAGGGGTTTATGGGCCAGGCCTGGAAGCCATGCATATCACTATACCTGAACTCAGTCCCATATTCAACCCTGTCTGCCCCAGAGGCTCGGAAACCTGTCTAGCTAGACGTCCATGAGAAAGATGGATATAGTTTGTGAATAGCTAGCAAGCTTTCTGCCATATGTTTATTTAGAATTAATCTGTGTTGAGATCTGAAGTCCCATTATTTTCCACTTAAGACAGCTACTTTTTTTAGGTTTTTATTTCATATTGGAGTATAGCTGATTCACAATGTTGTGATAGTTTCAGATGGACAGCAAAGGGACTCAGTTGTACATGTACCTGTATCCATTCTCCCCCAAACTCCCGTCCCATCCAGGCTGCCACATAACATTCAGCAGAGTTCCATGCACTGTACAGTAGGTCCTTGTTGGTTATCCATTTAACTATAGCAATATGCACATGGCCATTTTAGTGTGATACGGAGTGAATAACAGGAAGGGGAGTTAAGTCCCTCTTAAAAGTAAGTAGGTAGTTCTCTCTGTGTTCTAGTGGTTTTATATATATATATATTTCTACCTTATTTAGGATACATTAAGGTATCAATATTTTATCATTTTGCAAAGCCAGATTTTCTAGAACATATGACACCATGCCTAATCACACTTCTTGTGCGTAGCACCACTATTTTCATCACTGTGTGGCAGTGACCCTGTCTCTTTCAATTAAATGTCACATAAATTGCGTTATTTTTTAGAGGATGAAGGAGTTCCTGTAAGTGTGGTATGTGTTTGAAGGAAATGGCTTTCCGGAATTCAGCCTAGTAAGTGAATTAGAATTCAATCAGTGTGATAAATCATTGAACTTGCTGTTGAAGGGCCTAAATTTAAATTAAACCTTTAAAAGCAATAACCTCTTTTCAATTTTGGTACTACTAGGAGATAATGGAGCTCTTAAGTGGAATGAATGTGATTTACAAGAACAGCAATTTTGTCTTCAATTGCTGATGTTTTCCACAGTATATGTTTTATTCTTTCAAAGTTTAATCAATAACTAAGGTAAGTGAAATGTCTCTTTTTACCTGTTTCCTGTTTAAAATATTCTCTGGTTTCTAGAAGTGTGAAGCTTTTGTTTGACATCGGGATTATAGGTATAAATACCCTGGCCAGAGATATGATTTTAAACAGGTACTAAAAATGTCAGGGAATGATGTATTTAATGATAAATACACATTACCCCAGGTAGTTCTCACATGACTGAGGTCCTGTCTAGATTTAGCTCACTTTAACAATGTGCCACTCAAAGGTGCTATTGTCATTCTTGAACCAAGGCCACGATGGGGATTACCTTCAGGCACTGGCCAGCCAGAGTGCACCTTCTATAGCCTGATGTAAATCAAGACCACTTTTCTAATTTTTTAATCATGGATGTATATGTTTGTTTATTTATTTATTTTTGGCTGCACTGCATCTTCGTTGCAGGCTTTATCTGGTTGCAGTGAGCAGGTCTGCTCTCTAGTTGCCATGTGCGGGCTTCTCATTGTCCTGGTTTCTCTTGTTGCTACACATGGACTCTAGAGCGTGTGGGCTTCAGCACTTGTGGTGTGCAGGCTAGTTGCCCTGAGGCATGTGGAATCCGCCCAGATCAGGGATTGAACCCATGTCCCCTGCATTGGCAGGTGAATTCTTAACCTCTGGGCCACCAGGGAAGTCCCATTTGCCTTCTTTGGAGTGTGGCATTGCAAAAATTTGATTCCTAGGATTGCTGTAACAAATCACCACAAAGTTGGTGTCTTACAAAAAACTGAAATTTATTCTCATGATGCTGGAGGCCAGTAGTCTTAAACCAGTTCCTTTGGGCTGAAATCAAGGCCTTGGCAGCGCTGTGCTCCTCCCTGGAAGCTCTGAGGCGTTCCGTACCTCTTTCAACTGCTGGCGGCTCCTGGCATTCCTTGGCTTGTGGCCACATCACTCTCATGTCTGTCTCTGTGGCCACAGACCTTCTCCTCACCTTTCTTTGCCAAATCTGTCTCCCTCTCATGACAACACATGAGACTGTGTTTGTCATGAGAGGGCCCACGCAGGTAATCCAGGATAATCTTCCATCTCGAGATCCTTAAATTAGTGACATTTGAAAAATTCTTTTTTGCCATCTAAGGAAAATTCACAGACTCTATAAGAGATGAGGTTGCAGATACCTTCTGGGGGAGAAAGTGCATTATTCAGCCTATTGTAGGCATGTAAGCTGTTCTGGAAGTGACTGTTTTGGAAGTGACTTCCCAGCTGTAGTGCTGAACTTAGAAAAAAATCTGAATTCTTGGTAGGCAAGAATGTCTCATCACAGTGTTACTGTGTCTTTTGCAAAAGCTAAGGCTTTCCTTTCTAATGAAAGGCAGCCCCTGTACCTTGACAGAAAAAAACAAAGGCAACTTTAGCACTTTGGGCTCATTTTTCATGTTTTAGTTTTAATTTCTGAGCTACGTTTTTTATATTCCACTGGGTGTAAAGATGAAAATGATGACATTGTAAATAGTTCCGTTGTAAAAGCTCCCCTGAGAAGCAAATACATTAGACTACCTTTTAAAATGATATCTAACATTTATTTTCTGATTAGAAAAGGGTAGCTCATTTTTGGAAATTTATAAAACCCAGAACAGCATGAAGAAGAGAAAAACCTGTGTAATTTAACAACTTAGAAATGATGACTATTGATATTTTGGCTTCTTTTATCATATTACATTAGTTCTCTCCCTAGAGTGTTTAGCAGTTGTTACGCCATTTGTCCACACTGGGTTGAAACATCATCATTATTATTGTCAGAAAGTAGGATTTTCTGAAATGCTGGAAAACTGAAAAAGCAGTACTGTTAAGGTAGACTCTGCTTTCTTCCTGCAGTTGAAGAGTTGGCATTACTGACACTGAATTTGACTCAGATTCGGAGAGGTCTGGATATTTGCAAGCTTATCCTTAAATGGAAGGCCATCAATTATTAGGGTAAGTTCTTCCTGAATGCATCTTTAAACTATTTATTCTAGCATGTTTTAGTAGAGCCCCAATCCTGAGAGATGCTCTGAGGGAGAAACAAAAGGAACAAGTAAGTTTGGGAAACCATGCAAGCACATGCATGTTTTATTAGTCACAATGCATATTAACATTTTAAAAATCCAGAGACCTTGTAGAATAAAGAAGACTGTTTAACCTAGAGTTTCCCTCCAGGCATTTCTAATGCCTGTTATAAGAACTATGTGGAGCATAGTATTAATGAATTTATATAAGGGATATCCAAATGTTTTTGGTATGACACGATTTTGGTTGGTCAAAAAATATGTATGTGTGTGTGTATATCTCTATACACAAATAGTATTGTTGTCATCCTTGTCAAAATCAAAGTTTTTAACAAGTGACTTATTTGATTCTAGTATTAAAAAACTTTTTTTAAAAAGAAAAACTAAAGATATCTTAAATTATAATACATTAGATGGCTTTTCTCTACCCTTTGAGGAATTAGGAATTAAAATCTATGAATAGTATTAAGCGGAGTGAAAGTTCAAGGGAAGAGTGAAAGAAGTGTGTATGTTTAAAAAAAATGTAGTGTGAAAGCTTCCCAACCTCTCCCACCAAGTGTCATTTTGGCCTGAAGCTGAATTAGTTCTCATCTGATTAAATCAGAACCAAATTCTGCTATTTCCTAACTGCTGTGAAGTGCAGATTTTTTAAATGTGTCAAAAAAGCAAGAATTTAATCCTGGTAGGAAACAGATCTCTTAAAAGAGAATAATTAGCATTTCATTTATATCATCATTTTACAACTTTTCAACATTCAAAATTATTCATCATATTTGTGTAACATGTAATTATTAAGTGCCTGGTCAGAACACCAGCATTAATTTTGATATTCAGCTTTCTAAATTTAGATCTTTGAAGGCTTGAGAAATCTTAGGAGGGGCAATGGAAAGCCAAACCAACTTTGTTTTAGTTTCCATGTCTGTCAAATGAAAATGGTGATCTCAGAACCATAATTAAACTTTTGATTTTTACGCTTATGGAATCAAGAAGGAAGTCAGGTAATGTAAACAAGTGGCTAATCTGAAAATTGCTTATTTGAAATTAGGAAGCAACTACAGATGTATACGTTTACACATATTCTTTCTATGCAAACACATATCTAGACTGGTGTTTGACCAGACAACTGGCATCACAGTCTAGCCAGTCTGGATGTTGCTGTGAAGGTATTTAAATCAGTAGACTTTGAATAAAGTGGATTACCCACCATAACCTGGGTGGGTCTCATCCAGTCAATTGAAGACTTAAAGAGAAAAGACTGTGATCCCTAGAAGAGGGAGGGGTTCTGTTTCAGACTGCCTTGATACCCAAGACTACAGTATGGACTCCCTTGGAATTTCTAGCTTGCTTACCTGCTCTGCAGACTTGATGCTTGCTGGGCCCACAATCATGTGATCCAGTTCCTTAAAATAAATCTGTATCTGGTATGAGTGTGTATGTTTTTATATATGTGTGTGTGCACACGCTCAGTCTGGCGCGGGTTGCCATTTCTTCCTTCAGGGGATCTTCCCGACCCCAGGATTGAATCTGCATCTCTTATGTCTCCTGACTAGCAGGTGGATTCTCACCAACTGCACCACCTGGGAAGCCTGTATGTTTTTATTTACATACACAGATCCAGCACACACCATATTGGTTCTATTTCTCTGGAGAACCCTAATATACTTAAGTGTTGGTTAGAAATGCAAATTCTCAGCTCCCATCCCAAACCTGCTGAATCAGACACAGCCAGGTTAGGACTCAGCAATCTTCGTCTGCAAACCATCCAGCTGATGCTGATGACACCCTGCCCCCAAAACTTGAGCTCCACTCCAGAAAAATGGAGGCAGCCTCCTTTAGCAGTTGAAAAAATTGAAATTCAGAAAGGTTAGTAATGTACCCAAAGTTATCCAGTCCTGGGGTAGCCAAGATGTATTCTTGATCTTTCAAAAGTGTAAAATAATTTTCATGGATAGCTTAGCAGTCTTTGAATTTGCTTTTAAAGTGCCTTTTGGGGATGTTTATTTTCTTAAAAAGAAAAACCATGCAGGGAACCAACTGTGTGTATATAGTATACGCCAGCAGTGGTTCCAAGCCTTTGTACCCTCACATATCACTTTTATTACTTCATGTGATGAAAGATTTTGTTGATTAAAGAAACTGTATCTTAAAGTAATAGTTACTTTGCCATAACGGCTGTGCAGAGCCCCTGATTTGGCATGAGATCACCAGTACTGGGCCCTGAGGTGATGTATCCCAGGCAAAAGCAGGGATGTTTCATGTTTTAATCAGCTTGTAAACCTAAATGTAGATTTTCCATTTCCGTTAAGCATTTTCATATTGGAAGCAGCCAAGGGCTCTCATTACTATATTACAGTTTTCCAAAGCATCTGGAGACTCCTAGTTGGATGTATTTGCAGTGACAGACACTTTTAGATACAGTTCCTGAGTTTTGGCTTGCAGCAACAAGGATGTATTAGCAGGGTATAAAAGGTAAACACCCAAATCTTAGAGTACATCACTTTTGCTTTCACCAAAATTGATGAACTTGTCTGGGTATAGCTTTCCTCTAATCAATAGTTCAGAGACCCAGAGTCTGTCCTTTTTGAGGCTTAACCTCAAAGTGATTTCCAAGGTTGCCGTGTAAAGGAGAGAGCATGGATGTTTCCAGTGCGCAGGGTGGGAAATGAGGTCATCATTTCCAGCCCCCTTCTGTTGTCCGGAACTCAAGTCACATGACTGCACCGTAACTGCAAGGGAAGCTGAGGAATAGGGTCTGACCGTGTGCCCAGAAACAAGCAGAAGTGAGTTTAATGATCTGCCATCGGTCTGCTCTCTGGGCTCTAGTTGCTCTGATTATTTGTAGCTTTGTGCTTCTGCTCATGTTGGATTTACATTCTTTCCTAATAACCAGAGCAAAGTAGGTGTGAGCAGTAGGAGTAGACATAGTCATTACTGATACATCTTGCCTCTTCCCAAGTCCCTTACTGGCTGGTGGGAACAGAGAGTACCAAGAAAATGTAACTCAACTTGCACTGGCTGTTGCCCATAGCTTCGGCAGGGGTCTTCCACCGCCTCTAGGTTTTCATCTAGTTGTATCTTATAGATCAGTCTACTAGCAATGCGTGTAATACACTGTCTTCCATCTTTTTTATCTTCCATTTCATGTGCACCCCACCCCTTACCCATGGTGTAAATTCACTGCCTTAGTCAACTGAGGGAACCATCGGGCTGCTGCTGTGCCCAGAACACTGACTTGGCCTCCATAAACCACTGTTCTCCAAGAGGCTGGAATGGTATTGTGTTCAGGGCAGAAATAAGGAGAATTCCTGTTGCCTTGGTTATCTACTGCTGTGAAGCAAACAACTCCAGTTTGTCTTTTTTCAGAAGTCTTTGGGTTGATTGGGCTCGACTGGACACTTACTCTGCTCCATGTCTGTTGGCTGGGGCTGCTCTGGTGGTTGCTTTCATCCGGGAACTAAGCGGGAACTGGTGAATCTGAGATGGGCACCCACTCTCCAGGACCTTATCCATGTGGCTCTCATCCTTCAGCAGTTTCTCCCGGACTTCCTTATAGCTTAGCAGCCAGGCCTGGAGAAGGGGGAAACTGCCAGTCCTTTCATGGTCCTGAAAGTCAAAGAACTTTACTTCTGCTACATTTTATTGGTGAAAGCAAGTCATAAAACCAGCCCAGATTCTAAGAGAGAGGAAATAGGTCTTATGTGTCCAAGAACAGGAGAAATTGGCCGTGGTCACATTTGGAGATTATCACCATGTTGTATCACACTGTCCATTTTTTTAATCTGTTTTCTCAAGGTTGTGCTACTTGTATTTTGGTATATCAAAATCACCCATGAAAATTATTCAGGATAACCTTTCTCCTGAGAGTTCAGGCTACTAACATCATTGCTATAACCTTGGTCGGGGAGTCCCTGATTCTGGGAATATGTGAGGTGTGCACAGGGAATAATGAATGAGCTAGTTTGGTTGGTGATGAGGGTTTGTGGTAGGAGGTAGTGAGCTTGAAGAATTAAACAGTGGCCTGAATTCGAGACCAAAGGCTCAGGAAGCCTTGAACTAGTGGTGGTAGGTCACAAGACAGTATTTAAGGAAGACGTCTCACAACAGTGTATGAAGAGGATTGGTGGACTGTGGCATTGACCTTGGGGCTTCCCAGGTATTTCAGTGGTAAGGAATCTGCCTGCCAATGCAGGAGACGTGGGTTTGATCCCTGGGTTGGGAAGATCCCCTAGAGGGGCAGCCCACTCCAGTATTCTTGCAGAGAGTCGGACATGACTTAGCAACAGGACACTTGGAGCACGGGATTGACCATGGCCACCACGTGTAGGGTGACATGAGAAAGACTTGGACCAGAGGCAGAATAGTGGGACCTAAAAGAAACTGTCAGGAAAGACAGAAATAATCAGCTTGACTCAAGAGACTGTGAGGAGGCAGAAAGGAAAAATGGAAAGTCTGGATGCAATCAACTCTGCCACAGATTAACAGTTTTAAAATGCTGTTAACAGGAAGGTTTGTACTAAACATGACACTTTAGAACTAATCGGAGATAGGTAGCCAAGAGGCTCTTTTATTTAAATCTTAGTTTGGCTTTGTTTGGAAGTGGTAGTAAAAATTCATACATCAGTCAGCTTAGAATTTATTATGCTATTGCAGCAAACAGCTCCAAAGTCTCAGTGGCTTGTGATAACCCAAGACTTATTCTCACTCATATTATGACTGTTAACAAGTCAACTCAGATCTGCTTCATAGCTTCTGTATTTTGTGGTCAGGCAGAAGCAGCACCTCTGTCTAGAACAGTCTTGTCTCAGGATGGAGGAAAGATAAGGCACATGATGGCTCTTGAAGTTTCTGCTTGGAGTTGCACATGTCCTTCCCCTGTTTTATTTTATCTTTATTGTTTATTTTATCTTTATCTTTATTGTGTTAGTCAAGCAGATCACATAGTTAAGCCTGATGTCTGTGGGGATGAGAATTATGTTCCTCTCACAAGAAGAGACACCAGGAAAGAGCTCCTTTGGGGCAGCACATATTTTTTAATCAATAATAAAGTCAACCTAGGTTACATTTTCCCGATTTTTAATTACACAAATAATGAAAATCATCACAGATAATACAGAAGAGCACAGGGCAAACATTTCTAGTCACCCCAAGTTTCTCTCACTTATAAGAACTGCTGCTGTTAGAATTTTGATGTAAATATCTTCAGATATTTTTCCCTGGGAAGTTTATATAATGTAGCCAAATGATATATGGCATCCTGTCACTTAGTACTGACTTCCAGGTACACAATGTAAGTAAATACACGTCTGTATCCACACACCCATGTGAGTCAATATGCACCTACATCCTAACTCAGAATTACTCTTTGATATTCCTCTGTACCAGTGTACCATAGTTGACTTAATTGCTGGACACTTAGATACTGTTTCCAATTTTACTGTTATAATAAGGTGCTCATCGTAAGTCTCTTATATGTACATATTTGCAAATATATCAGACTATTTCTCTTGGATAATTTCCCAGCAGTCATATGATAAAAGACATTGAAGTCTTTTTTGATACATCATTGACAAGTTTTAAGCTCAGATTTTATGGCCCACTCTTTCCCCTCTGCTAAAATGGAGAATTGTTACCATAGCAATAGAAAAAAAAATCAGTACTAGTGGAAGGGGCTAATTTGTCTTTGTCTTCATTTTAGCTCAGAAAGTTAGGTTTTGTGCCAAGGTTGGCGTATAAAGTACCTGTTCAGAATCTCTCCTGGATTAGGAGGTCAGTTCCCCCTGGAGATGACCTCCACACCCCTGGTTATCCTGTTTCACAAATTGGCTCCCCTGTTGTCTGCTGGAAAGCTTTTGTCCATCACTGCTGGTCGTGTAAGTTATCCTGTCTAGGGAGATGCAGTGACCGATGAGTGTCCCATTAACCTGTAATTTAGAAGCAGTCAGTCATAAACAAGGTGGTTTATGTAAAGATCATTAATCTAAAAAAACCCAATTCATTATGGTAGATTTATTTGGGGATCTGATTCATTTCTCAAGACCAGTTGGAGAAACTACCTGTCGTCCAGGTAGTTTGTGCAAGCTACCTGTCATCTGATTTTCTTGAAGACAGAAAGAAAATGCGTGATGGGATGATTAATTTATCGCCTCCCACTCTAATTTACCCCACCTTGTGGGGAGGGTATGCTGCTTTGGAAACAAAGCTTGAAGTTGGATTCTCAAACAGATGGTTGAATTAAAAGATGATCAAAGATGGTCCCCGTGTAACTTCAGAGGTGTCCATGTGAGGCAAGTAAAGTGCTCATGGGGTGAAAGGCGGAACACAGTCCTTGAGGCATGGGGAGAGCAGAGAGGAGCAGCAGGAAAACGTCCGTTCATTACGTAGCTGCCGAGATTGGGCTGGGGAACCCTGAAGCTAGACTTAAACAACTCGTCAGCGGTGCGAACTGAAATACCACGTTGCTTATTCTGTTGTAGCAGAAAATAAATTTACATTTATGTTGTAAAAGGCAGAGTCCCGTGTAGTAACTGAAGCAAGGGCCATTATACGGCATTCTTCTCTTGTTTGTTTTTTCTTTAAAGAGTCAGGTAGCAGATAAAACATGAGCTTTGGAGAGAGACAGCATAGGACTTGAGTTTTGGCTGTGTCGCTTTCTAGCTGTGTGACCTGGGCTTGTACCTGTTAGTTTCCCTGGGCTAAGCTAATTTATGAAATGAGCCAGGGTAACATTGAAACTGAAAGCGAAAGACGCTCAGTCGTGTCCAACTCTTTGCAACCCCATGGACTATTCAGTCCATGGTATTCTCCAGGCCAGAATACTGGCGTGGGTAGTTGTTCCCTTTTCCAGGGGCTCTTCCCAACCCAGGGGTCAAACCCAGGTCTCCCGCATTGCAGGCAGATTCTTTACCAGCTGAGCCACCTGTACCTGTTATCTTCCCTGGGCCTAAGCTTTCTAATTTATGAAATGAGCCAGGGTAGCATTATCTACCTTATAGGATATTTGTAAGAGTAAAATATGTAAAACACATGGTAGGATCTCTGCCTAGCACACAGACCGAGGTCAGTAAATGGTGGCTGTTTTTCAATATGATACATACGATAATTACCATTATTTTCTTAAAGCAGTAGCATACTTGATGGGTTTCACACAATCAAGGGCAGTACCACAGCCCTCCTAATCATGCATATGAAGAGGATTTGAACCTTACATGGTTCTAGTCTTCTTGGTTTTTTTGCTTTAATAAAGTCAACTGCAGTATTTCAGTGATTCGGTACAGTAAAGTGAATTTCTTAATGTATCTGTTAAATGGGATGTTATTGGACAGGGGATCACTTTCACATAGTGATTGAGATTCCAAGTTTTTTGCATTCTGTAGCTCCACCATCCCTTAAGACCTCAAATTGGATTAGTGCCAGCAGAGAAGGGAGACGCCTAAAGGGACATCAAGAGGTTTTCCATGGTTCTGGCCTAGAAGTGGTACATGTCACTTTGGTTCACATTCCATGGTCTAGAACTAACTCACAGTTTCACCACTTACTGCAAGTAATGGGATTGAGAAGTGGAACCTGTGAGTGGGCAGTGCTTCTTAGCAACACTCTACCCCACAGAGAGGGCACAGGGATTTTAAAGACCGGCTAGCTAGCTCTGATGAATGCTCTGGTTCCAAAGCATGGTCAACTGATGTTTTATATGGTTTACCTTCCCCTGATACTTTAATGATGCTGGGAAAGATTGAAGACAAAAGCAGGAGGGAGCAGCAGAGTATGAGATGGTTAGATAGCATCACCAACACAGTGGACATGGATGTGAGCAAACTCCAGGAGATGGTGAAGGACAGGGGAGCCTGGTGGGTTGCAATCCACAGGGTTGACTAGGAGTCAGACACGACTTAATGACTGAACAATATTTTAAAGGAAAAAGTGATGAGATTTTTGTGGCAGGGCAGATAAAAGGAGACAGGAAAAAGGATTTGAGAGATGGGATATTGAATCTAACTAGGCTGGTGATCGTTACATTATAGGAGGTAGGGATTGGGAGCAGATCAACATCGGTTGTGGGAAAAAGATCAGTGAAGGATGTTTGAGCCAACTGTGAAGTGTGCCATGGAAATCTTCCTTAGGCACTTGGAAACAGGCCTAGAGCATCAGTGTGGCCATCTTTCACAAATGAGGATACATTTACCTGTATCCGTCTTAGATATTGAGCAGTCAGAATGATGCTCAAGACTTAACTTTTCTTCGTGCACAACCCAAATGGAAGGAAAAAACTAGACTTTTGGGGGGGATATTTTTTTAGGTTATGCATTCTCCAGAAGACCATGTGTAATGTACCTTGTACATTTCTTTCTGTCATCCCCTTCTCCTCCTGCCTTTAATTTTTCCCAGTATCAGGGTCTTTTCCAATGAGTTGGTTTTTCACATCAGATTGCCAAAGTATTGGAGCTTCAACTTCAGCATCAGTCCTTCCAATGAATATTCGGGACTGATTTCCTTTAGGATTGATTGATTTGATCTCCTTGCTGTCCAGGGGACTCTCAGGAGTCTTCTCCAACACCACAATTGGACAGCATCAATTCTTCAGCACTCGGCCTTCTTTATGGTGCAACTCTCAAACATCCATACATAACTACTGGAAAAATCATTGCTTTGACTATATGGACCTTTGTTGGCAAAGTGATGTCTCTTGCTTTTTAATATGCTATCTAGGGGACTGGTTATTCCATCACATGGTTTATGATTTGTTCCTCTGCTGCCCAGGGAGAGGGAGCCACCCTTGAGTGCAAAAGATCTCTTGAGGAATGTGGATCCAGCAGAATTCCCAGCAAGCTGTCGAGTGAGTCATGTGCATTATAAAATCATAGATCTGGTGTCTGCAAACCTTGTATGGTATTTTGATTTAAGTTGGCCTCAATGTAGGACTGGGTGACTGGCTGCGTGCATGCCAGTCGTGTCCTCCTCTCTGCCACCCCATGGGCTGTAGCCCACCAGCCTCCTCTGTCCATGGGATTTTTCAGGTAAGAATACTGAGGTGGGTTGCCATTCCCTCCTCCAGGGGATGACTGGGTGCTGTACTTAAAAACAGTTTGTTAACCTCACACCAGAGGGGAGGAGTTTTCTGACAGTCCTCAGATTCTGTAAAGAAGTATTTATTGTCTGCAGAGTTTTTTATGCAAATAATTCATTTAATAATTCAACCTGGGTGAGCATTTCCTATAGTTTAATTTTCACTCATCGGTACTATCTCTGTTTAATTGACTATGCCTTTCAAGCTAAGCATCTGAGTTTCCTGTCCTCAAGAATCTTACACCTTGATACAAGATGGTATACCCAGGCTACCTTCATCTTGGCAAAGTCATGTGATACAACTAATAATCACTCTCTTAGTATGCTTGGACTGCTATAACAAAATATCACAGACTAGGCGGCTTCAACATCAGGCATTCGTTTCTCTCAGTTCTGGAGATGAGAAGTCAAAGAAGGAGGTGCTGACTGATTCGGTTCCTAGTAAGGACCCAATCCCTGGTTTGTAGATGGCCACCTCAGTGTGAGCTCACGTGGCTTTTCCTTGGTACATGTGCATGGACAAAGAGTTTTCTGTCTTCCTTTTACAAGAGCACTCACCCCATCGTGAGGCCCCACCCTCATGACCTCATCTTAACCTTGTCACCTCCCAACAGTCTTACCTCTAGATATCACATTGGGGGTCAGGAGACATATAAATATTGAACCTCTAACACCTACCTTTATCAATTCAATAGGTTTTACACAGAAACTTATTTAGAGGAGCTGAGAGTCTTTTCCAGATTTCAGATGGAAGAAAGAAAAGAGTACAGATGAATCACCCTGATGTCACTCTTGTGATAGCCTTTTATTTATTCATTCAGTCCTTAAACATCGATGACACATTTAGATATCAGGTAGTGAGCTAGGTGCTCAGGATGCAGAGATTTTTCAGATATGGTCAGTACCTTCAGATAAAATAACATCAGTTAAAATAAAGTCAACCTTCATACAAATATTCCTGACAGAGTGCTGTGATAGGAGCTAGTGTAGGGCATGGTGAGGAAGCAACAAAAGAAGTGGTTCCTTTTGCCTGAAGATATGGGGGAACGGATCCTGTCAGAGGCGCGTGTGATCAGTGGTGGATTGGCGTTCAGAAGTCAGGTCTAGAGGACTTGGGCACTGAACTGAGGAATCAGTGTGGCCACTGTATGCAGCTCTGAAATGACCTGGTGTGTGTGGAAAAGCAAATAGGTCAGCGTGGGTTTCAGGACTTAGCTGATGTGGAAGCAGGTGCCCTATGCAGGAGGACCCCACCCCATAAAAGGATTTTGGACCTTATCTTTTGGGTGTTGGGAGAACCACTGAAGAGCATTAAGCTTGGAAATGACATTGACCTGCAGTTTTTGGAAAGCTCACTGTAGCAGAGTATGGGTGCAACCTCAGTTGTTTCAGTCTTGTCCAACTGTTGGCAACCCAGTGGACTGTCAGCCGCCGAGCTCCTCTGTCCATGGGATTCTCTAGGCAAGGATACTCGAGTGGGTTGTCATACCCTCCTCCAGGGGATCTTCCTGACCCAGGCATCGAACCCATGTCTCTTACGTCTCCTGCATTGGCAGGCGGGTTCTTCACCTGTAGCGCCACCTGGGAAGCCTGTGTGTGTTAGTCACTCGGTTCTCCTGGCAAGAAGACTGGAGTGGGTTGCAATTTCCATCTCCAGGGGATCTTCCCAACCCAGGGCATTATTGCAGGCAGATTCTTTACCGTCTGAGCCACCAGGGAACCCAGTAGCAGAGTATAAATCATGTTTAAATCATCAGAGTGTAAGTCATTAGAAAATCACATTACATTTTATTTTGTCAATAAATTGGACCTTGAAAGTGTCTTCCCTGGGTGTCAACTGTTACCATCTTTTGTGGATCACTGTGACTCAGGTCTAAAAGTACATTTATGAGAAAGTGTGCAAGAGACAAGAATTCCTTTGCTCAGCAGCTCTCCCTTGATCTTAGACCTAAAGAAGATGGAGGTCTTTCCATCCTGGGATACTTGCACCACCTGGAAAAGGTCACTGCCCTCAGATTTTGTCGTTTGCACCAACTGTCAAGTAACGTACCTGAGAGGTGAAAATACAGTGATGGTCGTGGCTTTTTTTTTTTCCTTTAAGAGAAGTTTTAGCAAAATGTTTAATCTTTTCTGAGTCAGTTTCCTCATCCGTAAAATTGGAGTTCATACTACCTGGCCTGCGGAATATAATCAGTTCTGCTATAATTACGTTGAAACCATTTATTTATTTTGAACCCATTAATTTGTTCTAGTATACTCAGTCAGGGAGAAATTTGATCATAACATAGATTTTGTATTCATTTAGGCAAGGTTTTGTCTATAAGGGACATTTGGTGAACACAGAAGACTATAGCCAGCTGACCAGGCCTCACAGGAATACACAGATCACTAACCCACGCTTCAGAAATCTGCCAGCTGCCTCAGTTCTCTGCTAGGGTTGTAAGCCCCAGCCACCCACGTCTGCCATCACAACTGTCGCTCTGGTTTCAGATAACCCTCCCTCCATCAGTTCAGTTGCTCAGTCGTGTCCGACTTTTTGCAACCTCATGGACTGCAGCACGCTAGGCCTCCCTGTCTATCACCATCTCCCGGAGCTTGCTCAAACTCATGTCCTTTGAGTCAGTGATGCCATCCAACCATCTCTCACTTCATCACCTCATGGTAAAGCCTGAGCTATGCCCGTCTGATACCCACCCATTTCCACAAGGAAACTTTGGGCCTTTTTCCAGGTAAAGTTGCATAAATACATATTATGCATTATGTATTATATGTATAATACATATTATGTATTAATATGTATTATACATAATACATATGTGTTGATACATATTTATTATAGTTTTTCTTGATCATTTAGTATGTATAAAATGGTGCTGCTCTTTTTATTAGCCTTCTCTGTGTCACTGACAAAATTTTGTGAGAGTTAGATCCTCACAATTTCCCATGAGCCCTGTGGTTTTTGTCGTGCGATTTTTGCATTGCACAGTGCAAATTTTCTTTTTTCTTTTTTTGTTCTTAGGTTGCACCATGCAACATGCAGGGTCTTAGTTCCCTGACCAGGGATCGAACCCGCGTGCATTGGGAGGGTGGAGGCTTAACCCCTGGATTGCCAGGGGTGTCCCGTAGCACAGTGATTTTTAAGAATGCCTATGTTGAGTTAAAGCAGAACTGACTGTTCTGTGAAGATTAAATGTTAGGATGCATATGATACAGTTCTTAGTAGAGTATTTACATGTTGTGTGGGCATCCACATAGGCTGATGTTTTTCCATTCATGGAGCTGTTCAGTGGGAGCCAGATGAAACGGGAGATATCTTTTCAGTTGGCATTAGTGTGGGTCACACTTCATCATCAAATGAGGGGACGGGGTCATTGGTGGTGGGTCCCTGGGGGTTGCTCTGTTACCCCATTTACCAGTGCCCCCTCCCTCTGAGGGATGTGTGCTGCTTGTCACTTAGGCTTTGTCTCCAACTCCAGACTCACACTGTGCACTCGGCTTGGTGTTTGGTCTTGGAGTCAGTCCTTGAGAGTGGCTCCCAGAACCCTGCGGGGAGATGGGTGCTGGAAATGGGGAGGAGGGGCTGTGCTTGCTGTGGTCCTGGCAGTGGTCGTCCGGTAGCTTTGTTGTTGTGACATGCCCAGCGCCAGCTGGCCAGCACCCGCTCCTCAGACGTCTGCACCCAGCTCATAGAGCCCCTTCTTCAAGCTTCTAGAGTGCTTCCATGTCTTTCCTAAAGGTGGTGGTTCCTTCCTTGGGTTTTTATTTCTGCATTAACTCACTGTTCCCTGTTTACTTTTTTGATTCCACAACACCATTTAACTAGTTCCTCATATCCAGGTCCCTCTGATAAGATGCTTGGTATGGTTTCTGTTTTCCTCCCAGGATCCAGGATGAAAGATACGGTAATTACAGCAGAATTGTCAGTAGAAGTGGTACAAGAGCAGAAGGCAGGGTGGCTGGTTGATGACCAGTACTTAAGAGGCTCACCTGAGAAGCGGTAGCTCGGAGAGCCTCTGGCTAGGATGCCAGGCTAGTGCCATTGGGGTGAAGAACTTGGGCCTTGCAGCCTTAGCTCTGCCATTGAACTTGTTTCCTCAACAGTTTATTAATCCCTTTAAATATGAAGATACTTATCTTAAAAAAGGGGGATAATCATATCAGATTAAATGAGATGATACTTAATGATGTGTTTAGGACAATGGCTGACACATAAATAAGCTCCAAATTAAGGAGATTTTCCATTTCCATCCTGCTGCTGCTTGCACAGTCACCCTGAGGAGTGCCTTTTGATGTCTGTGGCTATAGTTACTCATGTCCTTTTGTTTTTGAGTGGCGTCAGAGGAGGCATTTCATAGCCCAAATTTTCAGTGTTAAAGTTATCTTTCTGACAGTGATAAAGAGTGACTCACCTGGTTGAAGCTCATTTTAAGCAGAAAGCTTTCCTTGATGAGGTGAATTTAGAATGGTTAGTGATTTTGCAGGAAAGTGACTGGTCATCTGTTGGGGAAGCTGGTGACCCTGTCCCAGTGCCACACAAGTTGGATGTTGGAATGTGCTATGGGCTTGAAGGTGTGATGCAAGAAGATGCCATGACATCACTGTAGTGAAACAATGCCTCGCCTTACACTCAGGAGAAAATCTCCACACAGAGTTAGTGTGGGTCCTGCATTTAAGTGCTAGGTATGAATTTGCTCTATTATAATTGGATGCATGAATCTTACATTTCCTCTTTGTTCAAAATTCAGATTAAATCTGAGACTAGGCCCTTTCTGCCAAAGTGGAGAGATGCCCAACCCAAGTTATTGGGGTGGAGATGATATCTTCCTAAGGTTTCCCAAGAATTCCTGAGACCTTACACACTTCTTTCATTTGTTTGGCTGTGCTGGATCTTTATTGCTTTTCTTTAGTTGTGGCAAGTGGCGGCTACTGTCTAGTTCCGGTGTGCGGGCTTCTCATTGCAGTGGCTTCTCTTGTGGAGCGTGGGTTCTGGGGTGTGTGGGCTTCAGAAGTAGTTTGCAGCTCCAGGCTCTGGAGCACAGGCTCAGTAGTTGTGGCACACGGGCTTGGTTGCTCCGCAGCGTGTGGGATCCTCCTTGATCAGGGATTGAACCTGTATCCCCTGCATTGGCAGGCGGATTCTTTACCACTGAGCCCCCAGGGAAGCCCAACTTACACAGTTTTAACGTTCTCTGTCAGTGTCCTTTATTGGAATTATTACCCGTATTGGTTGCCACTGACTCATTATTTAAGTCAGTGTGGTCCATTTTAAAGGCTAGCTGGACACAGCAGACATTCTTCCAGGTTCTGAGCTGAGGATTTGGTTTGCCCTTTCAGGTACCAAGTCGAAAATGCACTTGGGCACCCTATTTACATTCTCATTGGAAGGAAGCTTAACCCACTTTGCTTCCCTTGCCACCTGTTGTCCCTTTTAACCCCCAGATAAAGCCCCAGAACTCTGATCACAAGGATGTAGCTATGTTCTTACAACAGAGAAAGTACTGCTCGGATTTTGCTTGTTAAGGTGTGAGTCAAAAGTCAAATGATCATCTCAGTAGATACTGTGTCACATTCCTACTTGCCAGAAATCACGCTTTGCTTTCACTACCGCTTATCCTCGAGAATTCTGCATGGTATTGACCCTGTTTAACAAATAAGGAAACGGAGGCTCCAAGAATGTAGATGACATGCCCGAGGACTTAAGCTGTTAAATGACAGAGCTCAGGTTAGAGTTGAATTTTTAATATTTGAGACTTGTGTACATATTTCTTTCTAGATGATTTGATTGGCCCAGAATGAGAGAGAAGCGGCACTTGGCTAGCTACTTGAAAGAGAACGTTATACCTTAGGATTATATTTGTACCATATTCACCTTAAGTGTTTTGTATTTTGCCTTTAAAAAAAAAAGTAAAGTGAGCATAATGTTGATGAAATTGTGATTGTGACTGAGTGAGCACTCTGACACTTCTGCGGGAAGGCTGCTTGTTACATGAGTGTCTCGAGGCATATGCTTTTGATTTCTGAGCCCCAGGCCATGTTGCTTGGTGGCAAGTATTTTGCTATGTTGCTATTTTTACCTTGTTGGCCTAGAACTGTTAAATACCAGTGTCACTGGTTATGGGCTTCCCTTGTGGCTCAGCTGGTAAAGAATCGGCCTGCAGTGTGGGAGACCTGGGTTCGATCTCTGGGTTGGAAAGATCCCCTGGAGAAGGGAAAGGCTACCCACTCCAGTATTCTGGCCTGGAGAATTCCAGGGACTATATAGTCCATGGGGTCACAAAGAGTCGGACACAACTGAATGACTTTCACTTTCACTGGTTATGAGGATGTGAGCCTCATTACCCTGACCCCTTTTCTCATGTTCCCACATGGTGGTTTTGTGACCTCTTCTTTTTTTTCCTCTTGATACATAAACTGCAGTTAATCTTTGTTTTAAGAGCACTTGAGCACAAATATGGGCTCATGGCTAAGAAATGAATATACATTTTTTAAATGGAAAAATTTATCTTATCAAAAAAATTTCCATTGTATGGTTTAAATTCTTGGCTCTTTCAACAACGAGGATCATACAGTCTTTTGAGGGGAAATAGGGCATTAATACTATGCACAATATGTACATATATATACAGGGACATAGAAGAAATAAGACAAGTGTTGTAAATTAAAAAAGAAAGTAAGGGATATCAGGAGACAGGCTGAGGAGTGTTGAATCATTAAATACAACAGTCCAAAGTTTTAGATATACATGAACATATAGTGGCTATTGCTAAAAGTTTGAATACACCTCAGCAAGGGTTTGCAAAATGTATTTAGTGCTCGATCTAGTTATTTGACATGTCATTTCTCTGTGGGATAGTGCAAGCCTTTGTAAAAATCTGGCAGTCACTATTTAACTAGTGTTAGAATTTATTCATCAAATATATTTTGGGAACATTTTATCATTTCACAGAAGTTAACGATTTTTGTGTTGGAAAATTTTACCATTCAGCGTTTTGGCAATCATCAACCCATATAACCCAAAGTCAAGTCTCATTATAGCAATACCATTTCAAAAGATTCTATTTAACACAACTGTTAATTTTTTTTTAGTTTTTTCTGTAACAGAAACACAGAGTTTTTTTGTTTTGCCCTCAAAGAAATCCTCTTTAGGAAATAGTGCAGTTCAACAAATGCCTTTGAAAGGTCCTCTCTAATTCTTTGTCAGTGTGTACATTTTAACTGTATATGTAGAAAGGAAGAAAGAAGCTAAACTGGAATTCTGCTTGTTACTTTGGTTCAAAAAGAACTCTTTACACCAAGGAGGGAAAGGGGTTGGGATGAACAGGGAGATTGGGATTGACATATATACACTATTCATACTATGTCTGTCTGTTAAGTCACTTCAGTTGTTTCCGACTCTTTGCAACCCTATGGACTGCAGCCCGCCAGGCTCCTCTGTCCCTGGGGAATTCTCCAGGCATGAATATTGGAGTGGGTTGCCATGCCTTTCTCCAGGGGATCTTCCCAACCCAGGGATGGAAGCCATGTCTACTGTAGCTCATGCGCTGCAGACAAATTCTTCACTGCTGAGCCACCAGGGAAATACTATGTGTGAAAGAGAGTGAAAGTGAGGTCTGTCAGTCGTGTCTGACTCTTTGCGACCCCGTGGACTGTAGCCCACCAGTCTCTGTCATCCATGGAATTTTCTAGGCAAGAGTACTGGAGTGGGTTGCCATTTCCTTCTCCAGGGGATCTTCCCGACCCAGGGATCGAACCCGGGTCTCCCGCCTTGCGGGCAGACGCTTTCCTGTCTGAGCCAGCAGGGAATCCTAATATACTATGTGTAACGTAGGTAACGCATGAGCACCTACTCTACCACCCAGGGAACTCTCCTCAGTGCTCTGTGGTGACCGAAACGGGAAGGGAGTCCAGAAAAGAGCAGATCCATGTCCACGTATAGCTGAGTCACTTTGCCGTACAGCAGAAACTAACAGAACATTGTAAAGCAGCTGTACTCCAATAAAAATTTATTAAAAAAAGAGAGCTTCTTAGCTTCCTCAACCCCAGCATGTCTCCAGTATAACACCGTCCTACAAAGGAGCTGGCTACAGACGTGCGTGTTCCCAGCGCCTGCCCTGTGCCACCAATCTAAGGGTGGGGAAAGGGGAAAGGAGCTGACTTCAACCCAGGGGTTCCTTGGAGGTGGTGACGCTGTGCTGGGGACAGTGATGACGGTGACTTCGGCTGATGTGGTGGCGACTCTGTCCCCAGCTCTCTCTACACAGCTCAGGGCATCATTGTCACATCCGTGTTTAAACTCGGTGGTGGGTGGCTGATGTCCCCGATGTACCCGTGAGGAACCTGAACCCTGACTAAGTCTGCCTACATGAGTTTTCCTTAGTTCGGCTGGGTTTCCAGCTGCCCTCCCCTCCAGGGTGAAGGAGGGGGATGAGAAGGCAGGGCTGTGACGTGCCCCTTGCTCCTTTGTCCAGGAAATGCTCTCTGTGACCTCAGAGAACACTTTCTGAAGCAGCCTTATTATCCTATCATGACCCAGGTATTCTGTCCATTCTCTCATGTGGCTCTTGGCATGGTCTGATGTTTTAATACACATTTATTTGTTGAGAATGGTTTTTTCAGTGGTGGCAGGAACTATGTGTAACTTGCTACTGTTCCCTAGCACCTAGACCAGTACCTGACTTTGAAGTGGGCTTTAAGGAAATTTTTACCAGACAAAGTGTGAATTCACTGGACTCCAGTACTTCAGTCTGCTCCAGCCTGTGCCCTGCGTTCCTGCTGATTCTCAGAATGAAGGGCGCAACACCTGCCTGTCCAGAGTAAAGCATTTTCCCTCCCTCATCCACTGGACTGCACACTCTGCAGAACCAGACCTAGGGGCTGTGAAATCCTCCCTTATCACCCTTAACTTTGATTTTTCAGTTCAGTCGCTCAGTCGTATCCGACTCTTTGCAACCCCATGAACTGCAGCACAACAGGCCTCCATGTCCATCACCAACTCCCGGGGTTTACTTAAACTCGTGTCCATTGAGTCAGTGATGCCATCCAATCATCTCATTCCTTCTCCTCCTGCCTTCAGTCTTTCCCAGCATCAGGGTCTTTTCCAGTGAGTCAGTTCTTCACATCAGGTGGCCAAAGTATTGGGGTTTCAGCTTCAACATCAGTCCTTCCAATGAACATTCAGGACTGATTTCCTTTAGGATGGACTGGTTGGATCTCCTTGCCGTCCAAGGGACTCTCAAGAGTCTTCTCCAACACCACAGTTCAAAAGCATCAGTTCTTCACCACTCAGCTTTCTTTATAGTTCAACTCTCACATCCATACATGACTACTGGAAAAACCATAGCCCTGACTAGATGGACCTTTGTTGGCAAAGTAATGTCTCTACTTTTTAACATGCTGTCTAGGTTGCTCATAACTTTTCTTCCAAGGAGCAAGCATCTTTTAATTTCATGGCTGCAGTCACCATCTGCAGTGATTTTGGAGCCCAAGAAAATAAAGTCTGCCACCATTTCCACTGTTTCTCCATCTATTTGCCATGAAGTGATGGGACTGGATGCCATGATCTTAGTTTTCTGAATGTTGAACTTTAAGCCAACTTTTTCACTCTCCTCTTTCACATTCATCAAGAGGCTCTTTAGTTCTTCACTTTCTGCCATAAGCGTGGTGTCATCTGCATATCTGAGGTTATTGATATTTCTCCTGGCAATCTTGATTCCAGCTTGTGCTTCCTCCAGCCCAGCGTTTCTCATGATGTACTCTGCATATAAGTTAAATAAGCAGGGTGACAATATACAGCCTTGACATACTCCTTTTCCTGTTTGGAACCAGTCTGTTGTTCCATGTCCAGTTCTAACTGTTGCTTCCTGATATGCATACAGTTTTTTGATTTCTATCCCCGAACAAACTTTTTTTTCTAAAGATTTATTTACTTGTTTTTTTGGCTGTGGTAGGTCTTCGTTGATGCATGGGGGCTTTCTCTAGTTGCGGTGAGTGGAGGCCACTCTTTGCTGCAGTGGGTGGCCATCTCATTGTGGTGACCTCTCTCTGTTGTGCGCAGACTCTAGGCACACAGACTTCAGTAGTTGTGGCACATGGTCTCCAGAGTGCTGGCTCAGTCGCTGTGGCACACGGGTTTAGTTCCTCTGTGGCATGTGGGATCTTCCCAGACCAGGCGTCAAACCAGTGTCTCTTGCATCGCAAGTGGATTCTTAACCACTCGACCACCAGGGAAGCCCACCCTCGACAGACTTTTGACCACCATGATGTTCAGCTGGCATGTCCTTGTGTGTGGAAATCATTCTTTCAGTCCCTGAAATGCTAAAGAAAGCCAAGTTTTAAAACCCCTCATTTTGTCAATAAAGCTAACGAGGAGACTCAGATCATTTGGCCCAATCTCTCTCTCAGAGCAGCTCATCTTGAGAAGCAGAGAGAACCAACAAACTTATTTCAGTAAATAAGACTGAGTGTAGATATTCAGTGCAGACTGTTTGATAGTGCCACATGCTCCCGGAATCCTTACAAAACACCCAGACTAGTTCCCTTTTTATTTCTCTTCCTTGGGAATATTGAATCCAATATTAAGTTTGCTTTGAGAAAAGAAGAGAAAACATAAAAGGTATTTATATCCGAGGCTAGCTGGAAAGCTTCTGCAGGTCCTTCTGGGTTATAGTAGCAGTTCAGGTACCTAAGTTTTAGCTGAGCCTCTAGTTTGCCATATTTTCTGCTGCTCAGATGATCTGCACACACTTTCCTTAAAACTTCGGTCAGGGAACTTCCCTGGCAACCCAGTGGTTAAGACTTTGCTTTTCAATGTGGAGGGTATGGACAGGTTCAATCCCTGGTTTTGGGGAGCTAAGATCCCATATGCCTCACAGCCAAAAAACAAGACATAAAGTAGAAGCACTGTTGTAACAAATTCAGTAAAAACTTGAAAAACGGTGCACATCAAAAAAATGACTTGATCAGGTGATACAAACCATTGGTCTCTCAGCTGCACAGGATACCAGGCCTATTTTTGTTTGACCCAGATGTGTTTTATATTGTTGCCAACATTATAAAAGTTGGAGAGGTTCACATTAAAATATATATTTCCACTTCTCTTGAAATATCAGAAGATGTGTCCATACTGGACCTCCATGCTGTAGCAACAAAACATTGGGCTGATGTTGAATGCTGTCTGGCATTTCTATAGAGCTTGAGTGCTGCAGCTTGCCACAGTTCTCTCCACTCTCTAGTAGTGTCCATACTTGCTTCCCTGAATTACTTGCCTGATTCCTGCAGAATTCAGGCAGTAGCCGACTCAACATGGGCTTGGAAAAACTAAACTCTTGTTCATCACTTCATGCTTTTATGTTCTCCTCCTGCAAGTCCGGGAGTCTGTGCTTCCTCTGTGCGTGTTGGTCACTCAGTCGTGTCTGACTCTTGGCGAGCCCATGGACTGTAGTCTGCCAGGTTCCTCTGTTCATGGAGTTCTCCAGGCAAGAATATTGGAGTAGGTAGCCATTCCCTTCTCCAACGGTTCTTCCCAACTCAGGGACTGAACATTGCAGGCAGTCTCCCTCATTGCAGGCAGATTCTTTACCGTCTGAGCCACGGGGATTGCCCTGTAGAAATGCTTCCTGTCTAAGGGTCGCTGGTGTGGCCAAACCGACTGAAGCCTTTGAGAAAGACTCCAGAATTGATTTTTGGAGACTAGCTTGTTTCTCTCTAGATGGGAATGTTTGATTCAGTGCCTGGGAGATTCGAGAAGCTAGATAGACTGTAGCCTTCTCCTCCTCCTTGAGCTTTTTCCCATCAGTCAGGAGGAGACGCAGTGAAAACTCTCAGTAGACCTTGAACAAGCTGTGCTGATAACTGGAGCCAAGTGCATTGACAGTGCTGTTTCTGCCCTCCCACTCCTTTTGATTTTCCACACTCTTCTCTTTTTGCAGCCCATTTTAGCTGACTTTTATGTGACCCAGTAGATAGAAACTTTAATGTCAAGGCCATTATTAAATCAGTACCTACAGAAATAATCTGGTAATGCTAAACCCTGGCAGGAAGGATGTTCCAATTAGTACGGATAAAGGTCCAGTGAGCTGAAAACAAAAAGTGAATTGAACCAGTAGGAAAGACAAAGTATAGCTCCTCTGGCTCAGTTGCAACATGCAGAGTCTCAAGAATTATCTTCCTTGTTAAGTAATTCATTTATTTCCAAAAGATACTTTCCCTTGCTCTTTAATTTACTTCACTGGTTGGTGAGGACATGAATCTTTTGCAAGGATAGGGTTTTAGGATTGCTCAGTTCAGTTCAGTCACTCAATCATGTCCAACTCCTTCAGACCCCATGGACTGCAGCATGCCAGGCCCCGCTGTCAATCACCAGAGTTTACTCAAACTCATGTCCATTGAGTTGGTGATGCCATCCAACCGTCGCATCCTCTGTCTTCCCCTTCTCCCGCATTCAATCTTTCCCAGCATCAGGGTCTTTTCAAATGAGTCAACTCTTCGCATGAGGTGGCCAAAGTATTGGAGTTTCAGCTTCAGCATCAGTCCTTCCAATGAACACCCAGGACTTATCTCCTTCAGGATGGACTGGTTGGATCTCCTTGCAGTCCAAGGGACTCTCAAGAGTCTTTTCCAACACCACAGTTCAAAAGCATCAATTCTTCGATGCTCAGCTTTCTTTATAGTCCAACTCTCACATCCATACATGACTACTGGAAAAACCATAGCTTTGACTAGACAGACCTTTATTGGCAAAGTAATGTCTCTGCTTTTTAATATGCTGTTTAGGTTGCTCATAACTTTTCTTCCAAGGAGCAAGCTACTTTTAATTTCATGGCTGCAATCACCATCTGCAGTGATTTTAGAGCCCAAAAAATAAAGTCTCACCGTTTGCATTGTTTCCCCATCTACTTGCCATGAAGTGATGAGACCAGATGCCATGATCTTAGTTTTCTGAATGTTGAGCTTTAAGCCAGCTTTTTCACTCTCCTCTTTCACTTTCATCAAGAGGCTCTTTAGTTCTTCACTTTTTGCCATAAGGGTGGTGTCATCTGGATATATGATGTTATTGATATTTCTCCCATCAACCTTGATTCCAGCTTGAGCTTTATCCCGCATTTCACATGACCTCCTCTGCATGTAAGTTAAATAATCAGGGTGAGAATATACAGCCTTCACGTACTTCTTTCTCTATTTGGAATCAGTCTGTTGTTCCATGTCCTTTTCTAACTGTTGCTTCTTGACCTGCATACAGATTTCTCATGAGGCAGGTAAGGTGGTCTGGTATTCCCATCTCTTTAAGAATTTTCCACAGTTTGTTGTGATCCACACAGTCAACGGCTTTGGCATAGTCAATAAAGCAGAAATAGATGTTTTTCTGGAACTCTCTTGCTTTCTTGATGATCAAGTAGACGTTGGCAATTTGATCTCTGGTTCCTCTGCCTTATCTAAATCCAGCTTGACCATCTGGAAGTTCATGGTTCACATACTGTTGAAGCGTGGCTTGGAGAATTTTGAGCATTACTTTGTTAGCGTGTGAGATGAGTGCAATTGTGTGGTAATTTGAGCATTCTTTGGCATTGCCTTTCTTTGGGATTGGAATGAAAACTGACCTTTTCCAGTCCTGTGGCCACTGCTGAGTTTTCCAAATTTGCTGGCATATTGAGTGCAGCACTTTCACAGCATCATCTTCCAGGATTTGAAATAGCTCAACTGGAATTCCATCACCTCCACTAGCTTTGTACATAGTGATTCTTCTAAGGCCCTTTTGACTTTGCATTCCAGGATGTATAGCTCTAGGTGAGTGATCACATCATCAATGATTATCTGGGTCTTGAAAATCTTGTTTGCATAGTTCTTCTGTGTATTCTTGCCCCCTCTTCTTAATATCTTCTGCTTCTGTTAGGGCCATACAATTTCTGTCCTTTATTTAGCCCATCTTTGCATGTGAAGTTCCCCTGGTATCTCTAATTTTCTTGAAGAGATCTCTATTGTTTCCCCCTATTTATTTGCACTGATCACTGAGGAAGGCTTTCTTATCTCTCCTTGCTATTCTTTGGAACTCTGCATTCAAATGGGAATATCTTTCCTTTTCTCCTTTGCTTTTCACTTCTCTTCTATTCACAGCTATTTGTAAGGCCTCCTCAGACAACCATTTTGCCTTTTTGCATTTCTTTTCTTGGGGATGGTCTTGATCCCTGCCTGCTGTACAATGTCACGAATCTCCCCATCCATAGTTCTTCAGGCTCTCTGTATATCAGATCTAGTCTCTTAAATCTATTTCCCACTTGCACTGTATAATCATAAGGGATTTGATTTGGGTCGTACCTGAATGGTCTAGTGGTTTTCCCTATCTTCAATTTCAGTCTGAATTTGGCAATAAGGAGTTCTTGCTCTGAACCACAGTCAGCTCCCAATCTTGTTTTTGCTGACTCTATAGAGCATCTACATCTTTGGCTACAAAGAATATAATCAATCTGATTTCAGTGCTGGCCATCTGGTGATGTCCATGTGTAGAGTCTTCTCTTGTGTTGTTGGAAGAGGGTGTTTGCTATGACCAGTGTGTTCTCTTGGCAGAACTCTATTAGCCTTTGCCCTGCTTCATTCTGTACTCCAAGGCCAAATATGCCTGTTACTCCAGGTATTTCTTAATTTCCTACTTTTGCATTCCAGTCCCCTATAATGAAAAGGACTTTTTTTTTTTCTTGGTTGTTAGTTCTAGAAGGTCTTATAGGTCTTCATAGAACCGTTCAACCTCAGCTTCTTCAGCATTACTGGTCAGGGCATAGACATGGATTACTGTGATATTGAATGGTTTTCCATGGAAATGAACAGATCATTCTATCATTTTTGAGATTGCATCCCAGTACTACATTTCGTACTCTTTTGTTGACTATGATGGTTACTCCATTTCTTCTAAGGGATTCTTGCCCACAGTAGTAGATGTAATGGTCATCTGAGTTAAATTCACCCATTCCAGTCCATTTTAGTTTGCTGATTCCTAGAATGTCAATGTTCACTCTTGCCATCTCCTGTTTAAGCACTTTCAATTTGCCTTGATTCATGGACCTAACATTCCAGGTTCCTATGCAATATTGTTCTTTATAGCATGTGACTTTACTTCCCGATGTTTAGGATTGTTGGGCTCAGTATTTGTGTGGTTGTGTGCATGCATGCTTACTCCTGCACAGGAGAGACGGGATTATAATTGATGTCTTTTCCCAACTGAATGTGTTTGAATTGCTGTAGAGTTTGCCCCGTATGTCCACTGGGCCATCGGAGGAACCACTGAGGCCTGTGTTAGGAAAAATGAAGCCAACTTCTCATGATGTTCAGAGAGATGATTTGGTTGGTTGTGCTCAGATCAAATTTGAATCTCACATGGTTATATGAGACTTGGAAAACTTTTACATACTTGGAATGTGTTTTGTTGTTATCTGTGAGAAAACTTAACTTTAAAATGGTATTCTTCCTTTAACCCAAGTAATTCCTGCTTATCCTTTAAATCCCTTTATTCAAGAAGGCTTTAGTGCTCCCACCCCATCTCTGTCTAAGCTAGGTGTGCCTCCTCTTTGCTCATAGAACATCATCTGTAATCTCTAGTATACTATCCTATGATCAGGGATTTGTTTCTGCCAGATTCCAAGCAATGTCTTCTTAAAAGAGTGTCTGTTTCTTTCATCTTTTTACCGTCACTACGTGTCACATAACAGGAACTTAGTATATGGTGAGTGAATAAATGAAATTGAGTGAATAATTGGATGAATAGATAGATATGTAAAAGCATTTTTTAGTGATTGTTGAGTTAGCATCATTTCTGAATTTTATATATGATTGGACTAAAATACATCTTCCAGTGTATCTTCACTTGTCATTTTGCTTGCATTTTATGAGTTTGCAGATTCTGATTTTAGGTCCTACTATATGATATGTTTTTAACATAAACATGAAGCATTTCTTTTTTCAAAAATTGTTAATCAGAGTTCTATGAAAAATATGCAATGTTGAAAGAAGGACTTGACCCTATAGGAAGTAAGGGTAAAAGGCAGATGTTTACTGAAATATTGGCAAGTTTGCTTCAACAGTGCAGAGGAACCTGCACAGAAGTTGTTTTTACCTTTAGGCCACTTTTCCTGCAGGGAGAGAATGCAAGGAGATTTGCCAGCTTCTTCCCTGATCAGTAATGTCCCTGTAGGAGGGGACAAAAGGCGCTTCAGACTCTGAATCCTTGCATTTAACCCACTCATGGACATCTCTTCTGCTACATTTAAAAAAAAGAAAAAGTTAAACTCTAAGTGCTTTTGGAGTAGATATGAACCCTTCCTCCAGAGCTTGTCAAGGTAGCTGTCCAAATGCTGAATACATTTACTCCATCCATTCCTGTTCTCTTTCTGTTTTAAGTTTTAATCTTACTGTTTTTGCCACAGAGGTTTAAGGACTTGTCCAAGGCTGCGGGGTTCAAGTCTCCTACCTTTAAAGTTCACTGCAGCCCCATCGTTTTGTAGGCATCTTGGTGATTCCCATCTCTACCAACAACAATAAAGATATTCTTTTAAAAAAACGTGATTTAAAACGGGAGCTTTTGAGTGAGAAAAGCCTCAGAAGGCCAAGATTTTCCGTAAAGCAAACATTTATTGAACTGAAACTTTAAAGAAAGCATGTTGCTTTTGTTGGTGGCCTCATGCATCAGAGCTTTGTGTTCTGTGTTACTCTAAAAGCCAGCTTAAACCTAAGCCTTAAATGTGTTCAATGCAGGAGTCCTAGCTCTGGGGGCTGTACAGATGAAATAGTTTCAAAAACACACCATACCTCTAAAAATACTCCAGAAGGTAAAACCAGGTTAGGAGTTTGCCTTGAGCTTTTAGCACAGAGGAGATACAAAACCTCAGATAGCTGTAACTTGTGGAATCTATCAATGTGGAATTTTAACTCAACAAAATTGACATTACTAGAGAAAATGTACTTGCTAAAAATATAATATGAAGTAGAATTATTTAGTAGATACTATGGTATAGTGTATATAGATGAAACAACTGCTGAAGCTCATGGAAAGCTACAAGGTATATTTCAAATTATGGGTTTGGAAGAAATATTAAGATGTCATTCATTCATTCATGCACAAAACATGTATTTCTTTCTTATGCTATCCAGTAATCCTTCATTATCTTAGACAGATGAGGAATACTGGAGTTCATGACTTCCAGAGAAGTTGTTTCTATTTTTTCTTCAGTATCTCATTCCAAGAAACCAACCAAAAACTTCCTATATCTGAAAGTTATATGAAAGATGGAGAATAAACTTCCTACTTTTCATTGTATAAAAGCTATGCTCCTACTTGGAACAACCATCATAAAAAGTTTTCTCATGGTTGCATCTAAGCACTGAATAAAATAATTTTTTAACTTTGTATATTAATATTTCCACCACATCCTACCTCTGACATGCATGTCTAATGAAAATTAGAACAGACTGTAAACTTTTGTAAGAAAATTACTCTATCAAGTCTCCATTGAACTTTATGCTGTTGTGACTTGGTAAGCTCTCTAGATTAATCATTTTGAAAACCAATCCTTTGAATCAAATTTCTGACATCTCCTCTGTAATATGTCACTTTTCATGACCATGTTGGGAAGTACTTTAAAGAGCCATCTAGTCCAAGGATTTTTGTTTGTTTTTTACTTGGTGTCCATTTATGAATACCAGGGGAAATGTGAAAACTTGGACATCATTAACTGAAGGACTTGTGTCTTTGTCTGTCTATGCATAGAGTTTGAAACTTTTATCAGATGCTCTAAAGGGTGGTGGTGGTTGTTTAGTCACTAAGTCATGTCTCCTTTGTGAGCCAATAGACTGTAGCCTGCTAGTCCCCTCTGTCTGTGGGATTTCCAAGGCAAGAATATTGGAATGGGTTACCATTTCCTCCTCCAGGGGATCTTCCCAACCCAGGGATCGAGCCCATGTAGGTAAGCCCTGCATTGCAGGGCTGAGCCACCTGGGAAGCCCTCTCTAAAGGGTTGGTGATCCCTTACAAATAAAGAATAATTAAACTAGACATCCCTCTTTTCCCCACCATTTTAACTTGAGCACTTTTACAGCGTGCCTGAGATCAATTGTTAACAGTCTTTAGATTTGTATTCTTGTAGGTGAAACTCATAGTTGGCCAAAGTGAATTCCTACCAGTAATAGATGAATGGGGGCCCTGGTGTAATCTTCCAGCAGAGCTCACTGGCAGTACAGCTGTGTTAGACATCGTCTTAGACCTGGAATTTCCAGAATCCATTTGGATATCATTTTAGTGTTCATAAGAGTGTTGGGGCAGAGGTAGGCAATACAGGAAAAGAATGTGTATTCTGCTGTTAGGACATAGGTCTTTAGATTCAAAAGAGCATATATCTGAAGAAATATGTAATTCAATCAAACTGATACAACTATCAGAGTGGTGGTTATAGGCTCTATACTGATTTAAAATTTAGAAATAATGTGACTAAAGTCTTAGGAACCTGGTTATGTGAGTACCAACTTCAATTTGAAGTCCCTTATGTAGAGTTTAATAGGAGGACTCAGGATGTCTCTTAAGTTTTGCCAAGAATCCAGTGAGTGTCCTGTTAAGATCAATAGTGGTGTTTGTTAGCTTTTTTATAATCTTTTTAACCAGACAGGGTTTTAAATTAAATATAGAAAATGTTTAAGAGAATCAAAACCAACACAAGGTGCTTTTGTGTGTGTTTGGTATTTAAAGTTTTATAATGCTTAGAATTTGGTACACTAACAGATCAGTTTCATAATTCCAATTTAAAATGTGTAACTGAGTAATTGATCTAGATATGTGATCTTAGGTTGAAATATTACTACATTAATCTACAGTGTTGGACTATTTAAAAGAATTTGGTTCACTGTATTTATAAATTTAATTTGTTTGATATAAGAGATTTGTTTAATTACTCTGTAAAGTTTTAAGTCAGACAATTGAAGTACTTAGAGGAAATCAAATACATTAAATTTATAAATGAATTTTAAAATGCTTGAAGAGCATTAATTAACTGTTTATAAATGGAGCTAAATGTTCCTGTAAGTCCCCTTAAAAGCAATTGCTAAATTTTAGGTTATAAATAGAATTAAATTTGTGAGTTGAACTGAGAAGCTTAAAGAAAAACTAGGCTTTTAAATTTGTGACATGAATAAGTCAAACATTAATATTTAAAACCAAAGCACCATCAGATTAATCTTTTCAAACACAAAGGTCATCCTCAAGGACTCTAGAAACCGCTAGAATTTTTCTTCACATCTTGATGCAGAAGTATACATTCCTTTTTTCCCTAGAATCATGCAATACTTTAGATACTTTCCTTTTTCCATTTTTGATAGACACATTTTTACTGGGAAAGGCAAAATCAGTGCAAATGTGATCTTTGGGGAACAATTAAGAATTGTTCTTAATTCTTAAGACTGTGACAATCTAAATAATGCCTACTGGTTGACTAATTATTGCTTGGTGATTATCCTGTGTATGCTAACATCTTTTGTTTTATATTCCAGAAGAAGTTGGCAATTTAATATGAAATCTCTCATATGAAAAACCTTGGTATCAGTTTTTAAAAATAGCTGGATGTTGGGAATATGGGAAGCAAAAATCTACATCTGAGAGTAAATTAGCCTGCAGGTCACTTGTTTCGGGTCTTGGTTATAAAAGTGCTCTGAACAGTGATGTAACCTGATGTCAACTGTCCCTTTCTCATTCCGTGCCCCAGAGAAATTAGAACTCCATGACTTCGAGTGTCCCTAGAATCAACTCAGACCAAAACATTGGTAAATAATGTAGTTTCCACTGAAAATTTTGAAGAACCGGAGAGGGAGTTTAATGTATGTTCATGCACTCATGCCATATTAAAATACAAGAAAAACTAGATTACAGATCCCCCATTATACACATTCCTCCAGTCTTTCATACTGCTGCCCAGCTTGGGGAAGGAAGCAGAATGGTTTTCTCTCTTCCTCTCTTCACACAGTACTCAGTAACACAGGCTTCTTTCTGTCCCCTTCCCTGATTGTCTTTGTTGTCGTCGTTCAGTCGCTAAGTTGCGTCTGACTCTTTGCGACCCCATGGATTGTAGGCAACCAGGCTCCTCTCTCCATGGGATTTCCCTAGGCAAGAGTACTGGAGTGAGTTGCCATTTCCTTCTCCAGGGGATCTTGGTGACCCAGGGCTTGAACCTGAGGCTCCTGTATTGGCATATGGATTCTTCACTGCTGAGTCACCAGGAAAACCCCTGATCTCTTAAGAGTTCTTCAGATTCCACTCCCCTCCAGTGTCATCCCATACGTAGGCATCTGGGGCGCTCAGCAGTGTAGTGGTGGTGCTGCTGAGACTGATGGAAATCCAACAGATACCATTATCCGGATACGGAGCACTCACAGCCCATGCTTTCTGGTTTCTTGCAGTCCACCTCGTGGAGCTGCCGTCGCCCACTTTCTGGCTTTTGTTCTCGTAGCTGCAGCTATAACTGCTGCTCTTCCTCCATCCCCTGGTCTGCGCCATGTCGGCGCACGCTGAGCTTGATTTCCCATGGCAGCACCGGCTTCTCTTCTCACTGCCGATGGGCAGGCTGGGGGTGCCTGGCGAGTAAGACCCCTCCCTCCACCCCAGGCAGGGCACAGGATGAGTGTTCGTATTTGGAAACACCAGCCCCTCCTTGCTCAGGTGGAAGAAGTATGAAGCTGTTCTCAAAATTCCTCAGTGGGGTTGAATTCCAGTTGCCTATCCTGGTAACCAGTTGATGATGACACCTTGAATATCTCTCTTTCTTTTCCTTGTCTCATGTTTTTATTGATGTTTCCCTGAATCACTTCTTCTTATGTTCTGATACCCACCTCTAGGGAGGTTCCCAGGTGGCTCAAGTGGTACAGAATCCACCTGCCAAAACAGGTACCTCAGGAGACGTAGGTTCAATTCCTGGGTCAGGATGATCCCCTGGAAGAGGGCTTGACAGCCCACTCCGGTATTCTTGTGTGGAGCATTCTGTGGACAGAAGAGCCTGGTGAGCTACAGTCCGTGGTTGGACATGACTGAGCACACACACTCATGATCCACCTCTAGACCCGCTTCTGGTGGGGCCTAAACTGCAATGCAGGAGACCCTGGTTCAATTCCTGGGTCAGGAAGATCTGTTGGAGAAGGGATAGGCTACCCACTCCAGTATTCTTGGGCTTCCATGGTGGCTCAACTGGTAAAGAATCCTCCTGCAATGTGGGAGACATGGATTCGATCCCTGGGTTGGAAAGATCCCTTGGAGAAGGGAATGGCTACCCACTCCAGTATTCCAGCCTGGAGAATTCCATGGACTGTATATCAATGGAGTCTTAAAGAGTTGGACATGATTGAGTGACTTTCACTTTCACACTGTAAAATAACCTCAAACCAAATGCCACTTTAATGAGATAAATTAGGCTTGGAATTTAGTCCTTAGCAGTCTCCAGAGAAGACATATGCATTGCCAGCAGGATGCTACTGTGTTTCATACTTAGACCCAGCGCTTCTCTGACTCACTGGAAAGAAAAACGTACTCTGATAATAGCCTGCCCTTGATCACGGGCCTGGATGTTAGAAAAGGATGTTTTTCTCTCTGGAAGTTTTGATTCAGCAATTCGAATTTTAATAAATGGTGCCAACCCCTGTTTTTCTGACAAAATCAATTCCCAGGAATCCCATCCCAACTTAAGGTAGAAGATAATGATGTTCTGGGCAAGGGGAGGGTTTCCTCTTTAAACCCTTTCACAGCCATCTTCTCGCAGCTTCAGGACGGGGCTGCACTAATGGTTTTCTGCTCCACTCTATTCAGAGGCCAAGTATACTCCTGAGCTTAGTGGATGCTTGTGAAGTAGTTCATTATTACTTGCTTAAGGTTTTCTGTCTGCCTCTAAATCACCTTATTGGTGACTCAACCACCCCCAGGAAATTTGCTTCAGGGAAGACATTTAAAATTTCTAACCGCTGACCAGGGAGTGGCTTACTCACGCAAAGGATACAATCTATTCATGCTGACTAGGCTCTAATGCAAACATTATAAAGTATTCATAAGCTTCCCCTTTGCCTCAAAATAGAACCCATTTCTCCATTTGGATAAGATATGAGAGCTTTAAATGCCTCCACCATGAATCTGCTGGCTTCTGGGGTTCTAATTGTTTCTCCCTCCTCCTTGGAGGGTGCGCTCTGCTTTCCTTCGCCATCTGTCCTTTTGCATTTACTCTTGCCTCATCTCCCTGTCTCACTTCTCCCTTCAGCCTTGTTTACAGCGCTTTTTCTGGAGGGGTACTTGCGGAGTTAACTTCCCAGGGGAAAAAAAATTAAATATTCATGAGAAAGAGAGTGCGGGCTTATGGGATCTGGAAGAAGGCAAACCGAATATATAGTAAATGAAAAAATTTAAACATGTTAATTTTAATACTTGAACAAGCATTGGCATGTCTGTAGGCCCTCACAAGATGTAGTCTTCTGGATAGCCTGTGCTATACTTGTTTTAGTCATGCATGATTTTTCAACCCCCTCTGTCATTAAATTAGAATATGATTACCTCCCACAGCCAAAATAGCTCCCTTTGGTACTAAGTAATATAATTTATTTCATAAATAGGATCAAAACACCTTTATTAGATGGTAGTGACTGGGGAAAAACAGCATTTTATTAACATTTTAGTATTGACTCTATTTTATTACGTTTAATCAGAGTGGGATTTTGACAGCTACCAAGAGATGTATTCTAAACTTTCATCTGTGCTTCAGCTATGTTACTTGAAAGATGCTTGTTTTCTCTTTTAACGTAGAAAACCAGACTGTTGGTGACAGATTCTTTTCAAAACCACAAGGGCTGCATGTTGAGTTTGTCTGGGATCTGGGTTCCTATGGCTTTCTTTCTCTTGGTAGGTTCACGTGAACAAGGTCACAGAGAGCATAATATGCAGAGCTCTGGGGAGAGGACCCCTGAAGATACCTCTCTCCACTTCCCATTCTTTTCTGTTTTCCACAAATATTTATTTAACACCCGAGTATCCAGCAGTCAACAAAACAGCTATCTTCCCTTGTGGGTCTGGAATATAGAAGGAGATAGACAATGAAAAGAAAGACACGTGGGCCATGACGTGGGGCGAGTCCCTCATTCAGCCCAAGTGTTCTGAATCTGTTTTCCGGGTGAGTGCTGTGTTCATTACCACCTACAGCTTCCACCGCATGGTGGCCGGCAGTCATGTTTAGTTGTTCTGTCACATTTTTCCCTGGGGATGACAAAAATAGGATATCACCTCATTTCTAGTTGATGGCATAAAAAAAATTACTGTGAAACCTAGAGGAGACATTAAAGGCCATTTAAAAAAAACAAAACAAAAAGAGCCACTGCCACTTACCAGAAAGATCATCTTGGCCATGTTATTGGACTTCTGCATCTCAGTTTTTTCTACTATAAAATAGTAATAGTACCTGCCTCCACAGGTTGTCATAAGGGTTAAATTAGTTGTTATTTTTGATAGACCTCCAGTGATGCTGCTGGCATGCAATAGGTGACATCCACACGGTAGTGTTTTGGTCTGTTCTCCTGTCCAGAGCTTGAGCTTTTTGTCTCTGTTGGATTGGTTGGCCAGTTTCTGCCAAACAGCTCTTCTGATGAAAGTCAGGGCTTCTGAAGGGCCTTGTGAACTTTACCTGTTTTTGCCCTTTCTTGTGTAGAGCTGACATCTCTCTTTCGCTCTTGTGGCTTCTACCCCATGGCCTTTCCCCTTGGGGATCAGTTCAGAGGAATTTCAGTTCTTCTTCCACATGATGCCTTCCTGATATTTGGAAAGTGTACACCATTGGAGAGTATTTTTCACTAGGCTACATATCCCAGGTCCTAGTTTGCGAGTTAGTTCTAGTGTCCTCCCAGGCTGCTGGAAGGACACACACCAGATTCTCCTTCCTATTGTGTGGCTTGGTGTGTCCTAGTCATCCCAGGTGCTCGCCTTGGATCTGTTTTCTCCGTATCTATTACCTAGCATGGGGTGGGATGTCTAGACGTGAGTGAATAGCCCACGGAGTACTAGTCCACAGTACACAAGTAACAGGATGAAAGAGCCCCTGCACTCAGAGAGCTGCATGCTAGTGATGAAGACAGGTAATTCTGTTTCATGACTGATGGACAGGGAGGGCCTCTTGGAGGAGGAGATCACAAGTGGAGAAGGAACCCAGCGTGTGACTATCTAGGAAGGAGTGTTTCAGGCAAAGGGAAGAGCGTGTGCAGTTACCCTGAGGTGGGAGCCAGCTTGGCCATCAGATCAAGCAGCAGAAAGGAGGTGCCTATTGCTGGAGTGGATGCGAAGGAGGAGGAGAGTCCAGTAGACAGCAGTCTAGATCCCTGCTCATCAAATGGGATCTCGGTAACAACTCTCCTCTTGCATCCAGAAAGTTTGAAGATTCTCAGGGTTGGAAGGGACATTTCCCAAATGTCCCCAGTCTCTCTTCTCCATATACTCATACTCAGCCTTCACTCAAGTGTACTTAGGTTCTTCGAGATGCCCTCTGTAGCGGTGTTATAAACACTAAAAGTGTTTTAAAAACTTGCAGATACCCATATGTAACTATTGCAAAAATTTTTTTCCCAAATTGCTCTCCTAGAATTCTAGCACCTTGTTCCCTCACACCTCTGTTCCTTTACTCAGTGTTTCCTCTACTTGAAACTCCTTCTTCCAACTTATTCTTCTTGTTTCTTTATACTCTTCATGGGCTTCTTGTGGCAAGAATATTGGGGTGGTTTGCCATTCCCTCCTCACTGGAAAAGACCTTGATGCTGGGAAAGACTGAAGGCAAAAGGAGAACTGGGAGAGGATGAGATGATTGGATAGCATCACCAACTCAATGGACAAGAACTTGGGCAAACTCCAGGAGATGGTGAAGGACAAGGAATCCTGGCGTGCTGCAGTCCGTGGGGGTCACAGAGAGTCAGATGTGACTTAGAGACTGAACAACAACAAGTGCATATTCTGTAAAACCCAACAGGAGGGCACCACCACCTCTGAGAGGGCTTTCCCACTCTTTGTATAACCACACTCACGCTTGGATAGTTAGAGGAGTCTGCTGTCCTTTCAGTACCTGTTACGATTTCAAGATTAGCCATGTATCACTCTTTGAAATTGCTTACTTATTTCTTTATCTCCCTCTACTAGTCTTAAGCCTCTTGCCAGAAAAAGGTTCATCTTGTCCTGATAACTATAGCATTTAGCAAGGTGCTTGAAACTTAGTTGCTCAACCTCATCCTTGCTGCATGACGGCTTATTGAGCATGAACTAAAACATGCTCTCCAGGATTTGTCTAGCCCACTATGTCTCAGTGGGAGAACGATTTGCATGTTGGGTAGTAAGTCATTTGTTGGGTGGGGTCATCCCTTGCCTTGGATCCCACCCCCTTCACTAAGTGCCTCTGTGAATTTCCCAGCACTTCCTAGGGGGCAGTGGTGGCCTCAGTTGAGAACCTTTGCTGGCCCGTTAACTTACTTATTCATCCAAGCCCTGTGACCAGTCTCCATGTTTGAGTAACACTAAGGCAGGAATTCACTGCTGCTTGTTCTGCCCATCCTCAGTCATCTCTGGAGGACACTTCTTCCTCTTTGTATCAAAATGTGCCTCTCCTTGTTACAGAACCAGATTTGGATCTGCTCTCCCAATCTACTGACACTGGATTGTGGGGAAGGAAAGTGCAGCATTTATGGTGAGGTGCTGTGCAAGGAATCTGGGACAGGTAGTACTCAGAACACCCAAACTCCTCAATAGGTTTTAGCAAAGTTTTTCAAGGCAGGGTGAGGGAGCGGTGGCCCAGGGTATGTGATCTCTTAGCACTCAGTTCTGTGATTGGTTCATGGTGAGGTAACAGGGCGGTGTCACGGGTGAACATTATCAATCTGTACACACCAGTAGAGAGGGGGGAGGTTCATGGCCATCAGGTAGTTAATTCCGTTTGGTTGCTGGTTTTCACATCTGAGAAACAACAGTAAATGTGCATCAGCTGCTATTAGTGAGCTAGAGCAGAGGATGTGGGCACAGGCTCTGTCTGGGGAAGGCCCCATAGGGTCCTACTCAGTTACAGCCTAACTTCTAAACATTGATTCTTGTATTATCGTCTGGTGTACTACAGAACATACCCAGTGTTTTTCTTTTGTGATAGCCTTTCAACCATTTGGAGACGTTTTTACTGCCCTCCGTGCATTTACAATTTTTCCTTTCTCTAAGTGAAACAGTACTGATTTTTTTTTGTGTGTGTGTGTGTGTGACTGTTCCCCCCGACAGGCATTTGAGTGATCTCAGCTCTTTGTGTCAGTATGCATTCACTTAGACTGTCAGGCTATAATATTTTTACTCTGCTTTCATGTTTCGTGTTTTCTCCATTGTTTACAACTCAAGCAGTGATAGACCTGTGGGGTTTTGTGTGGGTAATATTTTTAAATGCATCAGGTCACATGGATGTAGCTGTAGCAAACGCGTCTTTGTAAAACGATTGTCTCTTTCTAGGCTTCTGGCAGGTGGCAAAATATTAGCACCTACTGTGTATGCAGTGCTGTGTTGAACAACACAGAGGACAAAGAGAAATGTAAAACACCACTGTTGTCAAGAAGATAATGAACTCGTTAGAGCAGTTTACAAACATGGAAAAGTTAAAACCAGTGGTATGTCAGTAAATGGTTAGCAACTGACTCTGCATGCTGGGAGTGGAGGGAAAGCCCTGATCTGCGTTTGCTGATTTCTGTGATGAAAACTGTACTGTCATGACTGATTGCAAGCTGCCAGTATGATGTCATAGCATGTGGAGTTGGAAAGAGAGGCAAGTAACCCTCATCTTATACTGTTTCTTCCATATGCATATAACAGACACATAATGTGAAGGGCATTGGTCATAGTAAAATATAATACAAATAACTCACTGCAGATGGTTGACTGCAGCCATGAAATTAGAAGACGCTTCTCCTTGGAAGAAAAGCTATGACAAACCTAGACAGCATATTAAAAAGCAGAGGTATCACTTTGGCGGCAAAGGTCCATATAGTCAAAGCTATGGTTTTACCGGTAATCAGGTACGGTTGTGAGAGTCGGACCATAAAGAAGGCTGAGCGCCAGAGAATTGATGCTTTCAAACTGTGGTGCTGGAGAAGACTCTTGAGAATCCCTTAGACAGCAAGGAGATTAAACCAGTCAATCCTAAAGGAAGTCAACCCTGATTATTCATTGGAAGAACTGATGCTGAACCTGAAGCTCCAATACTTTGGCCACCTGATATGAAGAGCCAACTTATTGGAAGAAACCCTGATACAGGGAAGGATTGAAGGCAAAAAACAGGGCTGCAGAAGATGAGATGGTTAGACAGCAACACCTACTCAGTGGACATGAGTTTGAGCAAACTCTGGGAGATAGTGGAGAACAGGGGAGCCTGGTGGGCTATAGTCCATGGGGTCACAAAAGAGTTGGACACCAGTTAGCAACTAAAGAACAACAAGTAGAGGGAACCATACCTGTGAGCATCCTCTGGCTTGTCAAATCATCTATTTACACACCAGTGTTCATAATTATAGACATCAACTAGTTGTTTCAAGTACTCTTAGCACTTAAACATCCCCATCCACTTTTCAGTGATGGACCAAGCACCAGAGTGTGCTTTCCTATGGCTGTCACTGGGTCTTTTTGGGAGATGCGTGCTCAGTCGCTTCAGTCCTGTCCGATTCTTTGTGAGTCTATGGACTGTAGCCCACCAGGCTCCTCTGTCCATGGGATTCTTCAGGCAAGAATACTGGAGTGTGTTGCCATTTCCTTCTCCAGGGGATCTTCCCGACCCAGGGATCAAACCTGCATCTCCTGCATTACAGGCAGATTCTTTACCACTGAGTCACCTGGAGGGCCACTTTGGGGAGATGGCAAGTGACAGACAACCGAGATGAAATTAACTTAATGAAAAGTGACATTTATTGGTCACAAAACTCAAAGATAAGGTTGAAGGTCAGGCACGTCTGCACTCAGGGATTCACCCTCTATTCTTCCATCTCTGCTCCAGGTTGGTACCGTTAACAGGCAGGCTTCCCCTTGGTGGGGCAACTGTATGGCCTCAGTTCATACTTGTGTTTTCACCATGCTAAGCCAGGCAGAAAAGAAAAAGCAGCTCTTTCTCCACAGTCTAAGAAACTAGGATCCTTAGGCCATATCCTTGTTGGCCCTGGCTGGGCTGTACCTTCATCAGTGGGCTACCCATTCTGGCCTAGAAGATGTTCTCTTCCAGCCAAGAGTGAGTCATGTGTCCTCTCTCCCTGCAAGATACATGGTGAGAGTCAGGGAAAGATATTCCTCAGAGGGTTACAAAGGATACTGTTAGCTGCAGCCCGTCATACAAATGTAAGGAAGAGAAATGTGGGACAGAGGAAGTCAGAGGAGATGAGGACACAGTGAATACAGAAATCAGAAAGAAATTGTACTATGAAGACTAGGGTAGAGCACGTGTCCTCTGGATCCTTCTGGGTTAGAACACATACAGAACACAAGTGTATAAACATGTGTAGGAGACATTTAACAGTTTCAGAACAGCAGCTCCAGTATGGGGGGGAGGGGAGAGTGTGCTCATAAGAGGTCATTTCTTCAACATTTTTGAAGCATCTACTTATCTGCTAGACACCATGACAGTTCACATTCATATTCTCATTTTTTTGTCTTTATACTTAGGAGAATTAAATAAGCTGTACATATTGGTACTTAAAATGAACACTTACATTTGACATACGCATACACCCATAAAACCATCACCATGTTTAGAAAACAAGCATTTCCATCTCCCCCAAAGGCTCCCTAAGGCCTCTTTGTCATGGTGCCCAGTCCCCTCCTTCCTCCTGCAGGCAACTTCCTGACTGTGCTTTCTACCGCTACAGATCACTGACTTTTATTTTCTAGAATCTTATGTAAATAGGAGAATATAGTATTCTTTTTATGTAAGTTTTTCCACATGGTGTAATGGTTTTGGGATTTCATCTATGTTGGATATATCAATACTGTGTTGTTCTTTGTGGCTGAGTAGCATTCCAGTTGTATGGATATACTTTGGTTTGTTTTTCTGTTCCCTTCCTAATAGCTGTGTGGGTTGTTTCTAGTTTTTATGCTGTTAACAGATAAAGCTGCAGTGAACATTCATGCACATTGCTGTGTGTGAACATATATTCTGACTTATCTTTGTAAATCTCTAGGAGCAGAATACCTCAGTCATATGGCCGGTGTTGTTTATAAGAGGTGGATAGATTGTTTTCCTAAGTGGTTGTACCATTTTACATTCCCACTATCAGTGCATGAGAGTTCCAGTTCCTCCACTTCTTGGCCCATTGTATGAAAATGTATGTATAGTCATTTTTTTAAACTTTATTCTAATGTGTGCGTGTGGTTTTTAAATCTACATTTTCCTGATAACTAGTGACACAGTCTCATTTTGACATCATGTCTTACCTAGAGATGATGGAGACGCAAGAGACTCAGCTTTGATCCCTGTACCGAGAAGATCCCCTGGAGTAGGAAATAGCAGCGTCCTCCGAGCTTCTTGCTTGGAAATTTCCATGGACAGAGGAGCCTAGTGGGTTACTGTCTGTGGGGTTACAAAGAGCCAGACACAATTGAGCGCACACACACAGATGCTGAGGCTTTCCTGTTAGGTAAAACTTCCCTGTATATAGACTAAACTCCCTTGAACTTCCTAGGCACAAAAGATGTTATTTCTATGTAGAATAATGACAGTCCAGTCATACAGCTTGTCTCTTGACTTATATTTGTGAAATTCTTATAAAGAAACTAGTTACAGAGAATCTCTCTCAACATTTTTTGACTCTTGAAACTGTTGCTTGAAATCAGAGTAGTTTAATGTAATTTTAGCAGACAGTAGCTGACCTTCCTTTTCTTTATGTGATTCAAATTTTACAAACTAGAAATTTATTAGGAAGTCTGTCTTTAGAAATAGTCAAGGTGAAATCTCTCAAGTATCTTCTCTCTGGAAAATTCTAGACTCACAGCTGGAGATAAAGTGACATAGTGAGGGAGAGGAAATTTGCATTACTGTCAAATGGGGCAGTGATATTTCTGGATCTGCTCATATTCACACATGTGCAATATCAAGCACTGTCCTGAGGTTGGACTCTTTAGAAATAACCACTTGATTACTGTGCTTTCCTCAGTTCTGATGCTGTATCTCCTTTTTTCTAATCTTACTTGAATGCCTCTAATTCAGTCAGTATTTTCTGGTGCGCATACATGCAGACAAAGCTCTAATTTGAAGGAGGAAATCTGATTATTTATCTTTGTTTCCCGGTTTCCAACTTTCTGGCCTTCACGTCAGAGGCCTGCCTTTGAATGGGGTTTCTGGGTTTCCGAGGCAGTCATCAGTCATCATTTTCCATCCAGCAGTCTGTCTGCTCACCTGCAGAATCGGTGGTGTTTCTCTGGTGGCTGCCCTGACGGCAGAAGGAAGGAGGAAGAGAAAGGATGAGTGGAGTCAGGAGTGTTTTTTAAAGGCAGACTTCAGGGCTATGCTGGCAGTGCATTTTAAAGACTCCGCCCAAGTTTTAATAAAGTTACGGTGATCACTTCTAACATGAAGTGTTTGGTGTATGGCAGCTGTAGTGTTAGGTTCTTTACTAGCATCCTCTGTTTTAGTGAGGGTGAGTGGTGGTTCTAGCCCCTTGTTTGTGGATGTGGAAGCTGAGGTTCAAAAACTTTATAATTTGTCAAACGTCATTGTGTATGTCTTGGTGGAGCCTGGGTTTGAATCTGGTCCTGTGTGTTCTATGATACATTTTAATCCCTACATTGTACTCACTTGACTGGGATCACCACTTACTGCTTTATCAGAAAATACGGAAGAAGATCCATTTTTATAACCTTGGAAATGTTTGCCATTCGTGTCTCTAAAAAGCTTGTTTTATGCTGGATGAATGAGGAGAATTTACGAAAAACGTGCAAAGCACTGTCTCCATCTGTACATGTTCCACTGAGGGTCAACACAGACTGGCTTCCACTGAAATAGTCCTAGAAAGAAACATCAGCTAATACTAAGATGAGGCGGATGTGCGCCTTAACAAATCCCCCACTGCCTTTTCTTCTTTTGCTAGTTCTGGATGCCTTTATGCCCTCCTAATGAAACTAGAATCCTAGTTTTGGAATTGCCTTTTTATTGAGACCTTTGTGTTCATTTTAGATGTCATCTTGACTTGGTGCCAGGGAGTAGTGCCCAGATGGTTGTCAAACATTATTCCAGGTGTGTCTGTGAGGATGCTTCTCGGTGACATTAACATTTGTTAATAGATGGAGTGCTGACCTTGCAAATACTAAGATTTGTCAGCCTCCCTATTAGCATGAGCCAGTTCCTGCTAACAAGTCTCTACATTATACGCACTTACACTGTGTTGACTGTGTTTCTCTGGAGAACCCTGGCTCACACAGACCGTTAATGTGTACGCGTACATCATCAGTCCCCTACTTTTGTGGCTCCAGGGACCGGTTTCGTGGAAGACAGTTTTTCTGCCAGGCGAGCAGTGTGAGGGCGGTGGACAACACATGAAGTTTCTGGTTGGCCCGCAGTCCGCCTCCTGATATGCAGCCCTGGTCCTGACTGGCCGTGGACTGGTACCAGTCGATGGCCTGGGGGTCGGGGTGCCCTGCTCTGCATAGCTCCGTGCCAAGTGATCATTCCATCTACAGGTAATCAGAAAGCGTTTCCCACTCTCCCGGCTCAGAGAGAAGTGGGGTTGGTCCATTCAGCTCTGTCAAAATCTGATAGTTATGTTGCAGAAAGCAGGACCTCCTTCCAGGGGCCGAGGCGGGGGCTCTTGTCTTAACACTGGGCAAGAAGACACACCTGCTGACGAGAGACTTTATTGGGAAAGGGCGCCCAGGTGGAGATCAGGAGGGCTGCTCCATCACCTGGCACGAAGTCCCGTGTTTTAAGGTGATGGAATGAGGTTCTGGTTGTCTCTGCCCAATCATTCTTAGTTCCTGGGGGCGCACACATCACTCAGCCAAGATGGAGTCCAGCGAGGAGGAGTCTCCTAGGTTGGTAGGACATGTGAACTGGCATCTCCTTTTGACCTTTCCAAATTCTTCTGGTTGGTGATGGCTTGTTAGTTCTGCGTTCCTTCCCAGGGCCTCCCGTGGTAAGATAACTCATGCAGATGGTTACTGCGGCACCTGGCCAGGGTGGGCGGTTTCGGTCAGCGTGCCCCCTAACAGACCTTCCCTTCCCGGCTTCTGCCCTTTCGTCTCCGGAGCTGAAAGTATCTCGGACAGGCTGTCGTGGGAGTGAGTTTCCTCGGGGACTGCATCCGCGGGGCTGAGCAGAGACTCTGGGTCTGAGTGAGTGTCTGCGTGCAGTGCTGGTGGGGTCCCCGAGATGGGCAGTGTCGGCAGCTTGTCCACAGCTGGTTCCAGGGGAGCTCATGCCGTCCATAAAGGTGGCCATGGTTCTCACCTGCAGGGTCTCTCCAGGTGAGGGAGTCACCCCTGGCTGCACATACAGCGCACATGCGGTCTCCAACTTCTGCCCAGAACATGGCTTTGTTTTCTAATCTTAGGTTGGTTGGTTTGATGCCCCCTTCTCAGTCCCTGGAGAGTTTTGTTGTTAGTCACTCAGTTGTGTCCGACCTTTCAAGACCTCATGCACTGCAGCAGGTTAGGCTTCCCTGTCCTTCACCTTCTCCCGGATCTTGTTCAAACTCCTGTTTATTGAGTTTAGGCTTTTGGAATGCAGATACAGGAAATGGCCCCATTCTTCTCTGCTCTGTTCCTCCCTCCCCTGAGGCAATGAACGCAGGCCACCTGGCTCCTAAGGAGACCTGGAAGGAAGGGTTAGGAAGGAAAGGAAAGCTTTCGAGGCAGGTGGAGTCAATTAACATTTCAAAAATACCATCTTTACATCTGATTCAGGCCAAAAAAGTGACCAGCTCCTTTTCTTCTCCCGGCCCAGGGAAGATCCTTTACGTGTTTGGAATGTGGTGTTAACATGAACTTGGTTTCCTCCAGGTCTGACATCTCCAGTTCCTTTCTTCATTCTTTATTCAGCTGTTCGTTCTCATGTGACATCCGTTTAAGTCTCTTTCTTGTCCTGCCTGATCATTTACTTTGAATGAGCTTCATGTTGTTGTTTTAAGATTTTTGACTGATCCTGGGCACCACCTGTGGCCTGAGCCTGCCACGTGCAAAATTTCAGGTGATTTCTGTTTTAGTGATAAAACCACACTCCTACTCCCAGTACCCGTGTCCTTACATGTGTGTATTTACACATACACGCAAACCACCCAACACCCCCCCACCAGTGTCCTTGCGTGTACACACACACAGACACACACACACACACAAACCACCAAACCTGCACCCCCAGTACCGTGTACACAAACATACAGGCACACACATACCCTCACACCCTCCTGCTGTAAGTTAGAGCAAAAGCAGATACTGTGTATTTTCCTGCAGTTTCACTCGATCCTCAGTGTCTCTCATGGGTGGGAAGGGAGCTTGCAGCCTCCGGGAATCCTGTCCACCTAAAATCAGGTCCTGTAGAATCTAAGAATCTTAATTTCACCCTGGGACCGAGTCACTTTATATTCTGTCTTTCATCACCATTTAGAAAGAATTTACATACTCAGTAAAGATCTCTGTGTATAACTCTTCCATTTAAAGGGATATTTGCAAACTTCAAGCTCTGCTAGTTGCTGAACTAAGCTTCTGTCGGAGGGTTCCATCTTCAGCTGGGGGAAAGCAGTCAGGGAGCAGGCTTTCTGAGCTGTGTCTTCCCTCTGTTCTCGTCCATCCCGGAAAGTGCATTTGTTCACACAGTGGAGCACATTGTTCCTATTACAGTGATAGTGGCGAGATCGGCTTCGTGCATTATGGTGCACTGGTAGACCTGGCTTTGCCAAACAGCCCAGAATTTAAAGCTTTTTTTTCTCATATTTTCCCCACCCCGCATCCCTTCATACCCAGGGTTTAAGTACTTTAAAATTCTGATGAAGAGTTTTTCCAGAGGAGGGTACACCGGGGCATCTCTGTCAGTGTGGGAGTAGACCCACCACCCACTTTGGAATATCCAAGATGGAACACTCAGAGGGCCGATGGCCAGGTGATGTGTGAGAACCCTGATCCACATCCTCCAAGCAGTTAGCCCATTAAGGTCAGGACTTGGTCAGTGACTGCCAGCTCCCCTCTTTTTTGCCCATTTCCAATTCAGGATCAATCAGAGAAGGTCAAATATGCTTTTCGAACCAATCAGTTAAGAGGCTCTGATTCTACTTAGCCTACCGTCAGATTTCCCATGCCAGATTTCCCATTTGATAGCCTCCTATCAAAGCATTTCTGAAGCCTTCCCTTTTTTATTACAAGGCTGTCCGTGGCCTGCCTGTCTGAGTCTCTGCTTGTATGCTGGTGATGGTGTGTGACTCCTTGCTATACCCAGCCTGTGTTGGTTCTCACTGGGCTTGTCTTTATTGTACACATTTTATCATTTAATCCTTTGTCTCCATTGTTCCAATGATGCATAGAGGGCATAAGTAATCTGCACAAGGTCCAACCACTGCTAAATGATGGGTCAGGATTTGAATCTAAGCGCCCTTGTGGCTCAGCTGGTAAAGAATCCACCTGGAATGTGGGAGACCTGGGTTTGATCCCTGGCTTGGGAAGATCCTCTGGAGAAGGGAAAGGCTACCTACTCCAGTATTCTGGCCCGGAGAGTTCCATGGACTCTATAGTTCATGGAGTCGCAAAGAGTTGGACACGGCAGCAACTTTCACTTCACTTCAAGCTCTTATTTGTGTTTAAACGGGTACCTCTTGCTGTCTCTCTTTGAGCACTTAGAAGCCGAGTGTTGGTATCTGCTGTCAGATGAAGAAGAGTTGAGATTTGTTTTTTGTTTTGTTTTTTAAAATATATGTCTATTTTAGGTCTTCAGGCCACAGATGGGTAGCTGATCACCAGCCTGGTGCTCCCCTGTGATGTAGACTTGTGAAGTGCTATTCAGCTGGGAGTGCGTTTCCCAAGGCTCTCGTGTCTAGCTGAGGTTAGGTAGCTACTTCTGGCTAATGAAATGTCAGCCTAAGTGACGTGTGTTCATTTGGAAGAGGAGGTTAAGTTGGTGGTATGCTGTGTCCACACTCTCTTCCACATCCTTCCATGGAAGTCATGTGGGGTCATGTCACACATGAGAGCAACAAAAGTTGTAGTTAAAGCAGATCCACCCAGGAGGGCTGCCAGACCAGGGATGTTCCCACTGGACTTGGCAGAAATGCGGAATAAATGTTTTTTCTCTGAAGTCATTGAAGTTTGGGGGTTCTTCTAGCAGTCGACCTATCGTGACTAATACATTTCTCCTAAAAAATACTTTCAGGGGGAGAGTTAAGCACTCAGATCACTTTCTAGAAGCAATTAGATTTCATCTGGATCAGTAAAATGTCCACACTGATGTTCCCGTAAAAGCATGTGTAGACTTTTTAGCTCGTAGAGCTTGAAGTGCCCAGTAGACTGTTGTACCAGGAGCTGACATTGAATACAATTGATTGCAGCCACACCGGGAACGAGACAGATGAGGTAAATAAATTATGAATTCCGGGGGAAAGGAGCTTGCAGTGACTGCTGTTTCATTTCCCTCCTAACCCCCTGTGAGTATAAACATGCTTATAGATATATTTTATTAATCATTGTTTTGATGTATTTGGATTTTGCAAGTGGGTATTGTAGCTAAGGGATTTCTGGACACCCCTCTAGCTAATCAGATTAAGGACATGAATGCTGTGATGACAAACTAGTGGATGTATGAGAAGACAAACGGAGACGCTCTCCCATACCGGCACTTGTAACCAGCTGTTTGTTTAAAATAACCGCTTTAGACCTCTTTCCAACTGTGCTTTCCTCACTTCTGGCTACAAATAATGGACTTTAGACTGAAAATTGCATGAGAAATATTTAACAAATAGATATCTTTCAAGAAACATCAGAATAAAACACTTCAAAATTCACTTAATTCACTTTATGCTGCTTGGAAGAAAGATAGCACTGATAGGATATATTGAAAGAGCCATCACTGCCAGAACCTTAAAAGACTTGTTCATTTTATAAAGATGGGGAAGCAAAGCATCTATATCATTAATAGCAGAGTAGGCTCTGCGTGTACAGAGGACAAGATAGGCTTTGCATGAGCTCAGACATACCCCCACAAGCTTTATGTGTGTGTGTGTGTGTGTGTGAACTCTTGGTTTATTTCTATCCTGTACTTCAGTGGATGTGGCTAGTGATCACTACTAGTGTCAAACTTTGTTTCTATTCAAAAACCACACAATGGAGTCTGACCCAAGATCCCAGGAAACTTGAGGAGATTGCTTTTCATTCTGATAGTCCTTCCTAGACAGTCATCTTGTGGTGGTTCTTTTTGTTTTGTAAATTTGTTTTATTTTTCTGTTCTGGTTCTGCCTTCTTTACCACTTGCCTGTTTTGTTCATTGCTATATCTCCAGCACCCAACACCCTGCTGGGCACAGAGAATACATTCAGTATTTGTGGAATATAGTCAAGCGTGAGCAAGGTGACAGGAGAACAGGTTGGGAAAGTCCTAACATTTCTTTTTTTTTTTCTCTTTTTTCTTTTAAGTCCTAACATTTAAACAGAAGATGGGACTTGGGATAAGATGTGAAGGTTGGATAGTTGTGACTATGTAAAGAGGAGCAGAAGTATTGCAGGTGGGGGATGGAACACATCCTGGGCTTAAATCTGGGACTCAGGAATGGTTTCAGTAGGCTTTTCAGAACAGTAAGGAGAAGTTGGGGAAATAGATTGGCAACATGGAAGATGTGCTTCTTGGCTGAGTACTGCTGTCAGATGCCAAGGTTGAATATAAGTATGGAAAATTCATCCAAAGTTTTAGGATAGTCTTGTTTTCACTCAAAAGTTGTTGTAAAGTATCTTGTGAGTTAGTTTTACTAGTTATGACCACACACTTTGAATCCCATTTGCCTGTTTGGTTCATCTGCATGGAATTCTCATTAATACTGTACATGTAAAACCAGACTATACGAGCATTTATTGGTCTCGTGTTCCCAGAGAAAAGAATGGAAATTCATTTGTCACTCAGCCTTTGTACGTTCCCATTCCTAGCCCCAGGATGGAAGATTCTTGAGTCTTGAAGTATTTCCTGGAATGGATGAGATTCTGTCAGACATTCTGTCAGACATACTTCAGTCACTTGGGTTCTGGAGTGTCCAGGCCTGGGGAGAGCTGGAGGAGCAGGGCTGGGACTAAGGCATCACTCTGATTTTTTTTTTTTCTTTAATTTTGTCACCATATTTCCCCAGCTTCTCATTTAAAAATTTTTTATGATTAGCTTTATTAACAGTATGACATTTTCATGTATTCTTTAACTTTATACTAGTTCTAATATTCACAGTGTTTAAGTTCAGATCAACAGATATTCAAGCCTACATGAGAAAAGAATGAAATTAGATTACCTTTTATATAATCAGCTAAATTATTTTTAAGAGTAAAAAGTTAATATCATTATCTAGTTGCTCAGTTGTGTCTAACTGTTTGGCGACCCCATGACTATAGCCTGCCAGGCTCTATAGTCCATGGGATTTCCCAGGCAAGAATACCAGAGTGGGTTGCCATTTCCTTCTCCAAGGAATCTTCCCAACCCAGGGATTGAACCTGTGTCTCCTGCATTGGCAGGCAGCTTCTTTACTGTTGAGCAACCAGGGGATACTAGGATTTAAAAACCTAAATTTCCACTGTTACTGTTAATTTAGTCATATGACCAGTTGTAGCAGTTTCTCCAGCTCCTATGGTCCAAGAAAAAGAAGCTTTTCATTGGTCACTCTCCCATAAAGTGCTTACTTGTGAAGTCGGGAGTCTTACCTCTCTGACATTTTCTTCTTACACAGGAGCAGAGGAGTAGGTAGTCTGGCTGCCTCAGCTCAACTGTTTTGCTCGCTTAGGGAGACTAATTTAATAAATCAGAATATTCTTCCCCCTCAGTCCTTAATAACAGTAACTACTAATATGTATTTCAGTTGTCAATCAGTGACTCTTCTCAGTCATGTCCAACTCTTCAGGACACCAAGGACTGTAGCCCGCCAGGTTCTACAGTCATGCCATGGAGAATGCCATGGGGTTCTCCAGGCAAGAATACTGGATTGGGTTGCCACTTCATTCTCCAAGGGATCTTCCTGACCCAGGGATTGAATCTGCATCTCCTGCATTGCATGTGGATTCTTTACCCGCTGAGCCACTAAATGCTTAGAAGCACACTACATTGTTCAACTATATTACTTAATTTATTCTCCAAGAACCAGAAGTTTTATGATCCTTAGATCAAGAGAGATTGCCCTGAGAGTTTAGGGAATGTGCCCAGTGTTATTGAGCCAGTAAATGATTGGGTTGTCTGTGGATTCCTGGTATGTTTTGATCCAAACTATAATCACTATCTAATGCTAGCCTTTGCCTCCATTTAAAAAAAAAAATTATTTATTTGGCTGCCCAGGAGTTTTAGTTGTGGCATGCAGGATCTTTAGTGGAGGCATGTGGGGAGCTAGTTCCTTGACCAAAGATTGAGCCCAGGCTCCCTGCATTGGGCGCACAGAGTTTTAGCCACTGGACCATCAGGGAAGTCTCTTTGCCTCCATTTTTAAAGGCAGTGATTCTCACTCATATTTAGGCTAAAGTCTTCTTCACAGGTTCCAGTTAGACCTCCAAGTTTAGACAATCACAGACCTAACTTTAAGAGATACCATCCAAAAAAAAAAAAAAAAAAGAGAGAGATACCATCCACAGAGATTATTCAGGTAGAACTAGGAACACTACAAGAATGTGGTGATCTCAATACTCACTTACCTGATGGCCTGGGCTCAAATCCCAGAGTACTGATTATTCGCTCTGAGACTTAAGCCTGTTTTCTCATCTGTAAAAATTGGGATAGTGCTTACTTCTCAGGGGATGTGAGGCTTAATTAAGATACTGTGTGTAAAGTGCATAGCACTGCACCTGATAGACATAAGAACTCTGTAGATTCTGTTAATAATGTCCTGCAAAGTGCACACAGTTTGAAGTGATAAAAGTGGAGCCGTTTTCTTAGTTCAGAAACCTCACCTGTTTTTTCTTTCTCTGAAAGCATGTGTTGGAGTGCTTGGTGGTCTAGATAATGAAGGAACATGAAGCAGAGTGGACAGGTGCTTCTAACCTGTAGAAAAGACTACAGGACTGACAAGATGAGTATCATATATTTGTGGGAGGAAATTTTAAAATAAAGTATATTTGGAACCTGAAGTTTAAAAAGGGATCATAAAGTGCTAAAGGGATTTCTTTGTGAACCTTGAGCTTCTCTATCAATGCTGTTAAACTTTGAAAATCACAGAGCCATTGATAAGTGTGGAACAGCCTGGGAAATCTACCCTCCCAGTGCGTGTGCATGCGAGCGTGCGCGCACACACACACACACACACACACACACACACACACACAGAGTTATGCATACAGTTTTGGGGTTCAGAGAAACACCCTCTAAAGCCCATCCATGTGTTTGCTCTCAGGCCTTATAAAGGCCTCTGAGACACTGATAAGTCTTTTCCATCAGGACCTTTCCTTAGTGGTGATGAGGGAATTGGAGGTTGAAGATTGAGGAGTTTTGTGGGTTAAAACACAGGTGTTAGTATAAATTTCCAGGCCCAAGGTGGGGCTGCTCTTGCCTGAGTGCTACTTTAGCAAACTGAAACTTGGATAACTTTCACATGCCCGTGTATATCCAGTATATCCAGTTCAGCCAACCCCCAAATCCCAAGCTCACTCTGGGCTCTTTACTTACTTCCTGTTGCTTATTCTTTATCCTGTTGAAAGCTTCCTGCCTTCTGCCCCATTTTGCAGTTGTCTTGGAGAACTTGCAGTTCCTTGGAGATGGAGACTGGTCACTTCATGAAAGGTCAGAGTTTTTTCGTATCACCTAAATTATCATCTTTAATAATTTTTAACAGAGAGGAGGACATAGCAGTAAAGGGGATTTTGTGGATAAACTTGAGAAAGAGTGAAAGTGAATGGTGGGGTGTCTTAGGGAATAGAAAACAGGCTGAGACTGAAAGAAAAGGTGTTAGTCACTCAGTCGTGTCTGACTCTTTGTGACCCCTTGAACTGTAGCCCACCAGGCTCCTCTGTTCATGGGATTTTCCAGGCAAGAATACTGGAGTGGGTTGCCATTTCCTTCTCCAGGGGATCTTCCCAACCCAGGGATTGAACCCCTGTCTGCTGCACTGCAGGCAGATTCTTTACCGTTTGAGCCAGAGACTATAGATAACTGTTTTTGCTTTCATGCTGAGAAATTTTTGTCTCATCCACAGAGACTAACCATTTTCAGGGCATTACAGGCCTGGGATATGGCAAATCAAGGGTGGGGAGGTCATCTCAGTGTCCCTATCACAGTCGTAACTGGAATAGCTGCACATTATGGCTTCAATAGAATGTTTAGTCTGGATTGAGGATTTTATAGATTTAAAGCATTGGAACAAAGTCTATTAGAGGCCAAAGAATCCCAAGAAAACTTTAAGGCAAGGAATTGATGTGAGGCAGTACTTGAAAGGATAATGCTGGCAGCAAGGCTTAATGAGGACACCCGTCAGGAGGCCAGGATGAGTCTTGGTTCTGGATGTGCATGGTCCTGTTGAATTTTCAGCTGTGGTGAAGACATCTCATAACTGTGCTGGCCAGGAGAGAAGCCACTGGCCATGTGTGGCGGCTGTTGAACACTGGAAATGTGGCTAGAGTTGTAAAGGAGCTGGGTTTGCAATATTACTTTCATTAGTGCAAATTTAAATAGCTATGTATGGCAGGTAACTAGCATATAGGACATTCCCAACTCTGGATGGATGATATATCTCCCGAAAGAATGTAGCCCACCCTGCACCTTGATTTTAGCCCAGTGAGACCCGTGTCACACTTTGGACCTACGGAACTGTAGAATAATAAATTTCTAGTGTTTTAAACCACTGAGTTTGTGCTGTTTTGTTATGGCAGCAATAGAAAAGTCCTAGTTATAACCTTGAATGGCATCATTAAAAGGGCTTTGGGACAATCGTTGTTTCAGACTATAAGTCGCCAACTGAGATGGTTTTTTCTTTTTGAAAGTATATTCTTTGGTGATCTAAGTAGTCTGTGGTCATTACAGGAAATTTGGAGAAAGCACAGGACATTATAAAGAGGAAGAAAGCAGGTAGCTACATGTTCCTTTCTGGAGGCAGATACTAATAATTTTGGGTGATAGTGCTTCTTGGTTTTATCATATTTTTATGATGATGGTGATGATTATGATCTTAGAGCTGTTGAACGACTACTATGTGCCAGGTCCTGTTCTAAACATTTTTGTAATACTAAGTCATTTACTCCTGATGACAGTCTGTGAGATAGGCAGTTTTCACACTGCACAGACAGAGAACCTGAGGCAGGGAGATACATGTGCATGTATGATACATCGCATATCTATATGCGCTTCTGTCTCAGGTTCTGAGTTTCAGGGCACAGCGTAATCCTGTGCTTTACTGTCTATATTTTGAATATACCATTTTTAATCTTGATTTTTTTCAGATACCCTTTGAAAATTTTCTCACGTTATAACAACTGCTGAGGACAAACATGGTTAGCACAAGTGTTACCCTTTTGGAGCCATGTGCATGTGTGTTAAGGCACTTTAGTCGTGTCGGACTCTTTACGACCCTGTGGACAGTAGCCCGCCAGGCTGCCCTGTCCATGGCACTCTCCACCTAGAATACTGGAGTGGGTTGCCATGCCTTCCTCCAGGGGATCTTCCCGACCCAGAGATCAAACTGATGTCTCCTATGTCTCCTGCATTGGCAGGTGGGTTCTTTACCACTAGCGCCACCTGATGTCAAAATATTTCCAGTGACCGTCTTTATTATCAAAGAAAAGAGTTTTACAAATAGAAATCCTTCTGCTTAAAGGTGAAATTAGCAGGCTGCTCCCTTATGAATGGAGGCGAGGAGTGGGGGCAAGAGTCTAGTAAATTTGTAAATTCATTTACTTGAAACGTGAAGTTAATTTTCCTTTAATTTGACCCATTGTTGGATTTTCACCAACGTCCGCTTCCCACATGCCTGTTTTTCATGTTGTAGAACTATACTAAATGTTGCCAGTCCACTGAGATTTATCTTAACAACTTGTATGTGAGGGGAAAAAATGTCCCCCAGGGAGGTGTAAAACTGATCAGAACAGAGATACGCAAGGTCATCTTTCAACAATCAATATAGAATCTGGGCCTCTGAGATGTGGCCTGGAAAAAGAAGAGTTAAGTCAGAAGCTTCTTCATCAGCCCTGGGAGAGCTGAGAGGGGAGTGTCTGGGACACCCACTGGCAGGCCCAGGGCAGGGCCTCACAGGTTGGAGGAAGCTTTATTTGGCCCACGACCTCTGAAGGGACTGGACTCTTTGCAAGACAGATGCATCAGGTTATTTTAGGCAATGGAGTTAACATCAGCTCACCCTCTTATTTACATATCCACCCAACAGTTTCTGGTTAAAATTTGGCTTCCTAAATGGGTCTACCACTAGGAAGAGATTTCTCTGGTCTTCTTGTCACAAGTATTATCGGCCTGTTACAGTTGTGTTTATCATTATAAAGTGAAAGATAAGGGTAGTAGTTCTAGAAATAATTCCTAAGTTTGGTTAAATCAAATATACCTCTTAGATATGGGTCCATTCTTGGCAGGCTGAGGAAATCAGACCCCGGAAAGTGCTCGCAAGACCCTGTCTGGCCCTGAACCAGCAATTCACCAAGTCTTCCCCTTTGTTCACCTCCTTTGACTTTTCATTGACCGAGCTTCGGCTCCAGTGTTATTTAAGCAATTGCAGTGTATTTGTAGTAAAACAACAGGAGAAATACAGTTGGGATCTTAGTTATTACTGCAAAAAGATGCTAAGGTCCAAATAAGAACAATTTAAGTAGAGAAGGATATAGATGCTGCTGCTCATAATGACAAATAGCATTAATTGGGGACTTAAAAATGGGTCAGGCATTGTATGATACACTTTAAATGAATTATTTCATTTACTTCTAACAACCCCCTGAGGAAGGTACATTATCATATACAGTTTACCACTGGGAAAATTCAGGGTCTAGAAGTCTAATGACTCAGCCAAGGCTAGACATTTGGTATAGGTGGAGCTAAATTTGCAAGTCTAGGCAGGTCAAGTCTTTGCTCCAACTCTTAGACATAATGCTCCACGAAGGAGCTGAAAGGAGGCTGTGGAAGAGAAGCTAAGGGGAACTTGCATTTCAGGTTCAGGAGCTGATGTTCCTGGTTTCTTTGTGATCCAGCTACAGGCAAACCTTGGAGATAGGGCCGGTTGAGTTCCAGACCCTGCAAGTAAAGGGAATATCTGCAATAAAGTAAGTCACAAGAGTGTTTTGGTTTCCCATTGCATCTAAAAGATATGTGTGCACTATACTGTTTATTTAGTTTACCATTATGTCCTAAGAAAACAATGTACATACCTTAATTAAAATTAAAACACTTTATCGCTGAAAAATGCTAACCATCATCTGAGCCTTCAGTGGGCTGTAGTCTTTTTGCAGTTATAACATTAAGAGCCACTGATCACAGATCACCATAGCAAACATAGTAATAAGAAAAAAGTTTGAAATATTTTGAGAATTAACCAGAATGTGACACAGAGATAGGACGTGAGCAAATGCCAGTGAAAAAAAGATGCCATTAGACTTGCTTGAGGCAAGGTTTTCACAAACCTTCAGTTTGTGGGAAAAAAAAAAAAACAAAAAAACCCAAAACATTATCTGTGAAGTGTAATAAATGCCTGTATTTGTTGTTATTGTTTGGTTGCTCAGTCATGTCCAACTCTTGCGACCCCATGGACTGTAGCCCACCAGGCTCCTCTGTCCATGACGTTTTCCCGGCAAGAATATGGAGTGGGTTGCTATTCCCTTCTCCAGATGATCTTCCCCACCCGGGGATAGAACCTGCCTCTTCTGCATCGGCAGGAGGATTCTTTACTGCTGAGCCACCAGGGAAGCCCAGATGCCTGTATATTATTAACTTTTCCTACCAACCAGTCAGGGTTTGATTCCATTCATGGCTTACCACCTAGGAGAGAATCTTCTAAGAGAACTAGGTGAGAATTGAAAGGGACCGGGACAGAGTGATGAGGAAGGGGTCAAAGAAGAGACGTGTGTGCAGAAAAGATAAAAAATTAAACAGGTGGTGAACATGGAAGAAGAAAAGGGGGAAAGTAAGTTTGGCCACTCCTAACCTTATTGAGGGAGGAATAAAAGAGTAGATCAGACATCAGTTATTAGAAAAATCTGTGTTTCTGTTTGGCCAGGAGGTGAGGGGTAGGAGAAGCGTGCTCAGCTGCCTGTCAGTCTGTATGTTCCCTGGTCTGTAACTGCAAGTCCTTGCTATTGCTTTTATAAACTACTAGCTCTCTTCTTTTAGGGGGAAATAACAGATGGTCATGTTGGAACTGAGCTTTTCATCTGAATCTTCAAAACCTTTTTGTACACAATTTATGAGGTTCACTTCTTTGCAAATTCAGGGCTTTCTTGTAGCTTTTCCTTTTGAGATGAGCCACGAGAGCCTCGTTTTTGTTGGGCATTGCCTATTAGCAGCAAAACTCCTTTCTTATTTAATCAGCTTCTCCAAAGGAATAAGGCTGAGTCCAGATATGTTCTATTTATAAGGGTGAAAAGATTTTGGCGGTCTGACTAAAAATAACACGTGGAATCTGCCACCTGGGTCTCCCTTCCATATTCATCCTGTGTTTTTATGCTTTTTTGCTCATGGAGTTCAAGCTGACAGGTTAGCCCCTGGGCGTGTGGAAGATATTTGACTGGGTCAAGTGTTTGCGGCTGAGGTATGGAGACCACAGCAGTGCTGTGGAGAGGCTGACCCCAACCTGGCTGCATGTTTGGGAAGTCAGGCTGCCATAGCCCCAGATCTTGGTCTTTTGGAGTTTAGAATGTACTGAGGATTGTTGCACCTGCTCTCTGTTGAGTGGAAAAATGGATAGGAGTGAAATAGTATTGCCTATGGAAACACCCCTAGGAAATGTATGTTTTTTCATAATTACTAAAAATCTGAAAAATGGTTGGATACACACTAGGCTCAGAAAACAACCAACCAAACCAAAATCAACTTTGCAGAGTTAAGCACATTCAGAGCTCATTTTGTTCTCCAAACTAATTTCCAAAATTACTTGGAATTAATACCGTTCTGATATATTATTCAGATCCCTGAGTCGACCAGACATACTTGTAGCCAGCTTTTGTGCAATCTCTGAATACTGCCTAGGCTTAAGTATGGCAGGATGGTTTAGTGGCCAAGAACCCAGGCTATGGAGTCCAATTCTGGGTATCATGTAGGGTCTGACACTTAAGCGCTATGTGACTTTGGGTTAATGATTCAGGTCTTTTAAGCCCTTTAGATCTTTTCTACTGCAAAATAGACATAACAGGTATTGCTAGGGTTGTTACAAGGGTGAAGTCGTATATATAAACATATGCATATATACACCCACATACACTTGACCCTTGAACAATGTGGAGAGCTGAGGATGGTAACCCCCATGCAGTCAAAAGTCTTCCTGTAACTTCCTGCAACTGCCCTCTTGATGTGCGATTCTGTGCCCATAGATTCAACCAACTTCAGTTAGGTACTGTTTGTTCATATTTAGTGGAAAAAAATCTTTGTAAGTGGACCTACGCAGTTCAGACTTGTGTGGTTCAGGTGTCAACTGTATATGTGTATATGTGCTGCATAGCATATATACATGTGTGGATAAAGTGTTGGCATATAGAGTATAGGCACAATAACCTACAGCCTTATTGTTGCTCAGTTGCAGACTTTGCTCCTGTGTTATCTTTGTGAAGGAAGAAATACTGTTTGTAGTGTTGGGGACTACTTGCTTTAATTATTTTGGCTGAAGTGAGAAGACTAAGTCTATGGTAAAAATATAAAAGTCTCTTTTGGAACTTCTGTAAGCTACCCTTCCGTTTTGAAGAATCATGAAGGGATCCAAATCATGCATTAAAGAAACCTATTTAAATTCTTATATGGTGATTTGATCACTAAAACCATTTCCACCCCCCGCCCCGTTGTATCTATTAGTATCCTGTGGATTCACTGCTCTGCAAAAACACTTTAGGAAATTCTGATCAGTTGATATAGCCATGGTCTTGAACAGAGAAATATGTATTTGAATCCTTGTTCTACACTTTTCTGCCTCTGTGTCTCCCCGAACTTGGCTGTGTCCTATTAACTGAGTCAGCTTGGATATTATCAGCCGCAGGATCTTCAGCTCCTAGAACACTAGGTAAAAAACGCTTCCTATATGTGCTCCTAATAGGTGCCACATTAGAAGCCAAAGTAAAAATCAATTAACCTGATGCTATCTTCATTTAATATGAAGTTCCTCACTTGTCTTACCCTCTTCCTGGCCCTGCTTATGATGCCATGAACATGCATCTCTCATATGATAATAGTTTATTTATATTTGTCTCCACAAATAGAAAGCTCCTGGTGAGTCAAGACCATATGTTATTAATCTTTATATCTATGACACTTAGCACTGGCACAAAGTCAGTTTTTAATAAATGTGTCTCAGACTAGAATGCTCTTCCCCTAGAGATTCAGTCCTTCACTTCCTTCATGTTTCTGCTTTAAATATCATCAGAGAAGGCTTTCCTGTAAATCGCATCACCCACATTACCACCTCAACATGTATCCCTTACGTCATTTGATTTTTCTTCATAGCACTTCTCATGATCTGACATCTTTTTTGTTTATTTTTTTATTTTGTATCTCTCTGGACTTAAACCTTGGTCTGTTTTTTTTTTTTTTTCATGTCTGCATTCCTAATGCCTAGAATAGTACCAGGTATATAACATAATAAATATTGGTTGAATAAATGAATTGCTGACGTAGTGAAGGAATGGATGAATAAATTTCTTTTTCCTTCATTGCCTCTTTTGGTAAATGGGAGTAATGCAACGACCCTCATCTGCTAGTAGGATTAAATAAGAATGTGCATGGGTGGCACTTAATATAGTGCTGTGAGCATTGGTGATATTTGATAAATATTTCTTTGATAAACTTGAATCTAACTGAATGTGAAAAGAAAATGGAAATTCATGTGGGGGTATTGGGGGGGCTAGTGATAACTTTTGTGCCAGAGTTTTCTAATACCACAAAGAGAATGCTAGATATCATGATGTCATTTATTGAGTAGTAATTTTATAAACAGAATACTCATGAAACAAGAGTCACACGCCTTCTTTGAAATAGAATGTATGTTTAATCAGAGACTGAGATAATGGTTTTTTATCCTACGGTTCATCTTTTTATAGGACAGTCTCTTGAGATGACCTTAGGTATTTAGATACTAGCATCCGAGCTTGAATTCTGGCTCTGACATTTAGTGAAAGTGGGTGATTTCAGAGAAGTCACTTACCCTCTTTTTGAGCCTTAGCTTCTTCATTGGTAGGAGAGCATCATTATAAATAGCTGTGTCTCAGATCTGATGTAAGAATTGCATGTGCTCATTTTATACAACAGTGAGTGAGTGTTGCTGCTGCTCTTATTACTGCTGTTACCCTGATTGCTGCCACCACCGCCACCAACTCTAACACAACGACTGCCGGGCCGCATCCCCTGGGGATGTCCAAGGCAGGCTGTATGGGAAAGATGTTACCCACTGTTTATATCTCTCATAAACTTTTATCAGGTCTCAAAGTCCAAAGGGAAGCTGGAACCAAGACCAACTGCAGTCACTGACCGTATATACTGACAGAACCTCGAAGCTGCTATTGCTACCAGTAAACCACCCTTCGGGTCCTGTCATCCATGCCCCCTTAGGACTCTGCTGCTTTCTCAGGGAGGTCCCAGCACAGTCTGACTGTCTTTTGGATCATGTCCCTTAGCGAGCAAGAAGGTTGTTGGCTTGCATATGTAGATCTACAGATGTTGCACACCGCTGGTTTATTAATGCTCCATTTCTGTTTCCCATGTATGTGTGTGTTTTTCAGAAGGTAAGCAAGCAGCTGTGCATAAATCAGTCTTTCCTGTTGAGCCAAGACCATTTCAAGAAAAAGTCTGGAGGAGTTACCTCTGCACCACTTGGAAGGGGTCAGTAAGATGGTGGGACCCTGAACAGAAAGCAGAGTTCAAGGAACTCTTCTTGAAAGTGGGTCATGGATTTTTAAGTGTATGTAAAGATTCCACAGCTAAGAAGGTATGTTTGTTTAATGCTCTGTTTTCTTGAGGACTTGAAAAGAGCTAACAGCTTCTCTTGGGAGCTCTCTCTTGCCCACCTCTGCTCCCTTTCTTCCACTCTTCCTTCCATTTCTTTTTGGAGAGATCACAGCAAACTCTGTGTGTGTGTGTGTGTGTGTGTGTGTGTGTGTTCTCAGTAAGCAATGGAAAGAAAAGATAGCCCCCTTAAAATAGAATTACTGGGAACATATCTCCTTAAAAGAAGCTGAGATAACAGATTTCATTAAAACTGCACTTTAATGAAATTAAAGGGAACTCTATGATTAAGATATGTTTGCAGAAGGTAAGCAGAAAGTGATTTTAATTATTGAATGTTTCTAAATATATCCACCCACTCCTCCCCAGCCAAGTCATGCAGATCTGGGATTCTAGGAGAAATGATACAATATTGTTGAAGGGTGACTAGAGACATTCAAACTGACCATGATTTGGTAAGGTCTCTGCTTTTTTCACCAAAACAGAAGCAAAACTAGAATTTTCAACCTGCAGGGTAAAGTAATATTTTGAAATATGATAGCTGTGCTTATTTTCTGCTGAATTGATCATGTTCCTTTTCAGGCACTAGTGAAGTTTCCATGTTCCCTCTCCTAGGATAGATTTGTTATAGCCTATATGCAGAAGTATAGGCTAGGCAGTGTTCACATTTCAGGATTCATAATTGAATGCTGAAGTCGCAAGGCACAGATACACCTCCTTACAGTTCTGGAGATTTTGTTTTTTTTGAGTATCCTGTTTTCCAGGAATTCAAGCCCTAGGGGGTGAGGAAATCTCATGGTGAAACCGCGGTGGCCAGAGTGATGGGGTAGTAGGTTAGAATGGTTGCAGGAGGTGCCCAGGCAGATGGGGGCAGGTTCAGAGAGTTCCCACGCCTTAGTGGTCTGGAGTGCAGAGCAGCACGTCATTTGCAGTGGTGTGTGGCCTGCGGTGGTGCGATGGAATCCAAGAACTTGGAGCTGCAACAGGAAGATGGTGGTGAGCACCAGATGGGAGCATGTGGGTCTTAGCAGGTGGGTGACCTGATAGCATGATCTTGGCTTACGAAACCTCCCTTCAGAAAAGAGGTCCTCATCTCGTGAATGTGTGACAGTTCTAAGCGCTGTTTGGGAAATGATGGATAATGATTCAGTGAGTTGATTTAGGTAAGTTTAATACAGTAGAACCTGGAATGCTTGGCGTGAGATTTTGACTTGGTACATTTGGCAACTAGGAAAGATTGCAGTTTTTCTGGAAGAGGATTGGCATGGCAAAAAAAAAAAAAAAAATTGCTTATGTTGGAAGAATGCAAAAAATATTGTGCTCAGTTGTATCTGACTCTTTGTGACCCCATGAACTATATAGCCCACCAGGCTCCTCTGTCCATGGTATTCTTGGGGCAAGAATACTGGAGTGGGTTGCCGTTCCCTCCTCCAGGGGATCTTCCTGACCCAGGGATCAAACCTTGGTCTCCTGCATTGCAGGCAGAGTCTCCAGGGAAGCCAGCATACATTTAGATTTTTAAGGAAAGGACTGGATCTTACTCATTTTGAAACCCATGGTGTCTAAAGTCTGGCACACAATTGCTGCTCAATAGTAGATGCTTGTTGATGAGAAAAAGAACAGTGCTGTCTCATGGATATCCAAATGGATTCCTGAAGTTTAGGGTGATATGAGAAAGGTTTTTTGTTTTTTTTTCCTGGTGAGAAATTATTACCCCATAAAATAAAAACTAAGGGGAAATGTGCAGCATTTCTATGGCTTAGACTTGTTCTAGCCTGAATGTCAGAGGTAATTTTGCTGACTTTTCAACTCTAAGATGTATGTGACTTACTTAACTCTATTATTCAGATGAAGAGTGTTTAAAAATCCCTATAACTAGCCATGAACAGACTCGGAGGAACATTAAATGCCTATTGCTGAGTGAGAGGAGCCAGTCTAATTATACTGTATAGTTCCAACTATCTGACATGGAAAAGGCAAATTTATAGCAACAGTGGAAAAGAAAAATCAAAGGTTGGGCAGGGAGAGCAGGAAGGTAATATATGTGGAGCATGGAGAATTTTAAGGACAACATTCTGTGTGATACTGCAGTGGTGGATTCACGGCGGATTCCTGGTAGTGTACATTTGTTAAAACCCAGACAACTGTGTAAACACAAAGAGTGCGCTAATATAAACTATGGACTTCATTTACTAATAATACATTGGTTCATCAGTTGTAAATAATATGTTGCACTAATGCAGGGTAATAATAGGGGACGATATGGTGGAGAATATCTGTATTTTCTGATCATTTTTTCCATAAACCTAAAATTGCTCAAAAAACTATTCTAACAGTTATTTTTTTTAAAGCTGTAAATCATGAAGACATAGAGGAATGCAGTATCTCTTAACTTGAGGGCCCTGTTTTCTTTCTAAAATGTTAGAACTGGTGCACCTCTCGTTCTTTAACTAATCAGAAAGGAACTAGGAGGAATCGAGAAGAGAACCATTATTCTCCTCTATCAGACAGAAATAAAAGTGAATTGTAACCATCAGTTCCTTTCTGCACACTCCAGGCTGGGAGATACAGGAGAAAAAAGATCCTTCTTTGACTTTTTTCCTGGGTAATTGATGGCTTATGTTCTTGGCAGTTAAAAGCAACAGACATGTGAGTGGGCATATGGAAATCAAAGGGCAGAATGTAGTTGAGTCCAGGCCTCATTCAACATTTTACAAAAGCAGGAAGTCCAGCATTCAGAAGGAAATGGCAAATCCTGTTCCCGTTTTTGATCGTGCCCCCCTTCTCCCGCATTTCCCCGGGTTTGTTCCCGGGGTTTGTGCCCCCTCGTTTGGGGGCACACATTGTCTCTTTTGGTGCCACCCTGGCCTGCTTTATAATGCCAAGTGGTATTTCCAGTTTGTATTTCATTCTTATCCAGCTATTAGAGCGGACCTAGCCTTCTGTTGAATTTTTTTTGTAACTTTGTCGGAAATTGAGCAGATGGATTTGAATTCCTAATTTTCCTCAAAGATGTGCCAAGTACTCGTTCCTTTGTTACTTATTTTCCCCTTGACCAATTCCTTGTGGCTTTGCATTTTTCCTCTTTAAAAGCATCTCACTGATGAGTCTTGTCTCTCTGTGTTCTTAGGCATCTCGTTGGTAGCTAAATTCTCTAGAATCCACTCCCCTTTTGTTTTCATACATTATCCTGGTTTCACACACCTAGGATATGTAGGTGTACACACACATATTACCACTGAAATAATTAAAAATCACATTAAAATGCTTCTTCTTGAGACTGCTTATGAGAAAGAAAGACATATTTGTCTAGTGTTTTATTGAATACGTTGACCAGTTAATTTACAGTGTTTAAGATAAATTATCTCAATTTAACCTCATTGAATCCGCTAATGGGAGAATCTAATAGTTCCATTTTATGGAATAAGGTAGTGAGACTACAGAACAGACTTGCCCAAGGTCAGTTACCCAGTAAGCAATAGAGCTGGAGGCAAATTCAAGTTTATTTTATGCTATAGTCTACTTTTCTTATAATTAAAAGAGCATTGGCTTTGCCATATGAAGGCTTTAGGTTTGAATTTTTCCTTTGGGGGAATAGGGATGTTCTTTAAGTTGCTTACCTAAACCTTTGTGTTTTTGTCTTAGAAAATGAATATGATGTTAATTTACTTTCAGTCTTGCTCTGAGAATTAGATAATGAAGGCAAGTTCCTTGCAAGGGGCCTGGTATGCAGTAATTTTTGGACTGTCAATTTTTTTTTATATTCAAGTTATTATTTTTGATGATGATACTGTCATTTATCTTGGGGCAGAAAAGCAAACTGTACTAAGTTAAGGCATATAAATTACCATATGTTGCTAGATCTGTGTCCCTAAATTTTTCCCCGTGTAGGTCTCTCCTGACATCTGCCATTCCATTGTCCAGCCCTGTGGCAGAAAGTTTATTTGGAGACCTGATGGTTTTGTTCCCTTTTCTTGGAGGCCATGTTTTTCTGGTCAGCAGCTTATACAATTTAGTGCCAGCCTTTCTCTTTCCATTGGCACAACTGTCTGGAACCTTCCTGCCAGACTGATCTATTTTCCATCCTTAGTGAGACTCTCTTTTTGGATTAAAGGTCAGCCATCCATACCTGCACCCGCCTGTGCAAATAGCACTGTTACACTGACTTGTCTTGCTGTCTGCCTTCTGCTTCTCCTGTTACCAGTCAGATATTAAAGCCTTTCCTGGGCAGGCTGCTTCCCTGCCTCTGCTACCAGTTTTAGGAGTTGAAATGCAGACCCCAAATTATCAAAATAAAACAAAGAAAAGTAATAACGAACAACACAAGCAAGCAGCCCGTGACCTTTCACTCTGTAACATATGGCATATATGATATTTTTAATTCAACACATGTTAAAATTCCTTTTTTTTTTTCTTTTTTTTTTTTTTGTAGTGTAGAGTTGCTTTCCTTTTTTATTTTCTTTTAAAAAATCCATTTTCAACCTTGGAAAGTCTTCCTCGTTTCCAGGAAACAGAATCCAGATCAATCAGTGACAACTTAATGGTGTGTGTTTGGAGGGGATTGTTGCTGATATGCAGTTTCCTGTATTTTGGTACTTTATTTGTATCAATTTAATATACATGGAATAAGTATCTGAATGTCTGCAATGTGCCAAGTGAAACTTGCATGGCGCTGGGCATGAATTAGCCGCACGGAAAAGCAACAGGGAGCTGCGGGTGGGTGGGCATGAGAAAGGAAACATAAGGATGCTACACTTCAGCCCAGCGGGAGGCCAGCTTCTAGTCCTAATACAATCAGGAAGTTCTAGTTCCCACTAAAAGCCAGCAAGTGAAGATCACCCCACTCCCAGCAACTTCTGTGGCCCAAAGAACACAGCGTAGCCTGGTAGAGAGTGCTTAGAGAGGGAGATGAGACAGAAAGGCATCTAGCAAACAGTTTTGCTGGAGAGCAGTCTCCTTAGAGGTATTATGGGCTTGGGTTGTTGATTTACAACCTGAACTTTGATCACTTGCAGAGACAAGGTTTTGCAATGAGAACTCTGATACAATGAGGCAGTGTCCTACTGCCCTCTGATAGGATGAGGCCAGAGAAGGAGTGCAAAAGCCCATCAAGCATCCAAACTGGACCAGCCACATACCTTTCTCAGGTTTGCTTGGCTAAGGGTTCATCAGTGGAGTTAGATGTATGGAAATTGAATTTTGTTGTGTATTAGGTATGTTTAAGCTAACCATCATGAACAATGAAAGCACTCCTCTGGGATTTGTGGTCGATGGCCGTTTAGGCGAAGACATGGTCCAGCCTGCACGTTGCAGTCCAGGGCCCACAGAGGGCGAAACCAGATACCTGCAGCTGTTTATGGATTGTGGTTTATCCAAGCTGGCTTCTGCTTCCTGCACCATCTGACACAACAACACAGTAAAGAATACGAAAGATCAAATCCCTGCCATGGAAGAGCTTACAGTCCAGGGGAAAGCCAAGATACATTAAAATGAAGCAAATACACGCAATTATTTATATTTTAATATCAAAGTAATGCATGTTCATGGTAAAAGCAAGAAAAATATTAAAATAACAGAGCAGACTCTGATTTCAAATTACAGTCCCCTATCCTGCCACTCGCCACTCCCCACTTCAGCCTCACTACCAGAGATATCCTTCTTTTAACTGCTTCAGTTTTTAGGTCTTCTGGTAGTTAGGATCACAGCACTAAAACCCATATATAAGCTATTGACAAACATCCTATATTATCTATTCCTCCCCATGGCAATAGGATTTAGCATACCTCCTCCCTTTCTCTTTTCCTAATTCATATTTGTATTACTGTATTTATATTTTATACAGATTATTTTTATAACTAATTCAGCTCTTATTTTTCTATTCCATCATTTTTTGATGGAATCATCTTTTTTTTCATTCTTTCAAGCCTCCTTTGTCTGTTGCCTAACTCCTGAACTTTTATAGTGTAAAGGTTCAGGAACTTGTCAGAGCCTGAACTTTTAAAGTGTGAAAGTGAAATCGCTCAGTGGTGTCTGACTCTTTGTGACCCCATGGACTGTAGCCTACAATGCTCCTCTGTCCATGGGATTTTCCAGGCAAGAGTACTGGAGTGGGTTGCCATTTCCTTCTCCAGAGGATCTTCCCAACCCAGGGATCGAACCTGGGTCTCCTGCATTTTAGGCAGATGCTTTACCATCTGAGCCGCCAGGGAGCTGATAAATTTTACTTTGTGTTTGTGAGGCTGTCATGGCTAACGCCATGGCAGGCAGCCTAGATTAGGAGTAGGCCTGGTTTCCTGGGGTAACATAATAATCAGGCCTCCTGGAGCCAGCCAATCAACATGTGCCTAGCCAGAAGAAAGGGAACCTATCAGGGGAAAGCTGAAAGCCCCACATAGGGCCAACAAAAATTACCTTGCAACTGTGTAATCAATCAGCTTGCGCCAACTACACACTGTGTAACCAATCCGACTGTGCCAACTACCTGCTGCTTGTTTTGACCTAATAAATACCCGAGAGAACTGGGCCTTGGGGCCTTTCGTCCTCACACACCTGGTGTGAGGCCCTGGCTCGAGTCAGTAATAAATTCCCCTATTGTGAGTTGCATTGTTTTGAGGAGTCTTCTTTCCCGACCGGGGACTCGGACTACGGGCGGAACAGTGTTCCGTCAGGAGACTTGAGTCCCGGAGCTTTGTATGTAAATAACAAGGTAAAATTAAATAACAAGGTAAAATTAAATAACAAGGTAAAATTCTTCATAGTGAAGTGCAATTGCGTAGTCTCTTGTTATTCTAGTTACTTGACCAGATCTGAGACATGAGAAATCAGTCAAGGTAAAATAGTGGAGACCGGTTCGTGGAGGCATTCGGACATATTCTGCATCTTGAAAAATGTGGAAGATAGGCAGAGAGAGGTGGCAGGTGCAGAGAGGAAAGAGAACAGGACCTGCATGATGAGTCAGTATACTCAGGTGATAGGCAAGTGACAGGGCTATATGGAGAAGATGGTTCCTTTCGGTGGATAAAGCTGGAAAGGTAATTTAGAACCAGATGGTTGGCGATGAGCCTCAGGCTGTCTGCTTCCCCAAAGTTGTAGCCTACACTTTCCCTGCCTCCACTTCCTGCTTTCTCTCTCTCTGCAACCTCTTTCAATCTGGTGCAAGCCCACACAGCTCTGTTAAAATTGCTCTCAAAGACCACCAGAAACTGATCTAATAGTTCCGTCTTAACCCACATCCTCCTTTATGTCTTTGTGGGATTTGATGTAGTTGGCTGGTCCTTCTCGGCCCCTTTGCCCTGTGATGTCGCATTCTTCGTGTTTTTCTCCTGCCCCTCTTCCTGTTTGGTGGTCTCTTTCAGTGTGTTTTCTTTGAGGGTCTGTTGGGTTTCTGCACTTGACCCTGTGTCTCTCCATCAGTTTTCTGTTCACTTTTATCTCCCATGTGCGTTGATTCCCTGGTCTAGAGCTTTGATTTGCTTCCCATGTCCCAGATTACTTCAGGTCACTACAAGTCTACTGAGCTGCTCAAACTGAATGATCATTCAGAACTTTCACTCAGCATGTGCAAGACTTACACTATTCCCTTCCACACCAGTGCCTCATCCTATTTGTTTGTTTTTTCCCCCCTTTTATCTTCCTTATTTCTGTCATTATCCTTTCAGTTAGCTGGATTCAGACTGTCATGAGAGCTCTAGATTTCAGCCCCTGACCAGCTGGTCAGTGACTGGGTTCTGTCAGTGTTCAACCTCTGCCGTTTTCCTAGCATTTCACCCTATCTTTATATCTCCAGTGATAGAACCCTAGCAGGGCCCCCGCTTGGTCATATCTGTGTTGAGGCAAATGTTTCCTCAGTAGTTTCTGGTCCGTCCCTGTTTCAGTCAGCCCTTCACAATAAACCCGGCTAGGATAGGTTGGATCATTTTATCCCTTGCTCAGAACTTTCAGTGTTTCCACTTCATTGGCAGAATAAAGGTCTCGTGTATTTTTTTAAAATCTAGATTGGCCATTTAAGATCACCCATGTCAATCTTTCCATCACTGTCTTCCACTCTTTGCTGTCGTGAAACCAACCCTTGCTCAAGCAATATTAGATTCCTCCGTTTTCCCGCAACCTACCTTTCTTCACTCCACTGCCTGAATTCCTGATCTGAACTCTTGACATGTTTCACACAAAACTCAACAAAGTTGCTGCCTATGTCACAAGCCTTGCCTGTGTATCACCACTCTCCTCCCTGCCAGTCCACCTCTCTCCCATTGGGATGAAATGATTGTTTCTATTTTCTTCATAGGAGATACAGCACTTTTCTTTTTTGCTACTCAAATCTTATTCAGAATAAAACAGTAACTTTATATGGACTGTAGCCCTCCAGGCTGCTCTGTCCATGGGATTCTCTAGGCAAGAATACTGGAGTGGGTTTCCATTTCCTTCTCTCGGGGATCTTCCCAATCCAGGGATCAAAGCCATGTCTCTTGCATCTCCTGCATTGGCAGGCAGATTCTTTACCACTAGTGCCACCTGGGAAGCCCAATTTTATATCACCTCCACCCTTTTGTTTCTGATAGAGTTTGTTATCTGAGATAATTAGAAAATGAGTATTTTAATGAGAAAGACATGCCTTTTGAGGATTGAATATCTAGTCAGAGCATGGTTCATATTAACCATTTTATCTTAAGTAAGTCATTAAACTTCTTATGCTTCTGTAAACTGGAAGTAGTATTTGTAACTGCAGTTCCTCTGGGAACCGATGAGTTAACATCTATGGAAATTCTAGGGTTCTATGTCAGACTATTTTTTTGGGCTCCAAAATCACTGTGGATGGCGACTGCAGCCATGAAATTAAAAGACATTTACTCCACAGCTTCCTTATCCATTCATCTGCTGATGGGCATCTAGGTTGCTTCCATGTCTTGGCTATTATAAACAGTGCTGCGATGAACATTGGGGTGAAGGAAGCTGTGGTACATATACACCATGGAATATTACTCAGCCGTTAAAAAGAATTCATTTGAATCAGTCCTAATGAGATGGATGAAACTGGAGCCCCTTATACAGAGTGAAGTAAGCCAGAAAGATAAAGAACATTACAGCATACTAACACATATATATGGAGTTTAGAATGATGGTAACGATAACCCTATATGCCAAACAGAAAAAGAGACACAGAAATACAGAACAGACTTTTGAACTCTGTGGGAGAAGGTGAGGGTGGGATGTTTTGAAAGAACAGCATGTATATTATCTATGGTGAAACAGATCACCAGCCCAGGTGGGTTGCATGAGACAAGTGCTCGGGCCTGGTGCACTGGGAAGACCCAGAGGAATCGGGTGGAGAGGGAGGTGGGAGGGGGGATTGGGATGGGGAATACGTGTAAATCTATGGCTGATTCATATCAATGTATGACAAAACCCACTGAAATGTTGTGAAGTAATTAGCCTCCAACTAATAAAAAAAAAAAAAAGACGTTTACTCCTTGGAAGGAAAGTTATGACCAACCTGGATAACATATTAAAAAGCAGAGATATTACTTTGCCAACAAAGGTCTGTCAGGTCAAGGCTATGGTTTTTCCAGTGGTCATGTATGGATGTGAGAGTTGGACTGTGAAGAAAGCTGAGCGCTGCAGAATTTATGCTTTTGAACTGTGGTGTTGGAGAAGACTCTTGAGAGTCCCTTGGACTGCAAGGAGATCCAACCAGTCCATCCTAGAGGAGATCAGTCCTGGGTGTTCATTGGATGGACTGATGCTGAAGCTGAAACTTCAAACTAATACTAATGCTTTGGCCACCTCATGCAAAGAGTTGACTCATTGGAAATGACACTGATGCTGGGAAAGATTGAAGGCAGGAGGAGAAGGGGACGACAGAGGATGAGATGGCTGGATGGCATCACCGAATCAATGGGCATGAGTTTGAGTAGGCTCCAGGAGTTGGTGATGGACAGGGAGGCTTGGCGTGCTGCAATTCATGGGGTCGCAAAGAGTCGGACACGACTGAGTGACTGAACTGAACTGATGTTTCTTTTCCCTTTAAAAGAGTTAATAGTTACAATTTTTCCTGAAACACTTTCCACCAACCTATAAGATGGTGGTCCATCTTACTATAAGATGAATGTGCTAAGTCACTTCAGTCGTGTCTGACTCTTTGCAATCCTGTGGATTGTAGCCTTCCAGGCTCTTCTGTCCATGGGATTCTCCAGGCAAGAATACTGGAGTGGGTTGCCATTTCCTTCTCCATTTCCTTCTCCAATAAGATGGATATTACTCACCAATTCTGTTCTACAGAGAGGAGGGCTATGAGAAAAGGGCACAATAGACAACTGTCTATTATCTAAATAGATATCCTCTCTCTTAAAAGGATTAATATCCCCAGAGAAGGATTTGTCCTGAAATTTTTGTCAAGCACATTGTAGTACTTAGAATCATTGAGCCAGGCACAGAAATTCCCCAATTGCCTCAGAGTCTCTTTCAAATCAGGTGGATTCCTGACAACCAGGAAGCTGAGACAGGGCTTTTCAGGCCTCTCCCCAAGGACAGAGGAGGCTGGAGGGCTACAGTCCACGTGCTCAGTCAGTCATGTCTGACTCTTTGTGACCCCAAGGACTGTGGCCCACCAGGCTCCACTGTCCATGGGGATTCTCCAGGCAAGAATATGCCCTCCTCCAGAGGATCTTCCCAACCCAGGGATTGAACCCAGGTCTCCTGCATTGCAGGCAGATTTTTTACCATCTGAGCCACCATAGGGTCACACAGAGTCAGACATCACTGTGCCTGGCTAGATGTGCCCCTAAACACCAGAGGGCGCTCTACAGTCGGTGAGCGATAGCAATGGAAAGACATGGAGGAGATGTTGGAGCCCTGGGTTTGAATCTCTTATTTAATTTTCTACTTTATTTTTTTTTCATTTATTTTTATTAGTTGGAGGCTAATTACTTTACAATGTTGTAGTGGTTTTTGTCATACATTGACATGAATCAGCCATGGATTTACATGTGTTCCCCATCCCGATCCCCCCTCCTGCCTTCCTTCCCATCCCATCCCTCTGGGTCTTCCAGGTGCACCAGCCCTGAGCACTTGTCTCATGCATCCAACCTGGGCTGGTGGTCTGTTTCAGCCTTGATTAATTTTTTACTTTAACCAAGTTGTCCATCATTTTAGAACATGAAACATGGATAATACTTGCTTTTCATAATTGTTAGGCTGAAATGAGGTCAGTGAAGGAGAGACCAAGCTCTAGACCGACATAATGTTGTTTCTCTGTGAGGCCCCTCTTTCTGTTTCTTTTCCGCTCCTCCTACCCTTCCTTCCCCCTCAACACTGAGTCTGCTCTATTGATCTGGGTCATGAGAGGCTTCCTGCAAGGTGACTGTTGATCAGAGCAGGACCGTATCCCTTGACCTGTTTCAGGGTCCCCCAGATCTCTAGGGGTTGTCACTCTAAATATAGCTTTTGGATGAACAAGGAAATGCAGCCAGTCAGCAGCAGTTCCTGGTGGCTTCACAAAAGCAGTTGTTGGCAGGGAGCCCACAGTTGGAGAGCATGGAGACAGGAATAGTACTCAAGGCTAGTTCAGGGCTCTTTCCGCCAGTTTCTGCTGCCGCTGCACATGTGGGCACAATTGGGGATTAACTCTTCTCTTCTTTTCAGCAGCATAGTCACAGTCTCTAAGCAGGAGCTGAATTTTGGGTCCTTCTAGAAAAATCGTTTTCCTTTGCTCAGGAAAGTGGCACATTAAACCCATCTTATGTACAATACCTTTGTTTACCATTCCTGAATTAGAAATATCGATTGCAGGCTTTTCAACTTGATTACTAGGTTGACCTCCTGTATCCAGTCAAGTGGATTTTGTATAAATCACCACCACTAAACTGAGACTTTAGACCTCTTGAAAAAGCACAGATTCTGTTTCAGCAGACACTAGCTCAGTTATTCTTCTGGTTACTCTTAGGCATGGTTGCTGCCTTGCCTTGCTTTCCCCAACCACTTAGCTCTGTTGTAACTGATTGCATAGACCTAAGGTGGTATGTTAGGTATCATCTTAGACCTAAAATATCTTCCCTGAGTCGGGAAGATCCCTTGGAGAAGGGAATACTCCAGTATTCTTGCCTGGAGAATCCCATGGACAGCGGAGCCTGGTGGGCTACAGTCCATAGGGCCTCAAAAGAGTCGGACACGACTGAAATACTAACACCAAGATAACCATATTCCATTGCGTCTCTTTCAGTGCCTAGTTCATTAGTCTCCCCTAAACAGAAAACGGGAAGTATCTGTTCCCTCACCGACTGGCTGGTGGCAGTGGATGTAGGTCATTGACTTTCTGTGTCCAGGTTATCCTGCAAATAGCCTTGTGAGGCAGGCGTTATAACTCTGTTTCACAGAAGAGGAAACTGAAGTTTAGACAGACTGTTTTACTTGACCAAGGTCATCCAGCAATAAATTGAAGGCTTCTTTATGGCACAGTATCAATCATTTTACCAATTCAAAATATAAGAAAGTATATTTTGCTTAATTGTCAAAGCGCTTCCCTTGTGACTCAGCTGGTAAAGAATCTGCCTGCAATGCGGGAGACCTGGGTTTGATCCCTGGGTTGGGAAGATCCCCTGGAAAAGGGAAAGGCTACCCACTCCAGGCCCATTCTGGCCTGGAGAATTCCATGGACTGTATAGTCCATGGGGTTGCAGAGTCGGACTCAACTGAGTGTTTTTCACTTTCATATTTTACTTAATTGTTACTTCTTAGTAGGATCAGCCAATCACATTGATTTAGCCCCCGCTACTCCAAAGGGTGCTGTAGTCCCTGACCAGGCTCAGTTCTGAATTTACCTCAAGAAAAGCTTTTATTACCCCATTCAGGCTAATGTACTGACACTTCCCTCCACCACCCCATAATCTCCCCCCTTATCCCGTGTACTTTAGCATCTCCACACTGCACTGGAATTAATTGCCTGTTGGTCAGACCAGCCCCTTGAGATTGTGAGCAACCTAATGGTGGAGTGGGAATGAGTCCTGTTCATCTGTCTGTCCTAACAGAGGGCACAAGACCTATGATACAGTGGCTGCTCAGCAAAGTTTATTGGATGAAAACAAAGTGCTCAGAGAGCCAGTCAGGTTTTAGGGTGAATAAATTTCAGATTATTTAAGTACAGTTGGGCCAACAGGAATTTATCCCAATGTATTAGGAGAAAGAAATGTCTCCTTGAATCTTTTGAAACTATAATGAAACCACAGATGCCCATATGGAAAAGACTGTTGATTTTTTTTTTAAGTAGAGTTTTATGGAAATATGTGAATGCAAAGTTCACATTGCATCATTCTCTATCTGACACCTTCTCTAAGGGAATGTTGGTATGTTCCACCAATCAGTAAACATTGAATGCTAGACAATTTCTGGGAGATACTGGGAAGTATGGGGATTGCCCATCCTCCTCAAGATGTGTGCTAGGATGTTGTTTTGGTCTGTTTAGGCTGCTGTAAAAAAATACTGTAGACCAGTTGGTTTACAAAGAACAGGAAGTTATTGCTCACAGATGTGGAGGCTGAAAGTCCAAGATCAGGATGCCAGCATGATCACTTTCTGGTGCAGAACCACTTCTGGGTTGCAGATCCCACCTTTTCTGTATATCCTCATGTGGTGGAAGGGGCTCAGGATTTCTCTGAGTCTCTAATCCCATTAATGGGGGCCTTACCCTTTATGACCTAATCACCTCTCAAGGGACCCACTTCCTGATTCTTGGAGGTTAGGATTTCAATATATGAATTTGAGAAGGAAACATTCAGACCACAGTTGATGTATTTTTCAAAGCACTATCTCAAAATGACTGAAATTGTTCCAGTTGGTCAGAAAGGGACCTCAACAAAAGATGGCAGCTGCTCTGGGATTGGGTTTCAAGTACCAACATAAATCTAGCCAGATTCTGAAAAGGAACTCATACCAAGGTTTAGCTCAGCCATTTGTCATTTGAGTGTCTGCATCCTGACTGTCGCCTTGGATTAAGAAATACACATGGAAGCCTCAGGAAATTGAATATCAAGAAGGCATTTGTGGTGCTGGACTGTGATTTCATTCTTCTTATCATTTTTGCCAGATACCTACTATAGTACTGTGGAAACAGAAATAAACACATCCACTGTTTGGCATGGGATCTTGACATATATCTATTTGCAGAGGCTTGGGCTTAGAATGCTTTGTTACCAGTGGGGGTTTCAGGGTTTGCATTGTCTGTTCTGTTGGGGTTTCAGGATGTGAAGTGTGTGTCTTGTTAGGGTTTCAGGGTTTGCAGTGTGTGTCCTATTAGGGTACAGTGTTTAGGATCAAGGTCAGCTGCTTGCCAGTAGGTCACAGGAAGAGCCTCTCATTTTCAATAAAGGTCTTCAAGTAGAGTCTACCATGGTTTGTGCATAGAAAACATGCTCCTTGGACCTTCAGTATTTATTGTTGGCAGAATCATGTTCTGTTTCTTTTTTTCTCTGTACAGATACAGATTGATTAGAGAGGAAGACTGATTTAGGAAGGAATCTGACCATCTTATGTACTCCTACTTTCTGGCTTCATAGCTGGGGTGAGGGTGAAGACACACGCAGTGTCAATCTGACCTTTATTCTATAGTGAAGAACAGACAGAAAGTGAGCTGTTGTTTCTCCAGATGTGCTGGTTTACAGTAGTTGTTTTGCCCTGCCTTCTTTTCTCTATCTTCTCTATTCTTTCCCTTCTTCTTCCTTTCCCTGTCTTTGCTTGGTTTCCCTTCTTCCTACTTTTCCCTTTCCAAGAGAATATATTTAAATTGTTCCAGAAAGCTTCCTTAAGGAAATGAGCATTGAGAGTTTAGAATAGCAAGATGCAGGAAAAAGACACAGGTTCCGTGTTGTTTGCCTCTCAACTTTTGAGTTTGAATTTTTTTTACTTGTAAAATGGGGATATGATAACTGTTTTGTGAAGTCAGTTACAAAAGTTAGAGATCTGGAAAGTGCCTGCCATTATTAATAATTGGCATCAAGGAGCTCAAACAAATTGTTGATGAAAAACTTGGAATAGAAATTTACAAGTTTTTTTTTTAACTAAACTGAATACTAAAATACTGCTAGTCATTTTACCAAACTCTTAAGGCAGTTGAGTACCACACAAGGGCTCCAATTCCCATCTCAAACATTCCTTCCATATACTTTTGTAGCTGACAGGAACAGACCCTGCAAAGAGCACACTGTGTATTGTGATATACAGGTAACTCAGACTATAATCATCTATTTTCTCATATTATTCATTAAGTGTTTTAGATTTCTTGAATGTGATAAACCAGTCTTTTTGCTTTTAAATGAGTGTTTGGAAAGCACAATATTTAAATCCCCAGTATTTGTGCGTATGTGGGTGAATCTCTGGGTGAATGACAAATGTGAAAGTTACTGTGAAATATTAGCTGATCTTAACCTACAGTTAGTAACAAGCGATTGATGGAGAACAAAGCCAAAGCCATACCTATTTGACATGCTTTAGCCTTTGAAGGGTAAACATGACAATGAAAGCGCTGAGCATGATTATTCAGAATAAGAAAAACAAATTTCTCAAGCCTCATTTTCTTGATTACCAGCTTTCAGATGATGTGACTTTGACACAGGATATTTCTACTTGGTGCACATCTCAAAATATCTTGTACTAATATAGCCTTTCATTCAAACTTTTAAAAGATTTGATTCATCAGAAGGAAGTTTATTAGAAGAACATGGAGGTCAGAGACAGACAGACCTGAGTTTGAAATACACCATCACTAACAGTGTGATCTTGTGGTGTAATAAAAAATAAATATGTGGTCTTTGTCCACTTTTCCTAAGACAGCTAGAGAACCCTTGGAGTTTACTGTTTTGTATGCTACTGAGATGACCTATAGGAGAAGGGAGGTCCTAGATGGTCATTAGTGGTTTAAAACTTTTATCCTCAACCCCTCAACTTCCTGGGAACAGAAAGGGGCTAGAGATTGGGTTAAGTTACCAATGGCCAGTCATTTAATTGATCAATTTGACAAAGGTAATGAAACTGCCATGCATGTATGCTAAGTCGCTTCAGTTGTGTCTGACTCTTTGTGACCCAGTGGACTGTAGCCCACCAGGCTCCACTGTCCGTGGGATTCTCCATGCAGGAGTACTTGAGTGGGTTGCCATCTCCTCCTTCAGGGGATCTTCTCCAGCTGGGGTTCGAACCCACATTTCTTGCATCTCCTGCATTGACAAGTGGGTTCTTTACCAATTGCACCACCTGGGAAGCCCAAAGAAACCTCCATTAAAACCCCTAAGCAGTAGGGTTCAGGAAGCTTCTAGTTTGGTGAGCACATTGATGTCCTAGGAAGGCAGCAAGCCTGCAGACAGCATGGAAGTTGTTCACCACCCTCCCACCTCCTCGTACCTTGTCCAAGCATCTCTTCCATTTGTCTATCCCTGAGTGGTATCCTTTAAGTATAGCATTTTCCTGAATTCTGTGAGTCCTTCTAGGGAATAATCAGACTTGACAGTGAGGTAATGGGAATCCCTGAACTTGTCATTGACCAGGCAGAAGTGTGGGTAGACTCTGTGCCCCATTTGTAGGTGGCATCTGAAGTGGAGGCAGTCTTGTAGAATGGAGCACTTAACCTGTGGGGTCTGCATTAACTCTGGATATTTTTTATCAGAATTGAATTGATTGTTGGGTACCTAGTTAGTGTTGGAGAATTGATGTGGAAAAATGCCATGTATTTGGTATCAGAAAAAGCAACACAGATCTTAAGAATTTTTTTTTTTTAAACTACAGTGAACTTTGTTTTGTAATCTCTGAAAAGGAAAAAAGGCATTATAAAACCTCAAAGTGTGGCTAGAAGAAATGAAGGGGATGATCTATATAAATCTCATAGCACTATGTTTGTTATTTAGTAGTTGTACATAAATGTTAACTCCTTTCCTTCATTTTTCCACCTCCTCATTGTTGAGAGAGTGTTGGACATGTTGAGAGAGTGTTTAGAATATGGTGGAGAACATGGCAAATAAATGGCTTATGATGGCTCTAAATTACTGAGTGGAGATATGGAATGGAAAATTGTGATAACTTTACATAAAATGGAGAAAGAGTTCAACAGCAGATTGACCCAAATATTAATGGCTTGATAACCTAAAGGGAAAGTTCTCATTGCATATTATCCCAATATTTTGAGCTTTTTTTTTTCTTTTTCTAGTGACTTGGATGCAATTATGAAGGGCTTTCTTGGCAAGTGTGTCAGGAGAGAGAACCTGTGTGTGTGATAAGTGAGGATATCAAATAATTCTTCCTAGGCCCATAGCTGTGGACCAAAATCAAAAGGGCAGAGTTTTGCTGCTACTCAGGTTGGTTGTAGATTGCTACTTGGGGTGGTCAGATCCCACCCACAGTACTGTCTCATTGCAGGGGCTGAACCCAGGACAAAGTGCCCAGAAAAGGGGAGTGAGGTTGAAGAAGGGGTGGAGATAGGGGGCTGTGGAAGCTATGCCAGCTAAAGAAGAATCCTAGAGCCTGAATTGTTTGACTAAGAGAACAGGTATCTTGTTGATTTATTTAAAGAGCTGTCATGTGCTGGGAAAGATTGAAGGCAGGAGAAGGGGATGACAGAGGACTAGATGGTTGTATGGTATCACCAACTCAATGGACATGAGTTTGAGCAAACTCCAGAAGATGGTGAGGGACAGGGAAGCCTGGCATGCTGTAGTCCATGAGATCACAAAGAGTCAGACACAACTGAGTGACTAAACAACAACAAATGTGCAAGGAATGTGTGTTAATTGCTCAGTCGTGTCCAACTCTTGGAGACAATCCAATGGACTATAGCCTGCCAGGCTTCTCTGTCCATGGAATTCTCCAGGCATGAATACTGAAGTGAGTAGCCAATCCCTTCTCCAGGGGATCTTCTCTACCCAGAGATTGAACCTAGGTCTCTCACTTTGCAGGCAGATTCTTTACCTCTGAACCACCAGGGAAGCCCTTGCGCAAGGAGAAGCAAGCTAATTCTGACCACTCTAGAAAACAGTGTTAAAACCAATGAGTTTATAATATTCAGAGGTAAAAACCCAGTTTTAATTAGCAAAGACTTTTCTGATAATTCAAGGAATTCAAAAGTTGAATGGGCCCCTCACAGGCTAGAAAGCTCCTCATTGCTGAAAATTTCCAGCAGAAGCTGCACGATGCAATGAAAAGGAGGCTGGAAAGGGTCTCTTCCAATTCCCACTCTGAATCCTCTGGATGTTTTAAAATATTGAATCATGTTAAGAGCAAACAAGACAAGACATTGATAATTCAGCTAACTTTGGCAAATCCAACTTGTTTGAGTTCTGTCCTGTATTAGGCCCCCTCCCAAAGAGAGAATTCCATGGACAGAGGAGCCTGGTGGGCTACAGTCCGTGGGGTTGCAAAGAGCTGGACACGACTGAGTGCAGGTACAGAAAATGTACATATATGTGTGGAGATACATATATACATACTCTTTTTTGGATTCTTTTCCCTTATAGGTTATTACAAAATATTGAGTATGGTTTTCTGTGCTATACAATAGGTTCTTGGTTGTCTAGTTCATATACTACTGTATATACTAGTTGGTTATCTAGTTCATATATTCTAGTGTATACTGAGCGACTAACACCAACAGAGGATGTCCTGACACATGATTGGTTAAGTTCATCACTCAAGGCATGTACATTCTCCTTTGAACTATTCATACCACTAATTCACCAAATCACTGTCATTGAAAGCACTTGTCAACATGTGATCACCACCCTGCCCCCCCAAAAAGAACTTTGCACTGAAATGAATATGGTTTCATTATCTTATACTGTTTTGGGTGTTTATTTAGACTTTTTTTTTAAATTAATTAATTTATTTTTAATTTATTATTTTTTTCCATTTATTTTTATTAGTTGGAGGTGAATTACTTTACAATATATTGTAGTGGTTTTTGCCATACATTGACATGAATCAGCCTTGGATTTACATGTGTTCCCCATCCCGATCCCCACCTCCCACCCCTCTGGGTCTTCCCAGTGCACCAGCCCCGAGCACTTGTCTCATGCATCCAACCTGGGCTGGTGGTCTGTTTCACCCTTGATAGTATACTTGTTTCAATGCTATTCTCTCTGAACATCCCACCCTCGCCTTCTCCCACAGAGTCCCAAAGTCTGTTCTGTACATCTGTGTCTCTTTTTTTGTATTGCATATTGGGATATCGTTACCATCTTTTTAAATTCCATATATATGTGTTAGTATACTGTATTGGTCTTTATCTTTCTGGCTTACTTCACTCTGTATAATGGGCTCCAGTTTCATACATCTCATTAGAACTGATTCAAATGAATTCTTTTTAATGGCTGAGTAACATTCCATGGTGTATATGTACCATAGCTTCCTTATCTATTTGTCTGCTGATCGGCATCTAGGTTGCTTCCATGTCCTGGCAATTATAAACAGTGCTGCGATGAACATTGGGGTGCATGTGTCTCTTTCAGATCTGGTTTCCTTGGTGTGTATGACCAGGAGTGGGATTGCTGGGTCATATGGCAGTTCTATTTCCAGTTTTTTAAGAAATCTCCACACTGTTCTCCATAGTGGCTGTACTAGTTTGCATTCCCACCAACAGTGTAAGAGGGTTCCCTTTTCTCCACACCCTCTCCAGCATTTATTGCTTGTAGACTTTTGGATAGCAGCCATCCTGACTGGCATGTAATGGTACCTCGTTGTGGTTTTGATTTGCATTTCTCTGATAATGAGTGATGTTGAGCATCTTTTCATGTGTTTGTTAGCCATCTGTATGTCTTCTTTGGAGAAATGTCTGTTTAATTCTTTGGCCCATTTTTTGATTGGGTCATTTATTTTTCTGGAATTGAGCTGCAGGAGCTGCTTATATATTTTTGAGATTAATCCTTTGTCTGTTGCTTCATTTGCTATTACTTTCTCCCATTCTGAGGGCTGTCTTTTCACCTTGCTTATAGTTTCCTTTGTTGTGCAAAAGTTTTTAAGTTTCATTAGGTCCCATTTGTTTAGTTTTGCTTTTATTTCCAATATTCTGGGAGGTGGGTCATAGAGGATCCTGCTGTGATTTATGTCGGAGAGTGTTTTGCCTATGTTCTCCTCTAGGAGTTTTATAGTTTCTGGTCTTACATTTAGATCTTTAATCCATTTTGAGTTTATTTTTGTGTATGGTGTTAGAAAGTGTTCTAGTTTCATTCTTTTACAAGTGGTTGACCAGTTTTCCCAGCACCACTTGTTAAAGAGGTTGTCTTTTTTCCATTGTATATCCTTGCCTCCTTTGTCGAAGATAAGGTGTCCATAGGTTCGTGGATTTATCTCTGGGCTTTCAATTCTGTTCCATTGATCTATATTTCTGTCTTTGTGCCAGTACCATACTGTCTTGATGACTGTGGCTTTGTAGTAGAGCCTGAAGTCAGGCAGGTCGATTCCTCCAGTTCCATTCTTCTTTCTCAAGATTGCTTTGGCTATTAAAGGTTTTTTGTATTTCCATACAAATTGTGAAATTATTTGTTCTAGTTCTGTGAAAAATACCGTTGGTAGCTTGATAGGGATTGCGTTGAATCTATAGATTGCTTTGGGTAGTATAGCCATTTTGACAATATTGAGTCTTCCAATCCATGAACATGGTATATTTCTCCATCTGTTTGTGTCCTCTTTGATTTCTTTCATCAGTGTTTTATAGTTTTCTATATATAGGTCTTTCATTTCTTTAGGTAGATATACTCCTAAGTATTTTATTCTTTTTGTTGCAATGGTGAATGGAATTGTTTCCTTAATTTCTCTTTCTGTTTTCTCATTGTTAGTGTATAGGAATGCAAGGGATTTCTGTGTGTTAATTTTATATCCTGCAGTATTCATTGATTAGCTGTAGTAACTTTCTGGTAGAGTCTTTAGGGTTTTCTATGTAGAGGATCATGTCGTCTGCAAACAGTTCGTTATCTAGTTCATATATTCTAGTGTATATTGAGCGACTAACACCAACAGAAGATGTCCTGACACATGATTGGTTAAGTTCATCACTCAAGGCATGTACATTCTCCTTTGAACTATTCATACCACTAATTCATCAAATCACTGTCATTGAAAGCACTTGTCAACATGTGATCACTACCCTGCCCCCCCACCACAAAGAACTTTGCAGTGAAATGAAATTGCTTTGATTATGTCATACTGTTTTCAGTGGGTGTTTATTTAGACTTTAAAAAATTGGGAAGAATATTTGTTGAGGCAGACACTGCTAGTTGTCTATCCAGTGTTCATTTCTTCCTTCTTCCTTGTTAACAGAATCCAGAGTTTTTTTTTTTTTTTTTTTTCCCCAGCTCCAGGAAAGAGAAGCACTTCCCCAGGCCTTCTTGCAACTAGGGGCATCAGGTGATAACTGATAATGAGACTTAACTGGAAGTCAGCTTAGGGACTTTTCAAGGTTCATTCTTTCCTTAAACATGGCTTCATGATTGGAACTAATACAGCTATCTTGAAGGCTAAGAGAATTTTAGAGACATCAAACTTGACATTGCTTGGCCATTGAATGAATTCCAACAACTGTTTTGCTCTGGACTTCTTGCTATATAAAAATAAAAAACACCTATTTGTTTAAATTATCACTTTTGTATTTTCTGCTACTTGCAATGAAAGTTGTCCTAATTGATCATTTGGCCATGGCCTTTATGCCACTAAGAGAGCTTTGGCCAAGTGCTATGGAAAGTGCTACTCACTGGAGACAAAGGTGTATGACACATGGGCCCTTGAGCGATTTCAGCCTCAGTCTTTAGGTCTTAAAGAACCTTGGACAGCAGTCTAATGGGGAAAGTTCAACGTCTTGTGTCTTATTCCATTTTCCTGTGGGCTAGAACTGTGAGATGGATCCACTAGAAGGTTTGCAGGGCAGTTGGGTCAGGAAGAGTGGCCTGGGATAGCTTACCACATGGACTCTGCTGTCTTCCTGTGCTGCTCTGAGGGTGTGGTGCTGAGATTTTAGTGGCATCTGTACTTCATGATTTAGCTGTTGAGAGAGAAGAGGTGTTGGTAGTGTTTACATCAATTTAATGACATAAATAGCATTAATTTTCTGAGTACTTTATTTATTTAAAAGGTACATTACCACTGTAAACTGTGAATAAGATATTTAAAGATTTCTATTTAAAAACCACGTGAATATATTTTGTAAAATATGTTTTTGAAGCAACAATTTAATCCCAAATACCTTTCTGATTGTATATTAATATTTTCAGGGAAGATGATAGATTCTTTTCAAAAATTATATATAAACTATATGCTTAAATAACCTCTGTAAAAAAATAACAATTTTAAGAGAAATCCTAAAAAGGAAATACACCAAGGAATCATCTAATACCACTGAATTTTGAAATTTTGTGTTATCAAGAGCTACTTTCTACTTTTCTGACTTTATTCTAATTTTATTGTAATTAGTGTTATTTTTATACTCTAAAAAGAATGAGTGTAAGGAATTATGTACCAAGTCATGACAAATGAATTGACATAGAAACAGCAGAAGCATTTTAATGTGTTTATATAAATAGTTCTGTATAATTATCATTAAGCCTCATAAGCAGATACTGCTAAAAAGAACAGTTCTGTTTACTCAAATCAAAGTTGAATTTTATTACAATATATACCACAATAAATTAAATCACATTCCAAAGAGAATGAGATAATGGTGACAGGAAAGCCATTACTTTAGTCCATCTATGTATTAGGTATCTGTGCATTAGTACCTATCTATTTATTAAGCAAATAGTGTTACATGTCCATAGCTTTGCTATCAGTAACCTAAAAGTGCTGACACTTTGTTTCTGGGACCTTGAAAAGGGAGAGGAGACTATATTCTCACCTGCCCTTTTCACGTAATCGATTTCAGAATATTCTGTTACTGAATGAGTCTTTTCCCTAAATTTGATTCCTGAATTGAATTCTTGACTCCTTAAAGGCACTATAAAACATCATGCAATTATGTGTTTTAGAGTTTGAAGTCCAAACTTTCAATTGGAAGAGATTAAAAAAAAAAATAGGGTCTTAGTGATTTTAAAAAATATTTCATTTTTTGAACACTATTTACACACTTACCTGAGGTACTCAGATGATTGAGGGATGGATCCCATGTTAGCAGAATTTAGTGCTGGGGAGTGGCTCCAGTGGAGGAGAAACAAGCAAATTTGGTTCATGGGCAACCAAGAGAAGAAAAGGGTCCCATGTTAAAACTAAAAATACCCACAGATGGCAACTGTGGCAGGAAGGAGTCATTGGTGACCTTCACTTGAGTGAGTAAGTAGATTTGATTGAGTAGATTTGTCAGAAGGGCAGAAGCAAATATCAGCTTTGGAGAAGCAGAGAGGTGAGAAAGGATCTGCATTAAATTTAGGAATCTTCTCCTTCAAGGGTGAACGAAGTGCTGGGACCAGAAATCAAGTCTCCTGACTCCCAGGTTATTACTTATTCTCCTAAAGTATGTTGAAAGTTTATTGAATGCAGAATTCAAGGTTAGAATTTAGTAATATGATTTTATATTCCTCAGAAAGAATAGTACGTTCAGTCTTTATAACCCCTTGAGAGAGTTCATGGACCCATTCCCTAATGATGTGCGGAGCTCCACTGCAGCAGGCGTGGGAGGCTTAGCAGAAACAGGGACTCGAGTTTTATGTACTCTTGAGGAGGTTATGCGCATGGTCTTCTGCTTCCAACTCCAAGTACTGTTTCATTTTCTCTAAAAATAAACCACAGACCTCTTCTCTGCCCCTGCCAGCGCATACACTTGTCAATGCATGGCAGTTGCCACTCTCTTTCTCTTGAACTTTGAAAAGTTTAGCTTATTGGTCAGAGTTAGGCCATTTTGTGAAGCTAGTCACTTCCAACAAGCCGTGCCCTTCTATTTCTGTCAAATTGTCCATCCTCTCTTAAGCCCGAATTCCCTGATTACTATTCCTTACCTCTGGTTCTTCCAAATACTAAGACTCCTTTGGATCTTTTCCATTTTGCATTAGAAACCTTTACTTGCTTTATTAACAATTACTTTTACCTTCAACCTTTTTTTTAAAGATTTTTTTTAAAAAATGTGGACCATTTTTTTTTAATTAAAAAAATCTTTTTAATTAATTAATTTTTGTTGGCTGTGCGGGCTTTCTCTAGTTGTGGAGAGCAGGAGCTGCTCTTCCTCGAGGTGCACAGGCTTCTCACTGCAGTGACTTCTCTTGTTGTGGAGCATGGGCTCTGGGGTGCATGGGCATCAGTAGTTGTGGCACACGGGCTTAACTGCTTCTTCACCTGTGGGGTCTTCCCAGACCAGGGATCGAGCCTGTGTCTCCTGCATTGGCAGGCAGATTCTTTTTTTTTTTTTTTTTTAATATTTATGTATTTTGCTGCATCAGGTCTTATTTGCTACACTTGCGATCTTCGTCAGGGTGCACGGGCTCAGTAATTATGGCCCTGGAAGACTAAGTTGCCCCATAGCATGTGAGATCTTAGTTCACTAGGCAGGGATCAAACCCGCTTCTGCTGCACTGGAAGGGAGATTCTTAACCACTGGACAATCAGGGAAGTCCCAGCAGGCAGATTCTTTACTGTTGAGCCACCAGGGAAGCCCCCTACCCTCAGCCTTTCATCAAAATGCTATTCAGCCAGAATTCAAAATCTTCATCTTCCTCAGGATAGTTTCTGCCAAGTTGTTCTGCCTTGAAGATTGATTTTGCCATCCACCACCAATTTCATGCACCAGGGAGGGTGGCCACTCCCCCGGATTTCCAAAAACTTTCTCAGCTCCCCCCCGCCAAGTTCCCTCATTTAAAACATCTCCTCCTTTGAGGATCCAGTGTCCTAGTTCTATCCCCTTGACCCTTTTCCTTCACTCTTGTCCACCAGCATGCCTCTCTCTTTCATTGAAACTTTGAGATTGAATCATACAGATTTTGCCCTCTGTTTGAACCCCAGTATCCTTGCCTGGAAAATTCCATGGACATAGGAGCCTGACAGGCTACAGCCCGTGGGGTCGTGAAGTCAGACACGGCTGAGCATGCACACTAATACTTCCCAGGTGGCGCTAGTGGTTAAGAACCTGCCAGGCAATGCAGTAGCTATAAGAGACGCGGGTTCGATCCCTGGGTGGGAATCATGCCCTGGAGGAGGAAATGGCAACCCACTCCAGTATTCTTGCCTGGGAAACCCCATGGACAGAGGAGCCTGGCGGGTTACAGTCTGAGAGATGGCAGAGAGTCAGACACGACTGAAGTGACTTAGCACTGAGCTCTCTGAGTCTTGTTCTGTCCGCAGCTGCTGAAGAAGCCTGCAGTGTGAGAGCCCGTGCTGCTGCCGCCCAGAGAGGCATTTCCATTCCCATTTTGAGTGGGACTGTGAAGGAGGAAGCCAGATCTGGGCGAGCCCTGTGTGCCTTCCATGGTGTGTGTTCTGCCAGATAGCAGATCCCAGGTCGCTTTCTCTCTGAGGCAGCCCTGGGGCTCCAGGGAGGCAGGAGGCTTTTCAGATAACTCCAGCGCTATTGAGGTGGGCGCTTCACCTCCCGGACCACAATGAGAAGAAGAAACTGTTTCAGGCTGTCCCCAGGGCTCCGGTGGACCACTGTATGGTATGACAGCAGGTTTTGAAAAGAGCCAAGAATATTCTGGCTAATCAGGGAATAGTTGTTTAGCAAGTTGAAAACAAATCTTTTCAGTGATAAATGAAATGATTAATAAAGAAAAGCCGATGAGTTCCAGGCGGCTGTGATGAAAAACGAGTATGTTACAGTTTTTGGTGAAAGGAACTTGAAATAGTTTTCTCCTGTAATTTCAGCTGCTTATGAGTCGGGCTTTTCTCTCTCAGTTCAGCATTATCTGTGTTGTGTCAGTTAGATTTGACCTCTGAGGGAGAATCTTTGCTTTTCATTTCTGCCAGCTGCAGGAGTTCCTTGCTGGGCATGGTTTTTGCTTCATCCCTTTTAACGGTTGACCAGAAAGATACGTGTTGGAGGTAAAAGAGGGAAGCATCTTATTTAGAAACCAGAATAATTGTGCGAGTCCCCTGAATGGAGAGGCCGGAATAAAGGTCTGCCTTGGATGGTATCTACCTTGGTTTTTGTTATCCAGTGACTGGACCGAGTGAGGGGGGAGCAAAGAAAGAGACACTTTTTCTCTCCTGAATATTGAATTTTTCTCTCAGGCACAGACCTCAGTTCCAAAGAGAAAATGGCTCTTTAAAATGTCCTACGCAGATAACTTAAAAATCTAGAACTCCCAAGTTTTACTTTTAGCTTCATTAATTTATAAACGTTATGGCCGGAAAGAGACCTCTGTGTGCATGCTTGGTCGTCATGTCTGACTCTTTGCGGCCCTATGGGCCGTAGCCCGCCAGGCTTTTCTGTCCATGGGGTTTTCCTGGCAAGAATACTGGAGTGGGTTGCCATGTCTTCCCGCATGGGATCTTCCCGACCCAGGGATTGAACCTGCGTCTCCTGCATTGCAGGTGGATTCTTTACCACTGAGCTCCCAGGGAAACCCAGAAAGATACCCAGGGGTACTCACGTAACAGAGCACCTCCATTTTACAGGTGAGCGAACTGAGGCCCTGGGGGAATATAGTAACTTGCTCAAGGCAGTGCAGCTCTGCTCTTTTTTCATCAATACCATCTTTGTATTCTCCTTCCAAAAATCAAATTCTCTAAGATTCAGCCACTTAAATGGTAAAATTCTTGTATCTCTATTAAAACACCTAAAACTTTTATAGACTAATTTTTCCAAGAGATCAGGGCACTTTATAGTTGTTTTCTCTCATTTTACAACACGGTAAGTCAGGGACACAGGCTCCTAGGGACATTTAATACTCAGAAGGTGCAGAAGGTGTGGTATGACTTGTTCAAGATAAAAAGGAATTGAGAACATGAGCTGGAGATGACTTAGAAACTCTATATTTAATAGAATAGGTGACTTTCTGGAGGAGACCCAGCTAAGAAGAGGCCTTAAATGTGGGAAATCAATATTATTAATCAGACTGTGTTTAGGTTATCAGAGATGATGACCAATTTGAGTCCATGAAACATAGAACTAGTTTATTTTCTTACTCTAATACTTCTTCTTCCAGATCTAATCAAGGCTAAACCACACCACATGCATTTTTGCTTTTAAATGATTTCCTCACTGTTTGTACTTAATTCTTCAGTTTGCCATCTTGTGTTACATAAAGCAACCCAATCAACCTACAGATAAGTAAAGGCTGATCTCTGATTCTCATCTCTTTTGCTCTAATGTCTGTATTTTCTTCTGTCTTCAGCTGAACAGGAAACAGGGTCTCCATAAACCATCTGGTCTTTCCTTGGACTTGGCCAGACAGACAGAATGTTGGGTCTCTTCTCAGAGATAGACCATTTGTTCTTTTGTACTTATCTTCGCTATTCCTTGATGAATTGTATTTGTTAAATCTTTCGGTTTTGCTCTGTATCTTAGTATTTGACCCTAAAAGCCAACATTCTGCTGCTTTTATGTTTCCTCTTGACAATTTCCCTTTGGTCTGAATGGAAAATGTCACAGAATTAAAAACAATGGGGATTGGAACCAAACATCAGTTGTAGGAATTGGAAGATTTATGATCTTAGGTAGAAAGTCATAGGAAAACCTTACTGCAGAAAAAACAAACCAACCCCAGGATAATCCCAGAAAAGTCATACAGTTATTTGAGATTTGTGAGACTGTAGCAGTGTATGTGGACGAGACACTTGAAGAGAAGGCTATTGACCAGAAGATCTGAGTGATGGCTAATCGTTCATTTTTTCCTTCAATTTTCATTTCCTCTGGCATACATGACACAGTGGTAAAATGCTGGTAGTGGGTTTTGTTGAGGGAGCAGTTTTGGCTTCTCCCTACTTCATTCTTACATGAAAAGGTTATTTTTCTACCATTAGAGGCGAGGATATGTAGATGGTATTCTCTGTTTTATTTTCAGTAGTATATCTGTGATCTTTCCAAATGATTCATGAAAAATATTAACACTATGGGGTGGGGGAATTTTCTTCTTTCCATTTTTAAAGAGTTTTTAAGTAGCAGTGGCTCCTAGTTCTATAGTGTGACTTTGGGTGGATAATTACTATAAAATACTGCAGACCTTTTTTTTTCCCCTGTAGGGTGATTGATTTTAACCTTTCTCCCCTGCCAAACCTCTGTTCCGTGCATGACATTTCAACCCCCACCACTTCCTATGTTCTCTTTTGCCGAAGAAAATTGCATTTTCTATTTCTGGATAAAGCATGGTTGTTTGTGTCAGTCAATTTAACACAATACACCACTTCTTATTTGTGCAGAGGAAGCACTAATAAGATTCCAGCAGGAGATGGGTCCTGGGCCCATGACCAAGCCTCCCATTGGGCCCGGAAGACGGAAGCCACAATAATCCATTACCGACAAGGCTACTTAGTGATGATGTAGCGCCTTCTTGTCTCAGAGACCTCCCGGTAGTATGAAGTTCCATTTCCTGCCTGTACCCTCATCCTGCAAATGATACCCGAGCAGGAAAGAAAGTGGTTGTGTGGCTGAGTGGAAAGGACAGGTGTCTGAAGAGTTGGACCTTGTTCTTGCTCTTTGCTCCATTTACCAGCTCTGAACACTTAATCATATGACATACCCTTTCTGAGCCTCTGGTTCCTCGTGGAAAATGGGGTAAAGATACAGTTTCTGAGTTGCAGGATTCGTAGGAGAATGAAATAAGATACTCAACATGAGGCTCTTAGCACAGGGCACACTCCACGGCAGGCTCTCTAGAAGTAGCTGTTGTCCTGAAAGCGCTCCTCTTAATAAGAATAGATTACATTTTGATGAAGTAAGCAGTTCTTACTCTAAGATGTCTGTTGGTTAAAATGGAGGTATAGCCCTCCCACCTTTGTGTTCCATAGAGTATATCAGCTGTGGGAAAAGTTGATAAACTGTCTGATTTCACCACTCTGCTAAGTCGATTGAGTCATGTCTAACTCTTTGTGACCCTATGGACTGTAGCCTGCCAGGCTTCTCTGTCCCTGAGTTTCACTGCTACTTTAACTCACTAAACTATTTAATGAAGGCCTATTGGATGCAATGAACTGTTCTGGATGTGTGAATCTAGAAGAAAAGACAAAGAGGAAAGAGGCAAAGTGATGGTGAGAAAAGAATACAGGTTCTGGTGTGGATGAACATGGCGTCCGATTCTCGCTCTGCTGTCTATGAGTACTCTGTGGCTTGGGCGTGTTATTTAGCTTCTCTGAGCCTAGTTTGCGAATCTCAAAAATTTAGATAATAATACATGCCTCACAAGGCTGTGATAATAGATAGAAGGCAGTTGTAATATGGGATGATGTTCAGAATATTCACTAACCAGAGTGGGAAGGGCATTGACTAATTAGAACCAGCTGTAGAAAACCAGTCAGCTAGTACATATCAGTGTATCCGTGGAATCCGAGCCCTTCTAGAAACTGTGCTAAAAGCCCAGGGCCTAGCATATTCCTAGTAGAAAAGAGCCCAGGTTTTAGTTTGGGCTTTGGGAGTTATATTGTTTGTATTTTTAGTTTTCTGTATTATATTATGGTATTTTAACATCTTACAACGCTTTCCGGCTGGAGGGAGACTGGCCCTTCAGCAACTAGCCAGTTCTTAGAGATTGCAAAGGGCTCAGGCGAGAGCTTGCTTTTGATAAAGTAGACTTACCAAGGCAGACCATACCTCCTCCATCCAACCTGGACACCCCAGAATGCAATGTCCGTCTACCTTCATCATCCCAGAGCCCCCTATCAGACAGCTAGGGACCACGTTATAGCTTAAAGCTGAAGGTAGTGTTCAAAGTAGCCAATCCTAAAATGTTTACCCTGCCTTACCTTTTCTGAAAGTGATAGTATTACTCAGTCATGTCCAACTCTTTGTGACCCCATGGACTGTAGCCCACCAGGCTTCTCTGTCCACAGAATTCTCCAGGCAAGCATACTGGAGTGGGTTGCCATTTCTTACTTCAGGGGATCTTCCTGACCCAGGGATTGAACCCAGGTCTTCTACATTGCAGGCAAATCCTTTTACCGACTGCCTTTTCTGAGGAAACCTCCAATGATGACTCCTAGACTTGCCTCCCTCCTGGTCTTCTGCCTCCTAACAGAAACCCAGCACTGCCGCCTGAGACCCTGTGTGGTACACAGGGCTTCCTGTTTCTGGGACTCGTCCTGACGGTCACATAAAAAGCAAAGAGCAGGAAGGGACGTGGCAAACGATTGTCATATGGTTTGAAATATGCTATAATGAAAGTACAGAAATGAACCAAGAAATCACAGGTAGGGAAGCCCTGAACCTAACTGGGGGAATCCAGAAACGATAAAGCAAAGGAAAGCTGAGCATTGAAGGTTGAGGAGGAGGGTGTGTCGGGCCTGAGAGAACCACACAGAGAGAAAAGCATACCCCACAGCATGAATGCACACACGTGGCCAACGTGCTTCAGGAGGAACAGGGTATGGTGGGCTGGGAGGGGGGCGGTTCAGGGCTGGGCAATGGATAAAACTGGAAACGTAGGTAGGGGCTTGGTCTCAAAGGATCTCTGAAGCCACGCTGCTGCAGTGTGAGAAGCCAGTGCAGGGGGGAGACGTGAACTGGAGGATGTGATGGAGGTGGGCTGTGTCGGTCAGTGGGCAGATACGAGGGCCTGAATTGCGGAGGGCATGCTCCAGGCAAGGAGGGCTCAGACTGCCGAGATGGGTGACACATGGACCAGATGGAACCAAGTCAGTGATTGGGTGTGGGGGGAGGGAAGAAAGCAGCTGAAAACACCTGAGCTTTAGCTTACGTGATGGATGCACGTAGCAGCTGTCCCCAGCCTTTTCAACACCAGGGACTGGCTTCTCAGAAGACAATTTTTCCACGGACCAGGGCGTGGGGGAACGATTTAAGTGTGTTACATTTACTGTGTACTTTATTTCTATTATTATTACATCCGCTCCACCTCAGATCATTAGGCATTAGATTCCAGAGTTGGGGGACCCCTGCAGATAGGGGGTCCCAGAAAAGAGAACAGTTTGGGGATGAAGCACCTCCCTCCTGTTTGTGTAACAACAGCATCATTCCCCTGCCTGTCGGGTCAAGTGAGGCTTTTTTTTTTTTTTTCGGTCTCACAGCTGTAAATATTTCATGCCAGTGGCCATGTTTCTGTTTTATTTTGGGAATGGCACTTTAGCTGGTGTTTCAGTTTAAACGACTCAGGAACTGACGGGCCATTTTTGTCTTCCGGGGAATGTTTGGTGCCGAAGATGGTAGACAGTTGGGTGTGGGTGAGGACAGATAGCGCCTGAGGTCTTGCAGCTTAGAAGTAACATCTTGTCGTTTGAGGATAACACTGCCAAAGGTGTGTGGGTGTATCTTTGAAGAAACAAAACAAAAAAAGCATGACCAGCAATCTGATCTGTGCTAGGTGTCTATAAAAATCATTCTTTTATTTATTGCCTTGCATCTTATGGAGCTGCCTTACTGGCCTCCCAGATGGCCCCTTTGTTCAAGTAAACCACCCCACTGCTCTCATGGGCTGGGGGCATCAACTTGTCAGTCCGTGGGGCTGTGAGGAGGGGTTTGGAACCACTCTCCTGGTGGTGGTGGTTGTTGAATCGCTTAGTTGTGTCTGACTCTTGTGATCCTGTGGACTATAGCTGGCCAGGCTCCTCTGTCCATGGAATTCTCTGGGCAAAAATACTGGAGTGGATTGCCATTTCCTTTTCTAGGGGATCTTCCTGACCCAGGGATCAAAACCATGTCTCCTGTATTACACGAAATTCTTTACTACTGAGCCACCTGGGAAGCCCCCTACTGTCCTGCGATACTGATTCATTTAAAATCGGGCTGTTTTTGCTTCCTCTCTTCTCCATCCTTGGCAGTACCTAGTAACCACCCCCTCCAGGGGCTGAGGAATGTGCAGAAAGCCCCTGGTTCGTGTTCCCCAGCAGGATCATTTCAGAATAGAGGGGCTGCACACAGGCCGGGCTATGCTCTCCCCTGACTGCTCTGACTGTTGAAACAATTTCACTGAGGAGATGGATTTATAAGAGGGTTCCTTTCTAATCATAGTGGGAGGCTATCCAACTCTTTGAGGAGGTTTGCTGTGGTGTCTGGGGAATTTTCTTGACAACACACTTTTCCATCATTTAAAGTTTCCATTTTTCAAAAAGCCTAAGATCCAGGCCATCATACCATTTACCACTACTACAGTGACTTGCGTCAGGTACATTTATTGAGCCCCACTACGTGTCAGACCCTGTACTAAGCACTTCACGTAGATCATCTGAACTCAGCTTCCCAGCAGCCCCGTGAGGCAACACTGTGATCACCTCCAGCCCTCACATGAGGACCCGGGGGCTCAAAGAGGTAAAGACACTTTGTTCAGGGTCACTCAGCTTGAAGAGGTCGGCTCAAGAGTCCAACCCAGATACTCCAAACTGTAGAGTTGGCACTCTCAGCTGTCATATCCTACGGCTTTGCAAGGTAAATAACACACATTATCAATTCTAAAGAAGATGAACCCGAGGCTTAGAAAGCCTTTGATTCCAGAATCCAGGTCTCTCTGACTTTAAAGTCATGTGGTTGTTGCTGATCCTCAGTTAGCCCTGCTTATACCCTATGAACAAAGCAAAACTTTATATGAACTGTTTTATCACACACTGGCCCTGAGTCCTGGGATCTTCAGCATGAGCTGATAAAAGTGCTATTGGTTTGTGATATAGTGATGCTTCTGGTCTTACATCTGATTGCACCATTCTTTCTCATCCTCAGTGGAAGAAAGAACATTTGTTGTTGTTGTTCAGTCATTAAGTGTCATCTGACTCTTTGCGACCCCATGGATTGCAGCATGCCAGGCTTCCCTGCCCTTCACTGTCTCCCAGAGTTTGCTCAAACTCATATCCATTGAGTCGGTGATGCCATCCAACCATCTCATCCCCTGTCGTCCCCTTCTCCTCCTGCCCTCAATCCTTCCCAGCATCAGGGTTTTTTCCAATGAGTCAGCTCATAAAATGAGAATGTTCAAATCACATCTTATTAACTGTTAAATCCCAAAGTCAGTTTGGGCCACATTACTGATTGCTCTGTATGAAGTGAGGTACTTGCTCTGTAGTAAGCGAGGTACTGTTAAGGCCAATATATGGAAAGACTACTACCTCTTTCTGTGGAGCTTACAACCTTCAGAGAATCACAGGATAGCTATTTATTTTTGTATTTATGTAAATTATATATATACATACAGAGTGTTAAAACATAAAAACAACATATGGTTTAGAAGAATTTCCCTAAGTGCTTGAGGCATCTCTGGATACAGAAATGGCATGGCTGCTAATAACACAGATTCCTCAGTGAACAGAGATCACACCCTCAGCAACTCTCAGAATCTGTGAGATGAGGGGCTCTTTAGGAAAGGGTACCATTCCACATTCACACCCCGGCTTTCCACTTCTACTCATGATGATAATTTGCCATTTTTAAAGAAGGTTGGGACTTCCCAGGTGGCTCAGTGGTGAAGAATCCACCTGCCAATGCAGGAGATGCAGGAGATACAGGTTTGATCCCTGGGTCGGGAAGATCCCCTGGAGGAGGAAATGGCAGCCCACTCCAGTATTCTTGCCTGGAGAATACCATGGACAGAGGAGCCTGGCAGGCTACAGTCTAGGGGTTCGCAAAGAGTCAGACATGACTGAGCAACTGAGCATGCACAAAGAAAATCGATCTGGTGGATAAGCGGAAAAACAAAGTGACAGAGCAGGAGAGAACAAAACTTGCTTAAGGGATCCAGCCTGTCCTTTTGAGTTGAAACTAGCCTAAGATACTGACCTGTATCATACAGAAAATTTGACAAATTTAGCAGAACTTGAGGCTTAAGCTTCCAAATCAGAAATGTTTAGAGGACTGCATAGAACCAGCTCCTAATGAGTCTAATCATCTCTCTTGCTAATCAGGCAGAAACAGATAAAAAATAAAAAGTTAAAGAAAACCAAAGAGGGAGGAAAAATAAGAGGGAGAATGAATTGAGAGCTACAAGATTCTGTCTACCTGCCAGGGTTGTGTTTTTATACCATCTTGGTAACAGCCAAGGGGAAGAGACTTCTTTTTTTAACCTTTTATTCTGTATTGGGTTATAGCTGATTAACAATGTTGTGAAAGTTTCAAGTGAACAGTCGTGCATGTACATGTATACATTGTCCCCCAAACTCCCCTCCCTCCAGGCTGCTACATAACACTGAGCAGGATTCCCCATGTTAGGTCCTTGTTGATTATCCACTTTAAATAGAGCCGCATCACTCAGTCCTGTCCAACTCTGCGACCCGATGGACTCTAGCCCGCCAGGCTCCTCTCTCCGTGGAATTCTCCAGGCAAGAATGCAGGAATGGGTTGCCACGCCCTTCTCCAGGGGATCTTCCTGACCCAGGGATCAAACCCGGGTCTCCCACATTGCAGACAGATTCTTTACCATTTGAGCTACTTGGGAAGCTAACACACACATGTCCATTCCCAAACTCCCTCCATATTCCTTCCTCCTGTCCTTCCCCTGTCCTTCCCCCAGGCAACCATAGGGTTGTTCTCCAAGCCTATGAGGAGAGACTCTTCTTAATTTCGTGTCATAGATAGGGAAACTGAGGTTTTAGGGTTGAAGGGATTTGCCCAGGGTCGTGCAGCTAGGACGTGGTACTAACAGTCTGTATCCGGCTCTTTCTGACACAGGAAAAGCTTTCTGTTCTTTTCCAACCCTAAGTGGAAAGCTTTCTTGAGAGACTCCGCAGCACTGCCAAATGGCCTTTGCAGTCTCCGGGTACATCTTGCATTGATGCTTGGCAGAAACCGTGGAAACCAAAGGTGAGCAGTGTGGCCAGAGCCCGGCTGGTGGCTTTGCTTCTCCCTCCTCACTGCTGCTCGGCAAGCAGCACAGTCACCGCTTCACACATTAGGCTCCGTTGGTTCTTTGCACCGCAGTGTAGCCCCAGTGCCTATCACACACAAGGCAATTGATTTTCCCAATATTCTCTCATTTTGGGCATGGACTGAATGCAACCAGAGAGACTAAGCCAGGATTGTATCAAGGACTTCTGCCTGGGTCTGTGCAGAGCGATGTGCGGTTGCCATAGCAGCAATCAATCTGCTGAATAACTGGTAACATAAACTGATTCAAAGGCAAAGACTGATTTGGGTCAGGGAATCGCACTCTATAAAAAAAAAACTTCTCTGTGACTTCTGTGGATTTTTTAGCCTTTATGGTTGGCCCTAGAAATGCAGGTGAGTGAATGCTCAGAGGCAGGAGGAGTGTGTGTGCCTCAGGAGATGAGACATGTGCTGTTTCCAGGCAGTTAGAACTGGTAATTCTATGGCCCATGCTGTACCCTTGCTCTTCTGCTGTATAGAAATTCTCAGGGGCTTAGGATCAGAGACCAGTCAAAAGTCATGGTGTCCAGTTATTGAGTTCTCCCCATGTCCTGGGATGCCTCTCACTGCACTACAGGCTTTTGGTCAAGAATCTCGCAAAATGGAATTTATCACCACGTGTTTACAGTTGCAGACACTGATGCCCAGACTCGAGGCACCAGCCGCGGTGGGTTCAGGATTCAATCTGAGATCTGCTTAATGTAGCTACTAGGCCCTCCCCGTCCTGCCATGAAGCTTCTCTTCCTTGAACTTCCTAAAAAAGGAAAGTACATTTCTTCTTGGCCACTCCCATAGCAAGATGCCCTGTTCTGATTATGCATCGTATATTGTGAAATGTTTGCTAATTATTTTTTATCCCCCAGGAAAACTAAATCTTGGAGCAAGAGGACTTGACATTCCCAGAGCTAGTGCCACTCAGTTTGGGCAATTCAAGTTGTCATTGCTAAAAAGGGAAAAAAGCTATTTTTTTCTTTTATTAATGGATTTTATTACCATACAGGGGCTTCCCTCATAGTTCAGTTGGTAAAGAATATGCCTGCAATGCAGGAGGCCCCAGTTTGATTCCTGGGTTGGGAAGATCCACTGGAGAAGGGATTGGCTATCCACTCCAGTATTCTTGGGCTTCCCTTGTGGCTCAGCTGGTAAAGAATCTGCCTGTAATGCAGGAGACCTGGGTACCATCCCTGGGTTTGGAAGATCCTCTGAAGAAGGGAAAGGCTACCCACTCCAGTCTTCTGGTCTGGAGAATTCCGTGGATTCTGTCGTCCATGGGGTAGCAAAGAGTCAGACATGACTGAGCGACTTTCTTCATTGTTGTTCATTGTTAGAACAATACCAAGTATTCTGCTCTCTCCATTGTAATCTAGCCAAGCTGTTAGGTAAACCTGGACTATGAGAAAGCTTTTCTGAACCATAGTAAGAGGTTCAGTTCAGTTGCTCAGTTGTGTCCAACTCTGTGACCCCATGAACTGCAGCGCACCAGGCCTCCCCGTCCATCACCAACCCCCGGAGCCTGTTCAAACTCATGTCCATTGCATTGGTGATGCCATGCAACCATCTAATCCTCTGTCGTCCCCTTCTCCTCCCATCTTCAATCTTTGCCAGCATGGCGTGTTATAAAGCAGAAAACACTGACTTAATGTCTCTGTTGAGTTATGGACTTTTTCACTTTCCAGCAGTGTGATCTTGGGCATTGTACTTCTATTATTTAGGCCTAGTCTCCACTCTGTAAAAAGGGGATGATGGTGGCCATGGTGGTTGTCATGACGATGGTGATACCACCACCTGACTCTCAGTGGCCTGGAATGCTCTTCAGAGTGAGATAAAGGTTAAATTTGTCACACAGCTTGAGAAGTAAAAATGTCTGCAGATTCCTTTGTATCAGGGCATATATTCCCTCATCCCTGAATTGTAATTTTCATTCTTTTGCTTAGTGGCTCTGAATGAAGTGTTTGTAGGATGAATGAAGTCTAGGAAAGCACTTCAGAGAGTGCCTATCACATGGTTATGGTGATATATATTAGTTTCTTATTTAAGCAGAGCTTAACAATTATTGGGGGCTTCCCTGGTGGCTCAGATGGTAAAGCGTCTGTCTGCAGTACGAGAGACCCAGGTTCGATCCCTGGGTTGGGAAGATCCCCTGGAGAAGGAAATGGTAACCCACTGCAGTACTCTTGCCTGGAAAATCCCATGGACAGAGAGGAGCCTAGTAGGCTACAGCCCATGGGGTTGCAAATAGTCGGACACGACTGAGCAATTTCACTTTCACATTAACAATTATTAGATCATTCTTCATCTTTAGATCTAGTTTGTAGGTGCTGGTTAGGTTTGGTAGTCCAGAGGAATTTGAGCCCTGAGAGCCCAGAGGAAGGAGATGAAGACCTGCCTTTGTGTTTTCTGTTCCCTTATTTCTGACTCTGTGACTGAAGGTCAGGAGTCGAGGCGAGCGCCGTGAACCGCAGTCCCGTCTGGAAGCCTCACCTTTCCGGGGTCCGCAGCCACAAAGCTGGGTCAAGTACCGTGGAAGTGAACTTTATGCGGCGTGTGGTTTGACTCTGCCATGCCAGCTGGAATACACCTTTAGATGCTGCGTAGGTGAGTTCATTTGGGGGATCTGACTATTTGGCAGCCTCTCAGCTGAATGACAATTTCTGGTGGAAAGGTAGTCTTCATGCCAGCTCTTTTCACATGGACTGTCAGTGAGCCTCATACAGGCAGGGCTGGGCTGCATTTTCAGCTTGTGACCTGGAGGTGAAAGTTCTGCCCCTTCCTTCTCATCATTCTTCCCCATGAGGTGGTAGTTTTACATTGACCTCTAGCCCCTCGACTGGTTTTCTACAGCGCTGCTGTAATTTGTGGCTTCAAAATAAGTGCTCCATTTTTTTTTTCCCTGTGTGTGGACATTGATTTTTTGTTTTTTTTTTTCTTTGTAAACCTGGAATGTAAGCAGAGCCTGTGCTTGCTATCTGAATATCTCTAATTAGATTGACTTGCACAGATCTTCCAATTGACTTTCATAGATTGAATCCAAGTCTGCCACTGTGTCAGAGGGGAAATGAGATGTCCTGGCCTCCCAAGTTATCTTCGGTGCTTTTGTCTGAAAAGCAGGCAGATTTCCCAAATTCAAGATCCAGCGGTAGGTAAGCGAGAGTTGCCGAGAGCCTGGAGGCAGGATGTAATCATCACACAGGAAATCATCTCTGCCGTGAGAAAACGGAGCCGTCAATGAAGCGTGAGTCTCCTTCCCAGGGAGGTCATATATGTTACGGGGCCCCGGCAGCCTGCCTCTCTGATGATGGTTAGAGTCGAGGCTGCCACCCAGGCCTTCCTATCTTTTTTCCATTTTGGTTCTTTTTCCTCTTATAGTCTACCGAGCTTTGTTTTACTCCAGCTCTCTGTATTCTACCAATTAAGCCCCAAACTGGCAGCGAAGACAAAATAGAAATGCAGGGAAGGGGGCGGTGAGAAAATGGACAAAGGCAAATGAGAATAAAGGTGAAAATTACTCCTGTCTTCCTTCCCACGCCGTTTCTCTCCTGGCGGCTGTGCTGAGCAAAGGAGAGACCAAGCTTTGCGTGGCAAGGAACCAGTAACTTACCAGGTTTGAGTCCCAGGCAGTCTGGATCAAAACTGCAGCAGGCGACATCTATAATGTGAACACATCTTCCTACCGTCCCTTCACTGCTCCCAAACACACCTGGGCTCCTCCACCTGGAACAGTATTGAGCAACACTCTAACCCTGATCAAGGCTTATTCTCTCCCTGTGCATGTTTCCTAAGGAGACCAGGTTTCACACTTTGCTTGAAAGGATGATTATGAGTTTTGGAGGCAGATAAGGGGGAAAGGGCATGCCTTAAGAAGGGAGATTGTATATAAAGGCATAGAGGTGGGATTTGTGAAGGATGGCTGTGCAGTGTGGGATGGTTCAAACAGAGGATGGATCATGGTTGAGGATGAAGTTGAGGTCAGTGAGAATGACACCAGGGAAAGTGAGGTGCCAGTTTTAGAGGTTTGGGGCTCTCTCTTGTAGACTCATCAGTGTCTAGTGAAACAATTTAGGTCACCTGCTGCTGACTCATTCGTGGCCTATAGAATTGTAGTCTACTCTGGAGTACCCTGTTTCCTTTCTCCCTCTAGGAGGTATCCCTCAAGGCTGGCCCACTGCTGTAAAAACAGCTCCCAAGCTCAGTCACTTTGTGCATTTGCTCCCTCCCATTGAGTCTAATGCAGGTGAGGGCAGACGTGTGTGGAGGGTTGTGATGACTGTGCTCCTTGCAGTCATTCCTGGTCCCAGACTCCCCTAGGAATTCCACTCACATTGCAGTGGCCAGAACTCAGTTGCAAGTTCTGCACTTGATCCAGGGGGAGCTGGAAATGTGAGGAGGGAAGGTGTGTGCCAGGATAAAAGCAAGTGAAGTGTGGGGAACACCTGGCTGGAGCGCACATGCACGTGACTATAGTAATCCACGACATTCGCCTCTGAGAGAGGTGTCACCCAGCCACAAGTTGGGCTTTCTGGTTCTGGGACATCGTGTTATCACAACTATTTATTCCTTTATGAAATTTAACTGATTCAGTTTGGGCTCATAGTTGGGCTTATTTGCTTAGATTTTCTATATCTGCTCCTTATGCAGAATTTGTTTTTTCATCTTTGTCCCTTCCCTATTTAATAAAGCTCTTATAGAGTGAAAGTGTTTCTACCTTCTTCTTTCACTCTTGTAAAAGTGAGGATTGTGAAGCAACCTTCAAATTGCAAATGCAACATGCAATAGTCTGTCAAAAATAGTTTTCTCTATTACTTTAGTGGAATCCTAAATAGAAGGTAAATCAGAAGCCCGTGAAAGGCTGAAAAACAGGAAGATACTGTGTTCAGATTGCATTTATAATAGAAGGAACTGGAGAAATCATTTCAATTTGATTGTGTTTATAAACATGACTTTGTTGTGCCTTTTATCCTAATCTTCGTATATAACATTTGCTGTTCTCTCCCTGTGCCCAACGAACAGATAAGTCTGTCAAATAAGTCACATATTTTGTTTTGTTCTGTCACCTCCACACCTCTTTATTTAATCTATGCAATCAGGAATGTGTTATACAGAACATAATTAGCACTGCCAATGGACCAGCAATGAGATTGCATCTCTCTGTGTGTGTGGAAAAACAAAGAGATGCTTCTGGGTAAGGAAATAGATTTTAGTTTCAAGTTACGCAGGGACTGTTACAAACCCAAAGGATAGGAATTGTTAAAATATGAAATGTATTTGGTAATATCGTTTGATAACAGGGTTTTTCGGTTTCTCTTTTCATCTCTTCCATCGTCCCTCTCCCCTCTCCTCTGCTCATCAGTTTAGGAGAATCACAGTGAGACATGAGGTGCTGGGTGCCTCCTTTGGCCACCAGAATTGTTGTTTAGTCAGTAAGTTGTGCCTGCCTCTTTTGCAACCCCATGCGCTGTAGCCCTCCAGGCTTCTCTGTCCATGGGATTTCTCAGGTAAGAATACTGGAGTGGGTTGCCATTTCTTTCTCCAGAGGATATTCCCGACCCAACCCAAGGATGGAACCCATGTCTCCTGCCTTGGTAGGTGGGTTCTTTACCACTGAGCCTCCAGGGAAGCCCTTGTCACCAGGATAACTTTCCTTAAAGAAACGCAGGTCATTAAACTCCTATTCATCCTTCAGGTATCAACTCAGATGACTCTGACCAATGAGGCGGGGCTTGGAACTCCTGTACCCCACTTCCTCAGCCCCCATGTTCTCCATGCAACATGGAACATGCTTCGTTGTCTCATGGCACTCTTATTTTTAATTTTTGTTTTATATTGGAGTATAGCTGATTTGATGATGCTGTGTTAGTTTCAAGCGTGCAGCAGAGTGATTCAGTTATGCATTTACATATATATATTCTTTTTCAAATTCTTTTCTCTTTGAGGTCATTACAGAGAATTGAGCTGAGTTCCCTACTGTATAGCACAGGGAACTCTGCGCATATACTCTTAAAACTGTTTTCCAGTGAATGATCTGTTGTCATGGATCCATCCTGGAAGCTAGCGCGGTGCCCAGTGCATGGTTGACACTCATGTTTGAAGGAATGAGTGAATGGAAGTGTAGGGTAAATAGGAGAGGTTCTAGAAACAGGTACAGCTGCAGTTCTACTTTGACTCGGCTGATTCCTAGCTTCAGTTTGGTGGGTAATGTATTTAATCTTTACATGACCCAGTCACCAGAGCTACAGAATAAAAGTGGTAGGTCTTAAATGCACAGTGGTTCTGAGGATTAACTGAGACAATGGACATGCAGCCCATGTGAGAATTTCTGTCACAGGCATGTGACTCAAATGTCGGTTCTGTAGTCTGTGGACAACAGTGGAGAATTTGGAGCACGAAAGTGACAGGATGAAAGTGGTGCTTTGTGAAAGTTGCATCTGGTGGCCTGATGCAGTAGAGCTGAGGAAGAGAGTAAAGAAACTTCTGCAGGGTTCTTATTGTGAGGGGAAGAGGCCTGATCTTGTTTATAGTTAGAGTCTGAGATGCCACCTCTGGATGGGCTGGGTCATTTTGTCCAACTCTGTAAGTGGCGTATGAATGTGGCATCCACTCAGTGAGCACCCGCCTCCGCCTCCTTACTGAGCTGTTGGCTGATTTGCCAGCAGGTGCTGGCTTGGGTTAGTCAGGCTCATAACCAAATGGGGAACAGGGAGTCAACCTTCTTGCAAAATGAGTTTATTTTAAGGATATTTTGCAAATGAAACAGGGAGATTGTAAGGCTCCAAGACAGTTACTCTGTGCCTCTGGACTCTGCCCACTTCACTGTCATGGTGGGCTGGCTTCTCTCTCTTTACTATTTTATTTCTTGTCTATTTACTTTATTTCTTGCCTATTTACTCTTTTATTTCTTGCCAGTGACCCATCAAACTTCTCTAGTCCAAATCACACAGGGTGGTTGTCTGTCTTAGTTCCCATCAACCACATTTAGAATGTGTTTTGTGCTAGACCAGCTCATGGGTCTTCAGCTAGGCTGGAAATGAACATCCTTTGGGATTTTTCTTTTCCTTCACAAAGAAAGCCACCGGGATAAACTAGAAAGGGACACCAAGGGTAGAAGACAACATGACCACCATGCCCAGGACAGAGCAGTTGAGAAGGCCTCACGACATCCCTGATGTGATTGGAAAAACTGGTCCTAACTGTTGACATCAACATGGCTTGGTGTGATGGCAGGGGCCCAGCGGCATAAGCAAGCAAAGGAACAGGGCTTCAGAAACATCTCACAGGAGGTAAGAGATCATCAGAGTATTCTGTGAAAAATGCATCTAGTGATTCAAAAAATAATTACTGGTGCCTTCTTTGTGCCAAACACTGTACTAGTACTGAAGACATAGTGGTGGACAAGACGGAAGGCCTGCCTGCAGCTTATGCTGTAATGCTGGAAGGCAATGAAAAGATGAGCAAATAAATATGTGATGTCATATCAGGTGGAGATAAGCCTAGGAAGACAAATACGGTAGCATAAGGGGTCACTGGATGAGGTTGATCCCCAGTCCCATTTACTCTTCCACAGGGACACAAAGACAGACTATATTTCCCAACTTTTTCTTGGAGTTCAGCTGTGACCATTTGACGGTGGGTTGCAGACCTGTGGGTTCTTCTCTACTTTGGCTGGCCTGAATGGAGACAGCTCCCAGGACAACCATGGGCATCCTGTGTTAAAAATAGTGGAGCCACAAGTCCATCACTGCATGGAGGATAGCAAGCCTTCTAGGAGTGCCTGCATCTTGTGGTTAGGCCGATGAGACATCAGCTGTCATGTCGTTAAACCCAGTGATTCTCAGAGTAGGGTCCTTTGACCAACAGCATCAGCATCCCTTGGGATGGTGTTATAAATGCAAATTCTTGGGCCCTACCTTAGACATACTAGATCAGAAGCTTGGAGGGGTGAGCCCTGCTATCTGGATTTTATCTGTTACATCAGTTGGTATTATTTTTAATTAATACAGAGAGTAATTTGAGTGGTGAGGGTGGGGTTAGCAACTTGAAATGGCATGGTCATGGAAAGCTGTTCTGGGGTATGCCATTTTAATTGAGGGAAGGAGGGAGCCACCTGAAGATATAGGCAGATCATTTTAAGTGATGGAAAGCAATTGCAGTGAACTTAAGGGAACAAGTCTGGTTGCATAAAATAGGAGATCAGCATGGTCAGACTAGAATGATGGTAAAAAAAGAGCAGGAGAGATCAGAGTGGAAAGCCAAGGCTGATCACATAGGGCCCAAGATGGCAGGGCTGGGGCTTCTTCAGTGACCCTTTCTAAGTGCAATGTGACTTACATGTTGAACAGATTTTTTTGTGTGTATGATGTTTTTTTACTGTGGTAAAGTATTGTTGTAGTCACTAAGTTGTGTCCGACTCTTTGCAACCCAAGGAATTGCAGCACGCCAGGCCTCTCTGCCCCTCACTATCTCCTGGAGTTTGCCCAAGTTCATGTCCATTGAGCCAGTGATGCTATCCAACCATCTCATCCTCTGCTGCCTCTGGTTAAGTATATAACATAAAACTCATCATTCTAACCATTTTTAAATGTACAATTTAATGACATGAAGTACATTCAGGGTGTTGTGCATCTATCACCACTATACATTTCCAGAACCTTTTTATCATCCCAAAGAGAAACTCTGTATCCATTAGTCCCCACTCCCCTCTCCTTCCTAGCCCCTGGTAACCTCTATTATATTTTCTCTCCCTCTGGATTTGACTATTCTCGGTACTTCATGTAAGTAGAATCATAATATTGGCTCTTTTTTTGACTGGCTTATTTCACTTAGCATTAATGTTTTCAAGGTTCATCCAATCCATTTCCCTGGTGGCTCAGATGGTAACCAATCTGCCTGCAATACAGGAAACCTGGGTTCGATCCCTGGGTTGGGAAGATCCCCGGGAGGAGGGCATGGCAATCCACTCCAGTACTCTTGCCTGGAGAACCCTGTGGACGGAGGAGCCTGGCGGGCTATGACTGAGCGACGAAGCCCAGCAGGTTATGCGTGTGTCAGTATTTCCTCCCTCTTTAATGTTGAATAGTGTTTCATTGCATTTTCTCTTTATTCACTCATCCGGTGATAGAAATTGGGTCATTTCCCCATTTTGGCTATTGTGAATAATGCTGTTATGAATATGGGTACACAGGTAGGCCTGTGAGTCTGGACTTTTAATTTTTCTGGGCCAGCAGACTCTATAAGTGCTCTGGTGCTGTATCCATCCTGAGGATGAGGTGGTGTGTGGGATCTGAGCCAGTTGTGGCACTTACTTGGGTGAGGGAGGAGACAAGTGAAGATCAGTTGTGATCTCTTGGAGTGACAGGGCATGCTCATGTAAAGTACCTAGAAGGATCACCAGGTGGGGTCAAGGAAGGCCTCCTTCCTGGAGGAGGTGATGTTGAAGTCAGTCTGAAAGAAAAAATAGAACTTAGGTGAAGAGGAGAGAGAAGGGCATTCTAGGGAGATAGTGGGGCACCAAAGCAAAATAGGTGTGTGTGCATGTGTGTGTTCCTCTGCAGAAGCCCCTGTCAGCCAGGAAAGATGAAGAACTGAGGGTGAGATGGGAGATGAGGTTGAAGAGATAAGCAAGGGCCTGGCCGCAGAGAACCTGGCTAGAGATGTTAAGGAGCTTGACACAAATCCGTTAGGGCATCAGTCCCTCTTCTTGACTGCCTTTGAGAATCACTCAACAGCTTTCGAAAAAAAAAAAACAACAAAAAAACACCAATGCAGAGCCTGAATTCCACCCCCCATAGATTCTGGCTTAATTGGTTTGAGTTGGAGCCAGGACACGGGCATTTCTGATATTTCCCAGGTATTTCTAGTGTGTAGCCAGCGTTGAGAAGTACAGCCTTGGGCCATGGGGAAGCTCTTAGAAGGTTTTAAGCAAGGGAGGAGCAAGATAAGATTCTTTCTTCACCATGTATTTCAATGGAAATTGAAGTTTATGGCTGATGAGCCTTTTGGGGAAAGAGGTCTTTTCCTGTTCTCTGAGGCTCAGTTTGTTCCACTCTGAAGTGAAGACACGACTTCCATCCCTCAAAGGCTGCTGTAAGGAGCAGATGGGGAGTAGGCAGTGACAGAAAGAAAGCCCAGGCAGGACCCCCTTCATATAAACAGCTTTCCATTGACATGGCAGAATCCCCGAGAATCAATGACCGAACTTGGGGCTGAATCCCCAGGGCTCAGCGCTAGCCGGGGGTCCAGAGCTTCTCTGGCCTTGATGCTTTGCCAGCATCAAAAAGCTCTGCCTCCTTCCCTTACCCAGAGACCTCCTGGTGCACGGGATCCAGCTAGAGTTGGTTTGAGGGCAATGAGAAGTGCAGGCTGACGCAGCTGTGTGTGCGTGCTGACTTCATCTCGGGTTGCATGCTGTGGTGTTTGCTTGTGTTCGTGTCAATCTGGAGGAAAACTCCTACCACGGAGCCCTTCACCTCTTCCCTTCCCATCCCATCCCAGGAGGGAGGCCGATGACCGGGTTCAAGCCACAGAATGAGCAGCCAGATTCTGCTTTGGATCTTAGGGGGTGGCACGGCAGTCCTTGGTTTTCTGGGGTAGGGAGTGGTGATCTTTCTTCTCTACCTTTACCGCCCCTAGAGAGCCTGAACCACGCCCGTGGCCATTTTGTGCTTGAACATCTTGGAAAGTAGAAAGTGTTAATTGCTCAGTCAGCCAGTCAGTCCCTTCAGTCGCTCAGTCATGTCTGACTCTTTGCGACCCCATGAATCGCAGCATGCCAGGCCTTCCTGTCCATCACCAACTCCTGGAGCCTACTCAAACCCATGTCCAACGAGTTGGCGATGCCATCCAACCATCCCATTCTCTGTCGTCCCCTTCTCCTCCTGCCCCCGATCCCTCCCAGCATCAGGGTCTTTTCCAATGAGTCAACTCTTCGCATGAGGTGGCCAAAGTATTGGAGCTTCAGCTTCAGCATCAGTCTTTCCAATGAACACCCAGGACTGATCTCCTTTAGGATGGACTGGTTGGATCTCTTTGCAGTCCAAGGGACTCTCAAGAGTCTTCTCCAACACCATAGTTCAAAAGCATCAATTCTTCAGCACTCAGCTTTCTTCATAGTCCAACTCTCACATCCATACATGACCACTGGAAAAACCATAGCCTTGATGGACCTTTGTTGGCAAAGTAATGTCTCTGCTTTTTAATATGCTGTCTAGGTTGGTCATAACTTTCCTTCCAAGGAGTAAGCGTCTTTTAATTTCATGGCTGCAATCACCATCCACAGTGATTTTGGAGCCCAAAAAATTAAAGTCTGACAGTTTCCACTGTCTCCCCATCTGTTTGCCATGAAGTGATGGGACCAGATGCCATGATCTTAGTTTTCTGAATGATAAGCTTTAAGCCAACTTTTTCACTCTCCTCTTTCATTTTCATCAAGAGCCTTTTTAGGTCCTCTTCACTTTCTGCTATAAGGGTGGTGTCATCTGCATATCTGAGGTTATTGTTATTTCTCCCAGCAATCTTGATTCCAGCTTGTGCTTCCTCGAGCCCCGCATTTCTCATGATGTACTCTGCATATAAGTTAAATAAGCAGGGTGACAATATACAGCCTTGACGTACTCCATTTCCTATTGGGAACCAGTCTGTTGCTCCATGTCCAGTTCTAACTGTTGCTTCCTGAGCTGCATACAGGTTTCTCAAGAGGCAGGTCAGGTGGTCTGATATTCCCATCTCTTTCATAATTTTCCACAGTTTATTGTGATCCACACAGTCAAAGGCTTTGGCGTAGTCAGTAAAGCAGAAATAGATGTTTTTCTGGAACTCTCTTGCTTTTTTGATGATACAGGGGATGTTGGCAATTTGATCTCTGGTTCCTCTGCCTTTTCTAAAACCATCTTGAACATCTGGAAGTTCACAGTCGTGTCCAACTCTTTGTGACCCCAGAGTAGCCCTCCAGGCTTCTCTGTCCATGGGATTCCCCAGGCAAGGATACTGGTGTGGGTTGTCATCTCCTTCTCCAGGGAACGAAGCTGGGTCTCCTGCACTGCAGGCAGATTCTTTACTGTCTGAGCCTCCTTTACCACTCCTAGAAGGCCTGAACCATGCCAGTGGTTACTTTGTGATTTGAACATCTTAGGTGGACAGAAAAATGTGTATTCAATTGACCAAGGATCAGTTAGGATTTATTTTGCTGAAAAGAGAAGAAGGAAGATGAAGACGACTTGAGTGACCTTGAGACCTGCAGGGAAATGGAGTGAGATGGGGTCTCTGTACTCATGCAAGTTAATATAATGACTTAGCCTTGTCCTATGTTTGTGATCATTGTGTGTTGAAGTTGCACCCAGAGTAGTGAAATTCCAAGCCTCTCCTACCCACTGACAGTAGAGTCAAGCTTGATGTGGGAGTGTCTGGGGTGGGGCATCCAAAATCGCCAGCGGAGTCAGAAGTATACATCTAAATCTTGCACAGCCTTTACACCGAGGTCATGTGTAAAGTCTAAATCATTGCAAACCTCAGCTCTCTTCCATTCATCTTGGTAATTGAGTGCATACACACTCAGTTACTCAGTCATGTCCAACTCTTTTTGACCCCGTGGACTGCAGCCCACCAGGCTCCTCTATCCATAGGATTTCCCAGGCAAGAATACTGGAGTGGGTTGCCATTTCCTCCTCCAGGGGATCTTTCCAACCCAAGGATGGAACCCACGTCTCCTGTGTCTCTGACATTGCAGGCTTCTTTACCACTGAGCCATGAAGGAAGCCCAGATAATTAAGCAGTTGAGGGTAATTTGGGGGGATCCTAGATCCAAAGGCCTTAATGTTAGAGGGCAGCCTTTCTGTTCTTTCCAGTTGGGAAACTTCATTTTGTTAGCTGGATTTAGTTTGAGATTTTGTACTATCCTTTCCCAGTGTAACTGATTCACTCTATTTTAAAATAGCATCATGGGGTTAATAGTGCATCCGGGCAAGCATTACAGCCTGGGGCTGTCTGTGGGGTTGTCCTGGAGCCATGGCCCGGCAGGGGGCCCGTGATTCCTCACCTCGGTAACAGGGCCTGGCCATGCATGCATGCTCAGATGATGGGCCATCTGTGCCTTGCCTGGCACCAACTCACAGAGCACCTCACTTGACAAATGAAAGGTGAGGAAGCCTTAGGCTCTCTTGCTTCTTAAGAAGAATGTGGGAATCAGTCCCCTTAGAGTCAGGCCAGCATGAGGAACTAAGAGAAAGAACTCTACTGCAAATATACCAGACGTGTTTTTTCTATGTTACTTCATTGAACCCTCACTAACCTTGTGAGGTGGGTATTTTTATCCTTGTTTTATAGATTGACATATCAAAATTACAAATGACTGAGCAACCTACCCTAGCTTGCACAGCTGGATTGGTGGCACCCCAGATTCAAAGCCAGGCCTGATGTGCTGGGCTCCATACCTGGGTTTTTCAAAATGTCAACTGCTGACATTGATGGATGGTAGTTCTTTGTTGTTTGGGGCTGCCCTGTGCTTGTAGACATTCTAGTAGTGTCCTTGGTTTTTATTCTAGATGATAATAGTACCCCCCACCCCCTAAAAAAAAAACCCGCTTGAAATAACCAAAAATGCCCCCTGGCAGACAAAACCCTTCCAATCCCAGTTGAGAATCACTGTCTTAGAATAATACATGTGCATGTTCATGCATACAATAATACATGCACATGTTCATGCATGCTAGGTCGCTTCAGTTGTGTCTGTCTCTTTGCAATGCTATGGACTGTAGCCTGCTGATCTCCTCTGTCCATGGGATTCTCCAGGCAAAAATACCGAGTGGGTTCGCCTTGCCCTCCCGACCCTGGGATTAAACCCACGTCTCTTATGTCTCTTCCATTGGCAGTCAGGTTCTTTACCACTAGTGCCACCTGGGAAGCCCACAATAAAACTTAAGTTTTCTCAATTCTCACAACAACCCCATACACCAGGTCTATCATCATTTCCCTTTTGAAGATAAATATACAGAACCTAGAAAAACTGTAAGTTGATCCATGTCATACAGCTTGTAAATCAATTGGGAATACATGGCATCTCTCTCTTGTTTTTTCTTTCTAGGTTTCTAAGGCGGTGGAGCCTATATTAAGACTCAGTGTAATGCTAGAGTTCTTTTTCCTTGCCACTTTACCAGGAATCTGAAAAACGTAGTGTTTGTGAGAATAACCTGGGGGAGCTTGTTAAAATTCATATTCCTGATAGATAGATTTGAATCCAGTAGACCTGCGGGGGTGCAGGGCTGTGTATTATAAAACACTCCCACAAGGCTTGGGGGGTGCCGTGGTTCAGGGAACCTTCTTTGAGAAGCACTGAATTACTTGGCTGTGTCTGAAGTGACCCCAAGATAAAAATTCAGGAGAAAGAATGGAGATGGCAAGTGGAAGTGAAAGGAGTTTGAGATGAGACCTGATGAGCAACTCCTTGTAGACTTCTGTTTAATTACCATAAAGGGTGCTAAATGTGTAGTTTATCCAGGGACCTACCATGCCGGGAAGAAAGGTCTACAGACCTTGGGATGATATGTCCTACACATTCAAATCCCTATCCATCCCCAGCTAAGGTTGCCTGGGCTGCCTAATTTGGAAGCTTAGTGCATCCTGAAATTCTAAAAATGGTTACACTTAAACAAAAACAGCTGTGTCAATTCCCAATTTCCGTTCCATTCAGTTCACAGCCTCCCCTCTTCTCTTAGAGGTGCTGGGAGGGATACAAGTGCGTGTGCGCGCACACACACACACACACACACACATAGCTGCCTCTCTCTCACTCTCACTGGAGTTCATTTCTCCATGGAGAGGGAATGTTTCTAGTTTTCCAAAAAGGAATCACAAACATGAGAAGCTACAAGAGCGCAGACTACAATAAAATGCTGCAATATGCTTTCAAGCTGGAGCAACTCAAAAGCTGGGAAGAGAAAGCGGCAGCATGATGCCTATTTTTATCTTCAACTATAATCTACCCACTTGTAGTTTCATAGCTGTCAGGAGGCATAAAAGGACACGTAATCAGCCTAACGTTGTCTGCTCGCATCCTCCACCCATGTGACACGGATGTGGGTGTGTGTGCACACTTATTTTAAAACAGCTGTCAGAGGATTTGACTGAATTCACACCTAAAGCCAGACTCTTTTTTTTTTTTTTTTCAAGAACCCATCCTTTTATCCATTATTTCTTGGCAACCGGTCAGGAGGTGAAACGTGATGAAAACCCATTTTCTGAACATCTAGGAATAATGGTTACCGTGGGATGGTTGGAAGGAACAGCTGCTAACCTGGACACTAGTCACTGATCCAGTGACTGCCTGTCCTCTTTAGAGCGGGGTCAGAAATGGGCTGGTGCAAACTGCACAGCCCTGGGATCTGGAGGCCTGAACATCTGGCCTCATTCTGCTGCATACAAGCTCTGTGTCCTCTCTCGTTTCAGTGAACGTGAATACCAAGCACTACCGCATGGCAGAGGCTAAGGAGATGCTACCCATTAGCACTAATATTTCTGTTACTGCTGCTTTACTTGTATTAACATTTTAGAGATCGTAGTAGCAGCAGCAGCCGTAGCAGTAATGGAGGTTGTTTGGGGTTTGATTTCGCGATCCGTTTTGCATACTCTGTAGTTTTCCGTGGTTACTCTCGGGTGTTGGTAGCAGAGAGTGTCACATGAGTATTCCTTGTGCAGTGTCCCCGCAGTGTCCACAAAGGCAAGTCAGAAGAGTCACTTCCTTTATGGTGTGATGGTGAGAATTTGAAAAACTCTATGATGCCCTCGTGTTTCCCCTCAACTTGCTGGCAGATAAGGGGCTTAACATCTTCACAGAGAAGCTGAGTCCCTTGGAAGCTCCTGCTCTCAGAGGCTTCCTTTTAGCTGTTGCAGTGACATCTCAATAGATGGAGGAGCAGAGAGTAAGTTTGGTGCTGATTCTTCAGAGAGGCAAGAATTAGAGTCACACAGATCTCGCTTGGCGCACTGCCCTGCCTTTTATTAGCCACATGAACTTGTGCATGTCGTTGAACCTTTCAAGGACTCGGTTTCCTCATCTGTAGAATAATACCCTTCAGAGGGTTTTGGTGAGGTTCAAAGTGTAAGGATGCTCTGTAAACTCCATGCCAGATAACTGTTAGCTGGCTTTCCTGATGGTCCAAGACAGCAGAGGGAGGGATGGTCCAAGACAGCGGAGGGAGGGATGGTCCAAGGCAGCAGAGGGAGGGATGGTCCAAGACAGCGGAGGGAGGGATGGTCCAAGACAGCGGAGGGAGGGATGGTCCAAGGCAGCGGAGGGAGGGGTGGTCCAAGACAGCAGAGGCATGGTCCAGCCCTTTCTAAATCTGAAGTCTTAGGGAACCTGTTCACTCTCTGGGTTCAGAAGCATTTTCTGTACATGAGGTAATAGGGTTTTGGAGTGTAACTTTGACTCTCTGCTCTGCTGTAGCCTGCATGAGGACCTCGAGCCACCTAAAGCGTAGTCATTTCTTTGTGTGCAAGCTCATTACTGCGGCCACAGCGCCCGCAGAAGAGCAGCTGTCTGGGGGTGTGGGGGGGCTCTGGCTGGCTGAGGGGGCACCCAGGTAGGGCTGCTGCTCCGGAGCGTGTGCAGGGCACCATATGCCTGCCTGGAGTGTCCATGTGCTTCTCCTTATGATGCCTCGGGTCGAGAAAAAAAAGCCTGGACACACGAAAAGCTTTCACAGATTGGAAAGTGCACAGTTTGGGGGTGTTTAGCACTTCAGCACATGCTCTGTGACTGTGCATTCAAGACAGCATGTCAGGAGGAATTAGTCTGCAGTGGCCACATATGTCAGCCAGCCGGTGGGAGCATTTGCCTGACGCCCAGACTAGGGACGTGGAAGCAAAGGCTGCTTACCTGTAAATCCCCTCAAGGTTAGCACATCAGCAAGGTTGTCCAGCCTCTCGTGCTCCAGGCAGATGTTGGCGAGGAGCAGCGTGAGTGTGGTTGAGGAGGAAGTAACCAGGCAGTGTGAGGAGAAAGCAGAATCTCGTGTCTTTTGCTCTGAGTCAGACAAACAGAGGTGTCCCCTGCACGTACTGTCACACTCTTGATGACAGCCCTGCCAGCTGGGCAGTGTTAGCATCTGAATTTGCAGATGGGATAATCAAAGCTCAAAGAGGCCTTGTGACTTGAAAAATCAAAAGCAGAGGCTCATCCAAAGATCACTCAGAATCTGAGGTGTATCAATGCTCCTTCCCTTCCATAGGGCATGTGCTTAAAAAAAAATGCTATGGTTGACACTATAATGTCATTTACGAAAAAGAGAATAAGAATGATAGGGAAGTTCCCAGAGCATATTTTTCTCGTAATTTTCACTTTCAGAAGAGTTTCTTGGCATTTATCTTTTACTAAATATAGCACAAGATTGATAAATTACCAAAAGCGGAAGTGATAGAGTTCCAGCTGAGCTCTTTCAAGTCCTAAGAGAGGATGCTCTTAAAGGGCTGCACTCAATATGCCAGCGAATTTGGAAAACACAGCAGTGGTCACAGGACTGGAAAAGGTCAGTTTTCATTCTGATCCTCAAGAAAGGCAATGCCAAAGATGTTTAAACTCCCATACAGTTGCCCTCATCTCACATGCTATCATGGTAATGCTCAGAATCCTTCAAGCTAGGTTTCAGCAGTATGTGAACCGAGAACTTCCAGATATACAAGCTGGATTTAGAAAAGGCAGAGGAACCAGAGGTCAAATTGCCAGCATCCATTGGATCATAGGAAAAAACTGAAGGAGATTGTGTTAAATTCTCAAGCTTCACTCATTTTTAAAATGATAGAAGGTATAGTGTAATAAAGATATACTCACTACAAGGATGAGCATTTTTTAAAGTAAGCAGTAACTGGAAGTGTAGCCCCTATTAAAACAACGGTGGTTTAACAACAGTGGCTTTTCTTTCCTCAACAAGCATATCAGCGCTTACATATGTGATTGTCATCTTCAACGAGGAATCCCTGGCAGGCCCTGTTCCACAAGCAGTGTCCCTGTTCACACTTCACTGAATCCCTGTTGGGAGTTTCCTTCGTTCTCGTGAAGAAGGTCACTAACAGTGAGTGACTGCCGCTTGCCAGGTGGGTTTGACGAGCGGTCAAGGGCATGCTTAGGATTCTGTTGTCAAAGTCTAGGCAGCAGATGAGCTGAGGTCGAGAGCAGACATGGGAGAGGGTTGAAAGCACACGGTGACTGATCTGATGGGAGAGGGGAGGGGAGAAGCGTTTCCAGCTTGGGAAATCGTGTTGACGCTGCTACCACGGCTTCCTAACTGGATGTGGGAGGAATAGGCACGATTTCCTTGAGAGCTGGGAGGAGCGGTGGGAGTGGGCAGGATGCGTGCTCCCATCAAGACCTAAGGCATGCTGCGCTGGCATTTGAAGTTAGGAGGGCGTTCAGAACAGCTGTCCAAGAGTTGGGAGCTGGTGGTAGATGAGTGATCCGAGGAACCAAGTGTGATGGTTAATTTTATGTGTTAATCTGACTGGGCTAAGGGATGCCCAGTCAGCTGGTAAAGCATTATTTCTGGGTTCACCTTGTAAAGAAGTTTCCAGGGGAAACTCCCTCGGCCTCCCGACTCTGATTTATGCCAGCAGCCTCTCCACTCCCCTCCCATTCCCCCATCCAGGTTCGCAGGGCTTTGGCCTCAGACCGGGTGTTATGTCATCAGCAGCCCCAGTTCTGAAGTCTTCAGACTTGGACTGAATCTTACCATTGTCTCTCCTCAGTCTTCATCGTGAAGACAGCAGAGCTAGGGACTTCTTGGCCTTCACAGTTACATGAGCCAATCCCTACAGGAAGTCTCTCTCTCCTATATTTATGTGTATATGTGCTTCGTTGCTCAGTCATGTCTGCCTCTCTGTGACCCCATATGCTATAGCCAGGCTCCCCTGTCTCCAGGCAAGATTCTCCAGGCAAGAATACTGGAGTGGGTTGCCGTGCCCTCCTCCAAGGGAATCTTCCCAACCCAGGGATCGAACCCAAGTCTTCTGCATTGCAGGTGGATTCCTTACCATCTGAACCACAGGGAAGCCCAAGGATACTGGAGTGGGGTAGCTTATCCCTTCTCCAGGGGAACTTCCCAACGCAGGGGTCGACCCAGGTCTCCTGCATTATAGGTGGATTCTTTACCAGCTGAGCTGCCAGGGAAGCCCATATGTGTATATACATATATAGAGAGAGTGATACACATACATATGTGTATTAATATATTTATATATAAGTATTTGCATTTTATATATATCTCTTTGGTTCTATGTGTGGAGATAGAGATAAATACACTCACACATATATATGTGTATGTTTATATGTGTGTGCATATGTTTATATATTTCTGTATATCTCCTTTGGTTCTGCTGTTCCTCTGGAGTGTCCTAATACACCATGAAAGGAGAGAGAATGGATGGGAGAGTAAAAAATGAAGAGGAAGAAACACTGAAGCTTAGTGATGTTTAAAGGGTGTGTGAGGAAGGGGAGAGCTGTTAATAAGTCTTGAGTTGCGTCCCCGCCGTTTCAAGCATATCCTTGAAGACAGCCGGATTTAAGATGACTAAACCTTTGTCAGAAGAGGGAGAAGAGCAGGATCACGGTACTTAGATCAGTCATCTCATCCAGGCGTGGCCATACTAAAACTGTTAAAGAAGACCTGCTGATGCTAAGTGAAAATTGGATGTCAGCAGGCTTGTGTGCATGCACACACGTGTACATGCACACACAGAGCACCCCTCAGTCACACAGTCAACTGGTTTGGGCCAAATGGTCTGGACTCTGCTTTGAAGGGTAGATTTGGAAGAGAAAATTTTAAGCAAGTATTTAACTCTGCCTACTGAGGAGATCTCTGTTCTCTGGGATTCTGTGTTGTCAGCGAGTTCCAGAATAGCCTTAGAGTGTGGAAGGAAGTAGCAGCGTGGTGCAGAGCAGAGCAAGAAAAGGCCTTGCATCGGCACCCCCCGCCCCCCTCACCTTAGGTTCGGTGGCACCCAGGCTGCAGTTCAGGGAATTCTCCCTGGTGCTCACGTGTTGCTCCCTTCCTTGGCTGTCTGTGCCCTGTGCCACACCGTGTGGACTGAGTGTGATAATCAGGGGTCAGGGCTGTGACCTGGAGGAGCTCTTTCAAGGGAACACAGAGGCAGGAATCAATTAGACTTGGATTCCTGAGCGCTGTGGGCACTTAGCTCAGTGACATCATTCTCTGGGCCTTAGTTTCTTCCATGCAAAGGAAGGACTTAGTGTGATGCCATGTCTGTCTCCAGGCTCCCCAGGTGGCACTAGAAGTAAAGAACCCACTTGCCAATGCAGGAGACATAAGAGACCTGAGTTTGATCCCTGGGTTGGGAAGATCCCCTGGAGGAGGGCATGGCAGCCCACTCCAGTATTCTTGCCAAGAGAATCCCGTGAACAGAGGAGCCTGGAGGGCTACAGTGGGGGCTACATGGGGTCTCAAAGAGTCAGGCAGGACTGAAGTGACTGAGCATGCACATTTGTCCAAATTGAGACCATCATAGTATCTGTAAGACTTCATAGCATGTATTCACATAGACTCTCACCACAGTGAACACACAGACCTATTCAGTTGCATGTTTCACGAAAAACCCATTGTCAGTTATCTGTGATTCCCTAAACAAGGTCAGGGTAAGCCCTAAATTCCTTTAATAGCTGAACCACAGGCTTTTACCTCTAGCTGATTCCCTCCCCAAACTTCTCTGTGACCCATCAGGATTGCCACCTTTCTACAGAGGACTTCGCCTTGCTTATTTGCCACCTCTTTCCAGGAGGATAGAAATCTACTGCAGCCTTCAAGGCTGCTTGCCATAAATGTGGATGTCTGATCAAGTAATGAGAGTCATGCTGAAACTCTGGAAGTCCCAAAGAGATTGACCAGGCCTCAAAGCCCTGCCTTCCAGGGACTTGCTTGATTCCCTGAAGACCTGAGTGTGAGCCTCCGTGGCTCCTCTCAGATGACCTGACCCTACTGATCATCTAGCATCATTTTCTACCTCTGCCCCCTTGTCGCCGGTGAATTTAAGGTTGTTTCTTCATCACGAAAGAATTTGGAGATGAAGCAGAGAGGTTAGGAAGGTAAAGTGAGAGTTTATTTAAGCAAGAATACAGTCCCAGAGGGCTTCCCTGCTGACTCAATCGATAAAGAATCTGCCTGCAATTCAGGTGACCTGGGTTCAATCCCTGGGTCAGCAATATCCCCTGGAGAAGGAAATGGTTGCAAGAGTTAGACATGATTTAGCAACTAAACCACAAGCTCACTCTCAGAGGGAGAGTGGGCAGGCAGGTGAGAAGCTGCCCTGGGTCCATTTAGCAAGCCGGTTATGAAGAAAAGTAAAAATATTAGCAATTTAGTCGTGTCCAACTCTCTGCACCCCATGGACTGTAGCCCACCAGACTCCTCTGTCCATGGGGATTCTCCAGGCAAGAATACTGGAGTGGATTGCCATGCCCTCCTTCCAACCCAGGGGTCAAACCCAGGCCTCCTGCATTGCAGGTGGGTTCTTGACTGTCTGAGTCCCAGGGAAGATCAAAAATACTGGAGTGGGTACGCTATAGCTTCTCCAGGGGGTTTTCCCAACCCAGAAATTAAACCAGGGTCTCCTGTATTACAGGTGGATTCTTTACCAGCTGAGCTACCGGAAAGCCCACTTATGAGGGGCATACAAATGAAGGAGTGGAATATTCATTGGGGAAAGAGGCATTTGGGCATCACGTTCTGTGATTTTTCACCCCAGTTCTAATTTCCCAAGGAGAGGAGGGATTTTTGTCCTTACTTAACTTAGATCAGAAACGTCATGGCATCAGTTCATCATGGGTACTTCTTATCCACAAGGCTATTTTTCTTGTAATAAGAGTGTAATGAGCAACAGGTTACATTCAGAAGCAAGAGGTTCTCACCTTGCTTTGTCTGCTACCCACAACCTTATCACCCAGTATGTGTGGTTTCCTGTCAGTCTGGAGGTTCCTGCTTTTCTTCGTCTGCCTATGGACCCGCTCTGTTTACAAGATGCGTGATTTCCTGCCATCTGGCCCCTCCTCGCATTTCTCTGCTTAGTACCTAGCTACCTGCCTGCTCTGACACCCTCAGTGCCCTGCCTCACCCACACGCAGTCCAGCCTCGCTGCTCCTTGACTGTGCTCCCACCACAGGGCCTGAGCACTTCCTATTCATTCTGCATGGAGAATATTGACTCTTGTCTGGCATCACACATTACCTTCCTCATTTGTTTTAGGTCGCTGATTAAGTGTCACTTCCCTAGAATAGTCTTTCCTGAACACCGCATATGAAATACCAACTGAAACCTCTTTTTTTCCATGCCCAGCTTTATTTTTCTTCATGGTATGCCTGACATTGTTATATTTATGTACTTGCTATCTCTGCATACTGAATGTCAGCTCCAGGGGAACAGGGATTTTATTCATTGCTTTATCCCCAGCACCTAGAGTGGTGCCTGACACAGGGCAGATTTGTTTCAAATGAGTGAAACAATAAATGAACAAGTAGTCAAGGAGGCATGTATGACTTCAGGAGTTTTCTCTTTAGTTGGTACATACTTTCATTCATGTCATCTCTGAGAAAGATCCTCATTTTCATGGAGTTTATGTTCTAGTGGTAGAGGCAGATGGTTTGTACATACTTTAATTTCAGATGTTGGTAAGTGCTCTGAAGAAAATAAAGGCAAGAGGCAGGCAAGAGAGTGTCTGGGCTGGGGTGATGGAAATTCTTTTACATGGAGTATTCGGAGAAGTCAGTCTGTTTCAAAAGACGTGGGCAAGTGAAGCACTGAGAAAAGAGCAGGTGGCCGGTCTCTGAGGCTGGAGTAAGTTTAGTGCATTTGAGCTACACTGAGAAATCCAGAGTGGCTGGAGCTTAGAGAGTAGGAAAGGAGCCTGGAGTGGCGGGTGGAAGTCTAATCACTTATTTCTTGCGGTTCCATGGTATGGAACTTGGGTTTCATTGTGAGACTATGGAAACATCTTCCGTGGAATCCGGCTGGCAGGGGCCTGGTAGCCCAGGTTTCCGAATCCACTGTATATACTTTGCCTATAACTCCACTGAACTGGACCTTGGCTGTTGAGTCTGAGTCACACAGTCCAGAGTCTGTTCCCTGGAGAATTTCTTTTCTGAGGGTATGTGATGTCCTTTTCTATCATCTGACTTTGCTTATAGCAGGACAGTCCATCACATAAGTTTCAAAATAAATATATTCAACATTGGGAAGAGTCAAGGTCCCATTCCCATATTTTCCAGAGGACTTCCTTACCCCCTGCATGTGTTTTTAGATTCTTAGGAGAGGGCTTGCTAGTGGTAAAGAACCCATCTGCCAGTGCAGGAGATGGAACAAATGTGGGTTTGATCCCTGTGTCAAGAAAATCCCCTGGAGGAGAACATGGCAACTCACTCCAGTATTCTTGCCTGGAGAATCCCATGGAGAGAGGAGCCTGGCGGGCTACAGTCCACAGAGTCTCACAGAGTTGGACACAACTGAAGTGACTTAGTACATAGCACACAGGAGAGGGCTCCACTTCATTTCTCCCTTAAAACCAACAGTTAAGTCAAGGAAGCTAATGATAGATCAAAGTCTAAACTCCAGGCCATGCCCTTGAACTGCATGCCTGAGTTCACATTCTGTCTTTCTCTCCCTCTCTGAGCTCTCAGTGTCTATGCTTATTCTGCTTTTCTGGTAGAAGACCCTTTTTTAACTTCCCTCATTGTGGGTTTCTTATGTAGAGTTGGTGACATTTGTCTGCTAGTTCAGAAGATTTCCATGATATTGAGCCACTTATAGCACTTATAAGAGCTTTCTGGCATGGGACTTGTAGAGATGTGCAGTTCATGGAATCTTATTAGGCTTGGAAAAATCCATAAAGATTCCTACCTTTAAATGTTACTTCTTTAGGAACAGTCTATTGGGGTAATTGCATGGCAAGTTACTACCATTGCTTTGCCTATAAGATATTTTTAGGCCAGCACTTTAATACTCTTTCAGGTGGTTGACCCAAATCCATTGCATTGTAACAAGTGGCCCAGGGGAATGCTGAACTGGAGTGGCCTGGGGTTAGTCCAGGATAGTGGGAATCCTTTCAAAATTTGCAGGGGGAAGATACCCTGTCATTTTAAAGAAGATAATTTTCTCAAATTTATCCCAAAATTTATTCTTAAACTCTGATGCCTGCTACCACTTGTCTGGTAGCAAGCAATAGCAGACAACCAAAGAAATGAACAAGCAGCAAATGAATATTAATGGAAAAATTCTGAAACAGTTGATAATGCTTGGTTTGACAGCTTCTTTCTTTGTGGACATGTGGGTTCCCAGTTCTACATATAGAATTTTTCTCCTAGTAAAATTATTGGTACTTTGCCTGATGGAGTTCACGCTGATAATTTTTTAAAAAAGAGCATCATTTCTTCCAGATTCTTCTTTTCATAATTTGGGAACCATTGAGTTTTAAGGGTCAGCTGAAGTCTCTCTCTTAGAAAGTCTGCAAATAAGTTTCTCTCAGTTACCAGAACCTTAGAATGTTTCTGACTAGTTCTTGTTTGTTTTTTAATTTTTACAATGTTTTGTTGGTTTCTTCCATACAACAACACAAATCAGCCATAATTATATACATATCTACTCCCTCTTGAGCCTCCCTCCCTTCCCCCCAAACCACCCCTCTGGGTCATCGCAGAACTCCAGACTGGGCTCCCTGTGTTATGCAGCAGCTTCTCACCAACTGTCCATTTTGCATATGATAATGTATATATGTTGATGCAACTTTCTGCATTCATCCTACTCACTGTGTCCCCCACTGTATCCACAAGTCCATGCTCTACATCTGCATCTCCATTCCTTCCCTGCAAATAGGTTCATCAGTACCATTTTTATAGATTCCATGTATATATTTGTGTGTGTTAATATACTATATTTGTTTTTCTCTTTCTGACTGATTACACTTTGTGTAACAGGCTCTACGTTCATCCACCTCACTAGAACTGACTCCAATTTGTTCTTTTCAATGGCCGAGTAATATGTATATACGTACCACAACTTCTTTATCTAGTCATCTGTCAGTGGGCATCTAGGTTGCCCTCATGTCCTGGCTATTGTAAACAGAGTTACTATGAACATTGGAGTGCATGTGTCTTTTGGAATTGTGGTTTTCTTAGGGTATATGCCTAGTAGTGGGGTTGCTGGATCATATGGTAGATTTATTCCTAGTTTTTTAAGGAATCTCCACACTGTTCTCTATAATGGCTGCATCAGTTTACATTCCCACCAACAGTGTAGGAGGGTTCCCTTTTCTCCACACCCTCTCCAGCATTTATTGTTTGTAGATTTATTGATCATGGCCATTCTGACTGGTGTGAGATGATAACCTTATTGTAGTTTTGATTTGTATTTCTCTAATAATTAGTTGTGTTGAACATTTTTTTTTTTTTTTTTTTGGCCATCTGTATGTCTGACTAGTTTTTAAAAGGCTGTGTGAAGATGTGACCACTTAGGGTATTCAGGGTGGAAGTTTCAAATTCTTGTACTAATTTATTCAGCAAACACGACCTACTGTGTTGTGCTATTTCTGTTGTCAGCTCGAAATCAACATCCTTCCGCATCTAAGGTCTTACAGAGGAGAAGCTGGGAGTCATATTTCCCAGGAGCCCCTTCCCTAAGTGATTCCTAGGTAGAGTCTGCCAATAAGAGCCACTCACATGAGATTTAGAAAGTGGATAGAAAAACAAAAGGCCATTACACTCCAGAGGCAGTTTAGGCAGATGTGTGAACAGCTAGCAGACTCAAGGCTTGCAGAATCTTCTGGCAAGCACCCGTGAATTACCTGCTTTGTGCTCTAGGCAGTGGGGATGATCAGTGTGGCTGTTTCTGAGTCCTTGATTCCTTGTCACCAGTCTAGACAGTGGTGTCTTCTTCTACGGAGCTTCCTCTAGGTTCTTGGTGCTTGCAGCAGCTTCTTGGTGCTTGCAGCAGCTTCTTCTTTTCCTGCAACAGGTGGAGGTCTTCATTGCTGGCTTCTGTATTCTTTGCTGCCCTAGCCCTGAAGCCGAATCTGGCCTCTATACCCCGACACCAAATGAAATCTCAGGGACAGAGTTTTGGGTGAAGTCGAAAAGAATAGCTACCAGGGCTTCCTTGGTGGCTCAGATGGTAAAGAATCTGCCTGCAATGCAGGAGACCCGGGTTCGATCCCTGGGTTGGGAAGATCCCCCGGAGAAGGGAATGGCTACCCACTCCAGTATTCTTGCCTGGAGAATCCTATGGACAGAGGAGCCTAGCGGACTATAGTCCATAGGGGTCCAAAGAGTTGGACACTACTGAACGAATAACACATACACACACAGAAAAGAATAGCTGTGTTGCTTTGCCAGACAAAGGGGACCCAGCAGGCTAATGACCAGAAAACAAATGTCCCATCTTGGAGGGGGTAGTGAGAAGTTTTATAGTAATGGTTCAGAGAAGATGTGGTCAGCTCATGGACATTCTTTTGATTAGTTGGTGGTGAGGTAAGTGGGAGTCAGCATCATCAGCCTTCTGGTTTCAACCTGTCCGGGATCTCTCTGTTTGTGGGCAGCACCTGGTCGGGGAGCTTCAATATCTGCAGAACAGCTCACAGTTATTATTATATCCCTTGAGGGGGAACTGTCCCCAAGGCTACGCTATTGTTTCTTTGGACAGTTCCTCCACCTCCCTTCCCTTTCCCTAATTAGCAACTATTTGAACCTGCTCTTGGAACACAGGGAAGGTCTTGGAGGCTAAATGAAGCCTATTTCCTGTAATCAAGAAGTGGGGGGACACAGAAGCACTTATGTGACCTGGAGCTTCACAGGGTCCCGCTTGGTATGAGCCCTTTCAGTGACAGTGCAAGCCTCCGAATCTCTGGTTTCAAACCCTTCATGTCTGGAACACTTAAAGTTCGGACGTTTAGACATGGGGTGCGGGCTCGGTTCTGTTAGCTAGTTTGACTACAGCTTCCATGGGCCCATAGGATGTCATCAGATGGGTCCAATTTCCTCCTTTAATGTGCGCCCTGGTGGCCTGGTGGTTCAGATTTGGCATCCCATTCTTCAGCTAGCCCAGTAATCCCCCTTGATAGCACCATCTTTCTGAAAGACAGTATCTCCCTATCACATAAATGTCAAAGGGCTCGAGAAGACACTAATCTGCTCAAATTTGACATCCTTGGCCTCATCAAACCCTCCTTGAACCTGTTAACATTTTCAGCATTACCAACACTTAGGAAATAATTCCACTTGTCTTCTTTTATTTTTCCTTATAACTCAAATTTAATGTAAGACTTGGCTGGTGTCACTCTTAACAGTTCTTTCAAGACTCACCAGATTAAACATATGAGACATGACAAAATCAAGCTTTTCCTGGGAATATCCCCTCGCCCAATATCTGTGTCAATTATTGGACTTAAACTTGATAGGGGGAGGGTGCTGAAAGCAGTGATGGTATTCCCACTTCCTTCACGTTAGCTCAACATGCACTTGACTGTATAAAGATATTTTCATCTTAGCTGTTTCACAGAGCAAAAGCAGCAGAGAAGTTCAAACAAAACAAATTTTAAAACAAATGTGGAAAAGAATGCTATGTAGCTTGAATGTTTAATAGATGCAGGTGTAGAGAGCAAGCTGGGTCAGTTTCCACCGTTGATTAGTCTTGCTGAGTGGACCAAAATCTCTTTAGATTAGAGAAATTAAATCAGCATCAGAATGGGCATGGATACTGGCTTTTGACTCTGTGACTAACCTCCTCCCTTATCTGGTCAATATACTCTTGTCGGGTGTTAAAATGTTCAGTCCAGTCACGTTATTGGGAACATCTCCAGGGCTGATATTCCACTGCCGTACCACCTTCATAGCCCTACCAGTTTCTAAAATGTTGAAAAACTTTCTTACTCCTGGGTACAGTCACTGTCCTGAGTTCTCCCATTGCACCCCACCATCCTGCCACATTTCTCCACAATTCAGCAATCTGTAGTTTCATGATGTCTGCCACAGCATGGGAGCTTCCAGGATCTCATTGTTTGACACCTGTTTCCTATTGCAATTGAAGAGCCGAAATCTCAGACAATGATCGAATTTTCTTTTCACTGTCTCCTACTCCCACCAACGAACAGCCTATCAGTAACATATGTTTCATGAAATCATATCTACTGCTGGTTGAAAACAACCAGAGACAGACTCCACAAGAGGCTTATTAAAAGCATGTTTAGATACTACCTGGATCAGGGAATAAAACCTCAGATAAGAGTCCCTTGGATTCTTTGGTATTGCAGAGAGGGAAACTGTAGGGGTGGGTCATCTCTCTGGTTCTGTTACCAGACCCCAACATGGCACGCAGAGCAGTCACCATGGGCCAGGGATAAAGACGACCCTCAAAACTTCAGGCCACAGAGAGAAAAGGAAAGGACATACTTGGTCCTCAAAGTCTTCTGGGTGCTCAGAGGATTTACCCCCGAGGTGGACTTCCAGTGTGTGGGGAGAGAACTTTGGCTTTGTTGTGATGGACCTGCCCCCAGTACTGATCTGGCCACTTCAGGTTCTGTGACTGTGGGCACTTTGGTCCCATTGGATTGCATGTACTCATTTCAGAATGGGGAGCATTCATGGGGTGGTGTGTGGGTCAAATGAGGTAATGTGTGTATGCAAAATACATAACACTCAATTTATAACTGAAACAAACCTCGCAAAACAAGCCACTTGCTCTTCAGCTTTTTTTCTTCTAGGCAATGTGAAGAGAAGACTGGGAAGATGATCCTGACGTGGGGCACTCTTTGTGTTGCGTTGTCTGTTTCTGTGATGGCCTTTTTAATGTATGAGCATATGGACTGAGGGCCTTGACATGTTGAAAAGGTCATGTCCCAGGAGAAAGGAAATGAGACCCAATGTTTTGCCTTGTCACTTCTAGAAAGAGATGGCCAGGGAGAGAATGGACCTCCTGTTCCTATCCTGTGGTCTGCTAGTCCTGAGAAATGATCTCCTTGGAAATTGTTCTAGGCTTCCTTGGTTTCCTCAATGCAACTGAATACTCAACAGTGCCACGGGGACACATACTAAGGCTAGTGCAAGTTTACCAAGTTGCCACCTGAGCAAGCTCTTCCTTGAATGTTGACTCCTATCCCCATCCCCCAGGCTGTATTGTATGGACTGTGGGAACCAGCAATGGTAGACAGTAAAGGCTGAGTCACAGGTTATTCTCAGTACCTCTTGAGCAATGAAGCTCATTTTCTGTGTTTTAATCATTGGTGTGCTAAGTTGCTTCAGTTATCTCTGACTCTTTGCAACCCTATGGACAGTAGTCCCCAGGCTCCTCTATCCATGGGATTCTCCAGGCAAGAATACTGGAGTAGATTACCATGCCCTCCTCCAGGGGATCTTCCTGACCCAGAGATATAACCCACTTTCCTGTGGCTCATGCATTGCAGGTGGATTCTTTACCACTGAGCCACCACGGAAGCCTCTTTAATCTTTGGAGTATATGATTATTATCTTTAAAGTGAATGTGACAAATAGGAGCAACCTCACATACCAGCACAGATTGCTTGATAGAGAGGCTGCTGCTTTATTGTGCTTTATCAGGATTCTAAGGCTACAATCCATGCCTTGATTGATTAGCAATGTCTGTAATGGATATGGGAAGCGATGATGGCAGTGTGCCCATAATGCACTTGCCAATCCTATTTTACAGTCTTTTTTATTCTTGTGCAAACAATAACCTTTTTTTAAGGTACAAAATAGCAGACTGAATGGATTAGAGGAGCTTTTCTTAGAAAAGTGATAAAACAAACTAAAGAGATACTCATCCCTACCTAAGCAGAGTGTTTTAGGATTTCAAATTGGAGGATTCATTGTTATGTGTGCAAGATGGATTTTCTTGGTGCTTATGTCTACATGCAATGAAAAGGAAAAATTGTGTGTTTAAGTGTGCATAATCAGTGTCCTAGCTTTTACCTCTGTCTGCTAAAGTTAGGGTTTATAGGCTTCAAGTTTTCAATCAAGTTTTTACTTTCCTTGGGGGGTGTTTGCAACAGTATTCTCTCCCATAGTGGGACACACCCATTTCCCCCTTTCCTTTCCTGACCCTCATCTACGCTGATGTCTGGGAAGCCACTCGATGGTGTCTGTGCTGCTCCACGTACCCATGGGAAAAGTCTGAGTTCAGTGCCAAGGATGCCATCTACAGATGCTCTGAAACCATAAATCTTTGCGGGCTATGGCAGTTGCTATTCACTAGGGGGATGGACACATTTTGCATTCTGGACACTAAGGCAGCAGCATTTCACCTAATGAATCCACAACTTCTGCCCTGCAGCCCCTGTCTGCAGAGGGCTCACATGGCAGACTAGGTGGGGTCTCGAAGCCACACTAAGCTCCCATTCCATCTCCCCCAGGTATATCCCTGGTGCTTCTTGCAACACTGCTTGTACAGATTGCTAGTTGCGGGGCCAGTCTCCTTGGGACATTAGCAAGTATCTGGTTTCCTTGGACACATGAGTTCTTAGATAGTTTAGGCCATGAATATTCCAGTGATTTCAGGTGTTCTAATTCCTCACTGCTATTTTACTTAGAGGTAAAATGTAGTTTTTACTACAAGAGTACCTGAAGTAGTTGGGATATGGAGGAAATATGTGACACTTAGACAAACTCTTCTTTCGTATTTCAGTATATTCCCTTTTGTTAATTTCTATCATTTGTTAATTTCATTTATTCATTCAACATTTACTGCACTGCTTGGTTGTACCAGGGAATTAATATTGAATCCTGAGCTGATGAATATGATTACTACAAGCCTGGTCTTCACAGCTTTCACAATTTTAGGGAGAAGGGGAGACATATGAAAGGGAAGTTCTGTTGGTGAGTGCAAAATGAAACATTGAAGCATTTAAGCCTAGAGAATAGTACTGGCGAGGAAAAGATTAATCCCAAGCAGATGAGGGGGAATAGATGGTATTTCTGACTTTATTTTTGCTATTCAACCCCAGACAGCAGTCTTCTGGGCTTATGTTGACTTTGTCCAGCTCACAGAAAACATTAGCAAAGCACCAGGCTGCCAGTATGGTTTAAAAACTAAAACATATTTAACACCCTGAGCTGCAGGAAATCTGAACTGAGAACTGCTAGGGAGAGCTGCCTTGGCATTTGCTGTGTGGTATCGAATTGGAGTAGGTTTTGAGGCCAAGGTTTATGTTCAACAGCTAATACTTTGGAGACAAGAGTTGTATATACAGAGGGCCCTGTTTGGCCTTTACAGATGCAAATAAGAGTTGCATCTGTAACCCAGGCTTTATTTATTTACTTTTTTAGCCGCTGACATTACTATGAAAGGAGAGCATCAGGTCAAACCAAAGTAGGAGGTCATTCTACTCACCCCATCGCAGGACTGAAATAAAAGGAAAGAAGACTGTGCAAGTCAGTTACCACGTCGCCCCTAACCGTAGGGGTTGGTTAGCTGCAAATGTCAATAGTCCTAACAAGGACTGTGGAGTAGTTTGTTAAATAACCGAGTGAGCATGCCACTCGGAAGCCCGCCGGATGAAGAGCGCGGCATCAATTAGAGACAAAGGGAACCGCTCGCTTTTCTCTGCATCGAGTGGGCCCTCGGAGGCTCAGATCTAGCGAGTCCAGAAAAAGCAAGAAGAAGCAGAGGGAAGGAACGGGGGAAGGAGGCGGCAACTCGGCCTCCTTGAAATGTGAGGGGCGATAAAGAAAGAGCGCCCTTGCTCACACTGAGAAGACACGGCCGGAGTGGAGTCTGGAAGGAAAGCTCCGCAGCCCCCCGGGACCTGGGCAGAAAGCGTCTGCCGACAGACTGAGTGACCAGCCTCACCATCTGCTTCCACACGTCGCTCCCCAACAATGGGGACTCGTGCGGCCCTTCTGCCCCTCCCTTCCCCAGCGGGAGCACTCATTTAAATGAGGCCGGGGAGGGGGCGGGGAGCGGCTGCTGGCGCTGTGATCGCTCACACCCTGGGAGCCAGCCCAGCATCCCCAGCAGAAGGCCCTGAGGTGAGAGGTTAGACTCTCAGCTGCCCGGAGAGATGATTACCGAGCTGCTCCCAAACGAAGCAGCTTCACCGCTGGTGCTTGGGCATGTGTGGGGGTAATTGTGCTTGAATACTTAATGCTTGATTGACTTGGCTGTTTTGTGTTTGACCATATTTTGAAATGCGATCTCACTGTTGGGGTGGCAATTAGCATCAAGCCCACAGGGTTGGAAAGAGTGAAACGGAGTTGCTTCTGTGGTGATGTCTGCTTCTTTCCTGGAATCAGCGCAGAAAACTGAGTGTGCTGCTGGGACACATTTGCCTATATTTGGATCATCTGGAATTTTGATCTTAAAGAGGAAGTCTCTTAATCCTGAACTTCAGTGTCGCTGCCAACTTTGATCTTTATATCTTTGGTTGCAGCTGAGTTTTCCATCCATTCCAAGGGACCTTTGTTCCCTGTGCAGCCATGGGAGAAGAGAATAGGAGAGGAGAGGTCAGGGCCAAGAAAAAGAAAAATTCATGCGGAGCAGGAGAAAGGCTAGGGCTGAATGTGAGTGATAAGTTATGACACAGAATCCAGAATTTCAAAATGATGGTTAGCTGAGTGGCTCTGGTGCCCTGTCTGGTACACTTCCTTGAGGATATGTCTTAATTATCTTTGTATCTCCAGTACCTTGCACAAGGCCTGGCTTTTAGTAGGTATTTAGTATTTATATTTCTGGAATATGTATACTAAAGCCAGCACAACTTCTAGGAAAAAAGAGAAGGGCAATCAGCTAATTTTTAAAAATCTTTTTAATTTCATTTTCAAATGGTGAACTTACGCATCCCTCGGGCTATGTCTCACATTATTGGAATAAAGTGTTCCAGTTAAAAATTACCAGAGGTTGGCAATGGATCTCACAGATTCAAGGTCACTCTGGGGATATTTGAAATTACTGACTCCCTATAATAAAGGATGGGGCAGGTTTCTGTTCATTTCATCTCATTAAAAGTAGCACAAGCAGGTACTGATTTATTTGAAGAGAAGTAATCTGCCTGCAGTGCCGGAGACACGGGAGACGCAGGTTTGATCCCTGGGTCAGAAAGATCCCCTGGAGGAGGAAATGGTAACTCACTCCAGTATTCTTGCCCAAAGAATTCCATGGACACAGGAGCCTGGTGGGCTACAGTCCAATGTGTCACAAGGCGTTGGACACAACTGGGCGCCTCAGGACACAGACAGAAGAGGGAAGTTAACTGTGCATTAGCTAGATGCCTTAGTGTGTATCACTAATTCCATAAATGAAGGCATCACAACCCATTGTTAACTTTTATAAGAAAAATGAGAACAAGTACTGAGGGAGTAAGATTACAAAACCTAAGTGATGGGTCTTATAAAACAATTCCAGAAGTACAGAAAAGTGTGGTAGATGTCTAAGACCAAATATTAATAATAGGTGTGCAGTCAAAATTTCTGAGAAATCAATCTTAGCAAAATGAAAGGGTTTGATGACTTTGGCTCAGTGGTGTCCACAAATCTGCGATACACAAACTCAATTTATTTGTAAATTGATAGTTAATGTCCCTTGGTCAATGCACAACTCCTATGTTGTTCTTGTTCTCAGTTAAAAATGAAGAGTGATTCTTGGATTTGCATTTTTTTCTGTGTTCTAATTAAAGACTTTTTCCTGTCCTGGATGTTAAACAACTCTTTTAAAATTACTTATTTATACTTCTTCTGTCTTTGTTTCCTCATCTGGAGAATGGGAATTTTAGTAGTATCTACTTCATAAAATTATTGTAAGGATTAAATCAAATGATATGTGTAAGATATTTATAATTGTGCCTGGCACTTAATGTTTGCACATATATATTTCCATTGACAATATTTGCAGTAAATAATTTGAGAATCTTCTTTGTTGAGGATATAGTCTCATTCATACTCCTTTTCTGTTTAAGTATGTGTGACTCTGTTAAAGAAGACTGTAGACTTCTGCAAAAGATAGTGCAGACAAACTTACAGTAAATACTTTTGTAAGGTCACATAATGAAGTATAATAATTCTCAGTCACTGCCCTAAATTTGAAATTCTAATTATATAATTATCATAAATTTTAGCAGCTGGGGAGTCTGGGTTAAGTATTAAACAAGGCTGAGTATTTTAGTGCATTACATAAGGCAGAGTAGAGAAGTGAATAAGCAAGTGAGTTTGAGTCTGGCTATTTTGGTTAACCTCTTTGAGACTTGAGATTTTTATCTTTTAATAGAGTAATAATATCTATCTCACAAAATTGAAGAAAAGATGAAATAAGATAATATGTATAAAGGACTTAGTACAATGCTTGGCCTATATAGAGAGAACCCAATAACTGAATAAGTGATAAGTATAATTATTATGGTAATTCTTATTATAGCTATGATCACTATTTGCTATCACAAAAGTTAGAAGATGGGCCTTTTACTGCTCACAGGGAAACTCACAGAGGACAATTTGGCGTCTTAGAGGGTATACTGTGGTCTGCTGAAAAGAAACCAGAGGACATGGACTGAAGTTCTCAAAATGCGTGGCAGGCTTCCAGGTCCCTCTTGGAAGGCTCTACAACACTGAGGTTGACTTTGCTGCTCTAGGAACCAAGGATTACCTCCTCCTTCGGTGCTCTCTCTCTGCTCCCCACAGCTGTTGTCATAATAGAGTTATCATTGTCTTTCTCCCCTATATGTGCAACAACTTTATTTGCATTATTTTTAATCACTATTGAAAATCTGATCTGCAGTCTAGAGGTTACCCAGTTTACAGCTGTATAAAAGTCATTAGCTGGTGGGTAGCAGAACCAAGGATTCCACCTGGGTCTTTCTGGCCACTGAGCCTGCCCTTTCTCCATTGTCCTCTGGCCCTGTTTACCACTGTAGCACTATCTCCAACTCTAATCTTAACAAAGGTCTCTAAAAACATTTATAAAGAAATATTCTTGAGGATCATTTCTTTCTCAACTTGAGATGTGTTTTTCTTCCTTCCCTACAGAGTACAAAATTATGAGAATCCACACATATACATACTTGTGAAACTGTAGTGCGAGTCACTACTCTTGAGTGATATTACATATAGTTTGGCTGCAAGAAAATTAAACCCTGTCAAGAAATAGTTCCCAAGACCAGTAACTTTTGTGGGGAAAGAAAGAAAGAAAGAAAGTGAAGTCGCTCAGTCATGTCTGACTTTTTGCGACCCCGTGGACTGTAGCCTACAAGACTCCTCTGGCCATGGAATTTTCCAGGCAAGAGTACTGGAGTGGGTTGCCATTTCCTTTGTGGGAAGGGGATGTGTAAAAACAGATGCCAAAAAAAAAAAAAAAAGAGTGAAGAAAAAAAAGCCTCCCAACCCCAGAGAATAAATAAGTATAACATATATAATATTTAGTTCAGTGTTCTGAAAAGGTTGAGACATACTCAAGGTCAGTCACACAGTAAATTAGTAATGGAATCATATCCAGCCTTTGGACATTCATTCCAGTACTTTTTCCTGATTCCACTTTTTCCTCTGCAGCTTTTCAGGTATCGGGAGAGAAAAACTTTTTAATCAAAATGAATAGTGGAAAAAAAAGTGTTTAAGACACTCCAGGAATAGTGTTAACTGTAGAATTTTGAGCCATTTTGAGGTTGCCCACATCCTTGAATCCATGTATCATGCATCTGAGCATATACTCCATGGATGTGTCGCAAGGACCATTTGTTCCAATGAAACATCTGCAGGGGCAACTTGAGATGGAGCAAAATGTGTCTCTGTCAACATCCCCCTTTCCCTCTCATGCCCTCTAACTCCTTTTGATAGACATATGAGCCCTCTTGCTCCTGCTGCTAAGTCGCTTCAGTTGTGTCCGACTCTGTGTGACCCCATAGACGGCAGCCCGCCAGGTTCCCCCATCCCTGGGATTCTCCAGGCAAGAACACTGGAGTGGGTATGAGCCCTCTTACAGCCCCTAAAATCCTCTTTGTATGTTTTATTACCAAACATTTTGTTCTGATGTGTTAACTTTTATAAAATTCTGCAAAAAATTATCTGCTGATAGTAATCACTTGTATTTGTGTAACTCATTATATTAAGTACCATCATATGCACTGTTTTATTTTTCTTGTTAACTGCCAAGTGGAACAGACAGGTTATCCACATTTTACAAATACTAATAATACAGGGTTGGAGGGGTTAAAAGACTTGCCCAGAGTCACACTGGGCAGTGACCAGTAGTGTCAGATGGACCTGATGTTTTCTGAGTCCTAACAGGGCGTTCATCACAGAGCTGCATTTCCTCATTGAGCAGTTTCACATTGAGAGAAGACATACCTGATGATGGAAAGGCGTTTAATGCAGAAAGACTCTGACCATGTAATTTCAGGTTTTATGGCAGCAATTAGCCAAAGGTATACTTTGGTGGCACCTCTTGATTTATACCATGGAAACCAAAATCTTAAGGAAGATCATCAGAAGCATTTCTCCCTCTGAAGTCTTATCCCATTGTAAGCATTTGACAAATACTTTTATTCAGAAAAAAGGAAGTACACTTTTATGTGTCAGAGGTAAACAAAAGCCAGTACCAAGCCAAAATACTCAGGATTTCTTTTATTTACTATGTTCTAGAGCTGCTGGGCTTCCCTAGTAGCTCAGCTGGTAAAGAATCTGCCTGCAATGCAGGAGACCCCGGTTCGATTCCTGGGTTGGGACGATCCCCTGGAGAAGGGATAGGCTACCCACTCCAGTATTCTTTGAGTTCCCTGGTGGCTCAGATGGTAAAGAATTCACCTGCAATGCGGGAGACCTGGGTTTGATCCCTGAGTGGGGAAGATCCCCTGGAGGAGGGCATGACAACCTACTCCAGTATCCTTGCCTGGAGAATCCCCATGGACAGAGGAGCCTGGCAGGCTACAGTCCATGGGGTTGCAAAGAGTTGGATATGTCTGAGCAACTAGGCACAGCACAGAGCATTTTAATTAGAGGTTTTTAAGTTTTGAGAGTGATGTTAAGCAAATAAATACAGGGCATGAAATTTATAGGAAATTGGTGAGCGGCTAATGTGACAATGGAATTCATTATTGGGCATATGTTGTGCATTTACTGCTTCAAAAACTGAGGAATTTCCCAGGTCAAATCTAAAACTGGCCCCCATACACAGAAGGCAAGGAGATAGAAGAGAAAGGCAGATCACTACAGAATGGTAGCTGGAGGTTTAATAAGCAAAGCAACTTACACACAAGGCTTGCCTTGGGCGGCCACAAGACAGGGCAATCTTATCCACCTGCCAGAATCTTAAAAGTTTACATGGCGGCTTTAACTACTTCAGTTACTATTCAATCCAGATGGTCTTAAGAACACCTCACTCTCTCTGTGTCCTTGAAACTCCTAGTGTGGGAATGGTGGGCAGAGTGTACATTCCGAGGATGGGAGGGTGTAAGGAACCTCCAATTTCCCACGTCTAATTTGCGATTCAACTGGTGGTCACATCCCCTTGATGACCTCCTACAACAGCATCATGTTGGCTATGGGTACTTTAGAAGATTCAATTGCTTGATAATGTCGTAGGTTCTTTAGAAAATGAGGACCAGAACTATAAATACTTCAATTGGACACAGTATTCTTATGGTTAAGGAGCAAACAACTTGTGTATCTCCCAGAAGGGAAGGTGCCAGTTACATAAACTTAGTAACTTAAGAGATGATGTGGTTGATAATAATTATTTATTTGTCCAAAGAGAATTTGTAATTTCTATGGAAGCATTTTTATAAATGGTTGCTTTAAAATCCTTGTAGATAATTCCAGTATTTGATTAATTTCCAGTGTTGGTGACTAGAGTTTTCAGTTCAGTTCAGTTGCTCAGTTGTGTCCGACTCTTTGCAACCCCATGAACTGCAGCACGCAAGGCCTCTCTTGTCCAAAACCAACACCCAGAATTTACTCAAACTCATGTCCATTGAGTCGGTGATGCCATCCAACCATCTCATTCTCTGTCGTCCCCTTCTCCTCCTGCCTTCAATCTTTCCCAGCATCGGGATCTTTTCAAATGAGTCAGTTCTTCACATCAGGTGGCCAAAGTATTGGAGTTTCAGCTTCAGCATCAGTCCTTCCAATGAATATTCAGGACTGATTTCCTTTAGGATGGACTGGTTTGATATCCTTGCAGTCCAAAGGACTCTCAAGAGTCTTCTCCAACACCACAGTTCAAAAGCATCAATTCTTCGGCCCTCAGCTTTCTTTATAGTTCAACTCTCACATCCATACATGACTACTGGAAAAACCATAGCCATGACTAGACAGACCTTTGTTGGCAAAGTAATGTCTCTGCTTTTTAATATGCTGTCTAGGTTGGTCATAACTTTTCTTCCAAGGAGCAAGCTACTTTTAATTTCATGGCTGCAATCATCATCTGCAGTGATTTTGGAACCCAAAAAAATAGTCTGTCCCTGTTTCCCTTGTTTCCTCATCTATTTGCCATGAAGTGATGGGACCAGATGCCATGATCTTAGTTTTCTGAATGTTGAGTTTTACGACAACTTTTTCACTCTCCTCTTTCACTTTCATCAAGAGGCTCTTTAGTTCTTCTTCACTTTCTGCCATAAGGGTGATGTCACCTGCATATCTGAGGTTATGGATACTTCTCCTGGCAATCTTGATTCCAGCTTATGCTTCCTCCAGTCCAACATTTCTCCTGATGTACTCAGGATATAGGTTAAATAATATACAGTCGTGATGTACTCCTTTCCCTATTTGGAACCAGTCTGTTGTTCCATATCCAGTTCTCACTGTTGCTTCCTGACTTGCATACAGATTTCTCAGGAGGCAGATCAGATGGTCTGGTATTCCCATCTCTTTAAGAATTTTCCAGAGTTTGTGGTGATCCACACAGTCAAAGGCTTTGGAATAGTCAATAAAGCAGATATAGATGTTTTTCTGGAACTCTCCTGCTTTCTTGATGATCAAGTGGATGTTGGCAATTTGATCTCTGGTTCCTCTGCCTTTTCTAAAACCAGCTTGAACATCTGGAAGTTCACTGTTCACATACTGTTGAAGCCTGGCTTGGAGAATTTTGAGCATTACTTTACTAGCGTGTGAGATGAGTGCAATTATGCGGTAGTTTGAGCATTCTTTGGCATTGCCTTTCTTTGGGATTGGAATGAAAACTGACCTTTTCCAGTCCTGTGACCACTGACTGACTTTTCCAAATTTGCTGACATACTGAGTGCAGCACTTTCACAGCATCATCTTTTATGATTTGAAATAGCTCAAGTGGAATTCCATCACCTCCACTAGCTTTGTTCATAGGGATGCTTTCTCAGGCCCACTTGACTTCACATTCCAGGATGTCTGGCTATAGGTGAGTGATCACACCATCTTGGTTATCTGGGTCATGAAGATCTTTTTTGTATAGTTCTTCTGTGTATTCTTGACACCTCTTCTTCATATCTTCTGCTTCTGTTAGGTCTATACCATTTCTGTCCTTTATTGTGCTCATCTTTGCATGAAATGTTCCCTTGGTGTATCTAATTTTCTGAAGAGATCTCTAGTCTTTCCCATTCTTTTGTTTTCCTCTATTTCTTTGCATTGATCACTGAGGAAGGCTTTCTTATCTCTCCTTGCTTATTCTTTGGAGCTCTGCATTCAGATGGGAATATAGTTCCTTTTCTCCTTTGCCTTTAGTTTCTATTCTTTTCACAGCTGTTTGTAAGGCCTCCTCAGGCAATCATTTTGCCTTTTTGCATTTCTTTTTCTTGGGGTTTATCTTTACTCATTTACCTTGTGGTTTTCCTGGTTCTTGGTATGATGAGTGATTTTTGATTGTATTCTGGACAGTTTGGATATCATTTTCTTGAGAATTGAATCCTTTTTCATCTTTTATGAGGTAGTCTCCCTGTTAAGGTGTAGCTTAAGGAAAGACTGGATGGGTGTATGTGTCAGGTTTTCTAAAGGGTCTCTGCTGATATAGGAAGTAGAGGACTGGCTTACACTGTTTCCTTGCAAGTGGATGCTCCCCACTTGGTCCTACTGATACCTTCCCAGTGAGAGTGGGACATCAGTTGGTACCACCTCCTTGCCTCCAAGTGGTGTAGGACCAGGTCTTGCTGACATCAGGGATGGGGGTGCAGAGGGCTGATTCACCTGCTTTGTTGTTACAGGGGAGGGAGGCAATTCAACAAGGCATCCTTGATTATGAGGGAGAGGAAGGGGGTTGAGTGCCAACTGACTGCATCTCATACCTCATTGTTGCCAGGTAGGTATGGAGGTTCAGCCATCTGCTGGGCTCTAGTGACATGAGTGATGGGGAAAGCCATGTGCCGACTAGATGTGCCTCACTGTTCATTGAGTTTCATTGCTGCCTGATGGGGGTGGGATGATCTGCTTGCTGCTGGATGCTATCCTGATGGAAGAATCTGAGGGTTACCAGAATGGTGAAGGGTGGCAGATCAGTTTTCTACTCAGTCCCCACTAAACCATGGGGTGAGAGAAATGCAGTTTTTCTTCAGGAATTTGCCTGGAGTAAGGCAGCATTACCAAAAAGGCTTTCTGTTGATAGGCCACCTCTTTTCAAGTATTTTGACTTGGGAATAGGCTTTTATTCAGTTTTTTCAATTTTTTTTTGGTCCATGCTTGTTGGTGATTTCTGGTTTGAGGCTTTGAAATCTTAGTTTGAAGAGGGAGGAACTCTGCCTCTCTAAGAGGTGGAAATGAGGCTACTCCAATATTGGAACTAAAAGTCCCAGTAAATATTTTAAAATAATTCTTTGATATGCTATTTGGTAAGAATATTTCCATGGACCTTGCCATTAGAGTATTGTGTGTGTATGTGTGTGTCTATGCGCTAGCATGTGCGTGCATGGTTGCATGTACAAAGACAAATTTGAATGGTTTAAATTTTCCTTTCCCTAATACCCATTGAACATATTATGCCTTCCTTTCTTACACACGTGTACACACACACACACACACACACACACACACACACACACACACACACACTTCTTTTGTGGTGGTGGTGATCTACCCTGCAAGCTTACTTGCATTATTCTACTACCCCCACTACAGTTTATTTCAAATCTTGCCCAGTAATTCCTTGCCTTAGGGTGGATGTAAAAAATCAATAGCATTAACTTTTTTTTTCCCCCCCCTGAAAAATCTTTATCGTCTACCTTTGGTTCACAGCTTGGGAGAAGGTTCCAAGGCTTCCTTGACGTCTCAGACAGTAAAAAGTCTGCCCGGAATATGGGAGACCGGGGTTCAATCCATGGGTCGAGAAGATCCCCTGGAGAAGAAAATGGCAGCTCACTCCAGTATTCTTGCCTGGAGAATCCCGTGGACAGAGGAGCCTGGCGAGCTATAGTCCATGGGGTTGCAGTCTGATATGACTGAGCTACTAACACTTTCTTCACTCGGGAGAAGGCCCCAGGGTGGTTAAAAAGCTGCCTAGTGTCTGCAAAGGGAGGCTTCTGACAGAAGCCCTGACACCAAGGGGATGTAAGAGGGGCCCCTCAAGGCCCGCTGGGCCGCGGAGGCTTCTGTACGTGCTTGAGGCTGTGCCTATTGAGCAGATACTCACCCAGCCCGTGGGCCGCCAGCTGATGGAGATTAGTCACGTGGTTGCCATCTTGTTGAGTTTAGCCTCTCAACCCGGAAGTCCTTCATCCCGGAAGTTCGAGAGCTAGGGGTCTGCCGCTTGAACCTGGGGCATTCGAATCCAAAAGGGCCTTCTTCAGGTTCTTCTCCATAGCGACGGTGGGTTTCATAGCGTCGAAGGTTTTTCCCACTTGGCTTGGAACGGCTTCCCACGGCAAGTTCTGGAAGAGGGCTCCGCTGCAGTCGTTTGTGTGTTAGAGAGGCTTGGCATTTTCGCTTTTCTCCTTGGCCAGCTTGATGAAGTAGCCCGTGTCTTCCCGAGTCACGTGGTCGTAGCCAAACTAGAAGCCCAGCGAGAGGTAAGTGGAAGGGGGCCTGCAGATACATGTGGACCAGGCAGTTGCCTGAGGCCTCCACCTCGGTGGAATAATTCTGGGAGAATCTGGGAAGGCCATGGTTGATTGACGATACGAAACTCAGCTAAGGTTCCAAAGGCTGCATTTGGAAAGGGGGTTGGAGTGGAGTCGGAGGCCAGGAGCCAGGGCGGCTCTGGGTCTTTTCCGCCTAAACACTGTTTAAACCAGAGACTGAACTGGTGGGCCATCTGGCTGCAGTGCCAAGAGCATTAACTTTAAAAACAAGCTTTTACTTGATTTACTTATTGTTTCTATTTTTGGCTGTGCTTGGTTTTCATTGTTGTGTGCTGGATTTCTCTAGTTTTAGAGAGTAGGTGGGGGTGGAGGGCGGGCCAGGCCCGAGTTGCTGAACTCGGGCCTCTGGTTGCAGCGGCTTCCCTCCTTGCAGAGCACAAGCTCTGGGGTGCTCAGGCGTCAGTAGTTGCAGTACACGGACTCAGTAGTTGCCGCTGGCAAGCTCTAGAGCACGGTGCAGTAGTTGCGGCCCAGGAGCCTAGTTGTGGCAAGGAATGTGGGATCCTCCCAAACCTGGGAACGAGCCGGTGTCCCTTGCATTGCAAGGTGGATTCTTAACCACTGGATCACCAGGGAAGCCCAGCAGTATTAACTTTTTAACTCAGACCCCCAGTTTCCTGTGCTATTGAAATTTTGGCTTAGTGGCCTTGCCATGGAGCATTTCTTGAGTTCAGGTCTCTGACTACTCAGCTTTCTATCTGAAGCATCTAGGCTCAGTTCCTGGCACCTCCCAGGTTCCCAGTGACTATTTGTTGCATAAACTGTCCACATAAGCGTTTTTCCCCTGGATACCCTTGCCTCTGATTGGAAATCGTTTCTTTGCACATCCTCAGATGCAGCTTGTTAATTTGTATGAAAGAGAAAGGCATGGCCTACCTGATGTTGGACTGTCTCACAATGTAAGTTGGTAGTTTAGTGTTTCAGTTGTCTGTTGCTGTGTAATGCACTTCCTCAAAGCTTGGTGACTTAAAACAACAATGATTTTGCAGTTTGGATAGGATTTGGTAGAGCTTAGCTCTGTTCCATGTGTCGCCAGCTGGGTGTTTTAACTGGGGTTGGAGGATATACTTTCAAGATGGTGCACTCAGGTAACTGGCAAGTTGGTACTGGCTATTGACGGGGAGCTCAAATGAAGACTATCAGCCAGAGGTTTGGATTTTATTTCACAAGAGCTGTTTGGGCTTTCTTACAACACGGTGGCAGGATTTCAAGATGTAGAAACTACCGAGCGTTCTTAATACCTTGCTTTGAATAGTCATAATATTTCTTTCTCTGCATTTTATTGGCCAAATTAGTCTTAGATTCAGCAGATTCAAAGGGAAGGAATGTAAGTACCTCCTGTTTATGGGGGAAACACCATGTACATATATGGAGGGGCAGAATTATTAGAGACTCTCTTTGGAGAATAACTTTAGTTTTCTGCCATAAAATTTCTTTATAAAATATGAAATTGAAAGAGGGCAAAAATAGCACATACATCACAGAATTGGTATAAAAATCATATTCCTGGCACATAGCAAGTGGTTGATACATTTTTAAAAAGATTTTTTTGATGTGGACTGTTTTTAAAGTCTTTAAAATTGTTACAATATTACTTGTGTTTTTTTTGGCCAGGAGGCATGTGGGATCTTAGTTGCATGACCAGGGATCCAACACACAGCCCATGCATTGAAAGATGAAGTCTTAACCACTGGACCACCAGGGAAGTCCCAATACATTTTAACTAATTTAACTAATTTTCATTGCTATAAGAAAATGAAAAATTACTGCAAAACACCAAGTTGGAGAAGACCATACTTTTTCCTCCATGGAGATTATGATATCTTCTCATAATTCCAGTTAGATGATTTTACTGGTTAGTATTTCCTTTGGCATCTTTAATTGCCATATTCTCTTTGCTTCTACTTAACTGACAATTTTTTTTTTTTTTTTTTAAAGATCTCAAACCAGTAGTCCTTAAATGAAAGGACTAACCCACAGTTTTGTAGGGTAATGACTTTTGGTGTCTCTGTTGGAATCCTTTTTCTTTTTATACTTTGTTGCAGATTTTTTTTTCTTCTTGATATCACTTTTCAGTCCTGGCCACATTATGCTTTGAAAAAGCAGTTCTCTGTAGAGATAAAATGAATGATATTGGAATGACATGCCCTGGAAGCTGCTCCTGGTTCTCTCTTTGGAAACTCTTGTGCAGAGTTAGTCCTTTAGGAAGTTTACAGGTCAGCAGAGGTCATCAGCCAGATAAATCTGAAGAATAACCAGTGGAGCTAGATAAATTCAAGTCAGGTAATCGCTATATATTAGCAGTTCCAACAAGATAATTCCTTATTTCTACATCAGAGATGGGAATTGATGCTAAACAATATGCAACTACAATTATGTAAATTTATTTTTAGTGGTTGAGATGTTAGCCAGTCAGACTTTTTATTCACCAGTGCATGGTGTCTTTGTAACTAGCTTTTTTTTTTTTTTTTTTGTATATGAAGAAAGCAATCAGGTTTGTGCCATATTCTCATAACACTGCTAATTTTCATTCTTTTCTTTTGATTCTGTGTCCAGACCTGTAATTCCTTCAAGTGATTAAGACCACAAGTTTTTCCTTCTACAGCTGACATTTCCTTTCTATGATTACTCATCTCTTTAGTTCTTTTAATAGCTACATTTTATTAATGATCATTTACCATTCTAGTAATAAACTCTGTGTCATTTAGTCCTTCCGGAATTTTCTGATCCTTGATTACAGTGTAACATATTGCCTGATTAATTGCTCATCATTGCTGTTTTCAGCTTCTGCTTATTTCTTCCCTTTTTGGCTTTTCTAGCCCCTGAAGATTTTCATTTTTGAAAACCTTATTAGTTATCTCCAACTCCTCTCACTTCCTTTTTGCATTCCCTGATAGCACAGAGCATATGCGGAATCCCTGTCTGTCTATCTATATATGGTTACTATTTACACTTATTTGAGTCTAGCACAGAAGTTCTCAGATTTTAGTGTAACTTTGAAGCACATAGAGGGCTTTTTCAAACATAGCTTTCTGGGCCCCTCTCCCAGAGTAGATCTGGTTGTGGACAGAGAATTCACATGGCTAACAAGCTTCCAGGTAAGCTGATGGTACCTGGCCAGGACCAAGCCTTGAGATCCCCTGGCATAGCTGATTACCATGGTGGTTAAGAGTCTAGGCTCTAGGTTTTGCTGATACAGGTTCAGATCACAGTTCTGACACTTAACTTTCTTAATCATGTGACCTTGAGACAGCTAAGGCCTCACAGTTTAATCTTTGTAAATCGCAGTTTCCACTTTTATAAAATGGAAAGAGAAGTAACCTTCTAAACTTGTAAGTATGAGGTGAATTGATCCATATAAAGCCCTGAGTGCATTGCTGCTGCTGCTGCTAAGTCACTTCAGTCGTGTCCAACTCTGTGCGACCCCATAGATGGCAGCCCACTAGGCTCCCCAGTCCCTGGGATTCTCCAGGCAAGAACACTGGAGTGGGTTGGCATTTCCTTCTCCAATGCATGAAAGGGAAAAGGGAAGATGAAGTTGCTCAGTCGTGTCCTTCGAGACCCCATGGACTGTAGCCTACCAGGCTCCTCCGTCCATGGGATTTTTCCAGGCAAGACTACTGGAGTGGGTTGCCATTTCCTACTGAGTGCAGTGGCAAGATGTAAATACTCAAAATGTTAGCTGGTGGTATTTTTTAACCAGATGTGAGAAATTAATGTTCAAGCTCAATTACTAAAATTAAGAAAATATGCCCCCTCTAGTAAGTTAATCATTTATCTCTGGATCTTGATTTTTTTTTAATACTGATGAAGTAGAAATTTTTCTTCTCTCTTTTTTTTTTCCTCCCAAGATTGGCCATGTGGACAGAAAGATTTGGTAGAAAGATCATGAGATTTGGAATCAGGAAAATGCCTGGGTTCCAGTCTAGACTCTGCTATTCCTGGCTTTGTGAGTCATAGCAATTTTCTTCATCTCTCTGATCCAAGTTTCCTCTAAATATCTTCAAAAGTGGTGATATAAATGGTAAGGACTGTTACATGGATCAGATGAGCTAGATCATTTGAAAGGTTTTTTATCTTAATATTCAGTACAGGTATTGTTATTTTTATTGAGAATAAGGGTCTAGAGCAATTTTTAAAAAATTTTATTGGGGTGTAGTTGATTTACAATGTTGGGGTTAGTTTCAGGTGTACAGCCGGAGCAATTCTTTATTGTACTTATTATCATGAAAAATTATACTTCTGTGGAGTGACAATTATGGAAAATTTTTTTCCATTGTAATTATTTTGAGTTGGTGGTGACTCTCACTGGGGATTATGGAGCACTTAGATATGTGAGTGTGTTATCTTTTATTAGTAATTTAGCCAGATTGCTTTCTTATTCAGACATTTTACCTGGAAGGAATTAACATCTGAAGGACCATATTTCAAAATGATGCAAGGAGAAAGAAAAAAAAAAATGTGTCTGTTAATGACTGGACCAAAAGCATATTTTAGAAAACATTGCCCCATGGTGTGAGTTGCTGAGTTTTGATAATGAATTTTGGATGAAAATCAGGGGCTTATTTTCAGTTTGGGACTGTGTGATTCTTTCAGAAGAGGAAAGAAGAGAAAATGAAACATTTTAAAATGTAGCACTGAACACTCTGTTAGGCGCTGTGGGAGATATGAAAATGAACCACACACATTTCATCCTTTAACTGCATTTCTCTTTCAGAAAGCACAACAACATACAAAAATCACTACATATGTCATAGAGAAGGTCAAGTCAGAAGGCTGAGAGCATTTAAAGGAGGAAGAGATTATGTCCGGCTGGAGGATCAGCCCCCTCCCAATTTTAGGCTACACTCTGAACCACATTAAGCTCATGTATCTGAGTATCATATGGACTCTGGAAAGGACTTGGTGAGCCCAATTTATTGACCTTCACAGAGGATTATATTTAAACCATCTCAGACAGATGAGAATCTATCCCCCGTTGGGGGAAGAAATCTTTCCCTTGAAAGAGATTCTATAACCTTCTTTATTAACTCATTTCAGTATTTAACAGCCTTTACTGGCAGCTGAGAAACCTGCTTTAACTCCCACACGCACATCAGAATTTGTTCCTTCTGGGCTTACCGAATGCAGACTTGTATCTCAGCGTTAGGCGACCATCATCCTAACTCCAGGATCCTCATGTCATTGCCTCATTAGGTGATTAAACAATTAAACAATTTGGGAGTTGGTATATAGCCCTGGCTAAGAGCATTGAGAGGCAGTGGTTTTGGATTAGAGTCCTGACTCCCATTGGGTTTCCCTGGGGGCTCAGATGGTAAAGAATCTGCCTGCAATGCAGGAGACCTAGGTTCAGTCCCTGGGTAGGGACAATCCTTTGGAGAAGGGAATGGCAACCTGCTGCAGTATTCTTGCCTGGAGAATTCCATGGAAAGAGAAGCCTGGTGGGCTGCAGTCCATGGGGTCACAGAAGAGTTGGACATACTTTGACTTTATTCTTCACTTTCCTGACTCTGTCACTTTGTTGTCCTGGAACCTAGAACAAAGTTACTTGAAACCTCTGTGCCTCAGTTTTCTTATCCATAGAATGGAAATAGAATTATATTTATCTCTTAATAAATATCATATCTACTTCTTAGGGTTGTTGTGAAGATTAAATGTAAAAGATCCATGTTTGGGTTGAAGTACATGAAATCATCAATGTGTAACCATCTTGACCAATTAAAAACTAGCAATTTTATGTCGTTCAAGCTAGTCATGGCTTAGCAAAGTACCTAGAATCTACCAAAGACTCAACATTAATAGCATTTTTTAGAAGCAAAGGATTTCTTATTGTTGTTATTACATTGTTCTCATTAGTGTTACCATGGCATACATATTCAGGCTCAGTGCTGGAGGATATTCCTGCGAACAAACCACTACAAAATGGTGAGCACATGGATTGTGGAGCTGCATCTGAGACCATATATGTGCAGGAGATGGAGCATCTGGGTCGGCCTGCAGAAGGTTTTGAAGGCTCCAGAGAGGTGGCAGCATTTGAAATGGGGCCTTGTAGGATGAGCTGGAGTTTTCTAGGTAGAAACCAATGAAGAATCCCATACAGAAGCAAGAGCCTGTGCCCAAGGCACAGAGGTGGGAGAGAGTGTGGGAGCGTGAGGAACCTGTCTTGATTCCATATGGTGCGTGTAAAATAGGACTGTGGGGGTGGAAGGAATTGAGAGCAGAGAGAGGAGGAGGGGTGCGCCTTGAAAGACGCTGGAGATTTCCTTGGAGAAGTGTCGTGGTTGGTTTTGCAAGCTGGAAAGGTTCCTCTGGAGATTTTGAAGAAAATGATTGGCCTGGAGAAAGTGTGGAAGACTTCTAAGAAGAGAGACTTGTAAGAAGGCTGTTACAACCACTAAGCCAAGAGAGAGAGTATAGGAGAGCAGCAGTGTGCTGGGAGTGAATGAAAACGATGTCTTAAAGGTCCTCGTGATGGGAGGGCCTAGGGATGAGGGTGACAGGGAAGTTGTCTGCTGGGTGTATAGTACAGAAAATAGGAGTAGGACAGGGTGTGGAAAACGGGGTGGGAGAGGGGTGAGAAGATAATGAGTTGAATTTGGAATTTCTTGCATCCCTGTGTGTGAGGGCTTTCCATTTCCTCGGATTTCCGGGAGCCTGTCGATTCTGCTGCAGCACGAGTTGTTACGTTCTCACTGGGACCACAGGGATTCACGAGACCCTTCCTTGTTGGCAGATCTTGACAGCACAAACAACACTTTGCTTTTCTGGTTTCACCAGTGTCTTGCCTTCATGAGGACATTGGTCATGTGCCTGTGCTGAAGCAATGGGTACATTTTTTTTTTTTTTTTTTAAATAGCTACTTTTAATGAAGCAATAGAGTGCTTACTACTTTAAAAAATTTTTTTAATGATTTATTTTACTATCATTTGACTGCTGTGGGTCTTTGTTGCTGCACAAGGGCTTTCTCTAGTCACAGTGAGCAGGGCTACTCTTCATTGTGTTGAGCGGGCTTCTCATTGTGGCATTTTCTCTTGTGGCAGAGCACAGGCTCTAGGCACATGGGCTTCACTAGTTGCAGCTTGTGGGCTCTAGAGCGCATGCCCAGTAGCTGTGGCACACAGGCTCAGTTGCTCCAAAGCATGTGGGATCTTCTCAGACCTGGGATCCAACTGGTGTCCCCTGCATTGCAAGGGAGATTCTGAATGATTGGACCACCAGGGAAGCCCCTCGTTTTAAATTTCCTAAGGTATAGTTGATTTACAATATTGTATTAATTTCTTACATACAACAAAATGATTCATTTATATGTGCATATTTATGATATACACACACACAGTAGGACCTTGTTGTTTATCCATTCTCTGTATAATACTTCGCATCTGCTGACTCCAAATTCCCAACACGTCCCTCCCCCATCCTTCTCCTCCTTGGCAACCACAAGTCTGTTCTCTATGTCTGTGACTCTGTTTCACAGGTAGATTCATTTTATAGAATGTCATATAAAATGACATATAGAATGTCATTTAATGTCATATTATAGAATCCACATATAAGTGATGTCATACGGTATCTTTCTCTTTTGATTTACTTCACTTAGTATGATAATCTCTAGGTCCATCCATGCTGCTGCAATGCATGTTGTTTCATCCTTTTTGATGGCTGAGTAGTATTCCATTGTATGTATATACCACACTTTCTTTATCCATTCATCAGTTGATGGGATTTATATTGTTTCCATGACTTGGCTATTGTAAATAGTGCTGCTGTGAACGTTAGGGTAACTGTATCTTTTTGAATTACGCTTTCATATGAATATATGCCCATGAGTGGGATTGCTGGATCATATGGAATGCTATTTTAATTTTCTGAGGAACTTCATACTGTTCTCCATAGTGGCTGCACCAACTTACAGTCCCATCAACAGTGTAAGAGGGTTCCCTTTTCTCCACATGCACTCCAACTTTTATTATTTGTAGATTTTTAAATGATTTCCTTTCTGACTGGTGTGAGGTGATACCTTATTGTAGTTTTGATTTGCATTTCTCTAATAATCAGTGTTGTTGAACATCTTTTCATGTGTCTATTGGCCATCTGTATGCCTTCTTTGCAGAAATGTCTATTTAGTAGATTTTCAGCCCATTTTTGGAGAGAGTTTTTTGATTTCTGCTTTTGAGTTGCATGAGTTGTTTGCATATTTTGCAAATTAAGCCCTTTCAGTCACATCATTTGCAAATATTTTCTCCTGTTTTGTAGGTTGTCTTTTCATTTTGTTTATATTTCCTTTGTGATGCAAACAGTTCTAAGTCTGAGTAGGTCCCATTTCTTTGTTTCTGTTGCCATGGGTTGGCTTCTAGACTTTTTGGCTAGGGTAAAGTGTTGCCTTGGGAGACTGACCTAAGAAAACATTGCTATGATGTATGTCAGAGACTGTTTTACCTACGTTCTCTTCTGGGAGTTTTATGGTGTCAGGTCTGTGTTTAAGTCTTTTAGCCATTTTGCAATTTTTGTGTTTTTTTTTAGGTTGCTGAGAAGGGTGTGTTCTAACTTCACTGATTTACATGTGGCTGTCCAAATTTCCCAACATTACTTGTTGTAGAGACTGATCTTTTCCCACTGTATGTTCTTTTTTTAAAAAATTTTATTGCTGTATAGCTATTTACAATGTTGTGTTAGTTTCAGATGTACAGCAAAGTGATTCAGCCATTTGTTATTGTTCAGTCACTAAGTCATGTCCAGCTGTTTGTGACTATATGGACTGCAACACACCAGGCTCCCCTGTCCTTCACTATCTCCTGGAGTTTGCTCAAATTCATGTTCGTTGAGTCAGTGATGCTATCTAACCATCTTATCCTCTACCGCCCCCTTCTCCTTTTGCCTTCAACCTTTCCCAGAATCAGGGTCTCTTCCAGTGAGTTGGCTCTTGGTGTCAAGTGGCAAAAGTATTGGAGCTTCAGCATCAGTCCTTGCAATGAATATTCAGGTTTGATTTCCTTTAGGATTGACTGATTTGATCTCTTTGCAATCCAAGGGACTCCTAAGGGTCTTCTGCAACACCACAATTAGAAAGCATCAATTCTTCGGTGCATATATTCACTTTTTTTGCCATATAGGTCATTACAGAATATTGATTGAAGTTGCCTGTGCTACGTGATAGGTCCTTATTTCTGTCTATTTTGTATATAGTCGTGTGTTTGTGTCAATCCCATCTCTCTTAATTTATCCGCCCATACCACCTGGTAACTCTAAATTTCTTTTCTACGTCTGTAAGTCTATTTCTGTTTTGTACATAAGTCCATTGGTACCCATTTTTTTAGATTCCACATATTGTTGTTGCTGTTCAGTCACTCAGTTGTGTATGACTCTTTGAGACCCCATGAACTGCAGTACGCCAGGCTTCCCTGTCCTTTGCTATCTCCCCAAGTTTCCTCAAACTCATGTCCATTGAGTCAGTGATGCCACTCAACCATCTCATTGTCTGTCACCACTTCTCCTGCCCTCAGTCTTTCCCAGCATCAGGGTCTTTTCTAATGAGTTGGCTCTTCACATCAAATGGACAAAGTTTTGGAGCTTCAGCTTCAGCATCAGTCCATCCAGTGAACATTTAGGGTTAATTTCCTTTAGGATGGACTGGTTGGATCTCCTTGCTGTCCAAGGGACTCTCAAGAGTCTGCTCCAACACCACAGTTCAAAAGCATCAATTTTTTGTGTTCAGCCTTCTTTATGGTTCAACTCTTACATCTATACATGACTACTGGAAAAACCATAGCTTTGACTACATAGACTTTGGTCGAAAAAGTGATGTCTCTGCTTTTTAATATGCTGTCTAGGTTTGTCATAGCTTTTTTTCCAAGGAGCAAACATCTTTTAATTTCATGGCTGCAGTCACTGTCTGAAGTGGCTTTGGAGCCCAACAAAATAAAGTCTGTCACTGTTTCCATTGTTTCCCCTTCTATTTGCCATGGAGTGATAAGACTGGGTGCCATGATCATAGTTATTTGAATGTTGAGTTTTAAGCCAACTTTTTCACTCTCTTCTTTCACCCTTATCAAGAGGCTCTTTAGTTACTCTTTGTTTTCTGCTATTAAGGTGGTGTCATCTGCGTATCTGAGGTTATTGATATTTCCCCCAGAGATCTCGATTCCAGTTTGAGCTTCATCCAGCCCAGCATTTCTCATGATGTACTCTGCATATAAGTTAAATAAGCAGGGTGATGATATACAGCTTGACACACTCCTTTCCTAATTTTGAACCAGTCCATTGTTCCATGTCTGATTCCAACTGTTACCTTTTGAAGTCCATTCAGGTTTCTTAGGAGGCAGATAAAGAGGTTTGGTATTCCCATCTCTTTAAGAATGTTCCACAGTTTTTTGTGATCCATATAAAGGCTTTAGCATAGTCATTGAAGCAGAGGTAGATGTTTTACTGGAATTCTCTTGCTTTTTTGGTGATCCAAAGGATGTTGGCAATTTGATGTCTAGTTCCTCTGCCTTTTCTAAAACCAGCTTGAACTTCTGGAATTTCACTGTTCAAGTACTGTTGAAGCCTGGCTTAGAGAATTTTGAGCATTACTAGCATGTGAGATGAGTGCTATTGTGTGGTAGGTTGAACATTCTTTGGCATTGCCTTTCTTTGGGATTGGAGTGAAAACTGACCTTTTCCAGTCACTGCTGACTTTTCCAACTTTGCTGACATATTGAGTGCAGCACTTTAACAGCATCATCTTTTAGGATTTGAAATATCTCAGCTGGAATTCCATCACTTCCACTAGCTTTGTTCGTAGTGATGTTTCCTAAGGCCCACTTGACTTCACACTCTAAGATGTCTGGCTCTAGATGAGTGATTACACCATCATGGTTACCTAGGTCATGAAGATCTATTTTGTGTAGTTCTTCTGTGTATTCTTGCCACCTCTTCTTAATAGCTTCAGCTTCTGGTTAGGGCCATACAATTTCTGTCCTTTATTGTGCCCATCTTTGCATGAAATATTCCCTTGGTATCTCTAATTTTCTTGAAGAGATCTCTAATCTTTGCCAACCTATTGTTTTCCAATTTCTAGCACTGTTCACTTAGGAAAGCATTCTTATCTCTCTTTGCTATTGTTTGGAACTGTGCATTCAGATGGGTATATCTTTCCTTTTCTCCTTTGCCTTTTACTTCTCTTCGTTTCTCAGCTGTTTGTAAGGCCTCCTCAGACAACCATTTTGCCTTTTTTTTTTTCTTGAGTATGGTTTTGATCACTATCTCCTGTACATCTTACATCGTAAAAGCAAGAGTTCCAGAAAAACATCTACTTCTGCTTGATTGCCTACACCAAAGCCTTTGACTGTGTGGTTCACAACAAACTGTGGAGATTTCTTAAAGAGATGGGAACACCAGACCACCTTACCTATCTCCTGAGAAATCTGTATGCAGGTCGAGAAGCAACAGTTAGAATTGGACATGGAACAACAAACTGGTTCCAAACCGGGAAGGGAGTACATCAAGGTTGTATTTTGTCACCCTGATTATTTAACTTACATGCAGAGTATATCATGCAAAATGCCAGGCTGGATGAAGAACAAGCTGGAATCAAGATTGCTGGGAGAAATATCAACCTCAGATATGCAGATGACACCACCTTAATGGCAGAAAAAAAGAACTAAAGAGCCTGTTGATGAAAGTGAAAGAGGAGAGTGAAAAGGCTGGCTTAAAACTCAACCTTCACCAGCAGCTCTATGCCAATAAAGTGGACAACTTGGATGAAATGGACAAATTCTTAGGAAAGTATAACTTTCCAAAACTGAATCAGGAAGAAATAGAAGATCTTAACAGACCCATCACAGGCAAGGAAATCGAAACTGTAATCAAAAATCTTCCAGCAAACAAAAGCCCAGGACCAGATGGCTTCACAGCTGAATTCTACCAAAAATTTAGAGAAGAGCTAACACCTATCTTACTCAAACTCTTCCAGAAAATTGCAGAAGAAGGTAAACTTCCAAACTCATTCTATGAGGCCACCATCACCCTAATTCCAAAACCAGACAAAGATGCCACAAAAAAAGAAAACTACAGGCCAATTTCACTGATGAACATAGATGCAAAAATCCTTAACAAAATTCTAGCAAACAGAATCCAAAAAATTAAAAAAATCATACACCACGACCAAGTGGGCTTTATTCCAGGAATGCAAGGATTCTTCAATATCCGCAAATCAATCAATGTAATACACCACATTAACAAATTGAAAGATAAAAACCATATGATTATCTCAATAGATGCAGAGAAAGCCTTTGACAAAATTCAACACTCATTTATGATTAAAACTCTCCAAAAAGCAGGAATAGAAGGAACATACCTCAACATAATAAAAGCTATATATGACAAACCCACAGCAAGCATCACCCTCAATGGTGAAAAATTGAAAGCATTTCCCCTGAAATCAGGAACAAGACAAGGGTGCCCACTCTCACCACTACTATTCAACATAGCGTTGGAAGCTTTGGCCACAGCAATCAGAGCAGAAAAAGTAAAAGGAATCCAGATAGGAAAAGAAGAAGTGAAACTCTCACTGTTTGCAGATGACATGATCCTCTACATAGAAAACCCTAAAGACTCTACCAGAAAATTACTAGAGCTAATCAATGAATATAGTAAAGTTGCAGGATATAAAATTAACACACAGAAATCCCTTGCATTCCTATATACTAACAATGAAAAAACAGAAAGAGAAATTAAGGAAACAATACCATTCACCATTGCAACAAAAAGAATAAAATACTTAGGAGTATATCTACCTAAAGAAACAAAAGACCTATACATAGAAAACTATAAAACACTGATGAAAGAAATCAAAGAGGACACAAACAAATGGAGAAACATACCGTGTTCATGGATTGGAAGAATCAATATTGTCAAAATGGCTATTCTACCCAAAGCAATCTATAGATTCAATGCAATCCTTATCAAGCTACCAACGGTATTTTTCATAGAACTAGACCAAAGAATTTCACAATTTGTATGGAAATGCAAAAAACCTCGAATAGCCAAAGTAATCTTGAGAAAGAAGAATGGAACTGGAGGAATCAACCTGCCTGACTTCAGACTCTACTACAAAGCCACAGTCATCAAGACAGTATGGTACTGGCACAAAGACAGAAATATAGATCAATGGAACAGAATAGAAAGCCCAGAGATAAATCCACGAACCTATGGACACCTTATCTTTGACAAAGGAGGCAAGGATATACAATGGAAAAAAGACAACCTCTTTAACAAGTGGTGCTGGGAAAACTGGTCAACCACTTGTAAAAGAATGAAACTAGAACACTTTCTAACACCATACACAAAAATAAACTCAAAATGGACTAAAGATCTAAATGTAAGACCAGAAACTATAAAACTCCTAGAGGAGAACATAGGCAAAACACTCTCCGACATAAATCACAGCAAGATCCTCTATGACCCACCTCCCAGAATATTGGAAATAAAAGCAAAAGTAAACAAATGGGACCTAATGAAACTTAAAAGCTTTTGCACTATAACTATAAGTAAGGTGAAAAGACAGCCCTCAGATTGGGAGAAAATAATAGCAAATGAAGAAACAGACAAAGGATTAATCTCAAAAATATATAAGCAGCTCCTGCAGCTCAATTCCAGAAAAATAAATGACCCAATCAAAAAATGGGCCAAAGAACTAAACAGACATTTCTCCAAAGAAGATATACAGATGGCTAACAAACACATGAAAAGATGCTCAACATCACTCATTATCAGAGAAATGCAAATCAAAACCACAACGAGGTACCATTACATGCCAGTCAGGATGGCTGCTATCCAAAAGTCTACAAGCAATAAATGCTGGAGAGGGTGTGGAGAAAAGGGAACCCTCTTACACTGTTGGTGGGAATGCAAACTAGTACAGCCACTATGGAAAACAGTGTGGAGATTCCTTAAAAAACTGGAAATAGAACTGCCATATGACCCAGCAATCCCACTTCTGGGCATACACACTGAGGAAACCAGATCTGAAAGAGACACGTGCACCCCAATATTCATCGCAGCACTGTTTATAATAGCCAGGACATGGAAACAACCTAGATGCCCATCAGCAGATGAATGGATAAGGAAGCTGTGGTACATATACACCATGGAATATTACTCAGCCATTCAAAAGAATTCATTTGAATCAGTCCTAATGAGATGGATGAAAGTGGAGCCCATTATACAGAGTGAAGTAAGCCAGAAAGATAAAGAACATTACAGCATACTAACACATATATATGGAATTTAGAAAGATGCTAACGATAACCCTATATGCAAAATAGAAAAAGAGACACAGAAATACAGAACAGACTTTTGAACTCTGTGGGAGAAGGTGAGGGTGGGATGTTTCAAAAGAACAGCATGTATACTATCTATGGTGAAACAGATCGCCAACCCAGATGGGACGCATGAGACAAGTGCTCGGGCCCGGTGCACTGGGAAGACCCAGAGGAGTCAGGTGGAGAGGGAGGTGGGAGGGGGGATCGGGATGGGGAATACGTGTAAATCTATGGCTGATTCGTGTCAATGTATGACAAAATCCACTGAAATGTCGTGAAGTGATTGGCCTCCAACTAATAAAAAAACTAAAAAAAAGAAAAAAAAACAAAAAAACTCAACCTTCAGAAAACTAAGATCATGGCATCCGGTCCTGTCACTTCATGGCAGATAGATGGAGAAACAAGGAAAATAGTAAGAGACTGTTTTCTTGGGCTCCAAAGTCACTGCAGATGGTGACTGCAGCCAGGAAATTAAAAGACCCTTGCTCCTTGGAAGAAAAGCTATGACCAACCTAGACAGCATTTTAAAAAGCAGAGACATTACTTTGCCAACAAAGATCTGCCTTATCAAAGCTATGGTTTTTCCAGTAGTTATGTATGGATGTGTGATTTGGAATATAAAGAAAGCTGTGCACTGAAGAATTGATGCTTTTGAACTGTGGTGTTGGAGAAGACTCTTGACAGGCCCTTGGACTGCAAGGAGATCCAACTGGTCCATCCTAAAGGAAATCAGTCCTAAATATTCATTAGAAGGACTGATGCTGAAGCTGAAACTCCAATATTTTGGCCACCTGATTCAAAGAACTGACTCAAAAAAGACCCTGATGCTGGGAAAGATTGAAAGAAGGAGGAGAAGGGGACAACAGAGGATTAGATGGTTGGATTGCATCACTGACTTGATGGACATGAGTTTGAGCAAGCTTTGGGAGTTAGTGATGGACAGGGAAGCCTGGCGTGCTGCGCAAAGTTGAGACACTCGAGACTGAACTGAACTCTTGTACAGTGTCGTGAATCTCTGTCTGTAGTTCTTCAGGCATTGTGTCCATCAGATCTAATCCCTTGAATCTGTCACTTCCACTATATAGTCATAAGAGTGCCTGAATGGTCTAGTTTTTTCCCCTACTTTCTTCAGTTTAAGTCTCAATTTGGCAATAAGGAGTTCATGATCTGAGCCCCAGTCAGCTACTGGTCTTGTATTTCCTGACTGTATAGAGCTTCTCCCTCTTCGACTGCAAAGAATATAATCAAGCTTATTTCAGTATTGACCATCTGGTGATGACCATGTGTAGAGTTGTCTCTTGTGTTGTTGGAAGAGGGTGTTTGCTATGACCAGTGCGTTCTTTTGGCAAAACTGTTAGCCTTTGCCCTCCTTGATTTTGTACTCTGATGCCAAACTTGCCTGTTACTTCAGGTATCTCTTGTTTCCTGCTTTTGCAACCCAGTCCCCTATGATGAAAAGGGTATCTTTTTTGGGTATTTATTTCTAGAAGGTCTTACAGTCTTCATAGAACTGTTCAACTTCAGCTTCTTCAGCATTAGTGGTTGGGATATAGACTAGGATTACATTGATATTGAATGGCTTGCCTTGGAAATGAACAGAGATCATTCTGTCATGTTTGAGATTGCACCCAAGTAATGCATTTTGGACCCTTTTGTTGATTTTGAGGGTTACTCCATTTCTTCTATGGGATTCTTGCCCACAGTAGTAGATATAATGGTCATCTCCCATTCTGTTCCATTTTCATTCATTGATTCCTAAAATGTCAATATTCACTTTGGCCATCTCATGTTTGACCACTTTGAATTTACTTTGATTTGTGGACCTAACATTCCAGGTTCCTGTGCAATATTGTTCTTTACAGCATTGGACTTTTCCTTCCAACACCAGACACTTCCAAACAGAGGTCGTTTCCACTTTGGCTCAGCCTCCTCATTCCTTCTGGAGTTATTTCTCCACTCTTCTCCAGTAACATTTTGGGCACCTACTAACCTGGGAAGTTTATCTTTCACTGTCATATCTTTTTACCTTTTCATACTGTTTATGGGGTTCTTATGGTAAGAATGCTGAAGTTTGCCATTCCCTTCTCCAGTGCACCACATTTTGTCAGAACACTTCTCTATAACCCGTCTGTCTTGAGTGGCCCTACACGACCTGGCTCACAGTTTCATTGGGTTAGACAAGGTTGTGATCCATGTGATCAGTTTGGTTTGTTTTCTTTAATTGTGGTTTTCATTCTCTATTCCCCTCTGATGGATGAGGATAAAAGGCTTGTGGAAGCTTCCTGAAAGAAGGGACTGGCTGTGGGTAAAACTGGGTCTTGCTCTGCTCTGATGGGCAGAGCCATGCTCAGTAATTCTTTAATCCAATTTTCTGCTGATGGGTGGGGCTGTGTTCCCTCCCTGTAGTTTGGTCAGAGGCCAAACTATGGTGGGATAATGGTTATATAGGTGACCTCCTTCAAAAGTACTTAATGCCAGCACGCCATGGCTCCCAGGACTGTTGTAGTCAGTGCCCCTGACCCTGCAGCAGGCCACTGTCGGCCCACAGCTCCGCTGGAGACTCCCAGACACTCACAGGCAAGTCTGGCTCAGTCTCACATGTGGGGTCACTGTTCCTTTCTCTTGGGTCCAGGTGCACACAAGGTTTTGTTGTGCCCTCCGAGAGTCTGTTTCCCTGGAGGTTCTCAGTCCTTTTGCCAGATACCCAGGCTGGGAAGTTTGTTGTGGGCCCTGGAACTTTCACAACAGCAAGAGAACTTTTTTGGTGTAATTGTTCTCTGGCTTGGGGGTCCTCTGCTCGTTTGCTTCATAGTGGAGCTAATGGCAACCTCCTCCAGGAGTACTGAAGCTACACTCTGTTCCTCCCACGTCTGCTGCAGCCAGAGCCCCTGTCCCCACGGCAGAGCACTGCTGACCCATGTCTCCCCAGGAGACACTCAAACACTCAGAGGCAGGTCTGGCTCAGCCTGTTGTGGGGATGAGTAATACTCCATTGTGTGTATGTGTATATATGTGTACACACCACATCTTTATCCATTCCTTCCTTCCTTGTTTCTTAAATGTTTCCTGATTATTTGGTTGTTCCAGGTCTTAGTTGTGGCCTGTGGGGTCTTCAGGCTTTATCGCATGCTGGGTAGTTTAGTTATGGTGCGTGGAATCTTCAGCTGTGGCATGCGAACTCTCAATTGCAACATGTAGGATCTTGTTCCCTGACCAGGCCCCCTGCGTTGGGAGCAAAGCGCCTTAGCCACTGAACCACCAGGGAAGTCCGTATCCATTCCTCTGTTGATGGACATTAAGATTGCTTCCATATTGTGGCTACTGTAAATAGTACTGCGATGAACATTGTAATGCATGTTTCTTTTTGAATTATGGTTTTCTCTCAGTATATACTTAGGACTGGGATTGCTGGATTATATGGTAGCTCTATTTTTACTCTTTAAGGAACCTCTGTGATGTTCTTCATAGTGGCCATATCTAACTGACATTCCCCCCAAGAGTGTAGGAGGGTTCCCTTTCCTCCATATCCTCTTCAGCATTTATTGTTTGTAAATTTTTTGGTGAGCAGCATTCTAATGGTATGAAGTGATGCCATGTTGTAGTTTTGATTTGCATTTCACTAATAATTAGTGATGTTGAGCATCTTTTCATTTGGTTTTTAGCCATCTGTATGTCTTCTTTGTAGCAATGTCTATTTAGATACTCTGGTTTTTGATGGGGTTCTTTTTTTTTTTTTAATATTGAGCTGCTTGAGCTGTTTGCACATTTGGACATTAATCCCTTGTTGGTTGCTTTGTTTTCAATTTTTCCCCGCCCATTTTGAGGGTTGTCTTTTTGTTTGTGGTTTCCTTTGCTGTGCAAAATTAAGTTTAATTAGGTCCCATTTTTAATTTTTGTTTTTATTTTCATTACCCTAGGAGGTGGGACATGAACAGTGTTGCTGTGGTTTATGTCAGTGCTCTGCCTGTGTTTTCCTCTAAGAGCTCTATAGTATCAGGCCTTACATTTAGGTCTAATTGATTTTGAGTTCATTTTTGTGTATGATGTTAGAGAGTATTCTCATTTCATCCTTTTATATGTAGCTGTCCAGTTTTCCTAGCACCACCATTGAAGAGCCTTTTTCTCCTTTGTACATTCTTGCTTCCTTTGTCATAGATTAGGTGACCATAGGTGGGTGGGTTAATCTCTGGACTTTCTAACGTGTTCCATTGATCTGTATTTCTGTCTTTGTGTCAATAGTATACTGTCTTGATGACTCCAGCTTTGTGGTGTAATCAGGGAGCCTGATAACTCCAGTTCCATTTTTCTTTCTCAAGATTGCTTTGGCTATTCTGGATTTTTAGTGTTTCCATCCAAATTGTAAAATTTTTTGTCCTAGTTCTGTGAAGAATGCCATTGGTAACTTGATGGGGATTACATTGAATCTGTAAATTGCCTTGGGTAGTATAGTCATTTTTGCAATATTGATTTTTCCAATCCAAGAACATGGTATATTTTTCCTTCTGTTTGTGTTGTCTTAGATTTCTTTCATCAGCATCTTGTAGGTTGTGGAGTACAAATCTTTTGTCTCCTTAGGTAGGCATATTCCCAGGTGTTTTATTCTTTTGATATTTGTGGATTAATTTTGTATCCTGAAAGTTTACTCAAATTTATCACTGAACTCTGGTAGTTATCTGGTAATGTGTTTAGGATTTTATATGTATAGTATCATGTCATCTGTAAACAGTGACAGTCTTACTTCTTCTTTTCCAATTTGGATTCCTTTTATTTCTTTTTCTTCTGTGATTGTCATGGCTAGGACTTCCAAAACTATTTTGTGTAATAGTGGTAATAGTGGGCACCCTTGTTTTGTTCCTAATCTTAGAGGAACTGCTTTAAGTTTTTCACCACTGAGAATAATGTTTGCCGTGGTTTTGTTGTATATGGCCTTTATTATTTTGAGGAATGTTCCCTCTATGCCCTGTTTCTAGAGAATTTTTCTTTTTTTGATTAGAAATTTGTGTTGAATTTTGTCAGATCCTTTTTTTGCTTCTGTTGAGATTATCATATGGTTTTTATCATTCAGTTTGTTAATATGGTGTATCACATTGATTTGCCTGTATTGAAGAATCCTTGCATCTCTGGGATAAACCTGACTTGATCATGGTGTATGGTCTGTTTAATGTGTTGTTAGATTCTGTTTGCTACTATTTTGTTAAGGATTTTTATATCCATGTTTATCAGTGATATTGGCCTATAATTTTCTTTTTTGTGTTATCTTTGTCTGGTTTTGGTGTCAGGAAGACTGTGGCCTCATAGAATGAGTTTGGAAGTGTTTCTTCCTCTGTAGTTTTGGCAAAGGGTGGTTGTTAACTCTTGTGTAAATGTTTGGTAAAATTTGCCTGTGAAGCCATCTGGTCCAGGACTTTGGTTTGTTGGAAAATTTTAATCACAGTTTCAATTTCAGTGTTTGTGATTGGTCTGCTCATATTTTCTGTTTCTTACTGGTTCAGTCTTGAAAAGTTCTACTTTTCTAAGAATTTGTCCATTTCAAGCAGGTTGTCCATGTAATTGGCAGATAGTTGCTTGTCTCTTATGATGCTTTGTGTTTCTTTGGTGTCTTCTGTAACTACTCCTTTTTTCATTTCAAATTTTATTGATTTGAGTCCTCTTCCTTTTTTTCTTGATGAGAATTTTTTGTTGTTCAGTGGTTCAGTCATGTCTGTCTTTTTGCAACCCCGTGAACTGCAGCATGCCCCTCTTCCCTGTCCTTCACTATCTCCCTCAGTTTGAGCAAACTCATGTCTATTAAATATGTGATGCCATCCACAAATTCAGTGGATGGCATCAATGAATGCCAATCTCTGTTGTCTCATACTCTTGTCATCCCCTTCTCCTCCTGCTTTCAGTCTTTCCCAACATCATGATCTTTTCCAGTGAGTCGGCTCTTCTCATCAGGTGGCCAAAGTATTGGAGCATCAGCTTCGGCATCAGTCCTTCCAATGAATATTCAGGACTGATTTCCTTTAGGATGGGCTGGTTTGATTCCCTTTTTGTCCAAGGGACTCTCAAGAGTCTTCTGCAGCTCCACAGTTGGAAAGCATCAATTCTTTGGCACTCAGCCTTCTTTATGGTCCAGCTCTCACATCAGTACATGACTACTGGAAAAACCATTGCTTTGACCATACGGACCTTTGTCAGCAAAATGATATCTTTGCTTTTTAATATGCTATCGGGTTGGTCATAGGTTTTATTCCAAGGAGCAAGCATCTTTTAATTTCATGGCTTCAGTCACCATCTGCAATGATTTTGGAGCCCAGGAATTTAAAGTCTGTCACTGTTTTCATTGTTTCCCCATCTATTTGCCATGAAGTGATGGGACCAGATGCTGTGATCTTAGTTATTTGAATGTTGAGTTTTAAGCCAACTTTTTCACTCTCTTCTTTCACCTTCATCAAGAGGCTCTTTCTTTCCTCTTCGTTTTCTGCCTTTAAGTGGTGTCATCTGCATATCTGAAAATATTGATGTTTCTCATGGCAATCTTGATTCCATCTGGAAAAAATCATCCAGCCCAGGATTTCTCATGATGTACTCTGCATTTAGGTTAAATAAGCAGGGTGACAATATAGAGCCTTGAAGTACTCCTTTCCCAATTTGAAAACAGTCTGTTGTTCATGTCTGGTTAACTGTTGCTTTTTGGCCTGCATACAGGTTTCTCAGGAGGCAGGTAAGGTGATCTGGTATTCCCATCTCTTTAAGAATTTTCCAGTTTGTGGTGATCCACACAGCCAAAGGCTTTAGCATAGTCATTGAAGCAGAAGTAGATATTTTTCTGGAATACCCTTTCTTTTTCTGTGATCGAATAGATGTTGGCAATTTGATGTCTAGTTCCTCTGCCTTTTCTAAATCCAGCTTGAATGTCTGGAAGTTTATGACTCATGTACTGTCAAAGCCTAGCTTGAAGGGTTTTGAGCATTACCTTCCTAGCATATAAAATGAGCGCTATTGCCTGGTAGTTTGCACATTTTTTGGCATTGCCCTTCTTTGGGTTTGGAATAAAAACTGACCTTTTCCAGTCTTGTGGCCACTGCTGTGTTTTCCAAATTGCTGACATATTGCGTGCAGCACTTTAACAGCATCATCTTTTAGGATTTGAAATATCTCAGCTGGAATTCCATTACCTCCACTAGCTTTGTTCGTAGTGATATTTCATAAGGCCCACTTGACTTCACATTCCAGGGTGTCTGGCTCTAGATGAGTGATTACACCATCATGGTTACTTGGGTCATGAAGATCTATTTTGTATAGTTCTTCTGTGTATTCTTGCCACCTCTTCTTAATATCTTCAGCTTCTGGTTAGGTCCATACCATTTCTGTTCTTTATTGTGCCCATCTTTGCATGAAATGTTCCCTTGGTATCTCTAATTTTCTTGAAGAGATCTCTAGTCTTTCCCATTCTATTGTTTTCCTCTATTTCTTTGAATTGTTCACTTAAGAAGGCTTTCTTATCTCTCCTTGCTGTTCTTTGGAACTGTGCATTCAGATGGGTTTATCTTTCCTTTTCTCTGCCTTTCACTTCTTTTCTCAGCTGTTTGTAAGGCCTCATCAGACAACCATTTTGCCTTTCTTTTTCTTGGGGATGGTTTTGATTACTTCCTCCTGTATATGTTATGAACCTCTGTCCGTAGTTCTGGCACTCTATCAGATCTAATCCCTTGAATCTATTTTTCACTTCCACTGTATAATCATAAGGGATTTGATCTAGGTCATACCTGAATGGCCCTGTGATTTTCCCTACTTTCTTAAATTTAAGTCTGAATTTGGCAATAATGAGTTCATGATCTGGGCCACAGTCAGCTCCTGGTCTTGTTTTTGCTGACTATATAGAACTTCTCCATCTTTGATTGCAAAGAATATAATCAATCTGATTTCAGTATCACCATCTGGTGATGTCCATGTGTAGAGTTGTCTCTTGTGTTGTTGGAAGAGGGTATTTGCTATGACCAGTGCGTTCTTTTGGCAAAACTGTTATCCTTTGCCCTGCTTCATTTACTCCAAGGCCAAACTTGCCTATTGATAAGTCTGGCTAGTGCTCGCTTCGGCAGCACATATACTAAAAATTGATAAGTCTGGCTAAAGGTTTGTCAATTTTGTTTATCTTCTCAAAACCAGCCCTTATTTTCATTAATCTTTGCTCTTGTTTTCTTCATTTCTCTTTATTTCTGCCATGATCTTTATTGTTTCTTTCCTTCTACATACTTTTTTGTTGTTGTTGTTGTTTTCCCTAATTGTCTTAAGTGTAAGGTTGTTTATTTGAGATTTTTCTTGTTTCTTGCGGTAGGATTGTATTGCTATCAACTCTCCTCTTAGAACTGAATTGTTCATAGGTTTGTTTTTTTTTTTAAATGATGGCCCTTCTGACCTGTGTGATGTATTTCACTATGGTTTTGTTTTCCCTTTCTCTAATAATTAGAGTAGTTACTCTTTTTTAGGCACTGCTGGAAATGCTTTCTGTTCAAGTTTTGTTTAATTTTAGCAAAAACTCTAAAGGTGTGTAGTACTATTAAGGCCATTTTATATGTGAGGACAGGGAAGCTCATGGAGGTCAACTAACATGTGCAAGGTCAAATAACTAATGAGTGGTCAAGCCAGGATGCAAATGGAGGTGGAGGGTTCCAGGGCCTAAACTTTATGCTAGGGTATGTCATTTGGTCTAGGCAATCCTCTGTGTCTTGTCCATGAGGGTGTTTTATAATAGGGTTTTTTGTTTGTTTTTTAAAAATCATTCTTATTTGGTCCAAACTATTTTATTAATACATAGTGTTCAGAGGTTTGCAGATTCAAAGACTAATTTTTTTAAAAAAAATTTTATTGAAGTATAGTCGATTTACATGTAAATTTCTGTACAGCAAAGTAACTCAGTTATACATGTTATATATACACACACACACATTCTCTTACATATCTTACATAATCTTTTTCATTATGATTTCTCATAGGATACTGAATATAGTTCCCCATGCTATAGTGGTACCTTTTCGTTTATCTGTTCTATATATAACAGTTCGCATTTGCTAATCCCAAACTCCTAATTCACCCATCTCCCAGCCTCCTTCACCCTTGGCAACCACAGGTCTGCTGTTAGTCTGTTTTTAGGTAAATTCATTTGTGTGATATTTTAGATTCCACATATAAGGGATATCATATGGTATTTACCTCAGACTAATTTTTTTTCATGGATTAAAAATTCTTCTGTCTAATCTATGGTCTCTAATGGGAATGATTCTGGATTTTGGTTCTAAATAATTGTATTTGGCCTATTATTTCATTCTAGATAATCTTACTGTATTTGGTGTGTTTTTTTTTTTTTTTTTTCACTTTTTAGTTTGGGGGGACCCTCAGGAGGAGTCATATAGGAGTATAGTTATAGGTGATATTTTCTAAGGTAAAGTAAATTTATTGCTTATTTTTAATACTGACCAAAATAAAGTTTTATGTTTTCTGGGTATTTTTTGGGAAGTCACCTATATGCTATGCTGATATTCTGCATCGTTATGATCCCACCATTCATCCTTGCTATGGATGGAATTTATGTGTCCTCAGAATTCATATATTGAGGCCTCAATCTCTAATGCAATGGTGTTTGGAGGTGGGGGCCTTTGGGAAATAATTAGCTTTAGATGAGTTCATGAGGGGAAGCTCTGTGATGGGATTAGAGCTCACTCTCCTTTTCTCTGCCATGTGAGGACACAGCAAGAAAGCAGTGCCCTTTAAGCCACCCAGTGTTTGGTATTTTTGTATAGCAGCCTGAGTTGACTTAGCACAGTCCTCTGTGGGTCTTCAGTAGGATGACTCATATCTGCTGTGGGCCCCGCAGTGGTGTGACAGTCCTCACTGTAAGGCAGTCCCTTACCTTGGTTGCAGCCCAGTCACTGACTGATGGAAAAATCAAGCTCAAGTTTTCTTTCCGTAGATGTGTTTTTATGAATTACTTAGCTGGGCTTTGTCCCTGCCTTTATTAATTGCACTCACTGGAAAGAACTATGGAGTGCTGGCATTAAGAACCCTTTAAAAGACAAAGCAGTTGATTATTCTTATCATCAAAGTAGGTACTCATATCAGCACACTAAGTACTGCATAGAAATAGCTTGTTGGCAGAATTGCACTCTTAAGGGCAGATATCTTCAAGTCATCCTTAACACTCCAGCAGAAAGGCAACCACATACAATGCTGGGAGTGGGGAAAATGTTGAACTGAAGGTAGAAGGATCTCATGTGAAATTGTGAGTGGCCTTCAATGATGGCCGTCAAAGAAGAGTCACAGTGCTTCACTTTTCTTTCCAATGATGGAACTGCTATCCTCAGGAAAGCCCAGTTTGCTTCCTGGCACAGGTATTAACTAATGGTTTGAATGAACATAATCTGTTTACCTCCTTGCCTTCATATGCACTGTTTCCTCTCTGAGGAAAGCCTACCCCTCATCCCCCAGCCCTACCCACACCTCACTTCTAGAGAATTTCCTACATGTGGCTTTCCTTACCTAAATAATAACAGTGATACTAGCTAGCCTTTATATAGTACTTACTATGCATCTGGTAGTGTAGAGGGTTGAAGTGTGGGGCGGTGGGAATACCTGCTTCATTTCTTGCTGATAAGGAGTTGCATTGCCACAGAGAATTAAAAAACATATTAAAAGGAAAAAACTGATTCTGCTTTTTTCTGACCAACCTATTTTGGCAGTTCTAAACAACGTCAGTAATAAAACACCCCTCCCCACAGGGGCAGACTTCTCAGCCCCCTTCTTCCTTGGTACCAACTCTGTACGCCCAGCACCTTCCTAAGCTTTTATATATATTAACTTCCATAATTTGTCCGAATTTTACAGCTGAGGGAACTGAAGCACAGAGATCATGTGACTAACCTAAGTTTATGTGCGGTTTGGTCATACTGCCTAATCCAGCAGTATTGCATGATTTCACCTAACCACTAAGTACCTGCTTGGTGGAAGGTCTAATACACATATGTTAATAGATACCTCTGTGAAGACACCCTGAGCCACCCAGGGGGTAGTTAATAGCTCCCTACATGTGTCCCTCACCCCGTTTATATTTCTGTCGTATTACTCGCTGTGCTGCAGGGAGGAGACAGAGCTCCCTAAGCCTAGTCCAAGGGCTGCCTTGTAATAGAGGTTGAAAGAATGACTGAGTGAATGCAGTCTTTGGTCGCAGAGCTAGGGGATCTGCATATATTTATGTATATTACATGTATATCATGGCAGATTGGTGGAAGGCTCTGGATTTTGGTTTGCATTCAAGAACAGCTTTCGGTTCTGACTCTGTTACAAATTATCTGTGAAACCCAGAATCAGGAATTGAATACATGTGAATATTTATTTGCTAGTTTGTAAAGTAGGAGGTAGGATATTCTGTCAGTGATTTTCAGTAGTGGTAACCTACCTTTAAACTAAACTCAAGTAGAGTTCTTTTTTTTTTTTTCCATCCCCTTGTTAACAGTCATTTTTGTAGAAAAAACTTTTCATTTATGTGTAACATTGTACAGAAAGCACACAAACGAGAAGTATACCGGTTACTGAATTATCGCAGGGTCAGCACATCCGTGTGACACCACCTGCACCAAGAAACAAAGTATTAGCAGTTTTCTGGTACGTGCCTTCTTAGACAATGAGAAGCTCCTCTTTCAACATCATAGAGTTCCTGATAAATGGAAAAATTTAGCATATATTATTTGCCCTTATTTTTCTTACTGCCTTTGTGGGCTTCATCCATGCTGTTATAACCCCATTTGCCTTGCTGTGTAGTATTCCATTGTGTAAACAGACTATAATTATCCATTCTACTATTTATGAATATTTTTATTTTTATAGAATTTTAGTATAGTTGATTTGCAATGTTTCAGCTGTTCGCCCTGATATATCATTTTGAAGATTTTTTTCCATTATAGGTTATTATAAGATGTTGAATATAGTTCCATATGCTATATACAATAGATCCTTGTTTATCTATTTTTTAAAATTGGGGTTTATATTAGAGTATGGTTGATTAACGTTGTGTTAGTCTCAGGTGTATAGTAAAGTGATTCAGTTATACATACACATATACCTATTCTTTTTCAATTTCTTTTCCCATTTAGGTTATTCTGGAATATTTAGCAGAGTTCCCTGTGCTGTGTAGTAAGTCCTTGCGGGTTACCTATTTTAAATATAGTAGTGTGTATATGTCACCCTAAACTCCCAATTTATCCCCTTCCCCACCTTTCCTCTTTGATAACCATCAGTTTGTTTTCTAAGTCTGTGAGTGTGTTTCTGTTTTTTAAATTAGTTTAATCATATCATTTTTTCAGACTCTGCATATAGGTGATATCATATGTTTATCCTTCTCTGACTTACTTCACTCAATATGGCAGGCTCTAGGTCCATCCATGTTGCTCCAAATCCATTATTTCATTTTTTAATGTCTCAGTGACATTCCATTGTATACATGTATTAATACCACATCTTTACCTATTCTTCCCTCAATGGCCATTTAGATTGTCTTGGCTGTTGTAAACAGTGCTGCAGTGGACATTGCGGGTGAATGTATCCTGGATTGTTGGATCATATGGTAGCTCTAGTTTTAATTTTTTAAGGAACCTCCATACTGTTCTCCATAGTGATTGTGCCAGTTTACATTCACACCAACAGTGTAGGAGGATTCAGTTTTCTTCACAGTCTGTCCAGCATTTGTTTGTATGTTTATAGAGGTTTGGTAATGGCCATTCTCACTGGTGTGTGGTGATACCTCATTGTAGTTTTGATTTGCATTCTCTAATAATTAGTGATGTTGAGCATCTTTTCATATGCCTCTTGGCCATCTGTATGCCTTCTTTGGAGAAATGTCTATTTAGGTCTTCTACCCAGTTTTTGATTGGATTGTTTGTTTTTTGGATCTTGAGCTGCATGAGCCATTTGTAGATTTTGGAGATTAATCCCTTGTCACTTGCACCATTTGCAAATATTTTCTCCATGCTGTAGGTTGTCTTTTCATTTTGTCTATGGTTTCTTTTGCTGTGCAAAAGCGTTTGAGTTTAATTAGGTCCCATTTGTTTATTTTTGTTTTTATCTCCATTACTGTGGGAGATGGCTTGAAAAAGATATTGCTATGATTTATGTCAAGGAGTGTTCTGCCTATGTTTTCCTCTAAGGGTTTTATAGAATCATGTCTTACGTTAATCCATTTTTAGTTTATTTTTGTGTACGGTGTTAGGGAGTGTTCTAGTTTCATTCATTTAAGTGTGGCTATCCAGTTTTTCCCAGCACCATTTGCTGAAGCGACTATCTTTCCTTCATTGTATAGTCTTTGCCTGCTTTGTTGGTAGAGCCATTGACCATAGGTATGTGGCTTTATCTCCAGACTCTCCATCCTGTTCCACTGATTTATATTTCTGTTTTTGTGTTTTGAGTACATAGTCCCTGTGCTCATGCCCACAGTCCCTATGTCCAGGACTCATCACAATCAGAGCACTCCTTTAAGAATCCTGACCTTGGAATCAGACGGCAAGTCGTCCTATGAGACTTCGCACCTGACTGGGGCCGCTGAGGAGCGTGTCACTGCACGGGGAGGAGCTGTAGCCACCACATGGCGGAACAGTGTGGAGAGAATGCCCTGGGGGTATCCCCGGCTTCATTTATCCCAGAGGCCTACCACATCTTCCTATAAGTACTTATTTGGTCCATTAAATCCCTCCTTAGTTTAAGTTAGTTCAGGTTAGTACTCTGTTATAATCGAAACAGATCTTATGAGTATACACACATGATACAAATTAAAATATTTAAAATCAATAAATGTGGAGCTTCAGCGCTTCATTGCCTCACTTCTCAGCAGCCCCTTTTAAAAGCAACAGTGTTATTTAAGATCTGAATGCAGTTTTTGAGGAATGTTGAGGGGGGTGAGTTTTGTCAGTTTAAGAAAAAGAATTAGAATCTGAAACAGTACTGTATGAGAGGCACAGTCCTCTGGACACCTGCCTGGCACTTTCTTCAATGCTGTCCTCAATTCCACTCTAAATAATCCGCTCTCTTGACTCTGCATCCCTGAGCCTGAGTCACAGGGCATTACATTTGAAAGGTGTAAACCCTGTATTCTGGTTTCAAGTACATTTGCCTTCCACGTAGAAGGAACTCAACAAATATTTGATACCAAAATCAGCCCTTATGGCTTAGCTGAAGACCCTTATTTGTGGATGATGGCCTACCACATGTCTACACAGCAGTCTACTCCAGAATCTTTAATTCTCTTGAAATCTGCATTTTGACTTGATAAATGACTCCTTACTCCATTTTAATGAGCAATGTCAGAGGTTCCCTTCATTTTTATCAGTTTCAACCTTCATGTTTATCCCTCTTCTCTCTAGTCCGCAGAATCTGTGTCCTTATTTTGCTCTCAAGCCAGATCCCCATCTGAGCGATACTGTTACTGTATTTATTCCCCCCTCTCTCTGGCACCTTCAAACTCTCCGTCTTCATAGAGGGTATTTCAGCACAACTTGTGTATTTCTTCTTCACCTTGAAAGAAAATCTTGGTGTCTTGAGCAAACTCCAAAATTATACTATCTTGTCTTTACTGACACAGTTCTTGAATAAGAAACTCAAGGATATGTTCATCACCTATGTCAAAACCTTGAAATACCTTCTATTCATTTCCAAGTAAGTCACTCTACCTTCTTGCTTGATCTTTGTCTCTACCCCTGGCTTTGCTTCTCTGTGTGTCCTTAACTCTGAGCATTTCTGAAAGTTCAGCCTGATTGCTGGGCTCTTTCTCCTGTTACAAAGTTCTGTCAGCTTCCTGGATAATGTCTGTACAAATGATACCCAAATCTATTCCTTCCACCTTGTTCTCTCACCTGAGTTCCAGCTGTGTTGTTTGAAATTCCGGCCGAACATTCACACTCAGCTGTTCAATTTTCTTCCTTCAAACAAACTAAGCTCATCCTTCTTCCATCCACACTGGGCTCAGCATGCCAGATTCCTTTCCTTCATCAATAACACCAACATTTCCCCACTTAGGAAGGCTTGGAAACTCCATCATTATTGACGTTCCCTATCTTTCATTACACATAGTAATCAGTCACTATGACTCACAGAAATTTGTTCCTTGAAAACACCCTGGCAGCCATACCTTTTTCTTTTTCCTACTCCCACACACCAATCCATGATTTCTATCACCTGATGCCATTACAAAACTCATAGAAAAATGTGGCATCTTCCTTTCCCAATGTTTTCCCTTCTTGATGAACCTATAAATTTGCCTCTCTCTGAAAAATATTTTTAGCTCTAAACTTTTTTAGAACCAGGATAACCTAATCAACATGAATTACAGGAATGAACAAGTCTTCTGTGGTTAACTCTCCCAGATTGGCTCATGTCCTATATGCTCTTTATAACTTCTCACTTAGAAGATTCTCTCAAAGGGTTGGGATATTCTAAAAGTAGAATCTTAGAAAATCAAAATATCTTAAACATATTTAACAACAGCCATCATTCTTATCTAGGAAAGCAGAAATGGTTCCCACACATCCTTATTTGGTGGTCAGAAACGTTGACTACTTACTTACCTTTCTATATGGTACAGAGCACAGAGACTATGTTTGCCATCCTGGAAATGCTGCAATATCTGCCTCAGAGTTTTGTGTGTAGTAAGAATTTTAAACTTTCCGATGAATGGATGGATGACTATCAATAATACGTATTATTTGTAAAAACTTTATAATTTAACATTTTTAGGACTGTACGGAATAACTTTTGGGCATAACTAGAGCACATTGGAGAAGGAAATGGCAACCCACTCCAGTGTTCTTGCCTGGAAAATCCCATGAACAGAGGAGCTTGGTGGGCTACTGACTCTTGGGGGTCACAAGAGTTAGACACGACTTAGTGACTAAACACCACAGAACACATTATTTTTTCCAGTTTTCTGATGAGGAATCTGATGGTAAAGAGAGGTTATGAATTGCCTACATTCATACCAGTATTTGGCAATATGACTAAGCCCAGAAGCTGATCTGTTTTCTGCAAACCACTGCATGAAAGATTGGTAAACCAAGTTTTAAAATGAATAATAATGCATATATATGAAATCTAGAAAAATGGTGCTAAAGTACCTACAGGGTAGAGACGCAGACATAGAGAGCAGACTTGTGGACACAGCAAGGAAAGCAGAGGATGGAGCAAAGTGAGGGAGCAGCACTGACGTATATACACTGGCGTGTGTAATACAGAGAGCCAGTGGGAAGCCGCTGTTTGACCCAGGGAGCTCGGCTCCATGCTGCGATGCCCAGGAGAGGTGGGAGGAGGCTCAAGATGGGGGCATGTGTGTATACTTAGAGCTGATTCACACTGTGTATAGCAGAAGCTAACACAACATTGTAAAGCAGTTGTCCTCCAATTTAAAAAATATAAAAAAACAAATTACAGTTAGTAAACTATGAAATATTGCTGCAGCAGTAGTTAGTAGCAAGAACTGTAACCATGCTTAAAATCAGTTTTTATTCAAATGAAAAGATACATGGTTTCTTAATGTAATCTGTATAGCATTAAGGTAAGTAAATAAGATTATTATATGTTGAATAAAGTAGAAGAAAGATTAAAATAGGAAAAAACAAAAAAGAGGGCCCAAGTCAATAAAATTAAAAAGTTAGAACCAATACCACTCTTTTCCACCATGAAAAAAATTATGGAATTTTCTTACCATTACACGCCAGCCAGGATGGCTGCTATCCAAAAGTCTACAAGCAATAAATGCTGGAGAGGGTGTGGAGAAAAGGGAACCCTCTTACACTGTTGGTGGGAATGCAAACTAGTACAGCCGCTATGGAAAACAGTGTGGAGATTCCTTAAAAAACTGGACATAGAACTGCCATATGACCCAGCAATCCCACTTCTGGGCATACACACTGAGGAAACCAGATCTGAAAGAGACACGTGCACCCCAATGTTCATCGCAGCACTGTTTATAATAGCCAGGACATGGAAGCAACCTAGATGCCCATCAGCAGATGAATGGATAAGGAAGCTGTGGTACATATACACCATGGAATATTACTCAGCCATTAAAAAGAATTCATTTGAACCAGTCCTGATGAGATGGATGAAGCTGGAGCCCATTATACAGAGTGAAGTAAGCCAGAAAGATAAAGAACATTACAGCATACTGACACATGTATATGGAATTTAGAAAGGTGATAACGATAACCCTATATGCAGAACAGAAAAAGAGACACAGAAATACAGAACAGACTTTTGAACTTTGTGGGAGAATGTGAGGGTGGGATATTTCAAAAGAACAGCATGTATACTATCTATGGTGAAACAGATCACCAGCCCAGGAGGGATGCACGAGACAAGTGCTCCGGCCTGGTGCACTGGGAAGACCCGGAGGAATCGGGTGGAGAGGGAGGTGGGAGGGGGGATCGGGATTGGGAATACATGTAAATCCATGGCTGATTCATATCAATGTATGACAAAACCCACTGGAAAAAAAAAATAATAATAATAATAAAAAAAAAATAAAGATCAACAGTATAGTTTGAAAAAAAAAAATTATGGAATTTTCTTAAAAATCTAAAAGTAAAGCTATCATATGATTTAGAACTTCCACTCCTGAGAATTTATTCAAATAAAAGAAGAACCCTAATTAGAAAAGAGACTTACATATGTTCATTCCAGTTTTATTGACAATAGCCAAGATACGGAAGTAACCTAAGTGCCCATCAATAGATGAAAAGTGGCATATATATAAAGGAATATTAACCATTAAAAAGAATGAAATCTTGCCATTTGTGAAAACAGGAATGGACCTAGGGGCTATTATGCTAAGTGAAGAGGTAGAAATTTAGATACTGTATAATTTTACTTATATGTGGAATCTCAAAAACAAAACAAATGAACAAATAGTTGTAGATAAAGAGAACCAACAGGTGGTTGTCAGAGGTGAGGAGGGGTCAGCAAGGAAAGAAACAGGTGAGATAGATTAAGGGGTACAAACTTCCAACACAAAATAAACAAATCACAGGTATAAAATGTGTAGTGTGGGGAATATAGTCCATAACAATCAAAATCTTTATATGGTTACATTGTAACTAACCTTATCATGGTGATCATTTTGAAATGTGTATTTCAAATTATGGAATCACTATGTTGTATTACAGGAGCTACAGTGTGTTGGTCAATTATACTTCAAAAACTCATAGAAAAATCAGATTTGTGGTTACCAGTGTGGGGCTTGCGGGGAATAGGGAATTGGATGAAGGCAGTTAAAAGCTACAAACTTCCAGGTATAAAGATAAATAAGTACTAGGGATATGATAAATATAGTTAACACTGCTCTATATTACATATGAAAACTGTTGAGAGTAAATCCTAAGAGTTCTCATCACAAGGGGAAATTTTTTTCTACTTCTTTCATTTTCATCAGATTTTGTATATTCATTGTGTTCTGTGTGCTAAGTCACTAAAGTCATGCCCCATGAACTATAGCCTGCTAGGCTCCTCTGTCCATGGGATTCTTTGGGCAAAGATAACTGGAGTGGGTTGCCATTTCCTCCTCCGAGGGATCTTCCCAACCCAGGGATCAAACCTGTGCCTCTTACATATACCTTAAAGTAATACAGTGCTGTATGTCAATTATATATTAATAAAAATGAAAGAAAAAAACAATATTTAGAGTGGAAACCTCTGCGAAATTTCTCCTTTAGAATATTTAGTAGGTTCATAAATATTAATAAAACATATTTTGTATTTTAAAGTCCAGTTATTTCCTTATGAAATTTGATTGTTCCTCAACTTATGACAGGAAACAGCTTACCTAAGTTAATTGAGTTGCTGAAATTTTATAACATTACCATTGGAATATTGGAAATTGTGCACCTGGAAGGAATGTCTAGAAGAATCTCTTATAGGACTCCTTCTGTAAGAGAAATATGGAAAGGACTTGAGTGAGTACAGTGTACAGTTTCTTCGGGGGAACTTCAGAGGTGAGTCACTTGAATGAAATGAGTTTGCACTTCCTCAGCTGGTATTCACTCTACATTGTGTTGTATCTTGCCTGTTACTTTTGTCTAGTATTTCATATTTCCTCACTGCAGATAGTATCACCTGGGAATTGCCTGATGTATTTTAGGAAATTTGTAATTGTCTCTCTGGTAATCCAATCCTTTCTGTTTTCTCTAAACTAGACAGTCTTCAAAATTTCTGGTTCATGGATGTCACTTCGCTCTCACGAATGGGGTTTCTGTTCCTTGAACAGACCAAGCTCAGACCACTCTAGGCGTTTGAACTACTTCCTCAATGGGGAATATTCTAAGATTTTTGGAAGTCTGTGTCTTTAGATCATTCAGGTCTCAGATCACATATTTGTTGTTGTTGTTTAGCCTCTAAGTTGTGTCCAACTCTTTGCAACCCCATGGTCTGTAGCCCCCAGGCTCCCCTGTCCATGGGATTTCCCAGGCAGGAATACTGGAGTGGGTTGCCATTTCCTTCTCCGGGGGATCTTCCAACCCAGGGATGGACCCTGCATCTCCATTGGCAGGCAGATTCTGTACCACTAAGCCACATATACCTCCTCTAAAAGGATTGAAGGTGGGAGGAGAAGGGGCCGACAGAGGAAGAGATGGTTGGATGGCATCACAGACTCGATGGACATGAGTTGGTGTTGGACAGGGAAGCCTGGCGTGCTGTAGTCCATGGAGTCGCACAGTCGGACACGACTGAGTGAACTGAACTGAAAAGGATTTCTTGCATGCTATAGGGGAAACAGTTCCCCAAACCCCTCCTACCAGTCACTCTCAACCATAGTTATTCTAATTACTTTTGTAGTATAGACCATTGGCTACGTTATGTTGTATATTTATTTGTTGTTTATTGTATTTTTTCCTCTTGCCCTCCCCACCTTGACCAGAACGTAATCTCCCTGAGATCAGGAACCTTGCTTAACCTCTTCACCACAGTAGCACCTAGAGCATAGCCAGAGAGCAATAGTGATTTGTCAGATGAATGAAGGATTAATTCTTATGAAATTTTTTTCTGTCACCTCAAAGGATTTTTGATTTTGAAAGGTAAACTTGTATACTTAGTCTATCAAATTGATTTGATTTGGTGTACAATGGATTACTATGCAGCCATGAGAAAGAAGGGTATTATGCCATTTGTGATAACATGGATGGTCCTTGTGGGAATTATGCTAAGTGAAATAAGACAGAGAAAGAAATATTGTGTGATATAACTTCTATGTAGGATCTGAAAAAGCCAAATTTATAGAAACAGAGGCTAGAATGGTGGCTGCTAGGGCTGGGGGAAAGGATCAGGAAATGTTGGTTGATGTGTATAATTTCCAGTTATAAAATGAATAGGTATGGAATCTAATGTACAGCATTGTGATTAAAGTTATTAATACCTTATTGTATACCTATATAAAGTTGCTAGGACAGTCTATCCTAATTGGATGATGTAGTACAGATGTTAGCTAAGGCAGTGGGGATTAATTAATTTGCAATCAAAATAATAAAAAACTTAATACATTGTACACCTTAAACTTACACACTACTCTATATGTTATCATTCAATAAAGCTGGAAAATATGTAGGATCTTGGTAATATTGGTAGTCACTTTGTCATATTGATAGTAGATGTTACAGAGAACACTATTGTTCCAAATAATTGGTATAGAACATCTGAACATACCTGGAACTTTTGATAATACCTAATGGATTATACTATATAAAAAGATACCTAAAGCCCAGAAGAACAAAAGGCACACAGTTCTGGAAAGGAAACATCGTCTAACTTGCATATTATTGTCTCATTCCTCCTGTAAAATGACCCTGCTCTCCAGTCACTGGATGTGGACTAGTATGGTAATGTGGTCTGGTATTGGAGGTTTTCATGAGAGTGTTTTCCAAGTGTGAGAAGGGTTTTCTTTTTCTTTTTTTGTCTTTAAAAGCAAAGATTGAAGGCAGGAGAAGAAGGGGGCAACAGAGAATGAGATGGTTGGATGGCATCACCAACTCAATGGACATGAGTTTGAGTAAATTCCAGGAGTTGGTGATGGACAGGCAGGCCTGGTGTGCTGCAGTCCATGGTCTCGGAAAGAGTCGGACAGGACTGAGCAACTGAACTGAACTTTTTCCTGAGACTTTATGAGCCCAACAGGCCTCTGCCCTTACCTTGGTCCCCAGAGGTCAGGGCAGTATTTTGTTTTGTTTTTTGGTAGTGGACTGGGGAAGGTTGTTTTAAAATTTAATCCTCAGAACAACACTGACCTGGTAGGTACTGTTAAGAGTTGTTTTCACATTAAGCAAGCAGACTCAGGTTATGCAACTTGGTCAAGGTCTTGCCACTGGTAAGTGTAAGAACCAGTATTGACCCTGTTTTCAGGCACCAAAGGTTCGATGTGCTATCCCGTGTCAATATTCAGCAGTGTCCCTTAGAGTGGAGATGAACTCACTATGTCTCATCTGTTATTGATTGACTTAAAATTGTTGGAAAGCTATTTCAGATACTGAACCAAAATCTGTTTCTCTTTATGTCTATATAAAATTGCCCTGTGGGAGAGAACTGAATGTCCACCTTTCCTTTTCCTGACAATCAATCACTTTCAAATCCCTGAGTAAAATTATCCACTGTGGTAGTTAGGGATGGATTCATAAAGAGATGGCTGGCACCTAAAGAAAATTCACAGCATTTGGATTTGTGCACATGAGAGAAACAGACCTTTTAGGTAATCAAATGTGATGATAATAGAATGATTCACTGAGCGCCTGTTGTGTCTAGCACTGTGCTAGTTACTTTTGATACACTGTCTCATGCATCGAGTAATTCTCATGATGACTGTGCACTAGAAAATGGTATTTCATTTTATAGATGTAAAAAAACACTCAGGAGATGTCAAGTGATCCAGTTCACTCAGGTATTAAGTGACACAGAATTTGAAGCCAGACTTACATGATTCCAAAGCATGTTTTCTGCACTAGCCTAGGCTTCATGTTGGTTGCATAAATTATAACAATATAATCTGTTGATCAGTCTGAATTCAGTGGCGTATAAACCAAAAGGCCTTACTGTTTTCCAGTCACTATCTTAAATATGCAGTGCCTATTTACTCCATTTTTGTCCTCTATTAACCTTTTAAGAAGATTCCATTGCATTTTGGGCCTTTTATGACAAACCCAGCTAGTTTAAGTCTAAAAGTTGTCTCATTTGTTTCCCTCCCTTCATCTTAGACCCAGAAGCCTAAGCCCATGTGAAAGTAAAGAAGAGCATGTTCTATTTATTTAATCATTTTTTCTTTTTCACAGGCATTTAAGGCAGCGAAGAGGGAAATAGTGAAGGTCAAGTGACTCTTAACTGATGCTGTTGTAATCCTTTTCTGACTGTTTCTAGTTCTTCAGGTAACTGATCTGCTACTGATGTGGTCTGTAAGGCAAGTGTTTTATCTTTGGGCTTGGTTTAGGAAAATGAAGGAGAAAGGGAAGGCAGGTTAAGGTTTGGATGCCAGGAAAGATGACATTTATGGTAGAGGGAAAACTGGAAGAAAGAGAGCTGGTTCAGGATAGGCATAATCCAACAGACATGACAGAAACTCTTACATGATGATTTAAATTGGAAAGACAACTTTCGCTTTGTGGAACTGATGTGTTCCAGCTTTTGATTCTAAAATGAACTCAATTTTCCTCCTTAACTGCTATGATAGAATCAAGGATGTATCCCCACAAGGAAAAAAGAAAATCCTCAAAAGACTCAATTAAAACTTTTGGTGAAGATGTAGTTGAAAGGGTGGCCAGCCCCCCAGGTCCTGTGGGATTGCTGTCCCACTTTGTGGTTCACTTCCCTTTGCTGTGGTTTACCGGCTCCTTGGTCTCCCCGAGGCCCTCGGGCCCACCCTTGCTTCCTTTGGGATAGGATGTTCGTGCATGTCTGCTGTCAGAGAAGTGAATATTCACAGTCCTAACACCCTGAGCGTTTCCTTCTGGCTGGCTATGCAAGAGGTCACACATTTGCATTTAGGTTTTATACCTTCACTCCCCTGCCATGTCTCACCTTTAGAACATTTCTGTAAGTAAAACCCACATCAGAGCAGCCATGTGGGATAATTCTCACCTGTGTCTCTCTCTCTTTACATGAACAAAAATCCTCCCCAAAATTGTGTAGACATATATGGTATCTTACATTTTATCAAACACTTAGTTGCCCTATCATTTTGGCATTCTCTGTGTCTATATAAAACAATCTGTTGGTCTTTAAAGAGAAGGCTGTCTTTGGAACCAATTCTCAGAAAACTCAGTCAGGCAAATGCCAGATTATGTCCCTAACTCTGTCCCCTGGGTGATTGGATCTTGGGCACCATGGAAAGTTACTGAGGTTCGGAAGGAGAACATACCCAGGAGAACGGAGAACTTAGAGACACCATGGGAAAGAGAAGAGGCATAAGGGGAGAGGAAAGGGATACTAGCAAAGATGAAATTGCTTTAGAAATATTCTTGCACTGGTTTCTATGTGGGAAACCTGTAATACAAATCCCGTTGAAAAGACTGGGTCAATAGAGTCCCCTCCTGAACTCTCAATTTATAGCACCGTCACTTTCTCTAACTTTGTTACAGCTGAAGGAAGGAGTCCTGTTGATATAAAACACGATTACAGCTCTTTTTGTAAAGAAGAAAAAGATTTTCACAAACGCTTCCCATTTATTGTCACTACCATTTTTTTCCCCATAATGCTCTCATTCTTGGCCCATGTAGGAAATCAGAAGATAATTTAAAATTCAATGATGAGGGCTCAGAGCTTAACACATTTAGAAGAAGAGAGGAAAGAAAAGCGTCACATCTGGACAGGACTGGGAGTGATGTTGGAAAGCTCCCCAAGGAGGCCCAGAAGAGCTGTTGGCAAGTGGCCTCATGGTGCTCTGTGTGACCACAGCAGGCCCCCAAGACATTATCTTTTCTCAGGCCAGGGGATAGTGACTGAAGTCATGGACACACAGGAGAGAAGTTGAGAGATATTTTATGTGTTAGGAAAATTAGGTTGAACCTTTGATTTACTAATTACTATTTTGTAATACAATCCTTCTAAGCATTTCTTTCTGTACGTATAACAGTATCCTCATAGAATATGAGAAGTAAATTATTTATATGTATAAACACACATATGCATATATATAATTCTTAGCATATAAAGTTCTTTATAAATAGTATAGACTGTTCTTTTTTTTTTTTTTTTTTTTATTTTTTTTTTCCAGTGGGTTTTGTCATACATTGATATGAATCAGCCATGGATTTACATGTATTCCCAATCCCGATCCCCCCTCCCACCTCCCTCTCCACCCGATTCCTCTGGGTCTTCCCAGTGCACCAGGCCGGAGCACTTGTCTCGTGCATCCCACCTGGGCTGGTGATCTGTTTCACCATAGATAGTATACATGCTGTTCTTTTGAAATATCCCACCCTCACATTCTCCCACAAAGTTCAAAAGTCTGTTCTGTATTTCTGTGTCTCTTTTTCTGTTCTGCATATAGGGTTATCGTTATCACCTTTCTAAATTCCATATACATGTGTCAGTATGCTGTAATGTTCTTTATCTTTCTGGCTTACTTCACTCTGTATAAGGGGCTCCAGCTTCATCCATCTCATTAGGACTGGTTCAAATGAATGGTACTGGCACAAAGACAGAAATATAGATCAATGGAACAGAATAGAAAGCCCAGAGATAAATCCACGAACCTATGGACACCTTATCTTTGACAAAGGAGGCAAGGATATACAATGGAAAAAAGACAACCTCTTTAACAAGTGGTGCTGGGAAAACTGGTCAACCACTTGTAAAAGAATGAAACTAGAACACTTTCTAACACCATACACAAAAATAAACTCAAAATGGATTAAAGATCTAAATGTAAGACCAGAAACTATAAAACTCCTAGAGGAGAACATAGGCAAAACACTCTCCGACATAAATCAAAGCAACATCCTCTATGACCCACCTCCCAGAATATTGGAAATAAAAGCAAAACTAAACAAATGGGACCTAATGAAACTTAAAAGCTTTTGCACTACAAAGGAAACTATAAGTAAGGTGAAAAGACAGCCCTCAGATTGGGAGAAAATAATAGCAAATGAAGAAACAGACAAAGGATTAATCTCAAAAATATACAAGCAACTCCTGAAGCTCAATTCCAGAAAAATAAATGACCCAATCAAAAAATGGGCCAAAGAACTAAACAGACATTTCTCCAAAGAAGACATACAGATGGCTAACAAACACATGAAAAGATGCTCAACATCACTCATTATTAGAGAAATGCAAATCAAAACCACAATGAGGTACCATTACACGCCAGTCAGGATGGCTGCTATCCAAAAGTCTACAAGCAATAAATGCTGGAGAGGGTGTGGAGAAAAGGGAACCCTCTTACACTGTTGGTGGGAATGCAAACTAGTACAGCCGCTATGGAAAACAGTGTGGAGATTTCTTAAAAAACTGGACATAGAACTGCCATATGACCCAGCAATCCCACTTCTGGGCATACACACTGAGGAAACCAGATCTGAAAGAGACACGTGCACCCCAATGTTCATCGCAGCACTGTTTATAATAGCCAGGACATGGAAGCAACCTAGATGCCCATCAGCAGATGAATGGATAAGGAAGCTGTGGTACATATACACCATGGAATATTACTCAGCCATTATAGACTGTTCTTATAATAGGATACAAAGGCAAAGGCAGCTCTTTAGTTTATCTTTGCTTTCACTTGCCCCTATGTGGTGATACACAAATCAGTGAAAACGGCCTTCTATTTTCTTTCAAGATTCTCTGTTAGAAGTAAAAAGAACATAGGTGTCAGAATCTCACAAATCAGAATTAAAATTTGTATTCTGCCACTTATGAGCTATAGAACCTGGGACATGTTACTTTGTTGGTTTCAGAGTTCACAACTGATAATGTCATTATTTCACAACATGACTGGGAAATTTAATGAAGGGAAAAGTATGTAACACTGCTGAGTACATTGCCTGGTATATAACATATACTAAATCAGAGGTTGGCAGAGATCTTCTTTCAAGGGCCAGATTGTTAATATTTTAGGCTTTTTGACCCAACTGCTCGAGTTAGTCATCATTGCATGAAAACATTCAGGGAGTGTGTAAGGGAATAAGGATAGCCGTTTTCCAATTAAAACTTTATTTAAAAAGACAAGTGGGCCAGCTTTGGCCTCTGATCTATACTTTACTAATCCTAGCTCCTAACCAATATTAGTTTCTTCCTCTTCTCCAATCTGTCATCTTTGAAATTTAGCGTTGTTTATTTTTTCTGGTACATAATGTTGAAAAAAGCATCTATCTAAAGTTTAGTTTATCTGTTGTGTGCAAAGGACTGAGTTAAGTGGAGTGAGGAGCAGCGTGAATAACATTTGCTTCTACTTTTGAGAGGGCTAAAGGATGAGAGGAAGGAATTAACTCTTTTAAGTTTGGCTTTCTCAGTCAGAAAGCAGTTTAAGAACATTTCTTTGAGTTGTTGGAGGATGAAATAAGGCATCATATTTAAGCATAGATGCAGTACAAAACATTATAGAGAAATGGTTATTGGACTGAACTTTTTTTCCAGTGAAGAACTGTACAACTGGACAAAATGAGGTATGAGGAAACTGTTTGCAGACATAGGACAGCAAAGCACAGGTCTGTGATGCTTGAGATAAGAAAAATACATTTCATTCCAGTTATCTGCCTGCAGCCACTATTTAAACCTCAGCTCAGAAAAGTGGCGCTCAATTTTTTTTTTAGGTGTTTTTGTGTCTTTTTAAAGCAGTGCTTTGACTGGGTAGGGACAAGAGAGATAAGAATTTGGGGAAGCTGATGTAGCTGGAAGTTACAGATCAGGTTACTGACTAAAAGGCAGATGCACGGATAAGATGGCCTCAGAAATCTATCTGAGGGTCCCCTTGAGTTTTGGGGTGAATATAAAGCTATATGCACGAATCAAGATTCAGTGAGAGTAGGCAGAGGATAGCGACTGGGTGGCTGAACTGAGCAGGATCTTGGAGGTTGCAGAGCACAGGACAGTGGAGTTCTGTCCATCTAAAGCAGAAGGACCTCAGAAACGCCCGGGACATTCAGTCCAAACCCTAGAAACGTTATTGTAAGAAAAGGGCTGAGGGAGGGGTCAAGGTGGCAGAGTAGGAGGATGTGGAGCTCGCCTTTCCTCACAAACACATCAAAAATACATCTCCATGTGGAACACTGCTCACAGAAAACCAATTAGAAACTGGCAGAAGATCTATACGACCAAAGCTGCAAGACAGATCTCCATGTAACTGGGTAGTCTGGGGAAAAAAGGCATCAGGACTGGACTGGTGCCCTGGGAGGGATCTTTAAGGGAGAGAAGGTCCACATGGGCAGACCTTCAACCTGAGGGGCCTCCTTGACTGCTGGGAAATCCACTGAGACAGATAAATGCCTGAAGAAGCCTAGAATCTACTTGTGAGGAGAACATGTGTGCTGGCTTGATAACAATCAGGGCAGAGAAACACCCATACTGGCAGCTGCCAACTTGCCATACTTCCCAGTTCAAAGAATCTACTGCCTCAGCCCCACTTGCTCCATAGCACAGCCTGGGGAGAGACCAGGGCAGAGATTTAATCTAGCTGCACAGAGACAGACCTGGGCACTTGTGGTGTGGTCCGGGCCAAATTGCAGAGACCCTTATCAGCATAAGCCCAGGGGCAGCAACAGAACTGGGCAGACATTGCCAGTGCATGCACTGGGGTAAGCTAGCCCCAGCAATCAGACATGAAAAAGAAATAAAAGGTATTCAGATTGAGAAGAAAGAGGTAGAACTGTCACTATTTGCAGATAACATAGTATTCTAAATAGAGAACTAATAAAGTCTCCATGCAAAAATGATTAGAACTAATAAATGAATTCAGTAAGGTAGTAGGATACAAGATTAATTTATAGAAAGAAATCTATTATATTCCTAAATCTATTATATTCCTTTATACTAACAAATATCAGAAATAGTAAAGCAATCTCATTTACACTTGCATCAATCTCATTTAAAATTGCATCAGAAAAATAAAATACAGAGGAATAAATCTAACCAAGGAGGCGAAAAACCCATACACTGAAAACTGTAAAACATTGATAAAGGAAACTGAAGATGATTCAAAAAAATTGAAAGATATCCTGTGCTTGTCGATTGAAAGAATTAATATTGTTTAAATGGCCAAAGTACCCAAAGCAATATACAGATTAAATGCAAACCCTGTCAAAATACCAATGACATTTTTTAAAGAACTAGAACAAATAATCCTTTTATAAGGAACCACAAATGACCCAGAATTGCTAAAACAATACTGAGGAAAAAGAACAAAGTTGGAGGCTTAACTCCTCCAGGCTTCATCCTACAAAGCTACAGTAAGCAAAACAATCTGGTATTGGCAGAAAAACAGACATATAGGTGAATGGGACAGAATAGAGAGCCCAGAAACAAACCACACACCTATGATCAATTAATGTATGACGAAACAAAAATATACAATGGAGAAGACAGTCTCCTTAACAGGTGGTGGTTGGAAATCTGGACAGCTACATGTAAATCAATAAATAAGAACACTGGCTCACACCACATACAAAAATAAACTCAAAATTGTTTAAAGACCTAAATACAAAACATGACACTAAAACTAGAAGAGAACATAGGCAAAACATTCTCAGATCGCAGCAGTATTTTCTTAGATCAGTGTCCCAAAGCTAAATAAGTAAATGGGACCTAATCAAAAGTAAGAGCTTTTGCACAGTGAACGTAACCATCAACACAAAAGACAATCTATAGACTGGAAGAAAATATTTGAAAATGATATGACTCACAAGGGCTTAATTTCCAAAATACACAAATAGCTCATACAACTCAATATTGAAAAAGATGGGCAGAAGACCTAAATATAGACATTTCCCCAAAGAAGACATACAGGTGGCTAACAGGCACATGTGAAGATGCTCAGCACCACTAATTATTGGAGAAAGAGAAATCAAAACCACAATGAGTTTTCACCTCACACCTGTCAGAATGGCCATCATCAAAAAGTCTATAAATAATGCTGAAGAGGGGTGTGGAGAAAAGGGAACCCTCCTGTACTATTAGTGGGAATGTAAACTGGTATGGCCACTGTGGAGATTGGTTTGGAGGTTACTTTAGAAAACTAAAAATAAAGCTACTATATGATCTGGCACTCCTGCTGCTGGGTATCTATCCAGAAAAGATGAAAACGCTAATTCAAAAGGTACACACACCCCAGTGTTCATGGTACTGTTTATAATAGCCAAGACGTGGAAGCAACCTAAGTGGTTTAAGAAGATGTAGTCTATGTATACAATAGAAGATTAGCCCAAGATTGAAATATTGCCATTTGCAGCAACATAGATGGACCTTGAGAGTGCTACCCACTTAGTGAAGTGAAAGACATATCACTTATATGCGGGATCTAAAAATTCTACAAATGAATCTGTATGCAAAACAGAAACAGACTTATAGATGTAGAAAGCAAACTTATGGTTGCCAGAGAGAAAAGCCAGGGTAGGGAGATGTTAGAGGAGTCTGGGATTAACAGATACTACTACACACACAATGGACAAACAACAAAGATTTACTGTATAGAACAGGGAGCCATATTCAATATCTTATATAATAACCCATAATAGAAAGTAATCTGAAAATTTATGTATATATTTATATAACTGAATCACTTTGCAGCATGCCTCAAACTACCATATTATAAATTAACTGTACTTCACTTTTAAAGAATAGAGAAAATAATTAAATATTAAATGTGATAAGAACGAGGGATAAAAACAAAGAAGGGAAAGAAATAGAGATTGAGGCGTTCAAAGGACCCATTGAGGAGATGTAGCGGTCAAGGTCAGAGAGAGGGAAGGAGCCATGCCTCTATCTAGAGGGTTAAGAGTTTTCCAGGCAGAGGGGACAGCAATTGCAAAGGCCTTACAGTGCCTGCTCTTTATGTTTAAAGAACGAGGATACTGGTTTATTGAGTCAAAATGTAAAGGAGAAGAAGTGGTAGTGAAGGCAGTCTGAGTGGAGCCAGTCTTGCGAGATCTTCAATCTCATGGCAAGAACTTCACTTTTGCCTTGTGTAAGATGGGAAGGCAGCTAAGTTTTGAGCAAGGGAAAGACACATCTGACTTCAATTTTGATCAGCATCCCTCTCATTGTTGTGCTGAGAGTATTTTGAAGAGACACAAAAGTGGAAGCTGGGGCACTACAAATAGGAAGCAATTGCAAGAATCCAGTGAGAGACAGTGGCTTAGAGAGCCACGCCTGCACTGGAGGTTACAAGTTACCACTGTGCCCCTCCCGTTTTCCCTGCATCTTATTTATCAGTCTATGCCATCCAGCTTCTAACTGCCCACATCTACATCTCTTATTGGAGAACTGTCTGGGGTTGGAGCAACTTTTCCCAACTATGAAGAAGCCCAGAAATACCCAGTTTGTCGTCTTGGATAAACCCTTCACAGGTGCTAAGAGTTGGTTTCTAAATATCATAACTTTCTTAGTGGAGTCATATGAATCTGGGGTATGTGTCTCACAGGGGCCCCAGAGTTCCCTAGTGCAATTTAAAACCAGTTGCCTGCTGTCGAAACTGGCTTGATACTGTACCTTTTACTAGCCATCTTCCCTTTCATATTTCCCCATTCACTACTGAAATTTCCTGGAATTGCATCCAAAATAAGCTACTAGCTTTCAAATGTTATCTCCAGATCTTATTTTAAAAGAAATCCAAATTAAGATGGAAGTTTCCCCGGAAGCAGAACTTTAGGATGGATTTCTGGATTTGACAACTCTCTGGTTGGGAACAAGGATCCTGATGCTGGCAGCAAGTGGGTGGTGATAAACCCTGGATTGTTACAGGGTGAGGGTTACCGAGACTTCCACTTGCAATGAATTGGGAAGGAAGGTGAAAATGGATGTACTTGCTTTTACAAGAATAATAAAATAATGCTTTTACAATAAGAATTTCAGATGTAGGATCAGTGGTAATACAAGATCTAGGTAGTTGATTTATTATTAAGTTAATCAAAGGGTTAAAAGAAGAACAGCTGTCTCACATCAGTTGGCTATTAATTCAGGCACCATATGTAAGCCAGAAGCCCTCTGTAAAAGCACTGAAGTGATTTTCATCTCCCATAGCCAATGGTGGACTGCTGAAAATCAGAAGCAAGGCCTGATTAAGAGAATAGTATAATTATGAAGCAGGCTGAGATCACAACACTAGCAAGTCTGTATGGGAAGCAAGATCCTGGTGGGGAAGCATCTGTACTATGATGATAGGAATGGGAATATCTGAGAGGATGCATTTATGAGCCTAGAAAACTCAGCATCCCATGAATCTGGACTAGTTTGAATGACCTACAACCAACTGTTTGCTAGAGGGTAATAACCTCTACCTATCTGAAGCCATGCAAAATCTTCACCGGAAGCAGATGCCAAACAAGATGATGCTTACTTTAAGATCTTTCATACCTCCTCTCATTTCTTTTAGATCTAGATCAATAAATAGAGCTAAGCTAAATTGCATCAAGGACCAACTGTGGAAGTACTGTTTCTGCTATGGGAGGAAAGAGACTATTACCAAAAGAGCTGCAGGATATGGATAATCTGTTTGACAGGAACTGAGAGACCATGCTAAGGAATGGATCTTGAGGGCTCTGGACTGGTGGAGACATTCCATCAGACAGGATAGGGAACGTTTACTGACAGGAAGTTGCTCTTCTACAACTCAGGAATTAATGACTTGTCAGGAACACTTTGGAGTCAGTCCTAATGTGCAGGGGGGACAGTTTCTTTAAGTTTGATTTTTTTAAAAAAATGACCAATAGTTAATAAAGTGGAGAGGTTAAAACTGCCTTGACAGAACATGAGAAAAAAAAAATAACAGCGGCATAAAGATCAGTATGTATAAACAAAACATCAGGTGCCTGTATTAACTGGAAAAGCTCAGAAGATATTCTCTTTACTACAACAAAGAGCAGTGTACTAGTGAGGGTGCTGCCAGCATCGCTGAAGTCAACACTGGGTGCACTCTGTGAGCCAGGGTTGAACCTAAGGGATATTTTGATGGAAACAGGCTCTCTAGTGTCAGTGAGTGTGATAGGATTATGGAATAATAGAGGTCAGTTACTGTGGTGTTGTTTAGTCGCTAAGTCATGTCTGACTTTATTTTCAGCCCCCTGGATTGTAACCCACCAGGCTCCTCTATCCATGGGATTTCCCAGGCAAAAATACTGGAGTGGGTTGCCATTTCCTCCAGGGGATTTTCCCAACCCAGGGATCGAACCTGCATCTCCTGAATTACAGGCAGATTCTTTACCTCTGAGTCATCAGGGAAGCCCATTAGAGGTCAGTAGAGGTCAGTAGATAACACTTAACTGTCACAGGCCAGGTGGGTGCAATTGCCATATGAGTTTGGGGGCAAAAAGTGCCAAATGGCATCTAGGAAGTTCTGACCCATTATGTTTGAGACTGGAGTTCCTAAGGGGGAGATGGTTGGGTAGCCAGTGAGAGCATTGTTTGATATTGATACATAACAAATAGACCAAGAGTGAATGAGCAGAAAGCAAATGATGTCAGTTAGAGCAAAAATAAGAGAATGATGATCCCTTGCTCAATTTTCAGTCTTGAGCTTGTTCCTGATCCAAAGCCCACCAGTTAAAAGGGAGGGTAGGGCCACTTGAGGAAAGACTTGCAATGTTACTGCAGGTTGACATAGTAATGATTGCCCCATTTCTTTCCCAAAGGACTATGGCCATTTATCAGAGTAATTGTATATTATAGAGAAAAGAATATCCAAATCATTTAGGGGATGTAGGATATAATACATGAATTAACACATACCAAAAAACTCACCCACCATTGTTAGAACAGGGGTGTGTGGAAGTCAACTGGAAGATGTCCTGGTTCAGATGTATCTCACAGTGTGCCCAATGGGTTCCTGAACCCACTTGTTGTTTTCCCAGTCCCTGAGTATACTGTCAAGATGGACATACTCAGCAGCTCATATTCTGTGGTAGATTAAGTTATTGTTCAAAGATGTGTACCACTTCCCTTCCTTATGCCTTTGCCAAGGCAGGCAAAGTATATCTGCCTTGGCCATGAAACTTGCTTTGACCAGTGGGATCTTAGCCAACATGATACAAGCAGAGACCTGAAATGTTAATATGCAGTTGGGACTGTTCTCTTTCACTTTTGCTATCACCCTGAGAAGAGGTTTTTCTCTGTTGTTTCTGCCACTTCAGCCAGAGAGAAAGAATGAACTAATATGGAATGAACCCAAGCCCAGCTAGACACATAGAACTTGATGCAGAGCTACCCAGCTCATCCCAGCCTAAATCAGCTGAACCCCACACAACTCACAAATTAAAAAAAAACAAAAAAAACAATTGCTGTTTTAAAGTACTAAGTTTCTGTGGTGGCTTGTTTGATAATGATAGATAAGATTCCTAAAAATAGATTCCTAATACTAGTTTTATAACGTTGAGAGTGGGCAGTAAATAAATGGTAGGGAAAAAAATGGTAATGAAACTGTCTTATAAGGCTCAAAAAATGGTGGCCTCTGTTACGTGGCAGCAACATTTAAAACTAGTGCCTGCAGTGGCTCAGCTGGTAGAGAATCCACCTGCAGTGTGGGAAACCTGGGTTTGATCCCTGGGTTGGGAAGATCCCCTGGAGAAGGGGAACGTCTACTCACTCCAGTATTCTGGCCTGGAGAATTACATGGACTGTATAGTCCATGGGGTCGCAAGGAGTCGGACACCACTGAATGACTTTCACTTTCATATCAATACAGGGGCTTCCCCAGTGGCTCAGATGGTGAAGAATCTGCCTGCAGTGCAGGAGACCCGGGTTCAGTCCCTGGGTCAGGAAGAGCCCATGGAGAAGGAAATAACCCACTCCAGTATCCTTGCCTGGAGACATGGACAGAGGAGCCTGGTGGGCTACAGTCCATGGGGTCAGAAAGAGTCGGACACGACTGAGTGACTAGCACTGCAAAATACATGCACAATGAACTAGTAGAGTTGGGAGAAATCAATGAAACTTTAAAGAATGAGGTGGTTGCTACCAGCACATTTGACAAGGTACTATAAGAATGAGGTATGCTTAGAAAAGAATTGGCTGCTTCACAGACTCATTTTAGAGAGGCTATTGAAACCCATAAACCGCAGCATTGAAAATTTTAACTATTTCCCACCAGATAAAGGCTATATATCCTTTATAATACAATCTCACCAAGTCCAGGAGTTTCCAAACAAACATAGTCTAAGAGTAGGACCCTTTGTTAAGACTTGTGACAGAATTAAATTGGAGCCTTGTTGATTCTCTCAGCTTAATGAAAGAATTCCTAAGATGATTTAGGGCATGGTCTCACAGAATCCTAACATGTCTAATAAATACATAATTGAATCTAGAAGCAGAATTATGTCCCAGAATCGAATTGTATGAGTCAGTGTAACATATATATTAAAAAAGTACAAAATTCTTGAGAAGTCTGTACTTATTAAAACACTGTCGACATGGACTAAATGTTATTGAGACAGAAATGTAAAAAGACCTTATCAGTTTACAACTTTCTGTTGTAGTCAAGAAAAAGATTGAGAAAGTTGCCTAGCCATAAAAAAATAGCGTTATTCTATCATGCCTTCTTCAGAAATTATAGAGGGGGATACTAGTAAATAGCTTTAGAAACCAGAGCTAATAAGAGATATGGAAAATAACAAAACTGGAAGTTACTTCCAGGAAATAAAATCACAGGCCAAACAAAGCTACATCCTTGTATCCTTGGGAAAGGTTCCTGACACATTTTTTTTCTCAGAAGAATTTAAAAAATGCTATAAGCTATTTAATTTGTCTTACTATTTTTCCATTTTCAAATGGGGATGTTTCTTGGGTCTCTCCTGCCCCCACTTCACTGCTGTGCATTGAGTATGCATGGGTCACATAATTTTTTAGTTCATTGTTCTCCAGATCAAGAGGAGCCACATCTGGATGATAAATTCCGGGTGAAGCTTATGTCACAACTAACTAAGAGTTTGGGGAATATTAAATGAGGGTGACTGTATTTAGCAGTTGGGAGGGATAAAAATATTTATGAACAAGAGGACAGACTGTGGTAGATTAAATTATTCTACCCCTTGACTCATGGCACAACTATGTGAATAACTTGGCATGAGTTACTGAGATACTATCAACATGAAACTAGCAGAGAATGAAAATGTGCTTGCACAGTTGAGCTTTCCTTCTTGCACTCTGCCATTACCATGAGAGGAAGACTGTAGGGAGGCTGCTACCCTTCAGCCTGGGCCTAGGCGATAAAGTTGCTTGAAACAGACCTCAGCCCAACCAGCACTGGGGGGCCAGCAACTCTTTCAAGAGCTCACAGAGTGCTTTATTTTCAAGAGCCTTCTTGTAATATTGCCCCTGATAAGCCACTCACTTTTTGTTGAAGGAAATTCAACAATTGGGACATGAATACAGAGTCCACTATAAGGGGAGGGGTGTGGGAAGCACTACCTGATATAGTCTCATAGAGGTATGATTAAGGGATTAGATTGGGCATAACACCTCATATAGTTCTGCTATCCTTTAAGATGTATTATATGCATTAGTCATGGCAAACACCCTCTTCCAACAACACAAGAGAAGACTCTACAAATGGACATCAGGAGATGGTCAACACTGAAATCATATTGATTATATTCTTTGCAGCCAAAGATGGAGAAGCTTTATACAGTCAACAGAAACAAGATGGGAGCTGACTGTGGCTCAGATCATGAACTCTTTATTGCCAAATTCAGACTTAAGTTGAAGAGAGTGGGGAAAACCACTAGACCATTCAGATATGACCTAAATCAAATCCCTTATGACTATACAGTGGAAGTGAGAAATAGATTTAAGGGACTAGATCTGATTGAATGCCTGAAGAACTATGGATAGAGGTTCGTGACACTGTACAGGAGACAGGAATCAAGACCATCCCCAAGAAAAAGAAATGCAAAAAAGGAAAATGGCTGTCTGAGGAGGCCTTACAAATTGCTGTGAAAAGAAGAGTGAAAAGCAGAGGAGAGAAGGAAAGATATACCCATTTGAATGCAGAGTTCCAGAGAATAGCAAGGAGAGATAAGAAAGCCTTCCTCAGCAATCAATGCAAAGAAATAGAGGAAAACAATAGGATGGGAAAGACTAGAGACCTCTTCAAGAAAATTAGAGATACCAAGGGAAAATTTAATGCAAAAATGGGCTCAGTAAAGGACAGAAATGGTATGGACCTAGGAGAAACAGAGATATTAAGAAGAGGTGGCAAGAATAAACAGAAGAACTGTACAAAAAATATCTTCATGACCGAGATAATCACGATGGTGTGATCACCACACTCACCTAGAGCCAGATGTCCTAGAATGTGAAGTCAAGTGGGCCTTATAGAAAGCATCACTATGAACAAAGCTAGTGGAGGTGATGGAATTCCAGATGAGCTATTTCAAATCCTGCTGTGAAAGTGCTGCACTCAATATGCCAGCAAATTTGAAAAACTCAGCGGTGGCCACAGGACTGGAAAAGGTCAATTTTCATTCCAATCCCAAAGAAAGGCAATGCCAAAGAATGCTCAAACTACCACACAGTTGCACTCATCTCACACGCTAGTAAATTAATGCTGAAAATTCTCCAAGCCAGGCTTCAGCAATATATGAACCATGAACTTCCAGATGTTCAAGCTGGTTTTAGAAAAGACAGAGGAACCAGAGATCAAATTGCCAACATCCTCTGGATCATCGAAAAAGCAAGAGAGTTCCAGAAAAACATCTATTTCTGCTTTATTGACTATGCCAAAGTCTTTTACTGTGTGAATCACAATAAACTGTGGAAAATTCTGAAAGAGATGGGAATGCCAGACCACCTGACCTGCCTCTTGAGAAACCTGTATGCAGGTCAGGAAACAACAGTTAGAACTGAACATGGAACACCAGACTGTTTCCAAATAGGAAAAGGAGTACGTCAAGGCTGTATATTGTCACCCTGCTTGTTTAACTTATATGCAGAGTACATCATGAGAAACACTGGACTGGAAGAAGCACAAGCTGGAATCAAGATTGCCGGGAGAAATATCAATAACCTCAGATATGCAGATGACACCACCCTTATGGCAGAAAGTGAAGAACTAAAGAGCCTCTTGATGAAAGTGAAAAAGGAGAGTGAAAAAGTTGGCTTAAAGCTCAACATTCAGAAAAACTAAGATCATGGCATCTGATCCCATTGCTTCATGGCAAATAGATGGGGAAACAGTGGAAACAGTGTCAGACTTTATTTTTTTAGGCTCCAAAATCACTGCAGATGGTGATTGCAGCCATGAAATTAAAAGACCCCTACTCCTTAGAAGGAATGTTATTACCAACCTAGACAGCATATTAAAAAACAGAGACATTACTTTACCAACAAAAGTCTGTCTAGTCAAGACTATGGTTTTTACTGTAGTCCTGAGAGTTGTACTTTATAAAGAAAGCTGAGCGCTGAAGAATTGATGTTTTTGAACTACTGTGTTGGAGAAGACTCTTGAGAGTCCCTTGGACTGCAAGGAGATCCAGCCAGTCTATCCTAAAGGAGATCAGTCCTGGGTGTTCATTGGAAGGACTGATATTGAAGCTGAAACTCCAATACTTTGGCCCCCTGATGCGAAGAACTGACTCATTTGAAAAGACCCTGATGCTGGGAAAGATTGGGGGCAGGAGGAGAAGGGGACAACAGAGGATGAGATGGTTAGATGGCATCACCGACTCAATGGACAGGGGTTTGGGTAGACTCCGACAGTTGGTGATGGACAGGGAGGCCTGGCGTTCTGGGGTTTATGGGGTTGCAAAGAGTTGGACACGACCAAAGACTGAACTGAACTGATATGCATTGGACCAAAAGTCATTATATCTTGAGACATCCCTGAAAATTAAGAATCAATAGAAACAAATAGCAGTGCACCTCTCACCATCAATCTCAGAGACCCAGGAGGAAAAATATGCTTCCATGCCTACAAATTTGGCTGTTCTTGATCATTGGTCCTTATTGCAAGCAAGAGATGTTTAGGGACTTTTATCAGTGAACAGGATAAGGGTTCCACTAATCTTAAAGTTATGACTACCACATGATCATTTGGTAGACCATTCATGACAGGGAACTATATCCAGTCTCATTGGATAAACCATAATAGAAAACAATATAAAAAAGAATATATATGTTTGTGTGTTTGTATATGTATAACTAAGTCACTGTGCTATATAGCAGAGATTGACACAACATTTTAAATCAGTTATAACTGATTTATTTGTAACTGATAATTATTTATAACTGCTAAATAATCAATAAAAGATCTTGTCATCTGCAAACAGAGACAGTTTTTACTTCTTCACCTCTGATTTAGATGTCTTTTATTTCATTTTCTTGCTTAACTGCCCTGGCTAGAATTTTCAGTACTATGTTGAATAGGAGTGACAAGCGTGGTCATCCTTGCCTTGTTAAAAGTCAAATATTGTGTGGTAGCTAGCCCTCAAGATGGCCCCAGGGATTCTTGTTTCTGGTATTCGCACCCCTTGAGTGTGGACTGATTTAGTGATTCATTTTAAGCTCCTAGTGATTCACATTCCTCTCACTTGCAAAATGCACTTAACTACTCCCAAGGCTCTTAAGTCATCTATTATCAGCTTGGAATTCCTAATATTTTTTATTTAAACTGGGTTCAAGTGCAGCTGGAGTAGCCAAAGTAGAACTTCTCTTGGTACGTGGACTTGTGAAACTAAAAACTGTCTGCCCCACATACACGGAACATCCAGTAACAAAACAGGCATAACTGCAGTAACAACACAGAATAACTGCTCTGTTACTTTCTGTTGCTGTGTAGCAAATTGCCACAGCCTAGCTACTTGAAAGAATGCACATTTATTATTTAGACCTCAGAGGTGAGGAATCCAAGCATGGCTTAGTGGGACCCTCTGCAAAGCCACTAATAAGATATTGACCAGGGCTAAATTCTTATCTGGGAGCTCAACTAGAGAGGGATCTGCTACCAAGCTCACTGAGCTACTGGCAGAGTTCATTTCCTTAAAGCTATCCGACCTTAGGACATGCTTTCTTGCTGGTTATCAGCAGGAAGTCATCCTACACTCCCAGAGACTGCCCACTGTTCCCTATTGCATGGCCCTCTACACAGGCAGCTCACAACATGACAGGCTGCTGCTTCAAAGCCAGACAAAGAACAAGAGATAATCTACTGGCAATATAAAGTATTTAAAGTGTTACTTAATCACAGAAGTGACATCCCATAAAATTTTCATACTCTGTTGATTGGAAGATAGTCACAAGTTCTCACACTCCAGGAGTTTACAAAAAGGTATAAATACCCAGGAGTTATACGACCACTTTTGAGTCTATTCACCACAACAGCTATAAACATTCCTGTTCAAAAATGAGGGAAATGGTGGCTCAAAGAAGTCACTGGTTCTTAGCAATTCCAAGTCCAGCTGAAAAACATTGGTTAGGTCTCATGGCCTGGAAATAATTCTCCATGACTTTCAGCTCCACCGTCTGGGCTCTTGGTTCTACATTGTGAGTCATCCTTCCTTTTCAAAGAAAGCTAGGACATGTTTGAAAGACCCTGATGCTGGGAAAGATTGAAGGCAGGAGAAGAAGGGGACGACAGAGGATGAGTTGGTTGGATGGAACCACCAACTCGATGGACATGAGTTTGAGCAAGCTCCGAAAGTTGGTGATGGACAGGGAAGCCTGGCGTGCTGTATAGTCCATGGGGTCGCAAAGAATCCAACATGACTGAGCGACTGTAGTGAATTGAACTGAGGACATGTTCATGGCTGAGTAATTTTCTCTGCTTTTCTCCTACAAGAAGTTTCGAGGTCCAATGGCCTCTCTTTTATAGTGTCTATTTTATACTGCCTCAGTCCCTGTTAGTCCAAGCTGGCAGCATTTATCCAGATAAATCAAACAAAAGTTAGGCAGGTCTACTGCATTGCCAAAAAAGCCACACCCAAAATCTCTACACTTGAAATAATTTGCACATAAAGTTAAGTTCCATACACTTTATTTTTATTTTACACATGAGTCAGGGATCTGAACTAGCAGGACTATCAGGTGTTCACTTATATGGATATTTTCCATGTGTTTAATCATGGTCCTGGACTACCTCAGAGGGAGAGGGAGTAACTAGCACTTAAGGGATTTGTATATTAGTTAAAGGAATAAGAGAAGGAAAATGTCTCACATACTGGTTTAGTGGTCATCTGTTCATCCCAGTTTGTGGAATCATCTATTCCTAACTTAATCAAATGTGTTTATAATTAGAGCAAAGATAATCTTGGCCATAGAGGAAAGGGGAGAATTGCAGATAAACAGTTGACCCCTGTTGAATACTGTGGGTTTGAATTGCACTGGTTCATTTAAACGTGGGTATTTTCCAACAGTAAATAATCTGGGACTACACGGTCTCTAGTTTGTTAAATGCACAGATACAGAGGAACTGGGGTTACAGAAGGCCCAGTACAAACTGTATGCAGACTAACCACTGCATTGCTCAAAGGTTAAATTATAGTGCGGTACAGGGTTGCTTGGGCTTAAGATGTTTTAAGTTTACGTCAGTAACTGGAATACGATAATCTGGTCATGAAGTTTGGATCAGGATATGAAACTTCACCTTCATGGTTGAGCATGAGGACAGAAGAATTCACTCAGGGGTGAGGGTTGAGGGGTAAAACCAACTGGGAATCAAAATTAGGTTCATTTCTGTTAGGAATGATTTAACATAATCCTACCTGAAGGCAGGAGTTTTATGAATCATTTCCAATTCTTTGATCTAAGATTTAACAGGAAGGGGGAACTTTGAAAAAAAAAATAGGGGGTATAACTTGAAAGGCTGTATATTTGGACTGATAGAAAATTTTACCAATTCATTTCAAATATACAAGTGTTTAAAATGTAGTATTAATAGGGTTTGTGAATATCTAAATTCTCAAATACCTGCAAGTTAATTTTTAAATACAACCTTTCTAATTTCTAAGGGTTACAGGAAACTTTAGGAGTGAAGGAAGGATGTGTTTGATGGTCCAAACCCAGCAAACTGTATACAGTAAACATGTGCAGTTTTTTGTGTACCCATTATACCTCAGTAAATCTGTTAAAAATTTTTCTATTGGACCCACACAAACTGCTGCTGCTAAGTCACTTCAGTCGTGTCCGACTCTGTGCAACCCCATAGACGGCAGCCCACCCCTGGGATTCTCTAGGCAAGAGTACTGGAGTGGGTTGCCATTTCATTCTCCAACCCACACAGACTACTTATTCATAAACATTTCGCCTATTCTTCCTGCATTTCCTTCTTCCTTCCCAAGTGTCACAGACTTAGCAGAGATCAAGGAAGTGGGGGACCATGGCATGCCTAACATCATCCGTGTTCAATGATCTTTTTAAAATTTTTAGATAAATTTTGTAAAGTGCAGAAACATCTCTGTTGTCTAATTTATTTTATCAGGAGGTCTTTGGTCCAACTAGGTTTGGTTTAGTAAGTTCACCAAGCATGAATCATCAGGCAGGCCCTGGTGAAGATCATAAGGATTGGAAGTTCCTTGTCACTGGAAAGCACAAAGTGCAGAAAAACATTATTTTTTGAAACTTTGAAAAAAAATGTATTTGATGCCACATAAGTAATTTCAGATGATTTATAAAATACTAACATAAAAGAGAAATTTAGTCACATTGAAACCCCACCACCCATAGTAACTACCATTCTTAATTTATTATATCTTTCTCATTTTCTCTATGCATATTTAAGCATATATTTACAAAAATTATTTTGTAGACACTATTTTGTTGTCTGCCTATGTCAATAATATTTTAGAATCATTTTCCATATCAATAAACATCTTTTCTATATTGATTTTAGTGGCTGCATACTATTTCATGCTGCATATTATGAATGAGCCTTAGTCTGTTGAACTTTATTTTCTGAAATCTGGCTAGTCAGCATTTTACTACTGTAAACAAACATCCTTCATTAGCCCTACTTTTTAATAAAAATGAAATGCTGGTTTTAAAAAAATATGTCATGTTTTTAAAGCTTTTACTACATCTTCCCAAACTGCACTGTTGTTCTTGTGATTTTATAAAATCCTAATATACTCATTCAGAAAACTAAGATCATGGCATCTGATCGCATCACTTCATGGCAAATAGATGGGGAAACAGTGTAAACAGTGTCAGACTTTATTTTTTTGGGCTCCAAAATCACTGCAGATGGTGATTGCAGCCATGAAATTAAAAGACACTTACTCTTTGGAAGGAAAGTTATGACCAACCTAGATAGCATATTAAAAAGCAGAGACATTACTTTGCCAACAAAGGTTCATCTAGTCAAGCCTATGGTTTTTTCAGTGGTCATGTATGGATGTGAGAGTTGGACTGTGAAGAAAGCTGAGCATCGAAGAATTGATGCTTTTGAACTGTGATGTTGCAGAAGACTATTGAGAGTCCCTTGGACTGTCAGGAAGCATTTAACACAAGGCTTCCTGTGTGCTGTTTTGGCTCTGTCAGGAACCCTCTGGCCCTTATTAATTCCTGAATATTCAGGAATTAAGAGGAGAGGCACGCCTTTCCCGGGGCTGAGGAATCCAGGCATTTCTCATAACGGTGATAAGTACTCTCTTCCTTTTTATGACCCATATGGTAAAAGGTGATTGTTTGCAACTCTCTCTTTGATGGGGATCGTCTTATGTTTTGTAAGTCTGGAATTTTAATCTTTATCTTTGCTGAGAATAAACACCTTGTAAGACAGTATATATGCACACGCCATGTTGATTAAAACACCTTTGCTCCATCAGAGCTTTGGTCCCCGTGTCTTTCTTTCTTTCCTTCTTTCTTTGTATTCCTTCTCTCTTTCTCTATTTCTGGCTAATTCCTTGGAGCGCGGAGGCCCACTGAGCTCACTTTCTTGTCCGGGCTTCTGAGACCCTCTCGAGAAGGCGCACTGTGCCTTCACCCACTCGAGAGGGCGCCCGGTGCCAAGTGCAGCAGCGCGAGCCCTAAGAACAGGCCTCTATTGGCTTTCCGCGTAAACCAGGGGATAGCAGCCTCTTTCTCTCTCTCACTCTCCGGGCCACCAGGTTCCGGTCCATTAAAGGACCAACATTGGACTGCAAGGAGATCCAACCAGTCCATCCTAAAGGAGATCAGTCCTGGGTGTTCATTGGGAGGACTGATGCTGAAGCTGAAACTCCAGTACTTTGACCACCTCATGCGAAGAGCTGACTCATTGGAAAAGACGCTGATCTGGGAGGGATTGGGGGCAGGAGGAGAAGGGGACGACAGAGGATGAGATGACTGGATGGCACCACTGACTCGATGGACATGAGTTTGGGTAGACTCTGGGAGTTGGTGATGGACAGGGAGGCCTGGCGTGCTGCGATTCAGGGTGTCACGAAAAGTTGGACACGACTGAGCAACAGAACTGAACTGAACTGAATATATTCATTGGGCTTCCGTGGCAGTAAAGAATCCACCTGCCAGTGCAGGAGATGCGGGTTCGATTTCTGGGTTGGGAAGATCCCCTAGAGAAAGGAAATGGCAACCCATTCCAGTGTTCTTGCCTGGGAAATCCCATGAATAAAGATGCCTGGTGAGCTAAACTCCATGGGATCACAAAACAGTCAGACATGGCTTAGCAACTAAACAATACACTCATCATAATAAAGACAAATACTCAGAATAGTATTTCCTGAAGGATGCTGGGCAGTCTTGTCTGCTGTCACTTGGTGCTGCCTAGGAAAAGAGTTTGGTTCAAAGTTTGGGGAACATGATATTTCCTACATAGATATTCACAGCCCATAGTAGCATTTCAAAGGCTCTGAGAAGTCCAGCCCTAAAGAAACAGGTTCAGTTCTGCTGAAGTCAACATTATTAGCCAGGGCACACACTGTTTGGTGTAATATTTACTGGCATGCTTTGGAACATCCCTTGCTGCTTTAGAAAGTAATTTGGAAGTGCCCAAGTTTAACACTCAGATTTTTATTAAGAAAAAGCAAAATTTATATGATTTACTTAGTGATTAGCATTTGAAAGACAATTTAGGATAATTATAACCATAAAGAAATAAACTGGTACCCTTGAGCATTATGGAATGTCTTAGTCTAATTTTGTTTCACATTTTATTGACCACTATACTTCAGAACAATATTGTTACTATTTCTGAAGCCACATGGTAGTAAGTTATATTTCAGTGAGATTCTATAGTATATCTAAAAATTGGGGTCAAGTCTGGTAGCATAAGTACTTCAACAGCTAAGTACAATTCTCATGTATGATACTTAGAAGGTGCTCTAAAATGAATCCTAAAGTAAAATTAATTTCATGACCATTATATATTAACAAAAAACACATTAAAGTATAATCAAATGATTGCTGACCATCTTTCACTGCTTTTTGATATTATCAACTTACATGGAAATATATAGATATATTGATTTTTTTTATGTCAATCAAATACCTAGTTAACATGAGTAAAACATCACATTCATGTGTAAAACACTGCCTTGCCAATCAATGTCTTGTTGACACAGGTCTGACATCAGATTTAAATATAATGAGCCATAAGATTGACAACTAATTAGTCAAACATGAAAAATAAATCATCCTTTGTTTTCCTTTTCTTTTTTAAATGAAATATTCTTAGCTTTTTATTCACTTATTGCTAGTCCAATTTGTAACATTTCAGTTTTACTGCAGTGCCTGTGCCATAATTCCCTTTAATTTTTGTGCCATTTTTTATACATTTATTGGCATGTAGATACACGTGATCTACATTGATGATTGTGGTATGAAATAAAGGTCAAATGTTAGTGGCTATACAGTTATATCAAGAGAATTTAAAAAATTAGACAATGCTTCACAGATTATTCTGAGGAAAAACAGCAATAACCAAAGAAAATTGTACCCCCAAAGAATACACAAATGTTTAATTTTTTGACATTTACTAACAAAACTCAAGCCAGGAGAGATAAGAAAGCCTTCCTCAGTGATCACTGCAAAGAAATAGAGGAAAACAAGAGAATGGGAAAGACTAGAGATCTCTTTAAGAAAATTAGAGATACCAAGGGAACATTTCATGCAACGATGGGCTCAATAAAGGACAGAAATGGTAGGGTCCTAACAGAAGTAGAAGATGTTAAGAAGAGGTGGCAAGAATACACAGAAGGTCTGTACAAAAAAAGATCTTCACGACCCAGATAATCACGATGGTGTGATCACTCAGCTAGAGCCAGACATCCTGGAATGTGAAGTCAAGTGGGCCTTAGAAAGCATCACTATCAACAAAGCAAGTGGAGGTGATGGAATTGCAGTTGAGCTATTTCATATCCTGAAAGATGATGCTGTGAAAATGCTGCACTCAATATGCCAGCACATTTGGAAAACTCAGCCGTGGCCACAGGACTGGAAAAGGTCAATTTTCATTCCAATCCCAAAGAAAGGCAATGCCAGAGAATGCTCAAACTACTGCACAATTTCACTCATCTCACACGCTAGTAAAGTGATGCTCAAAATTCTCTAAGCCAGGCTTCAGCAATACGTGAACTGTGAACTTCCAGATGGTCAAGCTGGTTTTAGAAAAGACAGAGGAACCAGAGATCAAATTGCCAACATCAGCTGGATCATCGAAAAAGCAAGAGAGTTCCAGAAAAACATCTATTTCTGCTTTATTGACTATGCCAAAGCCTTTTACTGTGTGAATCACAATAAACTGTGAAAAATTCTGAAAGAGATGGGAATGCCAGACCACCTGACCTGCCTCTTGAGAAACCTGTATGCAGGTCAGGAAGCAACAGTTAGAACTGGACATGGAACAACAGACTGGTTCCAAATAGGAAAAGGAGTATGTCAAGGCTGTGTATTGCCACCCTGCTTATTTAACTTCTATGCAGAGTACATCACAAGAAACGCTTGGCTGGAAGAAGCACAAACTGGAATCAAGATTGCCGGGAGAAATATAATAACCTCAGATATGCAGATGACACCACCCTTATGGCAGAAAGTGAAGAAGAACTAAAGAGCCTCTTGATGAAAGTGAAAGAGGAGAGTGAAAAAGTTGGCTTAAAGCTCAACATTCAGAAAACTAAGATCATGGCATCCGGTCCCGTCACTTCATGGCAAATAGATGGGGAAACAGTGGAAACAGTGAGAGACTTTATTTTCCTGAGCTCCAAAATCACTGCAGATGGTGATTGCAGCCATGAAATTAAAAGACACTTACTCCTTGGAAGTTATGACCAACCTAGACAGCATATTAAAAAGCAGAGACATTACTTTGTCAACAAAGGTCCGTCTAGTGAAGGCTCTGGTTTTTCCAGTGGTCGTGTATGAATGTGAGAGTTGGACTATAAAGAAAGCTGAGCACCGAAGAACTGATGCTTTTGAACTGTGTTGTCGGATAAGACGCTTGCGAGTCCCTTGGACTGCAAGGAGATCCAAACAGTCCATCCTAAAGGAGATCAGTCCTGGGTGTTCATTGGAAGGACTGATGTTGAAGCTGAAACTCCAGTACTTTGGCCACCTGATATGAAGAGCTGACTCATTTGAAAAGACCCCGATGCTGGGAAAGATTGAGGGCAGGAGGCGAAGGGGACGACAGAGGATGAGATCGTTGGATGGCATCACCAACTCGATGGACATGGGTTTGGGTGGACTCCGGGAGCTGGTGATGGACAGGGAGGCCTGGCGTGCTGCAGTTCATGGAGTTGCAACGAGTCAGACACGACTTAGCGACTGAACTGAACTGAACTAAAACTCATAGCACTCCCATGTGCCAACAAATGTCATTAAACTCATACTTATTCTCCTTATCTTCTAGGACTTTCCTGGGCTTAGCAGGATGGATCTCATCTACTGTGGAACTTAGTGTCCTGTTTTGGCTTAAAACTGTCCTAGCAGCCATTTTGTGAATGTATGCTATTGGTGACAGTTCTTTAGGTTTGCATAAATTGAGAAAAGTTCAGTAATCTGGAAAGAGATCAAAACTGTGCCATCACCTTGGTCTTATAACACTCCCAGTGTTTAAAGGAAGGCAACCATTAGGTGATTTTTTGGAAACAGAAGCATTAAGTGCTGTGAACTCAATGTCATGGATATAGGACTGAGTCAGGGAAATTAATTCAAATAATAATGTATTGAGTTCTCTCCTATTGCAAGGCACAGCAATAACATTTTAAGGTACAAATAACAATCAGTAGGGCAGAATGCCTGACTTCAAACTGTTTATTCTAATAGGAGGTTGGTACAGGAGATGAAAGATATACATTTTTTAAAAAAAGCAAAACCTTACATATACCTTCAGAGAGGCACCACAGATATCATGAGAGATTGAAGAAGGAAGAGTTCATATTCATGGCTGATCATGAAAATTTATTACTTGAGCTAGGTCTTATAAGGGAGACTATATATAATTTTGAGTCAGAAAAAAAGGGGAAGACCAAATATCATGGTTTGTAAATTCCAATGTACTGATTTATGGGGACCAGGGAGAAGTTTAACTTTAGAGAAAAAGAATTGAAAAGCTGAAAGCTAAGTTGTTCTACTCTTGTAAAGGGACTGAATGAAAGCTGAGTTCAAGCTGAAGGCTGCCAGGTTCAATAGGTATTCAGTAATAAAGTAACCCTTTTTTCTGTTGATTTCAGTTTGTTTTGCTTTGGACAATGACAATAAGAGACAGAAAGGCCGTCTGGGAGGCTGTTGCATCATTCTCAGGAAGTGGTAATGAAAGTATAAATGAGAACAGCCAAGAGGAAAATCAAGGAGAGAGAACAGAGATGAGAGGTATTTCAGGTACATTATACTAGGCGTAGCAAATAACTGGATGTGAGAAATAGGAGAGGGAGACAGCAGAGATTGTCTTAACCCACTGTAGTGAACAATAGAAAATGAAATGCTGAACAGAGAGCTGGAGAAAGAATGTAGAGAGTTAAGACTAGGAGAAGATGGAAAACACAAAAATTAGTTAGAGAAGATGATTGTGCAGGTGATGAAAGTAAGCCTAGAAAAGTTAAGAGACAGACTAGAGGTAAAAAAGTTGAAAAGAAAGAAAGCAAAATGCCATATATAATTGAACATATGACATATGACAGACACAGAAATGAAATAAAAATAAAACTTCACACTCTACTAGCATTTCTTTACCTCTAGTGAAGGCACCACAATCCTTCATCTAGAGGTAAATGGTTGCCTGCAGATAAAGATGCCTTCCAGCTCCAGCAAAGGGAATCATACTCCCTTTCCTTTTTCCTCTCTCTTCCTAAGTTCTGAATGCAAACCCATGGTGTGTGAATGGCAAAACCAATCCCTCAATTCAGCCATATTCATTTTCCTCTGGCAAGATTATAAAGCTGAAAATAGTTTTCAATGGAAGATGGAATAAAAAGCTAATCTTTACAGCATCTTGTGAACATGACACCCAGACTATATTATGGTCATGAAAGACTTTTTCATACAGGACAAAGATGTGTTTTCTCAGCCACACTCATTGTGACATCCTGAGACTGCATGTCACAAGAATATTTTTTGGTCGAGCCTAATCATTTTCTAACAGCTGCATGCTCTAAACAGTTTTTGAAGGCTAGTACCTAAAAGAAAAGTTTTCACTTAAATCTGGTAAACATTACATTGCAGCAAAGATATCTTTAAATGTACATAACCATTTTATTCTGGCTTACCCTGTAATAATCTTTTCTCAGACTAGACAGCATTCCTTAAAGTAAAGAACTGAATAATGTTTATTAGATTTTAGTTAAATGTATGACCTGGTCAGGTAGAGTTATTCTGGCAATATAAATATGGAGAGAGAGAGAGAGAGAGAGAGAACTGAAAACTAGCAGAAAACAATAATCTATTCTGACATGTGACTTTATCAAGTTTATAAGTTTATATATATCAAGTCATCATTGTCATTCACATGTTCTGTGAAGAGATGATTTGTTATTTTAGGAGACTGATTATTAATTGAAAAAGCTTTTGATGAACTGGTAGAAAAGAGAATTTATAGAAATAGGAAGGGAGCACAGGCAGAGGTATTTGAACAAATACCTACAAATTGAATCTTGAAATCCAAGTGCTTAATTGCCATTTAGTCTACCTGAATACAAATTGAGGGCATGCAATCACTGAAGGTAATTCTAGCTTTAAGAAACTGTCTATCCAAATGTTAAACATATACTCCCACTTTCTTTGTATTTTGTACACTAGCATTTTGCTTCAACAAAATAATTTGAGTAGAAAGATTAAAATAAAATTATTTCTCCTTTTTGATTAACAATAATCTTGCTTTTCCTGTATTACTATATGCACTAAGTAATACTACACACAGGTTTAAAGAAACCATTCATCCTAGGCTTTGTGATTATAAAGTTAATTCAGTATTTGCATTTACTAAAAAATGTTATTATTACATGGAATTTTATAATTCTGGTAAAAAATACCTGAAATTCTACCCACTATTTCTTAGCATTTTTCAACTGACGGCATTTCAGTGTTACAGATCTACATTGATCAGATAAATATTTTGATTTGCTGAGCTGAGGAAGTTCTGCTGAGGTCCCTCAAGTAATAGTACATCTGTTTTGCTGGCATGGAATAAAAAAACTTAACATGCATCTATCTAGCAAAGGTATTTGGGGTTACAGGATATACATGGAAGGGTCTGTTTCCAGATTTATACAGGGATTCACAGAATATTTATCTGCCAGACTCTACTCCAGGCAACAGGAACACATTTGGGAACAAAATAATCTAAAATCCCTGTCCTCATTGTAGATGATAAAGTGTCAACAGGAGGGGAGGACTAGAAAAGAGTTAGGGATGGGACATGCTGGGGGTGGGGCTTGGAGAGTTCTATTCTAAAGCGGGATCAGGGCTATCTTGGGCATGTTATTATTGGACACAGCCGTGAAGATGGTGAGGGAGGTAGAGGAAACAGTCAGTGCAAAATCCCTATAATAGGAACATGCCTGGCATATTCAGGAGATAGTAATGAGTGGTTAAAGGAGAATGAGAAGGGGAGGGAGGGGAGAGAGAGTGTGAGAACACAGAAGATGGTACGGGATTCTATTTCTCTTCTATGTCATTGCATTCTAAATGAAGTGGGGAGCATGGCAGAGGGTTAGAAGAGAGGTGACATGACTTGACTTAACATTTTTAAAGTTTCACTCTGACTTCTCTTTGGTGAATTATGTGGAAGAAGGCTAGTTTAGAGACAGTTGCTCTAGTGTGGATAAATGACGATGGGAGCTCAGAAGAAGGTAAAGCCAATGGAGAGATAAGAGTGGGTTAGTGGATCTGTTTGGGATAGTAAAAGTTACTGATGGATGGGGAGGTGTTGGGGAAAGAGAAGATTTAAGGATAACATCAAGTCTTTTGTCCTTGTACCTTTGAAGGATGTAGTTGCCATTTACTTTCTTTCGGGAGGTCTGCTTTCAGCATGTACATAACAAAACCAAACTTAATACATAAGAAAATAATACTTCTTTGGGGCTATTTATTGAAAATGTATTGACTTGGCTCAACTAGTTCAGAATTTATGGTGACCCATCAGTGTTGGACTGGCCAGAGACTTCCTTTGTGTTCCCTATAAAGGAAAGAACTATGTATAACATTTTAGGGAAGGAAGAGGGAAACATTATATTAACTTGGAAAACAAGCTGTTTTTTAGAAGGAAATTTATATAGGAAGATTTTTCTCTGAATGGAAATCCTTAAAGGAAGGCTCTGTGAAACCTGAGCTTGGCAGCACATATTTTTGTGTAGCTGTGAACAGCTGCTTTGCCTGAGTCAGCCATAGAGCTAGTCTGTCTCCCCTAAAGTCTTCCCATATACATGGGAAGAGTAAATTAATAAAAAATGTTCAGCCTTTCTAGTAATCAAAGCCATATGAATTTAATCAACAATATAATTCCATTTGGCATCAAATTAGTAAAAGTTTGAATTTTTCAAAAGAACATCTGATCTTCAGGTTCAGAATTAATTGGGTGCTTGCATTTGTCTATCCTCTCAGCCAAAATCCCACTGAAATTAGAGCTGAGGTGTATACATACAAGATGCATAATGATAATACCAAGGGTAGTGAGGACTATAAACAGATAAGAAATTTGACAAACTTCTAGAGGATAAATTTCAGATAGAATCATTTTTAAAGATATTCTGTAATATAGAAAGCAGAAGTTCAGAATGTGCATATGAGAAGACATGGAAAGTGAAATACACCATTTCCATCAATGCCCTGGAGAGGTGCCAGCCTTGTAGTCGGCAGATTTGTAGAACAGCTATGAGCTTTAGAGCTGAAATTAGTATAATCAGTAATGAGATTACCTGCAGAACAACTGGAAGAGCCCCTGGCCACAATACCATCCTCTGTATGTACAGAGTGCTGTCCTGATGACATTTGGCCACTGGACAGAAACGATAGAACTCTTCTCCAAAGAAATGTGACAATATTGGGGGGACAAAGTATGAATAAATTTTAAATAATGTGCTATTATTCATTGAGAAATGGCATCCATGAGAGGGTAGTTTTTGCAGCAATGTATGCTCAGCTCAAAAATACTTAATTTCGGATACTCAGATACTAGTGTATTGAACTTACTATTGATAAAGAAAAAAACTTTAGGGGATTGAAAATTCTCAGACTTAAGTGTTCACATGATTACTGAAGGATCAAATTTTAAAGTTAAGTACAAGTTCCAGAAAGTCAAATTCAGTACGTTGGCAGTGGGACCTAGGAATAAGGGTTTTGGAGAAATACTAGTTGACTATGATGTAGAGAGTGGAGAAAGAATACAAAGGAAACAAATAGCAGACACATTTCATGTGCTGTTTGTATGATCTGGGTCCTCATTATTCTCTTTTTATGGAAGACGTTCCCTATTACTCTGTATTTATTCATCTCCTTTGCATACCTCAAATCCAACTAAGAGTCTTCACCTGTCTCCCCTGAAATCTCTCTCCTCTGAATGCCCATACTGCTCCCTTTTCTCCCAACCATACAGCAACTATGCACTTTTTAAACATTATATTGTATCATTGAAATGTTACTGATACATTCCCATGTTTATTAATATAGTTTCGCTCATAGAAAAGCAAGAGGGTTCCAGAAAAACATTTACTTCTGCTTTATTGACAATGCCAAAGCCTTTGACTGTTTGGATCAGAACAAATTGTGGAAAATTCTTCAAGAGATGGGAATACCAGACCACCTGACCTGAGAGAAAAAAATATGCAGGTCAAGAAGCAACATTTAGAACTGGACATGGAACAACAAACTGGCTCCAAATCTGGAAAGGAGTATGTCAAGGTTGTATATTGTCACCCTGATTATTTAACTTATATCCAGAATATATCATGCAAAATGCCAGGCTGGATGGAGCACAAATTGGAATCAAGATTGCTGGGAGAAATATCAATAACCTCAGATATGCAGATGACACAACCCTTATGGCAGACAGCAAAGAAGAACTAAAGAGCCTCTTGATGAAAGTGAAAGAGGAGAGTGAAAAAGTTGGCTTCAAACTCAACATTCAGAAAACTAAGATCATGGCATCCAGTCCCCATCACTTCATGACAAATAGATGGGGAAACAGTAGAAACAGTGACAGACTTTATTTTCTTGGGCTCCAAAATCACTGCAAATGGTGACTGCAGCCATGAAATTAAAAGACGCTTGCTCCTTGGAAGAAAGGCTACCACCAACCTAGACAGCATATTAAAAAGCAGAGACATTACTTTGCCAACAAAGGTCCATCTAGTCAAAGCTGTGGTTTTTCCAGTAGTCATGTGTGGATGTTAGAGTTGGACTATAAAGAAAGCTGAGTGCTGAATTGATGCTTTTGAACTGTGGTGTTGGAAAAGACTCTTGAGGGTCCCTTGGACTGCAAGGAGATCCAACAAGTCCATCCTAAAGGAAATCAGTCCTGAATATTCATTGGAAGGACTGTTGCTGAAACTGAAACTCCAATACTTCGGCCACTTGGTGCGAAGAACTGACTCATTGGAAATGACCCTGATTCTGGGAAAGATTGAAGGCAGGAGCGGAAGCGGATGACAAAGGATGAGATGGTTGGATTACATCACCGACTAGACGGATGAGAGCTTGAGCAAGCTCTGGGATTTGGTGATGGACAGGGAAGCCTGGCGCTCTACAGTCCTTGGGGTCACAAAGAGTGGGACATGACTGAGCAACTGAACTGAACTGAATGTTTCTCTTTTGCTTGCCATATAGTGTACTTAGCCAAGTGCTTGGAATATATTAGCAGTACCAATATTCATTCAGTAGTGATTAACTTAACTGTCTTTATAGTCTAAATTAAGTTGCTACTTCATCCCCCCTATGCTTTCTATCATGTTGAAAGATATATCCTTGGAACCCGTGAACCAATATTGATCCACATGTTTTTCCAAAGTACTTACTACATACAGAAATACAGAAAACAACAAATACCTATGTCTCCCCAAACTTATATCCTGAGGGAAACAACATACCAAAAGATAAAATTCAACATTAAGTTCACTAATGAAAATTTAGAAACCTAAATACACAATGCATTGGTGTATTTTTTAATGTAAATATCTTATGAAACATGATTTATTAGAGTTTTAAAACATTTATGACCATAATAATTTTGAATTTGAAAATGTTTTATTTTGATTTTTAAAAAGTTTAAAATGTTTAAATTGCAAAAGCAAAACATACTCATGTTACTGAACAAAGATACTGAAGTCTAATAAGTAATAGGGCTCCTCAAATTCCTCATCATCTTCCACTCGTTACATTCCTCTTCCCAGGGAAAACTACTATTAATAATTCATGTATATAAATTATACCAAAGTAGGTTACTATACAGTCACAAAATAACAGTGATGACATTCGTGGGGTGTTTTCTTTTTGCAGAGCACCTGGCTGTGTGTTTTCCTCAAACTATTTCATTGACTTTCATAACTGCTCTCTGAAATACAGATCATTCATAACTCCATTTTGCTAATAAAGAAACAGAGACTTGGAGAAATTAGCTTTGTCCATTAGGCATGAAGCTAATAATCAGTGAAACCAAAATTCGAATCAAAGTAGAATGGCTCCTACCTCTGACATCTCCACACAGTTATATAACTGCCAAGATATATATCAGATCAGGAAATACGCTTAATAAATGTATGTTACTTTTGTTACATACATGAAATCATCATATATATGATTATGAGGATTAAATGGATGGGCCAAAAAAGTACCAGGCATGGTATATGGTACATAGTCTCAAATGGTCTCCCATCTAACTTCTAAATACAAGGAGGCGTTGGACTTGAAGTTATTTCTGTTTGCCACAGCACATGTCACTAAGTGCTCAATAAATATTTCTTTCAGCGTTGCTTCACTTCAAGACAGTCTTCAATTTAGGTTTTAAGGAAAGACTTTTTCCTTCCTACTTCTATGGCAAACAGTTATTGATTTTGTTTGTATACATTAACTTTTAGAAAATAAGTTAATCTAGGATCTCATGTTCTCAGTGTTAGCCTTGAAGCCAATTTATTATTCTCTCTCTCTCACACACACACAACTGATGGCACTATGGTAATAGATTTTTGATACACTATAGTGAAAAAAAAAAATGTGTGCTTGTGTGTGTGTGTGTGTGTGTGTGTGTACAAATGAAGGCAGGAAGTTAAATGTCCATATGTTCTGCCAGGCTTTAGTTTTTAAAGAGAAGGGGTAATGAAGAAAACTGACCAATTGGAATGGAGCAGAGTTTTTAAGTGAGGTACAGGAGTGGTTTCTATTTGTAGTAAATTAATTTGTAATTTTGAAAAAAAATAAATTGGTGACCATGTTACTATATTACATCTTTTCCAAACTAGTCTTGGCTAAGAACATCTTTCTATATAACTTGAAACTGATCCCATCAAAGCTACATTAAATGGTTGGTGGGAAGATGGTGATGGGAACCTGCCTGCCCCTTCAGATACATCTCCAATGGAACTAAGCCTCCCAGGTGGTGCTAGTGGTAAAGAAGCCACCTGTCAATGCAGGAGACTGTAAGAGAAGTGAGATCAGTCCCTGGGTCAGGAAGATCCCCTGGAGAAGGGCATGGCAACTCACTCTGGTTTCTTGCCTGGAGAATCCCATGGACAGAGGAGCCTGGAGGGTTATAGTCAATAGGGTCGCAAAGAGTCTACATGACTGAAGTGACTTAGCCCAGCACAGAACTAATGGAATTAAAGAGATTTTTGGAAGCCCACACTTCTGTCCCATTTTCAGGAGGTCACTTTTAACAGCCACTGCTATAACTAAGAAATGACAAGGTATTTAATAAAGGGTGATTTTTTTTTTTTTAGTAGATCCAGTGGTCTTAAATTTACGTGCATGTATTATAGGGAATTTAGTCTGTCTCCAAGAGTGGTTCATGCACAACCTAAAGCAGGATCACCTGCAGTGGTTGTTAAAAACGCTCATTTCCTGGGCAGATGTAGAATATCTCAAGTGTGATCTAGAAACTTGCATTTTTAATAAGCATTCCACTTAAGCTTATGTTCCTGAAATTTTAAGAAGCATTGATTCAGATTTTACAGTAGAATTATGTTGCTGAGAGTCTCAAAATACATTGAAAAAAATGTTTAAGCCAAATTTTTCTAATTTTTAATGCAAAAATAATAGAAATATGACTTTTGCCAGGAATCTTCCCGTTGAATGAATGACTTCATTGAAATGCCTTTGTGTGTGGATATAAAAGGGCGTTAATATACATTTTGATGCAACATGTCACAACTCCTCATGTCTGGATAATTTTGCCAGCAAAAGCAAGTATAGCCTTCCTTGAAGAAATTAAATGTTAGATTTTTCACACTTTGTTTTGGTTTCCATAACAGGCATCTTCTCTGCGCAGGGCGAATTATCAAGTCTTCACTGGTTTGTGTTTTCCTCTATGATAAGAAATTGCAGTTTTTGCCTCTCTTACTTTAGAATGTGTTAAATCAAGTCCAATTTTTTTGAGGAAACAGTATACAGAATGAATTTGAACTGAGTCTATAAGCAGGGAGGAAGCCCAAATTGAATCAGAACTGAAATTACACTTTGATTTAGTTATCTCACTCTCCCTAGAAAAAGTGTTCCACAAATGGTGGAAAACAATGCTTCTAACTTATTTCCTGCTTAAGTTTGGTTTTGTGGCATATGGGTCCACTGAAGGTTTGAGAAGTAAGGCATGGTCTCTGTTCTCTGTGTGTGCGCGCACTCAGTCATGTCCTACTCTTTGCGGCCCCCTGGACTGTAGCCATCCAGGCTCCTCCGCCCATGGAATTTTCCTGGCAAAAATAATGGAGCGGGTTGCCACTTCCTACTCCAGGGGATCTTCCTGACCCAGGGATCGAACCCATGTCTCTTGGGTCTTCTGCATTGGCAGGTGAATTCTTTACCAGTGCACCATCTGGATTGTACTCTCAAGGGTCAACAGTCAGTAAGCTGAGGAAAAGCATGATATGACATAGATGGTAAGAAAGGTTATAAAGCAGGCATGGGTAAAATGAGAGGGAATTTCATACAAAAGCAAGATTGTTTTTGAATGCAAAAGCATTTTCAAAGTCTTTACATAAAGTTGACACTTGAAATTTATTTTGAACAATTAGAAAATGGAATGAGAGGGAATTCCCTGGAAGCCCAGTGCTTAAGACTCTGCATTTCCATTGCAGGGGGCACAGGTTCGATCCCCGGCTGGGGAAATAGGATCCCTCAAGCCATGCAGTGCAGCCAAATTAAAAGAAAGAAAGAAAATGGAATGAGAGTCCAAAGTATAGAGTTTTGACAACCCTACTTCCCCTAATATTTTTGGTTGTGCCATAGTCTTCTTGGTGTAAGAGAAGAGCCAAGCAAATAGAAACTTGCCACAATAGTTTGCAACTCAAGGCAGTTATAAAAATTCTTACACTGAATTAGAATAAATTATATTATTGCCCATTCATGGGGCCTCTTGCCCTACATCAATAGGCAGTAGGTAGAAGAGGTAACACAGTAGAGATATAGCAATATCCAGATGTTCATACCATCAGCGGGAAACACTGTAAGGTCTACTGAAAATCTACAAGCTCATGGGAAATCAGTATTACAGATGAACTACAACTTTTCTCCTATGAATTCCTCCTTTGCCTGACACAGTCCTCTCCTGAAGTCCTCCCAGACCTTTACTGAAAAGAACTTTTTAGATTAGGTGTTTCTCCTCCTGGATTACTGTTTACTTTGTACACATATGGTTTAGGTCATTATAAAAAACAAACAAACAAAAAATGGTAATCTGGAAAGGGGTTCTATCACCTGACAGTGTTTGTATAATTCAGTTAAATAGTATTATAGGTACTATCTGGTCAAAGCCCAACAAAGATATTGGCCCATCAAGCTCTCTTGATAATATGAATGTAACTGTTTTTCAGACTTCTGCTCCGGGTCTTCCCCCCACCTCCCCACAGTATCTTTCTGACCTTACACTATCCCCTTAACCCACTAATTTGTCATAATAAAGCTAAATAACAACCAGCTACAAAACCTTAGTAGCACAGGACAATGTGTATTTCTTTTGCTCATTCATCTGTGGGTTAAAGAGCTAGGCTCAGCTGAGTAGCTCTGCTGGTTTTAGCTAAACTTGCTCACACATCTTTCATCTTCCTCCTGGAACCAGCAGGCCTAACTCAGGCATGTATTACTCATGGAATGGCAGAGGTGCAGGTAGAAATGTTCTGGTCTCCTTAAGGCTGAAACTGGCGTTCTGGTACTTCTAGCGTATTCTCTTATCAAAAATAAGTCACAAGTCTCATTCTGTTACCCAAAACAAATCACAAGGCCAAAGCCAAATCTACGAGGGAAAGATACATGCACTCTCTCTTCAGTAAGAGGTACTGTAAAGCCAGATGGCAAAATGCAGAGATATACCCTACGCATGAATTAGGTTTTTCACTTATATGTCCTTAACACTCCATGCTTTCTGCTAACCCAGCAGTGCAACACAGTACAGTTTGCTTCCTCCCAAAGAGGATGATCTTCAGGGCGAGTACTCTGCCATATTCATCATCAGCATATCTTTAGAACCTCAGATAAAGTCTGACATGTAGGCACTAACATTTCCTGATAGACAGATGGCGGGGAGGGAGGCAGAGAGGAAGGAATCTAGATTATCCCAAGCACAAGGTATAATTGCCATTAAACAACTACCCTAAAGGTAAAACATGATTCTATTTGCCAAGTTTTTTCAGTCTGGTACCACTTTCTTTTGTTTGTTTTTACTCCCTCAAGAATATCTGCAAACAAGTTCTTAATAATACCCAAAATGATCAGTGATGAACAGACTATACACTTAATTTTTTCCCCTGAATTTCCTCCATGAAAACTTGGATCAAAATACTCCCTCACTCTTTAAGTCTTTTCCAGATCTTGGAAGGATTACTATCGATAGTCATTGCCAATGTTATTGGATATGAGATATGGCAAGGAAAGGCACTCACTTTATCACTTGACTGTGGTAAGAAATTATGTATTTTTAAAGGCCACTAATGTAACCAGGTTTGATGTATTCAGAGGTCAGAATTCGTTAAGAGAGTAGGACATTTAGGATTAAGAAATGTGGATTTCTTCACAGATCAATTTGAGTAAGCTTCTTAAAATTAAACCTCCTTAAGGCTCCTCCAAGCTTCAGTTGATTCCTTATGTATAGATTCTGTTACTAATAATGGTCACTTCTTTGTATTAGTTGGGTATCTTTGTTTTTTTAACCCCAAAAGTTCAAGTTACTTAAAATTAATAGTAATTACCAGATAATAGTACTGCTGACCAAATTTAGAGTCCTGATGGTGTGCCTGGCAAAGTGCTAGGAGATTTATGTACTATTGTGGTTTAATCTGTAAAGTAACCCATTGAAGAAACATCTTTTATCCTTCTTTACAGGAAAGGAAACTGAGGCTTTGAGAATTTGTGACATGCTCAAAGTAACAGGAAAAAACACTAGAGCCAAAATTTAAAAACAGATCAACATAATTCTAAGGTTTGTAGGTTCTCTTTATGATACCTGGTTATAGTCTGCAATTTAAAGCAGTGTTACTCATTTTTTAAAAATCACAGAAACAAAATACCTTTTAAAGAAATACAGAATAAATCCTTGAAGTTGCAGGTAATGCTGAAGTTTATAACTTGCTTCCTGTCTGACAACCTGTGGGTGCTAAGCTCACACGTAAGCTGTCCGTACTCATACAAAATGATAACTGCTTCAAAGTATTTGGAGTGAGACATACCTGGAAGGCAAAGCACACTGACAGTGCAGAAGCCCCTGAAGTCTAATGTAAGACCCCAGATACTTTAGCCACAGTCTTAGGGTTTTAGGTCACATTTTTAGTGCCTTTAAAGTTACTACTTATGCTTATTAGGAATATAAGGGAAGATGTAACAGAACAGAACAGATCTGGAGAATGTGATTTTATTTCAAATGGCAGATTAAGAAATTAAATGGATAATGAACTCATATCAATTTCCAGAGTTCTCAGATATCACAAAAATTCCTGTTTCTTTTTCTGTTACTCTGTCCCCTTCCTTCTTTCCTTTTACTTTTAAGAGAGGAAGGAAGAACAATCGTTTGATTTTTAAAGTTCATTTATTTTAACAACATTCATGAAGTTTTAAATAAATGCTGAAAATCATAATACACAATCCCGTCTTTTCTCCCCCAAGCCCTGTTAAAGGTGAGGAGAAAATGAGATGACATGGGTAGACTGGAATAAACACCAAATAATTATCTCTCTAATGAATTGTTACAGTGCACAGAAAGGACAGTGCAAGTCAATGAATATGTCTCATCAACACAGTAAAAAGGCATTTAAAAGTGAACTGTGATCTTTCGTCACCATTGCTTCAGAATTGCAAATAGCAAGATCAGAAACACAGGGCAGGAGGTGGCATTAAACTGAAATAAAGAGAAAGATTGGCACTGACTGTGTTTTTGTTTGTTTTTATTTGAATCAGGGCTGCCCTGGAAGGCATCTAATGTGTGTAAATACACACAATGGATTCCAAAAAGGATTAATGACTGTGTAATCGATGGTGTTAAAAATGCCTGAGTCCACACGTAAGGTCAGGAACCTTCACATAAAATGCAAACTGGAAAGGACCCAGATGGGAAACCTGAGTGGCAGAGCAGTCAGTGACTAGACCAAGGTTACTTTGCTGGACAGTGACTGAACCATCATCAGACACCATACAGATAGAGAACAAGTCCAAGCAGCAAATAAGCACACGCTGTTTTCCTATGTGTCATTTTAATCCTAAATAAACTCCCAATGACACATAATACTAAGCAAAAACAACACACACATATTTCTCTAAAGAGACAGTGAGTATGCAGCAAAGATAGGATTCTAGCTATATCTGTCTGTCATAGAATACTATGCCTCTCCAACATCATCATCCTCTTTTTGGAACTTTATTCTCATCGTCCATTGTATTAGTAACTCCTGATACATGGTTACTTTCTGCCAATCTGACGCCTGAAGTCTTAATTCCTTTTATCTAGGATCCTATCAGAATTGTCACATACGGTGAATTTCTGACCTGAATACATAATATCATTGCTGGCTATACTACTGCTCCTGGTTGCCTGATTTGCTTCCTATAATTACTACTCTTACACTGCCTATAAAAATTGACTGTAGTCAGCATTATATTTCTTGAATGTGAGACTAGGAAACAGACTGGAATCTGAAATAGGAATAAAAGGATTCTTAAATAGGCAGTTACAGAAGTAATGATGAAAACAATAGGAGATGAAGAAGTGTACTACCCAAAAGCATGACATGAGCTATGCGCATATCACTTGCCTGAAATTCAAAGGGTAACTTTTCCCTTTACAAGTAGGAGAAAAGAAAAACTGTGTCAGGATTTCGAGATACGAAAATACTCTGCTAGGAAATTCAGCTGTCTCCTATTCCTCTCTGTAGAAGAGGTATAGAAGATGACATTATTCCCTGTTAATAGACAAGGAAAATGAGGATGAGAGAGCTTAGTTCAATTGCTAGGGTTATGGGGCTAATAAAATAGAGAGTGAGGTTTCCTAAAACAAAAGTGTGTGCTCTAAAACCACAAACCACCTCTCAACCAACCACTTCTGTTGTCCAGCTGCAGGATTCTGTTGGTCATGTATGCTATATTCAGATTTTAAAATTAAATATAGCCACACCAAAATGAGAAAATACCTTCTTACACCTGAAGGAAAAGTCACAGAAACAAAAACAGAAGTTTGGGTAATCATATCTCTCGTGACGCCTTTCTTTAACCTCCAAATTGGTTCGAGTACCCTTCCTCCATTGATTCCTTCCTTACAGCATTCACACTTAACATTTTATAATCCATTATCTGGAGTTTGCCTTTCTCATTTTATCAAACTACAGGAAGCCAGAGACCCGTGAATTTAGGATCTTATTTACCTAAAATTGTTTCTAGTAAACGAGCTCACTGACTGAACTAATTGAATCATCCCCGTTGGGATCTGCAATTTTGCCAGCATTTTGAGAAATTTCAACGTTTGTTTAGTCCATGATGAACTGGAGGACCTGTAACACATTATCCAAGGGACGGTGTGGTAGTTTTCTATCCGTTGGTCACAGTATCCAGTGGTAGTAGTAGCCATCTAGACACTGACACTCCCCGAAGTGAATTAAAGCACGCTTCTCTCTCTTTCATGGTTATCATCTCATAAAGGAAGGCAGGGATGTTAGGAAATTGTCACGCATGCTAACACCCCATTTACCAGAACAAAAGGGTCTCCCTGCACCGCTCGGACAGTGGGGCACAGGTACCCTATGCTCTGGCTACCATCAAAACACAGCTTACAGCATCTCTGCAGAGGCTCTTCGAAAACCAGAGAAGATACAGAGCCTCAAGGCTTACCCTCACATCACAGACAGATGTGAAATATAACCACCAGCCTCCTGAAATAAGTTCATCAGCTCAGAAAAGAACAAACGAGACTTGACAACATTCTTGTCAAGAGAATTGATAGGAAAGGCCAGGGCTTTGCCACATGAGTACACACTGATTGTTGCTCGGGGCTCAGAGGATGATGAGCAAGTGGAGGCTCTTTGCAAGGAATGTTAGCCACGAACATTTAGAGAAAGAAAAGGGTGATTAGAGGAGAAAAGTTGTGCCCTCTTGGATGCCACTGTACCTGAGAACAAACTAATTCTGAGTTTTTTTTTTCGTTGCTAACCTCAAATGAACAAAGAAAGAAACCTGCACATTTTCCCCCCCCCCAGTGGGTTTTGTCATACATTGACATGAATCAGCAATAGATTTACATGTATTCCCCATCCCGATCCCCCCTCCCACCTCCCTCTCCACCCGATTCCTCTGGGTCTTCCCAGTGCACCAGGCCCACACATTTTTTCCTTTTCCTTTGTGATACTGTTTCAATGCCAAAGAGAAAATGTGATGAAAATGCCAAAGAAAAGAATCTATAGCATTCATTGTGTTTATATAGAGATTATGCTTCTGGTTGTTAACAGCCTCCAGAAGGTAAGCAAGTACTGTATCTATGCATTTAAAATAGAGGAGAGCAGGCACCCTTCCCAATCTTCAGTAGAGCAAAATGATTTGGGAGCTGAATATAATTGCCTTCTCCATAAAATAAAAACTTGACAAGAAGTTACTCTCTGAGTTCCTTTAATATTTGTCTCTCTCCTTTCTAAAAAGTCTTCATTACAGAAAGCCACAACCAGGCAATTTTGATTTTTCACTGCAAGATTACAACTTGAAACTGTGATGCAATTAGGATCTTGGAAAGGATTAGCAGAAATATATTCTTGCTCTTGTCTGTCTGCTCTGTTTATGGCCACAAGTTACTCCCAACCTCTCCTCAACCCTCACCACACACGTGTCTGCATACTGGGACATATACACCCATCCATTATTTCAGGCTTGAGTATAAGTTTATGCTTGATGCACTCAGAGCAAAACATAATGTGTTCTATTTCTCAGGGATGCAAATAAATCAAGTTGGAGAAATAGAGTAAATGCAGATATGAATAAATTATTTCAAGTAACTCCACTTACAATATCCCCAATATTATTGCATCAGGAATGTACCAGCTGTACTGGTTAAATGAATTATGGCACAGTTATGCAGTGGGCTACTATTGAGGCCATTAATAATGGTGTTTTAGAAGAATATATAATGGCTTTCAAAGATGTCCATGATGTATTGTTGGCTGAATAAAACAGACTACAAAACACCTACAGTTTATTCCCAATTTTGAAACTACAAAAATATAAGATTATTTTACTACTAGTCTCATCAGCATCTAACAGCACAGGAAATATATAGTCTGACCTGAAGCTTTAGAAAATACGTATTTTGACAAAAGCTTGAAACGAAGGATATTCACAAAGAATAAGGTTTTTTTTTTTTTTTTTTTTCTTTAGGTGGTAGAATTATCTTCTTATGTTTATCTAGTAAGCTAAAAATGACAAACAGATGACAAACAGTAAGACTGACTTTCCAAAATCAGTGAGTTTGAAGATTTAAAAAAAAAAAAAAAAAAACCAGACAACAAGCAAGCTATCACTGGATATTTTTAAACTGAGCTATCTTTTAGTTACTCAAGAGAAATTTCTTATTGATCTCATCTACCTTAAAGAGTAAAGTGATAAAATACATAACCTAGCCAAAGCCCTATTAAGCACCATCAATACAATTGTTAAAATAGACAACAAAGTGCAGAATTTTCTGTAATTTGGAGTGGTGAGAAATAGGAAAGGAAAATATGAGGCTAATGGAAATCAGTAAAAAATTTATCCCCCTACAACCTATTTTCCAAGTTTCAACTTCCCTGTTTTAAATGAAATTTAAAATGAAATTTTAAAATGAAATTATTTCAAAAATTACATGAAATATAACATGTAAAGATAAATCATTTATGGTTCATAACATTTCTACCTTCATCTTTTGTGAGCAGGCTGAATTCTCATCTATTGAGCTTTTCCATTGTCCACCTTAGAATAACTAAAAATGACTAATACAGTTACAGGGGAGTATTATCTGATGTTAGGTTCTCTAATTTTTTTTTTCCTTTAATGAATTTGAGCCTTAGACTTTAGTGCTCATGCTGATTTAGTATTCAACAGGCCCTAGAATCCAAACAATAATGATAAACCATCAAAGCCACAAGAATAATCAAAGCTGCCTTGGCTTTATCTGGGCTTTTCTTGGGCTCCAAAATCACTGCAGATGGTGACTACAGCCATGAAGTTAAAAGATGCTTGCTCCCTGGAAGAAAAGCTGTGACCAATCTACACAGCATATTAAAAGGCAGAGACATCACTTGGCAGACAAAGGTCCGTCTAGTCAAAGCTATGGTTTTTCCAGTAGTCATGTATGGATGTTAGACTTGGACCATAAAGAAGGCTAAAGCCAAAGAATTGATGCTTTTGAACTGTGGTGTTGGACAAGACTCTTGAGAGTCCCTAGACTGCAAGGAGATCAAACCAGTCAATCCTAAAGGAAATCAACCCTGAATATGCATTAGAAGGACTGAGGCTGAAGCTGAATCTCCAATACTTTGGCCACCTGATGTGAAGAGTCAACTCATTAGAAAAGACCCTGATTCTGTGAAAGATTGAAGGCAAGAGGAGAAGGGGACAACAGAGGATGAGATGGTGATGGTTGGATGCCATCACCGATGTGATGCACATGAGTTTGAAAAAACTCCAGGAGATAGTGAAGAACAGGGAAGCCTGATGTGCTGCAGTCCATGGAGTCACAAAGAGTGGGACACAGTTGAGTGACTGAACTGAACTGAACATACACATACACACATATTTGTGTGTTGGATATAAATACACATAATATATGTGCCTGTTGTTATTCAGTGTTGTTCAGTGTTGTATGTGTGAACATACACATATACCCATATTTGTGTATTGTATATATACACACATAATATATGTGCCTGTTGTTGTTCAGTGTTGTATATGTGTATATATACAACACACAAATATGTGTATATGTGGAATGAACACTGACCTTTTCCAGTCCTGTGGCCACTGCTGAGTTTTCCAGATTGCTGGCATATTGAATGCAGCACTTTCACAGCATCATCTTTTAGGAATTGAGACAGCTCAACTGGAATTCCATCACCTCCACTAGCTTTGTTCATAGTGATGCTTTCTAAGGCCCACTTGACTTCACATTCCAGGATGTCTGGCTCTAGGTGAGTGATCACACCATCATGATTATCTGGGTCATGAAGATCTTTTTTGTATATTTCTGTGTATTCTTGCCACCTCTTCTTAATATCTTCTGCTTCTGTTCAGTCTGTACCATTTCTGTCCTTTATTGAGCCCATCTTTGCATGAAATGTTTCCTTGGTATCTCTGATTTTCTTGAAGAAATCTCTAGTCTTTCCCATTCTATTGCTTTCCTCTATTTCTTTGCTTTGTTCGCTGAGGAAGGCTTTCTTATCTCACCTTGCTATTCTTTGGAACTCTGCATTCAGATGGATAGATCTTTCCTTTTCTCAGCTATTTGTAAGTCCTCCTCAGACAACCATTTTGCCTTTTTGCATTTCTTTTTCTTGGGGATGGTCTTGATCTCTGCCTCCTGTACAATGTCATGAACCTCCATCCATAGTTCTTTAGGCATTCTATCAGATCTAATCCCTTGAATCTATTTGTCACTTCCACTGTATAATTGTAAGGGATTTGATTTAGGTCATCCCTGAATGGTCTAGTGGTTTTCCCTACTTTCTTTAATTTCAGTCTGAATTTGGCAATAAGGAGCTCATAATCTGAGCCACAGTCAGCTCCCAGTCATCCGAGGTCAGGGACGGCGGCCGAGAGGAGCTACCCTATGCCCGAGATCAGGGGCAGTGGCTGAGAAGTGCTAACACAGGCCCCAGGTCAGAGGTGCGCCTAAGAGGAGCTACCCCACCTCCAAGGAGCGGCTACTGTGCGGGCGCAGGAGGGCCGAGAGGAGCTACCCCACGTTCAAGGTCAGGAGGGGCGGCCGTGAGAAGATACCCCTCGTCCAAGGTAAGGAGCAGTGGCTGCACTTTGCTGAAGCAGCCGTGAAGATATACCCCACACTCAAGGTAAGAGAAACCTAAGTAAGATGGTAGGTGTTGCGAGAGGGCATCAGAGGGCAGACACACTAAAAGCATAATCACAGAAAACTAGCCAATCTGATCACAGGACCACAGCCTTGTCTAACTCAATGAAACTAAGCCATGCCATGAGGGGCCACCCAGGACGGTCGGGTCATGGTGGAGAGGTCTGACAGAATGTGGTCCACTGGAGAAGGGAATGGCAAACCACTTCAGTATTCTTGCCTTGAAACCCCATGAACAGTTTGAAAAGGCAAAATGATAGGACACTGAAAGAGGAACTCCCCAGGTCGGTAGGTGCCCAATATGCTACTGGAGATCAGTGGAGAAATAACTCCAGAAAGAATGAAGGATGGAGCCAAAGCAAAAACAATACCCAGTTGTGGATGTGACTGGTGATAGAAGCAAGGTCCGATACTGTAAAGAGCAATATTGCATAGGAACCTGGAATGTTAGATCCATGAATCAAGGCAAATTGGGAGTGGTCAAACAGGAGATGGCAAGAGTGAATGTTGACATTCTAGGAATCAGTGAACTAAAATGGACTGGAATGGGTGAATTTAACTCAGGTGACCATTATATCTACTACTGTGGGCAAGAATCCCTTAGAAAAAATGGAGTAGCCATCATGGTCAACAAAAGAATCTGAAATGCAGTACTTGGATGCAATCTCAAAAATGACAGAATGATCTCTGTTCATTTCCAACGCAAATCATTCAATATCACGGTAATCCAAGCCTGTGCCCCAACGAGTAACACAGAAGAACCTGAAGTTGAGCGGTTCTATGAAGACCTACAAGACCCTTTAGAACGAACACCCAAAAAAGATGTCCTTTTCATTATAGGGGACTGGAATGCAAAAGTAGGAAGTCAAGAAACACCTGGAGTAACAGGCAAATTTGGCCTTGAAGAACGGAGTGAAGCAGGGCAAAGGCTAATAGAGTTTTGCCAAGAGAACACACTGGTTATAGCAAACACCCTCTTCCAACAACACAAGAGAAGACTCTACACATGGACATCACCAGATGGTCAACACCAAAATCAGATTGATTATATTCTTTGCAGCCAAAGATGGAGAAGCTCTATACAGTCAGCAAAACAAGACTGGGAGCTGACTGTGGCTCAGATCATGAACTCCTTATTGCCAAATTCAGACTTAAACTGAAGAAAGTGGGCAAAACCACTAGACCACTCAGGTATGACCTAAATCAAATCCCTTATGACTATACAGTGGAAATGAGAAATAGATTTAAGGGACTAGGTCTGTATCGTTCCAATTTTAGTATATGTGCTGCCAAAGCGAGCACAAGGGACTAGATCTGATAGACAGAGAGCCTGATGAACTATGGACGGAAGTTCGTGACATTGTACAGGGACAGGGATCAAGACCATCCCCATGGAAAAGAAATGCAAAAAGGCAAAATGGTTGTCTGAGGAAGCCTTACAAATAGCTGTGAAAAGAAAAGAAGCGAAAAGCAAAGGAGAAAAGGAAAGATATTCCCATTTGAATGCAGAGTTCCAAAGAATAGCCAGGAGAGATAAGAAAGCCTTCCTCAGTGATCAATGCAAAGAAATAGGGGGAAAAAAACAGAATGGGGATTAATCCTTTGTCTGTTGCTTCATTTCCTATTATTTTCTCCCAATCTGAGGGCTGTCTTTTCACCTTACTCATAGTTTCCTTTGTAGTGCAAAAGCTTTTAAGTTTCATTAGGTCCCATTTGTTTATTTTTGCTTTTATTTCCAATATTCTGGGAGGTGGGTCATAGAGGATCCTGCTGTGATTTATGTCGGAGAGTGTTTTGCCTATGTTCTCCTCTAGGAGTTTTATAGTTTCTGGTCTTACATTTAGATCTTTAATCCATTTTGAGTTTATTTTTGTGTATGGTGTTAGAAAGTGTTCTAGTTTCATTCTTTTACAAGTGGTTGACCAGTTTTCCCAGCACCACTTGTTAAAGAGGTTGTCTTTTTTCCATTGTATATCCTTGCCTCCTTTGTCAAAGATAAGGTGTCCATAGGTCCGTGGATTTATCTCTGGGCTTTCTATTCTGTTCCATTGATCTATATTTCTGTCTTTGTGCCAGTACCATACTGTCTTGATGACTGTGGCTTTGTAGTATAGTCTGAAGTCAGGCAGGTTGATTCCACCAGTTCCATTCTTCTTTCTCAAGATTACTTTGGCTATTCGAGGTTTTTTGTATTTCCATACAAATTGTGAAATTCTTTAGCAACTCCTGCAGCTCAATTCCAGAAAAATAAATGACCCAATCAAAAAATGGGCCAAAGAACTAAACAGACATTTCTCCAAAGAAGACATACAGATGGCTAACAAACACATGAAAAGATGCTCAACCTCACTCATTATTAGAGAAATGCAAATCAAAACCACAATGAGGTACCATTACACGCCAGTCAGGATGGCTGCTATCCAAAAGTCTACAAGCAATAAATGCTGGAGAGGGTGTGGAGAAAAGGGAACCCTCTTACACTGTTGGTGGGAATGCAAACTAGTACAGCCGCTATGGAAAACAGTGTGGAGATTTCTTAAAAAACTGGAAATAGAACTGCCATATGACCCAGCAATCCCACTTCTGGGCATACACACTGAGGAAACCAGATCTGAAAGAGACACGTGCACCCCAATGTTCATCGTAGCACTGTTTATAATAGCCAGAACATGGAAGCGACCTAGATGCCCATCAGCAGATGAATGGATAAGGAAGCTGTGGTACATATACACCATGGAATATTACTCAGCCATTAAAAAGAATTCATTTGAACCAGTCCTAATGAGATGGATGAAACTGGAGCCCCTTATACAGAGTGAAGTAAGCCAGAAAGATAAAGAACATTACAGCATACTAACACATATATATGGAATTTAGAAAGATGGTAACGATAACCCCATATGCAAAACAGAAAAAGAGGCACAGAAATACAGAACAGACTTTTGAACTCTGTGGGAGAATGTGAGGGTGGGATATTTCAAAAGAACAGCATGTATACTATCTATGGTGAAACAGATCACCAGCCCAGGTGGGATGCATGAGACAAGTGCTCGGACCTGGTGCACTGGGAAGACCCAGAGGAATTGGGTGGAGAGGGAGGTGGGAGGGGGGATCGGGATGGGGAATACGTGTAAATCTATGGCTGATTCATATCAATGTATGACCAAAAAATAATAATAATAATAATAAAAATAATTAAAAAAAAAAAACAGAATGGGGAAGACTAGAGATCACTTCAAGAAAATCAGAGACACCAAGGGAACATTTCATGATAAGATGGGATCAATAAAGGACAGAAATGGTATGGACCTAACAAAAGCAGAAAATATTAAGAAGAGGTGGCAAGAATACACAGAAGGTCTGTACAAAAAAGATCTTCATGACCCAGATAATCACGATGGTGTGATCACTCACCTAGAGCCAGACATCCTGGAATGTGAAGTCAAGTGGGCCTTAGAAAGCATCACTACGAACAAAGCTAGTGGATGTGATGGAATTCCAGTTGAGCTATTTCAAATCCTGAAAGATGATGCTGTGAAGTGCTGCACTCAATATGCCAGCAAATTTGGAAAACTCAGCAGTGGCCACAGTACTGGAAAAGGTCAATTTTCATTCCAGTCCCTAAGAAAGGCAATCCCAAAGAATGCTCAAACTACTGCACAATTGCACTCATCTTACATGCTAGTAAAGTAACGCTCAAAATTCTCCAAGCCAGGCCTCAGCAATATGCGAACCGTGAACCTCCAGATGTTCAAGCTGGTTTTAGAAAAAGCAGGGAAAACAGAGATCAAATTGCCAACATCCGCTGGATCATTGAAAAAGCAAGAGTTCCAGAAAAACATCTACTTCTGCTTTATTGACTACACCAAAGCCTTTGACTGTGTGGGTCCCAATAAACTGTGGAAAATTCTGAAAGAGATGGGCAGACCAGACCACCTGACCTGCCTCTTGAGAAACCTGTATGCAGGTCAGGAAGCAACAGTTAGAATGGGACATGGAACAACAGACTGGTTCCAAATAGGAAAAGGAGTACATCAAGGTTGTATATTGTCACCCTGCTTATTTAAGTTATATGCAGAGTATATCATGAGAAACGCTTGGCTTGAAGAAGCACAAGCTGGAATCAAGATTGCCGGGAGAAATATCAATAAGCTCAGATATGCAGATGATACCACCCTTATGGCAGAAAGTGAAGAGGAACTAAAAAGCCTCTTGATGAAAGTGAAAGAGGAGAGTGAAAAAGTTGGCTTAAAGCTTAACATTCAGAAAACTAACATCATGGCATCCAGTCCCATCACTTCATGGGAAATAGATGGGGAGGCAGTGGAAACAGTGTCAGACTTTAATTTTTGGGGCTCCAAAATCACTGCAGATGGTGACTGCAGCCATGAAATTAAAAGACGCTTACTCGTTGGAAGGAAAATTATGACCAACCTAGACAGCATATTAAAAAGCAGAGACATTACTTTGCCAACAAAGGTCCATCTGGTCAAGGTTATGGTTTTTCCAGTGGTCATGTATGGATGTGAGAGTTGGACTGTGAAGAAAGCTGAGCACTGAAGAATTGATGCTCTTGAACTGTGGTGTTGGAGAAGACTCTTGAGAGTCCCTTGGACTGCAAGGAGATCCAACCAGTCCATTCTAAAAGAGATCAGTCCTGGGTGTTCATTGGAAGGACTGATGCTGAAGCTGTAACTCCAATACTTTGGCCACCTCATGTGAAGAGTTGACACTTTGGAAAAGAGACCCTGATGCTGGGAGGGATTGGGGGCAGGAGGAGAAGGGGACGACAGAGGATGAGATGGTTGGATGGCATCACCGACTCAATGGACATGGGTTTGAGTAAACTCCAGGAGTTGGTGGTTGACAGGGAGGCCTGGCGTGCTGCGATTCATGGGTTCGCAGAGAGTCGGACATGACTGAGCGACTGAACTAATAGAGCTTCTTCATCTTTGGCTGAAAAGAATAGAATCAATGTGATTTTGGTATTGACCATCTGGTGATGTGTGTGTAGAGTCTTGTGTTGTTGGAAGAAGGTGTTGGCTATGACCAGTGCATTCTCTTGGCAAGACTTTGTTAGCTTTTGACCTGCTTTGTTTTGTACTCTAAGGCCAAATTTTCCTGTTAGTCCAGGTATCTCTTTACTTCCTACTTTTGCATTCCAGTCCTGTATAATGAAAAGGGTATCTTTTTTGGGTGTTAGTTCTAGAAGGTCTTGTAGGTTTTCATAGAACCGTTCAACTTCAGCTTCTTCAGCATTACTGGTTGGGGCATAAACTTGGATTACTGTAATATTGATTGGTTTGCCTTGGAAATGAACAGAGATCATTCTGTCATTTTTGAGATTGCATCCAAGTACTGCATTTCAGATTCTTTTGTTGACCATGATGGTACTCCATTTTTTCTAAGGGATTCTTACCCACAGTAGTAGATATATTGGTCACCTGAATTAAATTCACCCATTCCAGTCCATTTTAGTTCACCGATTCCAAAATGTCGATGTTCACTCTTGCCATTCCTGTTTGACCACTTCCAATTTGCCTTGATTCATGGATCTAACATTCCAGGGTCCTATGCAGTATTGCTCTTTATAGCATCAGAGTTTACTTCCATCACCAGTCACATCCACAACCAGGTGTTGTTTTTGCTTTGCTCCATCTCTTCATTTTTTCTGGATTTATTTCTCTGCTGATCTCCAGGATTTTTGGGCACCTACTTATCTGGGGAGTTCCTCTTTCAGTGTCCTATCTTTTTGCCTTTTCTTACTGTTCATGGGGTTTCAAGGCAAGAATACTGAAGTGGTTTGCCATTCCTTTCTCCAGTGGATCATGTTTTGTCAGAACTCTCCACCATGAGCTGTCCTTCTTGAATGGCCCTACATGGCATGGCTCATAGTTTCCTTGAGTTAGACAAGACTGTGTTCCATGTGATCAGTTTGATCAGTTTTCTGTGATTGTGCTTTTCATTCTGTTGGCCCTCTGATGGATAAAAATAAGAAACTTATGGAAGCTTCCTGATGGGAGAGACTGACTGTGGGGGAAACTGGGTCTTGTTCTGATGGGCGGGGCCATGCTCAGTAAGTCTTTCATCCAATTTTCTATTGATAGGCAGAGCTGTGTTCCTTCCCTGTTGTTAGATCTGAGGTCAAAGTATGGTGGAGGTGATGAAAATAATGGAGACCTCCTTCAAAAGGTCCCATGCATGCATTGCTGCAATGAGTGTCCCCGACCCTGCAGCAGGCTACTGCTGACCCATGCCTCTGTCAGAGACTCCTGGACACTCACAGGCAATCCTGGGTCAATCTACTTTGGGGTCACTACTCCTTTTTCCTGGGTCCTTGTGTGCACAGGGTTTTGTTTGTGCCCTCTAAGAGTCTGTTTCCCCTGTCCTATGTAAGTTCTGGCGACTCTATAATGGGGTTAATGGCAACCTCCTCCAAGCCCTCCAAGAGGCCTTATGCCATACCCAGGTCTGCTGAACCCAGAGCCCCTGCCCCTGCAGCAGGCCACTGCTTACCCATACCTCTGTGGGAGACACTCAAACACAAATCCGGCTCAGTGTCTGTGGGGTCTCTGGGTCCTAGTGTGCACAAGGTTTGTTTGAGCCCTCTGAGTGTGTATGGTGGGTATGGGGTTTGATTCTAAATGTACATGTGTATGTACATATACATATATGCATGTATGTGTGTGTGTGTGTGTGTGTGTATACACATAAAATCTTAATTATACTTGTAAGGTGTTTTTATACCTACTAAAGATAAAACAAACAAACAAATAAACTTGAGGCTGAGACTCATTCCAGTTCACCTAAGTTCAACTGGCAACCCAGCAGTGGAACCTGAATCAAGTGCAAGTTTGTCTAACTCAGAATCTATGCACCACACATTGATTTCTACCTTACTTCAGGCAACTCTTTGAACAGAGCCTGGTGAGTAATTCATCCTCCAAAGTGTCCTGTAAGTTTAATTACTGATTCTTCCTTAAGTTGCACAGAAGATATCATTGGGTGTACATTCAAATTATAATAAACAGCTAAATGTGAGGTCACAGTGATCACTACCTTAATTTTTCTGGTTCTAATCCATTGTAAATTGGTTCAAAATAAGCCCAATATCCCTGTTTTGAAAGTAGAATGCATGCCACAAGTGGATACTAAATGAAAGCATTTATGATGAGCAATTTAAATGGTGCATCTCTATGAACATTTGCATTTAAGATGGTTGAAATATAGCTGTTTATGCTTTGGGAGAAAAAGAACTAGAAAAAAAATGAGGCAGGAAAAGAAAAGATAATAGGGAGATTCATTTTTCTTTCCCTCTGCCTACAGCATCCAGTTCATTAATTTAAAGTTTCTGAGATGTGATCAGTTTTTTAAAAAAATTCAGATTGCCAAAAGTGCAAAATAAATCAACACTGATGTAACAAAACAAATCAGAAAACGAGAAAAAAAATGACATCTTTCAAGATCAAGTGTTCCACAGAGTACAGAACAAGCTGGCAGTCTGCAGAACATCATACATTAACTAGGATAAGCACTCAAAAAATATCTGACAGTCAATGCATATCAGAGTTAGGAGGCAAAAGAATCAGTCTTCCCTGGGGACTGATGTGTTGTGATATCTCTGACTGTAGGAATTTCATAACCACATCCAAAGGTCTTATGTTATTGTATCTACCATAGTACACATTTACTGTGTTTCTTCCAGAATAGTATCCACAGCCATGGGCAGAAAAAAAAGAAAAGAATCACAAAGAACAGTATAAATAAGAGTTTAAGAAATCCATAAAACCTGAAAGTGTAAATCACTTTTGCCCATTTATGAACACTTTACAGAATAATTCAACAGTGGGTATTATGAACAGGGGGAAAAAAAATCTTGGAAACTAGGTAAAACTTAAATAATCACTTGCATAATGCTCAGTCAGAAGGTCATCATTTATTTCTTTCCTACTATACAAATCTTCTTTGCATTAATTTATTTTCAGTGTTTTTTCAACAAATGTGTATCAGATAATCATGTACTAAATATTAAACATTTGATAGGTTTTAAAGAACTAGTGATGCAGTGATAACATAGATTCTACCTCTAAGGGGCTCAGTTGAGTGAGTAAAATTTTTGATGCAAAAATTTTTGATGGAAAATGTTGATTAATCTTGTAAGAAAAAAGGTGTCTTAGAAATTTGGCTCAAAAGCTTCTGAATGAGAGTCAAGAAGAAAGAGCAAAGACAGGAATGAGAAGGTGAGAAGTTGAGAACAGGAGGGAAGGAACGAAAAGAATAAGGAACGGGAAATAGGGCCATACAGAGGAATAGGAAGGGCTTGGCACAGATAGTACTGATAAGAGAAAATCACATATTGGAAACTAAAATAAGGGACACAAGAACAGACATCAGTGAGAAATAAAGGAAAAATATAATAATGAGACAACAAAAGATTCAAGGGAGGATGCATGAAAGACACTTAGTGAGGGAATAAAAGAGGCATAATGAATATGGTTGAAGAAATTAAGAAGAAAGAAGTGTGTGAAATAAAGGGACTGATGATTGGGCATGAGACATTATGAGACCAAAATCATCTTTTTTAAAAACAAGTATTTATTTGGAGGCTAATTACTTTACATAATTGTGGTGATTTTTGCCACACATTGGTATGAATCAACCATGGGTGTACATGTGTCCCCCATCCTGAAACCCATCCCACTTCCCTCCCCATCCCATCCCTCTGGGTTGTCCAAGTGCACTGACTTTGAGTGCTCTGTTTCATGCATCAAACTTTGGACTGGTCATCTATTTCACATATGGTAGTATACATGTTTCAATGCTATTGTCTCAAATCATCCCACCCTCGGCTTCTTCCACAGAATTCAAAAATCTGTTCTTTTTATCTGTGTTTCTTTTGCTGTCTCATGTATAGGCTCGTCGTTACCATCTTTCTAAATTCCACATATATTCATTAATATACTGTATTGGTATTTTTCTTCACTCCATATAATAGGCTCCAGTTTCATCCACCTCATTAGAACTGATTCAAGCATGTTCTTTTTAATAGATAATATTCCATTGTGTATATGTACCACAGCTTTCCTATCCATTTGTCTGCCGATGGATATCTAGGCTGCTTCCATGTCCTAGCATTGTAAACAGTGCTGCAATGAACACTGGGGTACATGTCTCTTTCAATTCTGGTTTCCTCGGGGTGTATGCTGAGCAGTGGGATTGCTGGGTTGTATGGCAGTTCTTTTTCCAGTTTTTTTTTTTTTTTTTAAGGAATCTCCACACTGTTCTCCAGAGTGGCTGTTCTACTTTGCATTCCCACTAACAGTGTAGGAGAGTTCTCTTTTCTCCACACCCTCTCCACCATTTATTTTTTGTAGATTTTTTTGATAACAGCCATTCTGACCGGCGTGAGATGGTACCTCATTGTGGGCTAGTAATAATTAAAATTCTCCAAGCCAGGCTTCAGCAATACGTGAACCATGAACCTCCAGATGTTCAAGCTGGTTTTAGAAAAGGCAGGGGAACCAGAGATCAAATTGCCAACATCCGCTGGATCATCAAAAAAGCAAGAGAGTTCCAGAAAAACATCTACTTCTGCTTTATTGACTACACCAAAGCCTTTTACTGTGTGGATCACAGTAAACTGTGGAAAATTCTGAAAGAGATGGGCAGACCAGACCACCTGACCTGCCTCTTGAGAAACCTGTATGCAGGTCAGGAAGCAACAGTCAAAATTGGACATGGAACAACAGACTGGTTCCAAATAAGAAAAGGAGTGCATCAAGGTTGTATATTGTCACCCTGCTTATTTAACTTCTATGCAGAGTATATAATGAGAAACGCTTGGCTGGAAGAAGCAGAAGATGGAATCAAGATTGCCAGGAGAAATATCAATAAGCTCAGATATGCAGATGATACCACCCTTATGGCAGAAAGTGAAGAGGAACTAAAAAGCCTCTTGTTGAAAGTGAAAGAGGAGAGTGAAAAAGTTGGCTTAAAGCTCAACATTCAGAAAACTAAGATCATGGCATCCGATCCCATCACTTCATGGCAAATAGATGGGGAAACAGTGGAAACAGTGTCAGACTTTATTTTTCTGGGCTCCAAAATCACTGCAGATGGTGACTGCAGCCATGAAATTAAAAGACGCTTACTCGTTGGAAGGAAAGTTATGACCAACCTAGATAGCATATTAAAAAGCAGAGACATTACTTTGTCAATAAAGGTCTGTCTAGTCAAGGCTATGGTTTTTCCAGTCGTCATGTATGGATGTGAGAGTTGTACCAAAAAGAAAGCTGAGTGCTGAAGAATTGATGCTTTTGAGCTGTGGTGTTGGAGAAGACTCTTGAGAGTCTCTTGGACTGCAAGGAGGTCCAACCAATCCATCCTAAAGGAGATCAGTCCTGGGTGTTCATTGTAAGGACTGGTGCTGAAGCTGAAACTCCAATACTTTGGCCACCTGATGCAAAGAGCTGACTCATTGGAAAAGACCCTGATGCTGGGAAAGATTGAGGGCAGAAGGAGAAGGGGATGACAGAGGATGAGATGGCAGAATGTCATCACCGACTCGATGGACATGGGTTTGGGTGGACTCCGGGGAGTTAGTGATGGACAGGGAGGCCTGGGCGTGCTGCGGTTCATCAGGTCATAAAGAGTCGGACACTACTGAGCAACTGAATTGATAATGAGTGATGTTGAGCATCTTTTCATGTGTTTATTAGCCATCTCTATGTATTCGTTGGAGAAATGTCTCTTTAGTTCTTTGGCCGCCCCCCCCCCCCCCTTTTTTTTTTTTGACTGGGTCATTTTTCTTTTTTTTTTTCCATTTTTTTTTTTTTTTTTTAAGTTGGAGGCTAATTACTTCACAACATTTCAGTGGGTTTTGTCATACATTGATATGAATCAGCCATAGATTTACACGTATTTCCAATCCTGATCCCCCCTCCCACCTCCCTCTCCACCCGATTCCTCTGGGTCTTCCCGGTGCACCAGGCCCGAGCACTTGTCTCATGCATCCCACCTGGGCTGGTGATCTGTTTCACCATAGATAGTATACATGCTGTTCTTTTGAAACATCCCACCCTCACCTTCTCCCACAGAGTTCAAAAGTCTGTTCTGTATTTCTGTGTCTCTTTTTCTGTTTTGCATATAGGGTTATCGTTACCATCTTTCTAAATTCCATATATATGTGTCAGTATGCTGTAATGTTCTTTATCTTTCTGGATTACTTCACTCTGTATAAGGGGCTCCAGTTTCATACATCTCATTAGGACTGATTCAAATGAATTCTTTTTAACGGCTGAGTAATATTCCATGGTGTATATGTACCACAGCTTCCTTATCCATTCATCTGCTGATGGGCATCTAGGTTGCTTCCATGTCCTGGCTATTATAAACAGTGCTGCGATGAACATTGGGGTGCACGTGTCTCTTTCAGATCTGGTTTCCTTGGTGTGTATGCCCAGAAGTGGGATTGCTGGGTCATATGGCAGTTCTATTTCCAGTTTTTTAAGAAATCTCCACACTGTTTTCCATAGCGGCTGTACTAGTTTGCGTTCCCACCAACAGTGTAAGAGGGTTCCCTTTTCTCCACACCCTCTCCAGCATTTATTGCTTGTAGACTTTTGGATAGCAGCCATCCTGACTGGCGTGTAATGGTACCTCATTGTGGTTTTGATTTGCATTTCTCTAATAATGAGTGATGTTGAGCATCTTTTCATGTGTTTGTTAGCCATCTGTATGTCTTCTTTGGAGAAATGTGTTTAGTTCTTTGGCCCATTTTTTGATTGGGTCATTTATTTTTCTGGAATTGAGCTGCAGGAGCTGCTTGGATATTTTTGAGATTAATCCTTTTTCTGTTTCTGCATTTGCTATTATTTTCTCCCAATCTGAGGGCTGTCTTTTCACCTTACTTATAGTTTCCTTTGCAGTGCAAAAGCTTTTAAGTTTCATTAGGTCCCATTTGTTTATTTTTGCTTTTATTTCCAATAAAAGGTGGGTCATAGAGGATCTTGCTGTGATTTATGTCGGAGAATGTTTTGCCTATGTTCTCCTCTAGGAGTTTTATAGTTTCTGGTCTTACATTTAGATCTTTAATCCATTTTGAGTTTATTTTTGTGTATGGTGTTAGAAAGTGTTCTAGTTTCATTCTTTTACAAGTGGTTGACCAGTTTTCCCAGCACCACTTGTTAAAGAGGTTGTCTTTTTTCCATTGTATATCCTTGCCTCCTTTGTCAAAGATAAGGTGTCCATAAGTTCGTGGATTTATCTCTGGGCTTTCTATTCTGTTCCATTGATCTATATTTCTGTCTTTGTGCCAGTACCACACTGTCTTGATGACTGTGGCTTTGTAGTAGAGTCTGAAGTCAGGCAGGTTGATTCCTCCAGTTCCATTCTTCTTTCTCAAGATTACTTTGGCTATTCGAGGTTTTTTGCATTTCCATACAAATTGTGAAATTCTTTGGTCTAGTTCTGTGAGAAATACCGTTGGTAGCTTGATAGGGATTGCATTGAATCTATAGATTGCTTTGAGTAGAATAGCCATTTTGATAATATTGATTCTTCCAATCCATGAACACAGTATGTTTCTCCATCTGTTTGTGTCCTCTTTGATTTCTTTCATCAGTGTTTTATAGTTTTCTATGTATAGGTCTTTTGTTTCTTTAGGTAGATATACTCCTAAGTATTTTATTCTTTTTGTTGCAATGGTGAATGGTATTGTTTCCTTAATTTCTCTTTCTGTTTTTTCATTGTTAGTATATAGGAATGCAAGGGATTTCTGTGTGTTAATTTTATATCCTGCAACTTTACTATATTCATTGATTAGCTCTAGTAATTTTCTGGTAGAGTCTTTAGGGTTTTCTATGTAGAGGATCATGTCATCTGCAAACAGTGCGAGTTTCACTTCTTCTTTTCCTATCTGGATTCCTTTTACTTCTTTTTCTGCTCTGATTGCTGTGGCCAAAACTTCCAACACTATGTTGAATAGTAGTGGCGAGAGTGGGCACCCTTGTCTTGTTCCTGATTTCAGGGGAAATGCTTTCAATTTTTCACCATTGAGGGTGATGCTTGCTGTGGGTTTGTCATATATAGCTTTTATTATGTTGAGGTATGTTCCTTCTATTCCTGCTTTTTGGAGAGTTTTAATTATAAATGAGTGTTGAATTTTGTCAAAGGCTTTCTCTGCATCTATTGAGATAACCATATGGTTTTTATCTTTCAATTTGTTAATGTGGTGTATTACATTGATTGATTTGTGGATATTAAAGAATCCTTGCATTCCTGGGATAAAGCCCACTTTGTCATGGTGTATGATTTTTTAATATGTTGTTGGATTCTGTTTGCTAGAATTTTGTTAAGGATTTTTGCATCTATGTTCATCAGTGATATTGGCCTGTAGTTTTCTTTTTTTGTGGCATCTTTGTCTGGTTTTGGAATTAGGGTGATGGTGGCCTCATAGAATGAGTTTGAAAGCTTACCTTCATCTGCAATTTTCTGGAAGAGTTTGAGTAAGATAGGTGTTAGCTCTTCTCTAAATTTTTGGTAGAATTCAGCTGTGAAGCCATCTGGTCCTGGGCTTTTGTTTGCTGGAAGATTTTTGATTACAGTTTCGATTTCCTTGCTTGTGATGGGTCTGTTAAGATCTTCTATTTCTTCCTGGTTCAGTTTTGGAAAGTTATACTTTCCTAAGAATTTGTCCATTTCATCCAAGTTGTCCATTTTATTGGCATAGAGCTACTGGTAGTAGTCTCTTATGATCCTTTGTATTTCAGTGTTGTCTGTTGTGATCTCTCCATTTTCATTTCTAATTTTGTTAACTTGGTTCTTCTTTGTTTCTTAATGAGTCTTGCTAATGGTTTGTCAATTTTGTTTATTTTTTCAAAAAACCAGCTTTTAGCTTTGTTGATTTTTGCTATGGTCTCTTTAGTTTCTATTGCATTTATTTCTGCCCTGATTTTTAAGATTTCTTTCCTTCTGCTAACCCTGGAGTTCTTCATTTCTTCCTTCTCTAATTGCTTTAGGTGTAGAGTTAGGTTATTTATTTGGCTTTTTTCTTGTTTCTTGATGTAAGACTGTAATGCTGTGAACCTTCCCCTTAGCACTGCTTTTACAGTGTCCCATAGGTTTTGGGTAGTTGTGTTTTCATTTTCATTCATTTCTGTACATATTTTGATTTCTTTTTTGATTTCTTCTATGATTTGTTGGTTATTCAGAAGCGTATTATTTAGCCTCCATATGTTTGAGTTTTTAACAATTTTTTTCCTGTAATTGAGATCTAATCTTACTGCACTGTGGTCAGAAAAGATGACTGGAATGATTTCAATTTTTTTGAATTTTCCAAGACCAGATTTATGGCCCAGGATGTGATCTATTCTGGAGAAGGTTCCGTGTGCACTTGAGAAAAAGGTGAAGTTGATTGTTTTGGGGGTAAAATGTCCTATAGATATCAATTAGGTCTAGCTGGTCCATTGTGTCATTTAAGGTTTGTGTTTCCTTGTTAATTTTCTGTTTAGTTGATCTATCCATAGTTGTGAGTGGGGTATTAAAGTCTCCCACTATTATTGTGTTACTATTAATTTCCTCTTTAATACTCGTTAGTGTTTGCCGTACATATTGCGGTGCTCCTATGTTGGGTGCATATATATTTATAATTTTTATATCTTCTTCTTGGATTGATCCTTTGATCATTATGTAGTGTCCTTCTTTGTCTCTTTTCACATCCTTTATTTGAAAGTCTATTTTATCTGATATGAGTATTGCGACTCCTGCTTTCTTTTGGTCCCCGTTTGCGTGAAATATTTTTTTCCATCCCTTCACTTTTAGTCTGTATGTGTCTCTTGTTTTGAGGTGGGTCTCTTGTAGACAGCATATATAGGGGTCTTGTTTTTGTATCCACTCAGCCAATCTTTGTCTTTTGGTTGGGGCATTCAACCCATTTACATTTAAGGTAATTATTGATAGGTGTGGTCCTTTTGCCATTTACTTTGTTGTTTTGGGTTCACGTTTATACAACCTTTCTGCATTTCCTGTCTAGAGAAGATCCTTTAGCATTTGTTGAAGAGCTGGTTTGGTGGTGCTGAATTCTCTCAGCTTTTGCTTATCTGTAAAGCTTTTGAATTCTCCTTCATATCTGAATGAGATCCTTGCTGGATACAGTAATCTAGGTTGTAGGTTATTCTCTTTCATTACTTTCAGAACGTCCTGCCATTCCCTTCTGGCCTGGAGGGTTTCTATGGATAGATCAGCTGTTATCCTTATGGGAATCCCTTTGTGTGTTATTTGTTGTTTCTCCCTTGCTGCTTTTAATATTTGTTCTTTGTGTTTGATCTTTGTTAATTTGATTAATATGTGTCTTGGGGTGTTTCGCCTTGGGTTTATCCTGTTTGGGACTCTCTGGGTTTCTTGGACTTGGGTGGCTATTTCCTTCCCAATTTTAGAGAAGTTTTCAGCTATTATCTCCTCGAGTATTTTCTCATGGCCTTTCTTTTTGTCTTCTTCTTCTGGGACTCCTATGATTCGAATGTTGGGGTGTTTCACATTGTCCCAGAGGTCCCTGAGGTTGTCCTCATTTCTTTTGATCCTTTTTTCTTTTTTCCTCTCTGCTTCATTTATTTCCACCATTTTATCTTCTACCTCACTTATCCTATCTTCTGCCTCCGTTATTCTACTCTTGGTTCCCTCCAAAATGTTTTTGATCTCATTCATTGCATTATTCATTTTTAATTGACTCTTTTTTTATTTCTTCTAGGTCTTTATTAAACATTTCTTGTATCTTTTCAATCTTTGTCTCCAGGCTATTTATCTGTAACTCCATTTTGTTTTCAAGATTTTGGATCATTTTTATTATCATTATTCTAAATTCTTTTTCAGGTAGATTCCCTATCTCCTCCTCTTTTGTTTGACTTGGTGGGCATTTTTCATGTTCCTTTACTTGTAGGGTATTTCTTTGCCTTTTCATCTTGTTTAGATTGTTGTGTCTGGAGTGGGCTTTCTGTATTCTGGAGGTCTGTGGTTCCTTTTTATTGTGGAGGATTTATCCAGTGGGTGGGGTTAGACGATTGGCTTGTCAAGGTTTCCTGGTTAGGGAAGCCTGCGTCAGTGTTCTGGTGCGTGGAACTTGATTTCTTCTCTTTGGAGAGCAATGGAGTGCCCAGTAATGAGTTTTGAGATGGGTCTATGTGTTAGGTGTGACCTTGGGCAGCCTGTATGTTGACGTTCAGGGCTATGTTCCTGCGTTGCTGGAGAATTTGCGTGGTATGTCTTGCTCTAAAACTTATTGGCTCTTGGGTGGTGGTTGGTTTCAGTGTAGGTATGGAGGCTTTCGGACAGGGTCATTTATTTTTCTGATGTGGAGTTGCATGAGCTACTTATATATTTTTGTGATTAATCCCTTGTTGGTTGCTTTTTTTGCTATTATTTTCTCCCATTTTGAAGGCTGTCTTTTCACCTTGCTTATAGTTTCCTTCATTGTGCAAAAGTTTTTAAAGAAATAGATGGAGAAATACACTATGTTCATGGATTGGAAGAATCAATATCATGAAAATGAGTATATTATCCAAAGCAATCTACAGATTGAATGCTATCCCTATCAAGCTACCAACAGTATTTTTCAGAGAACTAGAACAAATAATTTCATGATTTGTAGGGAAATACAAAAAAACCTCAAATAGCCAAAGCCATCTTGAGAAAGAAGAATGGTACTGGAGGAATCAACCTGCCTGACTTCAGACACCACAAAGCTACAGTTATCAAGACAGTATGGTACTGGCACAAAGACAGAAATATAGATCAATGGAACAAAATAGAAAGCCCAAAGATAAATTCACACACCTATGGACAGCTTATCTTTGACAAAGGAAGCAAAAATATACAATGGAGAAAAGACAATCTCTTTAACAAGTAGTGCTGGGAAAACTGGTCAACTACCTGTAAAAGAATGAAACCAGAACACTTTCTAACACCATACACACAAAAAAACTCAAAATGGATTAACGATCTAAATGTAAGACCAGGAACTATAAAACTCCTAGAGGAAAACATAGGAAAAAAACACTCTCTGACATAAATCACAGCAAGATCCTCTGTGACCCACCTCCCAGAGTAATGGAAATAAAAGCAAAAATAAACAAATGGGACCTAATTAGACTAAAAACATCTTACAAAGATGTTAAACTAGCAACATTACTGGCTCTCCCCAAGGTCAACTGCAGAGTAATATATCGAGAGATCTAATTTACAAAGAAAAAGTTTTAAAGTCTTGTGGAGGGTAGAGGTGATTTGGGAGGATGGGATAGTTGTATTAATTGGTTTTCTGAAGCTGTGACTCTGGGTTGGAGAAAAGGGAGCTCAGCATGGATATCATGTGTTAGTTGCTCAGTCGTGTCTGACTCTTTGCAACCCTATGGGCTGTATCCCACCAGCTCCTCTGTCTGTGGGATTTCCCAGGCAAGAAGCTGAAGTGGGTTGCAATTTCCTTCTCCAGAGGATATTCCCTGACCCAGGGATCGAACCCAGGTCTCCTGCTTTGCAGGAGGGTTCTTTATTGTCTGATACAGGAGGAAAATATAGGAGTTGTTGGCATTCATTTTTGTGTTTCCTCCACCATTGCTTTGGATAACTTGTAATTGTTTCCACAATAGAATTTCAGACCTATAGTGCAAATGTCAACAAGAGAAAAATCAGGAAGAACAAGAGCCCTGTTTTTATTAATAAGTTGAAGGAATCAAGGGACAGAATGGCCTAGGGCAGTTGCTTCCCCATTCTGTCCTCTTCAAATCCCCAGACATAAGAATTTTCATTTAAAAATTTCCTGCTAATAGTGCTTCTGCCTGATGGGGCTAAAGTCCTGACCTGAGGAGTAGTTCTGGGGAAAGAGCAGTAATTGAAAGTGTTTTTCAAGGCCAGGTCTCTCTTTCCAAGGTCTTAGTATCTCTTAGGTCAATTCAACACCTCCCCCTGCCCAGCTTGTGTGGTCAAAAAATGAGCCCCCAATTTCCACCCCTGCATGCACATTGCCTGCCACAGGGGAGAAAGATCTTAGGAGAAGATGGGCTCACAAATCCAAAAGCTAAGACAATTGATGGAACAACTGTTTTGAAAGAAAAACCATAACCTGGATTATACATTAGAGATATCAAAGTCTAAAATCAGAACAGGTGCACTAGAATTTAAAATAAGTAATAGGCATTCTAAAAATGGTAAAAAAAATATTAAACTTATGAATAAAGATCAATCTTAACCAGATAGAAACACAGTCTGGAAAAAGTATTGTTGATACAAGAATTATAACAGATACCATTTTATTGCTTATCCTACAAATGGGAAACAAATTAGTAATTTGGAGATAAAACTGAAAAACTTTCCAAGAAAGAATATGTGTAAGAAAAAGAAATAGAGGATATAAAAATAAGAGGTAAAGAAGATAGAGCAAAAGTGCTAGCATCCAGAATAAAAGAGATTCAGAAAAATGGGATATAAAAGCAGTGAGAAAGAAATACTTGAAAAATGAGAGTAAATTTCTCATAATTCAAAAGAGATTAAAAAAAAAAAAGATTTGATGGGTCCACAGAGTTCCAGAGCATAGGGCTTAAACTCACATGTATAGAAAATTTAAAACTATGACAAAATTTAGAATTAATTTCAAGAATGAAAAAGCAGGGCACATGAAAAGGAATCAAAACACTGGAGGAAATAAAACAATGGAGTAATGTTTTCAAAATACTGAGAATAAAGAATTTGAATCAAGAATTTTCTATTTGGCCAAACTGTCATTCAAACAGAGGGTAATGATAAAAAAAATTCTCAGCCATAAAAGCTTTCAAAAATTTCCACATAAATACCTACTTGTAAAACAGTCTTGGATTAAGTACTTAAGATGGAGGAAAAATAAATACAAATGATGTAGGAGATACATGAACCAAAAGTGAAAAAACATTAGGTAATGTTTGTTGTGGTCTTTTAAAAGTAGATGAGACTAAGTAAAGAAAAAAAAAAATAGAAAATATAGTCATAAAAACTCCAAGTCACAACATAATTTTCAATAAAGTGGGGTGGAAAAGAAGACCAAGAAATGTGGGAGCTTTCTAAAATTCTTGTCTTATTATTCAAAGGTTATAGATTTTAATTTTTTAATGGGTGTGTGCATGTGGAGATTAAAAAAAAAATAAAGTGAGTTGCTTTCTCTAAAAGTTGACTGGGTGAGGTGAAGTGATGTCTCATTGAGAACCATCAAAGAACTTGGTCAAAAGATATTTTAAATCTGTTAAAAGATATTGCAGAGTTTAAAAGGCAATTAGGAATTAGAGGACAACAGTCTGGGGGAAAAAAGAAATGCAGAAAGATGAACTAGGCATTTGGCACCATTTTTTACCTCTGTAAATATCTGCCTCTTAGAGAAGAGGAATCTGAGAGACTTGAGAAGCACAGCAGAACATCAATAAATTTGGGACCAAGAGCCCGCTGAGGGAGGTAAGGTCAAACCCTAGGCTTTGAGTCAGGAACTAAAAGAACTTGAGTTTAAGAGTGAATTAAAATAGACTGGACAGCATAAGGTCCAGAGCCCTCAAATAATTTTCAATACCTAATTGAAATAAGGTAATCCCTGCTGAAAATAACATAAATCCAGCTGGAAAAAGAATTAATTTCTAGTCCTCCTTGCCTTTGGTCAAAAGCAAACCAAAATTTCTCTGATGAAAGATAAAGTGAATGTAGGTTTTAAATTGTCTCTACACTTTTTATATACAGTATCCAGTGCACAGTATAAATAATCAAACATGGAATTAGAACTCAACAGGATCATAAAGCAAGAGGAACATTAGACAATAGAAAATCACCCAGAGTGATCCAGTCCATTATAAGACACAAGATGATTAAAAGGAAAGAAAATGCTGTCTGTATAAGACCAAAATAATAATAGATAATAATACATGTGATTAAAACATAGAATAGGGCAGAGTCATAGTGTTTTCAAGTCCTTACATTTTCTGGGGAAATGTCAAAATTACATTTATATTAAATATGCAAGCTGTAATATAACTATTGAAACAAAGAATACTAATTATAAAGGTAAAGGACAATTGGAACAATAAAAAATAACTCTAAAGCAAGTATGAAAAGAGAAAAAGTAACAGAAAAGAAGTGAAACAAATAGATGATAGATATAAACCTCTCATAACACTGAAAAGTGAAAGTTGCTCAGCCATGTCTGACTCTTTGTGACCCCGTGGACTGCAGCACACCAGGCTTCCCTGTCCTTCACTATCTCCTGAAGTTTGCTCAAACTCAGGTCCATTGCGTCACTGATGCCATCCAACCATCTCAGCTTCTGTCACCCCCTTTTCTTGCCTTCAGTCTTTCTCAGCATTAGAGAATGAGTGGGTTCTCTTCACCAGGTGGCCAAAGTATTGGAGCTTCATCTTCAGCATCTCTCCTTCCAATGAGTATTAAGGGTTGATTTCTTTTAGGACTGACTGGTTTAATCTCCTTGCTCTCCAAGGGATTCTCAAGGGTCTTCTCCAATACCACAATTCAAGAGCATAAATTCTTCAACTCATTGCTGAATGTCAAAAATTTCAGCATCTATATAGAACATATTTTTTCACCATTCTATTAATTATATTCACAGGTTGCTTAATGCTGACCATCACTTTTATTCCTAGGATAAACACTAATTATCTGAGGTGTAATAATTTTTAATATACTACTATATTTGATTTTTCAATTTTTATATTTTTAAAAAGATTTCTTGTGAGACCTAACATGCAATATCATTTCTACTTTGTATATTTTATTTATTTTAAATTGTCCTTTCACCAGTTTATGGTGAAGATGACAGTGTTCTCTTAGAATGACTTAAGGAACTTTCTCATTATTTTATGTTCTGGAATAGCTCTGAAGTATTTCAGTCTCTTCTTTCAAGGACTGTTGTACCTTTCACACTTGGCTGCTGGTGATGACAATGAGAGGTGTCGTATATCAAGTGTCATTATGTATCTGTATCTGTTTTGGACTCTACTTGTTCTATTTGCCTATCCGTGTACTCTTGTGTAATTATTGTCTTAAGTCACCTAACTGGAATGCAGTTTTCTATTCCATAAACATGGTGTGAACATAGCATCTTTCCATTTATTTAGACTTGTTTTGTCTAATAATAAATATGGAGTCTCATCTTTCATCAATTCCTAGATAATAATTTTGATAATATTTTAAATGGCATTATTATATACTACTTAATTTCTGATTGTATGTTGCAGGTATATAGGGAAATCATTCATTTATTATATTGGTCTAATATAATATAAGCAATCTAAATTTACCTAATTCTAATATTTTATTGGATTTTCTATGTACAAATATTTTTTACAAATAAAAACAATTTTGATTCTCTCAGGGTTATGCCTTTCCTTTCTTCCTTTCTTCCTTTCCTCCCTCTCTCCTTCTGTTTTCTCTTTCTTAATCCACTTCCTCAGATCTTCAGTATAATATTGAATAAAAAGGATCGTAGGGGACATCTTTATCTTGTTAGTGACCTCAGAGGGGAAAGGGCTCAACATTTTACACTGAGTGTGATGTTAGCTATCAGAAATTTCTTCTTAATAGACACTATTAGATAATTCACTTCTAATCCTAGTTTTTTGAGAGTTTTACCATGAGCAGATACTAAAGTTTAGTAGATGCTTTTTGGCCTCTATTGAGATGACATTTTCCCCCCTTTATTCTGTTAATGGGGTGAATTACATTGGTTAATTTTTGCATGTTAAAACAAACTTGCATTCCTGGATAAACCCCAGTTGTCATGATGTTGTCCCCTTTACATGTATCTCTGGACTTTTGTAATATTTTGTAATATTTGATCTAGGCTATTTCTACACTCACGAAGATCATGGTCTATATTTTTCTTGTAATGTTTGGAAGAACTAAATCAGTAGTCATCTGGATCTAAAGATTTCCTTAAGCAGATGTTTTAAGTTACAAATATTGTATTTTTATTTAATCAGACATTATACAATTCAGATTGTCCTTTTGTAAGTTTTGATACTTCTTTCAAAAAATTTACTCACTCACAGAAGTTGTGAAATTTATTTTTATGTATCTGAAGTGGTGTCACTCTTTGTGTTTTTTTGTGAGCAGTCAGTCTTGCTAAGGGTTTGCCAATTTTATTAATCTCTGTAATGAATCAACTTGAGGGAATTTAAGGTTTTATTTAACTTATGCTTTCTATTTAGTTGAGTCCTGATAAATTTTTAAAATTTCTTTCCTTACAGTTTCTTTGGTTTTGATTTGTGTCTTAAAAGCTAAGTTAGATAATTAATTCTCAACATTTCTACTTTTTAATATACACATTGAAAGCTACATGTTTTTCTATAAATACTGATCTAGATATATCCACAAATACTGATCTGAAATATTTTATCACTTGTTCAAAATAGTACTTAAATTTTCCTTGTGATTTCTTCTTTGAGCCATGATTTGTTTAGGAATGTATTTAACTTCCAAGCATGTAAGGTTTTCATTTCAATCCCTAAGAAAGGCAATCCCAAAGAATGCTCAAACTACCGCACAATTGCACTCATCTCACATGCTAGTAAAGTAATGCTCAAAATTCTCCAAGTCAGGCTTCAGCAATACATGAACTGTGAACTTCCAGATGTTCAAGCTGGCTTTAGAAAAGGCAGAGGAGCCAGAGATCAAATTGCCACCATCCATTGGATCATCGAAAAAGCAAGAGAGTTCCAGAAAAACATCTATTTCTGCTTTATTGACTACACCAAAGCCTTTGACTGTGTGGATCACCACAAACTCTGGAAAATTCTGAAAGAGATGGGAATACCGGACCACCTGACCCGCCTCTTGAGAAACCTGTAGGCAGGTCAGGAAGCAACAGTTAGAACTTGATGTGGAACAACAGACTGGTTCCAAATAGGAAAAGGAGTATGTCAAGGCTCCATTTTGTCACCCTGCTTATTTAACTTATATGCAGAGTATATCATGAGAAACACTAGGCTGGAGGAAGCCCAAGCTGGAATCAAGATTGCCAGGAGAAATATCAATAACCTCAGATGTGCAGATGACACCACCCTTATGGCAGAAAGTGAAGAGGAACTAAAAACCTCTTGATGAAAGTGAAAGAGGAGAGTGAAAAAGTTGGCTTAAAGCTCAACATTCAGAAAACTAAGATCATGGCATCTGGTTCCATCACTTCATAGGAAATAGATGGGGAGACAGTGGAAACAGTGTCAGACTTTATTTTTTTGGCTCCAAAATCACTGCAGATGGTGACTGCAGCCATGAAATTAAAAGACGCTTACTCCCTGGAAGGAAAGTTATGACCAACCTAGATAGCATATTAAAAAGCAGAGACATTACTTTGCCAACAAAGGTCCATCTGGTCAAGGCTATGGTTTTTCCAGTGGTCATGTATGGATGTGAGAGTTGGACTGTGAGGAAAGCTGAGTGCTGAAAAACTGATGCTTTTGAACTGTGGTGTTGGAGAAGACTCTTGAGAGTCCCTTGGACTGCAAGGAGATCCAACCAGTCCATCCTGAAGGAGATCAGTCCTGGATGTTCATTGGAAGGACTGACGCTGAAGCTGAAGCTGCAATACTTTGGCCACCTCATGCGAAGAGTTGACTCATTGGAAAAGACCCTGATGCTGGGAGGGATTGGGGGCAGGAGGAGAAGGGGACGACAGAGGATGAGATGGTTGGATGGCATCACCGACTCTATGGGCATGAGTTTGAGTAAACTCTGGGAGTTGGTGATGGACAGGGAGGCCTGATGTGCTGTACACGACTGAGTGACTAAACTGAACTGAATTGAAGAATATTTTTGTTTCAAACACTTGGGAATTTTCAATTATCTTTTAGTTGCTATTGCCACATTAATTCTTCCATGAGCAAAGACCATATTCTGTAAGCCCAAGCCTTTAAGACTCGTTTCATTGCCACATATATGAGCTACTAAAACTGTTCAATAATGCTATAAAACACTATATGTTCTATAGTTAATTGAGCAGTATTTTATACATACAACTGTATATACTGTATTACTTATCATGTCTATACTTTCTATTTATGTACTTCTGTGAGATTATTTGTTCAGGCACTGGGCATACACACACAGATATGTGATGCTGTGCTGTGCTTAGTCACCCAGTCCTGTTTGACTATTTGTGACCCTGTGGACTGTAGCCCAACAGGCTCTTTTATCCATGTGGATTCTCCAGGCAAGAATACTGAAGTGGGTTGCCATGCTGTCCTCCAGGGGATCTTCCCAGCCCAGGGATTGAACCCAGCTCTCCTGCATTGCAGGCAGATTGTTTACCATCTGAACCACCAGGGAAGCCCATGAATTCTGAATTGCATAGCCCATCCTTTCTCCAGGGATCTTCTTGATCCAGGAATTGAACTGTGGTCTCCTGCATTGCAGGCAGATTCTTTACCAGTTGAGCTAGCAGGGAAGCCCACATAAATATGTATATTACAGTAAATATATATACACAATAAAATCAACTTTAACATGTGTTTCAAATCTTACTCATCCTTCCTGAGTTTTGTCTGTGTATTCCATTGTATGTGCAAAGACAAATCTCTATGACTAAGGAGTTATCTATTTTACTTTATATTCTGTCAGTTTTTATTTTATGTATTTTGAGACTGTTAATAGCTGAATACATATTTAGGGGTTGTTTCATCTTTGGTAGACACTGTTATTATGGTACATCCCTCTTTATTTCTACTTGCTTCATATTTGAAATATACTCTGATAACTGAATTGTTTGTGTTTTCCTGATATGTCTTTATTACATTTATTGATCATTATTCTTTAAATAGGTCTCATAAGCAGCAAGTTCTTTTTTTAATTTGAGCTGACAAGTGTTGGTTTTTGATTAAAGATTTTTTAACTTTAGTGTAATTATTGTTAATATATTTTTGTTTGAATTTACCATCTCACTTTCTGTCCTGTTAGTTTTGTTGTCTTTTCCATTTTTTTTCTTTTCTTCTATCTTGGTATTAATGAAGTATTTCTTTAGTGATAACTTTTGCCCTGCTGCTCCTAATCTGTTGTAAATATTTTTATATCTCCAATCACTTAGGAGTACCCTAGAGATTACAACATATATGCCTACTTTATTTGTGTCAAAATAACAGTACAAAAATAACAATTTGTTTTTCTTCTCTGGAAATGCTGAAACTTATCTACAGTGTTTTTATAGTTCTGAATTCTTAGCAGTTTATTTTGGTTTACTTTTCTCTTTAGTCTTTCATAGTAACCATCAGGCTCTTCTCATAGTTACTAAAGATTTACTTTTCAATATGATAATCAAATATTTATATCTGAAGATTTAAATAATCTGCTTAAAAATATTAGAAATATTGAACGTTTATAAAGTATAGCCAAAGAATGGAATAGTATATAGCTATTATGAGTCCTAGGCTTCCTGGTGGCTCAGACGGTAAATAATCTGCCTGCAATGCAGGAGACCTGGGTTCAATCTCTGAGTTGGGAAGATCCCCTGGAGGGGGCATGGCAACCCACTCCAGTATTCTTGCCTGGAGAATCTCCATGGACAGAGGAGCCTGGTGGGCTTCAGTCTCAAAAGAGTCAGACATGACTGAGCGACCAAGCACAGCACATTATGAGTCCTGGTTAACATAGGGAAATTTTTATATTGTGAGCAAAAATAAAAAATATATGTATGTGTATATATGTGTGTATTTTTCTGTATGCACATAGACATATGTAATAAAGTGAAAAATTGGAAGTAAATACCAAAAACATGAACATGATTGTATCTGCAAAGTATATATTTTCTTGTTGAAACTTTTCTGTATTTTTTATTCTGGGAATAGTACATTATTTTATATGTATATATTTTATATATATTTATACACACAGACACAGAGGGGGAGAGACAGAGAAACAGAGAATAAGAACTCAGGGAATTATTTTCCAGTCCCTAGAACTGAATCCACCAAATATTTCTAAATTAGCAACACTATCTTTTTTAAACTTTGCCTTTGTACCCACACATATGGAGTTAAGTATTTGGAGAAGAGCTCTAATTCACTCTTATACACACTTAGAACATTTGCTAAGACATCTTTGTGGGGCCATCACAGTCCAGCCTAATTCCCTTTAATAAAATAAAAAACATTTCTCCTCCCAGAAAATCTCTCATAAACGAAATCTAGCATTTACTGCCAAGCCCTTTTCCTCAGTAACACTGAGAATGAGGTCTGTGTAAGAGCACCTATTCAGCAACCCCGGCAAGGAGAAGTGGTCCTGGAATTAAGCTGGCAGAGCTGAGATTTACACCAGAGGTAATCATGTCCCAAACTCATTAGAGAATGTGAAACACCTACTGGGTCATAAGAAGAAATACCGTACGAAAGAAAGTATCACTCTTTCCATCCGGGGAAGAATCAAGGAATAAATAACTTTGGTTCATAACATCTAAAATGTGAAACAATCAAATAATCATTTCCACTTACTAATTCAGGCTATATAGATGTTCACATATTACACATATTCTGATTCTTGACAGTAAAGCCATATCTAAAGGGTTATATGGTGTTATCATTTTATACCTTTCTTGAAATAAATCTCAGAAATACCTACAAAACTAAAAATCGAGATCATAAACTTTAGTTCTCTTACAGCCTCTGCATATAGCTTGACAGTTCTTCAGCTTCTGAATTTGCAGAACCAGCACTTCAGAATGATAGGTAAATAGAGCCACCAGTGACACCCCGTGACAAGCTCATCCTTCACCCAAAGCATAGCCAAGGGAAAAATCATTGTGACCCAAAGCTTATGCATGCCAGTTGAGACATACATCAGAAACAAACGTCTTTCTCACATAAACCAGTTTTAGAAGCACAAGTATCTATTCAAAATCAAAGAAAAACTCAAGAGATGAAGTAAACATCCAACTAATCTCAGTAACAAAGCTATTTGGGGTAATTTTTTAAGTTTAGGTTTGCACTTTCTTAAGCCTGGGTTTTCCAGATGACAATCTCATTCACTCATCTATTGTAATGATAGTGCTAGATTAAAACCACATTAAGAAAGGACCCACGAATACAGATAAATAGACAGACCAATGGAAGATAATAATGAAAATATGAAAATGCATAAAATACAAGGTCATGAATCAGTTTAGAAAAGACATTCACACAGTAGGGAAAAGACAATTAGATAATTATTTGGGAAACAAACTTTAATTCCTATATTATAAAATATTTTAAAAGGAATTCCAGATGGATTCTAATTATGAAATAAAGTATTAAAAGAAAATATAGGTTATTAGTCTCACAATTGTGACATGAAGGAGATACATGTGACATAGTATCTAACAATGACACCAGACATTTAGTGATAAAATATTGATAGGTTTGACTAAACAAAAATATGCAATATTCTCAAAGACAAAATCACCTTCATAAATAAGCAAGTCTCTTTAGTAAGTTAGCTAGTTAATGATTCAGCTAAATATAGCTTTCTACCAAGTGACATTTGAGGTAACTCAAAAAATAATATAAAGCTCTATTAATATTTCACTGTTTTAAAAATACACACATGAAAAATGATAGAAGTTAAAAAAATGAGGGTTGAAAATATGATGATTTAGCAAAGTCACAAAACACACCGATGATTATGGGCTAGGTCATTGCACTGTCCTGAACTGTCCCTTTCTGGAACAACATCTGCTCCCATATATTTTAAATGATCCCAAATCTCCACTGTGACTTAAAAGAACTTGCACTTAAGAGAGTAGCATTAAAACATATACATTATCATACATAAAATTAGATAGCCAGTGGAAATTCACTGTAGGAGGCAGAGAGCTCGCTGGTGGCTCAGGCAGGAAATTATCCGCCTGCAAAGTGGGAGACCTGGGTTCGATACCTGGGTCGGCAACATTCCCCTGGATGAGGGATAGACTACCCACTCCAATATCCTTGCCTGGAGAATCCCATGGACAGAGGAGCCTGGCAGGCTACAGTCCATGGGGTTGCAAAGAGTCAGATACCACTGAGCAACTTTCACTTCACAGGGAACTCAAGTCTGGTGCTAATGGCATGGAATGGGAGTGAGGGGCCACGTGTATACCTATGGCTGATTCAGGTTGATAAATGGCAGAAACCAGCAAAATATTATAAAGCAATTATCCTCCAATTAAAAACAAAGTTTTAAAAAAATATGAAAAGAAAGATGTCCAAGGTGACACATAGTTAAAACACTGATGTCTACATCCTTACAATGCATTCTGTTTTGGCTAAGACACTAACATGGTTTCAAAACATATTTCATGTATGATTAGATCTATAAAGAGTTCTTCTAAAACCAATACCTGCTGGGGAAAAGGTGAGTGTGTATTATTCATTTTGAGAAAAATTATTGTAATATTTTCAGCCATATGAGATAGAGTAAGAAAAACTGTGGTGATAGAACAGTTTTCAACGTATATTTCAATTGTCTGCAAACAGCTCAACAGTCCAGAAATACTTTAAAATACTACAAAGTTCTGCCCATTTTGTTTTTCTCAATGTGTTTTCATTATAAAATAATGCAAACACATTAAATAAAAGTGGCAAAAATGAAGGGAAATTACATGTAATTCTGCCACATAAACACAACCAATTTCACTACTTCTCTTCCAGTATCTTTCTCCTTTTTATCTGTTCAGATTTAAGAATTTCAGCATCCATTTTACAATCTTTTCTATAGTTACTTTTATGAGAGAATTTTCTGAGTTAGCACCACTTTCATTAGAACGATCACCAATTCTAAACTAGAAAAACTTCCAAGGTACTAAAGTTTCACAATATCATAGAGAAAATCTCTGGCTCCCTAAAGTACAATACTTTTGTATAGAAAACACCTTATAGGATAAGCTGAACTTAACACAAAGAAGTTAAAGTAGTTAACAAAAAATTAAGGTTTTCTATTACATGGCTTTCCCCCCTCTTCTTCTGCATGTCAGTGCTATCTGGGCTAATTTTTAAAGAAACTTATGTTTTTATTAATCAGCAGCATCACAGATTAGTCACTTAATCAGGGCCAATGTGAAGAACATTTTTTAATTAATTTTTTTAATTGAAGGATATTTGCTTTACAGAAATTTGTTGTTTTCTGTCGAACATCAACACAATTTTTGTGTGTTTTAAGTTTCACTTTCCTATTTGCCTAGTTTGGGTGACACGTGAAGAAAGTGAACCTTTAAAAAGTGTGTATAGGCAGGAAAACCCAAGATACTCAACTTAAAGCTTCTGAAACTTTTGGGCACTTAAACAGAAATCAGTTTTCAGTGTATGAGATCTTCATATAACTAGTAGTGACATTTTACAAATGCAACATGGTCCAAATGTTATAAAAACTGATCGTAAGGCTGTTAGTAAAATATTCAACTTAGTGTGAGTGAAATAACATGTTTTTCCCACATAAAAAGACAGTTATACTTCTTCCAATACATGAGGGACTATATGCAATTTCTGACTTTGAATAGAAAAATATCTATTTCTTATAAAATTGCTACTATCTTTTACCTTTCCAACATAATTTCACTTGCACAGACACATGAAAATTGGGTAAACTGCATTAATTTGTATCAGTATTTCCTAGAAATTTGACTCCCCCTATTTTCACATGATTAATTTCCTAGTGTTATCAACTAATTAGTTGGAACTTTTTTCTATTAAGAATTAGCAATTATAAAATATATTCAGTGTTTCATAGCTATAAATGGAATATAAACTTTAGATACTGTGAATCACTATATTGTACACCTGTAACATATAATATTGTACATCAACTAAACCTCAATAAAAAAGAACAATTATTTCTAAAATTTCCTGTCATATCTTAGGCATCAACCTTGATTGATTTGAAAGCTCAGAGACTGGATTAGAACACTAAGTTGTGCATAAGTATGCAAATATGAAGATGTCTTGCTGACATCTTCTCATAATTCCTTATTCATAATCACTGGCAACCTAGCATCAGAGAGTACAGAGAGGCCCTGGCAAAAGCTCGGGCACACACTTCACATAGAGTTGCTGGGAGAAAGACCTCAGTCCACCATGGCAATGATATCACAGGTGTTAATAGCCCTGGTTCTACTGCTGAGTATCTGAATCTGATCTTGGACTAGTTCTTTCACTCTCTGAGCTGTGATTTTATGAAAAAGTGCTAATGCTACACAGATTCAGGAATGATTCAAGTAAAAGAAAAAAATAAAATATTAATGACATCAAAAACTTTGAAAAGGGAAAAATCTTACCCTCAAATGCCTTGGGGTAAGCGCTCTCTCAATTAATAGACAGAGCTTGCTATCTTCTGGCTTGTGAGCAGCTCTTGAAATGAGATGGCTTGCCAGTATTTTTCTGGGCTGGGGCGGGGGGTAGGTGGGTGGATGGTTAACTGTCTTCCAAAGGTGAAAATCTTTCTAGAAATTACTTCCGTATCTTCTTTATCTTGACTCGGGTTCTTTTCTCCATTGTTCCTTTTTTTTTTCCTCTTTTTAAAAATCACTTTCACTCCAACTTATTTTCTTCTTAATTCTTCCTAGTAAAAACATAAGTTAAACCCCTACTCTCTCAAGCCTGATCTTGTACCCCTGGCTTCATCCCTGTCTCCAGGTTTTTCTGCTTGATGATGAGCTGAAGTTCTAATTATGACCCATCTGGAAGAATGAAGGAGCTGGGAGAGCCACGTGGGCTAGAGAGAGTTAATCCTCCCATGATGATCCCTACCTTGAGTACTGTCTGGGCTATTTTCCTGATATTTCTATGTTATTCTACTTGACAAGAAACTATCCCCATTCTTCCACCCCAGAAAAGAAACAAAACAAAACAAAACTCTGTGAAGTAGTTTGTCAGAGTTTGAACAATTATTACCAACAGAAATGGAAAAGCCAACTACCCAATTTTCTATTCTTCTTTCACTGAGATTCTGTCTAGGCAGTTGTGTTTCTTAGAATGTACTTCAGAAAATATGCAGATAATTTCTTCACATTCAATACCATCAATTAGCTCCTCTTTAAAAATGGATTTTCCTGCCTTCCAAAACAGTAAATGTTCATTTACTTTGATCTCGTTATAGTTGTCCTTCCTCCTTAGCTAGAAAGTCTTTCTTTCTTGTTAAGTATAATATCTGCCAACTTGGAAAGCTAAAGTACCCAAAACTGGCAGAGATACATTATTGTCATCCCTATGCTTCACTTTCCCAGAACCTAGCAGAAGAGGAAAAAAATAAAAAATAAAACCCTATTTTCACATGCAACTGACACTAGCTCGGTTGCTGAGATTAGCTCATGAGGGTGGGGAAACGTGTACCAGTCCCCTTTCATATATGTATCCTTTTTATCCTCTTCCATCTGCGACTCAATGGATAGAAAATGTGATGGGTTGGAGAAATCTGTTCATCCTGGTAAACTGTTTGGAGGTGTCAAGGCTAAGAATAGTCATGGGCTGACATTAAATAGTAGGGACACATGCTGAGCTGGCTTACCCAAAGCTGGTGTCTACAGCAGCACACCAAATTAGAATTTAGATGGGAGACCTTTTTTAGAATATTCTTGGATCTGATTGCTCAAAGACATTTTAATTTAGAGATGTGATGTGACCCTTGGGGGCATGAGTTCCCATGGACAAGACTGATTCAGGTGCCCTTAAAAACTGCCCTTAAGCTGGAACACAGAGGCAAAAACTATCGCAACAATTCCCCACTCCCTCATATTTAGGAGGAGACTCTCCTCTGAACACATAAAAGGGCAAGCAAGTTAAGCCACAAACCCAATCTAGGAGAAATTATAATGCTTTTTAAAATCAGTGAACAACCCATACTTGGATGTTTTCTAACTCACATTATCTGTCTGAGAGCTTAGCTGATTCACATCTTGGCAGCATCCATATTCAGCGAGGTTAAATACATGTCTAAATCTATGTCACTATAAATGTCATGATTATGGCGAAAATATCAATTTCCTTTAGAAGCCATGTTTCACTTCCAGTCACTGCTCCTTTAAATCACTTGCACATGTTTAGACTCAGACGGCGAAGTGGTTAAACTGGTAGATTTTGAAAAGAACAGGTCACTCTTTAGATCATATTTGGGAAACTGTTTGTGTGTGAATGTAACTGTTCTTCTACTCTAGAGATTTTTCTGAGTTCTCTATTAAAAAATGAGTCTTTCACATGCCTTCAAATTTCACCAAACTGTTCTTTAAGTCTGTTTTCTTTCACAAACTATCAAACAAGTTTGTTCAAAGAGATGTGTTAATTCACAGACTTGCAGGGCAAGGAGCCTTAGGCTTGAGAGCGCATGTGGCATTCAAGTACATAACCATGTCTCCAGGCAGGACCCTGCCAACAACCTATCAAGAGAACTGAAAGTGTAACCTGCCTTCTAGAGCTGGTGGGAAGAAATTTTCAGTGATTCCAGTGTTTAGACACTCCATGCTGCCCATCTACATGCCTGAAAGGGATTCCCATCTTGTTATTTTAAACTATTCTTCACATTTTGTTCACCGGAGTTAGAACACTAAACTTCTGATAACCATGCTATTTCACAGACATTAGGTCAAACAACCCCCACTGCTTTCCCCCTGTTCTCAGAGCTCCACATATTAATGTTTTAGTCAGCTTCATTGCTTTGTGTCCTTATATTGCTATGGCAAGAATTAGAAAAAACTACATTTTTTCTAAGCAAATGAAGTACATTTTGGATTCATCTATTCATTTTACAAACATTCCTAGAAAGTTCCTATGAGTTGGGAAAGTTCTAGGAACTGATATTACAGGGGTAAACAAAATAGAATTCCTATCCTCTTGAAGTGAAGAGCCAATCTAATGAAAGGAGATAGACAGTCAACAAAGTATAGGAGTAAAAAAATATATATATAGGTGACAACTTTTCTTAATGAGAAGTGAAAGCCCATGGTGAGTAAAGGTCTAGGAGACAAGTCAGGATTTGGGCTTTGGATATATTACTTGAAATGCCTGTTAGATTTCCATTAGATTTGTCAAGTAAACAACTGGATATAGGAATCCAGTGCCGAAGGAAGATATCTAGTAGATATAAATTTTGGAGTCAACTGTTGACTAAGATTTCACTTAGGATGAATTTACTCATATCATTTATTTTGTAATAAGAAAACTATCAGTTCCATTTCAACCAATCTCCCTATTCCACACTTCATTTTTCAGTCAGAACAACTACTTAATTTCATCATTTTATTCTAATTTTCAATTTGACAAGTATCTACTGACTATATATAATTTCTAAGCTTAATGAGAAATTTCACCCTCCGCCACATTATATTTTTATTAAAAGTTAAGTGTTGACTTTGTATCTTGTATTTTATTAAGCACTTCCTGTGTATCATGTCATTTAACTCTCCAAAACCTTTATAAAATAGGTATTACCACCATCTATGTTTATTAACAAAGAACCAGAGACATTAAATAAGTTGCCTCAGGTGGTAAAGCCAGTATCTTAAAAAAAAATGTTATATCAGTTGTATAACATCACAATAGCTGGAAATGTTACCTGACACCAGATTATTCCACTCCTTAGATATATGTATGTTAAGTCTACAGATAAATACTGAGAGCTCTTTCAATGCAATATAGTTGTACTCAAGATGAGCAGACATCCAGAAAAGGACTGCTTAAATGAAGAGGGGTGAAAAATTATGTATTGCTAAGTGTCTTTGAAGAATTACCTTATTCAGTCTTCACACCAAACTAGAAGAAGAGATAATATTATCTGAAGGCTCAAACAGTTCAAGCAACCAGCCCAATTCTTAGAAAATGTGCAAACCTGGATTTGATTTAAAGCACATTCAACTCCAGGGCCATATTCTTCCCACTGTGATTAGCTGCTGCACCATGGAAATAACAGTGGGTCTTTGTAGTCTTCTACTGGAAGAATCCAAACAGTAGGCTGAGTGTGAAGGATGGTGAGTGTAAAGATTAAAATCTCTTTTCTGGGGCTTCCCTGGTGGTCTAGTGATTAAGAATCTGCCTGCCAGTGCAGGAGACAGAGTTTCAATCCCTGGTCCAGGAAGTTCCCACATGCCACAGAGCAACAAAGCCTGTACACCACAGCTATAGCCCATGCTCTAGAACCCGGGACCCACAAGTACTAAAGTCCATGTGTCCTAGAATCTGCTTTCCACAGTAAAAGAAGCCATCACAACAAGAAGCCTGTGTACCACAAAGAAGAGTGGCCCACATTCACCGCAACTAGGGAAAGCCCACGCATGACAATGAAAGAAATAAATATTTAAAAAACTTTTTTCACTACTACAATGATGAACTTGTGAGATAACAGAAAATACATGTATTGATCTCTGTCCCTGTTGCCAGCACATAGCTCCTGCAATTCCTGAAATGAGAAGAACACACTTTGTTCTAATGTTTGGTCTTTGACCCTGTCCCTGCCACAGGGCTCTAAAACTCTTCCTAAAGGGAAGGTAACTTCCTCAGTGGTAATAACACTAGAAGGCTTCCCTGGTGGCTCAGAGTTAAAGAATCCATCTGCCAATGCAAGAGATGCGAGTTTGATCCCTGGGTTGGGAAGATCCCCTAGAAAAGGAAATGGCAACCCACTGAAGTATTCTTGCCTGGGAAATCCCATGGACAGGGGCGCCTGGAAGGCTACAGTCCATGCGGTCACAAAGGGTTGGACACGACTGAGCGACTAAACAACACTAGGAGCATCCTTTGTTCTCTTTGGGGATGCCTCTGGGTGGGTTCCTAGATGGCTCCTGGATGGGAGCAGCTCACCAGAAAGACCAAGACATGATTAGAAACTTGAAATTTTCAGCCCTACCCCTTATTCTTCAGAAGGGGAAGAGGGGGTGGAAATGAAGTTAATAATTGATTGTGCCCACATGAGGAAGCTTCCATAAAATCCCAATAGTATGGTGAGTTCCCAAGTAAGTGAACACATCTACATACTGGAAGTTAATGTGTCTCAACTCCATGGAGGCAGGAGCTCCTGTACTCAGGACTCTCCAGACCTCATCTTACTTATCTTTTCTTCTGTGTCTCTAACATACCCTTTACTAAAGTGCAAACACGTTTCCCTGAGTTCTGTGAGCCCCTCTAGCAAGTTAATCGAATCTAAGAAGAATCATAGGAGCCTTATATTGATAGCCAGTTTTGCCCAGAAGCCCAGGTGACAACCTGGACTTATGGCTTGTATCTGAAGTGGAGCGAGTGTAGTGGGACTGAGCCCTTAACATGTGGGATCCAATGCTATTGGTAAAGTGAATGGTATCAGAATTGAGTTACATTGTAAGACACCCTGTTTTTTTTATTTATATCTCAAAATTGCTTGATATAGGGGGAAAAAACCACACATTTGGTGACCAGATGTATCAGAAGTGAAGTTGTTTATGTAAAGACACACTGGAGGGAAAAAATTAGGTTTTCCTGCAAAACACCATTGCTCTGTGGATGATGGAAACTAGCTACTGCTTACTGAGAAGATAAGATATATATACTCAACTAGAAAGAAATCTCAAATGAAGAGCAATTAAGTGACCCACCCCATGTAGCACATAAAATTAAGGACAGGACTGGGAATAGACACAGATATTTTGCCCCTGATCCTGTTTTGTATCCTGCCATCAGTTCAGTTCAGTCGCTCAGTCATGTCCAACTCTTTGCGACCCCATGGACTGCAGCATGCCAGGCCTCCCTGTCCATCACCAACTCCCGGAGTTTACTCAAACTCATGCCCATTAAGTCGGTGATGCTATTCAACCGTCTCATCCTCTGTTGTTGTCCCCTTCTCCTCCTGCCCTCAATCTTTCCCAGAATCAGGGTCTTTTCTAGTGAATCACTTCTTTGCATCAGGTCGCCAAAGTATTGGAGTTTCAGGTTCAGCATTAGCCCTTCCAATGAATATTCAGGGCTGATTTCCTTTAGGATGGACTGGTTGGATCTCTTTGCAGCCCAAGGAACTCTCAAGAGTCTTCTCCAACACCACAGTTCAAAAGCATCAATTCTTCGACTCTCAGCTTTCTTTATAGTCCAACTCTCACATCCATACATGACTACTGGAAAAACCATAGCCTTGACTAGACGGACCTTTGTTGGCAAAGTAATGTCTCTGCTTTTGAATATGCTGTCTAGGTTTTAATATGCTGCCATATATGTATATTAAAAAACCATTTAACTCGGGTTGTACAGTGAAACAGGAAACCATGAGAACTAAATTAACTTAATTTTCTCAAAGCCAACAATAGCCTCTCTGCTCCTTTCCTCAGTTAGGTCCTGAAACAAGCCCAGAAAATAGGTTAATTTCTAAAATGGATTAATTTGTGGAATTTATACACATAACAAAATTATTTGGAGTGCAATATGATGTTTCTTCTTCTCCCCCACATCTTACATGCTCTTTCTAAAATAAATACATGTATTATGTATTTCCACTAAATTATTATAATATTCAGAACTGCTCTATTGCTGGGTTTTCTACTGTGAAGACAACTTCCAGGGAGGTTTATTAATAATTGGGTCATTCTGAAATCTCAGTATCTAATCCCCTTAGATAGGTTCCAAGATATACCTGTCTTATGGTGAATTTTTCTCTCTCATGAATAGAATCCCAGAATATGGCAAGACTGGGTTTAATACATTACTATTTCAAGGTATAGAAACAGATGAATTGAGACTGGACTTTCATATGATAACTAGGACCAACATTTTTTCCCCAAGTTGTGAAAAAGGAAAAGCAAACTGATTGTGGGAACAAAGTCTCTTGTACAGAAAAGAAATGATGGAAAGTAGTCTACAATCATTTATAGCAATATATAACTGCAAGTGCTTTTATTACACATTCTAATGTTTGGTCCTGACAATAACCCAGTGAGATAAGCAGGAAAAGTACCATTATGTTCAAACTACAAATGAGGAAACTGAAGCCAAAAGAGATTAAGTGGTTCACCAAGAAGACCCCAAGGTAGGATTAGAATTTATGAGATGTGATGGCACAGGATGCAGCAAAAGTGAGGAGAGCCTTCAGAATGCAACACAGGTCTGTCACTTATGGCAAGAGAACGAGGGAAGGAGGGTTGGGTAGAGAGACGCTTGAACTTCAACACCATGCTCTGTCTTTGGCTGAGAGCAACCCACAGGAAGGATGGCCTCAAAGTAAATGCAGTGGTGGGTCCAGAGGAGCAGGAGCTGGGAGTATTAATCAATTATCTTGCTCATAGCTGGAGATCTGACCAGCGCATTTTCATGACTGCCACAACCTCTGATGATCACCCAAATAGCAAGTAGAAATGTGATCCCAGAAGTGTCTTGACATCTAGTATTTTATACAGTCTTTTTGTTTTCAACTGACATGTAATTGGCTTAAAATTTTGGTTTCAGATGTACCAGTAGTGATTTGGTATTTTATACATTACAAAATGATCACCAAGTCTAGTTACCATACAAAGTTATGACAATACTACTGACTATGTTCCCTATGCTGTACATTATATCCTCATGACATTAAGTTTAGAACTGGAAATTTATCCCTCTTAATCTCCACCCCAATTACACTTATTTCCCCACCTTTTCCCCTTTTGGTGACCACCAGCTTGTTCTCTGTATCTATGAGTCTGTTTCTTCTATTTGTTTTTTTGGATTCTACAGGTAAGTAAAATCATACCATAATTGTCCGTCTCTGTATGACTTATTTCACTTAGCATAGGTACATCCATGTGCTCAGAGATGGCAAGATTTCACTATTTTTTATGGCAGAGTAATATTTCATTATATTTACATGTCACATTTTTTTTGATCCATTCATCCATCGTTGGATACTTAGGTTACTTCCATATGTTGGCTGTTGAAAGTAATGCTGCAGTGAACATGGTGGTGGTTGTTGAGTCACTAAGTCTTGTCTGACTCTTGTGACCCCATGGACTGTAGCCCTCCAGGCTCCTCTCTGCCTGGGATTTTCCAGGCAAGAATACTGGAATGGGTTGCCATTTCCTTCTCCAGGGGATCTTCCAGACCCAGGGATCAAAGCCGGGTCTCTTGCACTACAGGCAGATTCTTTACTGACTGAGCTACCAGGAAAGCAGTGAACATAAGGGTACATGTATCTTTTCATTAGTGTTTTTCTTTCCTTTAAAAAAAAATACCCTGAAGTAGAATTAGTGGATTGTATGATATATATATATATATATATATATATATATATAACTTTCTGAGAAAGCTCCACACCATTTTCCACAGTAGCTGCACCAATACACATTCCCACCTACAGTGCATGAAGGTTCTCGTTTCTTCACGTCCTTGCCAGCACTTGTTTTTCTTGTCTTTTTGATGATAGCCATTCTGACAGGTGTGAGGTGATAATCTCATAGTGGTTCTGATTTGCATTTCCCTGATGATTACTGATGTTGAGCACATTTTTGTATATCTGTTGGTCATCTCTATATCTTTTTAAAATGTCTAGTGAGGTTCTCTGCCCATTTTTTGAATTTTTTTTGAAGCTGAGTTTTATGAGTTCTTTGTGTAGTTTGGACATTAATCCTTCTTAGATATACCACTTACAAGTAACTTCTCCCCTTCAGTAGGCTACCTTTTTTTTTTTTTTTTTTAAATTTTGTTGATGGTTTCTTTTGTTGTGAGAAAACCTTTTATTTTGGTGTAGTCTGATTTGTTTATTTTTGCTTTTGTTCCCCTTGCCTGAGTTGTTCAGTTGCTAAGTTGCATCTGACTCATTGTGACCCCCATGGACTGCAGCACACTAGACTTTCCTGTCCTTCACCATCTCTTGGAGCTTGCTCAAACTCAAGTCCACTGAGTCAGTGATACTATCCAGCCATCTCATCCTCTGTTGCCTCCTTCTCCTGCCCTCAATCTTTCCCAGCATCAGTGTCTTTTCTCAAGAAGTTGGCTCTTCGTTTCAGGTGGCCAAAGTGTTGGAGCTTCAGCATCAGTCCTTCCAATGAGTATTCAGGGCAGATTTTCTTTAGAATTGACTGGTTTGATCTCCTTGCAGTCCAAGGGACTCTCGGGCATCTTCTTCAGCACCACAATTCGAAAACATCAATTCTTCAGTGCTCAGCCTTCTTTATGGCCCAACTCTCACATCTATACATGACTACTAGAAAAACCATAACTTTGACTATAAGAACCTTTGCCAGCAAACTGATGTCTTTTCTTTTTAATATGCTGTCTAGGTTTGACATAGCTTTTCTTCCAAGGAACAAGTGTCTTTTAATTTTGTGACTACTCCTATGTTGGGACCACATATATTTACAAGTTTTATATCCTCTTGTTGAATTTATCCCTTATTTGTTATACAATGTCTTTGTCTCTTGTTTACAGTGTGTTTTAAAGTCTATTTTGTCTGATATAAATATAGCTGCCCCAGCATTCTTTTTGCTTCCATTTGCATTGAATACCTTTTCCATCCCCTTACATTTTTTTAACAGTTTAAAATCAAGTATAACATGGTCATACAAAAGCATTTGTTACAAATATAATTCACATATACAAAACAGGCTATTTTATTTTTTGTCACTTTATATCTTATTTTAGGCAAAATGACAAAACCAAGCAAGTATTGTTTTTTCACACTATTTTATAGTGAAATTGTAAAAATACAACTTTTGATGATTTGTGCTTTTATGGCATGTATATAACCTTTTATTTTCCAACTGGTGATTCACTTAACTTTTTCAAATTTACATAATTGCCAAAAGGCTTGCAAATCTGTATTTAATTGTATTTTAATTGCCAAATTTTATATGTGGTATCCAGTTGAATTGTATAAAGAAAATGCATTTAAGCATGTTTCTAAAGTTTTAGATTTTATACATTTAATAATTTTTCACCTTTTGGCTTTGTACTGCATAAACTTCTGTTCAACAATTCTGAACCTTTTGGTATTTTATATAATAGTCCAAAACAATGTTTTAAAGTTCAGTGCATTTCCTTTTAATATTGTCTGGGCTTTCTTTTTTTGAATATTTCTTTTGTATGAAGTGTTCTCACTTATGAATAATTTTGTGTACTCTTTCTACCTGGATTGGTAACTACTGACAATGTATGATTCAGATGAATCACACAAAGATTTATTTAAGTTGATTCTAAAAGTATAGTTCAAAAAGCCTCATTGTTTAGAATTTGAGAGGGAGTGTAGATGATTGGATATATTTCATTTATAAAATTCTGCTCACTTTTAGTCTGTGTTTTAGATATAAGTGAATCTCTTTTACATAATATATACAGGTCTTCTTTTTGTATCCTTTCAGCCACAATATATCTTTTGATTGGAGCATTTAATCCATTTACATTTAAAGTAATTATTGATTGGTATATACTTACTGCCATTTTATTAATTGTTTTCTGGTTGTTTTTGTAGGTTTTGTTGTTCCTTTTTTCTTGCTTTCTTCCTTTTGATGAGGTTTGATGATTATCTTGAGTATGTTACATTTGAATTCCTTATAGATTCTGAGTTGTAATTACATATATGAGGTTCATATATAATTATTTCAAGTTGATGATCTCTTAAGATCAAATGCTTTCTAACATCCATGTATTTTATTACGTTCCACACATCGATAGTATATTTTTCATCTTTTTGTTTTGTATATCCCTTAGATACTTATTACGAATATAGATGATTTTTACTACTTTGGTCTTTTAACCTTCCTACTAACTCTGTAAATGATTGATCTACTACCTTTAATACAATTTTGATTTTATCAATGAGATTCCTCATTTCTTAATTTTCAGCTTTCTAGTTGTGATCTTTTCTTATCTTCTTAGAGAAATTTCTTTAGCATTTCTTGTAAAGTCAGTTTAGTAGTGCTGAACTCTTTTAAGTTTTGGAAGTGAAAGTCACTTTTTGCGACCTCATGGACTATACAGTCCATGGGATTCTCTAGGCCAGAATACTGGAGTGGGTAGCCTTTCCTTTCTCCAGAAGATCTTCCCAACCCAGGGACTGAATCCAGGTCTCCCTCATGGCAGGCAGATTCTTTACCAGCTGAGCCATCAGAGAATCCCAGGAATACTAGAGTGGGTAGCCTATTCCTTCTCCAGTGGATCTTCCCGACCCAGGAATCAAACAGGGGTCTCCTGAATTGCAGGTGGATTCTTTACCAGTTGAGCTACCAGGTTGTCTGTAAAACTCTCTCCTTCAAATAGGATTGGTAGTCTTGCTGGGGAGAGTTTCTTTGTTGTAGACTTTTTCCTTTCATTACTTTGTAGTGTGCCAGTCCTTATGGTCTGCAGAGTACTGTTGAAAAGTTAGCTGTCTTATGAGAGTTCCCCTATATGGAACTGATTGCTTTCTTCTTCCTGATTTAAAGATTCTTATTATTTAATCTTTGCCATTTTATTTATAATATGTCTTGGTGTAGATCTCTTTGGATTCATCTTGTTTAGAAATCTCTCTGCTTCCTACACTTGGATGTCTGTTTCCTTCCCCAGGTTAAGGAAGCTTTCAGCTATTCTTAGGATAAATCCTCTGCCCCCTTCTTTCTTCTCTTCCTGGGATACCTATGATATTAAAGTTAGTGTGCTTGATGTTGTCACAAAGGTTTCTTAATCCTTGATTTTTTTTTTTTTTCTGTTCAGCTGGGATAGTCTTCTGGTTCACTGATCCATTCCTTTGTGTCATCTAATCTACTGTTGATTCCTTCTACTGTGTTTTTAAATTAAGTATTGTATTCTTCAGCTCCATTTGCTTATTTGATTTCTAATTTTTGTTAAACTTCTCCTATATTCAATCGTTCTTCTGAGTTTGTTGAGCATCTTTATAATCATTACCTTAAACTCTTTATCTGATAGTTTGTGTATCTCTACTTTGCTTAGTTCTTCTGGAGTTTTGTCTTGTTCCTTCACTTGGAACTTATTCCTCTGTCTCCTCATTTTGCCTGGTTGTTTTTATTTCTATGTATTAGGTAGGCTGGTTAATTTTCCAGTTTTGGAGACGTGTCCTTGTGTAGAAGATATATGGACCATAAGTTCACTCTTCCCTGGTTACTACAGCTGCATGCACCAGTAGTATCCTCTGTGTGAACCCTCTGTTGAGGTGGGGCCAAGGACTGTGGGTGAGCCAGTAGGCGGGGCTGGCTTCTGGCCTTGTTGGTTGCCAGGCCCTGCCTCATGTGGTGGTTGACAGCCCCCTGGTGGGCAAGGCTGTATTCCGGTGTAGGTGCCTGTGGGGCTCTCAGTGTCCCAGGGCCGCTGCAGACCCATTATTGGGCAGGGCCAAGGTTTTTGCTGGTAGCTGGCTGCCCAGCCTGGAGAGTCGTAGAACTGGTGCCACTAGGCTAGAGGGAGGGCTCTAAAATAGAACTTTTAAGCACCCACATCCTTGTGATAAAAAGTTTCCAAAAATAGCTGCTACCCATGTTTCCATCCTAGGGGAGTCTTAACTGCCTCCTACCACTCTAGGAGGCTCTCCAAGATGAGCAAGTTGGTTGACCCTGGCTTTTATCAAGCTATTACCTTTTTGCTAGGACTCAAGAGCATATAAGATCTTGTGTGTGCTTTTGATGAGCTGAATATCTGCTTCCTATAGCTCCCTGGCTGTACTGGTTTTCAAAGGCAAACACCTTGGTATAGGTCCCCTGGGCTGGGCAGCCTGATGTGGAGCATAGTCTCCTTGCTCCTTGAAGAGATCTGCAATTGTGATTATCCTCAGCTGTGGGTTGCCTATCCAGGGCTGTGGGTCTTGGCTACACAACATCTCTATCCCTCCCACTCATCTCATTGTGTTTTCTTCTTTATACTTTTAGTTGTGGAAAATAATTTCTGCTAGTTTTCAGGTCATTCTCATAGATAGTTGCTTTGTAAATAGTTGTAATTTTGGTATACCCAAGGGAGGATGTGAGCTCAGGGTCTTCCTACTCTACCATCTTGGCCACACCTCTATTTATTCAGCTTTTAATGCAAATGATATGTGGTACTAATAAATATTTTTGCTACTACAGTCAAATGAGCATGAATGCAGTTAAATTGTCATATTCTGTTATTTTTTAAAGCTGAATCTATAATAATTATGCATGCAAGCACTAAATTGTAGAGAGAATCTACTGAAAAGTTTCAGATGCACAAAACTATCTCAAATACAAGGGGAAAAAATCATCTGTCATAATTTTTGAAAAAATACTACCATAGATTAGTTTTGTCCTCTTCCACTATAAATTGTGATTTGAGTGTCTTTTACTCAGTAGGTGAAACTTTGATGGATACATAACACTTCAAAGCCAATTTACTTTCACTCATATATTTAAGTGAATTTATGTAAATGAGTTATTTAGAATGAAAAGTCATTTCTCATAAAAATATATTTATATTTATCAAGCCTCTGGGATAGCCAGGAGATCAAACCAGTCAATCCTAAAGGAAACCAACCTTGAATATTCGCTGGAAAGATTGATGCTGAATTTTTTGGCCACCTGATGTGAAGAGCCGGCTTATTAGAAAAGACCCTGATGCTGGGAAAGACGGAGGGCAGGAGGAGAAGAGGGTGACAGAGGATGAGACGGTTAGATGGCATCACTGGCTCAATGGACATGAGTTTGAGCAAACTCTGGGAGATGGTGAAGGAGAGGGAAGCCTGGCGTGCTGTGGTCCACGGGGTTGCCAAGAATTGGACACGACTTAGCAACTGAGCAGCAACAACAGTGTTTATCAAGTACCACCTATTTTGGCATTGCAAGGAAACCATCCTTTTGTCCTGAAAACAAGTCTGTAGATATATATCAACCTTTCAGAATATACATGAAGAAATTGAGGCTTAGGGACATTAACAACTTACTTAAGATCTAACAGAGAATGCCAAAGTCTTAATTTGAATTTGATTTCACTGCCTACCAAAAAGAGGGGCAATATAGCCAATAAAGGGCTTCCCAGGTGGCGCTGGTGGTAAAGAACCCGCCTGCCAATGCAGGAGACATAGGAGATGTGGGTTTGATCCCTGAGTTGAGAAGATCACCTGGAAGAGGGCATGCTAACCCACTGCAGTATTCTCTCCTGTAAAATCACATGGACAGAGGAGCCTGGCAGGCTACAATCCACAGGTCACAAAGAGTTGGACAGGCTGAAGCAATTTAGCACACATAGCCAATAAAAATACAGATTAAAATACTGTAGCCTTATATACATCAGTTTGATTGCTTAATGTTCCTTATTACCTGACTGATACATACAGGTTTGTTTTTCTTAAAGTAGACCATGAGAGATGGAAGTAGTTTAGAAGTGATACATTACCATGATTATTTTTATAACATGGAAGAATCCTTCTCCACCTCTCCACCTATCCCCACTTCCTGACAGGAAATCTTCTTGGTATTATAGATCAAAAAGAATCCTATTGAATTATATTTTTGTTTGGACCTACTTTTTGGAGATTGCAGAAGAAATCAGATAATTTTTTTTTACTCGAATGGAGTAAAATTTTTTTCTGTCCACAAAGATGTAGAAAGTTGGATGAAAGAAATCAAATATAATTTTCAGTTTTTCTCCCATGTCACCATATCCACGTCATTGGATGCTTATTTTTGTGCCTATAATACTCTTTTCAATATTTCTACCATTAAAACCAGTCTTTAGGATTCCATTTAAATCTTTCTTTTTCTTTCCTGTGAAACCCCTGCACTATTCCTCAGTCCACCCTTCCTTATCCTACCTGGAAGATGGTTGACTCTCTCTGCAATACCCCAGTGGTTTGCACAATACCTGCATTACAGCTGTCATCAGACCTCTGTGCACATAACTTGTCTGCCTTAAGTGGCAGCCAAAGAGTCCCTTAAGGACTGAAACTCTCTTTTGTTCAGTCTTCTGTTTTTGGTGCTTAACATTGAAGAAATATTTGTCCACTGAAGGCACGAGTACATGGTAGAAAGCAAATGATACGGAGAAATTAACTATAGATCTCAGGAATCTTAATAAAGTGATGCTCATTTATACCTAATCTTCTCATTTTTTTTTTTTACAAGTGTAATCATGTAATTCTTGCAAGGGAAATTTGATGTTAAACTTTTGTTCATTTTTATGTTATTATTATTATCAAGACAAACCATAGGGAATAAGTCATATTACATTATATTCTTAAGATAACACTCAACATAATACATACAAGATAGAACGAGAGGTATCTAGATGGATAAAGTATGTCAAAAGCAAATATTTGTAACACTCCCCCAAAATAACCAAAATTTTGAAAAATATTGAATGATTTCATATGAATAGAAATGCCATACTGAGCACAGCTTTAGTATTAATCAAACTTTCTTATTTGCACTAAATATTTGTTAACAAAACTCAATTACAGCAAAAATGAATATTGAAAGAGAAAAAGAAATATATTTAAAACAAAAAACAATGAATTTGGAGTTCTCTTCAGCCAAATAAAAACCACCATGGGTCTTAAAATAGCCATACACTGGTTTCATCATTTCTGCTGATCACCAAAAAGGCTTCATTTATAGAGCATTAAGCTCATCTGAGTATTACCTTCTGAATCTAGAGATATAGTATAGAAAATTGCTATGACTTGCCTTCTGATAATATCCTTGAAGAAGAACAAAACAACCTGGTCATCAGTAAAAATGAAATCATAAGTATTTCTGGGAATCAGAAGAAGGAAATGTTTTATATTAATTCTTAAGGAAGCATGACTCAGTGCAGTTTTAAGTTTATGTATTCTAAATGTGTTTGTATGGGAAACAGATTGTTTTATGGTAAAAAACAGACTGTTATATAGTAGAAATGCAACAGAGTTGGATAAGGCAAGGCTATTGGTGTTACCTAAGTGATCTCACATATGTCCATTAATCTCAGGTTCAATTTCCTTTTCCATGGATCTCTACCTCACAGAGTTTTTCTTATGGAACAAATGATATAATGCACATTAAACTCATGTGAACTTTAAACTAGAATCCTTGGAAGCTATTACTGTATTCTGTTTATAAATCCACATAAACACATAGACACACAGTATTCACAGGGAATTAAAATATATCCATTGCACGAGCATATGTGCATTCCACAAGTAGTGCCATGTCCTAACAGATTGCTGTCACATTGCATTTGTATCCATAAGCATTAGTGCCATTTTCACATACCTGTTAAGCAATCTTCTGTTATTACTTTGCAACACATCATTTGTGTCTCTCTCTTTACTAACATAAGACCATTATCTTGCCATTCAGCAATGACAGAAAATTCAACTATGATTCCAAATGACACTTTCGTGATCTAAGGGGGGAAAAAAGAAACAACTTTGTTTCTTCTTTTTTAAAAAAAACAGATGTATTCTACATGTACCTTGGATTAGTTTCTGAGAAAAAGTCACAAAACTTATTTAGTGGCACAAACTACTAGGGATTCATTATGTAGGATAGAGGATAGAAGAGATATTTTCTTAAGAAATTTTCATTACTTGTAAATTTTAAAAATATAGACTGTTCTACATGGAGAATTCAAATTGTTACAAGTTTGCATAGGGGAGGAATTTGGGAGGAGGAGTGAAAAAATTTATTAATTTAGTAGCACAATATAAATCCAGGGTTCATTTTTCCAGCTTGTCATCAGGGCAAAATCGGAATGCCTAACAGGCAAAAGGGGTTTTCGTCTAGTTTTTGATGTGGTGGTCTTACTTTCTGTCACAAATTACTATTTACTATCTAAGTGTGACTTTTTCTTTTATTTGTAAATTTATATATGAATATTTATTATCAATTATAGCTAACTTGCATTGAATGATTATTACTAACCATAATATCATCTCATTTGATCATTAAGTGAATATGTCTTAGGTCACATTGATGATTAGGGAAAAAGCATGGATTCGAATCTGTATATACATTTGTATATGAATCCAAACCTTCGGCTCTTAACTACTTTATTTGGCCGATTAGGGTAAAATGGAAAGGTTAAGTCGTAGAAAGCATGAAATTAATCAACAGAATTACAGAATTCTCCAGGCACAAATACTGGAGTGGGTAGCCATTCCCTTCTCTAGGGGATCTTTCTGACCCAGAAATTCAGCCCAGGTATCCTGCATTGCAGGCAGATTCTTTACTGTCTGAGCTACCAGGGAAGCCCAACACTTAAGGATACAATTATCAAATACTGTAAGTTCCCTACATAAATGAGTTCTGTTTCGAAAGCTTGTTTGTAAGATCAGCAAAGTTAACCTAGGTACACAACTAACACCATCGGCTATACGGTACTGTACTATAATAGGTTTATAATGCTTTTCATGCAAATAATGAATAAAAAAATAAAGCATTTTTAATCTTATAATACAGTACCTTGAAAAGTACAATAGAACAGTACAACAGCTGGGTATGTTTGCATCTTTGAAAGTTCCCAACTTGTAGGTTCATATGTAGTGGACTTACTGTGCCCTTTATTGAAGAGTTTCTTTAAAAAAGGGAGAGGGTTCTTGTTATTGCCATTCCTTTGTAAATATTGGGGCTTCCCTGGTGGCTCAGCTAGTAAAGAATCCTCCTGCAATGTATGAGACCTGGGTTCAGTCCCTGGGTTGGGAAGATCCCCTGGAGAAGGGCAAGGCTACCCACTCCAGCATTCTGGCCTGGAGAATTCCATGGACTGTTTAGGACATGGGGTCGCAAAGAGTTGGACATGACTGAGCGACTTTCACTTTCATTTTGTAAATATTAACCTCATAAGTACTCTTAAACTTTGTGGATACAAAGTCACCATCTATTAGCAAATCTGTGTATGTAGGAAGACACACATGGGAACAAGAATACAGAACAATACATACAGCCTGATATACAGAATGAGGAAAGCATGCTCTGGTTCCTGTAGGATCACAGAGATGGCCAAACCATTTGGTGGGGCTTAGGAAAACCTCCAAGGGAATCGATTCAGATCAGAATTGTGAAAGGAAAATTTTCTAGAGGTGTGTAGTAGAAAGGGGAGGTTTGAGAAGGCAGAAAGCACTTAAGGCAGAAGGAACAGAATGTGAAAGAATGGAGGTATGAAAAAAGCAAGATGCATTTAAGACTCGTGGCATGAAGCTCCCTCAAAAGGGAATGAACAGAGACAAGATTTTAAAAGATGGGTGGAGCCAAATCATGGTCTTTATGTCATGTAAATAATTTGGAATTTAGGTTTCAGGCAAGATGGAGTTGTTGAAGGATTTTATATAGCTCTATGAACTGAACAGACTTGTACCTTAGATAGATTATTTAAGTATTAGTCTAAAAGTCTAAAAATATATGTAATGTTGAGATCAAAACCACAGATAGGGAGACAAGGTGACCAAAGTTGCTCAAAGCAGACTAGATTTTAAAAGTAAATGAATTCTTAAACATCAAGAGGCTTAAAAGTAAAACAAAAAAATAATGTTTTGAGCATATGAAGGACAATCTTATATCCAGGTACTGCCTTGGAACCCTATTGTTGCATTTGTATTCCTAATGCCAAAATGACAACAAGGTGTCAGGCACAATCCCGTGTTCCTCTTGTTCTTTTTACCAGTTAAAAAGATAAAATTCTCTTTTGCCATTATAATTCTCAGCTGAAAGACATTTTTCATAGAATAAGGCTTTAGTTTCTTAAGTTATTTAATAAAATGAGACTTAGATTTGATATCATGAGAATGATGGAATAGACAAATTATTTACATACTATCTTCATTGTCTAAGTCAAATAATAAAAGAATGAAGACAGATTTTTAAATGATGAATTTTCAAATAAGAAAAAGTGATAAGAAAATTTGATTATCTGTAGCATATACTTTAATAAACACAAAAGACGCAGTGCTGTAGCATCAAAAGTATAATTCCTATTACCATACATACCAGTTAGAAGGTTATCAGTAAACATACAGTAAGAGAACTTTCCATTACATTTTGATAGTAATTAACTCTGTGATACACCATTAAGTTGATAGACCTATTAAGATAATTATTTAATCATTAAGGTACCATTGTTTAAAAGGTATCTAAAATGATCATGATGAGAGTGACTATGATATAAAGGACAGTTTATTGTTAAAGTCAAAAGAATTAATTGGACAATAAATAAAACATGGAACTTTATAATACATTTTCAATAGTAAATCTAACTTTGGCACCTTGGTTTAAGCAGGAAAAAAAGGCCTGTGACACTAAATAAATGTTATCTTAAATCCTATTGTTTTGCTGTTTTATTTGTATTTAATTTCTACATTTGTTTTGAGATTTAATTAGAAATTATAAGCACAAGGGATTTATGCTTAGTGTTATCTAATGTGATAAAATTTTAAATAAACACTTGGTGTTTGTAGAATTTTTTTCCCTGGAAGGAGACACAAACTACTGATGTTGTGCAAAGCAGTGTTTCTTATGATGAGGGTTTAAATTGAGATATTTATGGAAAAGTCGGTAATGATCTTGTTTTATTGCTTGGAAACTGAATGGATAAATTCAATTTTTTACTTCCAGCAGAGAAAATCTCTCTCTTTGGCCACCCATAGTATAGCCACCATTATTTTCAGTATGAAGAATATAGAGATAAAAGCCATAGTCCTGCTCTGGAAAAATACAGAAGTTCTGTGTGCTCTGTGTTCACAGTATGAAGTGAAGCACATGTTGCTCCAGGATTTTATCCCAAGGTTGCTTCAGAAATCCCAAGTGATTGGAAGCTCAGCAGAGGTATTTTCATCGTTTCTCTCTAAATCAGCAAAAAATTTTCCCTGCTAGTCACTATTTCCTTTATAATATTAAAAATACAAGAGGCAATAGCCTAAAACAGCCTTCAGGCAACTTGAAATATTTACTAAGCCCTAACACTTTCTCCAATCTTGAGTATTCCTAGGAGAGACACAGGTAGCCAAGTACAGAAGAAATCACAGCTCTCTCTTAATCAGCCAAGGAGAACTGATGACTATGCTCAGATAAATGGATAAAACCCACCACAAATTGTAAAGTAATTAGCCTCCAATTAAAATAAATTAATCAAAAAATACAAGTAATAGTTAAAATTGTTTCTTCCAATTTTGAAGCCAAAGGAGAAAAATAAAAGATTAAAATATAGAAAAATGGATATTTGTCTTAAAAACTGATTTGGTTTATGGTCACATGTAACTTATGTTTATTTTAAATAATATTTTTAAATATATCTATTAAAGGTTTTGGATAAGAACTATTTTCCCTTTCTATTTTAGTAAATATGGGCTTTGATAAACATTTTAAAGTATAACAAAGGAATAAAGAAGAGAGGGAAGAAAGAAGAAAAAGGAGAGAGGTAGGGAGAAAAGAGAAGGAAGGGAATAAAGAGAGGAAGAGCCAGAGAGAGAGGAAGAGTGATACATATCAATAATAGGAATGGCTTATATCTAAATAGACATATCTTGAAAGTGTAATAATATAAAATCCCCCTCATCTTCATCTTTAAATTGGCAGAGCAAAGAGGAGCACAGTTACTTGTTTTAAGCTATCACCGGAGATGTTTTCCTGGAGCTCATATCCAAACTTATTCCAGTTCTGGTATTTATTACTTGGTCTTAATATTTCTGTTTTCAGTTTCCTGATCAGAAAAATAGGCATGGAAAGGAATCTAACTCATAGAAAGAAAAAGAGGATTAAGAGTTAATGCATGTAAAGCGCTTCAACCACCACCTGGCATGCACATAATGAATAAAAGTTTATTATTATCATTATGTTATTTATTGAATGGCCATTATGAACAGAACACCATCCTGGTGGCTAAATGGAGCTCCTGGAAAATTGGCAGTCAACCTCCCCACCCTCCAGGGCCAAGACACACTGCTTTGGAACCAACGGTGTGATGAAATGTTTTACAGGGTAGATCTAGCTGAACTAATTACCACCTACACCCATCTGTGCCATTTGGGTCCTAGCCAAAACATCACATGTTATTGTGTAGATATGGGCATATTCTGTCATAGGTTTGATTTAAAATAGCTGTTTCAGAAGCTTATCTGACTAGTAACTGCATCAGAACCTCCTGGGGAACTTAGGAAGAATGTAAATACGTAGGTCCCACCCACAAAGAATATAGATCTGGAATCTTTAAAGATTGTACAAAAATGTCATTTATGTGCGTATTACTCATCCCCAGACATAGAGCATGTGGGACAGTGGAAAGCATTTCGATTTACATGCTAAAGAAGACCCAGAACACACATTCACATTATTTAAGTGGAAAGGAAATAACTCCATATCATTTTATGACTCACAGGGCACTGCTTGGCCCTGACGTTAAAAGGCAGCACCTTTTAGTGAAAGCTCTGCAGCCAGGCAGGCGGGGTTAAATCTGACTCCTCCATTTAGCAGCTGTGTGAACATGGGCATGTTCCTTAAACCCTCTGTGTCCCAACTCCTCCTGTGCAAGAGAAATACTATAATCATAGGGCTTATCTCATTGGTTGTTGTGAAAATACTTGAAACACTACCTAGCTATAGTACACCTTCAATAAATGTCAGGTATCATTATTAATATCAGGAATTACTACTATTAATCTAATAATAATAAGTCCAGGACAAATAGCCAGTGTGTGCTTGGCAGTCAGGGGTTTTCCCTCTTCTATTTATATTTTCAGTAATTTTATGAACTAGGAAGTCCTTCTTTTGTAGCTGTTCCTGAAAGTAAGCTCACCAAAAAAAAAAAAAAAAAGGAGTTAATATGGAAAAAAATTTTCAGTAGCTCAGGAATTGATCTTTCCACATATTCTTTTTAATCTGGCATGTTTTAAAGTAACACAAGAGAGAGAATTGCATAGCAAATACCAAGCATTTATTATGGGTAATTTTTAAAAAAATCAAAGAAAAATGCAAAGAAATGATCAAAATGGGTAAAAGTAGAGGCAAAAATCAGTGGAATGGAAAAGAAATGAATCAGTAAATCACTCTTTAGAATGAATTCCATTTTCTCTATGTGGATTTGTATTAAAAACAAAAAAGGGAAACAATCTGTTTGCTAAAAGTACACAGAAAGTCCGACTCATCCCTGCCTAATAGACTCCAAAGAATTCACATATCCTCTTTGTTAATATAGAAAATCCCTCAATTAATCTCTGCCTAATAAACTAATGTGAATCAGAAATTGGGGAGTTACTTTAGTGAGATTACACTCCATGTGAAATGCTTCTTCACAAACACCCTTCACACTTCAGGCCCATAAATTATTAATGTCTGTTATGGTTGTTAGGGGCAATGTACAGAAATATATCCAGATTCCAAAATCTCAAATAAAAGGAAATGGTTAAAAATGAAAGCGAGAGAAAGGAGGAGACCATTATATTGGTTTGGAGAGAGTTGATGCAGCTCTACCTCTCCATCACGGATTTGAAAGATCTGAAGGACATACAGATGGATGAATAATTCAGATCTCATTTATTAGTCCACTGACCCTAAACATGGCTTCATAAAAATGAAAATAACGTTATTCTCCCACGTCATCCTCTGTAGAATGGAATATGTGTATGTATCTGGGTAGAATTTTTGTGATGTAGTTTGCCCCAGCACATTGTATACGCATATATTTGCATGTCATACATTTGGAAGAAATGTTGAGACAAGCAATTTCAATAACATATATAAAGGAGCACCTTTTGCCTCTTACAGGCAGATGACTTGGGCCTGTGGAAAAAAAACAATGCTGATTATCATGTAACAACTGGTTACCTGGCAACTAGAAACTAGACAATGTAGCAATACAGTTCTACCTCCTTAGTCTAGGATTGACACAAAGGCAATTGTCACCAATGCATCTGCAGGGTTATATTCTGGAAGATTATGAGTTTTCTTCCATGGTCTGTTCTAACAGCTTAAAGCTTTCACACTGCATTTTCTAGCTTGGGAAATAGAGTAGTTCGTGACGCTACATGCATGCTCAGTCATGTCAGACTCTGCAACCCCATAATCTGTAGCCTGCCAGGCTCCACTATGCATGGAATTTTCCAGGCAAGAATACTGGAGTGGGTTGCCATTTCCTACTCCAAATTGGTGATGCTATTAACCAAAATAGAGAGTCTAGGAAAAGGAATACATTTGTTCGGTATAAGATAAAGATCATTCTTTGAACTGCTTGAGTTTGAGATGTCTCTGGGTCACCAATGAGAAGACTATTAGGAAGCTGAAAATTTTGCTGTTATGGGGGTAAAAATATTAACATGTATACTACTGTGACCGTTCATTTGAAAGTCACTTTATCTACAGTAATATTAGGTAATCTGTTATTTCCTTTATTGGCAGGTTCTGTCTCACTGCCTTCTTTGGGTTAGTTCTCCTTGCCCGATGTTCAAGTGTTTTTCAATAAATTAAATAACAGAGCATTAAAACTGAAATTTTGGCTATGACCCTTTGAGAATAGATAACTAGCTACCAAAGGCATTTGTAATATACAGTTTCCTATTCAAAAATAGATGTGTGAAAAATACATGTAAGACTCTTGTGTAAGAGAATTCTTACTTCCATTTTAGTTATATAAAAGGGCTGAAAACAAAAACTGCCAAAGAATTGTGAGTGAGGCTCTTGTTTTGAGAGAGTGCTACTCTGGTTTCTATTTCGCTCCAGTGGGTGACCTACAATGTGGGTGGGGAATTTAATATGTGTCTCCTGTAGAACAATGCACTACTAATTAGGAGGCTAAACTAATGAGCTAGTGATAGTAGACTAAAGGACCAAGACATAAATGACTACACTCTAGGATTTTCTGAAACAAAAGATCTGTATTTCTGTGGGCCAGACAAGGCCTTCAAACCCAGCAGAAAGAAAGCTGGCGGGCTTATCACATCCTGTCCACATAACTCTTAAAGGACAAAAACTGCTGTTAACAGAAGGGTGTTAAAGGTATCCTCAGATTCCCAGGGAATGAAGAAGGAATAAACACGAAGCTGAAGATGATTTTATCACCCTCAAAAGAGCAATGCAAGTGAGAACTCTCTCAAGATAAACAACGTGCCTGTGGGATGCGCCTCATCTAAAAAGTGTCAAAACCAGATCACCACAACTATCCTAGGCAATAACTATGTCTTAGCTCTCTTTACCTCATTACTCTCTCAGCTTTCATTCCAAGGAAGCCAGGAATCTTGATTCATAAGATGGGTAAGGAGAGGGAAAATGGTGAACTAATGGAAAGATATCGAATCTTTCCCCTATAAAGTCTTCCCCTTTGCAACAGGCCCAACATAGAAGAAAAGAGGAAAAGCCACAACCTTCTATCACATTTGCTGTCATATTGTAACAAAGAACAGAACATTGTAATTATAGAATTGGAAATTCTTTTCTGCAACTAAAAATTACTGCACACCTTTGTATTTCCTGGTGGCTGAGATGGTAAAGAATCTGCCTGCAATGCAGGAGACGCAGATTGGATCCCTAGGTTGGGAAGATCCCATGGAGGGGGGCATGGCTCCCCACTCCAGTGTTCTTGCCTGCAGAATTCAATGGACAGAGGAGACTGACAGTCTACACCCATGAGGTCGCAAAGAGACAGACACGACTGAGTGGCTAACACTTTCACTTCTCACTTTTTTGTATTTCCTTAAGAGAAATCTTACTGTCTGCCCAAATGTTCATTCAGGGTCAGGAGCGAAATTAGCCCCAGTGAGCAGATACACAGGAACTATGGAAGACCAAATAAGTTGCAGTGCTTGTTCAGTGTCCTTGTTACCATGACAATCTCCTCACATGATAAGAAGTCTGAGGATTCTTGAGTGATCTGGTCCACGGCCCACCCCAGGCCATATCTTCTCCTCTAGCTTTCCTGATTTACCCAGTCTCTGCCCACATACAAATGATGCAAGATGAGCATTTTGCAAGTGTGCCTTTTCCATTTTTTTCAGTTTCTATTAAAAAATAATCCTTTAGTGAATTTAAACCTACTTCCCTGAACCTTCTATCATGTTGCCCTTATTTCTGCCTTTTCTAGTTACACACAATAAATTAAGTGCCTCTTTCATATGATAGCTCTTAAGGTTCTTGCAAAGAGCCATCATTATACAGTTTTTTTCCAGCCTGCTATGCTCCACATTAAACAATTCTAGTTTCCCTGCTCCTACTCAGTACTTTTCATCACTTTCACAGACAGATGTCAACAGGTTAGAAAGCATGCCGCCTCTCCCAAAGACAAATGAATAGCACTTGTTCTGCAACTATGAGCTATAGTGGACATTTTCATAATGATATACTGATATGCCTTACAAATTTAAGATTTTTGATAAAATGGTAGATCTCTGGAGTTAATAGTCAAATACTTATTTATGAGAACTGAATGCCAGTTCTTCATTTCCCCTGTTCTGTGTGGGCCTTCCTAGAGTAATGCTCTTGGCCTCTTGCCCATCGCTTACTCATGCATCCCAGGAGGATGTGAGCTGCCAATTTCATGAGTGATGACCATTGCTTTAGTTTTTATAACAATAATCTATTAATAGGTCATAGGCAGTGGGAATTAAGTCTCTTCCCTCTCAGCCCAATACTAGGAAAAGACAAGGAGTTGGAGAAAACCAAATTTTCCTTGGGGTAAACGGTGCTAATACATAGTCTGACAATAAGGCAAGAATGAGAGCTAGCTGGTGGGGAGGAGAGAGACTAGAAATAACATTTTATGATCGTTTTCTAAGCCATATTTTTCAAACAGAATTAACTGTGATACTCCCATCAAATTTTATTAATTACTAGTGAAGAAAGATGGAGAAGGCAATGGCACCCCACTCCACTACTGTTGCCTGGAAAATCCCATGGACAGAGGAGCCTAGTGGGCTGCAGCCCATGCGGTCACTAAGAGTCTGGCACCACTGAGCGACTTTCCTTTCACTTTTCACTTTCATGCATTGGAGAAGGAAATGGCAACCCACTCCAGTGTTCTTGCCTGGAGAATCCCAGGAATGAGAGTGCCTGGTGGGCTTCCGTCCATGGGGTTGCACAGAGTCAGACATGACTGAAGTGACTTAGCAGCAGTGGAGAAAGAATGGGCATTAATTTCTGTTGTTGTTCAGTTGCTCAGCTGTGTCTGAGTCTTTGCGACCCTATGGACTGTAGCATGCCAGGCTTCCCTGTCCTCCATTATCTTCTGGAGTTTGCTCAAACTCATGTCCACTGAGTTGGTGATGCCATTCAACCATCTCATTCTCTGTCACCCCGTTCTCCTGCCCTCAATCTTTCCCAGCATCTGAGTCTTTTCCAAAGAGTCAGCTTTTCCATTAGGTTGCGAAAGTATTGGAGCTTCAACTTCAGCATCAGTCCTTCCAAAGAATAATAGGATTGTTTTCCTTAAGGATTGCCTGGTTTGATCTCCTTGCTGTCCAAGGGACTCTCAAGAGTCTTCTCCAGCACTACAGTTCAAAAGGATCAGTTCTTCAGTGCTCAGCCTACTTTATGGTCCAACTCACATCTATACAAGACTCTTGGAAAAATCATAGTGGGTTTTTATTAGCCCCTAAAATCTCAGTATTTGGTCCTCTGATTTGGTGTTTAGGAAAAAAGATTATGAATTGTATTTGGAGAATGCTTAAGGACTTAGACTTAAGTAAACTTGAACCACAAGGGACTTTGACACGGACTGACCACAGTAGCTAATTGTGGCTAATACTTATTAGCTGGGGGCTTCCCTGGTGGCTCAGTGGTAAAGAATCCACCTACCTATGCAGGAGATGAGACACAGCCTCAGTTCCTGGGTCAGGAAGATTCACTGGAGAAGAAAATGGCAACCCATTCTAGTATTCTTGCCTGGGAAATCTTGTGGACACAGGAGCCTGGCAGGCTACAGTCCGTGGGGTTGCAAAAGATCAGACATGACTTAGCAACTAAACAACAACTTATTAGCTGAGGTTATTTTTAATGGGTTAGAGTGTTTTGAAAATTCAAGATAACAAAGCATTAATGTGTGATCCTCAGCAAATAACCTTGAAATATACAGGTATAACTTTTATCTAAACAGCACAGCTGAGGCAGATTTAATTATATAGCAAAGAGTGTTTGTATAGATGAGCTTTTTAAGAATTAGGAGAATGACTTTTTAATGACTTATTTTTCTCAGTGTGATTTGCAGACAAGAAGGCCAGGCCTGCAAAGGCAGTTGAGTTATGCTAATGTCACAGAGCACTAATAAGACTTCAGGTTCACACTGCTAGTGCCATGCCTAGGTAGAGCACACCATTAGCTGGAGGCTTCCCTGGTGTCTCAGTGGTAAAAAAAATCCATCTACCAATGCAGGAGATGAGATACAGCTTTAGGCCCTGGCACTAGCAGTGTGAACCAGAAGAGTAAGGTACCCAATAGGTGAAAGATACCCATGGTCCACTTTTCTCAGTTCTTAGGATTTAATATATTAAAAGAACAAAATGTCAGTGATTTGGTCTTTTTCATTCCGTCTCTGCCTGTGACCATGAGAACATGATACTGGAAAATGAATCTTTGGGGAACCAAAACTTCTCTCAGATGTGCTGTTTCTACAGCTAGAGGGAAAGCAGAAGGGGATAAAGAATTAATTATTGTATCACCTGATCTTTTTGTCTAAGCTAAAATGAGGGCAAAATAAACAAACAAAAAATGAGAAAACATGTCCTCACTAGACATGCAAAAAGGAAATGATAAAGGGAGTTCTTCAGACAGAAGAAAAATAACCCCCAATTAAGAAGCATGTAAATTCAGGAAGAGATAGCAAGCAATGGAAATTGCAACCACATGGGATAAACCAAAATAAATCAACTCAAAAAAATGTATCACAGTATAATTGTTATTGTTGTTTTGTCACTAAGTTGTGTCCAACTCTGGCTTCTCTCTCCATAGGATTTCCCACGCAAAAATACTGAAGTGGGTTGCCATCTCCTTCTCCAGAGTATCTTCCCAACCCAGGGATGGAAATCCATGTCTCCTGCATTGGCAGAGGGATTCTTTACCACTAAGCCACCTGGGATTGAATATTGTTGTATTGAAAGCTGCTCAGTTGTGTCCGACTCTTGGCAAGCCCATGAACTATACAGTCCTTGGAATTCTCCAGGCCTGAATACTGGAATGGGTAGCCTTTCCTTTCTACACGGGATCTTCCCAACCCAGGGAACCAACCCAGGTCTCCCACATTACAGGCAGATTCTTTACCAGCTGAGCCACCAAGGAAGCCCAAGAATACTGGAGTGGGTACCCTATGCCTTCTCCAGTGGATCTTCCTGACCCAGGAATTGAACCAGGGTCTCCTGCATTGCAGGTGGATTCTTTACCACTGAGCCACCTGGGAAGCCCCGCATTATTAGACTGGATAAAATAGTCAAACTTTATGACATGCTATTGTAAGAAAACCACCTTATATACACAAATTACAAAAAAATGTAAAAATAAAAAGGATATACATTAACCAATAATAAACTTGTATAACTATTAGTAATATCAAAAACAATTTCAAGGCAGTGCGGGAGATAAAGATATTTCTCAATGATAAAGAACAGTAGACCAGGAAGGTATTATTTTCATCTGCATCAAGTAAACCAAATACATAGAAATAGATCCAACAATATATTCAGTGAAAAATTTAAAATATTATTGGGAAGAAATTTTTAAATCTAAATAAATAAACATAGGTTGCTCATGGAGTAGAAGCCTCAATATTATAGAGATATCAGTTCTCCCCAAATTGATTTTTAGATCCAGTGCAATCCCAATCACAATCCTGAAAGTTGTTTTTTTTTTTTTTAAGACAATGACAAGTTGATTCTAAAACTTACATGGAAAATAAAGGCCAAGAATAGCAAACATAGTCTTGAAAAAGAAAAAATCTATAAGATTTATCCAAATATCATGGCTTACTATAAAGTGGTAACAATTTAAATAGTATGCTATTGCTAAATGCAGTTAAAAAATACCAGTGTAATATATAGAAAAATAAAAAGACACATGACCTAGAAGAGAGAGTACAGACACGTACCTACATAAATGTGATTCTCTTGCCTATAACATAGGTAATGCTACAGTGTGGTGAAGAAAAGGTAGTCTTTTCAGTAAATCATCTGGGTCAGTATATGTTGAAAACTAAAGTTAGTCTTACACTAAACACAAGTATCATTTCCAGATGGATCATAAACCCCACTGTGAAACATAATACAATAAAGATTTTAGAAAAATATTTTCAAGAATTTGCATATTCTTGCATTTTACTTAAATTACTTAATAAGGACACAAAACAGTAACTGTGAAGGAAAAAATAATTGGACTATGTTAAAGCTTTGACGAGTTTAATAAGACACCTTTAAGATAGTCAAAACCATGCTACATGGAAGCAACCTAGATGTTCCTTGACAGATGAGTGGATAAAGAAGGTGTGGTACATATATATAATGAAATATTACTCAGCCATAAAACGGAATGAATTTGAGTCAGTTGTAGTGAGTTGGATGAACCTGGAGCCTCTTATGCACAGTGAAGTAAGTCAGAAAGAGAAAAACAAGTATCGTATATTAACACGTATACATGGAATCTAGAAACATGGTGCTGACGAACTTAGTAGAGAACAGACTTGGGGACTCAGTGGGGAAGCTGAGGGTGGGACAAATTGAGAAAGTAGCATTGACATAGATACACTATCATGTGTAAAATAGATAGATAGTGCGAAGTTGCTATACAACACAGGAAGCCCAGCCTGATGCTTTGTGATGACCTAGAGGGTGGAGTTGAGGGGACATGGGGGAGGTTCAACGGGGAGGAGATACATATCTATCTATCTATCTATATGACTATCTGTGCTGTTGTATGGCAGAAACCAAGAAAGCACTGCAAAGCAAATTTACACATGAAACTAATTTACACATCCACCAATTAAAACATCAAAATAAAAAAGTCATGCTACAAAGTAGGAGAGAATATTTGTAAGATATATACTGACAAGATTAATATACAAAAATATATAGAATTTCTATAAATCAGTTAAGGCAATGGCAGAAATGTGCAGAAGACTTCACAAAAGAATCTCTCTAAATGGCCATAAGCATACAGAATAATGCTAAATATGATTATGTATGAGGAAAAATAAAAACAACCACAAAATATTCATGGCCAGTTGATTTTTACCTAATGGGCCAAGAAAATTCACTGGGTTGAAAGAGTGGTCTGTTGAATAAGTGGTACTGAAACAACTGGATATCCACAAGCAAAAGTATAAAGTTGGAACCCTACTTCACACTGTATACAAGAATTAGCTCAAAATGGATCAGAGATCTAAATGGAAGTGCTAAAACTATAAAATTCTTCGATTAAAAACAGAAGTGCAAGGGGGAATTGATCAAGGTCATGGAGGAGGATGATCTAGTTCCTGCCACAAACACATCAAATACATCTACACGTGGAATAGTGCCCACTGAAAACTGACAGAAACTCTGCAACCAATGCGGTAAAAAAAGATTAACATGAAATCAGATAGGAAGGGAAGGGAAGGGATCAGGTTGGGACCTGTGCTTCTGGGAAGGGACTGAGAAGAACAAGGAGATCTGCCCTGGGGAGTAAGCAGTTCAAGCCACACACTGGGCATCGTAGTCCTGGCATCGAACCCAGGGAAGGCAAGCCCCCTCATTGGTTGGAGGGCTGCAGGAATGAACAAGAGGGCTGTAGGAAGCCTGCCCCTGAAGAGGGCATGAACGCTGGCTGGCTCCTGAGGCAGGGCACAGAGGGTGTTGGGCTGAGGACTACTCCATTATCTGCCTGGTTTCCCATGATGGCCCTGGCACATGCCCAGTCTGAACTGAGCAAATGTTCCAGCCCCGCTGACTTCACCTCACAGCTGGAATTAGCACTGCCATGGAGGGGGAGAGACCTTGGCCATGGGACGCAGGGGTGACTTGGTCTCATGGTGGCATCTGAACACAGCGGGGGCAGCCATTATGGGTGCTTACAAGCTCATCAGGATGGGTCCCGATCTCTGATGCTGGCTGGACCATCACAGTCTCCACTGACACACATCAAGAGCCCACACAGGCCTTGCCTGCCCAGCAGCAGGATTTCACAACAGGATGGGGTGGCAATGGCTGGGGGAGTGAATGATTGTGAGGGACCAAGGAGACTCAGATGCAGGAGGGGCTGGCACCTGCACAGGTGGCATGCTGGAAGCAGCCCAGACCTCTGTCTGGACAACCTGGTATAGCCCACGTCCCCTCATGGGCCCCTCTTGCTCTAGTACTGCTCCCCTTAATGCTTTTGAACTGTGGTGTTGGAGAAGACTCTTGAGAGTCCCTTAGACTGCAAGGAGATCCAATCAGTCCATCCTAAAGGAGATCAGTCCTGAGTGTTCATTGGAAGGACTCATGTTGAAGCTGAGACTCCAATACTTTGGCTACCTGATGTGAAGAGCTGACTCAGTTGAAAAGACCCTGATGCTGGGAAAGATTGAGGGTAGGAGGAGAAGAGAATGACAGAGGATGAGATGGTTGGATGGCATCACCGACTCAATGGACATGGGTTTGGGTGGACTCTGGGAGTTAGTGATGAACAGGGAGGCCTGGCGTGCTGTGGTTCATGGAGTCTCAAAGAGTCGGACACAACTGAGCGACTGAACTGAACTGAACTGGGACAAGAGTGCTGGTGCTGGGAGAAGGGAGACCATATACTGAAAGGGAATCCATCCAGTTTGCCCAACCCTCAAGGCTACTGCTCCATCAACTTGGGACCTGTCCTGCCTGCTATAGGGCAGTGATGGCCACTGAACAGAAGGGAGGCCCCATCTCAGCTGGCTCTGGCTTTAGTTCCTTCATCTTTGGCCCCACCTCATACTAAGGTGAAAGTTGCCAGTGCACCCTGAGGAAAGACACGACTTCTGTTCACATCAAATCCATCTCTCCCACCAAAGGTACTGGGTATACACAGACTGGGCTTCCCAGGTGGCTCAGTGGTAAAGAGCCCACCTGCCAATGCAGGAGCTGCAGGAGATGCAGTTCAATCCCTGGGTCGGGAAGATCCCCTGGAGAAGGAAATGGCAACCCACTCCAGTATTCTTGCCTGGAGAATCCCATGGACAGGGGAGCCTGGTGGGCTACAGTTCATGGTGTTGCAGAGAAGACACCACTGAGTGACTAACATAGACATCATTTCCAGTATCTCAGCCACTGATGTCAAAAGACTCTTTGGAAAAGACCCTGATGCTGGGAAAGATTGAAGACAAAAGGAGAAGAGGGTGGCAGAAGATGAAATGGTCAGACAGCATCACTGACTCAATGGACATAAATTTGAGCAAACCCTGAGAGATAGTGAAAGATAGAGGAGGCTCGTGTGCTGCAGTACATGGGGTTGCAAAGAGTCGGACATGACTTAGCGACTGAACAAAAATAATCAATCACTTGGTGACATTTTTGGACCAGAGATGACAACGATCAGACTTTATGGAGAAATTTATTAAAGACTATCCCTTCAAATTGAAAAATAATTTAATAATATACTCTTGTAATAGTTGACAATTAATTTCAAATGTTTTTAAGTATATTGGTCATTTGATTTTTTCATTACTATCTATGGCCACGATATTCAATGTCCCTGATTCTCTCCTGCTAAAAAACTTAGCAAGTCTCCAAACTGGAAATGAGAATAAAGAGACTTGATTTTTCTTAGTGAGTTGATGCTGGTCCCTGGGGATTACCAGTCTTTTTCTAGACATTCTTATAGAACTCCAAATATTAAAGAGACTGAGTTCAGAATTATTTGCCTAAAGTTTTAAGAATCTATATTACCGTATGTGAAAACTTGGAATTTACTCATCTCCAGCTTTGAGGGTGTTTCCAAATAGTAATAATCAGCATGTTTCCATGTTAATCTGTATATGTGCAAAGGAGTTTAAATTTTCATTTAATCCCTGTCTTTATAATCAGCTACTACCTCTGATCATTCATGCTTATACTAAAATAAATAATTTTGATATTTATAATATTACAAGATGTGCATCTCCTTAAGGGGATTAAAAAATCTTTTTATTAGCTACTAAATTTTTTACACTCATAACAGTCCACAACATTTTTCAAGGCTGAATTCAATTCCAATTCCCTGCCTTCACATTAAAGCCTACATAAACTGCTCCATATGAATAGTTATTTAATATTTTATTAGAGCTTTTAATTTTACTATCCCCCTCAGTAAGTTATTCCCCTGCTTACAAATGTTATGGTCAAAAAATTCTTCCCAAGAGCTAATATGATTTTCCATTCTGTGTTTCCTACCATTCTAAAAAGACTAGTTACATCTTTCCTAGGCCCCTGCCCATTCTTCTCTAACAAATACTATTTCTTTATGTCCCCCTTCCCATTTCTAATACCAACTGTTCCCATAAACTCACAAGCAGAACCTGCGCTAACTGAGCAGAGCATATATGCTAAGATCATCAGTATAGAATCAGAAAACCGGGTTCAGCCTAACTCTTGAGTATAATTTTAAATTACTTAAATTCTGGTATCATTATAATAATATTACAATAGAGATAATATTTATTATCTATTCTATAAGGTTATCATGTAGATTATATGATACAGAATATGAAGTCAATACTTACTTGTACTAAAGCTCAATAGTGTTATCGTTATTCCTGTAGTAGTTAAAATGTTTTTGGTGGCAATAAAATAGCCAATATTATTAGTCAATAAAATAGCTAGATTAATTAAAAAGGGGGAGGGAAGGGAAGAGTATTTGAATGACACAGTGGAAAAATTTGAAAATCGGTGCTTTATATACACAGCAATTAGGACCACTCAGGGGCCACAGCTGCAGGGGTCTAGTGCCATCAGCATTCATGGCACACAATACCAAATATGTTCTAGGTCTTCATTCTAAGATTCAAATTTGAGGAGACAGCATCTTATTGCTCCAATATGCTTCAGGATATTTAGTACTCCTGTATCCATGCCCCTAGAACAGGAATACACAGACATCATCACTAGAGATCCTCTCCTCTGTATGAAGCTAGCACCAAAAAAGGGGGCACTGGGCAGCTGCCCCTCCTGCTGCTGTCTTCCATTATATATGTAGTCTTCTCTTATGTGTATATACATATAATGTAAAGAGATAGAGGAAAACAATAGACTGGGAAAGACTAGAGATCTCTTCAAGAAAGTTGGAGATACCAAGGGAACATTTCATGCAAAGATGGGCACAATAAAGGACAGAAATGAAAAAGACCTAGCAGAAGCAAAAGAGATTAAGAGGAGGTGGCAAGAATACACAGAAGAACTGTACAAAAAAGGTCTTAATGACCTGGATAACTATAACTGTCATGGTGTGCTTACCCACCTAGAGCCAGATATCCTGGAGTGTGAAGTCAAGTGAGCCTTAGGAAGCATCACTATGAACAAAGCTAGAGGAGGTGATGGAATTCCAGTTGAGCTATTTCAAATCCTGAAAGATGATGCTGTGAAAGTGCTGCACACAATATGCCAGCAAATTTGGAAAACTCAGCAGTGGCCACAGAACTGGAAAAGGTCAGTTTTCATTCCAATCCCAAAGAAGGGCAATGCCAAAGATTCTTCAAATTACCACACAGTTGCACTCATTTCACATGCTAGCAAGATAATGCTCAAAATCTTTCAAGCTAGGCTTCAATAGTACATGAACCAAGAACTTCCTGATGTACAAGCTGGATTTAGATAAGGCAGGCAAACCAGACACCAAATTGCCAATATCAGCTGGATCATGGAAAAAGAAATATAATTGCAAACATACATCTACTTCTGCTTCATTTGACTACGTGAAAGCATTTGTATAGATCACAACAAACTGGAAAATTCTTAAGGAGATGGGAATACCAAAACCACCTTATCTGCCTCCTGAGAAACCTGTATGCAGGTCAAAAAGCAACAGTTAGAACCATACATGGAACAATGGATTGATTCAAAATTGGGAAAGGAGTACATCAATGCTGTATATTGTCACCCTGCTTATTTAACTTCCTTGCAGAGTACATCATGCAAAATACCAGGCTGGATGAAGTGCAAGCTGGAATCAAGATTGCCAGGAGAAATATCAATAACCTCAGATATTCAGATGACATCACAATAATGGTAGAAAGCAAAGAGGAATGAAAGATACTCTTGATGAGGTGAAAGAGGAGAATGAAAAGCCTGGCTTAAGACTCAACATTCAAAAAACTAAGATCATGGCATCTGGTCCCATCACTTCATGGCCGGTAGATGGGGAAACAATGGAAACAGAGAGAGACTTTATTTTCTTGGGCTCCAAAACACTGCAGATAGTGACTGAAGCCATGAAATTAGAAGATGCTTGTTCCTTGGAAGAAAAGCTATGACAAACCTAGACAGCATATTAAAAAGCAGAGATGTCACTTTGATGACAAATGCACATATTGTCAAAGCAATGGTTTTTCCAGTAGTCATGTAACAGATGTGAGATTTGAACCAAAAAGAAGGCTGAGAACCGAATAATTGATGCTTTGAACTGTGGTATTGGAGAAAACTCTCCAGAATCCCTTGGACTGCAAGGAGATCAAACCAGTCAATCCTAACAGAAATCTTTCATCAGATTAGAATATTCATTAGAAGGACTGATGCTGAAGCTGAAGCTCCAATACTTTGGCCACCTGATGTGAACAGCTGACTCATCGGAAACGACCCTGACGGTGGGAAAGATTGAGGGCAGGATGAGAAGGGGCGACAGAAGATGAGACGGTTGGATGGCATCATGGACTCGAAGGACATGAGTTTGAGCCAACTCCGGGAGATGGTAAAGGACAGGGAAGCCTGGTGTGCTGCAGTCCATGGGGTCATGGAGAGTCAGACACGACTGAGTGACTGAAGAGCTACAACTACCACTTTTACAAGTTTTACTACTGCTGGCACTACATCTCCTTTATCATTATTGGCAAAGCCATTCTCACACTTTATCTAGAATCAATTAAAACCAGATAGTAAGGACTACAAAAATGCTTGCCCCACAGATCATGCTGGGCTGAAAAATTGTCATTGTTGTCCCTTGTGATACCATAAAGAAAGAAAAGAAAATCACATTAAAAGATTTATTTGGAAAAATTTATCTCTATCATTTTAAAGAACAATAATTCTATTCACAGACATGAATAAGGCTAATGCACCAAACCTGAAAAAATGCATAACAATGATAACTAGCTTTTAGAGACTTTGCTATGCCCTCTAATTTGCACATTATTTCTGACTTTACCTTAACACAGTCTAAACAATGTTAAATTTATGCATCATTTCTGCCTCTACCTGGCATAGTATTGCAAATATGTGTTTATAAAATAAGACAATTAAGGTAGGTTTAAATGATCCAATTTGGATTAAATTATTTATTTAAATCATTATTTACTTAAACAAGTAAGTTGCTATGGCTATTACATTTCTTTGGGTAAATATTGCCAAGCACTTTCAGCAATATTTACCAGAATAAATATTGATAAATAAACATGTACCTGATAGATAACTATAAGGTATAATTATAATTAGGAAACTATAACTAGAAAATAGGAAATTAAAATGATTGATCTAGTATTGTCTTTACTATTTCCCCTAATTGAAGGGCACCTTGCTGGTACACTAAGGAAAAATTCCTTTTTGATGGATTAATCCTATTAAGAGTAGCAGCTAAAATGCAAGGTGGGGGGAAGAATTAGCAGGTGAGTAAGAAATTATTCACAATTGAGTATACACATTTTCCTTGATTTATGATGGAGTTACATCTCCATCCTAAGTTGAAAAAATCCTAAGTTCAAAAAGTTTTTAATACACCAATTACCAAACATCATACTTAGCCTAGCTTTCCTTAATTTTGCTCAAAACTCTTGCATTACCCTACAGTTGGGCAAAACCATCTAATACAATGCCTATTTTATAACAAAGTATTGGATATCTCATGTAATTTATTGAATACTACACTGCAAGTAAAAAGCAGAATTGTTGTATAGGTACAGAATGGCTGTTAAATGAATCAGTTGTTTACCCTCATGATTGTGTGGTGTGGCTGACTGGGAGCTGTGGGTCACTGCCGCCGCCCAGCAACAAGAGAGAATAACATACGGTGTATTGCCAGTCCAGAAAAGATCAAAAGTCCAAATTCCAAGTACAGTTTTGTTTTTGTTTTTCTGAATGGATATTGCTTTCACACTCTTATTAACTTAAAAAAACCTAAGCCAAATTCTTATTAAGTCATGGACTGTCTACATACGTGGTAATGGAAAAAGCAATGACTTTGGAGTCCAAAACCCCAGGGTTCAATTCTACCTCTGCCATTCAATTGATGTGCATTCATAAATTCATTCCAAAATTTATTTGATCCCCAGTGTCTTCATCTGAAAAATAGGCACAATAGAACCTACTTCAAGTTATTACTCTCAGAGGACAATGCACCAATGGTGCTCAGGGTCTAGAATGGAGCAGGGCATCCACGTATTGTTGGATCACTTCTTTCTCCAAGGGAAAGTGGAAACCAACTTATTTAGCAGTTGAAGAAGGTAAAATAATACATGGGGCTTCCCTGGTGGCTCAGATGGTAGAGAATCTGCCTGCAGTACAGGAGACTCGGGTTCAATCCCTGTAACATTTACCCAAAGAAATGTAATAGCCATGACATTTACCCCCCAAAGGGTGCAGAAGACCCCTGGAGAAGGGAATGGCTACCCACTCCAGTATTCTTGCCTGGAGAATCCCAGGGATAGAGGAGCTTGGCGGGCTACAGTTCATGGGGTCACAAAGAATCGGGCATGACTAAGCGACTAAACACAGAGAACACATAAAATAATACATACAATTTAACCCTTTCAGAAGCACAGAACACGTTATATTAAAATAGCACTCAAGCTTTTTATTAAAAATTGTCAGGACTTCCCTGGTGGTCCAGCGGTTAAGAACCTGACTGTCAATTCAGGGCACATAGGTCTGATCCCTGCTTCAGGAAAATTCCACATGCTGCTGGGCAACTAAGCCCAAATGCCACAACTACTGAAGCCCGCACGCTCTAGAGCTCACACACCACCGCAACTATGAGCCCATGTCCTGCAGCTACTCATGCCCGTGTGCCTAGAGCCCACGCTCTGTATCAAGAGAAGCCACCGTGCATTGTAACTAGACAGTAGCCCCTGCTCGCAGCAGCTAGAGAAAACCTACACGCCGCCAAAAATAAATAAATAAATGTCAGGCATGGCATCTCAATGAGAATGCAAAGTACAGCCGTATTTAAAGACTCAGATTAGTCAAGAGATTCGCTCAAGGCCAAATGGAAATCTGTGGTCAAGTCAGAACAAAGGCCAAAGTCTCCTGACTTTAGCTAGGTGCTAAAATGCACACTTTGTTGAGCTGCAGGTGGCATCTATTCCAGGGTTTGGGGTGCTGGCCACACATTAGCCCTCCTCTCTGTCCTTGAATGTCAGAGCAGCAGCAAACACAAGTAGGTAGAAAATCAAAGATCTGTGTTCAGAGCATCCACAATGTGTTGCCTGTGTAAAAAAACAAAGTTAAATCTGTGTAAGCAAAAAGAACAAACAACATACTGAATAAAGGAATCTTGGTTTGGGGAAGAGAAAAAAAGGATGATGTGTATGGAGGAAAAAAGTACCCACTAGTGTAGTTTACCTTGCCAATTCAGCAAGGGCCAATCACCTCTCTGTTTGGATGCCTTTTTACCACCCCATCCCATCCTGTCTCAAAAGAATAGCTTAGTTATAACTAAAGAAGCCAGTAGACTCAGGGTAGCTTCTAGTTGAAAACATACAAAATGGGGAAATGAAGGAAAAAAAAAAACTAGGCTATTTTGCCCAAAATATTTATGGAAATCATGCTGCAGAGCTCCTCAAGAAAAAATAAAAGAGGATTATGCTGAGGTGAAAGGAATCAGGATGAGGATGAAAGAAAAATAAGCGTAGAGAAGAAAGGCCTTTCATGGGATTTGTACTGCACATGTGCACTTATTTTATTCAGAAGAGTGTTGCTACAGAACCCAGCAGGGGTAACTGTTATTTATCTCTGGTTATTAGCCAAGCCTAAATTGTGTAACAAAAATAACAAAAGATTTTCTTTACATCTAATTAGACATAAAGGCTAGAACAATGTTCTTGTGAAAGGATGCTTTTAAGATGCTTTTTTGGAATTGAAATAGTAACAACATTTGTTTTGTGTGGTAAACAGAAGCCTTTTGGCAGTGCAGTTGCTTTCATTTTGAAACTGCCAAGAATTATTTGCTTATCTATGGAATTTCAACTACTTTCTGTGCCTGTGAGTCATATGGATACTAGAATAAACAGGGCTACAGAGAACATTGGGGTTTACTGTGGCCATAGGCAACTTTCCCTGCAGACACACAAACATACACACACAGACACACAAGTGCACACACACACACACCAGGTACCCACACTACCCCTCTAGGAGCAGAGGGTAGAAGAAAAGACAGAAGAGAATGTAAAAGAAGAGAAAGAAGACAGACAGAAGTATCACCAGAAAAGAAATGCAAGGAAGGAAGGACAGGTGAGAGAAGGACGGAAAAGCAATGTCAGGGAGAATGACAGAATTCCTAGATGCAAGATTAAGGTAGAAGGGAAAAGTGTCAAAAATTAATAAAAAGGAAGCACAGAAGGGACAGATGGGAGATATCAAGACGGAACATAGACAGCGAACAGAGTAATAGGAAAAAAGTGGGAAAAGGCTTGGAAAGACTTCATGAGGCAAGAATAGCCTAATACAATTTGAAAAGAACTGTGGAGTTCTCTAAATGATAATGGTATTTGACAGTATGATATTTATAGCTGTTTCCAGCTCTCTCTGAATACTATATAGGATTATCCAGATTTTCTGGGGTTTATCACCACAGGCATGTAGGATTAACAGCCTGATGAAGTAAAGAATTATTTTCCAATCCAGTTCTTAGGCTTGTATAGCACTCTTCCCTGACTATGGTACATAAAATACAATAACTGAGGGAAAGAAAGGGTGTATAGCTGTATGTAGACATTCCCCAACTTACAGTGGTTCAGTTTAGGGTTTTTTGACTTTATGATGGTACAAATTTGATATGTACTCAGTAGAGATCATACCTCAAAATTTGAATTTTGATCTTTTCCCAGGCTAGAGACAATACTATGTGGTGATACTCTCTAGGCCATTCCTAGTCACCTTCTTGGTCAGGGATGTCAACAACTGATAAACATTTGCAACCATTCTGTACACATACAACCAATTCTGTTTTTCATTTTCTGTATTCAATAAATTACATGACATATTCAACACTATTATAGACCACATTTTGTGTTAGATTATTTTTTCAGCTGTAGGCTACTATTACTGTTCTGAGCATGTTTAAGTTTGGCCAGGCTAAGTTCTGATGTTCAGTACATTAGGTGCATTAAATGCATTTGCAACCTTCGATATTTTTAACTTAGGATGGGCTTATTGGACATAATCACATCTTAAGTTGAAGAAGATTTTTAAACTAAAAGAAGAAATTCTTTAAACTAGGTTTAATAACTACTAGGTTCAGAGAAATCCACTAAATTAACAAGCATTATGTAGCACCAACTGTGTGTCAAGCTTTGTGAATTCAGTGGAAAAAAATGTAGACACAGCCTCTGCCTCCCAGAGTTGAGAGCCCAGAGTGTGGTAAATGGTATGTCAGAAGAAGTACGTAGCTATAGGTAGCAGGTAACCAGAGACCCAAGTCAATTCAAGTGGAAAGTAATAAAACTGAGTCAAAACTTAGAAAAATAGATAGCTAGTGTGAACCTGCTATAAAGCACAGGCAGCTTGGTACTCTGTGATGCCCTAGGGGTGGGATGGGAGGAGGATGGTGGGAGGGAGATCCAAGAGGGAGAGGATACTTGTAGTTGACTCACTTCATTGTTCAGCAGAAACTAACATAACAATGAAAGCAATTATGTGCCAATAAATAAAATAAAATGAAATTAAAATATACCAAAAGCGCCCCACCCCCGGCCCCCCGCCCCAAAAGATGGTTGAAAGCTAATCAGGCAAAGACTAAAAGGAAGGGAGGGGTGTTGTGAGGAAACAAAGGGAATGTTTAAGGCGGAAGGATTAACTGAACAAAAGAATGGTCTCTTTGCTTTTTAGGAAGTCTCTCTCTGCGTCCATTGGCATGATGTATGATGTTGAGTTAGGATGCTGTAGGGAAAGCAGAACCATGTTGTCAAGGGACTTACTTGTTTGCTATGAATTTAGGACTTTATAATAAGGACAATAAAATGCTATTGAAACATTGTTCAGTGGGGATTAACACTACAAAAATTTTTACCTTCTAAATATCATTCTTTGGAAAGTAGATGAGAAGTAGCCAAGACTAATGTCTAGTAGTTCAGTTAATAAGCTCTTACAATAAGCCATAGCAATAGAAGAAGGTAGTCTAGACCAAGGCAGGAGCAGTGAGGTGAGAGAGAGAAGGATCTGGATTCTCAAGATAATAATCTGCACTATCAATGACATTCAGTAATTCACTGAAAGTGGAGAGATCAAAGTGAAGCCCAGAGTCAGTGTGAAGAGCTCTGAAAATGGTGTTGCTTTGTATAAAAAGGGAGTTGTTAGTAGAGAAGTTAGAGGAATGTCAAAAATGACAGCAAGAGGCATTCATCATCCTTAGCGATTTGTTAACAGAACTGAACAGTCCTGTGTTGAGTTTTTCCTTTTATAGATGTATATTCATTAACAAATTCAATACAGGTTTACTGAATGACAGACTGAATTCCAGAATGGATGTGAGGGAATAAACACATGAAGAAATACGTGAAGAAATGGAGGAGTAAATAGATGAGAGAAAATTCACAGAAGGAGGAAGACAATGGGCACAGGAAAATATTTTTATTCTCATTAGCAAGGGTGGTAAAACTTATACTCAAAATGGAGTCAGTCCCCCAGTTTCAGGTAGTCTAATACCCGTGATACTCAATGCAGAGCAAAAAATAAAATCCACAAGAGAAACACTACTGAGGCCTGATGAAACTTCATTTAAGAATGCAAACAGAGGTTTGCATACTTTATAGGCATTGATTTTACCCAAGGAGATGAACAGTTATAAATAATGGTATCCTTGTTAATGCTTTCAAAGAAGCCCAATTTAGACTTCAGACTCTGGCATAATGAGTGTTGACGTCTATCTCACCACCTCCTCAGATGTGTACATGCTTATTTAATGATCATTTTTAGTATGATTTATAAAAGACAAATAAGATAGCAACATGGTTTCACTTCACCCTCTGGAAACAGAACTCTGGGAGTTTTAAGGTCAAAATGGTGAAAACAAACAGAAAGATCTAATAGAAATTAATTCTTGACTTGCTGCATTTTAGCACCTCTCTGGCCACACATACTTGCACAGACGTATAAGTGAGGGTGGAGAAGGGGTGTCAGCTAGTGTGTGTGGAATTATCACATCATCACCTGAGTGAACTCTTCCATCCCTTGCTGTCAGTGCAACTCAGACAAACTCATTTCTCACTCAACTGTCAGCACACTTAAGAATTCAGAATGCAGACAGGCCTACTACTAAAGGATAGGCTGCTTTCACTGATAACAACGTTAGTATTTAAGGTAAGAACTTATAAATCTGTCAGGATAGTGCATAATCTTAGGAGCTCATGACAGAACATGTGGCTATGAGTCAAAGCAGAACAAACATGACTGTTCTTATGCTTAAATTATCCTGGTAATTTCTACATAAGAATTTCTATTAATATAGCTAAAGTTCCAGTTTGTTCAAAAATTCTCCCTAAAATAAAACTTTTTGTTCTTAAATTATTAGCTATTAGAGAAAACATTCAAAATTCAGAAGACTCTAAAAAGGATTTACCCTTATTTCATCATGATATGTTATTTGACCTGTACAAGCCTTTTTTTTCCATTTATTTTTATTAGTTGGAGGCTAATTACTTTACAATATTGTAGTGATTTTTGCCATACATTGACATACAAGCCTTTTTCCTCTTCATTTTAAAGTGGCAATTCTTATTTTGGGGGATTATTGGAATTGACAAATGCTTTAGCACATGTAAACATTTAACATATGTGATATTGACCCATATGAAGTGTGCAGTAAAGGCTGACATAACTGATATTTTTTTTTTTAAATCAAGCTAAACACTATGGAAAACAATCCAGGAACACTTTTCCCCCCAACTACTGCCTTAAAAACCTGCTGGGCTATATTTCTTTGCTGGTCCTAGACAACACCCGGAGTGATTCTTTTGGCTTTCTGGTCACTTTCATTTACACAGAAAAAAGAAAAAAATCACGCTTTGGCAACAGAGAATTTCGGCTATTACACAGCCTAGTCAAGTCTGAACCAAAACTGCAGTTTCATACCCAATTCAGTCTCTCCTCACATCAGTTTATATATGACACAGGCTGAGAAACCTCTACGGAAAAACAGGCTTTTACTCTTTTTGCTCTTAGACTTTTTCTTCCCTCCTTTTATTTGCTCCTCCTTTCCCCTCAGATGCTATTTGGTTCTTTTCCTCCTGCGTTATATCAGGACTCAGGAGGAGGCTGGGTTTGGGAAATGAGCGTAAAGAGCTGCTGTTACCTGACCACTCGTTCTCTTAGTGTGGCAGATGCCAAACACCCGTTTTCTTACCAAGCATATTCTTGGCTCTTTCATAGGCCTCACAGTGATCTTTTTATGACACAATTTCCTCAAACAAAGAAAGCAATAACCACCTGAACCCTTGCCACTGTTTATCTCTTGCTTCCAGCAGATAGCCTAGAGCTTCATACTGCCAGGCGCTCCTTGCCCAAGCAAGCAATGCTCATGAGCATAGTTCCATCAAACTATTTTCAACTCTACCTTTTAAGGTAGAAAACTCATGTCTTCTTGTCAAACCAAAACTTGAAGATTCCATCTGCTTCTCACTGCCCTCCTCCCTTGGCCTGTTGTCACAGACCTCTCCACCCACCCCCAATCTAAGAATTCTCCAGGCAGGAGCGAAACTGCCTGTATGTATTCATATACACTCTCAAGCTCTCCGAATGCATGTCAAGCACTTCTAAGAACTGCCTCCCTCTCTCTACTCCTGTCTTAGAAGCGAGTAAGTAGACTCGTCTCTAGCTCAGCAGACATTCAGCTCAGGTGTGAGATACCATTTCCCCAGCTTGCCACCACTTCCAAAAACTTCAAGAGATTTCCTTGGAGCCTCCATCACTCAACTTGGGGTAAAGGAGAAGACAAAAACAAAAATACTTCACGCCTAAGCCTATTACTCCTAACTTCTACAACTTTTTTATTCATTCTCTCTCTTTTCATCATATCGGTTGAACAGTGTATGAGAAAAGAAAAAGGATTTTCTTAAATCCTAGAGGTGATTTCTAATCTATAGCATTATTAACACTCTGGATAAGATCTTTGTGGAGGCAGAGCTGTACATTTTAGGATATTTAACCAGGTTCCTGCTTCCTACTCACTAGATGCCAGAAGCTTTCTTCCCCCTTGAGGTATGATAACCAAATATGTTTCTAAACACTGCCAGATAGTCTTTGGGGGCAAAATTCCCCCTCGTTGAGATTCACTGTCTTAGATGCATGGCATCCAGTTGCATCTGGGTGTTTTCTCAGAGATTTTTTGCTTGCTTTGGGGTTTGACCTAAAATTCTGAGACAACAGAAAAAATCCATATAGTTATACTACTTTCCCAACTCCTACATCCATTAATTTAGTGGAAATTCACTTTTTATTCACTAAATAAATCTTCATGTTCTGCTAGGTACCAGGCACTATCACAGGCATTAAATGAGATAAGACTCTGGCTTCTGGGAGCTTACAGATTAGAGATACTAGAGGCAAAAATACAGCATTCAGCAGATGGATAATATGATCAAAGTGGTTTCTGAAGGAGACTACCTGGGCATCATTATGTATGACGAGAACAGAAGGAAGTTTCAAACCTGGAAAACCAGTTAGGAGGCAGTTGCTACAATAAAACAAACAAAAGAATTTTAAAGGGAATAATGATCTGGATATGACTCCAGGTCATGAAGAGCAAAGAATAAAAGAGTGAAGTTCGGGGAAAAAAAAAACATGATGGCATTTTATAAAGTGGTTGGTTAGATGGAAGAGAAGAAATAGATACATGTCTTCATTGGTTTCCTTCATAGGAAATTATCACAGTTTTCCTTGCAGATATGGGATTGCTGGGATTAAAAAAAAAGCAAAACCTGCAAGGCAGATGACTGTGGAAAAAAACAAGAGTTTTCATTGGGTTTTTGGATATTTGTATGTGGTAATTTTGATTTGAGGGCAGATTATTCAAGGTTATTCTGTAGACAGAAATTCTAAGTGAGGACTTCCCTAGAAGAGATGTATTGGTCTTCACCTCATTTTTCTCTGAAACCCCTAAGATAAATATAAATGAACTGGTTGATCTTTCAACTCTGTTTTGAGAAAAATAGCTTATTGCCAATTCAGATTCACAAAGCAGCATCCAGGCCATCCAACAATAAAATCCAATCTTTAAACCATCTCTGATGACTTTACCTAAGCAGAAGCAGCCTATTCTGCACAGATAGGAGACGTAAGTCTTCATAGGCCCTTAACATGACAGATATTTTAGAAACAAAGACTAGTAAGAAATGTAAGAAGCTTTCGTTTTAAATAACATGGTCAATGGTGAGCACTTGTTAAAGTGGAAGCTAAAGTCGCTCAGTCGTGTCTGACTCTTTGCCACCATGGAATTCTCCCGTCCAGAATACTGGTTAGTGGGTAGCCTTTCCCTTCTCCAGGGAATCTTCCCAACCCAGGAATCGAACCCAGATCTCTTACATTGCTGGCGGATTCTTTACCAGCTGAGCCACAAGGGAAGCCCTGTTAAAATAAGCAGGTTCCAAATATAGTATAAAAATGTAACTCCAGTAGCTATAGGATTGTTTAGCTAAAAAAATTTAAAAATTAAAAATTTAATAGAACTAGAATTTGACCTATTTCTTCTTCCTGTCATTTCTCCCTTTGCTCAACTGCATTTTCTCAAATTTTAGATCAAGAAGGTTAAATTGAAGGAATTTTTGCTCTTTGGATATGAACCTATTATCTCATTATCCTCTCATCCTTCTGCCAGTCATTCTCCAACTTTCATGCTGGTTTCTTCATTCTCTATTTCTCTCTTGCTTCTGTTGAGAAGTCTAAGAACATTTTTAGGAGTTTTGTAGTCCTGGGTTCAAATCTCAAGTACACCTTTACAAAGTTATTCTATAAATTCAGGCAAGTCTTTCTCTAAGATTTCTTTAAGATTAAGAGAACATTTCCCTACAAGGCTTTATGTTAATTAAATAAATTAAAGATGCACAAGTATGGAATTCATTTTAGTTGTTTTTTTTCCCCTTTCCTTCTCCCTCTGCTAAGTGATTGGTAACAGGAGATACGAAAGGCATGACATCGCTATTTTGTACTTGCTTTTACATGAAGGCTTCCCTGGTGGCTCAGATGGTAAAAAAAAAAATCTGCCTGCAATATAGGAGACCTGGGTTCAGTTCCTGGGTGGGGAAGATCCCCTGGAGGAGGAAATGGCATCCCATTCCAGTATTCTTGCCTGGGAAATCCCATGGACAGAGGAGCCTGGTGGGCTACAGTCCATAGGGTTGCAAAGAGTTGTACATAACCGATCAACTTAACATTTTCACATGCTGAAACAATAGTAAAAATATAGGTATTTTATGTACAATCTGAACAATGTCAAGCCTACAAAACAATAAAAATATGTATAGAAAAGAAATGCTATAATGCAAACCATTATTAACAGTGATAATTCTGGATGATGAAAAAACAGATGTTTATCTTTTCCACCATTCTGTTTCCCTATCTTTGTATAATTAATATTTAATTTCCTAATGAAAACCATAAATGAACTTCATGGCAAAAGAAAGGAAGTTTCTAGAGTAAAAGAAATTCCAATATTCTCATTAATGAAATCAGAGGTTATTGGATTAACTAGTAACTCAGAAAAATAAGCCTCACACTAAATAAGATAATGTTCTTTCAATTTTCTCTATACTATAAGTGGAACAAATATTAGTACCCATGGAATATATCCTCAATCTCTGTTTATGGTACTGACTTTGGGCTTTTTAAAAAAAAAATTAAAATAAGTATTTTCCAATCAAGATAACAGCATTAATCTAATCAGATTTTAATACATCAATTTTTCTTATACAGATAAATACTAAATAGTATGATCGTTGTTGTTGTTCAGTTGCCCAGTCATGTCCGATTCTTTTTGAGCCCATGGGCTGCAGCATGCCAGGACTCCCTGCCCTCCCAGAATGATCATCACTGTGGCTTAGACAAGTCTTCTTTTATAACACAAGTACAGAACAAATCTCGATAGTTAGGAATATATATCCATCGCTCTCCAGCTGAATTTTGTCTTCATTTTGCTGACTCCCTAAGAGGTACTCAAAATGTCTAAGTACTGCAACAATGGAAGTCTAATCTACATACTACTTTATAATTTTAATTCAGAATCACATGGACTCTACTTAAACTATTGCCTCTTTCCCCTGATACCCCAGCAATGACTTTCAAAGGGAAAAATGAAGACTTCGGGAACTTTCTTACCATGTTGCAATTACTCATTTACTCATCTATTTTCTTATCACAATGCATTCTCCTTTAAGACAAGGGAGATGTTTCAATCTTTTTTGTTTCACCCCATCAGTTGACAAGGCTATATATTGTTACCCTGCTTATTTAACTTATATGCATTGTACGTCAAGCAAGACGCCAAGCTGAATGAAGCACAAGCTGGAATCAAGATTTCTTGAAGAAATACTGACAACCTCAGATATGCAGATGACCTCATTCTTAGGGTAGAAAGCGAAAGGAACTAAAGAGCCTCTTGATGGAGGTGAAAGAAGAGATTGATAAAATGGGCTTGAAACTCAGCATTAAAAAACTAAGATCATGGCATTGGATCCCATCACTTGATGCAAATAGATGGGAGAAAAGTGGAAACAGTGTCAGATTTTCTTTTCTTGGGTTCCAAAACCAGTTCAGACAGTGACTGCAGCCATGAAATTAAAAGACACTTGCTCCTTGGAAGAAAAGCTATGATAAACTTAGATAGCATATTAAAAAGCAGAGACATTACTTTGCAACAAAGGTTTGTATAGTCAAAGCTATGTTTTTTTCCAGTAGTCACGTATAGATGTGAGAGTTGGACCATAAAGAAGTCTGGGTGCCAAAGAGTTGATTCTTTCGAATTGTGGTGCTGGAAAAGACTCTTGAGAATCTCTTAGACTGCAAGATCAATTCAGTGAATCCTAAAGGAAATCAGTCCTGAGTATTCATTGGAAGGACTGATGCTGAAGCTCCAATACTGTGGCCACCTGATGCAAAGAATTGTCTCATTGGAAAAGCCTCTGATGCTGGGAAAGATTGAAGGCAAAAGGATAAGAGGGCAGCAGAGGATGAGATAGATAGCATCACTGACTCAATGGACATGAATTTGAGTAAACTCCAGGAGATAGTGGAAGACAGAGGAGCCTGGCATGCTGCAGCCCATGGGGTCGCAAAGAATCAGACACGACTTAGTGACTGAACAATACCACCACCAACACATCGGTTGCTGAAACAAAAGATATGCTTGCTTATAAGTACTTGATGAGTGAATGCATCAAATAATGAATATTTTAAGTGGAGAAAATCTTAAATATCATACAGCCCTAGTTTCCACAGACTTTTAGAACACTTCCCATGGCACAACCTGACAGAAAATGATCTGTCAGATTTTCTTTGGCTCTCATTATCCTGTGACAGGACTACAAGACTGTGATCCTCTTCACTCAATTTCAGAATCCAGGTCCATCTTACGCCTGCTTTTAACTGAAATATGTGATTTGTTGATTATCTTTCACTGGCACTTCCTTTATTTGCCTCCCCTTTGTTTTTCCTAGATTGAAAACATCACAGTAGTGTAGCTCTCTCTAGAGATTCTTCTACACCACAATTCTAAAGAGCACCACTTTGAACATATCTTGTCCCTATTTGGGCTTCCCTGGTAACTAAGTGATAAAGAATCTGCCTGTCAAGCAGGAGACGTGGGTTCAATCCCTGGGTTGGGAAACTTCCCTGGAGAAGGAAATGGCATCCTATGCCAGTATTCTCGCCTGGGAAATCCCATGGACAGAGGATCCTGGTGGGCTACAGTCCAAGGGGGCTGCAAAAGAGTCAGACACAACTTAGTGACTAAACAACAACATCTCTATTTAAATTGATTTTAACTTCCCAGAAGGCAATGTCCAAACTACTCAGTCTGCAAGTTAGGAAACAACTGTCAGTTTCCACCCGCCTGCCTTGCCATTTATTATTTTATTTTTATAATCATGAAGAGCTTGTTGCACATGTATTACATTCCTGCCCCTGGATCCTGGGGAGTAATTTTGACCTGCCTAGAGCATAAACCCCAGAGACACCATGTAACAGAGCTTTAGCATAATGTTGTTCCTGATTTCACTTCCAACTGAGAAACAAAATGGATAAGAGGTTACCAACATAAAAGTATGACAGATATTCCACCATGTGCAGAATTTAATCAAGCATATTTTAAAAGTCAGTTTTCCACTTCTGACGGTGATAAATAAGTGGTACAAGACTTGCCCTCCTACCATAAACAACCAGAAAAATGGAAAGACTATACGAAATGGCTGTTTTCAGTTGGTGGAAAATAGGTAGCAGAGGACTATTACCCCCGAGAGAAGAGAAAGACAAAATGAACTCTAAGATCGCATCAGCTTTAGAAGGCCTAAAGGTACTTTTTAGACTGCAGTCTGGAGAGCAAGATTCCAAGCGAAGCACTATGGCTTTGCTGAGTTAAGGGGACAAAGACTGGAGGTTAGAAAAGCTAAGGTGGCTTCAATTTGCAGGGCAAAGTACCAGAAAGAAGGGAATTATGCACAGAAAGAGCTCTAGATATCTTCATAGGGATCTTCTTAAATCTTGGCCGAATATTATGCTGTACTTACATAAAGTAAAGGCCTATGAGACAGGAAACGAACAATCAGAGAGACTTGAGCTGAACACCCCTCAGAGCTTACACAGGGCTAAGAGGTATTAGCACTCTGACTAGACAAAGTAAAGAAAACTGTCGAAAACTAAGATTCAATAGAAACTCCAGAAGGGTCACATCTTAATAGTGAACTAAGCCAGCCCTGGAATACAGGCTACTCTAGAGATACCAGAAGAAACCCTGAAGAAAAGCAAGACTCAAAATGATCACACTAAGCCATAAATTACTTAGCTGTCAGGAAAACAAATTTTAGCACTCTTTAAAAGATGATAACAAATAATAAAATTAACAATGTGAAATTCACAATGTACAGCACTCATAAACAAATGACATCAAGATTCTGCTTCTACCTGTGAAGGAATAACTGCTACAGGAATGTTTCCACAGTAAACAACTACAAACAGTGAAAAATATATGAAACAACTGTTCAGTATTTCCAACAAAATACAGGATGCTGAGTTAAATTTGAATTTCAGACAATTTTAGTATAAGTATGTACCATGCAACTTTTGAGACACATACTGGAGTTCAGATAAACTGTTTATTTGAAACTCAAATCCAACTAGAAGCCTTGTATTTTTATGTGCTTTGTTTAGTGATCCTATGTACACTGGAAAACAGTCACAGTACAGTCACAGTACTGTAGAATGTTGAAAGGAGGGAAAATAATGAAGTTGGCATTTCTAGCTTTCAGGTTAGAGACAATTCTGGACTATGGTTCTAGATAAGGAAACCCAAACAGAGCCAGGAAAATTTGCACCAAAGTGAACCTGTAGACAAAAATTGGATTTCAAGGAGATCAATGTGGCTGAACATAGGCCAACATACAATACTGGAGAGAGCTATGTGGAAACATCTCTACAAATCCAATATCCATTGAGTCCTTGACTGTGATTGCTTAGGATAAAATTTCATGAGGCAAGGAATATAACAACTTCTGAAGAAAGAAAAATAATCAAGGGACGGTAAGCTAAATAATTCCCAAAGCTCACATAGGACCAGAGTTTCTATCAGTCAGGGTAGAAAGATTCCACTAAATACATAGAACTTTTAGTAAAGACTTTGGAAGGATAGACTCTTAATAGTGGGGATGAACTAACACTGGACTAAATGCTACTCTAGATATACCACAAAAAGATAAATGACAAGCTTCAAAAGAATGAAGCTCATCTATAAGTATCTTAATTGCTGGCCAGACTGAAGTCCAACACTGAATACCCCAAAGTTTACTACTCAATGTAGTAAAAGTTTACTACCCAATGTATAATTCGGCTTCTCAAGTGGTGCAGTGTTAAAAAACCTGCCTGCCAATGCAGGAGGCACAAGAGACCCCAGATCCCTGAGTTGGGACTATCCCTTGGAGTAGGAAATGGCAATCCACTCCAGTATTCTTGCCTGGAAAATTCCATGGACAGAGGAACTTGGGGGGGCAACTGTCCATAGGGTCACAAAGAGTCAGACACAACTGAGCACCACCACCCCACCCAATGTACAATTAATAATCTTGGGCATCTGATCAAATATTCTTAAACATGAGACAAGCAGGAAAATATCCACCATTAGGAGAAAAAGAGCCAATAGACTGAAAAATGACAGAGATAATATAATTAGCAGGCAAGGACCTTTACAGAGCTATTGTAAATATGTTCAGTGTACACAAGGATATAACAATAATGATGAGAGAAATGAAAGCTAATTTTAAAAGGAACCATATGAAGCTTCCAGACCTGAAAAATATAATGTATGAAAAAAATTCCTAGATATGATTAACAACAAATTAAATCCAACAGCAGAATTAAAGAGATTAGTCAACTTGAAGATTTAGTGATAGAAAATATCTAAACAGTTATAGGGGAAAAAAAGAGAATGGGAAAAAAGGACTCAGTGACATGTGCAACAGTTTCCAGCAATTCAATATGTAAGGAGAGATTCCCAGAAGGAGAGAAGTAATAGGATTACAGGGGGAAAAAAAGATTTGAAGAAATTACGATTAAATTTGTCCAAACTTGATGAAAAATGTAAATCTGGAGCTTACAAAGAGGAGAACCACTGAGAAAACCATATTTAGGTACATCATAATCAAATTGCTGAAAATTAGTGATAAATAACAGGTATTAAAATCAGCAAGAAGCAAAAGGTAACACAGCACATGGGGGGAAATAGGTAAGAATTTTCCCTGATTTTTTTGTTATCAAATGAAAAACTTAACAACTTTAACATAATGAGAGGAAAAACAAAACTTCCAACTTCTATTTAAAAAAGAAGAACTCCTTCATGAATATAGATAACCAAAGTTTTTTTTTTTTTCAGAAATACAAAAAGTGAAAGAATTCATTATTCAGCAAAGTTGTAGCATGAAATCTATTAAAGTTCTTCAGGTAGAAAGAATCATGTATCAGATATAAACTCAGACCTATATAAAGGCATTAAGAGCACTAAAATGGTAAATATATGGGTAAATGCAGACAATGTATTCTCATATTTTAATTTCCTTAAAGGATTATTTGGGAAAGAGAAACTCCCAAAATGGCAGAATATCAAATCTTCTCCCCAATAAGCAATAATAAAACTGGATAAAGTTGTCAAAAAATCTCCAATAATTTCAGGGCTCTGGAAATCAACGACAGGCCTACAACAAATTTAGAAGTGTTTGTTCAGGAAAAGCAACTGGACCTTGGCTAAGAACCATAGGAGTCTGTGGTGTTTTAATGTGGGAGACAATCATACAGCCGCCCTCCTAGCTTCATCAGAATGGTAATCCTACCACAGCAGAATAAACTCTGAAAAACAGAAGCTTTGCTGCCAGAGGGGGTTGAATTGATGTTTAAGTAGACTGTAGGAAAATGACATGTTCCTAAATATAGTTGGCAGCCAAATGGGAAGGTCATTCATATCTAATGTGCAAATGCAATCTTGATTTTGGCAAGCAGCAGACCAGCTTAACAGCTGGAAATATAGTACAGAGATCCATAGAATGAATGGGAGAGTCATAGTAGGCTTTGAGAAGTTCCCATACACTTTGGTGGTCTGGAAAACTGTGAATTTACAAGGTTGTTCACAAGATCAGTGGAGAATGTGTGGTGTGTGTGTGGGGGGGGGGCGGGGGGGCGGCTAGTCAGCTACACATCCCCTGAATGAACATAAACATTTATGTGTGCACAGAAGAGATAAGAGAGCAGAAAATAAAAGTTGGGCCAAATTTGTAAATTGCCTGAACTTTGAATGTTCTCCCCTAATATAAACACAGATCCATAGGCAAAGGGGCAGAAAGCTTACTGACTCAATTTATGTTGTATTTGAGTACAACCTTGGACCAATTAATGGTTGATCACTACATTATGCTGACATAGGGGTGACCCTCCCATCAGAAAACTGGAACTTAAAATTAAAACATGATTTGTTTTTTTAATCTGAGCAAACATCTATGGCTACACACCATCACACACCATGGGGGGAAGAGCATATCCACAGTATTAGTACAGGCAAGTCACTAAACAAAACCCAAACAAACAGCAATAACAAAAATCCTGGTTTTTTGAAAAAATAAACAAAATTGACAAACCATTAGCAAGACTCATTAAGAAACAAAGAGAGAAGAACCAAATTAACAAAATTAGAAATGAAAATGGAGAGATCACAACAGACAACACTGAAATACAAAGGATCATAAGAGACTACTACCAGCAGCTCTATGCCAATAAAATGGACAACTTGGAAGAAATGGACAAATTCTTAGAAAAGTATAACTTTCCAAAACTGAACCAGGAAGAAATAGAAGATCTTAACAGACCCATCACAAGCAAGGAAATCGAAACTGTCATCAAAAATCTTCCAGCAAACAAAAGCCCAGGACCAGATGGCTTCACAGCTGAATTCTACCAAAAATTTAGAGAAGAGCTAACACCTATCTTACTCAAACTCTTCCAGAAAATTGCAGAGGAAGGTAAGCTTCCAAACTCATTCTATGAGGCCACCATCACCCTAATTCCAAAACCAGACAAAGATGTCACAAAAAAAGAAAACTACAGGCCAATATCACTGATGAACATAGATGCAAAAATCCTTAACAAAATTCTAGCAAACAGAATCCAACAACATATTAAAAAAATCATACACCATGACCAAGTGGGCTTTATCCCAGGAATGCAAGGATTCTTTAATATCTGCAAATCAATCAATGTAATACACCACATTAACAAATTGAAAGATAAAAACCATATGATTCTCTCAATAGATGCAGAGAAAGCCTTTGACAAAATTCAACACTCATTTATGATTAAAACTCTCCAAAAAGCAGGAATAGAAGGAACATACCTCAACATAATAAAAGCTATATATGACAAACCCACGGCAAGCATCACCCTCAATGGTGAAAAATTGAAAGCATTTCCCCTGAAATCAGGAACAAGACAAGGGTGCCCACTCTCACCACTACTATTCAACATAGTGTTGGAAGTTCTGGCCACAGCAATCAGAGCAGAAAAAGAAGTAAAAGGAATCCAGATAGGAAAAGAAGAAGTGAAACTCTCACTGTTTGCAGATGACATGATCCTCTACATAGAAAACCCTAAAGACTCTACCAGAAAATTACTAGAGCTAATCAATGAATATAGTAAAGTTGCAGGATATAAAATTAACACACAGAAATCCCTTGCATTCCTATATACTAACAATGAAAAAACAGAAAGAGAAATTAAAGAAACAATACCATTCACCATTGCAACAAAAAGAATAAAATACTTAGGAGTATATCTACCTAAAGAAACAAAAGACCTATACATAGAAAACTATAAAACACTGATGAAAGAAATCAAAGAGGACACAAACAGATGGAGAAACATACCGTGTTCATGGATTGGAAGAATCAATATTGTCAAAATGGCTATTCTACCCAAAGCAATCTATAGATTCAATGCAATCCCTATCAAGTTACCAACGGTATTCTTCACAGAACTAGACCAAAGAATCTCACAATTTGTATGGAAATACAAAAAACCTCGAATAGCCAAAGTAATCTTGAGAAAGAAGAATGGAACTGGAGGAATCAACCTGCCTGACTTCAGACTCTACTACAAAGCCACAGTCATCAAGACAGTATGGTACTGGCACAAAGACAAATATAGATCAATGGAACAGAATAGAAAGCCCAGAGATAAATCCACGGACCTATGGACACCTTATCTTTGACAAAGGAGGCAAGGATATACAATGGAAAAAAGACAACCTCTTTAACAAGTGGTGCTGGGAAAACTGGTCAACCACTTGTAAAAGAATGAAACTAGAACACTTTCTAACACCATACACAAAAATAAACTCAAAATGGATTAAAGATCTAAATGTAAGACCAGAAACTATAAAACTCCTAGAGGAGAACATAGGCAAAACACTCTCCGACATAAATCACAGCAAGATCCTCTATGACCCACCTCCCAGAATATTGGAAATAAAAGCAAAACTAAACAAATGGGACCTAATGAAACTTAAAAGCTTTTGCACTACAAAGGAAACTATAAGTAAGGTGAAAAGACAGCCCTCAGATTGGGAGAAAATAATAGCAAATGCAGAAACAGACAAAGGATTAATCTCAAAAATATACAAGCAGCTCCTGAAGCTCAATTCCAGAAAAATAAATGACCCAATCAAAAAATGGGCCAAAGAACTAAGCAGACATTTCTCCAAAGAAGACATACAGATGGCTAACAAACACATGAAAAGATGCTCAACATCACTCATTATTAGAGAAATGCAAATCAAAACCACAATGAGGTACCATTACATGCCAGTCAGGATGGCTGCTATCCAAAAGTCTACAAGCAATAAATGCTGGAGAGGGTGTGGAGAAAAGGGAACCCTCTTACACTGTTGGTGGGAATGCAAACTAGTACAGCCGCTATGGAAAACAGTGTGGAGATTCCTTAAAAAACTGGAAATAGAACTGCCATATGACCCAGCAATCCCACTTCTGGGCATACACACTGAGGAAACCAGATCTGAAAGAGACACGTGCACCCCAATGTTCATCGCAGCACTGTTTATAATAGCCAGAACATGGAAGCAACCTAGATGCCCATCAGCAGATGAATGGATAAGGAAGCTGTGGTACATATACACCATGGAATATTACTCAGCCGTTAAAAAGAATTCATTTGAATCAGTCCTAATGAGATGGATGAAACTGGAGCCCATTATACATAGTGAAGTAAGCCAGAAAGATAAGGAACATTACAGCATACTAACACATATATATGGAATTTAGAAAGATGGTAACGATAACCCTATATGCAGAACAGAAAAAGAGGCACAGAAATACAGAACAGACTTTTGAACTCTGTGGGAGAATGTGAGGGTGGGATATTTCAAAAGAACAGCATGTATACTATCTATGGTGAAACAGATCACCAGCCCAGGTGGGATGCATGAGACAAGTGCTCTGGCCTGGTGGACTGGGAAGACCCAGAGGAATCGGGTGGAGAGGGAGGTGGGAGGGGGGATTGGGATGGGGAATATGTGTAAATCTATGGCTGATTCATATCAATGTATGACAAAAAAAAAATAATAATAACAATAAAAAATAAATAAATAAAACCAAAAAATAAAATAAAATAAAATTAAAAAAAAAAATCCTGGGAGGATTCAGATATAGAGTTGCTAGAAAACATTATCTAAAATATCTAACATTCAGACAAAAAAAAAACAAAAACTGTAAGGCATGAAGAGAAATAGGGAATATGACCATACTCAGAGGAAAAAAGTCGATAGAAACTGTCTCTGAGAGGGCACAGATGTTGAACTAAGAAATCAAAGACTTCAGAGGAACTATTATAAATATGGTTCAGGAACTAAAGGAAGCCACATGTAAAGAATTAAAGGGAAAGTATGACAACTGTGATATAATAGAGAATATCAATAGAGATATAAATAATTTGAAAGACTCAAGTTACACAGTATTTTTTACCTTTATTTAGATCTTCCTCAATTTCTTTTCTTAGCATCTCATGGTTTTTCCCATACAGATCCTGTACATATTTTGTTAGACTTATACCTAAATACTTTATTTTTGGACATTATTATAAAGGCCATTTTTTTAAACTCTCAAATTCCACATGTAATTGATGGTATATGTAGGGTCATGGCTGACTTTTGAATATTGACCTGGTAACCTGTGACCTTGCTGAAGTCATTAATTTCAGAAGTTTTTGGTAGATTCTTTGAAATTTCCTGTATCCAAATAGTATAAGCATTTTCACTGCCATCTTTATAGTGTTGCTGATAAAAATTCTTGGTTTACTTTTTCTTTCTTTCAGCACCTACTACATTTTGGCCATCATTTTTGGTGAGAAGTTGGCTGTTAATAATATTGCTCTTCCTTTATGAGTTGTTCTGTTGCTTAAGACGTTCTTGTTATGGTTGGCTTTGAACACTTTGACTATAATATTTCTAAGCGTGTCTGTCCTACCTCAAGTATGTTGACCTTATTGGAAATCTAAATTGATGTTTTCTTCATATTTGGGAAGTTTAAGCTATTATTTTCTTTAAGTATTTTTCTCCCATTTTCTCTTTATCCTCTCTTAGGAGTCCTCTATGCATATATTCATAGTTTCTTACAGGTCTCTGAAGCTATTTTTAAATTTTATTCCCTCTGTTCAATTGTTTTTCTTCAAGTTTGTTTTTTTCTTTTACTATCTCAGATCTGCTGTTTATCCCTCCAGTAAATTTATTTGTTTTATTTTTTATCTCCAGAATTCCATTTGGTTCTTTTGAGTAGTTTATATCCCTTAAATTTAATTTACTACATTAATTTTAATTTACTACATTAAAAGAATAACAAAAATATACAAAGCATTTTAAGACACACAAAAATATTTGGAAAAATTAAATATCCATGCTAGATAAATCTCTAAACAAACTAGGAATATAAAGGATTTTCCTCAACCTGGTTAAGGTTAAGCATCTATTAAAAATCTATAGTTAATATCATATTTAATGAGAGAGATGGAATGTTTTCTTCCGAAATTATAAACAAGTTCACTTTCATCATTCTATTCAACATTATACCTGAAGTCCTAGCCAATGTAATAAAGCAATATAAATAAATCAGAGAAATCCATGTTAGAAAGAAAATCATCTTTACTTGTAAGCAACATGACTTTGTATGTAGAAAATACTAAGGGAAAAAAACACATTTGAATACAAGAGTTCAGTAAATCAAAGGACCCAAGATAAATACAGAAACATCAATTAATTTTATGTATCAGCAATGAACTATGCATATTTTAAAAATAGGATGACAATCTGTATACCAAAAACGAGACCTTGCTGAGAGAAATGAAAGAATATATAAAGAAATATTCTTTTTTCACGTTCAATACTGCTACAGTGGAAATTCTCCTCAAATTGACCTATAAATTCAAAGTAATTTCTATTGAAATACCATCAGGTTTATTTTCAGAAATTGACAATCTGTATTTAGAATGTATGTTGAAATGCAAAGGACTGAAAATAGCCAAAATCAGTTTGAAAAAGAACAAAGTTGGAGGACTTATACTTTCAATTTCAAAAATTACTATAATCATACAGTAGTCAAAATAGTGTGGCACTGGAAAAAGATATATAAATCAAAGGAAAACATTTGGGAATCCAGAAGTAATTTCTTACATTTCTGGTTAATTGATCTTTAACAAATGTTCCAAGACAAATTCAATGGGGAAAAGTAGTCTTTTTAATAAATAGTGCTGAAACAATTGAATATTCACATATAAAAAGATGAATTTAGACCCTTACACTTCATACCAAACACAAAAATTAACAAAATGGATATTATACCTAAATGAAAAAGCAGGAACCGTTACATTTTTAAAAGAACATATAGGAAAGATACCCTCGAGACCTTGGGTTAGGCAAAGAGGTCTGAGATACAAGTCCCAGAGCATGATGTATGAAAGAAAAAATTGATAAACTGGACATGATCAAATTAAAGATTCTGTGCTATTAAGAAAATGAAAAAATTAGCCACAGATTAAGAGAATTTGCAAATAAAATATTTTATAAACACCTTGTGTCCATGATACATAAAAAAACACCATCAATAATAAGATAAACAACCCAGTAAAACTAAAAAAATGTTGAATAGACATTATACCAAAAAACATATGAATTAGATAATAAACTCTTCACACTTTTATAAGCCTGAACACCCTCAAGAACACCCTCAAGAATCTCTTCCTCTTCAAACTCTTCTATATTTGTTTGCCATATCATTCATTAGCACCTACTGGCTATCATGTGTTATTACCTGTCCTTACATATGCATGCCTTGACTACTAAACTGGTATATAGATTTGGAAATGTCACTAAACAGTATGCTATAAATCTTTGAGGAACCCAGATTGGTTCCTCAAATGTACTGTGGCACAGTACATTGCAAAGAGTAGCTGTTAAATACTGATGATTAGGGAATCAGAAGACTGCAAAAGACCTTTTCTTCCATGGAAGATCAAACATAGCTATTTTTTTTCTCTTCCTATCTACAAAGGGGAAGTTTTCAGAGCTTCCTTTGCCTGTTCTTCTGAGTGTTAACAACTCTCACTATCGACCAGTATTATACACAGTTGGTCTGATACTTTTAAGTTTTATTCCAGTTGATGTATGTTATTTTTAAAAAATAGCAGTTTAATTTGATCACTCGACCAAGGTTATCATCAGCTTCAAATTCTGTTCTACCATGCTGAACTGCTGAGACTATCTTCATTAAATTCACAGAGCTTGGAGAAATACTAGACAAGAGCTAGATATTCTCTAAGCCCAATATCTTCAAGATAATATGACATCCTAGGAATTCTAGTGGTATGCCTAGGTGTGTGGTCTATCAATAATTATTTTTTAATCAAACAGTAAAAGACACTGCCTTCCTGAACTGAGTACAAATATAAAATAAATAACTAATCATTAATTATGCATGACATTATATACCAATTATTCGTGAAGAAGCCTGAGAGTGTTTTAAATATAATCTCATTAGTTTTCCCAAATTTTCCATAAGTTTGAGAGGTAGTCACTATTATCTCTATATTTAACATGTTACTATATTAATAAAAACTAGGCTCCTTACATTTTATAATCACATTTACATTTATCATTCTACTAGCCCTTTCATGAAAGATACTGTTATCTTCTCTTTTCAAATGAGTAAACTGAGGTTAATCACTTCCTAAGATCTTTGCAATCGTTAATATCATTAAGAGCTAATCTTTGCTTCTGAGGAAGTGCGCCTGATACAAAGCATCATCCTAATGTAAACAAGAGTGCGAGTATTGGATTTCGTATTAAGAAATGGGACAGTAAGGGGCAGAAAGGGAAACTTTAGGTACCAAGGCTAAATGCTTTAATCAGCATTTCCGTTAAGGTCTAACACCTGTTTTGCTATTACTGTCTTTGTTCCTGGGCCTTCCCATCAAAACTTGAACCTATATGTTTAATCCTTAACAGTACATTTTAGAATAGAAAAAGTATGAGTAAAAAAGCTACGTTGCCTCAAACAATCATTGAATGTAGGGCACACATAGCAAGGTTAGCAGTGTTCAAACTTCCTAAAATGGTCTTCCTATTTGCCATTCAAAAGGCTACTGCCTCCTAGAGGCAGATATGAACAGATGCTATGGAACGCTACTAGAGCAGGTAACCAGGGTTGAACTAGCATATAGTAACTAGTGTATCTGTCCATATGAGTTAGCTCCTTCTTCACTTTTATCCTTAGCACCCCAGCATTGCTGTTGCATTATGACACAGTGACACTTTGGGGGTTTTAATATTTATATTTGAGTCTTAGTAGTTCAGGCAAATGCTAATTATTATAGCTTAAAAAAAAAAGGCAAAAAATTGAAGAAGAAAACTGATAGCATGATATCTTTTGCCAGAAATAGTCTCTGGTTATGCAATTCCACAGGAATCGCTGATCAAAGAAGAAATTGAGAGGATAGCAGAGGCAGTATGTAAAAAGCTCTGCTACTACATAACTTCTAAGGCCAACTTGTGAGGTTGGACAAGCTATAATTTATTGATTTGTATAATAGGAATACTATTTTTATCTATTGCATTCATATTCAATAACAAATATTCAATAGGAATATAATATTTTGTATATATAAGCTTATAAAAATAGTTGATTGCAATATTAGAGGCAAAGGTCTGTGGTTAAGGTTCAGTTGTGCCACTTACTCATTATACTGTGGGCTTTATGAATCTGTTTTCTTAAATGAAAAGTGAAGCTAGTTGTGTCTACCAGCCTCAGTTATCTGATTATGTTTTTATTTAGAGAAGTAACTGAGACATTGCTGGCAAACAAACTATATTGATGACAATACAAAATTTGAACTACGGAATTATAAGAATCTGTTAATCTCTTGGTATCTGATGGAATCTGGCTTCCCAGGTGGTGCTGGTGGTAAAGAATCCACCTGCCAATGCAGGAAATGCTAGAGACACAGGTCTGAACCCTAATTGGGAAGATCCCCTGGAGCAGGTAATGGCAACTCACTCCAGTATTCTTTCCTAGAAAATTCCATGGACAGAGGAGCATGGAAGACTGTAGTCCATGTGGTTGCCAAGAGTCAGACACGACTGAGCAGGCACACATGCACACATCTGATGGAATCTCTCACACTCAATCAAAACATTTACTTCCTGTTCTGCTACCATCCTCTCAGTGCCATTCTTGTTATGATCGTTATAGACAGGCGGTGTCCTATTCCCTTTGAATCAAAGAAAGAAGTCCTAAGAAGTCCACCTGTACTACAAAATCAGCATGGAGGAACAGGAAAGCAATGATAACATGTACATTAGAGGATTTATTTTGAATTAATTGTTCCACACACTCTACTGCATCCTTAACAATCCATTAGATGACCACCACGTCTTTCTCTATACTATATACTCTTGGCATTTGCCACATAAACCAGATGTTGAAGCATAATAGATTCAACCCATATTGGGTGAATAATTTTATGGGATTTTGTTAAGTACTGTTCAAATATTGAATACATGCTAGCATTACTATCTATATTAACATCATCAAAATGTTTATAACATGTTTTCAGGTCACGTTTACAATCAAGGTAGGGGGGGCTTTCATTTGTTCTTTAATTTGCTAAAAATTATTTTTTAAATGCCTATTGTGTTACGCAATTAGTTAATTTTTAAACTCACTGATGAATCAAGCATAGCTCCTGCTCTTATACATTTAATAATCTAGTGGGATAAGGATAATAAAGAAATGAAACAAGCAAGTTAGTATATGCATTGATCAGGATGTGTCAGATTATGCTGGGGCTAATGAGAAACCCCCAAATCTCAACAACTTGACACCAGCAAAGCTTGTTCCCTTGCTCATGCAGTTTTCTCAGTGCAAGTCTATAGGAAGGGTCTGCACATCTTTGTCACTTAGGGACTTAGGCTGACAGAGGCTTTGTCTTATCATGTGCTCCCTATAATCTCCACAGCAGTGGGAAACGAGAGTGGCAAATCCCACACTCATTCTTAAAATTTCTGTTCATGAGTGACTCATATCCCTCCCTGCTTATGTTTCCTTTTGCAAAGCAAGTCACATGTACATACTTAAATTGAAAGAATAAAGGAGTACAGCCCTACAATGTGTCCAGATGAAAGAAAGTAAAAAATATTCAATGAATAGCTTTACATTATGATTTCCACAATGTGAAATTTCAAATGAAGAGAGTCTAGAGAAAGAGACTATAGCAGTAAGATAAGAAAAAAACAAACAACAACAACAACAAAAAACCAACCCTTACACATGGGCTGTCTGAATATTCTTTTGAGTCTCAAACAGATAACAATTCAGCCAAGTAATGAGCAAAAGAAAAAAACTGTATCAACATGGGTAAAAATTCTGAGGTTGGCAAAATTTGGACCATTACAAGGAACAGAAAAAGATCTGGCATAATTGAAGCATGATAGGTAAGGAAGGGACTATAAAAAGGGGCTGGGATGAGGTTTTTAGGGCTCATATGCCACAGTTACGAGTGTGAAGTCAAGGAGAGCTTTAAGCCATGGAGTAACATCATCATAGCATCACCTGATTTATGACTGCCATGTGGAGCTAATGCTACAGGTCAAGAGTAGGAACTATAATGATACAGGGTTATTTAAAGTGGAAGGAGCCAACAGTGATTGTGGCCCACCTACACTAGTTAGCCATACAAAGCTTACCCAGGGGATTACCCTGGAACACCTGGCTCTGGTGACCAGGGGAAATTGCAACCTGGGTCCCATAGGACACCTCACTTCTTCATGAACAGGAGATGCAGCTGATATACCTAGTACATAGGAAAAAAAACACAAAACAGGCAAATGAAGAGACAAAAGAATACCTTCCAAATGAAAGAATAAGACAAAACCTCAGAAAAAGAACAAAAAGAAACAGATAGGCAATTTATCAGATAAAGAGTTCCAAGTAATTGTCATAAAGTTGCTTACTGAACTCAGGAAAAGAATGCATGAACAGAGTGAGAACAACAACAAAGAAACAGAAAAATATAAAAAAGAACAAATCAAAAGAACTTCAGAACATAGTAACTGAGATGACAAATACATTAGAGGTAATCAACAGGATGCAGAAGACTGAATTAGTGATCTGGAAGACATGGTAGTAGAAATCACTCAATTAGAATAACAAAAAAATAAAAATTAAAAAAAATTAAAAGAGGATAGCTTAAGGGATCTCTGGGATAGTATCAAACATATGAACGTTTGTATTATAGGGATTCCATAAGGAGGAGAGAGAAAAGGACAAAAACCACATTTGAAGAAATTATGGTTGAAAATACCCCTAAGCTGGTGAAGGAAACAGACATCCAAATCCAAGAAGCCTAGAGAATCCCAAACAAGATTAACCAAAGAGATCCATAACCAAAACATACTCAATTAAAATGTCAAAGATTAAAGATAAAAATGGAATCTTAAAGCAGGAAGGGAAAAACTACAGGTATCCCTTAGTGATACTGCAGGTTCAGTTTCAAACCAGAGCAACAGAGTGAATATCCCAATAAAGTCAGTCATACCCAGTCAGCAGAATACACATTCTTTTAAACTGTACTTGAAATATTCTCCAGGATAGGCCATATGCTGGACCACAAAGCAAGTCTCAATCAAGAAGATTTAAATCATATCAAGCGCCTTTTCTGAACTTAATGGAATAAAATGACAAAATGAAGCATTCATTTATGATAAAATTTCTCAGAATGTGTATAGAGGAAACATACCTCAACATAATAAAGATCATATGTGACAAACCCCGTGAAAAACTGAGAGCTTTTCCTCTATGGTAAGGAACAAGACAAGGATGCCCACTCTCACCACTTATATTCAACATAGTCTCAGCAATCAGGCAAGAAAAATAAACGGCATCCAATTTGGAAAGAAGTAAAGCTGTCACTATTTGCTGATAACATAGTGCTATATATAGAAAATCCTAAAGATGTCACTAAAAAACTACTAGAGTTGAGAAATGGATTCAGTGAAGTTGCAGAGTACAAAATCAATTCATAGAAATATATTGCATTTCTATACACTAATACATTTTCAGAAAGACAAATAAATAATCCCATTAATAATTGCATCAAAAAGAATAAGACACTTAGGAATAAATTTAACTAAGGAGGTGAATTATTTGTACTCTGAAAAGTATAAGGCACTGATGGAAAAAACTGAATATGACACTGTTAGATGACAGAAATAAAGAGTGCCCGCTTAACTAAGTCACCTTGACCCTAAAAAACAAAGCAATTGATCTGCTTTTAAAGAGTAACTTACTCACAGGGTTATGATCATATGGACAATGATCACAACTGCACTCCACACCACTTATGGGCCATTGAAATGATTATATAGTTACCCTAGAGTATGATGGTAGGTGCTTTGAAATAGGATGTGCTTTCCTAAGTCAAAATTTATGAATGAATAACTCATCTTGTGGGTACCAGGAACACATTAGTGAAGGTTTTAATCATTGCTTGGGGACTAAGAGAGCATAGAGGCCACCTGGTCCTAATGATTATTTAACATACTTATTAAGTACCATCCTAAAGGAAATCAGTCCTCTTGAATATTCATTAGAAGAACTCCAATACTTTGGCCACCTGATGCAAAGAACTGACTCATTTGAAAAGACCGTGATGCTGGGAAACATTGAAGGCAGGAGGAGAAGGGGATGACAGAGGATGGGATGGCTGATTGGCACCACCGACTCAATGGACATGAGTTTGAGTAAACTCCGGGAGTTGGTGATGGACAGGGAGGCCTGGCATGATGCAGTCCATGGGGTCGCAAAGAGTCGGACATGACTGAGTGACTGAACTGCACTGATTGACTACCAGGCTGTTGATGACAGAATGATAATTTACTGCATAGTACAGTCCTGTATAGCATCAGCAGAAAGACAGGAGAAGTAAGGACTCAAGATAGTGGCCATTATGCTAACAACCGTACATGACACAAATAAATGGAAAATTATACTGTGCTCATGGGTTGGAAAAATTAATATGTTCACAATTTCCATATTACTCAAAGCAATCTAGAGACTCAATGAAATCTGTATCAAAGCACAAATGAAATTTTTCAAAGAACTAGGACAAACAATCCTAAAAATTGTATCGAACCACAAAAGACCCCAAATGCCAAAGCAATCTTGAGAAAGAGGATGGAAGTATCATACTTCCTGATTTCAAGCTATACTACAAAGCTATAGTAATCAAAACCTTATAGTACAGGCACAAAATAGACATATGGCTCTGTGGGATAGAATGGAGAGCTCAGAAACAAGTCCATGTTTACATGATCAATTAATTTACAACAAAGGAGCCAAAAATATACAACGGGGAAAAGCTGATCTCTTCAGTAAATGGTGTTGGGAAAACTGGACAGCTACATGCAAAAGAATGAAACTGGATTACTTTCTTACAACGTACACAAAACTAAGCTCCAAGTGGGTTGAAGACTGAGATGTAATACCCCAAACCATAAAACTCATAGAAGAAAACACAGGCAGTATACTCTTTGCCATCAGCCTTAGTAATATTTTTTGGACATGTCTCCTCAGACAAGGGCAACAAAAGCAAAAATAAACAAATGGGACTACATCAAACTAAAAATCTTTTGCAGAGTAAAGGAAACCATCATCAACAAAATGAAAAGGTAACCTACTCAATGGGAGAAGTTTTTTTGCAAATAATGTATGTGATAAGGGTTAATATCTAAAATACATAAAGAACTCACAAAACTGAATATCCCCAAACAATCAGATTAAAAAATGGGGCAGAGGACCTGAATTTTTCCAAGGAAGACATACAGATGGGCAACAGACACATGAAAAAATGTTCAGCATCATGAATTATGAGGGAAATGCAAATCAAAACCCACACTGAGATGTCACTTCATACTCATCAAAATGGTTATTACAGACAACAAATAGCAAGTGTTGGTAAGATGGTGGGGAAAAGGAAACACTTCTGCACTGTGGGTGGGAATATAAATTGGTGCTGCCACTATGGAAAATAGTATGGAGCTTCCTTAAAAAATTAAAATAGAATTACTATACAAATTAGCAATTCCAACTCTGGGTATTAAAAAAACCCCACTAATTTGAAAAGATAATTACCTCTATGTTCACTACAGTATTATTTTAATATTTGCAACCTAACGGTCCAAATGAATCCATCATGAATGAATGGATAAAGAAAATGTGATACAAACACACACACACACAAAATGGGATATTACCAGCCATGAAAAGAATGAAATCTTGTCATGTGCAACAACATTAATGGACCTAGAGGGTGTTATCTAAGTGAAATAAGTCAGATAAGGACAAATATCATACAGTTTCATTCACATGTAGAATCTAGAAAACAAAAACCCCAAACAAAACAGAAAGAGACTTAGATACAGAAAACAAAGTAATGGATGGCCAGAGGGAATAGAGTTGGTGAGTTGGGCATAATAGCTACAGGGAATTAAGAAACACAAACTTCTGGTTATAAAATGAATAAGTAATGGGTATATAATGTACAGCACGGGGAATAGAGTCAGTAATATTTTAATAACTTTGTACTGTGACAGGTGACTTACCATGATGATTAATTTGTAATGTATATAAATTTTAATTCACTGTTGAGCCTGTGAAACTAATATTTTATATAAATTGTACCTCAACTTAAAAAATGCTTTTAGTTAAAAAAATAAAAGTGGAAAGAAATCCACCTGTAGTAGAGAAAGAAAAAATTTCCAGATAATTTTTGATGGTAGAGACAATAGGACATTCAGATAGAGTAGCTATGTGAGTTACAGTAAAGATGACTCAAGAAGGACTCCTAAATTTCTCATCTGAGTTATTGTGTGGGAAGTAGTTTCATTCACAAAATTAAGACAGAGAAAGGAGGTTTTTGTTTTTCCATTTTTTCATTCACTGGCTTGTGAGTGAGGGTGGCTGCATGATAGTTTAAGAGTTTGATTTAAAAGTTAATTTTAAGAAAGCTGAGATATTCAAATGCAGATCAAGCAGGAAGTTGTCTATTCAAGTCTGGAGTCCATGAGAGACATTCTGGCTGGTTATATATATTTGGGAGTTGTCAGTATCTATGGGGTAATTTAAGCCAAGGAAAGAGATATTTCATGGAGAGAGTGAATTTAAGAAAGAGAGAGGGCTCAGGACAGAGTCCAGAAGAGCTTAAATATTCAGAGGTCAGGGGAGGAAGACTGGCAGAAGCATTTGAAAAGACAAAACGTCTTATCATAGAATCCAAGGGCAGCGTGAGCTTCCTCATGGAAAGGATGATGAGCTATTTCAAGAGCTCTGGGAAAGTCAAATGAGACTAGGACAGAAACAGCAGCACTGGGTTTATTTGGTCAGTTCAGAACAGTATTTCTAGCTTTGTTTTATTACTTAATTTAATCAAATGTTTATTCTATGCCTACTGTAGACCAAAAACTATTCTAATTTCTTAAAATATGATGGCAAGTAAGATAGCCATGGTTTCTGCCACCAAGAAGCTTACATTCTGTTAGCATAAACAAACAATAAACAGGGTAAATAAATTAGATAATTAACTGGATAGTAAACTAACAAGTGCTGTGAAGCAAGGCAAATGTTATATATTATTATCAGGCTAACTGATTTAGGTTTAGGGAATAGACAAGGGACATCAAAGTGTATTGTAACGTGATTATAAATGAAGTGTGCTATCTCCTTGAGTTCAGTTCAGTTCAGTTCAGGTGCTCAGTTGAGCTGAGTACAGAAGAATTAATGCTTTTGAACTGTGGTGTTGGAGAAGACTCTTGAGAGTCCCTTGGACTGCAAGGAGATCCAATCAGTCCATCCTAAAGAAGATCAGTCCTGGGTGTTCATTGGAAGGACTGATGCTGAAGCTGAAACTCCAATACTTTGACCACCTCATGCGAAGAGCTGACTCATTGGAAGAGGCCCTGATGCTGGGAGGGATTGGGGGCAGGAGGAGGAGGGGACGACAGAGGATGAGATGGCTGGATGGCATCACCGACTCGATGAACATAGTTTGAGTAAACTCCGGGAGTTGGTGATGGACAGGGAGGCCTGGTGTGCTGTGATTCATGGGGTTGCAAAGACTCGGACACGAAGTTGGATGATATCAAATATGACTTAGTTCAAAACTTCATAAACAATATAAGTAGAGACAATAGTGGGAATTCATTCATTAACTGGAAGTGACACTTTTAATGACCTTAACATTGGTGCTAGCTCTGTGAGGAAGAAAGCAGGGTGTTAGAAGGCAATTCAAAGGATACATTTCATATCCATGGGATATTCCCACTGTATCACAAGAACTCTGAGGTTTTTCTGATTGATGTTAACATGTTTTCTGTTATGTATTTCCAAAGAGAAGCAAATATATTATCTGTGTCATCTACAGTTGTGCTCCATATAATTAAGCTGTGTGACAACTATCTAAATGTATGTGTTCCAAGAAGGCAGTCTGCCAGGAAATACAAGGAAGAAAACGTCATTTGTTCTATACTCTGACCATAACCCTCCTCCCAAATTGGCTATTTCTGTCCCTGCTTCAGGGAAGACCATTCAGTTTACCGAAGAACCTAGAGACCCAGGGAAGGGAGATATGACAGTGAAGTCGTCTGAACCTTCTCTTTGGTGGAGCAAATTTGCAAAACTCCTCCCATTGACCACTAGATGTGAGCAAGTTTTCCAGGAATCAAGTTATACAAGTGCTTCTCTTGCAGGACAAAGCTAGTCTTCTTGGATCCATCTGAAGAATTGCAGAATGTAGGGCTCTATCCTAGACCACTTCCTAAAAGCAACTGGGGTTTGAATTTAAATCTCTAGCAATTAAAATTGTTTCCCCAATTTTGTTTGGAACCGGATAATATAAACATCTCTGCCATGTAGTCTCGAGAAATTTCAGGGCTTTAATTTTCTTCATTTACTAGAGAGCACTAACTCATGATAACCTGTACTCCCTTATCACTTCTGATGATTTTTACCTTCCTAGAGCAGATAACTGAAGTTTAAGCCATTTTAGTGTTCATCTGATCTGTTAGCATTGCCTATAATGTAAAATACAAACTGTACAGTTGTTGCTTAGATATTAAGAAATACCTATTTCTTATGGGCAAGAATTTAACATTAGAAGGTACCTGGAGCTTGTAAGGAGAGCACGCATGGGGGACTTGATAGGGTAAACAGGTTCCAATGAAAGTCTAAATCATTGACTCCTCTTGTCTTTCCTGTATTTTCCTTCATGCCACACTCTCTCAAGTAACCACATTGTCTGGAAGCTGAAATATTTATGTAAGACTAATTTAATAATTGATTTCTTTGATCTATACTTGTTTTCTATCCAACAGACATAGTTTTCAAATAGTCTTATCTAGTTGCCTATCTCCCATGAAGCTTGTTTGCTTCAAATTATAATAGATTTTCTTATGCTTCTGAAAACCAAGTTGGTCTTTTTCTTTATTAAATTACCCCAGAAACTCAAAGGCATGTGAACAATGAACTGAAGTCCTAAGTACTAGACACCAATTTTTTTCCATTTCACCCAAGTCCAAATCTGCATGTCCCTGTGGGGGAGGTAGGATAGGAGTGAAATTTGCCATCATGCTTCTTTTTTTTCCTCCTCCCATAATTGACAGCTCTCAACCAGTTCCTTTGAATATATGCTGTCATCCTGTCAACTGTGAGAAAACCATAGCCTAAAATTATTTCATTCTTATGAAACCTAAGTCACCAAGTGGTGAATGCCATCAGCTCACCTTGTACCAGTAGAAGAAGAGAGGCTTAGGAGGTTTCAGTGTGGACAACACACAGTCTGCATGCTCAGTTGTGTCTGATTCTTTGTGGCCCCATGGACTGCAGCCCGTCAGGCTCCTCTGTCCATGGAATTTTCCAGGCAAGAATACTGAAGCAGGTTGCCATTTCCTACTCTAGGGGATCTTCCCAACCCAGTGATCAAACCCATGTCTCTTGTGTCTCCTGCATTGGCAGGTATGTACTTTACCACTAGTACCACCTGAAGGAGAGAAAACCACTGCTAAACGACACAGCTTATTTGTTTTATAACCCACTGGTGACCTATAGTGTGAACTTCAAGCAGGGGGTGAGAAGGGTACCGTACCAAGCAAGGCAGAACACTTAAGAGTACATTAGAGTCCAACCTAGTCATCTACCTTACATGGTGCACAACTGTCTCTGAGATGGGAACCAGAGCAACAAGCCAGATGCTTCTCATTAAATCTTCATCTATGTCATCTCAAAATTATCTATTTGTATTGATAAATATTCTACAGGGCAGTGATGATAACATTATGAACAATTTGATCAATATTTGCAGTTATCTAACCTCATGTACTCTTGCCTGGAAAATCCCATGGACGGAGGAGCCTGGTAGACTGCAGTCCATGGGGTCGCGAAGAGTCAGACATGACTGAGTGGCTTCACTTTCACTTTTCACCTTTATTCATTGGAGAAGGAAATGGAAACCCACTCCAGTGTTCTTGCCTGGAGAATCCCAGGGATGGGGTCGCACAGAGTCGGACACGACTGAGGTGACTTAGCAGTAGCAACCTCATGTAAAGCACACATGATAAACATGGAGAGGATCCCACTCCTAAACATCTATTCTTTGCATTGCCTAACTATGTCTCATTCTCACTTCTCAGGTGTGAAATTCCACCACATCAAGATTCATTTTGGTTAACAAGACCATTTTGAAAGGTAAATAACTAACAGAATTAGTTTAACAATTAAGTCCTTTATGGAGAGTGCACAGTTGCCTTAAATTACTTCCCTCCTAAACTCCAGTTGAGATATCCCCAGGGTAATGAGCACTTTGATAGCAGAGACTTAGAAAACAGAAGGGCAATTTTGGAATATGAGGAGAAGGGCTTACGTAAAGACATGCTTAGGTTGAACTTAAAAACTGAGATTTAGAGCAGCCAGAGAGACGAGTGATGAAGTAGGGACAGGAGTAAAGAGAAAAAAAAAAAAAAAAAGGAGGAGGAGGCCCTAAAAAGAAAGGATAAATACTAATACTTCAGAAATTTGTCCTGAACTTGACGTACTCCCAGTTTTCAGTGTAATATTGACTCTTGACTGTTCAGATATTAGACATAATAGTCTATTTCCCTGGTGGCTCAGATGGTAAAGAATCTGCCTGCAATGCAGGAGACCTGGGTTTGATTCCTGGGTCAGGAAGATCTTCCGGAGAACAGAATGACTACCCAATCCAGTATTCTTGTCTGGGGAATTCCATGGACAGAGGGGCCCGATTGGCTATAGTCCATGGAGTCACAAAGAGTCAGACATGACTGAGCAATGAACACCAAATGGTAACTGTTAAAATCAGCCTTCATCTCCTCAGATGCCATAGAAACAGATACATCACCTCAAAACTCATTATTATGTGATTTTAAAAATCTCTATATAAATTTATATTCTAAATTTTGATAACAGTTAAGAAGCATGAGGGCTTCCCAGGTGGCATGAGTGGTAAAGAATCTATCTGCCAATGCAGGAGACTTAAGAGATGTGGATTCAATCCCTGGGTTGGGAAGATCCCTGGAGGAGGGCATGGCAACCCACTCTAGTATTCCTGGAAAATCCCATGGACAGAGGTGTCTGGCGGACTACAGTCCATAGGGTCACACAGAGTTGGACACAACTGAAGTGACTTAGTAGGCAGGCAGGCAAGAGGAATAAAAACTTTGATGTTTTACAATAGCCTGGCTGATTTAAATGAAAAGGAAGTCAAAAAGCCTATCAGTTTATGCAGCTGGGTTGTCAGATGCGGGAGTCACATATGAGGCATTGTCTTAATTCTCCATCTCATGCATACATTTCTCAGACCACCATGCTAGTCATTCAAGGCCAGAAATTAACATATTTTCATTCAAATACAAACTATCTTTCCTTGAATATTCTTGAGGCTGAAAGCTCTCCAGAGAAGTTATAAACTGAGCACAGGGGAGGCTTAAGAAAACCATTTTTTTTTTTTTTTTTTCTTTTACCAGACTTGAGTCAAATAAAGGCATTTTTAACTCTGTTACTTACTCTGCAATATTTTGCCAAGAGATTATTTATAGTTGTGGACATGAAATAGATGATCTGTGAACTGCCTTTGGCGAGAGTCACTTTAAGAACCACAGACCTCGCTTGGGGAGGGCAGCGCTGGGACTCCGTGGGCTGAGAGAGGCCCCCAAGGACTTGTGTTTTCATACCAGCTCTGCCCCCACAGCCTTGCCACAAGGCCCTGGGCAGTGTGTTACCCTGTTGCAGCTGTACTTTCCTCCAGAGTTTGTGAGTTAATCAGCAGCCCTCCAGAGGAAAAACTAATTTAAATAATGTGTAAACAAAAGGTCTTGTAGAGTACAGTTGATAATAAATAGCCAAAGCTTGAAGCCCTTGATTGCACCAGTAAATCGGTTAGCCCCTTATCCAGCTCTATCAGCAGCCATTATCTGGCAGTTTTTACAAAATGTTCACATCTCCTGTCAGACCAAGACTTCCCAGCCCTGTAAAATCCAAGGATTTAAAAATTACCACCTGAGTCCTTTTCCCAAGTCCTTCAAAGAGGGAAATCTAGAAATTAGCAACTTTGTTTAGGGCCTACTGACAGTGGTCACTTTGTACCTTCCTTGAGCAATAGACCCAGAGCCAACAAGACGCATACCCAGGGGTTGACTGGGAATCCCAACCAACCAACACCAAATGAGATCCTAAAACAGTTCCAAAGGACATGACTGAAGCAACTTAGCATGAATTGCAAAGCCTTTTTCATGAAAGTGAAAAGTTAAAGTGTTAGTTGCTCAGTCATGTCTGACTCTTTGTGACCCCATGGACTGTAGCCTGCCAAGTTCCTCTGTCCATGGGATTTCCCAGGCAAGAAGACTGGAGTGGGTAGCCATTCTCTTCTCCAGGGGATCTTCCCAACCCAAGGATTGAACCCAGGTCTCCCGCATTGCAGGCAGATTCTTTACTGTCTAAGCTACCAGCCTTTATCATATCTACCCGTTAATAGCCTACTTGACCTACATTCTTATCTCTGCCAGTCATTCCATCTACCTTCACAGGTCCCCAACATTGGTGCTAGGACGATTGCTATATCTGCTTTTGCTAGGTTTTCAATGTGTATCGCTGAGAAAGGAACATGCTGAGTAAAAACCACAATAGCTGTTAGTGCCCACCCTGTTTATCCCACTGAGATCCAAAGCTTAGATTTCAGCCATCAGTCAAGTGTGCGCATTTCAAATACCATCTATATCAATACCAAAGGTGATTGTTGCAGTTGTTGTTGGTTTTTTCAGTTTGTGTTGTTGTTGTCTGTAACTAAGACTTCATGAAAATGATGAAGACATTTTTTAAAAACATCATGTACACGGAATGAACACTATACACAACTTATTGCCTAGCTAACTCAAGCACCATTGTTCAATCATGGGTCAATCCTCATCTCAATTCCCAAGAAGGGCACTACTAAAGAATGAGCTAGCCTTCAGACAATTGCTCTCATTTCCCATGTTAGTTCAGTTCAGTTGTTCAGTCTTGTCTGACTCTTTGTGACCCCATGAATCGCAGCACGCCAGGCCTCCCTGTCCATCACCAACTCCCGGAGTTTACTCAAACTCATGTTCATCGAGCCGGTGATGCCATCCAGCCATCTCATCCTCTGTCGCCCCCTTCTCCTCCTGCCCCCAACCCCTCCCAGCATCAGGGTCTTTTCCAATGAGTCAACTCTTCGCATCAGGTGGCCAAAGTATTGCAGCTTCAGCTTCAGTGTCAGTCCTTCCAAAGAACACCCAGGACTGATCTCCTTTAGGATGGACTGGTTGGATCTCCTTGCAGTCCAAGGGACTCTCAAGAGTCTTCTCCAACACCACAGTTCAAAAGCATCAGTTTTTCAGTGCTCAGCTTTCTTCACAGTCCAACTCTCACATCCATACATGACCACTGGAAAAACCATAGCCTTGACCAGATGGACCTTTGTTGGCAAAGTAATGCCTCTGCTTTTTAATATGCTATCTAGGTTGGTCATAACTTTTCTCCCAAGGAGTGTCTTTTAATTTCATGGCTGAAGTCACCATCTGCAGTGATTTTGGAGCCCAAAAAAATAAAGTCTGCCACTGTTTCCACTGTCTCCCCATCCATTTCCCATGAGGTGATGGGCCCAGATGCCATGATCTTAGTTTTCTGAATGTTGAGCTTTAAGCCAATTTTTTCACTCTCCTCTTTCACTTTCATCAAGAGGCTTTTTAGTTCATCTTCACTTTCTGCCATAAGGGTGATGTCATCTGCATATTTGAGGTTATTGATATTTCTCCTGGCAATCTTGATTCCAGCTTGTGCTTCTTCCAGCCCAGCGTTTCTCATGATGTACTCTGCATAGAAGTTAAATAAGCAGGGTGACAATATACAGCCTTGACATACTCCTTTTCCTATTTGGAACCAGTCTGTTGTTCCATGTCCAGTTCTAACTGTTGCTTCCTGACCTGGATACAGGTTTCTCAAGAGGCAGGTCAAGTGGTCTGGTATTCCCATCTCCTTCAGAATTTTCCACAGTTTATTGTGATCCACACAGTCGAAGGCTTTGGCGTAGTCAATAAAGCAGAAATAGATGTTTTTCTGGAACTCTCTTGCTTTTTTGACGATCCAGTGGATATTGGCAATTTAATCTCTAGCTCCTCTGCCTTTTCTAAAACCAGCTTGAACATCTGGAAGTTCTTGGTTCACGTATTGCTGAAGCCTGGCTTGGAGAATTTTGAGCATTACTTTAGTAGTGTGTGAGATGAGTGCAATTGTGTGGTAGTTTGAACATTCTTTGGCATTGCCTTTCTTACAGATTGGAATGAAAACGGACCTTTTCCAGTCCTGTGACCACTGCTGAGTTTTCCAAATTTGCTGGCATATTAAGTGCAGCACTTTCACAGCATCGTCTTTCAGGATTTGAAATAGCTCAACTGGAATTCCATCCCCTCCACTAGCTTTGTTCATAGTGATGCTTTCTAAGGCCCACTTGACTTCACATTCCAGGATGTCTGGCTCTAGGTGAGTGAACACAGCATTGTGATTATCTGGGTCATGAAGATATTTTTTGTACAATTCTTTTGTGTATTCTTGTCACCTTTTCTTAATATCTTCTGCTTCTGTTAGGTCCATGCCATTTCTGTCCTTTATTGAACCCATTTCTGCATGAACTGTTCCCTTGGTATCTCTAATTTTCTTGAAGAGATCTCTAGTCTTTCCCATTCTGTTGTTTTCCTCTATTTCTTTGCATTGATTGCTGAGGAAGGCTTTCTTATCTTTCCTTGCTATTCTTTGGAACTCTGCATTCAAATGGGAATATTTTTCCTTTTCTCCTTTGCATTTAGCTTCTCTTCATTTCACAGCTATTTGTAAGGCCTCCTCAGACAACCATTTTGCCTTTTTGCATTTCTTTTCCTTGGGATTGGTCTTGATCCCTGTCTCCTGTACAATGTCATGAACCTCCATCCATAGTTCATCAGGCTCTCTGTCTATCAGATCTAGTCCCTTAAATCTATTTCTCACTTCCACTGTATATTCATAAGGGATTTGATTTAGGTCATACCTGAATGGTCTAGTGGTTATCCCTACCTTCTTCAGTTTATGTCTGAATTTGCCAATAAGGAGTTCATGATCTGAGAAACAGTCAGCTCCGGGTCTAACTCCCATGCTAGTTAGGTCATGCTTAAAATCTTGCATGCTAGGCTTCAGCATTATGTGAACCAAGAACTTCCAGATGTCAGAACTAGGTTCAGAAAAGGAAGAGGAACCAGAGCTCAAATGGCCAACATTCAATGGATCATAGACAAAGCAAGAGAATTCCAGAAAATACCTTTCTCTGTTTCATCGACTACACTAAAGCCTTTGACTGTGTGGATCATGACAAACTGTGGAAAGCTCTTAAAGAGACGGGAATACCAGACTATCTTACCTGTCTCCTGAGAAACCTGTGTGTGGGTCAAGAAGCAACCCTGTATGGAACAACTGATTGGTTCAAGATTCAGAAAGGAGTTTGATAGGCTGTCTGTTCACACGAGCTCTGCCCTCACAGCCTTGCCACCCGGCCCTGGGCAGTGCGTCACCCTGTTGCAGATGTAATCAAGATAGGAGGGAGAAACAGCAACAACCTCAGACATGCAGATGATACCACTCTAATGGCAGAAAGCAAAGGGGAGTTAAACAGACTCTTAATGAGGGTTAAGGAGGAGAGTGCAAGAGCTGGCTTAAAGGTAAATATTAAAAAACTAAGATCATGGCATCCAACCCCATTACTTCATGGCAAATAGAAGGGGAAAATGTGGAAGTAGTGACAGATTTCCTTTTCTTGGGCTCTCAAATCACTGTGGATGATGACTGCAGCCTTGAAATCAGAAGATGATTGCTTCATGGCTGGAAAACCATGATAAGCCTAGACAGTGTGTTGAAAAGCAGAGAGATTACTCTTCCAATAAAGGTCCGTATAGTCAAGGTTATGGTCTTCCCAGTGGTCACGTATGGTTGTGACCTGGACCATAAAGAAGGCAGAATGACAAAGAAGTGATGCCTTCAAACTGTGGTGCTGGAGAAGTCTCCTGAAAGTCCCTTGCACAGCAAGGAGATCAAACCAGTCAATCTTAAGGGAAATCAACCCTGAATACTCATTGGAAGGACTGATGCTGAAGCTGAAGCTCCAATATTTTGGTCATCTGATGTGAACAGCTGACTCATTGGAAAAGTCCCTGATGCTGGGAAAAACTGAGGGTAGAAGGAGAAGAGGACATCAGAGGAAGACATGGCTGGATGATATCACTGATGCAATGGACGTGAACTTGGGCAAATTTTGGGAGATGGTAAGGGAGAGAGAGAGAGCTGGTGTGCTACAGTCCATGGGGCTGCTAAGAGTTGGACACGACTGGGCAACTGAACAAAAACAACTTAAACATGGGGCTTCCCTGGTGGCTCAGATGTAAAGAATCTGCCTGCTATGCAGGAGACCCGGGTTTGAGCTCTGGGTCAGGAAGATCCCCTGGAGAAGAGAACGGCTGCCCATTCCAATATCCTTGCCTATGCTGTGTGTCTTTAGTTGCTCAGTTGTGTCTGACTCTGTGTGACCCCATGACTGTAGCCCTTCAGGCTCCTCTGTTCATGGGATTCTCCAGACAAGAATACTGGAGCAGGTTGCCACTTCCTTCTCCAGGGGATCTTCCAGACCCAGGGATCAAACCCGTGTCTCTTATGTCTCCTGCATTGCAGGTGGATTCTTTACCCATGGAACCATTCTGGGTTTCCCATAGACTGTGTTAAACACAAAAGTAATTTTCAGATAGGTTCACAGCACCTCACATACACCAAACTACCCTTTGCTCAGCACAGAGCGATATCCACATTATCTAACATCACTTGTAAATTTTCTGTGAACTTTAGACTTGGGTGTATTAGACTATTGGTCAAGAATGATTAGACTATTGGTCCAGGATGTGTTAAGACTTCTGAACTAGGACGTTTAGCCTTTGACTTTTCAGTTCCTGCACAAATTTGTTTTTTCCTTGAAGTACTTAAGAAAAAGACTTTCCTCCCCACATCTGTCTCTGGCTTAAGGTCAAAACCACCAACATCACAGCTGCCTACCATTGTAAGCACATGCTGCCCTCAGCTCTAAGAAATTCTAGCATCCCTCAAGCCGTACCCTGGAGACTTGATTCATCATTCCTGCTTCAGGTGAAAATTGCTCAAGTTATAACATCCTTACATTCCTCTAACTTAACTTAGCTCCAACCTTAAGGATCTCCTGCCTTTCCCCTCCCTCTAGTATGTACTAAATTCATGAAAAATGTCTTAGATTTCCCACTTCTTCTAACATTTGCCTGAACTAGAAAGGAAAATAGTCCATCCAGTGCCAAGAAAGATAGCACAAAGGGGAACATTTATAAACATGGGGTGAGCATAGCCTTGAGAACCAAGCAAGCCTAGTTGGTGCTTTTGGTCCACTTATAAACTCATTTGTAAACCATGATCTTAAGACTTCATATATTTGCATTATACCACTTATTCTGGTTGTTTCTACCACCAAGAAGTCTGCTCATTATAGGTTGCCTTCTTGCATAGTTTTTTGACAATAGGCATATCAGCTGAAACAAGTATACCAATTTTCTTGAAAACTAAATTTCTCATTATAAATGTGTGCATTAATCTGGTTTGTCCATCACTCTTGTATGAGTCTGGTTAGTGTAACTCATCTAGAAGAGATCACTCCTGAAAAATATAAACATTCAAGTTTACGGACATGAAATCTTAGATTTTTAAGGACTCATAAAGGTATATAGTAATGAAGGTTAATAGCTCAGTTAAACTATATTCTTGGGAGTTGTCATAGTTTCAACTTTAATTACCACAAAATCACACCCATTTAATTTTTCTATAATTTGTTTGGCCCTTGTGAATGAAATTGTCTTTGAGTTAATCCATTTTTAATTCTTTGGCTATGTCTAGTATTGGTATCCTTAAAGTTAAGTCCTGAGTCATTTTACTTTGCCAATAGTTTGATAAATTTGCAAAAGTCTTCGTATCTTCACAAAGTATAATACGTTCCCCAAATTTTAAGCCAAGAACTCTTCTGAGGAGGCCGTTAACATTTTTATTGAGAAATCAATGTGATGTTTCCTCTAACAAGTATGTTTCTAATTATCTCTTTTTTTCTTAAATCTTCTATCTTTCCTGATAATTACTTAAAAGCTATCTTTCTTCAAGGCATCACCAAACTCAATGATAGATAGATTGATCTACCTTAGCAAGCAGCCATATATGAGGCTTTTCTTTTTTAACTGTAAATTTTTCTCTGATCCTACTTCATTTATTTACTTCTTTCTACTTAGAGTCTCTTGCTAACTTTTAGTCCATCCACATTCTATCTGGCCCTTTGCTGTCTTTGAGGAACAGTCAACTCTGGGGATTGTTGTGTTTGTGTAATTCATGTTTGACTATTCCAGCCTTGGTTTTATTTTTAAATACTTCCTTTTCCTGCTTCCTCCTTGTCTCATCACACTCGTTGACTCTATGTAGAGGCAGATAAAGGGTCTGAATCACGAACTTATGTTTAGGGAGAAAGAATTATACATATTGCACTATGCTGGATTTGTTTTCTGTGGACACATCTACCAACCCCTACTCAGTACCCACCCCCCAACCCCCACCCCTGCTGCACCCTCCAGCCAAACACAGACACAATGAAAGGTGAAAAGTTTTAGAGGAGAAGCCCAAAGGTAGCCCCACCCACATTCAGCCTGTAAGAAGACTAATTTTTTTTTTTTTTACCTCATTTATATAAACTATATTAAAGTTCTCTCAAGTCATCCCTCAGTAAACTTTTAATGCATTCTCCATACTGCAACCAGAGTGATCTTTGCTAAGACACAACGTTGGCCTTGAGATATGATGATGATTGAAATCGTTTCTGACTACCCTATCTGTACAAAGTGAAACTCTGAGACAAGACAGGCTCTTCCACATCTGGTTTTCCTTTCTCTGGGCCCCTTCTTTTCCCTGGAACTTCCCCCAGAGCCTGCTTGTTCCATATATTCAACCTGAAACAAGCTGCTAGGGGACAGTTTTTCTTTCTCCTATTTCACCCTGAAACCTTAGTGATTTTCACAGTATATTTTGTGTTGTTTCCTCTGCCCAAGACATTCCTAAATCTACAGCCATAGTAGTCCTTGCTTCATGCCCCCAACCTACTTTCATTTATAGAGACTTACCAGGACCCCAATAACTCTTTATTATGTTCATTTATTATAATACATGTCTCTCTTTAGAAGTCTCTAAGTTCCTTGTCGGCTCCATGCATGTGTGTTTAGTCACTCAGTTGTGTCCAACTCTTTGTGACACAGTGGACTGTAGCCTGCCAGACTCCTCTGTCCATGGGATTTTTCAGGCAAGAAAACTGGAGTGGGTTGCCATTTCCTTCTTCAGGGGATCTTCCTGACCCGGGATCAGACCCGTGTCTCCTGTGTCTTCTGCATTACAGACAGATTCTTCACCCACTGACCCCTCAGGGAAGCCCTGTAGCAGCTGCTGCTGCTGCTAAGTCACTTCAGTCATATCCGACTCTGTGTGACCCCATAGATGGCAGCCCACCAGGCTCCCCCGTCCCCGGGATTCTCCAGGCAAGAACACTGGAGTAGGTTGCCATTTCCTTCTCCAATGCATAAAAGTGAAAGTGAAGTCACTGAGTCGTGTGTGACTCTTCGTGACCCCATGGACTGTAGCCTACCAGGCTCCTCCATCCATAGGATTTTCCAGGCAAGAGTACTGGAGTGGGTTGCCATTTCCTTCTCCCTGTAGGCTCCATAGATGTATGCAAATCACATTTTACCCAGAATGCATGATAGCATATCATTGGATATAGACATTTTGCTTCAGGAAATTATATTTGATAATAATATTGCCCTATAAGGCAACCATCATTCCATCAATCGACAAGCATGAATCCAGGATTTGTTTTTGAACAATGTACAATTTTCCCATTCTTTAACAATCTCTGTGTAACTAGCAGGGATTATGATGTGGTGAAAAAGCAAAGAGCTTCCAGGTGGTACAAGTGACGTAGTCCAATAATCGGCCTTGTGTTCTCACCAGTGGAGCAGGGTATTGCAGCACAGTCAACACACTAATAGGTCTCACACATACACACACATGTGTGTGCACACACTCACACACCCACACTCTCTAGGAGTTGCGTGTAGATCTGTTGATAAACTGACAAAGTGCGAAGGGTTTAGGGCATATAGTTATCAAAATTGGATTCCTAAATTTAGCTAATACTATCTTAACTAGAAAAGTGATATTTACCTGGTAAACTTCAAGTTAAAAAATTTTTTTAAGAGTCTGACCTTTTGAGAGTCTAGATACAAAGAGGATGAAGAAAAAATTGCTTTTCCTAATTTCCTTCAAGTATTCAGAAGTCATGGAAACTTTGCCCCAAATTATTTTTTGCACGACCTCACTTTCAGTTAAATTCAAGCTTGGCTGTAACCTTTTTAAACCTGTTCTTTTCCTTGAAATTAATGGAATACTACGATCTTGAGGAGCAAAGACAGTGTTGTTTCTACTTTTGTCTTCCACAGAATTAGTAGTGTCCTTGTATATCACATTTGATATATATTTATAGACTAGATACAGAAAACATCTCATTACCACTCTCTGTTCCATAGATAAAGATGAGAAGTGGCATAGATACATAGGCACACATACATATGTAACATAGACATACACCCTGATAAAAATTCAACCGGAAAAAAAAACTCCAAAAAAGGATAAAATGAGCTAAACTAAAACACATTTTCTTCTTTACTATTCCAAATGTCTTCTTAAATTTCAGAGTTCTTTGAGTATTAGTCTAGTTTATTCCATATAGATCATATCAGTTTAGGGGTTTATTATTTAGATGTTCTTTATATTCATGGCATTTTATCCCGTAGTAGGATTTTGTCAGAATATTCTATGTTTTCTTCTTTTCTTACTAAAGATTATCTCAGGCTCAAATTAATAACTTGATTGCAAAAATTATGTCCCTAACTATTTATTTGAAGACCTTCAATACAAGTTAATTGAGTAAATAAAATGAGTTATTACCATATAACAAAGGTAATTTTTGTTAATCCCCAAATGCAATATGTCTGACCACTAGAAATATACCTGTAAAAGAATTCCCTGATCTAATTAAATGTAAGTGTGTAAATAAATTTTATCATAAAAAGGGGTTAGTTGTAAAAACAGGGGAAATTCTCGAGGCATTTCAAAGAAAGAACTGAATATAGAGACTTAGTGCTTACAGAACTGATAGGAAGGTTGGCAGCGGGGAGAAGACTGCTAGGTTTTAAGAAATTAGGATGGTAAGGAAATTGCCAGGTGGTGCTAGTGGCAAAGAACCCGCCTGCCAATGCAGGAGACATAAGAGACATGGGTTCGATCCCTGGGTCAGGAAGACCCCCTGGAGGAGGGCATGGCAACCTACTTCTGTATTCTTGCCTGGAGAATCACACGGACAGAGAAGCCTGGAGGGCTACAGTCCATGGGGCCACAGAGTTGGACACAACTGAAGTGACTGAACACACACACAAGGAAACTGCCAGTAATGAACACAGCTGACTGTCCCACTGAAGCAGAGATTTGTCACATGCCCACTGTTGCCTGCTAACAGAAGTGACCCCTTTTCTCATTCCCAAATATCATGCAAGTATCTCTTTGGCAGAAATTAACCTAGAATCCTATTAACCAGGGCTCATTGCTATTAATAATCAATGGGCCAAAAACAAACACATAACAGGTCCTCTGAGCAAGTCTGAAAAGTGTTACTTAATAAAAATAGCATCTTTTGTCTTTTTTTAAATGTACAGATATGGTGGCCATTTTTTTAATGGATGCAAATTCCTTGACATCTCTCCCATCCAGAGGTGTGTTTAAGTTTTCTCCCTCCCCTAGAATCTTGGGATCCTTACGATTGCTCTGAAGATAAAGTACAAGAGAAATGAATTCATGAGACTTGTGGGCAGGGAGGTGGGGGGTAGTGGGGGGTGGGGTGGGGTGGGCTCTGAGACCAGAGAACTTCTGCTTGACTCTCTGGGAATGCTTGGTCCCAACAATGTCTGTCTCAGAACCCAGCCACAATGCTGAGGGGGCTGTGGAGACAGTCCCAGCTGAGCCCAGCTTGGAGTCACCCCAGCCCAGACATCAGATATGTGAGGAACAAAGCCTCCAGATATTTGTCCTCACTGTTCCACTCACTCCTAGCAATGTGAAGCTTGTTATATCATAGAACACAGACAAACCATCCCCCTTCCACGTCTTATCTGAATTTCTGATCCACCAAGTTTGTAAGTGTTACAAAAGAGTAGTTTTACATCACTGAGTTTGGGATAGTTTATTACTCAGCAATAGTTATACTTGAGCAACTCTTGAAAACATGAGCAGCAAGAAAAAAATAATGAAGTGAAAGGAGACTTAGAGACTGTGGAATTCATCTTGAGTATGCAAATTTGAAAGTTGCCACAGTAGACAAACAGGTAAGGTTTATGCATAGAGCTATGCAATTAGGCGCACAATCGTCTGTTATAAATCTGTAGTATTTGTCTTCATTTTATTTCTTCTCCAGTTATGTATAATCTTAAGTCTGGGCCCTGAAATCTCAGTGGGAATAGATTTGGTAGGTCTGGGTCTTCTTTAGCCATTCCCGTATCATCACCCAAATTACACAGCTCTAGTGCAATTTGGGTCTTTATTAACAAGTTGCAATTTTCAAAGATACTGCACAATCTTACCACATTAATTAACTCTCATCCACACACTCCCAGAGGAAAAGAAGGAACAAAAATTCCAATTACCGAATCCATTTGCTAGGAAAACCAAGTTCCCTGTAAGTGGAGCTTATCATATTTTTCTAAACCTTTCCCTTGAGTTTGGCAATTCAGTTATACAACGTTCTTATGGCTAAGCTTCTCATCTCTTCCTCTTGCTTTTGATTCAGATGTTCTCTTTGATTTTTATCTCTTTGTTCCTTTTGCTGTGCTATTGAGAGTGATGGTTGTTATAAGCTTTTATGTGACATTGTGTGTTATCAAGCACCTGAGGGATTAGATCTCTTCATTTTTCCATTCTGTACTCATTACTACCTCTTTTTCTACATGTTTGAGTGTTCAGTGTGTATAAAACTTTAGCTTGGTCCTATGGCAGGTGAAAGAAGTACCGAAGACATAGTTCCTTGCTGCAAGGTACTTACTTTCTGATGGAGATTGCTGTTGTTTGTTGTTTTAGTTGCTGTCATGTCCAACTCTTTTGTGACCTCATGGACTGTAGCCTGCTAGGCTCCTCTGTCCGTGGGATTACCCAGGCAAGAATACTGGAGTGGGTTGCCATTCCTTTCCCCAGGGGATCTGGAACCTGTGTCTCCTGCATTTGCAGGCGGATTCTTTATCCCTGAACCACCAGAGAAGCCCTCTGATGGAGATACATATAGAATATACAAATAGCATGAGAAAAGTTTACATAAGAAGCACAAGTTGAGGGAAAAAAATCTGCTGTTATTATGACCAGGCTTAGCTTCAGAACACAGTGGGAATTCTGGCTTGAATGATTGCCCAAGAAGGATTGAGCTTGAGTTCCCTACTACTTTCTTTCCACATAACTGAGCAGCTAACGCATGCCAAGTAGTATCATAGCTAGTCTGCATTTTTATTTACCTGATTCAGTGCTTAGGTTGCCACTAACAATATTGGCCAATTATCTAAAAAATCAAGCCAAGACACACAAATCTAAGGTTTGTTCAAGGCAAGGGAAGACAGTTGGTTTAAAGGCAACAAACTGTGGAGAGGCAATGATAGTTATAGGTGATCAATCCATTGAAAGCAGCATCCTGGTCAGATCTTTCATATCCTGGCCACCTACTCTGTAATCAAATTGTGCTAAACTTGGAGATAAAGGATGGCTAAGTCATAAGTCTTGGCCTACAAAGAGTATAGGTATCACAAGAGAAGGGTATATGAGATTCACTGGAGGTACAAAGAACAGAAAAATCTAATAGCTACGGGAAGGTGACTAAGTAAAGCAGGGATACAGGGTATCCAATGACCCAAGCAGCTGGATTATAGTTTACAATACAGCTACATCCCCCAAAATAAATTAGCCAATCTGAAAAATAAACAGATACGGGTATAAATAGCAACATGGATGAATATCAAAAACATTATGTTTAATAAAATTAGGAAGACATAAACGTGCCTTAGGTTCTATGACTCCATTAAAAGTTCAAGAGAAGTCAAAACTAATCTATGATGAAAGAAATCATAACAGTAATTGCCTCTGCAGAGTATTGACTGGAAAGAAGCACAAAGGATTTTCTAGGGTGATGAAATATTCTATATCTTGTTTGAGTGTTGGTTACAAGATAGGATACATTTGTCAAAATTCATTACATTGTGAACTCAAGATTGTCTCAGTCTTTTAGTCTGCTTTATGCTGTGCTTCTCAGCCCCTCATCCCTGGGCACTTATATATCATCAAATTCCTTGAGGGTAAGGACAACAGTGAGTATTTGGTTCATTTCAATGCATTTTTCTGCTCTCCAGTAAATGGGACCCTCAAGTCCCAAAGGACATGAAAGCTCAACAACACCTGTAAACAATTCATTTCATATATTATTATTATTATCATTTTTATTCTACTGTTTCTGTCTTATTGAGGTATAAGCTAGTCATTCCATCCAGAAGTAAAGGTCTAGATTTTAATAAACACTGTTGTGCCAACTGAGCAGCCATATAGAAAAAAGATAAAACTGAATCTGTTCTTCATGTGGTATACCTATATGAATATCAAATGGATGAAAATAAGAAACCACATACATAGGAAGAAAAATAAGAATGCATTCCTTTATTAGCCAAAGGTAGATAAAATTTCCCTTTGATTCAAAATCTAGAAGCAACAGAGGAACAACTTGATAAATTTAACTATATCAAAATTAAAAACTAAAAAATCTGCATTATGAAATGCTATATACAGAGTGAAAAAGTAGATAAGCTTTCTCTCCGTGATGATAGTGTCCCACTACACTAGGTAAATGTTCCTAAGACCTGCGGGACTTTCTGTGACACATGTGGCAAGCACCAACCCCACAAAGTGGCACCATATAAGAAAAAAAGGCAAGGATTTTCTGTATGACTTGCGAAGGGGGCTTTATGACAGAAAGCCAAATGGTTGTGGCAGGCAGACGGAGCCAGTTTTCCAGAATAAGGCTAAAATTGTGAAGAAGACTGTGCTCAAGTCTGAATGTGTTGAGCCCAACTGCAGATCTAAGAGAGATGTAAACATCTTGAAATGGGAGGAGTTAAGAAATTTGAAGGCCAACAATCCAATTCTAAGCTTCATCTCTTGTTTTAATATAAAGATAATAAAAGTTCGAGGTTATGTTCAGGTTTTACAAAAAGGGTTAATGATAAACTGAGAAAAATGTTTGAAACTTAGAGCTTTGATATCCTTATTAAAGCACTCCTGATAATTAAGAAAATGATCATGCTTAATACAAAAATTGACAAGAGGTACAACATAGAAAGAAAAATTAAAATGCATTTGTGTGTGTGAAAATAATGTTAACTCCTCACCCTTAACTAGGGAAATAGAGATTTTAAACTATGTTCTGGACACTTATTTTGAGGACTAACATTATTTTTTCTATTTTTAAACCATTATAGTTACATTGGATAAATTAAGTAATTGTTTTAATATTGGTGAAGATAAGGATTTTCAGTTTGAGAGAGAAAAGTCCTAGAAATAAAAAAAACTCTACACCTTGAAATTGAATTAGAAATTAAAAATTAATTTTTTTTTGGTTTTAAAACCATGTATTGACTAGTTTAGCTTACTAAAAAGACCTAGAAACAGTGACAAGTCAGGATCAATGAGCAACCCCAGAACCCAGGCTGTGATCTCTAATTCCCATTCCTCACAGAAAGGAAAGATGAAGTTCTTTGGGAAGGGGTTGAAACCAAGTCCACCATAGCTCATACTCTCTTGATCAAGTGTATGAGTGATTTTTCTATACAGAATAATAATAACAAACAAATATATGGTTACAATTAGAAACTTGTCATTTTGTAAGGTCTAATGAAAAATCATTTTCAAACAACTGTCATAAAGGCACACTATTGAGAGAAAAGTTGAAGTGCCCAATAATTATTTAGCATTACCAAACATTAGGAAACTAAATATTTTACTCACCTCTACAGGTGAATTTGAGGTACACAGTACCAGAGGTTTAGGGAAAAAATACAATGTGATCCAATCATGCCTTTATGTTTAAATTTATCCTGCAATAATGTGGAACATGAAGGAGCAAATAAAATTGTGCCACTTAGAAGGAAATCCAGTTGTACAAGGGAACTGGTCCCATATTTTCAATAAGTCAATGGCATGTGAGAGAAAAAGGGAAAGAGTATTCTAGAGAAGTATTTAAGAAGATGCTTAAGAGCCATGACAATCATATGCAATGAGTAGATTGCTTTGGGGTTTTTTTTTGGAGAAAAAATAACTAAAAACATTTTTTATATCACTGAAAAAGTTTTAACATGGTCTAGACATAAGTTATTAGCGAATTACTTTTTTTTGGTATTATACTAACAGTATTATGGTTATATGAGAAAATACCTGTTTTAAAAATATATAAAGAAGTGGATTAAAATGACATGATATTTATTGTCAGTGTTAAATGCTATATGTGCTTCATTACACCAGTTGTATACACTTTTAGATGTTTTAAATTATGCATTAATGACCAATGTAAGTACAATGTAAGTTTTTATAACATTTGTTTATACCTCCTCAATTCCTAGCTTATCTTGAGGTGGGGTAGTTCCTATTTCTGAATAATTCACAGAAAGCAGGAAACGAATTTATAACTAACTTATTAGACTGTGAGGCATTATCAACTTTTACACATATTCCCATTAAATAATTCATCTCTAGTGACTCTTTTATCCATGAGTCACTGTATAATAGAAAAACCTTTCTCAGACTATGAAAAGGGGAGTGGAGTACACTGTCTTTAAACCAAGAAGAAATGGACAGTTTTCAATTGATGGAATCAGAACTCAGGATAAATGGAGTCGTCTCCAAGGATTGTCAAATGGGATTCTCTGCAGATGGCTGCACAGGATGACACTTCATAAAACATCATTTCTCAGTTAAGCTGCACAGCGTCTCTGGTGCTTCAAGAATATTGTTTATCTCATCAAGAGGAGTAGGTTCTAAAGGTAAGAACTGAACAAGTGCCACTGAGCAGGAATTGAAGCAGATGGTCCATCTAGGATGGACTGCCTTTACTTGATAAGAGGCTGATCCAATCCCACGCAGACCAGTCGCCAATTAAAAGAGGTCTTGGTTGAGGGAATCTGCGCTTTCCTTTAACAGATAATCAGCTTTTACATTTTCTGACTCTGTCCACTATCCTGTTCCATCACTACCCTTTCCAGGGATAAAGAAGCCCCTTAAACGACCAGTTCTGTGAAATAATTCATTGATACTGACTAGTGAATGTCTGGATTTTACCCAAACTTCTTGCCCCAGTTTTAGGCTGCATTTTGTTTGCACACCCCTTCTAGCTTGAACACTAAGGAAGAAATGTGCCCATGCTTTGTAAAAGAACTTTGAAGACATGGATTAACCATGAGATTCGTTTGGACTTCCTTCTGCCCCCAAAACGAGCTTTATTAGCTGTTCTTTTTAAACACATTTTAGGATTGTAACATTTTAGATAAATAGAATGTATTTAAGTTTTCACATAAATAGCTGTATAAAGATACTTTGATTAGCAGGCATATTTTAACTCTCAAAGTTTAGGATCCTGAGTTCTAGTGTTGTTTAACAAAAACAAGATGAGTCTGAAGACCATCAAGATCAAAAGTCTAGTACTAAGAGGCAGAAGTCTACCTTGAAGGAGAAGAGAGTTTTCTGTTTATAAGGGGATTCTTCAACTAGGTCAGCCAGGTCATGACAGTAGACTGCCTGAGTAACATGCAGCCAGGTATGAGCTACACAGCAAAGTCATAGGCCAAAAACTTGCCACACCTGAAGAAAACCTGAAGGAAATAGTAAACTGGAAGAGGGTAGTGGTTTTGATATAAAAAAGTAGAGAACAAATAAAGTATGCATGCATATTTACATCATCTCTGGAAAGAACTTGGCCCTGTGTTTCTTTTAAACTTTGATTAGTCTGTTTCTCAGTTAAAGTTGGGGCATTTTCTTGCCATACCCCAAGTCTGTTAGATAATAAACCCTCTGGAAGCAGCTCCATATCTGTTTTATTCACCACTCTTTCTTTAATGGCTGCCATAGTGCTTGATATCTACAGGTGCTTGATAAAGTCCTTCAATAAAGCAATATGTAGCACAATGCAGAAACTGAGTAATTAACCTCTCTCAAATAATAAATGAGTGTTGACTCACATTCTGGGCATAACTAAGCTGGAACACTTTCATTTTTATTTCTGTCTTACATTCCAAAGAAACAGGAGGACTTCTCTCTAGAATTCAGAACATCAAGCCTGGGTTTAATTCTTACTATAACCCAGGCGTTGAAACCATTTCAACTTACAGTTAAGTGCTTGAATGGTTAGAAGTTTCAAGGGAATCAAAAGTTTTTTCTCATAAAGGAACTTAAAATATTCTGATCTTGCATATAAATTTTTTTGGACTCTTTTGACTTATTAAGAATTGGGTCTTTAACTTCTTTTTTTCCTGTATTTCATAACAGACTTCAAAATGATCTCCCTGCCTCCAGGCTTGCTTCCTTGCTCTTCATCTTCCACACGCCTCCAGCATAACCTTGATAAAACTCAGATTTGATCAGGTCACTAACTCTTATGTTCCAAAATCCCTTCATGGTTCATAATTCATGCCTTAGCGTGGCAGCAAATGCCCGTCATCTTCTATTTTCAGCCCCATCTAGGTCAGCCTCTTCACACACAGATCTCATCCATGTGCCATGCTTCTACCATACCATATGTTTCACCAACCTCGAACTCCTTCATACCTTCCTCTTGCTCTTTCTTCTGTCTTACATGCTTCTTTCCTCATTTTCATCCTGACACAAAATCTAGTTTAAATGCCACCTTCTCTGTGAAGCTTTCCTTGACTCATCCAGATAGAATTAATCACAATTTCTGTGTTCCCATACCTTAATGTAGGGTGAACAGATGGAAGCAGAAGTTTGGGAGCCAGAAAGATCTCGTTTCCAATCCTGGCTCCTCTGCTCACTGTGACCTTGGACAAAACACTTAAGGACTCTATTTCTCATCTATAAACTGGATATTATTATATCAACATGTCAGAGTTTCTATAAAGATTAACTGTGATCATGGATACAAAATGCTTAGCACAGGTCTTGGCTACATAGCCAAAACTCAAAGGAAGTTACTTATGTTGCTTTCATCATTGTATTAATATTTCCTTGTTCATCATAATCTGATTGGTAGTATAGATAACTGCATGCCTGCCTAATCATTGATATAATGATTTCCTAAGCTTGGCTGGGAAAATATATCTCTATATCACAATTGTTAATTCATGTGTGTTATTTTAACAGTATAAATATAGGCTATTATAAATTGTCCTCTTTATAATTTTCACATAATAATCCCCCCAAAAGCAGCATGACAGAGACTAACCTGTTTTGCCTCCTTTTCACTGCAAACTATGAAATTACCATGACTTTATAAAGGTTTTAGAAAATAGCATATAAATCCACCTCTAACCTATATTTCTGACAACATAGCTGATGCAGGTTACATGGGCTGAAATGCATCGAAACTCCTCAATGATTCAGCTCACTCAGTTCAATTGCTACTTAAGGACGTGCTATGCCCAGTTCAGGGCTTTCCAGGTGGCACTACTGGTAAAGAATCTACCTGCCTATGCAGGAGACACAGGTTTGATCCACAGGTCAGGAAGATCCCCTGGAGGAGAAAATGATGACCTACTCTAATATTCTTGCCTGGGAAATCCCAAGAACAGAAGAACCTAGTGGGCTACAGTTCATGGGGTCCCAAAGAGTTGGACACACATTCATGTCATGCCCAATTCATTGGGAAAGCAATGTAGAACAGAACACAAAAAGCATTCGTTGTAATTCACTTAAAGTAAACAGTGACATGTGCTCTGTTGAAACAACAGTCCCATCAAATTCACCTAAGATATCTAAATGGGACATGTTTGTGTGATGCAATTGTGTAAGTCTCAGCAGATAACATCTGTGTCTCTAGTCTCCAGGAGAAGTCCTCCTACTCTAACATCAGTGTAATCTTTCCAGTTGTGTCACTACGCCGACAAACTCTTCTGTGATTTCATATTTCTGACTTGCAGCAGCATACAATCCAAACTTTCAGCGTAGCACAAAAAGTCTTGGAGAAGTGTGACCACACCTATTTTTCTAGCTTTGCCTTCCTTAGCTATAATTCCTATATTCCAGCCATAGGAAAATTGTCTCCTTGGACTTTCAGTTTCAACTCCAAGAGAGCAAAGAGTTTAGAAGTTATCAATCCCATCCTTATAACAACTAAAACCTAGAAAAACTGAAAATTATTTTACTTGGGAGCAAAGAGAACTGATGCTGCTGGTTGCTATAATGTTTAAGTTGGAGAAATAGGCTCATCCAGAGACACACAATCAAGGTCTTATCTGAAGTAGAAACCCACTGGAGCCATAAAATGGTAGTAATACTTGAATGGTATTTTGAGGAATTGCTGGAGGCTGAGAGTGGCTTAGCCAGAGAGTGAGAAATTCCTGAAGGCTGCAGTCTTGGGGGCTGGAGGATACCCTTTCATTGGCTTTACTACTGAGAAACTCACCAGATTCTCATGGTGAAGATCTAAGAAATATCTTCTAATGGCTCTGGTAGGGGGAGGGAAAGAGTAATTATTGTGAAATATGGACAGAGATTTATCCATTATAAATTTATCCATTATAAAACACTCCAAATGAAAAGCTTTCTAGAACATTTTTCCTGCTAGGGTAGTGCATGCCACCCACTCCAGTCACTTCCAGTCTACTGGTGTCCAGGCCTCAAAACATACATTGAGAATTCTGCAACCAAGAAGAAAAGAGAAGGTGGGGATATTGGAGGAAAACTACATCAATGGAAAAACACTTGTGAAAGTCACAGAACCAAGATGCAGTGTGTCCAAAACAGATTTAATTGAAAGATTATAGAATGTTCCTCTCCTCCATAAAATACAACTATACCAATAGTGCTCTGGTATAATAACAGTGGATTGCAGCTGGATGAGCAGCAAGACATGAACTCTGCAAGGAGTACTGAGGGAAGCTCAAGTCACATAGGAAGACAAAAACTCAGACATTACAGGAATTTGAAGATTTTAGTACATAATGCTAGAGCAAACACTAAACACAACCAAACTCCTAAGCAGCTAACATAAATTCTCAGACCAAATACCTACATACCTCCATTCCTATTACCTATTTAATGGTTTAACATAAAAACACCGACTTTCAACAGAAGCAAAATAACTATGAGATATTTGAGAGGAAAAAATAGTATGAAAAGGTAAAGAAATCATCAGAACCAGAACTAGAAATAGCGTGGATTTGGGGACTATCAGAAAGGGAATTTAAAATAACTGTGATTCAAATGTTAGGGACTTTAATGGCAACATGCAAGAACATATGGGTAATGTAAGCAAAAAGATACATAATCCAAAAAAGAATTAAAAGAAAATTCTAGTAACCAAAAAAAGCATAACAGAAATGAAGATTGTATTTAATGGACTTATCAATAAACTTGGCATAGCTGGAGAACAAGTTAGCAATTTTGTAGTCAAGTCAAAAGAAACTTTGAGCTGAAATCTAGAGAGAACAAAGAATTTAAAAAACAGAATGGAACATGTAGAAACTGTAGGACAATTTCAAAAGGTGTATTGAACACATTCTTGAAGCATTAGAATGAGAAGAAAGAGAATGGAGAACTTTCCAAGTACTTTCAAAATTGATGACAGATACCAGACCACAGGTTCAGGAAGCTCAACTAAGTAAAATAATTACAAACCACCTCCTTCCATACAGCATCCCCCGCCCCCCACCCCTGCAAGGTATATCATATTAAAATTATAGAAGATCAAAGACAATAAGAAAATCTTAAAAGATACCAGAGGGAGGGGAATCAGTTCAGTTCAGTTTAGTCGCTCAGTCGTGTCCGACTCTTTGCGACCCCATGAATCGCAGCACACCAGGCCTCCCTGTCCATCACCAACTCCCGGAGTTTACTCAAACTCATGTTCATTGAGTCGGTGATGCCATCCAGCCATCTCATCCTCTGTCGTCCCCTTCTCCTCCTGCCCCCAATCCCTCCCAGCATCAGGGTCTTTTCCAATGAGTCAACTCTTCGCATCAGGTGGCCAAAGTTTTGGAGCTTCAGCGTCAGTCCTTCCAATGAACACCCAGGACTGATCTCCTTTAGGATGGTCTGGTTGGATCTCCTTGCAGTCCAAGGGACTCTCAAGAGTCTTCTCCAACACCACAGTTCAAAAGCATCAATTTTTTGGCACTCAGCTTTCTTCACAGTCCAACTCTCACATCCATACATGACCACTGGAAAAACCATAGCCTTTACAAGATGGACCTTTGTTGGCAAAGTAATGCCTCTGCTTTTTAATATGCTGTCTAGGTTGGTCATAACTTTCCTTCCAAGGAGTAAGCGTCTTTTAATTTCATGGCTGCAATCACCATCTGCAGTGATTTTTGAGCCCCCCAAAATAAAGTCTCTCACTGTTTATACTGTTTCCCCATCTATTTGCCATGAAGTGATGGGACTGGATGCCATGATCTTAGTTTTCTGAATGTTGAGCTTTAAGCCAACTTTTTCACTCTCCTCTTTCACTTTCATCAAGAGGCTCTTTAGTTCTTCTTCACTTTCTGCCATAAGGGTGGTGTCATCTGCATATCTGAGGTTATTGATATTTCTCCTGGCAATCTTGATTCCAGCTTGTGCTTCCTCCAGCCCAGCGTTTCTCATGATGTACTCTGCATGTAAGTTAAATAAGCAGGGTGACAATATACAGCCTTGACGTACTCCTTTTCCTATTTGGAACCAGTCTGTTGTTCCATGTCCAGTTCTAACTGTTGCTTCCTGACCTGCATATAGGTTTTTCAAGAGGCCTTTATGAACCATGGGTTCATACAGATATATAATTTGTATATAGTAAGAACCTGCCTGCCAGTCCAGGAGACATAACCGATGTGGGTTCTATCTCTGGGTTGGGAAGATCTCCTGGAGGAGGGCATGGCGACCCTCTCCAGTATTCTTGCCTGGAAATCCTCATGGACAGAGGAGCCTGGTAGGCTATAGTCCATTGGGTTGCCAAAAGTCAGACATGACTGAAGTGACTTAGCTTGCATACACATATATATATAATTGAATAAATGAGGATAACAGGCAAATTACCCATGCAAAATAATTTCAAGTTATTTATGTAGCTACTTCACCCTCAAGGAAGTGGCACATAATTCTTCACTCTTTTAGTAGGGCTGTGCACAGTGAGTTTCTTCTTAGAAGTTTAGTATCAAAAAGGGAGAAAAGGAAAGACTAACATAATGGAGAAATGTAACACTATCTAAAGCTAGGTGATCAATATTAATGTAAAGAATGACAAACATGTTGATAATTCAGTCAAAGAAAACAGACAAATCCCAAATGAGGAATATTCTACAAATTGCCTAACTAGTACCCCTCAAAACTTGTAAGGTCATCAAAAACAAGGAAACACTGACACAGCTAAAAGGCGCCTAAACAGATAAAACTAAATGGGATGTAGTACCCTGGATTTGAACCCAGAACAGAAAAAAGATGATAGGTAAAAAATATGGAAATCAGAATAAAGCATTGACTTTCATTAATATGTCAATATTATTTCATTAATTCTGAAAATTTTATCATTTGTTCAGTCACTCAGTCATGTCTGACTTCGTGCGACCCCATGGACTGCAGCATGCCAGGCTTCCCTGTCCTTCACCATCTCCTGGAGCTTACTCAAACACATGTCCATTGAGTCGGTGATGCCATCCAAGCATCTCATCCTCTGTCATCCCCTTATCATACTAAGATATTAATAAGAAAATATGGGTACAGGGTATACATGAGAATTCTGTGTTATTTTCACAAGTTTTCTGTAAGTCTGAAATAAAAAGCTGGAGCCCATTATTCAGAGTGAAGTAAGCCAGAAAGATAAAGAACATTACAGCATACTGACACATGTATATGGAATTTAGAAAGGTGATAACGATAACCCTATATGCAGAACAGAAAAAGAGACACAGAAATACAGAACAGACTTTTGAACTTTGTGGGAGAATGTGAGGGTGGGATATTTCAAAAGAACAGCATGTATACTATCTATGGTGAAACAGATCACCAGCCCAGGTGGGATGCATGAGACAAGTGCTCCGGCCTGGTGCACTGGGAAGACCCAGAGGAATCGGGTGGAGAGGGAGGTGGGAGAGGGGATTGGGATTGGGAATACATGTAAATCCATGGCTGATTCATATCAATGTATGACAAAACCCACTGGAAAAAAAAAATAATAAAAAAATAAATAAATAAAATAAAATATTTAAAAATATCTTTATTCTAACATACCATGTTCGTCTCATCTCTCCTTCTCATGATGTTTTATTGGTCAGCTATGAGCCTGCTTCTCCATTTGACAAAAATCTGAGACATTGTGTCTTCTATAAAGTAATCGTCAACCTCTCCAGATGGTGTTCATTGCTTCTCCTCTTGATGCCATGGTACTTACCTCATTACAATATAATCATGTGCTTGTCCTTTCCCAACAGGCTGTGATGTCTGTGGTCTCCACCATGTCTTATTCTAACACTGTACTAGCAAAGTATGAACACAATGGAAGTTAATGTATGTTGCCTAAATGAAAGATTGTGTTAGTAATGCTTTTGAATTTTTAAAGCAAGTTCACATACATTATTTTGTATGTTCATCTCAACCTATGTGTTGACAGGCCACTATTTTTGCCATTTCAAATGAGTATATTGAGACTCAGAGAATGGAAGTCTTATTCTAGTTATTAAAAGTGCTAGAAAAGGCATTCATCTCAGTTCTTAGGACTTTACATCCACTTTCCCCTCCCATGTAGAGATAAACTGAGGCTCTTTATCTGGGTTTAAAGCCTGATTCTGTCCACTTCTATCTCTCTGATCTTGGGCAAGTCATGAAATCTAGGTGAACTTCAAAACCTCAATATATTTTTAGTGGAAGCAAATAATAGTATTTACCTTAGAGTTTTGTGAAGATTAATGATACATTGCTTGCAAAAAGTAACTTACTTCGTAAGAGCTCAGTAAACTGCAACCACTTCTACTGTTAGTAATATCAGTGGAAAAAAAAAAAAATTACTTTAGAATCAACCAATCAGCTTCACCAAAATACAAAAAAAAAAAAAGAAAAAGAAAGTAAGGCCCATTTTATTTGCTCTATTTGGGCCACCATGTAAGCTCTTACTGTTTTACTTGTCCTCTCCTTTAAAATAGAAGTTCAGGGAGAGGGGATCGGAATGGGGAATACAGGTAACTCCATGGCTGATTCACGTCAATGTATGACAAAACCCACTACAATATTGTAAAGTAATTAGCCTCCAACTAATAAAAATAAATGAAAACAAAAAATAGAAGTTCAATGGCAAAGAACCAGTGTTCTCTTTGAGATGGCCATTTGGACTGCATGACCTCTAAGTTCTTTTCTGTACATATATTCTTCCATATTATTTATTTCCTTTGCAATCCCTCAAGTAATGCAGCATACAATATCAGAGGCTCAATAAAGGATGACTGACTGAAGCTTTCAAACTCCCAACACAATCACTTTCATGTTGCCAACTTTGATTCGGTTTGTGATTTATGGGCATATGGAGTGTTTTGGATCCCAGAATTTCCTCTTTTGAGTCATGATTTGCAAATGGATATAATAACCCATAAACTGATAACAGCATCAAAACAGAGTCATCCAACTTGAGTAATAAATGGCCTTTGGAGGGAAAAGATACCAGTCCATTAGGAAGGGCACAAACAACAAGCTAGGGAGTGTGAACAATAGCTTTCATAAAGTCAGGCTTTCTCAGTTCAATCCACACATTCTGTCCATTCTAAGACATTGTGTGTAATGAGCGCCTAATGCAATCGGACGCTCACTCTCCTTTGGCAAGGCAGGCCTGCAACAATAGACTAAACCTCGGCCCTGCCAACCCCAAACAGACATGCTGGTCTGCCTCATTCCAGATTTGTGGCTTGTCTCCACAAAGTAATAGTGATTCTCTTGTCTGTACCAATTGCAGGCTGCAGATGGGTAGCCTAACGCTGTAATGTCAGACTAAATTCTCCACAGATGAACTGGAAAATTTCCTTACTCATTCAGAAATCTGCCAGCCAGCTGTCAGGTCTCCAGGACTCACTCACTTGCCCAGATCACCAGCGAACAGACGGTGTTCACCGCAATGATTAGTCTGTGTTTTCAGTTTAAACCTTTTTCTCCTATCTAATGATTCAATCCATTCTTCTTTCTTCAAAGACTCTGAAAAAATGATCATTGAAAATTTCTTAACCAGATGGATTCTTCAAGAAGGCAACTGAGAAAAGTGTCAAAACTGCTTTGGAGTAAGGGATAAAAAGTGTACCTCTATGAGCTATGCATTGGCCATGACCTCACTCCATGCCCAATCATTCTTCCAAGGTGTCCAGCGAAGGACTCCCTTTTGTGCCAATAGAGATGGGGAACTGGGAAGCAGATGCCAGCTCACTAGGTACTTGACTGTCACCACCAATAAAGGACACAACATAATTTCAGGGGACTTTAAAAGCCAAGACAACATTTAAATAGAACAGGAAATAAGTGGCAAATGGGCTACAAAGAAGAAAGAAGGATCTATTTCATTTTGCATTTAGAAAATATGAGAACACCACTCCATCTAAAGAAATATGTTTTGTGCCTTCATTATATTTGAATTAATAAATAGAACATAGAGATCATCTGTCTGTGGGCTTTGGGTGGTGGTTTTGTTGACGTTTGTTCTTCCTCTAGCATTCACTCTGGGTACAATTAGCTCTAAGGATGCCCATTCACAGCATCTTTCTCTATAGAGGAGGGATTTTGAAAAATCCAAAATTCTTTCTGAATACATTTCTCTCAGGGGTCTCCTTGTTCATCATGCACAGTCTCTGCATTTTCTCTTTCTTTACTCCATTACTCTCTTTCACTTCAGAATTTTTGTGGGAAAACCTAGAATTACTTATTCAGACACTTTTCCAGGGTATTTGATTCAAAGGATGTGTAAAAACAGAACAAAGCATAGGGCATAGAGTGTGAGGTGAAAATGCTGATTTTCACCTGATTTTGATTTGCTTGGTCTAGGGAGTTGAGCAATTATACACTTAAGCAATTATGTGGTAAATAAGACCCAAAGAGTTTGTGGGTAGATTCTGATGATGTCTTTCCTAATTTTACAATTTCATCTTGTCTACTTCAGCATTTAGATTTTTCTTCTTTCTCCCTCTGCACCACCACCCTCCCCCCAACCTGTCCAAACTAGCCTTGTTTTCACTTTCTGTAACTTCTAGCAATGGGTACTTTTCCCAAACACTATACAAGAAGGATATACTGGTTTACACTTCTCTATGGAAGTGCTTTGCTCAGAAAATACTCACTGATAAAACTCATACCTAAAAAAAAAAAAACAAAAAAAAACCTCATACCTAAGGGGACAGTAGTCATATGACTAAATCCAAAAAAATTGCTTCCAAAGCTTTGTTTTTTAAGCTAGTATCCATGACGACATCTTTTCAGGGAATCCACAAAGGCTTCGAGGACTGGAAATTCTCATGTCTGTTTTTCAAAATGATTTTAAAAATTAGTACAAACATAACCTGGACTATTTGGAAGGCTAGATTTTAAACTTTCCTCTTGATCTGTGACCAAATTTGCAATTGTCTTTTCAATTGTACTCTTGCAAGTAATAAAAAAAAAAAAAAAGCTGTCATATAAACAATAAATGTTCTGCTGCTACTGCTAAGTTGCTTCAGCTGTGTCTCACTCTGTGGGACCCCGTAGACGGCAGCCCACCAGGCTCCTCTGTCCCTAGGATTCTCCAGGCAAGAACACTGGAGTGAGTTGCCATTTCCTTCTCCCTAAATGTTCTAGATATGCCAAAAATAGATGAAGGGGTATGGACATTCAAAGACTACTGATTAAATTCTTCATTATTCTTCTGGAGGGCTTCTCATGTTCAAAGTCACCCTCATCCTAAAATTCTGAGCTTTGAAATTAGTAAAGTTATATCTTTTTTGATCACTAATAGGAGTAAGTATTGCCTTTCACATCTACATTTAGGGTTTTATCAAAGAAATTATTCTCCTATCTAGTTTCAAGAAAAATTAAATTAACCTACAGTTTGGGAAACTGTATGACAATCAATCATAAATGCTATCTAGAGAACAATGGCACTCTTTTAATGGAAAAAATTTAATTATCTAAACATTTGCAGAATATTAAGATGTGAGGATAACATACCGAATTTATTGAAATGTAGCTGCACCTTGAAATATTTAAGCTCTCTCAGAAGCATAAAAAACATTTAGGTTTTGGAGCTTGATCAAGATGGCAGAGCAAGAGGACATGGAGCTCACCTCCCTTGACAGACACAGTAAAAATACGTTATCTATATGGAACAATTCGCACTGAAAGCTATCAGAAAACTGGCAAAAGGACTTCCATACAATGAAGGCTGTAAAAAAGATGTACACGTAATTAGGGAAAAAGGGGAGAAAAGCAATTGGAGTCAGGGCCGGTGTCCCTGAGAGGCGACTTAGGGAAAGGGAGAATACAGATATGGACCCCCCACCCAGGGAAGTGAGTGGTAAGAGGCACAGATTGGGCACCCCAGTCCTGGTGTCCTAAGATGAGCCCATTTGGCTGGTTGGATGACTTCTGGGATTAACTGGAGGGCCAGACAGAGACTGGACTCCACCCATGAGGAGCATGTGCAGAGAAGAGAGAGATGTGTTCTTGCTGCCATACCCCTATTAGACAAAATAGATTTGAAAACAAAGGCTGTAATGAAAATCAAAGAAGGTCATTATATAACGATAAAGGGATCAATACGAGAAGATGATATTATACTCATTAACATATAAACTCCCAATATGAAAGTGAAAGTGAACTGAAAGTCACTCAGTCATGTTCGACTCTTTGCGACCCCATGGACTATACAGTTCATGGAATTCTTCAGGCCGGAATACTGGAGTTGGTAACCTTTCCCTTCTCCCAGGGATCCTCCCAACCCAAGGATCGAATCCCAGTCTCTCACACTGCAGGTGAATTCTTCACCAACTGAGCCACCAGGGAAGCCAAATATAGGAGCACCTAAATATAAAGAGGGGTCATGGCAACCCACTCCAGTACTCTTGCCTGGAGAATCCCATACAGAGGAGTCTGGCAGGCTATAGTCCACAGGGTCACAAAGAGTTGGACATGACTGAAGCAATTTAGCATGCATAGCATAAATATATAAAGCAAATACTAACAAAGGGAGAAATTTACAATAAGACAATATGTACAAGAACTTTAACATCTACTGACATCAATGGACAGATCAGAAAATCGATGAGGAACAGGTCTTAAATGATGCAATAACTAGTTTGACTTAATAGATATCTATAGAACATTCCATCTAAAAGCATCAGAATACACATTTTTTATATACACATGGAACATTTTCCAGGATAAATTAGTTGATAAGCCACAAAAGAAGTCTTGACAAATTTAAGAGGATATAAATTATACCAACTATATAAAATAAGAAATGAAAGAGGCAAAATAAAAATTGATACCACAGAGATTAAAAAAAAATCATAAGAAAATGCTATGAACAGCTATGCCAACAATATGGACTATCTAGAAAAACTTGGACAAATTTCTAGAAACATACACCCTACTAAGACAGAATCAAGAAGAAACAGCCAATTTGAATAGATTTATCATTAGAAGAGAAATTGAATTGGTAATTTAAAAAGCTCCCAGAAAATAGAAGTCCAGGACTGGATGACTTCACAGGGGTCATCTGGTGATCCCTACCAAAAATATAATGAAAATGAGTATCTATCCTCAAACTATTCCAAAACACTGAAGAGGATGGAATACTCCCATACTCATTTTACAAAGCCATTGTTACCCTGATATCAAAACCAGACAAAGACACTACAGTAAAGAAAATCACGGGCCATTATCTTTTATGAATATAGGCACAAAATCCTCAACAACATATTAGCAAACTGAGTTTAACCAACAATGCTTGAAAATGATCATACACCATGATCAAGTTGGATTTATCCAGGGATGCAAGGATGATGTGACATGGACAAATCAATTTGATATATCATATTTAAAAAGGAAAGACAAAAATCACACAGCTATCTCAATAGATACGTAAAAAGCATCTGACAAAATTCAACATCCATTCATGATAAAAACTGTCATTGAAGTGGGTACAGAAGGAATGTATCTTAACATAATAAAGCCCATTTTGATAAACCCACAGCTAATATACTCAATGGTGAAAAGCTGAAAGCCTTTCCTCTAAATTCAGGGGCAAGACAAGGATGCCCACTTTCACCATTTATGTCTAATTTAGTATCAAAGTCCTGTTCACAGCATCACATGTGAAATAAAAGGCATCCGAACCAGAAGGGAAGAAATAAAACTGTCACTATTTGCAGGTGACATTATACTTTATATAGAAAGCCCTTACATCTCCACCAAAATTTATTAGGATAAATGAACTCAACCTATTTGCTTTGGTACAAGATTAATATGAGGAAATCTATTGCTTTTCTATACACTAGTAATCAGAAAGAGAAAATAAAAACCAACCCTGTTTTAAATCACATCAAAAAGAAGAATAAACCTAGGAATAAACTTGACCAAAAAGGTGAAAGACCTATATTTGAAAATTATAAAACATTGATAAACCAAATTGAAGATGATACAAAGAAATGTAAAGGTATCTTGTGCTCTTTGAAATAATTAATATTTGTTAAAATGTCCGTATTACCCAAAGCAATCTACAGATTTAATGCAATCCCTATCAAAATACCAAAGATAGTTGTCACCAAATTAGAACTAATAATTCTGAAATTCATATGGAACCATGGAACACCCAGACTGTCAAAGTGATATTGAGGGGGAAAAAAAAAAAAGGCTGGAAGTATCAACTTCCCAGACTTCAAACTATCCTACAAAGCTACAGCAAGAAAAACAGTGTAACTGGCACAGAAACAGACACATATATCAATGCAAGAGAACAGAGAGCTCAGAACCAAACACACACACTTATGTTGAATTAATCTACAACTAATGTACAATGGAGAGAAGACAGCCTCTTCAATAAGAAAACTTAGTGAGATAATTGGATTGCTACATATAAAACAATGAGATTAGAATCATTAACTTACATCATATACAAAAATAAACCCCAAATGGATTAAAGACCTAGATGTAAGACCTGAAACAATAAAACCCCTAGAACACTACTTTACATATCATAGCAATACTTTTTGAATCTGTCTCCTAAGGCAAAAGAAATAAAAGCAAAAGTAAAACAAATGTGACCTCATTAAACTTAAATGCTTTTGCACTCAAAGAAGATCATTAACAAAATGAAAAGACAACTGACAAACTGGCAGAAAATACTTGCAAGTCATATGACCAACAAAGGGTTAATATCCAAAATATATGAATAGCTCATAAAGGTCAGTATCAAACCCAAATAACCAAATCAAAAATGGACAGAATACCTGAATAGACATTTTTCCAAACAGGAGATAAATATCATTAATAAGCAAATGAATAGATGCCTAATATTGCCAACTATAGAAAAATGTAAATCAAAACAATGAGATTATTAATTCACATTTTCAAGAGTGGACATCATCAAAAAAGTCTACAGATAGCAAATATTGATGAGGATGTTCACTTCAACTCAGTTCAGTCGCTCAGTCATGTCCGACTCTTTGTGACCCCATGAACTGCGGCATGCCAGGCCTCCCTGTCCATCACCAACTCCTGGAGTCTACCCAAACTCATGTCCATTGAGTCGGTGATGCCATCCAACCATCTCATCCTCTGTTGTCCCCTTCTCCTCCTGCCCTCAATCTTTCCCAGCATCAGGGTCTTTTCAAATGAGTCAGCTCTTCACATCAGGTGGCCAAAGTATTAGAGTTTCAGCTTCAACATCAGTCCTTCCAATGAAAACCCAAGACTGATCTCCTTTAGGATGGACTGGTTGGATCTCCTTGCAGTCCAAGGGACTCTCAAGAGTCTTCTCCAACACCACAGTTCAAAAGCATCAATTTTTTGGCGCTCAGCTTTTTTTATAGTCCAACTCTGACATCCATACATGCCTACTAGAAAAACCATAGCCTTGACTATACGGACCTTTGTTGGCAAAATAATGTGTCTGCTTTTTAATATGCTGTCTAGGTTGGTTATAACTTTCCTTCCAAGGAATAAGGATGTGGAGAATAGGAAACCCATAGTTTTGGTGGCAGTGTAAATTGGTGCAGCTATTATGGAAAACAGTATGGAGGTTCATAAAAAATTTTAAAAAGAACTGCCACATGACCCAACAATTTCATTCCTGGGCATATATCCAGGAAGAAAAAATACTAATTAAAAAGATACACATATCTCAGTGTTCATAGCGGCACTATTTATAGTTGCCAAGGTATAGAAGCAATATAAGTGTCTATTAACAGATGAATAGATAAAGGCAATATGGTATTAACATATATACACAATGGATTATCACTTAGCTATAAAGAACAATGAAATTCTGCCATTTGTAGCAATATGGATAGATATAGAGAATATTATGCTTTGTGAAATAAGTTAGAGAAAAACAAAGACTGTGATATCACTTACGTGTGCAAACTAAAATATAAGATGAATGTATATTGCAAAGAGAAGCAGATTTATAAATACAGAAAAGAAACTAGTGGTTACCGTTAGGGAGAGAGGAGGCAGGAGAGGCAAGGTGAAAGTATGAGATTAAGTGATATAAACTACTGTGCATAAAATAGGCAAACAAAAAAGTATATATTATATAACACGGGAATTATAGCCATTATTTTATACCAGTTTCAATGGAGTATAATGTATGTATGTGTGCTCAGCTGTGTCTGACTCTTTGTGACCCCATGGACTGTAGCCCGCCAGGCTTCCATGAAATTTCCTAGACAAGAATACTGGTGTGGGTTGCCATTGCCTACTCCAAGTGCAATGTATAAAAATACTGAATCAGGATGTTGTACATCTAAAACATACTGTAAATTAATGGCACTTCAGTTAAAAAACTAACCATCATATAAAATTGAGGTTTTGGTAACCTTTTTATATATCTAAAAATTAACAATGTAAAATGGTCAAGTAGCAAAATTCCAGGTAAAGCATCTCTGAGAAATCAGCTCTAGGGAAGTATGTAGACCCTGATGATATAGGATGGTATAGGTTTTCATTGCTGACTACGGCAGCGTGCAAATATAGTTCTTTGAAATACAGGTATTATTTAAGTTTCAAAGGAATTAGGCAATATGGCAAAGCTAATTTAATATTTGCTTAAGAGATTTTCCTTCCCTTCTTCTGTATATCACCTTCCCTTCAGGTCCAAGAGGCCAGATTTTAGTCCTAGAAGTGTGATACTGTGCAAGGCACTTAAACTCTCTGAACCTTTACTCCTCCTCATCAAAACAGTGTTGATAACTTTTCATAGGTTTGTGGATTAAACAAAGTTATAAAACGTGGCATATACACTCAGTAAGTAAATATGTGCCCTCTTGATCAGTCCTCATAGCCCTTACTTCAATAGACAGATCTTTAACAAATTTCAGTATACCAACTCCAAAAAGTTCTGCAGTAGTTCTCAAAACTGAGTAGTTCTCAAAACAGCCACCATTTAAAATAAGGGGTGTGGGAAATAACACGGGTGAGCACAACTGTGGTCACCTTAGCACTGAAGTTACAAAAAAAAAAATATCAAAGTAAAAATACTTCCTCTTTCAGCCATCACTCACAACAACGCGATTGCAAAGACAATTGCAAATTTGGTCATGATTTGGTCTCCACAAATCAAGTGGAGAGTTAAACTAGTCATCCAAGTAGGACAGATTATGTTAATACTTATTTCCAAAGTCATTTGGAAATTAAAACACAGAACTTTTCAGTCCTCAAAGCTCTTATGGATTCCCTAAAAAGATGTCATCGTAGATACCAAAGTCTGAAAACAAAGTTTCACAGGAACAGAATTTTGCCTTTTTTTTAAAAAGCAGATTTAATTCTTCAGGGGCAAGAGCTGAAACTGAATGGTATCATATTTTACAATTAGTGTCTGTATCCTTATTTAAAATGCATTTTAATGCAAGTGAAAATCACTGCTTTGAAGAAAGCAGGTTAAAAGGAATGATGAAAACACAACTTACTTTATACTTTATTCCTACTTTTGAATTTTTGAATTAATTTTCAATTATTGTTTGGGAATTTGGGTCATCCAAAGTCATAATTAAACCTATGCAGCTAAACCAGGTATATGATAGAATGTATCCCTATGTAAGGAAATAGGGAATGGTAGGACCTGGGGTGACCTGAAGAAGGGGCAACCTTCATCCAGTTCCCAGGTACTGTACTATCACCACAGAAACCACATGAACCCAGTGTTCCAAGTCTTCTCTTTCTTCAATAAGCCAGAAAACTAGATTTTTACATAAAACCTGATTTTTCAACGAGGCAACAATTTCAGTGAAGAAAACAAAGCACTATGCAGACTAAATAAAGCATATCCATGAGCCAAATTTACCTCCAGACCCAACTGTGACAACCAACATTTACAGACAATTTAGGAGTTTGGAATGGCCAAGTATAATGGAAGTTGAAGGTGATATACAGTTTAACTCTTCCCTACATTCGCTCTCTCCTGGAAATATTCAGCTAAGTGTATTCTTTACAGAAATTTCTTCTATATTGGCAGAGATTTGGTTTAAATTCATGAAGATTATTTTATCTGATTGGCAGTCAGGTGGCGCTAGTGGTAAAGAACCTGCAGCAGACATAAGAGACACAGGTTTGGAAGATCCCCTGGAGAAAGAAATGGCAACCCACTCCAATATTCTTGCCTGGAGAATCCTACGGACAGAGGAGTCTGGCAGGCTACAGTCCTTAGAGTCACAAAGAGTTGGACATGACTGAAGCGACTTAGCACACAAAAGCTCAGAAGCTAGGTAGCTTTGCAAGTGTTTTTTTTTTTGTTTTTTAAGACGATAGTTTGTTGGAAATAAGTCCTCATAGCTAGAGTTTTAGGCAATGGCTCTTCCAATGGCATCACTGTGACATCTGATTTAACCAAAACACCACTCCCATGGGTCCTCCACTGAGGAGTAACAATGACTTGACTTGATTAGTTGTCAATTATTACACAATTATACTCCACCTGAATACACTGCCATCACAGACAGGAACTTTATTGCTGACGACTTTGGAATTTATACCTTTAGTGCATTTATCTTAGCTTAATTTTATATATTTATATCCAATTACCTGACTAGACCACTTCCATGTACAGAGCATTTTCAAACTCATTGATCTAATACTCCATTTTGTGGTTTCTATCCCCCTGATATCGTACAAATCCACAATCATCTTTTTGCATTGTCATTGTTTTAGTTCAGGCTTTTTTCACTATAATCTGTTCTGGGAAGACTTCTTGCTACACCTCAATCAGTTCCTATCACCTCTTAAGTTTTATCCAGGAGGTCAAATGATTTTTGTCACTCCATTATTTAAAACCAACAGTTACCAGCTGAACTCAGATAAAGTCCAAACTTGTGATCACAGTCTATAGGATCGTTCACTGTCTGGCCTCAGCTCACTGCTTTAGCCTCATCACTCCCAAGTCTTCCCTCTTAATCCTCTATGCTTTGATCACTCTGAACATAAGTGTAGTTGGCCAGGGCATACCAGGTTCCTACAGCTCAGACTTAAATCAATGAATCAACATCATCTCAACTACCTGGAGAGTGGAGTGACGGTGATTTTTCAAACAAAAAATAGGGGATGCTACCACAGAAAAAGACAGTGATTTCTCTCCTACTTGAAATGTGTTTGGACATACAGGTTCTATCACCTAATAATATCCCAACATGAGGCTGATCTACAGAATTCATATACTAGGTATGTCTGTGGATCCAGGCATCTACCTTATCCAGAAGTCTTAACCTTTGATGGTGTCTGCTTTAGAAAATGTGTTCCTCAGCTATGCCAGTTCTCTCTTGTCTCTGCCATTTGTGATGCAGCTCCCACTTGCTCTAATACACTTCTTTCTCTTTGATGGTTCCCTTCGTCTTCAAGATTTGGCTCAAGTGTCACCTTCTCAAGGAAAACGTCCCTTCCTCTGATCTTAGATGTTCCTCTTGTGAACTTCCTTAGCACTTCATGCTTAATGATCAGGGTGTTTATAAAAAACTAACCTTTACTATGGAATTCTGGCACAAGCTTAAGGGTTCAATAAACATTTAGAGAATGAACAATAAATGGCCAATTTATATTTAATAAAAGTTAGCTACCAATCTAGTTTATCCCATCTAATGTCATGTAATTCACCTTCTAACAAGGTCTGTTCCCTATACACACATATATGTGTTCATACACATATTTACTGACATACCCCATCTCCTCACCTTATCAGGGCAAACAGAACCAAACTGCTGGGTGGCCCATAGAACTGATGTATATCTGTGTGGGATGGAAAGTTGAAGTGTTTGAGATCTACCACCTTAGCACTATAGCCTGAATGCACATGATCTCAACAATGATATCTGGTGGTTATCTTAGAGGCTTATTTACTCTAAATTGGATAAGGGTTAAACTTAATTATAGACATCTAATAGCTAAATGACTCAGTCAGTGATCACTGCCTGGAATGATCCTTATGTCTTGGCATCTATCAACACATTCAAACCACCCATCAAGTCAATAATTGGCACCCTCTGTAGAAGTGTCTAGAGAGAAGCTAAGAAACTAAGTGCTCTCTGGCTTCAGCATACTCTTGAAGCATGCTTTCCCTGGAGATCAGAGCTGTCAAAGGGCACCTTGATTAGGGGAGAACATCAAGGCTCCTCCTCAATTTCCATATGTCAGGATTTTAACAGGTACATGATATTGTACTAAATCCAATGCCATCTCTTTGATACTTATGAGGAAGTGAAATGGGCAATTAAAAATCTATGAAGATGATTGATTTTCTCTACTAGCAATTATGCCTTATAATTGTTTGCTGAAAGTGGGATTGGCATTTCACAAAGCTATTGATTGGCTGGGGTTTTGTGCTTACTAAATCTCTGTGGGCTCGGAGTTTGGGTTTGGAGGAAAACCAAGAGGTGAGCAACATTTGAGAAGCCTCTCCAAAGCCTTTCATCTAGAAGCTGGCTGGTGAGCTCTTGAGGTTTCTGACATTTCCCCTCTTCCAACCAGGTTGGAACCCCACTGTAATCAAAATTCACAATGTTCCAGAACCTAGGCTTTGGTCCTCATTAAAAACCCAACAGACAAAAAAGTCCAGGAGGCCTGCTAGCCAAACCTTTTCACACGGCAGGGAAGGTGAGCATTTAGTTTTATTTTTAAGTTAGCAGACTGGGTTGGGGCTCATTTTGAAGGCTGATGAAAGACTGAAAGCCCACGTTTCATCTTCTGATTAATCCGAAATTAAACAATTCAGAGATTTTGATCGCTTAGTCTTTTTTTTTTTTTTTTTTTTTAACAAATATGACAGATAATAAATAGCTTTCTCTAGTATACTTAGAAGGACACACTGTGTTTGCCGGCAGGCTCTTGATGGACCGTTCTTCAGCTTATTCTAAGATCAGATAGTAAACCACAATTTCCTTTTAAAGCACTGTTACAATTTTCACCTCTTATTGAAACCAAAGTGTGTGTATTCTACTCCTTTAGGCATTACTTACCTGCTGTTCATATTCCCAGTTACAATCTATCTTACTTTTAAAAAACATTTTTGAAAAAGTGGGCATGTGATTTATGTAAGCCTTGTAGTACATGAACGGGGAAAGGAATTAGGCATCTATCGTAAGGCTCATTAGCCGCATTTGAATTAAACATAAATCTTTGGAGAATAACAAAGTATTTTGCATTTCCCAGGTTTTTTCCCCCCTTGAATCAGGGCTTGAAAATTAAAAGATTTTTAAAATAATAATAAATCCCAAAGGAAATAAATGAGAGCTCTAACACACCAAGCAAGATCATGGATATTTCAGGGAGAGAGATGATGAGACCTCTATATAAAATTCCTGTGACCACCTGATCTTAATAGCCTCACCTTCTGTGACTACCTCAGTCCTCTTCACCTCTGGCCCCTCTGAACACCCACCTCTGAGCACAGTAAGGAACTCCATCGCTCAGGCTCCCATAGCACTTTGTCTATATCTTCTTTATAACTCATTACAACGCACTGTGATTATTTGCTTTCCTTGAACATCTTCCCCACAGTTTGTCATTTCCCCCAAGGACTAGGACTTAACTGTCTTCATTCCCAGCATAGAGCAGAGCACCTCTCATATTTATTTGCGTATGCATTTGTTTATTTACACCTCGACTCTCTGCCAAAGAATTTTTGAGGTGCTTTATAGAATAGAGGTATTTATAATTCAAAGGAATAAAAGATAAATCCATAAATAAAAGAGAACAGAGTAAAAATCAAAGGCGGTTAGTCAGTGCCTGGCACAGTTGCTAGAGTCTATCTGTCAGGGTCTCAGCAGGAATCCGATGGCACATTCAAATGGAATCTATTAAGGAGAGGTTGAATAAAGGGACGATTTGCCAAAGTGTTAGAAAGGCTTAAGAAATGGAAAAAGTGGGTAGTGAAGTGCCTCTGGGAAGATAACTAAACCAACTCCACCAGTTTTGACTTCTCTAGACCTGAATGCTGGTGACTAGAACCCAGAGAAAGAACTCTAAGGCAGCCTGACAGAAGCTGTGAACTTACCAAGGGAAGGAGCTCACCTGTAGTGTCCAAACCTGCACAGGTCATGGAATGAGTACCTAGTCTCTCTCTTCCCAACTTTAGATCTTTTTGTTGGTACCTTTCATGGACCAAATCTAATGGAAGCCCAAGGACAGAAGGTCTCAGTATAGTCCATCCAGGTCAGGTCCCAGAGCCCCAAGCTATGTCTAGTAAAGAGGGGTAAGGAGAAGATACTTAACACATCATACATACTTGCTAATTCTGTTACAGACACATTAGCCACCAGCCAGAGCAAAATGAGAAACATAATTAGTTCCCCAAATCAGAGCATTTATTACTAATAATATGTCTATGGTTTATGAAAAGGTCTGAGATTAAAAATCTCCCATGGGAACTCCGAAGAGTGACTTCCACAGAGCTCCTTCTTGTAGCGTGCTTGGAGGCAAACAGGGGGCCCAGTACACAGAACAGTTAAGCAATTTCACAAAGTTACAATAATGAGTTATAAACCTACCAGTTTCATAGTCTGATGAACTGGGGTAAATTTTAAAGAACTTGGAGGAAATGTCAAACTGATTATCTTTAATGTAATTCTCCAATAATATCAGTCACTTTGTTTTTAACAAAGATTTTGATAAAAGTTGAACAACAGGCAATTAACATAGCCTGGCAAAACCAAGGATTATATATGACCGATAAAGCCTCAGGCTTCAGTAATCAAAAGAATGGAGGATAAGGCTAGGTTCTTTTGTGAAATGTACAGTAAGGAATCTGCCTGCAATGCAGGAGACCTGGGTTCGAACCCTGGGGTGGGAAGATCTCCTGGAGGAGGGTATGGCAACCTGCTCTAGTATTCTTGCCTGGAGAATCCCATGGACAGAGAAGCCAGCTGGGGTACAGTCCATGGGGTTGCAAAAAGTTGGACACGGCTGAGCAACTAACACTATTTTCAAGGTGTAAGATGCCTAACCTAGATGTGTATCTACATAGATGCCCAACACACATACACACACACTCACACACACAATCAAGCTGTACCAGACGGAAAAAACTCAATAAACATCTGTTTTAAAAAGCAGATATCGAAACATGCAGAGAACGAGGCATACTTCCAGTTTGTGCTTTCTTCATCTTTGCTACTAAGTAGACTCCATTTTCCTCTCCTTAGTATATATTCTGATGGAAACTAGTTATTTCATTCCTTGCTATGGTAAAAAGAAATAATGTTCTTCCTGATTTTCTAATCATTGTCATATCATCACTAAATTTAAAATCACTTATGAACAGCAGTTAGGAAGTCTACTGAGTACTTCACATGCATAAACCTCACGTAACTATCACCATCTGCATTTTACAGGTGAGGAACCTCAGTGCCTTCCATGAACGGTCCTTGTCTCTCTCTCCAGCTATATCTAGCATTTATCTTTCCCTCAGTGTCCCCACTTTGAAGATGTGGACCTTTTGCAGTTCATCATACCTGCTGGTTTCATACCTAGGATGCTAACACAAGCTATTAATCTACCTGGAATGTGTTTTTCTCTTTTCCTCTTCACTTAGTAACCACTTATCCTTCAGATTTTATCTGAGCATCACTTCTTCAGAGATGTTTATTTCAATTCCCATATGAGACTGAACCCTCCATTTTAGAATCCGATGAAACTATATACCTATCGTTTATAGCATTTGTCTCACTGCAGTTTTCTATTTTTGGCATAATTATTGGCTCAGTATCTCCCTAGCAGACTGAAAGCTACATGAGGGTGAGCTATGTCTTTTCTGTTTACTAATGTATCCTTGGCACCTCGTACAGCTCCTTGAGCAATATAGGTGTTCCTGGAGCCAGGAGTGTGCTGGGAGTTATAGATAGAACGTTACAAAAGATGGACTTCATCTCTTTGCTCATAGAGTATTTGGTGTAAAAGAAAGGTAATCAGTTAAGTACAACGCCATTTATGGTAGGGGTTAAATCAGGAGAGGTTCCAGGGAAAGCCAAGATATAGAGGGTTCAGGAAGGTTTCTCAGAAACAAAAGACCTAAGTAATAGTGATCACTAGGTTCTTTATGTAGAGTGATTCCTACTAATGTTAAGAAGGAAGTAAATAAGGAAACTGAGGAACAAGGAAGGTATGTGACTTGCCAAGTTTGCTCAGCTAAATAGAAGGAGAACTGGATGCAAACCTAGACAGTCTTGCTCCCACTTCTGTGTTATTATTAATAATTCCACACTGCACCGAAACTTTGAGTTGCCTGGGCAAAAGAGAGACCAGAGACAGGCAGGGCTCCACACAAAGGCTAGAGCAAAACGATGGCTCAGAGCAAAAAACAACTCTAAGCTTTTAGGAAACTGATTGATAGCATTTTTAGAAAGAAAAAACAAAAAATAAACCCAAACACTAGCTATAATGTGGCAACTAGATTGGAGCAAGGCCAGCCAAAAGCAGGTTATCCTTTTCTCACATCCGCCCATTAAAATCCTAGGGACCTGTGTTGCTTGGAAGTCCACACAAACCACAGACGGATTAAGGCTTGATTTCTACATGGGTCATCTCTCTCTTGCAAGACCACAAACGGAAGTCTACATTGAACTCAACATTTTACCACATGCATGCTTTAGTCACAAAAATGGCACCCAAAAGGGAGTCTGACTTGGTTCAGAACAAATCCATTTTGAGAAAGTTCACACAACCTCACTGCTTTAGAAGTTTAAAGAAACATGATCACATCAAGTCCATGTGTAACAATGAGAAAAAGTAAAAGGATAATTATCCTAGTAACTACTTCCTTCTCTAAAAAGAAAAATTCAAAGAGGATGTAGTTTATAAAAACAGTGGGCTGGTTTTTCATCCTCACATCTTTGAAGGGCTATGCAGTGTTGGAGGGTGGTGGTGCTGGATCAGGCATTTTTGTACATACTACCCCCAGGGAAATCTAAATCTATAACCATCATCATAAAATAAAACAAGAAGCAAATCAGAAAGGAATGAATGAAGGGCAAGTGATAGCCAAGGGGTTTACAATAATCAATTATTAAAATGCCTTAAAAGAGCAAAGAAAATGCTTATCAGATCAGCAAAGCACCTTTTAATAAATAATATGATTTGGGTTTAATTAATGGCCTAATTACAGTTTTACCCAATAGGCTTAAATGCTCCAAAGGAACAGTTTGGATCTCTCTGGTAGATAATCTGTGTTTTAAAAAATGTTCTAATTACATATTTGCTTGAGTAAATAATGTGAATTTTACAAAACTGCCTAATGATATATTTATGTGGTTGTATTTACCCAAATGGCCTCTCATTCTGTACTAATGGAGTTGGGCTTACCGTTCCCGAGAGACATGGGAACTTGGGATGGCTCCAGCTTTCACCTGACACCCCTGTTATTCTGACTGGTTTTGTTTTCTGTCACCCCAAAAGACACCAGTGAAAGCACGTGGCCCATTTATTCATCATCAGTTTATTTAGGAAAAAATTCTTGCTCAACTTTTTATGTAAACACATTTTGCAGAAAGGGTACAGACTTTAAAAAATGAGTATTAATGCTATACAATGATCCATTAAAAGTGGATAATGAGACTGTGACCAAGACAGGACTTTCAAGGTTTAATTAGCTGCATAATTTATTCTCTTCTTTATATAGTATCTTACAATGCATTACAAAAAAAAAATCAGACTCTGTCTTAGAGTCAGATTGCTGAGACTTAAAGCCATATAATGGTCTGTATTAGGTAATAGACATCATAGAAAAACTGTTTGAATATCCCAGCTTTGGTGGGTGGGGGAGCATGTATCCATTCAAGAGTTTTAAATCATTTTCATGTTTAGAGATATAACTCTACAAAAAGTGGATGGCTATCTACTCATAAAATTGCATGAAGGAACTCAGTTTCATTTCATGGTTCTCATAAAATCTAACTCTTAGCAGACATTCACTTAGTGCTGCATTCACAAAATATTAATAGCATGGCTCTGGGAAGGAAACACAGTATTTATATTTCCGATGATGCTACAGACAAGATGAGATAGTTTATCAGAACACATACAAAAAAGGATAAAATAATTGAGGGAACAAGGGAATGAGGAAAACTAGCTGCGAATAAAATGGAGGAATGAGATTAATATCCTACCCATATAGTCAACAATAGGTTATAGATATGGAGCTTCCAATAGGCTAAAGCAAAACAGAAACCAAGACTGTTTATACAAGTCAATAGAGTCAGATAATCAACAAGATATAAAAATTGGTTCACAGCAGGGAGGAAAGAGTAAACTGGGAAATTGGACTTGACATATACACACTACTATAAATAAAATAGATGGCTAATAAGGACCTGTTGTATAGCAGAGGGAACTCTACTTAATACTCTATAATGGCCTATAAGGGAAAAGAATCTTTAAAAAGAGGGGATATATGGATACATGTATAAGTGATTCATTTTGCTGTACGCCTGAAACTAACACATTATAAATCACCTGCATGCCAATAAAAATTAAAAAAATAGAAATACAGTTAAAAAATTGGTTCATGAGAATCACAGGTGAAATTGATGCCCTGTGTACACAGGACTCTCAGCAGTATCCCAATAGAAGGTACAAGAGTAAGTTTCATATGATTGTCAATTATCATTACAGGACTAAGTTCTTTTAAAAAGGAAGTATATAATAAATGTAGTACTGACTCTGCTGATCATAGTGGTATCTCTCTTGGGTGATTCAGAAGTCGTCCAATAATTGCAAGGATTCAGGGCCCTCATTATAGGCATTAATTGTGTTTTACTATAGTTGGGCATAATTACTACTTAATTGAGGGTTCAAGCTGATAGAGTGCCAGATTAACTAATTTTCACCTTAACAAAAGTGTAATTATTTATTAAAATTTTGAATTCCTCTGCTGATGCCCTTTACATTATTTCTTGCCCTGGGCACTATCTCACAAAGCTCAGGTGATCCCATTGCTCAGACTGAAAGACCTATGATTCCGACTTGTAAAGGTATGGACAGCCTGGACTCCAAAGCTCTACAATCCTAGCATTTTCTTCTCATCCAATAGCATCTAAGGCTGCTGGCCTGTGGGAGGTCTGTGGCCACACCATCTGTTTCCTCTGGCCTCATTTGCCTGGGTCGAGTGTAGGGAACTGAAGGAACTAAGCTGAATATTGCAGAAACTTTGCAATAATTGAAAAGAGAGGGTGATAAGGCGGGGTGGGTGGGAAGCTCTTTGGCAACTTAATTATACTGGTCACTCATGGGCTGCGTGATAAACTTTAGGCATATTTTTGAAATAGTACCAGGCTAAGAGTAAGCCATAACTCCAAGTGCTTTGAAGAGAAGCCCATACACTCAAGTAGTCATTTATAATTAGGCTGTGAAACTCAGTCCTGTAGTCATTTATTATTGAAATTACCTTAAGGTGATCTCCAAAACAACTTCATCTCTTGATTTACCTCTTCCTCCCCTTGTAAAAGTAGCAAATGGAATTCGTGGGATTAGCATAAGAGGAGCAAATAGGCAGAGGTGAAATGGAGCCAGGAGCTAATGCTTAGCAGGACCCAGAAGGGAGGGGCCAGGAGGACATGGGTGGCTCATTGGAGAACTGATGGGAAAGACTCTCTGCTCCCAGAAAAGAGTGGGCTTCAGTGGTTTCTCTCAAGTTTAATTGCACATTAGCAGAACCTTATTATTTGCCCATGTGGGCAGCACCTGGAGGGAGTACATCAGCTTCCGACTAAGCGGAGAGTTGGCAAGATTCTGTTTAGAAAATGGAATGTAGTATGACTCCAGGGGGTGTACCTGTCCTCAGCCTTCACAGAATATATTTCTTTGGATGTTTTTCATTCTATGTCCACCAAAAGAAAAAAAAATATAGTAGGTGGTATTATGTGTCTGACTTCTTTTGCTAAATGAAATGTCAGCAAGATTTATCCATCTTGTTACAGATATTTTTTAATTTTAATATTTTCTTTTTTAAAATTCTTATTGGAGTATAGTTACTTTACGATGCTGTGTTAGTTTCTACTGTAAAGCAAATTGAATCTGCTTTATGTATACATATGTCACCTCTTTTTTGGATTTCCTTCTCATTTAGGTCACTACAGATTATTGAGTTCCCTGTGCTATTCAGTAGGTTCTCTTTAGTTATCTATATTACACATAGTATCAACAGTGTGTAAATGTCCATCGCAATCTCCCAGTTCATCCCACCCCTTGTACTGTATGATTTCTTTTATACAGAATTCATTAATGGGCAAAAATAATTCATAAGAAGTCAGAATAGGAGTTTTGATTGAGGAGGGGGGTGGATCTTCACTGAAAAGACCATGAGGGAACTTTCTAGGAAAAATGAAATATTTTAAAACTTGTTCTAGATTGTTTTACATAGGTATGTAAACATTTATTGAGCTGGACACTTACAATCTGTGTATTTTAATAAATAAAATGCATTAACATCTAAAAAAAGAAAAAAAAATAACTTTCTATTACTACGGAACACAGAGAAGAAAATAATTTTTTTTTTTTTTTTAAAAGAGGATGGTGGGTAGCTGGAGGGAGGGAAAAAAGGAGAGAAGAAAATACTCTTTCCCAGACTTGAAATCAATACACCTTTATCAAACCCAAATCAAATTGTATATGCCAAAGTTATTAGACCCAGAGTCTACTTGTTAGAAATAAATATTTTGCCAAAGGATTAAATCCCATTATGTCATGGAGGCTGAGTTTCTTCAGCCAACCAGAAGAACCATGACAGGTAAAACTTGATAGCATCTATACAGGGGGAAACACAGGAAGCACTGAATCCCCAAGCTTAAATGAGAAATCTTGCAGTTTCCTGTGTCCCAGATCAGAACCATGCCTTTGTGGGCAGCTCCGGATTCTCAGACTTGCATTTGGGATAAGTCTTCTTGGCCTCTTGCGCATTCTGGCCTCTGCCCTTCCTCCTGCGTGTCTCCCACTGCTTCCCTGGTGCTGTCATAGCTCACCCATTCTGAAACCCATCCTCTCAAACTGCTCTTCCAGGTATTTTCCTATTCTCCAGTATTTCCTGGCTCCTCTCTCACCATCAAACCTTGCTGTTCCATTTGCTACATTCTCAGGAGCTTGGTGACACATGAGTTTTATTAAATGCTGAGATAAACAGTGAATGTGTTACACCCTCCAAAAAGCAGATCTCTAGTCAACAGCAGCCTCAGTGACATAACTCAGAGAAGAACATATTCGAATCATGGCAGCATGGAAAAAAATATCTGTGATATTTCTCAGCCTCCTCCAGCAAATGGTGCCTCAGTGATCAGGATGGCTTTGGCTGCAAGGAAGAAAATCTGACTTGAATGGACAAAATGATGGGAGCATTTTATTATGCCATATGAGAACACAAGAAATGATTCTAACAATGAACATCATCAAATGGTTAATACCGAAATCAGATTGATTATATTATTTGCAGTCAAAGATGAAGAAACTCTCTATAGTCAGCAAAAACAAGACCTGGAGCTGATTGTGGCTCAGATCATGAGCTCCTTATTGCCAAATTGAGGCTTAAATTGAAGAAAGTAGGGAAACCCATTATGTCATTCAAGTATGACTTAAATCCCTTGTGATTTTATCGTGGAAGTGATGAATAGATTCAAGGGATTAGACCTGGTAGACAGACTGCCTGAAGAACTATGGATGGAGGTTCGTGACACTGTACAGGAAGCAAAGATCAAGACCATCCCCAAGGAAAAGAAATGCAGAAAAACAAAATGGTTGCCTGAGGAGGCCTTACAAATAACTGTGAATAGAAGAGACGTGAAAGGCAAAGGAGGAAAGGAAACATATACCCATTTGCATGCAGAGTTCCAAAGAAGAGCAAGGAGAAATAAGAAGGTCTTCTTAAATGAACAAGGCAAAGAAGTAGAGGAGAACAATACAATGGGAAAGACTAGAGGTCTCTTCAAGAAAACTGGAGATATGAAGGAACATTTCATGAAAGGATGAGCACGATAAAGAACAGAAACAGTAAGGACCTAACAGAAGCAGAAGACATTAAGAACAGGTGGCAAGAATACACAGAAGAAGTATACAAAATTTCTTAATGACCATGATAACCACAATGGTGTGGTGACTCATCTAGATCCAGACATCCTGGAGTATGAAGTCAAGTGGGCCTTAGGAAACATTTCTACAAATAAAACTTGTAGAGGTGATGGAATTCCAGCTGAGCTACTTAAAATTCTAAAAGATGATGCTGTTAAAGTGCTGCACTCATATGACAGCAAATTTGGAGAACTCAGCAGTGACCACAGGACTGGAAAAGGTCAGTTTTCATTCTAGTCTGAAAGAAGGGCAATGCCAAAGAATGTTTAAACTACTGTACAACTGTACTCATTTCACATGCTAGCAAGGTTATGCTGAAAATCCTTCAAGTTAGTCTTCAGCCATATGTGAACCAAGAACTTTCAGATGTACAAGCTGGGTTTAGAAAAGGCAGAGGAACTAGAGCTCAAATTGCCAACATGCATTGGATCATAAAGAAAGCAAGGGGATTCCAGAAAAACATCTACTTCATTGACTATATTAAATCCTTTGACTGTGTAGACCAAAACGAACTGTGGAAAATTCTTCTTTTTTTTAAAAAAATACTTATTTTATTATTTATTTACTTGGCTGTGCCAGGTCTTAGTTGCAGCATGCAGGATCTAGTTCCCTGGCCAGGGTTTGAACTCAGGCCCCCTGCATTGTGAGTGTGGAGTCCTAGCCGCTGGACCACCAGGGATGTCTCCTGTGGAAAATTCTTAAAGAGTCTGGAATATCAGACCACCTTACTTGTCTCCTGAGAAGCCTGAACCCAGGTCTTGAAGTAACAGTTAGAATCTTACATGGAACAACTGACTGGTTCAAAACTGGGAAAGGGGTACAACAGGACTGTTTATTGTCATCCTGTTTAACTTCTATATACAGTATATCATGCAAAAGGCCAGGCTGGATGAATCACAACTTGGAATCAAGATTGCCAGGAGAAATATCAACAACCTCAGATATGCAGATGATACCACTCTAATGGTTGAAAGTGAAGAGGAATTAAAGAATCTCTTGATGAAGGTGAAAGAAGAGAGTGGAAAACCTGGCTTAAAACTTAACATTAAAAAACTAATATCACTGTATCCGGTTCCATCACTTCATAGCAAATAGATGGGGGAAAAGTGGAAACACTGACAGACTTTATTTTCTTGGGTTCCAAAATCACTGCAGATGGTGACTGTAGCCATGAAATTAAAAGATGTTTGCTCCTCGGAAGGAAAGCTTTGACAAACCTAGACAGTATATTAAAAAACAGAGACATTTTGCCAACAGAGTATGGTCAAAGCTATGGTTTTTCCAGTAGTCATGTATGAATGTGAGAGGACCATAAAGAAGGCAGAGCACTGAAGAACTGATGCTTTTGAATTGTGGTGCTGGAGAAGACTCTTGAGATTCCCTTGGACAGCAAGGAGATCAAATGAGTCAATCCTAAAGGAAGTCAACCCTGAATATTCATTCAAAGGACTGATACTGAAGCTGAAGCTGCAATATTTTGGCCACCTGATGCATAGAGAAGACTCATTGGAAAAGACCCTGATGCTCAGAAAGACTGAAGGCAAAAAAGACAAGACAAAAGAGGATAAGATGGGTAGATGGTATCACCAACTCAACGGACATAAATTTGAGCAGACCCTGGAGATGGTGAAGGACAGGGAAGCCTAGAGTATTGCAGTCTTTGGGGTCTCAAAGAGTTAGACATGACTTAGGACTGAACAACAATAATAGTCTCAGATGTCATATGCTCCGTCCTAACCCTTAATTGTCACAGACAATGTGAAATTATGCCTGGCTTAGACTACTCACACTACCATTTAGTCATGTAGGAGAGGGCACGCTTCCCAAACAAAATCTAGAGTCTTTGCATATAATGTAAACTTATTAAATTTAAATGTCAATCTGGTCTTTTACCTTAATTTACTTTGCTCTCAATTCAGTAATCATATCCTTCCTTGTGTAGAAGCTTTGCAATGCTGATCTGTAAGAATTTCAGTGTAAGAAAAAGAGAAGGAAAAGAGGAACCAGAAGACAAGACAAGACAGTTTTGTAGAGTTTAAATTTTGTGACATCTAAAAGGTTTTATTACATGATTGTGTTTCTCATTACCATTGGCCTTTCCCAGTAACTCAGAACTCAGAAACAATCAAGTATCTAGACCACAAAAACCACATCAGGAGCAAGTGAGTACACATTTACAAGAGTACAAGAGATTGCCTGTGGTCCACTATGTTGGTGATGCAGGAATGGAGATTATTTTCTTTTCTTTTTTTTAATTTATATTAGTTGGAGGTTAATTACTTTACAGTATTGTAGTGGTTTTTGCCATACATTGACATGAATCACCCATGGATTTACATGTGTTCCCCATCCTGATCCCCCCCTCCCATGTCCCTCCCCATCCCTTCCCTCTGGGTCATCCCAGTGCACCAGCCCCGAGCACTTGTCTCATGCATCCAACCTGGACTGGTGATCTGTTTCACACTTGATAATATACATGTTTCAATGCTATTCTCTCAGATCATCCCACCCTCTCTTTCTCCCACAGAGTCCAAAAGTCTGTTCTATACATCTGTGACTCTTTTTCTGTCTTGCATATAGGGTTATCGTTACCATCTTTCTAAATTCCATATATATGCATTAGTATACTGTATTGGTGTTTTTCTTTCTGGCTTACTTCACTCTGTATAATGGGCTCCAGTTTCATCCACCTCATTAGAACTGATTCAAATGTGTTCTTTTTAATGGCTGAGTAATATTCCGTTGTGTGTATGTACCACAGCTTTCTTATCCATTCATCTGCTGATGGACATCTAGGTTGCTTCCATGTCCTGGCTATTATAAACATGGAGACTATTTTATAGCGCTGATGAGTGAAAGCACTAATCACAATGAAGGTGATGTTTTTTCCAGAAGTTGAAAAAGCTGTAACACTGTGTCTTAAACCTTCATTTCACTGATCTAGAGTGAAGAAAATCGGCCAGGTCCACTGCTCCTAATCCAAATTGACTTAACTGGACTCCAGTAACTAAAAAGTGAGCTGAAACCCAAATATTTTTCTCCTGAAAAGTTCTATGAGCACAACTGGCTAGATATAGGGTCTATGGTTTACATCTCTTCTACTAATGAACTCACAGCACTTTGACCTCTATTACATGGCCTTCCACAAACAGGCTTGTACTATGAAATACATTGCCTCAATGTATCTCAAATAAGGACAAGATCTTCCCCATCTTTACAGTACTCTCTAGTGCTTAGAATAGTGCTAATTAATAGCTATTAATATAAATTTATTAAAAAATAATTGCTTGGTTTGAAAAGCTGTTGAAAATAACTGACTTGTTTATAGTACACTCTAACAATATAAGAAAGAGATCTGCCTAGAGTGTTTCTTTGAAATACATTAAAACAGAAAGTCTAAATCCTTAATGTTTAATCTTTTATTAATTGAAAAACTAAGACTGGTGGGATGGGGGATGGGTGGGAGGGAGGCCTAAGAGGGAAGGGATAATGTATACATATAGCTGATTCACTTTGTTGTATACCAGAAACTAATACAAGGTTACAAAACAATTATACTCCAATTAAAAAGAAAGAAAAACCAAGATTGCCAGGATAAAGACTGTAAACTAGTTGTGCACTAATTGTTTTGAAAAATCAAGAACTATTAGTAATTCTGGATGAAAGTTTCACTTCCAGAAATCATGTTTCTTGTACAGATACATCTCAATAGACTAACAGGAGTGAAGTAGGGTCTTCCCCAAGAGCCAACACTGGAGCTCTGGCTTAAAAGCTCTTCACAAAAGATAAGAGTTATATTGGAAATAAAAGCAAAAATAAACAAATGGGACCTAATGAAACTTAAAAGCTTCTGCACAACAAAGGAAACTATAAGCAAGGTGAAAAAACAACCCTCAGATTGGGAGAAAATAATAGTAAATGAAGCAACAGACAAAGGATTAATCTCAAAAATATATAAGCAACTCCTCCAGCTCAATTCCAGAAAAATAAATGACCCAATCAAAAAATGGGCCAAAGAACTAAACAGACATTTCTCCAAAGAAGACATACAGATGGCTAACAAACACATGAAAAGATGCTCAACATCACTCATTATCAGAGAAATGCAAATCAAAACCACAATGAGGTACCATTACACGCCAGTCAGGATGGCTGCTCTCCAAAAGTCTACAAGCTATAAATGCTGGAGAGGGTGTGGAGAAAAGGGAACCCTCTTACACTATTGATGGGAATGCAAACTAGTACAGCCGCTATGGAGAACAGTGTGGAGATTTCTTAAAAAACTGGAATTAGAACTGCCATATGACCCAGCAATACCACTCTTGGGCATACACACTGAGGAAACCAGATCTGAAAGAGACACGTGCACCCCAGTTTTCATGGCAGCACTGTTTATAATAGCCAGGACATGGAAGCAACCTAGATATCCATCAGCAGACAAATGGATAAGAAAGCTGTGGTACATATACACCATGGAATATTACTCAGCCATTAAAAAGAATTCATTTGAATCAGTTCTAATGAGGTGGATGAAACTGGAGCCCATTATACAGAGTGAAGTAAGTCAGAAAGAAAAAGATCAATACAGTATACTAACGCATATATATGGAATTTAGAAAGATGGTAACGATAACCCTATATGCAAAACAGAAAAAGAGACACAGATGTACAGAACAGACTTTTGGACTCTGTGGGAGAAGGCGAGGGTGGGATGTTTCGAGAGAACAGCATCGAAACATGTATATTATCTAGGGTGAAACAGATCACCAGTCCAGGTTGGATGCATGAGACAAGTGCTTGGTCCTGGTGCACTGGGAGGACCCAGAGGAATCAGGTGGAGAGGGAGGTGGGAGGGGGGATTGGGATGGGGAATACATGTAAATCCATGACTGATTCATGTCAATGTATGACAAAAACCACTACAATATTGTAAAGTAATTAGCCTCCGACTAATAAAAATAAATGAAAAAAAAAAAAAAAAAAGGGTAGGGTGAAACTCCTGCATTAGTCTCATGGCATCACTATTTGTCTAGGTAAAACCATGTGATCTAAAACAATACCTATGGCCAGAAGAACACAACATTTACTCAATGGATTTCTGAACAATTACATCTTACTAGCTGGGTAAGTATTCAAAGATCCTTTCCTACTCATTTTGACCAGCAATTTTGTCTCCTATAAAGTTAAGGTATAAGACTGACTTTTAAAGATATTGGTATGAGTGATCACAACCAAACCAGCTAAAACTTGATTTTAGCTTTCCTTGAGGGGCTGTTTTACGACTGTTTGTCCTTCCTATAAGCCATGTTTGGCATCCACTTGAATTAAATAATCTGTGAGGCAAAAATGCCTTCCTCTGCTTCAGTTTGCCAAAGCACTTAAAATTCTAACCACTAGTATCAAATTACTCAATTAAACAACCATTGAGAACTTACTACATGAATGAAATGTATTAATTAGTTTTGAGAAAGTTAAAAACAAATCTGTTTTAAAGAGTATATAACCCACAGAGGCAAAGGATGAATAAGATAATAATTATAATTCAGTATATATACACATAAAATACATATATTTGTAAAAATATACCAGAGGGGATCAAAGCTAGAAGAGATATGATCCAATTGAGAACATCAACTGGGGAAATCTTTGTAGACAAGAAAATATGTGCAAAGAATCTTAAAATACAGATTTAAAATTTTTTTAATTTTCTATTGGAATATGGTTGATTAACAATGTTGTGTTAGTTTCAGGTGTATAGTAAAGAGATTCAATTATAGATATACACCTACCTATTCTTTTTCAAATTCTTTTCCCATTTAGGCTGTTACATAATATTGAGCAGATTTCCCTGTGCTGTACAGTAAGTCCTTGTTACTTATCCATTTTAAATATAGCAGTGTATATATGTAAATCCCAAACTCCCTAACTATTCCATACCCTACCCCGTAAACATAGGTTATCTAAGTCTGTGAATCTGTTTTATAAATAAATTCATTTGTAAAAAGATAGATTTTTAATAGAACTGATAGTGAAAGCAAGTAAAACAGGCATATGAGCAAAATCAAAGAGACATCTTGGTTTTTATGTTTCTTTCAAAATGAGCAAATTCAAAATGGATAAAACCTAACCCAAGGACACTGCAGTGAACAGCTGACAGACAACAGGATTCAGAGGAAAGAAGATAATTGACAGGGAGGTTTTAATGGTCAAGAGGAGCCTTTGAAAGGTCCAGAACACGAGGTACACAGGAAGATCCTGAAGTTTCTGTGGGTGGCGGGAGATGACTGGTCAATGACATGGCGATCCCAAAATGAGTTTTTCCTTCTCTACCATTTATTCTCAGGCAGTCTCTAACCTCCGTGTGCATTAATCTGCTTTGACAAAGCAAAAAGAAAATAAATCCGATGATGCACTTTGCTCGAGAATGTGGAATCTATATTGAGGCCAACCTTAGGGAAACAGGAAATCAGAGTGAAGGTTATGGCTCTGACAGCGACCTGGGCTGGCTGCACTTTCATTCCTTTCTAGGTCACACTGACATGAGGCCCACAGACAGCTTTGAAATCTGCCAAAGAAGTCAACACATGCCAGGGTGGAATGGGATTCCACTTCCCTTTGCTTTTTGTAGCAAAGAACTCTCATCAGATATAGTTTAGTCTAAACAAAGTGCCACTTAGCTTAATCATTCTTATAATTCTAAAAAAGCCTTTTGATAGCCACAAATGGGTAAGGAAACAATAAAATGACAACAGACAAATGTACTAAAGATATAAATACTAAATCAAAATGAAAATTAAAAATAGGGGAAAAAAAGTTCTACTGACTATAATCAGTAAAAAGGAAATTCAGAAAGATATATCCTATTTTTCACTTATTAAATTATCCACTGATACTATCTGATAGAGAAAGCTCTTTGCCATAGAGTAGGAACATGAGATACTGGCATAAGGTTTTGATTCAGTAATTCAACCTCTGGAAATTTATTCCAAGAAAATATATTCTATTTGTAGATCATATTCACATTATTTCTAATGATGCAAAACCATAGACAGCTTTAATATAAACCAAAGACAATGATCAAATTTATTTAGAACAGTAACATGAAAACTACATGCAGAACATGTAGTGGTGGTGGTTTAGTCGCTAAGTCTAAAGAGTTGAACACCCAATTCTTATGACCCTATGGGCTGTAGCCTGCCAGGTTCCTCTATCTGTGGGATTCTCCAGGCAAGAATACTGGAGTGGGTTGCCATTTCCTTCTCCAGGGGATCTTCCCAACTCAAGAGTCGAACCCTGGTCTCAAGCATTGCAGGCAGATTCTTTACTGGCTGAGCTATGAGGGAAGCTGGAAAGTGCTTATGAAATGTATCAGGATACAAAATTAAATGTATAGCTGTTATGATTATAAGACTATAGCAAGCATACTGATAGTATGTAAAATATAAAACAATGCTTGTTTTACTTGACTGTAGTATTCACAAATAAACTTTCTTTTGTCTTTTTGTATAGTTTCTCTGGAGAAGGCAATGGCAACCCACTCCAGTACTCTTGCCTGGAAAATCCCATGGACAGAGGAGCCTGGTAGGCTGCAAGTCCATGGGGTGGCGAAGAGTCAGACACGACTGAGCGACTTCACTTTCACTTTTCACTTTCATGCACTGGAGAAGGAAATGGCAACCCACTCCAGGATTCTTGCCTGGAGAATCCCAGGGATGGAGGAGCCTGGTGGGCTGCCATCTATGGGGTCGCACAGAGTCGGACACGACTGAAGCGACTTAGCAGCAATAGTTTCTCTAGTACTGATATGCTGCTCTAGTAATTTTTAAAGGCTTTATATGATTTAAAGTCTTATTCATGAATTTCTAACTGCAATTGGATTAGGAAAAACATTTCATCACAGTATTTAAAGTACCTGAAAGTATGTATTTGGTCCCATTCAGTTTGTTAAGTAAAGAAGCTATAGCCTAAGTAATAGCACTTGGGAAGGAGTCCTGTGTCCCCATACTAACTGAGAAGGATCCAGTAGACTGTATATTGTCACTCTGCTTATTTAACTTATATGCAGAGTACATCATGAGAAATGCTGGACTGGATGAAGCACAAGCTGGAATCAAGAATGCTGGGAGAAATATCAATAACTTCAGATATGCAGATGAAACCACCCTTATGGCAGAAAGTGAAAAAGAACTAAAGAGTCTCTTGATGAAATTGAAGGAGAGTGAAAAAGTTGGCTTAAAAGTCAACATTTAGAAAACTAGTTCTTGGCATCTGGTCCCATCACTTCATGGCAAATAGATGGGGAAAAAATGGAAACAGTGAGAGATTTATTTTTTGAGCTCCAAAATCACTGCAGATGGTGACTGCAGCCATGAACTTAACAGACATTTGCTCCTTGGAAGAAAAATTATGACCAACCTAAACAGCATATTAAAAAGCAGAGACATTGCTTTGCAACAAAGGTCCATCTAGTCAAAGGTTTGGTTTTTCCAGTAGTCATGTATGGATGTGAGAATTGGACTATAAAGAAAACTGAGTGCCGAAGAATTAATGCTTTTGAACTGTGGTGTTGGAGAAGACTCTTGAGAGTCCCTTGGACTGCAAGGAGAGCCAACCAGTGGATCCTAAAGGAAATCAGTCCTGAATATTCATTGGAAGGACTGATGCTGAAGCTGAAATGCCAATACTTTGGCCACTTGATGCAAAGAGTTGACTCACTGGAAAAGACCCTGATGCTGTGAAAGATTGAAGGCAGGAGGAGAAGGGAACGACAGAGGATGAGATGGTTGGATGGCATCACTGACTCAATGAACGTGAGTTTGGGTAAGCTCTGGGAGTTGGTGATGGACAGGGAAGGCTGGCGTGCTGCAGTCCATGGGGTCACAATGAGTTGGACATGACTCAGTGACTGAACTGAACTGAATAGTAGGCACCCACCATGCCTGTTTCTCTCTTAGCAACATACCTTCCAATCCCAGACACTTTCTCTACTTACTTCATTAACCTGTATTTTAAAAAATAAAATTTGTAAATCTAAGGTTTTGTAGAGTACCTATTCTTAACTAAATCAGGCATGGGTATCTGCAACACCCATGTATTTATCTGCAGTACTATAAACTTAATTGAGTCAATTCAGTTCTGATCTATCACCTACGATAAAGATAAAAGATTTCATGTTAATTGACCCATGTAATGAGATTAAAAACTTTATTGCAGTAATGCATGGCATCAGAGTTCTTTGTTTTATAAAAAGGAGGTCATTGTGATAGAAAGTTCAGTTCAGTTCAGTCTCTCAGTCATGACTGACTCTGCGACCCCATGAACCGCAACCCGCCAGGCCTCCCTGTCCATCACCAACTCCCAGCGTTCACCCAAACCCATGTCTATTTAGTCAGTGATGCCATCCAACCATCTCATACTCTGTCATCCCCATCTCCTCCTGCCTTCAATCTTTCCCAGCATCAGGGTCTTTTCAAATGAGTCAGTTCTTCGCATCAGGTGGCCAAAGTATTGGAGTTTCAGCTTCAACATCAGTCCTTCCAATGAAAACCCAGGACTGATCTCCTTTAAGATGGACTGGTTTGATCTCCTTGCAGTCCAAGGGACTCTCAAGAGTCTTCTCCAACACCACAGTTCAAAAGCATCTCTGCTTTTTAATATGGTGTCTAGGTTGGTCATAACTTTCCTTCCAAGGAGTAAGTGTCTTTTAATTTCATGGCTGCAATCACCATCTGCAGTGATTTTGGAGCCCAGAAAAATAAAGTCAACCACTGTTTCCACTGTTTCCCCATATTTGCCATGAAGTGACGGGACTGGATGCCATGATCTTAGTTTTCTGAATGTTGATCTTTAAGCCAACTTTTTCACTCTCCTCTGAGACCCTGAATATTAGACATAAAGTGCTCTCCCTAAGAAATTAGAGGAGTTTGCAGTTTTGTTTTAAGCTTGTCAATTAGAAGCAAAGAGCTCCAGTATTAAAGGATGGAAGTGCTATGCTGGGGGAGAAGTCCCTGGTGATGATGTGGAAAGCAGCATAGTTGTAAGAGTTGAGCTGTGTGCAATATGACCGCTCCCTGACCCTGACAGACATTCAGAAGTTGCGCTGTCCACAGCAGCCTTATGTGTGTGACTGCTGTGAGTGACTCTCATTTGTATTGTGTGCGTGCTGAATTGTGTCTGACTCTTTGTGACACCATGGACTGTTGCTTGCCAGGTTCCTCTGTCCATGGGATTCTCCAGGCAAGAATACTGGAGTGGGGTTGCCATTTCCTTCTCCATGGGATCTCTCTGGCTTCTGCATTGGCTCTCATTTAGTTGGGCATAAAAGATTTAGCAAAGAAAAAACATTCAGCAGTGCAGAAAATGGAGTATAAGGTGACCATAAAAGTATAAGTTCCCAGGGAACCTGATAAATTCTGGGAAGGGCTTCAATCAGACTTCCACAGTTCTTGGAACAAGGTTTTAATTAACCTTAGAATCCCATAGACTCCCAGCTGACTTTCCCAGTAGACAAGCTAATGACAGAGAAAAACATCACATCCAGGCTTTAGTGTCTAGGTCAGTTTTTGTGCCACAACTTCATGCTGCCTCTTAATTTCACTTTCTATTCCTATCTGTTCTAAGAGGCCATAAAAAAACATAAATGTCATGGGACAAAATACATGGATAGTAAGAAAATGCTATGGATAGTAAGAAGGAAATGCTCTTTTAACTGAAATATACTTTTTAGGTACTGAAGATACTGTCAAACACCTGCTATAGAATGAAACATTAAATAGTAATTGAAATGGCAAAGATAAAAAATAAATGAGCCTTCTCTATTGCTTTTCTCCTTCCTTCCTTTTTCCTCTCTCTCACTTTCCTTTCTTCTCAGTACATTTTCTTCTTTTTTTTTTTCTTGTCAGTACGTTTTCACTGCTACTTGTGAGATGCTGAGTTTCACAAGGCTCAAATCCATTATCTGAAGATGGGAATCTTATATAATTCACTACTTTTTGATCCATAAGCCAAAAACCAGGACATACAAATAAGCAGTTTGGGAGGCTGGGGTGGCCATTTGTGCCATTTCTTGTGTACATTTTCACTGAGGGTTCCGCTCCAGCCGTGAGTACTAAGATATCCTAGGTTTTGCAACAGTTTGGACTGGGCATGAAGAGTTTGGGAGAAGAGAGGACATCATCTCACCTATCTCTAACTCAGGGTTTTGTGTAGAGGAAGAGCTTTGACAAAAGACTAGATGTCCAAGAATGATCAAAATGAAAGGAGATTTTTATATGTGGTCCTTCTTCTGACACAACAGCCAGCTAAATCAGTGAACCTGTATTGAGAAATGAAAAATAACACAGCATGCCAAAGGCAGTTACTGCTGATGGAGGGTATGGCAGACAAATCTCCACTTTATTTCTTTCCTGCTTTTATTTTTTTCCCCCAGTGTCATCAATCTCTCCTTCCCTTATAAGCCAGCATGTCCTCAAGAGCAGCACCGAGCATGACAACAGCCACTTTTTTTCCCCCTAGGGTTTGGCACTGTTTGTTGTTTGGGAACAGTTTGTACCTTGTTTTATCTATCACAGCGGAGATTAGCTTGAGTAGTCTCTTATGCCTTTTTAGTGAAGTGTGGTCTGTAGACCAGAAGCATGGCCACCACCTGGGAACTTGTTAGAAATGTGAAATCTTGAGCTTCACATTGAATCGGCAACATTTTAATAAGATCCCCAAGTGATTTTGAGGCATATAAATTTTTAGATGTGCTTTAGGGAAAAATTGGAAGGTTGCACCTTTTATCAATTCTGAAATTACCAGTGAATGGATAGCACTACTCTGGAAAGCATGGGCTTTGCAGGAGGCATTCCTAGGCTTGACATGCTGTGCATCACTGGGCACATGACCTCACATCTCTAGTTCTCAATTTTCTCAGGTTAAGTAATAAAGAAATCCCGCAAAATTGTGAGGATTAAGTGAAACAATATATCTAAAATATATACTTCAGGACTTGCAATAGTAGTTGTTTTAAATTGACTCCCAGCATGAGCTTCAACCAGTATCTGAAGCTGATTAATGTCATCTCACGTGCAATCCTTTACTCAAAAGCTCACTTCCCTTTAGGTGAAAGGACTGACTACTCAAAACCATTACTCCTAGCAGACTTCCATTGATCTTGAGATTCATGCCTGAGTGTTTTGCTATCCTACTGTGTTTTGTTTTGCTTTGTTGGCATTGCTTTCCTTTTAGTAAGGAATTCCTCAGAACAGAATTACAGTAGCACTAGAACAGGGATGCCCCAAACTAATGAATGACTCAGTGGTGATATGTACTCAAGATCCTATAAAAGGCAAAAATATACCAGTTTAGTACCCCTGAAACAGGGAAGATATTAACTGTTACTTCAGAAAACCTGGACTGATTTGGTGGTCAGGATTATGATAAGAAATGGAGACAAAACAGTCTTTGCCCTCAAAAATCTTAGTTTGTATAAAGGCAATTTAATAGATGCCATGGAAAAGGAAATCCATGGAATTTGGGGAGCTCATAGAAAGGGACATCTAGACTATATTTCTAGGGTTAGAGATGGAGTGATTTGAGAAGACCTCCCAACTGACATGTTATTTAATGTGCACAATTATGAACAGGATGTTTACACATCTATCAGCTCACTCAGGAATAATAAAAAGCAGGTTGGGTTTAAATCTTAATTGGAATGTTGAACAAATTATTAATCTTGGTATGCTTCTTTTCACATATCAGTGTAACAGAGAAAACATCACATCATAGATTAGTTGTAAGAATAAAATAAAATATAAATATATCTATACCTGGTGCTTAAGAAATACTTGCTATTTAGTTCTTTCTTTTTGTATAAATTGGTTTCAAAATAGCTATCCTATCTCTTACCAGAATTTCTATGGGAAGCAAGTGGGTCAAGATTGCAGTAGAGTCCCCAAAGGGATAATATCTCATGTCAGTATATATGTATACATCTGTATATACACACATTAGTATATACACATATGCACACATGTGCTTAGTTGCTCAGTCATGTCTGACTCTTTGTGACCCCATGGACTTAGCCCTCCAAGCTCCTCTGTCCATGGGGTTCTCCAGGCAAGAATACTGGAGTGGGTTGCCATGCCCTACTCTAGATATACACACATACATACATATATTTTTGTGTATATGGAAAATATTTAAATTAAATTAAGAAGAGGAAGAAATGCTGATGTGGGTAGTCAGCAAAAGCATCTGAGAAAAGTAGGTCTCAAAAATGCCTCAAGGTCAACTCACCCAAAATCAAACTATAAGTGCCTCTGAAACTTACTCTTCCAGCATTTTCCACCTCAGTTTGTGACAAAACTCTCCAGCCACTGTCAAGTCAGACACAGGAGTCATCCTTTAAATCTTCTCATTTATGCCCTCCTCACACCCACCACTGAGTCCTGATGCCTTGATGTCCTAAAAATTTCCAATAACCACTCTTTCTTAAATTCATCCTTCACAATGTAACCCAGTCACGTGGACCTCAGGATTGGACACAGTGTTTGGTATCCAGTACGTTTACCAACATTGCTTTAGAAAATCAGAGGAAAAGTGCTGTATAATTTTTAGACAGTATATATTTAGGTAAATAACACAAATTGTGACAAAGAGGTCAAGAGTCTTCTCCAACACCATAGTTCAAAAGCATCAGTTCTTAGTGCTCAGCCTTCTTTACAGTCCAACTCTTACATCCATACATGACTACTGGAAAAACCATAGCTTTGACTATATGGACCTTTTTTGGAAAGTGATGTCTCTGTTTTTTAATATGCTGTGATTTAGGGTCAAACTTGAAAGGTAAGAAGCATTAGTTGATAAAACCAACACATCTGGGCTCTAAGGCATGCCCCTCCTTGAGAAGGAGGAGCATATAGTTTATATTAAACAATTCAAGTAGTAAAGGCTGGAAATGCAAATAGATTTCAAACCACAGTACTTCAATAAATAGGTGCTCTCATTTGACATGGAAGGGGGTACAAGGGGACAAAACACAGTCACAAGAGAGGAAGGGTCTCAGCAAAGGAAGTTAACATGAATGGGGAGAGAGGAGTCTGGGTGTGGGAGGCCGACCCCAGTGGCTTCACAGTGTTCCTCAATTTGCCCTTGTCAACAATTAGGCAGAGCGGAAAGCAGCCAGCAGATGTGAATTTGGTGGAAATATTCGTATAATCTGACCACTTCTCAACACCTCTACTACTACAGTCCCCCTCAAAGTCACTGTCTTCTTGAACCTGGACTCAGCTTTAGCCACACACAGGCTTGAGGGCTCTCGCTTTCCTGCCCTAGGGCCCATCCTCAAGGCTGGCACCAGAGGGATGTTCACTTCTGCCACATCGTGTTATTCAAATCCTCCCCAGGCTACCCTCTCACTCTGAGCAAAGACCCAGAGGGATGGGATGGGGAGGGAGGTGGGAGGGGGGATTGGGATGGGGAACACATGTAAATCCATGGCTGATTCATGTCAATGTATGGCAAAAACCACTACAATGCTGCAAAGTAATTAGCCTCCAACTAATAAAAAACAAAAACAAAAACAAAAACAAAACAACACACACACACACACAACTCAAGTCCTTATAATGGCTTCTGTGGCCCTACCTGTCCTGCCCCGACTTTGACTCCATCTCCTACTGCTTTTCTCCTCCATTCTCTCAGCATCAGCCATATTGGCCTCCTTACACTTTTTCAATCCTCCTGCCTTGGCCCTAGCGCTAGTCATTTTCTCTACACCCCACCATATCTGCTGGAGAGGTCTGTTCTTTTCCCTCCTTCAACTTCATGATTGAATCTCATCTAATCAATGAGACTTCCCATCAACATCCAGATTAAGGTTCTGCTGCTTCCTCCCCCAACCCATCTCTGGCACTTCTAATTCCCTTCAGTTCTGTTCAGTCACTCAGTCGTGTCTGACTCTTTGCGACCCCATGAACTGCAGCATGCCAGGCCTCCCTGTCCATCACCAACTCCCGTAGTTCACCCAAACCCATGTCTATTGAGTTAGTGATGCCATCCAACCATCTCATCCTTTGTGTCCCCTTCTCCTCCTGCCTTCAATCTTTCCCAGCATCAGGGTCTTTTCAAATGAGTCAGCTCTTTGCATCAGGTGGCCAAAGTATTGCAGCTTCAGCATCAGTCCTTCCAATGAATATTCAGGACTGATTTCCTTTAGGATGGACTGGTTGGATCTCCTTGCAGTCCAAGGGACTCTCAAGAGTCTTCTCCAATACCACAGTTCAGAAGCATCAATTCTTCGGTGCTTAGTTTTCTTTATAGTCCAACTCTCACATCCATACATGACCACTGGAAAAACCATAGCCTTGACTAGATGGACCTTTGTGGACAAAGTAATGTCTCTGCTTTTTAATATGCTGTCTAGGTTGGTCATAACGTTCCTTCCAAGGAGTAAGCATCTTTTAATTTCATGGCTGCACTCACCGTCTGCAGTGATTTTGGAGCCTAGAAAAATAAAGTCTGACACTCTTTCCACTGTTTCCCCATCGATTTTCCATGAAGTAATTCCCTTCACCTACTCTATTTCATGGCATGTTACACTCCCTAAATGTTACATTATTTATTGCCTTCTTGACTGTCTCCCTCCATCGCAACCCTTGGGAATATGGAGCTCTGTGAGGTCGTGGATCTTTGTTTTCTTCACTGATGCGTACGACACCTGGCATTTAGTAGGTGGTCAAAAAGTATCGATATTGAATAGTGAATGAAGGCAAATCAGGAAACTTTTCCAAAATCAACAAAGTTAACACAGAAGATAATAAGGCAATGCTTTAAGGTATTATCACACATCCTTGAGGTATGAAACTAGCTTCAAGAAGAGTTACTACTATTCATTCATGTATTTAATAAATATTTGATGAGGGCCTGCTCTATGCCAAGTACTGTTCTCAGTTCTGGGGATGTGACAGTTGGCAAAAAAAAAAAAAGCCTCGAGAAGGTTGAATTCTAATAGGTAAGACAGACAAAATAAACAGGCAAAATACTTAGAAAGTTAGACGGTGGTAAGTGTTAAGCAGATAAAGCAGGCAAGAGGCTAAAATGATTAACATACTTCCTAAGAACCAAAATGATAGTATACAATAATAAAACAGTTTAGAGAAGTATTAGGCAGGGTTGAAAATCCTGTACCATTGAAAAAGTTACATTTTTCCTGTGTTTTGGTTTTACTGGAGGCAACTTTTAGGTGTGCCACATGCCTCTCATAAAGTCACCAAGTGGCTGTTGGATTGGCTTCACAGCAGATTCTTGCTTCCGACCCACAGAGAGTGCTGTCCTTCCTATGGGCAGATGGGGTGTGCTCCCTGGGGCAGGTGCAGTAAGCAGGACCTCACGCATTCAAGAATCCCCACTGTCTCCAGTAATCCTGAGATAGTGATCAGTGTATGAGAGGCACAGCAGAGTCACCTCACAAGCTGACTTCCACTACTCCACCCACTCCCGCGGCATTTCACACTCAGGGTGAAGTTATACATGGCTTTATCTCTGCAAGGGCATCATTTGGTTCCAGGCTCATGCCTACTGATGGCAGTTTCCTTAGCTGCCTTGAAAGAAGCGATAAATGCCACAAATAGAAAATCAATTGTGGGAGCTCTGGGCTCCAGCTCACTCTATTCTCTTCCTAAGCGACTTGCTGGCCAACTCCCCATCTTCTTACTTCCAGAATTCACTAAGATTCCTGTTTAAAGACTTTCTTGTCCCAGTGAAAGGAAACAGAAGTGATGAGTCTCAGTTCCTGGAGGGAGTGTCTAAGAGCTGTGTCCACCTATGCTCTTTCTCTATTGCATTGAACCCTGGACACCATGGTGTGATGGACGGTGCCTAAGACAATGAAGATTCATTAGGTAGAGTCTCTAACCACAATACAATTATCTGTGGACATGGAGTATAAGCAAAAAATGACCTTGTGTTTTTTGCTGTTGTTCTTTTAAATATTTTTTTTTTTTGATGTGGCCCATTTTAAAAATCTTTATTGAATTTCTTGCAATATTACTTCTGTTTTATGTTTCTTGGATTTTTGGCCACGGGCCATGTGGGATCTTGGCTCCTCCGCCAGGGATCGAACACATACGCTCCATCTTGGAAGGCAAAATCTTAACCACTGAACTTCCAGGTAAGTCCCTGACTTTGCATTTTAAGCTACAAAGATTTTAGGGTTGTTTGTTACCATAGCATGACATAGTTCATCCTAAATAAAGCCAAAACAAATCCTTTTGTGAGCACCTGGCACTCTTTCCTCCCCACCTTAGGGAGAATAGCACTAAGGAATCCAGGAAATCCAGAGAGATTTCAACATTTTTAAAAATGAGGGAATTTATGCAGATACATGAAAGAGTCGAAGTGCCTGGTATCTATCTTGGGACTCTGATCCTAGAGGTGGTTACTTTGAAGGTAGTATAGAAATATACCCCTGAAATCTCTTCTGATACATCCCAAGAGAATTTATTTCAAGTTTTTCCAGAAAGTGGGAGGTTAATCTAAAAGTTTAATTAAAAAATAGGTGTAACAACAGAAACTCTCTGAGTAATGGAGAAGGAAATGAAAACAGAAGAATTTTATTGGAGCAAATTTTATTGCTTCAGCAGTTCTTAAAATGGCCATGGAAGCAAGAGCAAAGACTGGGAGGCCAAGAGGCCCCACAGCAATAGGAGGAGTGATGGCGCCCACGTGTATGGCAGTGACTTTTTAAGAAGTGAGCTGCAGGATGGGTGTCAGATGTTAACACCATCTATGGCTGGAGCAGAGATTAACCCCAGAGCCTGTAACAGGTCTTTATTTGGTCCAAGAAGAGCTGATGAGCTATGCCAGGATGTTGCTTAAGGGGAAGGAAGGAAGGGGCCTTACGGGAAATTTCAACATGAAGGCTCAGACTCAAAATAGGATTTTATTGTCATAGTGATTGCTACACAGAGTTTGACAGGCTTCCCCTAGACTGGACTGGGAATTAATAGTTCATGGAAAAAAGGATAAATGTTTATAGAACCATCCAGAAGGATCTAGAATCTGTTGCAATAATATGGCACATAAGTTTAAATGAAACAATGCATTCACTGCATCTGAACAAAACTAGGGATACATTGGGTCCTAAATCATGACCTTTAACGACAGCTACTTGGAAGCCAAACCCATCTGCCCGCAAACAGGAGATATCAACAGTAGTAAAATGGCATACAAATTGAAGCCATGGGATGCCACACCGAAAAATCAAACTTTTAAGGACATTCTTTGTTTTCACAGTATATTTTGGATGTTTATATAATAGTGAAAATTATGGGAAAACATGGAAATTATCATCCAAATACCAAGCAGGCACTACAGACAGACTAGGCTTCACAATCCCATCAGCCTGTAAGTCGCTTCAGGGTAGAAATGGGTGCAATGTCTAGAAGAGTCATTCCAGGAACTGTCTGTGAGCTATGGCTCCCATCACAGCTCACAGGCAGCAGCCTGAATCTGCTTCACTTTAATCAGAGAAGGTAGATGGAATGGAGCCCACTTAGTTGATGGCTGCCAGCCCTCTGCGTCTCCCTCCTGCAGACACATGTGCAGGAAGCCTGGCAGCTCCTTTCTCCCTTCCTGTCATTCTCACTAGGCTGAGGAGGAGGCAGATGCAAGAGTGGTGGGGGGAAGCAAAGGCTGCCAGAGCACTCGCCACATTCAGACGTGTCAGGACAGCCTCCCTACGCGGTGCCCGGTGCTCCTCAGGAACGCTTTCTGGGGTCAAGACTGAGAAATGGGTCTGAGAACCTGAGCAAGGTGTCCCAAAGGACAGGCAGGCCTTAACGACTGGGGCTGTCTTTGAAAAACAAATACATGAGATGTATTTTACACCCTAATTAAATCCTCTTATCTTTGAAAGAGACAACTGGGAGTTAGGCAACATTCTGTACCCAACACAGAAAATCTGCCTGAAAGAGTTCAGAGAATCAGTGAACAGTTTGGTGAAGAGGGAGTGAGAGGAGCAAATGGGAAAAATAAATTTCAAACACTGATGAATTTTCCAGTGTCCCCAGTGGGAAAAATCCCAGTGGGGGACAGTGACACAGGCCCAGACAGGCAACTTTAATTGGGAAGACAGCAGGCAAACTTAGGATCATGGTCTACTTCCCTTTACTAATAAATGTCCCAAGTGCTCCCAGCACAAACTGTCAAAACAAATCCAGCTTTACTCTGACTTTTGTTGATAGGTGTTAACACCCCACTCAACCAGACAAATTATGAGACTGCTATATCAATGTAACCTCCTCTCTCCCAACAATCAAAAATGTCAGGAAAAATCTAGAGCAGAATCCTCAACTTTAAACACACACTCTAAACAGAGTGAGGATTACAGCCCCTCAAGTTAAATGACACAAGGCAAGCTAGATGCGCAGTTCAAAGTTCTCACCTAGAGCTACAGAACTGCCTTCTTTAATTTATTCATTCGTATGCTTCTTATATGGATGGATTAAGCTTGATATAATGGCTAAAAAGACTTATATGTTGTATACTCACAGAGTTTATGAAACGGCAGAAAGACAATAATCATATGACAAGGTGATATGTCCTCTGATTGTAAGTTTCTAGGACAGCCTAAAACCATAAGTCCTAGCAGGATTATTCACTATAGACAAAAGAAGAAACAACCCACACATCAATTGATGAATCAATAAACAAAATGTGGTATATCCATATAAAGGAATATTATGCACCTATAAAAGGAGTGAAGCATTAATACGTACTACAAGATGGGTGGACATTGAAAACATTATGCTAAAGAAGTAACATATTGTATTCAATTTATATATAATGACCATAATAGGTAAATCCAGGCAGACTAAAGCAAATTAGTGTTTACCGGAGGCTGGAAGAAATGAAAAATAACTGCTAATGGGTTCAAAATTTCTTTGGGGGATAAAAGTGTTCACAATTTAGAGGATGAAGGGCTGCACAAACTTAAAAATGTACTGAAAACCACTGACCTGTACATTTTAAGGGATTTCCCAGGTGGCTCAGTGGTCAAGAATCCACCTGCATATGCAGGAGATGCAGGAGGCAAAGTTTCATTTCCTGTGTTGGGAAGATCCCCTGGAGGAGGAAATGGCAACTCACTCCTGCATTCCATGGACAGAGAAGCCTAGCAGGCTACATATAGTCCATGGGATCACAAGTCAAACACAACTGAGCAAAGGGTGAATATTATGATATGTGAATTCTGTCTCCATTTAAAAAATAGTTAAAGGAGAAAAATCCTTAAAGCCTATAGCCTTTTGTGAAGAAACACTAGCCTGATATACATAATCAATGTTTCTTGTGTGGGTATGTGTGAAGTAGGAGGAAGAGCTTTGGCTTCAAGAAAAGGACCATTATTTTGCTTCTCATAACTATTTTGCTGGCCATGGCTTCCTAACCTAAAAATTAGGGCTCCTTGAATGTTGTTCAAAAATGTAGAAATAACATGTATAAAATCATCTGTTGTAAAGTTGATTCTCAATCAACAGGTGACCAAGAATATTACAAAATTTACATACTGAGATTCACAACTAGGATGAGATTTCTCTATTCCACTAGGCTACCAAAATAGCATCCAGAGATGTGGTATCCATTGGCATGTGTGTGTTTGTCACTCAGGCATGTCCAACTCTTTCTGACCCCATGGAGACTGTGGCTCGCAAGGCTCCTCTGCCCATGGAATTCTTCAGGCAAGAATACTGGGTTGGTTGTCATTCCCTTCTCCAGAGGATCTTCCTGACCCAGGGATTGAACTCGGGCCTCCCACCTTACAGGCAGACTCTTCACCATCTGAACCACCAGGGAAGCCCCATCCAGTGGCATCATTACATCAAACCAAAAAATAAAAAAATAAAAAGCAGAACTGTGATAGCAGGACTACATGCACAGAACGTATTAAGGGCTACTACTTCCTTACCATAACATGGCAAGAATTAAATGTCATTTCCTAATTTATGAGTATCTGTGCATCCTGGAAACTCCCTAACTTTATACCATAGTGATTTAAAGTCTGCTATATTTCCTCCTACATTTTGGAGATTCTATGCTTTGGCAAATTAATTAGCTGAAAAGAACAACTACAAGAACACTGTAAAGATGCTTCCTATTGGAAAGACACTGATCAATTTCAAACAAAACCCCAGATGTATCTTAATTCAATAGATAGATGATGAATTTTGATTAAAATATAGAACATTTAATTAGGAAAAAAGATGTTTATACTTCATCAGTTTCCATTGCTTCCCCATCTATTTGTCACGAAGTGATGGGACTGGATGACTTGATCTTAGTTTTCTGAATGTTGAGCTTTAAGTCAACTTTTTCACTCTCTTTCATCAAGAGGCTCTTTAGTTCTTCTTCACTTTCTGCCATAAGGGTCGTGTCATCTGCATATCTGAGGTTATCGATATTTCTCCTGGCAATATTGATTCCAGCTTGTGCTTCATCCAGGCTGGCATTTCACATGATGTATTCTCCATATAAGTTAAATAAGCAGGGTGGCAATATATAGCCTTGATGTACTCCTTTCTTGATTTGGAACCAGTCTATTATTTCATGTCCAGTTCTAACTCTTGCTTCTTGACCTGCATACAGATTTCTCAGGAGGCAGTTCAGGTGGTCTGGTATTCCCATCTCTAAGAATTTTCCACAGTTTGTTGTGATTCACACAGTCAAAGGCTTTGCCATAGTCAATAAAGCAGAAGTAGATGTTTTCCTGGAACTCTTTTGCTTTCTCGATGATCCAGCAGATGCTGGCAATTTCATTGTGACTGCAGCCATGAAATTAAAAGATGCTTGCTTCTTGAAAGAGAAGCTATGACCAACCTAGACAGCATATTAAAAAGCAGAGACATTACTTTACCAACAAAGGTCCATGTAGTCAAAACTATGGTTTTTCCATGGACGTAAGAGTTGGACTATAAAGACAGCTGAGCACCGAAGAATTAATGCTTTTGAACTGTAATATTGGAGACGACTCTTGAGAGTCCCTTGGACTGCAAGGAGATCCAACCAGTCCATCCTAAAGGAAATCAGTCCTGAATATTCATTGGAAGGACTGATGCTAAAGCTGCAATACTTTGGCCACCTGATGTGAAGAACCGACTCATTGGAAAAGACCCTGATGCTGGGAAAGATTGAAGGCAGGAGGAGAAGGGGATGACAGAGGATGAGATGGCTGGATGGTGTCACTGATGTGATGGACATGAGTTTGGGTAAACTTTGGGAGCTGGTGATGGACAGGGAAGCCTGGCGTGCTGGAGTCCACAGGGTCGCAAATAGTCAGACACGACCAAGCGACTGAACTGAACTCTACCAGTTATAGTTTCCTGATTTTATGTTATATATAAAAACCCAAGTTGAGATGGTGACTTCATCTGAGACCTCTTTATAGCAAATATATTCATCACAGGGCAGAGTACAATTCTAGGTGTATAGTGGGAGCATGGTAAACACTTACTGCAATGAAAAAGCATTACATAACAGACTAGCTTCCATCCAAGAAACTGAAATATTTGTTATATGAATTGTTCTTCCCTCCTAAGGAAGAGACATCCAAAGGCCTCTGTCATCTGGCTCTTGCCTCTCTCTTCAACATCACCTCTTCTACTTGCTCCACCACACACTAGTCTACAGTCACACTCAACACTGTCTCCATTTCATATTCTATAATCAAAGTAATATTTGGAGTGCTGTAAGTATGTCATGTCCTTCTTGCTTCTATGCCCCTAATGATGCTATTTCCTTGCTTTCATCTTCCTTCCCATTTCTCTACGAGGTTAAATCTTACATGTCACCTGTGATTCAGCTCCAGTGTAGTCTACCCCAGGAATTCTCCTGATCTCCCCAGCCCTGCTCCTCAGTGAGGCTGAGGGGCCCCTCATATATCCTTATTATCTAATAACCTGTCTGAGTGTGTTATAATTGTCAGCCTACTTAATGCCTCCCATCCTAGACTGTGGACCTATGGCTTTCATATTCCTAATACAGTATCAGACACTGAATAAATGTTAACTGACTTTAAGAATAAGTGGGTGGATGAATAAATAAATCCATAGTTTAGTTCTAATGGTATTCAGCAATGCATTACAACAATTTTGATTATTGCCAACTTCTGAAGTTTCCTTAATTTTAATACTTAAAGTCAAATAATTACATTTGATGAGAAAGACCATTAGCCTCATTTAAATAAAACTCAGCATTATTATCACATGTAATTTGTAACAAAGTTAATCCAACTCATACTTAATGATATGAATAATTGCTATCATGGCATAAGTTCACCGGGCATAAAGTCAGACAGTTAACACAAACAAATGTAAGTAATGTTGCTTTTATTTAAGCCAAGTAAGTAATTCTGCCAAACCATTGAGGGAAAAGAAACTGGGCAAAGAAGGAGGCTACTCTGCCTGATTCCTTAATCAGGAGCTGAAGTGGTTTGTGAAGCAGGAGCATCCAATATCCTTCACTTTCAGGAGCTAAGGGCCACAAAAATGTCATTCTCAGCTATTTGCTGGTTCACTTATTAATGCTAACAATTACCTAAAGGAAAAATGGGAAGATGTTGGCAATTGCTTTAAATGTCTTTCCTCAATCTATCTCTGAAATGGGCTTTCTTTTTGAAGCTCAAAATCTTTGAGCTTTGAAGCTGCCTTTTGTAGCTGAGTGCCTGGGTAGCATTCCGTGGTTCAAGGAAGAAAATGTGACACATATGTACAATGGAATATTACTCAGCCAAAAATGGAATGAAATTGTGTCATTTGCAGAGATGTAGAAGGACCTAGAGACTATCATACAGAGTGAAGTAAGTCAGAAAGAGAAAAAATAAGTATCATATATTAACTCATATATGTGGAATCTAGAAAAATGATATGGATGAACTTATTTGCAAAGCAGAAATAGAGAAAGATGTAGAGAACAAATATATGGACATCAAGAGGGGGAAGGGGAGGATGAAATGGGAGATTTGGATCGACATATATACACTTCTATGTATAAAACAGATAGCTAATGAGGACCTACTGTGCACAGGGAACTCTACTCAATGCTCTTTGGTGACCTAAAGGGGAAGGAGATCTGAAAACTAAGATCATGGCACCCGGTCCCATCACTTCATGACAAATAGATGGGGGAACAATGGAAACAGTGACAGGCTTTATTTTCTTGGGCTCCAAAATCACTGCAGATGGTGATTGTAGCCATGAAATTAAAAGATGCTTGCTCCTTGGAAGAAAAGCTATGATCAACCTAGACGGCATATTAAAAAGCAGTGACATTACTTTGCCGATCAAGGTCCATCTAGTCAAAGAATGGTTTTTCCAGTAGTCATGTATTGATGTGCGAGTTGGACTATAAAGAAGGCTGAATGCTTAAGAATTGATGCTTTTCAACTGTGGTGTTGGAGAAGACTCTGAGAGTCCCTTGGACTGCAAGGAGATCAAACCAGTCAGTCCTAAAGGAAATCAATCCTGAATATTCATTGGAAGGACTGATGCTGAAGCTTTAATACTTTGGCCACCTGATGCATAGAGCTAACTCATTAGAAAAGACCCTGATGCTGGGAAAGATTGAAGGCAGGAGGAGAAGGGGACGACAGAGGATGAGATGGTTGAAGGGCATCAATGACCAATGGACATGAGTTTGAGCAAGCTCCGGTAGATGGTGAAGGACAGGGAAGCCTGGCATGCTGCACTTCATGGGGTAGCAAAGAGTCAGACATGACTGAGTGACTGAACTACAAACAGCAATAACTGATTCACTTTCCTCTACAGCAGAAACGAACATAACATTGTATAGCAACAATTCTTCATAAAAAAATGAAAAAAATGAGACAAGAGAGTCATTCCAGCAGCATCAAGGATTGGATAGGAACTTGGCTTATTTGATCTATGCAGAAGGAAATAAGCCTCTTGACTTGAGAATTCTAGAAGCAGTTAAGTCATAGGAGAAGGAAATGGCAACCCACTCCAGTATTCTTGCCCGGAAAATCCCATGGATGGAGGAGCCCGGTAGGCTACAGTCCATGGGGTCACAAAGAATTGGACACAACTGAGCGGCTTCACTTCACTTAACTTCACTAAGTCATAGAAATCACGTGTTGAAAGAAGGCCTTAAATTGTCCACGTAAAAAACCCAGGAATCATGAGAAATAACAAAGGACCATTTTGCTCTGTCCCGATTCTCCTTTTTTTCCCTCACAGATATAGACTACTCATAAACTGGTTTTAATTCCATGTGTCACTCACTAATTACAATCTCAAAAGTTAGCTATTACCGTGGAGAAACTGCAGTGCAGAATGTGCTGAGTTATACTCCCGGTACCAGCTGCCTCCCTGAAGGAGTAAAAAGTCTTTACTCCCAGAAGGTGTCAAAAAGTCTTATTTGATCCCAGAGATTCATTTGAATCAAAAGAAATTAAGAGTGTAGAAGCTGAGATTTTTGTATGGTTCACTCAGTTCTTCAAGGGCAAAAGAGAGAACCTTAAAAGTTGACAGAAAAAGAGTGAGGGAGAAGGTAAGAAAAAAACTGAACATTCCCCTTCTGTATTTAGGTTTCACAAACAAGGTGCCAATCCATAATTGTGTAGATACAACTCATTGCTTGGGGAAAAAAATAAAAAAAAAACTTGTGTCACCTTCTAAAATATGTTGGTCATTAAAAGGAATCAAACCAACGCATTTACTCTCTGCCCAATACCTGTACTTCAAGTTAGGTATAGATAGTGATCATTTTTTCACATTTCAAGTTGATTTCAACTTCAACAAGATTCCTTGTTGAAATATGTGTTTAATAATTATGATTTGATGTGAATGAGATCCTTTTCAACATATTTACTGCAATTTTTGCATTTTTTCCATTAATATGAGACAGTCATATTTAGGTTGTTTAAATTATTCTTAAATTTGCTTTATTATTTGGAGTATAATTTGAACTCCTACACATCTTAATTCATTTGAGATCCAATTAAATTATTTTGATATTCCAAAATTCTTAGCTCCCACTCATTTTTCTCATTCCAACAGTTAATCTCTTATTTATAACTACTTTGTCAGAGAGGAAGTCAGGTCAATTAGATAAGGCACCGGAAGTGTAGTCAAATGAATCTCTTCTGCTCCCAACTGATAATCTACTTTGCACTTGGGCTCATCATATCACCAACACATCTCTGTGTTTGTGTTCTTATTTGATAAAAAGAAAAAAAAAAAAGATTGGTATCAGTGATTCCCATGGATCACAAGCAAGATACTTGATACAAATCTTATTAGACTGGGAACTCCTTGAGGGCCACAGTCATTCTTCAACACTGAATACTAGTGTTCTAGCATTGCAACACTAAAATGCATTAGAATTTAATGCATTTTTAATGAATTAGTATTTAGTGTTCATTTACTCTCCCCATGTATACTATCTGATCCAATATTCTAGAGGACAGAATAGAGTTGACTCATTTGTTTGATTTCCTTGGTTTGCTTGTTAAGACAAGTACATGTAAAGTTTGGCTTCCCAAGTGGCTCAGTGGTAAAGAATCCTCCTGCCAGTTCAGGAGACGTGGGAAGATGCCCTGGAGAAGGAAATGGCAACCCATTCCAGTATTCTTGCCTAGAAAATCCCATGGACAGAGGAGCCTAGTGGGCTGCAGCCCATGAGGTCACAAGAGAGTCAGACATGACTAAAGGATTAAACAACAAAAACAGAAAGTCTGTAAAGCTCTCTAGAGTGAGGTATTGCTACAAGTTAGTCTTGCATAGTGGTTCTGATGTAAATTGTGCTCAATTAGGCACAGATAACGTGACTGTTGTTTTGCAAACAGCAACAACATGCTAAGTCAACTGAACAATAGAGAAGACTGACATGCTGGTTAATAGGTTCTCCCGGAATATATGCTGGATTTTACATTTTCCTGTTGGAACTTCACTCTTCATATTTGTATATTAAAAATTTCAAGAAATCTTGCATGTAAAAAGTCATGCTAAACTTTGTTTTACCCCTAATATTCTAAACTTATTGAACCACAACAACTTTTTATAAGAAATATAAGGAACATTCTAAGGAACAAAGTTTGGACAAGCTTATCATAAAGCATATTGTTGAAGATTGACTATACTATTGACAATTTGTGCCTTTTCTGATAGCTTGAGATGAGTAATGCATGTTTTAAATGTTTGTTTTCCCTCAAAGGGAAAAATTTTATTTTGCAAATTTTAGTAATAAAATTTTTTAAAAATTGCAAATAAGGAATAAAATTAGTAATCATCAAAATAACACAAAAAAATCATACTAAGGATTTTGATCTATATCCAGTGAGAGTATCTACATGTGTTTGTCTGTATAAATTCATTGCTCTGACAAAGAATAGAAAATTTCCATCAGAAACCTATAGCAGATATCATGTATATCTGTATATACATGTGTATATATATATATATATATGAGTAAATCATAGAGGCATTCTCCTTTAAAAGGATAGAGAAAACATATTCCCTGCTATTATAGATATTATTGGAAACTGAACTGTTAGAAAAAGATACATAATAAAATTTGGTAGACAAAGAGAACTATCACTTCTGATAGATGATTGCTGTCTATTTACAATCTGATAGATGATTGCTGTCTATTTATATCAATAAACCAACTGGCAAATTACTTTAAAAATTAGATAATTAAGCAAAGAGGCCATATTATGATTAATATATAAAAATCAGTGACTTTGATAATAATTGGAAAAGGTAGAAAAAGAAGCAGTGGAAACAAGAATTATAAAATATTAGGAAAAATAAATGTTCAAATAATTATGTAGAAAATGAAACTTTATTAAATAACACAAAATAAAACTTGATTACTGGAATACTTCATGTTCCTGGGAAGGAAGATACAATACTCTAAAACTGTCAATTTTTCACAAATTAATCTTTAAATTCAGATAAATTAAAATGGATATCTCAATATGATTTTTCAGGTATAGTTGCATACCTATTCTAAATTTAATATGAAAGATTAGAATTTTAAGAGTAGACAAGAAATTTCTAAAAAATAATCAAAAAGGTAATAATTTCTTGTCAAATATGAAGTCATGGCATGCAACTATTGTAATTAGAATATTGTCATTTGGGTTCCAAGTTAAAAATAATGAAGTAAAGACCAAAGCCCAACCTCTGAATATATGGGAAAATATACTTAAAATATATTCAAAACCTTTAACATTATACAGCTTAACATTTCAAACCGGGGTGGGGGGGGAATTATGGAAATAATTGGCTCTATACATGAAGGTAAAGCAAGATTTTAACCTTACAAAATTCATAAAAACTAGTTTCAAATAGATTACAAACATAAAAGTGGAGAAGTATGAAATAAATTGTGAAGAATATCTTAATCCCTTAGGATGTGATAAGCCTTTTAAAATCAAACACAAAGAGAAAATCATGAAGGAAAAAGCTAACAGATTTGGCAATTTCAAAAGTAAATTTTTGGAAATAATGACACTACAAATATATCAAAAACAAGCTGATTCATGTCAGTGTATGGCAAAAATCACTACCATATTGTAAAGTAATTAGCCTCCAACTAATAAAAATAAATGGAAAAAAAAAAAAAAAACAAACAAAAGAAAACAAAAAAAAAAACCAAGTAATTTACCTGAAGAAATATTTGCATCTTATATAACAGGAAAGGACTAGTAACAATACTAAGACATAAATAACCTTCAATAAAAATAAATAGACTTATAGAGCAAAGAAAAAACAGGTAATTCACAGAAGATGATATGCAAATAGTGAATATACATTTTAAAAAATAGATGCAACACAAAAATTAACTTGTTAGGACAAAATTAAACACCCATTTATGATCAAAAAAATAAAACTCTCCAGAAAGTGGGCACAGAGGGAACCTGTATCAACATAAGAAACTCATATATAACAATCCCACAGCATTTCATTCTCAATCATGAAAAACAAAGCATTTCCTCTACGATCACGAAGACAAGGATGTACATACACTCTCATCACTCTTATTCAGCATAGTTTTGGAAGCAATGAGACAAGAGAAAGTGATAAAAGGAATCCAACCCAGAAAAGAAGTAAAACTGTCACCGTTTGCAGATGACATGATACTATACATAGATAATCCTAAAAATGCTACCAGAAAACTACTACAAATTAATAAATTTGGTAAAGTTGCAGGATATAAAATTAACACACAGAAATCTCTTGCATTCCTATACACTAACAATGAAAGATCAGAAAGAGAAATCAAAGAAAAATTCTATTTACCACTGCCACAAAAAGAATAAAATACCATGAATAAATCTACCAAAGGAGGCAAAAAGACTTGTTCTCAGAAAACTATAAGATATTGGTAAAAGAAATCAAAGCTAACACAGATGGAGAGATATATCATGTTACTGGACTGGAAGAAATCTGTATTGTCAACATGATTATATTCCCCAAAGCCATCTATAGATTCAATACAATCCCCATCAAATTACCAATGGCATTTTCCTACAGAATTAGAACAGAAAATTTTACAACTTGTATGGAAACACAAAAGACCCTAAACAACCAAAGCACTCTTGAGAAAGAAAAAGAGTTGGAAGAATCAGGCTCCCTGACATCAGACTATACTGCAAAGATATGGTAATAAAGTGTATGAATCTGGCACAAAAACAAAAATATAGATCAATAGAACAGGATAGAAAGTTCAGAGCTAAGCCCACTCACCTATCATCACCTAATTCATGACAAAGAAGGCAAGAATATACAATGTGGAAAAGAAAGTATCTTCAATAAATGGTGCTGGGAAAACTGAACAGCTACATGTAAAAGAATAAAATTAGAATACTCCCTAACACTATACACAAAAATAAACTCAAAATTGATTAAAGATATAAATGTAAGGCCAGGCTCTATAAAACTCTAGAGGAAAACATAGGCAGAACAGACTTTGATATAAAGTGCAGGAAGATCTTTTTGGGTCCACCTCCTAGAGTAATGGACATAAAAACAAAAATAAATAAATGGGATCTAATTAAACGTAAAAGTTTTGCATAGCAAAGAAAACCATAAACAAAACAAAAAGATGATATACAGAATGGGAAGAAATATTTGCGAACAAAGCAACTAACAATGGATTAAATGCCAGAATATTTAACAGCTCATGCAGCTCAGTATTACAAACAAACAAACAAAACCCAACCCAATCAGAAAACGGATGAAGATCTAAATAGACATTTCTCCAAAGATGACATGTAGATGGTAAAAAAGCACATGAAAAGATGCTTAATATCACGAATTATTAGAGAAATGCAAATCAGAACTACAATGAAGTTTCACCTGACACTGGTCAGAATGGCCATTATTTAAAAATCTACAAACAATAAATGCAGGAGAGGGTATAGAGAACAGGGAAGACCACCTATCGTTAATGGGAATGTAAATTGGTACAGCCAATATGGAGGCCAGTATGGAGGTTCCTTAAACTAAAAACAAAGCCACCATGTGACTAATCCCACACTTGGGCATGTACCCAGAGAAAACCGTAATTTGAAAAGGTACATGCACCACAATTCATAGTGGCACCGTTTCCAATAGTCAGGACATGGAAGCAACCTAAATGTCCATCAACAGAGGAAGGAATAAAGAAGATGTAGTGTATACATACAATGGAATATCACTCAGCCATAAAAAGAACAAAATAATGGCATTTGCAGCAACATGGACGGACCTAGAGATTGTCATATTGAATGAAGTAAGTCAGACGGAGAAAGATGCATATCCTATGGTGTCACTTATATGTGGAATTTAAAATATGACACTAATTAACTTATTAATATTTAAAGAACAGAAATACACTCATTGACATAGAAAACAAACTTATGGATACCAAAGGGGGAAAGGGGGAGGGATAAATTAGTTTAATATTAATATCAGTTTAATATTAATTAAATTAAATTAATATTTAATATTAATACTACTATATATAAAACAAACAAGGACCTATTGAGTAGCACAAGGACTATATTTGATATTTTTAATAGCCTATAATGAAAAATAATCTGAAAAAGAATATATCTATATATACACACACCTGAATCACCTTGCTATACCCTTGAAACTAACAGTTGTTAGTTACACTAACAGTGTAAAGCAACTGTACTTCATATATATGATGGAATATTACTCAGTCATTAAAATGAATGAAATAATGCCATTGCAGCAACATGGACGGATCTAGAGATTGTCATACTGAGTGAAGTTAAGTCAGACAGAGAAAGACAAACACCGTACATCCCTTATATGCAAATCTAAAAAGAAATGATACGAATAAATTTATTTACAAAACAGAAACAGACTCACAGACTTAGAGAATGAACTTGTGGTTACGAGGGGGAAGGGTGGAGAGAAGGGATAGTTAGAGTTTGAGATGGACCTGTGCACACTGCTATACTTAAGAGGGATAACCAACAAGGACCTAACATATGGCACGTGGAACTCTGCTCAGCGTTATGTGGCAGCTCAGAGGGTAGGAGAGGTTGGTGGAGAATGGATACATGCATATGTGTAACTGAATCCTTTTGCAGTCCACCTCAAACTTTCATAATATTGTTAATCAGCTCTACTCCAATATAAAATAAAAGTTAAAAAGCAAATAAAAACACAAACAAAACTATATTTCAATAAAAAAAAAAAAACCCACTGTTCTGATGATATCATGACCCTCTGGACTAAATTATATCCAAAGCTAGTGTACTTCTGAGCTTTTCTGTTAGGCGAGGCAATGAATTTTCTTGATTGGAAAAGAAAAAAGAAATTAAAAAATCTGAGTATGCCTCTAACATGTAAAGCCCAGACCCAGATGGCTTCACTGGTGAATCTATCAAATGTTGGAAGAATTCATGATGATTCTTCATAAACATTTTCAAAACAGAGAAAATGATAGAATACATCTTAACCCATTCTATGAGGTCAGCATTATCCCAATTTCAAATCAGTCTTCAATTTCAAAGACATCACAAGTTAAAGAGATATTTGTCTATAATTTTCTTAGGAATTAGTTGCAAAAATCCTCAATGAAATACTAGCAAACAATCTAGCAAAATACATAGAGGATTATAAATCATGATCAAACGGCACTAATCTCCGGAATGCAAGGTATAATGTTTACGTCCAAAGAAAGAAACCAATGTAACAGGCCCTATTAAGATAATAAAAGCCAACACCCATGTAATCATCTCAATAGATGACATAGGAAAAATATTTGGTAAAACACACATTTTTCATTACAAAACATTTGCATTATAAGTAGAAAAGCACTTCTTCAATGTAATAAAGAGCATCTACAAAAAATTCCACAAACAAGATACTTAAGAAAAAGACAAGGATGTTTGGTTGCACCCCTTTCCTTCAAATATTTTGTTGTTTAGTCACTAAGTCATGTCTGAGTCTTTTGTGATTTCACGGATTGTAGCCCATCAGGCTCTTCTTTCCATGGAATTTCTCAGGCAAGAATACTGAGGTGGGTTGCCATTTCTTTCTCCAGGGGATCTTCCCAACCTAGGAATCAAACCCATGTCTCCTGCATTGGAGGGCTGATTCTTTACCACTGAGCTACCTGGGAAGCCCCAAAGTACTTTAGTTAGAGCAATCAGTTAAGACCAAAATCCAGATTGGAAATAAAACCAGCAAAGTTATTTGCAGATAATATGATTTGGTATATAGAAAATTCTAGGTCTCTAAGTCACTAAAAATCTTTCAGAATTAATATATTCAGCAAGTTTTTTTTTTTTTAAGTCAGTATACAAAAATCAGTTATATTTCTAGACGCTTGTAATAAAAATCTGAAAATTAAATTGAGAAGACTATCCATTTACAATAGACTCAAAAAATAATAAAGTACTTAGGAATTAATTTAATAAAACAAGTACAAAACATATTCTGAAAACTAAAAAAACATTGTTAAAAGAAAGTTAAGTTCTGTATAGAGATTAAAGATCTCAGCTTCATGGAATAGAAGGCAATGTTTTTCAGATGGCGCATTTCCCAGATCTTTTGATCTATGGAGTTAACACAATCCTTATCTAAACCCCAGTTGACTCCTTTACAGGAATTGGTAAGCTGATCCTAAAATTCATATGGATGAATTATCCAAAACAATCTTGAAGAAAAAAACAAAGTTGACAATAGAAAGGAGAAGATGGCCATGTAGGAAGATTCTGAACTCACCTCCTCGCACAGACACACCAAACCTACAGCTACATATGCATTATTTCCCTCTGAAAAAGACCTGAAGACTAGATGAACTGCTTTCCACAAAGGATAAAAGGACCACATTGAGATGGGCAGGAGAGATACAACTTTGGATTAAGCAATTGTTTCTTAGATATGCCACTAAATGTGCAAACAAACAAATACAGGTAAATTGTACTTAGTCAAAATTAAAAATTTTCTTAGGTCAAAGAACACCGTGCAGGAGGTGAATATAAAACCTAATACCCACAGACTGGGGAAAATATTTGAAATCTTGTATATGATAAGGGATTTGTATCTGGAATATAAAGATCTCTTAATAGTAAGGAAACAATCAAATTTTAAAATAGGCAAATGTCAAAATAGACATTCATGTCAATGTATGGCAAAAACTACTACAATATTGTAATTAGCCTCCAACTAATAAAAATAAATGAAAAAAAATTAAAATAAAAAAATAGGCAAAGTTCAAAACAGACATTTTTCAAAAAGATAGGCACATGATCAAAGAGCAACTGAAAATATGCTTAACTTCATTATTCATGATATTAATGCAAATAAAAACCACAATGAGATACTCCTTCTTATCTACTAGAATGACTATAATCAGAATGACAAAGAGTAACAAGTGTTTGTGAGGATCTGAAAAATTGTAATCTGTATACACTGCTGGAAGGAATGTAATATGGTACAGCCTCTTTGGAAAAACAGCCTGGCGGTTTCCAAAATGTTTAAATATAGTTACCATATGACCTAGGGATTCCACACTCAGGAACAAACCCAAGAGAAAAGGAGATATGTTTAAGTAAAAACTTGTACATGAATGTTCATAACATTATTCATAATAACCAAAAGACGGAAATATCCCAAATGTCCATTAACTGAAGAATGGATAAACAGAATGTGGTATATCCATACAATATAGTGTCATTCATCCATAAAAAAGAATGAAGTGCTGATTTATGTCACACTGTGGAAGAATCCGGAAAACATTATACAAGTTAAGGAAGCCAGATATGAAGAGTCACATATAGTATAATTCCATTTATATGAAATGCCCAGAATAGGCAAATCTATAGAAACAGAAAGTGGATTAATACTTGCCTAAGGTTTTCAGAGTTGGGAATAGAGAAGACTGCTTATGAATATGGGATTTCTTTTTGAGATAAACCATTCTCAAGATGATTGTAGTGATAGTTCCATAACTCTGAGTATACCAAAAAATGATTGCATACTATAAAGGAGAAAATTGCAAGAAAACATGAATTATAGTTCAATAAAGCTGTTTTTAAAAAGGATAAGACTGCACAATAAACCACATCTTCCACTATTTTCTTAGGTGCAACTAGTGTTAAAGCAATTTTCTACTATACTTTATGATTTGTTCAACATATGCGTTTTTTGTTTCTGTGTAAGACCCTATAGTTCTCATTTTCCTTTTATCTTGGGTAATCTGAGTTCTGTACACATTTGATTACAAGGAGACAAAATTAGAATAAATAACAATTATTGTCTATTATTGGAAGCTTTGTTCTTCTGTTCCAGAGATTACTCTGGGAAAAAATTGGTCAAGTAGGCTGAAATTTGGATATGCTACTGCTTCCAAGGACAAAGAAGTCATCATCTGTAACACACAACTTTATTTAGCAATAAAGAACTTGTTCCTAAGAGGAAAACACCTCTTGAGCTAAAGCAAATAGACCCCTCCACTAGAAGAGAGGATTTGGCCTCCCACTTGACTCCCCAGAAGTAGATTTCACAAGTCTACATGCAACTCAGAATTGAGCCACATTATCTACTCAAAATAAAAAATGTGGGCCTTAAGTACCCAATTTTTATTTCTTCATGTAGCCTGATAGAGCTTCTATTGATGAGCCAAATAATAGGGGAAAATGTGGATGACCTATGGTTGCTTCCTTGTCGAAAAGAAAAGAAAAGAAACGGTCTCCAATTATACACATTAGCCTTAATTTTGGCCTTTGGATGATCAGATAATGTTTCTACCCATGAAATGAATTCTTGTGGCAAGCTTTTCAGTGTCAAAAATAAAAGCTTCCAATTAACTGTCAAAAGCTTTTCCAGCATATGGAGACAGGAGTAAATTGGAGTCTTTTATATTGGTAGCTTTTTGACATTATATTAAACAATCTCCTAGGGTTGTCACAGTCCATTCTCCTTTGTATCTGTCCCCATTGGTTTGTGTTTACCAATTGTTTTATTAAGCAATCTAATCTTTTGGCTCAATTTCTACATTTCTTATATTGGGGTGAAATCAAGGGACACTTCTGCTACCATGTAATCTTTGCATCCTGTTTTCAAGAGAATAAGGCTGTGGCTATCTCTTGGAGTGCATGATGATTTTTCCCTCTTCTTCCCTTAAAGTCACTCCTGCACGGGGTTATGTATAGCTGTCTCAGCGGTGGCAACCCTAAAGGGTGCTATGCAGACAACTAACCAGATATTGTAGGTTGGTGTAATCTTTTCCACAAGGAAAGGTAAATATCAGAGCCTTTGATCCATACTTATGTACTTCTCTTCAAGTCTAAGAGATTTTCTTTTTAAAATAGAAAATGCTGCATTTTCCATTTCCCATACCCTCTCTACACTCAAGAATTTTCTTTGTTTTACATTTTGAAAAGGTAATCAAGTCATATAAATGAGCTAAGGATTTTTTATTTGCTCTTAACTCTAAAACTTTAAGAAAAGTTGGAAGCAGAGAAGCCTCTTTTTTTATTCCTTCATATGTTAATATCTGGGGCTATTTTCTCACTCAATTTCTATTCTCTTTGTTCCTCTTTCATCAGAATGTCTGCATTTACCAAATTTAACTTGTGTTCCTTTTGGATTCATAAAAGCATATTTTTCTTTAATCAAACTCTGTTCCCTCTGGAAAGCTAAATGTTATTCTAGGCTGAGCATATTCTGTATTAACAAAAAATATAGTGAAATAATTTGTATTTATTTTTCAAAATACTTCTTAGCCCAGTTTAGAAAATCTTTACTTTTTTGGGCTTGTTCATTTGAATTTTTTTATTAGTGTAATTCAAATATGCAAACGACCAACCATATGGGCTCAAGATGGGCTGAAGCAATTGTACCTGGATAAGAGATGGATAATTCATTTGGAATAGATGAGTAAAGAGAAGCAGTCTAATGGCAGGCATTTCTTGATGACCTTCCTAACAGTCTCCAAGCACTTTTTGGCTGAAACAGATAATTTTTTTTTACCTGTCCTCAACCTTGTAGGGCCAAAACGAACACTTTGGATGTATTAACCAGTTGTTTATACCAAGTTATTGGGTCCTCTGGGGACCAGGGTGGACAAGGTCATGTGTGAACAGAGGAGGTTCTTGTCTGAGGCCAAAAGTAGTCATAGGTCCAAAGACAAAGAAAAGTCCTAAATACGGATGAGAATAATGTAGACAATACCTGAGAAAAATGGAATTTGTTCACGAACTGAGTGCAAAACAGGTTAGAACAAGCAGATTAGACAAGAGACCATGAAAATTTGAGGTGACAACTGTATTTGCACCCTGACTGCCCATTCACAGTGGAAATGTGAGGGTTTGAAGGAAAACAGCAGGATCAACCCCACTCTTCCAGGTACTTCTCCTCAGTCATGACATTCAGGAAGTCCTCTCAGAGGCAGCGTGGTGCCAAAGGGTGATGCAACACCAGGTATTGTGGCTTAGCCTCTCATTTTGCTTAAAAAATAAAAGCACTTTTGCCTACTTCAAGAGCCAATGTTCAAAGGTTCTCACACCCTAACTCCAACTTCCACTCCTTAGTTATTTGCATGTTAATGTCGATGAGATATTGCAGATATTGCTCCTAAATCTGCTGCATTTTAAATTCTTTGAGTTTGATTCTGTTCTCTTGCCATGGATTTTTTTTTCCCCCCAACACTGACATTCTAACAGAGACTGTAGGTTGAAGGTTTGTTCAATCTTCTGTAACCCACTCTCCACACTTTCCTCCTGCCCCAAGTCCCTAGACACCTGAGATTCAACCTCCATTCTCCTCTAAAAGTAAAATGGAAGTCTTAATTATGGGAATGGGAAAAATTGAAATGATTTAATATGTCTAAGCTCCCCTTCGAGCCCTTTGGATGGAAATACGCAGCATTATTCTCTAGCATTTTAGGTTTTGTTTCAGAAGGCTAGTTTATTTCCCACCAGTCCATATTCCTACATTTTTTTTTTTGATGCAGACAATTTTAAATTCTTTACTGAATTTGCTACAGTATCGCTTCTGTTGTTTATGTTCTGTTTTTTTTTTTGGCAGCTAGGAATGTAGGATCATAGCTTCCCAACCAGGGATCAAATCCGCACTCCCTGCATAGGAAGGTGAAGTCCCAGCCACTGAACCACTAGGGAAGTTCCCTACACTATTCTTAACCCAAAGGTGCATGAAATCATATGGGAACAAGAATCCCATCTTTCTACTTTTTTATATAAGGCAGCTCTTTGTGAAAACCTTCATACTTAACAAATTTTAGCTATGCCAGAAGGCTCCAGATGCCTTTACATGAAATGGAGTTGAAAAAGATGATTTAACAGCTAACATTTATTGGATTCTTACTAAATGGGTCAAACACTACTAAGTTCTGTATTCCATGGACTATCTCATTTAAATCCCAGAATGACTATTATCCTAATTTTATACATGAGAAAACTAGGGTCCACAGAAATTAACCTGCCCAAGAGAATGAAGTAGTCCAAAAGCAAAGACAAAAAATTAATTGTGTAATGTGTAATAAAGAGAATTAAAGGAATTAAAAGAAATGCCTATGAAAGGACATTACTAATAATAATGGTTAAGTTACTTAATGTGCTCAAGGCTTTCACATTAGTAAACTGGTATGCTGGAAGCCTCTCTGCACAGACATTAGTGTATATCCCTTGTTTTAAGAATGTCACAATACTGGGTCAAGGTATTGGCAGGCTTCCTTCTGGATGCAGTAAATGAATGAGATCTGAAGGGCTTCCAGCAGCAGGAAGACCTTCAGAGAATAGAAATTCTTTTCTGCAAGACCCATTTCCACCCCTGAATGCTCCATGCCCTGGATGTGGACCATACACTTTAAGGAATTGCAGCTGCAGTCAGGAACATCGACCTGGTTTAATGCTTTAAGATTGGAGGCCTTGCTGCAAGAACTCATGTGATCGAGCTGCCATTACTTGATCAATCAAAAAGGGAGTTCGCGTATGGACTTAAGTATAGGGTAGAATAGAGGAAGGCCACAATATTTGCTCTTAATGCCGCTATCATTAATATCACCACGGAACAGTGGTTAGGAGTACAGACTCTGGAGCCAGCCTGGACTTTGAATTTAGTACATACTACTTATACTAGAGTGTATTTTGGGGTAAATTATTTTATAGTTCTCTACCTCCATTTATCTGAAATATAGAGGTAATGATGGCATCAGTTTTGTCAGACTGCTCTGAGAATAAACTATGAACTATAGTTTATAGTTTAATAAACTATACTTGTACTTGGCACATGTAGGCTCTCCCATAAATGTTAGCTCGTGTCATTTTGATGATCATCCCTATCATCATCACTGCCCTAGGACCTAGGGGTGACTGGAAGTCACTGGGTGGGGATATAGGAAGTTCCAGCAGCAAGGATGGCTATCAGTGTAAGCAAATCTCTCACCAGCCAAACCCCAGGCTTAGACGCTGACCCGAGTCTCCTCTCCTTTTCCTTTGTCCTCATCCTATGGCAGACCCTCATTACTTCCTACCTGTGCTAGTGCAAAAATCCTCCAGACTGGTCTCCCCAAGTCCAACCACTTCCTTTTCTCAAACCAGTCATTGATATTACTTAGCAGATCCGTCTTTTTGCTTGAGGCCAGAGTTTCTATCTCAGGTCCTTCCTAAAGCCCTGATATCTATTGTACTAGATCACATACTATGGAGATATTAAGTGGGTGTTTCCTGAGATCACGGTGTGACTTCCCTTCATAGAATGGAAAATAGTGCCAGTAATTAAAAAAAAAATAGAAAAGGATACTATCATTAGTAATGGTGGGGCCACATTAGTAGCGGTAGATTCCACAGGCACTGTGCTTAACCATTTCCAAAGTACTTTCACATGCTCTGGGGGAGAGGCAATGCAGATGATAACTCTTATTTTAAAGGGAAAGAAACTAAAGGTTGATTACAGAGGTAATATGGCCTAGGTAAGACTTCATTACCCATTGAGCATTGGGTCCCAAAGCCCCTGGGCTAGTTTCACATTGTCTCTTTTCAGTAATTATTCAGAAAGTAGGGTCATCTTACATTTCCTGATGAATTATGCCATGTGTGATTAGAATGTTAATGTTAACAGAGATTGAACTTTCTGTGTCAAGAACTGTGCTGAGCATCCTACATGAATTATATAATTAGATTCTCTCAACAGCCAGATTTGTCTATTTTTCTAGTGAAGAAACATGAAATTTGCAGATATTAAATCACCAGCCCAGGGTAACTCAGCTATAGCAAGTCAACAGAGAAAGCAGCCAGCACCTGTGCTCTCAACTACCGTTCCTCCTGCCTCCCATCCCACGGACTCTGTGTTTCTGACAGCTGCAAGGCAGTAACCTGAGGTCACCCGAGAGGATGATTTGAGCTTTTCCTACATCAGGTATAACTCACACAAGAATTATGGGACAATTTAGAAATGTATCTAAATTACACTTTGCCAGTTTAAAAATTGGCTCAACTAAATTCACCTTTTCCATATTCATATTTTCCTTTCTATTTTTTCACCTGAGGGTTCCTTAACTAAAAATATTAAATATAATTTCACTCCAAAAAACATTTTGTAAGGAGTGTTTTTGTTTTCTTTGGTAAAGCTTTCTGTAAAGCTTTCGATTCCTAATTCTTGCTTATTTGGGGGTTTGATGTCATAGCCGTGATCTAGGAGTGACTGATATCTAAGCCATCAATTTTGTCACATTAGCTATGTCTTGCGATTGAACAAGGAACAGGGCGACACAGGAGGACAGAGAGAGAAGTGACTTACTCTTCATACAGGTAAAGGGCGGTAAGGGAGGCTTCATCAAAGAGAACACACATTAGCTGGACTGTAGTATGTGAAGCATTCCTCAGGAGAAGAAGAAGGAAAAGCCATTCTAGGCCCAGGAAAGACCATGTGTAAGTGCAAAGACTGTAAACAGGGTGTTGATTTGAGAGACTTGCAAGTATCTGGTAGATTGTGCTTCTGTGTGATGGCAGGAGGTGGATCTGGAAGTAATGTAAGAGTAGGATTTCACGTTGAGGGGCGTGACACTCACCCTGTGAGGGAGAGCTACTGAAGGGTATTAAGCAAGAACGGGACATAATTCAGCTCGACTGTTGAACGATCTTTCTATGCAGGAAATGCAGATTGGACTTGGGATGGCCTATAACTGAGGGTGAGGAGGTCACTGCGTACAGGTTCCCGTTAAAGCAGTTGTCACAGAGACGTTTTGTGCTCTCATAAATAAAATGGTCATCCACCGTTTTCCTTTCTGCTTTGACTGTCAGGAATTTCAAAGCCACATTTAATCCTCATTCACATAACTGTATCAGCCCTTTGACTCAGCCTATTTTGCTGCACCTCCATTTCATGGTGTATTAGTTTTATATTGCTGCTATAACACATTACAACCTCTTTAACAGCTTAAAACAACATAAATTTATCTCACGGTCTCCACATATCAGAAGTCTGACACGGTCTCCCTGGGCTAAAATCAAAGTATTGTTACTTCCAAACTTGTTCAGGCTGCTGACAGAATTTAGTTCCCTGCAGTCATAGAGCTGAGGTCCCAACTTCCCTGCTAACTGAGAGCCAGGGACTGTTCTCAGCTTCTAGAACTTACCTGCTTTCTTTGACTTGCAGTCACCTTCCTCCATTTTCAAAGCCAGAAGTGGTGGTTTGTGTCTTTCTCACGCTCAGAGTTACTCTGACCTTCCCTTCTACTGCTTCTCTCCGACTCTGCTTTCCTTCTCCTCTGATTACGTGGTTACATTGAGCCCACCTGTACCAGGATCATCTCCCTGTTTAAAGATCACCTGATTAGGACTATTAACTCCAGCCTCAAAGTTGCCTCACAGCATACTTAAATTAGTGTTTAATTAAATACCAGATGATGGGAGTCTTGGAGGCACATCATTAGAATTTTGCCTACCAAACGTAGTTTTAATTTTCAATTTCCATTTTAACAGTTTAATATTTAATATTTATATAACCGCCACACAATATTACAGTGCATGAATGTACTGTACTTTAAAGGTGTGTGGGATGCTGGAAATTTTTCACTATAAGTAACATTGGGTTACACAATTTTACACCTTTGGCATTTTGGATTTCTTTCTGGATATATACCTAGGCGTATTGAGTTGGTGTATTATGTCTGTCTTTTAAAAAAAATTATTTCTTATATTCTAAAATGTATTTGCAAACTAATAAGCTTATAAAATATCAAGTAAGAATAAACATCTAGTTATGACTACAAGTGTCTATCATTTACAACTCCACTGAAAATATGAATAAGAAATAGTTCTTCTACTTGTCTTTTCCTAGCGTATGGTACCCACTTCTGAATGCACTGTAGCCTACTATAATAAACCTCAATTGACAAATATCTACTACAATAAACCTCAATTTACAAGTATCAGTTAAAAGGTCACTTTTACTGCTCATCAAATAGTTCCTGTTCTCTTTACAGACATATCATATGAATGTACTTCTCTGCTACCTTGATGCAGTTGTGCCATTTGATTTGTCCAAGGTAATGTAGCTGAACACGTGTGTGTCACCTATGAGTGAAAGTATAAGGCCAGTATGTGGTTAGTCATTCATTCTTTCCCTATGCCTTTGAGCCTGGCAATGTTCCAGCATGTGGTTACTCTACTACCTTAGATTCTGGAGTTAAAAATGAGGCAAAGCAGACCCCCCAGTATAGATACAGTGTGAGTAATAAAGGTATTGTCCTGTTTAACTGATTTAAGATTTTAGGATTGTTTGTTACATAGTATAATCTCTCCCATCTTGAGTAGATTGGATACAGATCCTAACCAATGGAAATTAGTACGGAGAAGTCAATCTCTACCATAACAAAAATGTAGCATTGATTAGAAACTGTGGTGATAGTACTGTCTGTGGCACTGGAAGAATGGTGACCCATGTTGTGGGGGAACAGAATATTTGGTAAAATGTCACGTGCTCTAACTCGGAAGACATACTACACGTCTAATAAGCTTGGAGAACTAGGGGAGCAGGTTGGAAAACAAAGTGTTAGTAACATGTTGACTGACATTGGCTCCATATGACAAAGTATTGTAGTACAGAGAAACAGAAGAAGAACTAGTTGGTTTACAAGCCATAATACAAAGAAAATTCACAAATTCAGGGGCATGTAGTGTTAGAAGAAATGAACATTTCTCATATTAAACAGTTAAATATTTAATTGAGAAATGGTCTTTTAGCAACAAAGGCTGATTAAAGCTCAGTCTTACAGCTAATACTAAATTAAGGGTATGGTAACTGTTAAAAGCTAATGTTGAAAGCTCTGAACAGATTCAAGATGTGTATTAGTTTTCTGTTGCTTCTATAACAAATTACCACTAACTTGTTGGCTTTAAATAATCTATATTTACTCTTAAAGTTCTGATAGTCTTAACTGGGTCTTTCCGGGCTGAAATCCAGGTTTTTCTGGAGGCTCTAGGGGGTAATCCATTTTCTTGCCTTTCCAGTGTCTAGGCTGCCCACATTTCTTGTTTCCTGGCCTCCTTCCATTTCCAAAGTCAGGAATGGCCAAATCTTTCTCATATTGCATCATTCTAACTCTGACACTGACTTCTGCCTCTCACTTCTGCTTTTAAGGACTTTTGTGATTATGTTGGACCCACTTGAATGATTTAGGATTCTCTCCTTGTTTTAAAATCAGCTGATTCACAAACTTAATCCATCTGCAATGTTAATTCCCCTCTACAACACGATATATCATATTCACAAGTCTCAGGATTGGGGTGTGGACATCTTTTGGGGACCATTATTATACACACACTGAGACCTAGAAAATGCTTTAAAATTGCAAAATTGCATAGGGAAAACAGATGAAAAGTGTGGTTCTGGACATCTGAGAGACACAAGTCACCCACGTTAAAATCAAGAGAGTAAGGGCAAGAGAGAAACAGGAGGCGGCACGGGAGTGAGGAAGCAGAGATACCGGATGCGCATGAGTGCTCAGTCGTGTCTGACTCTTTGTGATCCTGTGGACTATAGCTTGGCAAGCTCCTCTGTCCATGGAATTATCCAGGCAAGAATACTGGAGTGGCTTGCCATTTCCTTCTCCAAAAGACACTGAACAAATATGAGTATTTATCTAGAAAGGAACTGTCATGCATTTTTTGGTACATGAAGCTGACTGAAATCAAAGAGATAGAAATCCAGTGAAGTTTCTAAGTGAGTTATATTGCCAAAATAATCAGCCTGAACTAAAAGAAAATGTGATAGTTTATGACTTAAAATAACCCTGAAGTTTCAACCATAACTGGATCAGATGTAAGGTAAGAAGTCTGCCTAAGCCCCAAGCGGGAGGTATATTCCCTGACACCCACTTCAAATATAGTCAAGGAAGATCATAGAAAGGGAGACTCTCCCAGAGGGTAGAGTCAAAGACCATGTAGATAATGAGTCAAGGAGCCCCTCTTGCTCCAGGAGAGGAGACCTTGATAATATCCACCCAGCAAGGATTCTGATATACCAGTGATGGGTATGCCTTCCATTTGTATCCTTTAATAAGAATATTGGTTGAAATTATTCAAGCCCTTTTTTACCACCATCTATTGGGTGTAGGGAGATGGGTGAGTAAGGAGGCTAATGATTTGCTTTTTTAATTTACATGTTTCTGGATCATTGGAAACCATATCTAGATCTGATGCAAATGTCTTGTTTCATTTCTGATACAAGATTATTGGAGATTCTGGACTTTACACTTGATGTTATTATGACTGAACAGAATTGGAGTTGTCTCTCTTAGGCATTAGAGAGAAAGAGTGTATTTTACCTGAGGAATAAGGAGAGAGGGACAAAAATTTAATAATCAAAAGGGCATACTGTGATAGTCACTACTGTTGCCCATTCTCCTTTCCTTCCCCCCATACAGAAGATTATCTTAGCCCTTTTTGGTTGGGTAGGACAATGAGAGGAGGTCTGGACCTGGGTCCAACATTTCCAAGTCAGAACTCTTATTAACAACTGTTGGTGTGAGATGCTCCTGAGTTCTCTCCCTGCTGTTGGAATGATCCTGTAAGCATGTGTGAAGATGAAGCTTCCATCAGCTTTCCAGGGCTTCCTGACCAATCCACTTTGGACAAATGTTTGAGGAATAAATATATTTGTTATGACTGGGGAGTTACCATAGCATAAACCAGTGTGTTCTGACTGATACAGAAAACAGGGATTTTTTTTTTTTTTCACTTTGTAAAGGTTTATCCTTAGTTTTCCTTAAATGCTCCCTAAGATATTTAATAAGAATTCATGTACAGGCCTTATGCTTACACATGATTTAAGGACTATACCTATTGGAGAAAGTAAACTGTATCTTTGTTGCTGCCTTCACTTATGTAAGTTTCAATAAATTTTAATAAATATTTAACAGTGAGACAGAAGTAAAGAATTTGTAAGAAAAGCCAGATTCATTATATCTGGGGTAATCCTTCCCTTCATTGCAACAGTCAGGCAAGGATTTATTGAACAGTGATTATTGGCCCTATTTAATTGTGAAAAGGGGGTTTAAGGCTTGGGTCTGCCAATCAAGCACTTCTTAAAGGTTGGGATAGGAAAAATGAAAAACCAACCCCATCAAGCAGTTCCAGGGTTGGGTCACAAGGGTCATCACTTAATTATGCTACATACAGAAGGAAAAAAATCACAAATTACCCCAAATAACAGAAACTAAGTCTATTAACAGACCCGATATGGTGAGGCTAATGTCTAAAATCAGAGAAGGCAATGGCACCCCACTCCAGTTCTCTTGCCTGGAAAATCCCATGGGCAGAGGAGCCTGGCATGCTGCAGTCCATGGGGTCGCTAAGAGTCGGACATGACTGAGCGACTTCACTTTCACTTTTCAATTTCATGCATTGGAGAAGGAAATGGCAACCCACTCCAGTGTTCCTGCCTGGAGAATCCCAGGGATGGGGGAGCCTGGTGGACTGCCATCTCTGGGGTCGCATAGAGTTGGACACGACTGAAGTGACTTAGCAGCAGCAGTAGCAATGTCTAAGATCGGGAGAAAAGTTATAAAACTTAAGCAACTGAACAACTGCAGATAAAAAATATGGAGCAGGTATAGCAAAAGATGAGAAGGTAAAAGATTTCTGTCATGAACAGAGCTGGGGCAATTGGCCTGTCTATTATTAGGTGCTAAGTACCTCATCCAGAGGTGGGCTGGTTCAGGTTACATACACACAGTGTTTCAGACACAGTGTCCAAGCTTGGGATGTCATTAAAATACCCTCTAATAAAACAGATAAATTTCTACAGTGTTGTTTTAGATTGTCAGCTAATATCCTGAAGACTTCTATGATTTCACTAGAAAAGATTGGTATTAGTGCAAAATAAGAAATTACAGAGAAACTGAAAGAATTAGAGGATGGCAAAAAGAGGAAGGAAAAAGGAGGAGGAAGAAAAGGAGGAGGAGCAAAAGAAGAAAGAAGGGGAGATGGAAGGGGAAAAGAAATGAGTGTTAAAAATACTATGAAAAGAAAAAGCTTCATTTGTCCTGGAAAATTTGAGGACCACAATAGGCTACTGGGAGAGCCAAGGGAAAGGACCCAGATAGGACTGAGGCAACTGGAAATACAAGGGTCAGGTTTGTTGATGATGCAGGCAGTGAGATCTGGTCTGGGAATGGAATAACTGTATGTAGTTGTATCAGTGGGCTTCCCAGGTGGCACAGTGGTGAAGGATCTTGGTCATCGTAGGAGATGCAAGAGACACAGGTTCAATCCTTGAGTCGGGAAGGTACCCTGGAGGAGGATATGGCAACTCACTCTAGTATTCTTGCTTGGAAAATCCCATGGACAGAGGAGTCCATGGGATCACAGAAAGTCAGATGACTGAGCACACACACCTAACCTAACCTAATCCAGAGCAGAGAAATCTCAGTGAAAAATCTACCAGCTGAGCCAGTACCCAATTTGTCTTTTGGTTCCTATTTTTTCACAGCCAGTAAAATCTCTGGGTGCTCCCCAGCAGTCAGGCACCCCTCCCCATGGATGGGAGGAAGTTTATTACATTTGACACAAAAAGTAAACAAAGTGTTCTGAAGAAATCCTAAGAAAGGATGTTTAGTCCTTTCCAAAGGTGCCAAATCAATCAATTTACCCTGAGAAAGCAGGGTAAATTTTAAAAAATAAAACCAATTCATTTTATGCTTATTCTGGGGAGGAATTTGAAAGAATGTCTTGCTTTCCAATCAACAGTTTGCCTTATCGCTGAAGAGTATAGTGGTCTGAGGACTACACCTGAGGATTTATTTGAAAGTTGGCATAAAATATTTCATTCCAAACCAATTCCATTTGAAATAAAATTCATTTGAGTTCAAAAATTGAAGAAATGCAAACACAAAGTTAGCATTCCTTTAACATTTTCAAAGATAATAAAAGTATATAGCAACTGCTTTAACCTAACAAAGCCAGCCAAAATGTTGGTGATATTGCTTTCAGCTGTTTTCTAGCAGTATCTCTCATTTGAAATATTTTTCTCAGTTAATTTTTTCTGTTTAATACAAGATTTTAGCATTAAAAGCCTTCAAATTGTGAAGACATGTTTTTGGGACCATGAAGCTAATATTAAACCTCTCCTAATGACTTAACAAATCTTCAAAAAAGCAGCCACATTTTGTCGTAATTGCATTCTCACTTGCCCTGTGTTCATTTTTACTTGATTTAGTTTGTGCAGTAACAGAAGAACTGAAGTCAAAAGATGTGCCAAGTGTACTCTCTGGGAACTACATTTATCATTATGAGCTTCAGTGTAACAGAGAAGAGCAAACCTGACTCCATATTGGATCTTTTCCTGTGCTTAGTCATGCTGGCTTTACACCTTTGTCAAGGAATGCTGCCTATAGCCTGAAATATATGTGATAGTCCATTCTTAAGGGTATACCACTTTTCCATTAACAGAGATAAAATGTTGCAGAACAGAAAATAACAGTTGTCTTACTGAAGGCTTATAGGAACATTTTGACTAGATCTACCTGGACAGCTCCAAGAGCAAAGGATTCCTGCACTAAGAAGTTTGCAAAAACCGGACACTCCTCCTCCTCTTTTAGTATAAAAGAAGCTTAAATTCTAACTTAAGTAAGATGATTCTTTGGGACACTACTCCACCATCTTGTCTGAATAAATTTGCTATTTCTTGGCCCAACGCCTTGTCCCTCAATTTATTGGCTTGACATGTGATAAGTAGTATAAACTTGGATTCGGTAACATCAATTCTTCATCAGCAAAAGAGGTATAAAAATACCACTTCATGGCAAATAGAAGGAGAAAAGTGGAAGCAGTGACAGGTTTTATTTTCTTTGGGCTCCAAAATATTTATTGGAAGGACTGTTGCTGAAGCTGAAGCTCCAGTACTTTGGCCACCTGATGTGAAAAGCCAACTTTTTGGGAAAACCCTGATGCTGGGAACGATAGAAGACAAAAGGGGAAGGGGGCAGCAGAGGATGATGTGGTGAGGTAGTATGACTGACTCAGTGGACACGGATCTGAGCCAACTCTGGGAGACAGTGAAGGACAGAGAAGACTGGAGTGCTGTAGTCCATGGGGTCACAAAGAGTCGGAGTGGATTAGCAAATAAACACCACCACCACCACCAGTTCTATCCCCTTCACTGAGTTGTTTAGGAAACACAGTTGTTGCTGTTGTTCAGGAAACACAGTTAATATAATAAATTCAAATGCTTCAAAAAGAGAAAAGTATAATGGAAATTTAAGGCAGGTATTATTGGTGGTACTATGATTTCTCTTTTTAAGTATAATTTATATGACAAACTGCAACATAAGGGGTCATAAAAGATCTATTTATTGTACATTCAGGCAAGTTTATGTATGTGACTGAGAAGCCTATGAGGCAGGTGTCACAGAGGACTTACAGCTGTTCATAGAACTAAGACCTTTATGTGTTAGTCGCTCAGTTGTATCCAACTCTTTGAGACTCCATGAACTATAGCCTGCTAGGCTCTTCTGTCCATGGAATTCTCCAGGCAAGAATACTGGAGTGGGTAGCCATTTCCTTCTCCAGGGGATCTTTCTGATCCAGGGATCAAACTCAGGTATCCTTCATTGCAGGCAGATTCTTTACCATCTGAGCCACCAGGGAAGCCCTTTAAGACACCGAGAAACTCAGTTATGCATAAACACTGAGGTAAGAGAGGGTGGCCAGTGATGAAAAAGCTAATTTGGTGTCCTTCACCAGGGAGAACGTAGGAAAAACTGCTCTAATCATCTAGGAAGGCTTCTCAGACATCAATGTATTTCATATTACCTGAGATTCACATTAAGATACATACTCTGATTTGGCAGAACTGAGGCAGAGCCTGAGAATCTGCATTTCTAGAAAGTTCTCAGATGATGCCTATACCGCTGCTCCACAAACTACATTTTCAGTGGTGAAGATCTATTCCAGACTGTTCTTAAATTCTGGTGAAAATTTCTGATTCTTAAAGGAAATTTTATTTCTTCTTTATTTATTTTTCTTTATTTATTCTTAAAGGAAATTTTCACCAGGATCCTAAAGATGAAGCTAGAAGATTAAAACTTTCACTGGTCAATTTAAAGAACTGACTCCAGAAAGGGTTGACATTGATTTATACCTGATGTCAAACCAGGTTATGACAAGTGGGAATTGCTTCAACTGTCGGGGCAAATTATGACCACTCTGTGAGGTCGAAACAGTGGAGGACTGTCATGGCCAGTCAAGAGAAGTGAGACTTTCTAGTGATTCCCTGAGGCCCATTTTCTAGGAAAACAAAAGGTATTTGAAGGCTGAGGCAGGAAAGGATTAGTATGTTAAAAAACCAAAGTGAAGCCAATGTGATTAGAGACCCAATAATATAAGCCAAATGCATCACAATAGAGGATATAAGGGTTTATTCATTTGCTCTAGGCTGAGGTTCCAGTGATACTGATGAAGGGCACTGAATCAGAATGCTTCTTGGTATTATTGTGAGTCTGGTGGTCTCAGGCTGAACGCCACCTGGGGGAAATGTGGGTTATGTGATCATGTATATATTGTCGTTTACAAATATCTTTCGTATCAACATCCTTACTGTAAGAGAATGACATCCCTGAAATGGTCACTGGAAATAAAGCATTCCACAAACCACTCTACTTTTGTGGACAGGTGTACTCTCTCCTGTTTCCTTAGTGTCAGTGAAGTTAGAGAGTCAAGTGGGGCACAATTTTCAAACACAAAATTCTCCCATGAGTGGAAAAAATAATGTGTAGCAAGTAGAATATTCAGAGGATGAGCCTAGAATAGAATTTCAGCATTCCTGTAGCAGGAAACAACTGAGAGAGCTAGGAGAGAGAAGAGAAAGAGGGAGAGAGTGAGAAGGAGGGAAGGAGGAAGGGGGAAAGAGAGAGAAAAAGCAAGAGAGAAACAGAGAGAGAGACAGATAAAGGTGAAGAATTCAGATGACAAAAAAATTCTAAAACAGTAAGCCACAAGAGGTTATCAACATAGGTGCTTTCCTGTTACATACTTCACCTTCTCCTATGGGATATTCTGTGCTAAGGAAAATGGTCTCCTTTCTGCTCCCTGGTAGCCATATACTATATCCAAGTGGTTTTCTGCCATGGGGTCTCAAGACACCAAATTGCTAGATCACTGAAAAGAAAAGGTGTGGAGTTATATCTCGTGCACAGGAAATTATGCAAAAATCTGTCTCAGTCTGATAGTAAATTTTACTAATGAATATGTCCTATACAAGAGCATTATTTATTATTTTAACCAATATTTATTGACTTCTATGTATTCAGCACTATGCTAGGCACAGGAGTTGCCAGAGTGGACATTAAAGACATATGCCTGACATCGTGAAGATTATAATACAGCAGATAAAGGGTGGAAGAAGAAAATAAATAATAATGTAACATTATTTAAGCTATTATGGAAAAAAAATGACCTAAGCTAGTAGCAGAAGAAAGGTCTTTAGACATGGTGGTCAGAAAAGTTCTGAGGAGGTGATGGTGACAGAGGACAGGCTACAGAAGGAGAACAAGGAGGATTTTCTAAGAAAACAGAAGGTATTTGAAGCCTGAGGCAGGAAAGAGATTGGTATGTTCAAAAACCAAAGCAAAGCAAATGTGGTTCGAGATGCCCAATAATATATGCCAGATGTATCACAATAGAAGATAGAAGAGTTTATTCATTTGCTCTTCAATTCATTAAATACTTATTAGCCACCAAGTCCATCAACTACTCTATTAGAATAAGACAAACCCCCATTCAGCTTATGCTTGAGCTGGGGAGATAACCACTCATTATGTGTCATCATAAGCTGAAGACCTAGAAGTCATTGGAACACACAGGGGTTGGGGGAGGTGCTTTTCAGGATACTGCTTTTACCATCATTATCCTCATAGTATGGACTTCCCTGGTGTCTCAGACAGTAAAGAATCCGTCTGCAATGCAAGAGACCCAGGTTCGATCTCTGGGTTGGACAGATCCTCTGGAGAAGGGAATAGCTACCTATTCCAGTATTCTTGCCCAGAGAATTCCATGGACAGAGGAGCCTGGTGGGCTACAGTCCATGAGGTTGCAAAGAGTCAGACATAACTAGGTGACTAAGAGATACACACACACACACGTCTTCATAGTATACAATTTTCTCATACAAAATCAGTTATATTACCTTAAAACAATATATACACCAAAACATTAGATATTTCAAATCATTCAAAAGGCTGAAATATGTGCTCCTCACTTCTAATATTTCTCCTCCAACTGAGAATATGTGTAAAAAGTTTAAAGGAAACTTTTAGGGAAAAGGAAAAGTTTTGAACTTTTAAGTTGTATTGACTGATTCTTAAATTTTGCTCAGCGTGAGATCTAGAAATGTCAGCTATTATTTTTTAATTCCTCTGTCATTTCATAGCTGACCCATTCATTGCACAGTTTACATTTTATATGCAAATTATCCTCTCTGCATCAATTGATTATAAGACTATTGAGGGCTAGGATTCAATATTTTCACCTTCCAAATGACTTAAGACAATGCTTTGAATAAAATAAGGTCCAAATAATTTGACTCATTCAGCTTTACATAATATTTCAAAATATCTCATCTTGATAGAACAAATGTGTGATTAACATAAAATGAATTTTACTACTTTCTTTTCAGGTTTGTGGTTCAGACCCTGGCTGGTTTCAGAGAGAAAGTGACCCCCTTACCACCAACCCTCTCCCAGAGCCTTGGGAGGAATAAAAGCCAAAGAGTGAAGCTTCATCCACCAGAATCTGATACTAAATCTCACTTCTTTCCATCACCACTAAATTCAGTCATTTCTTTTCTTTTTTTTTCTTTTTTAAAAAATTCAGTCATTTCATGATAATACAATTAAATAAAGGTTCTTCAACACCACTTGGCACATAAATTATATGATTTCTATTAAAAATCAAATCTATACACAGAGAATCTTTTGAGGCAAATCTACTGGGTTGGCCAAAAATTCATTCAGGATTTTCCATAAGATGTTATAGAAAAACCCAAACAGACTTTCTGGCCAACTCAAAATTTTGAGAAGATATTTTGATTGTTCATAATTTTATCAAATAATTTCACTCTTGTCTCTGATGATTTTCTTAAAGATTCTGAGGCCAAGGATGATTTTTGTTTTCCTCTAAACTTTGGTCAGAGTAATTCAAACATACATGAAGGCAGGAATATCCCTGTATTATTATTATTATAAGCAGCATGAACACTCAGTTTGGACACTGTTCTGAATAAGAAAAATAATATCCTCATCTTTTGAATTTAATTTTTACTAAATACTGTAACTTTCTGCTCAAGCAATTGCATCTTAAAATTTCCACGTAGCCAGAGGCAAACCCCTCAGCAAGGTTAAAATGTCTTACACTTCAGCAGAAATTTATTTTTTAAAAGGACGAAATGCACATGTAAATTGGGGACACCACATACTGACTGCTTTTTTTGGGACATCAAAGTGAACAACGTTTGGCAAATATTCTGGCATTTTGATACCACTTGTTTGAATTTTTCCGTATTTTACAATGATCTAAAGTTCCAACTTTGTGAGTACCATTTCTCAAGATAATATATATAAAATCTTCAAAACTTGACTTTTAAAGATGTCCACAGTTCCGTAATTGCTGCAGAAACTGTGATGATGGTAAATAAAAGGGCTGTGTGGTGGTTGTCCTCTCCTCCTCCAGCTATTTGAGTTTGCAAAGCATATTGTTGTGCTCAGAGCTAGCAAGTTTAATTTGTCAACTGAGGCAGTCTCAGGTCAGTAGTCATGCTCCAATTAGAGCAGCAATCACTTTGAAAGCATCCTGGCTCAGCAACTAGCTCATGCTCCAAAAGGAACTTTAAAATTAACACCTTAGCTCCAGCCCTGGAATCATCTGCAAAAATGTTCTTGGGCCCCATTCATTCATTCAATAAATATTTACTGAGCATCTACTATGTGCCAGAGAGTGTATATATATATATATAGAACACATAGATGAAAACTGATGATCCCTTTCCCCAAGAGGCATGCCCTTCAGTGAGGGGGGAACAAAGAAGGTCGATTAATTACTTATTTCATCAATTTAAGAAGTGTTTATTAAGCAGCTATTATTTACCAGGCTTGATTTTAGATCCTGAAAATACAGCAGAGAATAAGACTATCAAAGCCTCTGTCTCAGGGAGTTTACTCATAAATCAAGGTGGACATAGATGGTAAACAAATAAATGAACCAGAAACTCAGATGTATGAAAAGTGCCATGAGGAAAATAAAGAATGATGTGATGGTGGATGTGGATGGAGTTGCTACTTTAGGATTGAAAAGTGAGGACATCTCTGAATTGGTGATAACTGAGCTGATACCCTCTGAAGAAGAAGTCAATCTAAAATCCTAGGGTAGCAAGTTATTTGAAACAAAAGAGGGCTGAATGAAAGGGGAAAAGATATCAAATGGGGGAAACAACACATATAATGAAATGAATATGCAAAATAACAAGACATGTTCTGGGAACCACCAAAGGGTGTTGCGAGCCAACAATTAAATGGTGAACCTAGCATACCAGGCAAAGAGGTTATAGGGAAGGTAATGGGGAGCCCCCGACTCAGGGCTTTTATGATGGCCCTCTTTCATGCCTGGACAGCCTGTTCCCTTTTTTTCTGAGATGGCTATTGGTAGGTTGACCCTAAGTGTGAAAGTTGCCCCATTGTGTCCAACTCTGCAATCCCATGGACTGTATCCTTCCAGGATCCTCTGTCATAGAATTCTCCAGGCAAGAATACTGGAGTGGATTGCCATTTCCTTCTCCAGGGGCTCTTCCTGACCCATGGATCAAACCCAGGTCTCCTGCATTGCAGGTTGACCATACATACATTTCAATTTCTCATGTTAATCCCCCATATGCTTTCTTGTCTATGATCATGTCACATACATATTTTCAAATTAGTGCTTTTGCACTAAATTTTAACTCCTGCTTCTGTATTTATTTTCTTCATTTATTTCCTTGAGGTTAGGAACAATTACTATTTAATTCTGCATGTCCAATATTTAGCACAGCATTAAGCATATAATACAAGGTCAGCAAATATTTAATGAGAGGTGGTTAGAAGAATGAGTGGATACCTCAGAGTCTGTAACACCTTTGAATTAGTCTCCAGGGATGAAATCAAGATTTTAGAACTATAGCTTGAGCAAATAACATTAAGAAGATTCTAATATACTTAGGGTTTCCAATGATTTTTGAGTCCACAAGTTTAGGATAAATTGCTCAGCCCCATCCAATCTTGACAGCATATTAATACCTAGACAGCATAGTAAAAAGCAAAGATATCACTTTGCCAACATATAGTCAGAGCTATGGTTTTCCTAATAGTCATGTATGGATGTGAGAGGTGGACCATGAAGAAGGCTGAGTGCCGAAGAATTGCTGCTTTTGCATTGTGGGGCTGGAGAAGACTCTTGGGAGTCTCTTGGACTGCAAGATCAAAGGAATCAATCCTAAAGAAAATCAACCCTGAATATTCATTGGAAGGACTGATCCTGAAGCTCCAATACTTTGGACATCTGATGCAAAGAGCCAACTCATTGGAATAGACCCTGATGCTGGGAGAGATTGAGGGCAGAAGGACAATGGACTGAGATGGTTGGATGTCATTAACAACTAAATGAAATGAATCTGAGCAAACGCAGGGAGACAGTGAAAGACAGGGAAGCCTGGCACACTGCAGTCCATGGGGTCACATAGAGTTGGACACAGCGTAGCGACTGGACAACAACAGCCCAGTCTTGTGATATTGCCTCCATTCAAAGCTTCCTCACTAGTTTTTGACCAACCTCAATCTCATATCTGATCAACTGCTCCCTCTCAAGGAAAGCCTGAAATAAGTACTTAGCCCTACTCATCTTCATCAGGTCTGTTTTCATCTGTTTACAGAGACTGACCACAGCATATCTGGCAACCATTCAATGACTGGTTAGAGTCATGTACCATTCTTCAGGAGAGATGACTTCTCAATTTTTAACACATCAGTATGTCATCCACAGATTAATAGTCATTCCTCAGGGGGCCTCCCTTCTGTAAATTACCCAGATATGAGAGAGATGAGAAGAGGGGAAGGGGGAAGGAGAGGACAAGCAAGGCTGGAGGAAGGGAGAAATGGATGGAGTGAAGAACAAAGAGACTATGTTTTCTTGTTCAGGAGACATTTTTGTTCCCAGGTTCACTTATTCATATTTAGAAATTTTTTCACATGACACAGTGTTACATAATCTGTGTGCAGCAAGGTTCCCAGATCACAGGCCTCAGGAATAAAGCCACAGCAAATTTGGATATGCCACGTTGGCCACATCTGGACACACCAGTAGGGCAGCAAAGACGGCATAATGAGCGTCAGAGAAGAAGTAATACTTGAAGAAGTGCACAACAGTTCCTAAGTTCAGACTCCAAATTAGTATTGAGTAATGGCTATTCTTTTTTATCTCTGGATGGAACTGAATGGAGAAGTTCTAGATAGGAAAGAAATACACTCTCAGAGAGAGATAACTGGGTACTGATCTATTTGTGGAATATTAGTTGGAGGTTGAAAGGAAAGAAAGATTTGGTGTGTGACCCTAAGCAGTATTTCACAAAACTGTCTTTCTCTGCAGCCTCCAGGGACTTGTGATGGGTTCCCAGGGAAATAAAAGAGTGAATGAGATGGAAAAGCTGTACAATATGGGCAACTTAGAAATATGAGAGGTCAAAGCCATTCTGCTTTTAGCTTAATAGCCTAGTTTAAAGTAAAAGAAAAGAAAAATGTCTGCTTATCAGGTAAAAAATGATATTAGGATGAGAGAGGCAGGTTAAGAGGTTTTCAAAAAAAGTTAATTTCCTTGCTCCCTCCATCCTTGTGTCATTGCCGTCTGCAGGCTAGAGTAACCACACACATGGATACAGACATACACTCCTTCAGGAATAAGACCTGAGGTGAATCACTATTACACCTTTGGCTTCATAGTCAATAGAAGCAAACCTAGCCAGTAGTAACCTCTTTTCAACTGCTTCTCTTAAATAAAGCTTATATTGACCAACTTCATATATGAATGAAAGAGAGAGAGAACATATGCACAATTTAGTAAATTTCTATTTAAATCTGTACTTGATATTCTGGGACATCTTACTTATTTAATCCTTATCACACTTATGAAAAGGAATTATTGTCTCCATTTAGAGATGAGGAAACTGAAGCTTATAAAAGGAAGTGGCTTCCTTAAGATCCTAACGGAGGAACTATAGAGTTGAGATTTAAACGCAGATGATTTGATTTGAAGTTCATTTCCTTTTACTTTATAACCAGCTTCAGTGTATAGCTACTTTTACTCAGACACAGCATCAAGTCTAGTCATTGAAAGACAAAGTTGGATGAAAGAGGAATAAAGCATTGTTGGATAGCTAACCTAAAACCCATTCCCAAATACCTAAATAGTTAGTCTCAGATTATTTGCAGCTAGGGATGAGCATACACCTGAATTCTAACCAGTGATTTGTAAGTGGAAGTTTGTGGTGGATCTGAAAACTTTGCTCTATGATAAAAGAAATTTACTTCCCTAGCAGTGTATCTGCCCCTCTAGATCGTGCGTGAAGAGAGGCAGGATGTCTAGAGCGACAGCAGCCATCTTATGACTATCGGGAAAAGGTAAAGAAAATTGCAGAGATGCTGCCTCTGACATTGAGCTGCTCAGACAACAAGGAGTAGCTTCTTACATCGTGACTCCCTATGTAAGAAAAATAAATGATTTGTTTAAGGCACTATTAGCTGTTCTTGTAATACAGATTGTAAAAAAAATGATACAGGAGAATGTTTAAAACAATGTCTCTAAAGTATCCAGATTAGTGAGATAACAGAGAAAAGAAACTTTAATCTTATTATAATAAATATCTATCCATGCATAAAAAGCATATTCCCAAAGTTGTGATTTCCTGCTCTTAAAAAGATAATCCATGTTCAGTTGGTCCTAAACTCTAATGAATATGAATGACAAAGAAAAATTTTATGAAACTTGAATTATTAAGATAAAGACATTTACTGATTTTTCTAAACAGCATCTAGCACATGGGTGAAGCTCAGTAAAGACTGAGAGCTAAAAAAAAAAAAAAAAAAGACTGAGAGCTAAAAACTCTGTTTCATATTAGCAGCATAGCTCAGTACTATGATTTGGAAAAAGTTTTTTCTTTCACAAATCAATATGATGAAAAATTAGACAGCAGGTGGAGAATGTAAAAATGAATCATTTTGCAGTAACTTCTTTCAGTGTGGAAAGTTTCACATGTCTAGACGTATTTTGCTATTGAATCCCACACTGATATTTAAGGGGTTGTTTTTTCCCTATTGCACACAAATTACCCTAAGTATAGTAAAGTTTTTTACTCAAATGCTGCCAATCCCAGGTGAAGAGTGAAGTCCATCTGTGTCCTTCCCTGTGGTTCCAGTCAGTATATCTACCTCAGTCATCAGGTATGGGCTGAGCAATATGATGTTTTCTCTGGTATGAAAATGAACATCATATGTTCTTTATTTTTAGAATTGGGTGGAAACATTACAAATTTCACAATGGCATTTCATGAAAAGTTTAACCTATTGATTACTAGTAAAATTGTGATGAAAAACAAGTAACAAAACTGACTTAAAAACTAATATTCAGTGAGGCAATAATCTGAAAGCACTTTGATGCTCATGGTTTCTTCATCATTCTCAGATAATTGGGTGTCAGTGACTTACAGATTTACATCCGTGTCATATTTGAGAAATTTTCAAACAAACCCAGCAGGATGAGAAAGTCTAGATACATAATGATACCAGGGATGTACCCGGAGCTTAGAGGAGACAAGAGAGGAAAGAAAGAACAAAGGACTGGAAAACCTGCTTGTCTTGGAATGACAAGAGTCACCTGGACAGGATAACCATAATTGCTCAGGTCAAATGATTTCTGAAAATGATTTCAGAAATGTTTGATACAGTTCATGAGATGTTCCCGTATACATAAGTTCACCATTTAGATATATGTGAAAAGATTATCTTCATTAACACAAAGGAAGAAATTAGATTTCAAAGTTTCCAACAGGTCACAACACTGCCATTGAATACCAAGTGTCATCACCCCACTTTTCACCATCACGCTTCTTTAACTCTTGATCCATATTTGCCATCACTTCAAATAAGGATAGTCTACTCTGGGCTGTTTGTAAATAGGTGATTTATCTTTTCTTTGATACCTAACGGGATTAGGCAATTTGATACTTTGACTTGTCCAAGCAGTATTTGATAATTGTCTCTGCTCCTTCCCTAACAAAATCATTGCTGCCTCTCATTTAAGACAAGGTATTTCAATGACTCATAGCCAAATGGTAGTAATTTCAGTGGTGCAGCCCATTAACATCCAAGCTGGGATGCACTGGCTTTCCTGCAGAAAAGATTTCCTGGAATAATGGAAAATGTTTGGGACTTATTATCATCATACGTCATGGGTTTAAATCCTAGCTCTGCAATGTAACAGGTGCATGAATACAGAGAAAGTACTTCACCTCCTTGAAACTTACCCTTCCATTTATAACTGGAATATTAATTTCTAACTCACAGGACTATTAAAAGGTTGAATTGGGAGTTTTTTCATTTGTTTTACAGAGTGCTTGACCTAGACAGCATATTAAAAAGCAGAGACATTACTTTACCAGCAAAGGCCCGTCCAGTCAAAGCTATGGTTTTTCCAGTAGTCATGTATGGATGTCAGAGTTGGACTATAAAGAAAATCGAGCACCAAAGAAGTGATGCTTTTGAACTGTGGTGTTGGAGAAGACTCTTGAGAGTCCCTTGGACTTCAAGGAGATCCAACCAGTCCATCCTAAAGGAAATCAGTCCTGAATATTCATTGGAAGGACTGATGCTGAAGCTGAAACCCCAATACTTTGGCCACCTGATGTGAAGAACCGACTCATTTGAAAAGACCCTGATGCTGGGAAAGATTGAAGGTGAGAGAAGAAGGGAACGACAGAGGATGAGATGGTTCGATAGCATCACCGACTCGACGGACATGAGTTTGAGTAAGCTCTGGGAGCTGGTGATGGACAGGGAAGCCTGGTGTGCTGCAGTCCATGGGGTCACAAAGAGTCGGACATGACTGAGCGACTGAACTGAATTGACTTACAGTGGTTTTAAAATAAACTTTCACTGAATCTGAGCTGTTTTGCTTTCCAGTAATACCAGAACAAATACCAGGAACCCAGTAACTTCCTAGCATGTAGAGACTTAAGTGTACCTCGCATGAGAATACAGATTCTTTTATGTATACAAATTTATATATATATATATATATATATATATATATATATATATATATATATGCACTGTCACAAAGAACAAATGCCACATATCCACCTAATAGGACTGGAATGACTGACAGATAGCATTGACCTTCTCCCTGGAAATCACAGATTTTCAAAACAAGCACTTTTTAAAATTACATAAGTATGCAGTATGAATCAGAAAACCATGAGGCTGTGTTTGCTTGTTTTGTCAGTGCTTCATTTTCTGTAGCTTCCATCTTTTATTGCTCGGCCAGCTATTTCACTCTGCAGAAGAGGAAGGCTATTGGGATGTTTGTTATAATTGTCTGCTTAAGGTTCTTTGGCAGATCACATGTTTTACTTAATTAAATAATGTCTCAATTAATTGATTTGTTTGTAGACATTCTTAATTTAGTAAACGCTGAGCAGAATGCTAAAAATACCATTATATTTCTGACAGAGGCACCACTAAAGTCTGATAATTGATAGCTTTGCTGTTTTCTCTGATGGCCTGAAAAGCTTTTAAAGCTAAATTCTGTAATCATGTTCATCTTTGGAAATTAGTTTTGTGAAACCACACATTTAGTTCTTGCTGAGAAATCTCATTTTAGTCATTTTAACATAATTTATAATGCATAAACTAAATTAGCTTTTGTAGCTAAGCCAGCACATTTTTCTTTAATTTTTTATCTCATCCTAATATATTTTTGACCTTGAAAACTGTAATGTCTGTTGGATATTGAAGCCTCTGAACAAAGAAAATCATTTCCATTCCATCACTATGGTTACACTTTCTTTGCTCTCCAGCAATGAACAGTGCTGAAAGTGTTGAATCTGGATTCCTCAGGAGGGCAAGGAGAACTTCATGTAATATCATTTAGTTCTGATTAAATAAACACATATACATAATGGAACCCAGGAAAGTAGCAAATTGCTTCACTCTGTTTACACTGCATATGATATGACTGATGGTAAGGGGTGATATATCCCCCAATGTTATTCACTTCAGGTTCTGTTGTGTGTGGTTTTTTCCCCCAGGCAGTCACACATACATATTCGTCTCAAAAAACACAGTCAAAATGCCAGGCAGCTCCTAACACCTCCAGTACTACTGAAGTCAAAGTGTTTTCATCCGTTTCTAACAACAGAGAACTTCAAATGTGAATCATACAGTTCCCTGTGCACGAGAGATGTTTCAAATAAGCTGGCAACCTCTCCCACCATCCTGAATTGGCTTTGGCTGCCCTACAAAAGCAAGATAAGGAACTGGTCATTCAAATAAACACTATACTTTCTGCCTCTCATATAAAAAGATACACTCTTTTTTACAAATAGCAACATTTGGTAAAATGTTGCTTGAATTTCTTTTATTACATAGTTCACCATGTCAACTGCAAAAGGTTTTCTGTATTTTTTTCTCCTCAGTGGTTCAAGTGTCAAAGGCCTCTTGAAGAAAACTGTTGGCAATAGTCAGTATCTTCAAGTGGCCATAACATTTAAAAGAGTATGTCCCATCAGTAGTGTGGCAAATTAAATCTGTATCCATGCTAATGGAATATCTTATTTCTAAAACTCATATGCACACAGATTTCCAGGTACCTTGATTGAGTTGAACAAAAGCAATACAGGACTATTAATTTCAGCAACAAATGAGAGAAAAAAATTAAAAAGTGAGGTGAGGTGCAGAAACACTTGACAACATGCAAAGGCTCAGATAGGAGAAAAATCTGCCTCTTCAGTGGCCTCCAGGTACCAGAGTAATCACCTCTGCAGCCTGCCACAGGACTTGATCATAGTGAAAAGGCATTAAATGTTTGTATGGGAACCAACAGGCGGATGGAGGAAAGGGCTCACTGTTTCGTAAGACTTAAGGAATCTTTGATGGAGGGACGTAACACACTGACGCTCAGACAGGATAGACGAAAGGAAGGGCCCTGACTACAGCTTACAGTTCCAAATGAGAGAAGGCTGTCAGAGAAGGTCATACAGGGGGCTGCACCCAGGACAGGATGACAGCAAACTGGAACTAGAGGGAGCAGCTTACAAGTGGCAAACGGAGTGTGGTTATAGCTTTCCTGGACTCCCTGTGGACTGGCAAATTTAAATGATCCTGTGAACTCCAGGGCACAGAGGTTAGTGGTCTGATACCTGGCCCCTAGGTAATGAGGGCTATTGTGTAGTGGCCTACTGGCCCTCAAGTGTAAGAACCTGATGAGGGAAGCTGATTAATCAACTGCTCAGGCAGGGGAACTGACCTATAGCCAGAAACTCAAAACTGGACAGGATTTTACTTTTTAAACTGTGCTATGCTTACTGTCCATAGAAAGGAAGAACCCAGATGAAATTCAGGGAAGCATTCTGAGATATTTAAAAGCAACTAACAGAAATCCAAAGTGAAAAAGAAGAAGCAAAACCGTCATTGTTTCCAGATAACATAATATTATACACAGAAAATCCTAACGATGCTTCCAGAAAACTACTAGAGCTCATCAATGAATTCAGCAAATTTGCAGAATACAAAACTAATACACAGAAATCTCTACATCTGTGACTGCTTCCATTTTGTAAATAAGTTAATTTGTGCCATGTTTTTAGATACCACATATAAGTGATACCATATTTGTCTTTCTGTCTTACTTCACTCAGTATGAAAACTTCTAGGTCCATCCACATTGCTGCAAGTGGCATTATTTCATTCCTTTTTATGGCTGAGAAATAACCCATTGGGCTTCCCAGGTGGTGCCAGTGGTAAAAAGTCTACCTGCTAATGCGGGTGACATAAGAGACACGGGTTCCCTCCCTGGGTTGGGAAGATCCTCTGGAGGAGGGCACAGCAATCCATTTCAGTATTCTTGCCTGGAGAATCCCATGGACAGAGGAGTCTGGTGGGCTACAGTCCATAGGTTCACAAAGAGTCGGACACAACTGAAGCGACTTAGCACACACCATGACCCACTATATGTAAGTACCACATTTTCTTTATCCATTCCTCTGTTCATGGACATTTAGGTTGGATATTCATGTCCTGGCTATTGTAAATACTGCTGCAATGAACATTGTGGTGTATGTATCTTTCCAAATTATGTTTTCTCTGGGTATATGCCCAGGAGTGGGATTGTCGAATCATATGGTAGCTTTTAGTTTTTAAGGAAACTCCATACTGCTCCTCACAGAAATAGAGTCACCTATGTAGAAAATAATCTTACGGTTACCAAGGGGGAAAAGGGAGGAGGGGTAAATTGAGAGACTGAGATTGATATATATATATATACACACACAACTATATATAAAATAATGGGCTTCCCAGGTGGCTCAAAGAATCTGCCTGCCAATGCAGGAGATGTGGGTTCGATCCCTGGGTCATGAAGATCCCCTGGAGGAGGAAATGGCAACCCACTCCAGTATTCTTGCCTGGGAAATCCCATTGACAAGTCTAGTGGGCTACAGTCCATGGGGACTCAAAGAGTTGGACATAACTTAGTGACTAAACAACAACAACATATATAAAATAGATAACTAATAAGGGCTTATTGTATAGCATAGGAAATATGCAAGGTGGCTATGTGGTCATAGTATCAGTCCTTCATGGGCAGGATTTTCTCTAAATTGGTTACCAAGCTTGTAAGTAAATATCAAGAAGTGCATAATCTAGAGACAATCTCACTGAGTGGAGAGTGAAGTCAAGCTGTATGGCAATGCCAGATTTGCTCCTGAGTAACCACGGGATGTTTTCATGTAATCTCCCTCTGGTTCTGTGCGTCCTTCCTCTATTTCTACAACTAAATCAAAATGCTTCCATAGCTTGCAGGGACACCCTAGTCCCTCTACTTTCCATTGTTTCCTATTATGGAGTTCTTTAATCTGTCTCTCCTGCTTTTTTACTTTCTGAGTTCAGAAAGCTTGACTATCTGATTTCCTTCTCCTTTATCTCTCTTATCCTTCCAATCTGATTTTTAAATGTTTCAGTCAAGGATATTTCATTTTATTATTAGGCTTATCTTCATTTTCTTTTTTCTTGAGAGAAAAGGTTCTTTAAAAATCTACTTTATAACTTTGTTTACTTTTCTTGTTGCTTTTAATAACAAAACTTTATATATCAGATGAAGTAGGAATAATTAAATCTCTAGAGGCATATTTAGTCCTTCTTTCAGCATCTTTTCACTGAATGCTTACTTCGTGAAAGCATTTACTCCTTTAGGGAGGAAAGGTTAAAAATGCAAAAGAGGTAGTGCCTACCTGCAAGAAATTCACCAACTAATAAATAAGAAAATATGAAAACAACTGTATTATAGAAAACAAATGAATGTGATGATCAGTTCCTGAATTTCCTTTCCTTTTTTAACATCATTTTTGGACACTAAACACATTGCACATTGGGAATTCCCTGGTGGTGCAGTGGCTAAGACTCTGTGCTGCCAATGCAGGGGGTTCGATCCCTGATCCAGGAACTAGATCCTGCATGCCTCAACTAAGAGTTCTCAAGTTGTGACCAAGAGTTCACAGGCTGCCACTAAAGATTCCTCATGCCGCAACTGAAAGATCCGCACGCCACAATGACGATCAAAGATCCCCGGTACTACCAAGATCTTGAACTGACAAAATAAATAAATGCCAAAAAAGATAGTGGACCTCAGTCCAAATTCTCTCAATTGAAATACAACCTAAGAGATGAGGAAACGACAGGCACCCATCTCATCAGCGGCCCACAAATGCCTGAAGTTGAAATACTTTCTGAGAAAAGAGAACAAGGAGTACTAAATCATGATAAGTTATCTCCTCCCTAGACCATTCTCAGGACTCTCACAATCCCAAAGCACGCTTCCAAGTTATTGAAAATTCTGCCTGGGGGCGAGGGGGAAGCAAACAAACAAACAAAAAAACATGAAAAGGTTGATATATGAAAAAAAGTGAATTCTGACTGTTGGAATCTTCAATCAATAGATAAACTTTCTCCACTACACCTGGCAAGAAAATGTTCTTAGGTAGATCTTAGAGGATCATCAAATATACCTTTATTCCCACCACTAAGCCTTTTCTTCTCTCCATGCATTTATTTGTTTCTTCAGTTTTTTTTTTCCTAGACAAGTAGGCTAAACATCTCAAGTCCATCTTCAGTCCTCTTCTTACCTCACACTACTCTTTAAATTAGTCACTAACTAAAATTGATTCTGAGGCTTCCCAGGTGGCTCAGTGGTAAAGAATCCACCTACCAACCGGGAGATGCAGGTTCGATCTCTGCGTCCAGAAGATCCCTTGGAGAAGGAAATGGCAACCCACTCCAGTATTTTTGCCTGGGACATCCCATAGACAGAGGTGCCTGGAAGGCTACAGTCCATGGGGTCACAAAGAGTCGGACATGACTTAGTGACTAAACAGTAATAAAACTGATTATGCCTTAGTAATGTTCAAATTTATCACCTTCTTTGAACTGGTGAGTAGAGTTTTATTATATGGACACAACACAATTTATCCATTCTCTTGTTGGTGGCTATCAGAACTGTTTCAGGTTTTGGTGATTATTAATAGACCTGCCATGAATAAATTTATACAAATTGTATAAAAGTCTTATTGTAGATATATGCTTTTATTTATCTCGGGTAAATACATGGGGCTTATGTGATCATAAGGTAAGTAGTATGTTTTGATTTCTAAGAAACTTCCAGATTCCAAATGGTAGTACCATTTTGCAGTCCTGTTACCAATGCATGGGGATTCTACCTGCTTCACATTCTGGACAACATTTAGTGTTGTCAGGTTTTTAAAATTTAAGCCATTCTAGAAGGAAGTATAGTGATACTTTAACATTAATTTATATTTCCCTTATGAAAAATAATGTGCTATTTTTCAACTGCTTATTAGTAACATATTATATATATTCCTTTTCAAAGTATCTAATTTGCCTATTTATTATTGAGATGTTATCTTATTTTTGAATTGAAGATGTTCTTTATATAGTCTGCGTACAAGTCCTTTGTCACAATTTCTATTGTGAATATTTTTTCCTGTGCTTACCTATTTATTTTCTCAATGAACGCTTTCAATGAGCTCATGTTTATAATTTTGAATAGCAATGTATCAGTTTTTTCTTTTATGGTCTGTGTCTCCTAAGATCACTTTACCTTTATCACTTTATGAAGATATTGCATTAAGCTTCTGAATTTGCTTTGTTACTGACACTATTAGTGTATATTTCATTCCCATATAAAGTTTATTTATTTCATTCCCATACTTTTTCATGTAACTTTTTTTTAAAACAACTTTTTTTTTCAAAACAGCTCATGCCTGTTTAAAAGGTGAACAACATAAAAATGCATTAAAAATAATAATTGCTTTTTCCTACTCCATGATGCAAATCATTAATATTTAGTACATAGTTTTACATATATTTAGTTTAAATGATTTACTTGTAGACACATACAAACATGTCTTATCGATATTATTTTATATATTTGCTTAGTTATGTGTACCTTGATGGACATAGAACTATTTACTTATTTATGAACACTTAATGTGGTGTCTACCCTGTCACACATTTTGAAGTGAACAATACAATATTATTAATGATATAATATTGTATCCTGTACAGCTGATTTTAGTACTATATAATTGAGAAGTAATAACAAACATCACAGTGAAGGATTGAAGGTCTCTTTTATGCTGATTATCATCATCAGATCACCTGAATACTATTTTGAATTTTACAGATATTTATTTTTATTTTGTTTATAAAATATTTAACTATGGTTATACTTCCATTCAAGGCTAAGGCCTAAACAGTAGCCCATATTTTGAAGGACACCATGATACCTATGAAAAAAATAAGTTGTCCTGTAATATTTGAAAGTTGACAACTATGAAAATGGTGAAGGATGAAGAGAGATAACTGGTATAAAATGTAAAGAAATCTTAACCTTTCTTATAACATCTGTCTTTATAAGATAGTGAGAAGAAAGAACTTATAAATAATATAGCCATGAGCAAGTCATTCCATCTTCTTTCATAGAGATAAATGTTATAATAGATCAGCGCTCTGCCTCTATTTTATATATTCAATGTATATTTTTTCCTTCTCTATTCTTTGGGGCTGAAATTACTTTAGAGAGTAGTTGGAGAAAATTGAGAGTGTTTTGGAATGTGTAGAATAAAAGGTTCAGACTGCACCGAAACCTTTAATAACTCGTGAATTATATCATCTGTGAAATAACAATAGATGACAAACTCAGCTGTGAGGAGAATAACTGTATCTTTTTCTTTAAAAAAGAAAAAAGACAGTCTCATTCTGGAATCACATCAGCTTTAGAATTTCAACAATCTTTGTGTAGTTTTAGTGCCCCATAAAGTATATCTTAAGTACAATAAAGATAACATCATTAATACAGTCTGGGGTTCAAGACCCAGTTTCTGAAGTGTTAAATTTTGGTGGTAAATGGCAACTCACTCCAGTATTCTTGCCTGGAGAATCCCATGGACAGGGGAGCCTGGTGGACTGCAGTCCATGGGGTCGCAAAGAGTCAGACACGACTGAAGGACTAACACATCAACAACATGTTAGCAAGGAATTTAGATTGTCTATACCTAGATTGTTTTTACTAATTTACTAATTGATTATCTCTGCCATATGTAAACTAGATTTTCTGATAAAGAGGTTTCTTACTAGAAATTCATCAGGTAATATTACGAATACTGCCCACTTGATATTATTTCCTGTCACTTGATTAATAAACATCTCATACTTGAAATCTCCAAAATAGATCTATTTACAACCCAAATCAGCTTGGCAGCAGAATTCAGTGGCTCTTTAATATTTCATTTTCAGAAATGTTTCTCTTTTTATTGAGTATACAATTAAGCTTTAAAAGTCATGCATATGGATTGTTCTCTGGTAAGAGATTATAATCTTTTCCTTTAAAATTTTAATTATCAGAAATTCTAACTGCTTAAAAAATACCTGTTTGATTGGTTTATATGTCTGTGTTCAGTTTGGCAGTCAGATTGCACATATCTATTAGTAACACCCAGAAAATGAAATGTCCCAGTGAAATCTCAGGTTGAAGCAATCCAACTTCATCATGTAATACTGTAAAAATCTTAAACTTATATGTTGCAGAATTCTATTTGCTAAACATTCATTACAAACCCATGTGAGCTTGATTTTTTTTTTGACATCTCAGTCCAAATAATCTGTCTCTGTTTTGAGTCCTATTTATTTTCTCCTTGTGAAAAATGACGCCTTTTTTCTTTCTTTCATGAAGCATAAGGGTTTATGGTATGCAATTTAAGTTCTAGCTTCTACTCAACAATCTTATCAATAATTTCCCCAATTCAGTATTTTCTCTTGCTTACCTTCAAGTAGCCATCCATAAGATCTTAAAGAACAATCCAAGAGAGGTATACTATTTAGAAAATAGAGAAGTTTTATCCATTATCTTAATTAACTTGGTAAAACTACATTTATTTTCTCACGTTCCCTTGTCTTTTTTTACATGAACCTATTTCCATTTTGTCACATGTGCCCTGATTTCACTGGGTAATATTTAGTCAGTGTTATATTAATCTTTATAATGACCATTTATAACTTCATTTTGACTTAGCATTACCTAACATGCCTAAACTTCACAGTAATCACTTTAAACATCTTAATTTCTGTTTAATATTTCACATAATAGATATTGTTTAAGGAACCATTTCCCTGATGCATGCGATTTAGAGGTCCCCCAGTTTTCAGCATTATAAATTATGCTCCAATGAATAGCTTCTAATATCTATGGAGACAGACACAGTCATAGAGAATGACAATGTGGTAACATGCTAACATTTGGATAACCTGGGTGAAGGATACAGAGGAATTCTCTGAACTACTTATACAACTCTTCTATAACTTTGAATTATCTCAAAATAATGTAAAAGAGTACATTTGAAGAAGTGGAATTATTGGATCAAATGCTATACATATTTGAAAGCTTTCTTTTTATGTGGTCATTTTATATCAGTAAGTGGTACAGCAGTATGTGAATATCAGTTTCATTGCTCAATTAGCAAGTTATCTATGAATAATCCATGTATAAAAGAGATTTCTACTCTTTACTAAATGTATCAGAAATTTCTGAATTGAAGATGGGTGACTAAGGAAATGTAAAACCTGCACAGATAAGGGAGAGAGGAAAGAGACACTGCATTTAGGGAAATATCCATGTCAATTTCTTTTCCAGTTATCTTTGAAAGTAAACACAACAGAGCAAGAATGGAAATAACAGTAGGCTGTTATTGTTCTGTTTTCCTCATTGGTGAGTTTCTATCTGGCATATATGCTCTGTAAAATAATTCCATCATTGTTGGTAAGATTTGTAACACTGGTAGATGCGAAGTGGTATAATTTAATACTTAAAGCTAGAAGAAAACAGAGATTTCCCAGCCCAAATCCTACAGTTTTACAGAGAAAATTATGGACACTCAGGATTGAGGAGCATGATTAATTTACAAAACTTATCAGCAGTAGAGCCATTTCTACAACAAAGCTGTCATTTTTTAATATTTCTGGGACTTCTCCATAAACATCATAATTCTAGTAAGTATACAGAATGAAAATAGATTCTACTGGAATGTTCTTTTAGTTTTTGGTATTTCTTAGACTTAAATGAGTGGCCTACCCAAATTAACCAATCTTCTTAAGATAAATATGTAAAAATGTACACAGACAAGTGTGAATTCTGAACAAAAGTTAAATTACTATTTTATAGAACAATGTAGTTCATATTAGAAACAGTTACAACTGAAGACCTTCCTCAGAGATAACTGATTTTTCAGCAAATGTATATTGCCTGCTTATTATAAGTCTTTTGTTCTTTCTCCAGGTACTAGGAATGGGGATACAACCTTAAAGAAAACAAAATCTAACTTCCATGAAACTTACATTTCATTGAGAAATTTACATTTAAGTGAGTATCAGTTTGAAAATGAAAGTGAAAGTCGCTCAGTCATGTCCGACTCTTTGTGACCCCATGGACTGTATAGTCCATGGAATTCTCCAGGCCAGAATACTGGAGTGGGTAGCCTTTCCCTTCTCCAGGGGATCTTCCCAACCCAGGGATCAAACCCAGGTCTCCCGCATTGCAGGCTGATTCTTTACCAGCTGAGCCTCAAGGGAAGCCCAAGGATACTGGAGTGGGTGGGTAGCCTATCCCCTCTCCAGGGGATCGTCCCAAACCAGGAATTGAACTGGGGTCTGCATTGCAGGTGGATTCTTTACCAACTGAGCTATGAGGGAAGTCCCCAAGTATCAGTTTAACGTGTACTATATAAATTGTTCCTATGTGGAATCAAAATTAAATGTAAAGATGATTTCCATGCTAATTATTTTGAGTAGAAGACTATATATTTATAAGAATCACTGTGCTTGGAACCATGATTTATAAAAAAACAAGCATGATAGGAAGAGATAGAAATAGACTTTCATGATAGCCAGGTGTCATGCACTTTTAAAAAATCTTTTTAAAAATTTTATTTATTTATTTTAATTGAAGGCTAATTACTTTACAATATTGTGGTAGTTTTTGCCATCCATCGACAGGAATCAGCCACGTGTGTATATGTGTCCCCTGATGCTGATGAGGTGGACGGAACTGGAGCCTATTATACATAGTGAAGTCAGAAAGATGAACACCAGGTGTTATGCGCTATATAGCTTTACCAGTTCAGCACCAAAGAAATGCTAATTCATTTATTCATTCTTCACATTTGGCATTGTTCCTTCCATCGGGTGTTAGAAATATGGCTCACTGTCTCCTAGCCCACATAGGAGGGTATCTCCATTTGAGATCCGTGTGGGTATCTCCATTTGAGATCCTTCTAGGGACTGAATGCTTAACCCAACCAGATTGAAAACTTTGCTTAAAGCAGTCAGATTTATTTTCATACATTTTTCACCAAGTGGTGGCTTTTCCTAGAGCCTCCAGTGGTCTGCTATTACAAATAAATATGACAGTTGTCATTTTCATGTTCACATATACAAGTAAATTCATAGAATAAATTCTTACAGGAAAGATTCTGCCTTTAAAGGTCTGTTAAAGATTAATTTGATTTGATTGATAGTGTTGAGATGTTCTCCAAAGCAATTCCAGTATACACCCTGATCAAAAATATATGAAAGTGCCAGTTTCTCTATTCACTTGCCAATACTGAATGTGTTAAAACTTTGTTTTCATAAATGTTTTTTTAATTTTTATTTATACAATTATAAGTAAGGATAAATGTCTTTCACTTGATATTTGAAGAGGTCTAGAGTTCATACTTCTGGATATTTGGGCAGGTTTTGAAAAACACAGCTTTTAGCTTAAGAATTTGGAGCTGCATTCCTATTTACTTTAGCAAAAGAAACATTGTCAAATTAAAAAAAATACAGAGTTATTCATGTTAAGAGTACTCTGGGCATATCTCTCTTTGACAAAAATACTTATTTTGGATATGTGAATATTTCTATTGACTTTGGTTTCATAGAAGTGTGTGGGTGTTTTCCTTCCATGAATAAGAATGAGATTAGTTCATTTAAAAGTATTGAAAGTAGATGGTGTCTTCCATACAAAAAACCAATCTTAATTTTCTTGCTATCTTAGGCTGAATCAATAAACCAAGGCTATGGAACAATGAATGAAACCTATCCCCTGGGATTTCCCGGAGGTGATTATTTTCCGAGAGAACTGAATTCCACTTGGCACATACCTTATTTTGGAGGAGAGGAATTCTTTTGGCTTACTGAGTTAGTTGTCCCACTTTTATGAAATCTGAACCCTCATCTACAAGTAATGACTTCTGTTTAACTCTACCATATGTTATTTTGGTGGTAGACAGCTAGTCACCTAGAGGCTAAGCTAAAGTGCAGGATAGAGATGACATAGAGGTTAAATTGTAAATCTCTTAACAGAATAACATCTATAATTTAATATAATCCATCATGACATTCTTAAAGATAAACATCTGTGTCTAAAATGTATTAATTAGATTTCATGTCATTATTTATGGATTCATGAATTAATGTGGAAAATATATCAGGGTATCTATTAGCTTTGGATGGCCACTGTACTATGAAGGTAGCTTTTCAATAAAATTTAATGAGGTTTATTCAGTCACAGGAACTGTTAGGATTAAAGATAGCACTTGGATATAGTACATGACCAAGATAGCTTGGTCATGTATGTATGTGAGAGTTGGACTGTGAAGAAAGCTGAGCGCTGAAAAATTGATGCTTTTACACTGTGGTGTTGGAGAGGACTCTTGAGAGTCCCTTGGGCTGCAAGGAGATCCAACCAGTCCATCCTGAAGGAAATCAGTCCTGGGTGTTCATTGGAAGGACTGATGCTGAAGCTTAAACTCCAATACTTTGGCCACCTCATGCGAAGAGTTGACTCATTGGAAAAGACCCTGCTGCTTGGAGGGATTGGGGGCAGGAGGAGAAGGGGACGACAGAGGATGAGATGGTTGGATGGCACCACCGACTCGATGGGCATGAGTTTGAGTAAACTCCGGGAGTTAGTGATGGACAGGGAGGCCTGGCGTGCTGCGATTCATGGGGTCGCAAAGAGTCGGACACGACTGAGCGACTGAACAGAACTGAACTGAACTAAACATTATACTATGTTACTTCAATCAGGTTAGCTAGTAGGCAAAGGGGGCTAATTGCTAGCTGCTTGAACAGACGAATGCAACTGTCTTAACTTACTGTGTCTTGCAGTGCATTTCAGGAACCTATAGCTTTGAAACTGGGACAGATAATCATAGTGATTTTTTCTTTTATTAGTTATCTGAGTGATGATGTACTTGGATTCTTTTCACAAAGTGAAAGGGAATTTGCTTTGGTTGAGGTTCTTCTACATAACTACCATGCTATATATAACCATATTTTAATACTCATTTTAAATCTCTGAAGTAATCATGGAGAAAAAGTGAAGTGAAAGTGTTAGTCTCTTGGTCATGTCTGACTCTTTACCACCCATGGACTGTAGCCCACCAGGCTCCTCTGTCAATGGGATTCTCCAGGCAAGAATACTGTAGTGGGTAACCATTTCCTTCTCCAGGGGATCTTCCTGACCCAGGGGTTGAACTGAGGTCTCCTATACTGCAGGCAGATTCTTTACCATCTGAGCTATCAGGGAAGCCCAAACACAGAAAAATTGAGGCTTATCAGCTTGCCCAAGGGTGGCAAGTGTTCTAAGTGCAGTTCTAAATTCAGAGATCCCCACCATGCCCATGGTCAATATAAGGTTAACCAAAATATAACCATTTTGTTTTAGAGAGACAAACATTATAAAAGGGTTTAACTCTTCTGTTTATGACCCAGATCTAAAACACAATAAAGTTTTTAATTATTTGTATCAAATCTAAAAAAAAAAATAAAGTTTTCACTATTTTCTATTTTTAAGTCATTTTAACTTGAGTTCTCTAAAGGGAAAAATGTGACAAAATCTCAAGATTTTAGGAAATACAGAAGCAATGATTTTGTGACTCTGCCTTTTCCCGCCAGAGTGGACCTAGTTTTCAGAACCAAAATATCATTAGTTTACCAGTGGGAGATTTGGGAAACTGTTTAGGTAACAGAATAGGTTATTTTGACTCATGTCTCCATTATTCCATTTCAGGTATGCCTCAGGTCAAACACATTCTTTTGAAACACACTCTCTCAAATAAAAGCCCTTTCTAGAATACCCAAAGAAGAATCTGAAAGTATTTCCCTAAAACCAGTACCAAGGAGATGCTATATTCTGGTTAGAATATGTGTTCATGAATTGAAATGGGCTGAAATCATTTGAATGGGCTGAACTCAAACATTAAGCATGTTATTTTGAGAAGTATAAAAAATTACAAGCAAAGGGATTAACATTTTTCAGGCAATTAGACTTTGAGCTTAATTTAGTTTTATGAATTTAAAAGAAAGAGATACTTAGAGATTTAAAAAAATGACCTCATCCTTCGCATTAAAAAATGAGTAAAGCAATCCAGTTCCACCATGGTAAGCTCTGGAGATAGGACTCATGACCTCAGTTATGAAATATCCACAATAAATATAGCTTTTCCTGTGCATTCTCAGTCTATTGCCTTTAACAAGAATTAAGTGCTCTGTACTTTTTATGATGTGATTTCTTTTGCGCTATGACTCCTGGTGATCTTGTGTGAAACTTACAGGATTTAAGCTATGTTAAACTATGTTAAGTAGTCAAAATGAAGTCACAGTACCAATGTGAACTTCTATATTAGTTGTTGTCTGCAATAGGACTATGAATGTCCTAGACCAGTGAACTAAGAGTATTATTTTAGGTGAGTTTGATGGGTCATGTAATGTCACAGAAACAGAAGGAGCAAATCATAGATCCCTTCCCCTGAGGTAAACCATTACCCCTTTAGAAGGAGCTTCAAAGAGTTGCAGAAAAGGAAAGGTTTTTAGAGTGGGAGGGACAGGGAAGTCATAAGCAAAAAAAAAGAGGATTATTTCAGTAAGGTCATCTTCCTTTGGGGGAAGGCAAGGGTGTAGTGAGAGGAAATTCCAGACTAAATAGTTAAGATTACCTTCTTAGAAGATGCTGAAACTATAATTAGGTTAGGTATTAAGTCTTGCTTTACTGACCTAGGGCTTAGCATCAGTGATTCCATTTTGGCCTGTTTCTTTTTTTAACACTTGTATATCCAGTTGAATAGTGTGTCCTATATTGTTGAAAACAAAGCAGCTAATGGTGTGTAAATCTTTGTTCATTTCATGAACAATCACTTCAGATGAGAATTCCTTGAAACTAAATTGTTTGAAGTGTCTTCTATTATCATTAATTTTCATCTTAGCATTTTGTTTTCTGCTGACTTATACCTGATAATTCCCCAAATGAGAATCCAGTTGACTAAGGAATCAGCTTTATCAGAAACAAGTCAAAATTCAGAAGACAATGTTATACATGTGGATTATTTGGCATGAATCTTCTATATCAGAAAGAAATATCTGTCAGTAATAAAGGGAATCCCACAAGGAAATGAAAGCTGGCCATTTCACAACAGTATTTCTCTCCCTCTACCTCTCCCTTGTGCTTACTCTACTGACCTCTTTTCCTCTTCCTCTCCCTCCATGACCCAGCTGTCTCCTTGATTCTTCTTTGTCCAGTGACTATGCTGTTTTTTAAAAAGAGTACAAATGCACAATAAAAATTATTTTCTGAAATCAATATAGTAAAAGCTTCATGTCAATGAAATACATCCTATGATGTGATAAAATGTATTTCTTATTCATAAATTCATTTAACCATCCTTAGTGACTATGTATTTTTCCATTCCAAGACAAATATTCAGTTTTTCAAAAAATTCAATATTTGGGGTTCTTATGTAATTCCATGCTGATTTGTTAAGAGAGACACAGAAAATACATAATTTATAATAGACTTTCCTATCTTCTTTAATTTCAAAAGTTTTCAAAGCGGTTTTTTCCCTGTCACTCTTTAAATATCCCAGTACCATATTGGAAAAAAACCACAATTAATCTATGAAGCATGGAACTACAGCTTGGATTAATAAACAAACCTGGTATAGAAAAGTGAATATGATTATTCTTTATGTTTTAAAATTGAGATATGCAGCTATGTCCATAGAAACAATTTCTGGACTTACACACAAGTAGCATTTATTTAATAGTGGCTCTCTTTAAGAGATTCAAGAGTGTGGGATTGTGGAAGACTTTAACTTCTCACTATATACTTCTTTGAACATGTATCATATCTAATGATGTGTATGTATAACTGTTTTTTTTAAACATCAAAGAGGCTAGTGAAATTATAGGCCAAATAAATATAATATGAAGAATATTAAACTTGTGGTTGACAACAGTAAAACATTGCATTATAAATCCAGGACTTTGTATGTATCCTCTATAAAAAGGAAGCTTGATCTTAAACTAGATACTCAGGATTCTTGAGACAGTTTTTTTTTTTTTTTAATTGAAGGATAATTGCTTTACAATATTGTATAGATTTCTGCCATACATCAGTATGAATCAGCCATAGGGGTAATATGTCTCCCCCTCTCTTGGCCCTCCCTCCCACCTCCCATCCCATCCCACCCCTCTAGCTTGTCATAGAGCACCAGTTTGAGCTTCCTGAACCATACAGCATGTTCCCACTGGCTATTTGTTTTACACACAGCAGTGTATATGTTTCCATGCTACTCTCTACATTCATCGCACCCAGTTCTTTCCCCCCAAGTTCACAAGTCTGTTCTCTATGTCTGCATCTCCATTGCTGCCCTGCAAAGAGATTCATCAGTACCATCTTTCTAGATTCCATATATATGTGTTAATATATGATATTTGTTTTTCTCTGACTTACTTCACTCTGTGTAATAGGCTCTACGTTCATCCACCTCATTAGAACTAACTCAAATGTGGTCCTTGTATGGCTGAATAATATTCCATTGTATATATATATACCACAGCTTCTTTATCCATTCATTTGCTGATGGACATCTAGGTTGCTTTAATGTCCTTAGCTATTGTAAACATTGTTGCAATGAACACTGAGGTAAATGTGTTTTTTTCAATTATGGTTTTCTCAGGGTATATGCCCAGTACTGGGATTGTTAGGTCCCATGGCAGTTTTATTCTTAGTTTTTTAAGGAATCTCCATGCTATCTTCCTTGGGGCAAGTTTTAGAATGACTGACTAGAACTGGATATATTAGAGCTCAGAAAAATTGCTTGGTGACAGGAAAGAATGACCAGTTACTAAATGTGTGTTTGCTCAGGCCACGGCAGCCAGGGAAGGTCAGTCGGTTGCACGGAATCATGGAATTAAGCAATCTCTTTTTCTCCCTGCCATCACTGAGTAAATGCTGAGTTTCTGCCTCTGGTCCTCTTGGCAGGCCCTGTGTCTCCTGCCCAGGCATAGCAGTCAGAGGTTGCTTGGTCACATAGAAGTCTCCACTCTCCCTCTTTTGAGGCCCCAGAGCTCACTGTATGGATGTGTAGATCCGTTGTTAACAGTCTGGGCCCTGGTCCCTGCCAGGGCTGTGGCATAGCTGTCATCTCCTGCCAGCACCTTCACCAGGGATAAGGTGGCTGGATTTCTCAATGGCAATATTGAAAAGGGAGAAATGCAATTTTCTTCTGTTTTTAAGGAGGTAGTTTTATTTACAGATTTTATTTATAATTAGCTTTTGTTTTTTCCTACTTAAAATATTAGAAATACTTTCTGAGAATCTCACCCTGATGCTCAATCTCTTTCTTTAAACTAATTAATTTTTAATTGGATTATAATTAGACAATGTTTTGACTTTCCCTATTAGGTCTAGACCAGAACAGAATTCACAAAACAATGCAGATGACACCAAGTAGGAAGAACTCAAAATCTTTGTTCCTTCTGACATCATTCCCTTTCCTACCTCTACACACAAACTGAACTTGCATACCAAGAAATCCTTTTCTTCTCAGCTTCAATTATATACTACCTCAAGAGGCTAGAGGTGAACTTGAATGCGTGGTGTGTCACTCTCGAAATGTGCTATCAGCTTTAATAAATCTCTCAGTTCAAGAAGATTTATTGCACTTTTCTAAAAATAAAATGGCAGCCCTTTTATCTACACAAATAGAATGGATCATATCAACAATTACTATGGCTTCGGTGACTACCTGATATTCCCCAAAACCATAACCGTTTTTATGAAGACCAAAGCAGAAGGCTACTTATCTAAAAATAACAAGACATCCCACATTCAGCATTGGGCGTCTTGGAATCACTATTTTCCCACAACACAGTAGTAGTTGAAAGTGTAAGACTAAGGAGGCATAGGGTCTGAATTCTGGTTTCTTCATTTGCTGGCTGCATAATCTAGTGAAAGTAAGTTATCAAATTTCTTTGGGTCTCACTTCTCAACATCTAAGAGTTGGTGTGAAAAAAAAATAATGATTGTGAACTGTTTAGAACACACTACTAGGCACTTCAGTCTAATTTTCAGTCACTCACGCATGTCTGACTCTTTGTGATCCCATGAACTGCAGTATGCCAGGCCTGCCTGTCCATCACCAACTACTGGAGTTTACCCAAACTCATGTCCATTGAGTCGGTGATGCCATCCAACCATCTCATCCTCTGCTGTCCCCTTCTTCTCCCGCCTTCAATCTTTCCTAGCATCAGGGTCTTTTCCAATAAGTCAGTTCTTCATATCAGGTGGCCAAAGTATTGGACTTTCAGCTTCAGCAACAGTCCTTGCAAAGAATATTCATGACTGATTTCTTTTAGGATGGACTGGTTGGATCTCCTTGCAGTCCAAGGGACTACCAAGAGTCTCCAACACCACAGTTCAAAAGCATTAATTCTTCAGTGCTCCACTTTCTTTATAGTCCAAATCTCACATCCATACATGACCACTGGAAAAACCATAGCTTTGACTAGACAGATGTTTGTTGGCAAAGTAATGTCTCTGCTTTTTAATAATCTGTCTAGGTTGCTCGTAACTTTTCCTCTAAGGAACAAGCATCTTTTAATTTCATGGCTACAGTCACCATCTGCAGTGATTTGGGAGCCCCCAAAAATAAAGTCTCTCACTGTTTCCACTGTTTCCCCACCTATCTGTCATGAAGTAATGGGACCAGATGCCATGATCTTAGTTTTCTGAATGTTGAGCTTTAAGCCAACTTTTTCACTCTCCTCTTTCACCTTCACCGAGAGGCTCTTTAGTTCTTTGCTTTCTGCCATGAGGGTGGTGTCATCTGCATATATGAGAAATTTTCCCGGAAATCTTGATCCAGCTTGTGTTTCATCCAGCCCAGCATTTCTCATTATGTACTCTGCATATAAGTAAGCAGGGTGACAATATACAGCCTTGATGTACTCCTTTCCTGATATGGAACCAGTCTCTTGTTCCTTGTCCAGTTTTAACTTTTGCTTCCTGACCTGTGTACAGATTCCTCAGGAGGCAGGTCAGGTGGTCTGGTATGCCCATCTCTTTCAGAATTTTCGATAGCTTGTTGTGATCCACGCATTCAAAGACTTTGCCATATTCAATAAAGCAGAAATAGATGTTTTTCTGGAACTCTCTTGCTTTTTCGATGATCCAACAGATGTTAGCAACTTGATCTCTGGTACCTCTGCCTTTTCTAAAACCAGATTGAACATCTGGACATTCACAATTCACGTCCTATTGAAGCCTGGCTTGGAGAATTTTCAGCATTACTTTGCTAACGTGGGATGAGTACCATTGTTGATAGTTTGAGCATTCTTTGGCATTGCCTTTCTTTGGGACTGCAAGGAAAACTGACCTTTTCCAGTCCTGTGGCCACTGCTGAGGTTTCCAGATTTGCTGGCATATTGAGTGTAGCACTTTCAGAGCATCAGCTTTTAGGATTTGAAATAGCTCAATTGGAATCCATCACCTCCACTAGCTTTGTTTGTAGTGATGCTTCCTAAGACCCACTTGACTTCGCATTCCCAGGATGTCTGGCTCTAGGTGAGTGATCACACCATCATGATTATCTGGATCATAAAGATCTTTTTTGTATAGCTCTTCTGTGTAGTCTTTCCACCGCTTCTTAATATCTTGGCACTTAGCAAGACATTTACAAACACATAGAACTTGAATGATTATTATTTTTTCTTAACTTCATGAATGGTACCACCTTATACAGGTTGCCATATTCAGAAATATTTGAATATTATAAAAATCCTTCCTTCCAGCTTCTAAACTCAATCCATTGCAATGGACACTAGAGCCTGTTGTGCCTCTTACTAGCTGTGAGAGTTTAGGCAAGGTCATTAACCCCTATGAATTTTATTTTCTTCTACTATAAACAAGATATAATAATACCTGGCTCAAAGAATGGCTGTATTACATGAGATATTATATGTAAAATACCTGTTACAAAACAAACCCTATATTAGTAATAATAAACCTGTAACATAATACATGGCAGGCTTCCCAGGTTGTGTTAGTCATAAAGTATCCTCCTGCCAATGCAGGAAATGCAAGAGGCATGGGTTCAGTCCCTGGATTGGGAAGATCCCCTGGAGGAGGAAATGCAACCCACTCCAGTATTCTTGACAGAGTTACACTTTTTATGTAATATCAGTTATTTGTAGTTAATTCATTAATTTTATACCTTAATTTGTTATGGTTAAGAAATAACTATTATAGAACTAATAATTACAATATAATCATAATATAAAACATTACCTGTCTTTTCGATGATAATATTACTACTATAGAAAATTTTATTTATACTGGTTTTGTGGGAATAACATTTTAATCACATTCAACTTCTCTCATTAATAGTGATGTTCAGATTTTGTGTTTCATCATGCTGCTTTTCAACAGCAAATTATAGAGAAGAGATAGAAGGAAAATAAAGCAAGAATGAGCAAGAATTGCAAAAATGCTGTGTAGAGATAGGTCTTGCAGGGTGAAAGCAATTAACAGCCATATGGTCAGAGAGTTAGTTGTTTAGCCCACAGAGGTGTACAAATGGAAATACAGAGATCATTCCAGATGTGTGAATGGAAGAAAAAGTATGATTAAATCATAAGAAAAAGAAAAGCCCAAAGTAGAAGAAGCTATCATTCACTACATTTTGAAATATGAGGGTCATGGTATAAACACTGAGAGAAAGAGAAAACGTACAGCCCTAGATGCCAACATATAGGAAGTATACAAAGAAAAAGGGAAATATTTGAAGGACTAAGTGAAGTAGTAAAAAATAAAAGTCCTATAAATAGAAATTATAGAACATTGATATAAGGGAAATTTGTAGGGAAATTGATTACCCAGGAACTGTTTGTGTCTGTGACTTATAATAATGGTGAATCATAGGAAAATAGACAGGGATGGATTTACATTTAATTTACAAAATATTATTTAAAAACATGAAATTTACATGTGAAAACATTATCATAAGCCTGACTCAGGGAGGGGATACAATGATTTTATCATATTCTATCCTCAGAGTGGCTGCACCAAGTTAATTAGCACCAATAAGTAATGACTGTGTGGATCACAAGAAACTGTGGAAAATTCTTAAAGAGATGGGAATACCAGACTACCTGACCAGCCTCCTGAGAAATCTGTATGCAGGTCAGGAAGCAAGAGTTAGAACTGGACATAGAACAACAGACTGGTTCCACATCAGGTAAGGAGTATGTCAAGGCTGTATACTGTCACTCTGTTTACTTAACTTATATGCAGAGTACATCATACGAAATGCCAGGCTGGATGAAGCTCAAGCTGGAATCAAGATTGCCAGGAGAAATATCAGTAATCTCAGATATGCACATGACACCACCCTTATGGCAGAAAGTGAAGAAGAACTATAGAGCCTCTTGATGAAAGTGAAAGGAGAGTGAAAAAGTTGGCTTAAAGCTCAACATTCAGAAAACTAAGATCATGGCATCTGGCCCCATCACTTCATGGCAAATGGGGAAAAAATGAAAACAGTGACAGACTTTATTTTTTTGGGCTCCCAAATCACTGCAGATGGTGACGGCAGCCATAAAATTAAAAGATGTTTGCTCCTTGAAGGAAAAGTTATGACCAACACATACAGCATATTAAAAAACAAAGACATTACTTTACCAACAAAGGTCCATCTAGGCAAAGCTTTGGTTTTTCCAGTAGTCATGTATGGATGTGAGAGTTGGACTATAAAGAAAGCCGAGCACTGAAGAATTGATGCTTTTGAACTGTGGTGTTGATGAAGACTTTTGAGAGTCCCTTGGACTTCAAAGAGATCCAACCAGTCAATCCTAAGGAAAATCAGTCCTGAATATTCATTGGAAGGGCTGATGCTGAAGCTGAAACTCCAATACTCTGGCCACCTGATACGAAGAACTGACTCATTGGAAAAGACCCTGATGCTGGGAACGATTGAAGGCGGGAGGAGACAGGGACGACAGAGGATAAGATGGTTGGATAGCATCACCAACTCAACTGACGTGAGTTTGAGTAAGCTCTGGGAGTTGGTGATGGACAGGGAGGCCTGACGTGCTGCAGTCCATGGGGTCACAAAGAATCGGACATGACTGAGCGAATGAAGTGAACTGAAGTAATGATTCATTGATGATACTTATTATATTGATACCAGGTCAAATTTTATGAAAACAAAACTAACAGAAATCAATATTAGGTCCTGCATATCACAAGATCAAGTGTAGACATACAGAACTGTAGAAAGGTTTAGGAGAAACTTAACTGCAAAGAACACTGTAGTTGAATGAACTTCAGGACGTATTGACATATTTATGGAATGCATAATTTTTATAGGAGAAGGCAATGGCAACCCACTCCAGCACTCTTGCCTGGAAAATACCATGGGCAGAGGAGCCTGGTGGGCTGAAGTCCATGAGTCGCAAAGAGTCGGACACGACTGAGCGACTTCACTTTCACTTCATTTTTATAATCACTTCTATTTGTGATTCAAATTCAAGAAAACAAGAAAGTTGGAAAAAGTATTGACCTCCCTGTATCACTGATTCTCAGGCTTTCCATTTATGTGGATTTCCAATAATAATTTAGTTTAGATGTAAGCTGATTCATACTTTCTTGGTAACAGCTGGAGTGGCACTGGCTTTTTTTCTAACATCAGCCCAAATATTTCTTAAAAAGTTCACATACATCACTGTATCGTAAAGAATTCAGTATTAGCCCTGACCTTATATATATTGGCATAGCTATTTATTCAGTCCTGAGAATCATCAGGCATGTTGATGGTGTTCAGCTGAGATGCACTGTGGCTCTCTCCACACACAGCAGAGCTGAGTTTGCTGGGATTGGTGCCGGTTCATCTCTGTCACAAATGACAGATTCTCTCATTCCCTTTTGACTTTGCCTTTTATCCTTATAATTAGGACTGCTTTGATTTTGTTTGGCGACTCACCATCCATGGAAAAGGAGGGCAAGCCCAGGAAATGGGTGCTCTCACAATTTCACAGTGTCCTTGATTAAACTCCCGTTCAATTCCGAGAGTTTTAATCAAGGTAATTATCTGACTGAGGGTGTCTGCATGTGCATGCACTCCTCTGGTGGGTCCCTCCGACAGCTGGAAGGTGCCTTGGATGTGGCGGCTCTCCATAATGGGCCCACTGTGGAGGAGCAATGTGCGTGGATCAGTGGCTCTTTTTAGCGTAGTCCTGAGTGTATGTCTATATTGATTTGTTTTTAAAACCTTCCAAATATGTGCAAAGCAGGCTGCTTATTTTGTGCCAGAAGACTAGATTAGGTAATTTGTGATAATGCTGCATTCAACCCTTTAATATATTTCTCCATAATTCTCACACCAGAGTGCATGAATTACTTATCTAGTGCACTCACTACCTTCCCCAAAATACAATAGGAAATTAAATCCAGAGAAAGGACAGAGGGCATCAGTCATTTTGTGCCATTTCAGGTTTACCAAATGCTACATGTTTTAACTTTGTTAATTAGCCAACAGTGCAGAAAATACAAATTAAAATAAATTGTAATGTTAGAAATGTTGCTGTCAAGGAAATATAAATTTCTATTAGTCAAAATAATTTTGGGATCTAATGTTGCATATAACTACTAAGCTTAGCATTTTGTTTGGTTACACTGTTTTGTCCAAGAAAGTTCATCTGGAGTTGGGGGTCTAAAGATTTTCTTAGAAATAATCCAGTCTTCTCCCTTTGGTTTATACCTCATGCATGAATGTATCTAACCAGAGCTATTATCTCTTTCTGTTTTCCATTTCTTTCCATCAAGGCCTTCAGTGTGTGGATGGAGGCTAGATGAGAATCCTTTAGTCATGACCTTTAGGAGAGAAAGGGCTTGGAGAGCCTCCAAACCAGCATTTTAGTTTCTGCATTTCAGTTTGTGATTTTATTTTTTAATTGCCTAAACTCATTCATAATAATATAATTCTAGTGAACAACTATGGAAATTTCCCATTAACTTCAAGTTTTTGGTATGAGTTACAAAGAACGGTTCTGTGAAGACCTACAAGACCTTCTAGAATTAACACCCAAAAAAGATGTCCTCTTCATTACAGGGGACTGGAATGCAAAAGTAGGAAGTCAAGAGCTACCTGGAGTAACAGGCAAATTTGGCCTTGGGGTATGAAACAAAGCAGGGCAAAGGCTAACAGAATTTTGCCAAGAGAACGCACTGGTCATAGCAAATACCGTCTTTCAACAACACAAGAAAAGACTCTGCACATGGACATCACCAGATAGTCAATATTGAAATCAGATTGATTATATTCTTTGCAGCCAAAGATGGAGAAGCTCTATACAGTCAGCAAAAACAAGACCAGGAGCTGACTGTGGCTCAGATCATGAACTCCTTATTGCTAAATTCAGACTGAAATTGAAGAAAGTAGAGAAAACCACCAGATCATTCATATATGAACTAAATAAAATCCCTTACCATTAGATCTGATAGACAGAATGCCTGAAGAACTGTGGATGGAGGCTCATGGCATTGTACAGGAGGCAGTGATCAAGACCATCTCCAAGAAAAAGAAATGCAAAAAATGCAAAATGGTTGTCTGAGGAGGCCTTACAAATATCTGAGAAAAGAAGAGAAGCTAAAGGCAAAGGGGAAAAAGGAAAGATACACCCATTTGAATGCAGACTTCCAAAGAATAGCAAGGAGAGGTAAGAAAGCCTTCCTCAGCGATCAATGCGAAGAAATAGAGGAAAACAATAGAATGGGAAAAATAGAGATCTCTTCAAGAAAATTAGAGATACCAAGGGAACATTTCATACAAAGATGGGCTCAATAAAGGAGAGAAATGGTATGTACCTAACCAGAAGCAGAAGACATTAAGAAGATGTAGTAAGAATACACAGAAGAACTACACAAAAAAGGTTTTCATGACCCAGATAACCATGATGGTGTGATCACTCACGTAGAGCCAGACATCCTGGAATGCGAAGTCAAGTGGGCAGCATCACTACGAACAAAGCTAGCGGAGGTGATGCAATTCCAGGTGAGCTATTTCAAATCCTGAAAGATGATGCTGTGAAAGTGCTACACTCAATATGCCAGCAAATCTGGAAACCTCAGCAGTGGCCACAGGACTGGAAAAGGTCAGTTTTCCTTCCAGTCCCAAAGAAAGGCAATGCCAATTGTACTCATCTCACATGCTAGCAAAGTAATGCTCAAAATTTTCCAAGCCAGGCTTCATTAGTAAATGAACCGTGAACTTCCTGATGTTCCAGCTGTATTTAGAAAAGGCAGAGGAATCAGAGATCAAATTGCCAACATCTGCTGGATCTTCAAAAAAGAAAGAGAGTTCCAGAAAAACATCTACTTTTGCTTTATTGACTATGCCAAAGCCTTTAACTGTGTGGATCACAACAAACTGTGGAAAATTCTTTAAGAGATGGGATACCAGACCCCCTGACCTGCCTCCTGAGAAATCTGTATGCAGAAATCTTTTGCAGAAATCTAACTGCAGAAGCAACAGTTAGCACTGGACATGGAACAAGAGACTGTTCCACATCAGGAAAGGAGTACCTCAAGGCTGTGTATTGTCACTCTGCTTATTTAACTCATATGCAGAGAACATCATGCAAAATGCCGGGCTGGATGAAGCACAAGCTGGAATCAAGATTACAGGGAGAAATATCGATAACCTCAGATATGCAGATGACACCACCCTTATGGCAGAAAGCGAAGAAGAACTAAAGAGCCTCTTGATGAAAGTGAAAGAGTAGAGTGAACAAGTTGGCTTAAAGCTCAACATTCAGAAAACTAAGATCATGGAATTCGGTCCCGTCACTTCATGGCAAATAGATGGGGAAACAACGGAAACAGTGTCAGACTTTATTTTTTTGAGCTCCACAATCACTGCAGATGGTGACTATAGCCATGAAATTAAAAGATGCTTGCTCCTTTGAAGAAAAGTTATGACTAACCTAGACAGCATATTAAAAAGTAGAGACGTTACTCTGCCAACAAATGTCCGTCTAGTCAAACCTTGGTTTTTCCAGTAGTCATCGATTATCAATGTGAGACTTGAACTATAAAGAAAGCTTAGTACTGAAGAATTGATGCTTTTGAACTGTGGTGTTGCAGAAGAGTCTTGAGAGTCCCTTGGACTGCAAGGAGATCCAACCTGTCCATCCTAAAGGAGATCAGTCCTGGGTGTTCATTGGAAGGACTGATGGTGAAACTGAAAATCCAGTACTTTGGCCACCTCATGCGAAGAGCTGACTCATTGGAAAAGACCCTGATGCTGGGTGAAGGTGGGAGGAGAAGGGGACGGCAGAGGATGAGATGGTTGGATGGCATCTCCGACTCTATGGACATGAATTTGAGTAGACTCTGGGAGTTGGTCATGGAAAAGGAATCCTGGCATGTCACAGTCCATGGGGTCACAAAGAGTAGGACAGGACTGAGTGACTGAACTGAAGTAACACAGATTATAAGCCAAATATTTTAAGTCACTCAGGTATAATATCTAATAGCATAATGTTAATTAAATAAAACATCCAAAATATCCATACATATAAAATTATATTATCTCTTCCACTTGTTAATTCACATTAAATAAATATGTAAGAAAAATAGTTTTGATGACAAAGAAATGTAAAGGCTCTATTTTATATTTTTGTATTTAGATGAAATATGCTTTTATAAAAATGAATAAAAACTGCTCTCATGTCCTCATGTTTGGAATTCTTAAGCAATTAAAACATGACTTCCATACGTTGTTTTAGATAACAAAATAATAAAGACCATGCTACGTACTTTTTTGCAAGTGTTTCTCCTGTAAAGACATATTACCAGTATGAATAATTTTGAATTCTAATTTCCAATTTTATTTATAATGTATTTATTTCTCATATATGAAAATCACAACAGAAAAGAAATGTTACTAAGTATATTTTTCAACATTTTCTTGCTGTGCCATGTAGGAATTTGCTAAGATGAATTCAGTTGGGTCTGGCAAAAATTATTTTGACATAAATTTTCCATGGGGTATCTTTCCTATATTTTTATCTAACTTGTTGCTTTTCAATATTTGAGTTCCTCATGCTACCTTCTTTAAAATAGTTATCTATATTCCAGAACAAATATATGTGGCTAAAATCAAACATTTCAAAATTATGTAACAGACTAAATAATAAGGCGGAAAGACAGGAGATGTGTACGAGAGTAGCAGTTTCTGCAAACAGGAAGATAAAAGTGTCTGGAATAAGGGGAACTCTTGATTATTTTTAATTTGAAATAAAATATTCTTAATTTCAAACAGATGTTGCAGAATATTAGCTATCATCAATTTTGAGTGGTCAGGATAAATATCTAAAAAAACTTAAGTGTCTATAACATTTGAGAGGATAAAGAGGATGTGATTACATTGAATCTATAAAATGAAATATCACTCAGCCATAAAAAGAATGAAATACTGCTATTTGGCAGCAAAGTAGCTAGTCCTAGAGAATATTATCCTTACTGAAATAAGTCAGAGAAAGACAAATAATGTATGATATCACTTATGGTAGGAATCTAAACAATAAAACAAACATGTAAATGCAAAACAGTAATAGATTCACAGACATAGAAGACAAGCTTTTGGTTGTCAAATGGTAGAGGGGAGAAGGCAGAGGGGAGGGGCAAATTAGGGGTGAGGGACTGGAAGAAGCAAACTAATATGTATAAAATAGATAAGCAACAGAATACGTTGTATAGTACAGGAAATTATAGCCATTATCTTGTGATAACTTAAGGGAGTATAATCTGTAAAAAATACTGAATCACTATGCTGTATACCTAATAATGTTGTAAATATTATTGTGCTGTAAATTTGTAATAATATTGTAAATTGTAAATTTGTAATAATATTGTAAATATTATTGTGTAAATAATATTGTGCTATATACCTAGTAATATTATAAATTGTAAATTTATAAATTTGTAATAATATTGTAAATATTACTGTGTAAATAATACTGTGTTGTATACCTAGTAATATTGTAAATCAACTGTACTTCAACTAAAAAAAAAAAGAAAAAATACCATATGATTTGACTTGTGTGGAATATAAAGAACAGATAATCCAAAATAAATGAACAAATTAAACAAAAACACACCATAACAGAGCCCATAATAATGGTCAACAAAGGGGAAGAGGCTCAGTTCAGTGGCTCAGTCGTGTCCTACTCTTTGTGACCCCATGAGCTGCAGTACACCAGGCCTCCCTGTCTAACACCAACTCCCAGAGCCTACTCAAACTCATGTCCATTGAGTCGGTGATGCCATCCAACCATCTCATTCTCTGTCATCCCCTTCTCCTCCTGCCCTCAGGGTTCCGAGCATCAGGGTCTTTTCAAATGAGTCAGCTCTTTGCATCAGGTGGCCAAAGTATTGGAGTTTCAGCTTCAGCACCAGTCCTTACAATGAACACCCAGGACTGATCTCCTTTAGGATGGACTGGTTGGATCTCCTTGCAGTCCAAAGGACTCTTAAGAGCCTTCCCCAACACCACAGTTCAAAAGCATTAATTCTTCGGCACTCAGCTTTCTTTATAGTCCAACTCTCACATCCATACATGACCACTGGAAAAACCATAGCCTTGACTAGACAGACCTTTGTTGGCAAAGTAATGTCTCTGCTTTTTAATATGCTATCTAGGTTGGTCATAACTTTCCTTCCAAGGAGTAAGCGTCTTTTAATTTCATGGCTGCAATCACCATCTGCATTGATTTTGGAGCCCCCCAAAATGAAATCTCTCAGTTTCCACTGTTTCCCCACCTATTTGCCATGAAGTGATGGGACCAGATGCCATGATATTAGTTTTCTGAATGTTAAGCTTTAAGCCAATTTTTTCACTCTCTTCTTTCAACTTTCATCAAGAGGCTCTTAGTTCTTGTTCACTTTCTGCCATTCAGGGCAGTACAAAATATGTGAAGGGGATCAGCTGTATTGTGGTGGTTGAAAACTGAATTTTTGATGGTCAGCACACTGTAGGGTCTTTGGAAAAGAAATATAGTTGTACATTTGAAACTTATATAATATTGTAAACCAATATTGCCTCAATTAAAAACAATACAAAATAGCCAAGAGTCAGAAACAACCCAAATATCCATAACGGATAAAAGGATAAATGTGATATAGCCATGCAAAAGAAAACTACTCAGCAATAAAAAAAAAAAAAAATGAAATACAAATGCATGCTACAGCATGGATGAACCTTGAAAATACTATCCTAAGGAAAAGAAGACAGTCATAAAAGATCATGTATGAATTCATTTGTAAGATATGAGAAAATAGTCAAATCTATAGAGACAGGGGGTAGATTAGCAGTTGCCAGAGGCTTGCGGAAAGCAAGTATGGGGAATGACTTCTCATGGGTCCATTTCTTTCAGGAGTGATAAAGACATTATAAAATCAGTAGTGAAATTAGCGCAATTTTCTGAATCTACCAAAAACTATTGAATTGTACATATTAAATGGCTAAATTGCATTGGTTATGAATTATATTTCAATAAAGCCACTTTAAGAAACAAAAAATATAGGCACACACACAAAAAACCTGATTCATTTTGCTTTGAAAATCTACCTGACAGGTTTTTGTTCCTCTTGACTCTAAGAAAATGGTCATGTTACTTTACATTTGTGTGTTCACTGTATTACTCTATTTTATAGTATAATTATAAAGATTGAAAGAGGTAATATTTGGAAATTGATAAGCCCAGTACCTGATCCAAGTAACAAATCAAGATATTAGTTCCTTATCCTCCTCCTATTCTTATCTCATTGTTTCACTATTATGTTTACAAAATTTTCTATGTCTCTGTGGATTTTTTTCCTCCAATTCCTCCATATGGCTTTCAATATCTCCCTATTACTATTTCACAGTTCATGCCAGGTGGCTGCTAATTATCTTCTACCAATCACCTTGACAATATTCTCCATGAGCATTCCAACAGTGATTGCAAAACTCACTTTCTTTATACACAGCCCAGTGAATCAGAATACTTTAAAGACTAGTATGTTTTTTGTGCAGTAATAAAAAAGAAATTACAATTCAGAAGTTGATTTTTTATGTGCTCCAAACCAACAATTTTTCAAGCACCCAACCATTTAACTTGGCATTTTTCCTTTTTCACAACAGAGAGTGTTGGTAATGCTTGAGGAACATATATTTTATTATAAAGGAAAATATAAGAATGGAATAAGGGAAGTTTTCATCAGAGAGTCAGTGTAACACCAGGATGATTCTTTTTCACCATTGAAAGGCATGTTTTATGTATTAATTAAAAATAAACTGGTACACTCTACTCTGTATAATTTTTACTAAAATTATTTAATAATAATGCACAAAACTAAAACCATTCACATTACAGACTACTAGAAAAGTACTCTTATGTTTTAGTGGTGATCTCAAAGAGGGATATCTTTCCTTCTCTCTTATTTGAGAATTTTCAAATTTTCTATAACTGAGCATGTGTTACTTATGTACAAGAAAAAAATATGTGAACATTTAGAATAAGAAGATGGGTAGTATCTTATATAACTTGTATTTAAACATATTTGTACACACAAATAATTGAGGTGTCAATAGTCAGGGGGACTTATTACAGTGAATATAGTTGAATGTGAGTGCCAATGTCAGCAGCTTTTTGTAGATACTCCCCACAAATCTATGAGACATGCAGTGACAATTCTTAGAACAAGTAATTGAGGTTATTTCAGCAAGCAACTGTCTTACAAACACCTCCAGGATACCTTTGAAGGTTGAAAGATGTTGATCAAAGCAAAGTCTCCGGTAAGACTTCAGAGACATTTCAGCAGGACATTAAAACAAAATGAGGGAACTGATATCAACTTAACTTTGCACCCTGATGTGGTTGGTCCTGTTGGCACCATGCCTCTCATGTTATGCATGCCCAATGATTTAGATGACAATGCACTGCTGTGACCATAGCAAAAACAGGATAATAGATATTAGTGTATACTCCATGGCCCATAAATGTTTAGGAAAGAAATCACCAGTTTACTAGGATTAACTTCTCTTTTATAGGGCAAAATGGTACCTTTGAAACTTTGCCTTTCCCCAAGGAAGGGCTAAGGAGAGATCATTCAGTAGTACTACAGAATTAATCCTGCTCTATATCAACTTTTCACACATGGACAGACAAACAGAAAACCCCCAATTGCCTATCCCTATTTTGGGCTCCTGAAGAAAACACTTCACTCTGTGGACATTGATTTAAAAAGGCAAAGTCTTAAAACTCTCTAGTGAACAGATTTGCAAAGGTGAAAATCATTTCCCCATCCACATTCCATTGGGCACATTTGACGTTTTAAGAAATTCTATGAACAAAGTATAATATGGATACACACTACCAAGTGCTATTAAAGTCACAGCATTCCCAAACAGCCAAGAACAGGAAACATATCTGAAGGATGGGCAATCAGAAATTTCAATGTTACAAGATACATATAATAAAATATTTAGTTTTTAAATTCTAATATATGTTACCTCTTCTCTCACCACGTTACTGTTTCCCTGCACAAAAAGATTAACTCCAAGTCTCCACTAAAAGAGGAGAATACTGGTTATCCTATCACTATGGACATGCCTAGCTCACTTACTTCATACAGCTCTGCCGTGATCTGTCGCTCAGCCGTGTCTGACTCTTTGCAGCCCATGGACTGTAGCTCACCAGGCTCCTCCGTCCTTGGGGATTCCAGGCACGGATACTGGAGTGGGTTGCTATGCCCTTCTCCAGTGGATATTCCCAACCCAGGGATTGAACCCAGGTCTCCTGCATTGCAGGCAGATTCTTTACTATCTGAGCCACCAGGGAAGCCCACTTAATACAGGGAAAGGGGAAACCATATTCACTTTCCCGCATGCTCCTCCTCCCTCCCTCCTTCCACAGCACATCCCCCCCGCCCCACACTCACACACAAACAGGAATGTTTATGTGTACCAGAGAACTCTGATATCTCTAGCTCTCTTTTCTTTTTTTCCTTTTTGTCTTGGTATGAGAACAGAATCAGAAGGTTGATTTCAGTTCCTGTTCACATAATTATCAAGGAAAATTGGACATTGTCTTATCTACCAATAAGGTAACCTAACCTTTGAATCTAGGGGGAATACAAGAGTATAGTTGTGGCCTGTTACACCTCATGGGCTTCCCTTGTGGCTCAGCTGGTAGAGAATCTGCCTGCAATGTGGGAGACCTGGGTTCGATCCCTGGGTTGGGAAGATCCCCTGGAGAAAGGAGAGGCTACCCACTCCAGTATTCTGGCCTGGAGAATTCCATGGACTGTATAGCCCATGGGGTCGCAGAGTCAAACATGACAGAGTGACTTTCACTTCACTTCTCACTTCATGACCTAGGATTACATGGATTGTTCACTTAAATTAGTGAAATCCTGTCCATGTTAACTAGATAGAGGAGAAAAGATCCATGAAATAGAAGAAGTTCACAAAAGCTGGTGGTCTTAATTAATAGACAGTGAACACACTGATATGAGAAACTGGATTAAAGTTTGAGTTTTCCTTACCAGAAACCACCACACATTGATGTTTTCTAATTGTGATTGTAAACTCTAAGACATTTCTTGATTTGGCCTCAAACCGTATTTCCGAGCATCACATTCAACTTGTCATGCTTTTCCTAGCGTGACTTTTATGCTGTCCCAAACCTGCCCCTGCATTTTCTTGCCTGAAGGACTTGGAGTAATTTTCATTGTCCCCAAAGAAAAGTGCAAAATGTAGAATTATTTCAGTCTGTCCTGTTAATGGACTTGGATCATGACATTATTGCAGCATTTAATGCATTCTGATTTTTCTTAAACAGTTCTACATGTCTCTAAACTGTAAACTGCTTGAGGGCCAGAACCATTTGTTACTTGAAGTATTAAGAGAATGAATCCTGGAGTCATATAACCAGAAATAATACCTAGCCTTTATAACCTAGAGGCTGTTTGGATTCGTGCAAAATTCATAACCTCTTTGAGCCTCAGTTTCCTAATTTATGCCTCAGCAATATATCTGAGACAGCTGTAATGAGGTTTAACCATGATGGTGTATTGAGTTAGGGAGTACGGGGTTGACATGTACACACTGGTATATTTCAAATGGATAACCAACAAGGTCCTACTGTATAGCAGAGGGAACTCTGTTCAGTGTTATGTGGCAGCCTGGATGAGAAGGGAATTTGGGGGAGAATGAATACATGTATATGTATTGTATATGTATGTATGTATACATATATGTATGTAATGTATATGTATGGCTGAGTTCCTCTGCTGTTCACCTGAATCTGCCACAAATTTGTTAACTAGCTATAGTGAAGAGAAAGTGAAAGTGTTAGTCATTCGGTCATGTCCGACTCTTTGCAACCCCATGGACCGTAGCCTACCAGGTTCCTTGGTCTGTGGAATTCTTCAAGGCAATTATACTAGAGTGGGTTGCCATTCCCTGGGGGATCTTCCCAACCCGGGGTCGAACTCAGGTCTCCCACATTGCAAGCAGGTTCTTTACCAGCTGAGCCACCAGGGAATCTAATATAAATTAAAAAAAAAAAATCTCTTACCACAGTGGCAAACAGTGAATACTGTTATTATTATCTATATATCCCAGAGTGCCTAGAATAGGGTTAAGATCATATTGGTCTTCACCATAATAATTTTAATTATTGAATGAACAAAAATATTTTCTTTTTCAGTCACTGAAGTTTCTTAGTCTTTTAAAAAGTTTGTGACAGCTAAGAAGAAACAACCAAAAAAGTTAGTTGTGTGTGCAACAAATAAGTCTGTGCAAACATCCAGACCAACAGGGAACACTGTAAGTGGTGAGCTGGATCAATTTTCTCCTGGAAGCACTTCCTTGGAAGAACAAAGAAATGCAAAGATATGCACAGGATATCATCGATCTGAGATAAGTGTGTTAGTGCTCTTATTGACACTACCAGGAAGCCCGCCTGCTAAAGCCCTGTCTGGGAATCCTCAGGGACTCTGATGCAAAATAACAGCCAGTGTACACAAGAAACCAGGTCACCGGCCTGGAAATGGCCCTTATTCAGTCTGCTTGTTCTTGTTTGGACTGTGGTGCCACATATAAGAGAAAGAATATTTTGGCTTTATAGATGAAAGAAAATGATTTACTTTTGCCCCATGGAAATATATCTTTATGATAAACAAGCACATCCTATGGTTGGTTTGAAAGTAAACTGGAATGGGAATAACCTATCCAATGGAAACTGAGTTGGCCACTGACAAAGAAAAGTCTTTGAAAATATTCTTGTTTATTAATCTCACCTTAATGTTAAAAGTATTCGTGTAGTTTTCTATTATAACTAAAATAGGTACTTGTGGTATTTCTTGAGCAATGGTGCTTCATTATTAAAATTGGCTAATATAGGCCATCCTCATCCTCAATTTATTGTGGAGAAAAATAAAATATTTCTCTTAACTTAAAATGAAATGCTTTCAGCACAGTGTTATAGCCACTATGGAAAATAGCATGAAAACGACTCAGAAAACTAAAAGTAGAATTACTATATGATTCAGGAATACCACTCCTGTGCATATACCTGGACAAACTGTAATTCAAAAAGATACATGCACTATTCATAGCAGCCAAATCATGGAAGAAACCTAAATGTCCGTCAACAAATGAATGGATAAAGAAGATGTGGTACATATATACAATGAAATACTTGGCCATAAAAAAGAATGAAATAATACCAGCTACAGTAACATGGATCAACTAGAGATCATCTTACTAAGTGAAGTAAGTCAGAAAGAGACAGATAAATACCATATGATATAACTTATATGTGGAATCTAAAATATGGCACAAATGAACTCATCTACAAAACAGAAGCAGCCTCACAGAGAGAAGACTTGTGGTTGCCAAGGGGGAGGGAAGGTGGAAGATGGATTGACTAGGAGTTTGGGGTTAGTAGATGCAAGCTATTACATTTAGGATGGATAAACAAGCTCCTACCGTAAAACACAGAGAACTATATCTAAGCTCCTAGGACAAACCATAACTGAAGATAATAGAAAAATAGAATGTATGTATGTGTATAATGGAGTCGCTGTGCTTACAGCAGGCATTAGCTCAATATTGTAAACCAACTACAGTTCAATAAAGGATTTTTTAAAAAATGAAATCCAAGTGTCTATTGGAACTCCTTTCCTCTTGAGATATAGAAAAGTTTTATTTTAACCACAATTCCATAGCCTGGAAGTCCAAAGCCTGATCCAAGATTTCTGAGGCTACCTGGGATTATGATTAGCTGATCAATTCTAATTTGGGGCTCTTCCTTCTTTTGTGTGTGTGTTTGTGTGCCCCCATGAAATCTACATTCTGTACAACATTAACCCAGAGATAAGACTTTACCCCTTTGCTGTTTTGTACAAGACTATGATTTTACATTTACTGTTGATTTGGGCATCATGAGAGGGGCCATAATATGCACTGAAGAATTAAAGAATGTAACATGTCATGTAAAACACTCCTATTCTTATAACAAGGAAGAGCAAATCTAACTCCACATTGGATCTGTTTTTTTACTTTAACCTTTGTATTCTATTGCTTTTGCTACAAGTTTAGAATTTTGCTTATAGACTGAAATATATAGGATAGCCCAGTTCTCAAAGCTCTGACCTTTAAAGATATAACTCTTTCCCATTCATATACAGATAAAAAGTTGCAGAACACGTAATAACATTTGTCCCATTGGAGGTTTATAGGAATATGTGGCCTGACCTATTTGGACAGCTATAAGAATAAAGTATTCTGACCCCAAGCAGTTTATAACAATCAACCACAGTCCTCCCCTTTTAATATGAAAGAAGCCTGAATCCTAACTTGGGTAAGATGGTTCTCAGTCCACTAACTTCTCAGTCTTCTGGATTTCCAAATCAAGTTCTTTCCCCAGCAGCTTGTCTTACTGGCCTATTGTGCAACAAGCAGTATGAGATTGCACTTGATGAGTATGAGATTCTCATACTTGCACACTATGAAATTCTCTAAAAAAAAATTTCAGTCACACCAGCTCTGAAGGCAGAGCTTTTTCCCATCTCTATGGTTCCTTCATCCTCCAGATTTTTTCCATCTCTATGGTTCCTTTCTCTTACTGCTTCATTTTTTCTTCATTTCCTTTCTTTTTCATAGAAAAAAAAATACAAACAATAGTAAACACCTAAAAAAATTTTTATTGATGAATTCAGTATTGTATGCTGGTTGTGGCACGGACTTAGATCAAATCCCAGCACTGCCTACATAGGCATGACCTTGGATAAGGTATTTAACCTCTATACCTCAGGATCATCATCTGTAAAACTGAGGAGAAAATAATTCATAATTCATAAGAGTAGTTATGATAATTGAATGAGTCAACATGTATTAGTACCTACAATAATTCTTGGCATAGAGTAAGCAACAAAATGTTTATTTAAAAATTCATCTCCTTTGTTATTATTGCTCGGACTCCCTCAGCACCTCATGTTCAGTCTCCAGTGATTTAGCAAAGTAGTTTCTGGCAGGAGAGTGGGCAAGATAGTTGAGAAGAAAGAGCCTGAACTCATCTCCTCTCATGAACACACCAAAATCACAACTATCTTCAGAACAAACAATGATAAAAAATATTGAAATCTACCAGCAAAGATCTTCTACAACTAGAGACAAAGAAGAAACAACATTGAGATTGGTAAAAGAGACACACTTATGATATAATCAAATCCCATACCCTCCTGTAGGGGGACAAACCACAGATAAGAGAATAATTATATTTTCAGAAGTTCTCCCACAGGAGACCTCAGTGCCCTAGCCTAGAGGTACAGCACCGGGAAGACGGGCCCCTGGAGCATTCGGCTCTGAATGCCAAATGGAGGAGGGCTTAACTTCAGGCCCCAAAGGACTGGGGGAAATAGAGACTTTGCTTTTAAAAGGCGCACACAAAATCTTATATGCACTGGGCCCAGAGCAAAAGCAACAATTTGATAGGAGCCTGGGCCAGACTACCTGCTGGAGAGCCCCCTAGAGAAGTGGGGGGTGGCTGTGACTCACCTTGGAGATACTGGAGGCAAACAGATTTGGGAACATCCAGCCATGTGAACACGTCTGTTGCTGGCAGTGGGCACCTTGGCTCATTCATGCCAAGGCCTGGTCCTACCCAACAGCCTGTGGATGCCAGTGCTGGGATGCTTCAGGCCAAACTAGCAGGGTGGAGGCACAACCCTACCTCTTAGCAGACAGGCTGCCTAAGGACTTCCTGCCCACAGTTGCCTGTAGACATGGCCCTTCCTACCAGAGAGCCAAGACTCAGAGCCAACCACCAATGGGCAGTAACTGAGTCCTCCTAGGAAGCCTGCGCAAGCCTTTAGATGAGCCTCACCTAACAGGAGGCAGAGAGTAGGTGCAAGAAAGCTATGAAACCACAGCCTGAGGGCTGAGCTTGCCAGTATAGGCCAGAACCTATCTTGGGACCAGCTAGGTCCAGACTCTACTTACCAGAAGGCCTTCAGGACACCCTGGACAGGACACCATACGCAACTGTTTTAGGAACTTCCCCTTCCCCACAACAATCCAAAATGAGCTCTGGGATTTCTGGGCCTTGCAGCCAGACTCTCTAGGAATCAGCTTTGCCTGCCAGTAGTCTGGCAGTAACCCTAGGAGCTGGCTTCACCTGCCAGTGGGTGGGCAACAGTCCCAGAGTCTTTGGGGCTCTGACTCCACCCCCCAGTGAGCCAACACTGTCCCTGGGGTCCCTTAGGTTTCCACAACCAGTCACTTCATAACCAGAACTTGCTAAACAGCATCTGGCAGTATCCACACAAAGCAGAGTCTGGAAACCAATTGGACTGCACACGTGTGTGCTAAGTCGCTTCAGTCGTGTCTGACTCTTTGGGATCCTATGGACTGTAGCCTGCCAGGCTCTTCTGTCCATGGGATTCTCGAGGCAAGAACACTGGAGTGGTTTGCCATGCCCTCCTCCAGGGGATCTTCCCAACCCAGGGATTGAATTTTGCATCTCTTATGTCTCCTGTGTAAACAGGCAGGTTCTTTACCACTAGCACCACCTGGGAAGCCCCCCAACTGGACTAGGGCCCAACAAAACCTACCAAACCTACTAAACTGACCACACAGTCGGTCCACCACAGCAGAAGGACCAGTGTAGCCCTATTAGGGGGAACTCTTGGAGAACACAGCTTAGGTGGTGAGAGTGGAACACACTGCTGGGATGCATAGAATGTTTCCTACACAGAGAACCACTTCTCCAAGGTTAGGAACTTAACCAACCTACCTCATACAAAAAATACAAATAGAAACATAGATAAAACTAGGTAGTGGAGGAATAAATTCCAAAACCCTAGAAGAAGAACTAAGTTACACTTGGACATAGGCAATCTATCCAAGAAAGAGCTCAAAATAATGATCATAAAGATGATCAAAGAATTCAGGAAGAGAACAGATACACAAAGAGGGGAAGTTAAAAGTTTTTAATACAGTTAGAAAATATAAAGAACAACCAGAGAAGAAGAATACAATAACTAAAGTGAAAAGTACACTAGAAGGAATCAGTAGTAGATTAGCTACAAGAGAACTGATCAATGAGCTAGAATTCAGGGTACTGGAAATCTCTATCACTGAACAGGAAAAAAAAAACAAACAAAAAACCAAATGAAAAGAAATGAGGACTGTTTAAGAGACCTCTGATGCAACATCAAGTGCACTAATATCCACATTATAGGGGTCCTAGAAGAAGAAGAGAAAAAAGGCCTAAGAAAATATTTGAAGAGAAGTATAGCTGAAAAAGTCCTTAACCTGGGGAAAAAAAGAAACAGTCACTAAAGTCCAGGAAGCCAGAGTCCCATATAGGACTAACCCAAAGAGGAAGAGACAAAGGTACACTGTAATCAAAATGACAAAAAACTAAAGATAAAGAGAGAACATTAACAGCTGCAATGGAAAAGCAACAAATCATATATACAAGGGAACACCCGACATTATCAGTTGATTTTTCCGCAGAAACTCTGCAGGCCAGAAGGGAGTGGCATGATATATTTAAAGGGATAAAAAGGAAAAACTTACAACTAAGAACTCTCTATCCAATAAGGCTCTTCTTCAGATATGATGAGGAAATTAAAAGTTTCACAAATAAGCAAAAGCTAACAGAATTCATCATCACCAAACCAACTTTTTAACAAATGTTAAAGATACTTCTCCAGGCAAAAAAGAAAAAGTCACAGCTAGATATAAGAAAATTACAAAAAGAAAAATTCACTGGTAAAGGCAACCATAAAGTAAAGGTAGAAAGTAATCCACACACAAATAGTAAGGAGGTTAAAAGTCAAAACTAGTAAAATCATTTGTATCCACAATAAGCAGTTAAGGGATCCACAAAAAAATTAGATGTAAAATATGATCTCAAAAACAGTAATCATGGAGGGAGGAGAGTATAAATAAAGGGTTTTTAAAAATTCATTTGAAATTAAGAGATCAGAAACTAAAAATAATCATGTGTGTGTGTATATATATATATACATAGACTATTGAGCAAACACTTCATGATATTTGCAAACCAAAAATTTATAAAAATATATATATGAAAATGGAATCCAACATAACACTAAAGATAACTATCAAATCACAAGAGAACAAAAAAAGAATGGGTGAGAAAAAATTCTACCAAAAAATATGCATAACAATTAACAAATGGCAATAAGGACATACATATTGATAATTATCTTAAATGTAAAGGGATTAAATGCTCCAGCCAAAAGACATAAACTGGCTGAATGGATAGAAAAATAAGACCCATATATATACTGCCTACAAGAGACTCACTTCAGATCTACAGACATGTGCAGGCTGAAAGTGAGGGGATGGAAAATGGTATTCCTTGCAAACAGAAATCAGAAGAAAGCCAGAGTAACAATGCTCATATCAGACAAAACAGACTTTAAAATAAAGACTGTTATAAGAGATCAGAAGGACACTACATAATGATCAAGAGATCAATCCAAGAAGAAGATATAACAATTGTAAATATATATGCACCCAACATAGAAGTACCTCAATATATAAGGCAAATATTAACAGGCATAAAAGGACAAATCAATAGTAACATGTTAATAGTAGAGGGTGTTAACACCTCCTTTATATATATGGATAGATCATTCAGGTAAAAAAATAAGAAGGAAACACAGGCCCTGAATAACTTATTAGGCCAAACGGACTTATTGATATTTTTAGAACATTCCATGTGAAAGCAGCAGAATACATTTTCTTTACAAGCGCACATGGAACATTCTCCACAATATATCATGTCAGGCCACAAAACAACTCTCAATAAATTTAAGAAGATTGAAATCCTATCAAGCATCTTTTCTGACCAAAACATTATGATATTTGAAATCAACTACAAGAAAAAACTACAAAGTCCATAAACATATGGAAGATAAATAATATGCTACTAAACAACCAATGTATCACTGGAAGAAATCAGAGAAAATAAAAAAGTATCTAGAGACAAATGAAGATGAAAATGTGACAATTCAAAATCTATGGGATGCAGCAAAAGCAGTTTTAAGAGGGAATTTTATACCAATACAAACTTACTTCATGAAACAAGAAAAATCTATATATAATAAGTGACCCAAGCTTACAACTAAAGAAACTAGAGAAAGAAGAACAAACAAAACCCAAAGTTAGCAGAAGGAAAATCATAAATATCAGAGCAGAAATAAATGGAATAGAGACTAAAAAATAGAAAAGCTCAATGAAATTAAAAGCCAGTTTTTTGAAAAGTTAAACAAAATTGTTACACCTCTAGCCAGACTTCTCAAAAAAAAAAAAAAAAGAAAGAAAGAAGAGGACCCAAATCAATAAAACCAGAAATGAAAAAGGGGAGTTACAACTGACATCACAGAAATACAAAGGATTATAAGACACTAGTACAAGCAACTATATACCAATAAAATTGACAATCTAGAAGAAATGGACAATTTCTTAGAAAAGTACAATCTCCCAAGGCTGAACCAGAAAGAAATAGAAAACATTAATAGACCAATTACCAGTACTGAAATTGAATCAGTAATTTAAAAGCTTCCAACAAATTGGTCCAGACCAAATGGCTTCACAGTTGAATTCTACCAAACATTCATAGAAGAGTTAATGCCTATCCTTTTGAAACTATTTCAGAAAAATAATAGGAGAAGGAATACTTATGAACTCATTATGTGAGGCTATCATCACTCTCAAACTAAAATCAGACAAATATATCACAAAAATGAAAATTACAGGCCAATATGACTGATGAACATAGATGAAAAACACTCAACAAAATACTAGCAAACCAAAGTGAAGTCGCTCAGTCGTGTCTGACTCTTTGCCACCCCATGGACAGTAGCCTGCACCAGGCTCCTCCATCCATGGGATTTACTAGGTAAGAGTACTGGAGCAAACCAAATCCACCCCCCACCCCAATCCATTAAAAAGATAATGCACTGCAATCAAGTGAGACCTATCCCAAGGAAGCAAGGAGTTTTCAAAATTGGTAAGTCAATTGATATATCATATTGTCAAAATGAAGAACAAAAACTACTTGATCATCACAATAGATACAGAAAAGTTTTTGATAAAATTCAATATGCATTTATGATAAAAGCTCTCCCCAAAGTGGACATAAAGGGAACATACCTCAACATAAAAAAGGCCATATATGACAAATGCACAGCTAGCATCATACTCAACAGTTAAAAAATAAAAGCATTTCCCCTAAGATCAAAAACAAGACAAGGATGTCCACCCTTACTAGTTTTATTCAACATAGTTTTGGAAGTCCAAGACACAGCAATCAAAGAAGAAACACAAATAAAAGGAATCCAAACTGGAAAGAAGTAAAACTGTTGACAGATGATATGATATACACAGAAAATCCTAAAGACACTACCAGAAAAGCACTAGAGCTCATTAGTGAATTCAGTAAAGTTTCAGGACACAAAATTAATATTACAGAAATCTATTGCATGTCTATACACTAACAACAAAGGTTCAGAAAGCAAAAGTAAGGAAACCTTCCCATTTACCACTGCAACAACAACAGAAAAAAAAAAAACAAAAAAACAAAAACTAAGAATAAGCCTACCTAAGAAGGCAAAAGGCCTGTACTCTGAACATTATAAGACACTGATGGAAGATACCAAAGATGACATAAACAGATGGAAAGATATACTGGTTTCTTGAATTGCAAGAATCAATATTGTTGAAATGACCATACTACCCAAGGCAATCTACAGGTTCAATGCAATCCCTATTAAATTACCAATGAAATTTTTCACGGAACCGGAACAAATAATTTTAATATTTGTATGTGAATACAAAGAGCCCCAAATAGCCAACAATCTTGAGAAAGAAGAATGGACCTGAAGAAATCAGGCTCCCTGACAAAGCTACAATAATCAAAATAATATGATATTGGTACAAAAAAAAACACATAGATAAGTGGAATAGGAAAGAAAGTCCAGAAATAAACCCATGCATTTATGTTGACAATCAACAACAATGGAGGCAAGATTATACAATGGAGAAAGACAGTGTCTTTAGTAAGAGGTGCTGAGCAAACTTGATAACAACATATAAAAGAATAAAATTAGAATATTCTCTAACACCACATACAAAAATATGTCCTAAATGAATTAAAGACCTACATGTAAAATTGGATACTATAAAACTCCTAGAGAAAAAGACAGACAGAACACTCTTTGACATAAACTGCAGCAATATTTTTTGGATTTGTGTCCTAGAGTAATGGAAATAAAGATAAAAGTAAACAAATGGGACCTAATTTAACTTAAATGCTCTTGCACAGGAAAAGAAACCATAAACAAAACAAAAAGACAAACTACGGAATGGGAGACATTTTTGAATGATTCAAAAGATAAAGGATTGATTTTCAAAATATAAAAACAGCTCATACTGGTCAATATAAAAAATAAATAAACAACTGAATCAGGAAATGGGCAGAAGACCTAAATAGACATTTCTTCAAAGAAGTCATACAGGTGGCCAAGAGGCACATGAAAACCTGATCAACATCACTAATTACTAGAGAAATTCAAATCAAATCTACAATGAGATATCACTTAACTTCAATCAGAATGGCCATCATCAAAAAATCTACAAAAAATAAACGCTGAATATGGTGTGGAGACAAGGGAACTCTCTTACACTGTTAGTGTGAATGTAAATTGGTACAACCACTATGGAGAGCAGTATGGAATCTCCTTAAAAAAGCTAAGAATAGATATATGATCCAGCAATCACATTCCTAGGCATATATACAGAAAAAAACATGATTTTAAAGGATAGATGCATCCCTCTTCATTGCAGCACTCTTGACAATAGCCAAGACACAGAGGAAGCCAGCTGTCTATCGAGAGATGAATGGATAGAGATGTGGTATAAGTATATAATGGAATGTTACTGAGCCCATACAAAGAAGGAAATAATGTAACTTGCAGCAACACAGATGAACCTAGAGACTACCAAACTAAGTGAAGTCAGAAAGACAAATATTATATGATGTCAGTTAAATTTGGAATGAAAAAAATGATACAAATGAACTTATTTACAAAACAGAAACAGACTCACAGACATAGAAAACAAACTTCCAGGTACCAAAAGGGAGAGGCGGGAGGGATAATTTATGAGTTTAGGATTAACAGATATACACTACTACTATAGCTTCCCTGGTGCCTCGGATGGTAAAGAATCTGCCTGCAGTGCAGGATATGTGGGTTCAATCCCTGGGTTGGAAAGATCCCCTGGAGAAGGGAATGGCAATCCACTCCAGTATTCTTGCCTGGAGAAGTCCATGGACAGAGGAGCCTGACAAGCTATAGTCCATGGGGTTGCAGAGTCAGACACAACTGAGCGACTAACACAACACATATAAATTATAAGTATGCATATATATTTTTATCCTAGAAATCTTATCATATTTGTATCTATTATTTTTTTTCTGTTAGTCTTACTATAAGGAATAGACATCTACACGTAAACTGATAACATAACACTGTATGAGTCTTTATGGAACACGATTTCATAGGAAGTAAAATAATGAGAAAATGGATACTGTATAATTTCTAACAAGTTTATTAAGGGAGCAAAGCTTTTCAAACTCAAAGGCAACATCAGATCAAGACTCTTACTTTGGATTGTGCCACATAAACACTATCACCCAAAGCAAAAAGATTTTCTTGAGACACTGAAATGAAGCTGTCTATAATTCCAGCAGTGCATGGTATAATGACCAAGACCCAGAGGCTATTCAAATTTGTATCTATAGTAGAGTGTTTCTTTCAATGAAATGATAATCAGAACTACTTAAGGTCGTCTTCTGGGTGGAGGAATAGCATGTGAATAGTAGCTCCCAGGGCATTTTAAAATAAAAACTGACATAAAAGCAGGTGTTGTTAAAAGTAAGGGAGAGTGGTTGGAAGGGGGAAAACTGATTGAGGAAAAATTAGTGCCAACTTATCTTAGGACCAAGACAGATTCTACTGGGAGTGCTGACTTGTAGCTGCTCCAATTGGCCATAAGCACCACCTGGGAGCTTGTTAGAAATGCAAATTCTAGAACTCTCTTCCAAGTGAACTCAATGGCACTTTTAGAATCTCTGTGGGAGGGAGGTAGGAATCTGTATTTTAACAAACTCTCCTGGTGATTCTTAAGCAAGCTCAGATTTGAGAAACAATGAGGTATATGCATTTTTGAGTTGCCTCAGTTCAGTTCAGTCGCTCAGTCGTGTCCTACTCTTTGCGACCCCATGAATCGCAGCACACCAGGCCTCCCTGCCCATCACCAACTCCCGGAGTTTACCCAAACTCATGCCCATGGAGTCAGTGATGCCATCTAGCCATCTCATCCTCTGTCGTCCCCTTCTCCTCCTGCCCCCAATCCCTCCAAGCATCAGGGTCTTTTCCAATGAGTCAGCTCTTCTGATGAGGTGGCCAAAGTATTGGAGTTTCAGCTTCAGCATCAGTCCTTCCAATGAACACAGAGGACTGATCTCCTTTAGGATGGACTGGTTGGATCTCCTTGCAGTCCAAGGGACTCTCAAGACTCTTCTTCAACACCACAGTTCAAAAGTATCAGTTCTTTGGCGCTCAACTTTCTTCACAGTCCAACTCTCACATCCACACATGACCACTGGAAAAACCATAGCCTTGACCAGATGGACCTTTGTTGGCAAAGTAATGTCTCTGGTTTTTAATATGCTATCTACGTTGGTCATAACTTTCCTTCCAAGGAGTAAGTGGGAACTTCCAGATGTTTAAGCTGGTTTTAGAAAAGTCAGAGGAACCAGAGATCAAATTGCCAACATCTGTTGGATCATTGAAAAAGCAAGAGCGTTCCAGAAAAACATCTATTTCTGCGTTATTGACTATGCCAAAGCCTTTGACTGTGTGGATCACAATAGACTGCGGAAAATTCTGAAAGAGATGGGAGTACCTGACCACCTGACCTGCCTCTTGAGAAACCTACATGCAGGTCAGGAAGCAACAGTTAGAACTGGACATGGAACAACAGACTGTTTCCCAATATGAAAAGGAGTACCTTAAGGCTTGAGTTGCCTACATTCTCTAAAATACTTTAAGTGAGTAATTTGAGAGAGAGCAAACTCAATTTGGCATTTTATTTTATTTAAATTTTGCTGTTTAATCTTCTCGCTTAAACTGAACATCTCCTTTCACTGTTTTGAAAATAAATTGGTCACTTGGAAGTTAGTGATTTCATGCAGAATTCTAGGATTATTTAAATAAATAAATTTTTATCAAATTTAACATTGGCAGGAAGTTCTGAGCAATTGGATGTCAATTTCTATAGAAAGATGCTATGTCTTCTTTATTTATCTGAGACATTTGGGGCAATCTATATGGTATTGGGTTGTATGAAAGAACTGAGAAGAGGGGATCATTTTATCAATAATTCTATAGATGCTGGTCTAAATCCAGGCAGAGATTAATGAGTGTTTTGTTGGTTCAATGATAGCCCTAAAGGGCTGATATGGAATCTGCGTTTCCAACACTGAAAGTGACAGATTTTTATATATTGAATAATAAGACAAGAGTATACCGGGAGCAGGATTTTAAAAATTTCTTAATAGAATCTAAATTTGAATAAAATGGTATAGAATTCATTATTTATTTTAAAAGGAAAATGTAGCCAAAGTAAGTGATTTTGAAGATGCAGCCAAAGGTAGGATTTAAGTACTAAAATTTTGAATGTATACATGATAAATATAATTAAATTGTAATGAAATGGTATAGGTTATTGATTTCAAATGTAAAAACTAACCACTTTTTATATACATAAGCTTTCCATTTTTTCATAGATTTGGTTATGCATTAAATCTTTGCTGTACTGAAATAGTACTGTGTTTTTATCAGAGTGGTTGTAGAATATTAGATTTTCCTTTGGAATATAGCTTTAAAATATCTGTCAAGCATCCTTAAAATTAAAAACTACAGAAACATATTCTTGTATAACTTTTTAAAATCAGTTTTTAGAATTCTAAAATGGTTCCATCTTTGGCCAGTGGGAATCTTTGACTTGGCTCGTGTGTCTTTTTGACATGATCCTGGTGGTCTTTGATAAACTTGTTTTCTGGTGTGACAAGATTTCCTGTCCTAGACCTGGTATCAGCCACTTTTCCCCTTCAGTAGACCTGATTCTTCATAATGGTGACTAGTTTTTAGAGACTGTAACTGTGGTTAGGGATTGCTCTGAACAATTTTGGAGTAAATCTTAAAATGTTCAAAAGAACTTTTTTAGTTCATTAGAGTTGATATCAGTTTGCTCTTCCTTACTCACATCCAAACTGGTTACTGTCATTTAAAATGAGTCCCAGTTTTATAAGGACAAGCTCAAGTATTTGAACGGTTTTATGAACACTTGCTAGCAAGATGGAATGTTCTGTTAGTGTTTATCAATTGTTTATATTGTTTTGTAACTTTTCTGTTCATCAACTTTTCTGCTCTCACTTGATTTGCTGTATTCTTTCTCCATATATCAAGAATAGAACCTTTGTCTTTCATTAATTTTTAAAAAATGAAGTCTTATATGTTGAATCAGCATTCTAAGAATCAATTTTTAATTAAAGATATTAGATAAACACTAACTGAATACCAATTCTTTGCCACACCACAAATATTTATTGGACACCTATGAGATCCTGGTGATGCAAAGATGAATAAAGCAGAAAATAATTCCTGTTCTTCTTGGGATTCAATTCTAATGGAAATATTAAAACCTTTATGATCTCTAAACTACTTGTGTAGGAAGGCCATTGTTATAAACAATTTTAAAATTAAGTAAGAATAAAAATCTTCACTTTGGTTAATGTTTGTCTCTTTATTTTAAAATGGCTTATGCGTAAATCCCAACATGATGTCAGCTGGGATCCTAAATATTTTTAAGGACTTACAATGTCCCGTAAACTCAAGAATTAGAATTTCAATCCTTTGAGTGAAATAATACTTCCTGCTTTTTGTTTGAAATATTACTTCCTGTTTTACTTCCTGTTTTTAGAACACACATTAGATTTAGCTGTTATTATACAAATATTAGTACACAATTATTATGGTGACAATAATAATGAATATAATATTACTATGCATTGATATATATATACACAGATGATTCTGTTTGTAAATAATATTTAATGTTATTATTTGAAACTCATATTGGCTAATATTAGCAGATCTGTAACATATGATGAAGTAACATTTATTGTGAAAAAAACTTGCTTACTCACTCTGAGAATTTAAGAAACAGAAATTAGAAGTGCATTTGTAGATTTTTATCAAGCAATGAAACATGTATCTTGAATTTTCTTAGTCATGCTTTTTAACATCCTATTTCATTGATTCTAAAATTATATTCAGTATTATCCAAAATCATGAATCCAATCTTTAGTCATAAAATACTAGCATTATTTGTATTTTGGAATCATTATGGGAAATTATGTGAATGTTTTAAAGAGATAGATGCTTTCATTAAAAAATAAAATTGACTGAATATTAAGTATTAAATAGTGTAATAGTAGAAGTAGTTTGTTTAAAAGAAAGTCATACAATTTTTGTAAAGAGACCTGACCTAGAAAGGAGAATGCTAAGAAATTTATAAAATATTATTTATCTTCACTCTCACAAAAAATTCACACCATGAATTACATTGAGATGTGTGTATGGGGTCATTTTAATTTCCAAATGAGCTTTAAACTGCATAAATTAGCAGAAGATTACTATCTGAGTGTGATAGAAGCTAGTTGTACATTGAAAGCACATGAAAAGACCCCCATGTTAGCAGATATACATATTAGCAGATATTTTTTGTTTACTTTACTATTTGATAAGATGCAAGTTGAATTTATGCTCAAGTCAAAGACATCTTCAAATCCTCTAAGATGGAAAAAACTAAATATGACCCACTGTCTTGAGAAATACACAATGCTACAAATTAAAATGATAAAATAGGTTTATCTTAAATATTGAGCTTTTACCACCTTCCATACATTTATCAATTAAGGTCTATTCTCAAATGTGAGATTGCACAAATATATCAGTTTTAGTAAAAGATAAGTGATGTTTTCTTCTTCAAATTTTCAGGGTAATAAAAAAAAAATGTGTTTTTAAAGGTGTTTTCTTAATGCTATTTTGTTTCTTCTGGAATATGCTTTTCATACCATGCCCCCAGCACTCCTCCCCCGCTGCCCAAGCACACATTTGCTCTATTTAAAATAAAGATGCAAAAATAAAGCAATCACTCTTTTTTGAATGCCTCAGTCATGTTGGTATTATCAAAAGTATAACAAGTGAAAACACTGACAGACAGGATTTGAATCATCACTATCTAGAGCGGAACTATGAGGAAAGGACTTGGGAATCTGGATTAGTTAATAGAACATTGCAGTTGCCTAGGCAAATGATAAGGAGAAGAGAAACAGCAAATATATTATCAACAGAGAGAAGGGGACAAGTTAGCCAAACAGTATAGGCAGGAAGTGGTAGTACTGTTTATCAGTAGGATTGTACTTATTGCAGGAATACTAAAATTCTTCCACAGCTTTTGGTACATAGCTACTAACCAAAGCCCCTGACTTGAATACTCAGCCCATTTTCTGAAACCTCCAGATTTCCCTCTGAACCAAAAAACTGTAATTTTAAGAAACTTCAGGGTGGGAATCCTGAGTTCTGCGGTAGCCTTAAGGCTTGCAACCCTGCAATGCAATGTTGCCTGTTTCACTCAGATTGTTAACTATTTGAAGTATCACTTCTGTCTTTAAGAAATAGAGGTGGACTTTTCTATTTATCCTGAACGGCACTTGATATGCACTTTCAGTATATGTCTCTTCCATTCAGGCAGATTCCTAGCTAGTGTCTCTTCAGTGATTCCCGCCCCTGCCACTTTCTTCTATTACCACTACTGGACTACTTTTGAGCTCATGAATCTTCTCTACATGTCTCTTAGTATGATTTTCCTATTTTTAATATACAGTTATTTTATATCATTAATACAGCACATTAATACACACATTTAAAAGTCATTTTTGATTGTTCTATGGTTTTCAGTTTTTCTAGGAAGAATTCAGCTGGTTGATTTTATTGCTTCACTTGCAATCAGTTTTACTCATGTGTTTTGAATTGCTCATCAACAAGGAAACCTAGATTCTCTTGCTCTTCTTTCTCCTTCTTTTCTCAAACACTGCAGTGTCTACAAATTTTGTAAATGTTTCTACCTCTCTCCCTAGGGGTCCCAATCCAGATGCAATCCCACCTTCATAGCTCAAAATTCTTGATGAGGTGATAATTTGGGACCCTGCAGCCACTGAGAGATACTAGCTTGTCTCAAGTCTTTATCTGCCAGGATATGTCCCACTACCTTCTCTCCTGAGTTTTCAGCTTCATGTTATTTGGTCGCTAGGACGCGTCCAACTCTAGTGCGATGCCATGGACTGTAGTCCACCAGGCTCCTCTGTCCGTGGGATTTTCCAGGCAGGAATGGGTTGCCATTTCCTTCTCCAGAGGATCTTCCCAACCCAGGGACTGAACCCACGTATCCTGCTTGGCAGGTGGATTCTTTACCACTGGGCCAGCAGGGAAACTCAGCTTCATGTAAGCAGTCACAATTCAGGGCAAGTTTGAGAGGTTATTTTTGCCTCCTTCAGTAGGTAGAGAAGGAAAGCTGCAACCACACTTTTCATGTAGGAGACCTAGACCCAGTCTGCCTTGCCTTCAGGTGAAAAACTTTTATCCCTCATTATCTAAAGGAATAGACTTCTTCACTTTCAAGCCTGAGGTTCTATAGATCTGCTTTTGGGGATAGATTATTACTCTTTGTGTTTCTCTTTCACTTGTGAGACCATAGCAATGCTTATCTTCATATTTGGACACCAATATTTCATTTCACTTTTTATCATTTTATACTTTATTATTTCTGTGGGCTTAGAAGAAGGGGAGATGGTGCTTTTATCAGTCACGGTTCCAGCAAGAAACAGATGGTATGCTCAAATTAGGATAATTCAAGGCAAGTTTTAAAAAGGGACCACTGAAAAAAGATGTTTTCAGGGTGTAGGGAATCAAAATTGATACTGTCACTTTCCAAAACACTGTCATATTTCAGTATGGAGTAGGACTTTAAGGCATGAGGAAAGGGATTGGTCAATGGAGACAGGAGGAAAGAGGACAAGATTGTCCTTTGTGTGGACAAAGAACAAGAATCCAGGGTAGAATCCCCTCTCCTTCACACATACACACAATTTCACAGAACACTCATTTGGGGTGATTTGGGCAATTTGCACCTTACCTTACTGTTGGGGTGCACCCTGCAGGCTTGCAAGCCTTGCAGTTGCCCAGCCTTGAGACCAAAGAGCCCGAAGACAGCCTCAGAGACCTCAGCTGGTTACTCGACAGGGGACTCTTAACACAAAGAGTCCTGGAGACACCTCACCCTCTGCAGCAGGCGGTGGATGGGATGCAGCAGCAGGCTTCGCTTGCCGAGGGAGGAGGTTACCATTAAAGGGGATTGATGCCAGGTGGGCTCATCAGTTACCAAGGACCAATTAAGCCTAGTGATCAAGAGAATTGGGTAGTGATGTGAGTGAAGCAGGGCCGGGTCGGGCAGGGAATGTACGCAGAGCAAGAAAATAGAATGGCCTGACCATACACTTACCTCTACACTGGTTTATGAAGAAATCAAATGTGTGGATCCTCTACGTGACAAAATGTGTGTGAGAGAGATAAAAAGTATGTAAGCTTATGCAATTTTATCACTGTGAAGACTCAGAACATCTTTAAAAGTCTGAAGCAATAAATATACAATATACATCCAAGAAAATGCATGGAGACTTTTAGTCAAGATAATGCTGTACATTTGTGTTTTGTATGTTGGGCTAGATGACTTTTCTTTGCCACTCCTATGGCAGAAAGCAGGGTAAAGAAGTGTAGAGAAGGGTTTGTTTCATAAATGTGTGTGTGTGTGTGTGTGTGTGTGTGTCTGGGTAAGAAACAGAGGCAGTTACATTTTTTTTCCCCTGTGGCAGTAGTGTGATATCCATACCTGAATGGTGACTCTACAGATATTGCTTTTCACCCACATTTTAATACCAGCTCTCTTCTCTTCTTCCTCTGATTTCTATCAACTCTTGTTCTTTTCTTCACCCTTCCTAACTAGACTTGACTAGGTTTTCTTTACTTACAGAAAATCTAGGACATGATAGACAGAGACAGACCACTGGACTTGGAGTGAAAAATCTGCTGTTTGCCTTTGGCCACACAATTTAAGGAACTGGCTGGACCCTCTGCTTCAATGCACTTCACCCAGATACTTGAGTGGTAAAACTCCCTATCACTTCAAGTCTTTGCCCATCATTTTCATCATAATGTGGCTTATTTTAATGACCTTATTTGAAATTGAAGCTAGAGCCCCCAGCACTCCTAATTCCCTTTCCCAGACTCCATTTTTACCATAACATTTATCACCTCTAATATATACTATAATTTACTTGTTTACTATGTCTATTATTTTTTCGACACCTCATTATCCCTAGAACATCTATGCTAGAACACAAGCTCTATGTTGGCAGAGATTTCTGTTTGCTCATGAATGTATGCCAAGCACATAGAATAATGCTTGGGATGTAGACTGTGTTTCACAACTATTTTGTTGAATGAATAAATGTGTCACTCTGGTAGCTGGAAGCAACCATATCCAGATTTCACTGGTCACCAGGTGAAGAATGGCATATGACATAATTGGAAGATTTAGTAGGAACCTGACCACAGGGACTTACCATAGGGCTTTTGAAGTCTTCAGTGACTAAAAATGAAGTTAGAGAAGTTCTGTATATGGCTCTACTACATTTTTCTTCTTTTAACCCACCATCAAGGCAATTTTATCCATCATCTGAGTGTACAATAGAGAAGTTCTTACAAAAACTACCACCATTCTGATGGACAGTCAGATCATGTCCCCTGAGGAAGACAAACACATAATTTTATATTCCAAAAGACAGTAAAAGTTTGCTTACGGTTTCAACCTTTTTAGGCTGTTTTGAATCCTCACAGTGATAACATTGTTTAAGTTCACACAGCTATCTCTCTCCTGTTTCATCGTGTAAAGCAGCAGTCCCCAAACTTTTGCACCAGGCACTGGCTTCATGGATGGAGGGCGATGGTTTCAGAATGATTCAAGTATGTTTTACTTATCGTGCACTTTATTTCTATTATTATTACGTCAGTTCCACCTCAGATCATCAGGCATTAGATCCTGGAGGTTGGGGACTCCTGACATAAAGCGTCCATACATGACCATGTGACTTATTCATAAATCAGTGTTAGAGGATTTTTATGTGAACTATTCTTTAAGCATGCTAAAATTAAAAAATAGAAATGTTAAACATGTTCAATATAAGATGATAATTCTAAAAAACTATTTGTGTGTGTGTGTGTGTGTGTGTGTGTGTGTGTGTGTGTGTATGTGTTGGGAATGGGAGAATAGAGACAGTTATTAAACCACTGTACATAAAACCTTAAATGAAGAAAACTAAGGCAAAGTTTTGAGACTATAGAAAAATAATTTCTCCAAATTTAAATAACCTGCTTTGGGCAACAGATAAGACATCTCAAGCTGCAGCCACAGTATAGAGCCTATAGAGGAAGATTCCTTAAACCTGATAGCAATAGTGTCAGAAATATGGAAGAGCTAGTGACAACAAACCAGATGTGTTTGCCTACAACCCCTCAGTGTATTTGGACACACTACTTCAAATAAGAAGCTGTTTTTCCAGGTTCACAAGACACCCTTTTCTTCAAAGGAAGGACTAAATTTAGACTTTCACTACAGAAATGTGGAAATTTATAAATAATGCTGTAATATATGCCTATTCAAAAATACTCTCCATCCTTCCAGAAGGTACCATCACCTCACACTGGATGTGAAAACCTGATTTAATCTGTAGTGGTACAATATGGGTGCCCATTCTTGGTTCCTTCTGATTTACCCTGAATTCAACCTTGGGTATTAAAAATATTTTCTTATGTTTCCTTACTACCTCCACTAATTAATGGGAAATAAGACTTAAATTTTTCCCCACCCATATCTGCAGTTTATGAAAGTGAAAGTGTTAATTGCTCCATCATGTCTGACTCTTTACAACCCCATGAACTATAACCCACCAGGCTTTTCTGTCCATGGAATTCTCCAGGCAAGAATACTACTGGAGTGGGTTGCATACTCTCCTCCAGGGGATCTTCCTGACCCAGAGATCGAACCTGGGTCTCCTGCATTGCAGGCAGATTCTTCACAGTCTGAGCCATGCAGTGTTTATGATAATCATTGAATCTAAATTATCACCTCTTCTTTTAATTCAAAGTTACATGTTTTGTTCCAAATACATATTTCTGCCTCATCTCAGTCAGTTCTTTGTCTGCTACAATGTAGGTAGGCATGTGGACCAAAGGCCTGCAAGGATCTGTCTACCATGGCCTCTTTGAAAATTCACAGTTGTGCTTTGAGTGACACAAGTGAGGAAGCTGGCTTATTTCAAGCCAATTATTTGGCTTGACATTTTAAAATTTCAAAATTTTAATGAACCATATTGAAAGAGCTTTAATCTACTAGTTTCCTATTTCTGGCTGAATTTTGAATCATTTAAGTCAGTTATACTGAGGCAAAGACTAGGACCTTGGAATGAACTATCCTGAGTACTAGATCTATATAGCGGCTGTGAGCGTCAAGTGATCTAACACTTTAGAGAAGACATGTATTGTAGAAAGGGGATTTTTATAAGAGTTTTGAAAGTCTATGCACCAGGATCCTTTTATTTAAGAGACATGAGAAAAATGGGGCTTTTCCATGCTGCATTGCTTCTAGGCATTCAAATTTATTATGAATTATATCACACTAAAATTAGACTAGTCACAGATCTTTTTAAATATTATATTATTCATAAAAATTCTTTACAGTTTTTCTTTTTTCCAACTTATAATTTGATCTATTACTAAATTCTATTTTCCTTAGGGCTTTTCCTCATGATTTTTTTCATACAGTAAATAATTACATAATTGATTTAGTTTATCTTTTTGCTTTCTAAAATCAAATCTTTAAAAAAATATATAATATACACATATATTTACATATATTTATATATAAATGTTTATATGCACATGTATACAAATTTGTGTGTGCATATGTGTGGTGGTAGTGGTGATTTAGTCATTAAGTTGTGTCCAATTCTTGCGACCCTATGAACTGTAGCCCGCCAGGCTCCTCTGTCCATGGGATTCTCCAGGCAAGAATACTGGAGTGGGTTGCCATTTCTTTCTCCAGGGGATCTTCCTCACCCAGGAATTGAACCCAGGTCTCCTGCACTGCAGGCAGATTATTTGCTGACTGAGCTATGAAGGAAGCCCTCCCATTGTATATGATAAGCAATTTATCACAGTGAATGCTATATTCTCTTCTTCTCTACAACATATGTGTATTTGTGTATATATATATATATATATATATATATATATACACGAAAGTGAAAGTGAAGTCGCTCAGTCGTGTCCGACTCTTTGCCACCCCATGAACTGTAGCCCACCAGGCTCCTCCGTCCATGGAATTCTCCAGGCAAGAATACTGGAGTGGGTTGCCATTTACTTCTCCAGGGGATCTTCTTGACCCAAGGGTCGAACCCAGATCTCCCGCATTGCAGGCAGATGCTTTAACCTCTGAGCCACCAGGGAAGCCCAATACATATATACATAGATACACATATACATAGGCAAGATTTATTGTAAACAACTGTAGTGTTCTGGTCTTATGCCCCACCTCTTCACATCTCCAGCTACTCTGATACCAATCTCATCACTTTTGGATGTTTAACTGATAAGTTCTAAGTAAATATGATTAGACTGTTTGCTTTTGTAATATTAGGCACAATGACAAGATCTATTGATATTTATAATTCTAATTTATTGGAAAATTAGAATTGACTCATTTATGACACTGCCCTCTCTCTTTCTACATACACGTACACAAACCTTTCTTCCTCCAAATCTCAACATAATGAAATCTAAAATTTTGTTTAAGTCACTATTTATTATAGTAGTATTATAACTATATAAATATAATTCAGCATTAATCTACACAGTAATACATTTATTTCTTTTCCTCTAAGTTAAAAATGGTTGCTTTTTCTACTGTGAAACTTTTCAATGGATAGATCATAAAGTATTCCTTAAACTCTTTGACAGAAAGACAAATGCTTTCCACTGGGGACAAGCACATCAACAAACTAAAGGCTCCATGTTCTTCTGAAAGATATCACTTCCAGGGCCATCCATATTTTTGCTCCAATTGGACTGATGGCTTGGTGGGCCTTGCATATTTATCCAGTGATTTTTCTTCATTATTTTAGGAATTTCCTTTGTCCCTTTTTTCTTTTTACTGTTGTTTGCCCTGTTTTTGTGGATCTCCTTTCTTTCTCTTTCTCAATTTACTCTTTCACTTTGGTGAGCACATGCCTACAGTATGGGTAAAAAGAAAGTTAAATTTTTGAGTCTTTTTCCTTTTGGGGGTTGGGAGGTGTGGCTGTGTGGTTTGTGAGTTCTTAGTTCCCCGACGAGGGTTTGAACCCAGGCCCTCTGCCTTGAAATGGTGTGGCCCTAAACACTGGACCACCAGAGAATTCCCTTTGATTCTTTTACATTACTAATAATACCTTTATTCAACCATGGTTTTATGCAGAACTCCATTTGTCTGTCATCTCACCCAGTTACTTTTATATAGACCTTACAGTTATTTTATTTTGGAAATTTTGCTATAAATGAGCATTGCTTAAAAGTTAGGCATTCTACAAGTTTCTTTTTTTGGTATGGTTCAGGTAGTCATCTTGGCTATACCTGATTTAAAAATTCTCTAGACAAAAGCTGCTATAACTTTGCATATGACATAAACCCTTGGGCATTAATTACATATGTAAAATATGTTAACCAGGGATATAGTCTGAAATTTTGTATGTAGAATATACGGTTATATTTTCTTTATCTAGATAACTAACTCTACTGGTAATATATCATAGAAAGAATGATTGCTATTCTAAATCCAATATTACTCTAGGTGTATATTCAGGTTAATAGTTCCTGAGCATGTGGGGTTGATGTAAAACTAATAGGAATAGGCCATAGGCTTGTATACAAGAGATTTTGGAAAGTTGAATTGAATTTGAAGTGTCGTGACTAGGAATTTCAAGGCTGGGTTGGATCCCCTCAGTACCACCTAGAATTAAATTATGATGTATTGTCTCTCAGGAAGGCTCATTAGAGACTCAGTGCCCAAGGGTTTTATTGGGGCTTGGTTAGACAAGCACCCTCTGCCTAGCATGGATGAAAATTTGAGATTCCCAGAAGAAAAGTGGTTGTTCAGCATAAACCATATAGTTTGCACAGGTTAGGCACAGTGAGCCAATAATATCTGTCAGGGAATGGTGGGAACCTACAAGAAAGTCAAATTCTAAGAAGTTAGCCAAGGACCAATCTTGCAAGCAGGACTTTATATAGCAGTCTTAGTCTTGTTCTGTTAACTTTTTTCTGGGGGAAAAAAAGGCAAAATAAGAGAACTGAATTTTATCAAGTATCTCTGTGTCAAAATCTTTGATAGGCATTTTAACAAGCATGCATATTAAGTCGCTCCAGTCGTGTAGGACTCTTTGTGACACCATGGACTATAGCTTGCCAGGCTCCTCTGTCCATGGGATTCTGCAGGCAAGAATACTGGAGTGGGTTGTCATATCCTCCTCCAGGGGAACTTCCTGACCCAGGGATTGAACCCACATCTCCTGCATTGGCAGGCGGGTTCTTTACCACTAGCACCACCTCGGAAACATTAAAAATGTTTTTAATGTATTAAAATACACAGTAGCTCATTTCATTTTCATGAAATCTCCATGAGGTACAGTGACAGGAGTGCTGAGGCTGGAGGGTGAGGAGAAGTAATGAGGAGTTCCCTTTGCTGCAGCCCTTGATTGCTTAGAGATCCTGCTTTCTATATTATGGCAATTACAAAAGCCTAGAATTGCCATTCAATCAACCCAATCGGTTCAGGACTGATATCCTTATTTAGGAATTTCTTTCTTCCTGTGGATTACATGTCAATTATTCTTTGAAAAGTTAAAGTTTGTTTCTATACTGTCTCCATCTAGTACAACGTGCACCCATATTCTGTTTGGGGTCTCTAAGCTTTCTGTGTTTTATCTTGGCTTCTGAACCTCCCACAGAGAGTGTAAGCACACAGAGGTAATTTTGTATTTTTCTGTGGAATGGGTGCATTTGGTAAATGGCAGAGAAATCAAACATATGTGAATGTGTTTAATTTGATGAATTGTATCCCTAATAGCCATCTGCCCATGGCACAGGAAGATGTAGCAAGGATCAATGCTTTCTGTCATCCCCATTCCCTTAACTTTCTTTGATAACACAGACCTGCATCACCATTTCTCCCCAACTGGAACCTTTTGGGAAACTCTTTATCTTCCACACGTGGTTCAAGGAGAGTCCGACGTTTGTAACACGTCACTTACTGACCACAGATAACGTTGAACCTGTGCTCAAGTTAAGCCAATCAGAATCTATTTCTGTCTCCCCCAGATCTTTTGGAAATGCAGTGGGGTAGGAAGAACCCTTTTCTCTCTGGAGGGTTTGGAAAGGGTGAGCATAGAAGCTGTTGGTGACATATAGTGGGGGAGGGGAGGAAGAGAGTGGTGGGGAACAACAGGAAAAAGAAATAATATGCTGTCCCTGGTCCATCTCAGGGTCTCCCCCATCCTACCCATGTTCATAAGCCTTTTTTATTGGCCTAATTAAAGTTACATTTCTGCCTCTGTCAACCTCAATGGCCCTGACCAATAGAAGGGTCTATTGTACCTAGAGAGTATTCTTGGAGAGAAGAAAATTATACTTGGTATCTAAGCTCTCTAAGTGAAATAATAAGGAAAGTTATTCTAGGAATACATGTTCATGAAGAGAACAGAGATAAATCAAGACTATAGGATTAGGCCTACTCTGTCTAAAATATCTCAGGATGAATTTTCTTTTGCTTGGAATTCTAGATCAGGGACCTCATTGCAGGCCTGCCTGAACTAGTCCTCCTGAAGCCTGCCAGGCTACTCTCTCCATGGAATTCTCCAGCCGAGAATACTGGAGTGGGTTGCCATTTTCTTCTCCAGGGGATCTTCCCGACCCTGGGATAGAACCTGGGTCTCCTGCATTGCAGGCAGATTCTTTACTGTTTGAGCCTCCTGGGATTCCCTCCTAGTATTAAAGAGAGGATCAAGTTTCAGAGCAGCTGTTACCCTGAGGTGGGTATGAAAGCCCAAGCTTTCCTCTGATAAGTCTATATTCTTGGTAGAAGTTCTGAGCAGGTACCATTAAAATTAAAAGAATGCTTCTCAAACAAGATGAATGTCTACTTTTATTTTGTTACCTTTATGATCTTTTAAAATATTTATCTCTATAATAAATCTGAAATATGTTTTGTTTCCTGGCATAGGAATCTAACTAAGAGGCAAGACTTTTCTACAAACATGTAGAAAAAAAGAATTCTGAATATTTTCTTTTAAAAGTGCTTTAAAATATGATTTTATATAGTCTCCTAAATGATCTGAAAGAGAGAATTCTGTACAATTCTTTTTAAGTAATAGGAATAAATTGCAGCATTTTGTTTTCATATCATACAACAAGTCTGTCTACCTCTTGGAAACATATTGAGCATTATTATTTCCAAATAATACTTGTTTGTGCCAAAGTGAGTTGGTATTTTTTGCTCTATTTTTCTAACAAAAGAGCTGGTTAATGCAAATTGTGTTTAGGTAGACATCAATATTTTGCTGGGATAAACGCTGGCAGATTTAATTTCTCCTGAAAAGTGGCAGTCATATGACCTTTATAACTGATTAAATAGAAATTTGATTATTTGGAAGTAATAGCAAAAATCCATCTTTAATTTCATGCATTTTGGTGAGGAGGCATGCAGTTTCCATGCCAGGTTAATGGGAGTTTTCTTACTTGAATGACAAATCTAAAAAGGCACCTCATAATATAATTACAATGGCTGAGGTAGCTTTTCATTCACAAACTCATATTTAGGTGGTTGAGCTGTATTCTCAAACTGCTTTCAGCAAGTAAATGTTACCATAGCTAGTCATTAATCTTGCTTTTACTTTTTATTTTGTTAAATGTTAGTTCATTGTTTCCCAATTTCCTAACCCAAATTACCCTCTTTACTATTACTTTATTTGGGCACAATAGACCACTATCTGCATATCTGTGAATGATTTATAAATAATTACATTTTCACCAACACATGCACACCAAATCACAGAATAATGTAGTGAGATTATGTGCTTTAAGAGTTTATTTCCAAACTCCTTTGACCTCTATGTCATCCTGGGTGTCACTCTGAGGTTGTATCTTTACCTAAGTAACTTGAAGAAATGCTCTTTCTCACTGCTGTTCAGGAAGGCAATTTCCACTCTAATGTGCTACTGCAAAGTAGCAGGAGCTGGTTGCTGTGGGATGTTTGTGTATTTGCATGGTGCACATTTTTCCCCTGACGACTGCTGTCATATCGACTCACTTTGATAGTCAAAATAAGTCTTTTAAAATGTTTCTCTATACACTCCAGATTAATCCAAACCTAAAACAATCAAGCTGACTTTGTTTGCCTCTTGCAGCACCAGCAACATCAAGATAGCAAACAACACTTCCAGCTTCAAAAATGATTGCCATTGTCGAACATGTGAGAGCCTGATAGAAGGAAGCTTGACTTCTATAAAAGAAATTGTCTCTGGAGGGCTTTGAGTGGCTCAGAAAGAGCTTGCCTGGGGAGTCAGGAAGATGCTATCAATGGCACAGACTCGAGGTGCCATTTCACAGAGTCTCTTTTCTCTTTCTTCCCCTCCACTCTCCCCACCCTCGCCAGTGTTAGCAGAAATTCTTGCAAAGTTATAGAATGAAGGTGAGCAGGACAAAATTAGTAGATTTCTGTGAGTCATGACAGTTTCAACACAACCCCTAGCTGTTCTTCATGTTAAATTATAGTGTGGTGTATTTTAGCGTGCATGGGGATGATTAACCATGAGGCAGGCTCACCTCCAAAAGTGGTACTTTATGTCATTGTACAACATAAACTGAGAGAGAAATAGAGATGAGGTAGGGGGCCAAATGATTTGAATTTATATGATTTTCATCTCATTATCTTAATGCATGGTATAGACAGCAGACTTGCTAACTTCAAACGTCCCCATTAACAAAAGAGATCTGTAATAAGACCTGGGTTTCACAATGCCAATGCTCAAAGGCCCCAGGGATCTTTCTTAAAGACCTGATATTAACTATGGGGATCCTGACATGACATTTAAAACAAAACAAAACAAAAGAAGTATCTTTACAGAATGAAGCATCAAAATGATCTCTTATAATTAGTGAAGTTTAAGAAGAAAGGATAATACCTTTTCTACTTGAGATAGACCTGCATTCAGACAGGAAGCCAGAATTTTTGTTTTAGATGTCCTAGAGTAGTGGGATGACTTTGAAATAGCAGTAGCTAACAATTATTGAGCTCTTATTGCATGCCAGAAATTATCCTAATTGTACCAGTACACAATGGACTCACATCGACTCTATGAATTAAGTATGTACTTAGTAGGTCCATTTTATAGAGGCAGATACTAAGGCTTAGAGAGATCAATTTCTTTGCCACCTTGCTAGTCAGAGGTGGGCCTTTGAGGGTTTTTCCCTCTCTTAGTGGGCAAAAAACCAAAGTGAGAGCTGTACTGCTTTGAAAATGTAAAATGATTGGTATAATTGGGAGGCAAAACTCCATGGTTCATCTTGCTGCATTTAGTGTCCTAACTGAAATAGGACCCTGGTTTTCTGAGGCAAGCTCACCAGTATCAAACAACCATTTTTGTTTGACTGCAGATGAGAACTATGAATGCATTTGTTTCTGTTTGCACCCTTTTCCAGCTGAAAACCTCTCTTGTTAGCTGTCAACAATGTCACTTCCACATTTTCATGTGATGGGTTTCTACTGCTGCTTATTTTGAAACAGAGGTGATAATTAATCTTCCCACATTCAAGCATGCAAACATATTTCAATTTCAAATGAGATAAGACCCAAGCTGAAACACCCACACTTGTATTTTAGATAGCTTTGTACATGTATTATAACCGGCCTGAATTTTCTCCGTGGCAGTCACAATATCGATGATGAGTGTAGAAGTCTTATTTCTAATGGACAGCATCAGCAGAAAAGGAAGTAGACACATTAGCAAAAGCTGGAAGGAAGAAAGGAAATGGGAATCAGGTTAGTCATTTTGCTGATCCTATACATTTCTCTGATTCATCTACTTGTTTTTAAATAACAGCATAATTTTTAAACTTACCTATAGTATCAGGTAAATACATCTTTTCCTACATTCACTGTCACTGATTTTGAAGTCAAATCTGATCACAGCACAGAATCAGAACTGTAAGAGATTTGTCATCATGTTTTTTATATTTACGTGTATGTGTCTGGATACTGATTTCTGGACTAGGATTTTAATAAAGATTATGTATTGGGGTCTTCATACTGCTGGTTTAGGATAAGTTCACCTCAAGCCATAAGAATAGAGAATAAAATTTTAAGGGGTTACATTCTAATAGCTTCTGTTTATGTATATCATATATGGTTCAGTTTTTTTCATGGAGTTTCTCTTGAAGAAACTACAAATCCCACTTAGAACCCTAAATAACATGATGTATTATAGGTATGGGCATACATGCTAAGTTGCTTCATCTGTGTCCAACTCTTTGTGATCCTGTGGACTGCAGCCCACCAGGCTCCTCTGTCCATGGGATTCTCCAAGCAAGAATCCTGGAGTGGGTTGCCATGCCCTCCTCCAGGGAATCTTCCTGACCCAGGGATTGAACCTGTGTCTCCTGTATTGCAGGCAGATTCTTTACTGCTGAGCCACCAGGGAAGCCCCTTCTTATAGGTATATATTCCTAAGGAGGCCAGCCCAGGGTCTTATACACAGTTCTTGGCAAGCACATATTCTGGGTTCTCATATTTCACAGAGAACTGCAATAAATCTTTCTCTCTTTTTCTCACTTCTTTTTGTTTCCTCTGGCCTTTTACATGCTTCCCTGCTGGAAGTGACTTCCAGGATATCTGCAGCCTCTCATGAATCATGAAGGCTGCTTTAGTGATGGTTGGAGGTTCAGCAACTTCATAGCACATGTACAAGGAAGTGTGTAATTTTCACACTCTGAATGCTGTTATTAAGATCTTCTAGTAAATGCATTTTTCTTCATTTTATAGATATGTACACATACATGTGTAGATTTTAAATATGTATTTATAAAAACAAAGATGGTAATTTACTTTAGAGTCATAGCTGAATCAAAACAGAAATATTAAGCAAAGGAAAAGGAAAAAAAGGTGAAATGAAAGTTGTGTATTGCCTTTTCCTTATTTGTCCTATGACTCAAAATTTTATTTGTCATGTTTTACTTCTAGATCAAGTTTTAAGATAGTCATTTCAGTATAAAATATTATTAATAATTATCTATTTAGGTTTTAATAATTATCTTTTAGGTATTATCCAATTAGGTTTTAAATTTTACTTAAAAATAAATGAGGCAATTCTGAAGAAAAAATCCGATTTACGGTTGATTTCTGGGAGGCATATTCTGATTTGGACTCTTTTTCTCTGTATGTAGAGAATAGTATAAGAAAAGTAATGATATGATGGTCTGGCAAACAAGGATGGTGTGATTTGGAGAAGAATAAATACTGAAGTTGGGATATAATAATTTGAGGTATTGGGATTTTGATCTAGGAAGACATTCTCAACATAAATCAGGAAATATAAAGATAAATCTTAGAACAGAATTGAGAACCTGTACTGTTAACTTAAAAACCTGTAATCTATTGTACAAGAAGGTGACATTTAAGACTAATGATAATGGCTAACACACAGTAAGCATATTTTGTATGCCACAGATTGTCCTAAATACTTTGCATAAATTAACTCACTTAATCTGCACAACAATCCTTGCAAGTAGGTATTATTATTTTGTGCTTATTTAACAGACAAGGGAAGAGAGAACAAAAGGTTAAGTAAATTCCACAAAATCATTCAGCTGGCAAGTGTCAGAGTCATGGTTTCAAATGCAGGCAATCTATTTACAAAGCCAGAATTTTAGCCAGTAAAGAGGATGGCAGAGTAAGAGAGATGGATCACCAAACATGATAATTTGCACTAATGGAAATGAACTAATGAAATGAAGTCATGGAGTTGGTGAAGAAGAGAGCAAAAGAGAGCACGACTTGGAGAATTATTAGGAAAATCTGAATTGTGTAGTTTCTCAATATCCAAGACAGAAAGGCATTTCACAACAGATCAGCAGTGATGGGGAGATCAAGGAGAATGAGGGCCTAATGAAGTTTGCTAGCTCAGGTGATTTAGGAGTACGGTCTCTGCAGGAGAGCTACTTCTAACTAGGACTGAACCCCTTAACACCTAGGACTGAAGAAATGTGGCCTCATCTATGGCCACACTGTCAATAATATACAAAGTCAACGTTGGTTTCATAGAATCAAAGATTCTAATGGTTGTAGGCAATCAAAAAAAAAAAAAAAAAAAAAAAAAAAAGCCTGATTTCATGCAAAAGTACTGAAAAGGACTGAGAAGATAAGTACATGGCCCACTTCTTCCAGTTTTCACCTAAATGTTACTGAAGCTGTCCCTGAAGACACTGCAGAAAATAACAAAATTCCCTTCCTCCTTATCTCCCTGTTCCCTATCCACCATTTCCTTTTATTTTTTAAGGGGCTTATGAAATATAATCACTTTATTCAATATTATAATTGTAAACATAAATACATTTTCTCTAAGAAATGAAAAAAACAAAGAAGAAAATGCCACTTAACATTGTTGGTACGTGAGTATAGGGCAGAAGGAAAAATATTGATAATATTCATTATCAGGTGACAGAGCTACTACTTAGGAGTACTCCTAAGCTCCCAGTTTCTGCAACCTGAGTCGCAAACTTCATAAAATGCACAAGATGAAGGTGCTTGATTTTCTTGGACACGTATACTGGGTACCAAGGATGCTACTTTTTGTTCTTATGGTATTACAGGAAAATATATCATAAGTGGCTTCCAGGTTTGTTTCTAAAAAAAGCCTGGTTTCTGAAGGAACCAAATTTACATTTCCAGGACTTCTTGGGTACTATCCGGATATCTTTTCTATTTATGAGAATAAACTTTAAATGGTTGATTTTGCTTTTCAGGAAATGGGCAAAAAAAAAAAAAAAAAAGGGTGGTACCAGGGAACTGTTTTCTGGAAAAGGCATGTCATGTGCCTGCACTTATTTTAGTATAGGAGAGGCAAAGAGGGACGATGACTATGGTATTGCCAGGTGCTTTTATGTTCCTTGTGAAGAACAGAGGAAAGTGGGTTAAAGTCGGTCTTCTGGCTCTGGGGAAAATTTATTCATATCCCTCAATCCATTGGCATGATGTATCAGGATTTCTGCAGGACATTTTACAAACATTTTATTGGTTACTTAAGGACAAAGTAGAAAAGTGTGGACTGGGTGTTCAGGCAATTAAGAGGCTCTGATGCAAGCTAAAAATTTCACCCCAAGAAGGTTTTTTTTTTTTTTTTTTTTAATAAAGTCACTCAAAAAGGTATAAATTTTGTCATCCTGGACAATGTTATCCTGGAAGAGGATTTCAGTGTTGTATTCCTGAAACCATTTAAAAGACTTTATTTTTGTATTTAATGAAGACTTAGAGAATTATATTGTAATTATCTCCCCAACTAGAGGGACTTGTTCAGTAGATGAGACTGTTTCTTCTTCACATTGAAAGGCCTGGTACTTAATATGAGTTATTTTCACTAAACTACCTATGTGGACAGTCTGTAAAGAATGTCAGCTCATCCTTCAAGAGCAACCAATTTTAAGATGAACACCTGGGTTTTGTCCATAACATCAGGAGCATCTTCAAAGTCAATATACCTCTTCATAAACTCCCAGCAATTTCTGACATGTATATCTGTGTGATATATGAGAATATGAGGGAAACGTAGCAAAGGAGAGAGAGAAAGGAAAAGAACGGGCACTTCAATTTGTAACTTCAATTCTAATGAGAATACTGGGGGAAATGACTATGTCTATTTGTAAAAGTCAGAAAAACAATATGATTCACTACCTTAACCTTTTTCATTAAAATAGATTGTTTTCTTCCTGTATCTATGTTCATCTTCAACCACAGAAAATTATTCTGAATGTCAAAATAGAATAAAATGTCTTGTACTAAAATAGCGTTGCTTATCAATAACATATCTTCAAAGGCATGCTCTAAAAGGTGCCTTATCTCCACTTCGTACTCTTAGAAACATCCTCTGGTGATCAGACACATCATTTGGACCTTTTCTCTGCCTTTCTGTAAACAAAATTGGAAAATGAAAGGACAGAATGAGAGGGCAGACTGCTATGACAACAAGGAGAAATAGCATTAGGCAAAGTAAAAGGGAACAGTTTAAATCAATTAGTGGAGAGATATAGATGATCTATACTTTCAGAATATACCTCCATGGTTTGCATGAGAGTCCTATTTGAACTCTATTATAACCAGTAAATAATTTCTTGCCTTAGATGCTTATAATATATGGCCAAAGAAGCTAGAAGCTATGAATACACAGTTACTCATGTGCTGCTTCTTCAATAAAGTCCTCCAAATAGCACCTGTAAATGTCCAAAAATCACAGCCCTTCCTCAGAAAGAACTGACAAAGAATATAAATTACATTTTTAGATCTTTAAATGGAAATAAGTGAATAATTTAATTCACTTCTAGATGGCTGTGGATTTGAGCTACCTAAGATTTTCTGGGTAGATACAAGCAATATGGCTATATATAGAAGGAGAAATAATATTTTTAGTAGTGTAATTACAAAGCAGACAGGACTCACAAAAATTATACCTGGAAAAAGAGAGGCTTCTGCTTTTGTTTTTCTGGAGCTTTTCAGCAATCATTTTTGGATCAATTCTGAAACATTTTCAAAATGTTAAATATAGGAAAGAAAAACACTGGTAAAAAGGAAATGGATAGCACAGTTTCTTTAATTTGAGTTTCATATATTAACTTGCTACTAGACTTCCTAAAGATCATTCTGAAACTCTTAATTTATAGTATTTGTTTACTAATACATAGGAAAACAATAAATGTCTTGAACACCATCTGCCTGTATTTTCCCTGAAAGGCTTTGCATATTTTCAGCAAAAAACAAGTCTAAACATCTTGTAATTTTCACCAAAATGTTTCATAATTTCACAGCAGCCCCGCTAATGAAGTACAGTATGAGCCCTTATAATAAGCCAGAATGATTCCAAATTGCACACAGTGCTTCCTAATATTGTGAAAACAGCAAGAATTGCTTGGGAGTAGGAGAGTTGCTTCCTGCTTTGGGCAGAGAAGAAGGTTGAGAGGAAATTTCATTTTGAAAGGAGAATGAGAAAGATTGATATGTGTATCCACCTTAGATGAAGTTCAAGGAACTCAGAAACTTAGAGAAATGAGTCTGAGAGGACTCAATATTAGCTGTGAGCACTGAGATCTAGCAATGATTTCGGGAATAGATACCAGATCATTTCCTCATATGTGGTATATGAACATCGATGTAGAAAATCAACATCTAGATACCTGAAGAAAAGGATACTGCAGTTTGCAAAATTGAATCTGAAATTAATTTCCTGGTTTGCCACTGTCATAAATCCGAGCTTTCAACATGGGGAGGAGATAGGACAGCATGTGAAAGCTTATTAAGTAAGATTGGATTCATGGCATCAGTATTAAAAAGTTACTCTGGGAGAGAACAAGATGGTGGAGGAGTAGGTGGACCTGGAGTACATCTCTCTCCATGGATACATCAGGAATGTACCTTCAGACATAAGTGCATGCAGAACACCAGCTGAGAGTGGACAGGAGTACCTGGTCAGAGGAAAAGAATGTATAGAACCACACAAAACTCGGTAGGATGGAGGAACTAGGAGGAAAAACAGGAGTGTTAGTAGGACTGGACCTGCCCTTGGTGGGTGGGGGAACTGAAGCAGGGGTCCGATCCCCACATCAGGGCAATTGTCTGAGTCAGAGGAGAAAGGCTGAGAGTGTAACAGCTGATCCGTGGCAGCCTAAATAGAATGAGAATCAGACAGTCCTTGCCGCAGCCATACACACCCTGGACAGGGATGATGGTCCCCTGTGAGGTACAGCAGCTGGGAGCTTCAGTTTAGGGATTGTGGAGTAATCCCAGGGTGAGGGCTGCTGTAGACTGTGAAAGACTGATCAAGGGGATGTAAGGGAGGAGACTGTGGGGGGAAATGTCTGTGGAGGAACGCCAGGCAGCCATGGAAGCAAGGCAATACTGCTGAGTCATGCATAGAGGGTGGAGCCATCACCACAGCCTCTCTTTCCCCACATGCCAGCAAGGGGAACTGAACAATATGGAGGATGGCCCATCAAATATCTGATGCACTGAACGACAGAGTAGGACCCCAGCCAGGGGGACCCCTCTATGTGCCTAAATGGGCGGAGTTACAGAGAAAGACTGGCCAAAGAGGCCAACTGGTCGCCAGCTACAAGAGGCTTGAAAAAAGACTCTGATAGGGCCATAACTCCTGTGGTTGAGGGTGTCCCTGCATACTTGGCGCTGCCAGGGTCCCCACAAGCCAAGCAGCTGTGCCATCTTCACGCTCAACTCTCACTGGGGCAGAGCTGCCACAGGCAAAAAAATTCTTGCGTCTATGCGTGCAGGGTTGCTTCGGTCGTGTCTGAGTTTTTGCAACCCTGTAGATTGTGGCTGTCAGGGAGGGGTCTCTCCAGGCAAGAATACTGGGGTGTATTGGCCACTGTTGATTGTCATACCCTTCTAGAGCACTATATTTCCTGCTGCCCTAGCCGACAACTCCCCTGAGTACCTGGTGCTGCCAGAACCCCTGAAACTCAAGCAGCTACAACACATTTACACCTGCCCCTCACAGAGGCAAATCCAAGTCCTCCAGGGAAGCCTTAGGAACAAACCCCAGTGGATGACCCACATGTAGAGGTGGAAAAGAAGCCACAGCTGAAATCCAGGGGCAGTGTGGCTAAGGAAGGAGACCCTAAACCTTCACACCAGTTGTACAAGCTGCAGATTAAATCTACATGATCAGCTAGGCAGACTCTGTGTCTATGAAATACATAAAAGGTCACTGAGAGCTCCCACAAATGAAAACACACTAGTTCTGATAGCTGTGGACATTGGAGGCAAGAACACACAGGAGTAGGACAAGATTAGGATCTGAGTTGCCCCCACAGCAGTTCCAGAGATCAGCACAGTGTTGGAGGGCATCCTAGGGAGGTAAGATGGACTGTGCCTCCCAGCGAGGGAAAGGAGTCTGATAGCAGTGACTCAAGAAAAACATTATTCTTATTTTTTGACTTTTCTGTAGAATTTTTTGGATTTCTTTTTCTTTTTCCTTTTATTCCCCCCTCTACTGTAGTTGTCAATTTTCTTGGCACTATGAAATCCAACTAACCTTTTGAGCATTTTTTCCCCCTCGGTCACATGTTTTATTGTTGTTACAAACAGTTCTGTGGAGTTTTCCTTTTTTTTTTTTTCTTTTCTCTTTATTTTTGTTGGACTGTTTTGACTTTGCTTATGGGTATATATGTATATGTGTATATTCCACTATTTTAATTATTATTTGCCTGATTTTGTAACTGCCATTTGTCTGGGGTTCAACTTTGGTTTCTTGTTTTTGGATATTTGTTTTAATCTCACTTAATGCCACAACACACCACTTGTGGAATCTCCATTCCTGACCAGAGATCAAGCCCTGAGCCTTTGGAGTGGGAGCTCTGATTCCAAGACCCTAGCCTATCAGAGAACTAACCATAGGGAGTATCAAATAGTGAGAACTAACACAAATGAAACCACTTGAATACAAGACTCAGCATCACCCAACCACAAGTAGCACCCTGTGCAAGACACCTCATCTAAACAACAAAGAAAATAAAATACAAAGCAAGTCATCAGCAGACAGGATTACCACCTCACCCAGCCTTGCCCATCAGAGGGAAAAAAAAACAAACAAAAACTCAACACAAATCTCACCCTATATGAAGCTTACACAAACCACTGGACCAACCTTAGCAGGGAAGAAACCAAAAGGAAGAAAGAATTCAACCCTCTTCAAGGAAAGAATTTCACTTTCCTTGAAGCCTGGGAAAAAGGGACCACAAACACAGTAAGTTTAAAAAAAAAAATAACGAAAAGGCAGAGAAATACGACACAAATGAAGGAACAAACTAGAAACACAGAAGTCCAAGTAAATGAAGAGGAAATAGGCAAACTACCTGAAAAAGAATTCAGAAAAATGATAGTAAAGATGATACAAAGCCTTGAAAACAAAATGGAGAAAATGCAAGAATCAATTAACAAAGACCTGGAATAATTAAAGAATACCCATACAGAGACAAGAAACACAATTACTGAAATTAAAAATACTCTCGAAAGAATCAATAGCAGAATATCTGAATCAGAAGAATGAATCAGTGACCTGGAAGATAAAATGGTAGAAATAACTTCTGAAGAGCAGAATAAAGTAAAAAGAATGAAAAGAACTGAAGTTCATCTCAGAGAGCTTTGGGACAATATCAAACTCACCAGCATCCGAGTTATAGGGGTCCCAGAAGAAGAAGAGAAAAAGAAAGGGCATGAGAAAATTTTTGAAAAGATTACAGTTGAAAATTTCCCCAACATGGAAAAGGAAATAGTCAATCAAGTCTAAGAGGCACAAAGAGTCCCATATAGGATAAACCCAAAGAGAAACATGCCAAAACACATACTAATCAAACTGACAAAGACTAAACACACAGAAAGAATATTAAAAGCAGCAAGGGAGAAGCAACAAGTAACATACAAGGGAAACCTCATATGCTTAACAGCTGATCTTTCAGCAGAAACTCTGCAGGCCAGAAGGAAATGACAGGATATATTCAAAGTACTGAAAGGGAAACATCTACAATCAAGATTACTGTACCTAGCAAGGATCTCATTCAAAATTGATGGAGACATAGAAAGCTTTTCAGACGAGCATAAGTTAAGAGAATTCAGTATCACCAAAGTCACTTTACTACAAAGTGAAAGGGACTTAATATAGTCAAGAAATACAACAGAAGAAAAATGATCTACAAAATCAATCCCAAACAATTAAGAAAATGGCAACAGGAACATATATATCAATAATTACTTTAAATGTAAATAGATTAAATGCACCAACCAAAAGACACAGACTTGCTGAATGAATCCAAAAATAAGACCCATATATATGCTGTCTACAATAAACCCACTTCAGACCTAAAGATACATATACACTGAAAGTGAAAGGATGGAAAAATATATTTCATGCAAATGGGAAGCAAGAAAGCTGGAGTGGCAATCCTCATATCACACAAAATAGACCTTAAAATAAAGAAGATTACAAGAGATAAGGAAGGACATTACATAATGATCAAGGGATTAATCCAAAAGGAAGACATAAAAATTGTAAATATCTATGTACCCAACATAAGAGCACCTCGATACATAAGACAAACACCAACAGACATAAAAGGAGAAATTGACAGTAACACAATAATAGTAGGAGACTTTAACAGCCCACTCACACCAATGGATAGATTATCAAAACAGAAAACTACTTAAGGAAACACAATTCTTAAGATGATACATTAGATGAGATGGATCTCATTGATATTTTCAGGATATCCCATCCAAATGCAGAAGAATACACCTTTTTCTCAAACGCACATGGAACATTCTCCAGGATAGAACATATCTTGGGTCACAAATCAAACCTCAGTAAATTTAAGAAAATTGAAATCATATCAAGCATCTTCTCCGACCACAAAGCCATGAGACCAGATATCAATTACAAGGAAAAAAAAATGTAAGAAAGAGAAACAAATGGTGATTAAACAACAGGTTTCTAAATAACCAACAGGTTACTGAAGAAATCAAAAGGGAAATCAAAAAATTTCTAGACAGAAACGACAATGAAAACATGACAACTCAAGAAAACCTATGGGTTGCAGCAAAAGCAGTCCTAAGAGGGAAGTTTATAGTAATACAATCCTACCTCAAGGAACAAGAAAAACATCAAATAGACAATCTAACTTTACACCTAAAACAACTAAAGAAAGAAGAACAAAAAGAGCCCAAAATTAGTAGAAGGAAAGAAATCATAATGATCTGAAAGGAAATAAACAAAAAAGAAATGAAAAAAAAACAATAGTAAAGATTAATAAAACTTAAAGCAGTTTCTTTGAGAAGATAAACAAAATTGGCAGATCTTTTGCCAGACTCATCAAGAACAAAAGAGAGAAGAATCAAATCAACAAAATAGAAATGAAAAAGGAGAAGTTACAACAGGCAATGCAGAAATACAAAGGATTAAGAGACTATTATGAACAACTACATGGTGATGAAATAGATAATCTGGAAGAAATGGACAGATTCTTAGAAAAATTCTATCTTCCAAGCCTGAACCAGGAAGAAATAGAAATTATGAACAACCAAATTACAAGCACTGAAACTGAAGCTGTGATCAAAAATCTCCCAAAAAACAAAAACCCAGGACCAGATGGCTTCATAGTGGAATTCTATCAAACATTTATAGAAGAGCTAATGCCTATTGTTCTAAAACTCTTCCAAAAAACTGCAGAGGAAGGAACACTTCCAAACTCATTCTAAGAAGCCACCATCACCCTGCTACCAAAACCAGACAAATGTAACACACAAAAAGAAAACTACAGGCTTATATCATGGATGAACATAGAAGCAAAAATCCTCAACAAAATTTTAGCAAACAGAATTCAGCAACATATCATAAAGCTCATACACCATGATCAAGTTGGGTTTATTCCAGGGATGCAAGGATTCTTCAATATATGCAAATCAATCAACTTGATACACCATATTAACAAATTGAAAGATAAAACCCAAAAGATAATCTCAATAGATGCAGAAAAAGACTTTGACAAAATTCATCTCCCATTTATTGTTAAAACTCTTCGAAAAATGGGCTAAAAGGAACCTACCTCAACATAATAAAGGCCACATATGATAAGCCTACAGCAAACATTACTCTCAATGGTGAAAAACTGAACGTATTCCCAAGACCAGGAACAAGACAAGGTGTCCACTTTCACCACTATTCAACATAGTTCTGGAAGTCCTAGCTACAGCAATCAGAGAAGAAAAAGAAATAAAAGGAAAAAAGGAATCCAGATAGGAAAAGAAGAAATAAAGCTCTCACTGTTTGCAGATGACATGATACTGAACGTAGAAAATCCTAAAGGTAGTATCAGAAAATTACTATAACTAATCAGTGAATCAAAAAAGTTGCAGGGTACAAAATCAATACACAGAAATCACTTGCATTTCTACAATGAAAAAATCAGAAAGAGAAATTAAGGAATCAATCCCTTTCACCATTGCAACAAAAAGAATTAAATATATAGGAATGAACCTACCTAAGGAGACAAAAGAACTGTACACAGAAAATTATAAGACACTAATGAAAGAAATCAAACATGACATAAACAGATGGAAAGATAGTCCATGTTCCTGGGTAGGAAGAATCAATATTGTAAAAATGACTGTATTACCAAATGCAATCTACAGATCCAATGTGATCCCTATCAAATTACCAATGGCATTTTTCACAGAACTAGAACAAAAAATTTCACAATTCATATGGAAACACAAAAGACCCCGAATAGCCAAAGCAGTCTTGAGAAAGAAGAATGCAACTGGAGGAATCAACCTTTCTGACTTCAGATTATACTTTAAAGCTACAGTCATCAAGATGCTATGGTACTGGCACAAAAAAGAAATATAGACCCATGGACCAAGATAGAAAGCCCAGATATAAACCCATGCACCTCCTTTTGACAAACGATGCAAGAATACACAATGGGGCAAAGACAGACTCTTTAATAAATGGTGCTGGGAAAACTGGACAGCTACATGTAAAAGACTGAAATTAGAACACTTCCCAAAAACACATACAAAGATAAACCCAAAATGGATTAAAGACCTCAATGTAAGCCCAGAAAACTACAAAACTCTTAGAGAAAAACATAGTCAGAACACTCAGTGACATAAATCAAAGCAAGATCCTCTATGACCCACTTCCTATGGAAATAAATAATGGAAATAAAATAAATAATGGAAATAAATACAAAAGTAAACAAGTGGGGCCTGATTAAACTTAAAAGCTTTTGCACAGCAAAGGACACTATAAGCAAGGTTTTCACCTTGCTTGACAACCCTCAGGATGGTAGAAAATAATAGAAAATGAAACAACAGACAGAGGATTCATTTCCAAAATATACAAGCAGCTCATACAACTCAATATCAGAAAAGCAAACAACCCAATCAAAAGTGGGAAAAAGACCTAAACAGACATTTCTCCAAAGAAGACATACAGATGGCTAACAAACACATGAAAAGATGCTCAATATTGCTCATTTTTAGAGAAATGCAAATCAAAACTACAATGAGATATCACCTCACACTGGTCAGAATGTCCATCCTCAAAAAATCGACAAACAATAAATGCTGGAGAGGGTGTGGAGAAAAGGGAACGTTCTTGCACTGTTGTTGGGAGTGTAAATTGATACAGCCACTATGGAAGACAGTATGGAGATTCCTTAAAAAACCAGGAATAAAACCACCATATGACCCAGCAATCCCACTCCTAGGCATATACCCTGAGGAAACCAACATTGAAAAAGACACATATCCCAATGTTCATTGCAGCACTATCTACAATAGCTAGAATATGGAACCAACCTGGGAGTCCATCAACAGATGAATGGATGAAGAAACTGTGGTAAAAAATAATAATAATAATAATAAAGAAGCTGTGGTATATATACACAATGGAATATTATCCAGCCATAAAAAGGAACACATTTGAGTCAGTTCTAATGAGGTGGATGAACCTAGAACCTATTATATAGAGTGAAGTAAGTCAGAAAGAGAAAGATAAATACTGTATTCTAAACGCATATATATGGAATCTAGAAAAATGGTACTGAAGAATTTATTTACAGGGCAGCAACGGAGAGAAAGACATAGAAAATAGACTTATGGACATGGGGAGAGGGGAAGAGAGGGTGAGGTGTATGAAAAGAAACATGGAAACTTACATTACCATATGTAAAATAGATCTCCAACGGGAATTTGCTGAATGGCTCAGGAAACTCAAACATGGGCTCTGTATCAACCTAGAGGGGTGGGATGGGGAGGGAGATGGGAGGGAGGTTCAAAAGGGAGGGGATATATGTATAACTATGGCTAATTCATGTTGAAATTTGACAGAAAACAACGAAATTCCATAAAGCATTTGTCCTTCAATAAAAAGTAAATTAATTAAAAAAAAAAAACACAGAACCTGGTTCTGGTTACTTAGAACCTACACTAGCAGAGAGACGCAGAGGAATTACACAGGGAATAGCATGCATCAGGGTTATAGAAGTGGCCCATCAAAGATAACACCTCATAAGTATTGCAATCGAAAGACTGTAGTCTGTCTTTCAATTCAGTTCAATTTAGTCACTCAGTTGGGTCTGACGCTGTGCAACCCCATGGATTGCAGCATGCCAGGCTTCCCTGTCCATCACCAACTCATGAAGCTTGCTCAAACTCATGATAATCTAATAGGAGATGCCATCCAACCATCTCATGCCCTGTCATTCCCTTCTCCTCCTGCCTTCAATGTTGCCTAGCAACAGGGTCTTTCTAACGAGTCAGTTTTTCACATCAGGTGGCTGAAGTATTGGAGTTTCAGCTTCAGCATCAGTCCTTCCAATGAATATTCAGGACTGATTTCCTTTAGGATTGAATAGCTGGATCTCCCTGCAGTCCAAGAGACTCTCAACAGTCTTCTCCAACACCAGAGTTCAAAAACATCAATTTTGCAGTGCTCAGCTTTCTTTATAGTCCAACTCTCACATCCATACATGACTACTAGAAAAACCAGAACTTTGACCAGATGCACATTTGTTGGCAAAGTAATGTCTCTGCTTTTTAATGTGCTGTTTAGATTGGTAGTAACTTTTCTTCCAAGGAGCAAGAATCTTTTAATTTCATGGCTGCAATTACAATTTACAATGATTTGGGAGCCCCTCAAAAATAAAGTGTCACTGTTTCTATTGTTTCCCCATCTATTTGCCATGAAGTGACGGGACTGGATGCCAGGATCTTAGTTTTCTGAATGTTGAGTTTTAAACCAACCTTTTCACTCTCCTCTTTCACTTTCATCAAAAGGCTCTTTAGTTCTTCTTTGCTTTCTTCCATAAGGATGCTGTCATCTGCATATTTGAGGTTATCAATATTTCTCCCAGCAATCTTGTTTCCAGCTTGTGCTTCATTCAACCCAGCATTTCACATGATGTACTCTGCATATAAGTTAAACAAACAGGGTGATAATATACAGCCTTGACGTACTCCTTTCCCAATGTGGAACCAGTCTGTTGTTCCACGTCCAGTTCTAACTGTTGCTTCTTAACCTGCATACAGATTTCTCAGGAGGCAGGTCAGGTGGTCTGGTAGTCTCATTTCTTTAAGAATTTTTCCACAGTATGCTGTGAGCCATATAGTCAAAGGTTTTGGCATAGTCAATGAAGCATAAGTGGATGTTTTTCTGGAATTCTCTTGCTTTTTCAATGGTCCAACAGATGTTGGCAATTTGATCTCTGGATCCTCTTCCTTTTCTAAATCCAGCCTGAACATCTGGAAGCTCACAGTAAACATACCGTTGAAGCCTGGCTTGGAGAATTTTAAGCATTCCTTTGCTAATGTGTGAGATGAGTGCAATTGTGCAGTAGTTTGAACGTTCTTTGTCATTGCCTTTCTTTGGGATTGGTATGAAAACTGACCTTTTCCAGTCCTGTGGCCACTGCTGAGTTTTCCAGATTTGCTGTCATATTGAGTGCAGCACTTTCACAGCATCATCTTTTAGGCTCTGAAATAGCTCAACTGGAATTCCATCATTTCCACTAGCTTTGTCCATAATGACGCTTCCTAAGGCACACTTTGCATTCCAGGATGTCTGGCTCTAGGTGAGTGATCACACCATCGTGATTATCTGGCTCATGAAGATCTTTTTTGGATAGTTCTTCCATCTTCTTGCCAATTCTTCTTAATATTTTCTGCTTCTGTTAGGTCCATACCATTTCTTTCCTTTATTGTGCCCATCTTTGCCTGAAATGTTCCTTTGGTATCTCTAATTTTCTTGAAGAGATCTCTAGTCTTTCCCATTCTGTTGTTTTCCTCTATATCTTTGCACTGATCACTGAGGAAGGCTTTCTTTTCTTCCCTTGCTATTCTTTAGAACTCTCCAATCAGATGCTAATATCTTTCCTTTTCTCCTTTGCCTTTAGCTTCTCTTCTTTCTCAGCTATTTGTAAGACCTCCTCAGACAACCATTTTGCCTTTTTGCATTTCTTTTTCTTGGGGATAGTCTAGATCACTGCCTTCTGTACAATGTCATGAACCTCCATTTATAGTTCTTCAGGCACTCTGCCTATTAGATTAATTCCTTGAATCTATTTGTTGCTTCCACTGTTTAATCATAAGGGATTTGATTTAGTTCATACCCAAATGGTCTAGTGGCTTTCCCTACTTTCTTTAATTTCAGTCTGAATTTGGCAATGAGGAGTTCACGATCTGAGCCACAGTCAGCTCCCAGTCTTGTTTTTGGTGACTATATAGAGCTTCTGCATCATTGGCTGCAAAGAATACAATCAATCTGATTTTGGTACTGACCATCTGGGGATATCCATGTGTAGAGTCTTCTCTTGAGTTGCTGGAAGAGTGTGTTTGCTATGACAAATGCATTCTCTTGGCAAAACTCTATTAGCCTTTGCCCTGCTTCATTTTGTACTCCAGGGCCAAACTTGCGTGATACTTCAGGTATCTCTTGACTTCCTTCTTTTGCATTCCAGTCACCTATAATGAAAAGGACATCTTTTTTGGGTGTTAGTTGTAGAAAGTCTTATAGGTTTTCAACCTCAGCTTTTTCAGCATTACTGGTTGGAGCATAGACTTGGATTACTGTGATATTGAATTCTTTGCTTTTGAAACGAATAGAGATTATTTTGTCATCTTTGCATTGCACCCAAGTACTAGATTTCAGACTCTTTTGTTGACTATGAGAGCTGCTCAATTTCTTCTAAGGGATTCTTGCCCACACTAGCAGATATAAAGTTCATCTGAGTTAAATTCACCCATTCCAGTCCATTTTAGTTCACTGATTCCTAAAATGTCGATGTTCACTCTTGCTATCTTCTGTTTGACCACCTCCAATTTGCCTTGATTCATGGACCTAACATTTCAGGTTCCTATGCAATGTTGTTCTTTACAGCATCAGACTTTACTTCCATCACCAGTCATATCCACAACTGGGCATTGATTTTGCTTTGGCTCTGTCTCTTTATTCTTTCTGGAGTATTTTTCCTCTCTTCTCCAGTAGCATATTGGACATCTACTGACCTGGGGAGTTCATCTTTCAGTGTTCTATCTTTTTGCCTTTTCATACTGTTCATGAAAAGGAAATTCTCTAATTTTGTGCTTTGGAGGTTGCATGGGTCCTGCTTGTCACCTACCCTTAACTCCCTTGGGGGAATGTTTTTGGGGAAGAAAATGTATTTTATCTTTAGAAGGGAAATATTGAAGAGACCAGAGACTTGGGAGTTTAGAGCACTAGCCACTAGGGGCTAAAAGAAAAGAGCATGGTGATTGTCTTAGAAAGGAAGTTCATTGAGGAAAGATAGAGGCAATTTGAAGAGAGGTACAGGTGTTTACAGGTTTATGGGTGAAAAAAGAGAAGTAACCAAAAAATACTGTAAAGATGTTGAAAAAAGATATAAAATATTAGGTAGGTAAAACATAGTTTTTTTCTTTTAATTAATTTCTTTATGGCTCAAAAGAGGTTGCTGAGTACCAAAGAAACCATCCAAAGCTATTATGACATGCCACTGAATTGTTGCTTGTCTAAAAATGGCTATATAAACACAGATAAACATAAAAGAATCCAGTATGTATGAACATCCACTTAAGAAGTAAACAGAAAATAGAATTATAGATGTTCTATAGATGAAAGCTGTAAAAATAGCTAATAATCAGATGAAAACTATTACATAATGTTCCAAGAGGATTTAAATAACATTAAACAAACAGTTGGGACTTCCCAGGTGGTTCAGTGGTAAAGAATTTGCTTGCCAGTGGAGGAGACAGAATAGACATTTGTTCAAACCCTGGGCTGGGAAGATCCCCTAGAGAATGAAATGGCAACCCATTCCAGTATTCTTGCCTGGAAATTTTCATGGACAGAGGAGCCTGGCAGGCTGCAGTCCATGAGGTCACAAAGAGTCACATGATTACTATATTAAATTTTTCTATATGTTATATAAAGACTTTCTTTGCATTAAAAATCCTCTGGGAAAGTACATTATAGCAACCAGGTCCATTGTGAATATCTAAAATCTAAATCAGCCCTTTAGCTTTTTTTTTTTTTTTTGGTATAGCATCTTATAGCACTATTCTATATTTACTGGAGTCAAACCATTAGATTTCATTTTCATAATAGTTTATATTTTGTTTCAGTGAAGTGAGGGGTTTTTTTCAGTATTGCCATCACAGACCAAATTGAATGGTAGTACTTTCTCCCTTTAAAACTGGCTTTAGCTCTGTCTTATCCATTCAGAAGGAAGTTGTGATCCTTGGCTGATTTCTCAGTCTGAGACATTGCAGCTTAAGTCCACTGAAACACTTCAACCTGCTTCTTGTCATCTAAACTGGGAGTTCTGATCATATTTGAGACAAGTTCTGTTTCTTGTTTGTTTTTTTCATACCCATGCTTTGATGATCAGTCTTATTTAACGTGAACTTTGAATGACTTTTGTAAGCCTTTGTTTAGTGGATCTCTTCTCAGATGTCTGTGTTCAAACAAAATGCCTTTGAATGAAGGAAGCAATCTAACTGTATTAAACCACCAAAAACACTGGTCTTGTTCAAGGACATCTTGTTTGATGACAGATGTGAACATCAGTCTTTTTTCCTCTAGAGCAAAGCATGTATTTGTAAGCTTTAAGCGATGTGGTACAAAAGTTGATTCCAGATGGACTGACACCAGCCCCTGCCTTTAAGTTCTCAGTTCTTCAAAATGTGTTTGAGGAAATCCATTTAATGCATTGAACAAATACATGTTGAAGCTTGCCAGCAAAAGTTGTTGACTTTCTCCCCATTGCTGATGCAGTATTTATCACTCACCTTTGTACTTGTCTTTATGCTGTGTATTACATATACAAAGATGACAAAAGGTCTAGTTTCAAGGAGTCAAGTACTGATGCAGGATAGGGACACATAAACTTATACTGCTGATTCTGTAAATACTATGAACATAAAGGGATATATGCACAGGGCGTATGAGAAAAGGGAACTACAAATCAAATCTAAACCCAGGAGTTCATGGTGCTATTTCAAAACTATTAAAAAAAAAAACCCTTCCTTATACCATACATTATGTTCATTTTCATCAACAGTAGGACTAGATTTATTCTTTTAGACACCATTATTCATTTAATTTCATTTCCAGCATACAATACCATTCTTTTCATCACCATCATTTAATAGTGAAGTAAGTTCAAGAATATGGGAAGTGAAGTTACATTAGTAAAAAATGGAAGAGATTTAATTTCTCTTAAGATAATTACAATTGAACTCTGTGCCTCATGCTGCCTGCTGTCTTTTTTTATTTATGGCAGTGATTGTTTTGTATATACATTTCAAACCAAAAATTTTCCCTTTGTTTAAAGTTTTGATTCTTTCATCACTTGGTCTGTAGTGGCATGTACTTAATTTTTTGTTTAGAATTTGCAAGGATTTTAGAGAATGACATGGGCAAAATGTCTATCACAGACTCAGACTGTTTCAGAATATTTCTATCACAGACACAGAATATTTCACTAATTTTTCCCGTGAAAAAGTAAATGATTTAGCCCTGAGAACTTTGCATTTAAAAGTCCAAGAAAAATTTTACACATTACAAAGTCACTTTATGCTTCCTTCTATAGTGATCCAAACTATAGTGTCTCATGCTCAACATGATATTTTTCAACTTCAACTGTAATGTCTTCCTTTGTTCAGTGTAGAGAATAACTATCGCCTATAACCCACCACCTATGAGAACCTAGAATATTCAACACAATAATGAGGGACATAAAAAACTTTTCTTTAACTATGACTTTTTATAACAGAGAAAAAGATTTGATCATAAATTTTTGTATTTTTAAATGGTAAAATATGTGATGTTACTTGACATATACTAATTACTAAGAAATATTAGTATCTTCAGTCCTCAATTATAAGAGAGATTAAGAGTCAGTGGCATGGAAAGTAGTATATGCATACTTTTGGTGGAAAGAGGGTGAGAGGATACATTGGGTTGGGAAAAAAGTCACAGTTTTTACATTTAATTTTTAATTATTACATTCTATTATGTTGACTATTTTTGTATGTGTTAAGTTACATATATTTATAAGATTTATAATAATTTGATTTTTTATTGGTACATCAACAAACTTTGGAATACACTAGATTAGATTAGTTTTGTGCAAACATCAGTCCCTCACTATTTCATCAAATCTGCTCTACTTGACTGTCACTAAAGGTAATTTTAATGCACTGATGAAAACGATACAGTGACGGGCTTGGATTGGGTGGGTGGATGAATAGATGAATAGATAGATAGATCAAACACATCATCCTTCTCAGAAGACTTTCAACTAAACTTTATTTAATTAATGCTTAGAATATTTATAATCATCCTCAGTACCGTAACAGTAATTCATGTGTTCTATGCAAACTGAATTCAAATGCCCCTACCTTATTTTTCACTTTGTCCTAAAAAATGGTATCAGTCAGTTCAGTTCAGTTGCTCAGTCGTGTCCAGCTCTTTCCAACCCCATGAATCGCAGCACTCCAGGCCTCCCTGTCCATCAACAACTTCCGGAGTTTACTCAAACTCATGTCCATCGAGTCGGTGATGCCATCCAGCCATCTCATCCTCTGTTACCCCTTCCTCCTCCTGCCCCCAATCCCTCCCAGCATCAGGGTCTTTTCCAATGAGTCAACTCATCGCATGAGGTGGCCAAAGTATTGGAGTTTCAGCTTCAGCATCAGTCCTTCCAATGAACACCCAGGACTGATCTCCTTTAGGATGGACTGGTTGGACCTCTTTGCAGTCCAAGGGACTCTCAAGAGTCTTCTCCAACACCACAGTTCAAAAGCAGAAATTTTTCAGCACTCAGCTTTCTTTGTAGTCCAACTCTCACATCCATACATGACCACTGGAAAAACCATAGCCTTGACTAGACGGACCTTTGTTGGCAAAGTAATGTCTCTGCTTTTTAATACGCTGTCTAGGCTGGTCATAACTTTCCTTCCAAGGAGTAAGCATCTTTTAATTTCATGGCTGCAATCACCATCTGCAGTGATTTTGGAGCCCCTCAAAATAAAGTCTGCCTGTTTTTTTTTATTCCTGGTTTTTTAAGGAATCTCCATACTGTCTTCCATAGTGGCTGTATCAATTTACACTCCCAACAACAGTGCAAGAGCGTTCCCTTTTCTCCACATCTCTCCAGCATTTATTGTTTGTAGACCTTTTGAGGATGGCCATTCTGACTAGTGTGAGGTGATATCTCATTGTAGTTTTGATTTGCATTTCTCTAATACTGAGCATCTTTTCATGTGTTTGTTAGCCATCTGTATGTCTTCTTTGGAGAAATGTCTGTGTAGGTCTTTTTCCCACTTTTGATTGGGTTGTTTGTTTTTCTGATATTGAGTTGTATGAGCTGCTTGTATATTTTGGAAATGAATCCTCTGCCTGTTGTTTCATTTTCTATTATTTCCTGCCATTCTGATATGCTGGTTTTAACGACCTTGTAATCACATGCAGTGATGTCTCCCAGGCTTGGTTAAGCATGGGTCTTAGCTGGTTTTTGTTGTTGTTGCTGTTCTACTGGTTGTTTTGTAGCATTTTTGGAGAATATAAGGAAAGGATGAATTAAAATTTAGATAGCCACTTTTGTCCTACAGAGATCTGGAAAACCCACATATATTTTAATTATAACAAAATTGTATGGTTAATTTAAGAATTTAATAGTTTTACATCTGATCTTACTAAACCATGAAAAATAACTTGCACCACAGAAACTAGTTATTTGAGCTCTGAAAAGATATTTTAAACATGGTAGAAACATATTTGTTTTTATTTTTTTTTCAAGTATGATAGTTTCTAGGTGGTATATATCATATTGCAAACTTTTCAAAGTACATTCTATATGTCACCTGCATACTTGAGCTTATACTGAGTGAACTTGCTAATTGCATTGTGGTGAAGAAAATGGTGGTAATCCCTTTAAAAAATGAAAATTCTGCCAAGTAACACTTTGTGAATCAAGCCTTAAATAATGGCAAAATTATCTTCATAAACTCTTCTGAATATATTTTTAGTCTGTTAGTGATTGAAATTTTATTCAGGAGTGCATTGCAGACTACTATTTTCTATATTCAATACGCTAGACTTTCTTTGAGAGCAAAGGGGATATTAAAGTTGTTAGAATAACCAGGGAAACATATTTGGTAATTTAATTGTCTGTTCCAGTTCTCATTCAGCTCATCATTTCACACAGGCAGAAATTTGATCCTTGCTTCTCACCGGGGCTGATTACAATGTTAAAGAGTTTCAGTTTGCTTTCCAAGAATTATTTTTATTACCATCATCTTGTGACAGTGGAAATTGAGGTGGAAACTAGAACAAGTGGAAAATTATGATGGTTCCTTTAATTTTTGTAATAATAAGAAACTGAGATGTTTTTAAGAGTTCTATGATGTTAATATGTTCTATAAAGTGTGCCTTCCATCAAGGTGTTAATTTCCTAGCCTTCATTTTAAAGAAAACAGAGAATAAATAAAAGTGACATTCTCTTATATCCAACTGTTAGGCTATCAAAGGAAGCAAAATAAAAGGAAGGAATCATTTCTTTCAAAAAGAAATGATTGCACACTATACAAAGAGAAAAGCACACAGTGATAATGAAATGAAAACTTATATACCAACTTGGAAATTAATGAAGAGAAAAATGATGACAGCTAAAATTCATGTGAGCTTTGTGACTCTCTGCCAATGTATTTTAAACAATTATTATTGTTGGAGAAATGTTATATTTAACCACTAACCTCAATATCATCAAGAAATATAGATGTACCATCAAAGTCACAGTGTAATACTGATCTCTAAGTATTCAATAACACCTAGAAGTAGATTCTCAGTGTATTTTTCCACTATAATATTCCTAACACCAGATACTATACCCAGGTAGTAATACTAAGTTCCACAATACTTTATGGTAAACATGATAAATTATAAAATTCAGTATAATAATAAACAGGTACTATTCAATGAAATATTTTAAAAATCAGAATGTTTCTGGCTTAAATAAAAGAAGTATACCAATATAAAATAATCTATAATTCAAATGGTTAGTGATACTCATTAGATTTCTATGAAACCAAGACAAATGAGTGATTGAAAAACAAGTCTATCCCTCTTTACAGTCTTTTTTATTCTACTAATAAAGTATACTATTTTGAGTGCTATCATGTTTTAGGCACCAGTCAATAAAGACAAGGTAACAGACTAAGTAGACTTGCTTCTTAGACTCACTCAGTTGGAAGATTTATAGAAAATGAAGAAAATATACCCTAAGAATATGCAAATCAAGAATGTCCCACATGGGAATACTGGAGCAAACAGAGTAGAGTATCATGGAGAGAACACTGATAAAATTTTATTACATTCATTGTGGGTAATTTTAGGATTATCCAAGGTTTTAATTCCTTTTTGTCTAGTTCTAGAAAGATATTTTTAGTTAGTTAGTTCAGTCACTCAGTCATGTCTGACTCTTTGCGACCCCATGAATCGCAGCATGCCAGGCCTCCCTATCCATCACCAACTCCAGGAGTTTACTCAAACTCATGTCCATAGAGTTGGTGATGCCATCCAGCCATCTCATCCTCTGTCATCCCCTTTTCCTCCTGCCCCCAATCCCTCCCAGCATCAGGGTCTTTTCCAATGAGTCAACTCTTTGCATTAGGTGGCCAAAGTATTGGAGTTTCAGCTTCAGCATCAGTCCTTCCAATGAACACCCAGGACTGATCTCCTTTAGGGTGGTCTGGTTGGATCTCCTTTCAGTCCAAGGGACTCTCAAGAGTCTTCTCCAACACCACAGTTCAAAAGCATCAGTTCTTCGGTGCTCAGCTTTCTTCACAGTCCAACTCTCACATCCATACATGACCACTGGAAAACCCATAGCCTTGACTAGACAGACCTTTGTTGGCAAAGTAATGTCTCTGCTTTTTAATATGCTATCTAAGTTGGTCATAACTTTCCTTCCAAGGAGTAAGTGTCTTTTAATTTCATGGCTGCAATCACCATCTGCAGTGATTTTGGAGCCCCCCAAAATAAAGTCTGCCACTGTTTCCACTGTTTCCCCATCTATTTCCCATGAAGTGTTGGGACCAGACGCCATGATCTTAGTTTTCTGAATGTTGAGATTTAAGCCAACTTTTCGCTCTCCTCTTTCACTTTCACCAAAGGAACATTTCATGCAAAGAAAGATATTTTTACTCGGATGTAATTTAAAGAGTATGGATTTTGAAGTCAAATAGACATGTATTCAAATTTTGACTCTTCTCCATCTATTAATTGTTTATTTTTATAAATTTATTCAGTTATACTAAGCCACATTTTTCCCATTGTATAAAAGTTATTAATGTTTTGATTATTATATTTCTATTAAGATTAAAAGCACTAACATATGTAAACAGCCTAGTAGAATATTCTTAGTAAGTCTTTATTAGCTCACTTCACTTTGTTACTGAAGGCAAGAATTCTAGCAGAAGAAAACATGCCATGTTCTACTTATTCCACCTAATTTATTTCATCCATGGAAATAAAATGCTTTCATGTTAAATATTACATGTTTTAAGAATTACCTTTCAAAAGATCAGAGTAATAGGATTTTCTCAAGTAAGGTTGAAGTTCTAAAAATAGAGGTAGCTGTAATCCATCAAATTCAATAAGCTTCAATATTCTATGCAAATAATCCTAATTTTCCAAATTCCATGTAAGTCACACTATTCCCTTTAAGTCATGAGTAGCTAAATATCAGGTATCATATTATCTTTTGCTATATCACTAAGTGATACCTAGAATATGTCCAAGATAATGAAAAACAATATTATCTTCTTTTCTCTCTCATTATATACATATGCATCTAGATCTATAAATCATTGATTACATTGCACTTTTCCCATATACTCTAGCAATGCCTATGCATTTTAATAATAACCTAAAACAAAAGGAGAAAAACAACTTTACTTGTAGTTTTACAGGAAGTAATTTGCAAACCAGACACCTGAACTCAGACTCACTGTGTCAGTACTATATCACACTGAAAGAGCCTACCAGCAGGGCTGGAAACTTGGCCTAAAAAAAGCATAGATATTCTGACTTTGTTACTCTAAGCTTGGTATCTTGCCCGGAAGACCTTTAAGCAGTTCAGATCATTTAGGGAAAGGCAGTCAGCTGAAACATAGTTGGCAGAATAGTTCACTAAGTCCAAAATATCAACATGGGTAAAAGGGAGTTAAAAGTCAGGGAAGCCAGTGAGGACAAAAGCAGGCAAGAAGCTGGATGGAAGATATTCCCAGATACTAAACATCCAGTGAACAGCATGCAGTATGCACGTGAAGTAATGATTATGCAGATCCTGGTACAAAAGAATGCTGTCTCAACCAGGAGGATTCCTGCTTAGACAGCAAAAAGTATCTGGGCAAGTTGACAGTTTCTTTCCATAGGAGAAGACTTTGCGGTGTATGTATCGTGTTAGGGAAGCCAAATGTTCAGATACAATTGGGATGCCTTGAGCTGAGCAACTAGTGTCAGGAGCAAAACAATTAAGAAACCACTTAAGTTCTCTTACATTTATTTTTCTGAGTCAGAAATGCTTGGTGAAAAGATTGCAAGATTAATCCCATTAATAGGATCTTGAGGACTTACCTCTAGTTTCTTTATTCTCCTTGTTAAAGGAGGTTATAAAAAGTAGAGACATTACGTTGTCGATAAAGGTCCATATAGTCAAAAGCTCCGGTTTTTCCAGTAATCATGTATGGATGTGAGAGTTGGACTATAAAGAAGGCTGAGCACTGAAGAATTGATGCTTTTGAACTGTGGTGTTGGAGAAGACTCTTGAGAGTCCCTTGGACTGCAAGGGGATCCAATCAGTCCATCCTACAGGAAATCAGTCCTGAATATTCATTTGAGGGACTGATTCTGAGTGGAAGTTCCAATACTTTGGCCACCTGATGTGAAGAACTGATTCTTTAGAAAAGACTCTGATTCTGGGAAAGATTGAAGGCAGGAGGAGAAGGGGATGACAAAGGACACACCGGTTGGATAGCATTGCTGACTCATTGGACAGGAGCATGAGCAAGCTCTGGGAGATGGTGGAGACAGGGAAGCCTGGTGTGCTGCGGTCCATGGGGTCACAAAGAATTGGACACGACTGAGTGACTGAACAACAAAGGTGGTTTACTTGACTAAAATCTCTGTGATCGCATAGACTGAAACTTCTCATCCTCATTTTTTATTATGAGCTTCTTATATGATGATGCCAAATGTAGCTGTTGCTCAAGACATATTATTAAATAGAATAATTATTTGTGACAGGGAAAAATGTCCTCTTATCTTTTGTATTTTCTGCATCTAAATAGAGGTCTTTAATTGGCTTGAGGGAGTTCAAAATATATTTTTAAAGTATATTTAGGTTATTATAAAATATCAAATCTCTATATTCATTTTTTTATGTGGCATCAGTGCAAATGCTTTTTGGCATGTGAAAACTAAACACTGTATTCTAATACATAGGAAGAGCCAGGTCATTTATATCCTACTTAGTAACAGTATAAATAATGAGATGCTAAATGTTCACACACACAACTGATAAAAACCTTAAAAGAGAAATTCTAAAAGAAGTTTTAAAGGATTTTTATCCTCCCTCTCTTAGAGAAAGGTGCTGTTTATTATGCTTGTATGTTGTTTTGGTAATGAAGATAGAGTTGGAAAAAGGATAGGGCAATATAAAATGGAATGTCATCTCTTCCTGTGATTTATTTTCTTATGGGGTGGGGGAAAACAGGAGGGCAAATCATACAAATGTTATAGCAATAATAAAAATATGATTTATTTCAATCTCTTTTTAAAATGCCATTCTGCTTCAGTCAGAGAGTGAGATGTTCATGTAAACAAATTAGGAACCTGATGATGCAACTTTTCAAAAAGAAATGATTGCTACAGGTTAAACAAGTATGAATATTCATAATGCAAGTTGTGTTATCTCTAGCTATACATATAGACATTTATGGTGAAATATTACTATATAATATTTATGAGGCCACACACTCAAACAGAATTCCTGAAATCATAGGACATTGCAACATGGACTGCTGCCTTGCATTTAGGCCAACATTTGGGGGCTTAAGATGGTTAATTTTATGTGTCAACTTGGCAAGGCAATGGTTCCCAGATAGATGGTCAAACATGAGTCTAGATGTTTTCATGAAGGTATTTTTTAGATAGGCTTAACATTTATTCAGCCAACTTTGAGTAAAGCAGATTAACTTCTATAATGTGGGTGGGCCTCAATCAATCTGTTAAAGACCTTAAGAGAGGAGGTTCCTGGAGGAAGGAGGAATTCTGTCTCCAGACTGCCTTTGGCCTCCAGCTACAACATGAATGCTTTCTTTAGTCTTCAGTATGCTGGACTGCTCTGCACATTTTGGACTGGCTAGCATGTTTCAGAATGGAATGACACATTTGAAAGTCACTTACACAATTTCCTGTTAATATTAGTTCTTGGATATGAATCCACCCATTCATTAAATAGACTCATTGTCATTCAGAACTCATTTCCTGTAGTGCTTTAGGAAATTCTGACTACGAGCTCATCTTTAGCAGGAGTTATTTTTTTCGTGGGGATTCCTTATACGTTGTAATCTCAAATTCAAAGTTCCCCTACAAGGCATTTTCCAAGTTTTCCCTTCAGAACTGGTTCCAGACCAGTTTTTACATTCAGCTTTGTTCTGGGATAAATAGTATCAACTTCATATTGAGGTATAACCTTTGCATTTGGATTTTTCTCAGATGACCCTATTTCCATGTCTGTATGTTTAGGATTTAGCCAATTTCTCTCACATAACTTGCATTTGAAATGGTGCACTGATATTAAGGTGACACACAATTCTATATATTTCTTTTTGATCAGTTACATTTGAGAAGAATGGAGAAACTTACCAGGCAGAGGGCACTGCAAGTGTAATATGCTTGGAGTGTTGGAGGAGCAGCAAAGAGTCAAGTGTGGCTAGAACATAGTGAGAATGAGTGTCAGATTGATGACATCATGTCAGAAGGGTAGTAGAAGCCAGTTCATATAAGGTCTTGTGTGCTATCCTTGTATGCAAGGATGAAAGCAGAGAGTGAGAGGATGGTGGCTCAGAAGAGGGATGTAACAGTGGAAATGGTGAGGAGCTTTCAGAGAGTGGATATATTTTAAAGTGATAATTTGCTGTTGAGATGAGTATGAGTTTTTAAAGAAAAGAGAGGATTTAATTTTAGGAATTTTATAGCTATGTGATCTTGGGATACTAATTTTAACTTTTGTAGGTATGTTTTCTCATTTAGAAACCTATTTTACAGTAGCCACTAGCTACATACTAGTAGCTAGCCACTAGGCTATTTATTAGCCATACTAGTAAATAGCCACTAGGCTATTTACATAAAAATTAAAGCTAATTAAATAGGATTAAAATTCAGCTCGTGAGTAGTATTAGGCACATTTCAAGTGCTCAGTAGCTACATGCATAGAATGTTTCCATCATTGCAGCAACCTTTATTAGAATGTGCTGGACCAGAATGTTTTTAAAGGCCCCCTCTATATAAAATTTATTAATTGAGTAAACTAGTGGAACAATAATGGACTTATATTATTGCCATTTGTCAGTTAACTTATTTTGGCCAATAGGCAGGCTTGTGTAGGTTGTCAGTAGTGCTTACTGAATTCAGTTGAGACCGTACAGAAAATCACAAATGACCTGAACTGAAGGCTCACAGCTACAATAGAAAAAAATAGGTGGGGGGAATGTGAGACATCAAGAAGAAGAATGGTCAGCTCTTAAAAACTGATTAGTTAGGAAGTTGAGAAAGAAGTAGAGGTCAACTAGAAGTTTACAGCTGCTGTGGAAAGGAGAGAATGGGTCAGGAGAAAGAGCAGTAATGGGCCAGATGGGAAGTTGTAGCCCTCACAGTGCAGGCGAGTACTCTGAATGCTAAAATTCAGTCTTCAGGTGATAGTGCTCTCAAAGAGACCAGGAGGAATAGAGACAAAGAGAAATGATGTAAAGCAATTGATTGGTTTTATGGAAATCATCTTAATTATCCAAAATTGCTCTTACTCTAATATAGTTATCAGGAAATACATTTCCTCCTCTAATGGGGCATTTGACAACCTACAGAAAGAAAATGTTGAGGTCAGCTTGCAGATCTCACTTCATTTAACAAAGAGGCAGTTCAGGCCCTAGTGATGACAGTCGTTACTAGTATTTTCTATTATTAGCAAATAATTACCATTTTTTCCCCTGCTGGTGGAGAGTTAACTTACTAACTACATAAGCCATTCTGCTCACTTGTGTTTTTGTTACAACATTGGCCTCCATATTAAGGTATAGCTCTATTATCTTAGCTCCTTCTTAAGGAATAATCATTTAAAAATGCCTTTAATCAATATTCTACCTTAAAACAACAAATAAAGGAACAGAATTCAATTCAGGGAATTTCTGCCTACACAGTAAAAAAATGAGAGTAAGAGATGGAAGAAACCTTAGCAAAAAATGTATTCCATTTTACCTTTCATTTTACAGATGGGGGTCCTAAGACTCAGGAAATATAACATTTCACCCAAGTTACATAGCTAGCTCATGGCAGAACAGAAGCTAAAACTAAATTTACTTGCCATCTACCCATTCAGATAGTTTGCTGCCAAAATACGTTAGGAACTTACAGATATCACCATTATCATCAACACCATCATCAATTACAGTTTTTGAGTGCTTATTAGGTGTCAGTACCACTCCCTTTCAATTTTTAGCTCTTCAACTAGTTCCAGATCACTGTTACAATTAACTTCTCGTGCATTAGCTCATTTCATTTTTGTAAAATCCTATGAGGTAAACCCTGTCATTACACTTTTTTTTAGAGATGGGGAAACCAAGGCATAGAAGGTGAATGCTAAAGTTTAATGATCCCCATTCTGCACATTTTCCTACATATATTCATAATCTCATAATTCCTTTAATTTATTTTTTCACAGTGTTTGCTGTTTCAATAATAATAATACCTTATCCATTTCTTGAGCAGAATAAGACATCTTCCCTGAATCCAAGGAACCTACATCCTACTGACACTTTCACCTAAACCAATAATTACTACATTCTGAGAATATGTTTTATAATGTATTTTTATCAAGTGCATATATGAACTGCAGTAAATGAATTATCTTACAAGCTGGGGAGATGAAGGAAATGCCCTTGAATTTTGCTTTCAAGAAAGTATATACAGGGCTGAAAAGTGGGGGGATGCATTCCAGATCCCAGGCCAAAATTAGCTCACCTGGGCAGGATGTGCATAATAAGATATTTGGTTGAAAGAGATTAATTTGAAAATAATCTTTGGTGTATATATATTTTTCTTCTCTAAATGCCTGTGTATTCAGTTCAGTTCAGTTCAGTTGCTCAGTCATGTCCGACTCTTTGCGACCACATGAATTGCAGCACTCCAGGCCTCCCTGTCCATCACCAACTCCCGGAGTTTACTCAAACTCATGTCCATCGAGTCGGTGATGCCATCCAGCCATCTCATCCTCTGTTTTCTGCTTTTCCTCCTGCCCCCAATCCCTCCCAGCATCAGGGTCTTTTCCAATGAGTCAACTCTTCTCATGAGGTGGCCAAAGTATTGGAGTATTGGAGCCGAAGTTTCAGCTTCAGCATCAGTCCTTCCAATGAACACCCAGGACTGATCTCCTTTAGGATGGACTGGTTGGATCTCCTTGCAGTCCAAGGGACTCTCAAGAGTCTTCTCCAACACCACAGTTCAAAAGCATCAATTTTTCAGCACTCAGCTTTCTTCACAGTCCAACTCTCACATCCATACATGACCACTGGAAAAACCATAGCCTTGACCAGATGGACCTTTGTTGGCAAAGTAATGTCTCTGCTTTTTAATATGCTATCTAGGTTGGTCATAACTTTCCTTCCAAGTAGTACCCCTTAAAACACATAACAAAATGTATATATTGTATAAATAATTGCTAAACTAAATTGAAAATGTATTGATTGATTGAATACAACTATTTTTTGCACTTTTCTCTCAAATGTATGCAAGGTTATGTGTCAAAATATTTTAGTCTAACAAACAAGGAAAAACCTTGGAATTCTTAAACTACTTTATGTATATTAGCAATAGATTATGCATTCCCAGTTGGCATATGTTTATTAAATAATTCTCTTAGTTTAAATTTGTCTAAATATCTTTCCTCAATATTTTATAAAATCTCTTGACAGTCAATGAAATGAAATAAACCAAATTCATTTTCTTTTTTTCCATCCTTCCTCCCTGTCTTCCTATTCCTCTCTCCTTTGCTTCTACTAACCTCTCTGCCCTCCAAGATGAGAACAGGAGGGGGGTTGAGATATACTGAAGATATTATTAACTTATTCTGTGTTATATAACGGTGTCAGCATTGATAGAACATTTTAGATGAGTGAAATACATGATTCTTATATTTAAGAGCCCTGGGAAGTTTTTAACAGAGCTCTAATTTTTTAAAAAAGACTATTAACTTTCCTTCCTTCCTTTTTCTGCCATCTGCTCCCAGTTCTTTTTACCAGTATTGCTACAAAAATTGAGGAAAATACATTCTCACTGAGATCAAGCAGGGTTCTCTTGTAGTTCACTTTTATTGTCTTGATAACACAGTTCTAGAATATACCATGTGTTTTTGCTCTTCAGTTACTTTGAGGCAAGGCACAATTGGTGAATTGGCAGTCAAGTGGTTTTCAAAGGAGTCACTGCTTGTGCCCTGATAGAGAGATGAGAGTGCAAGACCCAAATGGTAAATATTTAACAACGGGGAATTCTCCTTCCCTTGCTTGTACTCTGGCAAAGATTTGTAATACTAATAATCAACTTTAATTAATAGGTGGCTGTGCCTGAAATCACAAATCTCCCAACAATAACAAATTACACACACATCTTATTAAACCTTTTATTGTTGATGTCTCTTTTGCTGCAATAATGTACTCATCCTAAGATACGAATATGAAAAAATTACCTGATCCATCAGAGATGCTGAAAAGTTGTTGAATGATCAAATATATAAATAAATGAAGGCTGAACCCTACTATAACTTTATGAGTGATTGTATTCCATTATTTATGTAATAATAAAATTGCCAGGTTTGATGAGGTTGGCAATGATAATAGTAAAGTAAATCCCCTGCATTTTAGATTGTATTGTGATTTGCAAAATATTTTCACACATATAGATTCAACCAATTTTCATAGAGAAAGGAGAGGTGCATTCCCTTATCTATTTACAGGTCATTAGTATTGGTAACCTACATCCAGGTAAGTCTCTTTTTCACTGGTTCTAGGACTTTTTAAATCATATTAAACTATGACCATAATGGTTTATCTTGAGCTGAAAGGTATTCAGGAGTGAGGAGGTTTCCTGATGTTAAACATGTAAGCTTTTATTTAAAGGAGGCAGTAGGAGAAAAGAGAATATTGCCATCAAAAATATTAACTGTCTACTTCTACAATTCCAGCTTCTGGAATTTCAACTGAGCTATTTCAAGTCCTAAACGATGGCGCTGTTAAAGTGCTGCACTCAACATGCCAGCAAATTTGGAAAACTCAGCAGTGGCCACAGGACTGGACAAGGTCAGTTTTCATTCCAACCCCAAAGAAGGGCAATGCCAAAGGATGCTCAAACTCTGCACTTATTTCACATGAGAGCAAGGTCATGCTCAAAATCCTTCAAGGTAGTCTTCAACAGTATGTGAACCAAGAACTTCCAGATGTACAGTCTGGATTTAGAAAAGAAAGAAGAACCAGACATCAAATGGAATCACAGAAAAAGCAAAGGGATTCCAGAAAAAATATCTACTTCTGCTTTGTTGACTATGCTAAAGACTTTGACTGTGTGGATTATAAAAAACTGTGGAACATTCTTCAAAAGATGGGGATAATAGACCACTTTACCACCTCCTGAGAAACCTGTGTGCAGGTCAAGAAGCAATAGTTAGAGGACGGACATGGAACAACAACCAGGTTCAAAACTGGGAAAGGAATATGTCCAGGCTGTATATTGTCACCCTGCTTATTTAACTTATATGCAGAGTACATCATGTGAAATGCTGGGCTAGATGAAGCACAAGCTGGAATCAAGATTGCCTAGAGAAATATAAATAACCTCAGATATATATATATATATATGATACCACCCTTATGGCAGAAAGTGAAGAGAAACTTAAGAGCCTCTTGTTGAAGGTGAAAAATGAGAGTGAAAAAGCTGAAATAAAACTCAACATTCACAAAACAAAGATCATGGCATCACTTCATGGCAAAAGGATAAGGAAAACAATGGAAACAGTGACAGACTTTATTTTCTTGGGCTGCAAAATCACTGCAGATGGTGACTGAAACCATGAAATTAAAAGATGCTTGCTCCCTGTAAGAAAAAATATGACAAACCTAGACAACATATTACAAAGCAGACATTACTTTGCTGTCAAAGATCTGTCTAGTCAAAGCTATGCATTTTCCAGTAGTCATGTACAGATGTGAGTTGGACCATAATGAAGGCTGAGTGCTGAAGAATTGATGTTTTTGAGCTGTAGAGTTGGAGAAGACTCTTGAAAATCCCTTGGACTGCAAGGAGATAAAACCAGTCAATCCTAAAGGAAATCAACCCTGAATATTCATCGGAAGGACTTATTTTTGAAGCTCCAATACTCTGGCCATCTGATCTGAAGACCCAACTCTTTGGAAGAGACCCTGATGCTGGGAAAGATTGAAGGCAGGAGGAGAAGGGAACGACAGAGAATGAGTATGTTCAATGGCATCGGCATCGCTGACTCAAAGGACATGAATTTGAGCAAGCTCCAGGAGTTGGTGACGGACAGGGAAACCTGGCGTGCTGCAGTCCGTGGGGTCACAAAGAGTCAGACATGACTGAGTGACTGAACAAGAGTAACAACTTCTACAATTCTGTGTAAACACTATGATGAACAGTATACTCCTTGAACAACTTATACTCAGTTACCAGAATCTTATGACTGGAGGCAGACAGAGAATGAAAGAAAAGTTACTTTTGAAAGCAGTGAATGTATACTTCAGTGTTCTATTTTTGGCAGTTTAATTAATATTTGGTTTGAGAGAAAACTTGTTTGGTCTTAACAGTTTAAAGCATCATTTCCTAAAGTTTATTATACAGGATGGAGATTGGTATAACTAAATGTAATCAGCATGGAGATAAGCTCTCTTCAAGGAAGGACTTGTGTCTGGGCTACAGGAAGTGCGGAGGGCAGGTCTAGCAGTCATTAGATTTCCTCCCACTCTCTGCTCCTTCTGGGTGGGCCTTGGTTGCAGAGAACTGAGTTCTTGGTCTCCCTCATCTGGTGACTGAGTTAGGACACTTCCCCTGGCACCCTAGAATACTATCTCAATGTCTACATCAGGGAGTACAACACAGGACATCAGAAAAATGACTACTTACTAAACATTTGTGAAATCATCCAGGTTTTTCCTTCTGAATTCTTAGAACCTATAACATGCCTGTATACATCAAGAATCTCTGAGACCAGACTCTGCTGTGGAGCACTTCCCAAACTTGAAAGTGACTTTTTCCCCCCAGGAACATTTAACCAGATTATTGTTCTGGAAAAAATCAGTTAGAGAATTAGCATAGCAATTTTCCTGGTCCACTGTAGGTTGATTTCTCAGCTGTGAACTCAGATAAATATTTTTGAACATATTACTTTTTGCAGTGCCACCTGTTGGGGAATAATGAGTTTTCTTTCTGCCCATTAATAAAATTGTATCTGATTATTTTTTCCCTACATCTATCTTTTGTGAGCCACAAAGGGACACCTTCTTCATCTTATACCTCTCCTGTTTTCCCAGGATGAATTCAGATTGTTCTTAGGTGCTTCTCTGTACTTCAAGCAACCCCTAACTCCCCTCCACACTCTTGGTTGCAGTGCTGCCAAACTAGCTGTGTTTACATTGTCTTTGAAAGTGAAAGTGCCAATCACTCAGTCCTGTCTGACTCTTAGTGACCCAATAGATTGTAGCCTGCCAGGCTCTTCTGTCAATGGACTTCTCCAGGTAAGAATACTGGTTGTGGGTAGCCATTCCCTTCTCCAGGGGATCTTCCCAACCCAGGGATTGAACCTGGGTCTTCTGCATTGCAGGCAGATTTTTTTACCATCTGACCCACCAGGGACTTCTATCATAACTTTAGTTTTTATTAGTAAGTTTTTATTTCAAACTTAGAGAAGACACAAAAATAGTATCAAAAATCTATATAGTATTTCCCCAGGTTCAGTTATTGCTAATCTATTGCCCCATTTGCTTTCCACATGCCCTCTTTTTCTCTCTCTTTCTCCATTATTAAATATCTATATGTGAGTGCACATATGTACATTTAGATGTGTGTATTTTTTCTGAATAATTTGATAATAAGCTGTTTGGGTGTGTGTTTGATAAGAGTGACAATTTCTTACATACCCATAATATAGTTCCCAACTTCAGTAGATTTATTATTGATCCAATAACTCTATCTTATTTACTATCTATATTCCAATTTTGTCAGTTGACACAGTAATGTCCCTCAGAGCATGTGTTGTCAGTGAGAAGGCCCTTACTGATTATGGAAAAATTAACAGAGATAAAGATAAGAATTTCATTGCAATTGTTTTTGTTTTTATTAATATTGAATCTGGAGTGAAAACATCACCAACTACTTTTCCTTGAACAGTTAGCATGTACTAGGCACTTTTACATAGAAAATCTTGTTTAATTCTCTCAATAAGGCTATAAAGTAGCAGCATTCAGTAAATGCTAGAACTGGAACTCAGGGAGTTTAAGTGACTTGGCTAGAAGAGCAAATAAGAGATGACTAATCCATTAAGCTAGCCCTCGAGGTGTTTATCTTTTCATCTTTGACTATTAGACAGGCTCTACAGATATAAAAATATTCAATATTATTTGTTAAATCAACTGACTGAATGGACAGCTGGATGAAGAGATAGTGCCAAGTTGAGGTGATGAATTCTCAAAGTCCAAATTCAGTAATGACATGCATTTAGAGGAGGTTTGTATGCCATCTTCTCTGTGTGTTGCAATATTCTGGGATATAATGATGATATTTTGCTGGGAAAATGTTAATCCTGGAAAATTCCCTACCAAATTGTGTTTCTTGATATGCCTTCCATTTTATGAAGAATTACATTTCTTGGCCACTGGATTAATATAAAGTAATTGTCATGTTCATGTTAGGACATGTTCCAGCCCTGTGGATAATGAAAGCTCATGAAATAATTCACAAAATAGAAAATAATAAAATAAAAATAAAATAAATCAGAATAGGGATAAAGAAGGGACAAATTAATGAGACTTTTACAAGGGATATAACTCCTCGAAATGGAGAGCCTATTTTGTAAGGAGGCATCATTAATTATTCTAATCATGTGTGCTCAAAGAATATCGAAGGACCTTTTAAAGGAGGGCTCAAGCAAATTTATACATTATTTTTTCCTAAGGAACCTATTACAGAAATTTCATAAATCAGTAGCTCAAAGTGTGTGTGTGTATATATATGTGTGTGTGTTAAAGTTGTTTGCACAGAGTACCATAATATTTGAGGAGGTGACGATGTTAGACTTATCTTGGCAAGGGATTAGTTTATCAACTAGAGGTATCTGAATTTCCAGAAACTTCCGTTCTGCTCCTGGATTCAATCTGGCTGTATATTTATTTAATTTTGACAGAACCTTTGTGTTCTTTTCTTCCTATTCTAACTTAGAGTTCTGTATAAGAGGGGAGCTACAGTCTTTTCTTTTTAACTGTTCTGAATATGAGTAAATTGAATTCATAAACCCCCACTGTTACACATCTCTGTAGTCTTGCCCCTTAGAAACAGCACTCAGGAGCTCTTGTTTTTGAGACTGTTCTTCCGGCATTCAGATTCAGGTGCAGCAGGGGATGGAAGAAACAATTTTCAGATTCCATGGTGGGCTGGATTAAATTACTCCACAGGCCATATGTCTCACAGATCTACTAGAGTGGATTAAGTGTTTTGCTTCCTCCTTGCATTTGAATATTTTTTTTTTCATAAAAGAAAGAAAATGTTAATGCAGACCTAGTAGGGGAGAGATGGACAAACAAACAAATTCAGTTAGCAAAGAAATGTCCTGGATATTTCCTTTTGGTGCAGGTCAGCCGAAGTAGATGATTTGAAGATAAAAAGGCTGAAGCAGTGATTCTGGTTGGAATTCATTAACAATTAATACATGTTCCATCAAGGACCAAGAATAACCAGCAGGTTTGGATTTTTTAAAAAGAGATTTGTTTGTTTTAAATTCCTTCTCATGGTTTTATGACATGGACTATTAGAATTTAAAAATAAAAGACCTAATATACCAATAATTGCCTATGGAAGAAAAACACACTTTGGAGTTAAAAAGAATTGGGTTGTGGTGGTTCAAACACTGATATGGTATTTAATACTTTGAGTCTCTATTTTTCTATAGTAACTTGGGAATAACAGTAACTGTCATGATAAGCTTTGGTAGATATTACTAATATAAGACTTAAATCCTATTATTTAAACTCTTGAACACAGGTTCTCAACTACAATTCTGTATTCCATTTCTGTAGAGAATGAAAATAAAGCTTTAAAACCTATGATGTTAGCTTCCTTTCTTTTATCAAATTTAAAATGATAGGATGCTGTAGGAGTGGAAGAAGGAAAAAAAGTGAATAAATTGAGAAAGATTTTGAGATTTCTAGATGCTTCTGTTATTCTCTTTTTCTAAACCCAAGGAAAGACAGTAAAGATGAGTACATCAGTTATAAAGAAATAAACCTCAAATCACAACAAAACATTTTCCCTGTGGCCCTCATGGCTTTCCAAGGTAATTTAGTCTAAAGAGGAAAACAGAAACATATTATAAATAGAAACTATATATATATTTGTATTATATATATATATATGTATTTATTTATTGGGCTCCAAAATCACTGCAGATGGTGACTGCAGCCATGAAATTAAAAGATGCTTGATCCTTAGAAGAAAAGCTATGACCAATCTAGATAGCACATTAAAAAGCAGAGATATTACTTTGTCAACAAAGGTCCATCTAGGCAAAGCTATGGTTTTTCCAGTAGTCATGTATGGATGTGAAAGCTGGACTATAAAGAAAGTTGAGCACTGAAAAATTGATGCTTTTGAACTGTTGGAGAAAACTCTTGAGAGTCTCTTGAACTGCAAGGAGATCAAACCAGTCCATCCTAAAGGAAATCAGTCCTGAATATTCACTGGAAGGACTGATGTTGAAGCTGAAACTCCAATATTTTTGCCACCTGGTGTGAAGAACTGACTCATTGGAAAAGACACTGATGCTGGGAAAGATTGAAGGCAGGAGGAGAAGAGAATTATGGAGGATGAGATGGTTGGATGGCATCACCTATTTAAATGGACATGAGTTTGAGCAATCTCCAGGAGTTGGTGATGGACAGGGAAACCTGGCATGCTGCAGTCCATGGGGTTGCAAAGAGTTGGACATGACTGAGCCACTGAACTGAACTGATATATTATATATATATAGTTATGACTGATCTCTTCACAGCATGATAAACTGGAAAATTCTGAAAGAGATGGGAATACCAGACCACCTGACTTGCCTCCTGGGAAACCTGTATGCAGGTCAGGAAGCAACAGTTAGAACTGGACATGGACCAACAGACTAGTTCCAAATAGGAAAAGGAGTACGTCAAGGCTGTATATTGTCACCCTGGTTATTTAACTTATATGCAGAGTACATCATGAGAAATGCTGGGCTGGAGGAAGCACAAGCTGGAATCAAGATTGCTGGGAGAAATATCCATAAGCTCAGATATGCAGATGACACCACCCTAAAGGCAGAAAATGAAGAAGAACTAAAGAGCTTCTTGATGAAAGTGAAAGAGGAGAGTGAAAAAGTTGGCTTAAAGCTCAACATTCAGAAAACTAAGATCATGGCATCCAGTCCCATCACTTCATGGCAAATAGATGGGGAAACAGTGGCTGACTTTATTTTTCTGGGCTTCAAAATCACTGCAGATGGTGATTGCAGCCATGAAATTAAAAGACGCTTACTCCTTGGAAGGAAAGTTATGACCAACCCAGACAGCATATTTGAAAAGCAGAGACATTACTTTGTCAACAAATGTCAGTCTAGTCAAGTTTATGGGTTTTCCAGTGGTCATGTATGGATGTGAGAGTTGGACTATAAAGAAAGCTGAACACAGAAGAATTGATGCTTTTGAACTATGGTGTTGGAAAAGAATCTTGAGAGTCCCTTGGACTGCAAGGAGATCCAACCAGTCCATCCTAAAGGAAATCAGTCCTGGGTGTTCATTGGAAGGACTGACGTTGAAGCTGAAACTCCAATATTTTGGCCACCTGATGCGAAGAGCTGATTCATATGAAAAGACCCTGATGTTTGGAAAGATTGGGAGCAGGAGGAGAAGGGGACGACAGAGGATGAGATGGCTGGATGGTATCACTGACTCAATAGACATGAGTCTGAGTAAACCCCGGGAGTTGGTGATGGACTTGGAGGCCTGGCATACTGCAGTTCACGGGGTCGCAAAGAGTCGGACATGACTGAGCAACTGAACTGAAACTGATGAATGATCTAGGGCTTCCCAGTTGGTAGTAGTGGCAAAGAAGCCACTTACCAATGCAGCACAGGTAAGAGACATAGGTTCAGTCCCTAGCTAGGGAGGATTTGACGTATTTGCATTGTTGTATAGCAGTAACCAACACAACATTGTAAAGCAATTGTCCTACAATATTAAAAAAGGTAAAGCAAAAAAGTAGAAACTAACAGACTAAATAGAAATATGGTTTGGATTTTTTTTTAAAGGAAAACACATATTGATGTTATAATCAGTTGTGTTAATGAGTGCTTATATACCCATAGAGAATGTCAGCCACGCTTCTCAAGAACTCTCCAGTGGGGGCTCCTCCAGTATTAGCACATGTTGTTTCTAAAATGACCCTGACAGTGTCATTTAGGCACACCCTACCTGTGACAATCAGACGTACTTTGGTGGGGGCAAATATTAACTCTACTTTTTGGATCAAGAGAATGCGAGATCCTCCTATGGTTGTGAATAGATAAGGATAGTTGCATCTCCTGGATACCATGTCTGGGCTTTACTTTTGGCTCCCATACTAGCTCTCAGAGACTATTATATTAAAAAAAAAAAAATGCGATATTTCTCTTCTGGTTCCTCTGAAAAGATTAGTAAGGTCAAATGCACACATCTAATTAGTGGAAAGTGAAATAAACACTCTTCAAGGTCTCTTAGCCCTATGATGGGGTAAGATGTTAGCCAGGGCAGCATATTGACTGAAGACACAACTAAGCAGGGTGTTTAGACAACTGTGTGCACTAGGTTTTGCTTAGTAGCAAAGGAAATACTAAATGAATTGCATTTTAAGTCGCCTGCAGATTAGCCCATTAGTCAAAGAGGCAGCTAAGTAGGCAGAGACACTGCTTCTGTATATTTAACGATTTTTGCTTTCCTACTAAATATCTTAAATCTTCTTGCTTTGTGTTAAATTCTCATAATTGTGTTGAATTTAGAGGAGGACAAATGCTATTTGGTTAACCCTTTGCTTCCCAGTCTTTTTACTATCATAGCAAATACAGATATTTTGTATTAAAAATATAAATGGCACTCATAAAGCAAGTTTGGATACCATTGAAAGTGGTCATCAGCTGCAAAATGAAGTGAGTATTTTAAGTGTGATGATTTGTGCTTGACCCAGTGCTTGCTGAGAGCCCCGCCTTGGCCTCTCTCTGTCCCCTACACCTGAACCCAACTGCATATACCTGGGATTGAACACAATGCTCCTTAGATTGGCACACAACTTTCTTTTGCGGTCTTGACTGCCTTGTTTGATCAGAGATGGTTCACCTTCAGCATTGAGGTGCTGCAGCAGAGTCACTGTGTGCACCCATAAAGGACTGTGTGCTGAACGCGGCTTAAAATGCCTGCTGCCTGTGGGGATTAGCAGGGTGCTACCTTGGTCTACTATCCAAGAATTCCTTGATAAGCCTTTTTAAAACAGGTCTTCACCAACCTTGTAGCTCAGACTTAGGATCTGCCTGCAGTGGAGGAGACCCAGGTTCAATTCCTGGGTCAGGAAGATCTCCTGGAGAAGGAAATGTCAATCTACTCCAGTATTCTTGTCTGGATAATTCCATGGATGGAGGAGCCTGGCAGGCTATAGTCCATGGGGGTCACAAAGTCACATGACTGAGTGACTAACACTTTCACATTCATACTTTACCAACCTAGGGGTTCTGCCTATCCTGGGGCCCACCTTGCAGTTCTGAAGATGTAATGATTCAATATCATGTACCATCCTTTTAAAGCATTTGCCGAGCACCAACATGAGCACAGACACCTTTCATGAAGCATCTGTTTTGTACCCTTCTAATTGCCGGGAGAAATATCAATAACCTCAGATATGCAGATGACACCACCCTAAAGGCAGAAAATGAAGAAGAACTAAAGAGCCTCTTGATGAAAGTGAAAGAGGAGAGTGAAAAAGTTGGCTTAAAGCTTAACATTCAGAAAACTAAGATCATGACATCCAGTCCCATCACTTTATGGCAAATAGATGGGGAAATAGTGACTAACTTTATTTTTCTGGGCTCCAAAATCACTGCAGATGGTGATTGCAGCCATGAAATTAAAAGACGCTTACTCCTTGGAAGGAAAGTTATGAACAACCTAGACAGCATATTAAAAAGCAGAGACATTATTTTGCCAACAAAGGTCCATCTGGTCAAGGCTATGGTTTTTCCAGTGGTCATGTATGGATGTGAGAGTTGGACTATAAAGAAAGCTGAGTGCCAAAAAATTGATGCTTTTGAACTATGGTGTTGGAGAAGACTCTTGAGAGTCCCTTGGACTGCAAGGAGATCCAACCAGTCCATCCTAAAGGAGATCAGTACTGAATATTCATTGGAAGGTCTGATGTTGAAGCTGAAACTCCAATACTTTGGCCACCTGATGTGAAGAGCTGACTCACTGGAAAAGACCCTGATGCTGGGAAAGATTGACGGCAGGAGGAGAAGGGGATGACAGAGGATGAGCTGGTTGAATGGCATCACCTACTCGATGGACATGGGTTTGGGTGGACTCCGGGAGTTGGTGATGGACAGGGAGGCCTGGCGTGCTGCAGTTCACGGGGTCGCAAAGAGTTGAACACGATTGAGCGACTGAACTGAACTGAACTGAATGCCACCTTAAAGCCAGAGTAATAATGTCAAGAATTAGCAAGTAAAACCATCTCTCTCCTACCTGGTCTGTTCCATATAGGATCTCTTGTACTAAACATTCTGTGTGGAACAAGAACAATGGCAGCTGCAAAGCCACAGAATTTGAAACTGGTTCAGGTGAAGAAATATTTTATGAATTGCTTCTATTATATTATAGTAGGCAGTATGTCACCAGAACCTGACAAGGTTAGGAATAATCTCATAATTTACACTCTAGGAGAACTCACAAAAGCATTTTGAGGTTGAGAGTTCATCAGAACAGAGAAATAGTTTCACTTATAGTGATCTGAGTTAGAGGAATATAAATCACTATAGATTATAGCAGATTCTTTTCCAGTGTTTGTCAGTTCACTCAGACAATATTTATTAATATTATTTTTCCTAAATATAGGAAATTATATAAATAGAAATTAAAGTTAATTAGATATTACTCATAATTCAACTGCCCAAAGTAACTATCATTAATATATTAGAGCACACCCTTCTAGTCATTTTCTATGAATATCTAAATATATATACAATGTTAACATATGTTGTTTGTAAGTAAAATTTCTAGCCACCAATTCCAATGTGTGAGGGAAGCATTTCCAAAATACCAAGCAATTCTCTGACACCAAATAGTTGTCCTACAGTTTAACTTAGTGAGTTGACAGTATCCACCAAGAGATAGCATTAGGTTCCACAAGGTTAAGGGTTCAGTTCCATAGGACTGCCCCCACCTCTGTTTCAGATTACAGTCACAAACTCAGGTTATCATCCCTCATATAGGCATGATTGATGAAATCATTGGCCATTGGCGATTGAACTCAATCTCTAGCAGCTCTTCCCTTTCCCAATGATGGGGAGAAGGACTGAAAGTTCCAACCCTTCAAACACATAGTTGATTCTCTGTCAACCAGCCCCATCCTTAGGTTACCTAGGAGCTTTACAAAATATTGTGATTAACATACCAAAAAATACGTTAGGAAATTCCAAAGGTTTTTTTGAGAGCTCTGTGCCACAAACAGTGGATGAAGACAAAATACGCATTTCTTATTATAAATCACACTATCATAGTAAGTTGTTGCTTTAAACTAGAACGTGTTGCAGCTATCTCTTCTTATTACTTTCACAATAGTGCTATGGACTAAATTATGTTGTCCCAGACAAATTCACATGTTGAAACCTTAATCCACAATGGATCTGGAGCTAGATAGGTCTTTTGGAGGTAATTAGTGTTAAATTAAGTTATAAGGGTGAGACTCTGATTAGACTGAAGCCTTGTTAAAAACAAAAAAACAGAAAAGGCTGGGTTGTGAAGCTGTGGCTGAGGTGTGGAACAGCTTAAGCTGGGTGGTGGTGTTTAGGTGGACGTGGGTTTAGACAGGGGTGGGGTCCTGACTCAAGAACCAAGCCTCCAGAAAAGGACCTGGGTAGCAGTGGGGGGGCGACATGGGCTCCACCTAACCAAGGGGGGCCTCTGCAGTGCCTCTGGCTTTGGTGTGTGGAGGATAGGGCCTGGTCCCCAGGAGACTCCCTGGGGGCCGAGTGGGTAGGGGGATACTTCCTGGATCTCCCTCTCTTCCACACCTGGAGGGACACTCCCCCAGTCAGCCCTGCTCCATCTCCCCTGCCTCCTGAACCCACAGAATCTATGTGGGCAGCATGCCAATAAACACAGGAAAAGATGCTTAACATCACTACTTATTAGAGAAATGCAAATCAAAACTACAATGAAGAATCACCTCATATCAGTCAGAATGGCAATCATAAAAAAGTCAACAAACAATAACTGCTGGAGAGGATGTGGAGAAAAGAGAACCTTCCTGCACTGTTGGTGGGCATGTAAACTGATACAGCCATTATGGAAAACAGTATGCTGCTGCTGCTGCTGCTAAGTCACTTCAGTCGTGTCCGACTCTGTGCGACCCCATAGACTGCAGCCCACCAGGCTCCCCTGTCCCTGGGATTCTTCCAGAATACTGGAGTGGGTTGCCATTTCCTTCTCCAATGCATGAAAGTGAAAAGTGAAAGTGAAGTCGCTCAGTCGTGTCTGACTCGTAAGGACCCTGTGGACTGCAGCCTATCAGGCTCCTCTGTCCACGGGATTTTCCAGGCAAGAGTACTGGAGTGGGGTGCCATTGCCTTCTCTGGGAAAAAAGTATGGAGATAACCTAAAAAGCTACAAATAAATCTGCCATATGACCTAGCAACTCCACTACTGGGTACATACACTGAGAAAACCACAATTGAAAAAGACCACATGTACCCTCAATACAGCACTATTTACAATAACCAGGACATGGAAACAACCCAGATGTCCATCAACAGATGAATGGTGAAGAAGATGAGGTACAGATATACAATAGAATATTACTCAGCCATCAAACAGAATGAATGTGAGTCAGTTCTAGTGAGGTGGATGAACCCAGAGACTGTTATAAAAAGTGAAGTAAGTCAGAAAGAGAAAAACAAAATACAGTTTATTAATGCATATATATGGAATCTAGAAAAATGGCATTTTTAGGGAAGGAATGGAGACACAGATGTGGAGAAAGGACATGTGGACACAGGGTAGGAGAAAGAGAGTGGAACAAACGGACAAAATATCCTTGACATATTTACATTATGAGGCGTAAGATGGATAGCTGGTGAGAAACTGCCGTGCAGCACAGGGAGCCCAATCTGTGATGACTTGGAGGGAAGGGATGTGGGGAGGGGAGGGAGGCTCAAGAGGAAGGGGATATATGTATAATTATAACTGATTTGCATTGTGTGGCAGAAATCAAAAAAATATTGTAAAAATTAAAAAAACACACACACAAAACAACAACAAAAAAGAAGAGACCTCTCTCTCTTTCTGCCATGTGAGAATGTAGTGAGGTTGCTGTCTATGAATCAGGAAGCTAGCTCTTACCAGAACTGGACCAGGCTTGCACCAAGATCCAAACTTGCAGGCTCCAGGGCTATGAGAAAATATATTTCTGTTGTTTAAACCACTCATTTTATGACATTATGTTATTGCAGCCTAAACAGACTAAGGTATAGACAGAGTTAATTTGTATATAGTTTCTACTTATCTTTGGTCATCTTTTTCCTTTTGTAGTTCCTTTTATTCCCTTCATACCTGACTTTTGCACACTGTCCTGGTACTCAGAAATTGTATGTGTTCTTTTTCTCAAAGAACCCTACCCAAACGGCATGAGGTGTTGAAAGGGCACCCTTGGAATGTCCTTAAAAATGACGTGATGGGCATCTAGTTTGCTTCCATGTCCTGGCTATTATAAACAGTGCCGCGATGAACATTGGGGTACATGTATCTCTTTCAGTTCTGGTTTCCTCAGTGTGTATGTCCAGAAGTGGGATTGCTGGGTCATATGGCAGTTCAAGTTCCAGTTTTTTAAGGAATCTCCACACTGTTCTCCATAGTGGCTGTACTAGTTTGCATTCCCACCAACAGTGTAAGAGGGTTCCCTTTTCTCCACACCCTCACTAGCATTTATTGCTTGTAGAATTTTGGATAGCAGCCATTTTGACTGGCGTGTAATGGTACCTCATTGTGGTTTTGATTTGCATTTCTCTGATAATGAGTGATGTTGAGCATCTTTTCATGTGTTTGTTAGCCATCTGTATGTCTTCTTTGGAGAAATGTCTGTTTGGATCTTTGGCCCTTTTTTTATTGGGTCATTTATTTTTCTGGAATTGAGCTGCAGGAGTTGCTTGTATATTTTTGAGATTAATCCTTTGTCTGTTGCTTTGTTTGCTACTATTTTCTCCCAATCTGAGGGCTGTCTTTTCACCTTGCTTATAGTTTCCTTTGTTGTGCAAAAGCTTTTAAGTTTAATTAGGTCCCATTTTTTCATTTTTGCTTTTATTTCCAATATTCTTGGAGGTGGTTCATAGAGGATCTTGCTGTGATTTATGTCGGAGAGTGTTTTGCCTGTGTTCTCCTCTAGGAGTTTTATAGTTTCTGGTTTTATATTTAGATCTTTAATCCATTTTGAGTTTATTTTTGTGTATGGTGTTAGAAAGTGTTCTAGTTTCATTCTTTTACAAGTGGTTGACCAGTTTTCTCAGCACCACTTGTTAAAGAAGTTGTCTTTTTTCCACTGTATATTCTTGCCTCCTTTGTCGAAGATAAGGTGTCCATACATATGTGGATTTATCTCTGGGCTTTTTATTTTGTTCCATTGATCTATATTTTTGTCTTTGTGCCAGTACCATACTATCTTGATGACTGTGGCTTTGTAGTAGAGCCTGAAGCCAGGCAGGTTGATTCCTCCAGTTCCATTCTTCTTTCTCAAGATTACTTTGGCTATTCGAGGTTTTTTGTATTTCCATACAAATTGTGAAATTATTTGTTCTAGTTCTGTGAAAAATACCATTGGTAGCTTGATAGGGATTGCATTGAATCTATAGATTGCTTTTGGTAGTATACTCATTTTCACAATATTGATTCTTCCAATCCATGAACACAGTATATTTCTCCATCTATTTGTGTCCTCTTTGATTTCTTTCATCAGTGTTTTATAGTTTTCTATATATAGGTCTTTTGTTTCTTTAGGTAGATATACTCCTAAGTATTTTATTCTTTTTGTTGCAATGGTGAATGGTATTGTTTCCTTAATTTCTGTTTCTGTTTTCTCATTGTTAGTGTATAGGAATGCAAGGGATTTCTGTGTGTTAATTTTATATCCTGCAACTTTACTATATTCATTGATTAGCTCTAGTAATTTTCTGGTAGAGTCTTTAGCGTTTTCAATGTAGAGGATCATGTCATCTGCAAACAGTGAGAGTTTTACTTCTTCTTTTCCTATCTGGATTCCTTTTATTTCTTTTTCTGCTCTGATTGCTGTGATCAAAACTTCCAAAACTATGTTGAATAGTGGTGGTGAGAGTGGGCACTCTTGTCTTGTTCCTGACTTTAGGGGAAATGTTTTCAATTTTTCACCACTGAGGATAATGTTTACTGTGGATTTGTCATATATAGCTTTTATTATGTTGAGGTATGTTCCTTCTATTCCTGCTTTCTGGAGAGTTTTTATCATAAATGGATGTTGAATTTTGTCAAAGGCTTTTTCTGCATCTATTGAGATAATCATATGGTTTTTATCTTTCAATTTGTTAATGTGGTGTATTACATTGATCTGCAGATATTATATGGAATTTAGAAAGATGGTAATGATAACCCTATATGCAAGACAGAAAAAAAAAAAAGACACAGATATATAGAACAGACTTTTGGACTCTATGGGAGAAGGCGAGGGTGGGTTGATCTGAGAGAATAACATTGAAACATGTATATTATCAAGTGTGAAACAGATCGCCAGTCCAGGCTGGATGCATGAGACAAGTGCTCAGGGCTGGTGCACTGGGATGACCCAGAGGGATGGGATGAGGAGGGAGGTGGGAGGGGGGGTTCAGGATGCGGAACGCATGTAAATCCATGGCTGATTCATGTCAATGTATGGCAAAAACCACTACAATATTGTTAAGTAATTAGCCTCCAACTAATAAATGAAAAAAAAAAAAAAAAAAAAAAAAAGACTTGTGAGTATCTTTTAGATGAGAGGTATGATATAACGCCTAAAACATGAGATTGAGTCTCCTAAGTCAAAGATGGTTCATGCTTTTAGTAGCATACTTGACAGATAAAAGGAAGACATTTATATATCAACTTTAAGTATATTTGTTAGCGGAAGTATGGAGAAATTACAAAAAATATTATGGGACCTGTGTGAAAAGCAATGAAAGTGACTTCTAATGGGAAATCACACATTTGTAGGACTCAAATGGTACTTCATTATAAACTTTTCAATACCGCTTGTGAATGGTGGGCTATAGAGCCAAGTGTAATTCTAAAGTATTCTATTTATTTATGATTTGATAATTAACAGATTATTTTACTACTTATATATCTAATAGTAAAATGAATTTTCTTTCCTCAGTTTACATCAAATATCATTGGAGGGAAGCAATTTCCAGAATGTGCTGAGAGAATTGGCAAAGGAAAATCACGTCAAGATTTTGAAACACTCCAGAAGAAGGTAAGAAATAAAATTTCTCCTTAGGATGACATGTGCATTACCAGTAGGCACATTAAAAGTTTATTTCTAGTAACAGTGTCTGTTTATGTCATGCAAAGTAGAGAAGAGAACGAACATTGAAGGAAGTATGGAGAGAACTGTCTGTAGGTCACAGCTGGGTGAGGAGTCCTTACTCTGGAATTGACGCTCCTGAGGGGGATATCAGGCCATAGTCTGCACTTCTCAAAAGTTAAAATGGAGGAAATGGAATCCCAGGTTGCTGAACAACTTTTCCAAGGTCTCACAACTAGCAATGAATCCAGAACCAGAATTAAACTCTTCAGATGCCTGAGTTTAGTTTTCTTTCCATTCCATACGATGACACCCATAACATCCCCTATCTGCAAGTGTGACAGTTTTCATTTGTAAGATTTCAAGTCTACATTTACCATATACAGCTAATCCTTAAATCAAAATATGAAGCTAATCTAAAAATAAAACTGATGTTATTTCTATTTCCAATATCTCTTCCTTCTTTTTCTTTTTGGTCCCTAATTTTTGTGCTAAAAGACATTTATAGAAAATGCTACATACTGCAGAAAAATATAATACCTCCAAATCCCTTTGTGAATATTCTTCATCAATTAATTTGGTTTTATAAGCACTCCACAAGGAATACAAATAGCACCTGTATTTAGAATTGTTTTTTTTTTTTTTTTTTTGCAGTGCCTTGGCAGGAGGGGGTAGTTGAAAGAGTGGGACTATTTGGTAAAACTCTTTGCCCTTTTCTTTTTGTAAATGTTGTCTTTTTTGTAAATGTCAAGTCCAAATTATAGGTGAGTATTGGCAGAGTTGCACAGAATATCTGAGGCCCATTACAGCCTCTGGCATTTTTGCTGCTAAATTTGTAATGAGTTGCAGGTGTTTGTGATTGAATTTTGTGTTGCCTTTGTGATTGGCTCATTGCTTCACAGTCCATTAAGGCTATGCTTTTTTCTTTTTTGGTGGATGTTAAAATTGTGGTGATACAAAAACTCCAGCAAAAATAAGGTAGACAGTTTTAACAGAGAGAAAGGTCTGTAGGTTTTAAACCAGTGTCGATTTTCACAGTAATCCAAGGGCACAGCCACCAGTTCAAGAATATGTCTCAAATATACCGATAATAGTTTGACATATTCCATTGAGAATTGAAATTGGAAGATACCATTTAGACCATCTTCTACTCAAGCAGTTCTCGGAGATTAAGTGTAGATGAGATCCTTGTTAAAAAAAAAAAAGATAGTTCTGTTGCTTCCTTTTCTAAGATTCAGACTTGACAGATGTGGGCACAGAAGCCAGCAGCCTGTTTATTAAAAAGCAAGATCCTATACGAAGCACATAAACACGTGTTTCATATATGACTCTGAAAATACTATATTTAGCTCACTTCCTTTGCTTTGTAGGTGTGGGATGAAGATCAGAAATTATAGACAAAATATCTATTTGTGTTTTCTGAAGATTTCACACAAGAGACAAGTTTAGTCAGACAGCTTCATTCCAACTTTAGAACTATTGCTGTTTCTCTGTTAGTTTAGTTTACCCACAGACTTCATAGGGGCTTGTAGAGTTTAGTAATCATCCTGGGTTAGTAAAGAGTAGAATATACTATACTTTGCCAATCAAGTCCCTATATATAATTCAATATATATATATGTATATATTTTATACGCATGTGTGTATAGTAGACAAAGAAAATAAAATGTTAATATAGAACAGGTCATAGAATGTCTGATATGTAAGGCCTATTATTGTCATATGCCATTGCAAACACGGAGATTCTACAGCTTTTAGCTATGTGAATATCTTTCAGGATCTTACCCAGTTTCAGGATCATCACTAATAATACATTAGTAATAAGTATTTTATGAATATTTACCATGGTCTTTTGATGAGCACTTGGAATTTATTATTTAAGTTTATCATCACAACAGCCTTATGAAGCTGGTACAATTATTTAGCCTTTTTGTTTTCTTGACAGGTGAGAAAATTGAGATTTGGAAAGTTTAAGTAACTTGGTGCCTGTTACTTGTTTAGTTGTATCTGTTCTTTGCTATCCCCTGCACTGTAGCCCCCCAAGCTCCTCTGTCCATGGAATTTTCCAGGCAAGAATACTGGAGGGGGTAGCTGTTGCCTTCTATAGGGCATCTTCCCAATCCAGGGATCAAACCTGTGTCTCCTGTGTCTCTTGCATTGTCAGGTGGATTCTTTACCACTGAGCCATCTGGGAAACCCTTACGTTACTTATTCAAGGTCAAAGAGCTAGTAAGATATGAAGCTAGTGTTTGAACCTGAGAACTCCAATTCCAGAGTCAGAGCCCTTGAGAAACGTATGCCAATGCCAAACTGTTTTGGATAAGTAGGAACATCACTACAGTATGGTCCTAAAGAGAGCTGATTACCAGAGAGTTCTGCTTAGTGAAATAAAAATTAAATAAGCACTATTGTATTTACCTCATTTGATTTAGTACTGCATTGTAGATCATGCCAGTGAATGCATATATATTGGAGCTTCCCAGGTGGCACTAGTGGTAAAGAAACTGCCTGCCAATGAAGGAGACATAAGACATGTGGGTTTGGCTCCTGGGTCTGGGAGATCCCCTGGAGGAGGGCATGGCAACCCACTCTGGTATTCTTGTTTGGAGAATCCCATGGAAAGAGAAGCCTGGTAGGTTACAGTCCATAGGGTCATGAAAAGTTGGACACGACTGAAACGACTTAGCACACATACATATACCTCCAGCTTTATAAGCTTATACCTTATACACTTATACCTCCAGTCTGATACACTGCAGCTGCTGAAGCTCTGAATAAAATCAAGCATAAATAAACCTATGTATAAAATTAATGGAAACACTAACAGGAACACACCAGAACACAAATCATTTGCTGTATTTTCTTAACATGCATTTTAACTTGGTGGTATTTTATTTGGAATTTTAATTTTGCCTAAGGCTTGCTATTTGATTTAATTAAACTATTTACATAAGACTCACGTATATATGTCAGATACAAGTAATGTTGGTTGGATTCTTACTGCCTAATATGCAGTAGACACTCAACATTTGTTGAAATAAAGTCTGTTTGGGAAGCATAAAGAATGCCTGTATACTGTATCTCTGTTAGTCGTGGTCCTGGCAGGAAAAAATGCTCACCTCAGCATTTAGCTAAAGCTACCTAAGGAAAGGACTATTTGCAAAAATGTGGGCAGTGAGATGTTCAGGCACTAAAACATCGAAACACTAAAACATAGGAAACATCACTACCTCCAAAAGGGCAAGAAGAAGGAATGGAGTTACCAGTGCCTGATAAAAGCTGGGGCTGGAAGAGAAGAGAGCTGCCAGGCAGAAGCTGTTACCATGGTCAGCTAGTGAGGAAACCATAGTCACACAATGGAAAGGATAGGGGCCCAACAGGAAGAGGAAGTTTCCCTCATTGTTGGACCTCAAAGAGAAGCTTAAGGGAAAAATGAATCTAGGCGATACATATCATGGATGCCAGGCATGGCAAACAGCAGAGCAGAGAGGTGTACAAAATGGATTTGAGGTGGAGGCAAAGTGAGACTAAGCTTTACATCATTTCATGCCATCTTCTCAGGTAATGTATCTTAGTAATTATCTCCATTACAAGTAAAATGTTTATTTATTTAATATTATCAAAAAATACATACTATGTCACCCAATACCTAGATGCTGTGGAAAAATTCACTTAACAGGAAAGTAAAAAAATCCATGGTCTTGCTGAGCTTATCTTCTATAAAATAGGATAAAAGAAGACAAAAGAATGGAAAAAAATTCCTTTCAGATAGTGATAAGTGCTATAAAGACAGTGCATCGTGGTTTTTTTTATGATGGTTGGTGGGACAGGAGATGACTTTAGGCTGGGTTAGAAGGAAAAGACTCTCTGATGAGATACTATTTAAGCAGAGACTGGTTGGATATTAAGAGACTGTGAAGAGGACAGCCTTTTAAAATCTGACAGAAAAGTGCTGCAAGAAAAGGTAACAGAGAGCACAAATGCACAAGACAGGGGCCAGCTTGGTGAGTTATGCGAAGAACAGCGTAACAGTGGCAGAGAGCCACGTGTTTGGTGAATGTGGAGTAGAGTAACACAGGAGGTGGAGGATTTGATATTCATGGCGCTGGGATGGATTTGGATTGCATTTGTAGGACAATACAACATCCTTGGAGGATTCTGAGCGGGAAAAAGGTGCTATTTGATTTATGTTTTTAAAAAGATCCCTCAAATTACTACACTGAGAATAGATTATTTTTAACAAGGCAAGAGGGGGAGACTGAGATGGTCATGGGTGAGAAAATAAGGAGAATTGGTACATTTTATGTTGGAGATGCTTATGAGATGTCCACGTGGAGTTTAAAGCCATGGGGCTGGAACTGGATTGAATTATCTAGAGAGTCTTAGACAGCAATAGTTGCCTAGTTGTATCTGAGTCTTTGCGACCCCATGGATTGGAGCCTGCCAGGCTTCTCAGCGCATGGAATTCTTCAGGCAAGAATACTGGAGTGGGTTGCCATTTCCTTCTCCAGGGATCTTCCGGACCCAGGGATGACACACGGGTCTCCTGCATTGCAGGCAAATTCTTTACCTGCAGAGAGAGAGTGTATATAGACAGAAATGAGAATGTTAAGCATACAGCTGACTAGAAATTGAAGTGCTTTGAGTATATGACATTCTTTTGGATACCTTAACTCAAAGTGATGGCTAAGAAAAATTTTACTTTTTGCTAGAAGGAATTCATCCTATGGGCTTCCCAGGTGATGCCAGCAGTAAAGAACCGAGCTGCCAATGCAGGAGACACAAGAGATGTGGGTTCGATCCGTGGGTTGGGAAGATCCGCTGGAGGAGAGCACAGCAACCCATTCTAGTTTTCTTGCCTGGAGAATCCCATGGACAGAAGAGCCTGGCGGGCTGCAGTCCATAGCATCACAGAGTCAGACACAACTGAGTGAATTACCACACATGCATTCATCCTATGTCAGGGGTTTTCAAATCTATTATTTCTTTAGCATCAGAAATACTTTGCAAGTCAAATCTTATCAAGGAAAATACTACAAAAACATACTGAAATGTTAACTATATAAAGCTGGGTGATGGGTATATGTGGGGTTATTATCCTGTTCTAACTGCTCATGAATGGGTTTAAACCTCTCAAAAAAAAAAAAAAAAAAAAAAAGAAAGACATTGAGTAGAACTGTCCTAAAAGCAGGGAATAGAGAATCTTAAGCCTGTTTCCTCATCTCCTCAGCTGCTCTTCTATGAAATCCTTATAATTCCTCAGAATAAACTTTAAAGTTCCTGCAACTGATGAATACTTTTGACATCTCTATGATAAATTAATTGATTATGACTTGGAAATATTGTACAATTGTTTACCATGGAAAACACTTTAAAATTTTTCTCTTATTAATGTTTATGACCATCTTATATAATGGGCACTATTAGCATCCTCCTTTTGCAAATGGAGCAACTGTGATTTAGAGAGGTCGTGTAATTGGCTCAAGTTCAAGTAGCTGGTAATTGGAGGAGCTGTGATTCAAGCTCATGCTACCCGACTTCACATTAATAACTACATTAATTATAGCAGTTGACACTCAAATTAACAACAACAACAAAAAATAACAACCACAGATTCAATCAGTCCTTTATTTAGGGTGAGAATTTTCCAATGAAGAACAGTAAAGATGTTAAATCCTGTCTGCACATTTCTTTACATCATGAACTTTTCTGCCTTGTATTTCTCAGACCCATGAGTTTCTACTCTTTCTCTTTCTATTTACTATTTCTATTAAGCATGAAAAATGAATGTCAAATAAAGTAACAGTGACTGGCATTTACTCCTAACTTAGTGACAGCAGAAAATGGAAGCTCAAAGAAATGATTAATTAACTCAGCAATGCACCAACCACATACAATTCAAAGTAACACCAATTCAAAGGCATTTATACCAGGTTGCTTTTTCTTGACTAGACTATTATCACTTTATTTTAGCTGAGATTTATGTCCAATCAGGGAAAACTTTGATCCTACTGTTTTTTTGGAGATCAAAGTTTCAGAAGTAACACTGAGCTTTACAAGGTCTCAATGTAATGCATACTGTTGTAATGTATTAAACTAATGCAAAAGAATAATTCGCATTGGTGCTGGGAAATGTACCTTAGATATATGCAGGTACTCCAATGCTCTATTATAAACAATAATTAAGTTGAAATATGGAAAGAAAAGTGAATCCTGTATGACAAAACACCTCAATCCACTCTTTTCCTTTTTCTCTTAGCATTTTGCTCCTAGATTTTAAAAGACCAGTTTGCCTGTTTTTGTAAGTACATTTGTTTGTGTGTTTCATTGTTTTTTTCTTAGTATTTGTTGGGGAAAAGGAAACTGTCAAAGCTATTTTCATAGTCTTTCTTGTTCTTTTGATTGCTACATGATGTAGAATATATATTATTATTTTTTTAACATATGCTCAATTCATGTGTAAGACATCCAAGCAGATGCTATAAACATTGTGTCACTTTCAACCTCATAGTTTCAGCCAGCAGAATGACTTTTCCTTTTTTAAATCATGGTGATCACAGCAGAAATTTGATTCTTCAGTTGTGAAAGGAGGTAGAGAAGCCCTTCCCATCTAAAGTAATTATATTACAACTCCATCTGAACACTGATTTTGAAATAAAACCACATATGAAATGACACCTTTCTAACCAAAATGATTCTGTGACCCTCTCAGAATCAATCTCTCTTCTCTATTCCTCTCTCTCTCTCCCTCTTTCATGCCCTCCCTCCACTTTCTTCATTCTTTTCCTCTCTCTTCCTTGTCCTTCTTCTATTTCTCTCATCTTATATCTTTCCTTCTTTTCCCCTTCTTCTGTCTCTCTTCTCTTCATTGTGGTATAAAGTACTGGAAAAGATTTGCAATTACAATATTAAGTCTTTCATCAATGTGGTATATATCTTTGTCTATTTAATTCTTTAACTGTTAACAAAGCCTTATAGTTTTCTACATTTATATTTTATACTCTTCTGGCAGATTTATTCTCAGGTATTTGACAATTTTCATGCTACACCTAATTTTATCAAATGTTTTATCAAGCATGAGAAGTGAACTCAGATAGGAAATTTAAAAGCTGATAGAAATCCCTACAGTAGCCATCTGTGTCTCAATTTTTTGTGTGTGTAAATATTCTAAATTAAAGAAACATTATTTCACTAATAGTTATAAGATTATCCAGATTTACCATATCTTCTAATTTCAGTTTATTTTCAATATATTTATGTAAATATTTTAAATATTTACATTTTAAAATTTATTGCCATTAAGTGATATATAATGGCATATTATGCTAGTTTTAGTAACTATAGTATTTTAAGTAATGTCCTTTAAAATTCTCAATATTAGTCATCTGTACTTTCTCTTCATTTTTCATTGATTAGTATTCTCGGGAGCATATCTATTTTATTATTCTTTACAAACATCCAACAGTTGTATTTTTGATGCTTTCATTATATAATTTAAGTAGTTTTATCTTTATTTCTTTCTTTCTAATTTCTTTGTATCTCTTTTGATGAGAACTGCAGAATTTTCCACTTATAAAGACTTACTGTTGACGGTGAAGTACAGTATGGATGTGCTATCATAGTTACTGAAAGTGGTAAAGAGACTCATAATATGCCACCCCCTAAAATATCACTTTTCTTGTATTATTTTGAGCTTCAGGCCATGAAAACCAATAGATGCAAAAAGAAGCATTCTCAGAACTTCCCTTATCTGACTGACAGTAGAAACCTCTGAGACATGAGGACTACCATAAATCCCCTTTCCCAGGGGAGTTTTATTGCTATGAAAAAAAAAAAAGTCAGCAGTAAGATAGGCTTTCACAAACCAACTTGACTAAATAACTCTTATCTTCCATTGGTTTCCCCCATATGTTTGCTTTTCAACTATTAATTGACCCTAGAAGCTCAAAATCATTTTCCTTTCTCTTGTCACTTCTCCATAGATCTACTGTCCTTTGTAAAAATGGTGTGGAAACCTCCAGGTCTGATTGCCTCTTTGGGGCTTTTCCTTTCATTTTTGTTAGCCCTATATACATTTGAAATAACCATTTTTACTCCTGTTAATCTGTCTTCTGTCCATTCAATTTTAGACCTCTGATTCTGAACCTAAGAGGCTAAAGGAAAAAATGTTTTAGTTTTTATTTTTCCCTCCCTGTCAGTGATATGTCTAGAGTATATGAAAATACAAGCCTTCCCTTTTTCTAAATGTTAGCTTTAAGCCACTTTGCTTTTAGGATATACCTACATTAGTACCTGTTTTCACTGACCAAAAGAAAACTCAGAGGGGTTCTTCTTTCACATAAAAGGCAAGGGACAAGACTAGTGTTCAGTGTTTGTTCTGCAGCAAGCCGCTATAGAGGCAGTGTGACCTGAGCAGTAAGAGTGGAATCTCCTGGGGAATGACACCCAGTGTCTCAGCATCAAGCCACAGAAGCTCTGAACTGTTCGTGAGCGTTTTTGTTTGTCTTGATTTAGTTTGTGTATCTGTTAGCAAGACTTCCCTGGTGGCTCAGATGGTAAAGCGTTTGTCTACAATGCGGGAGACCTGGGTTCAATCCCTGGGTCGGGAAGATCCCCTGGAGAAGGAAATGGCACCCCACTCCAGTACTATTGCCTGGAAAATCCCATGGATGGAGGAGCCTGGTAGGCTACAGTCCATGGGCTTGCAAAGAGTTGGCCACGACTGAGCAATTTCACTTTCTTTCACATAGTAAGATGGGTCCTAAAGTTATTGTGTCTTTATACTATTTTGGTTTATGGAAAGTCTCATAGGAATGCTTTACTTCCATAGTGGGGGAAACATTTTAAAGGTGTGCTCAGTACTTACAGCCTCACCAAGTAGATGAAATAGTTATATTTCCAAATAGGGGATTGGGGGAAAGAAATATGGATAATATTAGGCAATGAAAATAAGGGAGAAAATGGAAATAAGATAGGAAATTAAATGACATATTTAAGAGGTAGTGGAACTCATGACATTTGTCAAATAGAGAACCCAGAAATAAACTCAGACAACTATAATCAAGTAATCTATAACAAATGAGGCTGGAATATGCAATGGAGAAAAGAAAGTCTCTTCAACAAGTGGTGCTGGGAAAACTGGACAGCAACATGTAAAACAATGAGATCAGACCATTTCCTCACACCATAATACAAAAATAAACTCAAAATGGCTTAAAGTTCTAAATGTAAGATCTGCAACCATAAAACTCCTAGAAGAGAACAGAGGCATAATGCTCTTCAACATCAGTTTAGTTCAGTTCAGTCACTCAGTCATGTCCAACTCTTTGTGATCCCATGGACTGCAGCACACCAGGCCTCCCTGTCCATCACCAACTCCCAGAGTTTACTCAAACTCATGTCCATTGAGATGGTGAGGCCATCCAACCATCTCATCCTCTGTCGTCCCCTTCTCCTCCTGCCCTCAATCTTTCCTGGCATCAGGGTCTTTTCAAATGAGTCAGCTCTTTGCACCAGGTGGCCAAAGTATTGGAGTTTCAGCTTCAACATCAGTCCTTCCAATGAACACCCAGGACTGATCTCCTTTAGGATGGACTGGTTGGCTCTCCTTGCAGTCCAAGGGACTCTCAAGAGTCTTCTCCAACACCACAGTTCAAAAGCATCAATTTTTTGGCACTCAGCTTTCTTTATAGTCCAACTCTCACATCCATACATGACTACTGGAAAAACCATAGCCTTGACTAAACGGACCTTTGTTGGCAAAGTAATGTGTCTGCTTTTTAATATGTTATCTAGGTTGGTCATAGCTTTTCTTCCAGGGAGTAAGCATCTTTTTATTTCATGGTTGCAGTCACCATCTGCAGTGATTTTGGAACCCAATAAAGTAAAGTCTTACACTCAGTTGTGGATGTGACTGGTGATGGAAGCAAGGTCCGATGCTTGCTTTACGGTCTTTACAGAGCAATATTGCGTAGGAACCTGGAATGTTAGGTCCATGAATCAAGGCAAATTGGAAGTGATCAAACAGCAGATGGCAAGAGAGAACGTGGACATCTTAGGAATCAGTGAAATAAAATGGACTGGAATGGGTGAATTTAACTCAGATGACCATTATGTCTACTACTGTGGGTAAGAATTCCTTAGAAGAAATGGAGTAGCCCTCATAGTCAACAAAAGAGTCCAAAATGCATTACTTGGATATAGTCTCAAAAACGACAGAATGATCTCTGTTGGGTTTCCAAGGCAAACGATTCAATATCACAGTAATCCAAGTCTATGCCCCGACCAGTAACACTGAAGAAGTTGACAAAGGTCTACAAGACCTTCTAGAATGAACACCCAAAAAAGATGTCCTTTTCATTATAGGGGGCTGGAATGCAAAAGCAGGAAGTCAAGAAACACCCAGAGTAACAGGCAAATTTGGCCTAGGAGTACAGAATGAAGCAGGGCAAAGGCTAATAGAGTTCTGCCAAGAGAACGCACTGGTCATAGCAAACACCCTCTTCTTTGACATAAATCACAGCACTATTTTCTTAGGTCAGTCTCCTAAGGCAAAAGAAATAAAAGCAAAAACAAACAGATGATACCTAAATAAACTTAAAAACTTTTGTACAGCAAGGGAAAGTACTGACAAAATGAAAAGACAACCTACTGAGTGGGAGAAAATATTTGCAAATAACCCAACTAACAAGGGATTAATATCCAAAATATACAGTTCATACAGCTCAATATCAAAAAAGTAAGCAACCCAATCAAAAAATGGATAGATGATCTAGATAGACACTTCTTCAAAGACATACAGATGACCAACAGGCACATGGAAATATGCTCAACATCATTACTATTTGGATAAATACAAATTAAAACAATGAGATAACACCTCACACCTATCAGAATGGCTATAATTTAAAAGGACACAGAACAACAAATGTTGGCAAGGATTTGGAGAAAAGGGAACCTGTATACTGTTGGTGAGAATGTAAATTGGTGCACCCACTATGGAAAACTGTATGGAGGCTCCTCAAAAAAGTGAGAATAGAACTACCATATGACTACCAGTATTTTCACTCCTGGGTATATATCTGGAAAAAATGAAAATATTAACTAGAATATATGTGTGCACCCCAATATTCACAGCACTACTTACAATAACCAAGACATGAAAGCAACCCAAATGGCCATCAACAGATGATTAGATTAAGAAGATACGGTATATGTATACAACAGAATATTACTCAGCCATAAAAAGAATGAAATAATGCCATTTTCAGCAACATGAATGAACGTAGAGAATATTATCCTTAGTGAAATAAGTCAGACAGTGGAAGATACTGTACGATATCACATATATGTAGAATCCAAAAAATATTACTATTGAATGTATACGTAAAACAGAAACAGACTTGTAGACAAAGAAAACAAATTTGTGGTGGGAGGGGAAGGGACAGATTAAAGGTATGGGATTAACAGATACAAACTACTATATATAATAAAGATAAGCAACAAGGATATACTTGTAGCACAGGGAATTACACCCATTATCTTGTAATCACCTATAATAAAATATTATCTGCAAAAATACTGAATCACTATGCTATATACCTGAAACTAACATAATATTATAAATCTACCATATTTCAATTAAAAGAAAAGGAAGTAGTGGGTAGGTCAATTTGGCTAGAATCAAGACTGCAGGAACAAAAGAGTAGAAGATAAGGCTAGTAAATTGGGAACAAGCTATGTAAACTGAACCATGTCACTCCCTTGCATAGCATAAAACACTTCTCTTAATAAAAGCAACAAAAGCCTTAGCCTGTCCTTACAAGGATCTGAATAACCTGGTCTTTGCCACCTGCACAAAGCTAAATTCCTGATTTTTACTCCCTTTATTATATGGCCTGTAGCTCACAGGGCTTGTTTAGGTTCCTCAAAAATGCTTTGCCTCTACAAAATATCTTCATGACTTTGTATATGCTGTTACCTTGGCCAAACCTTACTTTCAGCTTTTTTTTTTAATTAAAGCTAACTCTAACTCTTCAGATCTCAGCTAAATTTTTCTTTTTAAAAAACAGTTTTTGATTCCTTCCTTCAATAACTTGGCGAAATCCTATTACATTCTCTGATAACATTCTAAAACTCTATTTCATAGTATTCAACACACAATAATTGAATAATTGATTCTGTAATAGTTCTTTGAGTTGTTTCTCCCCTGACAGAAGAACAGATGCTTTACCAGGGCAGGAACTGTGGCTGTCATATTCAGTGACTAGAGATTATAGAGAAGAATTTAAATTCCCATTTTGAAGAATTTTTGAAGCATCAAACTCAAACCAAAGACATAGTGATAACTAAGATAATAAAAGTAACCACAAAGATTTGAAAAAATCAGCCTCTTATTTGTACATTTATTTCCCACCTAAAATTTTAAGTTAATTAATGGAGGTGATTCTTTGTTTCATTTTCAGTTATAAGCCTGAAAATATTTACCATTTATTTTTACAAATATGCTGTGAATTCGTGTAGTAAAAGACACTGAATTAGAAATTAGATAATCTTTATTCTAATTCCTATCATTAACTGGATGATTTATCTTACCTCTTTCATGAACCTATATCATTATCAGAACATGAAGTTTGAATAAGACCATGTATATAAGTTGTTTCTGACATTTTAATATATTTTCTACTTTAACTGCTATTGTTATCATCTCAGTGTTTTGAAGTATTTAAGAAATTATAATCATTGTATTAAATGTTGGAGTTTTGATATCAATTTCCTCAAATATCTCTGAATTGAACATAACTTGTAGAGGCCAACATAATTTTGAGCTAAAAAATTAATGGACTTTTGTATTATTGTTTTTGGTATAGTCTTGATTCTTACTTAAAAGTGTCTTCTCCCACTTTGACAATTTCGAAAGAATGCTACCATGTTGCTATTTTTGTTTGTGTCATTTTTGGAGCCTTGGGTATGTATTTCTTGGTTAGATCATGGCATACTCAGCAATGAATGTAACGAGATCAATCCTAGGCACCCTAGTACCAGAGTGCTCTTTTAGAGCACCAGGTGATACTGGGATACTTGCATCTACATCAGATTTCTGGTAAACACAGTGGTTTTTGATAAATGGATGTTGATAATGGTGAGGGTTGACCTGAGCCAACAAAATTATTCTCAGCTAATTTTTTTTCAGCTCTTTGTACAGATAAGGAGTGTGTCTCCACACATCAACAATAGCCAGAAGGAAAAAGATATGTTTCGTTTCTCACTAGAATCCTTTCAATGAAATGTCAATCAAAGTATGTTAGTCGAGTTGTCAGTACCCACATTAATATTGAAAGAAGCGTTAAGCTTTACAAGACAAGAAAGACAAGCTGGAGAGGCACCAGCAAGTCATTGATTTTAATCTTAGTCAGATTAAATATTCATTTTGACAAACGAAAAAAAAATACATCTTAAAAAAAAAAAAGAAAAAAAAAAGCTCTTGCTTTTCAGGTCATTCTTCTAAAGGATCAAGGGAGGAGGGTCTGGCAACTATTCTAGTAAATGCTATCTTAGTGTTGGTAGTTTGCAAATATGGAGCATTCATTGTTTGATTTCTGTGCCTTCCTTAAAACCTAAGTTTGGCAGAAACCCTACAGCATATTCTCAGGCAAAAAGAAAAAAACTTAGACATTTCAACCATCTGCCAGATATACCTATCAAATTATTCATTTCTCAGGCTGCTTAAGGTTATTTAAATTCATAGCTTTTCAAACTACTGACAAGGTTTGCACACTGTGAAGAAAATGAATATTGTTAAGGGTTAAATGGACGGCTTCACACTTTAAATGCATTATATATTCACCCCAGGCACTCTCCTACTGATTTTTTCTTTATTATTTTATTTTACAATCAGAGACTCTTCATAATTGTGGACCATGCTGACAATCTGCATGATAACGGAAAGATTCAAACAAAACTGACCCTGGAATAGGACAACAGATGCATTATACCTCTCTGGAAACAAGCGTTGACATAAATTTTAGATGTACAAACAGTGCTTTTAGAAAGAAAGGTGCACAAAGTTGAATCCACATTCTGCCTTGCTGGGCATACATACCCTACTCTAATGCAATTTGCATGACTTGATATGTAGACAGGCAAGATCACCTTTAGAAGTGGCCATCATTAAAATGCAGGCTGTCTATCAAGAGAAATGGTCTCCCAGAAATCAATACCTTAAAAACCCTTGTGGCTAACTGTTCTGCCAGACACTTTCAAATTTTTATAACGCTGAAAAAATAGTGTAGAGTAAGTAAAGGTTTCATTTCTTTGATTTCTTTTTATCACATTCTGTCAGTCCTCGATCAGGTTTCATAACTCAAAGACATACATTTACCACCAGGGGTAGTTCAAAGGGATGTTGACCTTTGATTTACAAAACCCTTAGATTTACTCTGTGCTTTTCCTGAGAGGTTCTCCCTCTCCACATACCACCAGTTATAGAAACAAGAGAAGGCCTGCTGAGTTCGGTACATGACTAACAGCTGAGCTGGACCTTACTCCCCCTGGTGGCCAAGGGCTCATATTTCATGAGCTTTCTTTTTGTTGATCGGTTTGCAAATTTGGTGTGGGGAGAGATTACGAAGTATTTTAATAAACTTTGATGCAGAGGGGCATCCGTGCTAAGAGTATTTGACAAGTATTGCTTGTTTGTAAATAATTATACTTAGACCACAGGATTTGGACTATGACACCTCTATCACACCACCTTGCTCTTTCCTGTTAGGCTCACTTGGCAAAGGAAATTCTAATCCTGCTTCAGAACTGAATAAATCAGTTTAGGCCAGTTACTTAACTTTATTGAGGCTTGATTTTTCTTACTTGTAAAACAGGACTAATAATTCTCTCTAGGTCATAGAATTCATGGGTGCAGTAAATGAGAAAGCATATTACAAAGGACTTGGAGCCATGATCTTGCAGTGTAGGAAAAATGACTGTTGAAAATGAGAGTTGTGACATGATAGTTGATAATATATCATTATTCAAAATAATTGCTATAATGATAACTGGTAGTTGTAAGGATAGTTCTTACCAGTTTTATGTAAAATTTAAAAAAACTTCCTAATTTGCAGATTACAAATACTGGTCATTTATTTGAAGTCCTCAAGTTTATATATACAAAAAGTGGAAATTGTTTTTAATTTTCCTTCTGTCCATAGATCACAATTATGAAGAGCCAAGTCTAGGCAAGCTGACACAAGTCTGAAACTAAAACACTGTCCCTTTGCACTGAAAACAATAGAAAGTTATGTGGTTATAATAGCACTCATAAATCAAAATACTCAAATTTTATATAAAATACACAGCACTATATTAGATGTTGTTGTTTCAGTAAAATCTGCATTACTTAGAAGATAAGTAAAAAAGAAATTTCTACAAAGATTGGAGACATTTGGTGGCTTGCACAGGCCTTCAAGTTTAGGGGCTACAATATAGCATACCTAGGTTCTGGGGTCAGATGCTCAGAGTAGATTCTGGTTCCATCACTTGAAGGTGAAAGTGACCATGAGAATATTCCTAGATATTTATTTCCACATCTGTACTAGAGGCGTAAGAACAGCTCCACCTTACAATGTTTTTTTAGAGTATTACAGAAATTCCTATGTGTAAGTATATGTAAGATAACTGACAGTAAATAATAATGACACTAGCTAACCTTGTTTGTCCTTTCTCCAGATGCATTGCTTAATGGATTTTTGGTGATGTATTTAAAATGTAAAGAATATGTCATTTGAATATTCTTAAAATGCTTAGACCTGGGATTATGGTTCTTGATTGATCATCTTCAAAATAATGAAGAGGGGACAGATATATGTTCTTTTCTACCTTTGAGCCTTAATAATAATCTTAATATAAAGCAACAAGGCTTCAGTTAGGTACAAAAAGAACTTCCTAAACCTGGAATACCTTGTAAATTGGAGTGGATTGTTGGAGAAAGTATTAATAGTTCTTTCTTTGAAGAACTTTCAAAATGAGTTTGTTAAAGAAGAGAAAGATGCTTTGGAAGCTGATTATATCTGAAGGCCCACAAATGAAAGATCACACTGACTTACTTTGCTTTTTATAAGTCATATTCAGTAACACAGAGTAGACTGAGGAGACTTAGACCCTAGACTATTCTCCCCCACATCCTAGGGCAGATACTGTGGACACAGACCTACATGTAGATTCTGAAGACCAGCAGTCAGAGGAGAAGACGCAGAGTGGGGTGCTTTCTCCCTGATGTCACTGGCATTACATGATAGCAGGCTGGAACAGGAAGCAGTGTTTCTATAGTACTTATCCATTTTATCCCTCCTTTATCCTCTCCAAAACTATAAACAGCTTATAAAAATACACTCAATTTAGCAAGATAAAAGCAAACTAAAAATAAATAGGTGAGCCTTTCTGGACTTTGGGGAGATGAACTTGCTAGAAAAAGTCAGGGATGAGATTATTGCAAACAAATATTGGCTGTGTGGTCCTGCATAATTGATAGAAGTGGATGTTTTTCTAACAGCCATCGAAAGGTAGAGAACACAATCACTTACATAACTCAGGTGTCCAAAAACTAACAAACAAGTCAATAAACAAAAAAATATTGTGTCAGCTAAAGATTAATGATTCCTCATTCTAGGTTCAAACAGCAGCATTCTAATGCTCACAGAAATGACCTTCACAGAGTTGGCTAATTCATATAATGCCCTTCAGTGTTGGCTAAGGTTAGACAAAACAAGCCTGTGCAACATGGGAATGATAACATAAACCACCAGGAAAGGGTTGGTTGGTCAGTGAGTACCAGGGCTCCAGTATGTGGCTAGATCCAGAGGCCAGACTCTTCCTTGGTTAGGGGACTACGATGAACAAGTAAAGGTGCAGACCTAATGGCATTAAGGGATTTCTCAGGTGATAAAAATAGGGACTAAGGCAGAGGAAAGAGGACAGAAACCCAGTTCTCTGATCTGGGGAGCAAAATGAAGATGTTGTCTGAGTAACAACACATAATTCCAGTTACAGACCTATCAGAGGCAAATCAGAAGTGAGAGATTCAGGAGGCATAGTCCCCAAACAGTTGGGAAGGAATGCTTAAGTCTATTCTGGTTCAAATGTGAATAGGACTCGAATAAACCTTGAGGTTGAGGTCCAGCAACCCTAGATGGAAGGTGTGACAACATTATTGTGAGATATTATGAGAGTACTTGTTCTGCCTTTCTGTCAAAACAAATCTAAAATCTCCACAGACTCAAGTAGAGAATACTGTAAATGGATGTGAACACATTAAAATTTTTCAGAAGGCGATTCAAAGTTATTCCTTTGTCATTAAGCTTGTTTTGACTACTTGTTTTGAGGCTCCAATAACTTAGATATAACTCCAAGATGTGCTACTATTTTGGAAACCCTATAACTTCCTCATGTCTACATTTCTATTACGATTTCAATTTGCCTTTTAAAGCCCTTTAGTCTTCCTTTCCGCTGTTTCATTGCTTCCCTTCCCTACTACATATTCTATAAAATTATTGCCTTTTTCACACTTTGACCATATTATTCTTGCTTACAATAGAGGACAATAAATTTATTTATTTAACCCAGATGAATATATTACTTTATCTGTTTTCTACCACATTCTGTACAGGCATCCTCAGCAGTTTAATTATCCCCTGGTGCCTTAGTGTACTGTGACAGGCTGCATAGAAATTAAGTAATACAACCCAATAGGTACAACAATAAAGGCAAATAAGTTTATCTAACATATTGAAAAATATTTATCTCTTCTGAGGACTGATTTAACAAAAACAAAATGGAAAACTCAAACATCTATTTTTAAATTGTGGCCATCACATAGGTGACACGGGTAGCAAGGGAAATCACTTTGTGCTTTAGAAAACAATTGTCTGCTGTTACATTTTCTTTTTTGTGCAAGAAAATTCCCCTGAAGGTATACATATGAGGGTGAAGTTCAATAACATTTGGAGTTGCCTGACTTGGTGTCAGTTTGAAACTTCGGATTTCTAAATAAAATTGACAAAGTCATTTATAGAAACTTCACATTTTTATCCTTGGGACTAAAAGCAGCAGGGAATAGAAGCATCTAACCAGCAAGATAGAAAGAAAGCTCCCCTGATGCTTTGTGATTTTTAAATGAAAATAATAGAAGATGAAAGCAAATCTTCATTTTATCTTGTTTGTGATGCCTAATAATTGTGCTTGAGGGGATAAAAATACTCACTGAAGGAAACATTTAAAAACTCGATAGGCTAAGCTACACTGACTCAGTCTTTGTTAATCCTTTTAGAAAAGGTCCTTCTCCCAGACATCTCCTTCAAAATGGCTTGAGATGGAGTCGTTGTTATTTTCTGGTAATTCATTCATTCAATATTGAGCAACATTTTACAATTACTATATTCAAGGAAAGCACTGTGGAAGATGCAAGTAAAGCATATGGTGAGATATGGTGTCTATCTTGTCCGTAAATGAGACAATATATTCTTACCTTTGTAACCTAAGTACTTAGCATGCTACTTATAAAGTAGACATCCAAATTTTGTTGAATTTTAATGAGGAATCTCAGTCTGGTAAGAGAATGGAATAGTTCTAATATGCCAAGAAAAATCTATAATAGTATGTGAAATACAAGGGGTGCCCAGAAAAAAGTTCATGCTCCTACTCAGAGTAGTCAGCCCTGGTAAGAGCATAGTTGAGCTGAGTTTTACAGGGGGTATAGTTGTTTGTCCATGAGGGAAGGGAAGAACAGGCCAGGAGGGAGCCATGATATGCAAGATACTTGTGTTATAAACTAATCTTGTGCTGTTTATATCATTGACTTTTAATATTTAGAAGGTTATCTTTTAGAATTAGGTGAAAACAAATGTTGGCTTATCAGATTTGGAAAAAGATGAAAGATATTTATATAAAGTAAATGTGCTTAACAAGTAATACAATACTCAAGGCAGCAGGAAAAATGCAAACTAAAACAAATGAGATGGCATTTGCAGTACCGGCAAGACTTTTAAAATCATAAATCCAAGATTGGTTGAAAAAGCCAACAAAATGAAAAATATTTCTGGAAAACATTTTGTCAAACTAACTCACCACACACTTTAAATACATTTGACCCAGTGATTCTACTTCTAGAAATTTATATAACCCAGGTATGTACCAATATTTGTATAACAACAGCATCCTTGAATATTTATTTATGAAATGAGTAAAAATACACAAAATACCTAACAGTAGCAATGGTCAAGAAATTGGATACTTTATCTAAAGAAATACTACCTAGAACTTGAATATTCTATTTTTCAAAACATCTAATTACAGAGAAGTTTGCTCCAAATACAATATTAAGTCAATAAAAAGGATATACAGCAGCATATATGTAATGACATCAATGTATTCAAGCAAATATATCTATTGCAACACTCACTCTATTCAGCCAAAAACAATGGTCTTGATTTTAGATTCATCAGAAAAGATTCAGCTCCCCCAGCACCAAGATTATCTTGTTAAGAAAGGACATAAAACAGGCAGCACAATAAACCCTGTATACCTAGAGACCAGTGATTCTCTACTCAACCCACAAATTATTTCCCCTGCTCTATGTACATATCTTTCTCCAGTCAAGAGGTGGGGCTATATCCTTTCTCCTTGAATTGGGCTGAACCTTTAACTGCTTCCTGATATTCTCGGATTTTGAGTTTAAGCATCATGAAAGTCTAGCAGTTTATGTATCTTCCTTATTATGACCTCACTGATAAGAAGCAACATGGATAGCTTCATCTCATGAATCAAGATGCCAAGATCACAGCTCCAGCTGACTTCTGGTGAACATTAGCATCAGCCATGTGAATGGCTATACTCCAGCCCCAGTTGAGCTGTCAGGCTGATGTCAAAGGGAGCAAAGTTGGGCTTCCTCCTGCACTGTCCAGATAGCAAATAAATGGTGCTGATTTAAACTACCAAGTTTTGATACACAGCAGTAGAAAAGCAACACAAGAGACAACTCCACAGTGGAGCTGAGCTCCAAATTCCCTTCAGTGAGACTTTTGAATGCCCCTTCCACTTTATCCACTTTGCATTTGGGATCTTTATAGACACAAAATTCTAAACTGTGTTTGAGTATTAACCACCTCAGTTCAGGGACGCTAACAGCTCTGTGGTGCCTTCATCTTCTGTGTCTTATGGTTCTGTATTCTCTTGAGGGATACATGACTAACTTCCATTTACTAATATAACCACACCTCACAAATACCATTACTCAGTAAACAATCTGAGCAACAAGTTTCAGGTACTTGAAGATTTTGTATGTGTTTCTTTGACCAGCTTCTCATTTTTCTGAGATCTTATTATATTCCAAAAATTCCTTGAATTATCATTAAAAGGAGTATTCAATCTAAGGACAAATCCTCAAGTGTCTCGAGATAAAGAAGGTAACTGCCATTTATCCTTTATTTCCATCTATCTAACTGGATTTATATTAGGCTTCTTCACGCTTTCACTGAGTGACCTCTCTAAGACAGAAAGCCATATTCACTTTTTCAGGAGGCAGTCCCTTCTTTTTTTGACAATGTATGTTTCTACATTGATTACCACACAATAGCAAAACCCTCCAGTCCTCCTGGACTACTACTCGTACCTATAGATGGTGAATGGGGTAACTGGATCGGCAGGTTAGGAAAACATGACAGGGAGGCTCTACACAGTCTTTCTGGCCCATTTCTCTGAAGAGCCAGGAGGGCAGTAGGAAGCATTCTGCTGTACTCCTCCTTGCAGGCATTCGTCAGAATAAGCCCCACTACCTGGGAAGGCCTGTGGTGATGCAGTACTGTTTGTGACTGAATAAAAAGTGAAAGTGAGTGAAGTCGCTCAGTCGTGTCCGACTCTCTGTGACTCCATGGACTGCAGCCCACCAGGCTTCTCCATCCATGGGGTTCTCCAGGCAAGAATACTGGAGTGGGTTGCCATCTCCTTCTGACTGAGTAAAAATGTCTGTTTAATTAAATGGTTTCTTATTAGGAAATAAAATATTGTCCATATCTAGGCAACATCCTTCAATATAAAATTTAGGGAGGGGATAATCATATATTTACACTTTTCGACACTTTTCAGAACGACAGATGGTACCAGACACAATAAACAAGTGTAACTTTTTAGGCAATACCAACTTTGTGTTGGGTTGCGTTAGTCGCTCAGTTGTGGCAGACCCTTTGTGACCCCATGGTCCATCCATGGAATTCTCTAGATAAGAATACTGGAGTGGGTTGCCATCCTCTTCTCTAATACCAACTTTAGCACCAATAAAGCTGATATATATATTCTGTATGATTTGCTCTTGTGGCTTACCACTCAACTGAATCAGTCTTCAGGATAAGAAGAATAGTGTTATTTTTGAATCCCTTAAAATCTTAAAGTTGATAATTTCTTAAAATTTTCTATCTTTCAGAGGAACGCCTTCTAAAAGTGAATTACTTAAACTAGTCAGTGTGAAAGAAAGTCTGGAAAACTATACACAAAATTGTCAATATTGCTTTTCTTCGAAGTGTAAGGTTTTAGGCTACTTTCAATATGAACAAACTATACATATATATATTTGAAGCATATATATGTGTGTGTGTGTGTATATATATATAGACACACACACTGTATATATATATATATGAGAGATTCAGTGTTTGAAGTTTCACAAGTCTTTCTTTGATAATCACGAAACAGAAATTAAAGAAAAAGATCTCATCATAAGCAGTAAGTATGTTTATTATGCAACAAGCCTCGCATCATCTCACTTTATCCTATTAAGGACATACAGAGTAGATCTTATTTCCCTGTATTATTAATAAGGACACTGAATTTAAAAGATATTGTGCCCAGGTAATGGTGAAGCCAGAATTTGAACTTAGGCCTGTTTGGGTCCACAGTTCATGTGGTTAATTGTGGTGTTATGCTGCCTTATTGTTCAGCTCATGGTGGCTGATAATTGAGTTGGGAATTGATAGCTCATTTCTCATTTTACTCTGTGTCATTATGGCTGGTTCCTGTGTGAAGATAAGTGCACCTGAGCTCAGTTCTCAGATCAGCAGTGAGCATTCATTTCTAATTACCAGGAATATCTAGTATAATATTTTCATAGTCATAGAACAATTCCTTCACATCTAACAGCCACACTCCTACCTCAGTGGAAATTTTACTACTTAGTTTGGATGTCTTGCTTTCTATTTAGTCCTCATATGACTGATTCACATGTCTTGGATATAGCATTTTACACATTTAGTCATCTCTCAATTTTGCAATATTCAGCACATTTTCTGCTAGTTTTTTCTTTCATAAGTTATTGTACAGTCAACAAATGTGTGGATATACCTGAGTACAAGATTGATTAAAGACAATGTACTCCATTCAGTTGTGTGTGCTGACAACTGGAATTAAATTTCACATGAAATCTTGTTTTCCATGTAATGGCTCACTTATCTTTTTAAGGAAAAATTTACTTATGCTAAGAAATCATCTGTGAATTAATTAGATCTAGAGAGGCCAGAATGAAGGCCTATGGAAATGACTGTGTGATCTTTTATGTATGCTACAGATAAATGTTCTTCATTCAACTCTAAACATATTCTTCTTAAAAATACACAAGTTTTACTGAAAAAAAAAGAATCTGCACTAGAAAAATATGTATTGATTTTTAAATACTAGTATTTTAATTGGCATTGGAATACTCTTTGCTTTGGACTCAAAATTGAAACTGATCTTACACTGAAGAGATGCAGCATAGTGATCAGTTCTGAAAGAAAGTAGTGAAAATCAAGAAAAGCTAGTAGGAGGAATGAAGTTGAGTGATCAATGGTACCAGTATCAATGATAATACGAATGCTGCCTATTGGCAGGAGGACATTTGGGAGGCCTTTCTAGTTTACCTACTGAAATTCTTACTTAGTCAATCTACCCCTTCATTTTACTCATTATAAAGGTGATAATAAGGGATATGTTCCATAGAAAAACTTTAAAGAAAACAGAATTATTTTGAAAGTACTTATGATCATATGTAACACAAATCTTCATGAATATATTGACATTACTTTCTGAAACAGAAATAATATAATAGCCATCTAAAAATTAAGTTCCTTTAACTAATATGTCCAGTAAGTTTAAGTATGGCCAGTTGTTATATATTTTAAAAGTTCATATAAATTTTCATTGAATATTAAGACCAGCATACTTTGAAATATTATTTTTCTTTAAGTGGAAACTTATTCCTCTATCTAGTAAACAGATATTCAGTTCATAGACTACAGACAAAGAGAGTTATTTCTTACCCATAGGAGTTCATTATCTTGTTGGAGGGAATAAGCATCACCCTGTTAGGAAAAAAAATAGATTCTTTAAGAATGAAAACTGCTTCAGTTTCTCTAAGTTGAAATAAACTGAAATGCTTTTATTTCTAGAATGATTAGACAACTTGAGAAAAATTGATAAAAGTTTTTTTTTCTTGTGCAATTCATATTAAAAAAAACCCCTAAGTTGCCTATGTTCAATACAAACCATCATATATTAAAGCAGTAAAATTTCACCTAGTACCAAACATTTATAGGCTTACAAATATTTTGGCACATGAGATAGGGAGTAAATGGTTCACAGGAAGGGATCAATGTTTTTCTCCTCCCTGTACTCAGATTGCATTGGTGTTTATTGTTTAATGTAGAGTGATTTTAAAAATATGATTAAACAATGAAAGCATTCTTTCACAGAGCATTTTACTTTAGTCTTAGATCTCAACTTTGAAAAAGAACCTTGACATAAAAATTATATTAATAATTCATGGACTATATTAATGGCTGAGTTAAAACTTTAACAAGTTGGTGTTACAAAACTGTCAAAAACGTAACAGCCCTGCCTTCTTTAATTTCAACTGCCTCTGATGAAGCGTAGGGAAATGCCTTATTGGTGTGCAGTGTTACCAATTATCTGACAGAACCAGAGTGTATTTCCAGCTAATCAGAAATAAGAGTGCAGAATTAAATCTCCCGTGTGAAACTCATCATTTACATATTTATGATTCAGAAATGATAATAAGGCTAATGAGAAACTCACATACTGCCTTTAAAAGTCAAGTCAGTCTTATAGTTAATTTTCAACAGATAAAGCTTCTGATACATGGTTGTTGAAAGATGATGTCTGTCGATAACAATTCATTTTAATTAAACATTACAAATTATTTGTATGGACATATCCATACATTATAATATAAGGGGGGTTGATTTTAAACTGTCACCTTTGGGCTAAGACTGAGATTCAAGGTTAATGGGAAGGGTGTAAAACAAGATGTGTATACAAATAAAATACTTTGGGTAAAATGGTGATAACATACGCATGCATACACACACCTAACCCCAGCACTGCTTTATATGTGTCTGAGAGGATCAGAGAGGAGGTGACCAGCTGTAGTCTGCAAAGGTTCTTTAAAGCTGTTAAGAGCTTCAGGTTGTGAGTTGCATATATATTTCTGAATTGAGACAATATGTTTTGTGCTATGATTGTGCTCATTAAGTGGCACTATCTTCAGAACCAAACCATTTGAATACGCTCACTGCTGCAACATCATTAACTAAAGAGGTGACATGCTCCCACCCTCACATCCACACTAAGAAAATCCTTATATAAGTCATTAATTTGCTGATGTCAGCAGACGACCCTTTCTGTATATAACATGGGTTTTAGTTTTCTGTGGGTGTCTTATTTGTGCAAGTATTTGGGGGTGTTCTAGCACTGTCACAGACCTTATTTTCAAAGCATACCTTTTTCCCCTCCAAGGTGGCTTTAAAATAAATTTGAATTTAGTGCCATAAAGTGTGTTTATTTCTATTTTGCTTTCTTTTTAAACTCATTTCCTAAGAATTTTTGTATTGAATAACATTGCTGTGTGAAAAAGAATAGCCTTAGTGTTTTTATCTCTGTTATGATACTGTTTAATGCCTTACTGTTTTAACATCATTATGATGATGATAACGTAACAATAACAATAAAAATATAACAAAAACAACAATAGCTTGTATGGTCATGGGAACAATAGAGGACTAATATAGCTCTAGAAAAGGTAAATATCATATCTACATTGCTGTATTTGTTTTCTATTGTTACATTAGAAATTACAACAAACAGTGGCTTAAACAGAACACATTTTTATTTCAGCTTCTTTGGGTCAGAAGTCTGAGCACAGCCTAACCTGGTTCCTTGCTCAGGGACTAATAGGCTGCTACCTAGGTGTCCACTGGACACCTCTGAGGCTTATTGTTTCTTCCAAGATAAAATGGTGCTGGCAGAATTCAGTTCCTTTAGTTGTAGGACTGAGGCTGTAATCCCATAGAGGCTATTTATAATTCGCTTCTATATGGCCCTGCTCCATAGCTGGTTCACATCATATCAACTTGCTTATTTGAAAGCAACTGAGGAGTCTATTGCTCCAGCCACCAAGACACTGTCTTCTGTAATGCAGCATCATCATGGAAGTGACATCTCATCACCTTCGCCATGTTCTATTGGTTAGAAGTAAGTCACAAATCTTGCTATCACTCAAGAGGACAAGTTTGTGAATCATGGTGGATGACTTTACAATGTGTCCACTTGCCCATGATAGTCTCTGACAGGCAGCATAGAACACTAGTTAAGAATATAGACCCTAGCTCACACATGCTAAAATATCAGCTCTAGCATTTTCTGGCTTACTTGATATTTGGAAGGTACTGAACCATTTTGTAACTCATTATTTTCATGTTTCAAGAAGGCTAATGATAAGATCTGTACCTAATATTTTTATGAGGACTAAGTGTATCGATTCATTTTAAACATTTAGAAGATTGCCTGGTACATAGTAAGGTCTTGATAAACATTACTGTTGCCGACTATTGTGAATAAATAATCTCATTTTTAGACTCTTTAGGAAAGCGGTAACACTTTATATCACTGTTTGTGTTTCCAGTAAAATGACAAAAGCCATAGATAACCACTACATTATTTCCCCTGTGCCTGCCAAGATATCGGGGCTTCTCCAGTAACTCAGCAATAAATAATTTGTCTGCAAGGCAGGAGCTGCAGGAGAGGTGGGTTCAATCCTGGGTCAGGAAGATCCCCTAGAGGAGGGCATGGCAATCCACCCCAGTGTTCTTGCCTGGAGAATCCTGTGGACAGAGGAGTCTGGTGGGTTACAGTCCATAGGGGCACAAAGAGTCAGACATGACTGTGTGACTTAGCATGCACACATGCACCAAGATATGTGCGACTTTAATCTTTGAGATTATTTATACTAAGCCCTTGTATCTTGACTTTTGGAGAAGGTGACCCAATGAATAAAGTTTATACCCTGAAACCTAATTTGCTTTAAAAATAGTAATGCTAGATAAAATTAAAAACAAACAAAACAACAACAGCAAGAACCCTGAAAACCAAAATGATCTAAGTGGAGTTAAAAAAAAAAAGAAATCACACCTAAGATAAAACACCAGAAAAATGTTAAACAGCTGTTAAAGAAGGAATGACTCTATAACCAGAATCAAGGAGAGACATCTAGAGTATGGTTGATATGGACCAAAGATGACAAAACATTCTATGAAAAACAGAGGGCTGAAGCTAGTTCAGTTCAGTTCCGTCAAAACAAAGAAACAATCTTGAAGTTGATTGGAAAAAAAACAAGAGATACATGTGGGTATTATTACATATGGGTGTTATTAGCAACAGTATTTTCCAAAAGAAAATGATGTATTTGCTTTAAATAATCATAGCTAACTACATTTTGGATTTAGTCTTCATTCTAAGTAATCTGTATATATTTTGACATGGCTAATATTAAAATATTCTTCCCATTTTACAAATGAGGAAACTGAGGCCCTGAGAAATTAAGAAACTTTCCTAAACTTACAAGCAATTAAAAGGTAAAGTTATTTATCTTATGATTTATAACCAGCTTAATTATATTAGAGTAAGGGTTAAATCAATATTTTCCAAGATTATATAATAGACAGAATTTAGTATTCTAAGTCACCCAAATAACTCTTGGAAATTGCACTTAATCAAGATGAGTGAACCCAGAGAGAAGCATGGAACTTGACAAAGGATGTCGGTAAATTTGTGTAACTACAAATTTGATTCACAGTCAAATTTTATAGACTGTAAAAATAATAACAATTTTCTGAATTTAAAAAAGTAAAATAAAAACTCTGAAATATTACGATGTGCTGTTTGGGATGGTAGTTATAATAAGGAGTTGGCAAGTTGAGGAACATGGCACCTTTTACTGCCATTTGGGGAGGAAGACAAAAATACTGAATAAAAGGTGACTTTATTAGATAAATATGTCAAAATTTTATATTAAAATTATATTATAAAATATGTGCATATATACCATAATTTACACATATTATGTATTATATATAAGAAGATTATTGGTTGTAGAAAATCATACTAATTTAGTAGTGGCAAAAAAGAAGGGTAAACATAAAATGCAGAATAAAATGGTAGAAAAAGTTAAACAGTAAATATAAACAAATTATATACACCTACTATGCTACTAGTGTAAGGCTACTACTATACAACTACTATAAGGCATAAAGACTTTTTAATAGGAAAAAAGTTATATAGCTACTGCCTGCATTAAAAATATGAGTGAGTGTGAGTGAAAGTAGCTCAGTCATGTCCAAATGTTTGCAACCCCAAGGACTGTAGCCCACCAGGCTCCGCTGTCCATGGAATTCTCCTGGCAAGAATACTGGAGTGGGTTGCCATTTCCCTTCTCCACAGGGTAAAACCACACAGAAACGTTCCAAACAAAAAAAATGCCAAAGGATATATCAAACAAGTCAGTTTTAATGAGGCAGATGAACCTAGAGCCTATTATACTGAGTGAAGTAAGTCAGAAAGAGAAAGACAAATACTGTGTATTAATGCACATATATGGAATCTAGAAAGATGGTACCAACGATCCTACGTGCAGGGCAGCAATGGAGACAGAGCCATAAAAGACTCAGTGGGAGAAGGAGAAGGTGGGATGATTTGAGAGAATAGCACTGAAGAATATACATTACCATATGCAAAATAGATAACCAGCAAGAGTCTGATGTATGTCTGAAGCACGGCATCCAAAGCCAGTGCTCTGTGACAACCTGGAGGGATATGGGGATATGGGGATATGGGGAAGGGATATGGGAAGAGGATTCAGGATGGGGGGGGGGACACACATATACCTATGGCCAGTTCATACTGATGTGTGGAAAAAACCATCACAATATTATAAAGTAATTATTCTCCAATTAAAATAAATAAATTAACTTGAAAAAACACTGATCAGAAGAATGCTGATAAAATAATAGGCAAAACTAAAATTAAGGCAAAGTATTAACATAGATAAATAAGTATATGCCATCATAATCAGAAGAAAATTTATATAGAAGATATAACAATTATAAAATTTTATGTACATAACATAATCAAGAAATCAATAAATGAAAAGTTTTACCAGACACTGATAAACCAAGCACATAAAGAAAGGAATCCTTAAAACTCAACATATTTTTATACAAAGCTGATTATAATTTTAAAGAAATGATTATTCACAAAGCACATATTTAATTATAAGGCAATTAAAATAGAGATCAACTCTTAAAAGATGGATTTAAAAAATAAGTTATGCTTCAAAATGTTAAAAACTTTTAGAAATAACTTATAGTTTCTTAGAAACTCCACTCTTTTGAATGCATTTTATAAACCTAGATGCAGCATTTTATATTCTTTTATTTTCATCTTGTTAAACACTTGGCCTTTTGTTTCAACCTGACAAGATCATCTTAAGTCTTAACTCTCTAACCCCCTGTAATTTTTATTCTTCCATGATTGGTGTCTATATTCTATGTTAATATGTCTTCTATGCACTCCTTAGACTCATTCACAAGAATGATAAATCTGTTAACATGAAGGACAGACTTAAAATCCTAATGTATCTAATTAATGATGGAATAATGCATTAACCCTTTCAGATTTGAAGATCTACATTTTGATTATCTCATTTTTATTCTCTGATACTGCTTAATACAGGAGTAATAAAACTTCCGTTTTAGGACTGTGCTCAATTACAGACTTAAACTATTTTTTTTTTTTTACTTATCCATAACATAGCCAAGAAAACACTGATACACTAAAAAAGGAAAAAGATTTTGCTAAAGGTGTGAGGGAGCAAAGAAGAAACACATATCTTCTGACATGCAGATATATATTAATAGCTTGTTTTTTGAGGCATACAGATTTTTCTTTGTTAAGATATAGCAAAGATTAGAGAAAACTTTCTGGAGTACTGACTTTCCAGTTTCTTATTTCCCTACTTATAGGATAAACACTAATCATAAATTTCACCTCTAAGGAGTGTCCTCAGACATCTAGATCCATTAGTAAAGGCCAAGAGAAAGGACAGTTTTATTCCCCATACAATTTTGTGACTGATCTCTCCAATTTTGGATACCTCAACAAGATAGCTATATCTTAAGAGATCAGAATAAGCATAAAATTCATACCAAAGGAATTCCACTCATATGGTCATGAAGGAAATTATTCTGGAAATACAGTGCATTATTGAGGTGTTAAGGAGCTTGGGTACCAATCTTCACTGGAGTCAAGCTCTGTAGAGTGAGTTAGAGGAAGAGCAAGATTTCTCCCTCTCTGGGCCCAAGTTCTCTTATCTCCAAACGATGGGGCTGGGCTAATTTAGGTACAAGGCTTCTCTTGTTCTAATCTTTGGCTGGGTTATAATCTTCCCCACTGGACTCCATCTGTTCAAAGCTTGGCTCCCCATAAAAATCAGAAAAACATTCTCTCTCTTTATCTCAGCTATCTAGAAATTTTTTCTTTCTTCTTCCTTCTTTTTTAAACTATCTCTTGGCAGAAATATCTCAGTCTTTTCTGATTTAAGCTTATGCTCCTCTTCCTTCAGTGGCTTTTCATGAGTGTGCCGATTGAGTATGTATTCTGGTTTCTCTGCAGCCATGCTTAGTCAGCTGGCTTTTTTACTCTCTTGATAGAGAATTAATTGCTCTCTGCCCTCTCAGTCTCTATGAGGCAAATCAAGGTTTCCTTTTATTGCTTGAATCTTCATGTAGGATGGGCTTCGTTATTTCCATAAGCCTATTGAAGGTAGGTTTTTAGTTAAATGCAATTATTCCCCAGTGCAATTGGTAACATGGCCTCAATCTTCTTTAGGCATATCCTTAACCTACAGAGCTCTGCTGACCCTGCAAAGCTGTTTATAATCCCTTCTCTTAAATGTACATTTCCAGAGCTAAGTCATTAACTTTCCACTCAAACTGATGTATCAACAACTTTTTTCCACAGACATTAAAGGATACCAACTATCTGACATAAGTGATCAGGTCCTTGTTGAAGTAAGGTGATATCCTAGACATTCACAGAATTATACTGCCTGGTCATCTCCCTCTTTAGTATGCTATGAATTTTTGGGAAACATAACTAAATTTAAGAAAGCCAACTATCATTTGGAAGACTTGTATAACAGATTATAAATTAACATATTCATCAGGAGCAGTTATTTTTAATTTACTAGCAAAATACACACCTTATCTTGGAGGGGTAGTGAATTTTTAACTTGGCAATTAAGAATAAGTAGTGATTACATAGTAAAGTATGTCCTTGGAGTCACAAAGAGTCAGACACAACTGAGTGACACAACTGAACTGAACTGAACATAGTAGAGGGAGAAAAAGAAGATAGAACATAGTGTAAAAGAAAGAATAAATGTGTTGTGCTTAGAACATTTAGAGAAGTATTGCATGATGAAGTTAAAATGATAGGCTGGTAAATACTATCAAAGATAATCTCGAGTCATAGTGAAAGGCAAGCTTTTCCTTTGAGGAGAGTAACGTAATCAGGTTTGTATTCTAGAATGATAATCAAGAGGATAAAATGGAGGGAAAAGAGACTAGAGGTAAGATAAAGTTAGGAAACATTAACCAAAGTAGTGACATAGGAGAGAAAAAAAGATACTTCAGGATTTGGTAATCACTGGAAATGGAGATGACAAAGAGATAACTGGAGGAGCTGAGAGGGTGAGGCCATGTCTTACTCTTTAGTAAAGGTGTAGATGGTGATATTATTACCAAAATCAGGAAACTGCAAAAAGGTGCAAGTTTATGGGAACCTGGGAAGGCATGATTTCAACTTTAGCAGTTTTGAACTTAAAGCTACAAATAAAAATGTGAATCTTAAGAGAAAGCTGAGATGACGAGGTATGAAGTTTGAAAGGTGGCTGAAAAGCAGTCAGTCTGTGTTAATCATAGTGTCAATAAAATGAAAGACAATCTTTATGGATACAGAGTTTAGAAGTCACTATTGTTAGCAAAGTTACTTACAGTCACATCTTAAATCCTAAATCTGTAAATGAACTGTATGCTCATTTGGCTGGTAGAGTATAAACTTTTTCTTTAAGATCCGTATTTATTAAAGAGTCCTCAGCATGCTCCAATAGCACATTTGCATGGTTATTTAACCACATTGCTTAAAATGAATCCATGAGATACTTTAACAATATAGTAAATAAAGACAAACTAGATGTTGAAACTATTAAACACTGTATAAGATCAAAGTGCTCTTAATTGCTTATTATAGTTCAACGAAGTAATTCTGTCTTTAGAAATTTTGATTAAATTTGACAGAAACTTAAGTGAAAAATGTTCCTCACAATATCTGAATATTTATTTATTTATTTTTAGAGTGACAGGGAGTTTCTGTTTCTGTACTCAGTCTTGATGATTTCTTTGAACTTGTGCCTGTTCTGTTTTCCACATTTCTTTATTCTATTAGATCCCAATTTTTTGCCTTTTATAAGGAGTTTCAGCCTAAGACTTGGTGTAAGGTAGCTATTTACTAATTTTTTGACATTACAGAAATAACACATTGTTAGGCATGTAACATATCTATATTACTAACATCATTTATTTCACTCTCCTAAAAATTCTTTTTCCATTCCTTTCCTTTCCTCAGAAGCTTTACACCACTCATTCCTTTATATAAAATCCTGGCTCACCACACACTTTTGGTTCATCATCTATTATCCCAAGCTTGATAAATCTCAATCACTCACACAAAATCATATTCATATTTTATATTTATAATATAAAATTTATATTAGAGTTATATTAGTATAAATATTTAATTAATATTAAAATTATATTTATATTCATATTTTATATATTAGAAAAAATATTTTTAGCTACTTTTGGGGTCTCATCTCAGTGTTTCAGAATATACTCAGAGAGTCTCAAGTTCATACCAAATAAGCCCATTAAAATATATTTCAGAAAGACAATTTTTCTCCTTGGGAGAAATTCTGGGGGTGACTTCTTAAAAATAACACTTCTCCTAGTTCCAATACTACAAATTATTTATCAGGCTCATTTGTGGTATATTATAGTGAATAAAAATTTTCTCAATGTATGAAACTCTAGGAAGTGGTTTTTTTCCCCTTAAATATGTTCCAAAAACTAAAAAATAAAACATGTGTCATTTAAATAGCTCATTTTGTGGAAATGAAATACATTGCAAGAAACATTTTCTCAGCAATTGATAACAGAAATATAAAAGTGGTTATTTCCTTTCAAGAACAAATTCTATGTTCCTTAAAATTGTGATAAAAATAAATATTTTGGAGTTGTGACAGAGATGTTTATTTATGGAATAACACACAAACAAAAATTGTCTCTCAGAAAGCATAGAGTCCGGGAATAGAGCATATGTGAGAAATGGTGAAGAAGAACGCACTGAAGTGGGAACAATCCTGCTTAAAACCAGTGGTGCTATCACACACTGAAAGTATTGTGACTTTGTGTTGTCCCAGCCACTTGAAGCACTTCGTGGGAGAAGGAATCAGGATTATACCCTGGCATGAGTAATATTTTCTCTAGGAGAAAGGGAGACATCATGGATGAATAATGAGGGTTCTGCGGTATAATAATCTTCTGCATCTTAGAGAATCTTGTCAATTTATCAGAGAACAAATACTAAAGAAGACAAAATTAACAAAGACTAAAACCTCTAGGGAGAAATATAATTCTGCAAATTCATGGGAACAATTCCTCTAAAAATAATAGAGAGCCAATTCTCAAAGAAATGATAGCAGTCTGGAATAACCCTGGAGCTTTAAAGGTGAAAGCTCAGATAAAAATGGAGTGTCTAGAAGCCATTTTCTCACAAGGAATTATCCATGGTACTGACAGCCCCATGCCAAAATCTCTTAGGATTATAGGAGAACTAAACTTTTCTAGGAAAACTGTCTATTCTAATGTTCATTCTGTTTGAACTTAATGAACTCTAAAACCATCTGGTGTGCTTAAAACTAATTTCAATAATATATTCATGTGTTGACCTCCTATTTTATCCTGGGCAGGTATGACTTATTTTTAATTGTCATAAATGTATAAAATTAAGGCTATCAATAACTAAATTAAAATTTAGCTTATAAAACTTGCCAAATGTTATACAAATACTAACTGTAATGAGTATTGAGATTTGAATCTTGGTCTATCTGGAGTTAAATCATATGGTCATAACTTGCTTTGCCTTAATAGAATAGAGGGCTGGGCTATAAAAGAAGGAAAAATGTATTAAACTAGTCACAAATTTTAAGGTCAATTAAGACTCTCTTGTATGTAATATATACATTTTCCATTTTCTGTCATATAATGACTGAAGAATTCCTTCACTCTTAAGAGACTGAGGCCATGGATAAGTAACATAGAGTGAGATACTCTGGGAAGGGATTTATGCATATATTTAGGGTCAAACAGAGCTCTTTATTCATCCTTTAAGTCTAGAAGAGACAATCCACTGAAGAATGTAGAAAGTGAGATACTTTGGGAAGTGAGAGGCAAGTTTAAATGTACAAGAGAATGAAACCCTATGGATTCGATGACATCAGCAGTGCCAGACACTTCTGAATGGGAAAAAAAGGGTTTGCTTAGTTGTTTAAGATGTGTTTGTTCTCATAAGAGGACATTTTTAATGGAACTTCAATTATTCCCATACTTGAAACCTACAGTGGCTAAAGTAACAATTAGTTGTCAAGGTCTCTTGAGTATAGAAGATTTACCTAGAAATCTTCATATATAATTCCAATGAGTTGCTGTCGCTAAGTGAAAGTTGCTCAGTCGTGTCCGACTCTTTCCAACCCCATGGACTATACAGTCCGTGGAATTCTCCAGGCCAGAATACTGGAGTGGGTAGCCTTTCTCTTCACCAGGGGATCTTCCCAACCCAGGAATCGAACCGGGGTCTCCTGCATTGCAGGAGGATTCTTTACCAATTGAGCTATCAGGGAAGCCCAATTCCAATGAGAACCTTTGTATTTAATGATTACAATACTAATCATGATCAAAATCAATATAATGTGTAGCATTTTGCTAAATTAAATATCAAATTATGAAGAGCAAATCTTAAGTTATATGTATTTCATTACATTAATATTGCATAAGATATATGAATGGTAACAACCTATGTATATTACAAATACTCTAGTATATATATAGAGTAGGAGAATTTGTAAAATTTTGGAAAAATGTGGTTTTCAGGCAGTTGAGAGATACTGGGTTTCCCAGATGGCTCAGATGGCAAAGAATCCACCTGCAGTGTGCAAGACCTGGGTTTGATCCCTGGGTTGGGAGGATCCTCTGAAAGAGGGCATGACAACCCACTCCAGTATTCTTGCCTGGAGAATCCCCATGGACAGAAGAGCCTGACGGCCTATAGTCCGTGGAGTTGCAAAAAGTCAGACACGACTGGGCAACTAAGCACATCGCAGCAGGTCAGTAAGTTCAAAACACGTGTTTTACTTTATAGTTTTGCTGCTTCCCTGATGGCTCAGCAGATAAGGAATCTGCCTGCAATGCATGAGATGCAGCTTTGATCCCTGAGTTGGGAAGATCCCTTGGAGGAAGAAATGGCAACTCACTCCAGTATTTTCATTGGAAAAATCCCATGGACAGAGGAGCCTTGGCTACAGTCCAAAGGGTTAAGAGTCGGACACAACTGACCACTCAGGCAATCACTCCATATCTAAAAAATTCTTTACAAAAAGATACATTTTCTTATCCTCAACCCTATATATAGGTGGCCTATTCTTCCTACTCTGGAAAGTGAAATAATTTTACACTCTAATGTATATTTGTGAGGTTTGAATACTTGTTGAAAATAATGAATGTCTAAAATTCATAAGATAAGGACAAAAATTTGGTCTACATTAGAAGCTTTTTGTAATAATTTGATGCTGCATTTCACCACGTGGTACTATACTGATGAGAACTCTCTATTTATATTTAACATAATGGGGCAAAGTTAACTATTTTAGTGTAATAATGATTCTTTTATCTTACTGCTATTCTCTTTTTAATTCAAACTGTGTGCTATGGCAAAGTGGAAAAGATATTTTTGATCTTCTAGAAATAAGTATCATGTTCCATGGTGCATACATGCTTAGTTGCTTCAGTCATCTCCAGCTCTTTCTGACTCCATGGACTGTAGCCCACCAGACTCTTCTGTCCATGGGATTCTCCAGCCAAGAATACTGGAGTGGGTTGCCATGCCCTCCTCCAGGGGATCTTTCCGATCCAGGGATCGAACCCATTCCTCTTATGTCTCCAGCATTGGCAGACAGGTTCTTTACTGCTAGAGCCACATGGGAAGCCTGTTCCATGGTACCATGAGGTGAGTTAATTCAAAATAATACTTTTCTCTTTAAGCTTTAATGTTATGCTAATAAACAACCAAATGTCTTGAGTGAGCCATTAAAGTTATTATCTGTTTTATTCTTTCACCATGTATAGGTTAGATGAAGAAAGAGGTCCAGAAACCTGTAAAGGTCCCATTGGATCTTTCCCTGGATACAAGTCTGTGAATAGGATAAAACCCAACATTGTTGGGTAAGGGTAACTTATGAGAAACAAATACTTAGTAGGACTGATGTACAAAAACAGTTTCCAGAGCAAACACAGCTAGTAATCATTCATGTTCCTCCCAAGTCAGAGTGGAGAAACCTCACTTACTTTATAGAATTGAGTAGAGACTGCAATAGGCCACATGAAGAAGTTGAGATGAATGAGCCTAAGAGGAGAGCTAAATTTGATCTCCCCATAACAAAACATTTCAAAATTTGTAAAACATAACTAAAGAAGTATTTAGAGGGAAATTTATAGCTTAAATAGCTTAAGTTAGAAAAGAATCATCTTAAGATGATTGATACAAACTTTTACTTTAGGAAATTATTAAACAAAGGTATTTTAAAATGAGTCAAATAAATAGAAAACACAATTCAACAGGAAAAAAAATCCATTACATCAAAAGTTGATTCTTAGAAAAGATTGATAAAACTGATAAATCTCTAGTCAAACCAATCTGGAGGGAATTTTTTAAAAAATCCACCAATTTGAAAAATCATAAATGGAAGAAGAGACATAGCTACAGATTCTACAGACATTTGAAAAATAAATAAGGGAGAGAGGAATTAAAAAGGGGTATAAAGAAACTTTTGGGGATGATGCATATGTTCTTCTGGTCATATTTGTATTCACATGCTACAAAACTTATCAAAATGTAAATATAGATATATACAGCTTATTGTATGTCAATTACTTCTCAATACAGATGTTAACAATTTCAGCTATTCCTTTTCATGAAAATATTACTGGACATATGTTGTGATACATGTACATGTGTTTGTGACTGTTGTATGTGCCAATAAAGATACACTGCGGTTTTGTGAAGAATTATTTACAACATTTACTTCTGAATGATCTTTTCCTATCATTACTAAGAATACATGCTATCTCCATAATTATCTTTATTTTATATTACAAGGTAATGGCATAGTTTGGATTTCTATTTCTCTGACTTGAAAATCATCAACATAATTAATATTGCAGTATATATATGATTAAAACATTAAGTTTTTCTTCAGTAAATAGAAATTTCATAACTGCATATGGCTCTTTCAGGAAATAATTAATATTTATTATGCATTGACACAAACATTGTTAATTTAATCAATGAAACACTCTCCTTTGAGGTAGTTATTTTTATTATTAGATTTTATAATTAAGGATTCTGAGACAGAAAAGTAAAGTAATTGCATGAGTAATTACTCGTAACTGATAAAAGTTAGCAACTAAGTCTGGTTGACTCAGGCCAGGACCTGCATCTTTACAAGCATACACTGCCATTACTGCCATGGTGGATAATTGTAGGTGGGTATTTTAATTGGGGTTGCAGAATTTGGAAAGAAATTAAAATCATGGAACAGTAATGGAAATTGATTACATTCAAGAAACATTTACAGAATATCTGCTATATGCCGTATATTGTGCTTGACTAGATAACCTAGAAATATGTTTTCATATGGTTAGGCACAGAATGAGTAATAAGATGTTCAGTACATATAAATGTAAAATCCTTATTATTTCATTTGTAGACAGAAATATCAACAGAAGTCAATGTTTGGACTGATAGTATGAGGAAACTTGATGTAAATTTTCCTGGTTGTTGGACATTTTTGTTGCCCATTTTCACTGCATGTATTTTATTTAAATAGTTGATACAAATGTACCTGTATTAAGAATTGCTTCTTCTTCTGTTTATTGTTATTCTTTTTTTTTTTATTCCTGCTCATTCTTGTCACTCACACAGGGAGCTCACCAAAATCAGAGGCTAAAAACATTCTTGAAAGTGTGAATCAAAAGAAGCATATTTCAAAATCACTGTACATGCACTAAGGTCTCCTAGGACACACACTAAAATGCAGATTCCTGGCTAACCTCAAACTGAGTGAATCAGAATTTCTGTTTACGATGACCAAGGAACCTACATTTTATCAATCTCTACAGGTAATACTACAATCAGAAAGATCCAAACCAGAGAAGCTGGTTTCAGGAAACGAAACTACTGACCTCAAAATATACTGTTATCAACAATTCCCGTATTTCTAAAAGCTACTTCTATGATGCTAGCTTTTTACATCTTATTTCTAGAAATGTCTTTCTTTTGCTTTTTGTTTTAATATTTATGTCACCTAAATGAAATCCACTGACTCTGAAGAATGCTGACCGTCTAATAGCTTTTGTCACTTCCCAGAAATCAGAAGTATTGCACCTCAGTTATAGGTTATCATAGGTTAATTCTCTGAAATCAGGTGCTCGAATATCCCGTCATCACTGACTCCCCTCTAAAAGGACTTTTCTTTGTGAAATTTTACAACCATGACAGAGCCATGAGACCTCAGATTTGCTTTGAACTAGAAACTTTTCTTACAGCTCTAATTAAAAGGAAGTTTCAAACCTACGAATTAACAGTTTTAATATGCTGTTCCTGGTGATTAACTGCTTCATTTTAACTGGCATTCACAGTTAACACTGCAACTGTTAATTTTAACAGCTTGATTTTTAAATTCCAAGAGGAGTAAAACTAGTTCAAAATGATTCCTATAATTTTTACCATTGACCTAACAGTCTCTATTTAGAAAATCTCCTTTAATAACATTTTGTCCTTTTAAGAATTTTATCTTCTTTAGCTAGAATTGAATAGACACTTAGAAGAAATCTGTTTTTTTTTTTCTTTTCTTGGACTATACTTTAAAATTAACCTTGCATGTTATTATGCCTCCAATGGTTGGGTAAGGAGAAAATGTTTTAATTAAAATATTCTTTTTAAATCAAGCATTTACATGTGCATTTTTATACAATATATTATAATTTTTAGAAATAAACTTTAAAAAATTGAGCCACAATATAACTAATTCATAAGAATATATAAAAAAATATGATAAATCTTTTGAAAAATCTAAAATAAACACCTAAGGCCAGCTTTATAGAAGCTGACTTCTAACTTACAGAATTTTGCTTGTTCATTTGTATCTTGAGAGGACACATAGTTCCTGATTATCAAGGATATCAAATCCACAGATAATCCAAAAAATTCCTTGTCATCTCTAATTATAAAGATTTCCTTCTTCAAAGCTGTTAATCAGTAGTCAGAGTGACTGATGTAAAACGCATGTCAGATAATGACATCTTATATATTTATACCAAATGTCACTCTTCTAGTATCCATTCTTTCACATTTTAATGTCTCCATCATTTTTAACCTATTTCCCTCCACATCCTACACAAAACCAATCTCATTAATTTCTAGTTTATCCTGTTTATTTGTTTACTCTCTGTTTGTTTCTCTTTACTCTTTCTGTTCATTTCTTTACACAAAAATGAGCAAATATATATTTATATATACTATACATTCATGTATATGTAATATACATGTATGTATGCTTATATGATTATACAAGTGCATGTGTGCTAAGTCACTTCAATGTGTCTAGCTCTTTGCAATCCTATGGACTATAGTTCACTGGGCTCCTCTGTCCATGGGATTCTCCAGGCAAGAATACTGGAGTGAGTTGCCACGCCCTCCTCCAGGGCATCTTTCCCACCCAGGGATCAAACCCACATCACCTGCAGCTCTTGCATTCCAGGCAGATTCTTTACCACTGAGCAACCAGGGAATCCCACTTATTATACATATATGTTTTATATATGTATGCTTTTGAACTGCGGTGTTGGAGAAGACTCTTGGGAGTCCCTTAGACTGCAAGGAGATCAAACCTGTCAATCCTAAAGGAAATCAGTCCTGAATATTCATTGGAAGGACTGATGCTAAAGCTGAAACTCCAATACTTTGGCCACCTGATGGGAAGACCAGACTAATTGGAAAAGACCCTGATGCTGGGAAAGATTGAAGGCAGGAGAAGGGGACTACAGAGGATAAGATGGTTGGATGGCATCAGCAAATGGACGGACATGAGTTTGAGCAGGCTCCAGGAGTCAGTGAAGGACAGGGAAGCCTGGCGTGCTGCCATCCATGGGGTCGCAAAGAGTAGGACACAACTGAGTGACTGAACTGAATGTTTTATATACTATATATGCATATAATTTCTAAATATTTTCTTACAAAAATGTTATGCCATAGATATTCTTTAACCCTTTGCCCCTTGAAATATGTATTTTGAAAATTCCTTCATATTAAACTTATGATTATTGGCGGGTAAGGGGAGAAGGATAAAATGGAAGATTGGGATTGACACATACATTCCCATTGAGCACAAGGAACTCTACTCAATGTTCTATAATGACATATGGGAAAAGAATCTTACAAAGAGTAGGTTTATGTCTATGTATAACAGATTCATTTTGCTATATACCTAAAACTAACACAATATCATAAATAAACTATACCTTAATAAATTTTAAAAGTAAAATGTATGTTGATATGAAAAAAAAAGACTCCTCCATAATAGTTCACTGACCTAAATCTTATACTTTTATATAGTTTCATTATACTTCATTATGTGTACTATAGTTGATTCAATCACTTTTCTATGTATGGCCATTCATTTTATTTTAAATCTTTTGCAATTACAAACTATGCTCTAATGAATAACCTTATGCATATATATATACATATATATACATATATGTTTCCATATTGTTGGCAGTATATTTTCATGGTAAATTTAAAAAGTGGAAATGTAGGATCAAAAAGGAAATGTGTGAGAGTTCTTGTCTTCTACAACTACTCTAACAGGAAATTACTAATTTGTAGTGATTTTATCAGGAATTTACATTTTAATTTTTGCCAATGTGATGTCTTAGAAATATCTCATTATAACTTTCATGAATATATATATATATCCAAGTATGACTTATTTTAAACATCATTTCATATGTTTAAGTCATTGATATTGACATACATATATATAGATGTCAGTGTCATTATATATTCAAAATCTATACGTACTTGAGTTTATGAACTTTTTATTCAATTACACTCTTTTCTTTGTCTTTTTATGCACAAAAAAATATTATATGAATGTCTGAGGTTGTATCTCATGTTTTAATGTTTAGGAGGCTAGCATACCATCACAACTTTTTGTTCTTAGTATTTACATGGCTTGAGTGTTAGTTTTTCAGTGTCAAATTTAGCATCAAATTCTCATTTGATCGAAAAGTCAAACTTGTTAGTAGTTTTAGTTGTATTGAATTCAACTCATAATTAACATAAGGATGCCCTTGCATTTGTTATCTCCATGTTTTTCAATCAATTTTTTCATAAAATTTCTGTGCTATTGTTAAGTTTATATTGAATTATTTAGTAGTTTGTGATGTTCTTATGGACTTCCCTTGTAACTTAGTCGGTAAACAATCTGCCTGCAGTGCAGGAGACCAGAGTTGGATCCCCGGGTAGGGAAGATTCTTTATGATTTGCCTCTGAAAAGGAGGACAGTTTTGTGGGACTGAGCCCCTAAACTTTGAGAGTCTGCACTGATTCCATGTAATTAGTGTCAGAATGAAGTATATTTCAGGACACTCAGTTGGTATCCACAAAGAAATGAAGAATTGCTTAGTGCTATAATCCCACACATTTGGTGTCAGAAGCATTGTGAGAGTATACAAAAATAGATTTTCTTTTACTCATATACATGGAAAGTCTAGAAAGTTTTATAGTGCTTCATTTTTAAATATGAATACAAAACACAGACCAAAATTCACTTTGGAGAAGCCTCACATAAAAATGACAATAACAGAAAAACTATATATTGGTCTCTGCCTCCTGGCAAAGAGCTCATGAAATTCTTATAAATCCCTATGTGATAAGAGTAGCAGGAGCATCTTTTATTCTCGTAAAATGACTTTGGATGGGCTCCTGCTTGGCTTCTGCATAGGGGCAGCTCACCAGGAAGACCAAGCCCTAATTAGAAACTTGGAATTTTCTGTCCTACTCCCCCAAACTCCAGAGAGGGGAGAGGAACTGGAACTGGAATTATAATAATAATTGATCATTCCTAGTTGAGGCAGCCTCCATAAAACCTGATAAGCATGAGGTTTGGAGAGCTTCCAGGTTGCAGGATGCATTCACACTGACAAGAGGATGCACCCCAACTCCACGGGAACAGAAGCCCCTGAACTCAGGATTCTCCCAGATTTTGCCCTCTGCATGTTTTACTCTAAGTCTCCATCTGTATCTTGTCATATCCTTTAATAAACTGGCAAACATAACTGTTTTGCTGAGTTCTATGCGCCTCTACCAAATTAATCAAACCAAAGAAGGAGTTGTTGGAACCTGGTTGGAAGTGCTGCTCTATAGCTTTTTGGTCAGAAATACAGATTTACAAAATACAAAAATACCTGGATTTTTGATTGGCATTGGAAGGGGTTAGTGTGGGCGAAGGTTGTGGCGTGGACACACTTGTGGGACTGAGTCCTTAACGTGTGAAATCTGGCGCTATCTCCAGGTCAGTCGTGTCAGAATTGAGTTAAATTCTCAAATACCCTATTGGGGGCATACAATTGCTTGTTGTGGGGAAAAACTTTCACATGTTTGGAGATCAGAAGTGTCAGAAATGAAGTGTTCTGTGTGATAGTAAAAGAAGACACAGAGAGAAGAAATTCACAGTGGGGAAGAACTAGGTTTTTCCCTACATAGGAAGGAAAATGATTGGGCTGTTTTTCTATTAGATTTTGTTTGTAGTCTATCCAGAAGCCAAAAATATCATGACACCTTCATAAAAGATATAGGTTTAATTTTCAGAAGATCTCAACATTGTCACTGTTTTGGTTTGTAAAGTAGACTTTGACTAAGTTGGCTGTTTGTTTCTTTTTCTCCCTATGGCACAAATTTCTGTATATTTCAATATGGCTTCTGTTTTTGATGGTTACATTTACTTGGCCAAAAGTTAGTGTTATTTTTGAAAATGAGTCTTATGTAATGAATGTATTGGCATTGTCTCTACATAGCAGTATTGACATATATCTGATCTAATAAATCAGCATAAGCATATAGCAAGGCTATTTGTCAACATAATGAGTTCATATTCTAATGTACGAATAACATAAAAATTTTCTAGAAAATATCAGATGTAATATTTTTATATTCAAAACATTAAACCTCAATATTTCCTTTTCTTATCTTCTGATAGCAACAATCTTGACTTACATTAGAAATTGCCATTCAGTGTGGAAGAAGGAAAGAGTCATTGACAAATGAAAGTAACAGAACATGAATATCTTTATGAGTATGATAATCTATATTTTTGACCCAGTTAGGTACAGAAAATTATTACTCAAGTTAAGTTCAAATGATGCTTGTTTTCCTTTCTTTGGAAATTGAAGTCTGTTCTTCCAGAATAAGTATTCCAAAAACTATTTAAATGATTAAAGCATCAAACATAAAGAAAATCTTACATTATCACTATAAAAATATAAATACATAATAAACATTAATATTACTAATGATTTACTGTTAGATATAGTTCGATTGGGGCTTGATTAAAAGACATAATTTAGAGCTGACTCATAACTCTCATTCCTGAGAAAGTAGGTCAATACTCCTATCAGAAAGTGAGTACTCAAGAGCAGGGATTTGGTCTATTTTGTTCACTGCTGTATTTCCAAGACCCAAAACATTACATAAAACATAGCAATAACTCAATTATTGATTTACTAAGTCACTTAGTAAGCAAATGAAACAGGGAGATGAATAAATGGAATTCATGGATTACAGGTTAAAATATTAGCAGAACTTATCAATTATCCTATAATTTGATGAATCATTACTGGAATTCTGATTAAGGTGAGGGCTTTTTCATTTGGACACCCTTTTTGGTAGGGGTCTAACAATACTTGGCACCTGAGGTGGAAAGCCAAGAATAACTCTATTTAACCTGAAGTCCTTAAGTTGCAGAGTTTCCTTTTAAATGTAGCTTTCCCAGTCTGAATGGCCAAATTTTGATTTTTCCCAAAGGGGTGGAGTCTTCTCTAAATGGAGCAAGCATTCTCCAGTGAAAGAAGCAATAGCACTGGAGAGGATGCCAGTTTCAGACCTGGAGAGACTTAGCATAGATTCCACATCACACTGAATTTTAAATATGGAAGATTTAGACTACCAGCAGTTTAGACTATCATACACACAGTATGAATCGCGCTGTGCTCAGTCTTGTCCAACTCTTTGTGACCCCATGGACTGTAGCCCATCAGGTTCCTTTGTCCATGGGATTTTTCAGGCAAGAATTCTAGAGTGGGTTGCCATTTCCTACTCCAGGGGATCTTTCCTACCCAGGGATTGAACCCACGTCTCTTGTATTTCCTGCATTGGCAGGTTGATGGATTCTTTACCACTGTGCTACCTGGGAAGCCCTAATGTGAATCACAAGTACATTTTAATAGCATCAGATTTTCACTCTCAAGGAAATGGATGACAACACAGACAATAAGACCTGAAAGAGTAATTAAATGAACCAGTATACCAATATGGAAAGGGAGCTATTAGATTTACAAACATATGTATTTGTATTAATTTTGTTTGCATATATGCAGAGGTCTTAACCCCTTTCTTTCCTTCTTCCTTATATTTGCAAATATCTGATTAAATAAGGAAATTTTCCCCTCAAACTTCTAGGGATTATTGATAAATTTCCATAGTGAAAATTGTTTTGTGCTGGTTAAAAAAGCTATAGTCAAAAAAAAAAAAAAAGCTATAGTCAGTTCTTGATGTCTGGTAATCTATGAGTGAAAGCAATTTAAAATTAAGAGTTTAGCAAATCACTTTTGGGAAATCACTAGAGAACATTACTTCACATGTCTGATAAAATATGATGAAACAAATAATTCTAAAGCATAAGTATTGCATTAACAAAGTAACATTAAATCAGGTTTATAAATCTACCAGCAAATCAGGGATCCATCATTTCAGTTACGTACCCTTCAAATTATGAGCCATTAATATGCAAGCAAATAGTGCAAATGGAACTAACTGGAAAGGGGCTTTGGAAGTGTAAAATCTGTTAGAAAGAAATTTCTTTTATATGATATAGGTGAACAATTTTTAATGTGACAAATCTGCCTGCCATGGAAATATGGCTTTTTCTGTGGACATGAATATAAAATTGGAGGTTCTATGAAGTTCACCAATGAGCATTGAAACTTTCCAAATATTTCCCATGTCAATTTTTATATTTTTTCCTTTATTGTCTAAATTCATCACTCTGACAAGAGTCAAATAACTTTCTTTATCACTGTCTTTCCAATCTCAAGCAATATATGCATCTAGAAGTCAGGCATTCTCACCAATATAATCCCTAAAGAAATTTTTTCACAATGAGGTTGACATTCCCAATACAGATTTTGTTAACTACTGTGTAATTTCTGTGACTTTTCACTGTGCATACCAAAAATGTTCATTTATAAGCAATCTTTAACATTTACAAACAAAATTAGGTTAAATAAGCTACGTAAATTACTATGGGAAAGCAGTGGATTATTTTCTGAGAGCTTGACTTGAAAGTGACAGTAATTCAACTATGTGCAATTTCAATTGGTAATTTAAGTAGTAATTTAACTATTTGCTTCTATATGGCTATATTTCATATACATATATAGCTACACACATTCTCTTTTAAACAGAGTCTCAGAAATGACCAAGGCCTTCTATTTAAACAATTCAATATATCCATGACCATTTAGGAAATTATAGTCATTTGAGTATCATTTCCTTAAAGAGATTTTTAACTCAATGACCCTTAAGGAACTTGTTAAACTGCAGTAATAATTTAGTGAGAAAATATAGGTAAAATTCAATGAGAAAATATGGGTAAAACTAGCTGAAACTGTATAGGCACTGTATAGGCACTAAAATATAGGATGGCTTATTCTATGAGGAAACTATGACTAGATTTTGTTTCAAGTGTTTTTTTTTTTTCTTTCTTTCTTTCTCTCTGTGATTGTCTAGGATCCTTGTGAAGCAAGTACTCTGAATTGGAAGTCAAGAAAAAGGTTCAGGGAAGCTACAGCTATCTAAGCCAGATTCAAGGTAATATCTATAACTAACTTTGAGTGAGCTAGTCACTCAGTCACATCTTTGTGACCCTGTGAACAATGACCCACCAGGCTCCTCTGTCCATGAATTTCTCCAGACAAGAATATTGGAGTGGGTTGCCATTCCCTTCTCGAGAAAATCTCCTCAGCCCAGGGATAGAGCCCAGGTATCCTGCATTGCAGGCAGATTTTCTACTGTCTGAGACACCAGGGAAGCTTTTGAACTTTGAAGCCTTATAAAACTGATTCATAGCAAGAGAGTGCAAAATAATTAGAATTGTTTTGATTAATTCACTAGCTTAATTCATTGATTCCTTTCCATTATCACACTTTATTTTAATTGTAAATACAAACCATTTAAAATTCAACAAGTATTTATATGTTTATCACATAGGTACTATTCTTTGCACTGGTGATATGTTACTGAAACAGATAAAAGATCTTAACCCTTGTGAAATTTTATATTTTTACAAAAGTAGGCAAACAATAGAATACAATGAACATGGTGAGAAAGATTGGGAGTGCCAAAGGATTGGCCATAAACTGACCACTTTAAACAGAGAGGTGTAGATAGGCTACTACTACGTTGCTAAATTCACTTATTAGTTCTAGTGGAAATTTTTTTTTTTTTTTTGGTTAGGATTTTCTCCATGGAGTGTTCTCAGTATTGTTTGCCTGTTTCTGACTTCATGGACTGTAGCCCTTCAAGCTCCTCTGTCTATGGAATATTCCAGGCAAGAATACTGGAGTGAGTTGTCATTTTCTCCTCAAAGAGATCTTTCTGACCCAGGGATCCAATCCATGTCTCCTGTGTTCCCTGCTTTGGTAAGCATATTCTTTACCACTGAGCCACCTGGGAAGTCTTTTCTATATAAATAATGCTATTATATGTGAATGAAGATAACTTTATTTCTTCCTCCTTAATATTCACATATTTTGTTTCATTTTCATGCTTATTGCCCTGGATAGAGCCTCCATTATGATGCTGTTTAGAAATGATGAGAGTGGATATCCTCGTCTTGTTTCTGTAAGGGATAAAGACTCAATATTTCACTATTAAGTTCTCGCCTCTACTATTTCTGAAGAAGTTACCTTCTATATTTAGAAAACAATCATGCCATTTCCTGAACCTTGTCACATCACTGTTATGCATCTATTGTGTTAAATTTTAATGATAAACTAACCTTTCATTCCTTCGGTAAGTCTACATGGTCAAGTTTTGTATTTTATTTGTTTCTGGGTTCCTTTTGCTAATATATTGTTTACATTTTTAATATCCATGTACAAGAGGGACACTGGTCTCTAATTTTCTTGTTTTATGCTATGTTTGCAATATATTAATATACTTGTAATAGATTTTAGTGTCATGGTTGTATTGAATTCATAAAAGCAAATTAAAAATATTTCTTTCTTTTGTATTTTCTGTAAGAGATTATGTGAGATTGGTACTACTTATTAGAAGTTTGATAGAATTCACCAATGAAATCATGTCTTTGTAATATTTTTTTATTGAGAGCTTTTTATAATGAATTCAATTTTTAAAATAGATACAGAAACATATATATTTTTACTTTTTTATTTCCCTTTCCCTCCAGGGCTTAGCCTTTAGCTAGGTTTCAAAAGTCCTCAATTGCACGGAGAGAAAAGAGAAAGGAAAATAAAGAAGAGAGAAAAAAAAAACTTTTTTTTTTTTTTTGGTTAGGAGCACACTCTGTAGTAACCTTGACCTTGAATCTCTACTGCCTACCACCAACTGGAAAGGATTTCTTGGAGATCTAGTTCTAAAATCCAAAGATATGTGTGTGATCAGTTTAGCATGGCTCTACAAGTGGTATTCTAGACTTTCTTTATGAAAATAAAGGGGAAAAAAATTAGGGGCTTCCCTCATGGCTCAGTTGGTAAAGAATCCACCTGCAATGCAGGAGACCCCAGTTCGATTCCTGGGTGGGGAAGATCCACTGGAGAAGGGATAGGCTACCCACTCCAGTATTCTTAGGCCTCCCTTGTGGCTCAGCTAGTGAAGAATCAGCTGGCAATGCAGGAGACTTGCATTCAATCCCTGGGTTGGGAAGATCCCCTGGAGAAGGGAAAGGCTACCCACTCCAGGATTCTGGCCTGGAGAATTCTGGACTGTATATTCCATGGGGTTGCAAAGAGTCGGACATGACTGAGTGACTTTCACTTTCATTTTATAAAAAAAAGTAATTTTAATCACTGAGTTACCATAGTATTTTGTTACTCAAGACATAAAGAAGATTAACTAGTATGTTTGCCCTCTGTAAAGAAGGGGGGCGCAAGGGAGTAAGACAGACTCTCACACATATTTTAATATTTGCCCAGGACTATTCTTTAAAAAATTCAGCATATTTAAAATAATGAACCAAGGAAAACAAGCAACCTAAATGGAGATTTAGGTCACAATAGCTGAGGAACTTCATTGAAAATAATCAAAGAGGGCTGATCCACATCATGTGCTTTGGGCCTGCCTCTCGGGTCTTCCTCAAAGCAGGAAGTGCGATGTTTCTCTTCAAACCTGACCCTCTTGTGCATACTGCTGATAATTATTTCAGTTTAAATTCAACATTTTTAAAAGCCTCCCAAGTTTTGTATAGTGTTGCATAAGACAATCATTAACAGAGATACCAGCTAAGTATAAACGTTTTATAGGAAATCAAATGACTTATATGATAAAATACCTGTATTTGAAGCTTGCACTTAAGATGTCTGGGGCATCTATCTGTTGAAGTGTATGGCCTTTATTTTCTCAGATTAGCTACTAAGCCAGGGGAAAGTTACGTACTATGTTGATTTTTCCTATAAAACTAGAAAAAATTATTTCTTATAGAGGGTCATTTAGTTTTAAATGAGGCATAATACTTGTTGCAAAAGGAAAAGTTGACTTTGAAACTAAGTGAAAGGAAAAGAATTAAAACTTCCAAAAGCACAGAACTTACAATTGAGAAACTAAGTTTTCCAAGTTAGAAATTAAAAAGTTATCTACTTAGCCCCATATGGTCTTTAAAAGTTAACACACCCCCTACTTCAACAGATTAATAAGAATATTGAAAAAGGCTTACTTTAAGTTACTCAAAAATATTTTATAGTCCATGGGATGGCAAAGAGTTGGACATGCTTGAGTGACTAAGCACACAAAATCACATAAACATTACATGAGAATGTAGAGCTGTGGCAATAAAATCCAGTGAGAAAAGACATGAGGTCCATTAGTGAGTAATGTAACAGTATATTAAAACTGATCGTTGGTTATTGGCCAAAAGTTCAACAATTTCATTAATTTTAATTATTTGCTGTTAAGAAAAGCTATGCTAAATATTCCAAATTAGAAAAGGGTCATTAACTCAAAAGTTATCCACATGATGATTACTAAGAAAAAACTTATTTAATGAATACTGAGACATTTTAATTAAATCTTTTGAAAAATAGAAATGAGGGATATAAATAATTTAATAGTAGGTAGATGAACTAAGATAAAGTCAGTGAAAGAAAAAATGAAATTGGTTAAGAGTTGTGTCCTTGACTGATAGAGTCAGCACTAAAAGTATATTAGTCCTTTTAAGATTAAGAAAACATATTCCCTATCAAAACTAATAATGGAAATATGAGTACATACTTTATGGTTCATCTTTCCATATAGTTATCATTTTTGGGAAAAGTAACAAGTATGTATATAGTGTTCAATATATATATAAACATATGTAGATTCAGGATACATAAAATAAAAATTGATTCTAATTTCAAAAAGTTAAGATACACACCAAAAAATAAAATAAAAAGCAAAAACAAAAATCTCCATTAGCCGACAATAGCTCTTTGAAATATTTTATAGGGCAATAATACCTAATAAATTATTATTTAAATATTAGTTATAAAATTCAATAATTTTAGAAGTGAAGGCTCTAAGACTTTCATGAAATCCATATTATCTCTGACATACATTTTATTCCAGACAGTGATAAATAAACATTTTCCTCAAATTAGTAAATTTGTAAAATTAAATATAGGCAAAATTGTACAAATTTGCAAAAAATTACCAAGCCCCAGTTTTTTCATTCTATAAACATACTTTAATGTAAAAATAAGCTAAATAAAATCAGCAATAAATTAAAATTATAGTGAACTATGACCAAAGAAGTGGTATTAAACTTTAAAAAAAATTTTTATTAATAAAGATAGTAATTTATATATCTACACTTCATGAGAGAAACAATGATCTTCCTAGAGGCTGAACAAATGTCCTGATTAGAAAACATAACAAAACAAATAAATTTTATTGAGCCAAGAATGGAAAGATCTTAAATAAAATGAAAAATATCTTTAAAAAGATCCAACTTTGTACTTAATAATGAATGGATATCTTCCCATTGAAACCAGAATCTAGAAAACATTAAAATCCATATCATGATACCTACAGAGTAAATAATAACAAAAGAAATTTTAAATACAATAGGAAAAAAATACAATAGGAAAAAAATACAATATTATCAATACACACATGATTATTTACTTGGAAAACTTGAGGATCAACTGAAAACTAGCTACAGATATGACAGAATTAAGTAAGATGTATAATGCAAAGAGGTGAAAATAGCAAAAAATAAAATGCTGAAAAGTATATTTAATGTATGGATAGTAAATATTTTAAATAGCTATAATAATTTATCCTCAATTTAAAGATAGGTGTATAGATAATTGCAATAGAAAAGACTCTCCTCTCCAAATGCCTACTACATTAAAAGGAAGTAAATATTAAAGATATTACTTCAAATAAGTGAATAAATCTGGACTATATTTTCAATCAATGGTTGAGAAAATGAATTAATTATTAGGTAACATAAAGTGATATACTTATTCACAGCATATAATGCAATTTCTGGGCTTACTAATTATTTTTATAATGTTCAACTACAAAAAAATTAATCCATAAAATATATAGAAGAAATATAATTTTTATTCATTAACTATCAAGGTAGTTATAGAATTTATGACATAAAATGAAATTAGAGTACATCATGAGAAACGCTGGGCTGGATGAAGCACAAGCTGGAATCAAGATTGTGGGAAGAAATATCAATAACCTCAGATACGCAGATGACACCACCCTTATGGCAGAAAGTGAAGAAGAACTAAAAAGCCTCTGGATGAAAGTGAAAGAGGAGAGTGAAAAAGTTGGCTTAAAACTCAACGTTCAGAAAACTAAGATCATGGCATCCGGTCCCATCACTTTATGGCAAATAGATGGGGAAATGGTGGAAACAGTGGCTGACTTTATTTTTGGGCTCCAAAATCACTGCAGACGGTGATTGCAGCCATGAAATTAAAAGATGCTTACTCCTTGGAAGGAAAATTATGACCAACCTAGATAGCATATTAAAAAGCAGAGGCATTACTTTGTCAACAAAGGTCCATCTAGTCAAGGCTATGGTTTTTCCAGTGGTCATGTATGGATGTGAGAGTTGGACTATAAAGAAAGCTGAGTGCAGGAGAATTGATGTTTTTGAACTGTGGTGTTGGAGAAGACTCTTGAGAGTCCCTTGGACTGCAAGGAGATCCAGCCAGTCCATCCTAAAGGAAATCAGTCCTGGGTGTTCATTGCAAAGACTGATGTTGAAGCTGAAACTTCAATATTTTGTCCACCTGATGCAAAGAGCTGACTCATTTGAATAGACCTTGATGCTGGGAAAGATTGAGGGCAGGAGGAGAAGGGGATGACAGAGGATGAGATGGTTGGATGGCATCACCGACTCAGTGGACATAAGTTCGGGTAGGCTCCGGGAGTTGATGATGGACAGGGAGGCCTGGTGTGCTGCAGTTCATGGGGTCACAAAGAGTCAGACACCACTGAGCGACTGAACTGAACTGAACTGATACATAAAATGCTTCATAGATTTGAAGACACACAATTTTAAAAATTGTGTCCAAAATGCCAAAATCAAATGGCAGTGAAAAGTGGCCTTTTTATTTCACATATTAATGGATAATGGCCTAATAAAATAATGCTGAGGATATGTTTGCCAGTTTGCAAAATATATTTTAAAAGAGCCAATCATTTTCTTAAAAAGAAACATTAAAAAATGTTTTCAAGGTATGTGAAACCAGTACTCTTATTTTCTGTTTTATCAAAGATTTCCTGGTAGCTTGGACGGTAAAGCATCTGCCTACAATGCAGGAGAGCCGGGTTTGATCCCTGGGTCAGGAAGATCCCCTGGAGAAGGAAATGGCAACCCACTCCAGTATTCATGCTTGGAAAATCCCATGGACCGAGGAGTCTGGTGGGCTACAGTCCATGCAGTTGCAAAGAGTCAGACACGACTGAGCGACTTCACTTCACTTCACTTCATGGTGGTTAAATTATATGTTTATCTTATATATTCCTCTCATAATGCCTACCTCTAAGATAGTAATATCCTCATTTTAGGTGAAGAGAAATAGCTTGGCAGAGTTTAAATGACCTACTCATGGTCACTCAGCAAGGTGCAGAACAACATACCTACTCCAAAGTCCTTACTTTTCCATATGCTTTTCCTTGATTCCCGTATTTGTTCTCTTAATGAAAAGAGAAGAGAGACAACAATGAAGTGGTAGGAATTTCGGATTAGAACTGCTAACTGCAAACCCTTCCACTTCTTTGTTCTAAAATATTCTTTGGAATAATCAAAATAACACACAAAATAGGAATAGACACTAATGCAGGGAAAGATTAAAGGCAGAAGGAGAAGGGAACAACAGAGGATCAGATGGTTGGATGGCATCACGGACTCAATGAACGTCTATTTGAGCAAGCTCTGGGAGATGGTGAAGGACAGGGAAGCCTGGTGTGCTGCAGTCCATGGGGTCACAAAGAGTCGGACACGACTAAGTAACTGAACAACAACAAAACAGTGAATAGTCTCAGAAGTAAAGCAGTATCTCTTTAGAATTAAAAGCATCAGGCAATTAAGGAAAGGAAACAGAGTTGTCAGTTTAAGGAATTAAAGGGCTGTTCATCTAAAATTAAAATGCATCTAAATCTAAAATTAAAGGGCTATGCAGCTAACATCTACACCCACATAGATTGCTCCTATGTGCATGTAGATGTTAAAATATCAAGCAAGGTTTTTCAAATGAAAGAGGAAATCCTGACCCAGATTACTTTCTGAGATCTGCTGAGTAGAGAAGTGTTAAGTCTAGAGTTAAATAATAGCTAGTACAAAAGACTGAGAGTTCCTTTACTCTCCAAAACAGCTAACCTGACACTCTCAAAACTATTCCTTTGGACACATGTTATGCACTTGTACCCCAGCTTTGCAAACACAAGAATAGGGACCAGGATATCTTTTACAGATGTAGCCCACTAAGATTGAATCAGGAAATTTCATGTGAGCTTGGACAAATTCCTCAGACTACCAATATTGATCAATATAGTCTTTTACGTTTAAACATAGCACTACAACAAAGAATCACCAGTTTATGAGGAAATCAGCATCATGAAAAGGAGAGATAACCAATCACAAAAAGTGAAAAATTAATATGTGGAATGATAATATATGAAAGAAATAAAATATACATGCATGCAATTCAAATCCATTGAGATTACAGAAAGATTGTCATATTGACAAAATTAAAAGTTACTATTATACAAACAATGATACAATTAGAGCATTGAAAATCAATGGATGAAATTTGAAAAGCAAATAGATGGTAAACAAAATATTTGGACAACACAATTCCAAAAGAAAATTTGTAAATGTAAAACTTTATGTACTTCAAAAATATCATTCACTTTTGAGGGTAAGAAAAGAATATTTTCCAACTTGCAAGATGGTCTTTTAGAAACAATTAATGACTTACTCCAAAGATTTTTTTTAAATTGAGATCAAACCTATTAAGCTCATAAAATACAAAAAACAGAGGTGAGCAAAGAAGCCATCAAAAATTAGAGTTGAATATATACAACGTTTGAGATTGTGAGTATAAACCTTAAGACAATCAATAAAATTTACTCTATAAAAGTAGAAGCATACTGAAAATATAATAAAACCCAGAAATTAAAACTCCAGAAGGTTTCAACAAAATATGGGATATTGGAAGGAAATGGAGAAAATGACAGCTTGCAAAAAGTATTTTTATTTGGAAGGAAATGTTATAGTTGCTGATTAGTTCACCATATTGATAGAGAAATATGTTTAAATATTAAACAAATGTTTAATATAAATGCTACATAAATAATGGTGGAGTCACCATATTAGCACTGGATCAACCTCCAGTCTATTTTTAAAAATTACTTATTGCTATGTGTAGTAGAAGCTCATTCTGATCAATATGTCTTCTATTTGGGTGAATAAAATGAGCTCACTATGTTATTTTTTTTTTTTAACATTTGAGGTTTTAGCTTCAAACCTCTATTTAATTTTTACAGTTACCTTAACATGTAATAGGAGATCATTTTTCCCTCTTCTGTTTGTTTGTTTTCTACTAGATATACAGTTCTTTCTAAAATGCATTATTTAGTAATTTTTAAACATCCATTTTCTTTGTATTTCTGAAAAAGATTTGTATTTTCTCTCTCACTATTAATGATAGTTTAGGTATTATTATTTCTATAAATGTATAAAACTTCAAGTAAATTTTTTATGACAGTAATCTGAAGACAAATTACTTATTTCTTAAATTCAATGTAACAAACAGGAAAGTTAAGGTCAATGCAATTTCTGTTATTTAAATGCTACTTTTCATTAGGAAGCTTCCATAACTTTTTTCTTTTCTACAGGGTTCTAAAATTTTCCTATGATATGTATAAGAGTGATTTTTACTTATCTGGCTTGGAACTTTTTGTGCCCTTTCCAACTGAAGATTATGCCTTTTAAACAACACATTTTTTTTTTCTTTTTCTTAACATATCTTTTACTTTTGGTAAGAACATTTAAGTTCTATTCTCTTAGAAAATATCAATTATATAATATAGTGTTATCAATAATAATGGATAACTATTAACAATACATTTTATGAGATTTATGTTGGGAGAGGAATAACCAATTGGCCTAATTCTTGAAACTTAAGTGTAAATAACCTATACTTTCAACAAGCAGATATGTGTGCTCAAACTTTCTTCTGAAAAATACTATGGTTTGACTTTTGTCCCCAATACCTTGAGCTGATGTGGCAAGCAGCCCAACTGTATGTACATACAGTTTGTACTGTATGTTTGTAAACAGAAATTATAAATAATACAATTTTCAAAATAAATAAATTCCTTAAAATAACGTGAAATTCTTAGAGCTAAAGATAAAGAGCAAAATCAAAAACAATTCATCAGAAAATGAGAACAGGTAATGTCAGTGGCCCTCAGGGGTTTTAGACTTAGATATGGACCCTAGATCCCTAGAAAGCAAATGACCTGAAAGGAATCCCTAACATTAAACTTGCAGCTCCAAAAAAATCACCTCTGAGGAATCAAGTGGAACCTATAATATGTATAAGGAGTTAGAATGTTAAAAAGTAAAATGTAAGAGAAGATGGGGTCATCAACTCCTTCAGAGTCAAGGCAAACAAAGAAAGTGCATTTTTAATTTCTGGGCAACATACACATGTATTAAAAGAAAAATAAAGATAACCTCACAATAACAATATTAAAGTTTACACAGGAAAATCAATCAATGGCTGAAAGTTTCAGTAAATACAACAAACAAAAAATTAGTATCCCAGGAATAGAATATCAGAAAGTTCTGAAAAAAAGAAATCTAAAGTTCAAAGTGATCTTGATAGCTAATGATCTGAAGCTATCAGTGTTTTATATTGTTCAGTGTTCAATAACTATAGATCTTCACTTGTGACAAAATTAAATTTTGCTTTGATCTATAAAAATAAAGTTAAATTTCACAATTGTTACTTCTTAGCAAAGGCAACCCACTCCAGTACTCTTGCCTGGAGAATCCCAGGGATAGGGGAGCCTGGTAGGCTGCTGCCTATGGGGTCACATAGAGTCGGACATGACTGAAGTGACTTAGCAGCAGCAGCAGCAGAATAGCATAAAAATAAGACCAAGATATTGTTAAAGTGGTCATACTACCCAAAGAAATCTACATACTTAATGCAACCCCTATCAAGTTACGTGTGATTTTTTCACAGAACTTTTATAGAACAAATAATCCTGAAATTTATATGGAACAACAAAAGATCAACAGTTGTCAAAGCAACTGTGAGGAAAAGAACAAAGCTGGAGGTATAACCCTCCTGGATTCTAGCTAATACTACAAAGCTACAGTAATCAAAACATAGTATTGTCACAAAAACAGACATAAAGATCAACAGAACAAAATGGAGAGCCCAGAAACAAACCTATACACCTATAATCAATTAATCTTCAACAAAGGAGGCAAGAATATGCAACAGTTTCTTCAGCAAGTGGTATTGTGAAAGCTGGAGAGTCTCATGTAAATCAATGATATTAGAAAACTCCCTCACACCATAAACAAAAATAAACGCAAAAGGTTTAAAGACCTAAGTATGAAACATGGCATTGCAGAAACTCCTAAAAGAGAATATAGGCAGAACACTCTTTAACATAAGATGTAGCAATATTTTCTTGGATTAGTTTCCTAAGTCAAAAGAAATAAAAGAAAACATAAACACTTAAACTTATAAGTGTTTGCACAGCAAAGGAAACCATACACAAGACAAAAAGACAACTGCAGAGTGGGGAAAAAAGTGCAAATGATGTGACTAAACAGGATTAACTTCCACAACCAGCTAGTACAACTCAATATTGCAAAAACAAATAATCCAATCAGTAAATGGGCAGAAGACCTAAGTAGATATTTGTCCAAGGATATACAGATGTCCAACAGGCCCATGAAAAGATGCTCAACATTATTAATTATTAGAGAAACACAAAACTACAATGAGGTATTACCTCATAGCAGTCAGAATGGCCATCATCAAAACATCTGCAGATAATAAATGCTGGAGATGGTGTGGAGAAAAGGAAATCTTCAAAGCCTGTTGGTAGGACTGTAAACTGGTGCAACCACTATGAACAGTATGGAAGTTTCTTAAAAAACTAAAAATAAGGTTACCATATTATCCAGCAATCCCAGTTCTCAGCATATATCCAGGAAAGACAAAAACTCTAATTTGAAAAGATACATGTACCTCAATGGCAGCACTATTTACAGTAGCTGAGACATGGAAGCAACCTGTGTCTATTAACAGATAAATGGATAATGAATATGTGGTGTGATACACGCACACACACACACACACACACACACACACACACACATGCACACATACAATGGAATATTACTCATATATGAGAAAGAAATATTGCCAGTTGGAAAGAAGTCAGATAAAGACAAATATATGACACTCATATGTGGAATCTAAAAAATAATACAAACAAATTTATTTACAAAACAGACAAAGACACAGAAAACAAACTTATGGTTCAGTTCAATTCAGTTGCTCAGTCGTGTCTGACTCTTTGTGACCCTATAAACTGCAGCACGCCAGGCTTCCCTGTCCATCACCAACTCCTGGAGCCTACTGAAACTCATGTCTATCATATCGGTGATGCCATCCAATCATCTCATCCTCTGTCATCCCCTTCTACTCCTGCCCTCAATCTTTCCTAGCATCAGGGTCTTTTCAAATGAGTCAGCTCTTCACGTCAGGTGCCCAAAGTATTGGAGTTTCAGCTTCAACATCAGTCCTTCCAGTGAACACCCAGGACAGTGTGAAGATGTGATTCAAATATTTGTAACAAATTTTATTAGGCTAAGTAAAGTAGGAAATTAAAGAAGGTTAGCTTCATGCTTTTTGTTGCAAGGAAATCAAAACAGTTTTTACCCTGAAAACAGTAGTATAATATTCCCACCATCCACTTTACTAATAGATACAAATGGCTAGATTAAATTATCTGACCATAAGCAGTAAATCTAAAAATTGCTCTTGAATCATAAATTTGTCACATTTTATGAAAGTCCATCAGGTTTTTACAAAGCAAGGATTTTTCTCAAATATCTAATCACATTCTGTTTTTCTGTTTGATATGCCATATTTTTATGTATATGTGTGTAAGTTTAAAATATTTAACAATAAATCAAATGGATGTATGAACAAAGCTGCTTGTATAACATTAGAAGGTACTTAATGGGAAGTCAATTGGGTTGTATTCAAATCAAATTCTATTTTCTGCCAATAAATTAGTTAAGACATAGACTCATAAATAAGATATTTCTAAATTTTTCATAAAATGAATGAAACAAGAATGAATTTGGTTGATTGAAACAACTAGAATATTCAAATCAGAAATGGTCACATTTGGAAGATAGCTGGCTAAGTACCTCTTTTTTTTCTAAAATCAACATACACAGTAAAGGCACATTTAATCATGATCCAGAACACACACTGACAAACCCACACATATGAATTGAAAACTAAGTTTTATAATATTTTACTTATCCTTATATGTATATAATACCCTATAGAAATCTTTCTTCTATTTCATTTTATACATCCTTAAATGCTGATTGTAATCACCTGACTGGTTTTATGATCTAATGACAGGCTGTAAAAATCCATTTTGAAGATCATTAATAAATTTACAGACAGATGAGTAAAATCCTTTGACAAATAAACTCACTTTTTTGAGCACTCATGCCAGAATTTGGAAAAATCCATTTTTTATTTTTATTCTCTTTATCTTTCTCATAATATATTATCCTGCTCTGTTTGAGAGCATAACCTTAATAAGACTATATATAATTCAATTTAATCATGTGGAGAAATTTCATAATACATTTCTGAAATATAAGGGGCTGACCTCTTGCAATTTAATAGCATAAAACTGTATTTTGTGGAAAAGTTAAGTCTTTTGCATTTTGAACTCTAGCCACTCAATTCAGAACAGAGGTGAAGTCACGGAAAGTTACTTTCCAGAAAGTCTACAAGATCACAGGTCAAGCCATTTGCTTCTTCCAGTTTAAGACTGGTGTGCCTTTGACTCATTCCCATCTCTGAGGCAAGCAAGCTTATTTCTGACAAACTAAATGGACTTACTCATTACTGTATAAAACATTTATTGAATTCTTACCTATGTTAAGCCAAGAACTACAAAAACAGTAATGACCAAGACATGGGGCCTATCCTACAATATAGTTCATTGAATTTTGGTACAAATCTTGAATTTCTTAGGTCAAGTTGCCTGTAGAAAATGTTTTCCAAGTTCCATTCTGCTCCAAATGATTCTCTCCTGTGGCCCACTCCCCTGATGTGACAGTTTGTCTATGTGTTGGCTACTCTCCAGGATTTACTTGGAGAAGAAAATATGAGATAAAGGATTATGATTATGACTGTGATTTCATGAAGGGATTGGGAATGTTTTATATGAAAAGAAAACACCGTTCCTATGTCCGAGTGTATTGTAGTGAAAGCAGGATAGTGAAGGTGTTTTTTATGTCTACTTTCTCCTAGATTACTTTTAAGGAATTTGAAATCAGATGATTCACCTTTGAAGGGAATATAGAAATCAACAGAAGATGTCTGATAGATTCTGTGCAGGTGTATTTGTAAAGAAAATGCTTCAATATGCCTCAGGGCATGGACAATCTCCATTACTACTCCTATTCCAAAATGATTTTTATACTTGATAATAACAAAGAAGGATGACAGAAGAATTTATCAGAAATAGATAAAATTAGCAATGGGGATATTACTGAAGATAAAATATTGAGCCTGTCATGTAAAGAGTAAAATAAAATGATAAAATAAAACATCAGAATACATAAAAATATAGTGGTACAGATACAGTAGGGAATTTAAATTGAGAAAGAAGATAAAATAAAAAAAAATGACAAAAACTATAAATAGGTTGATATTACCTACGATAAAGAGCAATATAAAAAGAAATGAATAAAAAGCAAAATTATAATGGGAAAAGTTATTTAAAAGTTATATAACCAAACCAGCTAATTGAACAAATTAAAAGAGAATGGCTAAAATAAATAAATAAATAAAATAAAATAAATAAATAAAATTAAAAAAAGAGAGAGAGAGAATGGATAGGAGGACAAATACAGAAGCAAAAGAGGACCCTAGGTGTTCACAAGATTAAGGACCAATAGCAGTCACATAATTGTCTTCCAAACCTGATGACTCCTGATAAATTTCTTCTAAGAAGCAACTAACAAATTAAATTCAACTTGTTTAATTCATTTAAGTTTTTCCTTTCCTTTTTAAATAATAAAATATTTCAAAGAGAAATAAAGTTTCAGTTTTCCTCATAAATATAAAATCAATCCTTAATATTCATTGGAAGGACTGATGCTGAAGCTGAAGCTCCAATAATTTGGCCACCTGATGTGAAGAATGACTTACTGGAAAAGACCCTGATGTTTGGAAAGATTGAAGGCAAGGGGATGACAGAGGACGAGATGGTTGGGTGGCCTCACCGACTCAATGGACATAAGGCTCTGGGAAATGGTGAGGAACAGGGAAGTCTGGCGTGCTGCAGTCCACGGGGTTGCAGAGAGTCAGACAAGACTGAGCAACTGAACAACATAATGCATTCCAAATAAAAAATGTAAATTATCATTCAGCAAATTTTTTCTACTGATATGTCAGAAATAACTATTATCCATATTTGCTTCAGATCTATATTTTAAAACAATATAAAACATTAGAGCTGAGGCTCGAGGTCTGCATAAGCGATCTCATTTGCCTTGCTTAAACTCTAGAAAAAAACCACTATTTTATAGTGGTTATGTAATTCATTAAAATCTATACTTTTAATTTTACTATAGTGACAGAGACATTAATAACATGTAATACTGGTGTTTGTTCTGATAGTTTTTAAAATATATATATAAATGTAACTGTGTTATTAATTATTTTGTAACTTGAAACACAATTTTAAAACGTATCCATTGTTCATATATCTAGGAAATTCACTTTAACTGGAGCCTTTTATCTTGATATCTGAGCATGTTATTGTATTCACTAATTTCCTTCTTTAAATCATTTACAGTATGTATATGAAATAATATATACTATATTACATATATATACATATATACATATACATTCATAGGTATATACATATACATAAAAATGCAGTTAACCTCTTTTTTTTGCATTTTCTCTTTCTCATTAATACATTCTTTTGATACATATGGAATTGATGGATCATAAAGAACTTACCTCTTCCCTTCAGTAGATATCACCAAATATTTATAAAAAATTCACACCAATTTACACACTCCTAATAACAGTGTGAATGCTCCCAGTTCCTCACTTCTTCATTGATATTTAATATTACCAGTGCTTTTTGTTTATGACAATATGCTAGATCTGACAAAGTAAATTATGTTTTTAACTTAAACTTTTCCTAATTTTTAGCAAGGTTGAGCATCTTTTCTTATGTTTATGATCATTTAGAGTTCCTTCTTTGTGAATTGAGGGTTCACACATTTTATCCACTTTAAAAATTGGGTTGCTTGCTTTTTCTTACTGATTTGCACACATTTCTTGTATAGTCTAAGTAATAATCTGTTTTTAATCAAAAGCATTACACTTATCTTGCCTATCTTTTGTCAGTAAGTGGCTAGTCTTTTACATTTTTTGTGACTCTATATGTATATATTCTGATATACATCATTTTGTCATCAAATATTTAAAACAGATTTTAAAATATGTAATTGTTATAAATGGCAGTAACGGTGACCTCCTTCTGAGAGGTCACCTGAGGACTTCTGCCAGGACTACTGTATTCAGTGTTCCTGACCCCAAGGCAGGCCACTGTCGACCCACGCCTCTGCCAGAGAGTCCTGCACACTCACAGGAAGTCTGGCTCAGTCTCTTGTGGGGTCACTGCTCCTTCTCCTGAGTCCAGGTGCATGTTTCCTCAGTCCTGTGGAAGTCTGTAATCAAGTCCCACTGGCCTTCAAAGTCAAATTCCCTGGGGGTTCTCAGTCCCTTTGCCGGATCCCCAGGTTGGGAAATCTGTCGTTAGCCCTAGAACTTTTGCAACAGTGCAAGAACCTCTTTGTGTAACTGTTCTCCAGTTTGTGGGTTGTCTGCCTGGTGGTTCTATGGTGGGGCTCACGCAGCAAGCCTCTCAGATCTGCTGCAGCAGGAGCCCCTGTCTCCGTGGCAGGCCCCTGCTGACTTGTGCCCCCACAGGAGATAGGCAGGTCTGGCTCAGTCTCTTATGGGGTCCTGGTGCCCACAAGGTTTCGTTTGAGTCCTCTGAGGGTCTCTGGCAAGTATGGAGTTTGTTTCTAAATGTGATTTCGCTCTTCCTACCATCTTGTTGGGGCTTCTGCTTTGCCCTTGGACGGGGGGTATCTTTTTTGGGGGGGATCCAACATTCTCCTGTCAATGACTGTTCAGCACTTAGTTGCAACTTTAGAGTTCTCAGAGAAGATGAGTCTTACCCCTTCCATAGTTTGGCTTCAGGCCAAACTACAGGGAGGGAACATAGCTTCCACCCCCCATCAACAGAAAGTTGGGTTAAAGATTTACTGAGCGTGGCCCCATCCAATGGAGCAAGACCCAAATTCCCCACAGCCAGTCCTTCCTATCAAGAAGCTTCCACAAACCTCTTATCCTTATCCATCAGAGGGCAGACAGAATGGAAACCATAATCAAAGAAAACTAACCAAACTGAAAACTTGCATTACAGCCTGGTCTAACTCAATGAAACTATGAGCCATGCCATGTAGGGCCACCCAAGATGGACGGGTCCTGGTGGAAAGTTCTGATAAAACATGGTCCACTGAAAAAGGAAATAGCAAACTACTTCAATATTCTTGCCTTGAGGACAACACCATTAATAGAATGAAAAGGCAGAAAGATATGACACTGAAAGATGAACTCTCCGGGTTGGTAGGTACCCAATATGCTACTGGAGAAGAGTGGAGAAATAGCTCAAGAGAATGAAGAGGTTGAGCCAAAGTGAAAATAACACCCAGTTCTGGATGTCACTGGTGATGGAAGTTAAGTCAGATGCTGTAAAGAACAATATTGCATAGGAAACTGGAAGGTTACGTCCATGAGTCAAGGTAAATTGGAAGTGGTCAAATAAGAGATGGCAAGAAGGAACATCGACATTTTAAGAATCAGTGAACTAAAATGGACTGGAATGGGAGAACTTAATTCAGATAACCATTATATCAACTGCTGTGGGCAAGAATCACATAGAAGAAATGGACTATCCCTCATAGTAAAAAAAATAGTTCAAAATGCAGTACTTGTGTGTAGTCTCAAAAATGACAGAATGATCTCTGTTAATTTCCAAGGCAAACCATTCAGTATCACAGTAATCCAAGTCTATGCCCCAATCACTAAAGTCAAAGAAGTTGAAGTTGAATGATTCTACGAAGACTTACAAAACCTTCTAGAACTAACACCAAAAAAGATGTCCTTTAAGTTATAGGGGACTGGAATGCAAAAGTAGGAAGTCAAGAGATACCTGGAGTAACAGGCAAATTTGGCCTTGGAGTACAAAATGAAGCAGGTCAAAGGCTAACAGAGTTTTGCTAAGAGAACCCACTGGTTATAGCAAACACCCTCTTCCAACAACACAAAAGAAGACTCTGCACATGGACATCACCAGATGGTCAATACCAAAATCATATTAATTGTATTCTTTGCAGCCAAAGATGGAGAAGCTCTATATAGTCAGCAAAAACAAGACTAGGAGCTGACTGTGGCTCAGATCATGAATACCTTATTGCCAAATTTAGACTGAAATTGAAGAAAGTAAGGAAAATTACTAGACCATTCAGAGATGAATAAATTAAATCCATTACACAGTGCAAGTGAAAAATAGATTCAAGGGATTAGATCTGATATAGAGTGCCTAAAGAACTATGGACAGAGGTTCATGACATTGTACAGGAGTCAGTGATCAAAACCATTACCAAGAAGAAAAAAATTTAAAAGGCAAAACTGTTATCTGAAGAGGCCTTACAAATAGCTCAGAAAAGAAGAGACGCAAAAGGCAAAAGAGAAAAGGAAAGCTATACTCATTTGAATGCAGAGTTCCAAGGAATAACAAGGAGAGATAAGAAAGCCTTTCTCAGTGATCAATGCAAAGAAATAGAAGAAAACAACAGAATGGGAAAGACTAGAGATCTCTTCAAGAAAACTAGAGATATCAAGGGAATAGTTCATGTAAAGATGGGCACAATAAAGGAAAGAAATGTTATGGACCTAAAAGAGGCAGAAGATATTAAGAAGAGGTGGCAAGAATACACAGAAGAGCTATACAAAAAACATCTTCATGACCCAGATAACCATGATGGTGTGGTTACTCACCTAGAGCCAGACATCCTGGAATGTGAAGTCAAGTGGGCCTTAGAAAGCATCACTATGAACAAAGCTAGTGGAGGTGATGGAATTCCAGTTGAGCTATTTCAAATCTTCAAAGATGATGTTGTGAAAGTGTTGCACTCAATATGCCAGCAAATTTGGAAAACTCAGCAGGGGCCACAGGACTGGAAAGGTCAGTTTTTATTCCAATTTCAAAGATAGGCAATGCCAAAGAATGCTCAAACTACCACATAATTGCACTCATCTCATGCTAGCTAGCAAAGCAATGCTCAAAATTCTCCAAGCCAGGCTTCAACGGTATGTTTACTGTGAACTTCCAGATGTTCAAGCTGGATTTAGAAGAGGCTGAGGAACAAGAGAACAAATTACCAACATCTGTTGGATCATCAAAAAAGCGAAAGAGTCCCAGAAAAACATCTATTTCTGCTTTATTGGCTATTCCAAAGCATTTGACTGTATGGATCATTCAAAGTGGAATGATTCTTCAAGAGATGGGAATACCAGACCACCTGACCTGCCTCTTGAGAAACCTGTATGCAGGTCAAAAAGCAACAGTTAGAACTGGACATGGAACAACAGACTGGTTCCAAATTGGGAAAGGAGTACGTCAAGATTGTATATCATCTCTACTTATTTAACTTATATGCAGAGTACATCATGAGAAACGCTTGACTTGATGAAGCACAAGCTGGGATCAAGATCCCAGCTTTTGGGATCAAGATCCCAGCAATTGATATTGCTGGGAGAAATATCAATAAATATCAGATATGCAGATGATACCACCTTTATGGCAGAAAGTGAAGAAGAACTAAAGAGCCTCTTGATGAAAGTGAAAGAGAGTGAAATATTGGCTTAAAACTCAACACTCAAAAAACAAAGATCATGGCATCCAGTTCCATCACTTCATGGCAAATAGATGGGAAAACAATGGAAACAGTGACAGACTCTAATTTTTGGGGCTCCAAAATCACTGCTATGGTGGTTGCATTCATAAAATTAAAAGATGTTTGATCCTTGGAAGGAAAGTTATGACCAAGCTAGACAGCATATTAAAAACTGAAATATTACTTTACTGACAAAGTTTCGTCTAGTCAAACCTATGGTTTTTCCAGTAGTCATATGGATTTAGAGTTGGACTATAAAGAAACCTGAGCTCCAAAGAATTGATGCTTTTGAACTGTGGTACTGGAGAAGACTCTTGAGAGTTCCTTGGACTGCAAGGAGATCCAACCAGTCCATCCTAAGGAAATCAGTCCTGAATATTCATTGGAAGGACTGATGGTTAATCTGAAATTCCAATACTTTGGCCACCTGATGCAAAGAACTGATTCATTTGAAAAGACCCTGATGCTGGGAAAGATTGAAGGTGGGAGGAAAAGGGGATGGCAGAGGATGAGATGGTTGGATGGCATCACTGACTCAATGGACATGTGTTTGAGTAAACTCCAGGAATTGGTGATGGACAGGGAAGCCTGGTGTTCTGCAGTCTATGGAGTTGCAAAGAGTCAGACATGACTGAGTGATTTAACTGAACTTAAGAAATGTAATTTTATTTTGCTATTTTAATTTTTCTTTTGTTTACGTTGTTCATTTTTCTGGCCAATTTCATTTGAATATTTAGATCACTTTCCCCAATGTTTCATATTTTGTTATAAATGATAAGAAGAAACGCAATCATTTGTTTTAAGTCACTCTATTTTCAAGTTTCTTTTAACAGCACTATATTAAGAATATTAGATAACAGCATTACTATTATTGATAAACTTCCTAATATGTTCTAATATTTCTCAGTTGAGAGATAAACACTCAAGGTAGTATAATATAACTTAATACTTTTCTTTATTTCTGTGCTTTTAATCTATAAATTATATTTTTGTGTGAGCACCTGACTAATCTGTGAAATCAATAATAAGATATGTTACATATTTTACTATTTTATCATATTCACGTCAGAAACTTCATTATCCCTGTGGTACTTTGAAAGGACACAGTGTGTTATCTATCTGACACATGACTCTTTCTTATTAGTCCACGCTTGTGATTTTAGTCAGTCTACAATTTCTGATGGAAATGACTGGACTATAATCATCTTAAGCCTAGGAGAAAAGTCAACTTAATGATATGATTTGGTCATAAGTAAGGACACTATTTATGTCACATTATTAAATACACATACTTTTTCTATGACAGTGAAATTCACTTTTCTCACACTTAGAGTGTTGGAGCAGACCAAAATGCTTGGTACTTTGAATTTCCTAAGCTACGATTTCTGATATCAATTCAGTTAGACTGTGATTCTAGGCATTAAGCTGGTGAAATCATATATCTTACTTTGTTTTTTCTCTTTCCTAAGGCTCACAATACTGCATGTTTAATTGCCAAATGACTGGAAAATTTTAAATATATTTTAGTTGCTTCATATCTTTTAGCTATTTAGTTGCTTCATGTGTCCTGTTTAATATGTGTCCTATACAAAAATCTTTCATAAACCAATGTCATGAAGACCATCTCTTATGTTTTCTTTCAGGTGCTTCATTGTTTCCTAGTTTCCATTTGTGTCTATAATTTATTGTGAATAAAGTTTTGTGTAGTGTGAAAGGCAATTTTTTCCAAACATATATCCAACTATTCTAGCATCATTTATTGAAAAGATATGTTTACCCACTGAATTGAAGTAACACCTTTGCCATAACTAGCTGACTGAATATATGATCCTGGGTTGTTTCTACTGTGCTTTGGTCCATTTGTCTATCTTTGCACCAGAATGAGACTATCATAAATATGTTAAGTATTTAATCTGATAACATGAGTCTTCAAACTTTATTCTTTCCTCAACAATTGTATTAGCTATCCAAGCTTTCTTAATTAATAAAATCATAATAGAATCAGCTTGTTAATTTATGCACACATGTGCTGTTTTGTTGGAGAAGGAAATGGCAACCCATTCCAGTATTCTTGCCTGGAGAATCCCATGGACGGAGGAGCCTGGTGGGCTGCCGTCTGTGGGGTCGCACAGAGTCGGACACGACTGAAGTGACTTAGCAGCAGCAGCAGCAGCAGTGCTGTTTTGTGTAGTTAGTTGCACAGCCGTATCTGACTCTTTGTGACCCCACGAACTGTAGTCCGCCAGGCTCCTCTGTCCAAGAGGATTCTCCAGGCAAAAATACTGGAGTGGGTTGCCATGCCCTCCTCCAGGGGATCTTTCCAACCCAGGGATTGAACTCAGGTCTCCCGCATTGCAGGCAGATTCTTTAGCATCTGAGCCACCAAGGAAACCCATGCACACATACCTGCAGTGAATTTACAGGTAAATTTCAGAGACTGTCATTTTAATAATATTGAGTTTTCAATACATGAGGAGGGCATGACAACCCACTCCAGTATTCTTGTCTGGAGAACCCCATGGACAGAGGAGTCTGGTGGGCTACAGTCCACGGGGTCACAAAGAGTTGGACACAACTGAAGCAACTTAGCACACATCAATACATAGGGGTTTCCCTAGTGGCCCAGCGGTAAAGAATCCACCTGAAATGCAGGAGACTCAGGAAACAAAGGTTCAGTCCCTCTGTGGGGAAGATCTCCTGGAGGAAGGCATGGCAACCCACTCTAGTATTCTTGCCAGGAGAATCCTATGGACAGAGGAACCTGGTGAGCTACAGTCCATAAGGTTGCAAAGAGTCAGACATCACTGAAGTCATTGAGCATGCATGCATGCATCAATATAGAAACATGGTATATTTGTCTATTTATTTATTTCTTCTCTTAATTTAGCTTACAGTATATTTTTAAATTATTTGTTCCATCCTTTGTATTTTTAAAAACTTGTAGTTTTATCTATCAGCTTGATTATCTTCAAGTTAAACCTCACTATCTTAATTATAAAAACAACTCTAATATTTTTTATTAAAATTGTGAAAGTAACATACATTTGCTCTGACCCATTGAATATGAGGAAAATAGAAGGTTTTGCCAGGTCATTCACTCCTTTTGCAGAAAAACAACATTTATCAAATCTCTGGTGTCTTTTCTCATACAAATTTAGATTACTATATAGTCAGTCTCCGTTGTGTATTTTGTACATGAGTAGCATCATGTTAACCACATTACTATTGAATTTGCTTTTGTTGCTGAAAAGTAAAACATGAGTACTTCTATAATTTAAGAGATTAGGGTATGGCATTTTTTCTTGAATATCTGCATAATTTTAGTTCATAAGGAAGTTACACAATATAATGAAACATTTTCCTACCATTGTGTCTCGGCATTTTGGCTAAGGTCAACTGAAACATTTTCCTGCTGATGAACACTATGCTTGTTTACAATTCAAGCATAATGCACATGTCAGGATGATTCATTCTACGTCACTATTTTGTGGTTGCTGTGACATCAAAGGCCTATGATTTCATACTATTTACAGAGAGTTAATTTTCATAGTTTCTGTATATATATATGGCTATATATATCCCTTTGATTTGAATAAATGGAGTCCTAAAACACCATTACATTCAACTATTTTATTTCTCTGCTTGGTTGCATTTTGTATTTCTTTGTTTCTCTGAAGACATTTTAATATATTTCCATTTGGCACTGAGACAGTTTAATGTCTCCATTCAGACCCTTAAATCATTATTTTCTCTAATTTGAATAAACAAGTCTTCACTCCACTACACATGTCACTAAGGTTGCAGCCAAGTTTTTCATCAGTCTCTTTATAACCTGATTGAATTCTGTATTTTTTCCATGTTCTTCCTTCTTGTCAAATATGTAGATCTTCCAACTGCATATGTTTTGTTAATTTAAGGTCACAAAAATACTTTTATTTGGCATCTACTCAAATGAAGCATTTGCTACTTTACTTCTTGCAGTGAGGAAGAAGCCTGTCCCCAGTGGTCTGTCTTAATTACTAAGAAATCAGAAAATCTAGAAAACATTTATTGCTCTTAAGATTTAAAATTCTTACTCAAGAACAATTAAAGAATAACAGAAAAAACAAGCATTTTAATATTTATGAACTAGAAAGTTTATTTTTTGAATAAGAAAATGCATTTGCAAAGATGTAATAAAGGGTTTGCTATTTAATAAAGCATATTGATTGATATAACTCATCCAATTTTATAATAAAATAAAAAGTCATGCTATAACTTTGGCTTTATATAATAGCAAATTTTAGATTTTTCTTTTGCTGAGTAAGTGGGCAAGATTGCTATAATAACTATTGCTTTCATACATACTCAGAACCTCCAAAGAGTTTATTATATCTGTTTATACTAGACATGCAATGAGTGTTGAGCTATGTAAACCTGTTCTCAATGCAGATAGATCAAACAGAAAGTTTATGAAAATAATGAACTATTTTCTTTAATTGAAACTTAGTCATTCAGTCATGTCCAACTCTTTGTGACCCCATGGACTGAAGCCCACCAGGCTCCTCTGTCCATGGGATTCTCCAGGCAAGAATACTGGAGTGGGTTGTCATTTCTTTCTCCAGTTTCTTTAATTACTATTTTAAAATAGCTTTTGTGTTTTGAGTAATGTTATATGTATCTCACTTAGATTCCATTCTTTCATTGGTTTATGAAAGATGAGTTTAGGGTAGGAGGACATAAAGCCTTCTTAAAGTACAAACTAAGGAATTAAATCTTGTGTTCATAATTCTTAGCTGAAAAACATTATGTACCATCTCTTTGACTTCTATAAGAATGACAGATCTACAACTGAGAATTTCTTCAGATTCTCTAGAAGCTGATGATGTCATAAAGGAGATAGGTCTTCCAAAAACCTTGGCTCAATCAGCAGATTACTAGGTATTTACCAAAATGACAACGACCTTCTTCTTTGTCTCTCTTTCTTCCATTTCTTGTGATTATATTACTCTTATCTATTGGTTTAAGGCTTATATTGAAAACTTCTTTTAGGAGGCAGAATTTGGGGCAATTGACATATATCTATTTGGCGTCTTATTTAATAAATGGGGAACATATTAAGACACAGATTCTGATTCAGTATATCTGCGGTCACACATGAGATTCTGTGTTTTAACAAGCGTATTGGGTGTGCAGATGCTGCTGGTCCATGATATCACTTTGAAGAGCAAGAATCTAGATAGAGTTTTGCTTTTGGTATTGTATATGTTAGTAGCAAAAGCACTAAAAATTAGAGCTAGTACAGCTTGAAGTTCTTATATTAAAATTTACTTTCCTGTCCTAACACTATTCAGACAAAATATAGCAAATATAAAAAGGAAACTAAAAAGCTATACATGAAAGTATTCCTTTAACTAACTAGAATTATATCATGATTCCACATAACAAGAGTTATTCTTATACCAGAGAATCTTACCCTTGACATGTTGTTCCTAATTATTGTGTTACTCAAAAGAGTGACTAACTTCTTGCCAGAAAATATTGCTTCTTTATGAAGCTCTCTTAAGGTAATTATCTTACAATGGAGTAAGCTTTTTCAATAGGGGATAGAATATTAACGATCAAAAAGGAAATATCTTCAAAATTTAACTACATTTCAGAGTTCTCTGACTGCTGATTCTGGTTAGGTTTGCAAAACAGATGCAAAATATCATTAAACAAATTTTACAAGAACCAAAAAGAACCCCCCCAAAGGTTGAGAGAAAGAATTCATTACAAAGTCATGAAATTAATTATAGTATTATATGGCTAAGCATTATATTTTATGGAGCTGTAGACATCTCTGATTTGTTTGATGATACCCTAGAAAGTTAGCCATTCAACATATGCCATAATTGAGTCTACAAGATCAGTTAAAGAATGAAATAAGGAAATATCAGGCAAATTTATAAACTTGGATTATATTTCCAACCACAGACACATTCTTTGTTTAACTAATAAATTGTGAATACATAGGCCATTAGTGATCAGTCAACTATGAAACAGTTCTTAAATTTCACAAGTAGGTTTGAATTTCACGAGTTGCATTTCACAACAGGGAGTCAAGATTATTCACCACTTTCATATGCTGACACCTGTGATCAAGGCATAAAGGCTGATAAACAGCATTTAGCTCTTTGTATAAACACACAAGCAGAAGGATAAGTTATGAATTTGCCAATTTCTCTCCCCTAGTGAGAATATTAGTTAATATTCATAACATATGCACATGGAGGTTTGAAAATGTTTGTATCCTCCATCATAGCAAAACAGAGTATTAAAATGCTGGTGCCCATAATCAAATCCAAAAGAAGAAATTGGACTCAGTATTTAGGATAGCATCATTTTCTTCACTGCTTTTTATTATGTATGGTATAGTAGAGGCTCTAAGGAAATCAGACATTCAATTTGGCAAGTTAACTGTATACCTTTTCTGAATTAAAAGAGACAATGCTCAAATATTTTTTTCTAAAATTTTAAAATAGGTGAAATATGCATAATCATTGCAGATATGGTGACTGTTCCTTCATTTCATGGAAAATGTGGATTTTGTTTTTACCCAAATTGATAGCTTTATGTCTCCATGTCTTGTTTCATGTTTCATGTTTTATAGAAAGACTCTAAGTAGAAACAGTATCATTGTTTTTATTGAGGTAAAATGGCAGAGTAGGAGGCTTTAAGCTCACCTCCTCTCATAGGGACACCAAAATCATTACTAACTGATAAATAATCATCAAGAAAAAAAAAAGACTGGAATCTGCAAAAAAAAGATACTCTATATGCAAAGACATAGAGAAGAAATGGTAAGATGGCAGAAAGAGCACTCTCATGATATCATCAAATCCCATACCAACTGCATGGGTGCCCCACAGACTGGGGAATAATTACAATGTAGAAGTTTTCCTACAGGAGTGAGAGCTCTGAATCCCATGCCAGGCCTCCAGCCTAGGGGCCTGGCATCAAGAGGAGGAGTCCCCAGAACTTCTGGCTTTGAAGGCAGGCAGGGCTTAACTGCAGGAATTTCACAGGTTGGGGAAAACAGAGACTCGACTCTTGGAGGGAGCACACAAAGGTCCTATGCACACTGGGTCACGGAGCAAAAGCAGTGACTCCACAGAAGCCTGGGCCAGACCTACCTGCTGTTCTTGCTGGATCTCCTGGGAAGGGAAGAGGCAGCTGTGGCTCTCTGGGGTAATAAAACCTGGTGGCAGACATATGGGGAACTATGTGAACTCTGGCAAGAGGCAGACAGTTTGGGTCCTTGGCCCTGAAACCTGGCCCCATCCAACAGCTTGTAAGCTCCAGTGCTGGGATACCTCAGACCAAACCACTGACAGGGTGGAAAAACAGCCACACCCATCAGCAGACAAGATGCTTAAAGACATCTTGAGCCTAGAGTCACCTCTAGACACCACTTGACATGAGCCTACCCCCCACAGGGTTAAGGCCCAGCCCCACTCACCAGTGAGCAGGCAGCAGCCCCTTCCATCAGGAAGCCTTCACAAACATCTAGAATAGCCTCACCCATCGGGAGGCAGACAATGAAAGCAAGGAGATTAAGATCCTGCTGTTTGCAGAACTGAATCCACAAACACAGATTAGAATGTACCCAGGAGTACAGATCCTAGGTCAGTACACCAGATCCTAGGCCCTTGGGTCACAAGAGGGGAGTGTGCTGCTGGAACATATAGCATATCCCATATAGAGGGCCACTTCTCTAAGGTCAAGAAATGTAACCAAACTATCACAACCATAAAAATACATATAACAACTTTAACAAAATGAGACAGTAAAGGAATCTATTTCAGACTAAGGAACAAGATAAAACCCCAAAAGGACAATTAAGTGAAGTGGAGACAGCTTATCTACCTGAGAAAAAGCTCACAGTAATGATAGTAAAGATGATTCAAGAACTTGGGAAAAGAATGAATGCATAAAGTAAGAAAGTAAGGAAATGGTTAGGAAGTATAAAGAACAACCAGACAGAGTTGAAGAACACAATAACTGAAATGAAAATACATTAGAAGGAACAATAGAATAAATATGGCAAAAGTGAATCAGTGAGCTGAAAGATAGGATGGTATAAATTACTGCTACAGAAAAAGAAAATAAAACAAGGAAAAGTAATGAGGACAGTTTAAGACACGTATAGAACAATGTCAAATGCACCAACAGTTGCATTATAGGGGCCCCAGAAGGAGCAAAGTGAGAGAAAGGGCATGAGAAAATATTTAAAGAGATAATGGCTGAAAAATTCTCTAACATGAGAAAGGAAAAAAATCACCAAAGTCCAGGAAGCACAGAGAGGATAAACCCCAGGAACAACACATTGAGACACATAGTAATCAAAATGACAAAAATTCAAAACAAAAGAAGATAAAATGTTAGAAGTAATGATGGAAAAGTAACAAATAACTAAAAAGGATATCCCCATAGACTAGAAGCTGATTTTTCAGCAGAAACTCTACAGGCCAGAAGGAATGGCATGATATATGTAAAGGGATAAAGCATGGGATAATGGCATGATATATGTAAAGGGATAAAGCATGGGATAATGGCATGATATATTTAAAGGGATATAGCATGGATAATGGCATGATATATTTAAAGGGATAAAGCAAGGGATAATGGCATGATATATTTAAAGGGATAAAGCATGGGATAATGGCATGATATATTTAAAGGGAAAAGCAACAAAGAATACCCAGCAAGGCTCTCATCAAATTTGATGTAGAAATCAAAAGTTTTACAGACAAGCAAAAGCTAAAAAAATTCAGCATTACCAAAGCAACTTTAAAACAAATGCTAAAGGAACTTCTCTAAGAAGAAAAGAAATGGCCACAACTAGAAACAAGAAAATTGCAAAATAGGAAAGCTCACAGATAAAGGCAAATATATAGTGAAGGAAGCAAATCATCCACACACAATTATGATATCAAAACCAGTCATTGTGACAGGAGGAGAGGACCAGTATGGGAAATTTGAAATGCATTTAAAATTAAGTGATGAGCAACATAAAACAATCACATATTTATATAGACTGCTATATAAAAAATCAGTAGCAGATATACACATGAAAATGAAAACAGAATCCAAACACAACACTAAAGAGAGTCATAACATTATAAGATAAGAGAATAAAAGAGGAAAGCAAGAAAAAAGACCTACAAAAACAAATCTTTGCTGACTGAGCCACCAGGGAAGTCCAACAAATCCAAAACAGTTAACAGAATGGCAATAAAAATATACATTACCTTACATGTAAATGGATTAAATGCACCAGCTATGTCTAAAAAGACATAGATTGGCTAAAATGGATACAAAAACAAGACTCATATATATGTTGTCTATAAGAAACCCGCTTCAGAGCTAGAGACACAAAGACTCAAAGTGAGGGGGTGAAAAAAGTATTCTGTGCAAGTGGAAATAAAAGAAACTTGAGTAACAATACTCATACCAGACAAAGTGTGAAAGTGAAAGTGTTAGTCATGCAGTTGTGTCTGACTCATTGCAGCCTGCCAAGTTCAGCTCCTTTGTCCATGGAATTCTCCAGGCAAGAATACTGGAGTGGAGCCATTCCCTTCTCCAGGATATCTTCCTGACCGAGGGATTGAACTGGGCTCTCCTGCATTGCATGCAGTTTCGTTACCATCTGAGCCACCAAGGAAGCCAAAGACTGTTACAAGAGACAATAAAGGAACTATATAATGACCAAAGGATTAATCCAAGAAGATATAACTGTAAATACACATGCACTGAAAACAGGAGCACCTCAATATATAAGGCAAATAACCAGCATGAAAGGAGAAATTGACAGTAACACAATCAATCGGGGGGCTATAATACCCCACTTAACATCAATAGACAGATCATCCAGACAGAAAAACAGTAAGGAAACATAGGTCTTAAATGACACATTAGACCCTGTGGCCTTATTGATATTTATAGAACATTCCATCCCAAAGTAGCATACACACTATTTTTTTGTGCAAATGGAGCATTCTCCAAGATATGTCATATGCTGGGGGACAATGCAAACCGATATATTTAAGAAATCTGAAATCATATCAAGTTTTGCAATGAGATTAGAAATCAAGCAAAAAAAGCTGCAAAATAACGCTCTTTGCATCAGGTGGCCAACTCATTGGAAAAGACCCCAATGATGTGAAAGATTGAGGGCATGAGGAGAAGGGGGTGACAGAAAATGAGATGGTTGGATGGCATCGTTGACTCGATGGACAGGAGTCTGAGCAAACTATGGGAGATAGTGAAGGATAGGGAAGTCTGGCATGCTGCAGTCCATGGAGTCACAAAGAGTTGGACATGACTGAGAGGCTAAAAAACAACATAAATAGTGCATTTAAAAACCATATGTTGCTTATATTATTACATTTCTTACATTATCTTACAATGTTTATATTACTGGGATGACTAGGTATATTTCATACAAATTTAACCAGTTGATTGATATATTTTTCACTTAATCAAATAGTTATAACATCTAACTTTGCATTTTCAATTAAACTGAGGGAATCTGATCCTAGCTGATCCTGTCTTTTTCCAAACTTAGAAGAGACCATTCAAAGTTCATATTCAGGTATCACTCCACTGGCAGATGTTTCATGTAGGAATTGTGTGTTCTACATAATTTTTTGGGGTCCTGGAGGTGTAAAAGAACTTTCATCAAGAAATATACCAAGGTTACACAATAGGAAAGTACTGTCTCTTCAACAAATGGTGCTGGGGAAACTGGATATCCATATGCAAAATAATTAAGTTGGACTCATATCATAATAAAAAATTAACTCAAATTGGATTAAAGACTGAAAATAGGGCTGAAACTATAAATTCCTAGAAGAAAATATAGAGGAAAAGATTCATCTTAATGAATTTGGCAATTATTCTTGGATATGACACTAACAGCACAAGTAACAAAAGCAAAAATAGACAAATGGGACTATATCATACTTAAATATTTCTGAACAACCAAGGAAACAACCAAGAGAGTGAAAGGCAGATTACAGAATGGGCGAAAAGATTTGCAAACCATACCTTTGACAGGGTGTAAACATCTAAAATTTATAAAGAACTATACTGAACAACAAAAAAACAAACAATCCAGTTTAAAAATGGGCAAAATATTTGAATACACATTTCTCCAAAGAATATATACAAACAACTGAGAAGTACATGAAAAGGTGCACAACATTACTAATCATCTGGGAAATACAAATCAAAATCATGAAGTGGTATCACTTCACACTCATTAGGATGGTCACTATCATGAATGGCAAAATATCGAGTGTTGTTATAAATGTGGAGAAATTAGACCCCTTGTGCCCTGTTGATAAGAATGTAAATTGTACAGTATTTATGGGAAAAATATGAAAATATCTCAAAGAATTGAAATTAGAATTATCTTATGATCCATCAATTCCATTTGTGATTTTATATTCATTAAAATGGAAACGATCTTGAAGAGATATTCTTACACTCATGTTCATTGAAACATTTGCAACTAATATATCCAGTGAGCAGCTTCAATGTCCACTGAGATAAATAGAAAAAGAAAATGTAGGACATACATACAACTGAATATTATTCATTCTTAAATGATGCTTATATTGTGATATGCTACAATCTGGAAGAACCTTGAGGACATTATGCTAAGTGAAATAAGCCAGTCACAAAAAGAAATAGTGCATGATTCCAAATATATGAATTATCTAAAGCAGTCAAATTCTTAGAAACAGGAAGTAGAATGGTAATTTCCAGTGGCTAAAAGAGTGGGAAAAAGAGGGGTTGTTCAACAGGTACAGAATTTCAGTTTTTCAAGATGAAAATGTTCTAGAGCTCTATTTTAAAATAATGGATATAAACTTTAGTGTACGTTTAAAAATGTTAAAGTGGTAAATTTCATGTTATGTGTATTTTTTAGAGAAAGAAAATAGAAAAAATTTTTGCTATCATCACATGGATATACTTGGGGAAAACAAAGAAAATAAACATTAACCTCTAAAAGGTACACTATTGTTTCTAACCAAGAAAAGAGTGAACCTTCTATCAATACATCTATTTTCTATAATTAAAGAAATAACAGTTAGAACTGGACATGGAACAGACTGTTTCCAAATTGGGAAAGGAGTATGTCATGGCTGTATATTGACACCCTGCTTATTTAACTTATATGCAGAGTTCATCATGTGAAATGTCGGGCTGGATGAGGCGCAAGGTATGGTCAAGATGGCTGGGAGAAATATCAATAACTTCAGATATGCAGATGACACTGCACTTATGGCAGAAAGCAAAGAAGAACCAAAGAGCCTCTTGATGAAAGTGAAAGAGGAGAGTTAAAAAGTTGCCTTAAAACTCAACATTCAGAAAACTAAGATCATGGCATCTGATCCCATCACTTCATGGCAAATAGTTGGGGAAACAATGGAAAGAGTGATAGACTTTATTTTGGGGGGCTCTAAAATCACTGCAGATGGTGACTGCAGCCATGAAATTGAAAGATGCTTGCTCCTTGGAAGATAAGTTATGAGCAACCTAGACAGCATATTAAAAAGCAGAGACATTACTTTGCCAACAAAGGTCCATCTAGTCAAAGCTATGGTTTTTCCAGTGGTCATGTATGGATGTGAGAGTTGAACTATAAAGAAACCTGACTCTTGAGAGTCCCTTGGATTGCAAGCAGACCCAATCAGTCAATTCTAAAGGAAATCAGTCCTGAATATTCATGGGAAGGACTGATGCTGAAGCTGAAACTCTAATACTTTGGCCACCTGATGTGAAGAACTGACTCCTTGGAGAAGACCCTGAGGCTGGGAAAGATTGAAGGCGGGAGGAGAAGGGGACGACAGAGGATGAGATGCTTGGATGGCATCACCAACTTGATGGACATGAGTTTGAGCAAGCTCCAGGTACTGGTGATGGACAGGGAAGCCTGGCACACTGCAATCCAAGGGGTTGCAAAAATCAGACACGACTGAGCGACTCAACTGAAGTGAAAGAAATAATAATGGAAAATAACAAATGTTAAGTAAAACAATTAGTGAGGTAAGACTTCATAGAAATTCAAATGAAGTTTATATGATTTAAAAATACTAAATAAAATATTGGACATGTAATTATACATCTGTGTGTTCTGTATAATTAAGGTGATATTGGAGTTTTATAACTTTGAAGAAATTTGAATACAATATTTTTTATGGTGCTCTAAACTCCTATATTAGCAAGCATATTCATGGCAATTATTTATAAAATACAAGCTTTTCCTCTTTGATGATTTTTCACTAGTTTAGATCAAAATGAATCTTTGAAAGATATAAAGAAATTGAATTATTCATTTTCTCCTAAAATGCTGTATGAATACAGAGACATTTTAAATGAGTGATTTAGACAATGAATACAAAAAAATTAATAGATTTAAATTCATAGCATACAATTATGGAATGGTATATGTGAATTTTAAGTAATAGGGTACATATTCATTAAAATTATTTGACTCCAGTAATATTCAATTAATGAGTCTTTAATGCTCCATTTCATCAGGACTAGGAAGATAGGAGGAGATTGGAAATAAATGATAAGTTATACTGTATTAATTCTTATTTCATTTGACTTCTGTTTTTTCTCTGTCAGTATTTTACCCTTTTATTCCATAAAAATCTGAGTTTCATCATGACTACCATTATAAATTAATATGTTAGGATGCATTATTTCTTTGGAATAAAAAACAAAGTCATTTTGTTAGTATGCTGTAATGTTCTTTATCTTTCTGGCTTACTTCACTCTGGATAAGAGGCTCCAGCTTCATCCATCTCATTAGGACAAAACCCACTGAAATGTTGTGAAGTGATTGGCCTCCAACTAATAAAAAAAAAAAAAAACAAAAAAAAAACAAAGTCATTTTGATATTAAGATATTTCAAAGTTAATTTTCATACATAGTGGAAAGAGGCAGTTAAACACTGTATCTTCCCAAACTGCTAAATTCACTTAATTGGATATACTGTATAACAATTGTTGAATGTATCTATCTTTTGACATTCAGTTCAGTTGCTCAGTCGTGTCCAACTCTTTCTGACCCCATGGACTGCACCATGCCAGGCCACCCTGCCCATCACTATCTACTGGAGCTTACTCAAACTCATGTCCATTGAGTTGGTGATGACATCCAACCATCTCATGCTCTGTCATCCCCTTCTCTTCCTACCTTCAATCTTTCCCAGCATCAGGGTCTTTTCAAATGAATCAGTTCTTTGCATCAGGAAGCCAAATTATTGGAGTTTCAGCTTCAGCATCAGTCCTTCCAATGAATATTCAAGACTGGTTTTCTTTAGGATGGACTGGTTGGATCTCCTTGCTGTCCAAGGGACTCTCAAGAGTCTTCTCCAACACCACAGTTCAAAAGCGTCAATTCTTTGGTGCCCAGCTTTTTTTATATCCAACCCTCAAATCCATACATGACTATAGTGGGAATTCCTAATAATGTGCTTTCACAGCCTTGAGAAATTTCACCGAAATAGCACTTGGAAAAACAGCATATGTTAAGAAACTGTGTTATGATTATTCTTCATGTTTTTCTTAGAATAACAGCCTCGTTACAGACCCCAAGGCCAGACCCAGAAGGTAGTATGCCTGGGATTATTAAAGCATGGACCTTGGAACACCGGGTCACTGTCAGGTATGAACACTGCCTATGCACTTGCTGATTGTTCCCGAGATTTTCCCAGAAGGGGACAGCCTAAGGTAAAAACAAGGAGATCTGGACTATGTCAATATAGTGTCTTGGGAAAGATAGATCAAAGAAAGTTTTGTAGTCTGCAATTAGGAATAAAAGCTGGACTCAGTGTGGACTCTGCACCTCAGTCCAATAGAGGCTGCAGGTCCCTCCCCTGATCCATTGCACCAGAATTTGTGTTCTGTTTTCATTCTTGTCGCTCGCTCTTGGACTTTTCGAGTAACACATGACCACTGGAAAAACCATAGCTTTGAGTTTGAGATGGACATTTGTTGGCAAAGTAATGTCTCTGCCTTTTAATATGCTGTCTAGGTTGCTTATAACTTCTCTTCCAAGGATCAAGTGTCTTTCAATTTCATGGCTGCAGTCACCATCTGCAGTGATTTTGGAGCCCCCCAAAATAAAGTCTCTCACTGCTTCCATTGTTTCTCCAACTATTTGCCATGAAGTGATGGGTTCAGATGCCATGATCTTAGTTTTCTGAATGTTGAGTTTTAAGCCAGCTTTTTCACTCTCCTCTTTCACTTCAAGAGCCTCTTTAGTTTTTCTTCACTTTCTGCCATAAGTGCAGTGTCATCTGCATATCTGAGGTTATTGATATTTCTCTCGGCAATCTTGATTCCAGCTTGAGATTCATCCAGTCCAGCATTTCTCATGATGTACTCTGCATATAAATTAAATAAGCAGGGTGACAATAGACAGCCTTGACACACTCCTTTCCTGATTTGGAACCAGTCTGTTTTTCCATGTCCAGTTCTAACTGTTGCTTCTTGACCTGCATATAGATTTCTCAGGAAGTAGGTCAGGTGGTCTGGTACTCCAATCTCTTGAAGAATTTTATACAGTTTTTTGTGATCTACACAGACAAAGGCTTTTGGCATAGTCAATAAAGCAGAAATAGATATTTTTTCTAGAACTCTCTTGCTTTTTCAATGATCCAATGGATATTGGCAGTTTGATCCTCTGCCTTTTCTAAATCCAGTTTGAACATCTGGAAGTTCACGGTTCACGTACTGTTGAAGCCTGGTTGGGGGCACTGACTGCAGCAGTAAGTACATGGGACCTTTTGAAGGAGGTTTAAAGATTTACTGAGCAGGGCCCCACCCATCAGAAGAAGACCCAGTTTCTCCCTCAGTCAGTCTATCCCATCGGGAAGCTTCCATAGGCCTCTTATCCTTCTCCATCAGAGGGCAGACAGACTGAAAACCACAATCACAAAAAACTAACCAATCTGATCACATGGACCACAGCCCTGTCGAACTCAGTGAAACTGTGAGCCATGCCATTTAGGGCCACCCAAAATGGATGGATCATGGTGAAAAGTTCTGACAAAACATGGTCCACTGGAGAAGAATGGCAAACTGCTTCAATATCTTGCCTTGAGAACCCTATGAACAGTATGAAAAGGTAAAAAGATAGGACACTGAAAGATGAACTCCCCAGTCGGTTGGTGCCCAATATGATACTGGAGATCAGTGGAGAAATAACTCTAGAAAGAATGAAGAGAGGGAGCCAAAGAAAAAACAACACCCAGTTGTGGATGTGACTGGTGATGGAAGTAAAATCCTATGCTGTAAAGAGCAATATTGCATAGGAACCTAGAATGTTAGGTCCATGAATCAAGGCATATTGGAAGTGGTCAGACAGGAGATGGCAAGGGTGAACATCGACATTTTAGGAATCAGCGAACTAAAATGGACTGGAATGGGTGAATTTCACGCAGATGATCATTATATCTACTACTGTGGGCAAGAATTCCATAGAAGAATGGAGTAGCCATCATAGTCAACAAAAGAGTCTGAAATGCAGTGCTTGGATGCAATATTTTGACATTAAGAAGTCTTAATTTATGATAATTGTTTACATTTTGCCCCTGTTTACATTTTTTCCCTCTTAAATGGGAGAGGAGATTAAAATAATTTATATTGTATCTTAAGTTGTTATGTTTCTTTATAGAATTAGATGTTTTGTGATTTTTAAAAAAGATTTATACCACAGGTAAATGTGTCTGGGTCTTGTTTTTTATTTTCATGAAGCCATTGGGGAAGTGGGTCTACTTTTCTTCCATGAAATCACGTTCTCACTGAGGTAAACCTTCCTTTGTTACTTTCTGTGGCCATGTCAGTAACGATGGGTATACACAGAGGTTAGCCCCCTTCATCACACTTCCTCATTTTCCTGTTACCATTGTTCTTCCTTTCCTATACACTTGTCCAAATTTCCTTCATTCAAGAGAACTGGAGTTCAATATTTCGGGTGATATTGCCCCTTTTCTGGTGGGAATGACAAGTAGGTTGAAGAATTCATGGACATGGTGGAAGGGAGAAGGGATGAATTGTGGGAATAGCATTAATATGTATACATTACCACCTAAATTAGCAAAATTAGATATCCAGTGGATATTTGCTGTATGATTCAAGGAGCTCAAATCTGGTATTCTATGAAAACCAGGGTGGGATCCCAGTGGGATCCATAGAGGGGTGGGATAAGGTGGGAGGTGGGAGGGAGGTTCAAGAAGAAGGGGACATACGTATACCTATGGCTGATTCATGTTGATATATGGCAGAAGCCAATGCAATATTGTAAAATAATGATCCTCCAATTAAAAATAAATAAATTAAAAAAAAGAATTCTCAGTCCTAGAGCTAAGATCTAGGGTGTTTGTAAGATGAACATGATAGTAATGGTTATTATTAAATATTTCAGGGTATTTAGTTGAATTAATGGCAATTACAGAGTTGGACACGACTGACATGACTTAGCAGCAGAAGCAGCAGCATAGATACTGAACCATTAATACTAACAAGGCCAGAAGAGAAAACTATACATTTAACTTCATCAATAATTATTAAAACTTATTAAATTTGCATAATGTATTAATTATAATAATTATGCACTCAACTGAAAGTATCACATAAACTTTACATTTAACAATTATCATTGTAAATTCTATAAACCTAATGTCAATCTTTAGATTTTTTCATCTCCTGTGGAATGATGGTAATTTATTATTAGTGGCAGTATTATAGTAGAAGCAATATTGTTGTTGTCATTATCACTTACTGTTATTAAACACCTCCAGAATGAGCTCTGACTTGTCATTGTGTTGTTTTTATTGATAGCCACTAAGCTGTGTCCAACTCTTTGCAACAACCATGGACTGTAGCTTGCCAAGATCCTCTGTCCTTGGGATTTCCCTGACAAGAGTACTGGAGTATGTTGTCATTTCCTTCTCCAGGGTATCTTCCCCACCCAGGGATGGAACCTGCATCTCCTGCATTGCAGGCGGATTCTTTACCACTGAGTCACCAGGGAAGTCCTTCTTAAATAGCTTCATCTAAATACTAGATTAAAATGACTCTTGGACCATTTATCATTGTTCTTCTTTAGTGCTGGCATTTCATGCTCCTTTTCTTACTTTTTTTTTTTCAACATCTACTGATACATATGCAGGTAGATTCTTGACTATGTGACTGGACTTTGAACCTATCACTTTGTTTCTTGGCACATGCATCCTTTGGTTCTTTTGTTTAACAGACTTTTTGATCTGCTGCTTTAACCTAGCCTTGTTTTTTTAAATATATTCCTTGATTTTGGCTTCCCTACCTGCTTCTGATTCAAAGATTTTTCTTTCTTTCTTCCTTTCTTTTTTGGAAATCAAATCTTTCTTCCTTCCTCAGGGTTTTCATAATTCCTCTTTTCCCAGAAGCTCACTCTGCAGTTATCACTGATAAAATGAACTACAAAGATTTAAGTGCCTACTGTGTGCCCAGTAGGGAGATAAGTGATACATACACACAAATGAAAAGTTTACAGTATTCTGCTGCCACCTTCAACACAACAGACTCCCCGATTCTAATGAGCTATGTGTTTGGTAACAGATTTCATCATTTCACTAGTTGCCAAGCGTCTTGTACTTCTACCTACCAACAAACCAGTTTTTCTTTACTATATGCTAGCAATAATTGTCTTCAGTGTCAATCACTTTATCCTGAATCACTAACTACATGGTATTGTTATTACTATAATTATTGCTATTATTGCTATTATATGTCATTTCTGAATGCAGAGGGGAATTCTGAAGAAGGAATATTTTGAAAAGAATGGTACTGACACTTTCACTAAAAGGAAATGAATTATGCTAAATGTGAATCAGAAATTTTGAGTCACAAAAAAGGAACAAATTTTTCCTTGTGTGTGCCTTGTTAGAATTTTTCTTGCTGGTAATTATAGTATCATTCTTTTTCTGAGCTGCCTCAGAATCAATAAGACAAACCCCTTGAATATAAAGTCCTCTCCCTGTTGCTGGCCAGGTAAATTGAAGTGATCTGGGTAAACAGAAGTCAGTCTAGCACAAACCAGACCCTAGACCCTTAAATGTTCAGAGTCCACTCAGAGCTAAAAGACCTGAAGAGAATTCATTGAAGGTCATAATATTTTGCCATTTGGCAAGATGCACACTCTCTAGGAACATGATTTTCAATTAAGACGTTCATACTTGATGATATGAAAATGACAGCAATAGTGAAAGAGTGACAGAGGGAGAGAGAGAAAGCATATTAAGTTCTAGGTGTTTTTAGGAACATATATGGCTCACCCGGTACTAATTATAATATGATTTCAAATGTGTTAAATTAACATTTCATGAAGTCCTTTTCATATGCCAGCCTTCGCAGGTCTTATTTTTGCTTCCTGCATATTTTCAGGCACTGAGATAAGTAGTTCATATTGCTTCTTTTCCTTTTATAACTTTTTGAGTTTGTGTGCACTCAAACATTATTTCTTAACTGGATCTGTATATCTCCCCTTCCCTCTTTAAGCTCAGATATTTTAATTGTACCATTTCCAATATATTCATAATACAAATAACATATGAAATGTGTCAGTCTTCACATTGAATTTATAAATAAGTCTGGTCACAGTCAAATAATTTCACACATTGCCCAGCATAAACGTCAATTTAAAATATGAAGCTCATAAATAAAATGAAAACTGTTACCCAGTGGATCTAAAAACAGTTATTATGTCAGAGTTAATCTTTGCATCAGCTTATGGTCTTCCTACACACTGCTTTAAATGTGACACCCTAAATACCAAGGGTCCAGCATAATAAATCTTACTATGTTAATTCATTTGCAAATTTAAATTGGGAAAACATCATCATCTACCGGAATGGAATTTAACCTGGGAAAGAAGATAACTGAATATTTGTAAAGGATGAAAAAATAACATGAGATGATGCATTTTCATTAAAATAACGTACACTGTCATTTTTTGTTCCACATAAATCATGGAAGCATAACCACAGCCTACAGACTCTTTTTAAGAATTGGGAAGATTTGATGGGTCCCAGACTTGGAATCAAACAAGTGACACCTGACACTCACTGTACAAAGTATGTAAAACACAAGTGGGAAACTGGAATATACCAACAGGTACTCAATTTACAAAGGGGTCTGCAGGTAGCTACATATTTTCAAGGATAAAGCACTATTCTACATTCACCCAGGAAAAGCAGAAATAGATACACTTTATTGCCACCACTGACTTTGCATTCCCTATGAAGGAACAGATGGGGTCATTTTTAGATGGGGAGTTGCCTATGTGACAACCCTGAGTGGCCTCACATAATGAGTGTATAATTGTTTTTACCAAAAATCTTTAATTTCTATTGGTCTTATTTATTTATTTACATAATAAGAACTACATTTAAAAAATTACATTAACACTGAATTTCCTACATAGGATTGCTCCCATGGCATTTGCAGAAGGTCTATATTTTCTAATTGTTTGGAAGTACCTGGATGTCTCGCTTAACATTTCAAATTATTATAGTTTAATTAGTTGAAACAATTTTTGTTATACAAATTTACAAAGTTACTTTGATTTTTAATAGCTATGAAATTGTTTTAGTTTTGTTATTTTAGTGATGGTGGTGTTTCATATCTCCTATTTAGATACTTATATAACTATTATTTTCTTGAATTGGAGAATTTCACCAGATTTTCCTCAAAAGTTATAAATTATTAACTTTGCCTAAAATATAATCCCTCTCCAAAATACCCAGTTAAGTTTCTTTCTCTAAGTTCTAATTACTTTTGTGCCTCAATATCCTTATCAGAAAATGACATAAACTTACTTCATCATTTTTTTTTTTTTTTGGTGAGTTAATGTATGTCAAGAGTTTAGAATGGGAAGTAGTTTAACTGTTGTTTTAAAACTACCTCATGACAGTACAAGCTCTCAGTGCTATGGCTGGGTGAAAGGGTTAGGGCTACTGGAAGTATTTTTGAAAGTACAATTTAAGCTCAGTTCCATTGGTGGTGGGAAATGTTGAAGGTAGGAGGAGAGTAACAGTGATTTAGCCTTCAAATAATGATGTAAAGGTCAATACAGTCAACCAGGCAAGGGTCATCAACAGCATTCTGCCTGGATTTGGGACTGAGGAGTATGACAAGTGATCCAGAACATTTAGTGCCTTGGATTTATGATACTTGATTTTCAAGAGAATTTTTATTTCAGATGAAAGCAGGGTAGTCTTCTAGAATCACTGTGATTGAATTCATATGGACTGTGTGACTAATTCTTGATTGATTCTATATCATTAATTCTAAAAATGGTTGCAATTCTTAAAGGAATGATTCTCAAATTCTCGACCTTAAAATCCTGCCCTCAGAATCACCTGAGGAGATACTTCCAATGAATCAGAATTTCTTGGGTTGAGCTAAAAAATCTTTTGAAGTTACCCCAAGTAATCCTATGGCACGCTGAAATCTAAGAAGGAAAAATATCCTTTAAGAACACACAGTACACTCAATTATTTTCTCTCTAGAGATAATACAATTTTTTTTTCAAATGTTTAAGAATTTTGAAAAAAGTGATTACAAAAATTCTACTTACTCTTCTATATCCCTGGAAATCTCAACAGGAAAATTTTTTAGTAAACTGTTGAGAAAATCATGTTCAATACCTAAAATGGAGTCTTCTTATATGCCAGCAATAATCACTTATAGAAATAAACCAAATGCTCTGATCTCACTCAAAGGAAATAATCTCTCTTAATGTTTTCTTCAGTCAGTCAGGTAGATAAGACAACATGTGGAGAACTAAAAGAGTTATTAATCTTTTTGCCATATTCATTTATCATTCAAACAAAAAACAAAGCAGTTAAGATTTTCAGTCTAAAAACAATTGACCTATCAGAGTCTTAACAGTGTCTTCAAGTAAGTGCCCTTTTATGTGAAATGAAATTACATTGTGTCTTAAAACATCTTTGTTTTAAATATCTATCTCTGATAAATTGTGACTATAAAACTCTATTATATAATATTTTCTACATTTTGAAATGTAAGTATGTATTTCTGTAGCTTTTGAGTTAACTTAAAATGTTATTAGAAACCAAAGGGTTTTTTTAAACACTCTTGATTTTAGAAAATAATATATACATGTATATGGGCTTCCTTGGTGGCTCAGGTGGTAAAGAATCTGCCTGCAATGCAGGAGACCTGGTTTCAATCCCTGGGTTGGGAAGGTCCCGTGGAGGAAGGCGTGGCAACCCACTCTAGTATTAGAGCCTGGAGAATCCCCATGGACAGAGGAGCCTGGTGGGCCACAGTCCACGGGGTTGCAGAGTTGGACATGAGTGAGTAACTAGGAAGAGCATATACATGCATATGTATAAACATATACATACATGCAGATATGTTACTCATTATATCATAATATGAGAACAATTTATAATATGAACAGAATGACATAATACAGGAAAATGAAAACAAAATTAAGTATCTTTTTGTTTCTGAATTTAGGTTTTGATTATAGGACAGAAATTTGACCTATTTGGTAATGATTAAAGGCTTTATATAGTATTTAATATAATTTTTAAGACAAATTTTAAATGTGGATATTCAATAAAAATGTGGAATTGCCCATCCTAAAACATGGGTCCTTGCCTCACTCTATAACTCAGGCAAATAACTAGGAAAATCACTTTAAATGTTCTGATTTAATGCTAACCAAAAATTAAAGAACTTTTATAATGATTTCTAAGGTTCATGCCAGGTTGAAACTGAGGAGTCTTTCATTCTAATTCTGATTTCCAGTAATGAGAGACAGGTTGACAATTTTAGCATAGTGAAGAAATACACATTTTATGACAACAAAGAACTGTTAAAAATATAAGGAAACTAATAACATGTATCATTCCCTATTAAGAGTACTCATTTAAATATTTTAAAGAATTATTGATGGCTCTTTTTACTGCCACGTGTTTATATATTTTTCTAATGCCTTAAACTAACTAAATAATGCAAAACTTTTTTTGCTGTGTTAGGTCTAGGTCATGACAAACATTTATTTTTATATAGTACAAAGTACTTTCATTTTTTTAATGGGACTTCCCTGATAGTTCAGATGGTAATCTGCCTGCAGTGCGGGAGACCCAGGTTTGATCCCTGGGTCAGGAAGTTCCCCCGGAGAAGGGAATGACTTACTCCAGTAATGTTGCCTGGGAATCCTATGGACAGAGGAGCCTGACTGGCTACAGTTCATGGGGTCACAAAGAGTTGGACATGACTGAGCAACTAACACCTTCATTTTTTATAAGTCTTTTCCCAAAGTGTGCTATTAAAAACTTCAAACATTCACAAAATGAAATAATTGTAAACATTCATATACCTATTACCTAGATTCTACATTAATTTTCACAATATTAATTTTATTCTATAGTTCTCCATTTATTAATCTCTCTACACATCTCTCTGTCAATATTTGTCTAGTAGCTTTTATGGATATGTTAAAGTAATATGCAGTCATTGATACCTATGAGTGAGTTCAAGGGCATGCTATCCCCCAATATAGCACCTTGGCATACTGAATCTCTTGAATAAGTTTAAGAAAATGGCAGAAGCAGGAAGGTCACTCCAACTTACCTCTTCCTCTCCCCTCTTCTCTGAAAGCGGGAGATAAATTTCCCATATGACATGTACCCTCCCTGTATTAGGAGGTAAAGAGATAGCCTTACCACAAGAGACAGGGAATTTAGGACCGCAAAGGTTCTGTAAACCTCGTTACTTTTCCATGATATCCTACCCGTGGTCCAAAATCCTTTCTCTTGGCAATTCTTTACATACTTTTTATTTCTTTGTCTAAAAAGTGTAAGCCTCCTGCTCTTGTTCTTTCTGAGGGTCTTCATTTTTCTGTGAAGGTTCTCATTTACATGTAAAAATTCACTAAACTTGTAGGTTTTTCTCCTGCAAATCTGTCTTATATCAGTTTAATTCTTAGGCCCAGCCAGAGTTCCACAGAGGGGAGAGGAGAAATGTTCATCCCCTATATCACCTTCATCTTGCCATCATGCTCACTTACTCAGTTAAGTCTGATTCTTTGTGACCCCATGAACAATAAGCCACCAGCCTCCTCTGTCCATGGGATGTTCTAGGCAAGAATACTTGCTATTACAGGGAATCTTCCCAACCCTGGAATAGAACCTACATCCCCTGAATCTCCTGAATCTCCTGCACTGGCAGGCATTTTCTTTACCACTGTGCCATCTGGAAAGCCCATATCACCATTATTTTACCCTTAAATACTTCAGCATATATAGCATTAACTAGGTTTCAATATTTTTACCTTTTTTTTTTTGTTTTGAGATGAGGTAAAAACATATACATATGTATTTATGTGTGTATTTACTTCCCTGGTTGTATTCCAAAGTGCTGTTTAGTTCAATATAACGCAATGTGTTAACCTGTAAACAAAATAGCTAATAATTATCTTTTTTTGCTTTGTTTTAAAAAACTTGGGTGACTATAGCTTTTCTTCTCTCCTTCCTCTGACTTTACAGTAGAACTTTCTAACAAAAATTACACCGACAATATCAGGTTTGAAAATTGAAAATTCTATAATGTGGATACCTGGAATGAGGAATGGGAAAAAGGAGTGTGGGACTGAGCCACAGCCATTGTTGACAAAGAGGGAGAAGAAAGGTCAGTTGGAAATGAATTAAAAATTGTACCCCTGGTTCATGAACAGGAAATTAGGAAGATCTCTACATGCATAGTGATAAATACAGTGTGACCCTTGTTTCATTCAGAGATCTTAGCTGCAGAACACAAGACCCTATCTAACTTATAAAAACAAAACATGGCGTTAGAAAGTGTTCTAGTTTCATTCTTTTACAAGTGGTTGACCAGTTTTTCCAGCACCACTTGTTAAAGAGGTTGTCCTTTTTCCATTGTATATCCTTGCCTCCTTTGTCAAAGATAAGGTGTCCATAGGTTCGTGGATTTATCTCTGGGCTTTCTATTCTGTTCCATTGATCTATATTTCTGTCTTTGTGCCAGTACCATACTGTCTTGATGACTGTGGCTTTGTAGTAGAGTCTGAAGTCAGGCAGGTTGATTCCTCCAGTTCCATTCTTCTTTCTCAAGATTACTTTGGCTATTCGAGATTTTTTGTATTTCCATACAAATTGTGAAATTCTTTGGTCTAGTTCTGTGAAAAATACCGTTCGTAGCTTGATAGGGATTGCATTGAATCTATAGACTGCTTTGGGTAGAATAGCCATTTTGACAATATTAATTCTTCCAATCCATGAACACGGTATGTTTCTCCATTTGTTTGTGTCCTCTTTGATTTCTTTCATCAGTGTTTTATAGTTTTCTATGTATAGGTCTTTTGTTTCTTAATGTAGATATACTCCTAAGTATTTTATTCTTTTTGTTGCAATGGTGAATGGTATTGTTTCCTTAATTTCTCTTTCTGTTTTTTCATTGTTAGTGTATAGGAATGCAAGGGATTTCTGTGTGTTAATTTTATATCCTGCAACTTTACTATATTCATTGATTAGCTCTAGTAATTTTCTGGTAGAGTCTTTAGGGTTTTCTATGTAGAGGATCATGTCATCTGCAAACAGTGAGAGTTTCACTTCTTCTTTTCCTATCTGAATTCCTTTTACTTCGTTTTCTGCTCTGATTGCTATGGCCAAAACTTCCAACACTATGTTGAATAGTAGTGGTGAGAGTGGGCACCCTTGTCTTGTTCCTGACTTTAGGGGAAATGCTATCAATTTTTCACCATTGAGGGTGATGCTTGCTGTGGGTTTGTCATATATAGCTTTTATTATGTTGAGGTACGTTCCTTCTATTCCTGCTTTTTGGAGAGTTTTAATCATAAATGAGTGTTGAATTTTGTCAAAGGCTTTCTCTGCATCTATTGAGATAATCATATGGTTTTTATCTTTCAATTTGTTAATGTGGTGTATTACATTGATTGATTTGCGGATATTAAAGAATCCTTGCATTCCTGGGATAAAGCCCACTTCGTCATGGTGTATGATTTTTTTTAATATGTTGTTGGATTCTGTTTGCTAGAATTTAGTTAAGGATTTTTGCATCTATGTTCATCAGTGATGTTGGCCTGTAGTTTTCTTTTTTTGTGGCATCTTTGTCTGGTTTTGGAATTAGGGTGATGGTGGCCTCATAGAATGAGTTTGGAAGTTTACCTTCATCTGCAATTTTCTGGAAGAGTTTGAGTAAGATAGGTGTTAGCTCTTCTCTAAATTTTTGGTAGAATTCAGCTGTGAAGCCATCTGGTCCTGGGCTTTTGTTTGCTGGAAGATTTTTGATGACAGTTTTGATTTCCTTGCTTGTGATGGGTCTGTTAAGATCTTCTATTTCTTCCTGGTTCCGTTTTGGAAAGTTATACTTTCCTAAGAATTTGTCCATTTCATCCAAGTTGTCCATTTTATTGGCATAGAGCTGCTGGTAGTAGTCTCTTATGATCCTTTGTATTTCAGTGTTGTCTGTTGTGATCTCTCCATTTTCATTTCTAATTTTGTTAATTTGGTTTTTCTCTCTTTGTTTCTTAATGAGTCTTCCTAATGGTTTGTCAATTTTGTTTATTTTTTCAAAAAACCAGCTTTTAGCTTTGTTGATTTTTGCTATGGTCTCTTTAGTTTCTTTTGCATTTATTTCTGCCCTGATTTTTAAGATTTCTTTCCTTCTGCTAGCCCTGGGGTTCTTCATTTCTTCCTTCTCTAATTGCTTTAGGTGTAGAGTTAGGTTATTTATTTGGTTTTTTTCTTGTTTCTTGATGTAAGCCTGTAATGCTATGAACCTTCCCCTTAGCACTGCTTTTACAGTGTCCCATAGGTTTTGGGTTGTTGTGGTTTCATTTTCATTCATTTCTATACATATTTTGATTTCTTTTTTGATTTCTTCTATGATTTGTTGGTTATTCAGAAGCATGTTATTTAGCCTCCATATGTTTGAAGTTTTAACAATTTTTTCCCTGTAATTGAGATCTAATCTTACTGCACTGTGGTCAGAAAAGATGACTGGAATGATTTCAATTTTTTTGAATTTTCCAAGACCAGATTTATGGCCCAGGATGTGATCTATTCTGGAGAAGGTTCCGTGTGCACTTGAGAAAAAGGTGAAGTTGGTTGTTTTGGGGTGAAATGTCCTATAGATATCAATTAGGTCTAGCTGGTCCATTGTGTCATTTAAGGTTTGTGTTTCCTTGTTAATTTTCTGTTTAGTTGATCTATCCATAGTTGTGAGTGGGGTATTAAAGTCTCCCACTATTATTGTGTTACTATTAATTTCCTCTTTCATACTCGTTAGCATTTGCTGTACATATTGCGGTGCTCCTATGTTGGGTGCATATATATTTATAATTGTTATATCTTCTTCTTGGATTGATCCTTTGATCATTATGTAGTGTCCTTCTTTGTCTCTTTTCACATCCTTTATTTGAAAGTCTATTTTATCTGATATGAGTATTGCGACTCCTGCTTTCTTTTGGTCTCCGTTTGCATGAAATATTTTTTTCCAGCCCTTCACTTTTAGTCTGTATGTGTCTCTTGTTTTGAGGTGGGTCTCTTGTAGACAGCATATATATAAGGGTCTTGTTTTTGTATCCATTCAGCCAATCTTTGTCTTTTGGTTGGGGCATTCAACCCATTTACATTTAGGGTAATTATTGATAGGTGTGGCCCCGTTGCCATTTACTTTGTTGTTTTGGGTTCACGTTTATACAACCTTTCTGCATTTCCTGTCTAGAGAAGATCCTTTAGCATTTGTTGAAGAGCTGGTTTGGTGGTGCTGAATTCTCTCAGCTTTTGCTTATCTGTAAAGCTTTTAAATTCTCCTTCATATCTGAATGAGATCCTTGCTGGATACAGTAATCTAGGTTGTAGGTTATTCTCTTTCATTACTTTCAGTACGTCCTGCCATTCCCTTCTGGCCTGGAGGGTTTCTATTGATAGATCAGCTGTTATCCTTATGGGAATCCCTTTGTGTGTTATTTGTTGTTTTTTCCCCTTGCTGCTTTTAATATTTGTTCTTTGTGTTTGATCTTTGTTAATTTGATTAATATGTGTCTTGGGGTGTTTCGCCTTGGGTTTATCCTGTTTGGGACTCTCTGGGTTTCTTATTTACACAAAAATAAACTCAAAATGGATTAAAGATCTTAATGTAAGACCAGAAACTATAAAACTCCTAGAGGAGAACATAGGCAAAACACTCTCCGACATAAATCACAGCAAGATCCTCTATGACCCACCTCCCAGAATATTGGAAATAAAAGCAAAACTAAACAAATGGGATCTAATGAAACTTAAAAGCTTTTGCACTACAAAGGAAACTATAAGTAAGGTGAAAAGACAACCCTCAGATTGGGAGAAAATAATAGCAAATGAAGAAACAGACAAAGGATTAATCTCAAAAATATACAAGCAACTCCTGCAGCTCAATTCCAGAAAAATAAATGACCCAATCAAAAAATGGGCCAAAGAACTAAACAGACATTTCTCCAAAGAAGACATACAGATGGCTAACAAACACATGAAAAGATGCTCAACATCACTCATTATTAGAGAAATGCAAATCAAAACCACAATGAGGTACCATTACACGCCAGTCAGGATGGCTGCTATCCAAAAGTCTACAAGCAATAAATGCTGGAGAGGGTGTGGAGAAAAGGGAACCCTCTTACACTGTTGGTGGGAATGCAAACTAGTACAGCCGCTATGGAAAACAGTGTGGAGATTTCTTAAAAAACTGGAAATAGAATTGCCATATGACCCAGCAATCCCACTTCTGGGCATACACACTGAGGAAACCAGATCTGAAAGAGACACGTGCACCCCAATGTTCATCGCAGCACTGTTTATAATAGCCAGGACATGGAAGCAACTTAGATGCCCATCAGCAGACGAGTGGATAAGGAAGCTGTGGTACATATACACCATGGAATATTACTCAGCCATTAAAAAGAATTCATTTGAACCAGTCCTAATGAGATGGATGAAGCTGGAGCCCATTATACAGAGTGAAGTAAGCCAGAAAGATAAAGAACATTACAGCATACTAACACATATATATGGAATTTAGAAAGATGGTAACGATAACCCTATATGCAAAACAGAAAAAGAGACACAGAAATACAGAACAGACTTTTGAACTCTGTGGGAGAATGTGAGGGTGGGATATTTCAAAAGAACAGCATGTATACTATCTATGGTGAAACAGATCGCCAGCCCAGGTGGGATGCATGAGACAAGTGCTCCGGCCTGGTGGACTGGGAAGACCCAGAGGAATCGGGTGGAGAGGGAGGTGGGAGCAGGGATCGGGATGGGGAATACGTGTAGATCCATGGCTGACTCATGTCAATGTATGACAAAACCCACTGAAATGATGTGAAGTGATTAGCCTCCAACTAATAAAACGAAAAACAAAACAAAACAAAAAAAACAAAACAAAACATGGATTTATTCTTCTTCAGAACAGCTTCTTTGGGAAGATAGCATCGGAGAACTGTCCCAGCGTACCCAATGAGAGTACACAAATATTACACTACCTGACAAATTTTGGGTATGTTAGAATCTTATCATCATGTTACCACTTTGTCTGCAAGAGCTTTCTTGATGGAATTCCTATTTGTTTTCTGAAATCAGTGTATGTTATACCAGTGTTTTCCTGCTAACCTATCAATCTGGTAATTCTTATATAAACCTGCATGGCTCTGTCCTCTACAAAATCCTGTGTTCCTCACTTCTTTTTTTGAAAGTTATGTTTGATATCTATTTATTAGAATCAGATATAATTATACTGTTCTCCCAAAATTCTCAATTCTGTTTATTTCACTAATTTATATAATTACGAGATATAGATCAGTTTCTTAACTGTTTCTGTAGTTGTGTTTTCTTTCCTTCCTTCTTTTCTTTCTTCTTTGTCCCAGTAGCTTTGGGGTTTATCACATAATTATAATATTAGGAGGATAAACCAAATAAGTATGAATGTCACTAACCAAGGGAAGTGACACAGTCTTTGGAATTAGTCATATTTCTTTTACCTCCTTGAATAAAAGTGGTAAAATGAGATAATGTGACATATATGGACACTGAAACAAAGCTCTATGTGAAAGTCAAAGTTGCTCAGTCATGTCTGACTCTGTGACCCCATGGACTATACACTCCATGGAATTCTCCAGGCCAGAATACTGGAGTGGGTAGCCTTTACCTTTGCCAGGGGATCCTCCCAACCCAGGGATTGAACTCAGGTCTCCCGCATGAATAAAACTAAAACATCAAGATTTCTAAGCAATTATTTTACAATAAAAAACAAAGCTCTATGGTTATTATTAAATAATTGCTTAAAAATCTTGGTGTTTCAATTTTATTCAGAGGTTAGAAGCAGTAAAGGATGACTTAAATGCTTCCAACTAAGATGCAGGGGATTATCTTAATGGAGTATGGTAAGATGTTTCATTTTTATAAGAAGGAAGATCTAGTTATTGGATAAAAGAGGGGACTTATTTACAATTGTGAGATTTTGAATAATGCACCATGTTTATGATGGTTCAAAATTTGAAACAAATCACAAATAACACAAGTTCTACTCTAAACATTTTATATTTTGGAAACATAAATAAGTACATTAGAGCCAAGAAGCAAACTATCAAAATTAATTGCCTAAAGGATTGAATGAAAAGGCATGTACTTTTTTTCATGGAGTTGCTGAATCGATGACTGGCTCATTTCCCCCTGGTTTATAGAATTTAAAAAGGAGAACAGAATGATAGTTATTAATCTAACTGAAAGTGAGCAGTTCAGAGATTATGAAAGAGTAGAGGGAATATCAATTTTAAAAGATTATTAAAGGTATTTGTCATAGAGTCAAACAAACTCAGAACATGTCACAAGATCTTAAAGATACCGATCAATGAAAATCAAGGTGAAAACTTCTTGATGTGAAAAAAAGTTAATGTTGCGAAATTAGGCTTAAAAGATGGTTAGGGTGTTTGCCTCTCAAAAGATATCTGTTGAAGGAACACTATTATCTTGAAGAATAATTTTTATTTCTTGAAGTTATTTATTCTAGAACATAAGGGAGAGACACTATCTGTCTCTTTTGTGTATATTTATTTCTTTTTTACAGTTCAATGATATGCTTATGATCAAAGAGGGAAAGCTATTGATTTATGAAAAATGGGACATGTTAATTATATTTTATTAAGTAATCAAACTTTCTGTTTCCTACTCTATAAAATTGCTAAAATTGTGTGAGGTATTTTAATAGCTACCAATTTTTAAAAAAATAATTCATCTCAATAAGAGCTAAAAAATCAATGTGAACCTAGGGTATTATGTTTAACACCCATGTGTACATTTTTTAGGAATTTACACATTTTGTTTGTGCTTATTAAAAGAAGTCTCTGAATATCAATCTCAAAATGCCTGTATTTATTACTACTTATTTTTCTTACTAGAATGTCAGCCATAGTAAGGGCTTTCCTGGCATCTCAGACAGTAACAAATCTGTCTGCAATGCAAGAGACCTGTGTTTGATATCTGGGTTGGGAAAATCCCTTGGAGAAGGGAATTGCTACCCACCCTGGTATTCTTGCCTGGAGAATTCCATGGACAGAAGAACCTGATGGACTACAGTCCATGAAGGTCACAAAGAGTCAGACACAACTGAACAACTAACACTTTCACTTTCAACCATGTTATAAGTCTAATATGTCAACTTATGTTGACCTAGGATACACTGGAAAGTTATACCCTGCTTTCAGAAACATTTGCCCACTGGTCCTTCTTGTAGTTAAAAGAAGACACAGATTAGTCTGGTAAGCAGTCACTTTGGATATCTGATCATCCTCAAGTTACCAAAAAGTCACAGAGGAGACAGGTAGTATGGCACCTGAATAAATACCATCCACCAATATGTCCTAATGTCATCCCATTTTAACATCATATTTATTAGTTTTGTTAACTTAGAGAGCAGAAAGGGATTTAGCATGACCTTTATTGATGCTATTTTCCTTTCCTTTCTTTTTTTGTGAGAGGATAATTCCTGCATTGTCAGAAAGAAATGTGAAATATCATTTTGATATTACAATCACTGTCTGTTGTATTGTAAAGGCTTATTCCATAGTTCATGATACTACAGACCTTTTGTTAGGAAGTTGACCAACACCTACCTGTGCTCTACATTGGACTTCTTTTCCTAGGTCCTCTATGGAAAAAAATGAAAAACATTCTGGGACACTGAAAGTAGAGGTTCTGACTGGCTCTATTTATCAAATCAAGAATCATTCGAAACATTAAAGTAGCTTAATATAGATCAGTTCAGTTCAGTTCAGTCACTCAGTCATGTCCAACTCTTTGTGACTCCATGGGCTGCAGCATGCCAGGCTTCCTTGTCCATCACCAACTCCCAGAGCTTACTCAAACTCATGTCCACTGAGTCGGTGATGCCATCCAACCACCTCATCCTCTGTCATCCCCTTCTCCTCCTGCCTCCAATCCTTCCCAGCATCAGGGTTTTTTCAAATGAATCAGTTCTTTGCATCAGGTGGCCAAAATATTGGAGTTTCAGCTTCAGCGTCAATCCTTCCAATGAATATTCAGGACTGATTTCCTTTAGAATGACCTGATTGGATCTCCTTGCTGTCCAAGGGACTCTCAAGAGTCTTCGCCAACACCACGTTTCAAAAGCATCAAAGGATACTAAAACTTACATAATTCTGGAGCAGAAAATACTTCAGACCTCAATTCTTCAGTGAGTAATTGTGACTACTTCTCTAATTTCCTCCAAATCCTCAGAGGCATAGCTGTGCTCTCTTTGCTAATTCTTAGGAAAGATAAATTGACTATATATGCTGTAGCTGAAATCTAAATTATTTTATTTTTGAAGACGGTGTCCTGTTTATATCACCACTAAGACTATAATCATTAGGAATGAGGAATTTCTCATCCCTTGTCAGGGAGTCAGGTGTTCTCGGTTCTGTGAATCAAAAGCTTTAAGATGTTGAGATATTCTACTTGGGACTTAAAAATCTACTCTATCAAAAAAGGATTAATTTGGACGCTTAGATGTCTAAGTTTCTTTCTTTCTCTTTTTAAAAATAATTTTATTTATTTATTTATTTACTGTCTTTTTTGCTGCACACGTGCTTTCTCTAGTTGCATAGAGTGGGGGCTACTCTTTTTTTTTTTTTAATTTTTTTATTAGTTGGAGGCTAATTACTTCACAACATTTCAGTGGGTTTTGTCATACATTGATATGAATCAGCCATAGATTTACACGTATTCCCCATCCCGATCCCCCCTCCCACCTCCCTCTCCACCCGATTCCTCTGGGTCTTCCCAGTGCACCAGGTCACCAGCCCAGGTGGGATGCATGAGTTTCTTTCTTAATAAATGCTCTCTGTTTATTCTTCTCAACAGAACCATTAATTCATTGACATTTTACTGAACATCTACTATACGTCAAATACTCTTCTAGAGTCTAAGGATACAAAAGTGAATAAAAGAGACTCTTTTATTTTAAAGAAGCATAAATTACAGTTGGGAAAAACTATCCTATTTAGTTTTTATAGTTATCAAAAACATTCTTTTAAAAATATTGCATTAATCTCCATATGTGTAAGTGAAAGTTATTTTCCGTTTTTATTTGCATAATATCTTCAATTTTTATCATCATTAAAAATTTGAGAGACAAAAATATGTTTCAAAACCTCAGCAGAGACTCTATCCTCTTCTTTTCCTTGCCCCACATATCAGATGGGGAAACAATAGAAACAGTGACAAACTTTCTTTTTGGGGGCTCCAAAATCACTGCAGCTGGTGACTGCAGCCATGAAATTAAAAAATGATCACTCCTTGGAAAAAAAGTTATAACCAACATAGACAGCATATTAAAAAGCAGAGACATTACTATGCCAACAAAGGTCTGTCTAGTCAAATCTTTGGTTTCTCCAGTAGTCATGGATGGGTATAAGAGTTGGACTATAAAGAAAGCTGAGCACTGAAGAATTAATGCTTTTGAACTGTGGTGTTGGAAAAGACTCTTGAGAGTCCCTTGGACTGCAAGGAGATTCAACCAGTCCATCATAAAGGAAACTAGTCCTGAATATTCATTGGAAAGACTGATGCTGAAGCTGAAACTCCAATACTTCGGCCACCTGATGTGAAGAACTGAATCATTTGACTAGACCCTGATGATGGGAAAGACGGAAGGTGAGAGAAGGGATGACAGAGGATGAGATGGTTGGATGGCATCACTGACTCGGTGGACATGAGTTTGAGTAAGCTCCAGGAGTTGGTGATGGACAGGGAAGCCTAGCATGCTGCAATCCATGGGGTTACAAAGAGTCAGACATGACTGAGCGACTGAACTGAACTGAACATATCAAATTGATACCTGCTTCTAAATTATGTCATCCTAACACTGAAGTGTTTCTTTATCCTGAAGCTAGTTACAGCACTTCAGTCTTGTATCATCGCTGTTTATGACCAAAAACATTCCTTTTCATTCTTGCTATTTTTGACCTCTACTAGTCTAACAACATGACCATTGGTCCTGGCAGTTCATCTCACACACTGTAACCTGAAGAACATTCTTAATTGTGAACTTTAATTATATTATTACCTAACGCAGAAAGCATGAAGGTTTCTTAATTTAAGTTATAGTTCAAAATTCTTAGGTTGGTGAAGAAAATTCACTCTGCCTAGAAGTCATTAGGCTATTAGCATTTCACATTATTTCTGTTGAAAGGCTGGAGTTTGTCTTCACAAATAAAAGAAAGAGCAAAATGGTATATTTACTTGCTAAATCATATGTAGGGACTAGTGTAGAAGTGTTCTTTCTTTTGGGGAATATTCTAAGGATGTGGTTCTAAAATTTTTGTTGTCATAATCCCTCTAAAGTTTTTAAAAGTTACTGAGAGCTTTGGATTATGTTAGTTATATCTATCAGTATTTAAAGTATCAGAAATTAAAACGTAGATATATTTAAAATACTGTTACTAATTTTAAAATGACAATGATAAATCCATTATATATTAATGTAAATAATAGTTTTACAAAATTAACTATTTTCCCAAACAAGGAAGCAAAAAGATCTACATTGTTTTACATTTTTTTTCAGAGCTCCAAAATCTCTGGCTTAATAACTACAGCTAAATTGTTATGTCTGTTTCTACATTCAGTCTGTTGTGATACGCAGTTTTGATGGAAGATTACTAAAAAAAATCTGCCCTCAGTGGATACATAGTTAGAAAAGGTAGGCATATGCTAAGTTTTTTCAGATAATTAAGAATATTCCTTTTAAAAACTGCATTAAAAGTCAATTATTAGTAAGTTCTTACAGGTTAATGATAATATGGAATCTGAAACCATATCAGTACACTTTTTGTGTAAAAGTAAGAGTCTCATAGACAAAGAATACCAATATTACTGTGAAAAGAATTTTTACCTGATGAACTATTTGAAAGAGCCTTGAGAACCACTATATAAGAAATAATAAATAAACTGCTCTATCCATCAGATTGATTGAGACTACAGACTTCAATTTCAGCAAAAGTCCTGCTTCCTCCACTGATATGCTAACTGGCCTAGAGTGGCTTACGATATCTCTCTAGGCAAGACTTCCTTCCTCTAAAATAGGGATGATAATGATGACATGAATTTTAAAATATGTTATGATATTTAAATGATGAGGTCATGCATATAAAATATATGACACAGTGGTTGATCTATTGTAAATTTTCAGTAAATGAAATCTATTATTTTTTAATGAATTCACAATATGTGACAGAACTGAAAAATCAGTAAATTATAGAAAATTGAACAGGAATGTAAGCTAAGCAATCTTATGTAGATAATCTATATTTTGGAAGAAGTTTTCAGCCTTCTTGGCCAGGAACTCTGAGCTCCAGGGCATCTTTGGGATAAATAAAGCTTCCAGAAAATCCATATGGCCCAAAGTAGGACTGAATTATCACAATAAAAAATGATAGTGAAACAAAAGTCTTAGGAAGCCTACAAAGAAGATTTTGCCTCAAGTAGTAACAAAACAAAACAAAATATGTTTATGCAGTTATAAGAGGAACTAACCAAGAGAATGGAAAAAAAAAATTCAATTGAACCAATCATAATGGAACTGAGTTGGACAGTGTTTGCCTTGTTTGAGAAAAACATTTTTCTATTCTTTCATTACCACAAGCAGTGTATAGTCCCATGTGATTAACAAAATCATCTTGAAACACTGGCATGCCTTGGCCACAGATGAAAAATTAAATGGCAAATTTAAATTCCTATCCCACATCTCATTTAAGAGAGAATGTTGTTGCACTTGGATTCGAGTCTGTCTAATCAGGCGGCACATTTCCTATCACGTCTAACACCTGGCTGACTCCTGTGTGCCAACTGTGCCCAGTGCAATGATATGTCTAGAAGTAATTATTTCTATCCCCCACATAAGGGCATGGGATATGAAACTCATCACAGGCTTACCTTTTACACAGAATTCATTTTTCATTTTAAATGCTTGTGTGAGTTGCCCCATGTAGACTCACCTGAGTCCCTAAAAGAGAAAATTTCCCCTAAATTGCAACTGGCATGAGATGTATCAGATAAGGAAAATACCCTTACCAGTTACTCAGTCTTTCCTACAAAGCAAATATACACATTTAATTCTGATATTGATACTTTTTTCTAAGTGAACAGAGATCAGGAACAGTCGTATTCTTGCTATCATATTTACCATATGATAGGAATATCACCATATTTACCATATTCCTATGTTTTGAAAGGACACTGTTCTCAGGATAAATGGTCTTGTGAAAAGTCACCCATGACCTTGGTCTATGCTTATTATTGTGTGTCTGCTCAGTTGCTCGGTTGTGCTTATTATTAGATTTGTCTAATTTTGGTGTGTGTGTGAATTCTCTCTCTCTAGCATTTAAATTATAGAAATATAATGATAAATTGATATAGATATAATATTTTATCTAATTGTACAAACTTAAATCCTTCACATTGACATTATAATGTTTGAATACTTTGCCTTCTGTTAAACCTTTGAGCTACAGACATCGATTAAATCATCTCCTTTTTCAGGACCCATGGGTATTTAGATTATGATATCTTTGGAGTCTTGTTCTGGCATTCAATCAATGCATGCAAGAGAATATGTTGTATCGTATTTAGCAGACTAAGCTCTCTGAGGAAAGGATTAGTGAATAGTTACTGAGTACATTTTAAAAGCAGATTTTTCTCTGTAATATCTATGTCTATTCTTGAAACACATAACCGGATATGTTCAAAATACAGATGTAAAAAGGAGAGATGTTCTAAATAAAGTGTATTCATCTGATCTGCATATTATGAAAGACCTGATTTTTCCCTTCTTTCACATTTTATTTTTATATTTTAGTTTGAATTTTGCATAATTTAAAAGTGAAATAGATAATCAATACAAAGATCAATTCAGCACAAAATCTATTCATGAGATCACCAAGATTTTCTTGGCAAAATGCTGTAAGAACTAGTTCAGTGTCTCCAATTAATGCAATCTATTAAAATATATTTTAATAATAATTTATAAGGAAGTATAAATGCATGATATTGAAGGAAAATCAGAGGAAGAACAATGCAGTCTTATGTGAAACTAAAATGTGATAATTTTACATAGCAACATTAAATTATATGCATAATGATAAATTGGAATTCTAGTAAAGAAAATACCAGGCCTTGTAGCCTCCTACTCTATCTGCTTTTTACTCTGATATTATCTGAATCCTTCAGCTATACAGCCACTCATCCAAAAGCACTCTCATCTTGATTCATTTTTAAAGAGAGAAAGTGGTCTCTTGTTTGAGGCAGACATATAATAGGGGCATTCTGCTGTTAACCACATGGGGGAGGCCATTTTGACATTAGCTACTATCTTCTCCGACCATTAGAATTCTTATATTCACTGACAGGAGGAGGAACTCCGTGACAACAAATGGCATCAGCTGACTATCATCTCAGGACTCATATCTTGGGAGATTTGAGTAGCGAGACTGCATTCCAATTTGAAGCAGATAACTCTTTTTTTCATATATTGCACAGAAAAACTAAATAATGAAACCTCATTTTTCTATGTATAAAATCATGGTATAGAAGGAGAATTTGCTTACCAATATTCTAATATTGTTGAACTTGCATACAAAATGGAAGTTCAATGTACAAAAATTCTGTAATAGCTATAGAGATGGAAACTAATTACTAGTTTCCAGGGGTTAAAATGGACATGGTGGAAAGAAAGTGAATGTGATTATTAAGGGACAATAAGAGTGATTTTTGTAGGGTTGGAAGTACTATTCTTTATCCTGATTGGGGTGGTGGATACACTAACCTACACAAATAGTAAAATAGCATAGAGCTAAACCTACAGACACACATACACATGTACAAATACACATGAGTACAAGTGAAACTGAGCCAAACAGAATCAGTAGATAGTATCAATGCCAATACCTGGTAGTGAAATTGTACTGTAGTTTTGCAAGGTATTATTGAAGAAAACCATGGCATGAGTATGCAGGATATCTGTGCATTTTTATCACAACTACATATGACTTTACAATATTTCAAAATTATCAGTGTTCTGGTTTCTGGACTAGGATGTAAGGAGGTTGGAAGACTTCACTTTCATATTTACAACCAGAAAAAAGTTGAGTAAACATCAATCCTTCTCCTTAGATCTTTTAGAGAATATAGATTACATGTCAAACTACCATTCTTCCAAATTGGAGAGACAGAAAGGCAAATACAGAGAATCACAGTTTACCTGAGTAGAGGTTCAGCAATAGAAACTGCTGCTGAAGGCAGTACAAGGTTAAAAACCTTGAGTTGAAATTGAGGAATTACTGGAGACTCTTTGTGGACAAGCTTGAGAATTAAAATTTCAGAGGAAAAATTTAGGGGGTCCCCACATTTTCTTACAGCTTACTTCAGGAGCCCCACTAGGTTTTCATAGTGAACATCAGTGAAAAATGCCCCATTTCCAGATGGGATAGAACAAAAGTAGGCATTTTTAAATATACCCAGGACATTGTTGTTTAGTTGCTAAGTCGTGTCTGACTCTTTTGCAACCCCATGGACTATGGCCTGGGATTACCCAGCAAGAATAATGGAATGCCATTTCCTTCTGCAGGAAATTGAACCCATGTCTCCTGCATTAGCAGGCAAATTCTTTGTCACTGAGCCACTATGGAAGCCCACTCAGGACATTATGTTCTCTTTAACAAGTCCCCCCCACAGTGCAAACTATTTTACTAAAGACCAACCAATGGGGGCCTTACCAGAGTATAACCGGTCTGTGTGAAGGGAAATACACAGTTATAGCATGCTTTAGTCTTTCATGTGGGGAAGGGAAATATCAGCTCCAGCTGCTTCTGGCCCTCTTGTCTCATCTATGACAGAAAATAAAATAAAACAAGGCTGAGAAGCACTTAGGGAAGTCACCGCCCAAGGACACAGACTCACTGAAAGAATGAGACCTGACCATAAGTCTACAGAATTCTTCCTCTCCCCACACACCTTGGATGTGACCAGGGGAATACAATGAAACACTGAACATATGAGGTATCATTTAAGAAATCTCCAGGGAAATATAAAGACAAAATGGGCTACAAAAACAAAGACATCAGAGATGACTCTGACACTATCACTACAATAAAAAGCAACTACAGCTTAACTTCTAGGTAGATAAACACAAAACCTCACACTAAAGACTTCTAAACCTCAGTTCCTTTTACCAGATACATCATGTCTCATTTTCTACAAAATTTATAAGGCATATTAAGAGACAAAATTTAGAGTGTGAAGAGACAAACTAATCATAAGAACCAGACTCAAGTAAGAGAGATGTTTTGGAATTATCACACTGGGAATTTAAAACAGTATGATTAATAGGGAGAGGGCTCTAATTTAAAAGGAAATATTAGTAATGTAAACTGAGAGATGGATACTCTAAGGAAATATCAAAAGGAAATAGTGGAAATGGTCACCTTAACAGAAATCTGATGGCCTCATCAATAGATAGGGCATGATTGAGAAAAGAAGCAATGTGTTTGAAGAAATATTAGGAGAAACTTCTGTAACAGAAATGCAAAGAAAAAAGGTTCAAAAATGGATAAAATATTCAAGAATCATGGGACAACTATAAGATATGCAATATATGTTAATAAGAGTAAAGAAGAAAAATTGTAAGGAACAAAGGAAATATTTGAAATAATAACAGCACTGCTCCATTTTGAAAAATTAATGACAGACATCAAACCAAAGACCCAGGAAACTTGGTAAACACCAAGCAGGATAATTACTCAAAAAATCTATTCTTAGGCACATTCTATTTAAACTGTAGAAAATCAAGACTAAGAAAAATTTGAAAGAAGCTAGAGAGGGAAAAGCATGTAATAAAGAGGGGTAAGGATAAGAATTACATTGTAGCTCTCTCCAGAAACTATGTAAGCAAGATTATTTTTTGTTTAGCTATTGATTGTGAAAACTGATAAATGTCTTCTACTATTGCAATTTTTGCTTAATAAAATAATGATATTCTACTATTGTGATTTTTGCTTAACACAATAATTGGTCAGAAAAATAGAATTCTATATTACTAAAACTACCATTTAATAGAAAAACTTTAAATCACTTTTTAAAATCCAGATGCATAGCAGAATTATCTCAGAATTTTTTGAAAAATACAAATGCCCAGGTATTGCTTTTTTTTCTCCATAGAGCCAGATGTGTTTCTAATGAATAGCCATGTTTAAAAGCAAGTGGACTATATGATGATCTTTTACTTTTATCTAGTTTGTTTCCTTTTTAAAATTTCATATTCAGTGCTCCCATTTCATTTAGTTGATGTTTTCCAATGTTATCTATGTTTTTATGCTCTTTCACAAGCTTTTACCAAGCATAGTAGAAAAGCTTTTGAATATAATATTTTAGAAATATTTTGAATATAATATTTTAGAAAACTTGTATTCACTCAAAATTTTGATATAGTTCCATGTATTTTGGCATCTAGTCTTACTGCTAAAATTCTAAAAAATTTATTTTCTTGTGATTAAAAAAATTTAAATGATGTTTGAAGCTTCTAATCCAATTCTAGAAATATAAAGAAATAGTATGTTGTTAAAAAAAAAAAAAAAAAAAAACCCAGGATACAGTATTATTAACTAAAGTACAGATTTTGTTCAAACCTCACAAAATTTTATGCTAATGTCCATTATTTGTTTTCATACCTTATTCAAGACTCCACATTGTATTTAATTGCACTGAGCAGCTCCAGCTGCATGCAACAAATTCTGGTAAATTCTGTTTTCATTTCTTTATATTAGAAATATTTTCTAATTTTCCTTGTTATGGCTTCTAAGATAAACCCCTCATTTAAAAGTGCACATTTACTTTCCAAATACATGGAATCTTTTAAAAGTATCTTTGATACTAATTTCTCTTTTAAGAGCTTTCTTCTCTGCAGTCACCCTTTGTGTTTTTTCAGTCTTCTAACTTTATTTCAGTGGCTAAGTCAAAGATCTCTCTTGGTAAATGTCACATTGCACTTGAAAATATGTGGATTATTTTCAAATATCTTGATATTGATCTCTAACATAACACCACAGTAATTAGAGGACAAAATCTGTATGATTTCAGAGCCTTTAGACCATGAGATCTCTGCACCTGGTCTTAATGTCTCTGGATATGTTCCAGTGTCTCCTAGCTTATAGTCTATGGGAACCTGAATAGAATTTGTATCCTACTGTTGTGTGAAAATTGTATAAATCTTAATTATGTTGAATTGGTTCATAACACTTTTCAGGTCTGCTATAGTCTTTTACTTCTCTGTACATTCATTCTATTAATTTCTGAGAGTTTGACATTGAAACTCCAACTAAAAATGTTAATTATTTACTTATAACAGACAATTGTAATATATAGTGGAGCGATATGTAACTTTGTACTGTATTTTCCAAGTCTCCTGTATATGTCTTATCATATTTTCATAATTTAAATAATAAACAAGAAAGACAAAAAAAGAAAATAAACCTATATAAGTGAAAAAAGAGTAGAGTGAAATATTTTAAGTGTTGAAATAACAACTACTGATCTAGAAATCTATATCCAGTGAAATCACCCTTCAAAAGTAAAAGATCAATAAAGACTTTCTCAGACTAACAAACACTGAGGAAATTTATCACCAATAAACCTGACTTGAAAGAAATGTAAAGAAGTTCTTTACAGAGAGAGAAAACGTCAGAAACTCAAACATATATGAATAAAGGAAGACCATTAGAAAGTAATGAATAAAGATAAAATAGAATCGTTTATTTTTTCTTATCCTTAATTTATCTTGCAAATAACCTTTTACTCAAAATAGTAATAGCAACAATATTACAGTGATTATAACTCATGAATAATTGTAGTGACAATAATGGTCTAAGAAAAGACATGAAAAAACCATTTTAAAATTGTATAATTAAAAAGAGGCAGAAAAGAATGGAAAACACACAACCAAATAAAGGGAACAAAAATCAAGGACAAAGAATAGAAAACAGTACAATTATGACAGTGACAATGTAGGATGTTAATCATAGTAGACCAGCTATCAATTTAAATGTCAATGGTTTCAATATACCAATTAAAAGATAGAGGCTGTCAGACTGGATTAACAAAGAACCAAAATATCTTACCTACAGTAAGCCCATTTAAAAATAAAAGACACATATAGTAAAGGGATGGAGAAAGATAGACCATGCTGACATTAATCAAAAGAAACCTAGAGTAGTTATATTAACTTCAAGAGAAGCAGAATTCAGAGCAGGGAAATTTATCAGAGATAAAGAGGGACATTGTATAATGATAAAGGGGCCAGTTCCTCCAAAAACATAATAATCTGTAACAGGTGTGAATCTAAACAAGAAACTGTCCAAATAAATGATACAAAAACAGGACTTCAAGGAAAAATGGACAATCTCAATACTATGTGGAGACTTTAATACCCCTCCATCAGTAACTGACAGATCTAGCAGGCAGAAAATCACTATGAACATAGTTGAACTTAACAGTACCATTGATCTACTGTATCTAACTGACATTTATAGAATAATTCATCAAAAACTAGCAAATTACACATTCTTTCCAAGATCACAGGGAGTATTTATTGAGAGAGACCACATTCTAGGCCATTAAACTCAACATAAGAAGCCCTTTAACAACTTAACACATTTAATAGGCTAAAAAGCATACAAAGTATGTTCTCATATAACAATGGATTGAACTAGAAATCAATACCAGAGAAAGAGCTAAAAGCAATAAAATAATTTGGGGATTAAGCAAAACTTCTAAATAATACATGGACAAAGAAAAAAACCTCAAGAGAAATTTTAAAATATTTAAATAAATTAAAACACACCTTATTAAAATCTGTGGGATGTAGAAAAAGCAGTGTTTAGCAATTTATAGTACTGAATGCATCTACTAGAAAAGAAAAAGGATCTGAAAATCAATAATTTAACTTCCAGCTAGGAAACTAGAAAAAGAGGAAATTAAATCCAATCTAAACATAAAAAGAAATAATAAAAATTAAAATATAAAGTAATAAAACTGAACACAAAAGATCAACAGAGAAAATAAACACAGTCAAAAGTTGGTTCTTTGAAAACATTTACATTAAATTAAAAACCCTAAAATTATTAGCCATGCTAGGAAAAAACAAACAAAGGACACAACTCACCAATATCAGAAAATAAATGAGTGTTCATAAATACTGACTCCATAAATATTAAAAGGGTAAAAAGTAATATTATAATCAACCCCAATGCCCACAGATTTGATAACCTAAATGTAATGGACCAACTCCTTGAAAGACACAACCAAAACTCATATGAAGATAAATAATTGAGAATCTGGACAGTTCTATAACCTTTAAAGAAACTGAATCAATTATTAACAGCCTTCTAAACCTATCAAAACACCAGCCCCAAATGGGCTCCCTGGTGGACTCTATAAAACACTTAAGAAAGAAATTACATCATTTTTTTTTACAGTCTCTTTTGGGAGATATAATCAGAAGGAAAACTTCCTACTCAATCTGAGGTCAGCATTGCTCTGATATCAACATAAGAAAAAGGCATTAACAGAAAAAAAAAATACCACAGACCAATCGCTCTCATAAACATAAATGCAAAACTCCTTAAAAATGTTAACAAATTAAATCCAACAATGTCTAAAAATAGTTATACACCACAATCTAGTGGGATTTTTCCCACATATACAAGACTGGTTCAATGTTTAAAAATAAATCTGTGTAATCCAACAAGTAAACAGGCAAGAGAAGGAACAGCATCTGATCATATCAAAAGATGCAGAGAAAGCATTTGACAAAATCCAACACCCATCCTTGACAAAAACTATTAGCAATCTAGGAATAGAGGGGAACTTCCTCAACTTGATGAAGAATATATAGAAAACACTTAAAGCTAAAAGAAAAACTAAATGCTTTCCTGATAGAATCAGGAATAAGACAAGTATGCTCCCTATATACCTCTGCATTTCAACAGTGGAAGTTCTAGATAATAGAATAGGATAAGAAAAGGAAATAAATGGAACACAGATTGGGAAGTAAGTAATAAAACTGTTGTTATTTACAGATGATATAATTTCTCTGTAGAAGATCCCAAAGAATCAGCATTCAGAGAAACTTACTGAAACTAACAAGTGATTATACCAAGTTTGCCAGGGACAAAATTAACTTTCAAAAGACCATTGATTTCTTATACATCAGCAATAAGCAATTAGAATTTGAAATTAAAAATGCAGTACCACTTAAATTAGCACCCAAATAGGAAATATTTATGTATAAATCTAAGAAGTTATTTATAAGTTCTATATGAGGAAATCTATGAAATTCTGATAAAAGAAATTGTAAAAAAGCTAAATAAATAGATATTTGGTACTGATGGATAGGAAAACTCAATATTATCAAGGTATCAGTTCTTCCCAACTTTATAGTTTAAGTGCACTCTTAAAGTTCCAATAACATGTTTTTTTTATAGATATCAACAGTTTCTGAGGTTCAAACAGAAAGGCAAACAACTTAGAAGAGCCAACATGATATTGAAGGGCAAGAACAATATCAGAAGACTGGCATAATCTAACTTCAAGACTTACTACACAGCAACAGTAAACAAGAGAGTATAGTATTGATGAAAGAATAGATAAATAGATCAAGGGAACAGAATAGACAGCTCAGAAATAAGTCCACCCAAATATAATTAAATGATCATTAACAAAGGAGCAAAGGCGATTTGATGGAGGAGGACAATCTTTTCAACAAATGGTGCTGAAACAATTAGACTTCCATTTTCAGAAAAAAATCTATCATAGATTTCACACATTTCACAGGATCATAGGTCTAAATGTACAATACAAAGCTATGAAACTCGAGGAGGAGCCAAGATGGCGGAGGAGTAGGACGGGGAGACCACTTTCTCTCCTACAAATTCATCAAAAGAATAACTGAACGCAGAGCAAACTTCGCAAAACAACTTCTGATCGCTAGCTGAGGTCATCAGGCGCCCAGAAAAGCAGCCCATTGTCTTCGAAAGTAGGTAGGACAAAATATAAAAGATAAAAAGTGAGACAAAAGAGCTAAGGACGGAGATCCGTCCCGGGAGCTCTTAGGCGGCATTGCTTGGGGTAGGGTCCGGGCCTGAGTGCCCTGAGGACAATCGGAGGGAGCTTCTATGAGTTGCCACCATGAACTGTGGGAGACCAAAAGAGAGAGAGTAAATTAACCGGCCCGAACACACTGCCGGCCGTTCACAGAACAAAGAGACCGAGAGGGTCCAGAGAAGAACTCGCAGGCTGCGGACCGGCCCAGCTCCGCCGGAGGCAGGAGGCAGGAAGGAGGGGAAGGTCGCGGCGAGACACAGGGCGCAGGCACCCGACCGGCGCGGGCGGGGACTGGGGCTGGGGACGCAGAGGGCAGAAGGCGCACGCACCCGACTGACGCCAGCGGAAACTGAGACTGGGTCCGCGGAAGGGAGTGGGCGCGCCACACCTGGGGAGAGTGCGCCCACCAAGCCCCTGGCTGCCTGGACCGCTCTGACGGGGAAGGCACAGAGAGCGGGCTCAGCTTTTCCCTCCGCGCTTTTGTGGAACACCTGAGGGCTGGAACCTCGGGCAGCGCGGGGCGCGCTCCATATAGAACAGCCGGGAGCCTGAGCGGCGCAGACGGAGAGGGCAGGGTCGGCCCCTCCCGGCAGCGCCAGCCCGTCCCTGCGGCGCCAGCCTGTCCCGGCAGCACAAGCCCCTCCCTGCCCCGCAGAGCGACGGAACTAGCTACCTGAATAAGAGTCCACCTCCGCCCGCCTGTGTCAGGGCGGAAATGAGGCTCTGAAGAGACCGGCAAACAGAAGCCAAATAAACAAAGGGAACCGCTTCAGAAGGGACTGGTGCAACAGATTAAAATCCCTCTAGGAAACATTGACTACACCAGAGGAGCCTGTAGATATCGAGAAGCGTAAGCTGGAACGAGGAGCTATCTGAAACTGAGCCGAACCCACACTGACTGCAACAGCTCCAGAGAAACTCCTAGATATAATTTTACTTTTTTCTCTTTTTTAAATTTTTTTTTAAATTTTTTCTTTTTTTTCTTTTTTATTTTTTCTCTTTTATTTTCCTTTAAAATCCCCTATTACTCCCCCATTACTCCTTAACTTTCATTTCCATAGACTTTTATGATTTTTTAATTAGGGGGAAAAAAAAATTTTTTTTTTCTTTCTTTTTTTTTTTTTTTCTTTTTCTTTCTTTTTTTTTTCTTTCCTTTTTCTCTTCTATTTTCTATTTTTCTTTTTCTCTTATTTCTTTTAAAGTCCTCTAGTACTCCTCTACTACTCCTTAATTTTCATTTCCAATACACTATAACCTTACAAAAAAAAAAAAAAAAAAAAAGAAGAGAAGCCCTATTTTTAAACCGAAGATTATTCTCTCCCAATCTTGACTCTCTGTTTTCTACCTCAGAACACCTCTATTTCCTCCTTTCCCCTTCTCTTCCCAATCCAATTCTGTGAATCTTTGTAGGTGACTGGGCTACGGAGAACACTCTGGGAACAGACAGCTGCGTAGATCTGTCTCTCTCCTCTTGAGTCCCCCTTTTTCTCCTCCTGTTCATCTCTATCTCCCTCCTCCCTCTCCTCTTCTTCATGTGACTCTGTGAACCTCTCTGGGTGTCCCTAACGGGGGAGAATCTTCTAGCCATTAACCTAGAAGTTTTCTTATCAGGGCTGTATAGTTGGAGAAGTCCTGAGACTACAGGAAGAATAAAACTGAAATCCAGAGGCAGGAGACTTAAGCCCAAAACCTGAGAACACCAGAAAACTCCTGACTACAAGGAACTTTAAGTAATAAGTGACTGTCCAAAAGCCTCCATACCTACACTGAAACCAACCACCACCCAAGAGCCAATAAGTTTTAGAGCAAGACATACCACGCAAATTCTCCAGCAACGCAGGAACATAGCCCTGAACATCAACATACAGGCTGCCCAAGGTCACACCTAACACATAGACCCATCTCAAAACTCATTACTGGGCACTCCATTGCTCTCCAAAGAGAAGAAATCAAGCTCCACGCACCAGAACACTGACGCAAGCTTCCCTAACCAGGAAATCTCGACAAGCCAATCGTCTAACCCCACCCACTGGGTTAATCCTCCACAACAAAAAGGAACCACAGACCTCCAGAATACAGAAAGCCCACTCCAGATACAGCAACCTAAACAAGATGAAAAGGCAAAGAAATACCCAACAGGTAAAGGAACATGAAAAATGCCCACCAAGTCAAACAAAAGAGGAGGAGATAGGGAATCTACCTGAAAAAGAATTTAGAATAATGATAATAAAAATGATCCAAAATCTTGAAAACAAAATGGAGTTACAGATAAATAGCCTGGAAACAAAGATTGAAAAGATTCAAGAACTGTTTAATAAAGACATAGAAGAAATAAAAAAGAGTCAATTAAAAATGAATAATGCAATGAATGAGATCAAAAACACTTTGGAGGGAACCAAGAGTAGAATAACGGAGGCAGAAGATAGGATAAGTGAGGTAGAAGACAAAATGGTGGAAATAAATGAAGCAGAGAGGAAAAAAGAAAAAAGGATCAAAAGAAATGAGGACAACCTCAGGGACCTCTGGGACACTGTGAAACGCCCCAACATTCGAATCATAGGAGTTCCAGAAGAAGAAGACAAAAAGAAAGGCCATGAGAAAATACTCGAGGAGATAATAGCTGAAAACTTCCCTAAAATGGGGAAGGAAATAGCCACCCAAATCCAAGAAACCCAGAGAGTCCCAAACAGGATAAACCCAAGGCGAAACACCCCAAGACACATATTAATCAAATTAACAAAGATCAAACACAAAGAACAAATATTAAAAGCAGCAAGGGAAAAACAACAAATAACACACAAAGGGATTCCCATAAGGATAACAGCTGATCTATCAATAGAAACCCTCCAGGCCAGAAGGGAATGGCAGGACGTACTGAAAGTAATGAAAGAGAATAACCTACAACCTAGATTACTGTATCCAGCAAGGATCTCATTCAGATATGAAGGAGAATTTAAAAGCTTTACAGATAAGCAAAAGCTGAGAGAATTCAGCACCACCAAACCAGCTCTTCAACAAATGCTAAAGGATCTTCTCTAGACAGGAAATGCAGAAAGGTTGTATAAACGTGAACCCAAAACAACAAAGTAAATGGCAACGGGGCCACACCTATCAATAATTACCCTAAATGTAAATGGGTTGAATGCCCCAACCAAAAGACAAAGATTGGCTGAATGGATACAAAAACAAGACCCTTATATATATGCTGTCTACAAGAGACCCACCTCAAAACAAGAGACACATACAGACTAAAAGTGAAGGGCTGGAAAAAAATATTTCATGCAAACGGAGACCAAAAGAAAGCAGGAGTCGCAATACTCATATCAGATAAAATAGACTTTCAAATAAAGGATGTGAAAAGAGACAAAGAAGGACACTACATAATGATCAAAGGATCAATCCAAGAAGAAGATATAACAATTATAAATATATATGCACCCAACATAGGAGCACCGCAATATGTACGGCAAATGCTAACGAGTATGAAAGAGGAAATTAATAGTAACACAATAATAGTGGGAGACTTTAATACCCCACTCACAACTATGGATAGATCAACTAAACAGAAAATTAACAAGGAAACACAAACCTTAAATGACACAATGGACCAGCTAGACCTAATTGATATCTATAGGACATTTCACCCCAAAACAATCAACTTCACCTTTTTCTCAAGTGCACACGGAACCTTCTCCAGAATAGATCACATCCTGGGCCATAAATCTGGTCTTGGAAAATTCAAAAAAAATTGAAATCATTCCAGTCATCCTTTCTGACCACAGTGCAGTAAGATTAGATCTCAATTACAGGGAAAAAATTGTTAAAACTTCAAACATATGGAGGCTAAATAACACACTTCTGAATAACCAACAAATCATAGAAGAAATCAAAAAAGAAATCAAAATATGTATAGAAATGAATGAAAATGAAACCACAACAACCCAAAACCTATGGGACACTGTAAAAGCAGTGCTAAGGGGAAGGTTCATAGCATTACAGGCTTACATCAAGAAACAAGAAAAAAACCAATTAAATAACCTAACTCTACACCTAAAGCAATTAGAGAAGGAAGAAATGAAGAACCCCAGAGTTAGCAGAAGGAAAGAAATCTTAAAAATCAGGGCAGAAATAAATGCAAAAGAAACTAAAGAGACCATAGCAAAAATCAACAAAGCTAAAAGCTGGTTTTTTGAAAAAATAAACAAAATTGACAAACCATTAGGAAGACTCATTAAGAAACAAAGAGAGAAAAACCAAATTAACAAAATTAGAAATGAAAATGGAGAGATCACAACAGACAACACTGAAATACAAAGGATCATAAGAGACTACTACCAGCAGCTCTATGCCAATAAAATGGACCACTTGGATGAAATGGACAAATTCTTAGGAAAGTATAACTTTCCAAAACGGAACCAGGAAGAAATAGAAGATCTTAACAGACCCATCACAAGCAAGGAAATCAAAACTGTCATCAAAAATCTTCCAGCAAACAAAAGCCCAGGACCAGATGGCTTCACAGCTGAATTCTACCAAAAATTTAGAGAAGAGCTAACACCTATCTTACTCAAACTCTTCCAGAAAATTGCAGAAGAAGGTAAGCTTCCAAACTCATTCTATGAGGCCACCATCACCCTAATTCCAAAACCAGACAAAGATGCCACAAAAAAAGAAAACTACAGGCCAACATCACTGATGAACATAGATGCAAAAATCCTTAACAAAATTCTAGCAAACAGAATCCAACAACATATTAAAAAAATCATACACCATGACGAAGTGGGCTTTATCCCAGGAATGCAAGGATTCTTTAATATCCGCAAATCAATCAATGTAATACACCACATTAACAAATTGAAAGATAAAAACCATATGATTATCTCAATAGATGCAGAGAAAGCCTTTGACAAAATTCAACACTCATTTATGATTAAAACTCTCCAAAAAGCAGGAATAGAAGGAACATACCTCAACATAATAAAAGCTATATATGACAAACCCACAGCAAGCATCACCCTCAATGGTGAAAAATTGAAGGCATTTCCCCTGAAATCAGGAACAAGACAAGGGTGCCCACTCTCACCACTACTATTCAACATAGTGTTGGAAGTTCTGGCCACAGCAATCAGAGCAGAAAAAGAAGTAAAAGGAATCCAGATAGGAAAAGAAGAAGTAAAACTCTCACTGTTTGCAGATGACATGATCCTCTACATAGAAAACCCTAAAGACTCTACCAGAAAATTACTAGAGCTAATCAACGAATATAGTAAAGTTGCAGGATATAAAACTAACACACAGAAATCCCTTGCATTCCTATACACTAACAATGAAAAAACAGACAGAGAAATTAAGGAAACAATACCATTCACCATTGCAACAAAAAGAATAAAATACTTAGGAGTATATCTACCTAAAGAAACAAAAGACCTATACATAGAAAACTATAAAACACTGATGAAAGAAATCAAAGAGGACACAAACAGATGGAGAAACATACCGTGTTCATGGATTGGAAGAATTAATATTGTCAAAATGGCTATTCTACCCAAAGCAGTCTATAGATTCAATGCAATCCCTATCAAGCTACCAACGGTATTTTTCACAGAACTAGACCAAAGAATTTCACAATTTGTATGGAAATACAAAAAACCTCGAATAGCCAAAGTAATCTTGAGAAAGAAGAATGGAGCTGGAGGAATCAACCTGCCTGACTTCAGACTCTACTACAAAGCCACAGTCATCAAGACAGTATGGTACTGGCACAAAGACAGAAATATAGATCAATGGAACAGAATAGAAAGCCCAGAGATAAATCCACGAACCTATGGACACCTTATCTTTGACAAAGGAGGCAAGGATATACAATGGAAAAAAGACAACCTCTTTAACAAGTGGTGCTGGGAAAACTGGTCAACCACTTGTAAAAGAATGAAACTAGAACACTTTCTAACACCATACACAAAAATAAACTCAAAATGGATGAAAGATCTAAATGTAAGACCAGAAACTATAAAACTCCTAGAGGAGAACATAGGCAAAACACTCTCCGACATAAATCAAAGCAAGATCCTCTATGACCCACCTCCCAGAATATTGGAAATAAAAGCAAAACTAAACAAATGGGACCTAATGAAACTTAAAAGCTTTTGCACTACAAAGGAAACTATAAGTAAGATGAAAAGACAGCCCTCAGATTGGGAGAAAATAATAGCAAATGAAGAAACAGACAAAGGATTAATCTCAAAAATATACAAGCAACTCCTGCAGCTCAATTCCAGAAAAATAAATGACCCAATCATAAAATGGGCCAAAGAACTAAACAGACATTTCTCCAAAGAAGACATACAGATGGCTAACAAACACATGAAAAGATGCTCAACATCACTCATTATTAGAGAAATGCAAATCAAAACCACAATGAGGTACCATTACACGCCAGTCAGGATGGCTGCTATCCAAAAGTCTACAAGCAATAAATGCTGGAGAGGGTGTGGAGAAAAGGGAACCCTCTTACACTGTTGGTGGGAATGCAAACTAGTACAGCCGCTATGGAAAACAGTGTGGAGATTTCTTAAAAACCTGGAAATAGAACTGCCATATGACCCAGCAATCCCACTTCTGGGCATACACACTGAGGAAACCAGATCTGAAAGAGACACGTGCACCCCAGTGTTCATTGCAGCACTGTTTATAATAGCCAGGACATGGAAGCAACCTAGATGCCCATCAGCAGATGAATGGATAAGGAAGCTGTGGTACATATACACCATGGAATATTACTCAGCCATTAAAAAGAATTCATTTGAACCAGTCCTAATGAGATGGATGAAGCTGGAGCCCCTTATACAGAGTGAAGTAAGCCAGAAAGTTAAAGAACATTACAGCATACTGATACATGTATATGGAATTTAGAAAGGTGATAACGATAACCCTATATGCAGAACAGAAAAAGAGACACAGAAATACAGAACAGACTTGAACTTTGTGGGAGAATGTGAGGGTGGGATATTTCAAAAGAACAGCATGTATACTATCTATGGTGAAACAGATCACCAGCCCAGGTGGGATGCACGAGACAAGTGCTCCGGCCTGGTGCACTGGGAAGACCCAGAGGAATCGGGTGGAGCGGGAGGTGGGAGGGGGGATCGGGATTGGGAATACATGTAAATCCATGGCTGATTCATATCAATGTATGACAAAACCCACTGGGGAAAAAAAAAAAGAATAATAAAAAAAAAAAAAGAAAAAAAAAACAAAAACAAAACTATGAAACTCATAGAAGACCACATAGAAGAAATCTAGGTGACTAGGTTGATGAGTTTTTAGATAAAACACCAAAAGCATAATTTACAAAAGAAAAAACTGGAAAGTTGGACTTCACAAATATTGAAAACTTTTACTCTGTGAAAGAGAATGAAAGCACAACTTTCATTCAGCACAACTGAATGGGAGAAAAATCTTTGCTAAATACATATCTCATAAAAGCCTGGTACCAAAATATAAAAGGAACTCAAACTCAGCAATAAGAAACCAGATAATTTGATTAATAAGTGGGCAAATGACTTGAGCAGATAATTCATCAAAACATATACAGATGGCAGATAAATATGTGAAAAGGTGCCCAATATCATATGTCACTAAACTGCAAATTAAAAGACCAATGGTATACCACTGTACAACTATTAGATTGGCTAAAACTCGGACACAGCAATGCTAGTAAGGTTTGCAGCAAAAGGAGTTTGTATTCATTGCTAGTGGGAAAATCCACTTTGGATGGCAGTTTGGCAGTTTCTTACAAAGCTACACATACTCTTACCATATGATCTAGGAATTATGTTCCTTGGTGTTAACACAAATGAATTGAAAGTATATGTTCACACAAGAAATTGCACGTAGTTATAGCCGCTTTATTCAGCATTGCCAAAATTTGGAAGTAACCAAACAATGGTACATTCATATACACCACCCTTATGGCAGAAAGTGAAGAAGAACTAAAGAGCCTCTTGATGAAAGTGAGAGGAGAGTGAAAAAGCTGGCTTAAAACTCAACTTTCAAAAAATGAAGATCATGGCATCCAGTCCCATCACTTCATGGCAAATCACGGGGAAACTTTGGAAACAGTGACAGACTTTATTTTCTTGGGCTCCAAAATCACTGCAGATAGTGACTGCAGCCATGAAATTAAAAGAAACTTGCTCTTTGGAAGAAAAGTTATGACCAACCTAGACAGCTTATTAAAAAGCAGAGATATTACTTTGCCAACAAAGGTCCATCCATTTAGTCAAATATATGGTTTTTCCAGTAGTCATGTATGGACCGTGTTGGACCATAAAGAAAACTGAGCATTGAAGAATTAATGCTTTTGAACCGTGGTGTTGGAGAAGACTCTTGAGAGTCCCTTGGACAGCAAGGAGATCCAACCAGTCCATCCCAAAGTAAATCAGTCCTGAATATTCATTGGAAGGACTGATGCTGGAGCTGAAGCTCCAATACTCTGGCCACCTGATGCGAAGAACTGACTCATTGGAAAAGACACTGATGCTGGGAAAGATTGAAGTCAGGAGGAGAAGGGAATGACAGAGGATGAGATGGTTGGATGGAATCCCTGACTAGATGGACATGTGTCTGAGCAAGCTCTGGGGGTTGGTGATGGACAGGGAAGCCTGGTGTGCTGCAGTCCTTGGGGTCACAGAGTCGGACATGACTGAGCAATTGAACTGAACTGGAATAATAGTACATTCATATCATGGAATATTATTTAGTGATAAAAGGAAGAAATGAGCTATCATTCTATGAAAATCATGCAGAAAACTTAAATGCATATTTCTAAGTGAAAGAAGCCATTCTGAGAAGACTATATACTATATATTCCAGGTATATGATACTTTGAAAAATGTAAAACTATGGAGACAGTAAAAGAAGTCAGTGGTTACTTGTGGTTTGGGTGGAGGGAGGGATGAACAAGTGGAACACAGGGAATTTTTAGGACAGCGAAATTACTCTTGATGGTGCTGTAATGGTGAATGCATATCACTAAACACTTGTCAAAACCCATTGAATGTGCACCACAAAGTGAATCCAATTCTAAACTACAGACTTTAGTTAGTAATAATGTGTAAATTCTCTCCCATCAATTGTAACAAAATGCAGCACACCAGTGCAAGATGTTAATAATAGAGGAAACTGTTTCTGTGTGTAGGGTGGAGTGGGTCTGGAGGTATCTGTGAATTCTCTGTAGTTTCAGATCAATTTTCCGATAAACCTAAAATAGCTCTAAAAAATAAACTCTATTTATAAAAGAGTACTAGCTTAAATGTCATGTTAATTAAGAAGTTAAAGGATTATACCCTCAATAAATAATTATACATTCCAAAATATGAGCTCCTGAGGAAGATAGTATATTTTCATATAGCATCTTTACATAAACAGAGTAAGCTTAACTGTAAATCAAACTACTGCCAAAAAAGTAAAGGCTTGATATTTACTATTGTGAATACAGTAGAAAAGGGCACAGCTTTTCAAAATACACATCAAAATATTTTAAAACTTGCTATTTTTTGTGGTAAAACATTTTCCCAGAAGAATATGTTCAGTTTGATAATTAAAAAATTGGAATTAAAAACATCATGTACCGTGTATGGAAAAGGGTTTAGAAACATGTTTAGCCTCATAAAGTAAGATAGACATTTATACTTCTAAATCTTTCACACAAATGCAGGGCTCTATGTTAATGAAGCATCAGGTAAACAGGGTATAGATTTTTTCCATAAATTACTAAGTTTCTTCTCTAACTTCTATGGGCCAAAAGAGATGCCATTTACTGAGAATATATGCCAATCTGTAATGCTAAGTAATTTAATATGATTATTTTATTTTGTTATCACAAAATGTTAAAATATGCATTTAGTTGTTTCCTTCAAGGAGGTAAAAAATTCAATGCATTTGTGAGCCTGAGATTTGAATTTAATTTATGTGATTATAAAAGGTTGTATTAACCATTATTCCCTGCCTCTTTAGTAATTTATTTATTTAACTAATAATGACTAACCTTACATGATTTATGTATAATAAACTACATTTTTGGAACTTGCCATGGGTTAATAATTTTTTTATACAAACCTGCAAGTCATTGATGGCTTCCCCAGTGGCTCAATGGTAAAGAATTCAGCTGCAGCACAAGAGATACAAGGGACACTGCTTCAATCCCTGGGTTGGAAAGACCCCCTGAAGCCGGAAATAGGAACTCATTCCAGGAATCTTGCCTGGAAAATCCCATGAACAGAGAAACCTGGCGAGCTACAGTCCATGGGGTTGCATAAGAGATGAACATGACTGAGTGGACTAAACAAGTCAGTGAAGCCACAAATCCAAATCAATTAAGAAATTCAAGAAACAACAACTATTTAAAAATAAAAATGGCAAGATTTATAAGAAACTCAGTTTTCATATCATTAATCTTTTGTAGGATATAAAATTGTGCCTACAATTTGACAAGACACAAAAACTGCAGGTGAATTAAGGGCGTGAATATTAGTTTTTTAAATATGTCAACTTTTAGAGGAATATAAAGCAAATATATTTTTAAACTTAAGGTAATAGTATAATTGTTATTGTTATTTAGTCACTAAGTTATGTCAGACTCTTTTGAGACCCCATGGCCCCTCTGTCCATGGGATTTCCCAGGCAAGAGTCCTAGAGTGAGTTACCATTTCCTTCTCCAGGGGATCTTCCTAATGCAGGGATCAAACTCAGGTCTCCTGCATTGGCAGGCAGATTCTTTACTGCTTTACCGCCAGGGAAGTTCTAATAGTATATATATTGTTATACAACAAACTAAAATGTAGTGGTTTAAAACACGAATTTATTATCCCTCACAACTAAGTAGCTCTCGTTTGAGGTCTCTCATGTAGTTACAGTGGGTGGGCAGATAGCGAATGGTTTGTTTTCTGAAGGCGTGACTTGGCTGTCAAAGGGCTCACTGATCTCGAAAGCGGCCATTCTGACTTTGGTAGGAAGCTCAGTAGGAGCTGTCTCTCAGAGTGCCCACAGGTGGCCTCTCATGGTTTAGACATCCCCGAGTCTAGTGGCTGGGATCTGAAATTACATATCCTAAGTGGGAACATTCAAAAGACACCTTCGTGTCCTAGCCAAAGAAATCCCAGATTGTCAGTGCTCCTTAGAAAGTCACTAATTGCAGCCTAGAGTAAAGGACAGGAGAATTATATTCCACCTCTTGAAAGGAAAATTATGAGATTACATTACAAGAGAGTGTGGAATGAGACTTTTGGAAAATGCAGTATGCCAAAGATAGGGAAGGAGTACTTAGGTAAAATAAATGTACTAACCATAAAATAATACATGCAACTACATCAGAATAAAACATTTATGTTTATTATGGTACAGTGTGGAAATTTTTTTTTTATTATCTTGAAAATTTGAACTTTCCAACATATCTACCCTACAGTTCACCAATTCTTTATTCAGGTATATACTTTCAAAAGATACAGGATACTTGCACATTAGTAACTAGGAGATGTGTCCAATATTGTATAGGACCCATTGTTCATAATGGCAAAAACCTTGGGAAAATCTACCAACTATTAGGGATAAGCAATTTGTGATATATTCATTCAAATGATGAAATGCTATAGTAGTGGAATGAGGGATATTAACATTGCTATAGTTGAAAAAAGTGAGATTAGTTCTAGAAGAATACACAGTATAATACAAATTTTATAAAGTCCAAAAAAGCAAAATTAAGGAACATACTGTTAAAAACTTGAATAATAATTATTAAATGTAAAATTTTTAAATAAAAATCAGTGTAAAAATCATTGATAAACAAAATACCAAAAAGTTAAAATCAAATAAAAGCAGATTATGCAATAGCATGTCTAGCCATATTGAAGCCTGAGGCAAAGACATATCTTTAAATTGGTAAGTTAGATTCTAAATTGGTAAATCTCACCCCTCCCTTTTCAAAAATAACTCAGTAGTATCAAGCAAATTTTAAACTGACACAGCAAACTTGAGTCCATTATAAAGAAACACTTGTATATGTGCACAAATGTAGATGTACAGACATTCTTTGGAGTAACTATTATTTGATGCAAAATAAATTATGCTACATAAAACCAATAAATTATGATATATAAAATAATACCCAAAATCACTAAAAAATAAAGTCTAAACATGAGTTATATTGTCCTATATTTATTTTTAGTTTATGCATATACAGAAAAATTGGGCTTCCCATGTGGCGCTAGTGGTAAAGACCCTACCCGCCATTGCAAATGATGTAAGAGACGTGGGTTCAATTCCCGGGTTGGGAAGATCCCATGGAGGAGGGCATGGCAACCCACTGGAGTATTCTTGCCAGGAGAACTCCCTGGACAGAGGAGCCTGGTGGGTTACAGTCCATAGGGTCACAAAGAGTCAGACACAATTGAAGAGACTTAGCACAACACAGCACAACAGCACAGAAAAATTAACTAGGAAAATCTACTTCAAAATTTAAATAGCCATTATCTTTGGGGAAAGATTGACAAAGAGTAGGGAAAAGAGCTATTGTCATTCTCAGTGACTTAAATGTTAGAACTTTTTATAAGAACAACACATCACTAGATAATTAAAAAGAATAACCCTAAATTAGCATTATTAGAAATAACATAACAGAAATTGCAAAACATGATTGCAATTAGGGATACTGAATTAGAAATAGTATTTTTCTATTGCTGAATATTCGTGATCAAATGACATTTCATCAAACATTTCTAAAACATTATTTACTAAACCCACATTTTACCAGGTTCAGTTCTATAGTAGAGAAATTGAAGACAGCTTTTGACTAGTTGACTATTTTAAAAAGTGAATCAAAACTATTCTGAAGTGTTTGGATGTATTTAATAACTTTGACAGAGGTCTAAATTCTGGCCCAGGAGGTGAGTTCATTCACTCTTCACCACTATTTGCACATCTATGTTGTTAATGAAATTAAACATATCAGTGAGAAGCTCCATTTTCATTATTTAAATAAATCAAGCTTTTTGCACGTTATCATTTTCCTCCTTAATTATTTCAGTCAAAGAAGTCAGAGTCCTAAATATGAGGAGGAAAAAAATCCCAATGAAGTATTTTCATAATATTGTTTACTTTAGATGAATACATTTATAATTTCAACTGTTCTTTTAAGCTAATAATAACAATCTCATATGTTCATATTCCAGTTTAAATTCTAGAGGTTGCATTGATATACTTTTAATAAGATAGAGGAAAAACATATAAAGATATAATTGGGAGAAAATAACATGAGATCTCATAATAAGAACTCATTTTATTCACTCAAATTTTCTTTTAGGAAAGGAGTATATTTAATCAAGTGATGTAGGAAAGGAGATCCTAGTTTAAATGTGTGGTAGAAATGTGTAGGGCGCCAGCTGTTTTGCATATATGGGGAGATGAACATGTTTGTTTCTAAGGCAAGTTAGAGAGAAAAATAAGTAGGAGAGGAAATGGAGATTGAATTGATGAGATCAGAAAAACCATAAGCTATATGATACAATCATATTCAAAGTTACTTATCCCAGGAACATAAAAGCATTCAATAAAATTATCAAATTAACTTCTTTGGGGGGATTTTTGATAGGGCTGAAATTTTATCCAGATTGATTTGGCATAGAAGAGAGGCAGGAAATGCATATTGATGAAAAAATACTAATGAAGAAAAACATGAGATTTCCTAGAATTAAAAGAATTTACAAGACTGTGTAATGTCAGTTCACATCAAGTTTAACTAGCTCTCCAAAGGCCAGGGGATTCCCAGTTAGTACTTGAGTTTTTACGCTACTAAAAAATGTTTATATATTATATACATATATAATATTTTCTATCTTCCTAGCACTGGATAATTCCAAAGTCATATGCCCATATGTAACTAAAATAATTACATGATTCCTGGCCATCCCCAAACATACTTAGTACACAAATATAAGTAATTGTAGCTGAAGTTCAAGAAGCCACACAGTAAGAAATAAATCCAGATCAAACTGAGGTGAAAGTGAAAGTCGCTTAGTCATATCTGACTCTGTGAATGTCTATGACATGATTTGCTCTTTCTTGAGGAGCTTCAGCATCAGTCCTTCCAATGAATATTCAGGACTGACTTCCTTTAGGATTGACTGGTTGGATCTCCTTGCAGTTCAAGGGACTCTCAAGAGTCTTCTCCAACACCATAGTTCAAAAGCATCAATTCTTCAACACAGTTTTCCTTATGGTCCAACTCTCATATCCTCTCATGACTACTGGAAAAGCCATAGCTTTGACTAGACCGACCTTTGTCGGCAATGTAACGTCTCTGTTTTTATGCTATCTAGGTTGGGCATAGCTTTTCTTCCAAGGAACAAGTGTCTTTTAATTTCATGGCTGCAGTCACCATCTGCAGTGATTTTGGAGCTCAAGAAAATAGTCTGTCACTGTTTCCATTGTTTCTGCATCTATTTGCCTTGAAGTGATGGCACCGGTGATGGGACAGTGTGTAAAACTGTTTTACACAGTGTGAACACAATAAGTAGTCAATAAGCATTACCTCTTCTGTGTTTGGCTAAGTTAGAGCTGGTATACCCAGTCTATGACGTCATCCTTTCCTATTTCTCTATCTTAGAGGCAGATGAACATTTTTAAAAGTATCATGTGTGCTTAGTCACTCAGTTGTGTCCGACTCTTTGTGACCCCATGAACTGTAGCTTGCCAGGCTCCTCTGTCCATTGGAATTCTCCAGGCAAGAATACTGGAGTGGGTTGCCATGCCTTCCTCCAGGGGATAGTCCAAACCCAGGGATCAAACCAAGATCTCCCGCATTGTGGGCAGTTTCTTGACCATTCGAGTCACCGGGGAAGCCCATCGAAGTATAACACTAAAAATGCAGTTTTGTCATATACCTTTGTTTATTTATATATTTATCTCTCACCTTTATCTGTCTATCTTCATTGTCTTTATCTGTCATATGTTATATTCTCTGTTTTAATATTCTATTATTTATCCATATACCTATTCACCGTTTATTTATGTAACTCATATAAATCCAATATTCATCTATACATACTCATTTTACCTTTTCCAGATTCCTGAGAGGTGACCCTGGCTGTTCTCAGGCTCATATTGCCATGTCCATCCAGCTTCATGCCAACATATATAGCAAAAAGGAAAGGAGGTCAGGGAACAAATAAAAAAGTTTAGTTGGGAAACATTTTCCTTGATCTTATTCTCTGTATTTTGAGTGAAGTTTATGTTGATAACATTTACTTCAACAGCAAAGAATGGTTTGTTTCTTTTTACTCAATTGCTAAACTTGGATAGAAAAGGGAAAAACTATACCTCTTATTTTTTTCCCAGACCATAAAGCTTGAATAAAGTTTAAATACTCATAGGTGTAGATCTAGGGTTGGCCAGCTGTTCCCTGCAGATGGATAGTTGTAATGACTCCCTGGGTTCCATCACCCTAAAACACACTTAAAAAAAATGCTGTCATGTGAACATAGCACCTGCCCTATCACATATGTCTCCAGACATCTGGAATGCAGCATAATCAAGACCTTGACTCAATGTTTTATTTACTCCAGTTTTGCTGCAAGGAGCTTAAAAAATCTCTCAAAAATCTCTCAAAAATTATCTCGAAGATGTCATGACCCATACAAAGAGCTAAAATAATATTTACATCTTAATAACACTAAGTATATAAATAATGCTTATGATGTTTCCAAAAAGAGAGTATATTTTTCAAGGGTATTATAGCCTCTGAAATAAATTTTCATTATCTCTTTGCATATTTTTATTTAATTTCATGAAACATGGCTAAATGTACTTCAGATAAACTTTTTGACTTCTCAAGAAAATAGCAATTTCTATGAATGGTGCAGCTATTGACTACTTTAACACTTCAATATAATATAATTTTTGAGGACAGGGAGTGCTTACAGAAACAGCGATAATATACCTGAAATCTTATTAGTTTTAGTTTGTACAATTATATATGTGTGTGTGTGTTAGTCTCTCAGTCCTGGCTGATTCTTTGTGACCCCATGGACTGTAGCCCGCCAGACTCCTTTGTCCATGGAATTCTCCAGGCAAGAATACTGGAATGGGTAGCCATTTCCTTCTCCAGGGGATCTTCCCGACCTATGGATTGAACCTGGGTCTCCTGCATTGCAGGAGGATTCTTTACTGTCTGAGCCACCAGGGAAGCCCTAATTATATATGTATTAGTGAAGCATACAATGGGGATATCTGGCATTTATATACAAATTCAGCAATACAGGATTTCTGATGTATTCTTACTATTTCCATAGCACAAAGCATTCTACAGCATTCTAACATGATTTAAAGGAAGTGTAGTTTTAATTCTTTAAACTTAAAAAAAAATCAGATAGCTAAAACTTAGCTTAACCTGTAGATCACATTACTTTAAAAAAGAAACCCTCAAAATTATCCTAAAAAGTCTTGTATCTGTAATGTACAATTTTTTTGTTTCAAAAATAAACTCTCAAAAATGTATTTTTGATTTTGCATTAATGAGCTTTCTTTCAGTTCAAAGGAAACTTTGGTAGTAACATAAACATCTGAAAGTACAACAGCCATTATAAAGTAGTCTTTGCTGCTACCACAGCTGTAGTTAAAATAGATGTTTGTCAGCTTCATACTAATGAATTAGCAATAAATACCATGTATTGTATTCTTGTACAATGAATTTATGTATGAATTTATGAATGAATTTATGTATGAAGCCCTGTATGTACCAGGGCTTCCCTGGTTGCTCAGACAGTAAAGAATCTGCCTGTAATGCGGGAGACCTGGGTTTGATCACTGGGTTTGGAAGATCCCCTGGAGGAGGGCATGGCAACCCACTCCAGTATTCTTGCCTGGAGAATCCCCATGGACAGAGGAGCCTGTTGGATTATAGTCCATGGGGTCACAAAGTGTCAGACATGACTGAAGTGACTCAGCACAGCACAGCATGTATTGTAACTCTAGGAAGGAATATATTACTGTCTAGTACAGATGCATACATATGATACAAACCATGTGCTTGAGACAAAAAATTACTGCAAATCACACTCACTCTATAGTAATACACTCTTGGCAACAGTGTCAAAACTAGAAAACAATACTTGTCTCAACAGTTACCTTCAATGAAACACTCCTACTTCCATCAGTTTTATTGCAACCAATCACCATATTCTGTAGATGGCTGTGCTGATATTATAATCCTTTTTCTCTCTCTAGTCAAAATGTTTTATATATTTTTTTGTCATTTTATTAATTTCCTGCTTTGGGAGTAATTTTACTGTCAATTCATGAGAACTTTGAAGTGTCATGAAATTTCTAGAAAGTATAGTACTAACAATTAAAATTTAACCAGAAGTACCTCTGACAGTAACATTTGAATGTGCAATCTCTTCATATAATGTAAGTGAAGGCAAAGGAAAAAATCTGTCACATGGATAGTTTTGACAGCAAATATACCCACTGTATAGCACATACTTATATATGTCATAGTAGTAGCTTCTGTAACATACAAAAACATTGGAAAATAAAACACACAGGGACATGAAGCTATTAGGTCATGCAGACTGCCTTTTTCACGTTAGCATGAAAAATGTTATTTCATGTTAGTATGTCAGCCTTATCCAGCAAAAACTCTGATGTATAAAAAAACATTGCTAACAGATCTGTCACCCTCTGTCCTTCCTTTTTACTTTGCATATACATCTCATAATTCTATAAAGGGACATCTCACAATTCTCTGAAGGGCTTGTCTCCTCATTTAGCCCTCCGTGAAATCCCTGAGCTGCCTCTTTCATCTGGTGCCTCTGCGCACAACTGTGACTACTTTATCTTTCATCTCACCTGATAGGTGAGGCTTCCTCAAATTCCAGGTACTGTTAGAAGATTTGAGGAATGATCTGTGAGAAGGAAATCACAAGAGAACAGAGGATATACTGCTCTCAAGGGAAGTCACTGCAGAAAAAAATCAATCATGTGAATTAAGAGCATTTGATAAATAAATAATTCATATGCACTAAGTTAATTAACCAATTTCCAAGTCAGGCTTGGTATAGCATTCTAGAGTTAGCTAGCATTGCATCAATCGAAACGTAATCATTTAGCTTTGCTTCATACGATTTTCAAATACAAAATGACTGTGCCGATTGAAGACTACCATCTAAGAGGCTGTAATAGCCAAAACCAGGTGGTTGGGAAGTTGCTTTCCAAGGCACAAACCAAAGACTAAAACAAGTATTTCTTCCTAAACCACTATGACCACTGTATTCAATAGTGTTGACATTTACATAAATGGATTGCAGTGTAGTTGTCGAACATATACTGGGATGATTCCATAATCCTGTTTTAATTAGATGGATGTTGTGAGTATAGAAAAATCACAAGCTGCACTCCCTGTGGTGATGCCATACTGGCAAGGAATCAATCACCACGGCTCCGGTTGCCATAGAAACTGATAGCTCCTGCACCACCATTAAGTGGCAAATGATTGGTGGTGTACTCATAACACGGGGAGAGCAATGAGTTTTTCTATCCTGTCCAGCAGCTGTGCCAGAGAGTTAATTAAAAGCAGAGAACATGAAATAAATCTAAATCTGTGAAGAAATGAAATGTACAGTACAAATTGAATTCCCGTGTCGAACAGGAATTAATATGCAGCGCAAACCACAGAGCCGCCTGAACAAGCAGCAACTGGGAATCTTGGGAGATGTTGCCTCTGAGGTGGTTAGAGCTGAAATGTGGAGAGGGCACCTCCTTATCTTATTACCTAAACAAGCACTTTGTTCAGCATTTGTGTGGACTGATGCATGCAAATTGCAGCCTCAAATGTTAAGAGTTCCCATTTCTAAGCAGGAAGGACAAAGCTTAACTAAGATTTAATTAACAAACTGTTAGCAACTGCAGTTTATCAGCTGTGAACATGATGTAAGTAAACGTTTCTACTCCTGTACTAGAATTCACCAGACAACCTCTGTGAAAGTCAATGTGTTTTTATTGATAAGCCACAAATATAGCATTCATATATCAAATATTGCGAGTCGAGGAGCAAACATCTGAAATGCTTTCCTAGGAAATAGGAGAAGCTTGACAAAGAAATAAAGTTTATTTTCTTTTTTCCATAGAATAAGCTGCAACAGATCAGGCATGAAATATTTAACTAGAGAGTATCACAATTTCTTGCTTCAGTCTACACTCATTTTATGACTTCAGTGTTACCATTTGGAAAAGCTTAGTATTCCAGTAACCTGTTCTCTATTTGAAGCCAGCCAAACCCATTGGGCAAGTAGAACAACCCAGGGGCCACACTGTGTATCTCTACAGCTGCCAAATATGCATGTTTATGAGTTAGAGAAAAGAATAACATTTTAGATCATGCACTTCCCTCTTCTCCCCTACCTAGGACAAAATCAGGAAATGAGCATGGCTGGCTATGGAAGAGCAAAAACTGGGAAACTTCAGAGATTATATCATTATGATGCATTTATATGCACTTAATGCCCATTTAATGAACTGCTAGAATTTTTCTTTTATCAAGATGTATTTTTATCTGGTTCTCTATTTCTAACTGCAATTGGATTGCTCATCTAAGAAGAATTTACTTAATTCTTAAAATCACTCACTTTAAGTATATATTCCAGTGTGAAAAAAACAATAAACAAATACCATGCTTCTGTACTTATTTATGATGGATTCACATATATGAATCAGATTTTCATATATAGTTAAGAACTACTTGGTTTGGGAAAAATATATATATATATGTACATGGCATATGGAGCAAAGTTCTGAAGTAGCTTTTTCAAGAGGAGTTTTGTATACTTTGCAGACCATGAATACGTTTCCAACAACTGGTCAAATCAGTGCGATTTTAAGAGAAAGACTTCAATCTGAAATAAGGTGAAAGAGATGAACGAAAATGTTATTGAAATAAAGGGAGGAGGAGTTTCCAATATTATTCTCACTTTACCAGTTTAAATATAGTCAGGTTAATTATACCACACTTATTATCACCTCTGAGTAAAATCATATATGATCATTAGTAGGAAAATTGATGCTTTCATGGGAGTGAGTATCTGAGTGCATGAAAAGAAGAAATTTTTAAAGGTATGTAAAGTATCCAGAGATATTGAAATATGTCAGAATATACAAAATTAAAAGTTTATGTAGTTAATGTGTAAGGCTAGAAATTTGTATGGTAAATATATCTTTTAGTAGACATTTTAAAATGGAGTTCAAAAAATGCTAATGCTGATCAAAATATTCCTTTAAATTACAGATGTAGGAAGTTGCATGGTAAATATATAGTTTTTCAAATATTCTATCCAGTTAGAACCCATTATATCTGGTGTTAGGGTCATGTCATGGGATCTTATGAATCATGAAATAGTAATCTCTATGGTTAACAACACTATGGATAAATTTCATGAATACATATCCTTTTTCCCATTGTCATTGTCTTGATTTATATCTCTATAATTTCTGATTGGATTTTTACTATTGTTCCTTAACTGATCTCTTTGGAGTACCATTTTCATCATTATGTGGGGAGGGGATTGATATGTATCACTTGATAAAGATTCTATAGGTGTTTTTCTAGAATTGTATTGTGTTTCATTTTACTCACCATACCCAGATGAGAACCACAGCTCTACAGGAGTGTTTTCAAACCAGTGTATTTATCAAAACTAGAAAACCTGAAGAAAGATGAGAGAGAGAGAGAGAGAGAGAGATTGAGTGTTGGCTGGCATATTCCCAGGATATGTATTTCTGATCTAGTGGTTCTGCAAAGCACTGAACATTCAAATTTTTAATAAGTTTCCGAAGAGCAAAATTGCTTTAGAAAAAGAGATAAAAATTAAGTCCTAATCAATTCTGACATCTATTGATCTTTCAACCATTTTTATTGATGACCATTTTATCAGGGGGAAATTATGGTGAAGTTCCATAATTTGTATAAGTGATACCAATCTTGTTACCCTCTCAGTCAATTTTTTAAACTACTTTGGTGGTGTGATTGAATTTATGAGAATAACAATAAGCAAAAGATCTTTTCTTCATAAAAATACACATAAATTTGCAAAGAATTCACAAGATTTTACTGACTCCTCAGAACCATCCCTGATAAAATAACCCTTCTTTATATAGCCTAGGTTACATATTTGGTATTGTCAGAATTCCTTCTGACTTTACATCATGTATAGTTAAATTTTAGTTGCTATTATTATCATAGTTATTTGTTATAAGTAAGATCCTTTATATAAAGACTTTATTTATAAATATCTCTACATCTATGTATCAGGAAATAAAGCTTTGTTCCTCCTGAAAATTAAACCATATGCGTTTTAAAAATGAATGTTAAAGTGCAACCATTTAATTTTCAGTTTCAAGTGAAGCCCCAAAGTGATTTATGTCATAGACTAAACTGCAGTACAAGACCACTATGAAATAAGCACAACACCACTTGCAAAATAAGTTCATAGAAAACTTGTCCTGCAATTCTTACCGTCATAATCACAACAAGGATATATATCAGTTAGGATGTTAAAGGATGATTCCTTGAAAAAAGTTGGTTGTGTGTGACCCCATCCCATTAGTGGTTTTTCTCCCCTCTCATCTCTATTCAAAATAGAAAAACTTTAAGAAGACCTTTTGGAGAAAGTATAATGTTTCTCCTGATATGTGTAAGCAAAAATCAACTGATATCCTACCAAGCTTAGGAAGTCTCAAAGATGAAAGACTGGAAGCCTAATCATTCTCACAACAGAGAAACAGAGAGATGGCCATGTCAGATCAGATGTTGTTAGAAGAAAGTATTTATGAAAGTTTCCTCTGGACCATAGCTATACTACATACAATAGAAAGCTGGTATGGGGCTGTCTTAGAGACTGACACAGAATATCACGTAGAGAGGCAATGAGCAAGATAACCCAGAGTTTCCTAAATGAAAGAATAAATATACTGACCATTATAGATGTTGCCTTTCTCTAGTAATGTAAGGGTTTTGAAAACCCACAAAATGTCCCACAAGAAAATGAATCATTTCTGAAAAAACTTGTGAGACTCAGAGAGCTTGACACATAATTACAGCTCTTGTCAAGTAAGACATTCTTTGTCTTTCTCCTCTTTTGTCAAGCATCTGTTCCTCACCTGATCTTGGAGCTAGATTCACCTGTAATATTTGAGGGACCCAAGAAACATCATATGTTTAAATAGTTCTATGAATTAAAGTAAAAAAGAAACTCTTAAGATAAAATATGCTCTGTTATTTTTACCTGAAAAATATACATCCCTAAATATCTAAGAGACCAGAGTTAAATTTAGAATTCTTAACATCATTTTGGTCCAGTGCTAGAAACTGGCAGCGTGTAGAAATCCCGCCATTGGTCTCCTGAAATTTTGGGAAAGCCTGAAGCCTGTCTCTCTTCTCTTTTTGCCCCAGCTCCTTTCAGCACTATGAGAAATCTCACAAATACACATACCTGAGACCATATGCCCACATTTCATCCTCATTGCTACAGACAACTGGCCCTTGGCCAACCCCCAATCCAAGGCGTGATCACTCCAGCAGAGCGGCCCTCTTAGGAAGGCAACCCCTAGGGAAGTGCCCTGAACAGACCAAAGATCCAGAGTTGGCATCACTTGGACAAGAGTAGCAGGGTCTAGCATATTTCTAGCATAGTGAGGCTAGAGAATGCTGATTCATAAAAAGTATTCCTCTTTGTTTTGCATAATCCCTCCATTCCATGTAGCTGGGCAAGACTAGAAGATGGTCAATAGGAGACACCCTAAAGCATGGAATCCAGGGTAAGAGCTCCCATTCCTATTTAAAGGTAAAACTGTCTGGAGAAATTGATAATCATTATTAGCATGATGGAGAATAGAAAACACATAAAGACACACACACACACACACACACACACACACACACACACAAGGCAGAGAAAGAGGGCAGAAGCCACCATGCCCTCTCTGCTGGGGGCTGGCCTATGGCTTGTGCAAACTGGTGAGAGGAGTAAACTTTGATAAAATCTAACATATTGATTCCTTTAGGTATTTAAATAGCTTGATTAGACATTTAAATTACTGACTAGAGGGTTTTTTATCACCTGGTAGTGATTCAAAATTAATGAGACTTGACCAAAATTCCATTCAGGGAAAAAGAAAGAAATGGCCCCAAAGGAAAACAAAAAGCAAAAGAAAACATGTTATAAGTGAATTTACAAGTCCTGCTTTTTCAATCTATTTATTTCAACTTTGTTGCTTTTGTTAAAAAGCAAATAAATTTTGCTTTTTAGGAATCTCAGTCAAGTATGTATACCGGCTCTTATAGACTATGCTTGCATAGTACCTTTTTCTCTAGTCTTATGTTTCCATCTACATTGTTCAGTTCATACTTAAACTTTATTTTGTAGTGCATGTATTTTCAAAAACTGGCCAAAAGAATTTATGATAATTATATATGTGTGTGTGTGTGTGTGTGTGTGTATGTATACATGTATGTGTGTGTGTGTATCTGTATATATATGTGCTACGCTGTGCTTAGTCGCTCAGTCGTGTCTGACTCGTGACCCCATGGACTGCAGCCTGCCAGGCTCCTCTGTCCGTGGGGATTCTCCAGGTGAGAATATTGGAGTGGGTTGCCATGCCCTCCTCCAGGGAATCTTCCTGATCCAGGGATGAAAACTGCATCTCCTGCATTGGCAGGCAGATTCTTTACCACTGCACCACCTGGGAAGCAATATCTCCAAGACATCTCATTAATAAAGACCAGAACATCAAGTGTTAATTGTTGAATCAAAATGCAGAATTAAACACTGGATTTCACGATCCGGTTTCTCATAAATTCTATACAAGTCATGTACCCACTTTAAGTAAACATATTCTCTTTCACAAGTATGCTAAGATAATTAAAGGCAAGACACTTTGGAAAAAAAAATATATATATACACTTTTTTTTTTAATGAATTGGTTACAAAACAAAGCCAGATCATATCAGAGCAGACTGGAACCAGAGGAGCTGGAGGACCACCAGTATTGTCTAAAGCACCATACAGGAGGCAAGAAGGATAATGCTATCTAAAGAGATCCCCTTTCATTAATTGGCTGTGTGTGATGGGTAAAACATAAATTCTAGTCAGCATTTTACTTTATTCACTTAGCAAACGTGTGTTGAGTGCTCGTTCTGTGTCAGTCATAGCAAGGAGACAAAATGCATCCGACCTCTCCACCACTAAGTGAGGAGGTTAGTGGCGATGCTCCTTTACAGGCTTGCTACCTATGTACTGTACTGGGCCCAGACTAGGAGGACTCCACACCTGGTTTAATGTTATCTGGCTGCTGTTATGAAATTCTAACCAATTCTGAATAAGGAGAGTTTTCAATTTGTACTGGGCTCTGCCATTTATTGTAGCTGGTCCTGGACAATGGCTGCACATTCAGTCTATAGATTCCCCCAAACACTCTCATGTCTTATTTGGATCTAGCATTCACAATTTTATGCCTGTGAATGGATTTTGGCATTTTTGTAAAACACAGCTCTGGCCCATTAGTGTGTCCCTATCAGGAATAAAAAGGAACAATTTGAAAATGTACATCAATCCTCTCCTGTGTCAGCAAGACTCCAGAGTGATTTGCGTAAATGATTAGTTTGTAATGTGCTTATGCTTGAGGAAAACAAGTCTCATGGGAGAAAGAATTGTGTAAATTTTTTTAAAAAAATGTGAAGTCTGTCCTTAGCAACCTGCAGAGATGACACTGTGTATTGTTCTTATTTTCCTTTTGTGACTTCTGCTGGGTAGTGCTCTCTAGCTAGATCCTTGAGCATAGAAGCATGAAACTTTAGGGGCCATTAATTTCTCCTTCACAATCGTCTGCTATTGAGGTTTGTTTGTTTGTTGTCTATTTATTTATTTGCTATTCAGTTCTAACTAACACAAACTGGTCACCCACAAAAACTTTAGTCTTATTACCTGTGTATGGATTCTTTCCTTGCATGGCCTAACATCTATTTTGCATCCTCAGTGCCTACTCACAGCAGGGTCTGAAACCTAGAAATTACTTGCCAAGTGACTGAAATAGCTTCTCATATTCAGGACTCAGATTAACATTTTACATGTGCTGTTTTATGGAATTATATAGGAATTATCCATATCTGTAAGCTTTTATAAAATTCAGAGAGCTGTATTTGATCCCTGTAATGCTCTCTTTGATATCTTTGCAATGGGTGTTTTCTTAGCAATGTAATTCTTCATGGTATATCCAGGCCTGTTTGGTAGTTCAGAAACTGCAGCTTCTGCATGGGATCTCAGACAACCACCTTAGACTACTGTGTCATGTTAAGATGTTCATTTAAAACTTGGGCCTGTCACTGTCCCAGGCTGAGTCCTCTGGAAGCACAACAAGTTGTGGAATTTTCAGTGCAAGATGTTTACAGGGAATTGAAAGTGGTGCAGGGCATGGGAAGAAGCAGGATTAGTGAGAGGAAGAAGTCACACTGTAATGTGCCTTGACCAACCATAGAGAGCTCTGGAGGAAGTCTCACTTCTGGTTGAAATAGCAGGGCCCATATATTGTCATCTCATCGTCACTGGGGGCAGCTTGCTTTGGGGGTGGACTTGCCCTTGAGCAAAGTGGTCTTTGCAACTGAAGCAGACCCTCAACTTGCAGGAAGCTGAAGGCTATCTCCTGACTTCTCTCTGTGTAGCTGGGCAACAAGTTCTTCCTTGAAATGAGACCTGGGTAGACACCACCCAGTCTCAATTAGGGTTAGCGGTTAGGGTTAGGGGTTAGGGTTAGGGTTAGGCATCCCCACGTCTATCACAGATTTTCATCATAATAGTGCCTGGTCTAACTTCTTAGACCAAGTGATCAGAATAATTAAATGCTGAAAAATTAAAATTCTGTTGTAAAGTGAAATGTTCAAAACAGGTGCACTATCATGAAAATTAGACCAACAATTATATCCTATAGAGCACTACAAAAAAGGTTTCACAATTTATTTATGTGTCTTTTAAACACTGTATTTTCTATTTGCCAACAGTCTGAGTGAGGAAACTTGATTAAAATATTATTGTATCACTGGCAGTGTCATTATTCTCATGATCCTGGGTGACTCTAGACAGTCTTTTTATGTTTCAAAATAGGATTGTTGCTGGTTTTGTTAATCATGAGGAGATGTGATATTTCATAATCAATTTTATTATTTTTCTATTATTCTATTACTGTTTTCTTATGTTCCAAAGGGTATTATTTATTATGTTCTATAGTTAATTTTTTTAAATTGCTCATTTGAGTAATTTTTATATAAAATTTCCAAACACTTTAACAGAATTAACTTTTTTTTTTCATAATTATATACCCAGTACATAGATGAAATTCCCAGGACAGTTTGGGAGGTAAATAAATATTTAATTTAATAAAATAAAAATGAATAAGTTAATGAATGAGTTGGTAACACCCTGGGACCATCTTCAATAAAGGTATGATCAAGTACAGAAATGATGGTACAGTACAACACCGAACATTTAAAAATGACTTAAATTCTCCAGCTCTCTAAACAGAGAAGACACTCAATAAATGGAATTCACACAGTGTTAAAACACATGAAAAAGGCCAATGTGTGTGTAGAGAGATGCTAACCTTATGCTAAATATGATTTACCAACACACTGTTGTAAGAACTAATGCTGGCACAACCTATGAGTTCTCTAATGAAAGCAGAGCGTTCTAAAAAAAAAAAAAGATAATGGTGGTGTCATGTTTCTTTTAATTAGTTTGATCATATCTGAGGTCAGTTGCTTTAGTTTTTGACAAATTGAATCAGTTTGTAGGATGAAGAGCTATAGGACAATGAGAGAGATGTAAATATATATTTCTTTTGGACTATCTTCTTAATCTCCAAAAACAAGCACAGAAACAAACCCTGTATGTTGGTCTTATAGTTATAGGACAATCCCAAAAGAAATACAAAATTCAAAAAACTTCCGATAGATTACTGTATGTAAGTTTTAATCCTGCTGCTGCTGCTAAGTCACTTCAGTCGTGTCCGACTCTGTGCGACCCCATAGACGGCAGCCCACCAGGCTCCCCCGTCCCTGGGATCCTCCAGGTAAGAATACTGGAGTGGGTTGCCATTATCTTCTTCAACGCATGAAAGTGAAAAGTGAAAAGTGAAAGTGAAGTCGCTCAGTCGTGTCCGACTCTTAGCGACCTCATGGACTGCAGCCTACAGGCTCCTCTATCCATGGGATTCTCCAGGCAAGAGAACCCTTTACACAATTTAAAAAATTAAGCAATTTACACAGATGATGCCAGGAGAGTGTTCAGTAAGTGAGGATGAGATGCAGTCACTAAAAGTAATGTTAAAAAGTTTCACAGGATTTTGAGAAGGCTAGTGATATATTTCAAAGAAAAGTAATTTGGTCTCAAACTGTTACTAATAATGTAAATTCAAAATATGCATCTTTCTCTTTTCATAACCAGAGGGAAATAACCAAAAATTTTAGAAATGGTATTAATTTTCTTCTGTTTTTATGTTTTCCACAGTAATGATTTTTAAAAAAATTTATAATCAGGAAAAGAAAGTTTTTGTACAAGTCAATTATTATAACTTTTGCTCCTTTCTCTACATTGCAAAACTAAAATGTACAAATTATTTCCCAACAAAGAAAAAGAAAATGTGCTTGGGGATTAAACACTATGTGTTAATTCAGTGTTTTTATTTTCTACTACTTGAGTTTCCTTTCTTTATGGACTATAGAGAAAGCTGAGCACCGAAGAATTGATGCTTTTGAACTCTAGTGTTGGAGAAGACTCTTAAGAGTCCCTTGGACTGCAAGGAGATCCAACCAGTCCATCCTAAAGGAAATCAGTCCTGAATATTCATTGGAAGGACCGATGCTGAAGCTGAAATTCCAATATTTTGGCCACCTGATGCAAAGAACTGACTCATTGGAAAAGACCCTGATGCTGGGAAAGATTGAAGGTGGGAGGGGAAGGGGATGACAGAGGATGGGATGGTTGGATGGCAACACCAACTGGATGGACATGAGTTTGAGTAAGCTCTGTGAGTTGGTGATGGACAGGGAAGCCTGGCATACTGCAGTCCATAGGGTGGCAAAGAGTTGGACACAACAGAGAGACTGAAGTGAACTGAACTGAGTTTCCTAAATAATATTGATTTGAACATGTATGCATTCAAAATTTGTTCAATTAAGCTTACTTAAATAAATGCAGGAAGAATAAGTCCAAAATCATACAATTTAGGACAAAAGGAAAAAGTCAAGAAGTAAATAGGGTAAGGAAAATAAAAAGCTTAAAAGGAAATCTTAACAGGCAAATTCCATCAGTTAAAATAAGAGTATAAGATTCTTGATAGCTTGTGTGAAAAAGGCAGAAAAACATCATTCTAATTAATTAATCATTTGGAAAGTATTAGCTTATCAGGACAGACAGGACATATACTTTGAAATTTTTTTCATATTAACCAATTCATTCATGTATTTAATGGAAGTTCATCAACTATAAACCACACTGTAAGGAATTAAACTGGGCTTCCCAAGTGGCTCAGTGGTAAAGAATCCTTCTGCCAGTGTAGGAGATGCAGGTTCAATCCCTGGGTTGGGAAGGTCTCTTGGAGAAAGAAATGGCAACCCACTTCATTATTCTTGCCTGGGAAATCCCATGGATGGGGAAACTGGTGAGCTACTGTCCATGGGGTCACAAAAATGGCAGAAACAACTTAGTGACTAAAAACAACAACAGCAAGGAATTAAACTAGAGAGGAAAAAAATACAGGCAATACAATTGCAAGTGAAGGTGGGGTTATGACAAATGAGGGAGAAAAGTCCAGGCCTACAACACTCATTATCTTTGTCTCAGAGGTGCTAGTCTTTGTTGCACCATTGCATATGTTTTTAAAATCTGTGTTGTGTTATAAGCACCTTGGAGGCTGTGCAGTCCTTTGATATACAGTCCTTGATATTGGAGCTTATACTGATGACATATCCAGCAATTATAAGGATTGTTTGTTTAATGTCTGTCTTCCCCAGTTTTCAGTGTTCTGCTCCCTCTCCCCATAAAACCTAAACTCTGTAAAGCCAGTAGTTGCATACTTTCCCAAGCTCGATCTCAAGACCTTAGAAGAGCACTTGTTCCACAGTAAGACTCAATAAATATTCCTTTTAGGTATTGATTGAATTGATTGAGTGAATGACTATAATCATCTCTCTAAGACTCAGATTTCAGCATGATGTTCTTAGTTTATAGCTACAACTGTTGTTTCTTTTTAATAACATTAATTTCCCTAACCACAGTCAGCTGGATACTAACATGCAGAGGACTTTTAGGGGTTATATTTTACTGGCTGCTCAAATTTAAAATTGTATAGGCCATCTCTGTATTAGTTAGTGCAATTTTAAAAGGAGTGTTGCATATTTTCATAAGAAACACTTTCTTATAACATCAGTCATTTTCATTATAATCTATGGATTAAATTCTCCCTGATCCCTGCAGTCTCTAGATCTATACAAACAATATAGAAATTTTAAGGTGTCAGCATAAAATTTAAAAAATATATCTCAATATGCATCCTTAGTTTTCAAATATTTTCTGAGCACATGAGTTCTTCCATCAAAAGAAATCCAATGGAAGATTCTTATGTCAAAATCTTCAGAACATCTCTTATTGAAAGAGTATATTAACAAATTGAAAGATAAAAAGCATATGATTATCTCAATAGACGGAGAGAAAGTTTTGACAAAATTCAACACCCACTTATGACAAAAACTCTCCAGAAAATTGGCATAGAAAGAACTTGCCTCAAAATAATAAAGGTCATATATGACAAACCCACAGCAAGCATTATTGTTAACCACAAAAAAATGAAAGCATTTCCTCTAAGGTCAGGAACAAGACAAGGGTGCCCACTCTCACCACTGTTATTCAACATAGCCTTGCAAGTGTTAGTCATGGCAATCAAAGAAGAAAAAGAAATGAAAGGAATCCAGGCTGGAAAAGAAGTAAAACTCTCACTGTTTGCAGATGATGATACTTTACATAGAAAACCTTAAAATCATCACTAAAATACTATTAGAATTAATAAATGAATTTAGTAAAGTCACTAGATATAAAACTAATACACAGAGATCCCTTGCATCCCTATATACTAACAATGAAAAATCATAAAGAAAAATTAAGGACAACAATCATGTTCACCATTTGTAATAAAAATAATAAAATACCTAGGACTAAACTTACCTAATGAGACAAAAGACTTGTATGCAGAAAACTATAAGGCACTAATAAAAGAAATCAAAGACAACACAAACAGATGGAGAGATATACCATGCTCTTGGACTGGAAAAATCAATATTGTCAAAATGACTATACTACCCAAAGCAATCTTCAGATTAAATGCAATCCCTATCAAATTACCAACAGCATTTTTCACAGAACTAGACTGAAAAATATCAAAATTTGTAAAGAAGAATAAAATATCTTAAATAGCAAAAGCAATCTTGAGAAAGAAAATGGAGCTGGAGAAATCAACGCCCCTGACTTCAAATTATACTACAAAGCTACAGTCATCAAGACAGTATGGTGCTAGCACAAAAACATAAATATAGACCAATGGAACAAGACAGAAAGCCCAGAGGTAAACCCATGCACCTATTGACACCTTGTCTTTGACAAAGGAGACAAGAATATATAATGCAGAAAAGACAGACTCTTCAGTAAGTGGTGCTTGAAAAACTGGACAGCTACATGTAAAAGAATGAAATTAGAACACTTCCTAACACCATACACAAAAATAAACTCAAAATGGACTAAAGACTTAAATGTAAGGCCAGAAACTATAAAGCTCTTAGAGGATACACATACACAGTATGTGTATCTTAAACATACACAGTATGTTTTCTTCGACATAAATGGCAACAAGAGTCTTTCTAACCTAGCTTCTAGATTAATGGAAATAAAAACAAAAATAAACAAATATGGCCTAATAAAACTTAAAAGCTTTTGCACAGCAAAGGAAACTATAAATAATGAAAAGACAACCTCAGAATGGGAGAAAATAATTGCAAACAAAACAGCTGACAAAGAGTTAATCTCCAAAATATATAAGCAGTTAATTCAGCTCAATATCAGAAAAAACAAACAAACCAATCAATAAATGGGCAGAATACCTAAGCAGATATTTCTCCAAAGACATGCAGATTGTAAATAAATACATGAAAAGATGCTCAGAATCACTCATTATTAGAGAAATACAAATCAAAACTAAAATGAGGTATCACCTCACACTGGTCAGAATGGTAAAAAAATATATACACACAAATGCTGGAAAAGATGTGAAGAAAAGGCAGCCCTCCTACACTGTTGGTGGAAGTGTAAACTGATACAGCCATTATGGAGAACAGTGTGGAGATTCCTTAAGAAACTAGGAATAAATCTACCAAATGACCTAGCAACCCCACTCCTGAGCATATACCCTGAGAATACCACAGTTCTAAAAGACACATGTACCTGAATGTTCATTGCAGCAATATTTACAAAACCCCAGACATGGATGCAACCTAGATGCCCATCAACAGGTGAATGGATAAAGTAATGTGGTACATTTATACAATGGAATATTACTCAGCCATAAAAAGGAATGAATTTGAGTCATTTGTACTGAGGTAGATGAACCTAGAGCCTCTTATACAGAGTGAAGTAAGTCAGAAAGAGAAAAACAAGTATTGTCTATTAATACATATATGTAGATTCTAGAAAAAATGGTTCTGATGACCCTAGTAGAGAATGGACTTGTGGACACAGCGAGGGAAGATGAAGGTAGGACGAATTGAGAAAGTAGCGTTAACATATATATACTATTGTGTGTAAAATAGTGGGAAGTTGCTAAATAACACAGGGAGCCCGCCTGGCACTCCGTGATGACCTAGAGGGTGGTATGGCAGGATAGGAATGAGGCTCAGGAGGGAGGGGATATAGACATAGATATAGATATAGATATAATTATGACTGGTATACGTTGTTGTACTATAGAAACCAACACAAAATTGTAAAGCAAATTTCCATCAATTAAAAAAAGAAATCCAATGGAAGATTCTCATATCAACAGCTTCAAGAGCACCTCTTATTAAAAGGGTATAAGGAGAAAATATGTGATCTCTTATCCCTTATTCTCTTTATTATCTCTTTCTCTTTCTCCCTTAACACAATTCGGTAGCATTTGCTGTGTCTGTTCATAAATCTATGGCTTCTAAGAGTTAGTAAACCACTATAGAATGTAAGTTTTGATAGTTAATGTGAAATATTTCTTCTGATGTGAAGGTTGCACCAATAAATCTGGCATCAAAATCATGTTAAAATCTGTCCTACAAAAAGAGAGCAGGTTCTAACTCAACTTCTGCTGTATTTAGAAATGTGTGGAAATAACTCATTTTAGATGTTAAAGAGAAGCAGTTTGGCTCAGAATATTAAGCAATTGGATGGCAATTCACAGACTCGGGCTTTTAAGTTTTCTCTTAGCTGACATGTTTGACATTGGGAAAATCACTGCTTCTCTTTACTTTGGCTTACTCATCAATAACGCAGCACATGATTATGCTGACTCACCTCATTCTCACAGCATGCTTATTCACTAGCACTGAGAATGCACTACTCCATTTAAGAAACCAAAGAAAAACGGTTCAAGTAGCAGGTAAAAGTGGTCACATTTATAGCTAAATAATAATTTGAAGGAAACTTACAAGAGCTTCATGTATATAAATAAGAAAAAAAAACTTTGGCTAATTTAGGTAAGATGTGACAAAAAAATTTTTTTTCAGTGAAAATGCACAAAGTATCTTGGAATAGTTTTAATTCTACTGTAAACTGGAGAGACAGCCAGAGTTAGGATTGGGGCAGGAGGTGTGAGTAGCACTTGTGGTGTGTGCTATAATTCTAATAGATAAGTATGCACTGCTTTCAAGACTTTGAAAAGAAAGAGGATATTTTTGACTTGTTGGAAATTTGAAAGAAAAAGATCTTGCTAGTTCTGCATACTGGAATGCAAAAACTAATAAAAAATATCTGTCATTGTAAATCTGACTTCAGGATGTTGCTTTTGACACTAGTATATTCAGTCCCTTAATTATGTCTGAGAAGGAATATTTATTCTAGCTAGACTATAGAATATGAAAAATAATAACAATAACTTACTAAATAAAATGGCCATTCTTTATCTCATATTTAAGGTAATCACATTTTATGCCCTAAGCAACAGTTTCATGTCTTGTTCTTAGTTATGTATACAACAATGTTAGATTAATAGCTGAATTTTCTTAGAGAAGAATTTGCGCTTCATAAAAGGTCACTCTCTTCAGTTCAAAATGTTTTTCTAACAGTTCAATTACTTGGCATTTTTATCAATTCTCCCACTGTGTGGCTCAAATCACTTCACCAAATGATCATTTCAGATGAGGTGAGTCAACCATCTTTGGGAAATTCATTGGAAGGGAGGCCACTAGGGCACCATTTGCTCAGTTGATGGCTCACACAGGCTCAAGGAGTTAATGTGCTTATTAAGGGCTTGCAAAATAGTTTATTCCCCCGACAAAGTCTCTCCCCAAAACTCATTAATTCTCTTAACATGCCAGTAATGCCAGGATTCAAAGATTTGAATCCTAATCCATTGGATAAATTTCAGATTGTTCAAGGTGACATTTTTTACTTTAAGAGAAAAGTCGGGGAAGACACTAGTTAGAAGGGGAAAATTCAAAATCTCAAAATCAGCAAATCTAGATTAAAGCCTTGACTTCAGTCAACTTCAGTCATTCTGCACCTGTTGACTATTCTGTGCTAGGATGAAGATGCAAAAGTAAGCAAGATGGAGTTCTTTCCCTGAAGTAGTCCACAAGCAAGTGGGAAAGGCACTTTAACCTTAGATAAGCAGCTCAATTCCCTTCTTTGTAAAGTGGAGAGAATAGTATACATCCAAGATACTATGATGTAATAATGAAGAATGTAGATTATACATTCTTAATGTATAATGTATACATTCTTAATATATTATATATACATTAATATATATTATATATAATATTATAATATATATATAATATAATGTATTAATCATACATTCTTAATGTATAATGTAGATTATAGCTAGAGTTATATAGTCCTGAATGTGAATTATAATATTATAATATATTTATATATATAATATATTATATATATAATATAATGTATTAATTATACATTCTTAATGTATAATGTATAATGTAGATTATAGCTAGAGTCAGATAGTCCTGAACGTGAATGTAGATTTTACCCATATCTTGACTAAATATGACCACGGGCAATTTACATAATTCAAATATTCATGAGATTCCCTGTCTTTAAATTCTGTTATACCATTACTTAGGTGAAATGGTTATTGTGTAAATTTGATTTGCTAATGCACAAAGTACTTAACATGGTGCCTGGCACACAAGAAGCTACCTAACTATACACACAGACAATCACACTTAGATATTCATTGAGTTTCAGTTCAGCTCAGTCATTCAGTCATGTCCAACTCTTTGCAACCCCATGGACTGCAGCATGCCAGGCTTCCCTGTCTATCACCAACTACCAGAACTTACTCAAACTCATGTCCATCTAGTCTGCGATGCCATCCAACCATCTCACCCTCTGTCGTCCCCTTCTCCTCCTGCCTTCAATCTTTCTCAGCATCGGGAACTTTTCAAATGAGTCAGTTCTTTGTATCAGGTGGCCAAAGTATTGGAGTTTCAGCTTCAGCATCAGTCCTTCCAATGAATATTCAGGACTGATTTCCTTTAGGATGGACTGGTTGGATCTCCTTGCTGTCCAAGGGATTCACAAGCGTCTTCTCCAACACCACAGTTCAAAAGCATTAATTCTTCAGTGCTCAGTTTTCTTTACAGTCCAACTCTCACATCCATACATGACTACTAGAAAAACCACAGCTTTGACTAAAGGGACATTTGTTGGCAAGGTAATGTCTCTGCTTTTTAACATGCTGTCTACGTTTGTCATGGCTTTTCTTCCAAGGAGCAAGCGTGTTTTTACTTCCATGCCTGCAGTCACCATCTTCAGTGATAGTGGAGCCCCCCAAAATAAAGTCTCTCAGTGTTTCCATAGTTTCCCCATCTATTTGCCTGAAGTGATGGGACCAGATGCCATGATCTTAGTTTCCTGAATGTTGAGTTTTAAGCCAACTTTTTCACTCTCCTCTTTCACTTTCATCAAGTGGCTCTTTAGTTTTTCACTTTCTTCTATAAGGGTGGTGTCATCTGTATATCTGAGGTTATTGATATTTCTCCCAACCATGTTGATTCCAGCTTGTGCTTCATCCAGCCCAGTGTTTCTCATGATGTACTTTGCATATAAGTTAAATAAGCATGGCCACCTTATACAGCCTTGACATACTCCTTTCCTGATTTGGAACCAGCCTGTTGTTCCATGTCCAATTCTAACTGTTGCTTCTTGACCTGCATACAGATTTTTCAGGAGGCAGGTCAGGTGGTCTGGTATCCCCATGTCTTTCAGAATTTTCCAGAGTTCATTGTGATCCACACAGTCAAAGGCTATATATGGAATAGTCAGTAAAGCAGAGGTAGATGATTTCTGAAATTCCTGCTTTTTTGATGATCCAGCAGATGTTGGCAATTTGATCTCTGGTTCCTTTACCTTTTCTAAATCCAGCTTGAACATCTGGAAGTTCATGGTTCATTAACTGTTGAAGCCTGCCTTGGAGAATTTTGAGCATTACGTTGCTAGTGTGTGAGATGAGTGCAATTGTGCATTGCACAATTGAGAATTCTTTGACATTGCCTTTCTTTGGGATTGGAATGAAAGCTGAACTTTTCCAGTCCTGTGGCCATTGCTGAGTTTTCCAGATTTGCTGGCATATTGAGTGCAGCACTTTCACAGCATCATCTTTTAGGATTTGAAATAGCTCAACTGGAATTCCATCACCTCCACTAGCTTTGTTCGTATCAATGCTTTCTAACACCCACTTGGCTTCACATTTCAGGATGTCTAGCCCTAGGGGAGTGATCACATCATCATGGTTATCTGGGTCATGAAGATCTTTTTTGTATAGTTCTTCTGTTTATTCTTTTCACCTCTTCTTAATATCTTCTGCTTCTGTTAGGTCCCTACCATTTCTGTCCTTTATTGAGCCCATCTTTGCTTGAAATGTTCCCTTGGTATCTCTAATTTTCTTGATGAGATCTCTAGTCTTTCCCATCCTATTGCTTTCCTCTAACTCTTTGCATTGACCAATAAGGAAGTCTCTCTTTTCTCTCCTTGCTGTTCTTTGGAACTCTGCATTCAAGTGGGTATATCTTTTCTATTCTACTTTTCATTTTGCATTTTTTCCTTTCTCAGCTCTTTGTAAGGCCTCCTCAGACAAACATTTTGCCTTTTTGAATTTCCTTTTCTTGGAGATGGTCTTGATCACTGCCTCTATACAATGTCACGAACCTTGGTTCATAGTTCTTCAGGCACTCTGTCTATCAGATTTAATCCCTTGAATCTGTTTATCACTTCACTGTATAATCATAAGGGATTTGATTTAGGTCATCCCTGAATGGTCTAGTGACTTTCCCTACTTACTTCAATTTCAGCCTGAATCTGGCAATAAACAGTTCATGATCTGAGCCATAGTCAACTCCTGGTCTTGTTTTTGCTGACTGTATAAAGCTTCTCCATGTTTGGCTGCAAAGAATATAATCAATCTGATTTGATGTTGACCATCTGGTTATGTCCATGTGTAAAGCTGTCTCTTGTGTTATTGGAAAAGGGTGTTCTCTTGGCAAAACTGTTAGCTTTTGTACTGCTTCATTTTGAACTCCAAGGCCAAATTTGCCTGTTATTCCAGGTGTTTCTTGACTTCCTACTTTTGCATTCCAGTCCCCTATAATGAAAAGGATATCTTTTTGGGGTGTTAGTTCTAGAAGGTCTTGTAGGTCTTCACAGAAGACCTTGTTCAATTTCAACTTCCTCAGCATTCCTGGTTGGGGCATAGACTGGGATTACTGTGATATGAATGGTTTGCCTTGGAAACGAACAGAGAACATTTTCTTGTTTTTGAGATTGCATCCAAGTACTGCATTTTGGATTCTTTTGTTGACTATGATGGCTACTCCATTTCTTCTAAGGGATTCTTGCCCACAGTAGTAGATATAATGGTCATCTGATTTTAATTCACCCATTTCAGTCCATTTCAGTTCACTGATTCCTAAAATATTGACGTTCACTCTTGCCATCTCCTGTTGGACCACTTCCAATTTGCCTTGATTCATGGGCCTAACATTCCAGGTTCCTATGCAAGAGCAGGTTGCTCTTACAGCATCAGACTTTACCTCTATATCACCAGTCATATCCACAACTGGGTGTTGTTTTTGCTTTGACTCTGTCTCTTCATTTTTTCTGGAGTTATTTCTCCACTGATCTCCAGTAGCATATTGGGCACCTACTGACCTGGGGAGTTCATCTTTCAGTGTCCTGTCTTTTTACCTTTTCATACTGTTCAGGGGATTCTCAAGGCAAGAATATTGAAGTGGTTTCCCTTCTCAGTGGACCACATTTTGTCAGAACTCTCCACCATGACCTGGCTTGGGTGGCCCTACATAGCTTGGTTCATAGTGTCATTGAGTTTATATATATTTAAATCTTTAAGTCATGATAAAATATTATTGTCCCTCTTGCACTTATATGGACAAACTATCAATGTTGATCATATTAACATACTTACCAAAACACTTTGAAAGATAAAAATATTATACAAAAAGAAACATTCATAATATGGACAAAAAAGCTTGATATGTTAAAGAACACCAGTTACTCCAGTTATTGATTTCCGTTACTTTCTAAAGCTTATGAATGAGTGGTGAAACCAGTGATCACCTGCTATTTCCCTACCATGGGTACATACAAGCTTCAGTCAATAGAGCAGTTGGTTAAGAGGTCAATAGTGAGCACTCTCTGACATACACATGGAATGGAAGTGCTTCTTATGGCATGTAAATCCTAAGATTCTGCCGATAAGCCCCAAATTCTCAGCTCATGATGTCCTCGCCTTTGTCTAATGTCATCTCCTTGAGTATATTCATGGGAACTATCACTTGTTTCTACTCAAGAGAATACAGCAAAGGTAAAGGAAGGTGCCAATGTAGTTAAGGTCCTGCATCAGTTGATTTTGAATTAATTAAAGGAAGATTAGGTGGGTATGATTTTTTTTTTTGATAGTTGAAAGTCCTATAAAATAGGAATGGGAGCTCCCTGAGGTCAGAGACTAGTGAATATAAAGAAAAAAATAAGATGTCTGTGTGTAGGTGCTTTGGTGTGAGAGAAAGGATAGAAAGTGCTTTGGAGGCATCATAGCCTTTTGCAACCTGAGAGGAAAGGAGTGGGAATTGTTCATGTGAAGAAAAACAAGACTATTTTATGTAGGTCTGTGGGAAGGGACCTAGGGGCGTGATTGGAGTTTCAGATGAATCTAGGGGTCTTACTGGATGGACACCCATTGGACCACTTCTAAACTTATAAAACATGAGGAAATACAACAGTTCCTCTTGCAGTTCATATGTGGAAAATTTAACTGTTTACACAAAATACAGACTCACAATAGATTCAAGATGAAATGGAGCTTAGGAGCCCTTGAATCTATTTCTTATCTTTTGCTGGTGAGAAAATAAGGACAAGGGGTGGTAAATGACTGCTCTATTGGCATTCAGCTAGTTATTATTAGAGCTGGAAATAGAACACATATATCTATATAGTAGTATGTGTTTAATAGACATCTACAAATGATGTATGGACTAGATCAAATATATATTCATATATGTAATTAAAGATAGACTATTTCATTTAATTATACATTAATTTACATAATAAATTATTATATAAATGTATTATTATTATATAACTCTATATTAAAGATATATATTTAGCCCAAAAGGCAATTTAAATATAATTTAGTTCAACAGAAATGTAGGAGACCTGGGTTCAAACCCTGGGTCAGGAAGATCCCCTGGAGAAGGGAATGGCAACCCACTCCAGTATTCTTGCTTGGAGAATTCCCTGGACAGAGGAGCCTGGTGGGCTACAGCCCACAGGGATCACAAAAAGTTGAACATGACTGAGCAACTACACACAGTCTGATGCTTTGCTTTTATTGGGAAAATTGGGAGCTTGAAGAGTTACATGACAAAGTCATTGTTTCCAGACAAAACACCAATAATTTTGCAAAATTAATTGAAGCAATTCATTTGTGTTGTTTTTTCATTTTTCCATTTTACTTCTTTCTACTATTTATAAGCACAGTAATATTACAGAGATTTGCACATATTTATCCTTCCCTGTGATACTCCTGATTTCTGCTGCTCCCCTATGAAACTCCTGTGGTACTAGATCATCCTTTAGCTCATCTACCTTCTTCTGGCCCCTCACATATCAGCATTCACCTGCCCCCATCCCAGTCCTTCTGAGCCTTTTGTCAAGTCCTTGTTTTCTATGTTTGTGAGGAAGTGACTCTAAAGTGTTAAAAAGTTACTATTTTCTCTCCTAGAGATATGTGCATTTTCAAAGCAATCATGAACATACCATGATTAAATTTCCTGAAATAATGTCCGATATTAGAAATTTTACATTGTTGAGAAAATGTTTCTGGAGAATATATTTGAAGCTTTTAGACAACATCATAAAATGACTTAGAAACATAGCTAAAGCTAGTTGCTAGGAAGTCACTTCAAAAGGTAAACTGGAAGTAAACTGGGGACATGGCAATAACATCTTTAAAAAAATCAATGCTTTATAAGTCATAGGCACAGATACTTTCTGCACCTTTCTATTTTCAATGTAGAACTTGAACTGAATCTAAAGTGCTTAGACTGGCTATGGAAAATCCCAGGGTATATGTTGTTGAAACTGTTTTGTTGGTCCCCCACTATTTTTAATGATATTTTTTCCCTTACCTGAATAACCCAGAGGCTGAGCAAATGCATCCCAAATCCTGTGGCTCTTTTTAAACTCAGTTCCATTCTCACGTCTCTTGCTCTGCTTCTTCCCACCCCCTACTCAGTTGCCATGTTCAACAACACTTCAAAGGTGTGGCTGGCTTCATTTCTGGGCTTAGATTCTGTTTAAAGAAGAAGCTAAATTGGAATCAGTTTATCACCCTTGGCTAGGATTTTTAACAGAATTCAAAACCAGAGAGGAACCCCAGCCACATCTACAGTGATACCAAGTGTATCAGCTGGGTGCTTGATCTTCAAAGGAAGCTATAGACCTGGATACAGCTCCCTCCTCACTGCAAGCACTATATCTTGAACCATGATGCACAGCTTCATGGACACCCAGGGTACTTTAAGTATTTTTATTTTTCTTTGAAAGAGGAGAAATTAGGCTTATTTTACATATATTTCTCTATATGATAAAATTTCCTAACTAAACAAAATGGAGAGAAATGAGTAGATACACAGGCACAAAAGATTCTCAAATTAATCTTTCACTTACTTGGAATCATTTAAGTGGTAGTACTGAGAGCCTGGTGGCTCTGATGGCAAAGCGTCTGCCTACAATGTGTGAGACCAAGGTTCAGACCCTGGGTCGGGAAAGTCTCCTGGAGAAGGAAATGGCAACTCACTCCAGTACTCTTGCCTGGAAAATCCCATGGATGGAGGATCCTGGTAGGCTACAGTCCATGGGGTCGCAAAGAGTCGGAGACGACTGAGGGACTTCACTTTCACTTTCACTGAGAGCATAAACCCTAACCATCAATTAACTTACAGGGTAGAGAAAGCACAGCCACCATCGACCTCCTTCATCTAATGGGCTGTGGTATGAGGGATGCTCTCAGTTGAAAGCAGAACCATTGTTTTTAAGAAAACGTTAAGTTTTATTCCATGTTTCCTTTTGGTTACAAGCTTTGCTTAACATATATCTTACATTCAATAAAGCTGCTCTATGTGTAATCAGTGGCTTGAATACTACATTTTATCTTCTGTAAGTGTCATGATACATTTTAAAAGACTTTTCACTTGAGATGAATGTTGAATGATGGACAGATCTTCTCCATAGGATAGGACAGGAAAACTCCAAGCAAAGACAGCAGCATAGACAAAAGGACAGTGGCATGAAATAACAGGACATATTTGTGGGACTGCATGCATTTCTAAGCGGCTGATATGAGGATGGAGACAGAGGTGACCTTACTAGGAAGTGAGGCTAAGGAACAGGCTGAAGAAACAGTTTAGACTGACTGACTGTGTGGGAGGACTACTGGTAGGGGCACCATATAGAAAATAGAGACTCAAGGATCATGAGAGGAGTATGAGAGTGTAGTGGGTCAGAAAAAAATGCAGCTAAGAGGACAGTGAACGTAAAATTCAGGAGAGACTTGAAAGGAAACCAAGTTGAAGGGATGATCAAAGAATATATTTATGCAATGGATCATGGCGTCGGTATTCAATGATATGAGAAAGTGAAACAGAGAGAAGAACTGAATAAGTGAAGTGTGTCATTTTATAAACTTAAAGCTGAAAACATGGTGACTATACCAGGGTGATCCATTTATTTAGAGTTTAGTGCACGGAAGACAGGAAAGCTCCTCAAATGTACCTTTGTTAGATTACATGGTTCAGAGGAAAGCCGATGGTTTTTGAAGTCTGAAGACCCATGTTGCTTTCCCATCTGTGCCTCTGTATCTGTGAAATGTTGGAATGTTGAGGTTTTCATTCAGTATAAACTGAATAATAATACCAGTTACCCTACAGAATATTGTGAATATTAAGTACATTTATGTAAAATACCTGACACAACTTTTGGCAGATATTGGCTGCATAATAAATGTTAATTTTCCTTACTGTAGAAAATCTACTTGAGGTATGTTTGCAGTTTTCAGAGCTTTAGAAAGGATTTTGTAGTAATACAAGATTCAGCAACATGGACAGGAATGTATAAATACAAGAAGAGAAAAAGGAGCCAGGGACCATATTAAAGGTAAAGTCAATTGTGGCCAAGCAGTATAGAATTAAGCAACATTAAGCCTTAGGATTATCTCGCGAGAGACGTGAGCAGAACTGTCTCCTTGGTAATTAGGGCCTGTGATCCTTCTAGGTTGATAACTATTTTTTATGAGCTTATCCTCCTGTCTTTATAATTTGGTGCTATTTGAAAAAATATTTCCTGTTATGAATATTCCTGTTATATCCTAGTTATGAACAATTCAAGTAATGATTTCAGCCATCAAAATTTTGCACCAAAATGTCTTGTAACACAATTTGCAGAACTTTATCTGTGAAAGTAATTAGTAAAACAGCTTTATTTTATTGTCATTCAATTAAATCTAGATCTCATTATTTCTGTTGCTACTATGTACTAAGCACCATGTGGGGTCAGTGGATAAAGAATACTTAAGAAATATCCCATTTCTGCAAAGACCTCACATTTTAATATCCTATTTCTACTCATATGGACTTTTCTCATTACTGACTCATGGGGTTATAGTAACTTTACATACTACTGTGTGTTATTGGAGCAAGGCAGAGTTTATAAAACTGTACAAAATGTCATAGTCCTTTTTTTTTAATTTTTCAAAACCATCCAGTGTCCTTTCATAGTAGAAGTTTATCTTTGCTTAAATTTTATCTGAATATCAAAAATAAGATAGAATGAAACTTCTAGAATCAACAATTATTTTCAGTGCAAGAAATTATTTTACCAGGCCCCAAACATTCTGATATCAATAAAATATTATTTTAGCAATGTAATATAGTCTTTAAAGGTAGGTTTTATTTCTTGTTCTACTTTCTCAGGGGCAGGGCTAGACTTTTCAAGGTATCTCACCAAACTTTGCTCAGTAACCCTTTTCCAAAGCTGGTAGGTTGAGTGACAAAACTCTCGCTTACTCTAAATGTGCACTTTTCCTTCTAGTGAGTACTCTTAAAATCTTATTTTTAAACTTTCATTCTCCATCTAAACTGATACCTGATGATGCTAATTTCTAAATTAGAGCATCTTCTATCTCTCCTACCTCTAACTATGCCAGGCCCTTATTTATCATGCAATTCAGTGTAATAGCCTCCTAAACCAGCGTTTCCTCTTCTGTCCTGCTCTACTGGCAAAGTAATCATTCAAATAAGAAACTCTGGCCATAGAATTCACTTACTAAATAGTTTCAGTGGCGCCTTATTGTCTACAAGATCAAATTCAATTCTCTTTCTTTAGAATAAAAAAAGCCTTCCATAAACGGATCCCTGCCTAAACGTTTGGCATTTCTTCCTGGAACTCCCTGCTTTACTTTAGTTACAACATTAAAGATCTTTATGCCCTGTGATATTTCATCCCTCTCTGTGCTCACTGTGAAAATTAAGCTTGATATACCCTCTTCCTATCTCCTACTTGGTCACTGACCACCTTGTTCACTCATATTTCAAGAAATTCATGTGTCATTTCTTCTAGGAAGCGTTCTCTGACACCTTTACATCAGGCAGGATCAAATCCACTTCCTCTTAACTTAAATAGCTCTCTGTGCACCCTTTAATCACAGTATTCATTATCGCAGTTACTGTATAGACTCTGAGCCTCTTCATGTCAAAAGCCATTGTCCTCAGTTTTTGTGTCATTATCTTCTGTTGCTCCTGAGACATGATCATCATTCAATAAGTATTTCATGCAGCATACCTATTCTCCCTACTTTGCCAAAATATGCACAACATATTCACCATGGTTGCCACTTTCCTATGAATATGTCTCTCTACTCAATCCTACTTAATACATTTGACAACTATCACTAACCCTGATAGACATGATATTTTGAGTATTGGTATTAGCTTCCCTAACTGCTCAGATTTGGTCACTTGTAACTATTTGGTGTTTTCTAGCCCTTAATTACTTTTATAATTTATCAGTGAATTTTATTCCAGGATTATCGGGTTTCTTTGGTAGCCTGTAGAGAGAGATTCAACAAAAGTCATGTAAAATCTAAGTTAATTACAGTCTCTGTCTTAATTACAGATATGCTATGCATTTTATTAACTCCTTCAAAGAATCTTAAGTATAAGAAAAAAAGGAAAACTAACTTTGGTAATAATCACACTAATGGGATCTTGATAAATTCATCTTTACTACCCTGGCTCCTAATGGCTAAAGTCTTTGTTGCAAAATAACCAGGGCCCAAATGCTAAGTGTTTTGCTAATGCTTTACCTTTCTTGAAATTATTGCTAAACATGAACTTAAGCTTGAAAAATTTGTGAATAAATTCCCAGTATAAAACTTTCTTAATTTTACCTATATATCAGCTCCCTAATATAGACTATACTGATTCTTTCTTATACTACTAACAAATCTTTTGTGATATACAGAAAGATGGCACCAATAGATACTAGCTAATAGTTTTTATGCTTTTTTTTCATATACTTAAAAAATTGAAGTCTAAAGTAAACTTCACTTGAAATGCAATAGTGCAACATCTATAAACACTAATAGATATGTACTAAGGTAACCAATACTTGAAGTTAGATCTCATGGGAGATTTCTTGAATGGGTAAGTGTTAATCGTTCAGTTGTGTGCAACTCTTTGCAACCTCATGGACTGGGGCTACCCAAGCTCTTCTGTCCATGGGATTCTCCAGGGAAGAATACTGGAATGGGTTGCTATTTCCTTCTCCAGGAGATCGTCCCAGCCCAGGGATCGAACCCAGGTCTCTAGCATTGCAGGCAGAATCTTTACCATCTGAGCCACCAGGGAAGCAGACCTAAGTAAGTGTACCTTAATTTAAAAAGTGAGTATGGGGGTGGGGGGTGGTGCCGCACTTCCCTGGTGGCTCAGACAGGAAGGAATCTGCCCACAATGTGAGAGACCCGGGTTCAATCCCTGGGTCCAGAAGATCCCCTGGAGAAAGGAATGGCAACCCGCTCCAATATCTTGCCTGGAGAATTCCCTGGACAGAGGAGCCTGGTAGGCTACAGTTCACTGGGTCACAAAGACTAGGATACGACTAAGTGACTAATACACACAAACATAAGAGAGGGACATCTGGAAGAACTATCCCCAAACCAGTTTCTAACACATGAAATGAAAGCATGCTTAAAAATATTATTTGCTAGACAAAGGTATAGATATTACACTATGACTCCTATAATTTAGGGACTTGGACTTTTATATTTACTATCTCTGTATCAAGTGGAACTACCTTTTCATTTAAGATGGTCACAGACATCAGAAAAAGCAAGCGCATTCCAGAAAAACATCTGCTTCTGCTTTATTGACTGTGCCAAAGCATCTGACTGTGTGGATCACAACAAAGTGTGGAAAATTCTGAAAGAGATGGGAATTCCAGACCACCTTACCTGCCTCCTGAGAAACTGTAGCAGGTCAAGAAGCAACAGTTAGAACCAGACATGGAACAACAGGTTCCAAATTGGGAAAGGAGTACGTCAAGGCTGTATATTATGACCCTATTTATTTATCTTCTATGCAAAGTACATCATGCAAAATGCTGGGCTGGATGAAGCAGAAGCTGGAATCAAGATTGCCAGGAGAAATATCAATAACCTCAGATATGCAGATGACACCACCCTTATGGCAGAAAGTGAAGAGGAACTGAAGAGCCTCTTGATGAAAATGAACGAGGAGAGTAAAAAAGCTGACTTAAAACTCAACATTCAAAAAACAAAGATTATGGCATCCAATCCCATCACTTCACTGCAAATAGATGGGAAAAAATGGAAACAGTGAGAGACTTTACTTTTTGGGGTTCCAAAATCACTGCATATGGTGACTGCAACCATGAAATTAAGACACTTGCTCCTTGAAAGGAAAGCTATGACTAACCCGAGCTTCCCTGGTGGCGCAGATGGTAAAGCATCTGCCTGCAATGTGGGAGACCCAGGTTTGATCTCTGGGTCGGGACAATCCCTTGCAGAAGGAAATGGCAACCCACTCCAGTATTCTTGCTGGAAAATCCCATGGACGGGGGAGCCTGGCATGCTGTAGTCCATGGGGTCGTAAAGAGTTGAACACAACAGAGTGACTGAACTGAGCTGAGACATCAGAAATGGTATTTATGCATCAATTTTTCTGGTAATAATAAGTTATTTCAGTTTAAAGTTGATCTACTTGACCTAACCTTTTAATCCAATCTTTCCTGTGGGATAAAAATGTTAGGAATACACTACTAGCAACTTAGTATTTTGCAAATATTCTCAGTCTCAAAAAATCTGATCAAAGAGGGTGCTTCTGAGTTAGATACTGAATTTGAATAATACTATTTAAAACTTTACCATCTGAGCCACACTGCCAGGCAGACAAAATAGAGCCGAGAACTTAACAGGTATACTCACAGGGATACAATTTATTTATTTATTTATTTATTTATTTTTTTTATTAGTTGGAGGCCAATCACTTCACAACATTTCAGTGGGTTTTGTCATACATTGATATGAATCAGCCATGGATTTACATGTATTCCCCATCCCGATCCCCCCTCCCACCTCCCTCTCCACCCGATTCCCCCGGGTCCTCCCAGTGCACCAGGCTGGAGCACTTGTCTCATGCATCCCACCTGGGCTGGTGATCTGTTTCACCATAGATAGTATACATGCTGTTCTTTTGAAATATCCCACCCTCACATTCTCCCACAGAGTTCAAAAGTCTGTTCTGTACTTCTGTGTCTCTTTTTCTGTTTTGCATATAGGGTTATCATTACCATCTTTCTAAATTCCATATATATGTGTTAGTATGCTGTAATGTCCTTTATCTTTCTGGCTTACTTCACTCTGTATAAGGGGCTCCAGCTTCATCCATCTCATTAGGACTGGTTCAAATTTTACTCCCAACCTCATGGCCTTCATCTACAGATCTAATTCTAGTTCACTGAGGAAAAATAATTCCCTGGCCTTATCACAATGCATATTCCAATAGTGACCTCAATGTGGTAAGAAAGATGAGAGATGATACAAGCAAAAGATTCTATGGGAGGAAACTTCAGGGGAGATCCCAGCCAGCTGTGCATTGAAGTAACAGATACCCACCCTAGAAACCAGATAATCTTTATAAAATTTTGACAAATGGGAAAAAAAGAATAAATAACCTCCACCCTGAGATTATAATAACAGCAGTTATTAGATGGCTTGTTTAGCTGAAGCTCTGTGATTTGGGATTTGGCATGCCATGTTCCACTGCAGCATAGTTATGGGACATTAATGTTTCTCTGGGTGTCACTGACAGCATAATGGGAAAACTCAGAAGATGACAGCTGCCCCTACTGTATTATTTATTATTACTTACCATACATTTCAATTAAGTAGGTTTATGCATCTGGACACAAGAAAAGAATCTGAAGGCTCCAAAGAACACATAAAGTCAAATGGATAGACACAAGTTGGAATACTGTTACTAGGTTTGCTTTTATATGGATTGACACATATGAATCAATAAAAAATCAAACTAATATATTTCTCATGTCCATGGATTTAAGAAATACACATTATGCTTTTGAAAATCTGTGGTAAAATACAAATTTCTTAAAGAAAATTTGGTTTTATATAAATAATCAGAAAAGAATATTCTTTTACAATCTACCACTCAGCAATGACTACTATTATTTTTTTTAAGTTTTGAAATGTAATATGCATGTGAAAAATATTGTGAAACAATCTTTCATAAATTCTCAACCAATAACTAATACTACATGCAGACCATGCAGCTCCATCATTCCTTGGTAAGGGGGCAGGAATAACTCTAAGGAATATGTTTATACTGGTTCCTAGAGTGTTGCCAGTAGAATTAATTATCACCCCCACCTACATAACAGGTAGTTTTTAAACTAGCTTCCTTTCACTTTTCTATTCCTGCAATGGTCATTACTTCACCTTCCAAATAAACTACTAGCACTTGAAATCTTGGATCACAGTCTGAGTGACCCAAAACTAAGACAAATGTAATATAGAAAATTGAAAATAGAAACATTGGCTGTATACAAAGATGAATAAAACTTATGTATAATTTGAAAGATGGAGGAAAAAAGATAGATGATATCAATACCAGTATCATAAATTTAAAAGAGGATATTTCTATAAATATTACAGATATTAAAAAGATAATAATACAATAATATGAGAAGCTTTATGATAGAAAATTATCAATTTAGATAAAAATGGATGATTTTCTAGAAAAACAAAGTGAATAAAATTAACACTAGAATAAATAATTTCAGTAGTCTTGTATCTGTTATAGTAGTGGAATACATAAATAAGAACTCTTCCCCAAAAAACTTTAGTTATGTATAGCTTCACCAATAAAATTTTACAAATTTCTATTTTAAAAACTGTTTCAGAAAATACAGAAGTAATACCTTTCCAATAATAATCTTATATAAAAATCTGACTAGGATATTTCCACAAAGACAAATTACAGATGAATCATCCTCATGAATACAGTGCAAAATATCTTATGCAAAATCCAGTGATACTTAAAAAGTATATCATGATTAAACTGGATTTTCTCCAAGAATGCAGTTAGCTCAGTATTTAAAAATAAATCAGTGAAAATTACCATATTAAGAATATAAGGGGAAAATTAGTTATCTGAATAGAGGCAGAAAAGCAAGATTTGGTTTCATGGTATAGTCACACATATCCTGTATCAGTCAGGATCCAAGACATATGGATCCATGTTCCAAGTATTTCTACCTCAGGGGGGAAAAAAAACCCCTGCAAAATGGGTTACATAATTTTATGCTGTGTATGGTGGCTCAGATGGTAAAGAATCTGACTGCAATGCAGTGGACCTGGGTTCAATCCCTGGGTTGGGAAGATTCCCAACCAGGGAGAAAGGAATGGCAACTCACTCCAGTATTCTTGCCTGGAGAATTCCATGGACAGAGGAGCCTGGCGGGCTACAGCCCAAGGGGTCCACAGAGTTGGACACGACTGAGCTACTAACAAAAACTTTTACTTTTTTCTTTTGTCCAGTATTTGTAACTTGAACAAATTACTTCATCTCTTTTTTTCTTAGTTTTCAACACTGTAAAATTGCAATGCACTAAAACTGCCACTCCCTGAACTTACAACACATCATGTTTATAAAATCTAAATTTTATAAAAGATATGTTAAGACATTTAATATATATACTTACATACACATTTTTGTTATAATCTAATTTTTATTAACATCTTGACTATGATTCATAGAAATCAATAATGTGATATACAAAATATTGTATCAGATAGAACAATATTACATGAAGAAGAGTTGTATTAATAGTTAGAAATATAATGCTTCAGTTCATTCTATGGGCGCTTAAGGGTTTCAACCAGAATTTTAAATTCAGCAAATAAGTTCCATCTTTACTGGTGTCTTAAATTTCTTTCTTTGCCAACTGGAAGCAAACTAGAGGAAACCAGCTGAAAATGAATCAGTATAAATGCCACACATTTTACAAAGTCTGATTCTGTTTTCCTTTATGTTTGATATAATAAATCCTAGGAATATTGTAGTGTTTTAAAAAACTTATATGTAACCCAAACAATTAGACTTCTTATAGGTATAGTTAGTCGTTTGAGAGGAAAAATTTCAAGATTTCCCCTTTTGTTTTAACACAAGTGTATAAAGTAAAACTTATAATTAATGAATCTGCAGGCACTGTTTGCAAGTTTTCTAAGTTTATAACAGTATAGATGAGATAAGGAAGTAAGTACAATACTGTCCATCAGACACTGTTATTTATTTCCTTTTGGGGTTTTCATAGTATTCTAGTCATCTGTCTATAATGTCACATATCCTCTATGCTTTATTTGCTGCATGCCATCTCCCTCCTTAACCTAGGAATACTTCATAGATGAATTAATGATGTTGCTATTAACTGCTCTTGATTACCACCTCAGTGCAGAATAAATACCAACATATTTATTTTGAAAAACAAGTGAAACAAGATTTTCTATTTTTAAAAATTAGTAAACCAAGGTATTCTGTTTTTGTAATGCAATGGAGCCAGTATTATGGTCTGATAAGAATCAGGTGTCCAAATAGTATTAACTAAACTATGTTTAGTTAAAAATTACTGTGTACCCTTTTAGCAAGAGGAATAAAAAAAAAAATAACAAGAACTTTGGAAAATTTTTTTTCTTTTTGGACTCTGTACCATCAAGAAAATTTTAAGAAATTAAAATATCAATAAAACATGCTTAAGTAAACAATCTTGCAACTTGTTTAAATAATTCAAGTAATGGAATAATAAATCTGTAAATTTGAGCAGAGGTTATTAAGATTTGTTGCAAATATAAACTGAGTCTAAGAGGTAGGTAGGAATATATACAAAACATATAGTTTGCAAAGACAGTGAACATTTTGGGGATACTGAGTAGAACAATTAAGAAGAATAGTCTGAACACGTAAAAAGTAGTTCAGTAATCAACTTGGAATTGATGGGTTGGGTCATTTTTGGAAGGCAGGTAAGCTTACCACTATGTCACCAACACACACTAAAGGAAGTACATACTCATTTTTGAATGTTGTTGTAGGAAGTGACAAAACCATTAAAAATTATTGAGCAGAAGAGTAATACACATAGAGCTGAATTTAATAACATTAATCCAGAGAATGTGTAGAATTTTTAGAGCCCAAAGAGCTTGAGAGCAGAAAATATTATTTTATTTAAATAAGGTGATACCAAACTGATTTAACATTATGGATATTGTTGATACAATGAAGAAATAATAGATATAAGACCAATAAAAATTGACTAAACATAGTCAGTGGGATGTAAAGAAAAGACATGTAATGTCTACTCAACTATATAAAAACAAAGGAATGAAGCATTATAAAATATTCCTTCTATGATTTAACACATAATTAAAACAAGCTGTATATTTTGATATGATTGAGTACATTTTTCACTATTGGATATTATATATCTGAGGATTCAGTCATTTCTGTTTTCACTTCAGATCTTTTCAATAAAATATACCTTTCAATATTTTATAATTATATAGATATGTAATGCACTTGGTATAAAGCAATATTTGTTGTGGTCAAATATCACAGCCTTTTCCTTACTTTGTTGCTATAAAGAAGAAAATTTGGGGGAACAAGGAAAGACTTGACAGTCTCTGGCCTTTAGCATTCCTCAACTAGGAAATTATTCCCAATGTTCCCCTATTTTGTAGCCTATCTTTGAAGTAATTCCTCAAAGATTTCTTTCTGTTTTGAGCTCTGAGTATCATTTCATTTCCTGTCTTTCTATGTGATAGACAAAGCATTCTTTGTTTTAAAAAAGAGCTATATAAAACTATAGTTCATCCAAAGATGATACGTACATTCATAGTGTACTCCCACATAAATGGAGGAAAACGACCGTGAAAATCCTCATGTGAGAGGATCCTGTTCCTCTAGATGAGGATCCTGTTCTCTAGACAAGTTCCTCTAGAACTTGTTCACTGGAAACATCATCAATTTCAATTGGACCCACCATATCAACAATTCGTCCTCCCATTCTTATTCCTCACTGTCCCATTAAAAAAAAAAGAAATAAGATTTTATTCCTGAATACATAGTACCCAACGAAACCTGGTTATTGGAAACTGGCCTTGTGGAGAGATGGGTGATTTCTAAGACAGTGTGACCTCTACCCTTGCCGACACCCTGATTTTCCATGACTGAAGTCACCTTAATGCTAATAAAAATGTTTTAGTGATTTTGGCTGACCATAAATTAAAGAAAGGTATGTAAAACAAACTTCCAGTATTGCTGAGTTAATATGTTGGCGAAACCTTAACCGGAAGAAAATCCTATCCTGACCTCACTGAGACCGTCTCTCTTGTGTCATTCACCTATTTCTGCGCTGTTGCTTTAGCATCCTAAGGCACAGTGTGACATAATCTGTATCACAGAACAACATATATGGGTATCACAGCATTTGTAAATATGTAAATATTTTTGTGACTTCTCACTTTCGGGCTGTAACATAGCAATGTTTGTGTTATATATACACAGTTTTCAATAAATGCACCTCTAGAATTTTAGCTATTTTTGATGCAGTGTTCCTATTGGACAGATCTGTATAATGTTTATGGATTTCTTCAGTGACATCTTCCTTCTGTGGCTATGTTTTATTGTGCCACTTGACTTGCAATTCAACTTGTTTTCAGACCTCCAATGTCTTTTGCTTTTTTTTTTTTGCAATAGTAGTGAGATTTTTAACAATGTCATGGTAAAATAACAACTACTTAGATGACCAGTATTTTAAACATTTCTTTCAGAGGGCAGATTAATTCACTCTGATTACTCCAGAGTCCTGTTTTCTTTTCTCGATTATAAACTCTTTGAGAACAGGGTATGGGCCCTCCCTTTATATCCCTGGCATTAAGGCAGTGCTGAGGAAGTAATAAGTGAAAGTGAAAGTTGCTCAGTTGTGACCAACTCTTTGCAACCTCATGGATTATACAGTCCATGGAATTCTCCAGGCCAGAATACTGGAGTGGGTAGCTGTTCTCTTCTCCAGGGGATCTTTCCAACCCAGGGATCGAACCCAGGTCTCCCACATTGCAGGAGGATTCTTTACCAGCTGATTCACCAGAGAAGCCCAAGAACACTGGAGTGGGTAGCCTATCCCTTCTCCAGGGGATCTTCCCGACCCAGGACTGGAACTAGCGTCTCCACTGCAGGTGGATTCTTTACCAGCTGAGATACAGAGGGAGGCCTAGGAAGTAATGTGGCTCAGCTGGTAAAGAATCTGCCTGCAATGCAGGAAACCCTGGGTTGGGAAGATCTCCTGGAGACCTGTGTTTGATCCCTGGGTTGGGAAAATCCCGGAGAAGAGAAAGGCTACCCACTCCAGTATTCTGGCCTAGAAAATTCCATAGAGTGTACAGTCCATGAGATTGCAAAGAGTAGGACATGACTGAGCAACTTTCACTTTCAAAGGTTTGATGACTTGATGAATGAGTTTATCACCAATTAACATCCTGTCCATGTTGCTGGTTTCACAGTCACTTAATTGGAGGAGGGTCTTGGATCAGATAATCCTGGGTTTTTTTTGTTTTTGTTTTTTTCTCTTTGTCTGATTTCATCATACTGTTCCTATCATAATCACCAATATGCATATAAATATTCTGTTCAGCTTGATGAAAAATCACTGTACATTGATTCCAAAATTTCTATCTTTTTGAATCAGTTGGTAAAGCTTGAATGTTGGTATTTTTACTTCAGAATGACCTTTTTGGCAGCTATACACAATTTTGGATGTGGTCTTAAATGACTTCAACTTAGGAAATCATATGTTTTATTTTTTTTCCCCAAAAATCTTAATCCTACTAATACCTGCAGAATCATAAATATATTACATTTACAGTTAGAGTATGACATTTTTAATGTGAATGGACTCTAAAGTAGACATAGGTGACCAGTTTGATATTTACAGTCTGTGTCATTTCCAGAGAGATAAATCTTTGTTTATGGACTGTCTGACAGTATGGCTTCTTCAGATGAGGTAAACATCATCTGTGGTTCAGCAGGAAGCATACACCATATACACACAGTTCCTGAGCAACTGCTATTAGATGATCATTGATTATGCTTTTAGTGTTTTCAAGGTCATGGAAAAGTCTGGTTAGGCTTATGCAACAGATAGCAAACTACATCCTCAGTTGAAAGGTCTTTGAAAGCCTTTTTTAGCTTTGTCAGTGATGTACTACATGCTGCAGGCTTACTATGTCTCTTTAGCAGGTCATGTATTTTCTTTTATGCTCCACTGTGCAGAGCTAAATCAATTTTTAAATCACATTGCCATATTATGCATCTCTACAATTTGAGACTAGGTAGATAATTGTTTGCTACTTTTAAAAAAGCCTTTTGGTTATACAGCTTGAAAGGGAGATAAGATAACTCTGTTCTTTATAATCCTGAATTGTTAGGTTATAAACTAAAATTAAGTCAAACAATGATGCAAAACCTCTACACTCTAGAGAAAAAGACTTTCTTTATATTGGTAGGGATATGTAAAAGTAAAGGATAAATATAATAGTGATAAGGAATGCCTAATGGAAAATTAGAAGAATAAGCAGTTTTTCTATTTTGATCCAAATACTAACATGGTATGAAACCACTTGAGATACATATAAAATGTGGAAAAAATATGTTAGAAGAACAGCATTTTTATTGTTATTATTATCATTATTACTACTAAATTTTCTAGTTAAATATTATATTTTTGCATAAAATTTAACCAGTAAAGTGAGTGAAGGGTACTTGGAACTTCTCTACTATTTTTGAAACTTTCAGTGAATCTATATTTTTTTCAAAATTAAAAAAAATTCCAAAAAGAAAAAAAATAGAATCACATTTGTGGATATCAAAAGCCAAAAGTTAACACATTATATCATGAATTTTGCTCATTAAAATTCTGAGAAATTTCTTAGTTTTCACTTTTTACATAGGGTAACACTAAACTTGTTTTGGAATTGATTGACCAACCATCAGGTATTTAACATAAGTTGGTAATGATGGTGATTAAATACATTAAAGCCATGTTTTTTTCTTCTTAACAATGGGGAAATAGCTTAGCAGTCTACATTGAATAAAAGTGTGAAAGAAAGTAAATGCTTTTCATAATTCCTAAAAACAAATGAGAAAAATAATGTACAAATGGAAACTTGTGAATATTAGGGAGGAATTAATGGGGAGGAGTTCTTAGAAAAATCAGAAACTTCTGTGAAGTAGTGCGTTCAGTGAATGTTAGAGCCACAGTTTGCTTGACAGATGGTTCAGAGAAGCATGTTTAGAAAAACTACATTTTACATATCTTCAAGTTTATTTCATAGTTTTAATGTTTAAATTGTAAACTAAGATAAATGATTATATATTAAATTCAAAGAAGTAGAAAAAACATGACTGTGAAGCTAAGAGAAACAAAAGAAGTGAATTTATAAAGAGAAGGAAAATTAAATTCACAAATTTGAGTATAGAAACATAGTATAATTAATAATTACAACCAATAGCTTGTTCTTAAACATGCAGTTAAATGACTGACTCACTAAAAAACACCAACCATTTTGAACTAGACATGGTGATTTAAAGGACCTTTAGGAAAATAACATGTAGAAATAGGTAGAAAACTCTAAAAAGAATCTTAGGAGTTGATGAACTTGGTCATAAGTTAACAAATAATAGAATTTTGTAGTAGTTAAAAAACTTGGTCTTGGGACTTCCTTGGCAGTCCAGTGGTACAGCTCCATGCTTCCACTGCAGGTGGCATGGATTCAGTCCCTGGTGTGGGAACTAAGATCCCTCATCCTGCACGGTGTGGCCAAAAAAACAAAAACACCCCCAAAACTTGGTCTTATATTAAAAAATTAATTGAACTAAATAGAAAATCCAATGACATAGTTTCTTTTAAAAAGAACTTAATGTATAATAAAGTTGGCTTTCTATTAATGGTAAAAAGTTGGCTTACTAAAAAGAAAAAATATATATGTATCTATATACAAATATATCGTTGGGAAAATTGGTTAGCCATGTGCTAAAACAAACCTATCTTTATCTCACTCTGTATGCCCAAATATATCCCAGGTGTTGCAGAAATTTAAATATAAAGTAGTTGAACTATGAAAGTAGTAAGAGTGAAAAGAAGGGCTGTTTAATATTCTCAGGATGAAATCCCTGAAGCCATAAACAAATGATAAAACAGTATGACTGACTAGGTAAAAACTGAATATGTCTGTATAGCAAATTGTTTAAAAAAAAAGTCAAAAGGCAAAAGACAAATAGGAAAATAATTTGTAATGTATTTTGAAGACAAAAGGCTCATATTCTGAAAAGAAATATCTTTCATTATTTAACCCATAGCTTCCATGCCAACATCAGTTTCTAACACACTTGCCCTTACTCGCTCCTTTTCAGTCATACTGCTCCTTATTTTCCTTAAATATTCCAAATACTGTCCCTATCTCAAGGCATTTGAATTACAGTCATGTAAATGAATTGGTATCTTATATCCCCTGAGAAACTGTTCCAGGACTGCCCCTCAGATACCAAAATCCACAGTGATGTTCGAGTCCCTACATAAAATGGCATAGAACAAAGGATGCAGCTGCCCCTCCCTACCCACAGATGCCCAACCTGTGCACTGGGGGGTCAACTGTACTGTCGCCTCCAACTAGAATGTTCTTCTTTCAGATATCCACATAGCTTGTACTCTCATGCCTTTGAGTTTGTGTTTGTATATCCTCTTCCCCGATACTTTCCTGAGTAGTATAGCCATATTAGCACCTTTGCCACTCTTAATTTCCATTATTTCTTTTCCAGCATCATTAATTCTTGACATGATTTTATGTATGTATGTTTGCATATATGTGTGTGTATGTGTGTGTGTGTATAGCCAATCTTCCTATTCTCAAACTTCTTGCAAATAGGAACATCATATTGGAAAAAAATAAAATTCTGGTGACACAGAATTTTAGAAGATATGAGAAAACACAGCATCTTTGGGAATGATTTAGAACACCCTATCAAGATGCATTCTTTTACATTTCACTAAGAAATTACAGATCTAAGAATACAGACAACTAATAGAATCACATATATTTGTGATTATATATTATATATATGTAATATATTACATATATTACATATAATATTATATATTCTATATATATACACACATTCATTTGTGTGTATATATATTTACACACACAAATATATGTTGAACTTATTAGTAGTAGTAATAACAATAAAAATAGAAACAATCAAAATGCCCATTTGGGGCCAAGTGAACAAATGAATAAGCATCAAAAATGTTGTCACATAGCATTTACAAAGAACAAAGCAGATTCACAATTGTGTTACAAAAAAACAACAGGTGAAGCAAGGAAAATAATATAAAATACAGGGTGTATAATTTGGTTCCACTTATGTAAGAAACAAAAAAATGAAGTTGATAATTACTATATTGCAGGGAGTAGAACAAGGTGTCTGATGTAGGAGCAAAAGACAATTTTGTATTATTTAACATTTTATGCATCACTGAAACAGCAGCAGTCACAATAAGAGAGACAGAAAGATAAGGGTTGGAGGCAAGCTGAATTCGTGCAGTGACCAGGCTGGTGAAGAGGCAGAAGTTTGACAGTCAAGAACCTTAGAGATCATGATAAGATGTCAGTGTGGAGGGATGGGAAACCATGAAGGGACTGATTTGACACAAACTTCCTAGCCAAATTTGGCAGAGTCCGGATTTGAAACAGGCTTAAGCTAACTCTTCTCTACACCCCCAAATAAGATTATTTAAAGGAGTTGAAAAATATGATTTGAAAACTTTGTAAATAAACTTAAGTTACCTAACTTTACATGGGCATGCTATGTTGGATTTACCTGGTAATATCATATGTACATCAGAGAACAGATTTTCTGACAAGTAAACAAATCCTTTACATGGAAATGTATAAAACACAGATGATGCATCTAAATTACAGATAACTTTCAAAGTGAGATACATTATATAACCTTTCTTTTCTCAGATGGGGAATTATATGTGCAACCTCTCCAACATGAACACCTAGAAGGTATATATTTATATAATATATTCATATTTATTTGAAGTTTGACATGTTTGGAATCATCAACATTAAGATGAAACACTAATATCAACATTATACCATTATACCAACATTAAGATCAACCTTATCACTGAAAGATGAACTCCCCAGGTTGGGAAGTACTCAGTGTGCTACTGGAGAAGAGTGGAGAAACAGTTCCAAAAAGAATGAAGAGGCTGAACCAAAGTGAAAATAATGCCCAGTAGTGGATGTGACTGGTGATGGAAGTAAAGTCTGATAATGTAAAGAACAATATTGCATAGGAACCTGGAATGTTAGGCCCAGGAATTAAGGTAAACTGGAAGTGGTCAAACAGGAGATGGCAAGACTGAACATCAACATTTTAGGAATCAGTGAACTAAAATGGACTGGAATGGGTGAATTTAATTCAGATGACCATTATATCTACTACTGTGGGCAAGAATCCCTTAGAAGAAATGGAATAGCCCTCATAGTCAACAAAAGATTCCAAAATATAGCACTTGGGTGCAGTCCCAAAAACAACATAATGATCTCTGTCCTTTTCCAAGGCAAACTTTCAATATCACAGTAATCCAAGTCTATGCCTCAACCACTAATGATGAAGAAGCTGAAGTTGAACAGTTCTATGAAGACCTAAAAGACCTCCTAGAACTAACACCAAAAAAAGATGTCCTTTTCATCATACAGGACTCAAATGCAAAAATAGGAAGTCAAGACATACCTGGAGTAACAGGCAAGGTTGGCCTTAGAGTACAAAATGAAGCAGAACAAAGGCTAACAGAGTTTTGCCAAAAGACTCACTGATCATAGCAAACACACGCTTCCAACAAACCAAGAGACAACTCTATACATGGACATCACCGATAGTCAATATCGAAATCATATTGATTATATTATTTGCAGTTGAAGATGGAAAAACTCTATACAGTCCACAAAACAAGACTGGGAACTGAGTGTGGCTCAGATCATGAATCCTTACTGCAAAAAGCAGACTTGAATTGAAGAAAGTAGGGAAAACCACTAGACCATTCAGGTATGACCTAAATCAAATAGCTTAAGGTTATACAGTGGAAGTGACAAATAGATTCAAGGGTTTAGATCTGATAGATGGAGGGCCTGAAGAACTGTGGATGGAGGTTTATAACATTGTACAGGAAACTGTGATCAAAACCATCCCCAAGAAGAAGAAATGAAAAAGGCAAGATGGTTGTCTGAGGAGGCCTTACAAATAGCTGTGAAAAGAAGAGAAGTGAAGGCAAAAAGGAAAAGGAAAGATATATCCATCTGAAAGCAGAGTTCCAAAGAATAGCAAGGAGAGACATAAGAAAGCCTTCCTCAGTGATCAACGCAAAGAAATAGAGAAAAACAATAGAATGGGAAAGACTAGAGATCTCTTCAAGAATATTAGAGAAACCAAGGGAACATTTCAAGCAAAGATGGGCACAATAAAGGACAGAAATGGTATGGACCAACAAAAGCAGAAGATATTAAGAAGAGGTGGCAAGAATACACAGAACAACTATACAAAAAACGTCTTCATGACCCAGTAAAAACACAATGGTGTGATCACTCACCTAGAGCCAGACATCCTGGAGTACAAAGTCAAGTGGGCCTTAGGAAGCATCACTATGAACAAAGCTAGTGGAGGTGATGAAATTCCAGCTATTTTAAAATAAGCTATTTTAAATCCTAAAAGATGATGCTGTGAAAGTGCTGCACTCAATATGCCAGCAAATCTGGAACACTCAGCAATGGCCACAGGACTGGAAAAGGTCAGTTTTCATTCCAATCCCAAAGAAAGGCAATGCCAAAGAATGCTCAAACTACCACACAATTGAACTCATCTCACACGCTAGCAAAGTAATGCTCAAAATTCTCCAAGGCAGGCTTCAACAGTAAATGAACTGTGAACTTCCAGATGTTCAAGCTGGATTTAGAAAAGGCAGAGGAACCAGAGATCAAATTGAAAACATCTGTTGGATCACAGAAAAAGAAAGAAAATTCTAGAAACATATCTGTTTCTGCTTCATTGACTATGCTAAAGCCTTTGACTGTGTGGATCACAATAAACTGTGTAAAATTCTTCAAGAGATGGGAATACCTTACATGCCTCCTGAGAAATCTGTATGCAGGTCAAGAAGCAAAAGTCAGAACTGGACAAGAAACAACAGACTGGTTCCAAATTGGGAAAAGAGTTCATTAAGGTTGTATATTGTCACCCTGCTTATTTAACTTCTATGCAGAGTACATCATGAAAAATGCCAGACTGGATGAAGAACAAGCTGGAATCAATATTGCCAGGAGAAATACCAATGACCTCAGATAGGCAGATGACACCACCCTTATGGCAGAAAGCAAACAGGAACTAAATATTATTGATGAAAGTGAAAGGGGACAGTTAAAAAGCTGGCTTGAAACTCAACCATTCAAAAAACTAAGATCTTGGCATCCAGTCCCATCACTTCATGGCAAATAAAAGGGGAAACAATGGAAACAGTGACAGATTTTATTTTGGAGGGCTCCAAAATCACTGCAGATGGTGACTGCAGCCATGGATTTAAAAGATACTCGCTCCTTGGAAGAAAAGCTATGACCAAGCTAGACTTCATATTAAAAAGCAGAGACATTATTTTACTGACAAAGGTCCATCTAGTCAAAGCTATGGTTTTTCCAATAGTCAGGTATGGATGTGAGAGTTGGACTATAAAGAAGCCTGAGCATCGAAGAACTTATGCTTTGGAACTGTGCTACTGGAGAAGATTCTTGAGAGTCCCTTGGACTGCAAGAAGATCCAACCAGTCCATCCTAAAGGAAATCAGTCCTGAATATTCATTGGAAGGACTGATGCTGAAGCTGAAGCTTCAATACTTTGGCTACCTGATGCGAAGAACTGATTCATTGGAAAAGACCCTGATGCTGGGAAAGGTTGAAGGCAGGAAGAGAAGGGGATGACAGCAGATGAGATGACTGGATGGCCTCACTGACTCGATGGACTTAAGTTTGAGTAAGCTTGGGGAGTCGGTGATGGACAGGGAAGCCTGGCATGCTGCAGTCCATGGGGTTGCAAAGAGTCTGATGTGAATGAGTGACTGAAGTGATCTGAACTGATGTTTGGTAATTTTTTTAAAGTGAATGGTAACGGTGACTGCTTAAACTAACATGCAGGCTCTAATTTTTCTCTGTACTCTGATAATGTATGAACATAAATGAAAAAATGTAAGTTATCAGAATAAAATTTAAAGATGAATGAACGAATATATAAATAAATAGTTCTGCTATAGCTGCCTGTGCAATTCTAATATTTGTTTTGGGAAACTCTGTTTCTTTTATTAAAATTAAGAAAGTAGCAGATAAAGCTTCAAAGAAAACCATTAACTCTGCCTTTTTTGAAGTAATTTTATTCTATAACTACATTTTATTATGCTATACCTTTACTGACTATTGAATAAACATGATGTTAGAAGATATTTTTTCCAAAATTATTTCTCCAAAAGATAGTTTGAAATTCTCTTGATGTTCATATCCTTTTCATTTCTATTTGTCATCTTTTTAAAGTTATATTATTAAAACAGCTTTCTAATGGGTAACCTTGCTTTTAGTCGACTCCACTCATTCAAGTCTGCCAAAGTTCTGTTTTATTTCTGTGCTAAAGCATGAAATGATGCCTTACTGTTCAAAGGGTAGAGTTTCAAATCATTTGTTTGACAGAGAAAACCTTTAGTACTGAGTATGAATATAACTGGATTACCATACATACAGATAATTAGAGGAAAATGGTCTTAATTTATGGGATCTGAGTTCTGGAATTAGAATGTGCCATTGGGAATGGAGCAAAAGCTGACAGAATTGAACTACAAGCAGACATGTAAGAAATTTAGACTAAAAGGCCAAACTTGTTATTCCTTCTCCTCCTAATAAATCAACAGACACCATGTCAAAGTGGGAACATGGAGGGAAATTACTAGGGGTAGTTAATTAATATACACTGTTTGTTCTGAAGCAGCAGCAGGGACTGAGGCAACTTTCAATATAGTAATGAGAGTGTTCCAATAGGTTAGTGGAGAATTCCAATGGGAAATCCAGAAATCTTACCAGATGGTCAGAAACAAAATCATTTTAGAAATAAATATTATATTTGAGTAGCACTTCAAGATCTGTATTTTATTTATACTTCTTTATTTATATGTAATAAAATAGTAACTATTTATTTAAAAGAAAAAAAAAACTCATTGGAAAAGATCCTGATACTGGGAAAGATTAAAGCAAAAGGAGTAGGGGATGGCAGGGGATGAGATGGTTAGATAGCATCATTGATTCAATGGACATGAGTTTAAGCAAACCCCAAAAGATAGTGTAGGACAGAGGAGCCTGGCATGCTACAGTCCATAGGGTCACAATGAGTTGGATACAATTAAGTGACTGGATAACAACGTGTAAAATTAGTAAAAATACATAAGGTGTTTTCCATGCTTTATTTCACTTCCATCCTCAAAATAATCAATCCTTTGTTGCTGTTGCTCTAAGTTGCTTCAGTTGTGTCTGATTCTTTGCAACCCCATGGCTCCTCTGTCCATGGAATTCTCTAGGCAAGAACACTGGAGCGGGTTGCCATTTCCTTCTCCAGGGGATTGTCCCAACCCAGGGATGGAACCCACATCTCTCTTGTCCCCTGCACTGGCAGGAAGGTTCTTTACCAGTAGTGCCATCTGGGAATCTCAGTGCTATGAGGTAAGAACTATTATTATTATAACATGGATTACAGAACAGAAAAAGTGAATGACATATTGAAGATAACACTGTGAGTAAGTGACACAGTTGGGATTGGAAGCCAAGTTTTGTGGACACCAGAGTGTATGCTTTGAGCGCCTACACTGCTTCTCCCACCAATAACTGTTTCATATTCCCAAGGCTATACAGCTACAAATATGTTGACAGAAGGAGAGAAACCTGAAACCCAATATTTATATTTATTATCTATAGAGTTGCAGTTACCTTTCTGAATAGGAACTGAGACTAGATATGTATTCTTTAGAAAGTGACCCACTCTCTTTAAGGACAGGTTTGTTTCATGAACTCTCCTTTATTCTCAGTTCAGTTGGTTCCTTAAACTAGACACTTTCCTTTGGGGTATGCTATTTTACTGGCTAGATCATACCCACCGAGGTCATTTCTTTGTGACTGGTCTACTTAACACCTGCTAATATTTAAAAGCAGAGACATTACTTTGTCAACAAAGGTCCGTCTAGTCAAGGCTATGGTTTTTCCAGTGGTCATGTATGGATGTGAGAGTTCGAATGTGAAGAAAGCTGAGCACCGAAGAACTGATGCTTTTGAACTGTGGTGTTGGAGAAGACTCTTGAGAGTCCCTTGGACTGCAAGAAGATCCAACCAGTCCATCCTAAAGGAGATCAGTCCTGAATATTCATTGGAAGGACTGATGCTGAAGCTGAAACTCCAATACTTTGGCCACCTCATGAGAAGGGTTGACTCATTGGAAAAGACCCTGATGCTGGGAGGGATTGGGGGCAGAAAGAGAAGGGGACGACAGAGGATGAGATGGCTGGAGTTTGAGTAAACTCCGGGAGTCGGTGATGGACAGGGAGGCCTGGCGTGCTGCGATTCATGGGGTCGCAAAGAGTCGGACATCACTGAGGGACTGAACTGAACTGAACATTTTAACAAATGATAAACTTTTGTCATTTGAGACACTTTAGCTATCTTACAGGGCAAACTATTTTAGATAATGAAAACTATAGATGTTTACAAAGTAACTTTTTTCTGGCTCTTAACCAAAGTAATCTGAGACACTAATTTTTCTTTGTGATGGCAAACACTTAGGAAAAAAAGAAAGGCAGTTTAGTAATATTCATTTAATTTGCTTTTATTTAATACTCTAATAAGAAAGGAACTATTCTTTCCCCTATAGTGTTTCGGTCTATACTTTAAAATTGTTTTCATTTCTTTCTTTATATATGGGGGAATATTTTAGCTATAATTTATACTGCTTACAATTACAATCTATTAAGACCTCAGCCTAATCATTTCATTATACTAGATTATTTAGTTTTAGTCTACTGAGCATTCATGCAGTTTTTAATGTCATTGGTATTTATATCCTTATAAAGAGCTCATTTGTTTTACTATACAAAATTATCTTTTTATTGATGTGCTGAGATAGATACCTACAATAGAAGATCATCAAAATAAAATGAGATTTTTGTGATTCAACTCTCATGTTTTGATTTCTTCAGTGATTTTGTTATCTTACTCTCTGGCTGCAGGTGTATTTATAGATAAACAATTGGATTAATTCAGAAGCCTTAGAGCTGCTCACCCATTACACATTCACAAGTCAATAATATCAACAAGGTATATTTTAAGGACTCATTCTCTTACAGATAGAAAAGTCTAATGTAACAATAAACTAAATTAACCAAGAGATTTTGTTTCACAGATCAAAAAGACAATCAATTGAGAAAAGATATGTGAGTGGGGAAATACATTAGGGACTAAGAGCTGTGTAGAATTAATTCCTCAAATGAAAAGTTTGAAACTGGTCTAATGGGCTTTGAGATGTTTTGGAGAAGAAATGGAGATTTTTGAAAGAGGACAAGAGAGATGACTTGAGTGACAGCACACTGTTTTACATACTACCAAATTGTCTCCCAACAACAAAAACAAAAATGGACTGTTAGCATGAATGCTGATGCACGCCCTCTATCATGGTATCATATTCAGCCAAACATGTAGAATTGGAGGCCAGCCAGGATCACTGTCATACTCATTCTTCAAAACAAAAATGTTGTTCCTAATCAGTTTACCACAGACTTTTTGTGTTCTTTTTCTACCTGCTTTTGGGATGGAAGACACTGAGATTTAGAGCACATGAAAGGGAATTAATAAAAAGATGAGTTTACAGTTTGTATGTAGAATGAAGCAACATGGATGATGTGTAGGTGGTGGAATAGATTGAGAAGAGTGGCAAAAATTTGGCAAAATCTAAGACAAGGTGATAAGAGGAGGAAGGAATAAATCTAAGGTAAACAGATTTTCTTGCTGACGTGAGGACTCACTGAAGTCTGTAATTATATCTATATGGTGACAATAAAATGTAGATAATGCAGAAATGTAGAAATGTACAAATGCAGAAAATGTAGATAAATAAAGAGATATAAGAATTAATATTACTGGACATAATCTGGCTGAACAATGAAACATAATTTTAGGATGAAAAGGAGGTACAGAGGAGTAAAATGGGGAGTATAGGTGAGGAAGAGAAGAAAGATAATGAAATACTGAGAGAAAATATGTGGTCAAAATGAGACCTCTAAAAATCCTCTATTCCATAAGAGCAAGGAGAAATCTGGCCAAAAAGCCAGAATCAACCATTTCAGAACTTGATAAATTAACCAAAGTCTTGTAGCAACCAAGGGAATATTTATACAAGAAAAATCGTTCTATAAGAGAGCCAGCTTCGTGGCCTTTTAGTTTCCCCTATTCCCATCTTCTGCTCTCCCAACATCTGCTGTGGGAAATCAGGACAAGGACTGGAGGGAGCAGAAGAGGGCTAGATCTCTTTCAATGTCTCATTCTAAAAGAATTGTCACTATTTGATCTGCCTGATGGTTTCCCAGAAGTTCTCACTTGCAAAACTACTTACACTGATATGACTTGGAGCTTATATAGCCTTGAACAATTGTTCCTCTGGGGGAATATTGGGGGAGGGTATTTGTCATAAGAAATTACAGGTAATTGTTTAACATCATGGTGCCTTGGGGCACTTGGGGCAACCAACAGTAAAAATAAAAGAGTTTAAAAGGAAAAACTCAAAATGAGAGGGCTTTGAAAATCTCTGTAGTATTACTGGGAATCTAGAAGACCGTATGCATGCATAGAGCTCAAGTCCCAGGCAGTGTTCTCAGGAGAGTCATATGCAGACCCTAAGTTCTCATACTGCCTGAGCTTCTGACTCTGTACAAGAAGGAAGTGAAACTGAAGATAAAATTGATAAATAACTGTTTGAGTGCTGAAGGTATGCCACTTGGCAAATACTTAGTGTATTTTGCCAAAAATGAGTTATTCACATACAGTGGGGCTCTACTTCTGAACTCTGCCATTTTCCATTGATCTGTGAATAAAGAACAAAGATCATTGCTCACCACCCTGTCTTATAAGAGTTTAATCTTAACTTACCATGGTCTCTGACCAGAAGTGCACCCTGATTGGAAATTAAGACAATAACCAAGTAAGGCATTCTGTGCTTTGGACAAGCAGGTCCCTTAAACAGTCAGATGCATACTTTAGGAAGAATTTTAATGAACCCAGATTCTTACATCTTCCCATACAAAGAAAAGCACTGAAATCATTGACTTCAGATAACTGTTCTTTGTGATTAGCAGTAATATTTTACCAAGATGTATGCTTGTCTGCACAAGTCCCTAGTTAAAAAAAAACAAAATCATATAACTGGATTCTACCCACCTCTTTGGACCATTTTTCTCAGAGCCAGCTAGGTGTCTGGCTTCTGGCCTGCAGTCATCAGCAATACCCTGAATAAAACTTAAACTCACAACTCTTATGTTGCGTGATTTTCTTTAAGTCAACAGATCAATATGTCTATCTTTGCAATGGAACAACACTGTTCTGATTACTATAGATTTATAAATTTTTCTTCTTTCTCAAATTTGTTTTTCTGCTATTATTTTTATTTGGGTATCTTTCACTTACATATTAATTTAGAATCATCTTTATTCTATAACACAATATGTTTTTAAAAGGAATTGCATTGAAAATAGTTTTATAGATAGTTTTATCTGTAAAAAATTGATGTCTTAACAGTGTTGAAGATTCCAATCAATGAACAAGGGATATGTCTTCACTTATTTAGGTTTTAAAATTTTTCTGACATGTTTTGCATTTTCAGTATATAAATAATTCACACATTTTATCAGATTTATCTTTAATATTTTTAATTTTATGCTAATTTAAATGGTCTATTAAAATTTTAAATCTCAGATTGTATGAAAATACAATTGATTTGTACAAACTGGTTTTTCTGCTTTGCACCCTGCATGCATGCATGCTAAATTCATATATTCGTTCTAGTAGTTTTTTTGTACATTCAATTGGATTTTCTATCTAGATGATCATGCCATCAGTGAATCAAACCAGTTTTAATTCTGCCTTTCCAATCTGGATTTCTTTTAATTCTTTATTTTCCTTCCCTGTTTGCATAGCTAGAACATCCAGTACAATGTTTAATAGCAGTGGTAAGGCTGAATATCCTTGGCTTTTACTGTATTAGGGAAAAAACTTTCAATCTTCCACCAATATGAATCTTGTTAGCTTTTATAAAACATTTTTTTTTCTTTTATGTTCAGGATGTACCCTTCTGATTCTAGTTCGCTGTGAGTTTTTTTGTTTTGTTTTGTTTTTTTGCTTATTTATTTAATCTGGGATGACTATTGATTTCATCAAATATTTTTCAGTGTGTATTGATAACGTACACATTTTTATGTTTTAGCCTTTAATATGGTAAATTGATATTGATTGATTTTTGAATACTGAAACAGCCTTGCATTCTTGGGATAAACTTCACTTTGTCACAAGATATTATCTTTTTATGTATATCTGGATTTGATTTACTAACATTTAGATGAGGATTTTATTGTTTATGTCCAAGGGATAATGTTCTGTGTATACATAATTTTTCTTGTAACCACTTGTTGGTTTTGGTACTGTGTAATTCTGGCCTTAAAAAAGAAGTTGGGAAGTATTCTCATATTTTCAGATTCTGGATGAGTGTATAGAATCAGTATAATTTCTTCCCTAACTATTTGCTGATGGTGGTGTACTCCTTAAGTTGTGCCCAACTCTTGGAACCTCATGGACTGTAGCTGTGTAAAGTCACTTGGACCTGAACTATTTCTTTTAGGAAGATTTTTACTTACATAAAATACAATATATTTCACTGACATAACTCCCAGTTCAGTACAGTTCAGTCACTCAGTCATGTCTGATTCTTTGCAACACCATGGACTACAGCATGCCAGGCTTCTCTATCCATCACCAACACCCAGAGTTTACTCAAACTCATGTCCATCGAGTCGGTGATGCCATCCAACCACCTCATCCTCTGTCGTCCCCTTCCCCTCCTGCCTTCAATCTTTCCCAGCATCAGGGTCTTTTCAGTGAGTCAGCTCTTCGCATCAGGTGGCCAAAGTATTGGAGTTTCAGCTTCAACATCAGTCCTTCCAATGAATATTCAGGGCTGATTTCCTTTAGAATTGACTTGGATATCCTTGCTGTCCAATGGATTCTCAGGAATCTTCTCCAACACCATAGTTCAAAAGCATCAATTCTTCAGCACTCACATCCATACATGACTTCTTGTAAAATGATAGCTTTGACTAGACAGACATTTGTTAGCAAAGTAATGTCTCTGCTGTTTAATAAGCTGTCAAGGTTGGTCATAACTTTTCTTCCAAGAAGCAAGTGTCTTTTAATTTCATGGCTGCAGTCACCATCTGCAGTGATTTTGGAGCCCCCCAAAATAAAGTTTGTGACTGTTTCCATTGTTTCCAATCTATTTGTCATGAAGTGATGGGACCAGATGCCATGATCTTAGTTTTTTTGAATGTTGAGCTTTAAGCCAACTTTTTCACTCTCCTCTTTCACTTTCAACAAGAGGCTCTTTAGTTCTTCACTTTCTGCCATAAGGGTTGTGTCATCTGCATATCTAAGGTTATTGATATTTCTCTTAGCAATCTTGATTTCAGCTTGTGCTTCATCCATCCTGGCATTTTTCATGATGTACTCTGCATATAAGTTAAATAAGCAGGGTGACAATATACAGCTTTGACGTACTCCTTTCCTGATTTGGAACCAGACTGTTGTTCCATGTCCAGTTCTAACTACTGCTTCTTGACCTGCACACAGATTTTTCAGGAGGCAGGTCAGGTGGTCTGATATTCCCATCTCTTTAAGAATTTTCCACAGTTTGTTGTGATCCACACAGTTAAAGGCTATAGTGTTGTCAATAAAGCAGAAGTAGATGTTTTTCTGGAACTCTCTTGCTTTTCTGATGATCCAGCAGATATTTGCAATTTGATCTCTGGTTCCTCTGCCTTTTCCAAATCCAGCTTGAACATCTGGAAGTTCATGGTAAACATACTGTTGAAGCCTGGCTTGGAGAATTTCGAGCATCACTTTGCTAACATGTGAAATGAGTGCAATTGTGCGGTAGTTTGAACATTCTTTGGCATTGCCTTTCTTTGGGATTGGAATGAAAACTGACCTTTTCCAATCCTGCGGCTACTGATGAGTTTTCCAGATTTGCTGGCGAATTGAGTGCAGCACTTTCACAGCATCATCTTTTAGGATTTCAAATAGCTCAACTGGAATTCCATCACCTCCACTAGCTTTATTCGTAGTGATGCTTCATAAGGCCCACTTGACTTTGCATTCCAGGATGTCTGGCTCTAGGTGAGTGATCACACCATTGTGGTTATGTGGGTCATGAAGATGTTCTTTGTATAGTTCTGTGTATTCTTGCCACCTCTTCATAGTATGTTCTGCTTCTGTTAGGTCTGTACAATTTCTGTCCTTTATTGTGCCCGTCTTCACATGAAATGTTCCCTTGGTGTCTCTTTCTTGAAGAGATCTCTAGTCTTTCTCATTCTATTGTTTTCCTCTATTTCTTTGCACTGATCACTGAGGAAGGCTTTCTTATCTCTCATTGCTATTCTTCGGAACTTTGCATCCAAAGGAGTATATTTTTCCTTTTCTCCTTTGCCTTTCACATCTTTTCTTTTAACAGCTATTTGTAAGGCCTCCTCAGACAACCATTTTGCCTTTTTGCATTTGTTTTTCTTGGGGATGGTCTTGATCATTGCCTCCTGTACAATGTCACAAACCTCCGTCCATAGTTCTTCAGGCACTCTGTCTATCAGATCTAATCCCTTGAATCTCTTTGTCACTTCCTTGTATAACTGTAAGGGACAGAATGATCTCTGTTCATTTCCAGGGCAAACCACTAAATATCACAGTAATCCACGTCTGTGCCCCAACCAGGAATGCTGAAGAAACTGAAGTTGAACAAGGTCTTATATGAAGACCTACAAGACTTTCTGGAACTAACACCTTAAAAATATGTCCTTTTCATTACTGGGGACTGGAATGCAAAAGTAGGAATTCAAGAGATACATGGAGTAATGTGCAAGTTTGGCCTTGGGTTGCAAAATGAAGCAGGTCAAAGGCTAACAAAAGAAAGTGCTGGTCATAACAAACACCCTCTTCCAACAACATATGAGAAGACTCTATACATGGACATCACCAGATGGTCAATACAGAAATCAGATTGATTATATTCTTTGCAGCCAAAGACGGAGAAGCTGTATACAGTCAGCAAAAACAAGACTGGGAGCTGACTGTGGCTCAGATCATGAACTCTTTATAGCCAAATTCAGACATAATTCTAGCCTTGTTATTTATTTATCTTGAGCAAGCTTTGGTAGGTCAGATATTTTAAGTTTGTTTACTTCATCTAGGTTGTTAAATTTATTTCTATAAAATTGTTTATAATATTCAGTTATTATCCTTTTAACATCTGTAGAACAATGCTCCTCAACTTTAATTATTATCTTAAGATTTAAAGGAAAAAGAAGTGAAGAAAAGAGCAAGATTTAAAGGAGCCCTTTTAGATTTTTAGCTAATTGGTTCCCTCATAAAATTTTAATTCCACAGATATACTCTATGTCTTTTTATATACTGTAGATAATATGTGCTTTGTACATAAAAAAAGTAAATTTTTTTTGTTCAGTCAGATCAATTTTATCACCCCCATTGAAAATACATACTGTAGAATCTGCAGTGATTTCAATTCTCATTTGTGATGTTAATTCTTTGCATCTGTTTCTCTATCTTTCTTTCCTGATTAGTCTCTCTAGAGATTTAATCTAATTTCTCTTTGCTATTGGCAGGTAATTTTCCTTAAATTTGAAACTTGGGGAAATTTCTAGTCACAAGCAAATTATTTTGGTTTATCATGAATAACAATAGTAATGTAAATTTGCTCTTTTTATTAGCTTTACATTTAATTTTTCATTTTTTTCAGATCTTAAATTTACTCTACATATTATCTTATTTACAGAATTACCTATGTTCCTTCTAGTTTCTCATGTTTACTGTGTTATTAATTGCTTCAGATTCTTATCACTCATTAAATATTGCTGAAAAACCACCCTCATTTATATTCAACTAAGAAACAAACTGTGGAAATGTCTAGTTGGATGGAATATATATTATAGAATAAATATTTTCTATAAGATATAAATATATTTTTATACAAGGAACAGTAGTGTTCTGTTTCCTCTAAGAATCCTCTTATCACCCTATCTTCATCAATAACAGTTTACAAAAACATTATGCCCATCAGGGATCATAGAAAATAATATAATAATTAAAAATAATAGTAACCATTACTTTCATACTGTGCTTTAGAACTTTTAGAGTTGTTAATAACTTCCCCTTTAATTGTCACAAGACATTCTAGGTTAGTGTGATAATATCATACTGCCAAAATACACACACAAGGACTCAAAAGTTTGACCGTGTATATCTACAAAGCCTTTTTTGGTAAGCTTAGAACACACATGAATATAAATACACAAAGCTTAGCATCTATAATCCCAAATGCCTATGTTTGCATATAGACTTTCTTTGTAACTAGGGATTGGTTTTTGTGCTTAGCCCAAAAGACATTTGTAGCTATTTCAGCAAATGATAAATACTAAATATTTCTACTCTTAAAAGTTTTGCAACCATTGCTATAAAGGAGGAAGATAATACAAAACTCTCCCTGTTGTCTAAAGTCCAATTAAAAGCTGATTTTATCATATCCTTCCTCTTGGTTAGAAATTGAAGAAGACTTGCATAACATATCGGATTAAATGGTGAAAAAGTGGCTGAAGTTTGTTTTGACAGGTAGCTCTAAATTTTGCAGAAAATATAAATCTGATCTAAATAAAGGCTCTATTGGAATTTTAGGCCTCCAGGACTAAAGATCTTTATGTCATATCATCATCACAGCACTCCTAAATTTTGAATTTCTTTTCTCAGTAGCATGTCAAATATGGAAGCCAGATCCATGGAATTATACGGTATAAAAAATAAAAAGTAGAGTATAAGAGGAGGCTCTGAAAATCAGTAGTCACTGAAATGTATCATTTCTGTTAAAAATTCTCATGTACTTATGTGAGAAGATATTGGTGTTATTACAGGTGTTGAGGATATGATTTTGGTAAGGGAGGGACAGTGAATAGTCACAATAGAAAATATGCTGGTTGGGAAATTCTAGGCAAGTTATGTAGCCTCTGTACCCAAATTTCACCACCTGCAAAATATAAGGATTAGATTAATTAAAACTAATAATTTGCTAAGAACAGTACCTGGTACATAGTGTTAAGTAAATCAAGCAATCAATAGTTCTTAAAGCTTAGCATTCTCCTAATTTATATATAACTTATAAACCAAGGATTAAGTATTTATTTTAAACAATTTACCAAATCATAAACCAGCAGGGGGATAATGTTTATCTGTATTTCTCTCTGTGAGAAAGAATTTTGATGAAGATTTCCCCAAATATAATAAATGGGCTATAATGCCAACAACTTTCAAATATTGGTGCTAGAAACCTCAAAGACTGATTTCTGAGTTACATTTCATCTCTAGATTTCTAAAAAAAAAAAAAAAATCTGCCTATCATAATCACTTAGGGACCTCGTCTGAAGAAGCAGGTATCATTTTATTCATTTATTTATTTTTTTAATTATTATTTTTTATTATTATTATTATTTTTTTGGTCATACATTGATATGAATCAGCCATAGATTTACATGTATTCCCCATCCCGATCCCCCCTCCCACCTCCCTCTCCACCCGATTCCTCTGGGTCTTCCCAGTGCACCAGGTCTGAGCACTTGTCTCATGCATCCCACCTGGGCTGGTGATCTGTTTCACCATAGATAGTATACATGCTGTTCTTTTGAAATATCCCACCCTCACATTCTCCCACAGAGTTCAAAAGTCTGTTCTGTATTTCTGTGCCTCTTTTTCTGTTTTGCATATAGGGTTATCGTTACCATCTTTCTAAATTCCATATATATGTGTTAGTATGCTGTAATGTTCTTTATCTTTCTGGCTTACTTCACTCTGTATAAGGGGCTCCAGTTTCATCCATCTCATTAGGACTGGTTCAAATGAATTCTTTTTAATGGCTGAGTAATACTCCATGGTGTATATGTACCACAGCTTCCTTATCCATTCATCTGCTGATGGGCATCTAGGTTGCTTCCATGTTCTGGCTATTATAAACAGTGCTGCGATGAACATCGGGGTGCACGTGTCTCTTTCAGATCTGGTTTCCTCAGTGTGTATGCCCAGAAGTGGGATTGCTGGGTCATATGGCAGTTCTATTTCCAGTTTTTTAAGAAATCTCCACACTGTTTTCCATAGCGGCTGTACTAGTTTGCATTCCCACCAACAGTGTAAGAGGGTTCCCTTTTCTCCACACCCTCTCCAGCATTTATTGCTTGTAGACTTTTGGATAGCAGCCATCCTGACTGGCGGGTAATGGTACCTCATTGTGGTTTTGATTTGCATTTCTCTAATAATGAGTGAGGTTGAGCATCTTTTCATGTGTTTGTTAGCCATCTGTATGTCTTCTTTGGAGAAATGTCTGTTTAGTTCTTTGGCCCATTTTTTGATTGGGTCATTTATTTTTCTGGAATTGAGCTGCAGGAGTTGCTTGTATATTTTTGAGATTAATCCTTTGTCTGTTTCTTCATTTGCTATTATTTTCTCCCTATCTGAGGGCTGTCTTTTCACCTTACTTATAGTTTCCTTTGTAGTGCAAAAGCTTTTAAGTTTCATTAGGTCCCATTTGTTTAGTTTTGCTTTTATTTCCAATATTCTGGGAGGTGGGTCATAGAGGATCTTGCTGTGAATTATGTCGGAGAGTGTTTTGCCTATGTTCTCCTCTAGGAGTTTTATAGTTTCTGGTCTTACATTTAGATCTTTAATCCATTTTGAGTTTATTTTTGTGTATGGTGTTAGAAAGTGTTCTAGTTTCATTCTTTTACAAGTGGTTGACCAGTTTTCCCAGCACAAATTGAAAGATAAAAACCATATGATTATCTCAATAGATGCAGAGAAAGCCTTTGACAAAATTCAACACTCATTTATGATTAAAACTCTCCAAAAAGCAGGAATAGAAGGAACATACCTCAACATAATAAAAGCTATATATGACAAACCCACAGCAAGCATCACCCTCAATGGTCAAAAATTGAAAGCATTTCCCCTGAAATCAGGAACAAGACAAGGGTGCCCACTCTCACCACTACTATTCAACATAGTGTTGGAAGTGCTGGCCACAGCAATCAGAGCAGAAAAAGAAGTAAAAGGAATCCAGATAGGAAAAGAAGAAGTGAAACTCTCACTGTTTGCAGATGACATGATCCTCTACATAGAAAACCCTAAAGACTCTACCAGAAAATTACTAGAGCTAATCAATGAATATAGTAAAGTTGCAGGATATAAAACTAACACACAGAAATCCCTTGCATTCCTATACACTAACAATGAAAAAACAGAAAGAGAAATTAAAGAAACAATACCATTCACCATTGCAACAAAAAGAATAAAATACTTAGGAGTATATCTACCTAAAGAAACAAAAGACCTATACATAGAAAACTATAAAACACTGATGAAAGAAATCAAAGAGGACACAAACAGATGGAGAAACATACCGTGTTCATGGATTGGAAGAATCAATATTGTCAAAATGGCTATTCTACCCAAAGCAGTCTATAGATTCAATGCAATCCCTATCAAGCTACCAACGGTATTTTTCACAGAACTAGACCAAAGAATTTCACAATTTGTATGGAAATACAAAAAACCTCGAATAGCCAAAGTAATCTTGAGAAAGAAGAATGGAACTGGAGGAATCAACCTGCCTGACTTCAGACTATACTACAAAGCCACAGTCATCAAGACAGTATGGTACTGGCACAAAGACAGAAATATAGATCAATGGAACAGAATAGAAAGCCCAGAGATAAATCCACGGACCTATGGACACCTTATCTTTGACAAAGGAGGCAAGGATATACAATGGAAAAAAGGCAGGTATCATTTTAAATGTTGCTGGTTGCTGGAAAGTTTTAAATTGTCACATCATTCAAGTGAACTCATTGGCTAGAACTAGAGAATCTGGGAGTTCAGTCATCTATGTTCCCCAAGTAAATGAGAACCCAGTATCTGTAAACAGCATTAGTAAATCACAGGTGCCTGGTGTTTGGACTGTGGAGTATGAGGGAGAATAAAGGAAGGAAGCAGCCGATATGATTAAGTGGAACGATTGCCTTAGTTCTGGATTTGTACAGCCTTCCTGTTCCCAGTCCTACACTCCCTCTGCCCCCGGCCAGCACACACACTCATGTATACTTGATGCAAGGCAAGCATTCTCATTCAATTATCTGTGTTTCTCAGAGAGACAGAAAAAAAGAAAGGCACCAATTTTCAGCATGTATTTGTGCCCCTTTATAAGCCAAAGTTTGTAGAATCTGTGGACTGGAATTATTGTCACAGCAGTTTACCATATGGTATCATCAGTTACTCCTCGATTTATCTAACTGAATCTATAGAATGCTTATTTGTCCTATGGGCCAAGGTATGACTACTCAAGTGTCCAATTGCTTTAGCATTAAAAAAGAAAAAAGAGAAAACAAAGACTAAGATAGAAGTGAAAAGGAAGTAGCTTCACTGAATCGAGCTTTTTAAAAAAGGAAGGTTCTATGAATCTATCAGCCTCATTTCCCACTATGTGTCTTCTCATGAAACCTCATACCTCATCAAGAACCCTAATGTCTCTGATTGGGATGCATGTGGCCCTCTGATGAAGTTGTGCATGTTTCAGACAACTCAGGTATTTTACTTTGTTTCAGTTGTGTAAAATCTTCATGGAAGAGAGAAGGAATTTCTCACCTGTCTAGGATCCTACATTCACACAGGGCCAGGACCTAATTACAAACACACTTTGGGGACATATAACAATGGATTGGTCACTATTGCATAAGCACAGATGTGCTGCTTTATCTGAAATGTTGCCCTTGGTAACAAAGACATTTTTTTTTTCCCAAGCATCTTTCATGAAAACAACTATTGGAGGCAGAATTGGTCCTATTTAATTAACTTCTTACTTCCAACCCTCAGGCACAGAAGAAAATAATGAAAAATCACCATGAAACAGTTGGTGACCACCTACTGACTTTTTTTTTTTTGCAATATTTCTAAATGTTTTGTTTCCATGTAAGAGCATTTTTTTCTCATTAGCATTTTAGCTATCAGAGAAATTCAATTCTATTAAAATAAAGGAAGAAATAGAAAAAACATACATTGTTTACTTTTTTATTGAATAGTCAACTTACATTTATTTTTATGCTTCCCATTCACTATATTTCTGTTGATTCAGTGTCTATGTTTCCTATTTTTTTATAACATTCTGAATTCTGCTCTACTTCACTTAGTTTTCATGAATTTATCTTTCCTCTCCAAATACTGACAGTGTATCATTAACAAAAGGCAGCAGAATGAAGAAAGTTGGTATTTTTACCTCTTAACATCAGAAAGCTACTTATATTCAGTTTACTTATATTTGCCCCTTTTTCATTATTTATCCAATGGAATTTGAGCAGAAGACTAGTATTTAATGAGACTCAATATTTAACCATGAAAACTGATTTTGAAAATGTTTATATTGGAATAATACATAATGCTATGGTTTCATGACAATATTGGTATAGCAAAATATAATGTCATTGTTGTTTTTGTTTGTTGATCACTCTGATACACTGATAATCATACAATGACCCTGGCAAAGTCTGTCTTTTCATCTTCCCACTCTCTCTTTGCTGCAGAAATTGTGATTAATAACAAGAGATGTGGATCAACACTTTAAATAATTGTAAGCAATTAACCTTCTATTGGCACTAGTTATTACTTTGAATTTGTAGTTTTTGTAAAATAGAAACATTTCACAATAAATATTTCACAGAAACCTAAAATACTTGAATTTTTTTCCCCTACAAATTCTTCTAACTGTTGGTACTTCATGTTGGTATCTAAAAATAATAAACAAACTATATCTTCATGTGTTATATAAAGCCTAAAGACAAAAGTGATATAAAAATAAACCAGCCTTTCAAAGCATGAGAATTGTCATGTATGTGCTATATATGGGGACAGATATCCACAATTTTTCATAGATGGGAGCTAATTTACTATTTCCTTGTGTTTCAAAACTTGGAGTAAGAAGCAGATCATTTAAGATGATTGTACATGAAGTTCCCCATGGTAGTGATATAAAATGAGGGAAGGCTGAGGAGAAAGGGAATAAAATTAAGGCGGCCACACAGAAACTTATCAAAAGATTCACTAAAGGTTAATACAGTTAATTTCAAAATATGAATATAATTCTGAGAATTAAGGTGCCAAGAGGCAGTATCAATAGTTTTGGGAAAAATTCTGTATATGAAAATACTACTACCAACTGTAGATACAGAATACAGTTGTAAGCATGATATTAAAGAAAATTTGTTTTTATTATATCAACTAAAATTGATTGTGCTGTTTCATGAATCTATGGCTTTTTATAATTTATCCCAGTGGCTAGATTCTATCCCCTGATTTATGCACAAAAAGAACTTACATTCAACAGGAACTTATATCCACCTTCAAAATCAGTTCATATATGAATCCTTCTTTGGAACTTCCCTGAGCCCAGGTTAGAATTGATTTCTCCCTAAGTTATACTCTCACTGAATTGCACTTACTTGTCTACATCTCTTGCTTGTCAAGCAGTGAACTTTTACTTGAGAGCAAGGACTTTTTCCATTTTCTTTGAATATATATTGCTGATCCTGGTAGATACTAGTTATGATGTACATGTGTTCTAAACAAATAATTTATATTATTTTAGTCATTATAATTCACTGTAACTTCTTTCTAGTAGGAAATAACAATCAAGACCAATTGTTTCCTTTTAATTCTTCTAAGTTTAAGAAGCTAAAAGCAATATTTTGTGTATTGTGTTGCCAGGAGGACATACATCCAAGTCATTTAAGACACTTTGACAAGACATGGAATAAGAGGATTGGTGGTGAACAGATCACATAAAGTTAATGAAAAAAGAAAATGAGGAGGAAAACAATAGCACAAACCTCTACCCAACTGTAGATGTCTAGTTCTATGTGGAAGAAGATAATTAGAATAAGTAAAGGAAATGGCAGACTTCGTTAAAGTTTTGCACAACAAAGAAAAATCTATTGTTTTTGAAAGACCAGAAAGAAATATTTGGATTCCTACTCAATCTGCTTCCTACTATAAGTGTGATTGCTGACAAAACTAGGACACTCTCTCAGTGACTTTTTCTTGGTAAGCTTTTTAGACACTGCTTTTTACCAACTAACCCACTATCATCACTGCTCTATAATTATTTCTCCCAATAGTCTGTGAGTTACTTGAAGTCAGCACCTTGATTTTATCTTTACTTTTGCTTGTCAGAAAATCACAATTTATTTGAATAAGTATATAGAATTTTGATCATTTTTAGATAAATACTTTTATTTGTATCAGCTAAATGGGACCTGGCTCTATTTACATGAAAATTTATGTAGAGAATTATAATGCTAAAAAATTCTATTGGTTTCAGTGTAAGAGTATCCAGCGGTAATGCAATAATGAGAAAAACAGAAAACCTACTTGTTAGATACTGGGAAAGTTCTGGAAATATTTATAAAAACTGTTGCAATCTTTTAAGAACTCATCTTCAGGAAATAAGTAAAATAAGAAATACAGGGAAAAGGCTATGTTCTCAAAGACGTTCATCGAAAAATTAATAGTGGAAGTTGTAAACAAATTAATTTTCAAAAAAATGATCAATTATTCCACGTTAATGCAATGAGATATTTATACAGTCATTAAAATGATACTTATAAAGATTTCACAGACACATAGGAGTTATTGCATAATTTAAAAGAAAAAATTAAACTGATAATTGCAAATGTTATCTGATTGCAATTATGATAAATATATATGCACTAAATGGAAAAATGAAATATTACAGTAATGTTGTTAGGATGGTAGGATTATGATTGTTTTTAATTTTTAAAAATTATCTTTAATGTTATAGTATTAAAAATAACGTCAAGAGAGAAAATTTGAGGGTTTTTTTCCCTTCTTGGGACTTAAGTTGATTCAAAATGACTTTAAAGGACAAAAAGCAGTTCTTATAAAAATGCGTGAGGGGCTTCCCTGGTGGTTCAGAGGTGAAGAATCTACCTACCGATGCAGAATAGACATGGGTTCGATCCCTGAGCCAGGAGGATCCCACATGCCTCGGAGCAACTAAGCCCATGATCCACAACTACTGAGCCTGAGCGCTAGAATCCGAGAGCCGCCGCTACTGAAGCCACATGCCCTAGAGTCCAGGCTCCACGAGAGAAGCCACGGCAGGGAGGAGCCCACGCACTACAACTAGAGAGTAGCCCCCACTCGCAGCAACCAGAGAAAAAGCTCAGGCAGCAACAAAGATTCAGCACAGCCAAAACTAAATAAATACATAAAGTTATATCAAAGATAAACTCATGATGTAACTCATGTATTCAACATTTCTTAAATATTTGCTAGAAATTACTGTATCCCTTGAACATTTCTATTTTTTTGTACTAGCAATGTCCAAATATAACATAAATCTAACGGTTTTGTAGGTCAGAAGTTCAATACCTCAATATCTCAATACCTCAGCTCAGCATTATCAGGGCTTCAGAAAAATCAATGATATATGAATATTGTCAATGGCCAATTGAAATATGTTGCGGTGGCAGTGACCATAACAGGCAGCTGCTGTCATCATCAATGACATTTTTAACAGAGTTGCCAAGGACTGAAACAGCTTGAAGATTTAAGTGCATTGGTCTCTGAAAAAAGTGCTTCACAATGAAGGCTTATGGCAAGGTCAGGGTTAAGTAGCAAGTGCTTGGCAGTTATAAATTGTAAATACTGAGGCAGGTCCTAATGGACTAGATTGTAACATTAAAAACCGAGTGAAAATGGCAATTTGGGAATTTGGTAGAGCAGAGACTGGCGAATGCAGTAAAGGACACTCACTCATCTAAAAGCAGCTCTCTGGTGTCAAAGACGTGTTTCACCTTCAAGGTCATTCCAACACTAGTATTTTCCCCTGAAAATACCTTCTATAAATGTGGAGGAATTTGCCATTTCTGTAAGCCAGTCAAAACTCCAAGCAGAAACCAAATTGTTTTTCATCTTTAAATGATTTTTCATAGTCATGCAAAAAAATAAATGTTTGGAAAATTCTACAAGGTAAGATGAAAAAATAAACTAAATGTGAAAGATAAGGTTACAGTATTTGAACTCTACCTCTAAACTGGGTTCCAAAGTATAGGGAATGAATAATTTATTAGTCTCTATTTTATCAATTTCCTCTACTTAGGCGGAAACAAGGCACATGGGTCGTTATGGTGGTGGTGGTGATTGTGGGTGTCTACATGTGTCTGTTTATACCTGCACATCTTGGCTTTAACAGGCAGGATCTATCTAGACAAAAGAGGGGCCCACATTACTCTTTTTGCTTTTAAAACATCCAGATTATTTTTCCTAGCTGCCAGGATCACACTCCCTTACATTTACAACAAACGTTCAATCCCTCAGCCCCTCACCAAAACAACCCCTCCCTTGCTTTTCACATCACCTGCTGTAGTAATTGCTGGCACAGTCATGCTATCATTTATTAGGGAGAAACCTGGGGTTGTGCCCATGGAAAGGAAATTTTAAATGTGATAAAAGGGATCGATTAGAATTCTCTAAGTATCCTGGAAGGTAAGGCATTTGGAAAAACATTGTACCCAAATCATCGTGGGCATCAACCTAATTATAAAGACATGGAGGGCCTGGGGCAGCGGCAAGCTGCCTGCTCAAGAGCAGGAGTCTTCTGCTGTGAGCAGCCCTGTGTGGTCTCACAGGTCAACAAGGAGGATGAAAAAAAGAAACGTGGGAATCTGCAGAAAGAGTGAGGTCTGGTACTTTGAACACTAAGAGTAAGGATAAAGACTTACATGGCAACCAAATGCATTTTCTCTGCTGAACTACCTCTTTTCATCCTGACTGGTGCCTACTGTCTTAATTAGGTACCTCACTCCATACTGAAAAGATGGCACAGCAGTGCGGCTTCATGTTTATATATTCTGCTCGGTCCCCTTTGGGTAGTAAGAGCTGTTTTCGATACTAAAACTGATTTGTATCTTTTCTTCTTAACCTTGGCTTTACAATCTGCTAGATGTCTGCAGTGGTACTCACCTCAGCAGAGGGGCCATACCTCACTAGCCAGACAAGTCTTTACATATGCCGTACCAGGAATAAAAACAATTGGGATTTAGCTCTCTCATAGTAACCCTATAAAACTTGACAGCCAGATGGCCAAGTACAGTCAGATGACTGCAGCTAAACACAACAGGACAAAATGCGTGCATGTGTGTGTGTGTGTGTGTGTGTGTGTGAGACTCTTTCATTTAAATTTTAAAATGCAGCTGGAAAACCCCCTGGAAACCTGTGAAAACACTGCATGGCAAAATCTTCCCAACTTGTAATAAGATCAACATTCGCAGACAGTTCTTAGGTAAGAAAAAGAAGGAAATGAATTTGTTTTTTGATGCACACTTGTTCTGGTCTGAAATATCTTGAAATATACTTAACAGCTCTGGCTATCTTTGGCTTCAGGTCACTCTTATCTTAATCCCTCATGCCATTCAGTGTTTTGCAAGGGAAAGCATTCATACTCTCAGATTGCATTAGAGAATGCCAGGTTTCTAATGTGTGTACAGTACAACATTTCCCCCTTGACTTTTGCAGATCGCATCACCTTTTAGAGTTGACAGTAATTTGCAGGAAACAGGAGAGAGATTGGGCTTAATGTTCATAAGGAATGAATGTATATGCCAGTTTAAAGTTATCCAAATACTTTCAAAGTGAGCCACTCTCTTTCTTGACAGGTGTTAGACATGTTATCATGAGAAAGCTAGAAGGGCTACAAACATCAGTTAAGCCTCAACTAATCATTTTTATAAGAGCTAAATTGTAACGACAGAAAACAAAAGAGGGCTAAATATAATGGCAGACAATATTATGTTGTATCTCTGTGTGTTTCAGAATTTTATTCATTCAAAGTAATTCACAGGTTCCCAAGCTTTTAGTACAATCCACTTTAGGCACTGATAGACAAGGATAAATCCATCTTTCACAATAAACTTCATAGGTGTTTTAAATTAATGCTTTAAAATGACTTGAATGTTTTAAAGTACTGCCTAGTGATTAGATGTTGTGTTTATGTGTTTTGAAGGCGATATTTATACATTTTTATCTGGTAGTAGGAACTAGGAGCAAAAATAAATTGGCCCTGGTGGGAAAGGAATAATAAGATGAAAGTTAACTTTCAGTTCTGGTAGGAGAGAGGATATAGAATAGCAAATTGGTCCAATGGGAGTGTCCATGAATGACTTGGTTGATTATAGTAGAACCTGCTATCACCCTTGGCAAAGACTATCTTAGAATCCCTGTTTTCTCTTTGAATGAATTTGAAGAAATTTTTCCTTTCATTTGGGTACTTATTTACAATGTACCTGAATAAATTCGTGAGAAACTAAGAGAAGGCAAAATTCTCTGGTTTTGATGGTGGTGACTCACTCACTGTTAAGCCATCCTATAGCTGCATGGATCTGCCGTGGTGTCATGATGGTCAACATTTTATCTACACTTGTGTCACTAGCATGACTCATATATGTTGACTTCATGAATGCTTACTGTTATGGGCAGTAAAGTATAGAGATCATGAGTGCAAATTTAGGGCCAGATTTTTCTGGTCCCAATTCTAATAATCCTGCTAATTACTAGCTGCGTGACCTTGAGACAATTATTCAGTCTCTGTTTGTCTCATGTTTCTTGACTTAAAGGAACTATGTTAATTGTATCTACTTTAGGGTTGTGAGGATCCTATTGTAATTTATAAAATCAGCACGTAATAATAACTATGTATCTGTTACTTGTCATTCCTCTTCAAATGGCCTGGTAGATTTTATTTACAAATTGCTGATAGATTTTATTTATTTACAAATAGCATCTATGAAAGAAGCAAAATCTTTAGACAATGACGAAAGAAAAATCTGGAGTGGAGCTTGACTCCCTAGGCTCAAGAGTTGATTCCATTTAGCTTTGTACTGTATCAACCTCCTCTGCAATACCGTTTAATTTGCCAGATCACGAAAAAATATTCATTACTCTTTTAAAAAATGTAGATCTATTTAGAGATTGCTTTTTTCTTAGGAAAAAAGAAGTAAAAATTTTATGTACTTACATAAAAGTTGTATTTCAATTTTAAATACAGTATTACTATGCACACATATACATCAGAGTTCAGTGAGGTGTTATTTTGCACCTAAACTGGAATTTGACATTGGTGCTAATCTTTGTCCAAAAATGTTACAGGAACATGGATGAGTATAGATAAGGAGCAAGTATAGTAATATTTGTTTACATCAGAAATCTATTTTTTTTTTGCAGAAAATAACTCAAAATTTTGAAAATATCTCTTGGTTACACTCATTTCAGGATTTCTTTTAAAATTCAATGTTAGCAGTAAATGATCTAGAACCATAACCAAATTAGTTTTTCAACCAAAGAAGCATGAGTAGAAATACAGGAGTTTTAGAGATTCAGGAGGAAAAGAACAGGGAATAATTGTAAGAAATAAGATAACCAATCAAAGTAACTGACCATTTGCTGTTGTATCTGCTAATGCTTATGGTGGAAACTGACTTAAAAATATACAGAGATAGAATAACTAAGATGGTAAGAAGTAGATTTCTGGGACGTGGAAAAGAAAACATGAGGAAACAAAAGAAAAAATGAATAAGACACTCATAATAATCCATGATCGCTGCTAATAAAGAATAATTCAAGTTAATTAGATATCCCAAGGTGCCACTGTTATTGATGTTTAGTTGCTCAGTTGTGTCCAACTCTTTGTAACTCAATGGACTGTATCCCACCAGGCTCCTTTGTCCATGGAATTTCCCAGGCAAGAATATTGGAGTGGGTTTCCATTTCCTTACTGTCTGAGCCACCAGGGCCATTTCCTTCTTTATGAGATCTTCCTCACCCAGGGATCAAACTCAAAGTCTCCTGTGTCTCCTGCATTGCAGGCGGAGTCTTTACCACTGAACCACCAGGGAAGCCAGCAGTGGTAAAGACTCTGCCTGCCAATGCAGAAAGGCAAAAGACTCCTGTTCAGTCCTCAGGTGCGCACACATGCATATGCACATGCGCACACACACACACACTAAAAGGTGTGCAAGCAAAATAAAACTTAAGCTTTTTCATCACTAACTTGCCAGTTAAGGCTTGTAAAATGGTGAGATACTGAATAATTGCAAGAAGATCTTGAATTATCCTTAGGAATCATTAACTTTTTCCTCTTTCCTGCTCTCTCTCTTTCCTTTCCTTCCTTCTCTCCCTTCCTTTCTACCTTTCTTATCTTCTCCCTTCTTCCCTTCCTCCCTCCATCCCTTCCTCCTTCCTTCCTTCCTCCTTTCCTTCATCCCTTACCCTCCCCTTTGCTTTTCCCAAAGAGTAGAGGGAAGCATCTTGAGATAATAGGATGTTACTAAATACACTATAGATTTCCAGAACCTACAATCATTGGAAGTTTCACAAGTTTTTGTAGATATTAAGTCTGCTAAAGACATTTTTTCCATGTAAAAGTCATCAGGAATCTGATGAGACTAGAAAGTTTTTATTGTGAATCATACAGCAAGAAGTCGTCTTTTATAACCACTGAAAAATAAATATGAAAAAGTGGGAGGAAATCTCAAGGGGGGTTTCTGATTTATAAAGAGGGATGTTGAACTTCAAATGCTTAAAATAATATACAATTCTGCAAGTATCTCTTAAGTCATTTAAAATTTTTGTTTTAGATCTTTTGCACTGTAATTCTCTTCAACTCAGGCCTTCCTAAGGCTGCTTATTCATTTTATTCACATTAAATCAAATATCATCTCTTCTCACAATATTTTCTGGCCTTACAACCTCAGGGTGTATAACCCATCTATTCCAAACTCAAAAATAGAGAAATTCTGATTTTGCCCTTGATTTTTCTTGTTAATATGACCCCTCAAATAATAGAACTAAAAATTTTAAAGCAAATTAAAATTAGATTGAACAGGATAGTCTGTGTGTTTTCTTTCCATATGTTTAAAAAGTGGGCCAGTTTTATTTTTTAACTGGTATAAATATTTTAGAAAGAAAAAGGTAAGAGAAAATGAAAGAATAATATTAATTTCACATTATCCCTAGCTTAAAAATGAGAAATACTCCAGTGGATTTAACCCCATAATATGCTAAAAAGCTTCCCCTTCCTAATGTCACATCGGTGAATGTAAAAATGAAAGCAGAAACAATGACACTTTTTAAACATGGGAAGATAACACAGTGTCACTTCATTTTGGGTTGATAGCTGAAATTATTTGTTTTACATTGCATAATAACATAAGAAAACTCACAACAATCCTTATACATGTATGTTTTATATACACATGTACATACTCTATTCATCTTACACAAGCAACTCTGTTTTAGTCATAAAAAGTCTGCTATGTGATTTGAAGATATCAGAGATAATGGTCAGCTTGGAATATAATTTTGTTATGCTTTTATGCCAAGAGAAAAGAAATGAGGTTTTTAGTTGAGGTTACAATATACTGAAGTCATTTTTTAGTTAAGTGCCAGGAAGCAGTAGAATTTCTTCTTATGTTTTGAATGTTTTCTTTAACAGGCTGTCCATAATATTAAATCCTGGGTTTGAGGGACCACAATGCTAAGTGCCTAGAATATGCTCAATGATGGAATGAGTTTCCTGTGTGGAATAAATAATGTTTGATTAAATCCATTTTTTGCTTACAGAATAAAATATTGTGTCTGACAAAATTAAATTTCCTCCATAGCCCATGCATTAGCATAATGCGGATTTTCCAAGCTGCCTTTATACATGATAAGGTAAGCTATAATGAATGAAAGTAAGTTCAACTTATTTCAATAGCAATTCTCCAGTGCTTTTCAGAAGTTTTGATGGCAGATCAATTCTACGCAGCTTAAAAAAAATGTTGATGATGACCAAGTAGGCTGTTACGACATATTCTATAAGATGAAAAAGTGGCCACAGAAAACTGAAAGATATCCAAAAGATTTTTACTTTACTCCATTTTATCATATCTGTAAGGACACCAAGATATTACGTTGTTATTTCCTCTAAGATAGGACCCATGGAGAAATATGTTATTAATGCAAATCAATCAAGGTCTACATTTTTAGTAAAAAAAGAAAAAAAAGGACAGGTGGATGGATCTCTAGGTAATGTGGGAAATAATCTTATCACAAATTTAGTTTCATAATAAATTGTAAGAGTCACAGTAAAACAAAGTTGAATGTCAATGTTTTCACCATATTTTAATCATACTCAGTAGTGTATCTAGTTCTTGAGAATTTATATTTAAAAATTAGGTTTATTGAAGTTTAATACATATGGAGTAAAATTCATTGTTCTGTGTTAATTTTAACTTTGACAAACGATCACAGTAGTGTTATGACTACAGCATTAAAGATGCAGAACATTCTTATCATCCCCCAAATATCGCTTTGAAGTCAATGCCTTCCAGAATGCCACAGAAACATAATTACAGAGTATTCAGCTTTCTGAGTTTAGTTTCTTACACTTACTACAATGCAGTTGATAGACATCATGTAGTTGCATGTATCAGTAGTTCATAGCCTTTGGTGTTGAGGTGAGTTGTAGTCCATTGTATGGATACACCACAATTTGTTAATCCATTCACTAGTCAGTAAACAACCGGGGTGCTTCAAATTTGGGACAATTATGAAGCTGCTTTGCATGGAGGACTTTTTTTGACACAATTTTATTTCTCTTGCATAAATACCTAGATATTGAGCTTTGGGGTTGCACAGTGAAAGTGAAAGTCACTCAGTTGTGTTCAACTCTTTGTCACCTCACGGACTATAGCCTGCCAGGCTCCTCTGTCCATGGGATTCTCCAGGAAAGAATACTGGAGTGGGTTGCCATTCCCTTCTCCAGGAGATCTTCCAGACCCAGGGATCAAATCCAAGTTTCCCACATTGAGGCAAACTGTTCATCATCTGAGCCACCAGGGTTGTATAGTAAGCATATCTTTTACTTTTTAAAAACTGTCAAACTATTATGCAAATTGGCTATATATATCATTTTGTATTCCCACTAACAATGCATATGAATTCCAGTTGCTCTATTTTCTCATCATCATTGATATTTACAGATTTTATTATTATTATTTTAGTCATTCAATAATATCTCATTGTGATTTTAGTTTTCACTTCCCTAATGACATGATAAGTATCTTTTTATGTGTTTATTTATTTCTGTTTATGTTTATTTGAAGCATCTGTTAACATTTTTAAATCTGCTCTATTTTGTCATATGTCTTCTTGTTGAGATTTAGCAATTCTTTATGGAGAAGGAAATGGCAACCCACTCCAGTATTCTTGCCTAGAGAATCCTGTGAACAGAGGAGCCTGGTGGACTACTGTCCACAGAGTCGCACAGAGTCGGACACGACTGAAGCGACAGCAGGCATGCATGCACTGGAGAGGAAATGGCAACCCACCCCAGTGTTCTTGCCTGGAGAATCCCAGGGGCAGAGGAGCCTGGTGGGCTGCCATCTCTGGGGTCGCACAGAGTCGGACACGACTACAGCGACTTAGCAGCAGCAGCAGCAGCAGCAATTCTTTATGTATTCTTGGATACCAATTACATGTTTTGCAAACATTTTTTTCCTGGTCTGGGATTTGTCTCTTCATTTTCTTAGCAGTTATCTTTCAAAGATCCTAACTATTTATTTTGATAAGTCCAATTTATCATTCTTTTTTCACAATGTTTCCTACTTTTTATCTTACACCTAAGCAATTTTTGTCTAAATGCAGGTGACAAAGATTTTCTATGCTTTCTTCTAGAACTTTTACAGCCTATACTTAGGTCTATAATTCATCTAATTTTTTGCATATGGTACAGGGTATAGATTATGATTCACATGGCCATAAGTGTTCCAGGATTCTGCCCAGGGATTGTCAGTGCCTCAACAAATGCAGAGGCCATGAAGAAATCAAAGTATTTTTAAAAGATGCAAAAATGTTACATGATGTATAAAATTCTCATCAAATGGCTACAAAATGACAAAATTCAGATAATTGTATAAATGATGCATGAGGAATTAGAAATGTTCTGTTAACATAATATCTTATTTCTCATTTTTTGTTAATTTTATTTTGAGTCCTAGTTATATTCACTTGGCAGAAATACTTCAGGTCAAAATTTCAGAACTGGATGTCAGGGAACTGAGTTCACAATTTGCACTGTTATTGACACAAACTGTCAGAGTGGTGATAGAAATTTCAAATCATGGTTCTGCCTGTTGGATTTTCAGTCAAGACACCTCTGAAACACAAAGTGGGCCCAGTATGAAATTACCTCACTGGATTGTTTGACTGCTTCAGTGAGAGCATGTAAATGAAAGTGCTTATAAGCTCTATTAAAGACAATATAGATGTTATTTATTTTATAGAATTTCTTATGTTGTTTTCTAAGGACAATATAGATGTTATTTATTTTATAGAATTTCTTATGTTGTTTTCCTAATTTCAAAAGTAATTCATGCAAATTTTAGAATTAAAAAAAGAAGTACCTAAATGTTTATTATCCAGAGGTAATTTGTGTTTACTTTTTATGTATACTCTTCCAGTATTTTCCTAAGTATTTACATAAATATGTATATTTCTCATAATAGAATATGATCTCATTTGTTTAATAAAGGCAAACATATTTATATATGTGCACATGTGTATAAAGTTGTGCTTGATATTAATGCATTATATTGCTTATTTGCTTTTATAATTTACAATTTTTAGTTGCTAGTACTCCTGTATATGAAAAATCCAAATAATGTAAATTCATAAAAATCCAAATGTTATAAGCTCTTTAGTCCAGCAGACTCCAAATATGTGTTTTTTCCTTAGTAGTAAAATTGATTTAGGGAATATTTTGATTACTCTTCCAACCACCAATGGTGGTTAGAATTTCTAAACCACAATGTAGTTAGAATTTCTAACTAAACCAGAAGTTTACATCACTTCAATAAAAATATTCTGTGTGAGATGGACTTTATTCTCTGCTTTAGAAATAACTCCGGTGTCTTAAGTGTGGCTTCATAACTGACTGGCCTTTGCAGTGGAAAGAAGACAGGAATTCCCATGGCTACAGGTTATCTACAACCTGTTCATAACATGTTTCCAATGCATTTTGCCAACAGAAAAAGACTAATGCTTGGTCCAGATTAATGTAGATGGTTACATTTCCTAATGGAGATAAAGAGCTACTTTTATTCAGGTGGAACATTCAGAATGCTGAAAATTTTCATTATCTTTTAGTTGATTATTTATCACATAGATACTTGTAAGTCAGACTCAAAGAATTTTAAATTTTTACACTGAGATGACAATGTTGAAAAAGGGTCTAATATTTTAATTTACCATCCTAAGTCTGCTAATAACATCTTTTTCTTTTAAAATTCTGCTCAACACAAAAAGTTCTCAATAGAATATGATCTTATTTGTTTACTAAAAGCAAATATATGTATGTATATGTATATATAAATATAGAAGGAAATGGCAACCCACTCCAGTGTTCTTGCCTGGGAAATTCCATGGACACAGGAGCCTGGTGGGGGTCACAAAGACTCAGACACAACTTAGTGACTAATCGATAACAACAACATAATTACTGTAAAATTGCAATATGGGTTGTAAAATTATTGTATGGGTGAACTGTGCATTATGGTGAATTAAGAAAACCATAGAACAGATTTGGGATCAACGACTATCAAAATCATTTACAATATCTTTTTCTAAATTATGGACCTAATTGAAATTTTTAAAATAAACATTTGTCTTCTGACTCACTATAAAATTGTGCTTCAGTGACTGCTGAATTTCAATTTGCTAGTCTTTCAAATAAATAGGTATTAACATCACATTTATCAGGAATAAATACAAGAGGTATGAAATGAGAAAAAGCATTCAATTATGTGCTTAATTTTAGTTATTTACCAATGGTACTTTTTTTTATCATAAAGTTGTTTCAACAATTGGTAATGGAATTATTTAAAAGAGTTAGAGATGGAACCCAAGGACAACTAATAAAATTAGAATAATCCAAAAAATTTCTTTAGTGAGATAATCATATTTTGTGTTTTATATAAATATTAATAAATTATAAATATTAAATTTACAACCATTAAATTATAAATAATAAATATTGATTAGTTATTTTTTACTCAAATTTGCCTTTTTCTAAAGAAAATTACCGTTTTTTTTACCATCACTATCTGGAAAGCATTCTTTTTATGAAAGGGAGAGTACAATTACTGGGGATATGAGAGTGCAGTTACTGTGGCTACCTGTGACTAGTTCAGAATGATTCGTGAATTAAAGCTAAAAAATTAGAAGACCATTTACTCAGTCAAAGCTCTGATGAAGGAAGAGGAATATACTCAAGCACCAAAACAGATGATAAGGCTACAGCCATTGGAAAGCTGACTCAATGAAGCAGGTGGCTGGACACAAGCTTTGTATATTGGGGATATATCTGTGTATGAATTCATTCTTTCATTCATTTGTTTATGTATGTTCTACAAGTATTTACCAGGGTCTGCATCTGGTCCATACATAGAAATGTGTTTAGCGCTAGAAATTCAGAAATAAATAAAACCCAGCCCAAGACTTCAGAAGTCTCACAATGTAGTTTGGGATACAGTAAGTGCAGGGATAAAAATAAGACAGCTATTATGGAAGCTGCAAGGTGTGAATCTCCATTCGTTTTAAATATCAGACTTCCTAGTTCTAATAGAAAATTACACATATGCATTTGTGTCTATTCTTGTAATATACATGTCTCATTACCTATAGCAGAATGCTTATGCCTTTAACTATCATATGTTTTTGAATTTTGAGAACACAAGATTCCAGCTATTTCATTCCGTTTGCCTATAGTTAGATAGAGCCATTCAGGGACAAGGACTCAAGATGGCAAGATTTCACTGGAAAGCCAGTGAGAGAAGGCTTAATAAAAGATCTTAAATCAAGACTGTATTTAGTAGAAATCATATTCTTCTCAATATGGCTTTAACATTAAGGAGAGGAGAAGGTTGTGGTTTTTTATTACCATAATGGTCATGACATTGAAAAAATTAGGAAGAAGTATGAAATAGTATAATCTTAACCCTAAAATGATTTCACTTTATCTTTCACCCACTCTTTACACAAATATAATTACCCAAATTATTTTAAATGTATGAAAAAGTATGAAAGAAAAATACCATTCAGAAATTAATAAATTTAAAATTAAGGTATAGCATAATTTGAGCAAATGTTATTTATGGGGAAAACAATTACAGGGATTCAGAGATGTCCAGGGAACAAAAGGAGAAGAAAAGAAGCCTTGGTCAGCTCCAGTCCTTGGAGGAAGTTTAGTGCAATAAACATATGTTTAGTACCTACTCTGAATCTGTCATATCTTTTTTTTTTTAGATATGAGAGACATAAACGTATGTATACAAATCTAGACACCTTAAGGAGATGTCAAAGGAACAGAGAAAATGAGAAGACAGGCATATATATTTGGGAAAAAGTAAAAGGGATAGATGAGATTAAGGATCATAGAATCAAGAGAATGAAAAGGGAAATTAATAATTAGTATCTAATAATTTAGAAAAGGACTAGATAATTTTGCAAAGTTTTATACAGCTTGTTAAGAATAATACCTATACTTCTTCTAAAATGACATATGTCAACTCTAAAGGCTTTGTGAAAGTGAAAGTGAAAGTTGCTCAGTCATGTCCGACTCTTTGCGACCCCATGGACTATACAGTCCATGGAGTTCTCTATGCCAGAATACTGGAGTGGTTAGCCTTTCCCTTCTCTAGGGGATCTTCCCAATCCAGGGTTCAAACCCAGGTCTCCTACATTGCAGGCAGATTCTTTACCAGCTGAGCCACAAGGGAAGCCCTAAAGGCTTTAAATAATACTAAAATAAATTTCCAAAATCACACAACCCATCAAAAGTAATATTTAATAATAATCTTCCCAGAAAATTGGGTATTTGTGTGGAAAAATAGTTACAGCTTTAGAAAATAAAATTACACTATTACTGACATTTTTCAAATAAAAATAGATTTCCTTTTTTAAGTATTTCAACAAGGAAAAGGAAAAAGTTTACTGGAAAAAATGCTGTACTGTGGATTTATTTTCATGAATAGAAATACTAAATACTCCCAAATTAGAGAAATTTAAAAGAAAATAGCTTCTTCTCTAAAATGAAGAAAATAATATTTTAAAAATTAATAATTTTCCTCTAAATTTTAAGTATATCTTTCCATACTAGACAATTTCTATTTTCTGTTCTACATGATTAGGGCATTAGCATACTTATTTTCTAAATTCCACTTTTGCTAGAATTTCATTTATGTTACTGATTTTATAATGCCTGAAATCCCAAAATTGTATTCATGTCTTTTGCCATAATTCATCTAGTTTTTTCCTTGTTTCATATTTAAAGAAACCAATACTCACCACAACATTGCTTGTTCCTTCTTGAGTTTTTCATTCTTATTAATTATTAACTTGGTTTTTAGATAGTCGGACATGACTGAGCAACTTCACTTTCCTGTGTATTTTATATGATGAATCATTACATGTTTAAGAATATTATCTACCATCTTGAAGAATATTTTCAATAGGTATAAAATCACGGGATCACCAGCTACATCAAAACACTGCATATTATTTTCTACTTACATTTGCTACTGAATGCTAGTGTAAAGAAATTTAGAACAATTTTTCTTCTTATAACTAACTTTTAAAAATCTACTTTTTCTCATTAATGAAGTTGATTTATTATATTAAGATATGCTTTATTATAAGCTTTAGTGTTTATTTTCCTTTCTTTAGGCCAAGAAGACTTCCTTTCCAAGGGATACTTCACATTTTTTTTTTTTTCTTCTGTTTCACATTTTCTATTGAGGCACGATTGTATAAATATTGGATTTCCTCTTTTTTATTTCCCACATTTATCATCTTCTCTAAAATAGATTACTTTCATTTACTTTTCTATTTGTTTAGCATGATTTTCTTCAACATATTCATCTTTATCTTGGTTTCTATGCATGTGTATATGTTTGTGTATTTGTTTATATGTGGTAGTTGGGAAAAATAGTAATGGGTAGAGTGTATTTGGAGTACAGCTTAGCTATAAGAGAGGATATTTTATTTTCTTACCCTCAGGATACATCTTTCCTCAGTTGGGATGTATTACCAAAAAAAAAAAAATTGACAAATTTTTTATGTTATAACCTTGCCAATGCTTCACATTATCTCTGTCTTTTACCCTCTTCACCTCTACCATTTCTTCTGGCTGAGAGGCTGGGACAGAGACAATAGAAATGACTTAATGGCATGACTATTTTCTTACCTTCTCCTTTGCCATTCTGCTGTTGATCTGTCTTTAAAGTCAATCTCTACCTCTCTCAAAGTAAACCTTATCACCTCAAGTCACCTCCATTTTTTCCCTCAGTTCAAAGCAATCTGACTTTTCTCACCCTTCCATTAAGCTTTTTCACTGAATTATAATTCTAATTCAAAATCTAGTGGGCAATTTTTAATCCAACACTTATTTGACCTGGTGTATCTCTAAATAAAACAAAAGAAAAAAATCTCTATCCTACACTTATGCTCTTTTTCTGGAGTGGGGTAGGGCAAGGAATAATGATTTTATTCAGAAAACCAGCAAAGTGGAAGATGGTGGGCTCAAGCTCCAAAGGATCATCTTGCCTGACTTAGAATTCAGACTCCTTTTATACTAAAATCATAAAGTCAGACACTTCCTGGTTCCCATCAGCCTTTGGAGGGAAATGTGTCAATTTCTTCTTCCCTGCAGTCATTCACAGGTAGACCTAGTCAGTATGTCACTTTTGTTAGCTCATAGGAATTTTAGCTTAAAATTTTAACTTAAAATTCTGGAAAGAAAAGTTCCCAGAGATGGGCCATTATGTATAATTTAAGTTTATAGGCAACATCCCTTTAGTGATTAACTAATAACAGAATACAAAAGCCTCTATTGCAGTTCCCCACTTTCAATGTCCATTCCATATTCTTGTGGAAAAAGGAATGAAGACCATTCTGCTGAATAGAGGTGATGAATATTTCTTAGACCCTTTAGTCAGTCCATGGATTGGGATGATCCCCTGGAGGAGGGCATGCCAGCCCACTCCAGTTTTCTTGCTGGAGGATCCCATGGGCAGAGAAACCTAGTGGGCTACTGTCCAGTTCTGCAAAGAGCCGGACATGACTGAGTGACTTTTTACACATGCACACATTCCAAATATACCACCTAATTTTTGTAACTTTCTCTTGATATCTGAGGCACTTTGCCCTAAAACATTAAGTTTACCATCCTAATATTTTCAAGGACCTTGGGATCTGCATTAGTGTGACACATGTAGGTCTGAAATTCTTTCCAATAATTCAGAAAGGTTTTTGTTTTGCTGAGTTTCTTGAATATTTTTCAAACTCCGTTGCCTTGGTTTCCCTTTTCAAGGCCTGCCAAGAGGCTCTGCTGTAGTAAGTAGTGCTCTAATGAAGGCCTCCTTCCCTTACTCGGGTCCCAGTTTGGTTCAGTTGGGGGTGCTGCCAAGTGGGCTTCAGGTGTAGAGGATCTTCCCTATAGGAGGGTTTTATTTTATAAGAGTTGCCCTCTTGCCAGTTAAACGAGTCTGAAAAACTTGTTTCTGTGTGTCTGCATTTAGGCCCCTACAAGATAATAGCATAAGGGAACTTGCCCTGCTCTGGGAGTGGCTCCTAGCCCAAATTGGGCACCCTGCCAGGTCTAGATGGTGATGCCCGGCCAAGTACCTGTGTCCCAGAATTAGCACAGGATTTTCTAATTGATCCCTATAAAGAAGGGAAGTCATGATCCCCAGTGGCAGGAATCAGGGCTGGATAGGAATGGGAAATAGTGGAAGGGGTGGGATATATTGACATCGCCGAAATGGCTGGGACAACTGGCTCAGCCAGAGGTGTTGAGGTTTGAAGCAACATATCCTCACTCTCATTCCCTTACTTTCCTTTTCTTATACCCTGATAATAGTACAAATGCTTGCACATAAAGGATTTCATCATTCTTCCCTGCTTTTTCACAAAAATAGCTATAGAGCCATTCAAAAATCACTGCAAAACCATAAATAGCAATTGACCATCTAACCGTAAAAAGGATGCCTTTTTGCTTTAGCATCAACCAACTGGGATTAAAATGCTATTGAAGAAAAACTAGATTACTGTTGTGACAAACAGTTGAAGATAATTACTAGAATAATGACTGATATCATTTGCCTGAAATGCAGGAGACCCAGGTTCGATCCCTGGGTTGGGAAGATCCTCTGGAGAAGAGAACAGATACCCACTCCAGTATTCTTGCCTGGAGAATTCCATGGACAGAGGAGCCTGGTGAGCTATAGTCCATGGGGTCACAGAGAGCTGAACAGCACTGAGCGACTAACACCACAACACCAGAATTTTAGGAGTTTAACATAATTTCTATAATGTGTATATTAATAATGTTTATCCATGTGATACAATCTAAGAAGTCTTGTCATCACTCATTTGACAATGCCTCCCATGCAATTCAACATACCATATAAGCCCAATTAGTTTAATATTCCTCTCACTGAGATGGAAAGAAAAATAATTTGAGATGTTCTTGGGGACCTCTGAAAAACCCTAAAGTTAGCCAGAGGTCAGATGAACTCCACTTAGCACTTGATCTTTTGGAAGTTTGCCAAAAATATAAAAACAAATCGCCATTGTGTCTTTTATTGTCATATTTGCCATTATGATTTTTTATTGTCACTGTGACAATAAAAGATCACAATAGCAAATACAGATCACTTAAAGAAACAATTACCAAAAGCAGTTCAATATTTTAAGAAAACTTAGTACGCTTAGAGAACTGAATTCAAGTTTTGTACCACTTTACCTTTAAGATTTATTTTCTTAATTAAGTTCGACCTTATCTTAGAACTTAGTTTAGTTTCAAGTTATGAAAATCTGGAGAGACTATTCTAAATAGACATTCCCAAAATGTTATTCCCAAAATGTTTACCCCCAAAACTCTTTACTTCATTTACCTCTATTTTATTTACTTAAAAGTTTTTGTCACATTGTTATTTTTCTTGCAGACAAACTTTGAGACAGGAATAAAAGGTATTATTCAATTTCTAGTAAACCTACTTACAATAAAAGTATTATACTTAATATTGATGCCTCTAAAGATATATCTGTGTCAAAATAAGCTTAAGCTAACTTCAGCATCAGATATTAATTCAATAGAGTATTTCCTGAATCATGCGAATCTGAAACTCATTCTCTCCACTTTCTTTTGTATTTGAGTCTATAAGTACTTAATTTCCCTTAAGCCAATTAAATAGCTATTTTACAAATTAATTTTGTCAGTGCTACAAATGTATAACACATGCACAAACACACAAACACAAAGACCTTATAGCTCCCATTCCAAAATTTTAACCATAAATCAGCTATTACAATGTAAAACCCATCAATTATAGAAGAGTGTGGATTCAAATTTGGCTTCTGGCACGTGAGACAAATCAGTCACCTGTCTACAAAGCTAAGCCCTTTTTACTAATACTTATGGAAATGACACTTCTATTTGTAGTTTCTGGTGATTTTAGAAACCAAGAGAGCTTTTCTTCCTTCAAATGTCTCACTCTTGGATAAAAACAGATGACTTTTTTGGTTGTTTTTTTCCTGTTCATTTCCCCCATTTGATAGCAGTAACCATTTTAAGTATCACAGAATTGATTTGGCTGTAAATGGAGAAACTGATTTTGGCCACACAAAATGAAACAAAAATCTAAAGAACAAACAGAAAATCCTAAATAAGATTCTCAAATTTGGTCTTGGGGTTTTACATATACCAATGATACAGGAGACCATAAACAGTTAACACAACAAGAGTAGCAGTACATGGTGCACAGGGCCCCGAGATAACCCTTCCTAAGCTCCCTCATAGGTACTGTTGGCCTCACACTGTTACAATATCATTTTCCTCTCACCCATGGGTTCATAGCTGTAATCAGATCTCTTATCCAAAATGCGCCTCAGAGGACTTTCTTTAGGCAGAGTTGGAACATTCCTCCCTTTTCAAGACACCCAAAATACAAACAAATGCTAGCCTCCAAAAAAATCAACAAACTTGTTTGCAAATCAGGTAGAAGCCCAACAACTCTTTCCTCTCTCCAACAGGCTACTCCACAAAACAAATTGGCTTATTCCAGAGAAAAAAAAAAAAAAAAAAACCAAAAGGAGAGAAAATAAACTTCCTGGCTGTACATACCAGAGCGACTTACCCTACCATGTAGAGTGTTGAGGGCTCCCAGTTGTCAAATTCCTTGCTCCATCTGCCAAGTGTTGGGGCAGCTGATAGTGCTTTGGGAAATTTTGGAGGGCAGATCCTCAGGACAAATGGATAACTTAATATTTCCCAATCAGGGCCAGCTGGATCCCAAGGATCCCAAGCAGCAAGGATCTGGCTGGAGTCAACAAAAATGTGTTACCTAGACTAAACCAATACTGCTCACCCCACGACAGGCCAGTAATCGAGAGGTGAGCTGTTAGGGCAAGGAAAACAATTTTATTTAGAAAACCAACAAACCAAGAAGACGGTGGGCTTATGCTCCAAAGAATCACCTTATATTTATTATCTTAATAGCACAAATATCCTCTAATCACTTAAAACTTTAACCTAAAATTTAGTTTTGATTCCTAGCTTTCCATTAGTTCTTCACAGTCCAAACCTGTTTTCCCTACTCTGACAATTCTAAATATTTCCTGCTACTTCTTGTCCAATAGGCAGACTATCTTTAAAACAATGGTTAAAAGCAAATGTATATACATGTCAAGCACGCATGCCTGTGTGTGTGTGACTATCCATGCACATACACACACAGAGAGTAAAGTTCATGGCTGATCAATGTGCCCAAAACTTCACAACCAGAAAATCCAGAAAGTTAAAATTCAGCATAAAACTAAGTATTGTATTTTATAGCTGAGAACAAGTGGCTTTGTTTCTTATGTATATGGAGAGGGCTGGTGCATCATGATCTTTTCAGTGTCTGGGAAGGTGTAAATGTAACCTGCTTCTCTCAACCTTCTTGAAGGATGTCTTATATACTTTACATTTTTCACTTGGAAAGTTCCAGCAGAATTTAATCTTTTTCAGTCATTGTCCAGATGGCTTCCAGAGTCCATGATTATAGCACTATGATCCTGTTTGCTAATGTTTAAAATCTTTCAATTCCATCCACTTCTTGATAAAATAAAAGAAAAATGTGTAACACAATATTTACATCTTTCTTAATTTGACCTATGTATACTTTTCCTGCCTTATTTGCATATATACCATGCTACAGCTAATCAAATTATTTACAATTCTCCAAAAAGTACCTGGCTTGCTCTCATCATCCTTTGTAAAATTTTCCTCTATATGGAATATGTTTGCATGATTTCCTGGAACTCCCCCAAGATTTAACGTTTTCAGTTTATTGATTTTGAAATTTCTTCATTTCATTCATCTTACACATGCAAAACATAAGCTTTTTGAGTTCTTTGAAATCAGAGCTGAGATTTCCCTTCTCCACAGACTCATTGTTTTATACATATTTCTGTCATATAGTGTATTGATTTCTTATTGCTACTGTAACAATTTATGACAAACTCAGTGGTTTAAAATAACACAAAGTTTTTATCTTAACAGTTCCAGAGGTCACAAATCTGAGATGAGTTTCACTGTATTGGGAAGATCCCTCTGAGCAGAGCATGACAACCCATCTCAATATTCTTGCCTGAAAAATCCTATGGACAGAGGACCCTGGTGGGCTCCCTCCATGGGGTTGAAAAGGGTTGGACACAGACTGAAGCGACTGAAGCCTGTAGGACACATGCAATAACCAAGATGCAGTCAAGGATATGCGCCCTCTAAAGGCGATAAGGGGAGGATCTATTTCCTTATCTTTCCTAGCTTTTAGGGGGCACTTGCAATCTTGGCTCCTGGCTCTACACTCCACCTTCAAAGCCAGCAGTCTGGACTCTTCAAATTGCTCTGTGATTCCGACTCATCTTCTGTCACCAGAAAATTTCCTCTTCTGACTCTGACACTATCACTTCCCACTTTAGAGGATTCAATCACAAACAGTCGCCTAGGCTATACACTATAGCCAATCAATAATTTCCATTCTTTAATTCCAAATTTTCTCCATATAAGTCATTCCCCTATGGAGCAGCACTTCTAACCACTTCTGGTTTGTCACTGCCTGATCTGAATCTATTTTTGCTCAAATAAACTCTTAAAATTTTTAATATATCTGTTTATCTTTTAACCCCTCTGAGAACTACATTTATCAATATTCCTTGCAGTGCTTCTAAAAATTACAGATTCATGGGTCAAATTTCAGATTTACTAAATAAAATCTCTGGACTTGAGGCCAGGAATCATCATTTTAACAGATTCCACAATAATTATTACACAAAGTGAAAATTTTCTACTAGAAGTCAGAGGCTGTGTACTGTTTTTGGTCATTTTATCTCATATTTCTAGTACACTATCTGATACATACCAGAATAAATGAATGATTGAATGAAAGAATGTGTTATATAACCTTTAAAATTACTTTCAACTACACAATAAACTTTTTTATTATAAGGGGAAAGAGAGAAAGCATAACATTTTAATTCCTTCTTTAATTCTTCCCTATTCAGAAAAGCGGTGATGTGACAGAAATAGAGGTGTGCTCTTCAGATCTGCTTTGTTTATAGAGCTTTCTCTCCAACTACAAGAACCTTCCAACTACAGCACATTTAGTACCCACCACAGCATTAAGTAAATGCCATGTTATTTCTGGGAAACTCCAGCCAACGACTAAGCATCATAGAATGACTACACCTTGGCTATTTCTGACCAACTTGTGCTGTATTGTGCTTAGTAGCTCAATGTGTCCGACTCTTTTTGACCCTATAGACGGCAGCCCACCAAGTTCTTCTGTCCATGGAGATTCTCCAGGCAAGAATACTGGAGTGGATTGCCATGGCCTCCTCCAGGGGATCTTCCCAACCCAGGGATCGAACCCAGGTCTCTTGCATTGCAGGTGGACTCTTTACCATCTGAGCCACCAGGGAAGCCCAAGAATACTGGAGTGTTTAGCCTATCTCTTCTCCAGGGGAACTTCCTGACCCAGGAATTGAACTGGGGCCTCCTGCATTGCTGGCAGATTCTTTACCAGCTGAGCTACCAGGGAAGCCCCTCAGACCGACTTGGGACCCTTCTGATAGGCAGTATTCTCGGGAATTCTGCATTAGTTTGGCTGAGACTCTGCCAGATCTGAATTGCAGTGTGAGGCTCTTCTTTGCTCAACTTTTCTTTCTCTTCTCTTTCCTTCCACAGGTGTCTAATCTTCATAATCTGAGGGGTTTTCCTGCTCAATCCTGTTTCACCACACTTTATTTTTTACAGTCATTATCTTTGCCCCACCTTTTCTCCCCCAGCCCCCAAAATCTTGCATGCACATAACTGTGTCTCAGTGTTTGTTTCCTGAAGGATCCAGACTGACATGGTTTCCTACCTGAAATATCCCATTCTATTTTCCACTCTAGCTAATCAAACATAATCTTAATTTCTGAAAGCTGTGCAATGCTGGGCCTGCTTTGTGTGTGAAATGTGCAGTTGGATAGGACCCTGTACTCTGAAGTGCCATGACTGGCTTAATATTCTTTTATTGTGATCTTGAAATCCTGATTATTTCTGAACATGGGATTCCAAATTTTCATTTTGAATTGGGACCCCAAATGTATATAGCCAGTCCTGCATCACTTTATGCATTAAAAACTTATTTTTAAAATAAGATTAAAACCTAGTGTATACTATTCTCTCATGAATACCTCAGTTCTTTTGAGTCATTTGCTTCACACAGGTTTCTGGTGTTGATGCCTCTTTTGTATTAAAGTTATATCATTCTTTTCTTTTATACTTTAATTTGGTTGGGAAAATGTGTGTTTGTCTTTTTCTCTAACTACAATGCAACTTCTGAGGTCACATTTGAACTTACTTGATATTTTGCATAGAACTGTCAAGTAAACATACAGAAATGTCTGTAAATATTTTCTAAATAAATGACACAAAATCCCCTTTATGTGAGAGGAGTGAACACAGATTTAAACAGTGACAAGCTTAGTATGTGTAATCATACTATAGCCCACCAGGCTCCTCTGTCCATGGGATTATCCCAGGAAGAATACCAGAGTGAATCGCCATTTCCCGCTCCAGAGGATCTTCCTGACCCAAGGATTGAACCCTCATCTCTGGTATCTCCTACTTAGGCAGGCAGATTCTTCACCACTGAGCCACCTGGAAAACACAAGCTTAGCTGTGCTAACAAAACAAAACTTGATGCTCTATAACTCATCTGGACTTCCCTGGTGACTCAGATGGTAAAGAATCTGCCTGAAATGCAGGAGACCCAGGTTCAGTCCCTGGTTCGAGAAGATCCCCTGGAGAAGGGAATGGCTATCCACTCCAATATTCTTGCCTGGAGATTTCCATGGACAGAGGGGTCCAGTGGGCTACAGTCCATGGGGTCACAAAGAGTTGGACATGACTGAGGGAGTAACACACACATAACTCATTTATTCTTCCCAGCTACTTCATGGAGTAGTATGAAAACCTAATGAAAACTTGTATAACTAACTAAAACTGTTTACTTTAATTTAAACACTCATTTCAGTTTAAAATAGTTAATTTGAGATAAATTTTCAATCATTGAAAGTTCGGTTTAACCTTTATTTGTCTCTGTCTCTCTGGGAGAATTCACTTTGTCCTTCAGGAAGTAAGATAGCCCTGATAAACTTAACAACAACAATACAAATTTCTATGGGTCAGGTACATCATTTTAGAGTTATAATCTCATTTATTCTTCATAAAATTTCTATGAAGGTGTTACTATTGCTAAGTCTCTCAAGGGAATGAATTACAGTTCAGAGAGTTTAAACAATTAGCAAAAAGAATTAGGAAACTGCAAACTAAGTCTGATCACCCCAAGTCTGCAGTTTAAACTCATATACTTTTATCTCAGAAATAAATATTTACCTGACATTTGCCTAGCAAAAGGTACAACTTTCTCCATATATGTGTTTCTTTTCAAACACAAGTGGGAAAAACATTTTGAATTGCCTATTGGAGTCCACATGTGTGAGAACATAAGACAAATCTCAAACAGGAAATTTAAAAGAAAAGCAGTAATTAATTGGGCAAGAGATATTTTCTACTCTCAGACCAACACAAGCACTACATTTTCCCCTTATACTTCAAATACCTGAGAGACTTATCTACTGAAGACAGCCCTAATCTAAACAAATGGCCATAGCCTTGAGAGCTTCCAAAGCTGATACGCAAAGATGGCTGGGATTCAAGGCAATGCAGAATGTGTTGCAGGAAGCTTTCAAAGTACAAATTAACCCATTTATTATGTCTGTGATAAGGTAGCATGTTTTGCCTTGTATAACATTTCTCATGTTTCCATAAACCATAGTTTAGCATCCTTTTGGAAGATTAAAACTAGAAGTCATTTCTAGTGCCAACAAATACTTTGGTTGTGTGGTATAACTGTTCTATTGGGCCTCACAACTTGGCAGCTGGTCTCTTCAATTACACTTTTTAAGTAGAGCAAAACTCTGAAAGCAAGAAAACCCTTGATCCTGAGTCCTGCAATGGGATTGGGCACGCTATGCTATCTCCCCAAGGCACATTTCCTTAAGCAAAAGTGTGTCTTTGCAGATGGTTACGTCTGGTTTCTTACTGCATCATAAACAATTACATTCTCTTTTCTGGTTCCTATAGGCCAGCTATCTAAAATTAAGTTAAAACATACACATTTTTGTAAAGAAGACACACTTGATTTAAATAGATCATGATAACTAATCATTCTTTCTGAAAAACATGCCGCAGTCGGCATAGTTTCAGTGAAACTTCAGCAAGGGTGTTTCAAGTGTCATGATTTTAGTTTTACTGAATTTGAATTGAATTTTTTTATATATAATAGGGGAAATAGCATCTCACCTCTTCTTGGATTATATATTTTATTTTCTATTTCAAGCAGGTGTTGGCTGTCTTTGTCTGCCCTCCCACTCTCTCCAAGCTAGAATCAAAGATACTTTCTATGTGCAGGCTTAACTCTATCTCATATGTAGAAAATGGACCTGACTATTATGCAGGTCAAAATCTGTCAAGTATTGGCATGGTGCAACCTACTAGTATCCAAGGCATTCCTAAACAATGCAGGCCACAGCCAAGTATACTCTTGAATTGGTTGACATGTCAAAGATGCAAATCTGATGTTTCTGGGATGAACTATGTACAGATGTATATCCAACAAGTCAGTTTTAGATACCTGGGTGTCATGTTCTTGAGGGATTTTGAATTTCAGTTCTTCCCAAATTCTTTATTTATGCCTTTCCGTTCCTTCCTTGGTTCAGTTCAGTTCAGTTCAGTCACTCAGTCGTGTCTGACTCTTTGCGACCCCATGAACCACAGCACGCCAGGCCTCCCTGTCCATCACCAACTCCCGGAGTCCACCCAAACCCATGTCCATTGTGTCGGTGATGCCATCCAACCATCTCATCCTCTGTTGTCCCCTTCTCCTCCTGCCCCCAACTTTCCCAGCATCAGGGTCTTTTCAAATGAGTCTGCTCTTCGCATCAGGTGGCCAAAGTATTGGAGTTTCAGCTTCAACATCAGTCCTTCCAATGAACACCCAGGACTGATCTCCTTTATGATGGACTGGTTGGATCTCCTTGCAGTCCAAGGGACTCTCAAGGTTATAGCTCTTAAATTAAAAATTATACTTAATACCAGATCTCATGCATTTGCTAGTGATCCAGAGGTGTCCTAGAACAATTTTTTTTTTTTTACCCAAAACGTTCCTGGTGACTCAGACAGTAAAGAATCTGCCTGCAATGCAGGAGACCTGGGTTCTATCCTGGGTTTGGGAAGATCCCCTGGAGAAGGGAATGGCAGCCCACTCAAGTATTCCGGCCTGGTGAATTCCAGACAGAGCCTGGCAGGTTACAGTCCATGGTGTCGCAGAGTCAGACAACTGAGAGACTAACACACTATGAATACGAGCATTTTTATAAAGTGCGTGGCCATTTTTATGGCAGTCCTTGAAACTACAAATTGGATCCAAAACGTAGCTTGATATTTTTCACTAATTTATAAAGTTCTAATGCAAATCAATTAAGCAACATTTAGGTTGAAACAGGCACTGTATCAATACATTTGAAAGAATCAATTGATTCTATTTTTCTATAATGTCACACATTTTTTTTTTCATATGCAGTCATCATCCTCATATATTCTTGGAAGTATGAGTTCCTGAGCAAGAAATCCACTCTTTAAACTTACATCAACTTATCAAAACTTCTTAACAATGAGAAATAAAGGGAAAATGAGTCTTACATACAACTTGTCCTATTCCTAACAACTTCCACAGTCAGATAGTTCTAAAGACTAAAAGAATTATAATCTTCTGAAAAAAAAAATCAAAAGAAAAGTAAGTTTTTTGCCCCAGCTTCAACTGTTTTGTTCATTTACTTATTTTCTCTCTTTTATTCTTTCATGCATAGTGCATGCTCGGTGGTATCTGACTCTTTGCAACTTCATGGAGTGTAGCCTGCCAGGTCCCTTTGTTCATGGAATTTCCAGGCAAGAATACTGGAATGAGTTGCCATTTCCTACTACAGGGGAATCTTCCTGACCTAGGGACTGAACCTGCTTCCCTCTTGCATCTCCTGCATTAGCAGGCAGATTCTTAACTGCTGCGCCATAAGGGAAACCCCTATTTTTCTTTACATTTTGTCTAATTATTTTTTTTCCTTTTCATTCTTACTCTATTCTCTCTACCTCTTCTTCCTGCTGGATGTGCTTCCTTTTATTTTAAGTGTCAAACAAAATGACATAAATGCTGTGAAGTGCTGAGAAACTAAGTCCATAGAATTTTTGCGTTAGAAGCATACTGACAATTTATAGAATGTTTTAACAAATATATTTTCCTCTTTGAATTTCCTTTTGTTTTATTGTTGCTCATGATGTAAAATGAGAAATATCCAACTCCACTAAAAATTGTTTTAGGAAAAAATAGTCAATCCAACTTTAATAGACAAAATTTTGAAAAAATAGTCAATCCAACTTTAATGGACAAAATTTTGTTTCACATTTTTCCTGAAAGCTTTCCCCAAAGTTAGGTTCAACACCATGGTTTTTTCGTAAGTCTGCCCTAGAACTGTGATAGGTTGTTTGTGAAGGGAGCATAGATCTTCTCCCTTCCTAGTTAATTAACTTTAGCAAACGATCTTGTCTAGATAAATGGTATAGACCTGGCAACATTCTTATGAGCATCAAGTAAGATAACACAAATAGAGTTTCAAAAATCTAGGTGCTAAATACATGTTCATTTCTCTCCCCCTTATGTAGTCAACATGGTTGTTTATTACTGATAAGATGACAACAATTAAGGAGGAAAAGAGGGCTATTTATTTATTTACTTACTTATTATCTGAGTTGTATAACTGATTTCATGTTTGCAGATACAAAATTCATTATTTGGGTATTGCTTCAAAATTCACAAAATCATTTTACATATCATCTTTCTCATTTTATTTAAATAGAATTATGAAGTTAATTAGATGAATTTTATGATTTATAAATGGAAAAAGTGGGTCAGAGTGGTTACATTGTCATAGTAATTCACAAACTGAATCCAAAAGTAGGATTTTTTAAATTATTTTTTATTGGACTATAGTTGCCTTAAAATTTTGTATTAGTTTCTGCTGTAGGGCAAAGTGAATCGACTATGTGTGTGTGTGTGTGTGTGTGTGTATATATACATATATATATATATATATATATATATATATATATAGAGAGAGAGAGAGAGAGAGAGAGAGAGAGAGAGAGAGAGAGATCTCCCCTCTTTTTTGGATTTCCTTCCCATTTAGGTCACCACAGAGCACTGAGTAGAGTTCCTTGTCCTATTCAGTAGGTTCTCATTAGTTATCCACTTTATAAATAGCAGTGTATATATCGGAGAAGGCAATGGCACCCCACTCCAGTACTCTTGCCTGGAAAATCCCATGGGCAGAGGAGCCTGGTGGGCTGCAGTCCATGGGGTCGCTAAGAGTCGGATAGAACTGAGCGACTTCATTTTCACTTTTCACTTTCATGCATTGGAGAAGGAAATGGCAACCCACTCCAGTGTTCTTGCCTGGAGAATCCCAGGGACGGGAGAGCCCAGTGGGCTGCCATCTGTGGGGTCGCACAGAGTCGGACACGACTCAAGTGACTTAGCAGCAGCAGCAGCAGTGTATATATGTTACTCCTTATCTCCCACATCATCTGACCCCCTCGTTTCCCCTGGTATCCATTCGTCCTTTCTTTACATTTGTCTCTATTTCTGCAAAAGTTAGGTCTCAACATCTATTCAAACCCTATTTCTGATATAAAGTGTATAATTAAAGTTAAAAACAATGTTTAATATAATATTTCATAGATAGCACTGTTTCATGGTTACTCACATAACATAGTAATTAAGTGCATGGATGCTGGATCCACATTTTGAGTGTCCATGTCTTACCTCTGCCAATTAACTCATTTTTTTTTGCTCCTGGTTTTCTCATTTGCAAAGTGGGTATAGTAATACTTCTTGATTGGGTTGTTATGAGGGTTAAGTGACTTAATGTATGTAAGTTGATTAGCATAGGACTTGGCACATAATAATTGCTTTATGTGTTTGCTGTTATTATTATCATTGCATAAGCTAGAAAGAATTATAAGAGCAAATCTGATTGAGAATAATAGAAATCCATCAGATATGAGATATAAACAGATATTTCATTCTTATTTATATCTCTCAATGAAAGAGGCATGTTAACTAAATTTTACAGTTGAGTAAATTTATGCTCATAAACAGGTGGCACAATGGTAAAGAATCTGTTGTCAATGCAGGAGATGCAGGAGATGCTGGTTCAATCCCTGGGTTGGGAAGATCCCCTGGAATAGGAAAGGGCAACTCACTCATGGATACTTGCCTTGGGGCATCCCATAGACAGAGGAGCCTGGTGGGGTACAGTCCATAGGTCACAAAGAGTTAAACATGACTGAGAAGCTGAGCAGGCATGCAAAAATGTTCAAAAAAAGGAAAATGATCATTCAAGTTCATGCAACTAATATTACATGTAAGATACATGTAAAAAAGGGGTTTAAATGCAAATCTCTGTTTAAAGCCTATGTGCCTTCCACTATAACACACAAGTCTCTTAATCTAGTATTTTACTTTTCACATGAGCACGGGAGGGTCAAGGGAGAAAAAATATCTATGAGTCCTAGGAATGATGTCTAGTTAATAACTAGCCTAAGCTAGGACCCAGAACTCCTAAATCAGAGTTCAGTGCCTACATGAAACCAGTCTATGAGCTAAATAGCTGTTTTGTTTTGTTTTAATTGTCCATGATCTCATGTTACTGTCACTGCTTTATATGTTAAAAACTTATTGTAGAGAATAAGGAAAGTGAAGCATTTTTTAAAATTAATGAGACATTTGTTCTCTTTATCTACAAATCCTAATAAAATGACAGGCAGACTGATACATAATTCATAGAAGCTAACAAATTACAGTGCATTTGCAAAAATGACCTGTTCTTTCCTACTTATTTTCTGTGTGGTACATTAATGTCAAAAATAACATACTGATAAATATAGACAGCACAGAACAACAAACAATATTGGAATAATGTATTGATATAACCCACGCCAGAAACGCTAGCAGAGCAATTAGAGGGCTCACACAATTTTAAAATGAAGTCAAAAGGTCAACCAAGTTTTTATTTCAGCAAATATTATTTTATGCTTTATATTCTTTTTAAAGCAAGGATTCAATTCTTTATTACTAGAAAAAATAATCAAATATTAAAATTCTTTTTGTAAATCCTAGCAAATGGATGTTGTTCAGACTTTCAAGAATCACATGAAGACATTAAGTAGACAGACTTATACCACTATGCTATGCCTCTGTAAAAATGCAAATTATTGTAACCCCAAGTATAGCATTCAAAATGGCAGCTTTCCAGATCTGCCCCTGGAAAAGACTGTGTTAGGTGAGAGGGAAAGAATTGCAGGTGAGAAGCAAAGCCTTCTTTTCTGGAGGTTAAAGGGTATAGTTTGACCTTCATCATTGCTTTTCAGTTCTGGGATGAGAACCCACTAATGACATGGTTAACTAGACAGATTATGGATATCTCAGACAAAATTACAGACCCTGAGACATTGAGGGAAAAAAACCCAAAACAGAAACAAAAAGAATCACATAATAAAAATTAAATAAGATACTTGGGGTCCTTGGAAGCATATATTAGTAAACCTTGTAATAAAGAGAAAATGGGAAAATTTTTATATTTTTCACATAATAATATCCTGTATAACATGTGGTTGTAGAAATGCCAATGGATATTGTAACTGTAAGCCAGGATTTTCCCCTGTGTGTGGTACTTGCATGTATGTTCATTTCACTGTGATTCCTCTCCTTAAGTGGGCCTTATCTGTCAAGTGTGCTTCCTATTTAACATAATATTCCCCATGCAAATCAAAACTAAGAGCCTCTTGGCATTACAAAGACAGAATGGCCATAGATTAAATCAGAATTCAAATACTAAAAAGAGCAGCTATCATATATGTATGCATTAAATGCATTAAAATTGTCAGACATATTTTTAAGAATGTTTTAAAAATAACAAAGATATATATTTCTAAATTCAAAATTCTAAGATTTGTTTGTTCATATCCACGTTCATAAACACGCATTGTCTGTGAGTATATGAATATCCTTTTGGCAAAAATCACACAAATAGAATCAGTTGATCAATCAATCAACATTAATTAGTGTTTTTGATAGTCAAGAGAAAGTGCTACATGATGTGAGTAAATAATGACAGAAATTTTCTTCCCTCCTCTTGAGGATATCTACCAGTCCTTTGGGAAGATAGAGCATATGCATTAAAAGTAGGTCTAGTGAAATCAGGATCAGCAATCAAAAATCCTATTGCTAGGTCCTCTACGGTAAAGAGAATATTGTTTTGGAAATTAGCGTTAGCCAGGCTACAGTCCATGAGGTCACAAAGAGTTGGACATGACTGAGAGACTGAGCCACATCAGGATGTTCAGCTGGGCAGAGCAATTAGAGGACTCACACGGTTTGAAAATGTTGGGGACACTTCTTTGGGTGAGACACTGTATTAATTTCATATTTTGCTATAAAAAATTACCACATATTTAGCAGCTTAAAAACAATATAAATTAATTTTCTTCCAGTTTTAAAGATTCCAGAGGATTTTCCCAACCCAGGGATCAAACCTGGGTCTCCCACATTGTAGGCAGACGCTTTACCATCTGAGCCACCAGGGAAGTCGTTGTAAAGATCAGAGGTTCAAAATGGGTTGTACAGGCTAAAAATTGGCATTTGCATGCCTAGTTCCTTCTCAAGGCTTTAGGAGAGAATCCATTCCATTTCCTTTTCCAGTTTCTAAAAGTTGCCTGCCTTCCTTCTCCCACAGCCCCTTCCTTCTCCCGCAGCCCCTTCCTTATCTCCAGCCCCTTCCTCCAACTCTAAGACACCTCCTCTATACCCTCTGCTCTGTCATCATAGCTCCTCTCTGATTTTGATCCTTTTGCCTACATTATGTAAGAACCTTTGTGATTATATTGTTTTCACCTGGGAAATGTGGGCTACTCTTTCCATCCCAAGATCCTTAAGCTTAATCTTATCTGCAAAGTTCCCCTTGCCATAAGGGGAACTTGTAAATATATTACCTTACAGGTTCCAGGGATTCGAACATGGACACATTTAGGGAACCATTTTTCTGTCTACCACAGATGAAAATGCATCCTACATGGTATAAAATTAAGTGCCCAAGTCCTGTACTATGATACTACTCAAAAACTCTAGAAGTCATGCTTTTTGAAGGAGTGTCATTTTAGGAAGTTGTGTAAATCCAGCTCCTGTTTTTAAAGAAATGAGTGTAGTGTGAGTTTCTAAAACTTTTGACAATGATCCATTGTTAAAAATAAATTCTCTACAATACAGTTCATGTGTATGTGGGTGTGATGTGACAGTTTCATAAAACAATTCACAGTCTACTAAGAATCTTATATTTTCTATACTTATCCCTTTTATTTCTAACAATGTGTTTATCATCAGCCTTTATTGTGCTTTTATTGATAAAAGATACAGGTAACTAAATGTATAAAGTATCTACTGATTTTATAGGTAAAACAGATAAATCTATCAGAGTATAATAAAAGATCCAAATACATTATTTAAGGTAAACCTTAAAATGTTAGTATACACTGGCAATCAGAGCAATGGGTAGAGTAGTCCAAGCAAAGGAGACAAAATCTAAAAGTATTACCTCAGGTGGGATAGTCAGGAAACTTCAGTCCTGAGAGTTCAAGATGGGGCTGAAAAATAGAGTGTAGTTGGAAGCTATTAAAGAGAAGAGGCAAACAAAGAAGTCAGAAAGATGCACTAATAATGATGGGTCTGTTTGAAGGCTTTCTTTCATTCAGGATATACCAGCTGTGGGGTCCAGTTAGATCACATTGGGAATCAATAATGAATGAAAAGACGAAAGACAATGAATTTGCTCTCATGAAGGTCATAACCCAGTATTTGACTTATCCTTTAAACAATGATAAGAAATTTAAACTTTATCCTATAGGTAAAGGTTATGTCACTAGAAATTATTATACAGAAAAAAAAAATAACACACAATGAGGTTTGTGTTTTAAAGAAACCTATAATTCAGTATGGATTTAGTGTATACAGGTGAAAACTTTTGTTTAGTGAGAAATAGAACTAAGGCTATATGATGAGGGTGGCAGAGGATGAGGTGGTTAGATAGCCTCACAACTCAAAGGACATGAATTTGAGGAACCTCCAGGAGATAGAGGAGGACAGAGGAGCCTGGGGGCATGCTATAGACCATGGGGTCACAAAGAGTTGGATGTGACTTAGTGACCGAACAATAACAACCATATTAGAGGGGATAGACTTTTAAAATATTATTAAGATACAGTTCATATGATTTGGAGGTTAGACATGAAAGTTATGAGAAAGGAGAAATGGATGTTTATTTCTAAATACTTAATTTTAGTAACTGGGTGTAAGGAATCACACTCAATGAAGAAGGACATACATATTAAAAGCAATTTTAGAATAATGGATATTAAGTCACTAATTAAACAAATCAAATGATTACATATAGAAAAAGGAAGAATATATAGATCTGGGCTACAGGAGAGAATCGGGACACTGATTATGCATTGTTAATCTGTAGGTGGCACTTTAACCAATGAAATTAGGATAATTCACCCTATGCAGAAAATATGCAGAAAAAGGAGAGAAGAAAGGAGATTCATAGATAGCAGCATTTAAAGGATGATCAGAATGGGATATTACACAGAGAATCTTGTAATGAGAGTAGAATTTTAGTAAAAACATAGTTGTGTGATTAAAAAAAATAAGTTTTGAGATTTTATGGAGTGGTTGAAAGTGGATCCAATAGGTCCTAGGAGATAAGAAGTGAAGAATGTCAACTCAACTTGGTTATCAGGATATCTCTGGTAGCATTAGTTGAAGTGAAGGCTCAGAATGATGAAGGCAGTGGGCAGATTTTAGTGGACTGAGGAACAGAGTAAAGGGTGTGAAGATGGTCACTGCAGCCTACAGTTTCCATAAGCCTGTTCATGAAGGAAAGAAAATAGGGCATTGCTCCAAGAGAGCACAGTGTAAAAGGTTTTTGTTTTCAAGAGAACAGTTAGAAATATTTTTTATTTTAGGAAGACAAATGTAAGAGTCAGATTAGAAGTTTTTAATGAAATGGATAAATGGTACAAGAGAGCAAAAAGGAAAGAATGTATATTGTGGGTAAAATGGCCCCTGCCCTTCGGATTATAGTGTATTCTATTTGTATAGTAAAAACAAAATATCTTAAATGACTTACATTTTAAAAACCTGAGTCCAATTGATTGTTCATAGTAGAACTGGAGAGCTTTCCACATTAATTTTTGATTCTCTTCTCCTTCTCACTTGTAAAAAGACCAAGGGCAATTAACATAAACAGGCCTGTGATACTCCTGACTTTGCAAGGTAATTAACACAGCAGGAAATGCATTCTGGGGCAGACAGTTCCTAGAAGAGTGGGTGGAATCCTAATGGGAGACTGAGGAAGAGTAAGCAAGTTAATAATTTCAGTCTGTATATAGCTCTCACATCATTAAACTCTCAAAGTTATTTTTAAAAGGCCAACAACCTGAAGTGAAATTTTTACCTTTCCTTCAGTTTCTTCAGGGGCCTGGGCTTTCATTATTACTGTTGTTTTTGTCTGATAGTGGTGTTTATACAGACTTTCTAAAATAGTCTAAAAGCCAACCTAATTACTAGCTTTGCATAATTTACCTAGTTACTATTTAAGCAACAATGACCTTCAGACTGGATATTTTCTTGGCATTAATGACCAATGGAAAGCTTTGGTGGTCTCAGGTAAAGTTAGGGGCCATTAATAGAGACTGTCATTAATGGTCTGAAAATTTCTAACTGAAAGATCATTAGTGTGATTATAAATCATAACAAAGTAAAGAAAAAGGCAAAGAATTCAAAAGTTACAAGTTGAACATCAAGTTGCCATGGATACTGCATTTTCCTAGATACAGAAACCCAGAATACTAACCAAAGGAAGACAATTCTCAATTCTCATTTTCCATTTAGGGTTATATTTGCTGTTTGAATACACAGTTGGTCCATAGAAACTGAAATAACTAACATTCCTGCTGCATGAAGGTAAGAATCTTTGCACTGAAGGGGACCTAGGGAGGTTATTCATTCCAATTTCTACTATTATAATTATGACAAGCTGAACTACCTTAGCATCATCTTACTTTGCAGGTATCCAAAGAAGGAAAGTATAGACATCTTAAGTAGGGGTGGATCCAGTTTTTGTGGAGCCTAAGGCTCATAGAATATGAAGATTACTTTTAAAAGAAAAGAAATCTAAATTACTAATATAAAATATCCATTTTGCCATGTTTCTGACACAAGAAAAAATGTGACAGAGGCAAGCATTCTACTGATAGCAATTAAAAAGTCTTACTCATGCAAAATTTTAAAAATCATATGACCATATAATATATTACAATGTAGAAGATGAAGGGCTTCTTCAGTATAAAATGATTTCCTGTCAAGAAGACAGAAATTTAGACAGAGAAAAAAGCCAATAGATTATCCAATGTGACATGTGCGCTATAGATGAGCAAACTCAAAAATGTTTGAGTGAGGCAACTTAAGTTAACCAAATCCTCTAAGTCATACTTTTCTGCCTCCAAGCACTTTAGGTCTAACTGACTTTTACAGGAGGGAGACTAGCTGGAACCCAAGAGATATTCTTGGGGAATTTCTGATGAACCAGTGAGGCAAATTAAAGTGAGTGTATTTGCATGAAGCTTCTTGAGGAAATAAAACATTCTGGAAAAAGAGAGCTAATTGTTAATTTAAAAAACAGATTGTGTGGTGGAAACCACTAGCTGTTAAACTAAATTTCTTCTCCCTTTCTTTTATCACAAATGAGTTGTGACTGGAACTCTCCCAAGTAGACCTGTAGGTCTTAGCCCCCTCTTGCAGCCAGATTTTACCCTGATTGCTGAGGGTCAATGGCAAAGAGAAAATGTAGATTTCTCTTTTAATTTCAATGCATTGTGACATATCAATGTAACTACTTGGTTTGAAGAGGAGAATCTGTATACTTCTTATACTAAGTATTTAAAGACTATATATTTCTTATTTAAAACTGCTAATAAATAGATGCTTCCCTTGGCCATTTCAAAACATACTAGTAAGTGATTGAAATCTTTGAGTATGTGAATAATGTCTTGTGCGTTCCAGTCGTGTTTGACTGTTGCAGCCTTGTGGACTGTAGCCTGCCAGGCTGCTCTGTCCATGGAATTTTCCAGGCACGATTACTGGAGTGGGTTGCCATTTCCTCCTCCAGGGGATCTTCCTGACCCAGGATCAAACCCACATCTCCTGTGAATCCTACTTGGTAGGTGAATTCTTTACCACTGAGCCACCTGGGAAGCCCAATAAAATGTCTCAGAGATCAATTGTAAAGGCATGAGTGTTCAATAAAAACCAGCCTTTGACACTGCAAATAGCTTGTTAAATCTTTCTTATTAATTTTAAAATACCTTGGTTTCAATTTTTAGATTAACGCATTGGTCCTGCTATAATTTATTAATAAAAGGAGTAAATGAATTGGAAATATTTCCAAATACCATTATCAAAATCATCTCTCTTTCCAGTCAGGTATAAAAGATAAATACATTTTAATAATCATTCATTTCACTATAAGCCCCAGAATTATTTTATCATGTAAACTGATATTGGTGTATATACATATATATGTGTGTCTTATATATATATAGAGAGAGACAGACAGACAGACAGACACAGACAGAGATACAGAAAGAGACAGAGAGAGACTGGTTTTCACTTCTTGATCAAAATTCAATTTATTTGAACAGCACATCTTGTTTAAATAAATTTTGATAGTGACCTTGATAGAAGAAAGTCAATGACTGCATAATATACCTCTAACCATAGCAACATTCAGACTTCTATCTGTCAGTTACACATCATCAGACTAGCATGGATGCCCATGAGATTGGCAGTTTTGCAGGGCTTGTATAAAGGGAAAAGGGTTATATAGACTTTAAAAAATCACGGGAGAAAATGAGAATTAAAAAGGTAAGAGCTGATTCTCAGATGCCTAACTAGATCTTTTAATGACTAAAGAAACCACTGTGATTTCCAAAAGGATTTCCACAAATGTCAAATTTCTACTTCCTCTCTTCTACAATCTAGTTCTTGTAGTTTTTGAAACTGGATCATTTCTAAATGTGACTTTTTCTGAAATCAGACTTTTAGAGAAATTATTACCCTGTACCTACTCAGTTTTACATTCCAATCTAATTTACTATCTATTCCACTAACTCTTTTCTAGATAGAAGGTAACAACCACTGAACTTGGATCAAAAAGAATATTTTTCACCCACAATTCATCAGACTTAAAAGTCAAGTCTTGTACAAAATAGTTCCTTTGAACATAATGTTCTTTACTTATTTGGGATTAGTGTAAAAAGTAGAACTGGCTCCTGGTTATATGAGTTAGTGATTTTGACACTTGCTAAAATTGCAATGATATTTTCCTAAAGTTCTACTCCAAGGACACTAACCTGAGACTTCTGGGTTCTGTCTGAGAAAGTGCAATATAGGACATCAGTAGAAGTAAGCATACAGGGGCCAGTTAATGCAGAGAGTAATACAGTGGTCTTGACACCCTAAGGATCTGCATTTAGAACCAGCTGAGCTCATTGCTTCAAGGAACTTAAGGTCAGTCCCTGTCTGTTTTCTACACATTGAAAACCATGCCACCATTCAGCATAATTGACAACTTACTTCTCCAAGGGGGCTATTCACTAAAATAGAATTTTCTCTGCATTAAAAAAAAAATCCAAATACCCACACAATTCTGATAGTTTTGGGTGCTGACTATATTATAAGATCTCTGAATTTTATTTCAAGCTTGACTTGGCTTTTTAAACTTCTATACAGCATTCAAAACAATTAAAATACTTGGCATGTTTCTGGTATTGCATCTGGTGATTTCTGAACACTCTCAGACACTTGAACACTGTCTTTTAGAACCCTAAAACATGTTGGTAGTACAAATTACCTTTTGGTTTGTGGGATCATTTACTAGAACTTGTTAAGAAATATGTGTATGATATTTGTATGGCACTAAGAGAAAACTGAGATACCGAAAATAATATAATATATATATCCAAAGAAATAGATCACAAGGCTGGAAAAATATAGATGCTTAATTCTAAAATACAATGCTCAACCAGGCCAGCTTTCTGTAGCAGTGATTGTAAAAATTTTATTTTTTCTAAATATAATCTCTATATTAGTCTTTCGGGCAAAGTTACCGTATACCTGTGGCCATTAGAGTCAATGCTTAAATAATTTCTTTTGGGTAGATTGACTTTAATGACAATATTTTATTAATAATATTTCATATTTGCCTCATATCCTTATGAAAATTTTTATCATTATTTTCACTAACCCTTTCTTTAAAGCTCTCCCCTACTGTCTACCTACCACTTTATTTCTCATGTTCATTTCAACTTGTCCTTATGCTCAAACAGTAAAATACATAGTATGCTCTTAATAAATAATAGCCATAAATAGGCCTTCTAGTGATTTTAAAAACATGACATCTTATCTGTCTCCTAGTAGCTCTGGACAGCATTTCTCAAGGTTGGCATTACAGACCTTCTTTGACTTAGGATGGGGTTTTGTCTCAATAAACTCATCATAAGTTGAAATTATTATCTTACCCTAAAATCCGCAGAACTTTTACAATAGTCTACACTTGTGCAAAGTCATCTAACACAAACCCTATTTTGTAATAATAAAGTGTTGGACATCTCATGTACTTTGTTGAATACTGTACAAAATAGTAAAACAGAATAACTCTATGAGTACAGAATGGTTTTAAGTGTATCCAGTCATTTAAAATGATTGTTTACCCTCCTGCTCTCATGGCTAACTGGGAGCTGTGGCTTGCTGCCCTGCCCAGTCATGAGATACTAGCACCACTTATTGCAAGCCTGGGAAAGATCAAAATTCAAAATCTGAAGTACAGTTTCTACTGAATGCATATCACTTTTGCACCTTCATAAAGTTGAAAAATTGTAAGTTGAACCATCATAAATTGGGGATTGCCTGTATTGACATTCTAAGCTATTTCTTTGCTATAGGGGGCTATTCTGTACATTGTAGGAATTCCTTGGTCTCAACTCCCTAGATTTCAGTAGCATTCCTCCTCCCTTTCACCCTGTTATGATAGTCAGAAATGTTTGCAGATATTGATAAATGTTCCCTGGTCATAAAATTGTGCTCTGCTGAAAACCACCTGCTTAGCAAATGCTATTCTTTGTGATAGGAATGTTGTTTCCTTGACCTTTTTCAGGTGCATATTACTGTCCATGCATTGTGGAATCACCCTGAAGTATCACCTCCTTCTTGATGCCTTAGTTGAATTACCTCAGAGAAGGTAAAGCCTTCTTTCTTTTTCTGTTCTCATTAGAATGGCTTCATATCTCTTCATATTTCAAAATCCTTAACACAATACACTTATATTTACAAATTCATTAGTATTAGTGTCTTCCTCCCTCATTTCTTATGCAATTAAAAAATATACGGGTAAGTATGTCATGTTTTATATAATACATTCCCACATTCTGCCATAATTTCTGGTATTTATTAGGCATTCACTAAGTGTTTGTGGAAAAATGACAAGACAGATTAATAAATCAGCATGGGAAGTTTATAAGCAGACAACTCATGAGTATATTTTGACCTTTGTGTAAAATAGTGGACAGAAATGAAATATTTCTTAGTGCTTTTTCCCCAAAAAGCATACCCCCTTCTATCTAAGGGGGTATTTGAGGTAATAAAGTAAATTTACTAGGTAGAGTTGCATGTAGAGGTATAAAAAGACCTTAAAGATTTTGTAAATGAAAATGGATCCTATACATCAAGAATTTTTAAGTACTATTTGATGGGATTATCACTTACACAAAGACACTGGTAGGCCGCATGTGTCTATAGTTAGTTTCTTTATCTTCCAAGGATGAGGTGCTAATTAGTATTTGTTAGTGATAATGAAATGCAGATTCTTGAACAGAAATATTTTCGTGCTATTTTCACATAGACATTGATCAATTGCTTTGGAGAAAATTTTCCTCTTCCACATGAAAACCACAATCATTTTGTAGCTAATATGATCTGATATATAGTGGAAATCTAAATATGTGCCCCCCCACCAAGTCCACATCCTGAAATCTATGAATATTTTACCTTATATGGAAAAAGGGACTTTGTGGATGTGATTAAAGATCTTGAGATGGGACAATTATCCTGGATTATCCAGGTAGGGCCAATGTAATCCTAGAGGGCCTTGTAAGAGGTAGGCAGGAGATCAGAGGGACAGAAGGTAACATGACATAGAAGCAGAGAGAGAAGATTTTAGCCTGCTAGCATTGAAGACGGAGGAAGAGGCCATGAGCCAAGGATGCTGGTGACCTCTAGAAAAGGCAAGGAACATAGGCAAGCTGACACCTTGATTTTAATCCAGTGAAACTGATTTAAGATTTCTGACCTCAGAGATTATAGGATAATAAATCTTCACCATTTTAAGTCACTTAGCTTGAGGTAATTTGAGAAATACTGACAATAGAGAACTAATTAATACAATCATGATGAAAATTTTAACATACTTTTGTTAAGAATTTCATCCTGAATATGTTACTTATATGATTGTATATCATTCTTCCATTTTCTAGCAGTAAACTTTATTCAGCATTACAAACAGTTTTATGAATATTCTAAAAGTATTCATTCATCTATTCTACAGGTGATGTTTATCTGGGTTCTTTTTAGGGTACAGTTTTTCCAGCAATAGTTCTGTGAATATTCTTATATGTTGATCTAGATACACATGAGCAAGGGTGTCCATCTGTGCCAGAACTATACTGTCACAATCTTCCTGAAGTTTGAAAGATATTTATGTATATATATGGAGAGAGAGAGACAGAGTATGAGGAACTGGCTCTTAAAATTACAGAAGCTGAGAAACCCTATATTCTATCATCTACAAACTGGAGACTTCAGGAAAGCCAGGAGTGTAACTTGGTCCAGGGAACCTAAGACCAGAGAACCAAGTAAATCAATGTCTATATTGATATAAGTCAAGTCCAAGAACAGGGGAAGATGAGATGAACTGTCCTAACTCAAACAGTAAAGCAAGCAAAAAAGAGAATTTCTCCACCTTTTTTTCCATTCAGACTCCAAAGGGGTTGATGATGTTTACCCACATTGGTGAGGGCAATCTATTTTGATTGCTACTAAGTGGAATGCTAATCTCATCTGAAAACATTCTTACAGTTATACCCAGAAATAAGGTTTAACTTGGGCATTCCATGGCCAGTCAAGCTGACACATAAAATTAACTATCACATGATGCTTTAATACATCTGTATTGAAATGGACTGAAATCTACCTTTATGATATTAACTGTCCTCCTTACTGAACCTAATAAGCTTTCATAATTTTCCATAAAGAACTTACATATCTTTTGTTAGATTTATTCTTAGGTCTTTTTTATTTTTGATATAAACAATATATAAATATTTCTAACTTTGCTCCTAGCATATAAAATATAATTGAGTTTGAAACCAGGAAACTAGATAAACTTTCTTATAAATTTTAATAATTTATTAGCAGCTTATTTAGGAGTTTCTATATATATAAGAATTCAGTTTGTTGATGTTCCTCTTATTTCTCATTCATGCCTTAATAAGCTGGCTAAGAATGAACATGGTGAAAACAAAAAACCTTATTTTGTTCCTGAGGGAAAGCTTTGAACACTTCAGTATACATATGATGGTACTGAAATAGCTTTTGTTTTATTGTGGAATAATTTGAATGTAGAACAAACATGATTTTATGACAGATCTGATATAGCAGTGGATTAAAAAATATAACAAGACATGATTCTTTAGCTTGGTGGAATGTAGTTACTAGCCCAGGAAGACTGGAGGAAGGTATAAAGTCAAGAACTCCGTTTAGGTCATGCTTGCTTTAAGACATATATTAGGTAGGCAAGTGGACATGCAGAGTAATCAGTTGAATATATAAGCCTTTGTTAGAGAGGAAAGGAACACAAAAGAGAGAGAAAGAGGTGAATCACCAACTTTCAAAGGCTATTAAATCCATAAGATAGCTAAAAATACCAAGACATAAATAGTAGATCAAGAAAACGTTTGAAAGAAGCTTGGCGTGAAGCTTTCCACCATTAAGTGTGAGGTGAGAAAGAGAAGCAAAAAGTCTGTACAGAGTGGTTAGAGACATAGCAGGAAAACCAAAAGAATGAACACAGTATACTTGAAACCAAGAGTAGAAAATATTACAATAAGAAGGAAATAGGCTTAAACTCCAATCCTTACTATTCAAATAATGCTTCAGTAAATGTCCTTACATTTATATCATAGCTTATCCATAATAGCTTTTTTTTGGTAGACAAAAATCCTTAAATAGAAATTTGAGGAAGGAGCTACAAAACATTGATAGTTATTATGCAATTGCTGTCCAAAAAAGGCATCATGCAAATAAATATTTCTGTCCTTGGTATAAGAGAATACACACAGGGAAATTACACACCTTGCCTCAGACGTGTTTCAGTAAAAGAGAAACTTTGGGAGGTAAACAAAGCAGAGATTGAAGTGGTTTGCCAATTTACAATCCCTGCTTAGGTCAAATATCTGTGCTTTCAAATGAGCCAGAGAAATGCACCATTAAACAGTCAACTCCAAAATTCAACTTATGACCAGGCACACAGTTGGCTTTCAGTGAAAGAGACTTTTTACAATAAGCAAGAGAATTATTTTGGAAGCAAGCTGGGATAAGGTTATGATTATCTAACAGATCAGACATGGTCAAGAGAGCCTCAGATAAATCACATCCACTTCCAAAACTGTTTGTTTCTAATCTTCGAAGTCTAATTATCACTTTTACTATCTTTATTTTGTCCACATATGTTCCTATATTTCTAGTAGTGTAATATGCTTAAAGTCAATTCACTTTCTATTTTGCTTATGTCTGTGTTGGAAGGAAAGTGTATATTACTATTGTGAATGGAGAAAAAGTATCACTTACCATTAAATGTAACTGCAAGAATAAATATAATCAATACGAACAATGTTGTTAAGTTTCAGGTTGATGGTATTGTTGGCCAAAGATTTTGAACCTATAAAAAGGAAATTACCAAAGATTAGAGAAGAGTTAAAGGTTTATTTATTTCTACATGGTATATTTTTAAAATTGTAAAGGTATGAATTGAAAAGTTAAAGTCTGAAATGTAACTTGCCATAATTTGCACGATTTATTCAAGGCAGTATCCTAGTCCATAAACAAAAGAAAGCTGTCTTAATTTTTATTTTTCCATTAGAATTGTAATTACTGCTAGATAGCAATGTTAGTCCAGAGAACTTGAAGGAAATTTATTAGTGTTTATCTCATGAAACTTTAATAACAAAAGTTTTGGTCTATAATCGGCCCTGGGAGTCAGATATTTTTAGCTCTTTTCTTATTTTTCTAGGAAGCGTTATACTTAGATCACGTTATTGCCAAAGGCCTCCAGAGAAGGACTTTTAAAATCCATTTTATATAAATAATTTCAGAATAATTTTACAGCTGAAAAGGGAATCCAGAAATCATCCAGTGCTCCACTTTTCAGGTGAAGACACCAAATCTGTGGATATGCTGGTGGGTGTGTGAGAGCAGAACAGGACACACAGTGTACTCAGACTGCAAGTCTGTTCAGATGTGCCAGCATTTCGTGGACTTAGCACTCTACCTGTAACATTCCTTTTGTCTATTTTTTTCATTTATCTCAAAATCTTAAAAATCTTAAAAATATCTATTTTTATTTAATTGCTTTAAAGGGAATAGGCAGAAGATTATGTCAATCACTAAGTCATGTTCGACTCTTTCGTGACCCCATGAGCAGTAGCCTGCGAGGCTCCTCTGTCCATGGCATTTCCCAGGCAAGAATACTAGAGTAGGTTGCCATTTCCTCCTCCAGGGGATCTTCCTGACCCAGGGATTGAATCTGCGTCTCCTGTATTGGCAGGTAGATTCTTTACCACTGAGCCACCTGGGAAGCCCACAGACGATTATATCCTTGTTAATTATGGACATATTTTCTCTAGTAAGGAAATTTAAAAGATAAGGAGTTATAGTCATGTCGGAACACAGAGAACAGATGGAGTGACATGGAGCCTAGGAAGAGCTTCATGAAGATGCAAATACTTTCCATTATGATTTTACACACCTAGATGTTCCTTGTCACACTCAAATACCCTGGCTAACTGCTTCATAAACAGATTTTGTGTGTGTGTTTGTATGTGTTAACAGCACAGACAGGCTGTGAAGAAAAAGACAATATTCTTAATAACATGAACTATTCATTTTTTATATAACAAATGTGAATAGAGTGCTTATTATGTTCTAAATATTCTTTTAAGTGTTGGGCAGACTGCATAGTGTGTTAGTTGCTCAGTCGTGTCCAACTCTTTGTGACCCCATGAACTGTAGCCCGCCAGCCTCCTCTGTCCATGGACTTCTCCAGGCAAGAATACTGGACTGGGTAGCCATTCCCTCCTCCAGGTGATCTTCCCTACCCAGGGATCAAACCTGGGTCTCTCACATTGCAGACAGATTCTTTACCATCTGAGCCACCATTGATCACATCAGAAAGGTCAATAGTAAATCAAGGTTGTCTATTCATTTCACTTTTGGCGAGTTAAGAAGGAATTGTGTAAACCATTATAATCATTTATAGAGTCAAATGAACTAGTACAGACTTGATTTGCCAATGATACTCAGAGCACAAGGACTGAACAGGCATAGTAGAGTATAAAAGAACTTTGGTCAAAGTCTCATAACACTCATATATTATGTACTACATTTTTTGTTGTATTTTTACCTTAACCTTATGCCCAATTGAAAAACAGCTTTTGCTAGGATGCAGTTGCATTAGCCATTATGACTTCTGCCTCTAGCTAGTCCTGTAAACTTTTCAAATTTCACACCTAGTAAAACGCAGCTAAAACCAAGTCAACAAAACAATCGCCATGAGAATTGTTTGTTTTGTAACTTTAAGTATAAAAATGTCTCTTTTGAAGCCTGACCTATTTTTACAAGGGTAAGAATAAATAGTCCTCACATTCAATATTGCATACAAATCTCCACATTCCCTGCTGGAGAGAATCAGTATTTTAACATTGATGAAGTTTTGTGCTGAGATGCAATCTCCACCTGATAACTGCTCTGTCTGATACTACTTGCCTTTTATTTACAGTTGCACTATCTAATCAAAGTAATTTTGCTTCAGAACACAAATGTAATAAAAAGAAAACAATCCTAAAATTTTCTTATATCTTTATTGCTCTTCAGTTTTCAATTAAGTTTATTTGTAGATAGTTCTTAGTTTTTAATTCATTCCCGAGGAAAACAGCATAGAACCTCTCACTGAAGTTATAAGTAGTAAAGAAAACAGACATAATATAAAATGCAAACCAACTTACTAAACACATTATGAATTGACACCTTCTATGCAGATTGGAGTCATACGTGAACACACAGTTATTGTGTGTGGGTGGGTATATGTGTGTTTTCATTGCAGATTGCTTAATGTCAGAAAGCTAAGAAACCCTAACTCCACAATCTTGTTGAGGTTTATTCTATCAGTTAAAAATAATCTGTTATTATTCTTATTTATTTGTTTTTGGTGGCACTCAGTTAATGGTTGATTCAGGGAGGATATTGTGATTCTGTCTTCATGTGGTGAATATTAAAAATTCAGTTTCATGAATAAAACCTGTAGATATTCAGAGATAAGAAAATATATCCTACTTCATGATGCTAATTACATTCATGTATATACAATGTATTAATATATCAGTTGTATGAGTGCAATGAATGTATGTATGCTGTTGTTGTTGCTTAGTTGCTAAGTTGTGTCCAACTCTTTTGCAACCCCAGGGGCTATGGCCAGTCAGGCTGCTCTGTCCTTGGGATTTCCCAGGCAAGAATATTGGAGTGGGTTGCCATTTTCTTCTCCAGTGGATCTTCCTGACACAAGGATTAAACCCACATCTCCCGCATTACAGGTGAATTCTTTACCACTGAGCCAACATATTCACTCTTTTTTAAGATACTTTTCCTATATAGGCCATTACAGAGCACTGAGTAGAATTCCCTGTGCTATACATAGGTTCTTATTATCTATTTTATATATAGTAGTATGAAAATATCAGTCCCAATCTCCCCATTTATCCCTCTCCCTTCCTTATCCCTTGGTAACCATAAGTAAATTTCTTACATTTGTGAGTTTACTTTTGTTTTGTAATTAAGTTAATATGTACCCTATATTTTAGATTCCACATATAAGAGATATCACATTATATTTGTATTTCTCTGTCTGACTTAGTATTACAATTATTAGGTCAACCCATAATGCTACAAATGGCATTATTTTATTCTTTTTTGTGACTAATATTCTATTGTATATATGTAACACTTCTTCATCCATGCCTTTGTTGATAGACATTTAGGTTGCCTCCATGTCCTGGCTATTGTAAATAGTACTGCAGTGAATATTGGAATACGTGTATCTTTTCATATTATTATTTTCTCTGAGTATATGCCTAGGAGTAGGATTGCTGGGTCATGTGGTAATTTTATTTTTAGATGATTTTTTTTAAAGGAATCTCTATGATGTTCTCCATCATAGTGGCTGTACTGATTTACATTCCTACCAACAATGTAAGAGGGTTCCCTTTTCTCCACACCCTCTCCATTATTTATTTCTTTATAGATTTTTTGATGATGGCCATCCTGACTGGTGTTTGGTGATACTTCATTGTAGCTTTGATTTGCATTTCTCTACTAATTAGAGATCTTGAGCATTTTTTCATGTGTCTTTTGGCCATCTGTCTTCTTTGGAGAAATTTCCATTTAGATTTTCTGCCCATTTCTTTTAAATTTAGTTGTTTTTTTTTTTTTTAATATTGAGCTGCATGAATCATGTGTATGTTTTGGAGACTAATCCCTGTTGGCCATTTCATTTCCAAATATTTTCTCCCATTCTGTCGGCTTTCTTTTTGTTTTGTTGATGGTTTCCTTAAGCTGTGCAAAAGTTTTTAAGTTTAATTAGGTCCCATTTGTTTATTTTTGTTTTTATTTTCATTACTCTTAAAGGTATATAAAAAATATCCTGCAGTTTATGTTAGAGAATGGTATGTCTATGAATCCCTCTAGGAATTTTATTGTATCCAGTATTAAATTTGCATCTATAATTCAAGTTTATTTTTGTGCATAGTATCAGAGAATGTTCTAATTTCATTTTAAATATAGGTGTCAGGTTTCCCAGCACTGTTTTTTGAAGAGACTATCTTTTTTCCATTGTATATTCTTGCCTCCTTTATAATAGATTAATTGACCATAGGTGAATGGGTTTGTCTCTGGACTTTCTATCCTGTTACATTGATCTGTATTTCTGTTTTTGTGACATACTGTTTTGATGACTGTAGGTTTGTAGTATAGCCTGAAGTCAGGGAGCCTGATTACTCCAGCTATGTTTTTCTTTCTCAAGATTGCTTTGACTATTTGAGATCGTTTGTGTCTCCAGTCAAATATTAAGATGTTTTGTTCTAGTTCTGTGAAAAATGCCATTAGTTATTTGATAGGGATTGCATTGAATTTCTGTAGATTGCCTTAGGTAGTATAGTCATTTTGACAATATCATTTCTTCCAATCCAATAGCATGGTATATCTTTTCTTCTGTTTGTATGGTCTTAGATTTCTTTCATCTGCATCTTATATTTTTTGGAGTACAAGTCTTTTGTCTCCTTAGATAGGTATATTCCTAGGTCTTTTGATGAGATGGTAAATGGGATTATTTCCTTAATTTCTCTTTCTGATCTTTCATTGTTAGTACATAGAAATGTAACAGATTTCTGTTTATTAATTTTGTATCCTGAGGCTTTACTGAATTCATTGATAAGCCCTAGTAGTTTTCTGGTAACATCTATAGTATTTCCTATGGATAGTATCACATCATATGCAAGGAGTGACAGTTTTACTTCTTCTTTTTCAATTCAGATTCCTTTTATTTATTTTCTTCTTTGATTGCAATCACTAGGACTTCCAAAACTATGTTGAATGAAACTGGTGAGAGTGAACATTCTTGTCTTATTCCTGATCTTGGAGGAAATCTTTCAGCTCTTCACTGTTGAGTATAATGTTAGTTGTAGGTCTGTCATACACGAACCTTTATTATGTTGAGGTATCTTCCCTCTGTGCCTACTTTCTGGAGATATCATAAAATGATTTTTGTCAACAGCTTTTTCTGTATATATTGAGATGATCACACAGTTTTTATCTTTCAGTTTGTTGATGTGGTGTATCACACATAGTGATTTTCAGATACTGAAAAATCCTTGCATCCCTGCAATAAATCCCACTTGAATATGGTATATGATCCTTTTAATGTATTGTTATATTCAGATTGCTAGTATTTTGTTGAGGATTTTTGCATCAGTGTTCATTAGTGATATTGGCCCATAGAAAGGGAAAAAATATTTGCAAATGATGAGAGCAACAAGTGGTTAGTCTCCAAAATTTACAAACACCTAACACAGCTCAATTAAAAAACAGCTAATCAGCTAATGGACAGAAAACTAAAGTGACAGTTCTCCAAAGAAAACATACAGATGGCCAAGAGGCATGTGAAAAGATGCTCAGTATCATAACTTAGTAGAGAAATTCAAATCAAAGCTACAATGAGGTATCACCTCACACTGGTCAGAATGGCCATTTCAAAAAATCGACAAACAATAAATGCTGGAGAGGGTGTGAAGAAAAGGGAATCCTCCCACACTGCTGATAATGTAAACTGGTGCAGCCACCATGAGAATAGTATGGAGCTTTGTTAAAGAAGAAAAATAGAGCTACCATATGATCTAGAAATCCTACTCTTTGGCATATATATGGAGAAAAACATGTTTATGATTTGAAAGGATACTTGCACCCCAGTGTTCATTGCAGCACAGTTTACAACAGCCAGGACATGGAAACATCCTAAATGTCCATCAAAAGAGGAATGGATAAAGAAGAAGTAATATATATATACAATGGAATGTTGTTCAGCCATTAAAAAGAATGAAATAATGTCATCTGCAGCCACAGGAATGGACCTGGAGATGATCATACTAAGTGAAGTAAGTCAAAGAAAAAAAAATCATATGATATCACTTAAATGTAAAATCTAAAAATATGATACAAATGAACTTATTTACAAAACAGAAACAGACTCAGACTTAGAATGAAATTATAGTTACCAGGGTGGAAGTGTTGGGGGTGGTTTGGATTCATAGTTTGGGGTTGACATCTACACACTGCTATATTTAAAATAAATTCCTTTCCATGGGAAAAAAAAATTAGTTACTCAAAAAAAAATAAAATCTGTATTTTCTTCTGCAATGCTGGTAAACCTCCTTTCACCTAACTGCTCAATATATAATCACATTAATTATCCATTGTTATCATTGTTGTTTTAGTCATTAACTCATGTCCAACTCTTTTGTAACTCCATGGCCCTCCAGACTACTCTGTCCCTGGAATTTCCCAGGCAAGAATACTGCAGTGTGTTGCCATTCACTTCTCTAGGCAATCTTCCTAACCCCGGGATCTAACCTGAGTCTCCTTCATTGGCAGGTAGATTCTTTACCATTGAGCTACCAGGAAAGCCCATTATTTATTCTTGAAAGTGAAAGTGTTAGTTCCTCAGTCGTGTCTGATTCTTTGGGACCGGGTGGACTGTATCCCACCAGACTCCTCATCCATGGAATTCTCCAGGCAAGAATATTGGAGTGGGCTCCCATTCCCTTCTGCAGGGGATTTTCTGGACCCAGGAGTCAAACCCAGATTCCCTGCATTGTGGGCAGATTCTTACTGTCTGAGCCCCCAAGGAAACACCCACTGCCTCACACCCACCTTTAAATTAAGGTACTTTGTTTAGGTCTCCCATTCAAGAAAAAGGATATATGCTAAAGAAAAAAGACTAAAACATCTTTATAGGTTATTAAAGAAAGTTTCATAAAAATGACTCCAAAGATGAATAAAATATTTGTGAGAGTGATCAGATTTGAGGAATAGAAGTAAAGCATACTAACCCCAAATTCCTAATAGTGACTGATAGGAGTGAAGAAAAAAGGAGGAGAGAAGGCCTGAAAGAAACACATTTGTGGAATAAATTTGCATTCACTCTATTCAGTTTTCTGGGGCCTAAAGCTTATATAATTATGAGACCATCTTTTAGAGAAAGAATATAAGCTTACAATATAAAATTAGATATAAACCAAATATTCATTAGAATGAGAAAATAAATTATACCACTTACAAATAACATGAATGTTGGAAAATATAAAAAATAACAGTATTTTTCAATAGTTTTTATTCATAAGATATAATTTATATAAATTAAAATATGCAAATAGAATTTGGTAAGCTTTGGCAAATGTTTATACTTAAGTAATCATCAATCCAGTCAAGATATAGAACATTTCTTTTAGCTCTGAGTTTCCTTATGCCCCTTTCTAGTCCATTCCCATTCCCAATGCAATCACTGTTCTAATTTCTGTGATGATAGATTACTTTTTCCTGATTTTGAACTTCATGAAAGCATTCAGTATAAACTTTTAATGTAAATGCATAATCTATTTTGCTCAAGATTCATCCAATATTTTTGCATGTGTCAATACATTTTTAAAGCTTTGTATTCCATTGTAATAATATGCCACTGATTCATTACCTATTTTGCCATTAATAAGAAACATTTACATTATTTTCATTTGAAGCTGTTATGAATTAGATACTATAAACTTTTCCACACTTAAATACAATCCTTTGTGTAACACAAGTTTCATTTAACATGAGTGAAAACTAATGGCCTTTAACAAAATTGAAAATAATGGGTCACGAAGCCAGTTTATGTTGAATTATACAAAAATCTGTCAAACTGGTTTTCAAAGTAGTTGTTATTTTACATTCTCAACAGAAATACAGGAATTCCAGTTTTTCTAAATCCTTCTTATAAATATGAAGTACTACTTAATTTTGTTTCTAATTTACATTTCCATGATATTTATTGATGCAGACAATTTGTGGATAAAAAGATTATGCTCAGCATTGGTAGTATCATGGAAATGTAGAACATTTTAATTTTCGTAAAATCTGGCTGATAATTTTCTTTCGTTAGTGCTTTTTTGCACTGTTAAAGAAATCTTTCCCTACACTGAGATTGGTTATTCATTCTCCAATTGATGGGATATTTAGATTTTTCTACATTTGGGATATTATAAATAGAATTGCTGTGAACATTAGTGCATGGTTGTAAAGACTTTCATACATTTGTATATTTATATACAAGTTTTTGAAAAGATATAATTATTCATTTATCCTGAGCAAATTCCTAGGAAGCAAACTACACTGTACCAACTACTTTTTTCTGTGAAATATTTATTGATGACCTTTGTAAAGCTGAGTTATTTATCATTAATTTTTATATGTTCTTAATGTAACACAGAATCAATTCCTTTTTGAGATATATGTATTGAGAATATGTTCCCTAAGTCTATGGCTTGCTTTTTCATTTTCTTATCAGTGTTTTTGATGAGCAGAGCATTTACTTGTGTGAAAATCAATTTATCTATTCTATCTTTTCTATTTGGCAACTTTTTGTCATATAAAAGAAACTTTCCCTATAACAAGATTAAGAAAATATTTTTCAATGTTTTCTCAAGAAGGCATGAACATTTAGATTTTATGTTTATGACTATGATCCATAGCAAATATTTTGTATGTTACAAAGTAGGTGTCAAGATAATTTTTTCCCCTTATGAATATACAGTGGTTCAAGCAGAATTTGTTGAAAAATTTCCTTTCCAAATGGAATGTCTTAGAGCATTCTACAAAAATCAGTCTTCTATATAGATGAAAGTGTAGTTAAAGTGTTAGTCGTTCAGTGGTGTTGGATTCTTTGCGACCCCATCGACAGTAACCAGCCAGGCTCATCTGTCTATGGGACTTCATAGGCAAGAATACTGGAGGGGGCTGCCATGTCCTCCTCCAGGGGCTGTTCCCGACCCAGGGATTGAACCCACATCTCCTGTATTGGCAGGCAGATTCTCTGCCATCTGAGCCACCAGGGAACCCCATCTATATAGGTGAGAGGGCACTTATTGACTCTTTATTCTTATGGATCTATTAACCTATTAGACAATATAACATTGACTTAGGTACAGTAGGAAGTCAGTTTCTTTTCTAGAAAACAACTTTATATTTACTCAACAAAATATGCAATATTAGGAAAGATTTTTTTAGGGAACTCTATGGAAAAAATCTGTATTGAAAAAAACACTACCTTTATTAGAGAAAATAGAACCAAGAAACTGGTTAAAATATATGAATATGTACAATGTGTTTATGATTGATCTTTCTCAGATAATTAACATAAGACTTTTGACTATTTTCTTTAATTTATACAGATGCAGAATTATAAATTATTTTATTTTTTATTTTCTTAAAATAAATGGAATAATTCTTTATTGAGAAATTGCCAAACTGTGATTCAGACTATCTATACCATTTCTATATCCACAGCAATAAGTGGTCCAGTTTTTCAATAACTGTACCAGCATTTGCTATTGTCACTATTTCCTTTTAGCCATTATAAGTATATAATGATATATAGCTGTGGCCTTAACTGTAATGTATATGTCCTCTTTAGTGAAATGGTGTTTATATCTTTTGCTTATTCTCTAATTGGTTTGTTTTAATAATGAGTTTTTAGACATCTGTATTCTAATACTTGTGCTTTGTCAAGTATGTGGTTTGCAAATATTTTATCTTGCTCTGTAGCTTGCATTTTTTTTCCCTTTAAAGAGTCTTTTTCAGAGCAAATTTAGTTTTGATGAGGTCAAATTTATAATGTCTCCCTTTTACAAATAAAGATTATGAATATTTTCTCTATCTTTTCTAAAAGGATTATACTTTTACACTTTTTTATTTTACATTTTAGTCCATGATCAATTTTGGTCAAAGTCTAAGGTTTATATTGAGGTTTGTTAAAATTATTTTGAATATGAATTTCCTATTGCTCTGTTTATTAAAATGGCTATCCTCCCCCCAATGAATTGCTTTTTCTCTATTGTTAAGATCTGTTGGGAATATTTGAGTGGGCTCTCTGCTGGGTCCCTCTAACACTTGTAAGAATGGGGAAATATAGTGTATTAGTGACTAGTCATGTCTCACACTAACAAATTAATTCTCATTTCTAGCTTGAGGAGGTAGACACTTAGCTCATCTTGTACCCTAGTGACACACTACCCTGATCAATTCAGTTCAGTTCAGTGGCTCAGTCGTGTCCGACTCTTAGCGACCCATGGACTGCAGCACGCCAGGCCTCCCTGTCCATCGCCAACTCCCAGAGCTTGCTCAAACTCATGTCCATTGAGTCGGTGATGCCATACAACCATCTCATTCTCTGTCATCCCCTTCTCCTCCTGCCTTCAATCTTTCCCAACATCAGGTCTTTTCAAATGAGTCAGTTCTTCGCATCAGATGGCCAAAGTACTGGAGTTTCAGTTTCAGCATCAGTCCTTCCATGAATATTCAGGACTGATCTACTTTAGGATGGACTGGTTGGATCTCCTTGCAGTTCAAGGGACTCTCAAGAGTCTTCTTCAACACCACAGTTCAAAAGCATCAATTCTTTGGCACTCAACTTTCTTTATAGTCCAACTCTCACATCCATACATGACAACTGGAAAAACCATAGCTTTGACTAGATGGACTTTTGACAGCAAAGTAATGTCTCTGCTTTTTAATATGCTGTCTAGGTTGGTGACAACTTTCCTTCCAAGGAGTAAGTGTCTTTTAATTTCATGGCTGCAGTCACCATCTGCACTGATTTTGTATTACTACCCTGGTAGGGATATTTTTTTTTAATCACTACCCTGGTAGGGAGAGCAAAACACTATTTCTTCTTCTACAGAGGGTACAAAAGTTCAACTTCCTGCATGCTCTGTCAAAACCAACCAACAGGGAAAATCAGAGTGATACTCTTACTTTCCTGGAGGGATAAAATATCTGCTTCTGATGCCCCCACTGAAGTCATAAGTGGAGGCAGTTTTTCATTTATATTTAGGTAAGATAGCATAAGGACCTAACTGAAGCAGAAGAGGTTAAGAAGAAGTGGCAAGAATACACAGAAGAATTGTACAAAAAAGGTATTAATGACCCAAATAACTACAATGGTGTGGTCACTCACCTAGACCAAGACATCCAGGAGTTTGAAGTCAAGTTGGCCTTAGGAAGCATTACTATGAACAAAGCTAGTGGAGATGATGGGATTCCAGTGGAGCTTTTTAAAATTTTAAAAGATGATGCTGTTAAAGTGTTGCACTCAATATGTCAGCAAATTTGGAAAATTCAGCAATGGCCACAGGACTGGAAAAGATCAGTTTTAATTTCAATCCCAAAGAAGGGCAATGCCAAAAAATATTCAAACTACTGCAAAATTGTGGTCATCTCACATTCTAGTAAGGTTATGCTCAAAGTCCTTCAAGTTAGCCTTTACTAGTATGTGAACTGCAAAATTCCAGATGTACAAGCTGGATTGAGAAAAGGCAGAGGAACCAGAGATCAAATTGCTAACATCTGTTGGATCACAGGAAAAGCAAGAGAATTTCAGAAAAAAAAACATCTACTTCTGCTTCATCGACTATGCTAAAGACTTTGACTCTGATTATCACAACAAACTATGGAAAATTCTTAAAGAGATGGGATTACCAGACCACTTTTGCTCTCCTGAGAACCCTGTATGTAGGTCAAGAAGCAACAGTTAGAACCAGATATGGAACAACAGACTAGTTCAAAATTGGGAAAGGAGTACAACAAGGCTATATATTGTCACCCTTTTTATTTAACCTATGTGCAGAGTATATCATGCAAAATGCTGGTCTAGATGAATCACAAGCTAGAATCAAGATTGCTGGGAGAAATATCAACAACCTCAGACATGCAGATGACATGATTCTCATGGCAGAAGAAGAACTAAAGAGCCACTTGATGAAGGTGAAAGATGAGAATGAAAATGTTGGCTTAAAACTCAACATTCAAAAAACAAAGATCATGGCATCTGGTCCCATCACTTCATGGCAAATAGATAGGGAAAAAGTGGAAGCTGTGGCAGGTTTTATTTTCTTGGGCTCCAAAAATGATGGACAGTGACTGCAGTCATGAAATTAAAAAATATTTGCTCCTTGGAAGGAAAGCTATAACAAGCTAGACAGTATATTAAAAAGCAGAGACATCACTTTGCCTCTAAAGGTCTTATAATCAAAGCTATGGTTTTTCCATTGGTCCTGTATGGATGTTAGAGTTGGACCATAAAGAAGGCTGAGTGTCAAATAATTGATTCGTTTGAATTGTGGTGCTGGAGAAGACGTTTGAGTCCCTTGGGCAACAAGGAGATCAAACCAGTCAGTTCCAAAGGAAATAAACCCTGAATATTCATTGGAAGGACTGATGCTGAAGCTGAAGCTCCCATACTTTGGCCACCTGACATGAAGAGCTGGCTCATTAGAAACTGATGCTGGGAAAGATGGAAGGTAAAAGGAGAAGGGGTGAGAGAGTCAATTCCTAGGCAGGTTGATAAGAAGTCCGGGGTACCAGAGGAGGAGAAAGGGGTCTGTGGCTCTCAAAGCAGAGATAGGGGTCTGAAATTCTCAAGGAGAAGGAAAGGACAAGCATCTTTTTTCTTTTTTTTCTTCTCTACATTCCTTAGTCTTAGACACATAAAATATTTTTTTTTTCCTTTAAGCTGGGAACTGATGATTACACAGCAAACAATTCAGTTTAAACTCCATACTAAGGATTATATAACAACAGTATATCCTGATTGAGGACAGTTTCTCCTTCCTGAAAACCTTCTGGGTAATCCTGTTATCTTAAAATGTAAATTATGGGAGTGGGTCTAGTAAGATCTTTACAACCTTGAGACATTCTTTTGACTTATAACTAATTTAAAAAGTATGTAACTTCCTTGCATAGACTAGTGAGGGGGGCATTCTCTGCCCCCTTCTGATGTCTGTCACAAGCTTTCTCTGTCCCATTTTATACTTTAATAAAACTCTGCCACACAAAAGCTCTTGAGTGATCAAGCCTGCTCCCTGGTCCTAAATTAAATCTCTGGATACCATGAATCCGACACCATTCACGGTAAGCTATCGGGGGTGGCAGAGAATTAAATGGTTAGATAGCATCACCAACTCAATGGACATGAATTTAAGCAAACTCTGGGAGACAATGTAGGACAGGGAAAATTCGCATGCTGCAGTCCATGGGGTATCAAAGAGTTGGACAGAACTTAGAGACTGAACAACAACAAAGACAGGGTAATTTTTGCCCAAATGCTTTCTGTTCTGTTAGACTACCCTTTGCCTATTCCATTGATTAGAAAGAAAAGGCTTTTCTTAGAGCTTTTCCTCTCTGTGCCTGTTGGTGGTTATGCTGGAGTCTTCTGGGATAGAAGTAAGGCAATAAGGTAACCCAGGGAACTCACTGCCTTGAAGCTGGTCAGTGAAAGGTCAGGCATGTTGAGGCATGCCCCAGAAAAGTTCCGGAGGCTGGCTAAACTTCCAGGGGCCGGCCCCCTGCAGCCTGGTCCAATCAGGTGCCGACACGGAGCCCTTGGACACCAACCGCTGCTGTAGCCCGCGCTTTCTTCCTTATATGGGAAGACCTGGCTTGGACGCCGGCCCTGGCTATAAAACCTCTCCCCACCCCTCATACCTCGCAGACTCCCTTTGTCTCCTCGCTCACCCGCCCCCGGGAGTTCTGCCCGAGAGCGACCGCCCAATAAAGGCCTTCATCAACGGTCCTTAGAAGTGGCTTTTTCTTCCTGCGGCATTTTCTAACAGTCAGCTCCTGAAATCCCTAGGAAATCTGCCTTCTTTTTTACTGTTAAGAGTCTTACTTTGCTTATTTGTGCTGTTATGTCCAGGATTTTTAGGCATATGAGGGAGGACCTGGGAAGAATGGTGCTATTCCATCATAGAACTAAAGTCCTCCAAATATTCATTTGAATACTAGAAAACATTTATATTCTCAATATGAAAGTGAAAATGTTAGCACTTAGTCCTGTCCCACTCTTTGTTACCTCATGGACTGTAAGTGCTAAGCTCCTCTGTCCATGGAATTCTCCAAGTGATAATACTGGACTGAGCAGCCATTTCCTTATCCAGGAATCTTCCCAACTCAGGGATCCAACTCAGGTATCCTGCACTGCAGGCAGATTCTTTGCCATCTGAGCCACCAGGGAAGACCATATTGTTATTGTATAATATGGCAATATGTATTCAGAATTTGGGCTTCCTTGCTAGCTCAGCTGGTAAAGAATCCACCTTCAATGCAGGAGACCCCAGTTCAATTCCTGTGTTGGGAATACCCCCTGGAGAAGGGGTAGGCTACCCACTCCACTATTCTTGGGCTTTCTGGGTGGCTCAGATGGTAAAGAATCCACTTGCAATGCAGGAGACCTGGCTTTGATCCCTGGGTTGGGACAATCCCCTGGAGGAGGGCATGGCAACTCACTCCAGTATTCTTGCCTGGAGAATCCCCATGGACAGGGGAGCCAGGTGGGCTACAGTCCATTGAGTCACAAAGAGTCTGACGTGACTAAGCACAGTATATTCAATATTTGTTAAATGTAAAAAGTTTATGATTGCATTTATCTTTACAGAAAAACATATTTGAAAGGGACACTTTGACTCAATCTTTTTTGTTAAATTTTAAGTTCAGAAAGCTTCATAATTTTATCATTTCTATATTAAATGTTTTTCACATGTGATAAGTTTTACCTTTTATTATAAAACTCCAAATATTGAGTTTACAAGGGCATTGATTGTACATGCACTTCTCATTTATATATAACATATATGTATATATAAATATATATATATTAATATGTGTGTGTGTATATATATATATATGATTCCGCTAAAACATGCAAATATTTCTGGCAATCTTAAATTTATATTACCTGAATGTTTCATAGCATATGGTAAAACCACATATCCATAAGTCATAGTAAGTTCCATCTGAATAAATATTTTAAATTATCCTGTGTCCCTTTGTTGTTGTTGAAATGCTTTGGGAAACGACCTTATGCATACAAATAGGAGAATTAGATTCAATTTTTCTATGTTAGTGTTTTAAAAATGCAGATTTCATTTTAAACTTTACATTTATAGCATATTAATGTTTTGAAAATTTTCTAATCTTTTTAATGAACTTTAACTGTGATATTTTTCATCCTGTAGGATTGAGGATATATGCATCTGTTATATAATTGTTTTTTTTACTAGCTGTGGTTCTATTTATAGTACATTGCAAAAAAATTGGCAATTCTTAAAATAATCTTTAACATTTGCAATCTCAATGATACATTTGCAGTGATGCTATTATATAAAACTATAAAAATGCCTAGTTAAGTAAATTGTAAATGATTATAAAACCTCTATGGACCTCTTATGATTTAAGTAATCTAGGTCACATTCTGGATCCTAGGCTTCTTATTCATCCCTTATTTTCTAATTGCAGATTAAAGATCTTTAAATGTATTTATCTTCTACAGGACTAGCTTGCTTCATCCTTGAGGCTATTGAAAATAAGCTTTTTTTCCACATAAAAATTATTATCACTAATCACCAATGGAAAATAGGGAATAACAAAAAGCTCAACATAAGACAAGTGTCCAGAATCTGCAGAGCCACCTCTACTTCCTTTGCTGTTCTTACTGTTTCTTCCTTGTTTTCCTCTTTGAAAAGGCATGAGAATTGTTTCTTGTTTTCTTCATTCTATTAGTGTGGGAAAAATCAACCTCACTCTCCAGAGTCCCTCAATGCTTAAATTTTCCATTCCTCTAACACAATCCGAAGTTACTGAAGAAATCTACTGTTATGGTTGTTTGTTTAGACCCTACTAGAATTACAAAAGTGTTTTCAGCAATCTCAACATACTCTTTATTTATTAAGAAAATATGTCATCCTATACAATGAGTTTTTAAAAATCCTATTAATATGTGTAATATCTGGAAAATAGGAGGTGGCATTGGTGGTTAGAGAGCTACTGTAATGCATCATCCACTCTGCCTCATAATAACAATTCTATCCCAAATTTCCCAAATGGAATACCACACAAGGAATCTCAAATTTTAAAAGCTAAGAGAAAAATTAGAAGATGCTGATGAAAGAAATAAAAGATGATGCAGATGGAGACATATATCATTTTCTTGGATTGGAAGAGTCAACACTGTCAAAATTATAGTATCCAAAGTAATCTATAGATTCAATTCAATGTCTATCAAATTATCAATAGCCCTTTTTTCACAGAATTAGAACAAAATATCTTACAATTTGCATGGAAACACAAAAGACCCCAAAGAACCAGGGAAACCAGAGAAAGAAAAACAAACCTGGAGGAATTAGACTCCTTAACTTCAGATATATTACACATCTACAGTAATCAAAACCATATAGTACTGGCACAAAACAGAAATAAAGAGCAATGGAGCAGGATAGAAAATGTAGAGATAAACCCGTACACCTGTGGTCAGCTGATGTGTGACAAAGGCGGCAAAAATGTACAATGGGAAAAGACAGTCTCTTCAGTAACTGGTGCTGGAGAAACTGGACAGCTACATGTAAAAAAAATGAAATTAGAACCTTCTCTAACACCATACACAAAAGTAAACTCAAAATAAATTAAATACCCAAATGTAAGACCAGATACTATAAAACCATTAAGAGGGATACATAGAACACTCTCTGACATAAACTGCAGCAAGATCTTTTTGATCTAACTTTGAGTAATGAAAATAAAAACATAAATAAACAAACACTACCTAATTAAACTTAGAAGCTTTTGTACATCAAGGGAAACCGTCAGTAAAACAAAAAGAAAACCCACAGAATGGGAGAAAATATTTGCAAACAAAGCAACCAATAAAGGATTAGCCTCCAAAATATACAAACAGCTCATGCAGTGCAATATCAAAAAATAAACAAACCAGTCAAAAAATTAGTGGAAGATCTAAATAGACATTTCTCTAAAGAAGACATACAGATGGATAAGAAGCACATGAAAAGATGCTCAACATCAGTGATTACTGGAGAACTCCAAATCAAAACTATGATGACGTATTACCTCACACCAGTCAGAATGTCTGTTATCAAAAAAACCTACAAACAATAAATGCTAGAGAGGGTGTGGAGAAAAGGAAACCTTCCAACCCTATTGATGGGAGTGTAAATTGGTACAGTGATTATGGAGAACAATATGGAGATTCCTTAAAAAATTAAAACCAGAACTACCATATGATCCAGCAATCTCACTCTTGGGCATATATCCAGAGAAAACCATAATTTGACAGGATACTTGCACCCCAATATTCACTGCAGTACTCTTTACAGTAGCCAGGACTTGGAAGTAATCTAAATGTCCACTGATGGAGAAATGGATAAAGAAGAAGTAGTACATATATACAATGGACTATTAATCAGCCACAAAAAAGAACAAAATAATGCTGTTCGGAGTGACACTGATGGCTTTAGAGATTGTCATACTGTGTGAAGTTAAGTCATACAGAGAAAGACAAATGCCACATTTTATCATTTATAAGTGGAATTTAAAGGAATGGTACAAATGAACCTATTTACAAAACAGAATTTGACTCACAGGCATAGAAACAAGGGCAGGGGAGGGATAAATTGGAAGGTCAGGATTGACATATATACAATATTAGCTATGTAATAGATAATAAGACCTAATGAATAGTACAGGGAACTCTAATCAATGCTCTCTAATGACTTTGTATAAATCATTTTTACTTCAAGAAAAAAAATTAATAGTTAGCAGAGTCACATTTACTATAAAGTTGAATATATTTTCAAACACTTCATCTACTAATGTGCATATCTCCTTTCCAAGCTTTGAAGACATAACAAGCCATGTTCTCACACTCTTCAGCATTTCTAAGACTTATAAAAGCAAAATACTTGAATGAACTTCAATTTAGACAGCTAACTCTTTCCAAAAGAAAACATTACAAAATATAATTTATCATATCAATATAAAAATCATTTGATGCAGAAAAATCTTTGATAAAAATGCAACACTCATTCATGCTAAAACTCTCAGTCAACTAGAATTAGAGAGAAATTATCTCAGCAAAGATCGCATGCAAAAGGACTAAACTTAACACCAAACTTAATGATGAAAGACTGGCTGCTCTTCTACACAGACCAAGAATACGGCAAGAATGTTCACTCTGCTGCTGCTGCTAAGTCACTTCAGTCGTGTCCAACTCTGTGTGACCCCATAGACGGCAGCCCACCAGGCTCCCGTCCCTGGGATTCTCCAAGCAAGAATGCTGGAGTGGGTTGCCGTTTCCTTCTCCAGTGCATGAAAGTGAAAAGTGAAAGTGAAGTCGCTCAGTCGTGTCCGACTCTTAGCGACCCCATGGACTGCAGCCCACCAGGCTCCTCCGTCCATGGGATTTCCCAGGCAAGAGTACTGGAGTGGGGTGCCATTGCCTTCTCCAAATGTTCACTCTAGCCACTGTTATTTAACATATTACTGGAAGTTCCAGTCACTGAAACAAATCAAGAATAACAAATAAAAGACACAAAGATTGGAAAGGAGGAAATAAATCTGTCTGTATTTGCATGTGACATGTTTGTCTACATAGAATAGATGTAGTCTCAAGGAATATTAAAAGACTACTCCCTAGAAATAATAAGTGAGTTCATCAAGATTGTAGGATACACAGTCACACAATATATTGTATTTATATATACTAACAATTGGCACATGGGAACACTTATAAAAGCATATCATTAAAATTACCTCAAAAATTATGTATATAGGTATATAGTAAGTAAAGTCGCTCAGTCGTGTCCATCTCTTTGCGGGTCCATAAACTGTAGCCTACCAGGCTCCTCTGTCCATGGGATTTTCCAGGCAAGAGTACTAGGAGTGGGTTCCCATTTCCTTCTCCAGGGGATCTTCCCGACCCAGGGATCGAACCCAAGTCTCCAGCATTGCAGGCAGACGCTTTAACCTCTGAGCCACCAGGGGAGTCCATAGGTATATAAGATATATTCAGAATATACACACTTAACAAAATTTTTACAGAGTTTGTATAGTAAAAATTATAAAATTCTGATGAAAGAAATCAAGGAAAGCCTAAATAAATTAATAGGCATAATGTGGTCATCAATGGGAAATAAAGATACCAATTTTCCTCAAATTAATCAGTACATTTAACGTAATGTCTGTATAAACCTGAGCAATGTTTTTTGCAGACATATAAAAGGTGATCAAAATTTTATATAGAAAGATCCAAAACCCTGAATAGCTAAAACACATTTTAAAAAATAAAATAGGGGGAATAATTCCACCTAACATTAAAGCCTATTAGATAGCTACAGTAATAAAGACAGTGTGATATTTGGAGAGAAGTAGACACAAAGATCAAGGGAACAGAATAAAGAAACCAGAAATAGATCCAATCAAATATTTCCAACTTATTTTTGACAACTGAACAAAAGCAATTCAATGGAAAGAAGAGACAAATTTTAACAAATGAAGCAATCAGAAATCCAGAGTAAAAAAAAAAAAAAAAAACCCTCAATCTAAACCTCAGATCTCTACTCAAAATTGATTCTAGATATAAGCATAAAACTATAAAACTTATAGAAAAAATAACTTTTAGAAATCTTCTGAAGCAAGGAAGGTCTAGACAAAGAGTTATTAAGCTTGACACAAAAGCAAGATCCATAAAAGGAAAAGGAATGATGCCTGACTTCATTGAAAAGTGTTTTTAAATTTGCTTCATAGCCCCTTGTGAAGAGAATGAAAAGATAAGATACAGACTGGGGGGAAATGTTTGTGAACCACATATCTGACAAAGGACCAATATCTAGAATAAATAAAGGATTCTCAAAACTCTATAGTAAATACTAACAAATAATCCCATTAGAACACAGACAAAGACACGTCACACATCGGTGGTGGAATTATAAAATGGGGCAGCTACTCTGGGAAAACTGAATGTTTGTATATGATCCAGCAATGGCATACTCAGGAGTTTATTTCAAAGGAATCAAAAGATATGTTCATGTAAATACCTCTACACAAAGGTTTATATAAGCTTTATTTGTAATAGAGAAATACTGGAGAAAACTCAGATGTCATTCACTGGGTGAATGGTTAAACAAACTGTGGTATATTCATACCATGGGTTACTACTCAGAAATAAAACAAAACTGTTTATATACTCAGCAATTTGGATGAGTCTCAAGGGAATTATACTGAGTGACAGAAACCCAGTATCAGCAGGTGAGATCCTGTATGATTCTTTATAGATCATTCTTGAAGTGACAAAATTATTCAAATTGAGAACAAGTTAGTGGTTGCCAGACAGGGAGGGGCATTGCTGTACCTATAAAATTATAGCATGAGCTCAGTTCAGTCGCTCAGTTGTGTCTGACTCTTTGTGACTCCATGGACTGCAGCACGCCAGGATTCCCTGTCCACCATGAGGGATATATATATTTACATATAAAAACATATGTATATGTAACTATTACAATTGTTTTGTATCTTAACTGTTAATTGAACAGAACTAAGGCACAGATACACACACAAGTGCACAAAAAATGGTGAAATCTATATAGCACTGGTAGAATGTATCAATGTCAACTTCCTGGTTGTGATATTGCCCTCTAGTTATGCAAGATGTTACCTTTGAGAGAAATTGAGTATAGGGTGGAGAGAATCTCTCCATTTCATTTCAAATAACTGCATGTGAATCTCCATTATCACAAATTTTTTAAAAACTAAGTCATCAAACAATGTATAAGATCAGGTGCCATTTTGGGTGATACGGGAAAGACTAGAAGTAAATTCAACACCAACTTAGACAGCATATTAAAAAGCAGAGACATTACTTTGCCAACAAAGGTCTGCCTAGTCAAGGCCATGGTTTTTCCAGTGGTCATGTACTGATGTGAGAGTTGGACTATAAAGAATGTTGAGCGCCAAAGAATTGATGCTTTTGAATTGTGGTGTTAGAGAAGACTCTTGAGAGTCCCTTGGACTGCAAGGAGATCCAACCAGTCCATCCTAAAGGAGATCAGTCCTGGGTGTTCATTGGAAGGACTGATGTTGAAGCTGAAACTCCAATACTTTGGCCACCTGATGTGAAGAGCTGACTCATTGGAAAAGACCCTGATGCTGGGAAAGATTGAGGGCAGGAGAACAAGGGGACAACAGAGGATGAGATGGTTGGATGGCATCACCGACTCGATGGACATCAGTTTGGGTGGACTCCAGGAGTTGGTGATGGACAGGGAGGCCTGGAGTGCTGCAGTTCATGGGGTCGCAAAGAGTTGGACATGACTGAGTGACTGAACTGAACTTATCTGTAGGAAAAATTATTTGTACCTTTTAAATGTCCCCTACCTATCTGGATTGGGAACCATGTGCAATAATCATAATAGTCCTTCCCTTTTACTTTCACCTTCCTTGCTTACCTTGCATACATTCCCTTCATCGTTTTCACCTGCAAAAATTCCAGTCTTGGTTACATCCAACTCTTCATATTCTCCAATATACGTCACTCTTAGCCAAGAAAAAGGTTCAGTTCAGTCACTAAGTCATGTCCAACTCTTTGAGACCCCAAGGACTGCAGCATGCCAAGCTTCCCTGTCCATTACCAAATCTTGGAGTTTGCTCAAACTCATGTCCATCAAGTCAGTGATGCCATCCAACCATCTCATCGTCTGTCACCCCTTCTCCTTCTGTCTTCAATCTTTCCTAGCACCAGGTTCTTTTCCAGTGAGTCAGTTCTTCGTATCAGGTGGCCAAAGGATTGGAGTTTCAGCTTCAGCATCAGTCCTTCCAATGAATATTCAAGACTGATTTCCTTTAAGATTGACTGGTTTGATCTCCTCGCTGTCCACGGGACTCTCAGAAGTCTTCTCTAGCACCACAGTTCAAAAGAATCAATTCTTCGGTGTTCAGCTTTCTTTATAGTCCAACTCTCGCATCCATACATGACTACTGGAAATACCATAACTTTGACTAAATGGACCTTTGTCAACAAAGTAATGTCTCTGCTTTTTAATATGCTGTCTAGGTTGGTCATAACTTTCCTTCCAAGGAGGAAGCATCTTTTAATATCATGGCTGCAATCACTATCTGCAGTGATTTTGGAGCCCAAGAAAATAAAGTCTGCCACTGTTTCCACTGTTTCCCCATCTATTTCCCATGAAGTGATGGGACTGGATGACATGATCTTAATTTTATGAATGTTGAATTTTAAGCCAACTTTTTCACTCTCCTCTTTTACTTTCATCAAGAGGCTCTTTAGTTCTTCTTTGCTTTCTGCCATAAGGGTGGTGTCATCTGCATATCTGAGGTTATTAATATTTCTCCCGGCAATCTTGATTCCAGCTTGTGCTTCATCCAGCCTGGCATTTTGCAGGATGTATTCTGCATAGAAGTTAATTAAGCAGGATGACAATATACGTCCTTGACATACTCTTTGTGATTTGGAACCAGTCTGTTGTTTCATGTCCAGTTCTAATGTTGCTTCTTGACTTGCATACAGATTTCTCAGGAGGCAGGTCAGGTGGTCTGGTATTCCCATCTCTTTAAGAATTTTCCACAGTTTGCTATGATCCACACAGTCAAAGGCCTTGGCATAATCAATAAAGCAGAAGTAGGTGCTTTTTGGGAACTCCCTTGCTTTTTTGATGATCCCATGGATGTTGTTAATTTGATCTCTGGTTCCTCTGCCTTTTCTCAACCCAGCTTGAACATCTGGAAATTCACGGTTCATGTACTGTTGAAGGCTGGCTTGGAGAATTTTGATCATTACGTTGGTAGAGTGTGAGATGAGTACAGTTGTGTGGTAGTTTGAACTTTTTTGGCATTGCCTTTCTTTGGGAATTGGAATTAAAACTAACCATTTCCAGTTCTGTGGCCACTGCTGAGTTTTCCAAATTTGCTGGCATATTGAGTGTAGCACTTTCGCAGCATCATCTTTTAGGATTTGAAATAGTTCAGTTGTAATTCCATCACCTCCACTAGCTTTGTTCTTAGTGAAAAAAGGCCCAGTTGACTTTGCATTCTAGGATATCATGCTCTAGGTGAGTGATCACACCATTGTGGTGATCTGGGTAAAGAAGATCTTTTCTGTACAGTTTCTGTGTATTCTTGCTACCTCCTCTTAATATCTTCTGCTTCTGTTAGGTTCGTACCATTTCTGTCCTTTATTGTGCCCATCTTTTCATGAAATGTTCCCTTGTTATTTCTCATTTTCTTGAAGAGATCTCTAGTCCTTCTCATTCTGTTGTTTTCCTCTATTTCTCTGCACTGATCACTGAGGAAGGCTTTCTAATCTTTTCTTGCTATTCTTTGGAACTCTGCATTCAAATGGGTATATCTTTCCTTTTCTCCTTTGCCTTTCACTTCTCTTTTCACTGCTGTTTGTAAGGCCTCCTCAGACAACCATTTTGCCTGTTTGCATTTCTTTTTCTTGGGGATGGTCTTGATCATTGCCTCCTGTACAGTGCCACAAACCTCCATCCATAGTTCTTCAGGCACTCTGTCTATCAGATCTAATCCCTTGAATGTATTTGTCACTTCCACTGTGTAATCATAAGAGATTTAATTTAGGTCATACCTGAATGGTCTGGTGGTTTTCCCTACTTTCTTCAATTTCTGTCTGAATTTGGCAATAAGGAGTTCATGTTCTGAGCCACACTCAACTTTCAGTCTTGTTTTTGCTGACTGTATATGCTCCATCTTTGGCTGCAAAGAATATAATCAATCTGATTTTAGTATTGATCATCTGGTGATGTCCATGGGTAGAGTCTTCTCTTATGTTGTTTGAAGAAGGTGTTTGCCTTGACTAGTGCATTCTCTTGACAAAACTCTGTTAGCCTTTGTCCTGCTTCATTTTGTAGTCCAAGGCCAAATTTGCCTGTTATTCCAGGTATCTCTTGACTTCCTACTTTTGCATTCCAGTCCCCTATGATGAAAAGGACATTTGGGAGGGGGGGTGCAGGTGTTAGTTCTAGAAGTTCTTGTAGGTCTTCATAGAACCATTCAACTTCAGTCTCTTCAGGATTACTGGTTGGGGCATTGACTTGGATTACTGTGATATTGAATGGTTTGCCTTGGAAACAAACAGAGATCATTCTGTCACTTTTGAGACTGCACCTAAGAACTGCATTTTGGACTCTTTTATTTACTATGAGGGCTACTCCATTTCTTCCAAGGGATTCTTGCACACAGTAGTAGATATTGTGGTCATCTGAGTTAAATTCACCCATTCCAATCCATTTTAGTTCACTGATTCCTAAAATGTAGATGTTCACTCTTGCCATCTCTTGTTTGACCACATCTAATTTGCCTTGATTCATGGATCTAACATTCCAGGTCGTATGCAATATTGTTCTTTACAGCATCAGACTTTACTTCCATCACCCATCACATCCACGACTGTGATGTAACAGTTGTTTTTGGCATTGTTGTGGCTTTTGACGGTTGTGGTGTTGTTTTTGCTTTGGCTCTATCTCTTCATTCTTTCTGGAGTGTTTTCTCTGCTCTTCTTCAGTAGCATATTTAGCACCTACCAACCTGGGGAGTTCATCTTTCAGTGTCCTATCTTTTTGCCTTTTCATATTGTTCATGGGGTTCTCAAGGTAAGAATACTGAAGACGTTTGCCATTTCCTTCTCCAGTGGACCACATTTTGTCAGAACTCTCCTCCATGACCCATCCGTCTGGGATGGCCCTACATGGCAAGGTTCATAGTTTCACTGAGTTAGATAAGGCTGTTGTCCATGTGATCAGTTTGATCAGTTTTCTGTGATTGTGGTTTTCATTCTGTATACCCTCTGAGTGGAAACATTAAGAGGCTTATGGAGGCTCCCTGATTGGAGAGACTGACTGCGGGGGAAACTGGGTCTTGTTCTGATAAGAAAAGTGGGTAAAAAGTGGGTAATGAGTGGGTAAAAACAAACAACCTTAATGGTTGGACTCACTTTATATTTATGATCAAAAACTGACATGGGCATGCACTGCTGCCTATTTCCAATGTTTATTCACTCCTGATCTTCTAGTTAAAATTTTTGTATCTTTGCTTCTCTTCTCAAAAGTCTAGAGCTTCTTCTCTGCTCCTAATTAGATAATCTTTTTTTATTTTTCTCAGAAAATGAAATCAAAAGGGAAGTTCCACACATTCCCAAAACTGTTGACATGCCTTCATTTGTTTCTATTTATTCTTGTGACAGGATATCTGATCATGTTTCTGAGCCCAAAATTCCATCTGGGCATAGTCTGCATTCTCTCTTGACCATTCAGTCTCCAGGTCAAAATTTCACATCTACTGTGTGATACAAAAATATCACCCTATTTTCCAAAAACAAAACACTCCTCCTTGACTTTTATATTCTCCTCTGATTACTGACATATTTCTTTACTGTCATTTGGAGAAACTGTTCTCAAAAACTCATTTCATCTTCTCCAATTGTTTTCATTTAGACTTATCTAAATAGATATTCTTACCCATCACACATACAAAGCTGCTCTTATTAATATTATCAATGTCCTCCAGATTTTCAAACCCAATGGAAGTGAAAGTGTTAGTCACTCAGTGTCCAACTCCTTATTTTGAACTATCAACAACATTTGGTACTATTTAATATTAACACCATTAATTTAAAAATATGTATTCATATAGAAAATAATCTCTATTGGTTTTCTTTCTGTAGCATAAACCACTTCTTACAATTATTTGCTGTTTCTTCTTCCTCTATCCTTATCAGAAAATGTTGGAGTTTCCCAGGGTTCAGTGCTTCGATCTCTTATACTTCTCTATATCCACTTCTAAGTGACCTGTTCTTGGCCTTTATATGAGTTCCACATGCCATGCATATGACTCTAATTTATATCTTCAGTCTTGATTTTTCCCTTAATTTCAGACATAAATAAGATGTCCTATCCTACATCTTCATTTGGATGTTTATTAAACATCTCAAACTTAACACATAGACTAGTGAATTCTTGATTTCCTCCCAAAATTCTATTTCTTTTTATGCTTCCCATATAAGTACTTGACATCTCCATTCATTCTTTTCAGACCAAAATTTTGGAAGCACCATTAATTCCTTTCTTTCTCTTATACTCTACATAAAATCCATAATCAGATTCTACACTTTCTATCATTAAAATGTATCTAGAATCTGACTACAACTTACCAATTCTTTTTCTAAAATTCTCTTCCAGGCTACCATCATCTTTTATCTGCTTATAAGTAATGTCCAAACTTGTTTTCCTGTTCTTTTCTACCATAACCCATTCTCCACAAAACAGATAGAATGATACTTTTAAAAGGTCCATCAAATTATCTATATTTTCAGGATAAGAGTGGACTAAAATCCACACAGACCTTCATCCTGGCTTCATATTATATCATTGAGGTTTTAAGGTTATCTCATCCACCAGCATCACTTAGCCTAAGTAGAATAAATGGCAAGTTTCTCTATATTTAATTAAATAGGTAGAAACAAATTTAAGTAAGACTATAGATACACAATGGCTTCCCAGGTGGTGCTAGTGGTAAAGAACACGTTGGCATAATGCAGGAGACATAATAGACGTGGGTTCAATCCCTGGGTCAAGAATACTCCAGTATTCTTGCCTGGAGAATCCCATGGACAGAGGAGCTGTGCAGGCTTCAGTCCATAGGGTTGCAAAGAGTCAGACATGACTAAAGCGAGTTAGCACACATGCATGCATATGTTAGGTAGTTAGAATAGGAAAAATGTGTCAAGAATGGTGGTGGCTAAAAGACAAGGAAGGGAAAAGCCTGTGAAAATAGAACGGAAAGTCTGAGGACTGGAGTGAGGACCTCAGGTAGAACAAACAGCACTCCTGGCTAGCCTAATTTACATAAGGTAGGCCCCGGGGGGAGGAAAAAACATAAAAAGAGGAGCCAAAGGTCCGGGAGTCTCTCTCTCTCTCCTGTGCTCTCTCTCGTTCTCTTTCTCTCTCTCTCTTCGAGTCTTTTTGGTCTGCATGCCCTCACACCTCCACCTCGAGGATGTATTTTCCTTTATGTTCTCAATAAAACTGATCTGTCCAAGAACTATAACAGGGACTGTCCAAGAGCTGTGACTCACTGAGGGCTTTAATGTCTGTCACTTCAAATTTTGTTGTGACGAGACAGAACTGAGGAAATTACCCGATCCCCTAACATCTATGGTGTGGTGACTCCAATTTAACCTGGCTGAAACAACCTCAGCGTGGCCCCCGACAAGGAGGCCAAGCACAGCAGGACCCCAACTTGAAGTGAAGGAGGAAACAGCCAGAGCTGGACTGCATCTTAGGCTGTGAACATTAGGCCACACGCATGGTCACCCTCCTAATGGACTCTGAATTTTGTGCCTGGTGTCTATAGAAATGGCATACCAATGGAAAACCAGACCCCCCAGATAAAAGAGCCTCAGCACTTGTACTTGGACTCTCCGTTGCCTAAAATATGCTAATTATCTCTGTAACAGAACAAAGTGGTAAATTCCATTATGTTTATCAGGATATGACCACAGGCCTATTGATAAATATCCACTGTTTATCTAGTCTTGTGACACATGAATCTTGGGTTAACTTTGATCATATCTCTTTTACCTTGTCCAGACTAGTTTCAAGGAATTTGGGGAGGTGGGTTTGAGCAAGTACACTTAGGGTATATAAAGTTTTCACAAAAACTGGTCGGGGTCCTTAGCTAAGAGAAGACTCTGCCTTGGGCCCACGGGTGTAATAAACTGCACTCCACTATCTGCATTGTCCTTCTGAGTGAGTTTGTTTCCCGGAACGCGTGGCTACAACAGAAGAAAGCTCCCATGGTGGAAGTGGAACATAAAGAAAACCTAGCACAGGGGATGTGACAAGAAGCCCAGCGTGCTGGAAACTGGAACAGTGGAAAACAAACTCAGCAGAAAGCTCACGCGGCTCAGTCTCAGATTCCAGAAGACCTCCGGTTAAGGTAGGAGGTCCTTGCTCCTATGGCTGGAAGGACATATGCCTAACAAAATCTTAATTCCTTTACAATCTCTCGCTTCTTGTTTCCTCAAACCCCCCACGAACAGGCGAGCAGCAGTGGGTGCAATTAAGGGACTCTGGAGAGGACACTCCTTGGTATGTCCCAAAGGCACTATCTACTGAGCCCCAGTAGATATTACCCAAGCCAGTGGGGGTTCTTCTGTTCTTAATCTTCTTTGTGCCAAGGATCAGGCCAATGAACACTGTGAGTACAGGTCAGGTATTTAGCAGATTTTTCTGGCAGGCTATGAAGAGGATTCCTTGGCACGTTTTTCCCACTGCTTTTTCCTCCCATCCTTCAGCTCCTCTCTCCTGGAACTTGAGCCCAACCAAAACCCATGATGCCTGGCTTCAGGACCTAATGAAGCTCAGACTCTGAGGTCTCATTGCAAAAATTCAGTGAGAGACACAGCGATAGGTAAGAGGTGGATTTGTTAAGATTCAGAGAGAAGAGAACTCTGCAGGGTGTGGGCTATTGCAGAGTGCAAGGGTTTAGGCCATGGAATTCAGTCTGGCTAGGTTTTGCTAGCCTGGAGAATTCATATGCTAATGAGTGGGAGGATCATCCCAACCACTGGGAACCACCCAGTCCTCCATCTTTTGACAGTTCCTTGGAGCTGTCCTGATACCTCTGGGTGTGTCAGTTAGCTTACAGATTGGGGATTAAGGTTTACTTGAATTTAACTTGTCATCTTGGACCCAATTGATTTTAATCAGTTTATTTTATGCCTTTGGCTATGTCATTCTTTCCAAAGTTGTGCCCTGCCCCCTTCCCTCCTGTTTCATGCCCTTTTTCTGAGACCCATCCAGGCCCACAATGTTGCCTCTACAATCTTCTGGAGGGACAACAAGAAAATAGCTAGCCCTTGGGAGGGAAATACTGTATAATATCAATCCCTCTAGATGTTCAGGCCTTCATCTTCCATGTTTCCTACAACATGTGTAACATCAGCATCTCTCAGTGAACCCGCTAGGGTGGGTGACAGGCACACAATGCCTGCTAGAAGTCCATCTGCTGGCATCCCTTCAAAGGCAATTGGGCTTCCAGAAATAATGTTTGCCACTTTGGGAGTTAGCCCTGCAGGCCGTTTGGACCCAAACCCTTACCACCCTTCTCCTAAAGTTACAAACATACCTCAGGGTCAAATCTCCACTCCACTTTTATGGAACATCTGGTTGTTGCCTTTTACCAATTTATAAATTGCCTCTTATCATTTGCAAAATGATAGGATACTGAAAGAGGAACTCCCCAGGTTGGTAGGTGCCCAATATGCTACTGGAGATAGTGGAGAAATAACTCCAGAAAGAATGAAGGGATGGAGCAGAGCAAAAACAATACCCAGTTGTGGATGGGACTGGTGATAGAAGCAAGGTCCAATGCTGTAATAAGCAATATTGCATAGGAACCTGGAATGTTAGGTCCATGAAACAAGGTAAATTGGAAGTGGTCAAACAGGAGATGGCAAGAGTGACCATAGACATTCTAGGAATCAGCGAACTAAAATGGACTGGAATGGGTAAATTTAAATCAGATGACCATTATATCTACTACTGTGGGCAGGAATCCCTTAAAGAAATGGAGTAGCCATCATGGTCAACAAGAGTGTGAAACGCAGTACTTGGATACAATCTCAAAAAACGACAGAATGATCTCTGTTCGTTTCCAAGGCAAACCATTCAATATCATGGTAATCCAAGCCTATGCCCCAACCAGTAATGCTGAAGAACCTGAAGTTGAATGATTCTACAAAGGTCTACAAGATCTTTCAGAACTAACATCCCAAAAAGATGTCCTTTTTATTATAGGGGACTGGAATGCAAAAGTAGGAACTCAAGAAACACCTGGAGTAAGAGGCAAATTTGGCCTTGGAGTACGGAATGAAGCAGGGCAAAGGCTAATAGAGCTTTGTCAAGAGAACGCACTGATCATAGCAAATACCCTCTTCCAACAACACAAGAGAAGACTCTACACATGGATATCACCAGTTGGTCAACACCGAAATCAGATTGATTATATTCTTTGCAGCCAAAGATGGAGAAGCTTTATACAGTCAGTAAAAACCAGACCAGGAGCTGACTGTGGCTCAGATCATGAACTCATTGCCAAATTCAGACTGAAATTGAAGAAAGTAGGAAAAACCACTAGACCATTCAGGTATGACCTAAATCAATCCCTTATGATTATACAGTGGAAGTGAGAAATAGATTTAAGGGACTAGATCTGATAGACAAATTGCCTGATGAACTATGGACGGAGGTTCACGACATAGTAGAGAAGACAGGAATCAAGACCATCCCCATGGAAAAGAAATGCAAAAAAGCAAAATGGCTGTCTGAGCAGGCCTTACAAAAAGCTGTGAAAACAAGAGAAGTGAAAAGCAAAGGATAAAAGGAAAGATATTCCCATTTGAATGCAGAGTTCCAAAGAATAGCAAGGAGAGATAAGAAAGCCTTCCTCAGTGATAAATGCAAAGAAATAGAGGAAAATAATAGAATGGGAAATATTAGAGAGCTCTTCAAGAAAATTAGAGATACCAAGGGAACATTTCATGGAAAGATGGGCTCGATAAAGGACAGAATGGTATGGACCTAACAGAAGCGGAAGATATTAAGAAGAGGTGGCACGAATACACAGAACTGTACAAAAAAGATCTTCATGACCCAGATAATCACGATGGTGTGATCATTCGCCTAGAGACAGACATCCTGGAATGTGAAGTCAAGTGGGCTTTAGAAAGCATCACTACAAACAAAGCTAGTGGATGTGATGGAATTTCAGTTGAGCTATTTAAAATCCTGAAAGATGATGCTGTGAAAGTGCTGCACTCAATATGCTAGCAAATTTAGAAAACTCAGCAGTGGCCACAGGACTGGAAAAGGTCAGTTTTCATTCCAATTCCAAAGAAAGGCAATCCCAAAGAATGCTAACTACCGCACAATTGCACTTATCTCACATGCTAGTAAAGTAATGCTCAAAATTCTCCAATACATGAACCGTGAACTTCCAGATGTTCAAGTTTGTTTTAGAAAAGGCAGAAGAACCAGAGATCAAATTGCCAATATCCGCTGGATCATCAAAAAAGCAAGACAGTTCCAGAAAAACATCTATTTCTGCTTTATTGACTATGCCAAAGCCTTTGACAGTGTGCATCACAGCAAACTGTGGAAAATTCTTAAAGTGATGGGAATATCCAACCACCTGACCTGCCTTTTGAGAAACCTATATGCAGATCAGGAAGCAACATTAGAATTGGACATGGAACAACAGAGTGGTTCCCAATAGGAAAAGGAGTACGTCAAGGCTGTATATTGTCATCCTGCTTATTTAACTTATATGCAGAGTACATCATGAAAAACGCTGGGCTGGATGAAGCACAAGCTGGAATCAAGATTGTCAGGAGAAATATCAATAACCTCAGATATGCAGATGACACCACCCTTATGGCAGAAAGTGAAGAGGACCTAAAAAGCCTCTTGATGAAAGTGAAAGAGGAGAGTGGAAAAATTGGCTTAAAGCTCAACATTAAGAAAACTAAGATCATGGCATCTGGTCCCAACACTTCATGGGAAATAGATGGGGAAACAGTGGCTGACTTTATTTTTCTGGGCTCCAAAATCAATGCAGATGGTGACTGCAGCCATGAAATTAAAAGACTGGGAATGAAAGTTATGACCAACCTAGACAGCATATTAAAAAGCAGAGACATTACTTTGCCAACAAAGGTCTGTCAGGTCAAGGCTATAGCTTTTTCAGTGGTCATGTATGGATGTGAGAGTTGGACTGTGAAGAAAGCTGAGTGCCAAAGAATTGTTGCTTTTGAACTGTGTTGTTGGAGAAGACTCTTGAGAGTCCCTTGGACTGCAAGGAGATCCAACCAGTCCATCCGAAAGGAGATCAGTCCTGAATATTCATTGGAAGGACTGATGTTGAAGCTGAAACTCCAATACTTTGGCCACCTCATGCGAAGAGCTGACTCATTGGAAAAGACCCTGATGCTGGGAGGGATTGGGGGCAGGAAGAGAAGGGGATGACAGAGGATGAGATGGCTGGATGGCATCACCGACTCAGTGGACATGAATTTGAATGAACTCTGGGAATTGGTGATGCACAGGGAGGCCTGGCGTGCTGTGATTCATGGGGTCACAAAGAGTTGGACACAACTGAGAGACTGAACTGACTGACCAATTTGTTCTTAAGCCACTTATTTACTCCTACAGCCAGGACCCTGACCCCTTGTAGGCAAGGTTGCTGCACCCAGTCTATTATTAAAATACTTTTAATGCCCCTAAGAGGGCCAGATAACCCATTCCTTTGTCTTTACTTCTGTTATTACCTAAAGTGAGTCTATGACAAGGAAATGTTTACCATTGGAAACATCCTAAGCTGCTCTTATGGAGGACTAGGGGAGGAAATCAGTGACTTATAATCCCTTAGAGTAGTAAGAGGATAAGGCTTATAACTGTTTCATTATTTCCCAGTCTCAGGGCACAGACTTGGATTGCTTTACATCAGGGTATCTATTCCCATCTGCAGTGAACAAACTGACAAATGAGTCAAAATTACAATCCCTTAATCCTATCCAGCACTGGTCACGCTGGAGACCTTGGGGATGCCCAACTTCAGTCTGGGAGTCCCAGGAAATCAACCTGCCTTGACGTTCCTAGTGATCTGGTCCTTGAAAGGTTGTCATGCCTCAACCTGCTTGGGGACCCACCAGTCCAGGGATCCCAGGAGGTCATCACGCTTCGACCTGCCCAGGGACCCAATTCTCAGGAGGCCGACCCACCTCCACCTGCCCTGGGATTCGATCTCTAGGAGATTGTCACACCTCAGCCTGCCTCGGGATATGCACCCTGACCTCGGGACACCTGGCTTCAGGTTGCAACAGTATTGGGTAGGATAAGCTTCAGAAATACTCTCCCCTAAGGAAGTCCACCCATGGAAATTGAAGGAGGCCTATTAGTTTTTTCTTTTTCTTTTCCTCCCTGTCATGACTATCTTTCAGGTGGGAAATAACCAACCCACTTCCTGGCAGACACCCTTCAGATGCATCCTTGATAACTGGAAGCTGTTCAATCCTCTAACTCTAAGGAGAAGTCACTTAAAATTCTTTTGTGCCACTGCGTGGCCACAGTATCCTCAAGGGGACGAAGAACATTGGCCTGAGGATGAGAGTTTAAATTACAATACCATCCTGCAGCTAGAATTATTCTGCAAAAGACAAGGGAAATGGACAGAGATCCCCTATGTCCAAATTTTCTTCTGACTAAGAGATACTCATAGCTCAGTTGGTAAAGAATCTGTCTGCAATGCAGGAGACCCTGGTTCAATTCCTGGATCAGGAAGGTCCCCTGGAGAAGGGATAGGCTACCCACTCCAGTATACTTGGGCTTCTCTTGTGGCTCAGCTGGTAAAGAATCCGCCTGAATGCAGGAGACCTGGGTTCGATCCCTGGGTTGAGAAGATCCCCTGGAGAAGGGAAAGACTACTCACCCCAGTATTCTGGCCTGGAAAATTCCATGGACTGTATAGTTCATGGGGTCGCAAAGAGTTGGACATGACTGAGCCACTTTCACAAGAGATATGAAGGAACTCTTTCTTAAGTATGGGACTGTTGTATGCCCTAAAAGTGAGCCTACTAGGCAAATGGTGTTAGGCACAGACAACCAAGAGAAGGAACCCCCTGTGAAGGCTCACCTCCCACGACCCTGAAGAGACTGGAGCCTCCCACAGCTCCCGAGTTGCCTGGTGCTCCTTCCTTGTATCCAAATGTGCCCTCATATCTGGGAGCACCCCCTCCACAAAAGCCAGCTCAAGTATGTCCCTTAGTTGAAACCGAAGGGGAATTTGGACCAACCAGGGTCCATAAGCCATTCTCCCTCTTAGAACTAAGACAGGTCAGACAAGACCTGGGAAGCTATACAGATGACCCAGGCAAATATATAGATACATTCCTACACATTACCTTGGCCTTTGACTTGACATGGAAGGACATCATGGTCATATTTAGTCAAACTTTATCTGACCCTGAGCATATTTAGGGTCTTAAAAGAAGCCTGAAAGTATGCAATGGGGCTTTACATGTCAAGTGATAAATACCCAGTAGGGGAAACTGCAATCCCCTCCTCAGATCTTAACTGGAATTATAATGACCCTGAACACATCTGAGAAAGGGATCATTTTCTAATCTGTGTGAAGGCAGGACTGAAAGCAGTCCAGCAAAAAGTAATCAGCTATGCCCGGTCTCAGCGATAACTCAGGAGCCCAACGAGAACGCCATTGACTTTCTGGAAAGGCTAAAAGAGGCCTTCCAAAAGTTTACCAATCTGGACTTAGACTCTTACGAGGGACAGGTGATTTTAAAGGACAAATTCCTGTCCCAATGTGCATCAGATATCAGAATAAAGTTACAACAGCTACAGCAGCAGGACCCTGCTTCCTCTGTAGATGAGATGGTCCAGACAGCCACCAATACCTTTTATAACAGAGAACAGGAGAGGGAGGCCAAGGCCCAGGAGAGGGAGAAAAGGAAAGAGACAGGCATGCCCAGATGCTGGCCACCCTCCAGGGAAGTCATATGGCAAACCCCAAGTCCTTAAAGGGACAAGGCACGAGGCAAATGCCTAATCTGTACACAGGCGGGGCACTGGGCCAAAGAGTGTCCAAACCGTGACAAGTCTCCTAAAACGGCTTGCTATAAATGCCATCAGCTGGGACACTGGGCGGCAATCTGCCCTGAGGACCCAAGAGCCTCAAGGTCAGGCGCCAAGCCTTCCTTCACGATGGTTCAACAGGACTGAAGCAGCCTCCTCCAGCCAGCCTGCCTGTCACAGATAACCATCACAGGGCTGGAGCCAAGGATGCAACTAGATGTGGCAGGTAGATCTGGGAATTTCTTAATTTCTTGGAGATCAAGACCTACTCTGTCTTGATCTCCTACTCTGGAACCTTCTCCTCCCAAACCTGTACCACTTTGTGAAAAACAACTACTAAAAGATTCATCTGAGCACTTATTTGTTGCTGGGCTGGACAAATATTTTCCCACTGGTTTCTGGTGGTCTCTGAATGTCCTACTCCCTTAATGGGAAGAGATATACTCACTAAACTGGGGACCACCCTTGTGATGGGAAGCTTTTCAGCCCCTAGAGCCCTACAACTTCTGGTTACTACTGAAGAACCCATTACACCCTCTCCAATAGAGAGGGACCAAAAACTATGGGCAAAATTAACCCCCAGGTGTGGGACCAGGGGACTCCTGGATGAGACCACCAAGCTGAACTGGTCATCATTGTCCTCCGAGATCCCACTCAGTTTCCTAACTGGAAACAATATCCCCTCAGAAGAGAGTCTCAGGAGGGACTACAGCCTTTAATAAATAAATTCTTTGCTTGTGGGCTATTGTACCCCCCCCCCCAAATTCACCATGTAACACGCCGATCCTCTCAGTAAAGAAAAAGGACGAAACCTGGCAAATGGTTCAAAATCTCCAGATCATAATGAAGCTGTAGTCCCCCTCCATCCCACAGTGCCCAGTCCCTATGTAATCCTGGGAAAAATCCCACCCAGTGCCAAGTGGTTTACAGTCTTGGATCTCAAAGATGCATTTTTTTGCATGCCACTGGCTAAAGAATCCCAATATCTTTTTGCCTTCGAGTGGGAGGCCCCAGGAGAAAAACACCAACAGGTGACTTGGACAGTATTACCTCAGGGGTTCAGAGATAGCCCCCACCTGTTTGGACAGGCCCTTAGCTGGGATCTCCTAGATCTGAACCTGGGACCTAATGGGAAAATATTACAAAATGTAGACGACCTACTTATCTCCTCTCCAGATGAGAAAAATTCCCAATAACATGCAATTCAGGTTCTAAACTTTTTGGCAGAGAGGGGACATAAAGTCTCCCGTGCTAAAGTACAGATGGTCGAGACAATCTGGGAGTTCAGATTACACAGGGGTCCAGGAGGCTGTCCTCTGATTGGGTACCAGTTGCCCTCCACCACTACTCGAAAACAATTGCGAGCTTTCCTGGGGGTAACTGGGTATTGTAGAATCTGGACACCCAACTATGGTCTAATTGCCCAGCCCTTGTTTGAAAGCTTAAAGGGACAGGATGATTCAATCCCACTGATGTGGGGAACTCCTCAAAAGAAGGCAGAGGCTACACTGAAACAAGCCTTAACTCAAGCACCTGCCTTGAGGTTGCCAGACCCAGAAAAAGCTTTCCAACTTTATGTCCATGAAAGAGAGGGAATAGCCGTGGTAGTGTTAACTCAAAGGATGGGATCTGAGCCCCAGCCTGTAGCTTACTTATCCAAGAGGCTCAACCCAACCACCCAAGGCTGGCCTCCTTGCCTTTGAAATCTTTCAGCTATTGCAATCCTGATAGAAGATGCTTTAAAACTCTCTTTTGGGGGGCAAACTAACTATTTTTACCAGCCACCAAGTGAAACAACTCCTAAATGGGAGAGGCCACTTATGGATGTCTGATTAAAGAAACCTTAGGTATCAAGCAGTGCTTATGGAAAATACAGGCCTCACTATATCCCCTTGTGAGGTTCTTAATCCAGCCATCTTCCTGCCTACCCCAGAGGGCTCTCTCCCTTTTCACTCTTGCCTAGAAACCTTGGGCCATTGGACAAAACCCTGAGAGGAATTGTCGGAAGATCCTCTGACCAATCCTAAGGAAATCTGGTACACTGATGGAAGCAGCTTTGTCCTGGATGGAAAAAGAAGAGCTGGATATGCAATAGTCTCCAATTTTGAGACCATAGAGGCTAAGCCTTTGCCACCAGGTTGCTGCTACTACTGCTAAGTCACTTCAGTCGTGTCCGACTCTGTGCAACCCCATCCCTGGGATTCTCCAGGCAAGAACACTGGAGTGGGTTGCCATTTCCTTCTCCAATGCATAAAAGTGAAAAGTGAAAGTGAAGTCGCTCAGTCATGTCCAACTCTTCGTGACTGCATGGACTGCAGCCTACCAGGCTCCTCCATCCATAGGATTTTTCAGGCAAGAGTACTGGAGTGGGGTGCCACTGCCTTCTCCAATTTCAGCCCAAATAACTGAGCTCATAGCCCTGACTAGAGCTTTAGAGCTGCGAAAAGGAGAAAGAGTAGCCATTTACACTGACTCCAAGTATGCCTTTCTGGTGCTACATGTACATGCTGCTATTTGGAAAGAAAGGGGCCACTTGACCACCAGAGGGTCCCCAATCAAATATGGTAATCAAATTCTTAGACTGTTGGAGGCAGTCCATCTGCCCGCTGAGGTTTCAGTCTCCCACTGTGAAGGACACTAAAAAGGGAGCACGGAAGTGGCACGAGGGAACCAAGCAGCTGATCATGCAGCTAAGAGAGCAGTATTGCAGAACAATAACCTAATAGGGATTACCACCTTCGTTCTACAGACTAATTTGCCAGAAACTCCTTCATATGCTGAAGATGAGAATCTTAAAGCTAAGAGTGAGAGCTTTCAAGAAGATCATATGGGGTGGTTCCAAAAGCAGAGACTCCTTTTTCTGCCTGGGAACCTCCAATGGAAGTTGGTTAACTCCACTCATGCCACCACTCATTTAGAGGAAAAGGCCCTCCAAAGATTACTAGAAAGGTCCTTCAGAGGAACAGGCCTCCAAATGACTATAAGGCAAGTGGTCTCCTCTTGTCTCACTGGCCAATTAAACAACCCCCAAGGAGTTCAAAGACCCCAGCCCAGCCCATCCAACAACGTGGGACCTACCCAAGAATTGCCCCATAGTCATGGTATAAGACTGGAAGCTCTGAGCCTCTGGATCTAGGAAGAGGCCATTGACATAAACAAAAGGAGAGGACTGGCAGATGGACTTCACCCAGATGCCAGTTTCTCAAGGGTATAAATACCTATTAGTCATGATAGATACATTCACAGGATGGATTGAAGGCTTCCCACCCAGACTGAGAGGGCTGAGGAAATGGTAAAACTGCTACATGTAATCATTCTGAGATTTGGTCTGCCCAGGTCATTACAAAGTGACAATGGAACATGGTTTATTTCTAAGGTCACCCAAGGGGTCTCTAAAACATTGGGCATTACTTATTATCTCCATTGTGCCTGGAGGCCTCAGTCTTCAGGAAAAGTAAGAGACAACCAATTCTTAAAATCAGCGATAAAAAAGATAACCCAGGAGACCTCCCTGGGATGGAATGAGGCTTTACCAATAGCTCTCCTCCACACCCGTATTGCCCCTAAGGAACAGGTTGATCTTAGTCCTTATGAGATGCTATATGGGAGACCTTTTGTTTATGTCAATGACTTCTTCCTCAATCCAGAGCCTCACACCATGGCCATTGGGCAATTCCAACAGGATATATGCTTATGGGGTGTGAACCAGGACCTAAAAAATTTTGAGGAGTTACCACTCCAGGGACTCAAGTCCTAATTAAAGTCTGGAAAGATGGGTTCCCAAAGGCTCAACTCCAGCCCACATGGGAGGGCCCATACCTTGTAATACTTTCTACCCCCACAGCAGTCCAGGTGCCAGGACATGACTCCTGGATTCACTACTCATGAGTCAAGCTGTGGAGGAAAACAGAAGAGGACACTCAGTACACCTGTGAGCCTCTGGGAGCTCTCAGATACCTATTCAGAACTACAAATGAGTACCATTCTAATAAGCACCCCCCAAAATCTAGTTTCTGGGGATAAGATTTCTCAGGACAGCTCTAAAGAGCCATCACAGCTTGGCAGGGGTTGTATTCCAAAAGAGACAGGAGATCCCCAAACAAGGAGAGACTTGAGCCATCTTGGTGATGGGAATTTGGAGTTGGCTAATGCCCCTACTAGTCCTTGTTGTGCCATATTGATGCTGTTTATGATTGTCCCATGTATTATCAATTATCTAACATGTTTTGTCCCTGCCCAGGTCTACAAGCTACAACATGCAGTTCCAGTTCAACAAGGATATGTAAAACTACAGCCAACCATGGAAAATATCACTCACTCTTAGATGGACACTGCTATAAGGACTCAGGCCTGAGACTATCAACAGGGGGAAGCCCAATACCCCTTGTTGTTCCAGTTCAGCAGGAAGTAGCCAGAAAGACCTCAATGCCCCTATTCCCAAAGAATTGGGCCTCCCATCTCTTGAGGGTGGAATGTTAGGTAGTTAGAATAGGAAAATGGAGTCCAGAATGGTGGTGGCTAAAAGACAAAGAAGGGAAAAGCCCTTGAAAACAGAACAAAGGAAGGTCTGAGGACCTGAGTGAGGACCTCAGGTAGAAAAAACAGCATTCCTGGTTAGCCCAATTTACATAGGGCAGGCCCAGGGGGAGGGAAAAAAACATATAAAAAGAGGAGCCAAAGGGCTGGGAGTCTCTCTCTCTCTTCCCCCATTCTCTCTCTCTCTCTCTCTCTCTCTCTCTCTCTTTTCCTCTTTCTCTCTCTCTTCTCTTCACGTCTTTTGGGTCGACATGCCCTCACACCTCAAGGATGTATTTTCCTTTATTTTCTAAATAAAACTGATCTGTCTGAGAACTGTAATATGGACTGTCAGAGAGCTGTGACACATTGAGGGCTTTAATGTCTGTTGTTTCAAATTTTTATTGTGACAAGACAGAACCGAGGAAATTACCCACTCCCCTAACACATAGATAAACAAACCAAACTTAACTCAATGGACCTATGTTGAACACTCTACCCCAAAATGGAAAAATACACTTTTTAATCATATATTAAATGTATAAATTTTATCACATCGTAAGTAATAAAGCCAATCACAAAAAATTCAGGATTTTAAATTCATATGTTTACTGGTCTGATAATTATCAAGAAAAAAATTTTAAAGATGATTAGAAAATACTCAAACATTTTGAAATTAAGAAATACATTTCTAAGTACATCCTTGGTCAAAGGAAAAATTATAAAAATAATTAGGAAATATTTTGAGTTGAATTATAATGAAAACATTATAAATGAAAACTGGGTAGGAGTGACATCATTGAAAATGGAGGAGTAGGTAACCCCAAGGCTAAGACCTTCACACTCCAAAAAGACTAATAATATAGGAAAAACTATCAGAATCAACCTTTTTTGGAATTCTGGAATTAGGCAAAAATTTACAACAATCATGAGAAAGCTGAAGGAAGAATGAAGCTGCTTCATTGTGGTATGAGATCATAATGGCATTTTAAATTCCCTACCCACTCTCTCCCACTTGTGAGATTAGTGGCAGCCAGTAAATAGCAGTCCATGCATACTAGGGCAGATTGTTAGTGCCAGAGGGAGCAATATGGAAATCTACTCTCAAGGAATTGAGGTTGTCTGTTTCGAGCTACCTGGTGATACCCTCAATGATTGGCATAATGGCTTGTCTTTGTTTAATCTGACTTGAAGTGTTCCTAGGACTGAGGTGGCTTCCCTGGTGGTTTTTGCCAGAAACGTGTGAAGGCAAAAACTCTGGCTGCAGCAGCTTAGGGGAAGAAATACCAGGACAAGAAATAGATCTCCAGAGAAAGGCCTGAAAGGGAAGACTTTGGGAAAAGAGATTTGTGAAAGAATAAGGACTTTTGAAAGCTCACTCATATATTAGGGAATGGAGAAGTTCATGTGCATAAACAGGGCTGAATGTATGTTCAGAAAAAGTTTTTACCACTGACTGGCCTTAGGGTCCACACAAATAGGAAGTAAGTCTAAGACAGAGTTTTGAAAAGTCTGACTTCAGTGTTGAAGAGAAGAATCAAGATTGAGCCAATCTGTAGAGACTGGGAAAGTTTTTCTTTCTCTCTCTCTGTTTTTGTTTTTTTCTTTTTTTCTTTTTCTTCTTGGCTCCATGTCTTTAAGGAAACTGAAGAAAATAAACTGATCACTAAGCTAATAGCACACAGATATCACTGGCCACATAAGACTGCAATTCATTGTTTAGAAAAAACACAAAACAACAAAATCAACACTTCCCACATACCATGTACAAAAGCATTCCCAGTTGTATTATAAACCTAAATGTGAAAGGCAAAATTGAAAAATATTTAGAAGTTAATGTAGAAAACTTTTTTGTTACCTTGGAGTAACAAAGGATTTTTATTAGATAAGATACAAATACTAACAGAAAACACCAATAAAGTAAATCATCTAAAATTAAGAACTCTTGCTCACCAAAACACAATATAAAAGAATGAAATTGAAAGCCACAGAATGAGAGAAGATATGTGCAACACATATAACTAACACATTTTTATATCCAGACTAAAATTTTTAAAAATAATCAACAACAAACTCCTATAAATGAACAAAACTGATAGAAAAAAAACAGATCACCAGCCCAGGTGGGATGCACGAGACAAGTGCTCCGGCCTGGTGCACTGGGAAGACCCAGAGGAATCGGGTGGAGAGGGAGGTGGGAGGGGGGATCGGGATTGGGAATACATGTAAATCCATGGCTGATTCATATCAATGTATGACAAAACCCACTGGAAAAAAAAAATAAAAATAATAAAAAAAAAAGAAAAAAAAAAAAGGATAACAGACTGACCTAGCACTTTATGAAAGAGGAATCTAAATGAACAATAAATATAAGAAAAGGTAGTTAACACAATTAATAATAGAAATTGTAACTATGATACAGCATACCTGCACACCCACCACTTTAGCATTGTTTACCAACTTATGTTAAAGATGTAGATCATACTAACAGTGTGGCTTTAGTTACAAATCTGAAAACAACTTGCCACTATGCAGTGAGATTATGTGAGCATATCATATGACCCAAGCATTTGTGTGTGCTCCAGGGTCCTTGTACACAATTTTCACAGCATAAGTAGTGATAGCTTAATGTGGGGAATAACCCACATGTTCATCAATAGTACAAGAGGTAAATAAACAGTTACTTTCAACCCAGAACTACCTTTCAACAGTGAAAATGAGTTATATCCAAAAATAGTAGCTAAAACTTACTGATATAAAATTGAATGACAAACCAGGACCTAAAATGACTATACAAATGATCTTAGTTTTATAAAGGTCAAAAAGAGACAAACCTAAATTAAATTATATAAGACTGCATACAAATGTTAAGACTATACAGAGGAGTAAAGAAATAATGACAAAATAGTGTGTGGTGATTATTAGGATGCTCACTATCATACTCTAAGTATATGCAGTAGATTCTACATTTTGTTATATAATTTATACTGTAGGAAAGGACCTACAGTAGGTAAGATATATATATATATATATATATATATATATATAGAGAGAGAGAGAGAGAGATATAGATATATAGATATGTAGTATATTTAAAGTCATTATCAAAGTCCTAGAATGGCTCTTTATGTTAAGAATGCAACATTCTTCTCTTGCAGGTATACTGTCCAGGCATTAACATGCAAGTGAATGGGGCATTATGTGGCACATACCTTGGGCACCTGCTCTGGCACTGCTTGACCAGGGAGGTATATGTGGAATACCTGGAAACTAAGAGGAGTATAAGCCTTTGAGAAAAAGTTATGTTTCCTAAGCATTCCCAAGTGCAAAGAGTTTATTATTATCTTGTAAGTAAACTATACCCCCAGGCTTCCATGGGGATATACCAAACATAGTAACATTAGTCAAATAAGCACAGCCTTGCTGTTTTATATTCAGTATTTATCCAATCCATCTCTCTACCCATAATTGCTGGAAAAGAATAATTTTTGGAAACTACCCAAGATATTATTTTTAATTTTATTAACACATTGTATTGTGTATAGAAAATAACATGTCAGGAATGAAAATTAGGAAAATAGAAAAAAGAACAAAGAAACCTAAATTACAAGGTGATCCCAGCATCTAGATCGTTAGTCAAGTAGCATGTAACACACAAACCACGCATATATAGTTATATATTGCAATTGCTCTTGTTATTACTATTTTAAAAGTCTTTGTATATTAAAAAGAACAACTCCTTGGAACTGATGAGCCTTTCAATTGCATAAGGTTTTTCAATGCAATTTTTCAATTTAATATTTTAATCTAACTGATAGGGGAGTGTGTGATTTCCTCAGTTCTGTCTCATCACAACAAAAATTTGAAGTGACGGACCAGTGTTACAGTTCTTGGACAGACCAGTGTTACAACTCTGTATTACAGCTCAGTTTTATTTAGAAAGTAAAGGAAAATACATCCTCAAGGTGTGAGGGCATGCAGACCCAAAAGAAGTGAAGAGATGGAAATCCCTGGCCCTTTGGGTCCTCTTTTTATATGTTTTTTCTCTTCCCTCTGGGCCTGCCCTATGTAAATTGGGCTAGCCAGGAGTGCTGTTTGTTTTACTTGAGGTTCTCAGTCAGGTCCTTGGACCTTCCTTTGTTCTATTTTCGTGGGCTTTTCCCTTCCTTGTCTTTTTGCCACTGGCATTCTGGACTCCTTTTTCCTATTCTAACTACCTAACATAATCACTTCTACTGAAATTTTTAATTATAGTCTTTATCTTTGGTATCATGTTTTGAGAGCCTTTACTATCTCTAATTTACAAATCTATCCATAGTTTCATCTGGGATGTTTATAGGTTACATTTTTATGTTTATACTGAATATACCTAGAATTTATTTTTATTTATTTCTTAATGAAAATATTAGATTTTATTTTTAACTAAAAATAGTAACCAATGATCTTAACATCATTATTTGAGTAACCTGTCCATTTCCTATTCATTTAAAATTCTATCTTTATTACAATATAAATGCTGACGTTTGCCTTTGCCTTTGTGTGAGACTTACACATTTTTTTTCATTAATTAAACTCTATTGTTGCTTGAATACAATATAGCTTTAATTATTAGAAGGCTATCAGTTCAGTCACTCAGTCATGTCTGACTCTTTGCGACCCCGTGAACCGCAGCATGCCAGGCCTCCCTGTCTATTACCAACTCCCAGAATCCACCCAAACCCATGTCCATCGTGTCGGTGATGCCATCCAACCATCTCATCCTCTGTGTTCCCCTTCTCTTCCTGCCCTCAGTCTTTCCCAGCATCAGGGTCCTTTCCAATGAGTCAGTTCTTCACATCAGGTGGCCAAAGTATTGGAGTTTTAGCTTCAACATCAGTCCTTCCAATGAATATTCAGGACTGATCTCCTTTAGGATGGACTGGTTGGATCTCTTTGTAGTCCAACGGACTCTCAAGAGTCTTCTCCAACAACACACTTCAAAAGCATCAATTCTTTGCTGCTCAGCTTTCTTCACAGTCCAACTCTCACGTTCATACATGACCACTGGAAAAACCATAGCCTAGACTAGATGGAACTTTGTTGGCAAAGTAATCTCTCTGCTTTTTAATATGCTGTCTAGGTTAGCTATAACTTTCCTTCCAAGGAGTAAGCGTCTTTTAATTTCATTGCTACAATCACCATCTGCAGTGATTTTGGAGCCCAGAAGAATAAAGTCAGCCACTGTTTCCACTGTTTCCCCATCTATTTCCCATGAAGTGATGGGACCAGATGCCATGATCTTAGTTTTCTGAATGTTGAGCTTTAAACCAACTTTTTCACTCTCCTCTTTCACTGTCATCAAGAGGCTCTTTAGTTCTTCTTCACTTTCCTCCATAAGAGTGGTGTCATCTGCATATCTGAAGTTATTGATATTTCTCCCGGCAATCTTCATTCCAGCTTGTGCTTCCTCCAGTTCAGCATTTCTCATGATGTGCTCTGCATATAAGTTAAATAAGCAGGGTGACAAAATACAGCCTTGACATACTCCTTTTCCTATTTGGTACCAGTCTGTTGTTCCATGTCCAGTTCTAACTGTTGCTTCCTGACCTGCATACAGGTTTCTCAAGAGGCAGGTCAGGTGGTCTGGTATTCCTGTCTCTTTCAGAATTTTCCACAGTTTATTGTGATCCACACAGTCAAAGGCTTAGTACTTTTAAAAATGTGATATGCCATTTTATTACAACTTTCAGCTCTTTCTTGACTATTCTCATTCAATTTATTTAATAGATGTATTTTACAATCATATTATCATGTTCCCCCAAAGTTCCTTTGTGATTACCTTTGCAGTTACATTTACATTTATGACTGTTTTAAAAGAGGATCACTTTCTATTTCACCTTTGTAATTTTTCCTTGATTATGGTATATCTCTCCTTTTATTCAAATATCTTATTAAATATCTTGCCTTGTACTATTTTTAGTATTAGCCATAAATATTTCTTGATGACCTTATTGGTATTATTTTATAACTTTTCTTGTTTTAAGATATTGTATCTCTTACCCCTTCAATTTTTCCACTTTATATTCTACCAAATTATTGCTTTGAAATTATTTCTTAGGAGCACTACTTTTAGAATGTTTACTTTATAGCATTCAGATTATTTAGATTTTATTTAGTCAGACTATATCTGGGCAAACATATCTTTCCATTAAATTTATAGTTTCTAGGTAGATACCTTCAAGAAGAAAATTGAGCACCCTCCTCAATTTAAACTGGTTTCTATTCTATGTATATATCACATATATTACCCAATATATTTTATTATATTTGCAGTATTCCTTTTCTGTTAACAGAAATCTGTATTGTGGCCTTTATTGGCTCTTCTCCACATTTATCATTTTCTGAGTCTTGTCTTCATCTCCTAATTTTTCCCAGTGAATTTTTTACAGGAAAAAAAACCATCAACAATTACATCATCCACTTATTTACCTCTTTATCTCTCTTAATTCCTAATAGTCAGATTTCCCCCTGCTGCATTCTACCAAGATTGTTCTGTTAAAGCTGTCAGTGAGCTTCTTGCAGCTAAATTTTATAGAAAGTTTTTTGCATATCTTACTGTCCCTCTCAGCACCATTTGAATTTTAACATTCTCATCCTTCCTGAGTGCCAATATTATTATCTCTATGACTCTACATTCCTAATTTTCTTACTTTCTGAGTACTCCAAATGAGTTTACTTTAGCTTTTTTATTTATAACTTAAATGTTAGTTTGAGTTTTCTCCAGAAAGCAGACATTGGGCTTGCATGTAGATAGTTCAGTTTGGGACAGAATCTTGGGGAACAGGAATAAGAGGCTGGGGTGAGCTAAACAGGGAGTGAAAAAAAGCCTGTATGATGATACAACATTTAGCTGTTCAGACCTTTGAGCACATTAGTAGGAATCATAACATCTTTTGAGGTACTCGAGCAAAAGAAATCTCAAAATTGTCATAGTCAGATGATAGAAGAGACAGTCTATCCATGAGTCCAGGGACAGTCTCCTCTTACACAAGGACGGCCCTATGAAGTATAACTTGGTTGAACTTTCAGTTCATTCCTCTAAGAGCTGAGCATTCCCACAGGCAGTCCATTCTCCCTACTCAGAGAAGTCTTAGGACAGAAAGGAAGAGAGGAGTATGTGTAGCTGAGCTAAGCTGAGATGCTGTCAGGTGATACTTTCCAGAGCTAGTTGTAGCAGCAGTAGAAATAGCTTATAGAAAAGGTGGATGGAACACATGTGAAATGGGGACTAAGACATGCACAATATTCTAGTGCCTCTTCTATTCCTGTTCCACAAAATCTCCTTTAAAATCTCTGTTAGCCCTTTACTGTTAATACTTCTTTCTCTATCTGCCTTTTCATAATTGCAGAACTTCTGCCACTTCTTATTGTACAACTGTTCATGGATATTCTACAGACACATGAAACTAACATTCAAAATTGAACTCACCATCAATTAGTTGAGTACTAAGTGCCAGAATTAATAAAATAGACTCAGTCTTTGCTTCAGAAAATGCATATTTTACTGGAAAAGATAATCAATTAAAGCAATAATCAAAGTAAGGGAATGAAAATTGTTAGGAAGGATAACCAGAAGAAGTGGTTAAATGGGATAAACTAGGATATTTTAAAGAGCAGAGACATCACTTTGCCAACAAAGGTATGTCTAGTCAAAGCTATGGTTTTCCCAATAGTCATGTATAGATGTTGGACCATAAAGAAGACTGAGGGTCAAAGAATTGATGCTTTCAAATTGTGGTGCTAGAGAAGACTTTTGAGAGTCCCTTGGATGTAAGGAGATCAAGTCAGTCAATCCTAAAGATAATAAACCCTGAATATTCATCAGAAGAACTGATGCTAAAGCTGAAGCTCCAATACTTTGGCTACCTAATGCAAAAAGCCAACTCATTGGAAAACACCCTGATGTTGCAAAAGATTGAAGGCATGGGGAGAAGGGGATGACAGAGGACAAGATGGTTGGATAGTATCACCAATTCAATGGACATGAGTTTAAGCAAACTCTGGGAGATGGTGGAGGACAGGGAAGCCTGGCCTGCTGCAGTCCATGGGATCACAAAGAGTTGCAAATGATTTAGTAACTGAACAACAACAAAAGTATTTTATACAGAAAAAAATGGAATATGTAAAGAGCCAATGTCAACAAAACTATTGCAATTGTTTCATAGGTGAATAGTGGCATGGGCAAGTAGGTGTGGGTAAAAGAGAATAGACCTGATCATTATTAGGAGATCATTTAATAAGTTGAATAAAGCTCAAAAAGAAAGCTTCTAAGTGATCTTAATATATTAATTAAGGATATTATCATATGCAAATCATATTTCTAACTTGCACTTCTTCCCCATTATCTTCAGAATGAAGTATAAATATCTTACAAAATTTGTGAAGTCCTAGATGATTTGGTCATTGCTTATTCCTTTTTAAATTTTTTCTGTCCTGGTATCATCTATACATCCATTTTTTTTAATTGAAAAAAATATATTTTATTAATGAGAATAAAATTAGTAAACTAAAATATAAATAAAAGACATAAGAAGAGTAAGTCAATCCCAGAGTCTCCAGGCTGGATCAGCACTCCTGACACCTTGATGTAAGCCTCAACAAATTTATTTTGGACTTTTAGCTGCCAAAACTGTAAGAAAATTAATTTGTATTGCTTTAAGTGACATTTGTTGTAATTCATCTATACATCCATTTAGATAGAGCTATCTTCATACCCCTGAATGAAAAATACTTCATTTAATCTTCAGGGATTTTTGTACATTTTCTTACTCTGTCTTTATAATAACTTCATTCATCCAACTCTACGCCCTTAATACATCACTTGATCTTATATAATTGCCCTTTAGATATCAAAAAATATATTATATCATCACTTCCTAAATATGGGTTAGATACCCATCCTCATCTCATCACATCCAGTGTCTTTTCCATCTTGATACTCATCAAATTCCATTGTTTCTTACCTAGCTATTCTCCATTTTGTATATATACTCTGTGATCAGAGATCATAATATTTTCATTAATTTTTGGCAAAATCTAGAACAGTGCATGATAGCAGGTTTAAAATAGTTGTTACGTGTTCTTGAAGAACAAGCTTGTCAGTGTCATTCTTCATGCTACTCGTTAATTTTCTGTAATATTGATTTAGCAACTTAGGCTTTAGAATGCACTTGGAATGGTTAGGGCATGCTTATTTTATTATACTCTTCCTTTTTATCATTAATGTCATTAGGCTATTTTTGGCCTCTCAGCAAAGCTCTGTTTTCATATCAATATTTCCTGTATTTTATTTTTGGTTCTTAATATAAGCATCTTACATTAGTTCCTTTACTATATTCAAAAACTCACTATAATTCATATAAAAAAATGACAAACTCAGAAAACATTTAAAACTCAATCAAATTTTCTGCAAATCAATGAGAAAATAGCTAAGAAACCATTTAAAAGTAGGCAGAGAATATGAAAGTTTGATATAGAGAAAAGTATAGGTAATTTTTAAATGTATGAGAAAATACCTTATATGATTCATAATGGGAAGGCAAATTAAGATTAAAAACAGTAACACTTTTCATCTATCAGATTTTCAAAAATATTTTTTATTTGTGAAAAAACATAAATGTATTTGTTAAGGTTTATTTTGTGACGTGAAGAGTTAGTCATTCAGTTGTGTCTGACTCTTTGCGACCCCATGGACTGTAGCCCATAGGCTTCTCTGTCCATGAGATTCCTCAGGCAATACAGGAATGAGTTGCCATGACCTCCTCCAGGGGAACTTCCTGACCCAGTGATTAAATCCACGTCTCTTATGTTTCCTGCATTGGCAGGTGGGTTCTTTACCACTAGCACCACCCGGGAAGCCTATATGTGTGTGTGTGTGTGTGTACATATATATACATTTCTTTACGCATTTATCTGCTAATGGATACATCTTGGTTGCTTCCGTATCTTAGTAATTATAAATCATGATGCAATGAATATTGGGATGTACGTACCTTTTTGAATTAGTGGTTTTGGCTTGTGTGTGTGTGTGTGTGTGTGTGTGTGTGATATATACCCAGGAGTGGAATTGTAATTCTATTTTTAATTTTTGAGAAGGGCCATTCTGTTTTCCACAGTGACCACATCAACAGTGTGCCATGGTTCTCTCTCTTTATATCCTTGAAAATATTTCTTATTTGTGTTCTTTGTGAAGTCAGCCATTCTGATAGGTGTGAGGTAACATCTCACTGTGGCTTTGATACGCATTTCCCTGATGGTCAGTGATATTGAGCATCTTTTCATATGACTGTTTGTTGTTTACATTTTCTCTTTGGAAAAATTATCCAGATCTTACACTCATTTTTTAATTGGGTTTCTTGTTTTCTTGATGTTGAGTTGTACAGGCTGTTTATATATGTTGGATATAAATCCCTTATCAGTCATATCATTTGGAAATATTTTTCCCATTCAGTAGGTTGTCTTCTCATTTTGTTGATGGTTTCCTTTGCTGTGCAAAAGGTGTTTAACTTGAATTAGATTTTCTTTGTTTATTTTTGCTTTTATTTCCTTCACTTCAGGGGACAGATCCAAAAAATATATTTCTATGATTTATGTAAAATGGCATTCTTCCTATGTTTTCCACTATGACTTTTATGCTATTCCATCTTACATTTACCTCTTTAAACTACTTCAAGTTTTTTCTTTCTTTTTTTTAATATGGGGTCAAAGAATGTTCTAATTTTTCCTGCTTCCTTACCCTGCTCTAATTTCCTTGATGGGAGGAATATATCTTAGCTATAATTTTATCTTCTTTATTGATGCCGATTAAATATTTGTTGAATAAATAAGTCCTTTGAAATGAAAAACAGGTATTATAGTCATTTTATTATTTTTTTCATTTTATAGCTTTATTAATATGTAAGTGAAATATATTAAACTTCATATATTTAAAGCATTTGATGAGTTTTGTCATACGTATAAACTCTTGAAACACAACAAAATCAAGACAATCTACATTTTCACCCTAAAATTTTCCTCACACCTGTAATTCTTTCCCACTCTGTCTTCTCATCATCCCCAGTAAACTACTGGTCTGCATTCTGTTTCTAGGTTAGTTTCCAGTTTCCATAGTTTTATCTAAGTGGAATCATATATATATGTACTCTTTTGTGTTTGGCTTCTTTCTCTCATATTTTTAAGTTAGCTCCATGATGCTGCATACATCAACAACTAGATTCTCTTGTTTCTTTTTATTTTATTGTATTGACATAACCAAAATTTGTTTATCCATTCACCTATTGAAGGACATTTGAATTGTTTCTAGCTTTTATATAGTATTTAACAAATGAATAAATGTATGTCAAACACAATAGGCAATTTGCATAAAGTCAAAGGGTTAGAAAATAATAGGGTAAGGACTCAAGCCCAAGTTTTGTATCTTTAAAAATTTTGGCATGCATTAAAATGTATTATCATAGGAAATTTCAAGCACAATTTTAACACTACTTTGACTTTCATTCATGTTTAGACTATTGTGCCTTTTTAAAAATAATTCATTGTGTTAAGCATTCCTTGTGCTGTTAAAAACAACAGCATGTAAATTTTAAACAGCACATAAATTCAGTATGTATCATTGGAGACACAAGTAGAATCAATCTTTATAACATAGGAGTCTTTTTAGTGAAACACCAGTTACCTTTTGTGTAACATATCACACCCAAATTCATGTATCTCATATCATACATATTGGTTCTCTAAAACACCATCATTTTATTCCTGAGTGCATTGACTGGCTAGACAGGGCTCAGCAAGGATGGCTTAATTCTATGTGTTGTGTCAACTGAGCTCATTCACTCATGTGGCTATAATTTGAGCTGAAGGATTCAAGATGGCCTCATTCATGTGTCTAAAACCCCTTAACTGGCCTGATTTCCGTGCTATATAACCTTATGTTCTTTCATTCTCCAGGGCCTCATTTTTAGAGTGTCTTTCAGTCTCCAACCTTTTACCATATGGATTCCAGCAGTCTCCAATCATATAACAGAGGTTTCATGTATCTTAAGGCCCAAGCCCAGAACCAGAATAATTTTAGTCCAATTGCATGTATTATTCAAAGCAAGTTATAAATCTATATGTAGATTCAAAAGAAGGGGCACAACCTCCTGATGGAAGAAATGTCACCTATTACTTTGATGGTCATCTTTGTACATCATCTATCATAGGAGGATTGAAAGAGTTCTACTAGCAAGGAAATGGATGCATGGATTATGTTATACTAACAAACATAGATGAATAAGTAGATCTAAATCAGAACTGCTCCTTTTAAGGTATTCAATTTGAATGCCTTGCTTTAAATTTTAGTATCATATCAATTTTCAAAATTTTTAGAATTAAAAAGTGTTGTTTCATTATTAGGACTCTTTACAGTGTGATTAAACCAAAGCAAGCAATTGAAGAATAAGACTCTCCAAAATAAGCAATGTGAAGAAGAATATACTTTAGAGAAAGACACAAGAGAAATGTGAGAGTATCTTTCCTTTTTAAAATTGATTAATTATTTCTGCTAGATGGAGTAAAGGTCAGATTCGGACATTTTTATTGAAAGCCCCTAGCAACAGGTATAGTCTTATCTGACTTAATCTTGTCCAATGAGGTAAAAAGCAAGATGGTGACAATGAGGAAAAAATAACTGTATATTTCCTCTTACACTGTTGCTTGTTCAAGAATGTAGTTTCTGCTTTTATCTATGGTTCAAAGACAAATCAGAGTTAGCACGTACTTGAAGAGAACCAAAAAAAAAAAAAAAAAAAGTCAAAAGAGATGGAAGTAAAGAACATAACCAGATGCAGTCAGAAATGTTTAGGAAAACTAGAATCTGCTATCAGAGGGCAGCAACTTTTCATATCAGATATGAAAAAATACAAATACTTCTGCCATTTTCTTCTTAACATGAAGGAGAACTTTTCACATATTTGGAACAGATAGCATAAAGTATTTCAGTTTCTATAGTTTCTCTGCTGAACTAACATTCACTGCTATTTTTTTTCCCCCTGGAGACCTGATGTTTAAAGGTGCTAGCAAGGAATAGCACTGATTCATGCTCATCCCTTATGGCAATCATTCTTTGTCGTCCTATATAACGGAAATATGTTGGCAAAGGCAATCTCTCAAGAAGAGCCCTAGGACCTATGGAACTGAGAAAATTTATTCAAGTAAATACCTGAGATGCGGAATTGAAGAAATATATTTTATTTTTATTATTTTTTCCCATTTATTTTTATTAGTTGGAGGCTAATTACTTTACAATATTGTAGTGGTTTTTGCCGTACACTGACATGAATCAGCCACGGGTTTACATGTGTTCCCCATCCCGATCCCCACTCCCACCTCTCTTCCTATCCCATCCCTCTGGGTCTTCCCAGTGCACCAGCCCCGAGCACTTGTCTCATGCATCCAACCTGGGCTGGTGGTCTGTTTCACCCTTGATATTATACATGTTTTGATGCTGTTCTCTCAAAACATCCCACCCTTGCATTCTCCCACAGAGTCCAAAAGTCTGTTCTTTACATCTGTGTCTCTTTTGCTGTCTTGCATATAGGGTCATCGTTACCATCTTTCTAAATTCCATATATATGTGTTAGTATACTGTATTGGTCTTTATCTTTCTGGCTTACTTCACTCTGTATGATGGGCTCCAGTTTCATCCATCTCATTAGGACTGATTCAAATGAATTCTTTTTAATGGCTGAGTAATATTCCATGGTATAAATGTACCACAGCTTCCTTATCCATTCATCTGCCGATGGACATCTAGGTTGCTTCCATGTCCTGGCTATTATAAACAGTGCCGCGATGAACATTGGGGTGCACGTGTCTCTTTCAGATCTGGTTTCCTCGGTGTGTATGCCCAGAATTGGGATTGCTGGGTCATATGGCAGTTCTATTTCCAGTATTTTAAGAAATCTCCACACTGTTCTCCATAGTGGCTGGACTAGTTTGCATTCCCACCAACAGTGTAAGAGGGTTCCCTTTTCTCCACACCCTCTCCAGCATTTATTGCTTGTAGACTTTTGGATAGCAGCCATCCTGACTGGCGTGTAATGGTACCTCATTGTGGTTTTGATTTGCATTTCTCTGATGATGAGTGATGTTGAGCATCTTTTCATGTGTTTGTTAGCCATCTGTATGTCTTCTTTGGAGAAATGTCTGTTTAGTTCTTTGGCCCATTTTTTGATTGGGTCATTTATTTTTCTGGAATTGAGCTGCAGGAGTTGCTTGTATATTTTTGAGATTAATCCTTTGTCTGTTTCTTCATTTGCTATTATTTTCTCCCAATCTGAGGGCTGTCTTTTCACCTTGCTTATAGTTTCCTTTGTTGTGCAAAAGCTTTTAAGTTTCATTAGGTCCCATTTGTTTAATTTTGCTTTTATTTCCAATATTCTGGAAGGTGGGTCATAGAGGATCCTGCTGTGGTTTATGTCAGAGAGTGTTTTGCCTATGTTCTCCTCTAGGAGTTTTATAGTTTCTGGTCTTACATTTAGATCTTTCATCCATTTTGAGTTTATTTTTGTGTATGGTGTTAGAAAGTGTTCTAGTTTCAGTCTTTAACAAGTGGTTGACCAGTTTTCCCAGCACGACTTGTTAAAGAGGTTGTCTTTTTTCCATTGTATATTCTTGCCTCCTTTGTCGAAGATAAGGTGTCCATAGGTTCGTGGATTTATCTCTGGTCTTTCTATTCTGTTCCATTGATCTATATTTCTGTTTTTGTGCCAGTACCAGAAATATATTTTAAACTAAATTTAATTCAAGACATCTAAAATTTGAACTATTGGAAATTTACTATAATATTTTCTTATTGGAAATTTATTATATATGATTTTTGTTTGTTTTTTAATTTCAAGAAGGATCCTATGATCCTGAAAGAAGTAAAGACTCTCAATTCTAAGGGTAATGATTTTAAGTATCCTCTTCAGATGTCTTCCCTGGTTGGCTCAGATGGTAAAGAATGTGCCTGAAATGCGAGAGAAGTGGGTTCAATCCCTGGGTCAGGAAGATCTCCTGGAGAAGCTAATGGATATCCATTCCAATATTCTTGCCTGGAGAATTCCATGGACAGAGGAGCCTCATGGGCTACAATCTATGGGGTCATAAAGAGTTGGACACAGCTGAGAGACTAATACTTACTTACTATCCTCTTCAAAATATAGAAAGAGCCCTAAACTCACACCACTACTAGTTTAGGTCAAAATAGTGCATACAAAGGAGATCATAAAATTCATTTATTCTTACAGTGAGCTTTTGGAATAAAATCAAATTTAAAACTCTTGGAAATATGTCCATCCATACAAAAGGCAGAAATATTGGCATACAGAAGATAAAAATTTTCAAGATGGCACAATGCCTAGAGAAAAACATTAGAAAATCTGGGCTCATCCCCAACTTCATTGATGTCTTTCTGCATAACCTTGAAGTTTCTCATTTAACTCTTTCAAATCCTTGTTTTCCCCAACTGTATAATGTGATACTTAAATAAATTCATTTTATTCATACATAACTGAATATACACAGAAAGTCTGGTAAGGGTGCAAAAAAACCTGGCGATACTTGCTTCTTCTGGGGAGGCCTCATTGGTTGCTGAGTAACAGGGATGTAAAGGGAACATTTCTCACTAGACATATTTTTTACACCTTTTGCATTTTGTACCATGTGCATGTGTTATTGAGAAAGGGAGAGTAGGGAGAAAGAAGGCAAGGGGATGTGAGGGAAGAGAAGGGAAGATAGAAAAGGGAGAGAGTGAAGAAGAGGAGAGGGTGAAGGAGGAAGGGAAAGAAAGGGAGCCTTTAAACTAAAGGAGGAAGGGAGAAGGTGAGAAGAGGAGGGGTAAAGGAGGGAAGGAAGGAGGAAGAGAGGAAAGAAGGGAAGAATGAAGGAAAGAAGGAAGAAAATTTTGTACTCATTTACATTCATAGATAATCCCGTCTTTGGCTAACTGATATTCATTTCACTCATAAAATATTCATCTTATTTTGAAAAATATGATGTTTATTGTATACTTTCTCCTTAATATCATTAGGTATGACTTTTTCATCTTACATTTTAGTACTGCCTTGCTTGTTTTACAATGTGCTTTTTTCCAGTTCTTATCATCCACCCTTAACCCATGAAACTGGGTAAGCAGGTGCTTGGTAGTAGTCTATGAAGCGATCACCATGAATGAAGAGGAATGATGTCATATTATTATCTATTAGTACAGAAGCATCCCTTCTCTATTAATGCAATGTGTAGGGACACCTTGGAATCTTGCACAAGCTTGAGTAGGGAATTAGACCTGCATCACTTCTTAGCTCTTAACTTCTTGGTCACATTATTCTACTTTCAAGTACAAACTGACTCGTATCCACACATTTAGGAGTAAATAGGAAGGATAGACAGACACACGGTATATTTAAAAGGAGAACTTAACAATATGGAAAACAGAAAGAGGTGAAGCAACATACGTTGCTTGTGTTTTATGTTTGGATGCCAAAGGTAAATGACAGTGGTACCTCTTGCAGTGAGGAAAAGTGGGAAACATTTTGTCAAGGTGACTGATTCACCCTGTGGCCTCTCAATTCAACTAGGTTTGAGAGATGTAGGGTTTCTTGGAAGGAAAGATCATCAGGAAAGAAGTTTATTAGGGACAAGAATTTTAATGTGGACAAGCCACTACACTTCAAAGACAATCACTAAATTCAAAATGTTGCTGCACTGAGGTTCTCAAGTGTCTCTAAGATAAAAGTTCAGCCATCCTCAAGCTTTTGAAGAGCAAGCAACAGGAGGTAAATCAAGAAACACATCAAAAGTGCCTGCCCTGAACTGCTGGGGAAAGATGAACCAGCAAGTGGCTCTGTGAATAGTGCTCTGGGAGCTGAGGCCACAGGCATGGACTGCTTTGAACAAAAGGGCTCTTCTCATTAACTTTCCGCTTCTCTTTTTGAAATCTCCCAGTGGGCAGCAGAGTTCTGTCAGTGAGCTTGTGCCCCTTATCCGTTAACTGAGAATCACTAGCTAGTGATTGAAACTTCATGTGTTGATGCCTTACTAGGAGGAAACGTATTGTTGATACTTTTTCAGGAACTTCTTCAAGAAATTTTCAAGATGTTTTAGACAATGCCTACATCCCATGTCCTGAGAAAGGCTCCAAACACTTCCTTGAACTATCACTCATGACTGTCCCAATCGTTCCTGCTGTCTTGTTATTTCTAGGCTCTGTCTATGCAGTGGACATTTAAAAGTGCACGGAAAGGTGGCATCCAGCAATGTGACCTTCTTTGAAGACCTGGACTACTAAGCATTCAGTAAAACTTCATGAGAAATGATGAGTGTCCTTGAGGACCATAATAAATGTTGTGCTTTTGATTTGCAGCTTATTCATTTATTATTATGTACTCATTATCCATTTTCTAAAAACCCACTGTGTGACTCACACTATCCAAATCTGTTGATATATTAATAGAAGTGAATAAAATTAACATAGTCTGCCTAAAAGAATATGGCAAAGTTCTGATAAGTTAGTGACAGCATCCCAGTCATTCCATACTGACAAGAAGGTTGCTTGTTTTTTAAATATTCCAAGGTGTTCAGCATCACTTATCTAATCTCTTTATCTCTATTTTCCTCCTCTCTCAATTCATCCACCTCACCATTCCCCTCACATCAGATTTCTTAAACATTTGTAATCATGTTGTGCCTCAAACTGAAAAAAAAAAAAAAATTAGTACATTCTCAATGGTTATAAGAAAAAATGCAAATGTAGTCTTGCCTACAGACTAATGGCATCATGGCTTGTAAATCCAAGCTTTCTCAGTGTATGCTCTAAGGCAATGAAACATTTTGTTTTCTTCTCTTTTATCTTATTTATTAGTACTTTTTCTTACTGACCTTCCTGTGTGTCCTTAGGTGTCCTTGTGACACAACCCTGAATCATCTGCCCAGGCTCAATTTAATCATGCTCTCCTCTTTACTGCTTTCCAAACACTTCTCCATTCCCCACCTGAGAGTATTTGCTCTTGTACCTGTATTCTAATTTCAGTTTAAAATATAAGCCCGCATCAATGTTCTATAGTCATGTTCCTGCCAGTCTTCACCATTGCCTACCTAGCATCTTGTGGTTACAGTTGCAATAGCTTACTTCTGTTTACAAAATTAAGAAATATTGGATTAATTAAATTTATTTTTGTCATATTGACTGCAATATGTTTTCAAAAATCAGTCTGGAATATTACCAGTTATCTCACAAAACTTTAAGTTTTACCTATCAGTAAAAAACTACACATAGTAAAATAGAATAAACCAGTGTATTTAAGAAGCTATTGTACAAAAAGTGAGCACTGCTAATTTCTCAAAAAAGTCTATTTCTGAAATATTTTAAACATTTCCCCTCAATTTCAGAGCAGAAATATTTTGTTGCTCTCTGGATATTATTTCTTTTAGAAATAAATGTTAAATTATTCCTTTCTCAAATTTAGCAATTAAAATTCAACATAAAACTGGTTCTGTTATTCCTGTAATTTGGATCAGGAACATGTATTCAATACTTCCTAGATCACTTCTGCCCTTCTTCTGCTGAATTTTTAGATTTCCCTGAGGTGCTTCCTGAGTTCTATTTCAGTTGAAAGCTAATTCTACAAGACTATACTGTAGTTTCAATTGAGGAACTATTAGAATAGGAATAGAGAAGCTTCAGTGTTCTTAGGCATGAAATTTCTCTATTCCACAGTTCTCAGAGTATAGAATATATACATGACTCCTTTAAAAGAGAAAATGTGATAAAAATGCTATAATCCATACGTACTCAATTGTCAATCACCTACACTGATAGAGGAGAGTCAACAACCTTTAAAATATAATTGGTTTTGACACCCAACCTATAAATTAAATAATATTCTAATTCTATATAAAACATAGTATACACTTGGATAGGCTGGCTTACTTTCCCTGGTAGATAGTTTATTTGTTAAACTGACAAAAAATGTATATTATTTTGATTTTAAAATATTTTTTAATGTTATCAACATTAAATTTAGTAATTTTTAAATTGGTCTGTAGCTAAACTTAGGAAATTATTCACTGTCAATAAACTTAGTTGTTGATTATTTAGATTTAATAGTAACTGTTTTTTAAATTTAATAGAAAATGGTAACTTCTCTATAATTTTTTATTATTAACAAGGTACAAAGGCATATTAAAAAGCAGAGACATTACTTTGCCAACAAAGGTCCATCTAGTCAAGGCTATGGCTTTTTCCAGTAGTCATGTGTAGATGTAAGAGTAGGACTATAAAGAAGGCTGAGTGCTGAAAAATTGATGCTTTTGAACTGTGGTGTTGGAGAAGACTCTTGAGAGTCCCTTGGACTGCAAGGAGATCCAACCAGTCCATCCTAAAGGAAATCAGTCCTGAATGTTCATTGGAAGGACTGATGTTGAAGCTGAAACTCCAATACTTTGGGCACCTGATGTGAAGAGCTGACTCAGTGGAAAAGACCCTGATGCTGGGAAAGATTGAAGGCGGGAGGAGACGGGGATGACACAGGATGAGATGGTTGGATGGCCTTACTGACTCAATGGACACGAGTTTGAGTAAACTCTGGGAGTTGGTGATGGACAGAGAGGCCTGGTATGCTGCAGTCCATGGGGTTGCAAAGAGTCAGACACAACTGAGCGACTGAACTGAACTGATGCACAAAGGGAATGGCAACATCTAATGAACCTCTACAATTTGAAGCTTGTAGTACACTTCAATGACTAAAAATGCCATAACGTATTTGAATATATCTTTGTGACAGAAACACAGAGGATCTGTATTATAGGTCTCAGCACTTCCTTTTCATGTTTTTTTATTAGATTTTTTGCATTTTATTTCCATCTGTGCCATATCAGTTTTGAGGAATGTCAGTGACATGATAAGTTGTTTTCCAGTCAATCATGTGAATTTCTGAGGGATGTGTTAAGAAAAATGCCAACCCACACTTTTAAAATGTATATATATTCTTTGTAGATTGAGTCACCTATTTGTCATGGTATTTTCATGGTAACCATGACTACACTGTGTGATTTTGACTGTCCAATATCTGTTCATCTCATCTTATTCTCTTCTTATTCACCTCAATGAGATGCAGAAAGCCATTTTGATGTAATAGTGATATAACAAAATGCTATAGTCAAAGGGATTATAAAAATAAAGGGCCCTCTTTAATGTTCTGTATCCCAGGGATTGTGTGAAGAATAATAAAAACTTTTGAATTTCAAAAATGATATAAAATATTACCATAAGAAAAAGAAAGCAATAAGACAGTACCTAAACCAAATGATAAATAAGTTGACACATTCAAGGTATGGACCAAAAATAAAAGCAATAGATAAGAAAACAAAGCAAAACAAAACTAATACCATTTTCAACAGATGAGAGCCCTTCTAGAGCCTATCAACACAGGCAAAGGAAACAACTCATTTTTTTAAAAGCATATAGTCAACAAAAAATAACCAAAAAAGCAATTTTCAAATAAAGCATTATACAATAGTCTCCATTTCACAGAAAGAATTCCTCACGGAATGATATAATACTAAAGCCAGGTATCTTGAATATCTCACAGTTTAAACACTGAAAGTGAAGACAAAATAGCATCAGGCTTAATAACTATTCATATGATGGCAAACATTTCACATTCTAAACCATTTCATCCCTGCTTTTACAGCCCTGTAAATACCACAAACAATTTAGTGTCCTGAAATATTATTCACTAATCCGCTAAGTTCATATTCTGTATCTTTTAGTGGTTCTGTGACTGTGGGTATATGATGTTAACTATTTTGTCTCAGCTATATTTCTTTATGTGTTACTTATCTCTGATTATGAAATTAAAGTATGGATATTTTCAGGATAGCACAGTTATCTTATATTTGACTCATATTACCTGCTTCAAACATTTAGAAAAGAAAAAGAAAAAGGTTGGTTTGAAAAGACGAAACATATATTTAGACCTACACCAGAGACAGTAAGTAAAACTGAAGGATATCAAATCACATTTTAATTTCCTACAAACAACAACTAATTTTTAAATATAAGTATGTCCCGAATATTACATGAGGCATCACTATTGAGTAACCCTACTTAGGCCAGAAATGAAGCAAGAATGAAAAGCAACTAAATCGGATGACGCCATGAGTCTGATGACCACTATTGTCTGGAAGTAGATGGTATTAAGGATTTCCATTATCCAGGGCATTATCCAGTGCCCACTGGATAATGGTGAATAAAAGTTTCAGGTAAAAGCAAGGTCAAATTCATTTATCATAAAGAGGTAAAATCGGAGTTCAAAAATAATAAGCCAAAATGATCCAAATCACAATTAGCTTCCAATTGCTAAGTAAGTCAAGAAATCTAATGCTGAGATAAAAAGACCACAGGGTAAATAGCTGATATATAAATTCCATCAGAAAAAAAAAAAACTTACTATAACAGCCCCAAATATTCTAAACTATTTTAGAATAACTGTTTAAAAAATATGCACATATACATGAAAACATATGTGTGTGTGTGTTAGTCACTCAATCATATCCAACTCTTTGTGGCCCCCATGGGCCATGTGGCCCCCCATGGAGTCCACCAGGCTCCTCTGTCCATGTGACTTTTCAGGCAAGAATACTGGAGTGGGTTGCCATTTCCTTCTCCAGGGGATCTTTCCAACCTAGGAACTGAACGCTAATCTTCTATATTGCTAGCAGATTCTTTACTACCTGAGCCACCAGGAAAGCCTGTATACATATATAAAATTTATTTAAAAGGAATATGTATTTGTGCTTAGTCGCTAAGTCATGTCTGACTCTTTGGGACCCTGCGGACTATAACCTGCCAGGTCCCTCTGTCCATGAGATTTTCCAGGCAAGAATACTAGAGTGGGTTTCCATTTCTACCTCCAGGGGAGCTTCCCATATTAAGAACAAACATAAAAGAAAAAATAGATGTTAAAAAGCAATCTATTATGAATATACTAAAATAATTGAATTGTATACATTAAAATACTTCAAATGACTTGTATTGTATATGAATTAATAGTTCTATAAAGGTGTTAATAAAATAAACAATTAAGATCTTTCTAAGTCTACTGAAAATCATATTATATACATATACATGGTGTGTATAGTTCTCATGTGTATATATATGTATATAGGTATATACACATGCAAATGTGTATACAGGGATTCCCAGATGGCTCAGTGGTAAAGAATCTGCCTGCAAAGCAGGAGAAATGGGTTTGATCCCTGGGTCAGGAGGATTCCCTGGAGAAGTAAATGGCCAGCCACTACATGCCTGGGAATTCCCAAGGACAGAGGGGTCCATGGGTGACAGAAGACTTGGATGTGACTTAGTGACTAAACAACAATATGTGTGGGTACACACACACACACACACACACATACACACATATATACAGAGAGAGAGAGAGAGAGAAAGAGAAAGGAGAAGGACATACTAGTGAACTAAAACATTCCCAATATGCATGTCAAAACATCAAAGACTGCTTAAAAGGAATTTTAACTTGTCAGCTGACTTCTCAAAAGCACTACTGGAAAAATACGACAGTTATTTAGTATCTTCAACATTCTGAGAAAAATAACTGTGAACCTTGGACTCTATATATTGGGCCAACCAACATATGTATCTGTCTAGAGAAAGATGTGGCACAGAATACTCAGATTTCACCAAAACCTTGTTCCTTCTCCTGAGTACACAATTAGACTATTTTCCTCTTTCTTTCTAGAAATAAGGTGAAACCATATCTGAGCTCTGGCTAGTGAAAGGTGGATAGGACTTATATATATCATTCCTGGTAAAACATGTGGTTGAATAATCCTCCACTCTTCTTTTTATTCATGTACTTTCATGAAGTGAAGAATTGGACATCATAGCAAATGTTAATGACACAAGATAAGAAGAAATTCCCAATCACTAAAGGAAAGGCTGTGTGCCAAATATCCAATTCTGATTAACATGAATGAGAAAAATATTTTATAACACTAAGCCATTGGAATATAGCATTTTGCTCCTCATAGCAACAGATATAATTAAAACATTTTAGGACAAACAGAAGCTGTGTTTATATTCAAAGACCCACTCTAGGAAAATGGACCCACTCTAGGAAATATCATATATGTGAAAATATATTAGAATAAAAGCATTTGAAAATCTTTGTATTACTGAAAATGAGGACAAAGACATGATTATATTTTGTTAAATATGCATGTTAAATGAGAGAAAAATGTAAGAAAAATAATAGACATAACATCTAAAAACTCAATAGATACAAAAGAAAAAATGAGAGTGACAAAGAAAGAAAAATGGCAATTGAATAAAAAAGAAAGAAAAAAACAAAATTGACTCAAAAAAGTAATGAAAAGCACATACTAAAGTAATAAAATATACCCACATGTGATTGTAAATACAAATTTAAGCCTAAAGATTTTTAAGAAGGAATTGTAAAAAATTCACCTATATGTTTTTTATGGAATGCACATAAAACACAGATTACAAAAATAATAAATGCTTAAGTATGTGGACATATGTATATCAAGAAAATGCTGAAGAATATTTTTAGGAGAGGTAAATTGATGGTATGGAAAAAAGCCAAACTAAAGATGAAAACAGGACAAACATAAGGTGGTGCTAGTGGTAAAGAACCTGCCTACCATTTCAGGAGACACTAGAGATGCGAGATTAATCCCTGGTTCTGGAAGACTCCGCCTGGGAAAGTCCATGAACAGAGAAGCCTGGTGGGCTACAGTCCATGGGGCCACAAGAACTTGGACATAACAGAATGACTGAGCAAAGATGAAACAGGTAACTTAATAATGAAAAATTTCAGTTCATTAGACTGATTCCACTTAGCTCTGATTTATTCAGACCTAAATAAAGCAATTATTTAGTTTAACTTTTACAGAATGTGGTATCTTAAAATTGGAGAACGTACATAATTTTCCAACACAATATTTAGAAAAAAGCTATTTTTTTGAAAAATAATATTGAAAACTATTGCAATATAAATATAAGTAATATTTGAAAAAAATGATTATATGCAGGACCATAAAGCTCATTTAACAAAACTTCAAAGGAATTTTGAAATGACACTATTAGAGAATAGTGGAGTTAATTTAAATATATATTTAGAAATTTAAAAATGTAGTCCTAACATCTCATGTCTCAAATAAACATTTGAAATTAGAAAACACATAGGAGTGTAAAGTTTGTAAGATACCACTAAAACACAAATACAAGGAAATTAAAGATTTTACAGAAAATAAGAAAGGCTCAAATCAACCAGGTCAAACATTGACTATAACAGGTTATAAAAGAATAAAAAATTAAAATAATTTGAAAAAATAATTTATTAGATAAGAAAAAGACTTTCAATTACATATTAAATAATTCAATTACACAGAGATAATAGGAAGAAACAGAATCTGAAGAGATCAGTTAAAACAACTGCTCACAAAATTAGATAATAAAATAGAAAAGACATAAATTTATATCAGGAATGGACTTTATTAAAACACAGATGCTGTAGAGATTAAAATAAATATATATTAAGAGTGTTGGAGTAGGAAATGGCAACCCACTCCAGTATTCTTGCCTGGAGAATCCTGTGGACGAAGGAACCTGGTGGACTGTGGTCCACAGGGTTGCAAAGAGTTGGACATGACTTAGCGCCCATGCATATTAAGAGTGGGTGTTACTGTTATAAAAGCAATACCACTTCTGGGCATACACACTGAGGAAACCAGATCTGAAAGAGACACGTGCACCCCAATGTTCATCGCAGCACTGTTTATAATAGCCAGGACATGGAAGCAACTTAGATGCCCATCAGCAGATGAGTGGATAAGGAAGCTGCGGTACATATACACCATGGAATATTACTCAGCCATTAAAAAGAATTCATTTGAATCAGTTCTAATGAGATGGATGAAACTGGAGCCCATTATACAGAGTGAAGTAAGCCAGAAAGATAAAGAACATTACAGCACACTAACACACATATATGGAATTTAGAAAGATGGTAATGATAACACTATATGCAAAACAGAAAAAGAGACACAGATGTACAGAACAGACTTTTGGACTCTGTGGGAGAAGGCGAGGGTGGGATGTTTCGAGAGAACAGCATGTATATTATCTATGGTGAAACAGACCACCAGCCCAGGTGGGATGCATGAGACAGGTGCTCGGGCCAGGTACACTGGGAGGAGCCAAGGGAACTGGGTAGGGGGGAGGTGGAAGGGGGGGATCGGGATGGGGAATACATGTAACTCCATGGCTGATTCATGTCAATGTATGACAAAACCCACTGCAATGTTGCGAAGTAATTAGCCTCCAACTAATAAAAATAATTGGAAAAAAAATAATCTTTAAACCTGTCAGCAAACTGATTTAAAGTAAGAAAAAAATTAATTGAATCAAAAAGTAAAAACCTCACATCAATGAAAACACTGGGATATAATGAGTCTATAAGAGAGTTTCACCAAATAGTCAAGGTTAATGAAATTTCAAAACTACATATGCTCTTATAGAGAATATAAAGTAAAGGGTTATCTCCCAACGTTCTCCTTTTTATCAGTTGCAAAAACACTTATTGTCAAACTAGAAAATCAAAGAACAAGATAAGAAAATGACAGGATGTCCTCACAAGTGACTGAGGTACAAGAGATAAAGAAATCCCGAAGAAAATATTATGAAGCTTACTATAATAATATTTATTTTAGCCATGCTGCTAAGTCACTTCAGTCATGTCCAACTCTGTGCGACCCCATAGACGGCAGCCCACCAGGCTCCCCCAACCCTGGGATTCTCCAGGCAAGAATACTGGAGTGGGTTGCCATTTCCTTCTCCAGTGCATGAAAGTGAAAAGTGAAAGTGAAGTCACTCAGTCGTGTCTGACTTCGCGACCCCATGGACTGCAGCCTACCAGGCTCCTTCGTCCATGGGATTTTCCAGGCAAAAGTACTGGAGTGGGTTGCCATTGCCTTCTCCAATTTTAGCCATAACATTTTGATTTAATATTGTTGTTGTTGTCCAGATGCTGAGTCATGTCCAACTCTTTGCAATCCCATGTACTGCAGCACACCAAGGCTTCCCTGTCCTTCACTATCTCCCAGAGTTTGCTCAAACTTATGCCCATTAAGTTGCTAATACCATCCAGTCATCTTATTTGCTGCCTCTTCTTTCTCCCCCTACCCTCAATCTTTCCCAGCATCAGATCTTTTGCAATAAGTCGGCTCTTCACATTAGGTGGCCAAAGTATTGAAGCTTCAAGCTTCAGCATTCGTCCTTCCAATGAATATTCCGGGTTGTTTAGGATTGACTGGTTTGATCTCCCTACTGTCCAAGGGACTCTCAAGAGTCTTCTCCAGCACCATAATTCAAAAGCATCAATTCCTCAGTGTTCAGCTTTCTTTATGGTCCAACTCACACATCTATACAGGACTACTGAAAAAATCATAGCTTTAACTAGACGGATCTTTGTCAGCAAAGTAATGTCTCTGCTTTTTAATATGTCTAGGTTGGTAATAGCTTTTCTTCTAAGGGCAAGTGTCTTAATTTCACCACTGCAGTCACCATCTGCAGTGATTTTAAAGCCCAAGAAAGTAAAATCTGCCACTTTTCCCACTTTCCCCCATCTATTTGCCATGAAGTGATGAGGTAGGATGCCACAGTCTTAGTTTTTTGAATGTTGAGTTTTAAACTAGCTTTTCACTTTTTCACTTTCCTCTTTCATCCCCTCAAGAGGCTCTTTAGTGCCTCTTCATTTTCTGCCATTAGAGTGGTATCATCTGAATATCTGAGGTTATTAGTATTTCTCCTAGCAACCTTGATTCCAGCTTGTGATTCATCCAGCCAGGCAGTTCACATGATGTACTCTGCATAGAAGTTAAATAAACGGGGTGACAATACACAGACTTCTTGTACTCCTTTCCCTGTTCTGAACTTGTCAGTTGTTCCATGTAAGGTTCTAACTATTGTTTCTTGTCCTACATTCAGGTTTCTCAATAGGGAGGTAAGGTGGTCTGGTATTCCCATCTCTTTAAGTATTTTCCATAGTTTCTTGTGATCTATAGTCAAAGGCTTTAGCGGAGTCAATGAAGCAGAATTAGATGTTTTTAAATGCCAATCCAACAGATATTCCAGTTTGATCTCTGGTTCCTCTGCTTTTTCTAAACCCAGCTGCAAGTTTTCAATTCACATACTGTTAAAGCCTAGCTTGAAGGATTTTGAGCATTACCTTACTAGCATGCGAAATGAGTGCAATTATACGATAGTTTGACATTTGAACATTCTTTGACATTGCCTAACTTTGGGATTGGAATGAAAACACCTTTTCCAGTCCTGTTGATTTAAACTTAAAATTCAATTTTTAGGTAATTATTGCAATTCACTGTTAACAGATTGAAAGAGAAAAACCATATACTCTGTTCACTAGATTCAGGAGGATACTTAATAAAACTCCAAATCACCCAATACTAATAATAATTATAAGAAAAACTTCAGTTAAATAATTACAGGAATAAAAGTACTTTAAACTGACACAGTGCGTCTATAAAAAATGCCCGCACAGTGGCTGCCAAGCAGTGAGACACCAAAATCATTTGCATTAAAAACAAGATGCAAAGGCCTCCAACCTCTTATTCAGTGTTCTACTGGAGCTGCTATTAGTTATGAAAAGTAAGATATAAAAAAATATGAGTGAGAAAAAACTGATGCTTGAAAACAATATATATATATGTATATATATGGTAGGTGGTGGTTTAGTCGCTACGTCGTGTCCAACTCTTTCGACCCCACGGACACAGTGGGTCCTCTGTCCTGCCAGGAAAGGTCCCCTGTCCTGCCAGGCTCCTCTGTCCATGAATAATGTAGTGGGTTGCCATTTCCTTCTCTATATGTGTGTGCATATATATGTGTGTGTGTGTGTGTGTGTGTGTGTATACATATATATAATATTATATAGCACAGTTAATGTAAACGCAGGTTGACCTAAAAGAATATTTAACAAGGCTTCTGGATATAAACTTAATATAACAGATCAGATGATGTTTTAAATAGAACAGTAATTAGTTTAAAATTTATTTCAGTTCAATTCAGTTGCTCAGTCATGTCCGACTCTTTGTGACCCCATGGACTGCAGCATGCCAGGCTTCTCTGCCCATCATCAACTCCTGGAGCTTGCTCAAACTCATGTCCATTGAGTCAGTGAGGCCATACAACCCTTTCATCCTCTGTAGTACCCTTCTCTTCCCACCTTCAATCTTCCCCAGCACCAGGGTCTTTTCAAATGAGTCAGTTCTTCGCATCAGGTGGCCAAACTATTGAAGTTTCAGCTTCAGCATCAGTCCTTCCAAAGAATATTCAGGACTGATTTCCTTTAGGATTGACTTGGATCTCCTTGCAGTCCAAGGGACTCTTAGGAGTCTTCTCTAACAGCACAGGTCAAAAGCATCAATTCTTCGGTGCTCAGCTTTGTTTATAGTCCAACTCTCATATCCATATGTGCTACTGGAAAAACCATAGCTTTAACTAGACAGACCTTTGTCGGCAAAGTAATGTCTCTGCTTTTTAATATGCTGTCTAGGTTGGTCATAGCTTTTCTTCCAAGGAGCAAGTGTCTTAACGTCATCGAGGCAGTCACCATCTGCAGTGATTTTGGAGCCCAAGAAAATAAAGTCTGTTACTGTTTCCATTGTTTTCCCATCAATTTTCCATGAAGTGATGGAAACGGATGCCATGATCTTCATTTTTCGAATGCTGAGTTTTAAGCCAGGTTTTTCACTCTCTTCTTTCACTTTCATCAAAAGGCTCTTCAGTGCCTCTTCACTTTATGCCATAAGGGTGGTGTCATCTGTATATCTGAGGTTATTGATATTTCTCCCTGCAAACTTGATTCCAGCTTGTGCTTCATCCAGCCCAGAGTTTCTCATGATGTACTCTGCATAGAAGTTAAATAAGCAGGGTGACAATATACAGCCTTGATGTACTCCTTTTCCTATTTGGAACCAGTCTGTTTCATGTCCAGTTCTAACTTTTGCTTCCTGTTGCTTCTTTATTGCTTCTTGTTGTTGTTCTAACTGTTGCTTCTTCTTAAAATTTATTTAAATAATAAAAATGTACATTTTTATTATATATTACATATATCCAGACAAAACTGTAATTCAAAAAGATACATGCATCCGTATATTCATAGCAGCACTAATCACAATAGCTAAAATATGGAAGCAACCTAAATGTCCATCAACAAATGAATTTATAAAGAATATGCAGTATATATATGTAGTGGAATAATGTGCTAAGTCACTTCAGTCATGTCCGACTCTGCAACAATATGGACTATAGCCTGCCAGGCTCTTCTGTCCATGGGATTCTCCAGGCAAGAATACTGGAGTGGGTTGCCATTTCCCTCTCCAGGAGATCTTCCTGATCTGGGGACTGAACCTCTGTCTCTTATGTTTCCTGCACTGGCAGGCAGGTGCTTTACCACTAGCATCATCTGGGAAGCTCTAGTGGAATACTGCTGCTGCTGCTGCTAAGTCACTTCAGTCGTGTCCGACTCTGTGCGACCCCATAGACCGCAGCCCACCAGGCTCCCCAGTCCCTGGGATTCTCCAGGCCATTTCCTTCTCCAACGCATGAAAGGAAAAGTGAAAGTGAAGTCGCTCAGTCGTGTCCGACTCTTAGCAACCCCATGGACTTCAGCCTACCAGGCTCCTCCATCCATGGGATTTTCCAGGCGAGAGTACTGGAGTGGGGTGCCATTGCCTTCTCTGAGTGGAATACTACTCAGCCAAAAAAGAACAAAATGATGGCATTTGCAGCAACCTCAATGCAACTAGAGATTATAATACTAAGTAAATTTTAAGTCATGAAAAGAAATACAAATACCATATGATGTCATTCATATGTGGAATCTAAAATATGACACTAATGAACCCACCTATGAAACAGAATCAAACTCACAGACATAGAAAACAAATGTGGTTGTCAAGGGTAAGTGTGTTGGGGGAGGGTTGGAGTGGGATGTTGAGATTTAGTAGATGTAAGCTATTATATAAAGAATAGATAAAGAACACAGAACTATACGTAGTTCAGAGAACTATATTCATATATCTTATGATAAAACATAATGACAAAAACTATTAAAAAACAATGTAAACATATGTATAACTGAATCACTATGCTGTACAGCAGAAATTAACACAACTTTGTAAAGTAATTATACTTCAATTAAAAATAATTTAAATGTTGGTGAGGAGATAGAGTGACGGAACTCTCATACACTTCTGGTGGAAATTTAAAGTGGTACAACCAACTTTGGAAAACAGTTTGTCAGTTTCTTTAAAAGTTAAACATACATGTACTATATCACTAAGACATTCTACTCCTATGTATTTACTCAAGAGAAATGAAACAGATATGCATACAAGCTTTATTTGTACTAGCCAAAAATTGGGAGCAACCTAAGTGTCCATCAATAGATGAATGGATGGGCAGATTGTGGTATATCCATGCAATGAAATACTATTTTAACAAAAAAAGGAATAAACTATTGATGTGCAAAACAAAAAATAAAAGGAAGAGTACTATCAAGGGACAATCTGGTGATCATGCATGAAGAGGTTATGAAATTTTGGCACAGACTCATCTCTGTGGAAGCAGAACACATTCTTAGGCACTAAGTCACAAGTTGGTTGTGTGTTAAAAGTACGAAGATGCACAGGTGTATGAGAAATATGTTAAACAGAGATTCAGAATAAATGAATAGAAAATATTCTATACTTTTAAATAGCATCCAAAACTGTAAATTATACAGGAATATATTAACAAAAGATGTTCAAGCTCTTTATCAAGATAATTATAATGAGTGGTTGATGAAAACCTAAATTAATAAATAGGAAAAACATTGTTAGAAAAAAAGTCTCAATATTGTATTATCCCTTCTTTTCAAATTCTTTAACAGTTTCAATGTGCTTCAGAGAAAAATCCCAGTATTTTTTAATAGTACTTGATAAAGTTGATTCTGAAATTTTTATGAAAAAGTAACAGGCTCTGATTTGCATTTCTCTAATAATGAGTGATGTTGAGCATCTTTTCATGTGTTTGTTAGCCATCTGTATGTCTTCCTTGGAGAAATGTCTGTTTAGTTCTTTGGCCCATTTTTTGATTGGGTCATTTATTTTTCTGGAATTGAGCTGCAGGAGTTGCTTGTATATTTTTGAGATTAGTCCTTTGTCTGTTTCTTCATTTGCTATTATTTTCTCCCAATCTGAGGGCTGTCTTTTCACCTTACTTATAGTTTCCTTTGTAGTGCAAAAGCTTTTAAGTTTCATTAGGTCCCATTTGTTTAGTTTTGCTTTTATTTCCAATATTCTGGGAGGTGGGTCATAGAGGATCTTGCTTTGATTTATGTCGGAGAAATGCAAATCAAAACCACAATGAGGTACCATTACACGCCAGTCAGGATGGCTGCTATCCAAAAGTCTACAAGCAATAAATGCTGGAGAGGGTGTGGAGAAAAGGGAACCCTCTTACACTGTTGGTGGGAATGCAAACTAGTACAGCCGCTATGGAAAACAGTGTGGAGATTTCTTAAAAAACTGGACATAGAACTGCCATATGACCCAGCAATCCCACTTCTGGGCATACACACTGAGGAAACCAGATCTGAAAGAGACACGTGCACCCCAATGTTCATCGCAGCACTGTTTATAATAGCCAGGACATGGAAGCAACCTAGATGCCCATCAGCAGATGAATGGATAAGGAAGCTGTGGTACATATACACCATGGAATATTACTCAGCCATTAAAAAGAATTCATTTGAACCAGTCCTAATGAGATGGATGAAGCTGGAGCCCCTTATACAGAGTGAAGTAAGCCAGAAAGATAAAGAACATTACAGCATACTGACACATGTATATGGAATTTAGAAAGGTGATAACGATAACCCTATATGCAGAACAGAAAAAGAGACACAGAAATACAGAACAGACTTTTGAACTTTGTGGGAGAATGTGAGGGTGGGATATTTCAAAAGAACAGCATAGCATGTATACTATCTATGGTGAAACAGATCACCAGCCCAGGTGGGATGCACAAGACAAGTGCTCCGGCCTGGTGCACTGGGAAGACCCAGAGGAATCGGGTGGAGAGGGAGGTGGGAGGGGGGATCGGGATTGGGAATACATGTAAATCCATGGCTGATTCATATCAATGTATGACAAAACCCACTGGGAAAAAAAAAATAATAATAATAAAGATTAAAAAAAAAAAAAAAGAAAAAGAAAAAGTAACAGGCTCACAACAACAACAACAAAAAAACATTCTAAAGTAGGACAACTCCTACTGAAATTCGCAGTAATAACTTCAGTATATTATTAGTGAAGATTCCAAAGAGTCAGCTGATGATATAGAATAAAGACACTATAGTCAAAATCATTAATTTAAGAAAATTTTAATTTTGACAGAGCAGCTTTTGCAGAACAGTGGGGAAAATGACATATCATTTATTTACTAACTGATAGTTTAAAAAATATGTACCATTACCTGATAATATATTCAAAATGTTTTCTATATAATAAATAATTAAGTATTAATGGATGAAAGTATACAAATTTAGAAGACTCTGTGTGTACATTAACAACACCTACACAAACACAATGATTCATCATGTCATGATCTCATAAATCTCATGATAAAGAAGAATTTCTTAAATAGGATACAAGAAAGGAAAACACAAAGTAAATAGTTAATGTCTTCTATTGATTTAGGTGTTCTTGAAAATTTTTAAACTATAATTTTCTTGACAAAGTACTTGAAAAACTTTTACTGTTTTTATTTTAGTGTATTTAATGCTATTGGAAAATACAGGTTATATTTTCTTTTCTATAAGTGTATCTTCTACTGTTTGCGGTAATATAATGAAAACTAGGAAAGAGGAGTGCAACTTAAATACAAAAAAATCAGAAGAAAGGAAATTATTTAAAAAGGAGCAGAAATTCAACAAAGAGAAAGAAAGCATAATATGGAGATTTTAAAAATCTGAAGCTTATTCTTTTAGATGAATACTCAAATTGATAGACCTCTAGCCAGACTACACAGGATAAAAGGAGAGAAAATACAGTCTGCCAATATCAAGAATGATAAAAAGCTCATTATTGTTAATAAGTCTATTTTCCTTAATTGATATGTACCTTTAAATCCTTTCAAACCAAACCTAGCAGATTTAAAACAATTATATATCTATGTGCAGGCAAAAATATAATTTTAAAATATATAAGACAAATATTAGCAGAACTAAAAGGATAACTAGAGAAATTTACAGTCAGAGTGTGAGTCTTTAACTTAACATTCCTGGAAGGTAGATAGAATAAATAGAAAAATAATCAAGACATAAAATACCAGTGATAAAATTAACCAATATTAAAAAACCTGTTAGTTCAAGCACAAAGACATTTTTTTTAAAGTTTTGAAGATTTACTATAGCATAAAAATATTAAGTACCTTGTACTAATATATCAGACTGAAATTTACAAATTTTTTGAAAGATATTTAAAAGGTTTCAAATAAATCAAGAAGTAAATGGTCTTCCTGGATTGGAAGATTCAATATTGTAAAGATTTCAGTTATTCCAAAATTGGCATATAAATTCAATATATGATGGCTTTAATTGCTATTTCAGAGATAACATCTGCAATATTAAGGACCACATGGATATAAAATAAGAGGGAGAAGGATGTGTTGAGATGACTTTTAAATCAAGGTGGCTAAAGGGATAGAATGATATTGCTTGATAATGCATGTCCCTCTTCAGATTTTAGATAACAATGTACTGGCAAATAGAATTATTTATATATTTTGATGTTTCCATACAAAAGTCAGAATTTTTCCAAGATATTCTGGAATGAGACAAGGATTTTTATGTAAAATATCCAAAAATTGCTGTTCTATTTTGGAGAAGGCAAAGTACTCTTGCCTGGAAAATCCCATGGACGGAGGAGGCTGGTAGGCTGCAGTCCATGGGTTCACTAAGAGTTGGACACAACTGAGCGACTTCACTTTCACTTTTCACTTTCATGCATTGGAGAAGGAAATGGCAACCCACTCCAGTGTTCTTGCCTGGAGAATCCCAGGGACGGGGGAGCCTGGTGGGCTGCAGTCTATGGGGTTGCACAGAGTCGGACACGACTGAGGTGACTTAGCAGCAGCAGCAGCAGCTGTTGTATTGGTAAGTTAGTAGAATCTGGTTATAAATCTAAACCATATTTATGGCAGGTTTTGCTTTATAAAGGCTTCCCTGATAGCTCAGTTGGTCAAGAATCTGCCTGAAATGCAGGAGACCCCAGTTCAAATCCAGGGTCAGAAAGATATCTGCTGGAGAAGGATAAGCTATCCACTCCAGTATTCTTGGGCTTCCCTTGTGGCTCAGCTGGTAAAGAATCTGCCAGTAACGCAGGAGACCTGGGTTTGATCCCTGGGTTGGGAAGATGCCCTGGGAATGGAATGGCTACCCACTCCAGTATTCTGGCCTGAAGAATTTCTCGGTTCCAAAGATTCACACAATTGAGTGACTTTCACAATTGAGTGCTTTGGCTTTATGAGGCATACCACCAATCCCTGCTAACTACTTCATTTTATTGCTATTAACACTTCAAATAAGGAACTGAATACTTCATGAGGACTTTGCTAGCAAAACATTGAAACTAATTGTATCAAGGAATTTGAAACTTTCAAGTAGTATTACATCTGTGAATAGGCAGTTGCTTTTGTGTCCCAAAGGCAGACAGCCAACAGGCACATGAAAAGACGCTTAACATCACTAATCAGCAGGGGCTGCTGCTGCTGCTGCTAAGTCACTTCAGTCATGTCCAACTCTGTGCGACCCCATCCCTGGGATTCTCCAGGCAAGAACACTGAAGTGGGTTGCCATTTCCTTCTCCAAAGCATAACAGTGAAAAGTGAAAGTGAAGTCGCTCAGTCGTGTCTGACTCTTTGCGACCCCATGGACTGCAGCCCACCAGGCTCCTCCGTCCATGGGATTTTCCAGGCAAGAGTACTGGAGTGGGGTGCCATTGCCTTCTCCAATCATAAGGGGAATGGATATCAAAAACACAATGAGATGTTACCTCACACCTGTTGGAATGGCTATCCAAAAAGAACACAGATAACAAATGTTGGCTGGTGGCAAGTATGTGGAACAAAGGGAAACCTCTATACAGTTGGTGAGAATGTAAATTAGTGCAGCCACTGTGGAAAGTAGCATGGGAGTTTCTCAAAAAACTAAAATCTTATGACCCAGCAATTCTACTCCTGTATATGCAAAAACAAAAACCACAAACCCAAACACTAATTTGAAAAGACACACACACCCCAATGTTCAGAGAAACATTATTTAAAATTGCCAAGATATGGAAGCAATCTGTGTCCATAAATAGATGAATGTCTAAAGAAGATGTAGTATGTGTATTTACACACACACACATGCCATGAAATAGATGAAAAAAAGAATGAAACTTTGCCATTTGCAACAAATGGATGGACTTGGACGGTATTATTCTAAGTGAAATAAGTCAGAAAGAGAAAGACAAACACTGTATGATATCACTTATATGTGGAATCTAAAAAAGTAAGTAAAACAAAAAAGAGACAGAGATACAGAGAACAAACTAGTGGTGATGAGTGGGTAGAGGTATTTAGAGGTGGAGGATTAAGAGGTACAAACTATTAGGTACAAAAGAAGCTACAGAGATACATTCCATAACACAGGGAAGAGAACCAATGTTTTATAATAACTATAAACGGATTATAATCTTATAAAATTGTGAATTATACTGCACACCTGTAATTTATATAATATTATAAATCAACTATACTTCAATAAGAAAAAAGGAAAACATTGGTTGTTAGAATCCAAACAACACTGGCTATATTACCAAGTTATGAGAGGACACTGAGAAAGTTGTTAAAAATTGGTATAAGACTGACAGATTCTTGGAACCTATTTATGTATATATGATATCCATCTAGCACTGTTGTTTCTGACCTCTAAGTGTTAAGTATGCCTGAGAAACTATAGCTTTATTGCTGACAAATCCTTTCTACCATCATTCATGGGGATATATCTATATATTTATATGATGTCTACATTCATATCTAATATTTCCCTGTTTACCCAAGGATTAAAATGCTTTGTAATCCCATATTACTAAGTTCATAGTACTTTCTATCATTATACATTTTCTTTGTGGATGATATCACAAGGGTTAATCCACAATAATTTTGTATATCATTATGTAAGAATTTTCATGATTTAAAGTGCTGGGACTCAAAATCTAGAATATAATTAGAATGATAATTGATCATATTAGTGAGAAAATTATTTTGCAGTGGATGATAATTGCAAGTTTTATATTAATACATAACCATAATGATTAATGTGCAATCTCTTAGGTTTTATAGTTTATAAAATTCTTCCCCATATACTCTCTCACTGGATTTCCAGTCTACCTGGTAAGGTTTATTATAATTTTATAAATGTTGTTATATACAAATGCAGAAAAGAGGTTAAGAGAGATTAAGCAATTTGAAAAATATCACGTAGTTTTCTAAGTCTGAATTAAACTCAAGTGCAAAACTAGATAGTCACCCTGTGAGTTCTTTACTTTTTGTTATGTGTTTCTATGACACAATGGAGGTTTTGAACAGGTCTTTAAATTTTATCTCTTAGAAAATTAGCATTCTGTTATGTCATGATATTTGGGTCCTTTACATTTAATTTTAACTCCAAAATGGAGATGCAGAGGGTAAATAGATTGGTTGGTGATGGTGACAGATTCTGATCACATTGTAATTCTAACAATCACCAGTAGCTCTGGTTCTCTCTTAGTCTTTTCTCTGCACGAAAATATCTGAGGCCCTTGCAATGCCATAAAACTTGAATGTAGAGAGAAAATGGATTTGTGTGTGTGTTATTCACAATGCTTTGTATAAAAATATTCTTAATGAAAGAGAATCAGTGTTTTTCACATCAATACAACAAAAGAGAGCATTTATGCAAATATCTCCATGTTTCCATTATTAGACTATTTTTCATTGATTTATGCAACAACAGTATAAACTTGATATAATGACTCATAAAGAGCAGATTTCAAGCTTTCCCTGAGCAATAGAACTCAGCGACTTGCTTCTTTGTTACAAGATACTCCTGGACCTTCTCAATATCCTACAGCTGCTTCCATTCATAAAAATAAATGTAAATTAGACCAAAGTTAGAGAAGATACAGAATATATTCTCTTGTCTCATTCAGTATGACATGTAAACAGATAAATATATGCAATATTAGTTCTACAGTTGGCGTAAGCATCAGCTCAGTTATTTTATGGTAAAATTCTCCTGTAATTCTTAGATTCATTTTAATCCATTTACTGAGGTGCAAGACACTGTAAGCCATAAAGACTTCATAAGATATAGAAGACAGTAAGCAAGTGACTGGAATATGGTATAGTAAACCTTATAACAGAAAATAGTACAACACACAAAGTACAGTGATCAAAGTTATTTAAGGGACGGGAATCTGTGTTTCTCAAAAGAAATATATACAGGCTGTGTCATGAAAGGCCAGAAAGAGGAAGCAGCATAAACTTGGAGGCACTGAGGTTAAAAACATAATCTAAATCAGCTGCAATTCTGGGAACTGTGCATAATTCACTAAGCCTGGTGTGTATGTGTAGCAATGACAAGAGGCAAGTCAGAGAGACCAGCAGAGGTCAGATTACAGTGTTGCATGGTGTGCTTAAGAATTTAGAGGGGAAAGCAGATTTTGAGGGCAGTTATTTTAGATTCAGTGTGGAGAATGAAACAGAGATAAGGAGAAAATGGAAACAGAATTAATTTAACTATTTCAATGGCTCAAGTAAAAGGTGTTATAGACCTGAACTAAGGCACCAGTCATAAGCATGGGAAGCCTGAAAGGAGATAGAAATACCAGGACTTCGAATCATGAAAAAATTCAAGTGTTCATGCAAATGTCTTTTTGTAGATTTGAGTTTAAAATTTTTTGAATTTTCTTGTTTTCTATTTTGTGGTTGCTATTATTGTTTGTTTGATAGTATATTGTGGACAAAATTCTAAAGAGGGTGAAGTTTGACCTCACATCTCTTCCCAGTTTCCAAATATCTAATTTTATTTTGACTTGCTGCCTACTTAGTTCCCCTCAGTTTGCCCCTATGTACTCACAACTGCCCCCAAGTACCTGAACTGTAATCTAAGCTTGAAACAGTCTTCCCACTAATTAATTTAATATTTAAAAAAAAAAACTCCTCTGTGATACATGGAAATGATTAATAAGCTAAAAAGGAGATTGCCAGGATAGACTTCACATTAGAATCACCTAGGTTACAATTACAGAAAGAATAAAAATCAGAGCTAGAGAAATGAGACATATAACCAAGAGTAGGATTTACTTTTAAAAATCTTTAAATATTAATTCCCCAGCAGGTCCTTGTGTTTTTAATATAATTATCACCATAAAAATAAATGTGGAATTACAGCTAGTTTAATACCTTGGTTGACACTATATTTTCCCCTTGGTCTATTTCACTTTTAGTCAACTTTTAGTCACTTTTAATTTGCTAAGGAAATATCTCATAAACTGAGGGAAAGCGTCTTACGAAATTTAAAGTACCAGACATGGAAGCACTTTATAGTCAGACATCTTTTTCTGTGGGTGTATACCTGGTGTGTTGGATTCCGCGGCATCATTTGTCTTTCATTACTGTTTCTACCTGTTTTTAGAGTTAAGATCAGCTGCTCTGTCTTTATCGCAAAGACTTCTTTTCTACAGATTATCTGGAGTGTCCATTCTTAACCTCAGTTGACTCCCATCTAGAGCCCGTTGTGTAAGAAGCTGGATACCAATAAGTATGATATGAAATACAGAATCACAGTTTCCTTTATTTCCAGAATAGGTAATGTATAGGCTGAGGATAATTTCTCAGAGAAAAGCCTAATTTGTTGCTTTATCACAACAGTAAAATCCTGGTATTTTAAAACAGTATCAAAACGCTTTCAAGGATACAGGCATATGTTACTATTATCAGTGTTTGTTCCAGCCTCCACCAGCCTATAAAAGGATTGATTTAGTCTTCGATTATTCACTATGCATATTGTCTCAATGTAAGTTAGTCACTGGTAATTACACAAAACTAAATTTAGTCTGTGTAATCAACTCAGTCTTCAGAGTAAATACTAACAAGCTTAAAGCTTTTACCTTATATAAGAGAGAAAGAAAAGAGAGTATTTTTGAAGGGTCTACTATGTTCCCACTATAGTCATCAAAAAAACAGGTTATGCTATTATTCTCATTTTATCAAAGGGGAAATTGGAGCCTACAGGGATAAATGATTATTCCTTAAAGTTACACAAGTAATAAAGCATTGAGACTTGAAACTTCTCCAATGGCAAATCCATTTCCTTTTCATTAGACATCTGTATGGAACTCCATTATACACACTAGCCCAGTGGTGTGCCCCTTACTTGTTTTTTGTCCCCAATTTCTTCCATGTCCAGACTGTTCTTGGGATAATCTGGCTCATGACATCTTCACTGTGATCTTCTCAACCTACCCCTTCAACCTCCCCACCCCACAATCTGATGATCTCTTGTCTAGGGATTGACAACTTTGCTTCATACAGTTCTGGGGGTGGGGGCTGGGGTGGTGCGACAGTTGGTACAGAAAGGAAGGAGAAAATGCTATCTTTGTATGCCATCATTACCTGTATTCCTCCAGTATTCCCTCTGAATCCCCATCTTCTGTTCAGTATCTTTTCTGCTGATAAAGCTGTGTTACATTACAATTGGTACACCAGCTATCCACTTTCAACTATCTTGACAATGCCCAAGACAAAACAAGTATGGAGTCTTGACCACAAAACATTTATATGGAAACCACCATCAGTGGATGAATGGATAAAGAAAATGTGGAGTATGGATACAATGGAATTTTATCCAGTAATTAAAAAAATGAAATCTTAACATTTGTGACAACATGAATGGATCTCAAGGATGATTTGCTAATTTAAATAAGTCAGAGAGAGATAGATACATTGATCTCACTTACATGTAGAATCTAAATAACAACAAAAATGAGCTCATAGATACAGAGTACAACTGGGTGGTATTTGCCAGAGGTGGGGCTTGGTGGAGAGGAAAATGAATGAAGGGGATCAAGAGGTACACATATCCAATTTTAAAATAAATATGCCCTGGGGATGTAATATACAGTACGGTGACCATAGTTAATAATAATACTATATTATGTATATTAAAGTTCCTGAGAGAGGAAATCTTAAAAGTTCCTAACAAAAGAAAAAAAAAATTTGTACTATGTATGGTGATGGATGTTAACTAGACTTATTGTGGTAGTTATGTCATAATACATGCAAATATCAAATCATTATGTTGTATACCTGAAACTAATATAACATTAACGTCAATTATACCTCAATATAAAAGCCTATATGTAAAGTCACTAAAATAGATGGTATAGAATTATCTGAATAACCATATTAGTAATTTTTTCCAGTTCAAGAAATATAACACATTTATTCTCTTTATACAAATGAATGTGGTAATGTAGATAGCTACATAAATTAATTGTTAATTTGTCTATTTTCATGTATAAATATTTTTGTTGAAAACAATGATATGATAGGAACAGGCCCACTCAAAACTAAACAAACTATTGATTATCTTTACCCCACTGAAAATATGCATGATCTTCAGGGATTTATATATTCTCTAGGGACTCAAAAAAGTCATAATAAAGGATAATTAAAGTATAAGAGGCAGAAAAGAATGACTTATCTGATTCTGAACTAAAACTTATCAATTACTTTAAGTAGTTTATATTATTTTATTAGGTTAACAGGTACTCATCTAGGCAACTTTATCTTTTATATTGCCTATTCATTCCTCAATTTATATATTTTAATTAATTAATTAATTAAACAAAAATAAATGCCTGACATATAGCAAACATTTCTTTCCTATGTATCAAGAACTATGGTAGGGGTTGGCAATAGAACAATGAATAAAACAAGCATGGTGTTCAACCTCACAAAGGCTAAAATCTGGCCAAAGAGAGAAATTAAATAAATGATGATATGAAAACTATATAATTATAATTAATAGAAGTATCAAAACAATCATGGAAGCTATCACAGGGAAAACCAAATCTATATTAAGGTTGTTGAACTGGGCTGTTTTATGTGATGTGTAATGCTCCCAAGGCCCACTTGACTTCACACTCCAGGATGCTGACTCTAGGTGAGTGACCGTAATACCATCCTGGTTATCTGGGTCATGAAAACCTTTATTGTACAGTTCTTCTGCATATTCTTGCCACTTCTTAATCTCTTCTGCTTCTGTTAGGTCTTAATGTTTCTGTCCACTATTGTCCCTATCCTTGCATGAAATTTTCTCTCAATATCTCAAGTTTTCTTGAAGAGATCTCTAATCTTTTCCCTTCTATTTCCCCCCTCTATTTCTCTGCATTGTTCATTTAAGAAGGCCTTTTTATCTCTCCTTGCTATTCTCTGGAACTCTGCATTCAGTTGAGTATATATTTCCCTTTGTTCTTTGCCCTTCACTTCTCTTCTTTCCTCAGCTGTTTGTAAAGCCTCCTCAGACAACCATTTGCCTTCTTGAATTTCTTTTTCTTTGGTCTTAATGACCCAGATAACCATGACGGTGTGGTCACTCAGCTAGAGCCAGACATCCTAGAGTGTGAAGTCAAGTGTGCCTTAGGAAGCATTACTATAAACAATGCTAGAGGTGGTGATGGAAATTTCAGCTGAACTATTTAAAATCCTAAAAGATGCTGCTGCTAAAGTGCTGCACTCAATGTGTTAGCAAATTTGGAAATCTCAGCAGAGGCCTTATGACTGGAAAAGGTTAGTTTTCATTCCAAGACCAAAGAAGGGTAATGCCAAAGAGTGTTCAAACTATTGCACAATTGTGCTCATTTCACATTAGTGAGATTATGCTCAAAATCCTTCAAGTTAGGGTTTAGAAGTATGTGAACCAACAACTTCCAAATGTTCAAGTTGGGTTTCAAAGAGGAACCAGAGACCAAATTGCCAACATTCACTACATCTTGGAGAAAGCAAGGGAGTTCCAGAAAAACATCTACTTCTGTTTCATTGAGTATGCTAAACGCTTTGACTGTGTGGATCACAACAAACTGGAAAACTCTTAAAGAGGTGGGAATACCAGACAACTTCACCTGCCTCCTGAGAACCTGTAGGTGGTTCAAGAAGCAACAGCTAGAACCAGACAAGGAACAACAAACTGGTTCTAAACTGGAAAAGGAATACGACTAGGCTGTATATTGTCACCCTGCTTATTTAACTTATATGCAGAGTACATCATGTGAAACGCCAGGCTAGATGAATCACAGGCTGGAATAAAGATAGTCTGGAGAGATATCAACAACTTCAGATATGCCAGTGATACCACTTTAATGGTAGAAAGTGAAGAGGAACTAAAAAGCTTCTTGTTGAGAGTGAAAGAGGAGAATGAAGAAGCTAGCTTAAAGCTCAACATTCATAAAACAAAGATCATGACATCTGGTCCCATCACTTCAGGGCAAATAAAAGGGGAAAAAGTGGAAGCAGTGACAAATTTTATTTTCTTGGGCTCTAAAATCACTGTGGATGGTGACTGCAGCCGTGAAATTAAAAGACGCTTAATTCTTGGAAGGAAAACTCTGACAAACTTAGACAGAATATTAAAAAGCAGAGATATCATTTGTTGACAAAGGTCTGTATAGTCAAAACTATGTTTCTTTCTGGTAGTCATGTACAGATATGAGAACTGGACCATAACGAAGGCTTGAATGCCAAAGAATTGAGGCTTTTGATTTGTGGTATTGGAGAATACCACCATATGAGAGTCTCTTGGATCGCAGAGATCAAACCAGTCAATCCTAAAGGAAATCAGTCCTGACTATTCACTGGAAGGACTGATACTGAAGTTCCAATACTTTGGCCACCTGATGCAAAAAGTCATCTCATTGGAAAGGACCCTGATGAGGGGAAAGATTGAAGGCAAAAGGAGAAGGGGGTGGCAGAGGATGAACTTGTTAGATATCATCTCAGACTCAATGGACATGAATTTGAGCAGACTCCAGGAGACCGTAAAGGACAAGGAAGCCTGGCATGCTGCAATTCATGGAGTCACAAAGAGTTGGACAAGACTTAGTGACTGAACAATGACAACACTGTGATGTATGCTAAAATTTCTCAGAGATGAAAAAACTTAGCCGAGCTTTTATTATAACAGAGAATCAAATAACTAGAATACTGAGTAACTGGCATTAGACTAGAGTTATATATGTGATCAGGCAGATACTCATAAAAAGAATACCTCATCGAGAATGAGAGGAAAGGATCATTTATGAGCTCTCTGAATGAAGAATAGCATTTAGTCATAGAGGGAAAACTTAACAAGAGGCCAAAGATAAGGCAAGGCACAGTAAATAGTGAACTTTGGCACAAGCGCTAGTTATGAACTGACAAGTAGCCCAACTAGAGTAGTAAGTAGAGTCAAAAAGAGGAAGAGTCTTGATGTCCTCTGTGATTGTGGATGCCAGATGTTATTGGTCTTGCTATATAATCAGAGTTGTACCATGGGTGTTCTAATGCATAGGTCCCAGAGAGCAACTTAAAGATAGGTTTTTCACAATCACTCTGAGTTTCCTAGGATATTTATTCTTATCAGACACTCATGTTGGTAGAGCAGAGATTTCAGTGCAAGGAGATACAAAGCATTTGCCTGGCCTTTCCCATACATGGAACAGCTACCTACTGCCACCATGTGGAAGTCTTTAAGTTTATTTAACATGAATATCCAGTGTGTTCTAACATGTAAGAGATAAGAATAAACCCAGTAAGTTTTTCAGTAAGGATCATTTGTGTCCTCCCTGGGCCTGGGATTTAAATCTATGACATGAGATCACATATTAGGCTATTGCTAAGTCTGCGTTATAGTTTGTTTTAAGTGAATCTGAGCTTAAGGTTGAATTTGCCATGCTATTTATTGCTTTCTTATCATTTTATATTACTTAGATTCTTCTATGTACTGTAACATTGCATGCTTAGCAATTCTCCATTCCAATATTCTACCTCTCTTGTTTCTCAAATAAGAACTGATTTATTGAAAAACCTTTATTTAGTACTATCTGCTCTAATATAATTTAATTCTGTTTTCTTTCCTGTAAAGACTAAACTGTTTAATTATAAATTCCATTTGTCATGTCCTGTGTCATTTATAATCCCTGTTGGGGCAGAAACAAAGCTAGTTGAATCTAAGTTGCTCTATGACTATAGGTTTAATGTCTTGCATGTTACCATTCCTATGCTTAAAAAGCACGTAGATAAAAATAAAACAATTCAAGGCCTATTACTGTAAATACATATGGTCTATTTATTCTAGGACCTGAATTTTACAACTGCAGTTAAATTAAGTCTACTTCTGTATCAATGCTTCCCAATCAATCGGGCTTCCCTAGTGGCTCAGACAGTAAAGCGTCTGTCTGCAATGCAGGAGACCCGGGTTCGATCCCTGGGTTGGGAAGATCCCCTGGAGAAGGAAATGGCAGCCCACTCCAGTATTCTTGCCTGGAAAACCCCATGGACCGTGGAGCCTGGTAGGCTACCGTCCATGGGGTCTCAAAGAGTAGGACACGACTGAGTGACTTCACTTTCACTTTCTTTCTGTATCAGTGCAGCCATGGTTACACATTAGAATCCCTAGGAACATTCTGGTACAAACACTGGTGATTTTTAAACATTCCCTAGCTGATTCTAATATACAGTTAGAGCTTATAGCCACTGTTCTATACAGTTCTCTAATTTAGGACATTTAAAAAAAATAACAAAAGATGTGATTGAGATAATTGGCCTCAAAATATTGAATGGCACAACATATGTCTCAATAATTAATGAAAATCTATAAACATAAGATGCAATAAAATATGAATTTCCTACTTTTCTTTGCAAGAAATTGGAAAAACCTCTTAGATAGATGTAGCTAGGGGAAATGATTCATTTTCAATATATTTCAAATCTAGCTTATGACTATATTATTCATTCTAAAGTATTTCTTCATTGAGTTTCAGGATACTCCAGTATCACAGAAGTTGTAGTTGGAGAACTAGTTCAGCACATCAAGGGCTTCATTTCTACTTAAAAATGTATCTTTCTGTACTAATTCCAAGTTTTCATTTTAACTAATAGAGGTTCATCTACCAGTGAGATTTGCTTTCTCCAAAATGAATTTTAAAAATGTCAGATCTTCCTTTTCTATAACTGAGTCATCTTTGAGTATACTTTACACAAGCATTTCACATTCAGTGCCCTTGGCCATAAATGGAGCGAGAGCGTAGGATCTTATGATAATTCTCCCTTCTGAAAATCGTAACAGCTAAATTTCATGCTGAAACTTAATATCCTTCTCTATCCTATAGGATGAAGGACTTCATTCTCCACTGGTGGCTCGGTGGTAAAGAATCCGCCTTTAATGCAGAAAATGCAAGACAAGCAGGTTCAAATCCAGAGTTGGGAAGATCCTCTGGAGGAGGAAACAGCAACCCACTCCAGTACTCTACCCTGGAAAATTCCATGGACGGAGGAGCCTGGTAGGCTACAGTCCATGGTCACAAAGAGTCAGACACAACTGAGCAACTTCACTTTCTATGGTTTCAGACATACAAATTCTCACTATTTAACTACTTTATGGTAAATCTGATACATATGGGATAATCACTAAATTTTTTCCATTTCTAACTGAATATTAGTATTAAATAATATGTCATTTGCCATTGCCTATACTTCTTGCAGTCCCTCAGCTCTTCCTTGCATCTGTTTATGTCGTTCCAGCTTGATATTGATATTTTCAAAAAGTTCTGGTTAACTAGTTCACATAAAAAAAAATTAGCAGATTATTAAGCATTCCTTCTTCCAGTGGCTCTTATAAAACAATCTACCTTTGATTATCAAAAGAATAAATCTCAGAGAGTAGAGTGTATTTCAGAATGAGAGTTTGGATAGAGTGAGGAGAGTAAATATTCTGCAATAGATTTCATTCTCCAAGCTTCCCTAGTAGCTCAGTTGGTAAAGAATCCTCCTGCAATGCAGGAGACCCCAGTTCAATTCCTGGGTTGGGAAGATCCTCTGGAGGAGCGATAGGCTTGCCACTCCAGTACTCTTGGGCTTCTCTGGTGGCTTAGCTGGTAAAGAATCTGCCTGCAATACGGGAGACCGGGATTCAATCCCTGGGTCAGGAAGATCCCCTGGAGAAGGGAATGGCTACCTATTCCAGTATTCTGGCCTGGAGAATTCCATGGACTGTATAGTCCATGGGGTCACAAAGAGTGGGACACGACTGAATGACTTTCACTTCACTTCACTTCAAGCTTCTCACTTCACTTGTAAGTCTTGCCCTGCTTTAAATCAGAGCTGAATTCTCAAACACCTATAGATCAACTAAATATGATAAATTCTGAGAATTTGTAGCATACAGCCCTGCTCTTATGTAAAGATTACTCAAAAGTCTTTTGGCTGAGTTGTAGCTCAGACTTGTAGGGTGCATGTAAGCAAATAGGTAAGCCATCTAGGGTTAGGAAAAGATTCTTAAGAGATTACACTTACAGCAGATTTTTAAAAACAAATAGAAACTTCTTCAAAGAGGATAAGGAATATCTAAGTGGATGAATTAATTCAAAAAAAAGCAGAATGGGGAAGTATGAAAGGATATGCTACCTTTCAGGAAATACAAGTGCTTTGGCTTTACTGAAACAGAAATTATAAGATAGGAAGTTGCTAAAGATGAGGCTACCTACCAAGGAGCTTTTAAAAAAAAGGCACTGCCATATTAAAGATCTTGAAATTTAATCTCTTACAGATTATTTTCAAATTGTCCCTGTAGTAACCTATTCAAAGACTTCAGCAAGATAGTGAATTGTGTTCTGGCTCCACTTCTTTGTCAACTAGAGCAGCTCAGTTTCTATTTCCTGATATTTATTTACATTGACTGGAGAAGGCAATGGCAACCCACTCCAGTACTCTTGCCTGGAAAATCCCATGGACAGAGGAGCCTGGTAGGCTGCAGTCCATGGGGTCGTGAAGAGTTGGACACAACTGAGCGACTTCACTTTCACTTTTCACTTTCATGCATTGGAGAAGGAAATAGCAACCTACTCCAGTGTTCTTGCCTGGAGAATCCCAGGGATGGCGGAGCCTGCTGGGCTCCCGTCTATGGGGTTGCACAGAGTTGGACACAACTGAAGCGACTTAGCAGCAGCACCATTTACATTGACACCTAATAATTTACTTAATCAAAGCCTTTTGAAGCTAAAAGCAAAAATTCAAACCTATGCTATAAACAATAAGGAGTAAGCTTATTTTTAAACCAAAGGCTTATCATGATCAGATTTGAGTTTTAAGCAGAACTCATGTATTATGAATTTAAGGTCAAGACAAATGGATGGGAGATCAGTTAACAGACGAGGCACAGAATACTAACTGACTTACATAAATTGCTGAAATTACAACAAAAAAAGGTTAGGATTAACTTATTGGTTAATTACTTGATTATGTCCCTAACTATCTCCTTTCCTTTTTTTTGATAAATGATATGCCCCTAATATCATAATTACAGCAAGATAATTAATACATATTTAAAAACAAATGTTTCTGTTTTACTAGTACTCAAATTATTAAACATTCCTAACCAGTGACCCTCCTAAGTACTTGTCTTTGATTGCTGTATTTTCTTTCACAGAGTTATTCGGATACTATTTGGTTCTGTTCTAAAGGGCTTGAGTTGCAGTTGCCTAAGGCAATGGGAGCAACTTGGCATGTATCTCTAGTACTTACCTAGGCTGACCCTGGTTCTTCACCTGGTTTGGAAGTTCCAAACAGCAACTGAGAATAGCCCGAGTGCACAAGAGCTTTTTAATCTTCTCTTTGTGTCAGGTTTATTAATGTCCCATTAACCAAACTCAAGTCACATAATAAAGCCCAGATTCAAAAGGCAGAGGAAAAGATTCCATAACTTCACTGGATTGAAAAAAAAAATCACATTGTAAATGGGGATGCACTAAAAAATGAGAGGAACTCGTGGACATTTTTTTTTTTTTTTTGCATTCTTCCACAGAGTATGTTTTGTACAAATATTTCATTTGAAATCACTTCTTTATGAACTTTCCTATAATTGTTTATAGACATTACTTCAAACTTACCTTAATATCCTTTGATATGCATGTTGTTGTTATTCAGTTGCTATGTCATGGCCAAACCTTTGTGACCGCATGGACTGCAACACACCGGGCTTCCCTGTCCTTCACTATTTTCTGGAGTTTGAGCAAACTCCTGCCCATTAAGTTGGTGAAGCCATCCCAAAATCTCATTCTCTGTCACCCCTTTTTCCTCCTGCCCCCAGTCTTTCCCAGCATCAGTGATTTGCATTGATCACTTAGGATCACTTAAGAAGGCTTTATCTCTCCTTGCTATTCTTTGGAACTCTGCATTCAGATGGGTGTAAATATCCTTTTCTCCTTCACCTTTTGCATCTCTTCATTTCTCAGCTATTTGTAAGGTCTCTTCAGACAACCATTTGGCCTTTTTGCATTTCTTTTTCTTTGGGATAATTTTGATTACTGCCTCCTGTACAATGTTATGAACCTCCATCCATAGTTCTTCCAGCACTCTGTCTATCAGATCTAATTCCTTGAATCTATTTGTCACTTCCCCTATATAATCATAAGAGATTTGATTTAGGTCATACCTGAATGGTCTAGTGGTTTTTCCCTATTTTCTGCAATTTAAGCCTGAATTTTGCAGTAAGGAGTTCATGATCTGAGCCACAGTCAGCTCCCAGTCTTGTATTTGCTGACTGTATAGAGATTCTCCATCTTTGGCTGCAAAGAATATAATCAATATGATTTCAGTATTGACCATCTGGTGATATCTGTGTGTAGAATCATCTCTTGTGTTGTTGGAGGGGGTGTTTCATATGACCAATTTGTTCTCTTGGCAAAACTCTGTTAGCCTTTGTCCTGCTTCATTTTGTACTCCAAGGCCAAATTTGCCTGTTACTCCAGGTATCTCTTGACTTCCTACTTTTGCATTCCAGTCCCCTGTGACGAAAAGGACATATTTTTTGGTGTTGAGTTCTAGAAGGTCTTGTAGGTCTTCATAGACCTTCAACTTCAGTTTCTTTGGCATTAGTAGTTGGGACATACACTTGGATTACTGTGATAATGAATTGTTTGCCTTGGAAACAAACAGATCATTCTGTTGTTTTTGAGATTTCACCCAAGTACAGCATTTTGGACTCTTCCATTGATTGTGAGAGTTACTCTATTTCTTATAAGGGATTCTTGCCCACAGTAGTAGATATAATGGTCATCTGAATTAAATTTGCCCATTCCAGTCCATTTTAGTTCACTGATTCCTAAAATGTCGATGTTCACCCTTGCAATCTCCTGTTTGACCACTTCCAATTTACCTTGATTCATGGACCTAACATTCCAGGTTCCTATGCAGTATTGTTATTTACAGCATCAGACTTTACTTTCACCAGACACATCCACAACTGGTTGTTGTTTTCGCTTTGGCTCCATCTCTTCATTTTGTCTGGAGTTATCTCTCCACTCTTCTCCAATAGCATATCGGGCACCCACCAACCTGGGCAGTTCATCTTTCAGTGTTATATTTTTTTTGCCTTTTCATACTGTTTATGGGGTTCTCAAGGCAAGAATACTGAAGCGATTTGGCATTCCTTTCTCCAGTGGACCATGTTTTGTTAGAACTTTCCACCATGACCTGTCCATCTTGGGTGGCCCTACATGGCATGGCTCATGGTTTCATTGAGTTAATACAACCTCTTCCATTAGTGTCGGATTTATGCCTTGATTCTTAAATGAAGAAAACGATTGCAGAAAACCAAACAAATTACAGATACTGTGATTAAGGTAATATGAGAGAAAATTAAAACTTTACTTTTGTAAATTACATGTTTTACTGCAAAATAAAGTAGTGTAAGTTGGTGATATCGAACGTTGTAACTAGAAATGGATTCTGCCATTTAAAAAATCCTGGAATCGCTTCTCGGCCTTTTGGCTAAGATCAAGTGTAAAAAATCCTGGAATACATGAGACCAAATGCAGGTCATGAAAAAGTTCTTGTTGAAAGTTCAAAAGGTGGCAAACCATGTTATCCAGTAACAGAATATTTGGTAGAATTTCCACCTATACTAATTTAGAAGGTATATAATAATTTGATGAATGAAGGGCTTTAGGGGTTGCTATCAGCTCATTTGATAGGGTGTTTCAAGAAACAGATATACTCAGAAAATTATTGATAGGTAAGCAAACATGATGAAAGGGGAAAGAGAATGAATCTTAAAATTTCTAGAACTTCAGCTTGGTTTATTATTATAGAACAGAAATCAATAGAGCAGAATAAAGAACACCCAAGGAGACCCATATAGAGATTACCAACAGATTTTTGAAAAAGATACAGAGGCAACTAAAGGAGAAAGATTGCCTTTTCAACAAATGGTGCTTGGAAAACTGAATATCCATAGGGGAAAAGAGGAAGAAGGGAGGAAGAAGCAGAGAGAGAGCGAGAGGAGGGAGAAAAAGAGGGAGGAAAGGAAAATGAATTTCAGCCTAATCCTCATGATACACACAAAAAATAACTCAATGAATCACAGATTAAAGTATAAAATATAAACCATAAAATATTTAGAAAAAACAGAAAACTTTCAGATCTGTGACTAGGCAAAAATCTCTCAACGTGATACCAAAGCATTATCCACAAAAGGAAAAATTAATAAGTCATATCTCATCAAATTTTAAAACTTTTGCTCTGACAAGTACCTTGTTAAGAGGATAAATAGCACAAGTTACAGACTGAAAAAAGATATCTATAAACCATGTATCAAAAAAAAAAAAAAAAGAACTGAGAGTATATGAAGAACTCTCAAAACTCAACAGTAAAAAAAAGCACTCACTCCAAATTAAAAAATGGGCAAAAGTCACACACAGATATTTTGTTGAAAATAAAGGGATGATAAGTAAACACTTAAAGAGATATTCAACATTACCATTACCCAAATGCATATTAAAGCCACAATGGGACAGCTCTACACACATCGCGTTATACAGTATCAGAGTACCTTACATTCATCATTATAGAGTTGAAATTCATTCATTCACTAATAAGCTATTTTTGAGTGCTACTTAGCATTTACCAGACATTATTCTAGGTAGTAGATGGTATACAGAATAATGAACCAAATCACTGCCTTTAATGAGTTTATCTTCTGTTTTTGGAAAGAGAAAAATAATAATCAGATAATATACTGCTAGTTATTAAGAAGAGAAACAAACAGGGCAATTGGATAGAGTTACTCAAGGCAAATGGAATAGAAATTATTGTAGATAGATATATGACAGAAAGCCTATTTAAAGAGGTAATATTATTCAGAGACCTAAATAAAGTTGTGTTAGTTTTCTATTATTGCTTTAACAAATTACTAAACTTTAATGTCTTAGAACAATAGATAATTATCATCTTATAGGTCTGTAGTTCAGGTGTCTGACATGGGTCTTATTGGGCTAAAATCATGGTGTCAGCAAAGCTCAAGGTCCTAGACCAGACTTTATTTCCTTGCCTTTTCCAAAATACTAAAAACCACTCATATTTTTGATACATGGTTCCCTTCCTCCATCCTCAAAGAAACTGAGTCAAATCTTATCACATCACATTTCTCTGATCTTCTTCCATCATCACATCCTTCTCTAATAAACTCTCCATCTTAACATGGTTAATCTTAATTACATCTTCAAAGTCTCTTTTGCTGTGTATGGTAACATATGCACATGGTCCTGGGATTAAGTCTCGGACTTATTTTGGGGATGGTGTGCATTATTTTGCCCACTATGGAAGAGAAGAAGTGTTACATGCAATGATCTAAGAAAGCTCATGCAAGGAAGAGAAATCATGCAAGTGCAAAGAGGTGGAAGAGGAAATGAAATTGATGTGTTTGGGTCTGCCAGTCCAGTAAGTCTGGAGTAGAAGGACTAAGGGAACAGGTGATGTAAGTGAATTGAGCAGGGTCCATGTAAGGTAGAACCCTGAAGCCATGGTAATAGTGCATTTTATTTTGATTATTATACAAAGATGCAAGACGGTTTTAGGAAAGATGGTGACATAGTTTATTCACTTTATTTCCTGTGTAGTCACTACTAGAATGCGAGAAATTTGAGGGTAGGAACCATATTTGTCTCATTCACCAGTATACCTTTAACATCTGATTTAGTTCCTGACTCAGAATAAACTCACAATAAGCACTATTCTGTCAGTTTGTGAATGAAGAGCATATTGCCCACAGTAAACAAGCAATAAAATTTCATGTGCCTCATTTCCACCTATCTTCCTATTTTTCAATTCTCTCTCATCTCCCTCCCTCTCTTCCTTCTTTCCTTCATTTATTTCACTCTATTAGAAATATGGGTGCTTATGAATACTTAAAATCAAATGCCTAGTGAAGTAGAGAATGCCAGTTATATCTGTGGGATAGAGGTATACTTATCTGAAAATAAGAAAAGAGTCACCTTATTACCAAGAAATCAGCTTCATGATGATATCTTTGCCAAATTAAAGGTTATGATTTGGCCAGAGGAAATACTACATAAACCATACATAGAAAATTATTTGCTTTTGAACTACCACTATACAGTTTGTAATTACATTGATTGATTCCTCAGAATTTTCTATTTTTAAATCAGATGAGGCTGTAACCTGTAGAGTTTGTCAAGCTTCTCAAGACCACACACCAAATACAAGGACAAAGTTACTATTTATTCTTTCCAGTTTTTCTTAAACCCTGTCAAAAATAGATATAAAGTCTGCCCCCATATTAAATTTTTGTCAGTAATCACTGAATGATACTATATGTCAATTAGCCTCCATCTTCACATGCAAGCTGTCTCTTCAGTCATTTGACTAGATCCTGTGGACTATAGACCACCAGACTCCTCACTCCATGGGATTCTCCAGGCAAGAATACTGGAGTGGGTTGCTATGCCCTTCTCCAGATGCTCTTCCTGACCCAACGATTAAACGCATGTCTCCTGCATTGCAGGCGGATTCTTTACCCACTGAGCCACCTCAGAAGCCTCTATCAGCACACATATCATCTAATTTTCACATCAACCTATTAACTAAAAAGTTAAATTCCTATTTTTCCATTGTAGAAAATCAGATATAAAAAGGTTAACAAAACAAGATGTAAATTATGTATTTAATAAGCTACTATTTAAGAAAGGGAAGAATGTAAATATATGTCTATATAAGAAGGGAGCATTCCATTTATTTTAAGAGTGAAAAATCAAAGCCAAACCAGAAATGGTTTTCTACTAGAGAGAAAATTGTTATCTATTACAGGCGAATTGGGTGGCTGGGCTTAAAAAGAAGTTAGATTTCTCTGAGTCTAATTGATTTGTAGATTCAACTCTGGAACCATATAAGTATTTTTCATATTTTAAAACAAAACTAAGTATATCCAAGCAATCCATACAATGAAAGCACGATGAATTAAATAAGACTACATGCCTATATCTCAAGTTGTTGGCATCACCACATGGAGAAGTTATTTCAAATGATTTCAAGATAAGACAATTTGAGTGTACATCTTGAGAATAAAATAATATAAAAATCTTAAGCAGTTTTCAGTAATTTATGTAGAAGTAGTAGTATTGTTATTCTGAGACAATTGTATGTAGAAGAAGGAATAAAATGAATGAATGATTATGTTAGTTTGCTTGTTTCTAGTTTCTCAACCTGGAAGAAAGGATATTCAGGGTTGATGAGATTAACTGAAAATCTCTAGTCCTGGATTTGAAGTTGAATTATCAGTATGGGCTCAGGTTTTTAAAACAGAAACAAAGGAAAAGTTGCATATTAGCTCTTTCCAGAGATATCAGTGAGACCAAGTCACTTTTGGCTTCTAGTAAGTCCATGGATCATAGAAAAAGCAAGAGAGTTCCAGAAAAAAACATCTATTTCTGCTTTATTGACTATGCCAAAGCCTTTGACTGTGTGGATCACTATAAACTGTGGAAAACTCTGAAAGAGATGGGAATACCAGACCATCTGACCTGTCTCTTAAGAAACCTATATGCAGGTCAGGAAACAACAGTTAAACTGGACGTGGAACAACAAACTGGTTCCAAATAGGAAAAGGAGTACGTCAAGGCTGTATATTGTCACCCTGCTTATTTAACTTATATGCAGAGTACATCATGAGAATTGCTGGGCTGGAAGAAGCACAAGCTGGAATCAAGATTGCTGGGAGAAATATCAATAACCTCAGATATGCAGACAACACCATCCTTATGGCAGAAAGTGAAGAGGAACTAAAGAGCCTCTTGATGACAGTGAAAGAGGAGAGTGAATTGGCTTAAAGCTCAACATTCAGAAAACTAAGATCATGGCATCTGGTCCCATCACTTTATGGGAAATAGATGGGGTAACAATGGAAACAGTGTCATTTTTTTTTTTTTTTTTTTGCTCCAAAATCACTGCAGATGGTGATCGCAGCAATGAAATTAAAAGACGCTTACTCCTTGGAAGGAAAGTTATGACCAACCTGGATAGCATATTTAAAAGCAGAGACATTACTCTGTCAACAAAGGTCAGTCTAGTCAATGCTATGGTTTTTCCAGTAGTCATGTATGGATGTGAGAGTTGGACCATAAAGAAGGTTGAGCAATGAAGAATTGATGCTTTTGAACTGTGGTGTTGGAGAAGACTCTTGAGAGTCCCTGGGACTGCAAGGAGATCCAACCAGTCCATCCTAAAGGAGATCAGTTCTCGGTGTTCACTGGAAGGACTGATGCTGAAGCTGAAACTCCAATACTTTGGCCACCTGATGCAAAGAGCTGACTCACTGGACAAGACCCTAATGCTGGGAAGGATTGGGGGCAGGAGGAGAAGGGGACGACAGAGGATGAGATGGCTGGATGGCATCACTGACTCAATGGACATGGGTATTGGTAGACTCCAGGAGTTGGTGATGGACAGGAAGGCCTGGCATGCTGCAATTCATGGGGTCGCAAAGAGTCGGACACTATTGAGCGAATGAACTGAACTGAACTGAACTGAAGTCCATGTACTAATGCAAGCTACTATTCTCTGTTTTGAGTGTATTTACCTAAATATATTACTGAGAAGAGCTAAGACTCAAGCATAACTGGCTTGTAGAAAAACACTGTTTATGTTTAAAATCCTTGAGCAAGAGTCCTCTAACACACAGTGAATTAATAACACCAGATAGAAACAACAATGGAAATGCAAAGAATGTATTCTCTATTTCCTCTCTCAGTCACTGGAGGGTCAGTGAGATTTGCCAGAAAATATCATTTTAGCCAATAGTTTCTATATTTATCTACATCTAGTGTTTTGCAAATGCTATCAGCAAAATGCATGTGTATGCATGTGTTAGCCACTCAGTCGTGCCCAACTCTTTGTGAACCTATGGCCTGTAGCTCACCAGGCTCCTCTGTTCATGGAATTCTCCAGGCAAGAATATTGGAGTGGATTGCCATTCCCTTTTCCAGGGGATCTTCCAAACTCAGGGATCAAACCCAGGTCTCCCACATTGCAGGCAGATTCGGCACCATCTGAACCACCAGGGAAGTGCCATCATCAAAATAACCAACTTATTAAATACTTTCACCTCCACCTTTAATTCTTCCTCCCACTGTTTAATGAACATGGCATACAAAGTTTGATTCCAAATTGATATCTGCCTGAGAGAAAAGAGCAAAGTTAGGCAATAGCTTGCCTGTCAAGGCAGTCCCAACTGGTTTAGCTCCATCCCTGTCAGAACAGACAATCAGCATCTAATGATGGTAATGTCATAGTATCAGGTTTCCTGTTCCTCTTATTATTTTGCCCTGGCCTCATTCTTATCTCTGAAATCCTAATCTGAACTTTCCCCATATCCATTGAATTCAGTATGGTGTGTGATGCCCCTGATAACGTGAATCTCAGTGAGTTTTTCTGAACTTTTTCTGAATTTTTTTTGAATGGCCAGTTTTTACTATTTCTTGTAAATATGTGTTTATTTATATCTGCAGTCATTTTGTTCTTTCATTCAAATTTATTATCAAATGAATTTATTATTCAAATTTATTTAATATCTATATTCCTTAAGACAATTCTTAAGTATCTACATTAGAACTTTTGATGGATTTATAGGTGTGTTGTTGTCAATGTATGCACATATGTATATACATGTGAATGTGGGCACTGTGTGTAAGACTGTGTAGGGAGATGTTAAACAGAGTGATAAACCCACACTAGAAACAGGTTGACATGGATTTTAGCCCTGATGCTATTTATAACATTGCAGTGAATTTATGAGCAAGTCACTGGTTTCTCACTTTTCTCACTTTTAAAATGCTTACTATGTACTAGGAACTAGGCGAGATGATTAACAGAATGGCTAACATTATAGCATTTGGCTTTAAAAAACTCACAGCTGACGGAGTCTAGTGGGGAAATAGGCATGTTAATTAACCATAATGGTGAAAACTGTCTATTCAGTTCTCATTGTGTGACATGCACTATGCCCCGTATTTATAATCTAAGTTAAGTAGTACAGTGAAATTGGTGCTATTACTACTCACATATTGTGGACAAAAAGACTGAAACTTAGAATGTTTAATGACTTTCCCAAAGTCACATAAATAATATGTTGCAATTCAAACAGTACTCCTTGTTACAAAATCTCTACCCTTAGACCCCCTCATGTTTCCCTCATACATAAGTACAAAACAGTAATAATAGAAGTAGGAAGAGCTCTAGAGCAATACAGACACTGAAGAAAATAGTTCTTTCAGAGAAAGCTGAGGTGACATTTGACCTTTGCATGAAGATGGAGATTGTCAAATGAAAAAGGAGTAGATAATAAGGCCTGGGTACAGAAAAAAAAGAAAGAACAGTTCAGAGAAAGATATGATTAGTATGGCTGAGCTTTACAACAACCAGGCTTGGCTGAGAGACAAGAAGAAATGACGTTATATAGCAGGCAAGAAGCATCAGAGTGGGGGAAGGTTATAAAGAGTCCTGTATTACAGTGCTTCTCAAATTTTAATGTGTGTGAGTTACCTGAGGTTCCAGTGAAAATCATCATTAAAAATGTTAAGAAGGGATTGATATTCTGCATTTCTAACAAACTCATAGGTAACAATGCTGATTTTTAATAGAAAGATAATATATCATACAAAGAAATATGAACATTTTCCAGGATAGCTTATGAAGATGTTATTGAATTTGTATGGGGCAAGGAGAAAAATAGTCAGACTTGTGTTTAAAAAATTTTTCTGTATGTCTCTGGAGGATGACTTTCCTAACTTCCATACAGAAACGTGTAAAACCAAATAATATATTAAGTTTTAAACATATTATGTTTGGCTAATATATTGATATATTATTATTAGCTATCTTCCTGCATAGTGAATCTTTTCAACATATTCTGAAAAATAAATGAGATAGGCACTCAATGATTCTAACTGAAATTTCATAATTTTCAAGTTGATTCACACCCTTGTATGATGTTTTTTGTTGTTGCCAATAAGCATGATTGGATGATTTTTTTTGCATTGATAAAGGCCTCTTATTTGTTATCCAAATGGGACACATTTAGGCTTATGAAGGAAAAGAAGACAGTTGTGTGTGCCAAATGACTTAGACACAGCAAGCAGAGCCTTAACCACTCAGCAGGGTCTCCATACAACTGTGCCTGCTGGATGTGTGGGTGTCCTGCACTTCAAAGGAGCCAAATTTGACAAAGGGCCCTTGAGATTCATAATCAGTAACTCCTTCAGTCTTTATAAAGATACACACCATTTGGTTCAAAAGCATAGCAGTTGTGCAGTTGTAACAGAATAGGATTTTTCTTTTCCCCAAAAGATGATGAATCGAAGAAATGTGTACTAATATTATTGGCAAATGTATAAGGCCTCTATTAAGATCTAAAAGGAACATCAGATATACATTACTGCTGTCGTTTACAAATCAATCACTTGAAGTACACATGAAAATATTTGCTCCAAATGATAGATTTTAATATGGAGGGTTGCATACAAAAAATTACTCTTTACACTTCTGGTTTCTTTGAGGAAATCTGGTTTCTCTGAGGATAGGAGTAACACTTTGATTTCTCCTGTGATACAAATTTTTAATTCCAGTGCTTAATGGATATTTCTTTTTCAGTGTCTCTTCAACACATTCAAGTTCTCATGTTTTCATGACTTGAATCTAACTTGCTAAATTTCTCATTACAAAAAACCCAAACATGTTCCCCTTTTTTCATATTCTCCCTTTGTAACATAAAATGCATCCAGCTACCCAAAACCAGAAAACTCAAATTATTCCTGACTGGCAAACATATGGATCTGATCTAAACTGGCACAGAAGTTGGAAAATAGAATTAATATATATACCTCCACATGGTTTCCAGGTTGAACTTTGGATAACATACATGGGGGACTGATCACAATTGCAGGGCAATTAAAAAAAAATCAATATTTGAAATATTACCCACAGAGTTGAGTTGGACATTGTGGCCTGAACTTAAACATATCAGGTGTGTGCAGAAATATCAACATTATCCTCTGAACTTAAATAGGATAGATTCTTATATTATTCAGAATGTCTAGGATATGATTCAAAATTACTTAGCTTACAGAATATCATGAAAATCTTAACTTAAAGATGACCAATAGATGCCACACACAATATTATATGTATATTGAAATTATCTAACAAAGACTTTAAAGCAGCTAATTTTAAAATGCTGAGTGAGCAGCCATGAACATTCTTGAAACAGATTCAAAATAAAATATATAACTACAAAAATACAGAAGATATAAAGAAGAACCAAAAGGAAAATTACTAACTAAAAAATATAATAACCAAAATTAAAAAAAAAAACTCATTAGAAGGACTCAATAGCAAAATGAGGCTGATAGCCTGTGAATCTGAAGATAAGTTAATAAAAATGATCCAATCCGAACAAGAGAGAAAAATAATGATCTTTAAAAATAAACAGAGTTTCAGGGAACTGTTGAGCAATGATATCAATAATAAAACTAAAATTTGTGTCATCAGGGAGCTAGAAGGACAGAAAAAATGTGTATGATGCTAAAAATCTTTTGAAGAATAATAGCTGAAAACTCCCCAAATGTGGAGCCTATACATTCATTCAGCTGAGAGAACCCTAAACAGAATAAATCCAAAGAAACTGATGCCTGGACACATCCTTATCAAAATATTGAAGATATGAAATGAATAAAAAATCTTCAAAGCCTCCAGAAAAATGACAGTATCAACAGGGGAACAATGATTTAGATAATAGCAGATTTCTCAGGGAGACTAAAAGGAGTATTATGAATTTTTTGAAGTATTAGAAAAGGACTACTCTGCCTTAATTTTATAGCCAGTGAAATATCCTTCAGGAACAAAGGTGAAATAATATTCTCAGATGAAGAAAAATTGAGAAAATTTGTCATTATTACACCTGCTCAAAAACAACAGCTAAAGTTAAACCGTTAGACAGATACCAAAAACACACATGGAAAATCAGGAATAAAGGGCAACAGAATAAAAAGAAATAGCTGGATACATTTAATAAGCTATTTTCCTTTTGAGTTCTTTAAATTCATTTGACAATTGAAAGCAAAATGTATAGCATTATCTGATGGGGGATTCCGCATATCTAAGTATAACATATAAGACAAGTACACCATTAGGTGAAAGAGGACAAGGGAATTTATTTGGTGCTAAGCATCCATGCACTATTGGAAGTGGTATAATATGGATTCTAATTAGACTGTGAAAACTTAGCATGCATTTTAAATTCCTGGAGAAATGATAAAAAGGGAGACAAAAAGAATGAGGGACATGAGGCAGAAGGCATTATTTCTATCTGGTAAGACTTTATTATAAGTAAAATAAATATGGCAAAATATTAACATGTATTATACTTTGGAAATGGGTACATGGGTGTTTATCACCCTCTGTAGTTTTTTTAATGCTTAAAATATCTTATAACACATATAAATTTAAAAATAAATACATAAAGGAGTTACATTATTATATTCCAGTTGAAATCAAGGTGAAATTGTCACTGAACTTAAAATATTAAATAATCTAGTTCTAGAAATAGCATATGAGCTGTTGGCTAGCAATTGTAAAATTTAGCCTAATAAATGTTCATTTATTCTGAAATAAAAAGCATTACAGCATACTAACACATATATATGGAATTTAGAAAGATGGTAACGACAACCCTATATGCAAAACAGAAAAAGAGACACAGAAGTACAGAACAGACTTTTGGACTCTGTGGGAGAAGGTGAGGGTGGGATGTTTCGAAAGAACAGCATGTATATTATCTATGGTGAAACAGATCACCAGCCCAGGTGGGATGCATGAGACAAATGCTCGGGCCTGGTGCACTGGCAAGACCCAGAGGAATCGGGTGGAGAGGGAGGTGGGAGGGGGGATTGGGATGGGGAATAAGTGTAAATCTATGGCTGATTCATATCAATGTATGACAAAACCCACTGAAAAAATAAATAAATGAATAAAGGGAAAAAAATAAAAGAAAAGAAAAGAAAAAAAAAGCATTAACATTTTTCTGACTATAAATATAATACATATCTATTGTAGGATAAGTGAATAAACCAGAAAAGTATAAAAAAGAAAGAAATCAACTATCAACTCTAGTCTTACCATCTAAAAATATATAATTCTCATTTTACACTTTAGCAAACTTTCTTCCAACATTTTTTCAATATTTGTTTATACAATTGATATCACTGTAATAAACATTTTTGTATTTGTGGTTTTAGCTCAACTTTTAAGTCAATCCTTATCCTTTCCTCCATGATTTAAGTTATTTGTAATCAAGAAATGAAAATGGATCAGATGTTATAAAAAATAGGATTCATGGATTAATTTTGGTGACATTTTAATTTCCCAATGTATAGTTTGTATAAAGTTCTCTTTCAAAGTCATAGAGTCTTTAATAACATATGAATCATTTGAAATCTTACCTAGACAATGTTTCATACCCTGTACTGTTGGCTGTCATATTAATCCACAACTTCTTCACATCAAAGTTTGGGGCATTTAAATGACAGCCCATTAACTTTCAACAGTGTTTTGTGTACTTTCTGCCCTGGAGATACTTTTTTAAATGTGAAGTTCAAATATTTACTAGAAACCTACTTTTTGCCAAACAAAAAGTTTGACCTTTAAAATTCAGCAAAATAAATCACCCAGAGTATTATAGGAAGCATTTTTCTATTAACAAAAGTATATAAGAAGCTGTACAGCTCCTCCAAGTTCTTTCCTTCAGGCCTATACACCATTAGATGATTGCAATATTTAAAAATAAGGTTGTCATTGCCACTCAAAACAAAAAATGAAGAAGGGGTAAATACATCAGATAGAGTTTAAATTGGCCCTATATCATGAATGAGAATGTGCTCCTTTTTAGAAATACATCACAAATAAACAATTCTTAAGGAAGTTAAAGAAGCAGCAACTGCAGTAGAAGGAGAATTTAACAAGGTGGATAATTGCATATCTTCTGAAAGCAGAATGTTTAGGATAGAATAAGGGTTGAGTAATTAAATAGCTGTATCTTTGTATGAGTTAGTTAAACTCTCTGAGTCTTTATTTCCTTTTTGGTAAGGTGGAGATACATCTTAGATTGTGTTCAGAGTTAAATAAGTCAATATATGTAAATATATATAATTTACATAAATTTTTAGGACAGAGTCTGACTAGGGTAAGCATTACGTAATGTTTGGCGGTGGCGGTAACATCAGTAGTTGTAATATACGGAATCTGGACATTAGAATCAGATACATGCAGATACAAGTACTTGCTCTTCAGTTTACTATTGTGAGCTCAAAGCATTATGTAACCACTCTGAACCTGTTTTCCTAAATTTTTTTTTTATGTATACATGTATCTATTCTTTTTCAAATTCATTTCCCATTTATGTTGTTACATAATATTAAGCAGAGTCCCCTGTGCTATACAGTAGGTCCTTGTTGGTTATCCATTTTAATATAGCAGTGATTATGAACCCCAAAGGCTTCCCTTGTGGCTCAGCTGGTAAAGAATCCGCCTGCAATGTGGGAGACCTGGGTTTGATCCCGGGGTTGGGAAGAGCCCCTGGAGAAGGGAAAGGCTACCCACTCCAGTATTCTGACCTGGAGAATTCCATGGACTATACAGCCCATGGCGTCACAAAGAGTCAGACATGACTGAGTGACTTTCACTCACATGAATCCCAAACTCTCCCTCCCCCTTGGTAACCATGAATTTGTTCTCTATGAGTCTGTGAGTCTGTTTCTGTTTTGTAAATAAGTTCATTTGCATCATTTTCTTTTAGATTTCACAGATATCATATCTCTTTCTCTGTCTGACTTATTTCATTCAGTATGACAATCTCTAGGTCCATCCATGTTTGCTGCAAATGTTATTATTCCATTCATTTTTTAATGGCGGAGTAATAATCCATTGTATATATGTACCACAGCCTCTTTATCCATTCCTCTGTTGATGAACATTTAGGTTGTTTTCATGTCCCGGCTATTGTAAATAGTGCTCCAATGAACACTGACATTCATGTATCCTTTCAGACCATGTTTTTCTTGGGATATATGCCCAGAAGTGAAATTGCATATGGTAGTTCTATTTTTAGTTTTTAAAGGAACCTCCATACTGTTTTCCACAGTGGTTGTACCAATTTATTTTCCCATCAACAGTGTAGGAAGGCTCCCTTCTCTCTACACCCTGTCCAGCATTTCTTATTTGTGAATTTTTTGATGATAGTCATTCTGACAGGTGTGAGGTGGTTTCTCATTGTAGTTTTGACTTGTATTTCTCTAATAGTGATGCTGAACATCTTTTCATGTGTTTCTTGGTCATCTGCATGTCCTTTTTAGAGAAAAGTCTATTTAGGTCTTCTGCACATTTTTTTACGGGGTTGTCTGTTTTGATGATATCAAGCTATATGAGCTGTCTGAAAATTTTGGAGACGATTTGTCACTAACATCATTTGCAAATATTTTCTCCTATTCTGTGTATTGTCTTTTCATTGAGTTTATTGTTTCTTTGCCTAACTTCATAATGACTAATATCATACCTATTGATACTTTGCAACTATTAAATGAGAATATACATGATAAATTCTTGACACATAGAAAACTGTAACCACTATAATTATTCTCACCATAAACATCCAATTATTATTATTTTTAACCAGCAAGAAGTTGATGCCTAAACTAAAAGACAAATGTAATTTTCTTATAAAAGATTAAAGACTAAAGAGAAAAAATCAGGACTTCTCTGGAATTCTACTGGTAGGAATCAACCTGCCAATGCAGAGGACATGGGTTCAATCCCTGATTAGAGAAGATTCCACATGCCCTTGCCAACTAAGCCCATGCACCACAACTACTGAGTTCACACACCACAACCACTAAAGCTCACAGGCCTAGAACCCATACTCTGCAACGAAAGAAGCCACAGCAGTGAGAAGCCTGTGCACTGAAATGAAGAATAGCCCCTTCTCATAACAACTAGAGAAAGTCTGCAAAGCAATGAAGACTCAGTGCAGCCAAAAATAAATAAATAAATAAATATGTTTTTAAAAAGAGAGAAAAATCAGTAAGCTGCACAAAAATCACAAACTAATTTAATGTACATTCCTTTAAAAATAAAACTGTGTTAATAGCATATTTTCTTGTGGAATATTGAGAACACTGTAAAATTAAGTTTCTCTATAGAACTTGCAGAATAAATTTACATTATATGCCATCCTATAGAAATTTAAAATGTATCTAATTCTATGCAGAGAGCAAAAACTGATGGACTAGAACTTCTATTTAAAGTGGTATGCAGAGGATTTATGTTACTGAGAGCATTCAACCTTAGCAGCTGATTTTATCTCTAATTCACAGAAAATTTTATTAGCACAATGGCACAATAAAAAGAGAGTTGTAAGCAGTAACCCTGAGTTTTAGTGCTGAGTTTTTTAAAAACTGATCTGAACTTGAGCAGTGATATAACTCTTTTTACCTCCAGTCTCCTACATTAGTTGTACTTACTTTATAAGACAATGGAGAAGTTATAGCTTAATAACACAAGAAAATACCTTGGACATAGTTATTTTTCAAAACATATGCATTTATATATGCATGCATCCATTCATTTTACTCATTCCACATTTTCAAGTTTTGCATTTTTCTGTAGTGAACTTAGAACATCCTATAGAAATTAAACGTACAAATAAGATATCAAGTTTGTAGAAATATAAACAGGTCTTAAGGACTTATGTAAATCATATAGCTGAGCCAAATAATTTTCTCTCAATTTCTTGAAAGTCAAAATGAAAGAGAAGCAAGGGAAGTGTTTTTAGCTACATGTTTCTAATTAGTCATTCAAAGAAGTATGTCATTTTCCTTTCCTGTAGTGAGCTATGAAATTAAAAAATTTTTTTTTGTTTAAATTTTTTTTTACAGAAGTCATCAAAAAGGGCACAATCAACTGACAAGGTACAAAAAGAAGGCATCTTACAGTAACTCTAAGAAATCCAACATCTCACTAAAATGCGAATTATTGAAGGAAGTTTAGCAGGGTTCTAAGATTACATGGTCCAACCTTTCCCTTTTAGTTTGTATGGCTTGCTCCAATAATGAATCATAGATTATCTAGAGGGATACATGACCTACTTGTTCTTAAAGTAATCCCCACAATTATCACTTTTCTGATGAGGTATTCAGTAAGAATTGGACCACAGACACTTTGAGATTTGTTACCTGGAATTGGCCTTAATACCAAGAGTACAGAAAGTCTGATTTGTCGTATTAAAAAATCCTACAAGACTTCAATTCTGATTAAAATGTACCTCAAAATAAGTACCTTAAAATTAGGAGCAATTTTGTTAACTACAAACAAAATAAACATCAGAATTATCCAGGCATTGAAGGCATCTTTTTTTTGAAAACTAGAGTATATATAATACAGTTGGTTGTTGGGAGACTAACTTAGTGTATAAATATATACATATACATCTATTTGTCTATCTACTTATCTATCTTCATTCCATACTACCAACAAATCACTCTTGAGGCACACATTAATTCCGGCCATAACACTGAAAAAAATGAAGAAGTCTGGTGCTTTAGAAAAAAGAAAAAAAAAAAAAAAAAAAAAACTGGAAAAAAGAAACAGGAAAGCCAGGTTAAGTTATTCATTTTCCATAAGTATTTGAGTGGCACTGGATAAGTAACTCATTTAAACCTTAGTTTCCTCAACAAAGATTAAGACTTTGGAATGTATTATACCACAGACTTCAACTCACCAGACTCCTCTGTTCATGGGCTTTCCCAGGCAAAAATACGAAGTGGGTTCCCATTCCCTTCTCTTAGGGATCAAACCTGCATCTCCTGCTTGGCAGGTATATTCTTTACTACTGAGCCACCTAGGAAGCGTAACATTGGATAAGTAATTTATTTAAACTTTAAATTCTTCATCCAAAAATTAGGATATTGGAAAGTATTACACCTAAGATTTTGTAGGCCCAACATTCAATGAGTTAGTAATCCATGAACACTAAATATACACAAATTCATAAATTTGGCTAAAATGATGGGGAAGAAATTAGATGATTATATATTTAGGAAATGTTATAATTTGAAGACAATCTTTAAGAGATTTCCCTAAGATCTTAGTGAAGAAGCCAGTTTGAATTTTTTTTTTCAAAAAGAATATTGTATGAATGCAGTCTTGTGATTATGAGTAAAGGAATAAAAATTATAATCAAGAATTATGATATTCCTAATTTATATTTATAGTCAGTTTAGGACAGCTGTTTCAATTGTTTTGGTCATAGTGTTTGATTAAGCCAAGGTTGCAGGTTCAGTCTAAATGGAATCAAGGGGGGCGGTCCTAAGATGGCAGAGGAATAGCACGGGGAGACCACTTTCTACCCCACAATTCATCGAAAGATCATTTGAATACTGAGCAAATTCCACAAAACAACCTCTGAACACTGGTAGAGGACACCAGGCACCCAGAAAGGCAGCCCATTGTCTTCGAAAGGAGGTAGAACAAAATATAAAAGATAAAAAGAGAGACAAAAGAGTTAGGGATGGAGTCATAAAAGAGACGTTTCCAAACACCAGGAAACGCTCTCACCAGCGGGTCTGTGGGGAGTTTTTGGAATCTTAGAGGGCAACATAAGTGGGAGGGAGGAAAAATAAATAAATAAAACCCACAGATTACCTGTCTAATGGCAACTCCCAGCAGAGAAGTAGCCCAGAGGCTCTCATCCACCACCTGCAAGTGGGGACTGAGCAGGGAGGGGCAGGATGCATTGCTTAGGGTAAGGACTGGGCCTGAATGCCCTGAGGACAATCTGAGGGAGCTAACGTGAGATAGCAACCCAAACTGTGGGATAGCAACCCAAACTGTGGGATAGCCAGGGAGAGAGGAAAAAAAGAATAAAAGGGGGGGGGGGGGGGCGGTGGTGAGAGAAAGAGAGAGAGAGAACTTTTCCACAAAAAATCTCTAACCTAAGGCATTGCCCGGCTGTTCACAGAACAAAGGACTTAGCGAACACCAGAGGAGAGCTAGCCAGCTGTGGACTGGCCCATCCCCTGCCAGAGGCAGAGAGGCAGGCAGGCAACAGCCAGAGCTGGGAAGGGGCAATCTCGGCCCCAGAGATGGCATCCTCTACCAAACTGAGAGTAGGCTCCCAGTTGCTAACAAAGTCTTCCTGGGATCCTGGACGGTTGACATCCACTGGGAGGGTCGCAGCCAGGGATCAGCTTCCAGAGGAGACACACGGCACATCTGAGGCAGCACTCCCGCTGCGCACCCAGGAAACCGAGGGGCTGGGACAGGGGAGGTGATAAGATGTACTGCCCCACCTGGGGAGAGTGTGCTCACCAAACACCTGGTCCCCTGAGCTGCTCGGACCTGGGAAGGGCACAAAACGCAGACCCAACCAAGTCTGTGCCTTTGTGGAAAACCCGAGAACCTGAACCTGAGTGGCTTAGACCTGGGAAGTACCACAACCAGGGCCCACTTTAGACAGTTCCCCTGCAGAGAAACCTGGAGCCTAAGCAGTGTAGACTGGGAAAGCACACATGCAGGGGCAAACCTAGTGTGGCCCAGACACTGCGCGCGTTCCCCACACACGCCAGTGATATTTGTCTGCAGTGCTCCCCCCTCCCCACAGCACGACTGAACAAGTGAGCCTAAATAAGTGTCCACCTTCGCCCCTTGTGTCCAAGAAGAAGATATAACAATTATAAATATATATGTACTTAACATAGGAGCACCACAATAGGTAAGGCAAATGCTAACAAGTATGAAAGGGGAAATTAATAGTAACACAATAATAGTTGGAGACTTTAATACCCCACTCACACCTATGGATAGATCAACTAAACAGAAAATTAGCAAGGTAACACAAACTTTAAATGATACAATGGACCAGTTAGACCTAATTGATATCTATAGGATATTTCACCCAAAACAATGAATATCACATTTTTCTCAAGTGCATACAGAACCTTCTCCAGGATAGATCACATTCTGGGCCATAAATCTAGCCTTGGTAAATTAAAAAAAAACTGAAATCATTACAACCACCTTTTCTGATCGCAATGCAGATTAGATGTCAACTACAGGAAAAAAACTATTAAAAATACAAACATATGGAGGCTAAACAACACACTTCTGAATAACCAACAAATTTCAGAAGAAATCAAAATATGCATAGAAACAAATAAAAATGAAAACACAACAACCCAAAACCTATGGGACTCAGTAAAAGCAGTGCTAATGGGAAGGTTCATAGCAATACAAGCATACTTCAAGAACAAGAGAAAAGTCAAATGAATAACCTAACTCTACACCTAAAGCAACTAGAAAATGAAGAAATGAAGAACCCCAGGGTTAGTAAAGGAAAGAAATCATAAAAATTAAGGCAGAAATAAATGCAAAATAAACAAAAGAGACCATAGCAAAAATCAACAAAGCTAAAGGCTGGTTCTTTGAGAAGATAAATAAAATAGACAAACCATTAGTCAGACTCATCAAGAAACAAATGGAGAAAAATTAAATCAACAAAATTAGAGATGAAAATGGAGAAGTCACAACAGACAACACTGAAATACAAAGGATCATAAGAGACTACTATCAGCAACTACATGCCAATAAATGGACAACTTGGAAGAAATGGACAAATTCTTAGAAAACTTTAACTTTCCAAAACTGAACCAGGAAGAAATAGAAAATCTTAACAGACCCATCACAAGCACAGAAATAGAAACTGTAATCAGAAATCTTCCAGCAAACAAAAGCCCAGGATGAGACAGCTTCACAACTGAATTCTACAAGAAATTTAGAGAAGAGCTAACACTTATCCTACTCAAACTCTTCCAGAAATTGCAGAGGAAGGTAAACTTCCAAACTCATTCTATGAGGCCACCATCATCCTAATACCAAAACCAAATCAAGATGCCACAAAAAAAGAAAACTACAGGGCAATATCACTGATGAACATAGACGCAAAAACCCTTAACAAAATTCTAGCAAACAGAATCCAACAACATATCTAAAAGATCATACATCATGACCAAGTGGGCCTTATCCCAGGGATGCAAGGATTCTTTAATATCTGTAAATCAATCAAGGTGATACATCACATTAACAAATTGAAAGATAAAAAACATATGATTATCTCAATAGATGCAGAGAAAGCCTTTGACAAAATTCAACATTCATTTATGATAAAAAAAAAACCCTCCAGAAAGCAGGAATAGAAGGAACATACCTCAACATAATAAAACCCATATATGACAAACCCACAGAAAACATTATCCTCAATGGTGAAAAATTGAAAGCATTTCCCCTAAAGTCAGGAACAAGACAAGGGTGCCCACTCTCACCACTACTATTCAACATAGTTTTGGAAGTGTTGGCCACAGCAATCAGAGAAGAAAAAGAAATAAAAGGAATCCAGATAGGAAAAGAAGAAGTAAAACTCTGTTTATAGATGACATGATCCTCTACTAGAAAATTCTAAAGACTCCAGCAGAAAATTACTAGAGCTAATCAATGAATATAGCAAAGTTGAGGATATAAAATTAACACATAGAAATCCCTTGCATTCCTATACACTAACAATGAGAAAACAGAAAGAGAAATTAAGGAAACAATTCCATTCATAATTGCAACAAAAAGAATAAAACACTTAGGAATCAGTTCAGTTCAGTTCAATCACTCAGTGGTGTCCGACTCTTTGCAACCCCACGAATAGCAGCACGCCAGGCCTCCCTGTCCACCACCAACTCCCAGAGCTTACTCAAACTCATGTCCATCGAGTCGGTGATGCCATCCAGCCATCTCATCCTCTGTCGTCCCCTTCTCCTCCTGCCCCCAATCCCTCCCAGCATCAGGGACTTTTCCAATGAGTTGGCAATGTAATGTCTCTACTTTTTAATATGCTAACTTGGTTGGTCATAACTTTACTTAGGAATAAATCTACCTAAAGAAACAAAAGACCTATTTACAGAAAACTATAAAACACTGATGATTAAAGATGACACAAATAAGTGGAGAGATATACAGTGCTCATGGATTGGAAGAATGAATAAAAGTGAAAATGAGTATACTACACAAAGTAATCTATAGATCCAATGCAATCCCTATCAAGCTACCAATGGGTTTTTTCAGAGAACTAGAACAAATAATTTAACAATTTGTATGGAAATACAAAAAACTTCGAATAGCCAAAGCCATGTGGAGAAAGAAGAGTGGAACTGGAGGAATCAACCTGCCTGACTTCAGGCTAAACTACAAAGCTACAGTCATCAAGAAAGTATGGTACTGGCACAGAGACAGAAACATAGATCAATGGAACAAAGTAAAAAGCCCAGAGATAAATCCACACACCTATGGACACCTTATTTTTGACAAAGAAGGCAAGAATATACAATGGAGAAAAGACAATCTCTTTAACAAGTGGTGCTGGGAAAACTGGTCAACCACTTGTAACAGAATGAAACTAGAACAGTTTCTAACACCATACACAAAAATAAACTCAAAATAGAGTAAAGATCTAAACATAAGAACAGAAACTATAAAACTCCTAGAGGAAAACATAAGAAAAACACTCTCTGCCATAAATCACAGCAGGATCTTCTATGACCCACCTCCCAGAATATTGGAAATAAAAGCAAAAATAAACAAATGGGACCTAATTAAGCTTAAAAGCTTTTGCACAATGAAGGAAATTCTAAGCAAGGTGAAAAGACAGCTTTCAGAATGGGAGAAAATAATAGCAAACAAAGCAACTGACAAAGAATTAATCTCAAAAATATACAAGCAGTTCCTGCAGCTCAATTCCAGAAAAATACACAACCCAATCAAAAAATGGGCCAAAGCACTAAACAGAGATTTCTCCAAAGAAGACATACAGATAGTTAAAAAACACATGAAAAGATGTTCAACATCACTCATTATCAGAGAAATACAAATCAAAACCACAATGAGGTACCATCTCACACTGCCCAGAATTGCTGCTATCAAAAAGTCTACAAACATTAAACACTGGAGAGGGTGTGGAGGAAAGGGAACCCTCTTACACTGTTGGTGGGAATGCAAACTAGCCACTATGGAGAACAGTATGGAGATTCCTTAAAAAACTGGAAATAGAATTGCCATATGACCCAGCAATCCCACTGCGGGGCATACACACTGAGGAAACCAGAATTGAAAGAGACACGTGCACCCCAATGTTCATTGCAGCACTGTTTACAATAGCCAGGACATGGAAGCAACCTAGATGTCCATCAGCAGGAGAATGTATAAGAAAGCTGTGGTACATATACACAATGGAATATTATTCAGCCATTAAAAAGAATACATTTGATTCAGTTATAATGAAGTGGATGAAACTGGAGCCTATTATACAGAGTGGGGTAAATCAGAAAGAAAAACACCAATACAGTATACTAATGGACACAACTGAGAGACTGAACTGAACTGAATACATATATATGGAATTTAGAAAGATGACAATGATGACCCTATATGGGAGACAGCAAAAGAGAGACAGATGTATAGAACAGTCTTTTGGATGTGTGGGAGAAGGCGAGGGTGGGATGATTTAAAATAATAGCATTGAAACATCTATATTATCATATGTGAAACAGATTGCCAGTCTAGGTTCGATGCATAAGACAGGGTGCTCAGGGCTGGTGCACTGGGATGACCCTGAGGGATGGGATGGGGAGAGTGGTGGGAGGGGGGTTCAGGATGGGAAACACATGTACACCCATGGCTGATTCAGGTCAAGGTATGGCAAAACCACTGCAATATTGTAATGTAACTAGCCTCCAATTAAAATAAATAAATTAAACTAAAAAAATAAATGGAATTGAGCTAGTTTCAAAAAGATTAAGCTTTTCTTTGCCTGTTGATGATCATAGATTTAAGGACAGCCACTTTGGAAACTTCCCTGGTGGCTCAGACATTAAAGAATCTGTCTGTAATGCAGATCTGGGTTCAATCCCTGGATTGGGAAGATACCCTGGAGAAGGAAATGACAATCCACTCCAGTATTCTTGCCTGGAGAATTCCATGGACAATGGAGTCTGGAGGGCTACAGTCCATGGGGTCAAAAAGAGTTGGACACAACTGAGCTACTAACACTTTCACTTTCACTGCGGAAACCATACAGACTGGACAAGATGTGAATAAATCAACGCATGCCATTTCTAGTCAGAACAAATAGCATGTGGATATCAGTGGTTCCACATTAATGATATTACTACCTGCATATCAAGCTAGTGGAAGTGATGGAATTTGTGTTGAACTACTTAAAACCTTAAAAGATGATGCTGTTAAAGTATGGCACTCATATGCCAGCAAATTTGGAAAACTCAGCAGTGGCCACAGAAATGGAAAAGGTCAGTTTTCATTCCAATCCCAGAGAAAAACAATGCCAAAGAATATTCAAACTACTGTACAGTTGTGCTCATTTCACATGCTAGCAAGGTTATGCTCAAAATCCTTCAATCTAGGATTCACCAGTATGGGAACTGATAAATTTCAGATGTAACAGCTGGATTTAGAAAAGGCAGAGGAACCAGAGATCAAATTGCCAACATCCGTTGGGTCATAGAGAAAGCAAGGGAATTCCAGAAAAAATATCTACTTCTGTTTCATTGACTATGCTAAAGCCTTTGATTGTGTGGATCACAGTAAAGTGTGGAAAATTCTTCAAGAGATGTGAATACTAGACCACCTTACCTGTCTCCTGAGAAATCTGGATGCAGATCAAGAAGCAATAGTTAGAACCAGACATAGGAAAATAGACTGGTTCCAAATTGGGAAAGGAGTAGGTCAAGGCTGTACAGTGTCACCCTACTTATTTAACTAATATGCAGAGGGAAATGGTGGGCTGGATGAAACACAAGCTGGAATCAAGATTTTGGGAAGAAATGTCAATAACCTCAGATACACAGATGATACCTCCCTAATGGCAGAAAGCAGAGAGGATAAAGAGCCTCTTGATGAAAGTGAAAGAGAAGAGTGAAAAAGCTGGCTTAAAACTCGACATTCAAAAGACAAAGATCATGGCATCCAGTCCCATTTGACATGGCAAATAGATGGGGAAGCAATGGAAACAGTGAGAGAATTTATTTCCTTGGGCTCCAAAATCACTGCAGGTGGTGACTGCAGCCATGAAATTAAAAGACACTTGCTCCTTGGAAGGAAAGCTATGACCAACCTAGACTGTATATTAAAAAGCAGAGACATTATTTTCCCAACAAAGTTCCATCTAGTGAAAGCCATGGTTTTTCCAGTAGTCATGTATGGATGTGAGAGATGGACCATAAAGAAAGCTGAACACTGAAGAACTGATAAATTTGAACTGTGGTGCTGGAGAAGACTCTAGAGAGTCCCTTGGACTGCAAGGAGATCCAACCAGTCAATTCTAAAGGAAATCAGTCCTGAATATTCATTGGAAGGTCTGATGCTGAAGCTAAAACTTTAATATTTTGGCCACCTGATATGAAGAACTGACTCATTGGAAAAGACCCTGATGCTGAGAAAGATTGAATACAGGAGGATCAGGGGACAACAGAGGATGAGATGGTTGGATGGCCTCACCAACTCAGTGGACATGAGTTTGAGTAAGCTCTGGGAGTTGGTGACGTATAGGGAAACCTGGCGTGCTGCAGTCCATGGGGTTGCAAAGAGTTGGACACGATTGAGTGACTAAACTGAATGGAAGAGGGGAGAAGTATAGAAGCTGAATATTTTAGTGGATGTAAAAGATTCTCCTAGGATATGATATACATTTTGGATTTTCATAGTCTATTTCCCAAAGTGAGACACCTGGCCAAAGTCAAGGTCACTGGGTCAAGAATATTTATTTCTCTTGCAAAGAGGCACACAGAAATGGATAAATGTGTAGAGTTTTCTAAAGTGGTGAAAGTAAATGTTTTAGGAAAACATAGTGGGCTTTACTACAATGGAAAGGGATGGGTGCAACTTTATATGGAGACTTAGAATAAGAGTCACTGAGAAGATAACATCTGAACAAAGCTTTGAAGAAGGAGGTAAATGTATTAGCCACATTAATATCAGGAGATACAGCCTATATGAAGATCCTGAGGGCTTGGATATAGTAAGATATTTAACTTTTTATACATTTTAAAGATTACCTTCCACTTACAATTATTACAAAATACTGGCTATATTCCCCATGTTGTATGATATATCCTTGAATCTGTATTATACCCAACAATTTATACCTCCCACTCCCATGCCCCTATATGGTCCCTCTCTCCTCTCTCCACTAGTAAAGTGAAGTGAAGTGGGAGTCACTCAGTCATGTCTGACTCTTTGCGACCTTGGAATTCTCCAGGCCAGAATACTGGAGTGGGTAGCCTTCCCCTTTTCCAAGGGACCTTCCCAACCCAGGGATCAAACCCAGGTCTGATTTTTTACCAACTGAACCACAAGGGACGCTCAAGAATACCTGAGTGAGTAGGCTATCCCTTCTCCAGCGGATTTCCTGACCCAGGAATCAACTAGTGTCTCCTGCATTGCAGGTGGATTCTTTACCAACTGAGCTATCAGGGAAGCCCCTGCTGGTAACACTAGCTTGTTCTCTGTATCTGTGAGTCTCTTTCTCCTACATTCAGTTCAGTTCAGTTGCTTAGTCAAGTCCAACTCTTTGCCACTCCATGGACTGCAGCACGCTAGGTTTCCCTGTATGTCACCAACTCCTGGATCTTGCTCAAACTCATGTCCATTGAGTCGGTGATGCCTTCCAACCATCTCATCCTCTGCTGTCCCCTTCTTCTCCTGCCTTCGATGTTTTCCAGCATCATGTTCTTTTCCAGTGAGTCAGTTCTTCATATCAGGTGGCCAAAGTATTAGAGTTTCAGCTTCAGCATCAGTCCTTCCAAAGAATATTCAGGACTGATTTCCTTTAGGATTGACTGGTTGGATCTCCTTGCAGTCCAAGGGACTCTCAAGAGTCTTCTCCAACACCACAGTTCAAAAGCATCAATTCTTCAGCACTCAGCTTTCTTTATAGTCTAATTCTCACATTCATACAAGACTAATGGAGAAAACCATAGCTTTCACTAGATGGAGCTTTGTTGGCAAAGTAATGTCTCTGCCTTTAAATAGGCTGTGTAGGTTGGTCATAGCTTTCCTTTCAAGGAGCAAGTGTCTTTTAACTTCATGACTGCAGGAACCATCTGCAGTAATTTTGGAGCCCAAGAAAATAAGGTCTGTCAGTGTTTCCATTGTTTCCCCATTTGCCATGAAGTGATGGGACTGGATACTATGATCTTTGTTTTTTGAATGTTGAGCTTTTAGCCAGTTTTTTCACTCTCTTCTTTCACTTTCATCAAGAGGCTCTTCAGTTCCTCTTCACTTTCTGCCATAAGGGTGGTGTCATCTGTATATCTGAGGTTATTGATATTTCTCCCTGCAATCTTGATTCCAGCTTGTTCTTCATCCAGCTAGGCATTTCACATGATGTACTCTACATGAAAGTGAAAGTGAAGTCGCTCAGGCGTGTCTGACTCTTTGCAACCCCATGGACGGTAGCCTACCAGACTTTGCAGTCCATGTGATTTTCCAGGCAAGAATACTAGAGTGGGCTGCCATTTCCTTCTCCAGGGGGATCTTCCCAACCCAGGGATCAAACCCAGGTCTCCTGCATTGCAGACAGACATTTTGCCATCTGAGCCACTAGAAGTTAAATAAGCAGGGTGACAATATACAGCCTTGACATACTCCTTTCCCAGTTCAGAACCAGTCTATTGTTCCATGTTGTTCCATGTTGTTCCATGTCCGGTTCTAACTGTTGCTTTTGATCTGCATCATGTTTCTCAACAGGCAGGTACAGTGGTCTGTATCCCCATCTCTTCAAGAATTTTTGTTGTATTTTTCAAGTTCCACATATAAATGATATCATATGGGATTTATCTTTCTCGCACTTACTTCACTGTTGCCTCTATGTTCATCAGTAAAATTGGCCTATAATTTTCTTTTTGTAATATCTTTGTCAGGTTTTGACATCAGGTTGCTTCCTAGAATGAGTTTGGAAATGTTCCTTCCTCTGCAATTTTTTGAAATAGTTTCAGAAGGATAGGTGTTACTCTGCCATCATTAAAAAATAAAAAACAATAACTTTTAGCACCTGAAACTAGACCTATAAAGGGCATATAGTAAAAGTTTCTTGGAGAAGGCAATGGCACCCCACTCCAGTACTCTTGCCTGGAAAATCCCATGGACAGAGGAGCCTGGTAGGCTGCAGTTCATGGGGTCATGAAGAGTCAGACACAACTGAGCGACTTCACTTTCACTTTTCACTTTTATGCATTGGAGAAGGAAACGGCAACCTACTCCTGTGTTCTTGCCTGGAGAATCCCAGGGATGGGGTCGCAGAGAGTCGGACACGACTGAAGTGACAGCAGTAGCAGTAGCAGTAAAAGTTTCTTGGCTTAAAATGAGTAATTCATGACAATAAGTCTTAGATGAAAAAAAGAAATGAAAGGGAAATCTCCTTTTAATGGTATTAGCTTTTTCTTTAAGAGGAATTTTTCTAACTGTTTTCTTCTGATTCAAATAATTTCTTGGAAATAGTCTTCCCAAAACAGGATAGAATTCATGGTTTTCGAAATAATGATGGCAGTCTTTAGGTACATATGGCATATAAAGATTAGAAGGTAGCACCTGCATAAAGTTATGAAGGAAAAATATGAACATTAAGATGTGCCATGTCCACCTAATTAAAGAGATTAATTGTAACAGGAGAAATTAAACTATAGTTTGGGTTCCAGGATTATCCCTTGAGTCTCATTATGATTAGCATGACTCACCCATAATTGCTTCTACCAACATGGTTTTGCCAAGCTGCCAGATAGACAAGCCTATTGGCTTGGTTTCAATCCAGGTCTCTTACAGACTAACGGCCTAGAGAGCTATCATTACTTCTACTCTAAAATTACTCTGGAGATAATTTTAGTCTTATTCAATTACTCCTTGACTCTTATGTTAAGGAAAGTACTTTGGAAAAAGCACATTTAGAATATTCTTGAATCCTTAGTTTCTTAAAACTTAGAGAATTTTTATAAAATAATTTTAAAATTAAAAATGTTATAGATGTGTGTATTTTATAAAGATTCACTAAGCTGTACACTTGATTTACACACTTTTATATTTACATTGTTGTATACATCTAACCAATTTTAACAAAATATTTATTTAAAACACTAAAGTATTATATATGTGTAGACTCATACTTAGAGAATCAAAACACTGAAAAAATACCACATCAAAATTTGAAACTAATACAAATATGTGTCTATTTTAATTCTTTCTTTTTAAAAAATCTATTGTCAATCTCTGTCTCCTTGTATTACATTAAATCAATAGCATGAATAAACTTCTGAATATGCCCCATTTTTTCAAAAGGGATTTAGTTCCTCTTTCTTTGAACACTTTCTTGACTTTCTAGGTTTCTTCTTAGCCTCTACTTCAGCCTAGTAAAAAGGTTTGGGGTACAATTTATAGATCCCTTCATAAATACAGTCAACTTTTCCTATTAAAATGAGGAAAAGAAACTAAAAGTTCAGTTCATATTTTATTCTCTATACAGACTATATGCATTTAATTTCCATTTAAAAGCAGAGATCCTTAAATTTTATAACTCAGTATTCTACATTATTTGAGGATAATATATAGATTTTTCTCAGTACATTCCAAAATCAATTTGTCAGGATGGGGGAAAATGCCATGTGACACACACGCTGAAAGACTATAAATGACTCCACTGGGGGAATAATATTTAAAATAATTATTGTCTGCTGCTATGTAAGTGTCTCTCAGTGAGAGACTAAACAATTGGCCATGTGAAAGGGCAGACAAGAAGACTATAGCATTTAGAAGTTAGTTTTAACAGACTGGCAATGTTTAAAGTTATGAAAAGATAGAGTTTAAGGACTGAATTAAAAAAGGGCTGAATTCATCTGACTGTAGCATGGCAATAGCATGAACATGTAACCTCTTATTCAGCCAATAGCTAAGCTCCCATTGCATGAGTTAGACATTCCAAGACAAAGCAGAAAGAGATGTGTTAAAGATTAGACTTGCAAATTTCAGAATACATAGTGTCAGTCTAGTGATGTTAAAACATCCATTTAGAATAACTCACAGAGTAACTGTAGCATATTACAAAGTGGAATCATGAATATGTAATCAGCAAATGGTTCTGGAGCCTGATCACCATCTCTGTCAATTACAGCAGTCACTTTCTGTGATGGTACCTTGGCACTTTGACAGTGATTATACCTTTACATGATGTATTGCAGATATTATGCTTCAGTTGTTTACAAATAAAACCATATCTGACTCTTTCACTGTAAGAATAGTATTTTAAATAAGGAAAATATTCCTTATAATAAAACCTCCACTTAAGTTACTCATGCATAATCATACTGGGAATATCTTAAATGCCACTACCACATAACAAAAGCAACTCCCTAAAATCCTTCTTTATATTGTTCCTAAAAGTGAAATAATATGGAGATTTTTCAAGTTAAATGAAAAGAAATTGCATAAAAGATTAATTTACAACACAGTGCCCATTTCTCTAAAGGTGTAGGTTAGTAAAAGAGAAATTCATTTTTAAATATGAAGCAAAATTCTAAGAGAGAGATACAAGCATCAATCATGGCAAAATTATCCAAATGAGGTATACTTTGACTTCTTCACTTATCCTACCCAAAATCACTTATTTGTTTATTTGTAGGTATCAATATTGTCTTAAAATGCAATTGCAAGTGGTTTGCTTAGATTGTTATTTCCTCCAATGTTAGTTATCTAAATTTCAAGTAAAAGTATGGAAGACTAAATTATCAGCTTATTCCTCAACTTTTTACTTAATTTTATCTGTGTATCCATATCAATAAAACTCTAATATTTAAGTCTGCTACAAGATATGCAAACCTATTTAGATACCTCTAAATATCTAGGATTTTGCTATCCAAATGAAAATACACATGAATTTAGATGTAATTATTTGTAATTTTCTACCTATATAAGGTTTTATAGGTTCAATACTTACGTTTAATCATTGATTTAGGAAGTTCAGAAGTTCATACTTATGGGATAGTAAAACTAAAATAAACTTTGGAAATCACATTGTTTAAATCACTATACAATTATCTCCTTTCTGTGCAAACATTTTTAAGAGTGAAATTTGTTACAGGTTCCATGCTGCTGCTGCTGCTAAGTCGCTTCAGTCGTGTCCGACTCTGTGTGACCCCATAGCGGGCAGCCCACGAGGCTCCCCCGCCCTGGGATTCTCCAGGCAAGAACACTGGAGTGGGTTGCCATTTCCTTCTCCAATGAATGAAAGTGAAAAGTGAAAGTGAAGTCGCTCAGTTGTGTCTGACTCTTAGCGACCCCATGGACTGCAGCCTACCAGGCTCCTCCATCCATGGGATTTTCCAAGCAAGAGTACTGGAGTGGGTTGCCATTGTCTTCTCTGTACAGGTCCCATAGCTTGAGTCAAAAATCAGATCTTCAAATCAGAAGATAAATAATTACTACAGAGGGAGGGAAACAAAAGGAGGGGGGAGGAAATTATGGGACTATGTATTCTTGGTGAAACTAAAGCCTTAGATTTAAACATAGAGTTGTGGAATGATTTAGATCTTGAAATGCTCCCCTCACAATAATGGGATAGTTCTCCCAAACAAGAGGGACTAAACCCTGGTATAGGACATTAAACAAAACCTTAGATAAGAGAACAGGGTATAGAATTTTTAAAAATAAATACTAGCATTTCAGCTCAGCTTTTTCTGTAACATTTCCCTATAGTCCACCTCCATTAAGCTATAGAAAAGGTTATATCACAAAACATAACCACTCATAAAACACCACTCACAAAACAGTGCTCATTTTGGAGAAATGGCTTCATATCCAATAAGAAAAGAAATAAGAATTACCAAGACTACTTTGGAGAAAAGGGTTTATGAAAGCTACTGCAAAAATGTAATATAAAGAAAGAATGGTGTAGAAATTCTGCTCATAGGTATGAAATAGGAAAAAAAAAACATAGTACACATTGTAGGCAAAAGGTTGATGAAGATCCTAGCTCTGAGGAAAATATGAATTGAAAGTTACTTCTAATCACTTAAAAATATAGGGCAATTTAGATTTGACTCAATAATATTAGATTTCAAATATGATATTAAAAATTGTATTTGAGATTACAGATTGCCAAAAACATAGAAAGTCACCAAAGAACAATTATCCCAAACTGAAAAACACTTTTAGAAATAGCAATTAACTGCATAGTCACTATTGAAACAGATCTTTTCACAGAAGAAAAGACTGAGATAACTCCATCCAATGTAAGCAAAGATTTTGTCACTCAGAGAGAACCTGTTAATAAGCAATATAGATAGGTATAAGGAAAATGGGTGAATATGAAGTAGAAAACTCATCAAATGCAATGGAAGACACGTTCAGATATTGATGAAAATCTTACCTAAAATGAGAAAAATCTAAACCTGTAAATCAAAAGAGTATAATATTTACACGAAAGTGAAAGGCACTCAGTCATGTCCAACTCTTTGTTACCACACGGACTGTAACCCACCAGTCTTTTCTGTCCATGGGATTTCCCAGGCAAGAATACTGGAGTGGGTTGCTATGTCCATATGAAATAAGACACAGAATATTAAGATATTTTATTTAAGCTACCATTGAAAAGGAAGCAATCAACAAAAAGAATAAGACCAACTAGCATGAGAGTCACCTAAAACTCATCAATGCCATATGACAAAGCAATATTTAAAAATGATGCTCACAATAAGGTACTTGAGGTCCTGGCTAGTACAATAAGAAAAAAAAAAGTAAGCAAAAGTTATATCTATTGTAAAGGAAAAAATAAATCTCTATTTGAAGATGACATGATTGTCTATGTAGAAAATAAATTAAGAAAAAAACAAACTCCTAGAACTAATAAGTGAGTATAACAAATTTGCATGACAACAAGATTAATATGAAAAAATTAACAGCTTTCCTATATGCCAGCAATGAGCAATTGGAAAATAAAAAAATCTAATAAAATATAATTTACAATAGCACAAAAATTAAATATTTAGGCATAAATTTCACAAAATATGTCCAGTATCTATATGTGAAAAGCTATAAAACTGTGATAAAAGAAAACAAAGATCTAAATAAATGGAGAGAATATCCATGTTCATGGAATGAAAGATTTAATATTGCTAGGATATCAGTTATTCCAAACTTGATTTATAGATTCAGTGCAATCTCAGTCAAAAAGACAGTAAGTTATTTCATACATATTGACAAACCAGCTCTAAAGTCTATATGAAAAGGTACCAGATTTCCAGATTACTCTAAGGCTATAGTAGTCAACACACCGTGGCACTGATGAAGTGTAGATACTTAGATCAGTGAACAAAATAGAAAGCCTGAAACAGAAATAGACGCACACAGATTAATTCAACTGACCTCTGACAAAGGAGGAAAGGCAATTCAAGAGAGAAAAAAAGTTTGCTTTTTTTTTAACAAGTGGTACTAGAATAATTACATGTTCATATGGCAAAAGGTAACCTAAATACAGACCTCACAACATTTCACAAATTTACTTCAAAATGAAACACAAATTTAAATGGAAAACTGTAAAGCTTATAGAAGAATAAGTATGAGAACATCTAGGTGACCTTTTATTTGGTGATGAGCTTTTAAATACTACACCAAAAACATGATATAACAAAGGAAAAATGGCTAAGTTGGATTTCATTAGAATTAAAAAAATTCTTCTATGCAAAAGACATTGTTAAGAGAATGAAAAGCTATAGACTAGGAGAAAATATTTGGGAAACATATCTGATAAATAATTTTTAGCCAGAATATATAAAGAATACTTAAAACACAAAAATAGTAAAACAACTCAGTTAAAAAATGGACAAAAGATCTAAACTGACACCGAACCAGAAAAGATACAAAGTGACAAATAAAGTAAAAGATGTTAACACTATTTCTCTAGAAAAGTGCAAACTAAAGCAACAGTAAGATACCACTTAAACAACTGTTAAAATGACTAAAGTCCTAAGAGTTGATATTACCATTTTCTAGCAAGGATGCAGAAGCATCAGGAACTCTTTTTTTATTTTTCACTGTTAACATTTTATTATGTAAACTTATAGTCTAATATATACATATTTATGGATACACACACATCTGTACATATTTTTATAAAAATAAGATCATATTGTACATGACTTTTTCTAAGTTTTTTTTTTTCCACTTATATACTTTGAAGCATCAAGAACTCTTAATCATTATTTGTAGGAATGCCAAACAGTACAGTCACAGGGGAAGACAGTTTAGCAGTTTCTTACAAAGCTAAACATAATCTTACAATATGATTCAGTGGTCATGATCCCAGGTATTTACACAACTCATGTGAAAACTTATGTCTATACAAAAACTTGAATGTAAATGTTTATAGCAGCTTTATTCACAATCAAAATTATAGTACTAGTGAAGATATCCTTCAATAGGAAAACAGTAAACATACTGTGTTATATGCATACAGTGGAATATTATTCAACAATTTAAAGAGCTATCAAACACAAAAAAGGCATGAATGAGTTTTAAATGGATTATGCAAACTGAAATATGTCAGTCTGAAAAAGCTACATAATGTATAATTACAATTACTACATTTTAGAAATGGCAAAACTATGTAGAAGCTAAAAGAGCAGTAAATACCAGTAGTTGTGAAGGGATAGGATGGATGGATGGAGAAGGAAATGGCAACCCACTCCAGTGTTCTTGCCTGGAGAGTCCCAGGGATGGGGGAGCCTGGTGGGCTGCCGTCTATGGGGTCGCACAGAGTCGGACACGACTGAAGTGACTTAGCAGCCGCAGCAGCAGGATGGATGGATAGGTGAATGACACAGGATTTTTAGGGTTGTGAAATTACTCTGTATGATACTATATATTTGTATAATATCTATAATGACACAATACATTTGTAAAAAGCACATGTTACAGCACAAAGAGTGAAATATAATATATGCAAATTTAAAATAAATCATTTATAAGATTAAGATCTCCCAAGATGGAATGCAGAATGTTCAAAACTATCTGTATTACAAATGTATAAAGCAAACTTACCTAATGGGATGTTAGAATGAAATACGTAAGTAACTCTGGTAATGAGTGAAATTTGTAAAAATAAAGACAAATGAAATTGTACATAAGTCTTGTGTGTGTTAGCCACTCAGTCATGTCTGACTCTTTGCAACCCCATGGACTGTAGCCTTCCAGGCTCCTCTGTCCATGGAATTCTCCAGGCAAGAATACTGGAGTGGGTTGCCATTTCCTTCTCCACATAAATCCGCTACTCTTGTTCAGTAAGTTGTCTCCCAGGGTGTTAAGGTTAATTATTTCAATATATACTATTACCTATACCTATATCCTGAAACTGAACAAACAACTAAATGATTGGTAAATGGTGGTTGCCAAGTTTCTCATTATTGGAGAGAGAGTTTACAAATAAGGAAGGATTAGAATTGAAGGTATCAGAAAAAACACATATTTAATTTAGTATAAAGATATTTATATACAGATACATAGATACATTTATTTATAGATATATGTGTATATACAGGTGTGTATGTATACATATATATGAAATAGTATAAACACACACATTTCCTTGTATTTTTAGCTGAGAGGAACCAGCAGTAATGACACACCATAGCAATAAGAATAGCTAGCATTTAAATCTTGATTTCTAATGCCATTCTCCAGGAAGGATGGGAGGAAGGAAAAGGAAATATTCTACTTTAAGATTCTTGTCTATATATGAGGACATAAAACGCTACTTGAATGTAGGCTGTGATAGATTAACAATGCATATTACAAACCTTAGAACAAACAATAAAAATATAAAAGAGACATATTTAAGAAACCTAATGGAAATAAAATGTAATACAAAACACTAAATTCAAAATAAGGCAGGAAAATGTGAAAAAAGAACAAATGGGACCAATATGAAATAAATAGCAAGATGGGAGATTTGACCCATAATGATATCAATAATTAAATTATATTAAAAGAATCTGATAACTCTGATTTAAAGTCAAATGTTATAAGAAAAATTAAAGAAGCAAAATCCAACTGCATGCCCTTTAAAGACACAAATAAGTAAAAATGTAAAATATTTGACAAAACCAAAATGGATACTTCAATGAATACAGGGTTGCACTGATAAGTACATTGATATACAGATAGATATAATAGGGCAAAGAGAATAAATTGTTAGTAATTTCTAGGTGGTAGATATGTCAACTATTAGATATGTCAACTAATTTCAAGGTGGTAGATATAGAGTAGTAGTAGCGACTCTTGTTTTATTACTTTTTATAACTTTGAAAATTTTATCATAAAGTTAGAAAAAAAGTCAAATCTAAGACCCTGATACAAATAAATGTGTTACTTGAAATGCACATATGAAAAATCATGAAGATTTAAATCAATAATCTAAGATTCTACTCAAGAAGCTAAAAACAGAACAATGAAGAATTTAGAAGGAAGAAAGGATAAAAATATGAGGATAAAAATTAAAAATTAGAAATACATATTTCTATATATAAAATAAAAATCTAATCAAAGCAAAAGTTAGTTCTCTGAAAATATTCACCAGGCTAGATGATCACATAAAAAGAGAAAACTCAAATTAAGAGTAGGGACATCACTTTAGACCCCATATATTTTAAAAATAAAAAGAAAATATTAAACAGGTTATACCAATAAATGCAAAAAAGATAGAATGGAAAAATTTTCTTGAAAATCATTAAAAATGAAAGCTGATACACAAAAACAGAACACTGGATAATCCTGTATCTGTCACAATATTGAATCTACGCTACATACATTCCTTACAAAATATCTCAGACCTAGATGAACTCCCCACTCATTTCCCTAAATAATAAAGTAAGAAGTAATAATAACATTACACAAACTCATCCATAGACTAGGAAAAGAGGGAACATTTTGCAGTTCATTTCTGGAACAGAATAACACAGATACAAAATGTTGACAAGGAACCTACATAAAAGGAAAATTAAAGGTCAGTTTAGTTCAGTTCAGTCGCTCAGTTGTATCCGACTCCTTGCGACACCATGGACTACAGCACGCCAGGCCTCCCTGTCCATCACCAACTCCCAGAGTTTACTCAAACTCATGTCCATTGAGTCAGTTGATGTCATGCAATCATCTCATCCTCTGTCATCCCCTTCTCCTCCTGCCCTCAATCCTTCCCAGCATCAGGGTCTTTTCAAATGAGTCAGCTCTTTGCATCAGAGCTGCAAAGTATTTGGCAAAGCTGGCCAAAATATTGGAGTTTCAGGTTCAACATCAGTCCTTCCAATGAATATTCAGGACTGATTTCCTTTAGGATGGACTGGTTGGATCTCCTTGCAGTCCAAGGGACCCTCAAGAGTCTTCTCCAACACCATAGTTCAAAAGCATCAATTCTTTGGCACTCAGCTTTCTTCACAGTCCAATTCTCACATCCATACATGACCACTGGAAAAACCATAGCCTTGACTAGACAGATGTTTGTGGACAAAGTAATGTCTCTGCTTTTTAATATGCTGTCTAGATTGGTCATTCTATTGTTTTCCTCTATTTCTTTGCATTGATTGCTGAGGAATGCTTTCTTACCTCTCTTTGCTATTCTTTGGAAATCTGCATTCAAATAGGTATAGCTTTCCTCTTCTCCTTTGCTTTTCACTCCTCTTCTTTTCACAGCTATTTGTAAGCCCTCTTCAGACAGCCATTTTGCTTTTTTGCATTTCTTTTTTGGGGGGATGGTCTCCATATGGTCCTATATGGTCTCCATGTAGGTGAGTAGCTCTCCTGAAAGAGCTTCCCTGGTGTCTCAGTGGCAAAGAATCTGCCTGCCAATGCAGAACAGGTTTGTTCCCTGGGTCGAGAAGATCCCCTGGAAAAGGAAATGGCAGCCCACTCCACTATTGTTGGGACTTGTCTGGTGGCTCAGATGGTAAGGAATCTGGAATGCAGGAGACCTGAGTTTGATCCCTGGGTTGGGACCATCCCCTGGAGAAGGTAATAATGACTACCCACTCCAGTATTCTTGCCTGGGGAATCCCATGGATAGAGGAGCCTGATCGGCTACAGTCCATGGAGTCGCAAAAGAGTTCGACATGACTTAGCCACTAAACAACAACCACGACAACAAATCTCTTCTGAGAATAGGCAAAAAAAAAAAAATTCCTCCAACTATGCCATGTGGAAAGGATAAAGTATCATGAGAAAGTGGTATTTATTCCAAGAGTAAAAGAATAACATTCAAATATTAATAAATATAATTCACTACATTAAAAAATAAGGGACATATTATGTCAATAAAATTCAATATCCTTTCATGATTAATACATTCCAGAATTAAAAAAAAAAAAAAACTTCACTTGATTTACATCATTTACAAAAATCATCAGCCAACATTATATGTAATCATGCAATCCTGAATACTTTCCCAAAGAATATAAAAATTAGACATGATGTCCACTATCAATCATTCTATCAACATTGTACTATGATGTAAAGTCTAAGAAAAAATAATATAAGCTATCAGATTTGGAATATGTGGTAGGTTACATTAATGGCCCCGATTCTCCACTCTTCCCTATGTCTGTGCCTTTTGCATGTAAATTATGTAATAATTTTAAGTTCTCAGCTACTCTGAGCAGGAGATTACACCCAGCCCTAAACATTGCAATCAGCCATGCAGTACAGTTTGTCCAGTGGACTATTAGCAAACAAGAAAGCTATTTGACCGTTGCTTACACAACTGGACTTGTTTTCCTTTGTACCTCTACTCTCACATGACAACTTGCCTAAGTTATTCTGTTGGATGGATGTAAGAAATGTATGAATCTGAACTGTAGCACACCAGCTGATAGCTAACCCACCTCAGTAAGTAGCCAGCCAGTTCCAGTCATGTGAGCAATTCAGCAAAGATGAAGAAGAAAAAAATGTGTAAATCTCTGATTTGCAAATTCATAGTCTAAATAATTATTAGCAAGTGAGTTTCAAGGCAGCTATCTATACAGCATTATTGAGGCAATACATAAATAATACAGAGAAAGAAAGTACAAGTATTTTAATTCCAAGATGATATTTCAGTATGCAGAAAACCTAAAGAATCTACAAATCAATGTAATTCACAAATAGATTAACAAAGTTGGTTGACTCTAAAGTCAATATTGGGCTTCCCAGGGGGTTCAGTGGTAAAGATCTGCCTGCCAATGCAGGAGCTGCAGGAGACATGGGTTTGATTCCTGGGGCAGGAAGATCCCCTGAAGGAAAAGGCAACCCACTCCAGTAATTCTTGTCTGAGAAATCCCATGGACAGAAGAGCTTGGTGGGCTATAGTCCATGGGATGGTAAAGAGTCAGAAACGACTGTACACACACAGGAAGTTAATATTAAAAATTTACTTGTGTTTATATATACTGGCAACAAGCATTTGTAAATGAAAACTTTAAAAATCATTTATAAATACTACAAAAAATACATATACTTAAAAAATGATTCTAGTAAAAGATGTGAAAGACTCATATACTGAAAATACTGAAATGATTAGAGAAACTAAAGAATTCTTAAATTACTGGAGAGTTCAATAAAGTTCAAATATTGTTAAAATGTCAAATAGCCCAAAGTTGAAATATAAATTCAATGCAGTTGCAGTCAACTTCTCAGCAAGTCTTTGGTGCTGTAGGTTGAACTTATCAAATAATTTATACAAAAATGTAAAAGTCTCAGAAAAGCTAAGTCAATCTTTAAAAATGCAGATATGAGAGGCCTTACACTCCTAATTTCAGGGAATTGTAAGGTTCATTAAGGAAGGAGTTAGTTGCACAATGTTAGACAAATATATCAGTTGAGAAAAGAACACCTAGAAATTTATCCACACCCACAGAGTAACCTGATTTAGTCACCTGATTAGTAGAGGAGAGGATGGACTTCTTTACAAATTATGCCAGAATGACTGGTTAACCACATGAAAAAATTATAAACCTTGAGACTTATCTCACACCTAACTCAAAAATTAATTTGAGTTTGATCTTTGACCTAAATATAAAACGAAAACAATCAAATTTCTAGAAGAAAACATGGGACAATGTTTTCTGACCTGAGTGTAGGCAAAACTTTTTGTATAGGAAAGAACAACAAATATAAAAGAATAAAATTAATTTCATCAAAATTAACTTCTTTCCCTCAAAAGAAAGAAAAGTGAAGTCACTCAGTGGTGTCTGACTCTTTGCAACCCCATGGACTGTAGCCTACCAGGTTCCTCCATCCATAGATTTTCCAGGTACTGGAGCGGGTTGCCATTTCCTTCTCCAGGGGATCTTCCTGACCCAGGGATCGAACCCAGGTCTCCCTCATTGTAGACAGATGCTTTACCTTCTGAGCCACCAGGGAAGTCCTATCTTTCCTCAAAATCATGATCGAACAGTGAATAGGCAAGCCACAGACTGGGAGAAACATTAAAATACAAATATCTGAAAAGGGTTTATATGAAGAATATAATACACCCCTCCAATAAGGAAAAGACAAATAAGCTATAAAATAATGAAAAGATACTTAATAATGTACAATATTCAAATGCCCAAAAAGGATATGAAAAGGAACTCAACATCATTACTATCATTGTTCATCACAGAAATGCAAATTAAATATAAACTGAGATTTTAATTACATTCTCACCAGAATGTTTAAATTAAAAAAATGACAATATTAAGTGACAATAAAGATGTGCAGAAAATTTAAGTCTCATCCATTGCTAGAGAGGGGAAACATTTTTACACTCATTTTTGAAAACACTTGGACATTATCTACTAAAATAAAATATAGCCTACTGTGCAATAGAGCAATTTCTCTCTCCCTGATACATACTCAGACAAATTTGTGCATATGTCCACAAAGGGGCATGTATAATAATGCTGAGGGCAGTTTTATTCACAGTAGTCGAAACCTAAAAGCAATTCAACAATAGGAGAATAGATAAATTATATTTTCATACAAAGTGATATTGCACAATAATATTAAGAAGAATCTACTAAAAGAGGTTATAATATAAATGAATCTCTGAAACACTAGGTGTGCAAAAGTATAGAAAGTATAATAAAACTATTTTATTATTTTAAATTCTTATGAATTTGAAAGGCAGGGATAATAACCAAATTCTACTTTTGTTATCCTGTCATCAGTTAATAACCCTCTACCAGAATCTGACTCAGCCTCTATTAGTGTCCAGATCAGCAACTACCCCCTGGAAAACTGGCAGAAACCTTCAGACATTTTGCCCCTCCCTGGAGAAACTTCAGCTCCTCTCTCTTTTTTCCATGGACCGGTTGCTAAGTGGTTCTTTTGTTCCTAAATCCTGTGAGACTTTGAGGAATTCAATTATATGTACAGGCCCCTTTGTCTGACCTACTCCAATTTTAAGCCAACACTAAGGATTAGAATGATTTCAGAGAGATAGGAATCCTCGGTTCTCACCTTAAAGTATTTTACTTCTTCATAAATTTTACTCTTCTAGTCCTCATTGCTTCCATAGCTGACTAATGTTTTAAGATTTCTTTTCAGGATTTTTTAGTTATTTTCAAGGAGAACAATTTTCCTTACCTTCCCTCCTGATAATTCCCATGTTTAACAATACAAAAAGTTTGAAAGCATTTGCTTTAATACCAGAAAACAAAACTAAAATGGCCTCTATCACTTCCTAAGGACACCTGAGCCTGCATAAGGTGGTATCTTTCCAGAAAGCTATGTAGGAAGTGGACCATACAGAAATGGATATTTGCTATAGTCAGTCATTAGGAATCAGAGAGAATACCTTATTCCAAAAACAATTTGTTGCATCCAGTTTGGTGAACTGGGAGTTTAGAGAACTGTCACAAACAGTTTTCTGTAGCTAAAGATAGAAGATTATGACAAAGGGTACTAAGAAATCAAAGTGACAGCCTGAAGTTTCATTACAAATACCACCTGATTGAATCATTCTGAGGGGCTGTCTGTCTACAATACTCATGCATGCTGTATCTTAAACTGAAGTGATAGAAAATTAGGGAACTTTCAAAATGAAAACTGATTTCATAAATTACAGCCCAGAAAATAACAAAAAGAGCTGTCATGGCCTTTAGCAGCTTTTCCTTTAATTTCTGCAGAATCTTTTGTCTTCAACCTTTGAGCCTTACTATTGTCTCTATTGTACTCAAACCAGGGCTTTCTTCTTCAGTGAAAGTGCTGGAAAAGATACATGATGATTTTACACTGATTAGAGGGGAACTTTCATGTACAGACAATTCTCATAAGACCATAAATTGTGCAAATCAGAATATATGAAAGCCCAAGAAACATGGAAACTAGGAATGACTATTAATGAAAATTAAGTTTTATCATCATACTGTATAATAAGCATATGAAATAAACAGCTGGTTCATTAACTTGCCATCAGAAGGCCAGTTATGTTAAACTACACCCAAAATGTCCAGTCTTTGGATGGGTAGAAATTATAGTGTCTCTATCTCTATATTTGAAACAGTATCCTCAAAATATATGAAAATATTGTGACTAATAATTTCTTAAAGGTTTCTTGATATAAGGTTTTTATATCTTGAAAACGGGTCTTTTATTCAAGCCTAAAAAATAGATAAAGATAAGAGGGAAAGTATATATTGTTGAAAAGGTTGAAATATTTTATTCATTCATTCATTTATGTAATTATTCACTCAGCAATTATCTATCAGATACATCTATGTACCAGGCATGGTAAGAAATATAAGACAAAGAATAAATGCCAAAAAATAGAATTTTGGTGCCACGCTGTTCTGTGCTGTGCTTAGTCGCTCAGTCCTGTCTGACTCTCTGTGACCCCATGGACTGTAGCCCACCAGGCTCCTCTGTCCATGGGGATTCTTCAGGCAAGGATACTGGAGTGGGTTGCCATTCCCATCTCCAGGGGATTTTCCCAACCCAGAGATCAAACCCAGGTCTCCCACAGTGCAGGCAGATTCCTTACCAACTGGGCCCACCAGAGAAGCCCAAGTATATTGGAGCGATTCCGACCCAGGAATTGACCTGGGGTCTCCTGCATTGCAGGCAGATACTTTACAGCTGGGCTACTAGGGAAATTGCTTACCACCAAATATAAAATATTTTTATTTAAAAGTTATTTACTTTGTTTTTATGAATGCTTTATAAGAATTGAGGTAGACTGAGATATTTTTAAATGAGATAGATAAGATCAAGTAGAAAATAAATAAACACATTGCCCTAAAACATACCCAGGAAACTGAAAAAATTTATTGATAAGTGACCATTTTCCAGGACTGCATGTATGTATATACAGATATATACTGCTTGTAAGTATATATAGATAGAGAAGTGGATAGAGAGGTGACATCTTCACTGGCTGTAAAGAGTTGGGTTATACCTGTTTTCCTTTAAAAAATATGTAGATGTTAACTTATTGTCTAAAATATTGCTGTAAAGAAGTAGAAAGTAAAAGACTAGACTTCTAATAACCCCCAACCCAATTTCTTTTACTTACTGAATACCTGAAGAATTAATTTAAAAAATATAGTCCTTAAAGTTTCAATGATGTAAAGAGGAAATGGTTCGCAAACTTCAATGTCAAAGTTTCCTGAATCATGATATTCTTTTTTGTTCTGAAAATCTAGTATTTAATCATTTATTATTTAATTATTTATTATTTTATTTAATATTTGAGCCCAGTATGTTTTTCCTTCCATTTTTAAAAATCTCTAATCTAGTGTAATAACCTATGCAATATTGGAATATATATTTTATTAGCTTCCCTCATCTTGTGTTTTAAATATGTACTCAATGGGGTTGTCTTAAAATTTCTTCCTATAAGAATAATTCAATTTCTAGTTCTTTGATGTTTCTAATTTATTTTTAAGTCCTTTAATGATAAGGTTTTGCTCAAACATGTTTCTTTAGGGAATCACTTCTTTGTAATATAATTAATATAGTTACATTAGCTCAACTTATTTCCTCTTTGAGAATACGTTTTCTTGATCATGCTCTCTTAAAGCACTTGGGGTGAATTTTCTTTTTCTTAAGTTATATTATCTTCTAGACCAAACTTTTTCTCCTTATAATGGTATGTTCTTTCTTCCTTCTTAAATTTAAGTTTTTACTTCACTATATCAATGTTACTATTATTATTAAGAGAATATTTCTGTATTGAGTATGCCATTACCCTTCATCTTTATCATGCTTGAGCAGCTATATTTTCTCTGGTATGGTATGGGTATGGTCTCAACTAATTTTGTACTACATTTGATGCATGTTTTGTGTTGTTGTTGTTGTTGTTGTTTAACTTCAGTTTGAAGATAAATATGGCTTCTTTCTATTTATTTTCCCTATCCAGAGGGTATATGGATGGGCTTACCTGAGAATTAAGACTTTTTGTGGTACCCTGTGAGTTCTGTTGCTGTTGCTGAATCGCTAAGTTGTGTCTGGCTCTTTGCAAACCCATGGACTGCAGCATGCCAGGCTTCCCAGTCCTTCACTGTCTCCTGGAGTTTGCTCAAACTCATATCCTTTGAGTAGGTGATGCCATCCAAACACCTCATCCTCTGTCACCCACTTCTCCTTCTGCCCTCAATCTTTCACAGCATCTGGGTCTTTTGCAATGAGTAGACTTCCCATCAGGTGGTCAAAGTATTGGAGCTTCTGTATTATTAAATGCTGAGTATCAACGCTCACCCCCTTGGTGAGGGAAAGGCCTCTTAACCCATTAGGAAGATATGACAGGATGGATAGCTAATAGTTGGGTTTACTCCCTGGACAATAGGGGCAGTGGCTACTTTATCTCACTATCGACTTACCAAGTTTTATTTATTTCTCCCTAACAACCATTTCCATCTGTCGCCAGTAAAACAAGGAGAGAGAGAAAAATGCAAAAGAAGTTCTGCTTGCTTCTCTGCAGTTTTGGAATATTCCTGAGAAAGTATGTTTTTGTACTCATCACTTCAGCTACAAGAAATGGGGAGAGCCCTGTGAGCCAAGCCATACTGTGTTCCTTGGTTCTGTTCCCAAACCTAGGTCCTATTTCTTACCCCATTCTTAATTGCTGCTGCTGAGGAATTGTATCCATTTTTTCCACCCTTACTTTGCAGAATTCATTTTGTAGATATTTTGGGAGAGGGATTCATTTTTTTAATCCTTTCATGAATCCTTTTATTCAAGACAACAGGCAAAATATAGATTTTTTGAAAATGGTTAACATGTTATAAAAGTGAAATGACATTAAGTAGTTGTGTTAAGAATAAACACAAAAAATATTATAGAATGGCATTCTTATATTAAGAAAATAGAGAAAAGAGAAAAAAAATATTTTAATTGAAAGATTTGGGGAAAATAGTCTTTTGTAATATTGTTTAGTCAACTTTCAATAATATCAATCCCCTTTCCTTCTGGAGAACAGGCTGCAAATGACCATATACAGAATAAATGAAAAAGAGTTATAATACAAAATCCCTGAACAAAAGCATAACATATTCATCTAATTTCTAACATATAATAGCACTCTGAGCATGTGGGGTACTGAACTAGCAAGGCCTAATGGAGAAATAAAAAGATGTAGGGGATACTGTGCGAGTTAAATTTCTACAAGGGCTGTAGCAAAATGCTTTAAGGAGAACAAAGAGCTACTATTAATATATAGATTAATGTATTTTCATCTGTAACACATTTATCTTATCAAATGATATTTGAAAAGGGAGAAATCTTAAATTATGAAATCAAAAGATATTTTAAAATATTCAACGTGGAGTAATAAAAGCATGAATTTGAACCTTATCTGTATGACTCTGTGTATTTTGTTTATGCTTTCTGAGCATCCCTTTCAGAGAGGGTGTAATGGAGATAATGATGCATATCTTACAGCAATGTGCTGAAAATGGAGTAGAGATAAATATGAAGATCTTAGATCAATGCTGGCATACACAATCAATACAGCTATCATGTAATAATAGTAAGACTGGTAGTTGGATTACTGGTAACTACAATTACTTGTATTAATATTATTCTACCATTTGAATAAAGTCAATTTTTATTTATTTTTCTGGTTCTGTTAGCAACCATTCAGTTCAGTTCAGTCACTCAGTCATGTCCGACTCTTTGAGACCCCATGAATTGCAGCATGCCAGGCCTCCCTGTCCGTTACCAACTCCCGGAGTCTACCCAAACCCATGCCCATCGAGTTGGTGATGCTATCCAGTTAGACCTTGACAAATGAACAGTATGAATTACAATACTGCAGGATTTGGGGTAGGGCTAGAGTTCAACTAATTAGAGCACTATGTTCTATATACCAAACTTTGTGGGGGATACAAATAATTTAATTATCAATAAACTTACTATTTTTTAAAAAAATTATCAGTCAAAAATTAGCTGAAGGAAGTAAAGAAATAAACTAAAATCTACTCCCCCTCTAAGTATAATTTGCCTTTTAAAAAAATCACATGTCATCCTGGATATTTCAATCCTAATGAGGATGCTCCCTTGGATTATCAAAAAATCAGAAAGTAGAACTAAGTAACACTCAATTTTTGCATGTTTACAAAGATATAATCTATTTTCAAAATTATAAACTAGATAAATTCAAAACAGCATATATCACTGAGTTAGTAACCATGCTTTTCAAACTCATTATATGGTAATATGAAGGAAAACCATGTATTTTGAAACTCAGGATACAGGCAAAATTGTGAAAGAAGTTTTTCTTGCTTTAACCTCTTCCCTTCTAATTTTGGCCAATTCCACTATTTTCTATTCCTTTTTAGTTCCTCAGTATTTAACAACCATGTATTCCAATGAGCTGTCCCTCGCCTGCCCTTCCTAACTCTCTCTAGTTAAGATTCTTATACTATCTGTTTTATTTTCTCTCAATTTCAAAACTTGCAAGTTGGATAGGTAATTCTCCCAGGGCCTTGCTCTTAGTTTTCAAGATAATAGCTAGTTAATTAAACAATTTATGACCTATTTTATTTATTATCCAACTTCATCTCACTTCCCTGTAAGCTCTATGATGTTAGGAAACTGGTCTCATTTTTAGGACCTAAATGACACCACTATGTTTGGTAATTTCACATTTATGATTTCTTTTTATTCTTACATTAAACCCTGAGATAAGTTGTTTTTATCATTCCTGACTGTTACATACTGAGAAAATGAATACTCAGAAATTTTATATATATATATACATATATATATATATATACACACACACACACACACACACACATATATATCAAGATCACAGAGATACTAAATGACATAGCTATGAACTTAATATAAGGTTGTCTGATTCAAAACTTCATAGATTTGCTATTGCAATATGGTCGTAACTCTGTGTTCAAAGGATGATACATGAATGATTTTGAGCTACATGACAGACAATTCAGAATGTTATTACATGATATTTTTTCCATCTTACTGATGGACAATCACTTCTTCAACAATAGTCTAGCCAGTGTATCAGTTAGTCAGTCAGTTCAGTTGCTCAGTCATGTCCGACTCTTTGCGACGCAGCACGCCAGGCCTCCCTGTCCATCACCAACTCATGGATTTTACTCAAACCCATGTCCATCAAGTCGGTGATGCCATCCAGCCGTCTCATCCTCTGTTGTCCCCTTTTCCTCCTGCCCCCAATCCCTCCCAGCATCAGGGTCTTTTCCAACGAGTCAACTCTTTGCATGAGGTGGCCAAAGTATTGGAGTTTCAGCTTCAACATCAGTCCTTCCAATGAACACCCAGGACTGATCTCCTTTAGGATGGACTGGTTGGATCTCCTTGCAGTCCAAGGGACTCTCAAGAGTCTTCTCCAACACCATAGTTCAAAAGCATCAATTTTTCGGCACTCAGCTTTCTTCACAGTCCAACTCTCACATCCATACATGACCACTGGAAAAACCATAGCCAGTGTATACCCAGATATAAATATTAAATTTCTTATATACTGATCAGAAATTCACTATGCTTATTTTGTTTTATTTTGCTTGTCTTATTTTTGTTTCTGCTTTTTCTATTTTTAATATCATTTCTTTCCATTTCTCCAAATAATATATATTTTCTACTAATATGTTCTTATGAGAAAAGAAGTACTTTATATTCACTCATTAAAATATTATTATGCTAGAAATACTGGCACTCCAAATCTTTTAAACTAGAATTAATGAATGTGATGTGGAATAACATTTAAATTTTCAAAATGTTTTGCATATTGATTAATACATGCCAGAAAAACAGAATTGCTTTGGCTGGAAAAGTAAAATCATAGATATTTTGGACATTCCCCAAAATAAAAGCCTCACTGCCTTTATCATGGGCAGAATAAAACCTGATCACATTTACTTCAGAAAGGAGAATTTTCTCACTTGAGAAATTATCATTTTTAAACCATAGCTTTTTTCCCCCTTCAATTCTAAAATCTTAATCATTCCATTTTTTTATCAACTGTTTCTGAAATGGATACCCAAAGGATTCTATACATAATAAACAGTTTTCATGTTTACAGAGGCAGCAGTAGATTATGGTGTATGATATAATATTACTTTATTTCTTTTTGCCACATATTTGCTATCATTTTAATAGCATTTTGTCTTTGGCATTAATCTTGCAAAATACCCAGGAAGATTTGGGGATTTCATTTGTTTGGTTGGTTTGGTCCAGTTTTCTCTTTGCCAGGAAACCATTCACTTTTTTACACTTCTCCTAAAAATCCACTCAAAAAGTATTTATTATGTGTACACATTTCCTGTATTATTCTCCTTATTAAGGTAAAATTTATACACAATGAAAGGTATAAATTCTAGGTGTTCAATGAGTTTTAATGAATATATTTACCCCTATAACTTTCAATCAAAATATAGGACTCATGAAATTTCCTGCATTCTGCATTCCAGATGATCCCCATGCCACATAGGAAGTTACTATTCTGTTTTCAATCACTGTAAATTAGTTTTACCTGTTTTTCACTTTTACACTTAAATGGAATAATGGAGAACTCAATACTGTGTCTAACTCCTTTCATTCAACATACTATGTTTGCAATTCATCCATGTTGTGTATATCACAGTCTGTTTTTTATTGCTGAGTAAGTATTGTCCTATTTGTGAACATTTGATTGTTTCCAGTGTGAGCATGTAGGAAATTAGAATAAACCACAATAAAACGTGAGGCTTTCCTGGTGGCTCAGTCGTAAAGAATCCACCTGCAACACAGGAGCTGCAGGAGGCATGGGTTTGATCCCTGGGTGGGGATGAACCCCTGGTAGAGGGGATGGTGACCCACTCCAGTATTCTTGCCTGGAGAATCCTGTGGAAAGAGGAGCCTGATGGGCTACACTCCATTGAGTTGCAAAGAGTCAGACATGACTGAAGCAACTTGAGCACACATGCATGAGTCCTAAAATATATCACTTTGGCATAAGTATTATTTTGAGCTGGAAGCAAATGAGAATCAACAAATATATAATGAAACCTTCCCAGAGCTTCCCTTACTTCACTAACAGCAGAAACTTCTGAGAAATCAGGACTGCCATAAATCCCCTCTCCTGAGGAAGCTTTATGCTTATGAAGAGGATGGAAAGTCAATGCCTGCTGACATGGACTTGCACAAATAAACCTTACTTCAGTAGTTTACCTCACAGTTTGCCACCATTGGAAGTCCAAAACCCCTCTTCCTTTGTCTTGTCATTTCACTACAAATTTATTGCTCTTTGTTAAGATGGTATGGGCTTCCTGGTGGCTCAGAGTAAAGGATCCGCCTGCAAGGCAGAAGCTGCAGAAGATACCGGTTCCACCCCTGGGTTGGGAAGATACCCTGGAGGAGGAAATGGCAACCCACTCAAATATTCTTGCCTGGAGAATTCCAAGGACAGAGGGGCCTGGCAAGCTACGTCCCATGGGGTCGAACTGAAGCTACTTAGCATCAGATGTAAGTAAGCACCAAGTTCAAACCATACTTTCAAGCTAATCATCACTGAGCTAGCTCCCACATATCTGTTCCACACTCATTGATAAACTTTGTTCTCTTTTGTCTCTATTAGTCTAATTTGCAGGGTACCAGGCAAAGAACCCAGAAGGATAGAGGAATAAAAATTAAATATTTCCTCACACACAGATTATTTTGTTTAAAGTTGTTATAAATAATTTTATATGAATGTTTGGGGGCACATATGTATTTTTCCTGGTAAATACTACATTGTGACTCAAAGTCTAGGCATATGTTTATCTTGAGAAAATTCCAATTAAATGTTGAAAGTGATTTGTCTATTTTATACTCCCATCAGCAATATATGTGTTCCAGTTGTTCATCACCAGCTTTTATGTTTGTGAGTCTTTTGAATTTGAGCCATTCTAATTGGTGTGAGAAACTGTCTCATGGTTGAGAGTAAACGGCATTTCCTTGATGACTATTGAACTCATTTTCATGAACTTACTACAATTTGTATACTTTCTTTTGCAAAGTTTCTTATATATTTATTTGGGATTGTTTGACACTTTATCATATATCTAGAAAAGTCCTTTTTATATTCTGGTTACAAATATATTGTTGTTCAGTCAATAACTCGTCTGTGACTCTTTGCAACCCCATGGACTGCAGTATGCCAGACTTCTTTGTCCTTCACTATCCCCCAGGGTCTGCTCAAATTCATGTCCATTGAGTTGGTGATGCTATTTAACCATCTCATCCTCTGCCACCATCTACTCCTTTTACCTTTAATCTTAATGAGCATCAAGGTCTTCTCCACTGAGTCAGCTGTTCACATCAGATGGCCAAATTACTAGAGCTTCAGCTTTAGCATCAGTCCTTCCAATGAATATTTGGGTTGATTTCCTTTAGGAATGACTGCTTTGATCTCCTTGCTCTCCAAAGGACTCTCATGAGTCTTCTCTAGCACCACATTTTGAAAGCATCAATTCTTTGGCATTCAGCCTTCTTTATGGTCCAACTCTCACATCAGTACATGAGTACTGGAAAAATCATAGCCTTTTGGATGAGGGAACTTGGTTGGTGAAGTAAGGTCTCTGCTTTTTAATACACTGCCTAGGTTTGTTGTAACTTTCCTTCCAAGAAGCAAACGTCTTTTAATTTCATGGCTACAGTCACCATCCACAGTGATTTTCAAACCTAAGCCTAAGAAATAAAATCTGTCATTGCTTCCACTTTTTACCCTTCTACTTCCCATGAAGTCATGGGACTAGATGCCATGATCTTAGATTTTGAATGTTGGGTTTTAAGCCAGCTTTTTCACTCTCCTCTTTGACTCTCATCAATGTAATACACCACATTAACAAAGTGAAAGATAAAAACCATATGATTATCTCAATAGATGCAGAGAAAGCCTTTGACAAAATTCAACACTCATTTATGATTAAAACTCTCCAAAAAGCAGGAATAGAAGGAACATACCTCAACATAATAAAAGCTATATATGACAAACCCACAGCAAGCATCACCCTCAATGGTGAAAAATTGAAGGCATTTCCCCTGAAATCAGGAACAAGACAAGGGTGCCCACTCTCACCACTACTATTCAACATAGTGTTGGAAGTTCTGGCCACAGCAATCAGAGCAGAAAAAGAAGTAAAAGGAATCCAGATAGGAAAAGAAGAAGTAAAACTCTCACTGTTTGCAGATGACATGATCCTCTACATAGAAAACCCTAAAGACTCTACCAGAAAATTACTAGAGCTAATCAATGAATATAGTAAAGTTGCAGGATATAAAATTAACACACAGAAATCCCTTGCATTCCTATATACTAACAATGAAAAAACAGACAGAGAAATTAAGGAAACAATACCATTCACCATTGCAACAAAAAGAATAAAATACTTAGGAGTATATCTACCTAAAGAAACAAAGGACCTATACATAGAAAACTATAAAACACTGATGAAAGAAATCAAAGAGGACACAAACAGATGGAGAAACATACCGTGTTCATGGATTGGAAGAAATAATATTGTCAAAATGGCTATTCTACCCAAAGCAGTCTATAGATTCAATGCAATCCCTATCAAGCTACCAACGGTATTTTTCACAGAACTAGACCAAAGAATTTCACAATTTGTATGGAAATACAAAAAACCTCGAATAGCCAAAGTAATCTTGAGAAAGAAGAATGGAACTGGAGGAATCAACCTGCCTGACTTCAGACTCTACTACAAAGCCACAGTCATCAAGACAGTATGGTACTGGCACAAAGACAGAAATATAGATCAATGGAACAGAATAGAAAGCCCAGAGATAAATCCATGAACCTATGGACACCTTATCTTTGACAAAGGAGGCAAGGATATACAATGGAAAAAAGACAACCTCTTTAACAAGTGGTGCTGGGAAAGCTGGTCAACCACTTGTAAAAGAATGAAACTAGAACACTTTCTAACACCATACACAAAAATAAACTCAAAATGGATGAAAGATCTAAATGTAAGACCAGAAACTATAAAACTCCTAGAGGAGAACATAGGCAAAACACTCTCCGACATAAATCACAGCAAGATCCTCTATGACCCACCTCCCAGAATATTGGAAATAAAAGCAAAACTAAACAAATGGGACCTAATGAAACTTAAAAGCTTTTGCACTACAAAGGAAACTATAAGTAAGGTGAAAAGACAGCCCTCAGATAGGGAGAAAATAATAGCAAATGAAGAAACAGACAAAGGATTAATCTCAAAAATATACAAGCAACTCCTGCAGCTCAATTCCAGAAAAATAAATGACCCAATCAAAAAATGGGCCAAAGAACTAAACAGACATTTCTCCAAAGAAGACATACAGATGGCTAACAAACACATGAAAAGATGCTCAACATCACTCATTATTAGAGAAATGCAAATCAAAACCACAATGAGGTACCATTACACGCCAGTCAGGATGGCTGCTATCCAAAAGTCTACAAGCAATAAATGCTGGAGAGGGTGTGGAGAAAAGGGAACCCTCTTACACTGTTGGTGGGAATGCAAACTAGTACAGCCGCTATGGAAAACAGTGTGGAGATTTCTTAAAAAACTGGAAATAGAACTGCCATATGACCCAGCAATCCCACTTCTGGGCATACACACTGAGGAAACCAGATCTGAAAGAGACACGTGCACCCCAATGTTCATCGCAGCACTGTTTATAATAGCCAGGACATGGAAGCAACCTAGATGCCCATCAGCAGATGAATGGATAAGGAAGCTGTGGTACATATACACCATGGAGTATTACTCAGCCATTAAAAAGAATTCATTTGAACCAGTCCTAATGAGATGGATGAAGCTGGAGCCCATTATACAGAGTGAAGTAAGCCAGAAAGATAAAGAACATTACAGCATACTGACACATGTATATGGAATTTAGAAAGGTAATAACGATAACCCTATATGCAGAACAGAAAAAGAGACACAGAAATAAAGAACAGACTTTTGAACTTTGTGGGAGAATGTGAGGGTGGGATATTTCAAAAGAACAGCATGTATACTATCTATGGTGAAACAGATCACCAGCCCAGGTGGGATGCACGAGACAAGTGCTCCGGCCTGGTGCACTGGGAAGACCCAGAGGAATCGGGTGGAGAGGGAGGTGGGAGGGGGGATCGGGATTGGGAATACATGTAAATCCATGGCTGATTCATATCAATGTATGACAAACCCACTGGAAAAAAAAATAATAAAAAAAAAAAGAGTTCTTTAGCTCCTCATCACTTCCTGCCATTAGAGTGGCATTATCTGTATATCTGAGGTTGTTGATATCTCTTCTGGCAATATTGATCTAGCCTGTGATTCTTATGGTCTGGCATTTCACATGATGTATCCTGCATACAAGTGAAATAAGTAGGGTGACTATATACAGCTTTGTCACACTCCTTTCCCAATTTTGAACCAATCAGTTGTTCATGTAAGCTTCTAACTGTTCCTTCTTGACCTGCATACAGGTTTCTCAAGAGAAAGGTAAGATGGTCTGGTATTCCCATCTCTTTAATAAATTTCCACAGTTTGCTCTGATCTACAGGGTCAAAGCCTTTAACATAGTCAATGAAGCAGAAGCAAATGCTTTCTGGAATCCCCTTGCTTTCTCTATGATTCAACAAATGTTGGCAATTTGATCTCTGGTTCTTCTGCCTTTTGTAAACCCAGCTTGTACATCTGGAAGTTCTTTGGTTCATGTACTGCTGAGGTCTATCTTGAAGGATTTTGAGCATAAACTTACTAGCATATGAAATGAACATAATTGCCTGTAGTGTGAACATTCGTTGGCATTGCCCATCTTTGGGATTGGAATGAAAACTGATCTCTTCCACTTGTGTAGCCACTGCTGAGTTTCCCAAATTTGCTGACACATTGAGTGCAGCACTTTAGTAACATCATCTTTTAAGATTTGAAATAGCTCAGATGGAATTCCATCACCTCCACTAGCTTTGTTTATAGTAATGCTTCCTAAGGTCCACTCGACTTCACATTCCAGGATGTCTGGCTCTAGGTGAGTGACTACACCATCATGGTTATCTGGGTCATTAAGACTTTTTTGCACAATTCTGTGTATTCTTCCCAAATTTTCTTAATCTCATGCTTCTGTTAGGTCCTTGCCATTTCTGTCCTTTACTGTGCCCATTCTTGCATGAAATATTCCCTTGATATCTCCAATTTTCTTGAGGAGCTCTTTAGTCTTTCCCATTCTATTGTTTTCCTCTACTTCTGTGCATTGCTTATTGAAAACATGCCTTCTAATCTCTCCTTGCTCTTCTCAAGAACCCTGAATTCATTTGGGAATATCTTTCCCTCTCTCACTTGCTTTTTGCTGTGCTTTCCCCCCCAGCTATTTGTAAAGCCTCTTCAGACAACCACTTTGCTCTCTTGCATTTCTTTTTTTTTTTTTTTAAGGATCGTTTTGGTCACTGACTCCTCTACAATGTTATGAACTTTTGTCCATGGTTCTTCAGGCACTCTGTCTACCAGATCTAATGCCTTGAATCTATTTGTCACTGCCACTGATAAACCATAAGGGATTTGATTTAGGTCATATCTAAATGGCCTAGTGGTTTCCCCTACTTTAATTTAAGCCTGAATTTTGCAATTAGGAGCTCATGATCTGAGCCACAGTCAGCTCCAAGTCTTGTTTTTGCTTACTATATAGAGCTTCTCCATCTTTGGCTGCAAAGAATATAATCAATCTGATTTTGCTATTGACCATTTGGTGATGTCTATGTGTAGAGTGGTCTCTTGTGTTGTTGGAAAAGGGTGTTTGCTATGACCAGTGTGTTTTTGACAAAACTCTGTGAGCCACTGCCCTGCTTCATTTTGTACTCCAAGGCTTATCACTTATCTAGAAATATTCTTTTTATACTCTAGTTATAAATGTATATATTTGGTTTTCCATATATATGTAAATATATAAATATACACATACATATGTGCATGCATGATCAGTAGCTCAGTCATGTCCAACTCTTTGTAACCCTATGGACACATGACCTGCCAGGCTCCTCTGTTCATGGGATCTCCCAAACAGGAATACTGGCATAGGTTGTCATTTCCATCTCCAGGGAATCTTCCCTACCCAGGAATCAAACCCGGGTCTCCTATGACTCCTGTACTGGTAGATATATTCTCTACCACTGAGCCACCTGGGAGATCCTACATGTGTGTGTGTGTGTGTGTGTGTGTGTGTTGTGTTGTACTTAGTCACTCAGGAGTGTTTGATTATTTATGACCTCATTGACTGCAGTCTGCCAGGCACCTCTGTTCATGAGGATTCTCCAAACAATAATAATGGAGTGGGTTGCTATGCCCTCCTCCAGGCAATCTTCCCAACTGAGGGATCAAATGCAGGTCTCCCACAGTAGGTGGATTCTTTACCAGCTGAGATACAAGGGAACCCACCTTAAATATATATATGTATATATATATACATATATATATAAATTTATCCAAGTCTGTCTCCTCCCTTTTCAGTATTAACAAAGTATTTGATTAATATTCAGTTCAGTTGCTCAGTCATGTCTGACTCTCTGAGACCCCATGAAGCACACCACGCCAGGCCTCCCTGTCCATGACCAACTCACGGATTTTACTTAAACTCGTGTCCATTGAGTCAGTTGATGCCATCCAAACATCTCATACTCTGTCGTCTACTTCTCCTCCTGCCCTCAATCTTTCCCAGCATCAGGGTCTTTTCAAATGAGTCAGCTCTTCACATCAGGTGGCCAAAGTATTGGAGTTTCAACTTCAACATCAGTCTTACCAATGAACACCCAGGACTGATCTCCTTTAGGATGGACTGGTTGGATCTCCTTGTAGTCCAAGGGACTCTCAAGAGTCTTCTCCAACAACACAGTTCAAAAGCATCAATTCTTCAGTGCTCAGGTTTCTTTATAGTCCAACTCTCACATCCATTACATGACTACTGGAAAAATCATAGCCTTGACTAGACAGACCTTTGTTGACAAAGTAATGTCTCTGCTTTTTAATATGCTGTCTAGATTGGTCATAACTTTCCTTCCAAGGAGTAAGCGTATTTTAATTTCATGGCTGCAATCACCATCTGCAGTGATTTTGGAGTCAAAAAAATAAAATAAAATAAAATAAAGTCAGCCACTGCTTCCCCATCTATTTGCCATAAAGTGATGGGACCAGATACCATGATCTTAGTTTTATGAGTGTTGAGTTTTAAGCCAACATTTTCATTCTCCTCTTTCACTTTCATCAAGAAGCTCTTTAGTTCTTCTTCACTTTCTGCCATAAGGGTGGTGTCATCTGCATATCTGAGGTTATTGATATTTCTCCCGGCAATCTTGATTCCAGCTTGTGCTTCTTCCAGCCCAGCGTTTCTCATGACGCACTCTGCATATAAGTTAAATACGCAGGGTGACAATACACAGCCTTAATGTACTCCTTTTCCTATTTGGAACCAGTTTGTTGTTCCATGTCCAGTTCTAACTGTTGCTTCCTGACCTGCATACAGGTATCTCAAGAGGCAGGTCAGGTGGTCTTGTATTCCCATCTCCTTCAGAATTTTCCAGTATATTGTGATCCACACAGTCAAAGGTTTTGGCATAGGTCAATAAAGCAGAAATAGATGTTTTTCTGGAACTCTCTTGCTTTTTCGATGATCAAGAGGATGTTGGCAATTTGATCTCTGGTTCCTCTGCCTTTTCTAAAATCAGCTTGAATTTCTGGAAGTTCACAGTTCACATATTATTGAAATCTGGCTTGGAGAATTTTGAGCATCACTTTACTAGCGTGTGAGATGAGTGCAATTGTGTGGTAGTTTGGACATTGTTTGGCATTGCGTTTCTTTGGAATTGGAATGAAAACTGACCTTTTCCAGTACTGTGGCCACTGCTGGGTTTTCCAAATTTGCTGGCATATTGTGTGTAGCACTTTCACAGCATCATCTTTTAGGATTTGAAATAGCTCAACTGGAATTCCATCACTTCCACTAACTTTGTTCATAGTGATGCTTCCTAAGGCCCACTTGACTTCACATTCCAGGACGTCTGGCTCTAGTGAGTGATCACACCATCGTGATTATTTGGATCATGAACATCTGTTTTTGTCCAGTTCTTCTGTGTATTCTTGTCACCTCTTATTAGTATCTTCTGCTTCTGTTAGGTCCCTACCATTTCAGTCCTTTATTGAGCCCATCTTTGCATGAAATGTTCCCTTGGTATCTCTAATTTTCTAGAAGATATCTCTAGTCTTTACCATTCTATTGCTTTTCTCTATTTCTTGGCATTGATCACTGAGGAAGGCTTTGTTATCTCTCCTTGCTATTCTTTGGAACGCTGCATTCAAATGGGTATATCTTTCCTTTTCTCCTTTGCTTTTCACTTCTCTTCTTTTCACAGCTATTTGTGTGGCCTCCTCAGACAGCCATTTGCTTTTTTGCATTCCTTTTTCTTGGGGATGGTCTTGATCCCTGTCTCCTGTACAATGTCACGAACCTCCATCCATAGTTCATCAGGCTCTCTATCAGATCTAGTCCCTTAAATCTATTTCTTACTTCCACTGTATAATCACAAGGGATTTGATTTAGATCATATCTGAATGGTCTAGTGGTTTCCCCCACTTTCTTCAATTTAAGTCTTTATTTGGCAATAAGGAGTTCATGATCTGAACAGTCAGCTCCGGGTCTTATTTTTGCTGACTGTGTAGAGCTTCTCCATCTTCAGCTGCAAAGAATATAATCCATCTGATTTTGGTGTTGACCTTCTGGTGATGTCCAGGTAGAGAGTCTTCTCTTGTGCTGTTGGAAGAGGGTGTTTGCAATGACCAGTGTGTTCTCTTCGCAAAACTCTATTACCCTTTGCTCTGCTTCATTCTGTACTCCAAGGCAAAATTGCCTGTTATTCCAGGTGTTTCTTGACTTCCTACTTTTGCATTCCAGTCCCCTATAATGAAAAAGATATCTTTTTTGGGTGTTAGTTCTAAAATGTCTTGTAGGTCTTCATAGAACTGTTCAACTTCAGCTTCTTCAGTGTTACTGGTCAGGGCAAAGACTTGAATTACCATGATATTGAATGGTTTGCCTTGGAAACGAACAGAGATCTTTCTGATCTCCAGTAGCCTGGGTAATATTAATAGAATTTTAAATTTTAATGGAGCTCAGGTTACCAACTTTTTATGTTCTCTAATACATCTTTACCCAACCCAAGTTCATGAAGGCATTTGCATATGTTTTCTTTTAGAAGCTTTATAGTTTTAGCTTTTAAATTCACATACCCTTTTGTTGCAGCACTAGTTACTGAAACTCTTCTTTCTCTGTTGAATTACCTTGGTTTCTTATCTTTGTAGAGAATTTTTGGTCTGATCCATTGATCTTTCTATTCATAAATATGACTGTACTAGTCTGATTACTATTGCTTCATACTTAGATTTGAATTTAAACAGTTAATATCTTTCTTCTTTCTCTTTTTTTTTTAAGTCTGTTTTTGCTATTCAAGTTCCTTTATATTTCCATATAAATTTTAGAAACAACTTTCAAAACCATGTTAGAATTTTGATTCAAATTGCATTGAATCTACAAATCAATTTGGGGATAAACAAATCTTCAAAAATTGATTTTTCTAACTCATAATGTGATACATATATTAATTAGTTACAGCTTTAATTTCACTTCAGCATTCTTTTGTAGTTTTAAATGTATAAGTCTTGTACTTAAATTTATAACTGAGTACTTTATGGTTTTCAGTTCAGTTCAGTTCAGTCACTCAGTCGTGTCCAACTCTGCCACTTTGTAAAATTTCAAGTTCTAATTATTTGCTGGTAGCATACATAAACACAAATGACTTTCATATCTTGACCTTCAGTCTTCTGACTTGCTAAATTTAAGCATGTTTTAGAAATTTTTTTATATACTCAGGATTTTTCACATAAGAAATCATATTGCCTGTGAATAAAAACTATTTTACTATCCTCTGTCCAATATGTATTTCTTTTACAATTTTTATTGCTTTCATTTGCTGGTTGTGACCTCTAGAACAATGATAAATACAACTAGTGAAAGAGGACACATTCATCTTTACCCCAGTCTTGGAAAAAAGAATTCAGAAATTTATTATTGAATGTGATGTCAGCTGCATAATTTTGTAGATGTTCTTTATCAGGTTGAGAAAGTTGTCTTCCACCTTCAGTCTTTCCCAGCATTAGGGTCTTTTCAAATGAGTCAGTTCTTTGCATCAGGTGGCCAAAGTCTTGGAGCTTCAGCTTCAGCCTCAGTCCTTCCAATGAATATTCAGGGTTGATTTCCTTTAGAATTGACTGGTTTGATCTCCCTACTATCCAAGGGACTCTCAAGAGTCTTCTCCAGAACCACAGTTCAAAGGCATCAGTTCTTCGGTACTCAGCCTTTTATATTGTCCAGCTCTCTCATCCGTGAATGACTACTGAAAAAACTGTACCTTTGACTAGACGGACCTTTGTTGGTAAGTAATGTCTCTGCTTTTCAACACTCTGTCTAGATTTTTCATAGCTTTTCTTCCAAGGAGCAAGTGTCTTTTAATTTCATGGTTGCAGTCACCATCCACAGTGATTTTGGAGCTGAAGACAATAAAGTCTGTCACTGTTTCCATTGCTTTTCCATCTATTTGCCATGAACTAATGGGACCAGATGTCATGATTTTCATGTTTTGAATGTTGAGTTTTAAGCCAGCTTTTTCATTCTCCTCTTTTATTTTCATCAAGAGACTCTTTATCCTCTCCGCTTTCTGCCATTAGGGTGGTGTCATCTGCATATCTGGGGTTATTGACATTTCTTTCCACAATCTTGATTCCACCTGTGCTTCATCCAGCCTGACATTTTTCATGATGTACTCTATGTAGAAGTTAAGTAAGCAGGGTGACAATATACATCCTTGACATACTCATTTCCCAATTTTGAACCAATCAATTGCTCCATGTCTGGTTTTGGTCTGGTATACCCATCTCTTTAAGAATTTTCCACAATTTGTTGTGATCCACCCAGTCAAAGGCTTTAGCATAGTCAGTGAAGCAGAAGCAGATGTTTTTCTGGAACTCTCTAGCTTTTTCTATGGTCCAATGGATGCTGACAATTTGATCTATTGTTCCTCTGCCTTTTCTAATTTCAGCTTGTATATCTGGAAGTTCTCAGTTCACATACTGTTGAAGCCTAGCTTGAAGGATTTTGAGCCTTACTTTGCTAGCTTGTGAAGTGAGTGCAGTTGTGCAATAGTCTGGACATTCATTGGCATTGCCCTTCTTTGGGATTGGAATGAAAACTGACATTTTCCAATCCTGTGGCCACTGCTGAGTTTTCCAAATTTGCTGGCATATTGAGTGCAGAACCTTAATAGTATAGTTAAGTCCTCCTCTTTTAGGGAGGACTATATTACTAATTTTTGACCAATGGACTGGGAGGAGAAGTCACCTGTGTCATTTTCAAGCCAAAGCATCAAGGAGCTTATGCATGACCTTCTAGCTCATTTACTCCTCCCCTACAAATGATGAACATGGAGTTCTCAAGCTCTAGAGGGTACAGTTATAAGATAATGGTGTTGTTCTTAGCCTGCTTTCCAAAAACCTGTGTAGAGTAACACCTCAGCCCCCCAGATGGCTCACATTATGTATGTACCATCAACAGAAAACACTTTATTTGATGAAGTCACTCTAGCTTTAATATTGTTGATTACTAAAGCATAGGACTGCCTATTCTGACTAATATTATTATGGAACTTGGGTATATAACATCCATGTATATGGTGAGTGCAACCATGAAATTAAAAGACATTTGCTCCTTGGAAGAAAAGCTATGACCAACCTAGACAGCACATTAAAAAGCAGAAACATTACTTTGCCAGCAAAGGTCCATCTAGTGAAAGCTATGGTTTTTCTAGGAGTCATGAATGGATGTGAGAGTTGGACTATAAAGAAAGCTGAGTGCCAAAGAATTGATGTTTTTGAACTGTGGTGTTTGAAAAGACTCCTGAGAGTCCCTCAGACTGCAAGGAGATCCAACCAGTCAATCCTAAAGGAAATCAGTCCTGAATATTCATTGGAAGGACTGATGTTGAAGCTGAAACTCCAATACTTTGGCTACCTGATGCAAAGAACTGACTCATTGGAAAAGACCCTGATGCTGGGAAAGACTGAAGGCAGGAGGAGAAGGGGATGACAGAGGATGCGATGGTTGGATGGCCTCACCGACTTGATGGACATGAGTCTGAGCAAGCTTTGGAAGTTTGTGATGGACAGAACAGCCTGGTGTGCTGCAGTCCATGAGGCTGCAATGAGTCAGACATGACTGAACTGAACTGATCACAAATGAAATTAAAATAATTGATCTTTACATAGATTAGTGGAGGATTTTTATAACACACAATTCAGAGATGCACACTGCATAAACATCAATAGCAGCAATGAGATCAAAGCATAATGATAGAAATAAAATAGTCATATTTAATTGCTAACAATTGTGAAAGTTTATAGATCTCACATTTGATGCAGCAATAAGCTATCTCCAAAAAAGAATTTTATTTATTATTTTATTCAGCATATATTTATCAGCTACTGACTATATTATAGACTATTTGATTAACAAAATAAGTGTTCTCATGGCATAATTTGTGATATAAATATTAATACCTTGGTATTTCAGTGGAGCTCAGTAATCATGTATAGGGACAATATAAGCACAAAAAATTCACCCATAACTGATTTCACTGTTTTCTCCCCCACCATATTTATTTTTTTTAATTTTTTTTATTTTTTTATTATTTTTATTTTTTTTTTCCAGTGGGTTTTGTCATACATTGATATGAATCAGCCATGGATTTACATGTATTCCCAATCCCGATCCCCCCTCCCACCTCCCTCTCCACCCGATTCCTCTGGGTCTTCCCAGTGCACCAGGCCGGAGCACTTGTCTCGTGCATCCCACCTGGGCTGGTGATCTGTTTCACCATAGATAGCATACATGCTGTTCTTTTGAAATATCCCACCATATTTAAAGCTTTCATGGTTTTATTCCCTAAAGCCTTTCGATAAACAATAGTCTTAAGGCCCAGTGAACTTACCAAAGGATAAAGGGAAACAACAATTAGGAGTACTTCACTGTGTAATTGCTTCTTTAAAAAGACAAGGATTGACTGAAAATTATAAACCTGCATTAAAATGACCTGCTGGGCTTTCCTGTTTGGCTCAGTGGTAAAGAATCTGCCTGCCGGTGTGAGAGAATGGGTCCAGGAAGATGCCATGCAGCAACTAAGCCCTTGTGCCATAACTACCGAGCATGTGCTCTAGGACCCATGAAGTGCAACTACTGAGCCCACATGCCACAACTCCTGGATCCATGTGCCCTAGAGCACATGCAGGGCTCGCGTTTTTCCACATCAAGACAAGCCACCTCAGCAATGAGAAGCCTACATGCCACAACTAGAGAGTAGCCCCTATCTGCTGCTACAGGAGAAAAGCCAGTGCAGCAATGAAGACCCAGCATAGCCAAAAATAATTAAATAAAATGATCAATGCATGCGTGCTTAGTCACTTCCGTCCTGTCCAATTCTTTGTGACCCTATGGACTGTAGCCCACCTGTCCCTGGGACAGCTCCTCTGTCCACAGGATTCTCTGGGCAAAAATACTGGAGTGGATGCTATGCCCTCCTCCAGTGGATCTTCTTGAGTCAGGGATCGAACTGGTGTCTCCTGTGTCTCCCTCATTACAGGCAGATTCTTTACCACTGAGCCACTGGGGAAATCTCAAAGTTTCAATACCTATTTTTAAAAATGACCTGCTATTCAGAGGCAAACATTGTAGCCATTGGGAAAATATTTTTAAAAAATTAGGTATATAAACTTCCACAAATTTTTCCTTCTTTATTGACTCACATGAATTAAGCTACTTCACCAGTTCCCTGGGGAGAAGATAAACATCTCTAGTTAATAACCAACTTGTGTCAGTGTCTGGTTGTAGTTCTAGTTCTGTTAGTGGATAAAGGAAGGCGCAAAGGTAACGATGACCCTTGCTTTGTTATTGTTCTGAATTCATTTTACCCTTAATATAGTTTAATGGTAAACAAGATCACCTGGGCCTGCCACTATGCTAGATAAAGAATAGGGCTCAAAATATGGCAAATGTAAGGTTGCTAAAGCTTCCAAACACTCTTGCTTCCAGTTTTCAAATTATAGACATCGATTCTGCTTGTGATTTTGTTAGTTGCCTGGGTAGAGATACTCTGCATATATATGAAATCTATATTGCGCCTGTCTATCTGTGAGCTGTCAAATGATGTCAAACTTGCTAATTCATGGACTATTTATCTTGATGTTTACATGCCAACAAAATGATGGCTGTTTAATTTTACTACAAATGAGTTTTGCCAGCCAATTGTATGGCAGATGTTATTTACTCCCAGAACAACTGTCAAAAGACCAAAGCAGCATATCTAACAAATCAAAATGTACTGTATTGAGTTTCATTTCACAGGCAGCACCCTTTATCATCTAGCCACAGGGTTTGCATTATGATGGGATGGGTAGCATCACTGAGTATAATAGTCAGAAATCTGCTTGTCAAAGTAAGTGGGATTAAAAGAGATGTAACTGAGTATACCCTACCTGGAATGGAAACAGGGAACTGCTAATAAACATGTATAAAATCCTTCTAAATTTGTGTATTAGAGCTAAATGTTATGTATTAGAACATTCACCAAGTAATTCCATGATGGCAGATGGGAAGAGGAAACACCCATCTTCTCTATTCATATGGTAACTGAACTGTAGTCAATGAAACATATTTTTCCCACCAAATTTATGATGCTATAAAGGTAAGGAAAATGCTAAAGGCATCTAGATAAAGGCTGGATGATACTACAACTTGAATTTAGGAGGTATGCTACAATAAACTTGTTCTACATATTGTTTAAACTTCTCTAAGCTTGTGGGAGCATTTAATTATGCCTAACACTTGCTTCAAATAAAACTTGACAGAGAGCTCTGCCGTGGCCCTCTTTTATGTAGTATGCTGGTATCATGCCAAGGTTTTTAATAAAGAGAGAAAATAAGAACTCTTAAAAGTTTAAAGCCCAATAATCTAGGAACTAAAATCTGAATAAGTAAAAAATAAACTTTCTATAATTAAATGATTCAGTGGCAGATAAAATGGAAGCAGAACCCAAGAAGTAACTCTTACCAATTTAATTTTGCACACTTCAACAAATTGGGATGATGTCTCTTTGCTTAGCACAGAAGTATTGAGGCAAAAATGGGCCCTCATTTCTCTCAGCCAGAGTTAATTCCACTGAAAAAGGTCAACGACTTGCCTTTCTTACTGGAGGCAGTGCAAAAGGTCTTTCTTTAGGACCATTGTCCATAGCTCATTTCTATATAGCATACTTGTTTTATGAAGAAAGAAGTGATTTATAGACCACTGGTGTATTTTCATATATCTAACCTATCATATCTCTAGTTTCTGCTCAGTTTTCCTAACTTTAGAAACAGACAAAATAAAAGCCTTATTTAGCCAGAAGACATAGGTAGCCTACGATTCTTGTCTGTGCTGGTATTTCTTGCAAGGTTCCTCATGTCTCAGACACAGGCATCTGCCGACTTAGAAAAACAGTCTGGCAGGAAAATGGAACATCTAATACTAGAGATGAGGAAAGCTGTCAGATTTTCAGGCATTTATTTTTAAATTCCAAATCAAAATGATGAAAATGTATTCCAGTCAAACTCTTACCTTGGCATCCTTATCCTCTTTTTTCTCATACATGTCTCTCATATATTATTATTTTATGACAAGCGCATAATTTGCTAGCTACTAATTTTTATAACCTGAAATTATTCTGGGATTACATGAAAAAGAAGTTACTTTTTTAACTTCATTGAGGTGCAAGGTACTACTTGAGTGAATATTAATAAAAACATTAATTATTTTCTTGATAATACTGATGAATAAAACTGACATTTATAAATCATGTTCTTGCCAAAAGAAATCACACCTTCATAAGCATCTTACATAGACCACTGTATTTCTATGAATTTATGAACCCATCTAAGTCTCTTCCTGTCAGATGGTAGTTTTCTTGGTCAACTTCAGTTCACTTAAACATGAAATTATCGATAGCTATGATCTCCTTTTCCTTTTCATTCTTTCCCCCTCCTCATATTGTTGTAAAAACAATAATAAATGCATATAAATATTCGATTACCACCATGAACTCTAGCATAAGGCAATTACCGTAAGATCTCTAGCATTAGGCAATTACCATAAGACAGCTGCTTAAACTTGGAGATAAATGATAAAATCTATAGCCTTAGCCAATTATTAGATTCAGGACACTCTACCAACCAATCTTAATCTATCTTTGACTCACCTAATATTGACTCACCTAATAGGTTACTTGGTAGCACCATACATAGGAGTTTACAGAGAGTAAGTACAATCTCTACCACTGAATATTTCACAGCTAAAAACTTTCAATATTAAGATATAACCTAAGCATTGAGTCAAACAGTGTCTATATTCCTGAGCACAAGCTTTCTCAAATTAAAGATATCATGGCTCAAATTTGGGAAATTAAATCATTTCATTACTGAATAATTTAAGATATTTTTATATTAAAAATGTTTTATATTAAAATATGGTATGTTTTAGTGTAAGAAAAAGGCTCTTAATGAAATGCATTATCTAGAAGTAAGACAGAGACTTTTTTTTATAAAGCTCTATCTATTATTTTGATGCACAATCTAGTGTAGAGTATAAAATTCATATGAACATTTATGATCAAATGTAAAAATAAGAGATTAATCATTGATGGAGAGCTGAACATGATATTACACTGCCAGTAGAACTGTCCTGTTGGAGATGTTTAAGGAGAACTTACTGTTGAACACATTTCAAAATGTATCTACTAGCATCCATTTGATCCAGTTAAATAAATTCCTCAAGACAGAACACTTAGGAAAATTGATAGAGTTAGAAGACCTTTCAGACCTAGGTCTGAAGAGTTCAGACCTAGGTTTAAACTTTTTTTCTGATTTACTGGTTTAATAGTATTAATTAAATTATTAAGACCTTCTAAGCCTTAGCTTCCTTATCTTTAAAATCAGAATATATTGCCTACGTCAAAAAGTTGTAAATAATAATTGAATAAGATAGTGTTATAGTGTTAAGTGGTCTGTTCAGAGAAGGCAATGGCACCCCACTCCAGTACTCTTGCCTGGAAAATCCCATGGACGGAGGAGCCTGGTGGGCTGCAGTCCATGGGGTCGCTGAGAGTCAGACACAACTGAGAGACTTCACTTTCATTTTTCACTTTCACGCATTGGAGAAGGAAACGGCAACCCACTCCAGTGTTCTTGCCTGGAGAATCCCAGGGACAGGGGAGCCTGGAGGGCTGCCGTCTATGGGGTCGCACAGAGTCGGACATGACTGAAGCGACTTAGCAGCAGCAGCAAGTGGTCTGTTACTCTAAAATGGTTCAACATATACAGTGTCTTAAAACGTTTTCTGTATTAGTTTTAACCTGTATCTTAGGGGCTGTTAGATATCCTAATCAGGAGAACACATTTCAGTATACTTTGTTTAGCAAACATTTGATCAAAGGTTTCTGGAAGATTTTCTTTCAACAGAATGACCTTGTGATGAGGTATTCTTTCCTTACTAGCTTTTCCATAGTTTATGCCTGTCTACAGACGAGTTTAGCTACATTTCTATGACTTAGAAATAAAATTTCTAAGGTGAAATAAAATTTCTAAGGTGACTTAGAAATAAAATTCCTGATTATGACCTCCAATGGGATTACAAATTAATTGAAAATCACAAAAGGTCTAATTCCAAAATCAGCTAATAGTAAATCATTAGATGCTGGAATAATATGGTTGAGATGAAAATAGCACAAATAGGATGTAAGGATTCTTATTCAAATTCAACACTTTTGCTTAATTGTGTTTCCCAAGCTTTGTTTAAATGAAATCAACCATGTGTTTTGTTAATTGACATAAGACAATATGTATTTTAAAAGTTGTTTTTTACTCTTAATATGCCTGTTTGTACATATAGCACATTCTTATACATATGTGAGGTGTAATGGACTCATATAACAAAAATTTATCTAAGATCAAATAGTAGAAACATAACCAAATACTTCAGGTATCAGGAACCAAAAGCTTGTTTTCATTATATTGGTAAATTTATAATACTCAGAATTGTTTGAACTGATCATCAAGAAAAAGAAGCAAAATATCTTTTCATGGCCATTAAATAGAGATTGTTTTCAAAGGATATACAACCATGAGCTGCAAACATAGATTAAATCACTTTTATGTATTTCTAATATTTTTCTCAAAATTCCAACCCATTAGTAAGAGATGGACTCCATCAGTAAACATAGATAAAAGGAAAAAAAACCAAAAAACAAAGACAAAAACAGTCATCCCTCTTAATTTTACCTTGGTCTACTTCCAATAAAGGACAGAAATGGTATGGACCTAACAGAAGCAGAAGATATTAAGAAGAGATGACAAGAATACACAGAAGAACTGTACAAAAAAGATCTTCACGACCCAGATAATCATGATGGTGTGATCAGTCACACTCACATAGAGCCAGACATCCTGGAATGTGAAGTCAAATGGGCCTTAGGAAGCATCACTATGAACAAAGTTAGTGGAGGTGATGGAATTACAGTTGAGCTATTTCAAATCCTAAAAGATGTTGAAAGTGGTGCACACAATATGTCAGCAAATTTGGAAAACCCAGCAGTGGCCACAGGACTGGAAAAGGTCAGTTTTCATTTCAATCCCAAAGAAAGGCAACACCAATCAATGCTCAAACTACCACACAATTGCACTCATCTCACACAGTAGTAAAATGATGCTCAAAATTCTCCAAGCCAGGCTTCAGCGATACGTGAACCGTGAAATTCCAGACATTCAAGCTGGTTTTAGAAAAGGCAGAGGAACCAGAGATCAAATTGCCAACATCCTCTTGAATACTGAAAAAGCAACAGAGTTCCAGAAAAACATCTATTTTTGCTTTATTGACTATGCCAAAGGCTTTGACTGTGTGGATCACAATAAATTGGAAAATTCTTCAAGAGATGGGAATACCAGACCACCTGACCTGTTTCTTGAGAAACCTGTATGCAGGTCAGGAAGCAACAGTTAGAACTGGACATGGAACAACAGACTGGTTCCAAATAGGAAAAGGAGTACATCAAGGCTGTATTTTGTCACCCTGATTATTTAAATTATGCAGAGTACATCATGAGAAATGCTGGACTAGAGGAAGCACAAGCTGGAATCAAGATTGCCAGGAGAAATATCAATAACTTCAGATATGCAGATGACACCACACTTATGGCAGAAAATGAAGAAGAACTAAAGAGCTTCTTGATGAAAGTGAAAGAGGAGAGTGAAAAAGTTGGCTTAAAGCTCAACATTCAGAAAACTAAGATCATGGCATCTGGTCCCATCACTTCATGGGAAATAGATGAGGAAACAGTGGAAACAGTGGCTGACTTTATTTTTTTTGGCTCCAAAATCAATGCAGATGGTGATTGCAGCCATGAATTAAAATACGCTTACTCCTTGGAAGGAAAGTTATGACCAATCTAGACAGCATATTAAAAAGCAGAGACATTACTTTGTCAACAAAGGTCTGTCTAGTCAAGGCTATGGTTTTTCCAGTGGTCATGTATGGATGTGAGAGTTGGACTATAAAGAAAGCTGAGCACTGAAGAATTGATGCTTTTGAACTGTGGTGTTGGAGAAGACTCTTGAGAGTCCCTTGGACTGCAAGGAGATCCAACCAGTCCATCCTAAAGGAGATCAGTCCTGGGTGTTCATTGGTAGGACTGATGTTGAAGCTGAAACCCCAATACTTTGGCCACCTGATGCAAAGAGCTGACTCATTTGAAAAGACCCTGATGCTGGGAAAGATTGAGGGTAGGAGGAGAAGGGGACGACAGAGGATGCGATGGTTGGATGGTATCACCGACTCAATGGACATCGGTTTGGGTGGACTCCAGGAGTTGGTGATGGACAGGTAGGCCTGGTGTGCTACAGTTCATGGGGTCCCAAAGAGTCAGACACTACTGAGCAACTGAACTGAACTGAACTTCCAAATGTCTCCTTGCTATCTACACTTGAAGTCCCCAGGCAATCTCATACTAAAAAGGTCCAAAAAGAAAATCCACTCTCATTCCTGCTGCCCTGAACCTAGGATTCATCTTAGACTCCTTTTTAAAATCTCTAAATCTTGTTCCCTCCAATGTGTCTCACAGTCCCCAGGCCCTGTGGGTAAGGTAGTTTTACATCTCTGGCATTTTTTGTTGTTGCTCTCTGCCTTACTCACCTTGCCACTATTCTCAGACCCTGCCACTATTTTCTCAGACCTTGGTTGGATTATTATAAGTTTCCTAACTTAGCTCTCTGCTTCAGTCCCACCATCCATACTCCATTCTTTAACCTATTGCAAGAGGCCTTAAATCCTTTCATGTCACCCTGAGTTTGGCTTCCTGTTAACAAAGAGAAATATGTCTGGCAGTCTCCAATTATAACAATCAAAGGTGTTATCAACAACTGTGGGATAACCTCATAATGTAATGCAATAAAACTACTGGTAGTTTCCTTACCAAAAATATATAACTAAAACCTAATCAGGAAGAAACAATCTTTCAAGTTCAAAATAGGGTACCCACGTACTTCCCAGGTAGTGCTAGGGGAGAAGAACCCACCTGCCAGTGTAGGAGACATAAGAGATGAGGGTTCAATCCATGGGTCAGGAAGATCCCCTGGAGGAGGGCATGGCAACCTACTCCAGTATTCTTGCATGGAGAATCCCATAGACAGAGGAGCCTAGCAGGTTACAGTCCATGGGGTCGCAAAGAGTCAGACATGTCTGAAGCAACTTAGCATGCACATAAGAACATTAGTTTTTATTTCTCCTCCAGAAATCAATAGCAGGAAAATGTCTAATCACTATACTGAAATCTGGTTGTTTGCCAAGCAAAGGGACATACAATTTGTTTCCCTTTTTTTATTCCTTAGTCTTCAAACTACTGAATGTGAATTTTATTTTGTGAAAGGTATCGGGTTAAAAATCTTCAGAGATATGCTGAGTTTTTGGCATGCAGTACTTGTTTGGAAGAAATGCATCACTGGTAGCTTCTCACGAGCAGAATGCACTGCAAACATTACCCACAATGAATGTTCTGTCACAGAGGGGACTGGGCAGGAACATCTGTTAGAGTCTTTTATGACAGATCAGTATATAGGCAATGTTGCCAGCAAGGGTTTTTCTCCATTATAAAACAACAATCTTCAGTAGAACCACAGTCCCTAAAAGCAGGAAAACAGCTTGCTTTATGAAAGATGCTACCTTTTCTGCAGCCAAGAAATCACCAATCTGATGTTAAGTTCCTGCTATTAGTCTTTCTTCAGCTGCACAGGTGGCAACCGTTCCATGTTCCAGTTCAGCTCCCCAAGGTTACAGCTGTGAAACTGGGTAATGGCTGTGTTTATTCTCTGCCAGCCTTAAAAGTCTTCGGGGTAATGCTTTTTTTTTTTTTTTTTTTTTTGCTTTTTCTTGCTGCTCATTGAAAATCCCTTCTGGAGCAGATGTGCCTCTCCTCATCTGTAGTTTCTGTGTTTTGGGTTAAGTTGAACATTTTGATTTTGTTTGTGGCCTTATTTTTCAACTGCTAATGGCATAGCCAATTTTGACATTTGTTTCTGTATATCTGATGCCTCATCTCTTGTCCCTAATAAAAAACATTCATAGTAATCTTGATGTCAAATAGCTTATGCCCCAAGCATTCTAAACCGTTGTTGCTGTTTACATTGTAGTTTCTGTCTGCTACTGCCACAGCAGCCTGGGTTTTAAAACCTGGATCACAGGAGCCAAAATAACACCCACCTGTACTGCTTTGTATACTTTTCCAGTATGTGTTTCAGGCCCTCCAGCTCCTGCAAAGCCGCCTTCTCTAATGCAGTCATTTCTGGGAGGCTCTAAGTGGTGTCTCATAGTCGCTATTGCATTAAGTTCTATCATTATATGAGCAGCATCATTTCTTTTCTCTCTAATTTTGGCCTGCCTCAGGTACATCAGGCATCTTCATTTTTGGCACTGCACCTACCCTCTGAGATTCTATGACCCCCACAGATCTCTAACTAATTACAATATATTCTCTGGAGTCTCAATGCACCAAAGCCAATTGTCGACATAAAGAATATCTCCCTCATTTACTCCTTTCTGCCTTCATTTCTACCTGCAATTATTAACCCATCATGACTATTAGAAGCTTAGCACTGTGCTAAGACTGGAGATAGAATAATTTACAAGAATGACATGGTCATGGCTTCATGCATTTGATCTAAAACAAACTGTGTTATAATTGAAGGATTATAACAGGCATTCGATCTAAAACAAATTGTTTGGTAATTGAAGAGTTACAGGGTGTGATGAAAGCAAGTACATGGGTCCAAACTCAAGGGTCAATGGCCCAGAAAAGGCTTCCCTGAGGAAACGGAGAACACAGAGAAGAATATAAGGTAGCTAGGTGAAGAGGAAAGGCAAAGTATTCCAAAAAGAAAAAAAGGTATAAGGCCAACCTGTCACTGCATCTGCATGAAGTTTGTAACCAGCTTTTTAATGCAGTGAGGTACATGTGCCAATATTTCATAGGTATTTCTTAGTAAATGCTTTATTAAATTTCTGTTTGCAATAAGGGAAAGAGTTATAAAATGAACCCCTACACATATATTATCCATTTGTCAGTCTGATCTATTGATTACTAAATATAGTACTTACAATGGTGGAAATATCTCTACTTATAATGGTGGAAATATCCATTCATTTTATAGAAAAACCCATGTTGTAAAGCTATGTTAGAACATGAATTCAAGTTTGAATATGTAATTCTAGTGAAATTAGTCCTGTGCTTATTAAGTAATGTTTCAACCTAAATTCTCTCTTTCTAAACAAACATTGCTACATCAAATTTTAATTTTGACCTTTTGGAGTCTTTATATTTCAGATGCACCCAATGTAGAGTATATTGGTAAATCTCCTTTCTTAAATCAGTCTGGAAAATAACTGTCTTTTCCAGTGTAATGCTTAGTCTCATAACTGTTGATAGACTCATACAAATTTTACTGTTCTATTTTGGGGATTTTTCTTATGTCATCTTTTCTATATGTGTTTCATTTTTCCTTTGCTGTTTTCTTTTGAATTTTTTCACATTTTTTATTCTATTTTGTTTTCTATAGTCACTTTTGGTAGTACCTTCTCTATTCTATTTATTTGGTGTTAACCTTAGAAAACTCATTATACACACTTAATTCAATAAAAAAGATCTTATCTCTCTCCTTTCCATTAGGTACCCTTAAAATTGCAAGAATGTTAGAGTTCTTTAACCTGATCATCCTGCACCCCATTTAATGACATTGTTAAGAATTTTAATTTTTTATTTATACATAATTAAATTATAATAGTGAAAATATATTATTATTGTGATCTTACATGGTAAAGGTTTGCTTTTTTACCAACATATTTATTAATTTTTTTGTTCACTATTTCTCTTTGCAATTTAGAATATCAATCTGAGAATCATTTCTGTTCTGCCTTAAGCTTAGTTTTCTTAATTTGTTACCAAGAATCTATTAGAAGCCAGAAGTTTTTATATTCTAAAAAAAAGTCTTAATTATACCCTCATTTTTAAAAGATATTTTATGAGGTATATAATTCTAAAGTTGAAAATGAGTTTCCCTCAATACACTTAGAGTATTTTATTAGGATGGAAAGAAATTAACTATCAATATAATTTTTCTATTATGTAGACTCTCTTTTCTCTTTAGTTGGCTTTGTGACCTTTCTATCTTGATTTGTCTTGGATTTCTTTTTATTTGTTATGATGCTAATATATTAGGTTTTCTGTATTGAAGGTTAGTGTCTTGCCACAATTCTGCAAAAATCACAGCCATTATCTCATTAAATCTTGTTTCATTCCACTTTATCTATCATCCTGTATTATGATAAGATAAATGCTCACCTAGCTCACTGCATGGTATAGGTGTTTTAATTTTTCTTTCATATTTTTCTTCTTTTTTCCTTTGGATATAATCTGGAAAATTGCCTCAGATCCCAACTCCAGTTTACTAAAGCTCTTTTCAACTTTGAGTACTCTGCCATTTAATATATCCTTTGATTTTTAATCTTTATATGTTCTCATTTATATACTTTTCATTTGGTCAGATATATTGGTCAAATTTATAACTTCTTAGTTCATGCTCTTTTATTTTACTTTATTCCAAAGAACTTTAAAAATTTTATTCCAAATAATATAAAATGAATATGCTTTATAATCCACATTTTATCATAATCAAAAATACATTCATTTTATATTCTTTTATATTCTTTGGATAATCTCAGTGCAAGGAGCATTTTGCATGTCTGATTCTGCTATTTGTTTTCCTGTTGGTTCAGGTTTATAAGGTTTTGCTTCCTTTTATAATCCAGTAAGTGATGATTCTCATCATCATGGATCCTTAAATGTGAATATGTCTACTGAAAAATAAATTTTATTCAGTAAATAAATTTGTAACCCTAAATTCAATCCTCATGGCACTTTCATGGTCATAGGTGGACATGCACAGTGTGGCAAAAATTTTGAGTCACCTAACGAGCATATTCCCAGCTGAGGTCCAACAAGTTGATTCTCTGCCTTCTTATTTCAGCTGTCCTGCTAAAAACAAGGGACCAGTCTGTAGTCTGTTTAGTGCCAAGTTCTTTTGCATTTTGTTCTTCTGTCTGTGTATGTGTTTTCACACTTTAAGATGGCCCTCAAACACAGTATTAAAGTGCTGTTTAGTATGTTTAAATACAAGAAGACTTTGGTGCGCCAATAAAAATAATTACATATATTAGATTACTTTCATTTAGCCTTGAGTGACAGTCCTGTTGGTCATTAGTTTAATGTCAATGAATTAACTATATAAAATACAGTGTCTTTAAACAGAAACTTACATGATAAAAAAAAAAATAATGTATTGCTTGGTTGATGGAACATTGTGACTAGAGTCTCACAGAAACCAGACCGATCCCGTTATTTCCCCTAGAAGCAAGAGGTCATTATTTGCTAATTCAGTGCTCACAGGTAACTCTATAGACCATAAATGCCATAAATAATGAGAATCTATATTATTTATCTATTTATATTTTTCTGTGACTTCATATATATTGTACTTTTCTGCTGAATTGTCCCATGGAAAAGTTACATTCCTCCAGAAATGGTTTGTATTTTCTTCTACTAGTTGCCTGGTAGCAATACATTCCCAGCATGACTTTAAATAAAACTATCTGCTTGAGGTTTTATTACTAAACATTTTAAATGATTTCAGGCTACACAACTTTGCAAATAACTATTTATGTTTACAAATTCTCAAGAGATTTTTTTTTTTACCTTTTCTATGGATCATGTTGGAGAATTCATCTTTCCTTTTATTAACATTTGCTCAGAAGGTATAGAACTTTGGAGGGCCAAGATTTTTGTGGCAGCTTGCTTCCTGGTTTAGCCAACAGATTTATCATCTTCCACAATCTGCATAACTGCATGACTATTGAAATTGAATCTCAAACTTATCAACTTTGGCAGAAGCCCTTCAGAAACATTCTGACTTGGTAGTTGTTTCTATCTCAGGATTCTCATTTTTGCTTCTTTTTTTCTTTTTAGACATGCTACTAAGTACAATACTAGGGACTACTGTTAAAAAAATTACATTTTTTTTAGCTTTTTTTTTTTTTTAAATCTTTTTTTTTTTTATTAGTTGGAGGTCAATCACCTCACATCATTTCAGCGGGTTTTGTCATACATTGATATGAATCAGCCATGGATTTACACGTATTCCCCATCCCGATCCCCGCTCCCACCTCCCTCTCCACCCGATTCCCCCGAGTCCTCCCAGTGCACCAGGCTGGAGCACTTGTCTCATGCATCCCACCTGGGCTGGTGATCCGTTTCACAATAGATAGTATACATGCTGTTCTTTTGAAATATCCCACCCTCACATTCTCCCACAGAGTTCAAAAGTCTGTTCTGTATTTCCGTGTCTCTTTTTCTGTTCTGCATATAGGGTTATCGTTACCATCTTTCTAAATTCCATATATATGTGATAGTATGCTGTAATGTTCTTTATCTTTCTGGCTTACTTCACTCTGTATAAGGGGCTCCAGCTTCATCCATCTCATTAGGACTGGTTCAAATGAATTCTTTTTAACGGCTGAGTAATATTCCATGGTGTATATGTACCACAGCTTCCTAATCCATTCATCTGCTGATGGGCATCTAGGTTGCTTCCATGTCCTGGCTATTATAAACAGTGCTGCGATGAACATTGGGGTGCACGTGTCTCTTTCAGATCTGGTTTCCTCAGTGTATGCCCAGAAGGGGGATTGCTGGGTCATATGGCAGTTCTATTTCCAGTTTTTTAAGAAATCTCCACACTGTTTTCCATAGCGGCTGTACTAGTTTGCATTCCCACCAACAGTGTAAGAGGGTTCCCTTTTCTCCACACCCTCTCCAGCATTTATTGCTTGTAGACTTTTGGATAGCAGCCATCCTGACTGGCGTGTAATGGTACCTCATTGTGGTTTTGATTTGCATTTCTCTAATAATGAGTGATGTTGAGCATCTTTTCATGTGTTTGTTAGCCATCTGTATGTCTTCTTTGGAGAAATGTCTGTTTAGTTCTTTGGCCCATTTTTTGATTGGGTCATTTATTTTTCTGGAATTGAGCTGCAGGAGTTGCTTGTATATTTTTGAGATTAATCCTTTGTCTGTTTCTTCATTTGCTATTATTTTCTCCCTATCTGAGGGCTGTCTTTTCACCTTACTTATAGTTTCCTTTGTAGTGCAAAAGCTTTTAAGTTTCATTAGGTCCCATTTGTTTAGTTTTGCTTTTATTTCCAATATTCTGGGAGGTGGGTCATAGAGGATCTTGCTTTGATTTATGTCGGAGAGTGTTTTGCCTATGTTCTCCTCTAGGAGTTTTATAGTTTCTGGTCTTACATTTAGATCTTTAATCCATTTTGAGTTTATTTTTGTGTATGGTGTTAGAAAGTGTTCTAGTTTCATTCTTTTACAAGTGGTTGACCAGTTTTCCCAGCACCACTTGTTAAAGAGGTTGTCTTTTTTCCATTGTATATCCTTGCCTCCTTTGTCAAAGATAAGGTGTCCATAGGTTCATGGATTTATCTCTGGGCTTTCTATTCTGTTCCATTGATCTATATTTCTGTCTTTGTGCCAGTACCATACTGTCTTGATGACTGTGGCTTTGTAGTAGAGTCTGAAGTCAGGCAGGTTGATTCCTCCAGTTCCATTCTTCTTTCTCAAGATTACTTTGGCTATTCGAGGTTTTTTGTATTTCCACACAAATTGTGAAATTCTTTGGTCTAGTTCTGTGAAAAATATCGTTGGTAGCTTGATAGGGATTGCATTGAATCTATAGACAGCTTTAGGTAGAATAGCCATTTTGACAATATTGATTCTTCCAATCCATGAACACGGTATGTTTCTCCATCTGTTTGTGTCCTCTTTGATTTCTTTCATCAGTGTTTTATAGTTTTCTATGTATAGGTCCTTTGTTTCTTTAGGTAGATATGCTCCTAAGTATTTTATTCTTTTTGTTGCAATGGTGAATGGTATTGTTTCCTTAATTTCTCTGTCTGTTTTTTCATTGTTAGTATATAGGAATGCAAGGGATTTCTGTGTGTTAATTTTATATCCTGCAACTTTACTATATTCATTGATTAGCTCTAGTAATTTTCTGGTAGAGTCTTTACAGTTTTCTATGTAGAGGATCATGTCATCTGCAAACAGTGAGAGTTTCACTTCTTCATTTCCTATCTGGATTCCTTTTACTTCTTTTTCTGCTCTGATTGCTGTGGCCAGAACTTCCAACACTATGTTGAATAGTAGTGGTGAGAGTGGGCACCCTTGTCTTGTTCCTGATTTCAGGGGAAATGCCTTCAATTTTTCACCATTGAGGGTGATGCTTGCTGTGGGTTTGTCATATATAGCTTTTATTATGTTGAGGTATGTTCCTTCTATTCCTGCTTTTTTGGAGAGTTTTAATCATAAATGAGTGTTGAATTTTGTCAAAGGCTTTCTCTGCATCTATTGAGATAATCATATGGTTTTTATCTTTCAATTTGTTAATGTGGTGTATTACATTGATTGATTTGCGGATATTAAAGAATCCTTGCATTCCTGGGAGAAAGCCCACTTGGTCATGGTGTATGATTTTTTTTAATATGCTGTTGGATTCTGTTTGCTAGAATTTTGTTAAGGATTTTTGCATCTATGTTCATCAGTGATATTGGCCTGTAGTTTTCTTTTTTTGTGGCATCTTTGTCTGGTTTTGGAATTAGGGTGATGGTGGCCTCATAGAATGAGTTTGGAAGCTTACCTTCTTCTGCAATTTTCTGGAAGAGTTTGAGTAAGATAGGTGTTAGCTCTTCTCTAAATTTTTGGTAGAATTCAGCTGTGAAGCCATCTGGTCCTGGGCTTTTGTTTGCTGGAAGATTTTTGATTACAGTTTCGATTTCCTTGCTTGTGATGGTTCTGTTAAGATCTTCTATTTCTTCCTGATTCAGTTTTGGAAAGTTATACTTTTCTAAGAATTTGTCCATTTCATCCAAGTTGTCCATTTTATTGGCATAGAGCTGCTGGTAGTAGTCTCTTATGATCCTTTGTATTTCAGTGTTGTCTGTTGTGATCTCTCCATTTTCATTTCTAATTTTGTTAATTTGGTTTTTCTCTCTTTGTTTCTTAATGAGTCTTGCTAATGGTTTGTCAATTTTGTTTATTTTTTCAAAAAACCAGCTTTTAGCTTTGTTGATTTTTGCTATGGTCTCTTTAGTTTCTTTTGCATTTATTTCTGCCCTAATTTTTAAGATTTCTTTCCTTCTGCTAACCCTGGGGTTCTTCATTTCTTCCTTCTCTAATTGCTTTAGGTGTAGAGTTAGGTTATTTATTTGGTTTTTTTTCTTGTTTCTTGATGTAAGCCTGTAATGCTATGAACCTTCCCCTTAGCACTGCTTTTACAGTGTCCCATAGGTTTTGGGTTGTTGTGTTTTCATTTTCATTCATTTCTATACATATTTTGATTTCTTTTTTGATTTCTTCTATGATTTGTTGGTTATTCAGAAGCGTGTTATTTAGCCTCCATATGTTTAAAGTTTTAACAATTTTTTTCCTGTAATTGAGATCTAATCTTACTGCACTGTGGTCAGAAAAGATGACTGGAATGATTTCAATTTTTTTGAATTTTCCAAGACCAGATTTATGGCCCAGGATGTGATCTATTCTGGAGAAGGTTCCGTGTGCACTTGAGAAAAAGGTGAAGTTGATTGTTTTGGGGTGAAATGTCCTATAGATATCAATTAGGTCTAGGTGGTCCATTGTGTTATTTAAGGTTTGTGTTTCCTTGCTAATTTTCTGTTTAGTTGATCTATCCATAGTTGTGAGTGGGGTATTAAAGTCTCCCACTATTATTGTGTTACTATTAATTTCCTCTTTCATACTCGTTAGCGTTTGCTGTACATATTGCGGTGCTCCTATGTTGGGTGTATATATATTTATAATTGTTATATCTTCTTCTTTGATTGATCCTTTGATCATTATGTAGTGTCCTTCTTTGTCTCTTTTCACATCCTTTATTTGAAAGTCTATTTTATCTGACATTTATTTTTCTCAAGAGGTGCACTCAATATGGTAGAAACACAGTTCCTCTTCTCTGGAAAGTTCATAATTCCGTTAGGGCCAAAATTTTAGATTAGAAAGAACTGTCAGCATAGAACATATCTCCCAGCAAATCCTTTTCCTAATGCTGTCTTTCTGTGTGACTTAAGGCAATTTCTAAATTCATTTATTTCCTTTATCTATTTATTCAAATGATAGGGTTGGGATCAGCATACCATGTGAGCCATAATGGGCCATCAAATGAGATAATTCATGTGAAAACATATATCATCACGCTCCTATATGTTTGCATATGAATTAAAGGAGGGGGTTTGATCTGATAAATTCCTGAGATTTAGACCAAGGAATATCTGATTTTTTTATCATCTTGGAAAACAACAAAGAATAAGGTGAGTGTCATTTGCTTACTTCAAAAAAGATAAAAATCTCACTTCTTTCAAAGACTTATATACAATCAAACACTATACCTAATTTGCTTTTAAAGTAAGGAGAATCAAATCATGAATATTTTCTGCTCACCTTGTATGAATGCTGTTAATTTAATACTTAAACTTGAATACCTTTCTGTTGTCTGTGATGGTGACTCAAGTTTTTGTTAGGTTAACAGTAGCAGTAATTGTTATAGTAAATCTTATGTTTACTAAAATAATGATAGTAAATGTCACTGGCAAATTCACATTCATTATTCAATTTTTTATAGTTGAATAAAAAATAATAAATGTTACACTTTTGTAACAAGAGTAGATAGCCTAGGCTATAGTGTATTTAGAACCAGGTGTGTAAAGTGACTTAAAACAGAAGGTTATATCATAAACATATTACCGTCCAATGTGAGTTTCCCCACTTGGAAGATTTTCCTCCATATTGTGATTCAAGGAAACAGACCCTTTCTATCTTGTTTCAACAGCTGTCAGAGACTTAATATTCAGACCAGTAGAGAAGACAGTAGTCAGTAGGCATACCTTCTTAAATCTTCTAAACTGTTTTTACTCACAACATTTCTAACTCTAAATGTGTAGCATTATTCCCACCACTAGAAAATTCTCAAATCCTTCGGTCACCATCAAAGTGTACAATTAAATTCAATTCTGTCACTAACTGTTGAGAGTTAGTGTGGATCCTACAGGTTAACGGTTCAGTCCCACAGGTCTCTGAAACTTTAGATGGCCATTGCAAGTCCAAGGTTGTCAACTACACTTCTGGTCAACCATCTATAAATCAGGGGTTCCCATGATCCTCTCATCAGGTTTGATAATTTGCCAGAATGGTTTCCAAGTATATAGTTTCCATTACTGGTTAATTACAAAGGACACAACTCAGAAAAAGCCAGATGAAAGAGATGCTTAGGGCAAAGTATGGTGAAATGACACAGAGCTTCCATGCAGTCTCCAGCATCTTGATATGTTCACCAATCAGGAGGCTCACCATATCCCATCATTTATATGCTTTATGGAGATTTCATTAAGAAGGCAAGTTTGATTAAATCACTGATCATTGGTGATTCACCGAATCCCCAGCCACTCTCAGGCTGGAGGCTCAAAGTTCAGGGATCAGGGGTTGGAACTGAAAGATCCAGTCCTCTAACATGGCTTGGTCTTTCTGGTAACCAGCTCCATCCTCAAGCTAAGCACCCTGCAAGAGTTAACTCATTAGAACAAAAGATTCTCTTAGTATCCTACCACTTAGAAAATTCCAAGTGATTTAGGAACTCCATTAAGAACTGAGGACACAAACCAAATACAGGTCATCAAGCCATCAAAGCTTTGAAATGTGCCAGTGAGAATCTGCATTTATCTCTATCCCTTAGATGTGTCTTTATGTATAGTCTGTGCTTTACCCCACTTTTGGCTTACAAAGGGCTTCACAGAACTGCTCTATTTTTGGGTAGTGGGGGATGCTTATATCTATTTCTTATTGTAACACAAAGTCCTTGAACCAAAAATGGTGCATGTAATGTCTACTCATATTTTTGGTTAGAACCCAGCGATATGGCCAAAACGAACCACAAAAAAGTTTGGTAATCTTACCCTATCTGTGTATCTCAGAAGGAAATAAATCATATCTTTTGGATCAGCTGATATTTTCTGCCAAACTAATGAAAGGTAATAGTAACTACAGTTAGCAAAGTATCTTTTGCTACAATATCTGAAATAGCACTAAACCACTTCTCTATATAACCCAAAGTTAAAATTAAGGTACAATATATACTGATTGTTAGAAAAATATACCACAGTAAAAAGTATTCTTTATGGTATTAAATTTCTGCTTTAGGTAGCATGTGAATAGTAAGTAGTTTATATAATTTATAGATTATAGCCATGATTTTGAATAATCTTAATACTTCTATAAGTGATTATAACGTCTTAAAGAAAAACTGCTTCATTGATGGTGTTCCCTAATATAATCCTGGACGTATGTGAATAAAACACTTGAAATGGTTCTAATGCTTGATAGCAGAAATCTAAATAAAATTCGATTTAAATTAAATGCCCAGCACCATATTTGGGCACAAACAGTTCCCATCTGGCAGCTAAAGGAACATGTTTTAACAATGGCCTTTCATTTTGTCAGAGATGTCTTTGTAATCACTAAGAAGCAGGTTAATAGGATGATTAGACATAAGGCTAAATATGACAAAAGTACAAAGTACTTTCCTAGTGTCATTCCTGAAGTATGTGGGTGGCAAATACTATCTCTGTTTTGTAGATTGAAAAGTGATATAGTTTGTGTATTCAGAAACATTTTATCAGTATTCTAAAACTCATTTTTGGCCCTTTGAAATTGGAACCCAAACTGGTACTTGAATTTTTACCATCTGAATTTTTCAGCTATTGATAATTGCAAAAATACTCAAATCTATCATTTTTACTTATTATAATAGAATAGAAAATGGAAAACACATTATTTAAAGTTATATGTTAGTACTGCATACTTCTGCAGAAAATTAATGGAATTCAAAGAGCTTTACCAACCTAAAACCACAGTGCTCAAAAGTCAAGTTTATGTAAGTAACACATTCTAATAGCAAGGACTGCCTTTCTGTCAAGTGATGGGCTGAGGTTTGGGGATCCTACTAGTCTCATTTCTGATCACTGTAATCTTCTCTTGGATCCCGCTTAAAGCTATACTCGAGGGATGGGATGAGGAGGGAGGTGGGAGAGGGGATCGGGATGGGGAACACATGTAAATCCATGGCTGATTCATGCCAATGTATGGCAAAAATCACTACAATATTGTAAAGTAATTAGCCTCCAAATAATAAAAATAAATGAAAAAAATAAAAATAAAGCTGCAAAAAAAAAAGGCTATACTCTTCTACATTTTGTCACCTAACCAAATTATTTTACTCTGTATCTAAAATTTATGAATATTAGTAACAATCTTCCTAGTTGGGAAGAGAGCTAGAATACATTTTTATAAGTGCTATATGATACATATATTTACTATTCTAACTGGGGCTTTATTCTATACTCTGTGATTTGCTGAAGGTTTACCAGATTTCTGTGAAACCCAAACAAATTTATATGAGTAGCCAAAATGTCACTTGCTTTTATCAGCACCTCTAGGAAAATAGAAAGGAATTTTATCAAAAGTGATTATTTTACTCTCACTTTTAGGGATCAAATATATGACCACAAAAGTATAACAACAAAAAAAGAAGTGTGTTAATAGCAATTTATATAAGGCAATTTTAAAATGAATTAAATTAATTAAAACCAAATTATATTATCTTTGCTAGCCTTCATATCCCTTCTGAAGAAATTAGTAATCATCCATCTTTACTTAAGAAATTATGCAATTTGGCTTTATAATAGTTTCTGTCAATGTGTTTAAATATGCAGTTTGTAAATCTGACATAATTTTAATAATAATAAACTATGCATTGCTTTGTATAGAATGGAAATTGTCAAAATGAAAACTTGTTAATATATGTGATAAATATTTAGCATTCAATATTAGTTTCATCTGCTTAAAGCTATTAATGATCAATTAAACTATTTTCATAAGCAAATGAATCTTTAATACACATAGCCTTCTGGATTCCATAACTACTTTTTTCCAAGCAATATTTATTTCCTTCCTTTGTCCATTGTAATTAACTTTAATGACTTGAAGAGTTAGTTATTACAAACTTTGGATGTTCTGCCTGAATTACATTAGCAACATTTGTGTCTTTATTTGTCCTAATTTTATAATTTGTGTTGGAATTCTCTGTCAGTTACACATGAAAAACTAGCTAGTTATCATTAATTGGTTAATGCCCATATGTCGAGACGGAGAACGCAATGGCAACTCACTCCAGTACTCTTGCCTGGAAAATCCCATGGACGGAGAAGCCTGGTAGGCTGCAGTCCATGGGGTAGCTAAGAGTTGGACACGACTGAGAGACTTCACTTTCTCTTTTCACTTTCATGCATTGGAGAAGGAAATGGCAACCCACTCTAGTGTTCTTGCCTGGAGAATCCCAGGGACAGGGGAGCCTGGTGGGCTGCCATCTGTGGCGTCGCACGGAGTCGGACACGACTGAAGAGACTTAGCAGCAGTAGCAGCATATGTTGAGAACGATTCAAAACTAATTTTAAGTGGATTTATAAGTCTTGTTTACCTTTTGGTCTTTTCCATCATCATCACAGGAGTTGACTGTCACAGATTCCATGTAGAATTTGAAGTGAACCCTCCCTAAAAATTCAAAAGAGATACAATTTGATTTTGTATTTCTATATTTTATCTTCATTTTTCTCCTTGATTAAATCTCTAAACTCATTACCACAATCCACTAGATTTGCCAACCATCTTCTTACCCTCTTTATCCAGAATGAGCACAGTCTCTCTTCTTTCTAACTACAGCTAGAGATTCTGCTAAACTGAATAAGATCATACAGTAGTTGGTTTGCAAACTTCATAGCTCAGTCACAAAGGAGGACTAACAGTTAATAATTGGAGAGTAAGAAGATGAACATCATCTCAGCGAGAGATAGCAATACCTTTAGCATTTCCTTTAAGGTAGATTTAGTATTGATGAACTTTTAGTTTTGGCTTGTTTGAGAATTTTTGTAATCTCTCCTTCTTTTCTAAATGATAGTCTGGCTGGTTAGAGTATCCTAGATTGCTTTTTCTCTTTCAGCACTTTGAATATATTCTTCTTTCAATTTTTCAACCTCTTAAGTCTATTTTAAAATATTTTATATATATACATAATAAGAAATTTGTTTTTGATGAATTAATATGTGATGTAGAAATCATATAATTAAACTTCAGCATACTCCTCTCAGGTATTTGATTGTCAAAATTATCTTTTCTTTGATTAATTTGAAAGGAAGCCAACCTATCTATGGCTGCCTTAAATGATATATAGTAATAATAAGAAAGGTTATGATTATGACCAAATGTCTAAAAATTGTAAATGCTTGTCTTCAGCAAAAGTAAAACTTGACTGCTTTGCAAGCAGATATTGAAGTTTATAGCACAGAAACCCTGTAATGCAGATATTGGTTGGTTATAAATATTTTATTATTGTAGGGCAAAGATAGAATAGCCTAATATTTTTAACCATATAGTTAATTCTTGATCTTGTGTTGGGTTTTTTCTTTAGTTCTTTGCATTTTAATCCATGTTTTTCAGGAAAGAAACATGAGATTTAGTGAGCATTAAACAGCATAAGTAGTGACAGAATTAGTTTGATTTAGTTTCTCACTTATCATACCTAGTAATATTAAAAGGAAGAATAATGAACACATACTTATTTTCTGTAGTAAAAACAACAATTTAGTAAAAAAGGTCATAGATTGCAGAATATAGAAAATGGTATGCTAAAGCACCATTCCAAAACCTGATCAATGCAAGCATCCATGGTTTCCTAACAAGTCTCTATTTCTCCATATCTTCTTTTTTTAGTACTGCTGCCCAAGAGACACCATAGTGGTCTCTACAATACATAAAAATATTATCAGGTGATATGCTTGAATGTTAATCCACCACTATAAAGCATAGTTATATGCTTTCAAGGATTTATAAAAATCTGATTAAAGCAGAAATATATGTATTTAAAATAATTAATTATCTCATATGAAACATTTTCTCAAGCATTTAAATAATACAATTCAAAATCTATTCATTCCCTGGTATTAATTAAACTTATTTATCTTTCCTCTAAAATAGTTCCCAGAAGTCTGGAAACTTACTCTTACACAGACACTGAAATATTTCACTATTAAGAGGGAACATTTTCCACTGCCATTACCAGAAAAGCATGGTAATATTTGGGCAGAATATGTTCTGTGATAGTAAGCTTATACGTGATTAGAACACAAAAACAATATTTAACTTTCATCTCTAAGTTTAGTGAAGTGGAAACCATACAATTTTTTTTCTGTCAGTGCTTACTAGCTTTCCTAACCTTGGAGTAGATCTTCCATAAAATGGGTTAGATAACTATAAGGGGATGCATAAGCAGATAGGAGAAAACCTAGACAATTGAGCCATAACATTTTCTTTTCTTGATTTTTTAGAAAAGATTTCTTTTGAAACCTAAAATAAATGTGTGCTGATGAATATTAATGTGCATAAGTATTTAGTAATTTTTAAAATATGTCACTATTCAGAACTTTGTATAGGAAGCTACTTCTTAAAGCAAGACCTTTTACTCTTGAATTTTAAAAACATCAGTGTATTAATCAGAACCAATACATTTCTTTTAAAACTTAGTCCCCAAAATATTTTTAAGCTTTTCTCCTTCTTGAGGAAGCTATTTTGAATATATATATATATATATGTATATATATATATATATATTCAAATAAATAACATTCGACACCAATATTGACTGGATAGGGGATACAGAAATAAGTACTACAAGTAAATTGTAATGTTAATGGTCATAAAGTAATGGAAGCATAGCCACATTAATGTGCAGCCCAACAACTTTCCTATTTTTTGCCTCATCAGTATCAGTTAAGATGAATATTATACAGTATAAGGATACATATAACCCACAAGAATGAAACAGGATTCTAGGAAATTGATGGCAATCATGTCACAGTTTTTTAATATTCCTGAATCCAAAGACAAAAACAGACTGAATAACCAATAGAAAACCAGAATCCCATTGACAAACTTTATAATGAAACTGGGCAATGAGATATTACTATGAACCACAAGATAAAATGAATAGGAAAAAAATCAATAACGAGAAGTCCTACCTAAGTATCAATATCTTTGGTGCAGAAAGAAAAGAAAACAATAGAGAATCTAATAGATCTGAGAATAATGGAAGTCCAAATAGCCTATGTACTAAAAATCATAACATATCAATTCATATGCAGGCAGTAAAATTAAGAGGAGGTTTACCTACTGCAAAAGTACGTAAGTTATTATGAGATGTTGTGAAGGGTTTGGAGCAGCCTCACAAAATTGAACATCTAGGGTTCACTGCACAATAGCAAAATACTTTAATAAATGATATAAAACATGAACGTAGAGAAACTAGGATTACAAAAATTCTAAAATGAGATGTTAGACCACAGGACATAATTAGAAATAAAAAATCATTTCAGATATGCAAACCAAACTAAAGGGAATGAAAGAACAGATAAATAAAACAGACTACAGTTCTAAAATAAATAAATAGTGAAAAAGATGAAGTTTTGAAGATAAAAAGATTGAGAAAAACTTTTACGAAATGTTTTGGAATAAATGAAATTGCTAAAAAATATTTTTAAAAAGAAAGAAAAGAGAGACAGAGAGAAGAGAAGAAGAAAGAAAGTCCAAACTGGATAATAGCAGTATCTAAGGACAAATAACAAAACAAGGGAACAGAATAAATATCAACTCAACTATAATTCAAGTACTTTTTCTGAACAATTAGAAAAAATTAAAGTGTCGTAAGTGAAAATGACAAGGTGGGGAACTCCCAAAATCTGACGTTCCACAGAAGTGGATTAGTTGTGAGGATTGTCAGGAGTACCTTTATTGGAACTTAGAAACTAATCAAAGATTTCCAGCAACCAGGTGATGGTTTAATGGAGAAAAACTAGAAACAGTCTAGTCTGAGTTAAAAAGATGAGTGGGGTTTTAATTTGAACGACCTCATCATCCACTCTCCAGCTGTGCAGCAGTCTTGAAGACAATAAATAGCCTCTCTTCTTTGTGGAGATTATTAGTTTCCTAGGAAAGAAGGGAGGGAGCAAGATGAACTTTACTCTCAAAGAATTTTGGCTCTTTGTTTTGAAATATCTTGTGGTTACCAGAAGAGTCAGCTCAAAGGACTTGGCTTTACTTTGCTTAACTCTGAACTTTCCTAAGACTGAGATGGCTCTTCGAGAATGTGTTTGTCAAAACATTTAAAGGCAAATGCATTAGCCATTGCCGCTTGGGGTGACTGATAAATAGTTGGGGCAAATAATAGACATAACTGAAAGCATAGTAAGAAAGTCTACGGAATGAGATATTTCTGGGAATAAGGGCTATGACAAGCTCCCACATACTATGGAGAATCAAAAAGACAACTGAATGCCCATTGCTGGTGTACAAAAGATGTGTTCAACCAAACAATCAGATCACAGCTGCAAATATTTGGATATTTTGTTCTTTCTTGTTTCCAAGTATTTAGGGAAATTGCTGTCAAATCACAAGCTGACCACTAGAATAATGAAATAAGAACTTTAAGGACTATACAAAACCAGAAATATAGACTTTACAAAATTTATGTGGAAAATCAACTAAACAATCAAATGAAAAACTACAACAAGCAGAACAGCAACAACAACAAATTCCTGGGGAACAGAAGAATCCAATTTTAAACACAAAAATTATGAGAAATACTAAGAAACAAGAATGTATGACCCACAAGCAGGGGAAGAAAAAGAAATTAGCATAAATTATCCTTGAATTATCCACGAGATAAAGATTTTGTCAACTATTTTACACATACTCATATTGCTAAATAAAAGCATGGGAAAGAAACTAAAGGAAATAATGAAAACAATGTCTCACAAAATAAAACCAACCTGTGTCTGTGTGTTCATCACTCAGTTGTGTCTGACTCTTACAGCCCCATGGACCGTAGCCCACTGGGCTCCTCCATCTGTGGGATTTTCCAGGCAAGAATACTGGAGTAGGTTGCCATTTCCTTCTCCAAATAGAACCAATGAAGGGATAGAAATTATAAAAAGGAACCAAATTGCAATTCTGGAATTAAAAATTATAACTAAAATTAAAAATTCACTAGAGAAATTCAACAGTAAATTTGAGAAGACAAGAAAATTTCAGCTAACTTGAGGATAAATAAAATGAGATTTGGAAATCATAGGACCAGAAAGAAAATAGAATGAAGTAAATAAATAGAGTCTAAGAGACTTGTGGGACACCATGACACATGTCAACATACTCATAGTAAGAATTCCTGAAAGAAGGGAGGAAGAGAAAGAGAAACAGAAAGATTATCTGAAAAAGTAATGACTGATTTCCCCAAATTTGATGAAACATTCAATACATGAATCTGCATACCCAGTAAACTCAATGTATTTAAAGTAGGATAAACTAAAAGAGATCAAAATTGAGATACATTATAATAAATTGCAAAAGCAAACACAAAGGAAGAATTCTGAAAATAGCAGGGACCCTCCATAAGATTAAAGCTGATTTCTCATCAAAATCCATTGAGGCTAGAAGTTGTAGGGAGGCATATTCAAAGTACTGAAATAAAAAACAAAACCTGTCAACAAAATATATATATATATATCTGACAAAATTATCTTTCAAAAATGAAGAAGACATTCCCCCGCAAACAAAACCTGAATGTTTGTTGCTAAAAGACATGCCATGCAAGAACGCCAAAAGGAAATGAAAGTACAGTAGGCAGTAGCTCAAATCCACACAAAGAAATGAGAACATCAGTAAAGGTAACTACATGAGTAAATATGGAATTTAGCATAAATGTAATTTTGGTTTTTAATTTCTTTTTGTTCCTTATTGATTGACAAAAATAAAACAATAGTTGTAACTATTTTTTTTTTCATTGTTGTTGTTTAGTCACTAAGTCATGTCCAACTCTTTTGCAGCCCCATGGACTATAACCTGCCAGGCTCCTCTGTCCATGGATTTCCCAGGCAAGAATACTGGAGTGGGTTGCCATTTCCTTCTCCAAGGGATCTTCTCAACCCAGGGATCAAATTCAAATCTCCTGCATTGGCAGGCAGATTCTTTACCACTGAGCCACCAGGAAAGCACAATTGTTGATAGCCACAAAATATATAAAGATGTAATTTGCAACAATAACAACATAAAGAGGAGGCAGCTGGATAGGAAAAGAGTTACTAAGAATACTGTTATAATTTAAGATATTTGTAATCTCCACAGGAACCACTAAGAATATAACTATAAATCATTTAGTACAAGATGAGAAAAAGAATCAAAGTGACAACTAGAAAATATTTAATAACACCAAAGAAGGTAGTAAAGGAGGCAATGTGGGACCGAAAAAAGAAAAATATAAGACATATAGAAAGCAAAATGGCAAAATTAAGTGCTTTATTTGTAATCTTATTAAATATAAATTGATTAAACTTTACAATTAAAAGACAGACTGTCAGTAAGGAGTTTTTAAATTCAATTATATTCTATCTATAATAGACTCACTTCAAATTCCATGACACAAATACACTGAACATCAAAGAATGGAAAAACATATTTCATGTAAAACAATAACCAAAAATTATATTTCATGTAAAACAAAAACCAAAAGAATGAAAAAATATATTTCATGTTAAAAAATAACCAAAGGCTGGAGTGCCTATACTCAGCTGGAGTGAGTTGCTAATATAAGGTGATTTATATTTTAAGTCAAAAATTGCTACAGGATATTACATAATGATAAAAGTATCAATCTATTATAAATATATAATAATTATAAGCATGTATGTAATAATAACAGTGCTTCAAATATATGAAGCAAAGACAGACATAACTAAAGGAAAAAATAGCTCAACAATAATTCTTATAGAGTAAAAAATCTAGATAAAAGATAACCAAAGAAATATACGCTATGACCACTATAAAACAATCATATCTAGCAAATATTTGGTAAACCCCTCACCCAACAATGGCATAATACACACTCTTCTTAAATGCACAAAGATCATTCTTCAGAATAGACCATATTTTAGGTTATAAAAAAAGCTGCAATGCATTTAACAAGAATGAAACCATATAAAGTATCTTTGTGATAATAATGAAGTGAAATTAATAATAAGTAATAGAAATTTGGAAAAGTCACAAATATGTGGATATTAAAGCATATTCTTTACCACTGGGTCAAGGAAGATATCAAAATAAAAATGAGAATATACTTTGAGATGAACTAAAATTAAAACACAACATATTAAAACTTATGAGATAGGGTGAAAGCAGTTCTCAGAGGAAAATTTATATCAGAAAACCTTGATTAAAATCAAAGAAAGATCTGAAATCATTAACCTAAACTACTACCTTGATGGTGGTGGTTTAGTCAGTAAGTCATGTCTGACTCTTGTGATCCCATGAACTGTAGCCTGCCAGTCTCCTCTGTCCATGGGATTCTTCAGGCAAGAATACTGGAGTGGGTTGTCATTTCCTTCTCCAAAACTACTACCTTAAGGAACTGAATAAAGAAGAGGAGAATACATTAGAAAAGGAAACTACAGACCAATATAGCTTATGAATATAGATGTAAAAATACCTAATAAAATACTAGCAAGCTGAATTCAGTAGTATTTGAAAGAATTTTATTCTATGATCCAACGTGATCCATTGGATCCAGTATGTGATCCATTATGATCCAATTATCCTAGGAATGAAAGGGTGGTTCAGTATTCAAAAATCAATTAATATAATACACCATATTAATAGAATAAAATTTCTAAAAACCCACAAAATTATCACAACTAATGCAGAAAAAGCATTTGACAGAATCCAAAACCATTTAATAACAAAATCGTTATATACATATGCAATATGATTAAAAATACAGTAAGTCCCTACATACAAACCTTCAAAGATGCAAACATGCATTTGCGTGTCCAATCATGTGTTAGTTCACATGTCTGGTGCACATTGTCACATGCATGCATCCTCTAGGAGTGGCTGTGATTTTGTGTATTTACTGTGCGGTACTGTATAAAGTTGTACGCTATCTTCATTTCAAGCTCAGGGTGTCTGGAAGCAAACATAAAAGCAGGGGTGGTGCAGCTGGTACTGCTGAGAAGTGCCAAGCAACAACAATGGTAACAAAGGTGAAAATAATTGAGAGAGTGGAGCATGGCAAAAAGATGGTGGACATCACTCATTCTTAGAACATGAATTATTCAACCATCAGCACAAGTCTAAAGAACAAGGACAAGCTCATGGAACATGTGAAGTCTGCTATGCAGATGATATCAACAATAATGTCAAAGCAAGTGTGAAAAAGTGATTGAGGACATGGAGAAATTTCTCAGTGTGTAAATTTAGGATCAGCACCAGTATCAAGTTCCTCTCAGATTAATGGTGATTTAAGAGAAAGCTAAAAACCTTTATGAAGACTTACAGAAGAAACACAGAGAAGAATCAGAGGACGAATCCTTTAATGCCAGCCACACCTGGTTTCATCAATTCAAGGCTAGAACCAACTTTCACAACATAAAAATTAGTGGTGAGGCAGTGAGTGCAGGTAATGTAGCTGCTGGGGAATTTCTGAAACACTTCAAGAAATTACTAGTGAAGGCACATATTTATCCAAACAGGCTTTTAAGGTGGATGAGACAGAACTGTACTAGAAGAGGATGCCAGACTGAAATGACATCAGTAAGGAGGAAAAGTTGATGCCAGGCTATAAAGCAGCAAAGAATAGACTAAGTCTGTTGTTTGGTGGCAATGCTTCTGGCATTATGAAGCTAAAGTCTCTTTTAATTTATCTTTGAAAGAACCCCAAGAGCTGTTAAAAACATAGCCGAAGTCTCTCTTCCTGTTGTGTGGAAGAGTAACCCCAAAACCTGGGTTATATGGGCCATTTTCCAGGACTGGCTTTTCCACCACTTTATACTGGAAGCAGAGAAATATTACTTGGGGAAGGACATCCCATTCAACATTCTTTGCTGTTCAACAATGCTCCACGCCATCAGAACATCTGCCACTGAATACTAAGTTGTTCATACAATCTGTGGACCAAGGACTCAAAGTGACTTTCAAGAAACATTATTTCAGGAAGTAAATGCAAGTAATGGATGAGGCATAACATTTGGAAGGACTATAACATCTATAAGGCCATTAAATCGTTGACGTTTCTTGGTGTGAGTTTACAGGTATCACCATGAATGGGGTTTGTAAGAACCTTTGTCCACAGTTTGTTCACAACTGTCACAGATTTGAGAAGTCCAAAGAGGTCTTCAGCAACTTATTAATGCTCAGCATGAAGCTGAAGCTAGATCTGAAAGAGGATGACTTCACTGAATTCCTTGCAGTGTGACATGAAGAGCTTACTAATGAAGACCTGGTGGAACTGGAGGCCTGGAGAAAGGATAGACAAGAGGGAAGAAGTAACTGAACAACCAAACAGATTTAGGATGCAGGAAATGACAAGGGGATTTTCTTTATTTGAGGAGGCACTGTTAGCTTTTTAGGCATAGGACCTGAACACAGACCAGTAAATGAAGGCTGCAACAGCCGTTCAGAATACAATCCATTTACTATCATGTCATCTATGATGAGAAAAATAGAGCTACTACCCAGACATCACTGGATCATTTTTTCAACAGGGTAGATAGAATTGAACGCAGCAAGGAATCAGAACCTGTGCCATCAATGTCAGGCATGAGTGAAAAAGTTATAACTTGCCCCCCATCTCCTATTGCTGAACATCTTTCAGTTCTGCCATCTCCCACTTCCTTTCCCTCCTCTAGTCCGTAACTCTTCTTGCCTATTCTCCGGATGCCAGCCTCTATATGCCAGCTGTTAGGTACTATACTATAAGGTTAAAGATATTTTCTTTATTTTTTGTGTTTATTTTTTATTTGTATGAAAAGTATTAGGAACCTATTACAGTACAGTACTATATAGCCAGTTGTGTTAGTTGGGTACCTAGGCTAACTTTATTGGACTTATAAACAAATTGGACTTAAGAACCCACATTCAGAATGGAATTTGCTGGTACGTAGGGGACATACTGTAATGAAATACAGTGGACTCTGGAAGATCACAGGTTTGAACTGAGCAGGTCCATTTATAGGTGGGTTTTTTTAATAACAAATACATACTACAATACAACATGATCTAAGGCTAGTTGAATCCATAGATACAGAATCTCAAATACAGAGGGCACACTAAAATTATAGGCAGATTTTCCACAGTAAAGAAAGTTGACACTCTTAATCCCCATGTTGTTCAAGGGTCAACAGTATTTAGGAATAAATTTAACCGAGAAATTGCAAGATTTGTAGACTGAGAACTACAAAACATTGCTGGAATAAATTTTAAACCATCTAAATAAATAGAAAGAGATCACATGTGTTGACGGATTTGGAATATTTAATATTATTAGGATAGCTATTCTAAATTGATGTACCAATTCAGTGCATTCCATATCAAAATTGCAACTGCCTATTTTATAGATATGGACAAGCTAATTCTAAAAGTAATATGAAATTACAAGGGCCACAAAGTAGCAAAACACTCTTGAAAAAGAACAAACTTGGAAGATTCACATGTTCAGGTTTCAAAATGTACTCTAAATCAACAATAATCATATCTGTGGTATTAGCATAAGAATAGATACATAGATCAATGGAATAGAATTTAAAATACAAAAAATTGACATCTATGGCCAACTTCTTTTTGACAAAGATGCCAATGGATGCCATTCCATTTTGAAAGAATAATATTTTCAACAAATGGTGCTGGGAAGCCTGGATATCCACATGGATATATACCTCATACCTTATGCAAAAATTAACTCAGTGTATGAGCTGAAATTATAAAACTCTTAGAAGAAAACACAGGGCAAATATTCATGACTTTGATTTGACAATGGACTCTTAGATATGACATCAACGACAAAACCAACAAAAGAAAAAAAACTAGAATATTTGGATTTCAATAGAACTAACTTTTGTGGATCAAAAGACACTATCAAAAAGTGAAAAAAGACAACCTTCAGGATGAAAGACAATATTTGCAAAAATCCAGAATGCATAAAGAACACTTACAATTCAACAAGAAAAAAACAACTATATTTTAAAAGGAACAAAGAACTTGAAGAGATATTCTTCCAAAGAAGATATACAAATGGCAATAAAAATATGAAAAAAAAAAAATCTCAATGTCATTAGCCATGTAGGGAATAGCAAAATAAAACCACAATAAGATATCACTTCATATCCACTAGGATGCTATAATCTTTTTAAAAAAGGAAATAAGTGTTAGTGGGAATACAGAGAAATTAGAAACCTCTTACATTGCTAGTGGAGTGCAAAATACTACAGCTGCTAAGAAAAACACCTTGGAAATTCCTCAGAAAACATGTGCACAAATATTTAGGTATTTATAATAGACAAAAAGTGAAAATGACTCATTTATCAACTGATGAACAAATATAGAAAACACCGTATGTATACATAATGCAATATCATTCAGTCATAAAAAGAAATGAACTAGTGATACATGCTCTATCATGTGTGAACCTTGAGAACATTATGCTAAATGACAGACATCAGACATAAAATTTCACATATTGCGCAATTCCCTTTATAAGAAAGTGAAGATTAGTCAAAACCATAGAGACAGCAGATTAACATTTACCAGGTGCTATGAGGAGAGTGAATTGAAGAGTGACTGCTTAAATGACCATCAGTTTTATTGGGGGGTGAGAAAAATATTCTGGAATTAGGTGGTGGAGAAGATTATACAACTTCAGGAATTTGCTAAAAATCACTGAATTGTATGCTTTAAAATGGCTAAGATGATGAATTCTATGTTAAGTGAATTTTATCTCAAAATTTTTTAATTCCACATTCAAAGTACACAGTGGCATATCTGAAGATACTAACCAACACTGAGATGAAGTATAGTAAAATTAGTTGGCTTGAAAAGAAAATTATTTTGGACATATAAATAAGAAGAACAAGCTAATTGAGAAAAATAAAAAGATTATCATCAGATATTTTAATAACAACATTTTATGTTAGAATAATATTGACCGAGGTATTTAAGTATCAAGGAAAGAAAATGTGAGCCCAAAATTTTGTAACCAGCAATAATGACTTTCAAGTAAAAGGCACAAACTCTTTTTCAACACTCAAGAACTTAGGAATTGTTCCTGTGAACTCTTCTTGAGTAATCTATCAATATTTTAGCATAAGCTTCAGACAACAGAAAAAATCAAACAATACTAACATAAGATCTGATGATGAGAACTACATATATTTATTATAGGACTAAAATTGAATAAGATTTAAGAATGTATACACATTATAGAATGTATACACATTATACATAGTATGCATGTATCACACATTATAAAATGTATAATCTATATTCTCTAACAATGCATATATAGAATAATTATAAAAACTGAGTCAATTTGGGTGGTTTATGCTTTACCAAAAATTTGCCCATTCCACTTAAGTTTTCAAATTTACTGACTCGAAATCAGTAGTACTAACCTCATATGTTTTAATGGTTGTTGAATATTTAGGTTCATCTCCTTTTTAATACTTAATATCATTCACCTGACTTCCATTTTCTTTCCTTTTCTTATCACTCTTGCACAAAGTTTATCATTTTTATTAGTCTTAGCAAAAAAACAACATTTACCTTTGATGACACCCTGTTTATTTGTCTCCACTAATTTCAACTCTATATTATTTCATTGCTTATATTTTCATTGCCTTTGTTCTTAGTCATTTTTTAAAATTTGTTGAGTTCAATGACAATTTTTTGCATTTCTCTTATTCCAATACATTGAAGGCTATAAATTTCCCTCAAAAATCCTTTATCTCCATCTCAAGATTTTGATAGGTATTATTTTAACTATCAGTAATTTTCCATTGTGAGTTCTTGTTTGGGCCTGGTCAGGCTCCAGACATTTTCCCCCATGTGATGAGCATGTGGACTGTTTAAACCCTGCCTCTAGTTTTCCATGGGTAATTGACATCTCCATAGATAAAGCTGATTCCTGCATTTTCTTAGTTCCATATATTATTCCTTGCCATTTGTGTCCTTTGAGGATTTCCCTTGCATTCTGCCACATACTTGAAAATATTATATTGCATTACATTTCACAGGTGTATCATCCATACAATTACCAAAAAATAGAAGCTCAGCAGTTATTTCTACAAATATCTTTACTACTCTGCATTTCTAAATGGCAAATGTTGTCCCTAAACTTTTTCCTCAGTTTGAAGACCTAACACAGTGCAATATATTTTGAATTGTGAATAAGTGAATGAATGAGTGTCCATGTGGAAAAGCTTGACAAGTAATTAGAAATTAAACCAAGAAAATCTACATGTTTTTAACTTCACACATTTTATAATATAAACACATGATTTAAATTTTCTAGCATCATTTTAGATAAAAATTCTAGAATCAGATTTTATTATGAATATTTTACATAGTAAAAGAGTAAGTCTGTCTAATTACTTAAAATGCCTTGCAGAGGGCAATAGTCACTCTAGTTTCAGTAGCTTTTCCAATGGAACTAGACCCAAATATCACAAAAAGGGTTTTTGAATATTATTCTTTAGAGGTGTAATTTTAGCTGTGAATTTCTCCCTTTATCAATAATAAAACATCCAAAAGAGAAGAAAAATACCCTGGCCAGTTAAGAAAATAAAGCAGGATCTTTTTCCATGGCTTCAAAACAAAATTTATTTAAAACACACACACACATCATGCAGGACATAGACATAATTTTTTTTTGTTGGAATCTGCCCAAGGTACAAATTTAACTCCTTTATGTTAACCTAAATACCATGGGATTTTTAATGACCATGAATCTTTATGTCTAATCTAAGAGATGGGACCTCCAACCAGCTCAATTCACTAATATCCCACTGAGGCTGTGAATCACCACTGACTCAGATGCATACCCCCTAGTGAATCCCTCACAACACACTTCCCTTAGCTTTTAAAATCTAGCAGATCAATTTGGTACAATTGCACAGGTGGAATGTTTAGGCTTAAGTTCTTTTTTCATGTTCTCGCAAGTCATTCTCCCCTTCATCACAGAGTCATTTTCCATGCTAAGAGAGGTTTGTTTTTTTTAACCTTTTATCTCATTCTTATATCCTTTCTTCCTTCCTATACCTTTCTTTCTACTTTATCTTTTCCTTGTCTCATTACTTCAAAATAATGTATCTCTTTTTTACATTCTCTATTTATACCCTCTTTGCTATTCTTTGCAGAGGTTTGGTATTTGTACTGAACTTCTAGCCTCTCTCACTTATCAAGGTTCAATTTAATCGACACAGTGAGAGGATGTATAAGTAAGATGTCCTTCTAAATCTTGCTTCCTGTTGTCAGGCTGAAGGAGAAAAACAGGATAAATCTCAGCTTCAGTTGTTAAAAGGTGTAAATTTCCTTAGGAACTTGAATTTGATCACTTCAAATTTTGTCCTACAGCACATTCATTTCAATTCTATTGATAAGTCTCCTTGCTGGTCAGAGTTCAATTCTTCCTAGAGCCCAGAAGAACTGCTCTACTTGATGCTGTCTTTAGTCACTATTTATGCTCTCTCTTGGCAAAGTCACAATGCACTTGCTTCCATTTACCACATTTGGTCTCTCTTCTCTTCAGTTTCCATGCTGAGTAACATTTTCTGGATAGTACAAATCCATTTTTTTTTTCCTCCTGTAAGAATAGACACTAAAGATCTCATTAAGGTAGTCACAGCTCCTCTTCTTTTTGAGCATGATGAATGATGTTTCTTGGAGTCTTCAGAGAGAACTGAATAACCAGTTCTGTTCTGCCATTGCTATTGTTTGGGTGTCATGTCTCTGCACCTGTTCTAAAGAGCGTGTGTTCTAGTTGTATGATTTAGTGTTTTATAACATGCTTTCACATATATCATCATTATCTATCACTATTTGAACATTTACCATGTACGTTATTATTCTAAATACCTTACAATATTACAGCATTTAATCTCTGTGAAATTGGTAAAAGTGTCCATCTGCAGTTGTAGAGGCCCAGGGAGAAGTCTGAGGTCGCATATTATCCGAAGCCTGTTTAGTCTAACCCAAGTTCTCACTTCTAATCATTATTCCACAGCTGCCTGCTTGGGTAATCATGATAAGCTTGATTCTGGGAATTTTACATTTAAATAGCGTGCCAAGTGCTTTATTATTTGGTTAGTTGCCCTTCTTATCAGCCCTGAGGAATACAGAAAATATTGTCATTTAATTTTATGGCTGGTGAAAATTAAACAGTCTGATTTAAGATTTCTTGATGTTCCCCAATAATGACTTCCAATCTGCTCTACAGACCAGCAAACATTTTAATTCTCCAAATAGCATGAGGAAGGTGAAAGAAATGAGTATTCATGGCATCTTTAACAGGGTATTTTAAAATTTTGAAGGAAAGATAAAAAATATGAAAGTCTAAGGAAAAATAGATGTAGTTATTCAGTCTTACAAACTTACAAATATAACCATAAATAAAAACAAAGAGTGAGAATATTCTTTGCATCAAGAATTTCAAAATATATTTAACTAGCACTTACAGAGCACCTACTGTTTGCTAAGCATTATGTAAATTACAATGAGGAGACTGGCACTGATTATAAAGGAACTCTTTCAGATGGAGGACTTAGGGAATGTGACTTGTGTATATACCTGGTCATGTTCAATCCCCTCTCAGGGGTGTGGTTGATGACAAAGAGAACTCAAAGTATCATCACAAAATGTCATTTAATAATAGACCAGACAATCCTCTTGAACATTAATTCCTGTCCCAGTAGCCTCACAAATGGAAATGGAAGAAACACAAATATATGGATAGAATAGAAAGGAAAGCAGTTAAATAAAACTGGAAATCGCTATGGTAGCCAAAGCAAATATAAAGATCAGATTCATTAAGCCTTCCATTAACCAGCTCTGCCAGAGCTTCTCCCACTTCCCCACTGTCTTTCCTGTTCAACACTAAGAATAGACCTTTTGACAACAGATATCCTCGGGATCCTCCAAATCCTTGAAGTAATGTCTATTTTAAGACTTAGAAAGTAAGAAAGGGAGATATTTAAATCTCAGCATTATTTAGAATTAGCAGTTAAGAAGATGATTTTCAAGTTTTCCTCTCAAGATCCCTCACTCCTATTTGCTGCCATCCTGGACTTTACAATGACTGATCAAGAAATGACTCACAAGGTCACCTATTCCCAGACACTCAAAGGGCAGAGCAGGAAAAATGCTGCTCTCCCCATTAAGCCAAGCGCAAAGTTCCTGGAAAGCTTACTGACAGCTTAATCAAGCGGTTCTGGCAGTTTTAATTCCTTGGACTGTTTCAGACTTGCCCTCAGGTAAAGGAAATGGAACTTGGACAAGCTTGAATTTGCAGTATCAATGTTGGCAAAGGGAATGCCAGTAGATTCATTAGTCCAGAAGAACTAAAATTTCCTGAATACAGTTCATCACCTACGTCTACACAAAGAAAGGCAGATGGAGAGCAGAAGAGATTTGAAGTTGAGAGAAGTGGACAATTTTTTGTCTTAAACAAACAAAACAAAAATCTGAGCCTAAACCTCAGTCAACCAGGAGTTTATCACTTTATGTTGCCTTCCTTGCTTCTGGAAACAGAGAATTTAAGACACACACTGTCATCCAGTCCAGTTAGCACAGGGCTGTTATTTCACAATAGCCCTTGTAGGTGATTTATCTAGACTCTACATGAACATGTCCAGTGATAGCAAAATCCATCATGGAAAAGAGCTACTCATTTCACCGCTTTGTAGATCTAACAGTTTAAAAACTAAAAAAGGGCTTTTTTACTTTGAGAAAGTTCTGTCTTACTAGTGACCCTCATACATGAGACTGACCCTCACATATTTTGAGACAGCTGACAGTCAAACTCAATTATTCCACTTCTCTGTGGTGAAAATCTTCAATTCTTTATATATATATATATATATATATATATATATAAAATATAATTATATCAATTATATATTAAATAACATTTATTTATTGGCAAGATATTGCTCTGAAAACTTTAACTACTTTGGTTGTTCCTCAAACATGATTTTAATGGTTAATGGCTCACAAAAATTCAGGATTCTGCAGAGTAAAAAGATATAAGCAATGTCTCCCAGCCGAAGGCAGGCATGTAACTACCAGACAGGTCTTGGTGTTGCCAGAAGCTAGCCTAGAACTCACAGCAAGCCTATGGTTTGTTCTGTTGAACATAAGCAAGTTCCCAGAACATCAATAGAAGACAAGGCTACTGTGACCATGATAGATTAAGCCAAAAATAAGGCCACTTTGTAGATTTTACATAGATAAGACCATACATCTTCTATCCTAATTAATATGGGTCCCTATTATTGGATTTTTTTCTTCTTTACCAAGCTTTAGTCTCACTTCATTCCCTCTACCTTCTCAATAAAAGTAAGACGCCCAGTCATAATGTTGACAACAAAACAAAAGTAAGGCAAAAAAAAAAAAAATTTATATTGGATCAGAGAAACGGAAATAAGGCAACAACAGTATTGTACTATCACTATCTCTATTATTAACATTACTAATAATTACAACATAAGCTTAGAGTTAATATTCACTAAGTTCTTGGTTTGGATTATGAAAGACCTTGTGCTAAACAATTTACCTACGTTATTTCTTCAATGTGCACAATTTATTAAGTTTACAGTTATACTCATTTTGCAGAGTAGAGAAAAAGTGAGACTTGTCAAAGCAATTATCACAGATCACTAAGCTAATAATTAAACATTGAAACCAAGATCCAAAATCTACATGCCAAGATTTTATTCACTCAGCTGAAGGCAGTGAGTAGGGCTGATATTTTTGAAGTGATGTGTCTCACCAAAAGATAGATGCCTTTTGAAATTTGTCTGACCAGAGGATGTGCTTATTACAAATGTTCAAAAGGTAAGTGTGTGCCAACTATGAATCTTCTTAACACAGGAAGAATCCATGCCAGTCTTGGCTTAAGCATCCATTCTTTGAAAAATTTCTGTGAAGTTTGGATAATTTTTATTTCTATTAACTCTCAGTTCCAAGTGCATCTGCCAATTTTTATATGCCAAGTACCAACTAAAAGGTTATTATGTATCAGCCAAATTATCATTTTGTTCCATCACTCACTAAGCTCCCACTGCCTCATCAAAAGTTGGAAATATTTGTACTCAAGTTCTACTGGATAATCCGGGTTATTTTTTGTCACTATGATCTTACTCTAACAAGGAAGATGATGCTATTTAATAAAATCTTTTCCAGATCACTTTTGGAAATTCAAATAATCTGCTTGGTGATTTGTACTAACTAAAAAACAAAGATCAAAATCCAGTCATTCTTGTTAGCAAAGGCACTTATCAATTACACATTTTCCAACTTAAAATTGCACATAATTATAAATATTACAAAACTATAAAAATAATTAGTAACTCTTCAGTGAACCAAAGACACAGGGTGAAACTCCAAAATTAGTGTTAATAGAGGCCCCCAGGTCTTTTCAGAAAAACAAAAAGAGGCAATCTATGTAGTTTGCCCTTTCCCAAATAAGTCAATAAACTCTGTTAGTTAATTCAGAAAACAGCTAATACAAACAATGCTGATTTGTGAGGAAAAGAAAGAACTTAGTTGTTTAGTTACCTAGACACTAACAATTGCTTGCTCCAGTTTCATTCTAAATGATACCAGGATGAAAGCTTCGGGAATTAAAATAATTTTCTTTGCGTAGTTCTTGTAGTTTAGTTGCTAAGTATTGTTTGACTCTTTTGCAACCCCATGGACTCTAGCCCACCTAGCTCCTCTATCCATGGGATTTTCCAGGTAAGAATACAGAGGTGGGTTGCCTTTCCTTCTCAGGGGATCTTCCTGACCAAGGAATCAAACCCTAATCTCCTGCATCAGCAGGTGAATTCTTTACCACTGAGATTATATATATTAGAGGGCAGCTTCAGGGCAAATGACTCCACCCACTGTCTGAAAACAGTAATGTAAATTAGCATGGCCCACAGAGCAATGATCTATAAGAAATAATGCTATAGGCAATTGAGATGTGATTTTGTTAAATGGTAAAAAGAACACCATGCTAAATGCCATAGAATGAGAGAGAGAAAGAATCTTACATATAATTACTTGGCTTTATAATTTTTTTTTTTTTTTTACTATATCTCTCATCCATTTACTGTAAGCTGACAGAAAGCATGTCAGCCTTGATCATAAGGAAGAGAATTAAAGAATGAAAATCTACCAGGCCTTTTGCAATGTATATCTGTTATATTGTGTTCCCAGCAATCACCCACATTTATCTCATAGAAGGACTTCTATTTTTCCCAAGGCACACACAGACTTTCTACTCCCAGACCATATGTTTCAGGTTAGACTATAAATACCAACCCCTCATGGTTAATTAAAGGCATGTTATGTGATACAGTGCAAACTCATCAACATAATTCTCCCTGGCTGTAGTAATTTATTCAGGAAAAGGCACATGACCCCAAAGTGTTAGTAAAACAAAATTCCAAAGATCTGCGGGAGTACTTTTAGGAATCTTGGTTATAAGTCTATATATTTTTAAGACTACCAAATGATAAGTTCCTCCCCGGGAATGAAGTTAATATAAACTAATAAAGAGCACTAGAAATAGAGGTTACTTATACACATACATACAAACCCACCCACACATACACACACACACCACACACACACACACACATGAAAGAAAAGGATGGGAGAGTACCTGTTAATATTTCTTTATTTTGACCATTCTTGAAGCTTGGCTTCCCAAACAGGTAAATTATCTTCTTATGCTCAAATAATTTTCAATTGGACTACTTTCATTTATAACTAAAAGAATTAATAATATACTCTTCCTTGTATATATGGAAAAACTAAAATTCGAAGAAGAGAAATACCTTGTACTTCCTTAGGTTTAAAGCCTTGCAGTGAAAGAAATGTGACTAGAATCATGGTTTCTAGCTTCCAGATCTTTCCCCCATGCCAGGCTGCCTTTATTAACTAATTCATTACATTTATTAAAGTCTTGGAAGATTAAGAATGCTGATACCTATGATTTTATATTTCAATTAATACAAAAATTTTCTTGGGAGAAGAACCAAAAACCTACTTCTATAAGACATACCCTCTTTTCTCAATTATGTTTCTCCAAGTTGAAGACAGAATTTTAATCTCTGATTTCATTTGGCCATTTAGCTTTCTGCTGAGACTCCCTGAAGAGGAGCCAATTGTGCCCAAAGGGCACTCTAAGAAATAAATTATGTAAAATTACTCATTGAAATTTGTATTACCAAAAACAGTACTTTTTTGGTAATACAAATTACCAAAAATACAAATTACCATTCAGCAGATAATTTGCAATAATGTTCAGTAATTGATAGCTAGAAATTCCTTTACTTAACATAGGTTTCCCCTAGTGAACCCAGTACTAAGAAAAGAAATTAGTGGTTAATGACCATGTCTGGTATTTAAATGCTTTACTAAGCAGAGGAAGGATAGAGTTAAGGAAGAAGTGGCTAACATACAGGGTTAGACTGCCTAAGTGGTTTCATACTGAAGTAAATTTCTCAGATTATATGATTAACAAACACTGGGATTTGAAAAGGAAAAGAATACATATTTTTAATGCATTGGGCCTTCCTACATTCACTAGTGGTGAAGAACTTGCCTACTAATGAAGGAGACTTAAGAGATGTTGGTTCAATCCCTAGTTGGGAAGATGCCCTAGAGGAGGGCATGGCAACCTACTCTAGTACTCTTGTCTAGAGAATCCCATGGAGAGAGGAGCCTAGTGGAGTACAGTCCATAGATAGGGTTGCAAAAAGTTGTACATGACTGAAGTGACTTAGCACCCATGGGGCTTTAATTAATATGAATTTCCATTTAACTTATTGCCTTTTAGGTTAACTCCAAATGCTCTATATTTTCTAGAGGGATAAAATAATTTAAACCTATTGGAAAATTTTGTGAAGGATATTTAAACCCATTACACTAATTATCATTGTAATAATTAATGGTCATAGATCAGAATTAAATTTCTCTTACTAGAATGGAATCTCCTTAGCAATGCATTTTCATTTTGGTAGATCAAAGAGTAAAGTCACAGCCAGGACTATATCTATGATGTATTGAAAGTTACCCAGTTGTTAAAGGGTTCTATATAATCACTGAATTGACTTAATTCTAAGCTCCAATTAGCTTTAAATATCATTAATTTACTTCACATAAATGTATAAAACTTCAGTAATAAGTTTAAGTTGAAGGTTTGCACATATATACATCACAGTCAGGTATTCAAAGTCAGGTATTTTATTTTCTCTTTGAAGTGCTGACCCTGGACTTCCCTTCACCTCTGTTTCTACCTGCTTGATTTATCCCTCATTTTCTGCTCCTTCTCAGTCTATCTGGCAACTGTAGTATCTCATGGAATATTGTTTATTGTTGTTTCATGACCCTCTTCACAGACTTTTTCTTTTTTTGCAAAAACCCTTTGAAACCCTATAGATCTAAAACTTTGAGTACTATAATGCTCAATAACCAATACCTCATCTTAAGACGTATATATGATTGCAGAATAACAATTTTTAGCATCCATTCCTTCTAGATAAACAATAAGGAATTTGTATATTAGCAATTTAAAATCTCAGATATTTTAAAGCACATTGAAATGAAGTAAGCACTACAAAATGCCAAGTGTGAGAACTATTTTGACTTATTGGTTTGCTCAAAGAGTTAGCGAAAGTTTTTCCATGAGGTGGTATGGAAAAACTTGAATGAACATCTTAGCCAATGCAATAATAATTACCTTTTTCTTTTAGATTTTTTTCATAATGTGTATGTGTGGTTTGGGTAAATCATTGAAGTTGTCAATCTAATTTCATTCAGTCTCTAAATATCTGAAAGAAGATAATATTTTGGCACTATCAGTAAACTGGGATGACTCTGACAGACAACCAAGGGAGGAGAGTTTCATTCCTAAGCCCTTGACCTCTTGAATCCTCCCGGGTTACTAATTTATTTAAATGCATAGTAGTTGAGCTATCATCAAAATGTAATGACCTCTCTGTCATTGAAACCAAGCAACTATATTTAGTACATGAGAAATCTAGTTACATAAGTACCTTGAAGTGTTAAAAAAAGAATTGCACATGTCATTAAAAGTAGTTAGTTCTACTAAAATTATGAAGCAAGGGACTCTAGCTTCTGACTACTTTACACTTGCTCTTTCACAACTCTTTCCTTTTCTCCAGTAGCTCAGAGTATCTACATGGCTTTAACCCAGCTAGCTCCCTCTCATATTACTGTCTTAGAAAAATGATGTATTTTAATCTATTACTCCTTTCTCTTTACAGCAAATAATTTGCAATAATGTTCCATAATTTGATAGCAATTCCTAATAGTAATAGATAATTGTGGTGAACAAAAACAGACTTTATGGACAGACAATATTCAGAAACCTGGTCTAAGGTCTGCTAACTAAGTGACCTGGGGAAATAATTACCAACTTTTTGAGATTCAGTTTCTTTCTTCCTTTCTTTCCCATCTTCTTTCCTTTCTTCCTCCTTCCCTTCCTCTTTCTTCCTTCTTTTTTCTTTCTTATTGTAAAATGAAGATAAGATTCATCATTTTTGATGTTGCCTTGAGGTAAAAGTGAGATTAAATCTGCAAAAGTGTTGTACTCAGCTAATGTGACCTAACTTAACATTTGTTTGTATTCAGCTCGGTATAAGTTAAGGAAAAACTGAACTAGTAACACTAGGTAATATCTATTGAGAGCTCACTACATATCAGGGATCCTTCGTGGCCTATTTTAAATGCTGCCTCCTTTCTAAAAAATTTAATAACATCCCCACTTAGTATCATCTCTTTTTCCTTTGATAACTTTAATATCTTTTGTGTGTTGTGAGTTCATTCACACTTGTATTTGTATATATTCCTGTTCTTACAAGAATATAATTTCCTGAAAATAATACTGCTTTTTAGACATCTTTTTATTTCCTGTCTAATCACACAACTTTAAAGTAAGTTGTATTAAGTCAAAATAAAGCAAATAAAGTCAAATTTAAACAGATTAATAAACAACCTCATGCTGAAGTATAACTTCTTTCACTCACATACACTAACACATGTGAATACATATTATGATGGTGAAATTTAAGAATCAAATATTGCTTAGTTGCTGAAGGGAATGTTTTGAATAAATCTAATTGGTGCAGCAGTGTTCTCATTTACATTCCACGAATTACTTCTGAAATTATTACAATTTAGACTCTTCAATTCATGTTATAATATGTCAACTTTGGTCATTATGTTCTTTTTGTTTTTAAAGCACATGAATCTTCGTTCAATTAGCACAATAAACACATTTCAAAGATTTCGTGAAAGAATTATAGGTGGAAAAGCTTTGCCATGATTATAAAACTGTTATCAAAGTTATGATCCAGAATATTGCCCAGAGCATTTCATGATGACCCTCATAATACTATCTTAGATTTCAGAGTCAGGAAAACATTAGTTTTCCAGGAAAAAGGTCATATTGTTATTTTTAGCTGATAAAAATCATGCAAGACTTTGTGTTTCTCTACTTTCTTTTGCTGAGAGGAAAGTTAGAACTATAGTTCACACTCAAGTAATTACTCCCCTGTCCCTACCCGATCTGGTAGTTCTTTTTCTTTTACTCGTGTTTTAATATTTTGTAATTTCTTCACCTTCTAGTAGGTTTATCAAATCCCTTTGTGGAGGGGATCAGTGGTAAATAATCTAACTGCCAATGCAGGAGATGCAGGAGACAATGATAGCTTATGGTGAACGATGTCGGATTCGTGATCTCTGAAGAAGATTTAGCTTCGGGACCAGGGACCAGGCTTGATCACTCAAGAGCTTTTGTGTAGCTGAGTTTTATTAAAGTAAAAAAAGGAACAGAGAAAGTTTCTGACATAGACATCAGAATGGGGACGAAGAGTGCCCCCCCCCAATGTTAGCAAGTGTTATATACTTTAGTTAGTTATTACAATAAATCAAAAGAATGTCTCAAGGTTGTAAAAATTTTACCAGACCCACTCCCACAATTTACATTTTAGGATAACAGGATTAGCCAGAAGCTTTTCAGGAAGGAAAAACTGTCCTCAAGGAGGATACAGTGTTGTTATATAAACCTTAGTACAGAACTTAAATTGAGTTGTTCGTTGTGTAATCGTCAAGTTCCGGGTTTAAAAAAAAAAAAAAAAATTTATGTGACTAAGACTAAGGAAGGTAGAGAAAAAAAAAATACTTGTCCTTTCCTTCTCCTTGATAATTCCAGACCCATATCTCCTCCTCAAGAGTCCCAGACCCCTATCTCCTCCTTGGGGACCCCGAACTTCTTATCAACCTGCCTAGGAATTGACTCTCTCAACTAGGGTTCAATCCCTGGGTCAGGAAGATCCCCTAGAGGAGGAAATGGCAACTCACTCCAGTAGCCTTGCCTGAAGAACCCCAAGGACAGAGGAGCCCGGCAAGCTACAGTCCAGGGATTTGCAAGAGTCAGATATGATTTAGTGACTAAACCACCATCATGTGTGTGTGTGTGTGTGTGTGTATTTTTTTTTAATTCCCAATCAAAGAAGACTTGCTTTGCCAATGTCAGGATCTTGGTTGGCAGAGTATGAGATATCATCAGCTAAGCTAGACACATTTAGGATGATGTCCATGAATATCTATAATCTTCAGATTCCCACAAACCTTCTGAGTCTGTGAAAGCAGCCTAAAAAACCTCTAGTTAAATCTAGTATTCCCATCCTTCTTAAAGATGATTTAGAGAACATTCAAGATAACCTGTGTCCCCATTCCCCCTTCTTGGCCAGTGGTCTATAGCCAGAGTTAAGTCACAGTATAAGCCAGGTAGGGATGTGATGACAGTCACATAGCTAGTGATTCTATCACTTGGCATTACAACCTGGAAGGCATGCAAGACATCAGTGATGATAAAAGATGTCATGTAGAGATTATGGCAGGTACCAATGAGAGAATCACAACATAGATTGCTGGGGGTCTGGAGGAAGTCATTTTTCTCTTTTAAAGAACTATTGACATACCAATGAACCTGGTATAGGTGGCACGGATGACCATGGGGCAGCAAATGATAGTTAAGCCACAGCTGTTGATCATGAGCTGTGTACCATCAAACCCACTACGCTGTAAGGTCAGAAGGCTTCTCAACTATCACTGAAGGTTTTAAGAGGTATATCCAATATCAAGCTGAAGCAGGATTGGGGATCCATAAAAACGACACAAATGTATTGCCACAGCCCCTGTTTAATCCACCAGTGTCATTCTAGCACACAGATCTTTCCCATCTCATATCTATAACAATATAGGGGACTCTTATATCCAACATATGGAGGAAGACAAAGCACAAGATTTGTTTATGAAAGTATCAGTTCAGTATATGAGTACAGTTTGAAAATGGACAGCAGCTGCATTATAGACTCTTTAATTACACTGAGAGAGAATACTGAGGGAAAATCTCCCCAATGAACAGAGTCTCATATGGGGAACCTGGTTATACATTTTATGTAGAAATAAAACTGACCAACGTTTGAATGTATATGTATTCAAAGACAGTAGCAAATGGCTTGGCTAGTTGATCATGGGCCCAGAAAAAAAAACAGAAGAAAATACAACAAAAGGAGTTCTGGGGTAGAATGAAAACATGGAAGAAAGCATGAAGTATGAAGATTTTTGCATCACATGATAATGCTCACTGAAGAGCAACCATCATGGAAGAAGTACTGAACAACCAGGAATATATAACAATTTGGCCATTGGTGCCAGGATCTGTCATTGGCTACCCCATTGTTGGCACCTTGGTCTCATGAAATGGCTGAGGGTGCCAAGATGGAGGTTTCATATAAGTTTAACATCTTAAAATTTACTTAGCATACCAATGTTGATCTATACTGACAATACCAAATATCCAACTGTGATCAATAGAGTGCAATGCTGAGTCTTCAGTACAGCAACATCCCCCAAGAAGACTAGTTGAAGTGTTGGTGACCAATTATTGAAAGGATAAGTAACTTCAGTTAAGTTCAGTTCAGGTGCTCAGTCGTGTCCAACTCTTTGCAACCCTAAGAACCACAGCATGCCAGGCCTCCCTGTCCATCACCAACTCCTGGAGTTTACCCAAACCCATGTCCATCAAGTCAGTGATGTCATCCAACCATCTCATCCTCTGTTGTCCCCTTCTCCTCCTGCCCTCAATCTTTCCCAGCATCAGGGTCTTTTCAAATGAGTCAGCTCTTCACGTCAGGTGGCCAAAGTACTGGAGTTTCAGCTTCAACATAAATCCTTCCAATGAACACCCAGGACTGATCTCCTTTAGGATGGACTGGTTGGATCTCCTTGCAGTCCAAGGGACTCTCAAGAGTCTTCTCCAACACCACAGTTCAAAAGCATCAATTCTTCAGTGCTCAGCTTTCTTTATAGTCCAACTCTCAAATCCATACATGACCATCAGAAAAAATATAGCCTTGACTAGATGGACCTTTGTTGGCAAATTAATGTCTCTGCTTTTTAATATGCTGTCTAGGTTGGTCATATTTTGATATAAATAAATGTATCTCTTAGGTATGAGTTTGCTTTTTCAGCCAATTTTACTATCTGAATATTTAAAGCATGTACATTATACATTGTACATTATACATATTTTATTGCACATTGCACCTTCTAATTTAAAGTTTAGAGAGTTCAAGTACTTTTCCAATGTGACCAGAAAATGATAAAGCTAGAATATGAATCAAAGCAGTCTAACTACAACTTCTGGCTGCTCTACCACTCCCTGCTTGAGACATGGTAATATCAATATTATTTATCATACAACCCAATGCACATTGGGTAAGTTTTATTGAATTATTGAATAACTAAAAAAATGTATATACATAATATGATGGAAGAGACTCTAGAAGAATAGTAAGAATGAAAGAAATAAGAGAGAGAAGGGAAAGGAAGAGAACAGTTTTTTATATTGCACCCACTAAGATTTAGAACAGGGGTGGCCAACAGGTTTCAAAAATCATTTGACAGTTACTGTCTGGCTCTCCAAGCTGAAGATTCTGAAGTCTCACTAAAGCTTCATTTCAGTTCAGTCGCTCAGTCGTGTCCGACTCTTTGCGACTCCATGGACTGCAGCATGCCAGGCTTCCCTGTCCATCACCAACTCCCAGAGCTTGCTCAAAATCATGTCCATTGAATCAGTGATGCCATCCAACCACTAAAGCTTAGGAAGAAAGAATTCTTGCTATAATCCAGGTAGGCAGGGTCCAAGGAATCACAGTAGCACATATTCCATGTAGGTGCTATATTCTTGCTAAGAATGATATAAATTTTTACAAACATTGTTAATACTTTAAAAAATTACATAAAGAACCTAAGAGATTATATTATTCCTATTCTTCAGATAAGGAAATTTACTGAAGTCCGTGAAGCTTGGTCTCTACTTACACTCTAATGACTGAATTAGGAAATAGTGACAAACCATCAGAACACTTCTAATTACTCTTTCAGTGGGAACAAATGACTGGATGACTGTCCGAGAGATTCCAAAGGATTACACTATCTAATGATTATTTTGTTATCATTGTCTTTTTGTGGCTGCCCCTCTTCTTAACCCTAACTCACATTCTTGGTTCCAGGCAAGTAAGTTCAAGTTCAGACAGATCCTCTTCAGCTTCCAGGAAAGCATGCAGAGAATTAAAATGAAAATATTTTCTGCTTCTTCCTCTCACAAAGGAAAGCAAGTTTTCTAGAAAGTAAATCTTGTCAATGGTTACAGCTTTTCTAACAAACAACCACTAGTGTGCAGTTTTAGGATAAAATAGTAGTATTTCCTCAGTCACATAGGCATCTAGATTCAGGTACTTTATATAAGTTTACAGATATATTCTTATCTGTGCCCCATGAACCTCAGAAATATTATCTAGTACCTACAGAAATTGCCTTTCAATTTTTGAGAAATAGATAGTCAACTATTTCAGGGTAATTATCTCCTTCTTGCTAGTAGCACAAATTTTAAGGAGGTAACTTTTGCAAGAATGGAGTACCTTTGTTCTCTACCACTATCTCTAATACTCAGTAATCCTGGGCACCAGGAGCATAACAAAGCAATTAACTTCTGACAATGGTATAAATTTAGGCTTGTTAAGACAAGGATTATTAATATTCCCTTGGGTTATCACACTGACCTAACTTACCCAACCACAAAGTACAATAAGACACAGACCTGTAGTTTTGTGGTCACATAAAATGCCCAAGGAAAGAGACTAAAAAAAAGAGAAAGAGAAAGAAACACAAGAACATAGCATAAGAGACTAAGAAAGTGAAATAGATTAATCACATTTTAAAGAGCAGGGACTTTGCATTTTATTTTAAAACCAATAACTACAATAGTACTATAATGATTGTGATAATTTCTTTGAGTCTGTGATGACATTGTGCTCATAATATACTGGTCATTAAAATACCAGAAGCCTCGGGTCAAGCTTATCTCTGACTTTTTAAAAATAACCCTCTCTGGGCTTCTCTGATAGGAAACAAAAACCCAAAAGCATTAAATTGTATCATATTGCAACGTAGCACACTTATCGGTCTCAGAGGTAGTGTTAAAGATGAAGAACTATTGTTCTCTTACATGTATTTTATAAGAAGCAAGATAAGTTTGACAAGTCAAGCAGAGAAATGGAGATGTATTGGATAGAATACCAGCTTTTGAGACTTGAGTTCAAACTAAGTTTTGCCCCTGAAGTGCTATGACACTTCAAGTCTCAACTTCTCTACACTTCTTTGTCTCCTCATCTGTAAATTAGAAGAGGAGGCCTACATCATAAGTTCTGTGTCTTTACCCCCAGAGCATGGTATACAGTAATGAACACATTTGATAGAGCAATTACATAAGGCAATTGTATAAGATATATTAAGTATCCAGCACATAGTAGGAACAGAATAAATGGTTGCTGCTATCTTCATTATGTATCATTTACTACAGTTTACTGATATTGGTCCCATCACTTCATGGTAAATAGATGGGGAGACAGTGGAAAGAGTGTCAGACTTTATTTCTGGGGGCTCCAAAATCACTGCAGATGGTGATTGCTGCCATGAAATTAAAAGACACTTACTCCTTGGAAGGAAAGTTATGACCAACCTAGATAGCATATTAAAAAGCAGAGACATTACTTTGCCTACAAAGGTACATCTGGTCAAGGCTATGGTTTTTCCAGTGGTCATGTATGGATGTGAGAGTTGTACTGTGAAGAAAACTGAGAGCTGAAAAATTGATGCTTTTGAACTGTGGTGTTGGAGAAGACTCTTGAGAGTCCCTTGGACTGCAAGGAGATCCAAGCAGTCCGTCCTAAAGGAGATCAGTCCTGGGTGTTCATTGGAAGGACTGATGCTGAAGCAAAAACTCCAGTACTTTGGCCACCTCATGTGAAGAGTTGACTCACTGGAAAAGACCCTGATACTGGGAGGGATTGGGGGCAGGAGGAGAAGGGGATGACAGAGGATGAGATGGCTGGATGGCATCACCGACTCGATGGGCATGAGTTTGAGTAAGCTCCGGGAGTTGGTGATGGACAGGGAGGCCTGGTGTGCTGCAATTCATGGGGTCGCAAAGAGTCGGACACGACTGAGCAACTGAACTGAATTGAACTGAACTGATATTGGATGTCACCAATGTTTTTGTTAGGCAGTGAGTAAAGTTCTTTAAAGAGTCAAATCATGCACACAAAGGAAAAAATGAAAGGAAAGATCAGGTCAAAATCAATTGCTCTGTGTGTATATTGCTATAAGCTAATTGTTTAACTCACAGTTTTACCCCACTTAATATTTTTTCTATTTTTTCCACCACCGGATCAGACTGTTAATACACTTAATGAGGCAAAGAAGAATAACAGTATATCTGAGCAATTAAAGCCCATTTGTTCAGACAGCAATAAAACCTACAATAGTCTCCTTTCTGCCTGGAAGAACAACTTTATAGTTTATTGAACAAGAGAGATTGTGATTCAGCTCTATCTCTTCTCCTCAAAAGTCTCTGCACTTTACTACCCTCATCTAGTTCTCTGAAAAGATTTTTTTATCAAATGGGAAGGATTACAAATCAATATTATCAGGATATATCAAGGCTCAGTACATTCTCCAAGCATAAGTCTTATTTGCAACAGCAGTCTCAATGAAACAAACTTTTCTCTCTGCTCTTCATCAAATTTTTGCTCTTCATCAAAAATTCTTTTGCCTTTCTCAATATGAAACAAATAGGGTAGAATCCAGAGACAGCCTTTTTTTTTTTTTACTCTATTCAAATGTTGCATTCTTGCAGATAAGACCTGCCCAGAGACTAGCACCAGATTCTCAGACAAGCAAATCCTACCCTCCACCAAGCATACTCTACCTGACATATGTGCTAACAGAAGAATGGAGAATATAAACTGGCCGCCTTTTATTTTGAACTTTATCATTTATTGTTTACTTGTACCAGGTCTATAATAATTTTTGTAATACATGTGGAGTTCTACCTTCTCTGATCAAAATACTGACCAGTATTTTGGTCATCTGATGAGAACAGTTGACTCATTGGAAAAGTCCATGATGCTGGGAAAGATTGAGGGCAGAAAGAGAAGAGGGGGTCAGAAGATAAAATGGCTGGACAGCATCACCGATGTAATGAACATGAATTTGGGCAAACTTCAGGAGATGGTGAGGGACAGGGAGGCCTGGTGGCTGTAGTCCAAAGGATCTCTAAGAGTAAGACATGACTGGGCAACTGAACAACAACATTCTCTGACATAAAGGAGTTCTGGAAAACTGCAAAGGAAGCTCAGAAGTGTTCCATAAATTGATTAAAAGTTTAGAGATTAAATTAATTAAGCTAGAATTCTGATTCCAATTAAACAGGCTGAAGGAATGATTTTACATTTTGAGTAAGGGATATTTCAGAAAATGATGACAAATTCCTTGTGTTCTCTAAGTACATAATAAAGGAAACAGGTTTAAATGGCAAGATAAAGGACTTAGTAAATATTGTTGATAATGAAATGGCCTCTGTATAGATGGATTCTGAAGTTACTTGTACGTGAACTATTAATAGGTTCTACCCAGAGATTTGAGTAGATGAGTGTGGACTGTTACCATCTCAGTTTACTTTTTTATTCTGTGATACAGTGTCAGTGAGGCTTCCCAGGTGGCACTAGAGGTAAAGAACCCACCTGCCGATACAGGAGACAAGAGACACAGGTCTGATCCCTGGATGGGGAAGATCCCCTGGAGAAGGGTGCGACAACCCACTCCAGTATTCTTGCCTGGAGAATCCCACGGACAGAGGAGCTTGGCGGGCTTTTGTCCACAGGGTCACAAAGAGTCAGACATGACTGAAGTGACTTAGCAAGTAGCACAGAATCAATACAGCAAAGAATAAGAACAAGAAGAATATGGAAGAAAATATGGGGGTGAAAGAAGAGAAATTGAACCCAGATTCTTCTGGATTTAAAAAAGTCTGCCTCTTCCTGCAGCATGATGAAAAAGACAACAAACCATATTGAACTCTCTCTCTCTGATGCACTAGCTGAAACCTTACTATCTTCAGTAAGCAAAGCATGTTAGACATCCCATCTCAGTCCATTTATAGCACATGTTCAGGTCTCCAGAAAACAAGCATCCCAACACACTGTGATATAAAACACCACACACTAAGAAGAAAATGAAACTTATCATCACTCCTCAGGTTGTAAAGAGCTGTGGTACAGAAAATTATATGAACATTAAAACACACAGAGAATGTTTACACACACATCAGTTAATTTCAGTTCTGGACAGGGGCTATGCCTCTAGAAAGCAGAAGTGCCTCAAGTTACCAATGAAAAAGTAGCATCATTGAAACCTCCCTCTCCTTCTAAAGATAAACAATTCAATACCAGCTTCGTAATGACCACATATTTTCAACCACAGCAGGTTGCTGCCTAGTCCCCACAGGAAAATGACAAATGAATGCTGTTTAATATTTTGCTTGAACAGTTTTTTCTTTCAGAAAACTATTTGCAATACGATAATGAGAAGGGCATAGCTGCAGAGAGTAGCATTTTGTAAGGATGACTACCTTTCTGGGGCATATCATCTGATACACACTTTGTTTATCCAGAGTGAATTCAGCGGTTAAAATGATTAATTGAAACCATTTTGTGTTACTCATACTAGTTCTTGCAAAGGAGGTGATTGCTATTTTTTCTTAGTGACTCATACAAAGATGCCAGCAGTACACTGGCAATAGCAAAATGACATTCCTAAATTTAGCAGTTCATAAATCTTATAAGATGCCAGTCACATCCCATCTCCCATCCCCCATGCTCTTCTTCCAGTACTTGCTCCTATGTGCAGAAGTCCTAAATGTGCATGGAGACAGGATGGAGACTTCCATAGGGCACATTCCTCTGTTCCTTTCTTAGTGCCTACCAACACCTCTGTGCACTCTGGGAGAAGCAATATGTATATTTCCCAAATGATAGCTTTGATTATTCCATTAAGATGCTAAATTTGTCTGGCAAAAAAATATATAGAATATGTGCATGTTTCCAAAGATTCCAATTCAATGAATTATTTTCAAGGGGCAATGTGGAAATGAGCAAATTTCCTCCATCCTCCTATGTTATCTGTTACGTGATATGAAATATGCAGTAATTTCACAGTCTCAAGAAAATTTTTTGCCTCTATCATTTTCTCTGGTTTATACAAGGCATTTACCAAATGTATCATGCTCTCCTGATGTCATTTTGCCTGGTGTTCTAAGATGTCAGGGCTACAAATGCCCTCCAGAAATTTTACCAACATATGACTCACACAGTGTGCAAAAAAAAAAAAAAAAAGAAAAGAAAATAGAATTATAGTTGGTGCACTGAACATATGGCTAAAAGAGAGATTTCTGAGCAAAGTGACATACAGGTATGGACCTAGAGATTATCATATTATCATACTGAGTTAAGTAAGTCAGACAGAGAAAGACAAATATCATATTCTATCACTTACATGTGGAATCTAAAAGCAGGGTACAAATGAACTTATCTACAAAACAGAAATAGAGTTACAGAATGTAGAAAACAAGCTTATGGCTGTTGTTGTTTTTGTTCAGTCTCCAAGTTGTGTATCACTCTTTGTGAACCCATGGACTGCAGCACTCCAGACTTCCCTGTTCCTCACCATCTCCCAGAGTCTGCCCAACTTAATGTCCACTGAACCGGTAATGCCATCCAACCATCTCATCTTCTGTCACCCTCTTCTCCTTCTTCCTTCAATCTTTCCCAGCATCAGGCTCTTTTCCCTTGAGTTGGCTGTTTGTATCAGGTGGCCAGAGTACGGGAGCTTCAGCTTCAGCATCAGCATCAGTACTTTAAATGAGTATTCAGGGTTGATTCCCTTTAGGATTGACTGCTTTGATCTCCTTGCTGTCCAAGGGACTCTCAAGAGTCTTCTCCAGCACCACGGTTCAAAAGCATCAATTCTTCAGCACTTTGCCTCCTTTTGGCCCAACTCTCACATCCATACATGACTGCTGGAAAGACCATAGCCTTGACTATATGGACCTTTGTCAGCAAAGCGATGTCTCTGCTTTTCAATACACTGTCTAGGTTTGTCATAGATTTCCTTCCAAGAAGCAATTGTGTTCTAATTTCTTGGCTGCAGTCACCATCCACAGTGATTTTAGAGCCCAAGAAGAGGAAATCTGTCACTGCTTCCACCTTTTTCTTTTCTATTTGCCATGAAATGATGGGACTGGATGCCATGATCTTAGTTTTTTTTTTTTTTTTTTTTTTTAATATTGAGGTTTTTTTAATTGATTTATTTTTTTATTGAAGGATAATTGCTTTACAGAATTTTGTTGTTTTCTGTGAAACCTCAACATGAATCAGCCATAGGAATACATACATTCCCTCCTTTTTGAACCTCCCTCCCATCTGCCTCCTCATCCCACCCCTCTAGGTTGACACAGAGCCTCTGTTTGAGTTTTCTGAGCCATCCAGCAAATTTCCATTGGCTATCTATTTTACATACAGTAATGTACAAGAGAAGAAAAAAGATCTACAAAATCAATCCCAAACAATTAAGAAAATGGCAATAGGAGCATATAAATCAACAATTACTTTAAATGTAAATGGATTAAATGCTCCAACCAAAAGACACAGACTAGCTGAGTGGATACAAAAACAAGATCCATAATATGCTGTCAACAAGAAACCCACTTCAGACCTAAAGACACATATAGACTGAAAGTGAGAGAATGGAAAAATATATTCCATGCAAATGGGAAGCAAAAGAAAACTGGAGTAGCAGTTTTTATATCAGACATAATATTGAGTTTTAGGCTGGCCTTTTCACTCTCGTAGGCTGGCCTTTTCACTCTCGTCTTTCACCCTCATCAAGAGGATGTTTAGTTCCTCTTTGTTTTCTGCCATTAGAGTGGTAACATCTGCATATCTGAGGTTGTTGATATTTGTCACAGAAATCTTAATTTCAGCTTGTAACTCATCCAGCCCAGCATTTCACATGATGTGCTCTGCATGTAAGTTAAGTAAACAGGGTGACAACATACAGCCTTGTGGTACTCCTTTCTCAAATTTGAATCAAGTCAGTTGTTCCACATAAGGTTCTAACTGTTGCTTCTTGACCTGCATACAGGTGATAAACTTATGGTTATCAGAGGGTAAGGGAGAGGGAGAGATAAACTGGAAAATTGGGATTGACATATACACACTACTATATATAGAAGATATAACTAATAAGGACCTACTGTATAGTATATGCAGAGAAGGCAATGGCACCCCACTCCAGTACTCTTGCCTGGAAAATCTCATGGATGGAGGAGCCTGGTAGGCTGCAGTCCATGGGGTCGCTAGGAGTCGGACACGACTGAGTGACTTCACTTTCATTTTTCACTTTCATGCTTTGGAGAAGGAAATGGCAACCCACTCCACTAATCTTGCCTGGAGAATCCCAGGAACGGGGGAGCCTGGTGGGCTGCTGTCTATGGGGTCGCACAGGGTCGGACACGACTCAAGTGACTTAGCAGAAGCAGCAGCAGTATAGTATATGGAACTCTAGTCAATGCCCTGTAATAACCTATATGAGAAAAGAATGATAAAAAAAGAGTGTATATGTCTATGTATAACTGATTCACTTTGCTGTACACCTGAAACTAACACAACATTGTAAATCAATGATACTTCAATATTTTTTTAAAATAGTTGCTTTTAATCCTTCATTTGTACAATGTCTTAGCCATGGTAATCTTCCCATCAGTGAACGTAAGTCCATCATGTGGACTTCCATCTACTTGAAATGACTTTCTACAAATGGTTAAGTATAAAATAAGCCTTTTGCCTCTCTTCTGTTTTTCTTCACATATCTTTTTAAAATACCCCGTTCTTGAGGTTAATGACAACAAAATTGTCATTTAAGTGGGATGGGGTGGGAGGAAGGTTCAGAAGAGAGGGGATATATGTGTACCTATGGCTGATTCATGTTGATGTATGGCAGAAACCAACACAATATTGTAAAGTAATTATTCTTCCATTAAAAGTTAATATTTTTTAAAAGAGAAAAGAATAAATGTATTCAATAGATGAATATACTAAAAGGCTGAAATCAATAAGATAATTCTTTACAAAATACTAGCTTAGTGGCAAAGCTTAAGTATAGAAACAAAGAAATTACTTACAAGAAACTGAGCTTTATTCAAGGTAGGGAATGCACATTTTGTGACTGTATAGAAGTGCAGACATTTCCAAACAACCTTCCTCCACTCACATTTGCTTTCTCTATCTTTATTTAGTATTATGCTTCATTCTTCTTAGTTTACCTATTTCTGATTCCTCATCCCTCAACACTTTTTGTTGTTAGAACTTCTAGAAGGAAGTCAGCTGGATTAATTTTCTTAGATAGTAATTGTATTTTCTAATTTATAGAAGGCTTTCTGAACACATAAATAATTCTCTCTAGAGTAGAGATAACACTGTATTGAAAAATGTAAACATCTAGGATACAAAATTTTGGTTGACATGTGACCAGATTAATCAAAACTTTCATCTCTCTTTGATATGTCATATATCTCCATGGTGGAATTTGTCCTTAAGACAAGGGATTCTCGGTTACTCTATTTGTGTTGTCTGATGTGCTTACCATTTATATTACAACAAATAGAATATTCTGTATTCGAAGCAATTGAGCTGAACAAGCAATTCTTGCCTTTGCATGTCTAAGATATAAATTTCAAAGACCCAGCGTGTGATATATTATGCCTGGTTACTGACTCAGCTAAGTATCTCTACAATGAAAATTAAAGCATCTGAGTTAAGAGTCCCCTCTGGCTTAAGAAAATAAAGTAATCAGCTTTCCAACTGGATTAAAGATAATGGTTACTCCTTGTTGGAAAGAAATGAGGTCAGATTCTGTTCCTACAATCAGATGACTTTTAGGCTCCCTCCTGAAGATCCACTGAGGATAAACAGAACTTCCAATTATGTTTAAAGATAGGTTGTAGAGGACAGGTCCAAAGTTTACTTCTTCAAGATGATTATTTGCTGAAGTTTGTTGCTGAATTTATACCAACAAGTACACTAAAACTGGACTTCCATGATAGCTCAGTTGATAAAGAATCTGCCTGCAATGAAGGAGACCCCGCTTTGATTTCTGGATTGGGAAGATCTGCTGGAGAAGGGATAGGCTACCTACTCCAGTATTCTTGGGCTTCCCTTGTGGCTCAGCTGGTAAAGAGTCTGCCTGGAATGCGGGAGACCTGGGTTCAATCCCTGGATTGGGAAGACCCCCTGAAGAAGGGAAAGGCTACCCACTCCAGTATTCTGGCATAGAGAATTCCATGGACTGTATAGGCCATAGAGTCTCAGAGAGTCAGACACCACTGAGCAACTTTCACTTTCACACTAAAATTAGCACCACTGTCATTTATTCCCATTTTCTTAATCTTAAAGCATGAAAAAAAGCAATGCTACCCTGATTTTTTCTTTATTCTTTTTACAACTCAAGATGTACACATCTATTCTATTTTTTATGTCTTTTAGATATTGATGAATTATTTAGAATGTAGGAACCATGGGATCCAATTCTTTGGTGACAGTTAGTTCACCCATCCCAATCTCAAAGCAATTTATAAAATAGTTTCGGTACTAGGAGGGCAGTAACTATGTGATCTTTTTTTCTTCTTTCTTTCTGTTTTTAGTCTATGGTCGTTCCTATTGTGAAGTGATAATTTGGCTTTTCATTGTTGTTGTTATTTTAGTCCCTAACTTGTGTCAGATTCTTCTGCAACCCTATGGATTATTATTGCCCACCTGTCTACTACATGGAATTTTTCAGGCAAGAATACTGGAGTGGCTTGCCATTTCCTACTCCAGGCGATCTTCCCAACCCAGAAATCTAACCCACATCTCCTGCATTTCAGTCCTTTCTTTACTGCTAAACCACCAGGGAAGCCCATCTTTTCATTAATCGGTAAATAAAATCTTTCTTATTTCCCTTTCTTTCTCCCTGAGAGAGAAAAACTGTTGGCTGCATGCTGGAGATAGTATTACTAACAAAATATCCATATGGTCTCTTTATCAATACAGGACTTTAAAGGGAGGTAAACTTTTATTTAAGAGACTTCTGTATAAAGATGATAATCTATCAGCTAGGTGTGTATGAAATAGGGAGATGGAATCACTGACTCAGGTCTCAGGTGCAGAGGGAAAGCCAATGTCACAGGAAACAATGATATGACAAACTGGCCTACATTGATTAAGCTGGGCTATTTTCACAGCTAACTCCACTAAATACAGGCAGCAGAAAAACTAAGCTGTCAGTCCAATTCTACCCCTTCTCCCCAGATATCACACTTGGCTCTAGAATTCTAGGAAAAGCAGATGCTCACTCTGCCCCTTGTACAAAGTCACTATTTACTGGCATCAGGACAATTTATTTAGGCTACTCCAATCCCTTTAGACTCAAAGCTTTCAGAATAACTGAAGAAATAGACATGGCTTGTCATGACCACACTCCTCAATAAATAGGAAAGCAAAATGCTTTTCTACATAAACATCTGTTGCAAAGCAAATGAATGAAAGCAGTGTAATTTTGTTTTCCCTTTCTTACTACCCATGGTGTATCCTCCTGTGTCACAGAATTTCTACACCTGCATGGTGCAAAAAAATGAGGACTCTGATGTACTATAGTTATAATGCACATCACAAAATTTTCTTCCTCTTAAATAAGTTACAGTCATTTCATCTTAAAAAACATGAAATATGAGGTAATTAAAAAGTAGCTGAAAGAGCAACACAAACTCTAATCTCTTTCCTTTATAAGAAATGGGACCAATCAACTCCTCATTAAATTAACCGATAAGAAAAAAAAAGATGAAATCTCACTAAAAAATAAGACTTTAGTCAACCTCATGCCAATACATAGGCATCTAGAATGAGAATTAAGTTCATAGCATATCCTTGCTTTGTGTTGTGAAATAGAGACTACCTGGTGTGGCTAGAGAAGATGGGAAATTATAAAGCTTCCTATTAATAAAAAAAAAAAATAGACCTGGAAAAAATGTTAAAAATAATCTACAGCAGCAACTTACTCTTGTGATAAGCAAAGTGGAGTAGAGGGAAATTAGTGGTCTGCCTATGAGTAAACATTTACTTAGAAATAGAACTAAGATTGAAAACAAGATTTGGAAGAGCAAAGACTCTGGAATCAAACAAGCTTTCTTTGAATACCAGCTATGCCTTAAGAAAAGTTACTTAAACTCTTTAGCATAAACCCCCTAACTGTGAAACAGAATTATTTATTAACACCACCTATATTGTAAACTTGAATAGTTGCACGATAAAATGAGATAATGTACTGTCTATAGAAGCTATTAGTAATGCAAACAAACTTGCCTTCTTCAAATTTAAATAATGAGAAAAATAATGGATCATAGCTGAGAAAAGTGAAATCCTCATTCAGAAAGACCTGACCAGAGTTACCAATCACAGCTAAAAGTGAGAGCAATATTAGATGGGTTCTAGGATGGTCAGTCTAAAGGCAAAGAAAAACAAGAGACTTAAGCAGTTCTTAGCAGTGGCCATTCATGCAATAACCAGGAAAAGACCACTTTGTCAGGCAGACCTGCAAATTTGACCCCCTGGATAAATAAATATATGTTATAGAAAAGGACAGAGTAGGATCCTCAAAGCCTTATTTATTAAGCATTTATATCTTCCAACCAAATTCTCCTTTTCTGGTAGATTCTAAACAAACATCGACTTATATGACTTCCCACTATAGTTTGATTATTGAGAAAAATATCCCAGGAAATTAACACATTGATACATTATCTTCATGAGAACTTTGTTAGCACGAGTCTACATTCTTGAATGTGGTCAAATTGGGAATCTTAATGAAAATTTAGTTCTCGGATGAAAGCAAGTCCATCATTATGAATACACAACATTTGAGGTCACACTATATGTCTCCACAGTCTGCTGGTATTTCCCAGATGAATTCACTCTGAATTTTCATGTACCATACAGACTTTTGGGTAACTTCTCTAATAATAACTTTTTTTTTCATTTATTTTTATTAGTTGGAGGCTAATTACTTTTAAAAGTTATGTTGGAATGATTCAGTTCAGTTCAGTTGCTCAGTCATGTCTGACTCTTTGCGACCCCATGAATCACAGCATGCCAGGCTTCCCTGTCCATCACCAGCTCCCGAAGTTTACTCAAACTCATGCCCATTGAGTCAGTGATGCCATCCAGCCATCTCATTCTCTGTCATCCCCTTCTCCTCCTGCCCCCAATCCCTCCCAGCATCAGGGTCTTTTCCAATGAGTCAACTCTTCGAATGAGGTGGCCAAAGTATTGGAGTTTCAGCTTCAGCATCAGTCCTTCCAATGAACACCCAGGACTGATCGCCTTTAGGATGGACTGGTTGGATCTCCTTGCAGTCCAAGGGACTCTCAAGAGTCTCTTCCAACACCATAGTTCAGAAGTTGGAATGATTAGGGATATATTATATTTAAAGTATCCAATGCAAAGCCTTGGCATATGTCTCAATAAGTGTTCTCTTCCTTTACATTTTTAAGTCAACGCACTTTCTTCTATATCACTCTTATTCCAAGTTTCACTTTTGCACATAAAATTAATGCAAATTAATTGACATATTTCAATTTTTAAAGATCTAAAATAATTCATTTTTCCAATAAAAATAAATACATTCAATATGTCAGACTGCTAAACTATCTGTTAAAGATTCAATAAAAAAATAGGATGTTCTAGATACAAAAATCCTCAACAAAATACTAGCAAACCAAATTCAACAATACAGTAAAAAGAACATACACCATGATCGGTGGGATTTACCCCAGGGGTGTAAGGATTTTTCAATATTCATAAATTAATCAATGTGATTGATTAACAAATTAATAAACTGAATAAATTAACAAATTGAATAATAAAAACCATATTATCATCTCAATAGATGCAGAAAAAGCTTTTGATAAAATTCATTAACAATTTATGATGAAACATCTCCAAAAAGCAGGCACAGAGGGATCAAACTTCAACATAATAAAGACCATATATGACAAACCAACAGCTAGCATCATACTCAATGATGAAAAGCTGAAAGCATTTCCTCTAAGATCAAGAATAAGACAATGATGCCCACTCTTGCCATTTTCATTCAACATAATTTTGGAAGTCATAGCCACAGCAATTGTAAAAGAAAAACAAATAAAAGGAATCCAAATTGGAAAGGAAGAAGTAAAACTGTCACCATTAGCAGATGATGTGATACTACACAGAAAATCCTGAAGACACCATCACAAAACTATGAGAGTTTTCAACAAATCTGGTAAAGTTGCTGGATACAAAGTTAATATACAGAAACCTGCTGCATTTCTACACAACAACAAACTATCAGAAAGAGAAATTTAAAAAACAAGTCCATTTACCATCACATTAAAAAGAATAAAACATCTAGGAATAAATTTACCTAAGGAGGAAAAAGACCTCTACTCAGAAAAATATGACACTGGTGAAAGAAACTAAAGACAACACAAGCAGATGGAAAGACATACCATGTTATGAGATTTGAAGAATCAATTGTTAAAATGGCCATACTACCCAAGGAAATCTTTAGATTAATGTGATCTTTATCAAAATACCAATTGCATTTTTATAGAACTAGAAAATTATTTTTAAAACTTGTATGGAAACCCAAGAGAACCCAGATAGTCAAAAAAGTCTTGAGAAAGGAGAACAGAGTTGGAAGAATCACATTCTCTCACATCAGACTTTACTACAAAGTGGCAGTGATCAAAACATTACCATACTGGCAAAAAAAAAAAAAAAAGACACATAAATCCATGGAACAGGATAGACAGTCCAGAAATAAGCTCATGCACTTATGGCCAATGAATTTACAACAAAGGAAGGAAGAATATACAATTGAGAAAAGACAGCCTTCAATAAGTGGTACTGGGAAAACTGGTCAGCAACGTGCAAAGAGTAAAATTGAAACATCCTCTAATACCCTATACAAAATAAAACTCAAAATGGATTAAAGATCTAAATGTAAGACTGGATACTATAAAACTCCTAAAAGAAAAGATAGGCAGAATACTCTTTGACTTAAATTGAAGCAAATATTTTTTGGATCTCTCTCCTGAACTAAAGGATATAAAAGCAAAAGCAAATAAATGCTGGATGGCATCACCGACTCGATGGACATGGGTATGGGTAGACTCTGAGAGTTGGTGATGGACAGGAAGGCCTGGCGTACTGTAATTCATGGGGTCACAAAGAGTCGGACACGACTGAGTGACTGAACTGAACTGAACTGGATTAAAGTTAAAAGTTTTTGCACTGCAAAGTAAACCATCAACAAAGCACAAAGACAGCTTACTAAATGAGAGAAAATATTTGCAAATGATATGACCAATAATGGATTAATATCCAATATATATAAACTGTTCATACAACTCAATAGTAGAAAAACAAACAACCCAATTTTAAAATAGACAGAATAACTGAATAGACATTTTCCCATAGAGGACATGCAGATGGCCAACAGGCACATGAAAAGATGTTTAACATCACTAATTATCAGTCAGTCAGTTCAGTCAGTTCAGTCGCTCAGTCGTATCTGACTCTTTGTGACCCCATAAATCGCAGCATGCCAGGCCTCCCTGTCCATCACCAACTCCCGGAGCTTACTCAAACTCATGTCCATCGAGTCAGTGATGCCATCCAGCCATCTCATCCTCTGTCGTCCTCTTCTCCTCCTGCCCCCAATCCCTCCCAGCATCAGGGTCTTTTCCGATGAGTCAACTTTTCCCATGAGTTGGCCAAAGTATTGGAGTTTCAGCTTCAGCATCAGTCCTTCCAATGAACACCCAGGACTGCAAATGACTGCAAATCAAAAATACAATGAGATACCACCTCACACCTGTCAAAATGGCTATCATCAAAAGGAACACAAATAACAAATGTCTTCCAGCATGTGGAGTAAAGGGAACCCTGTTATACTTTTGATGGGAATGGGAATTGGTACAGCCAAGTAGTATGGCGGTTTCTCTAAAAGCTAAAAATAGAACTACCATCAGTTCAGTTCATTTGCTCAGTCCTGACCAACTCTTTGCAACCCCATGTACTGCAGCACGCCAGGCTTCCCTGTCCATCACCAACTCCCAGAGCTTGCTTAAACTCATGTCCATTGAGTCAGTGATGCCATCTCATCTTCTGCCATTCCCTTCTCCTCCTGCCTTCAATCTTTCCCAGCATCAGGGTCTTTTCCAATGAGTCGGCTCTTCATATCAGGTGTACTGCACCTTCAGTACTGCAGCTTAAGCATCAGTCCTTCCAATCGATATCCTTTAGGTTTGACTGGTTGGATCTCCTTGCAGCCCAAGGGACCCTCAAGAGTCTTCATCACCACAGTTCAAAAGTATCAATTCTTCAGCACTCAGCTTTCTTTATGGTCCAACTCTCACATCCATACATGACTACTGGAAAAACTACAGCTTTAACCATATGGATCTTTGTTGGCAAAGTAATGTCTCTGCTTTTTAATATTCTACATAGATTGGTCATAGCTTTTCTTCCAAGAAGCAAGTATCTTTTAATTTCATAGCTGCAGTCACCATCTGCAGTCATTTTGGAGCACAAGGAAATAAATTCTGTCACTGTTTCCATTGTTTGCCCATCTATTTGTCATGAAGTGATGGGACCTGATGCCATGATCTTAGTTATTTGAATGTTGAGTTTTAAGCCAGCTTTTCACTCTCCTCTTTCACCCTCATCCTCACCCTCACCTTCACCCTAACCTTAACCCTAACCCCTTTTCATCAACTTGATTAACTTGAGTTTGATAAACTAAATAGAACTACCAGGTGTGTGTCAAGTTGCTCAGTCATGTCAGGCTCTTTGGACTATTGCTTGTCAGGCTCTTCTGTCCATGGGTTTCTCCAGGCAAGAATACTGGAGTGGGTTGCGATGCCTTCCTCCACAGGATCTTCCCAATCCAGGGATTAAACCTGCATCTCTAATGTCTCCTACACTGGCAGGTGGGTTCTTTACCACTAGTGCCACCGAGAAAGCCCAGAAGTACCATATGACTCAGCAGTTCTACTCCTGAGACTTGAACAGAGTTAAAATTATCAATTCAAAAAGATACATACACACCAATTTTCATAGTAGCATAATTTATAATTGCCAATATATGGAAGCAACCTAAGTGTTCACCAACAGATGAATGGATGAGGAAGATGTGGTATGCATACACACACACACACACACACACACACACACACACATACACATACACAAATACCACTCAGCCATGCTCCATTTGTAGCAGCATGGATGGACTTGGACAGCACTATGCTAAGGGAAATGTCAGTCAGAGAAAGGCAGATATACGATATCACTTATATGTGGAATCTTAAACTACAACAAACTAGTGAATATAACAAAAAAGAAGCAGACTCACAGATGAACAAACTAGTGGTAACAAGGAAGGGGAATACTAGGGTAGGGGAATGGGAGGCACAAACAAAATAAATTCTTAATATGTAATCATCAGGTAATAAAATGGGAGAAATATTTTAATAGGGTGCTTCTTTGATCTGAAACTTCTCACTTTCTACCTAGTCTCTTAGTTACAGTACTACGGGACTATTGTAATAATAGAAGCAACAATATTATAAGACAGTGGGTGCAGGAGTAGAGCCTAGGCTTGGGGAAGAGTAAGAACTTCCTATGGAAGGTAACAAATAAAATGTTTCTAACAAACAAGATATGGAGGAAATGTTTGGAGTAAGAGAAGGAGGAGGAAAAGGAGTAAAGAAGGGAAAATATGAGTAAAGGCCTAAACATAAGAACTAGTATAGGTAACTCAGGGAATTTAAAATTATTCAGGAAGATTTGAGAGTTAGGGGCTTATCTTGAGACAATAAAGGATTTTGAAGAAACACAGCAACATTTGAGTTTCTTTAAAGGAAAAAACAAAAACAAAACTCACTGGCTGCAACAGGATACTTGAATGGAGAAGTAATGCCTATGACAAGGAGACGACTTGTTGTACAATCAAACTAGGAGATAACTTGAGGACATGGCATTGTGTGTAGAAGAATATGGCCTGATTAGATAAACATTTAGTTGTGAGACTAAAGACAGGATGACTTCCAGGACTTTTGCTTAGGCAAATGATTGAATCATTTCTTTCATTAATACCAGAAGCAGAGTGGAAAGAGGTGGAGTGGAGATTACGGGTCATCTTGTGGTATTTCCTTTTGAGAGAACTGTAGAATGGATTGATGAGAACTGTCTGAGCTACAGATTTTATAGTTATCAGAATATATTAACACAGTTTTGGAGAAATTCATTCAGGAAATATATGTGTGGTAAGGAGAAAAAACTAATTACAAAATCCTGGATATGTAATAACACAGTAAACAAGAAATACATCCAGTATATGAGCCAATGAACACATATAAAGCCCTCATCTCTAAAATAATTTTTTAAAAAGATATAAAAATGTAAGCCTCTCTCTTTTATTGAAATGCCATTGGTAAAAGATACAATATCATTGGTATAACAATTTAACCCTAAAAATAAGGAAGTCTGTTTAAATCTATTCAACATATAATTTAAGATTATAATGGCATGTATAATAAGCAGAATAATATCTCCCTCCTGGAACCTATGTATATATGACCTTACGTGACAAAAATGGATTTCACAGAATTGATTAATGTTAGAGACTTTGAAATGAGAAGATTTTCCTAGATTACCTAGGTCAGCCTGTTTTAATCACATGACTGCTTAAAAGTAGAGCATCTTTCCTGGCTGTGGGCAGCAAAAGAGATGTGATGATGAGTAAAGAAAGTTCAAAAGGATGTGACTGTTTATAGCTTTGAAGATGGAGGAAGGGGACTATGAGGAATGGGAGCTGAAAAAGTAAGAAAATGAAATTTTTCCTTAGAGCCTTCCGAAAGGAACACAGCCTAGATAACAAGTTGATTTCAGCTCATCAAGACCCAAATCAGACTTCTAACATACAGTACTGTGAGACAATTTGAATCATTTAAGTCACTAAATATGTGCTAATTTTTTTATACCAGCAATGGAAAACTAATATAGCAAAGCATAGTTGTGAAGTTGTATTATTAAAGAGTGCATACATTGTAGGTTACTACTTTTGAACATTCCCTCCCTTCATTTGTCTTACTGGAAAATTCATATTCACCAATAAAATGTGATTCAAGTACCAATCCTCCATAAAGTATTTCATAACTCTAAAAGACAGTACAATTATCTCTTTTTCTATACCATTTTTTGTTTTGAATATACATCACATTGTACATATTTGGGATACATATTTGAGTACATATTTGTTTACCTCTACACTTGAAATTAATCCCATGATTAATCTCATTTTACATTTTAGAAATTGTTTTTAATATCCTAGTGAGCCAGAACATTAACTATTATATATTCTGTGCTTAATAAGTGCTTTTGAATTGAACTACTTATGAATTGGGTTAGCATGAACAAATCTCTTAATCTCTTCAAGACACCATTTATAAATAATAAACCGGCATTCATAGCTGATCAAGAGATCAAATCAAATAATATATGTGAAAAGATTAAAGAAAAGGCTCAGTTCAGTTCAGTCGCTCAGTTGTGTCCGACTCTTTGCGACCCCATGAACCACAGCATGCCAGGCCTCCCTATCCATTACCAAATCCCAGAGTTTAACCAAACTCATGTCCATTGAGTCAGTGGGGCCATCCAACCATCTCATCTTCTGTCGTCCCCTTCTCCTCCTGCTCTCAGTCTTTCCCAGCATCAGGGTCTTTTCAAATGAGGCAGCTCTTCCCATCAGGTTGCCAAAGTACTGGAGTTTCAGCTTCAACATCAGTCCTTCCAATGAACACCCAGGACTGATCTCCTTTAGGATGGACTGGTTGGATCTCCTTGCAGTCCAAGGGACTCTCAAGAGTCTTCTCCAACACCACAGTTCAAAAGCACCAATTCTTCTGTGCTCAGCTTTCTTTATAGTCCAACTGCTAGTACTATACAAAGTTCATTGTTTTAAATATATATAACCCTTAGCATCTAAAATTGGAATCAGGTGTTTATATCAATAATCTCAATAGTAAGCTTCTAACAATAAACTCAGATGAATTATTACTACCTTGTTTAACAGTATCAAAGAAATAAATTTTATTTAATAGTGGGACTTTTAAAAGCACATGTAAGGACAACTCTGAGGACCAATATTTAGGTTGGTGCAAATATAATTGTGGGGTTTCCCTCTTGACTCAGTGGGAAAGAATCTGCCTGCCATGCAGGAAACCAGTTCAGTGCAGTTCAATGCATGCAGGAGACCAGTATTCTTGCCTGGGAAATCCCATGGACAGAGGAGTCTGGCAGACTACAGTCCATGGGTTTGCAAAGAATCAGACATGACTGAGCAACCTATCAGATAAACATAATTGCGATTTCAAACCATGAATTTTAAATCATTATAACTAGGCTCAAACATATCTTTATTAATCAAAGTAGGATTAATCAACACATGTTTTGTCAATGAGAAATAAGTTTGTTTATTCCTGTAGCATAAGTCTGTGCCTTGGGATTCAATGAACTCTCAGAAAGCAGTTTCTGCCTCCTGCTGGTTATGGAAGCATTTCCCCTGCAAAAAGTTATTGAGATGCTTGAAGAAGTGGTAGTCAGATGGTGAGAGGTCAGGTGAATATGGCAGATGAGGCAAAACTTCGTAGCCCAATTTGTTCAACTTTTGAAATGTTGGTTGTACAGTGTGTGGTCAGGTGCTGTTGTGGAGAAGAATTGGGCCCTTTCTGTTGACCGATGCCAGCTGCAGGCACTGTAATTTTTCAGTGCATCTCATCAATTTGCTGAGCATACTTCTCTGATGGAATGATTTTGCCAGGATTCAGAAAACTATAGTGGATCAGACCGATTGGGAGCAGACCATCAAACAGTGACCATGACCTTTTCTTGGTGCAAGTTTGGCTTTAGGAAGTGCTTTGGGGCTTCTTAGTCACACCACTGAACTGGGCATCACACAAAATTCACTTTTGTCACACATCACAATCCAATTGAGAAATGGTTTGTTGTTGCTGTATAGAATAAGAGAAGACAACACTTCAAAAAGGTGATTTTTTTAAATTTGTGGTCAGCTCACAAGGAACCCACTTATCAAGCTTTTTCACCCTTCCAATTTGTTTCAAACGACAATGACCACAGAATGGTCAGTGTTCAGTTCTTCATCAACCTCTTGTGAGGTTGTAAGAAGGTCAGCTTCAGTGATGCTCTCAGTCATTGTCAACATTTGATGGGCAGCCACTACACTCCTCATCTTCAAGTTTCTTGTCTCCTTTGCAAAACTTCTCGAACCACCTCTGCATTGAACGTCCGTTAGAAGTTCCTGGGCCAAGTGTGTTGTTGATGCTGTGAGTTGTCTCCACTGCCTTACAACCCATTTTGAATTCAAATAAGAAAATTGTTCTAATTTGCTTGAATTGGCTTTTTGTCTAACATAATTTTGTAGTATAAAACACATATAAAACAAACAACAAGTTAGAAGTCATTAGCAAAAATCAAAAAGCAAGAAATGCACATTAAAATTATGTATAATTACATTTATTTAAGAATGTATTCCAGTATCTAATGGCAAAGTTCAACAATGCAAAACCACAATTACTTTTGCAACAACCTAATAATATTTTTCATAAGTAGGTTTTTCACACATAGATATTTGGACCAAACAAAAAAAAAATAATAGTAGTGAAGGACTTTGCTATACAAAGTTAATTTTCTAAGGACAACTTAAAGAGTAAAATATCCCAAGTGGTATGTAAAGAACCTGCAACAAGAACAAATGATCTAGTGCAGATAATTGTAACAGTCAATGTAGAACAGGGAGTAATTTGCTAATTATTAACTTAGACACTTCTGTCAATGTTGACTCATATAACTTGTGTTCCACCCATTGTTTAAGAAATAAGCTATTCTCTTTTAAAAGTCCTTCTTTCTCCCATTTTAAATCAATGGATGCCAGAATACAGAATTTTCAGGGGCATTGTTGAGAAAAGCTTTATATGGTTATCAATTTAGCATTTTTAGTGAGGACTCTATATTTATTATTTAGTGCTACAGTCATCCAATTGCTTAAGGTAGATTCATTTTTGTTCTTACTTTTACATATATAAAAGCCACTTATCTTAGAATAACTAATCTTCCATTGTCTTCCATTCTACTTTCTTTATAAGGTATATTTTCATTGGTAGTAATGTTTTCCTGTTATTGTTATCTCCTGACTATAAAAATGAAATTACATGCCAATGGAGCAAATTTTTCACTCTGCACATAAAAGCTAATGGCTTTTAGAACTCCATGCATTTCAATCAGGTAGTTTTGTAGTTAACATTAAGTTGGTTTCTTGGATGGTTGACTTAGAATGTTGGCTACCCAATGTGATGATATCAATTCAAGTAGAAAACTAAAGTGATAATAACCAATCATCAATAACTACCTAGGAAGAAACAATAGCTATGAAAAAAAGGCTTAATCTTTCTCCAATTAAATGTACATTTAATAAGAAATATAAAATGTTATTGTTTCAGAGTGGCTATTAGTTTTATGAGATACATTAATGTTTGAAAACATTGCAGAGATTAATGTTTTAAAACATGAAACAAACTACAATAGAGAACTTACTAATTATTTTTTTTAGGAGTATAATTTTGGACTTTATGGCTTCTGTCTACTCTAAAGTTTTTACTTCATATTTCTCTTTCAAAGACTTTAGTGACCATTTTCTCTGATCTCACCAGCATTTTATGGATATTACATAGTCAATTTCTACCATAAAGGTCAAAAAAGTTTTAGAACTTGGCCATCAGTTCTTGTCAGAATTGAAGAACTGATTTCTTTGTAACCCAACCAGCAAAAACACAGATATTGCATTACTGACCTGTTCTAGAAGACAGTAACTGACCAATAGACATTCAAATTTAATCAATGGAAATCTGACTAGATAAACACCATTTTAAAGAAATGGACTTAGGAAAAGTGGTGAACCAGCAATTCAGACATTGAGTTAGGTGATTGAAGGGTATAGAGAAGTTCTATTAGGGACCAAAAGGGAAGGGAAGTGATATAAAAAGTGCATGTTTTGTGTTTGCTTAAACTCAGTCTCTTTAATGCACAACATTAAAAAAAAAATGCACAACATAAATACAAGAGTTGACTACATTTATATGTGAGTTCTGTTATTTATATGTGAGTTCTGTTGTTTATGAACAGGATGTTGGTTATTAACATAAGAACAATCTCTAAAATTTGTTTAACTCTTCAAACAAATTTCATCTTTAGTACATTTTATGTCATTGCATACAAATATGAAATTATTAAACTAGTTGACAGTTATTTTTAAAAGTTTATTAGAAATAAAGCAAATGTACTACAAAAAAACATTAAAATTATTTTTGCCTTATAATTACATTTTTACTATCAATCAGTGCTCTATAAAACTACTATTTGCCTATATTTTTCATTTCTTTCACTTAAAAATAAAAATATGATTAATCATAAAAGGGCTAGGTCTCTATTGAAATTTGCTATTAGGATAGGCCCTGGGGGAAATTACTAGCAATGAAGAGAAAGGGAGGAAAGATAATTGTTCCAACAACAACAAAAAAAGAAATGAATGAGTGAATAAACCCAATAGAGGACTGTGTGAGAAGCAGAATCAGCATGGGGCTCATGAAGCATCCTATGGTACGATTAACCAATGATAAATGAAAGTCAGAATAGGATGTGCACTAAGGTTCAAAACGTGCAGGAAGTGGGGTGCAAAGAAATAGGGGAGGGGTGGGGAACTAGAAGAAACATAAATGGTAAATCATTAGAAAACCTTAGATGAGGTAAAAAATGACTTGGGGATTCAGGTGGTTCCCAACTACTACTATATGGAGCCAAATTCATAGTATAGTATAAAATTTTTAGCCCAGTTCCCAGAAAGGAATGGTCTTTGATGTGTTCCATCAGATATTCAACTGTACTTGTCACCTGGATTCTCTCATTCTAGGTTAACAATACCTCAAAGAAAACTTTTCCTACAGACTATATAGTCAGAGGGATGTTTTGTAAGAGTGGTTAAAACTATATTCTGGAAGGAATCATAAGCAGTTTGTTAGAGAGTTAATACACAATGATCTAGGGTTCATTAGAACAACAATTCATCAATAGCAATATAATAAACATTTTAGAGAAAAATTTGGTAGTTGTTTGACAGAGTAAGCTGCAGGTAAATTTTGGGCATGTTAAGGGTAGGGGGAGTATAAATTGAAGGACAAATTTCAGTTGTGTGGCAAACTGTGTAGATTCATATATACAACCCATTATGTAGACATATATATATAATCACAAACTAAAAATATATACAGTTAAAATCAAATATTAATTTTAATCTCTATTCAAGGTAGGATAACAAAATTATCTCTATTACCATTCTGTTTAAATCCCTTGTTCATCACCTTGGTTTTGCATTATTCATGAATCTGCTTCAATAATCCATTCAGTTCCAGTTTGTATTCCAATCATCACTTCCTTATTTTTTTTTCACTTCCTTATTATTTCAGGTTTTATACATAATTTTTAGTGTCTCTGCCATCATTTGGTCCATGTTCACATTTTCTCTTGGTCAATTAAATATCTGTAACACTAGCTACTGTTATGCTTAGGTTTCGATTGCACAGATTTAACCAACACTAGTATTTTTTAAAATATGTATTCTTCAAAAGTGTTCTCTGCAAATGCCAGCCACATATTTCACAGAAATAATTGTCCTCTTAACTTTGTAAATCACCCTATGCTTCCTTTGAAATAATAGGGATGGATCTGTAGATTATACCATTGTTTGGCAAATAAGAAAAACAGTACAATTTGCAAAGTTAAAAATTTTTTTAAATTTTTTCTACTGAGCAGTCATCATTAATTCTCTGGTATTTGCTGTTTTGCACTATAATGTCTTCCCACATTGGCACTAAAGAAGGCAGATTTGTCTAACAGTTGTGAATATAGACTACCAGAATCAGCAAGCCCTGATTGTGACTGTTGCTTTGCCACTTACTAGCTGTGTGATCCTAGATAGATTATCAAATTATGAAGTCTCATTAAACCTATGTATAAAAGGAGACAATAATTCTCCTTACCAAATAATTTGTGATGGAAATTTTATGAATAAACATATATAACACTCTTAGCACTGGGATTGGTATATACTGAGTCAAGAAATGATGACACTTTTTTTTTCTCAGTTAATTAATTTCCATCCATTATATAAGGACTATATAAACAAGGAAAGTTACTAGCAATCTACAACATTAGTGAAGTAACAATCTTGTAACCACTGCTCTATAACCAAACACAAGTTTGAAGTAAAGAAATGGCAACTCACTCCAGTGTTCTTACCTGGAGAATTCCATAGACAGAGAAGCCTGGTGGGCTACAGTCCACAGGGTCACGAAGAGTCGGACACAACTGCAGTGACTTAGCACAAGATCCCTATTGCCGTAAATTTACTTAAAATCTGAACTGAACCCTAACGAACAAAATAGTAAACCACAGGTAGCTAGAAGAATACTAATCACTAAGGACACAATAAATGTCCTATGGAAATTTTTGACTTTTATTTAGGTGCATTTTTTGCCAGGTTAAGACAAGAATAACTTGAGTGACTAGTGTTGTAGCTTACAGAGGTCAGCCAGATGATCTCCATGAACTGTGGGTTACTGGCTTTCGACATTCTTTAGGAATTTATAGAAAGAAAAAAACTTCGCAATCCACTACAGTCATTTTCTAGGAGAAAAGTAATCAGATCCACAACAAAATAGGGGCTGGTATGCTTCTATAGGCAAAAGCCATCAAATTGGCTTTTCTTCCCAGTGCCCCACAGTTACACAAAATTAATGTTTAACATGGAAACTCATTATTATTAGAATAGTTCACTCAAACCATATAGTAGAACCTTTCATTCTGCAATAGACCCCTACATCTTGAGGAATCTCAAAATATGCAGACAGATAAATGTATTTTCATAAATGAAATTGTTCTTTTGCAATCACACACACAGCCACTCTTTTTGTTTTTCACTAAATTTCCAAATAAAAACAGAAATCATTGGAGAAAATCTTTCTAAATAACAGCCGTAATAATTGATAGGATAAGAGAAAAAGCTTTAAAAGTGAATATTTATTATAATTTTGTTATATTAAGAAAGTAACTTAAAGAGATAGAACACTTTGTCATATTTTACATGGTGATACTGGGAAATATTTACACACACACACTGTGTAAACTATAGATACTTATACTATACTTATTAGTATACTATGGATACTCTATACCAATAGTGTATCCAAGAATATGTGTGTGGGAGATTATGCCTGTGTGTATTTGAAGTATTAAAAATCTGAGAATTTTAATTGTGTCTCTCAAGAAATTTTAAATTCCCTTAAGTTTAGTTAAAGTTAAGAAGGGATGCATAAAAAAAGTAAGATTATTCCCTATTTTTTCTTTCAGTCTGACCTCAATCCATGTCTGAGATTAGGATAAACTTGCAGGTGCTATGATGTAAGCACACATCAAGTAAATACATTATGAATACACTTTCCTTCTCACCATCCCTAGAGATGTTCCATAAGACTCTTAGGATACAGCAAATGGAAAATTGTTGTCTACCAACTTAGGTTTCAGAAATCCTGCAATGTTATTATCTAGTTTCATTAATTTGTTTATTTTTAAATTTTTCAATGAATGATATTATAGAATTTATGCTAGGCCAAATCCAGAAGTAGATATATGTAACACAATACACCTCCATCAAATACATTATAGTTTTCTATTAAAACAAAAGTAACTTGTGTCACTACAGCTGTGATAAGTGTCACAATAAAAGCATGCAGATACTGAAGGGAGTCAGAGAAATGGCTTCTTCCCCAGACTGGGCATCAGGGAAAACTCACAGGCTGAGTTGAAGAATGAGTAGAAATAGGAAGAAGTTGTTGTGAAGAAATGGGGAGGGGCCCTCCAAGTACAGGAAAAAGCAAGGGGGACGTTGGAGAAAGCAGTAGGTATTTGAGAAACAGCAAATAATTCAATATGGTGGAAAGAGTGCATGTAGGAACATTGTGAGAAACAGGACTATAGAAATAAGAGGAATATTCTTACATATTTAATGAACTACTTATTCTAGGATGAGCAAGAGCACAGTTCTACACACATTAAGAAACATTTTATGTAAGGGAACATAAATCAATAATTATGGGTGTGACTCCAGAATCAAACCGCTTTGTCTGAAATCTCGGCTCTTCCACTTAATAGCTGAGGGGTCTTGAGCAAAAATTTTAACTCGTGTCTCACAAAATCATCTATAAGATGAGGATAAAAATAGTACCTACCTCAAAGACAAAAATAGCACCTACCTCATGATTTATTTAAGGTACAAAAAGTGAAGCATTTAAAGGCGTTCTGACACAATAAACTACTTGTTACTTTATAAAGAGAACAAGGTTCAGAGAAGACAGACCTGTTTAATCCAACTTGTCATGAGAACCAGTTTCACAGGGTCAGAATAGGTAGTGAGGCCTTCTTGATATATTGGTAAGAGAACTGAGGAGGACTACTTAGAGGGTGGAGAATACTGAAAGATCAGTTAGGCGTTTACTCATCAGTGGAAATGAGTTCATAATGTTTGTGCCTTTGAAAAGGCAATGACATGGAGAAGATGCAAAGAAAAATAAGAAATCAAAGTCACAAAGTGAAAGAAGACACAGGAAAGAGAGAATAAAACTCATGATTGAGCCATTTTTGTCTTCCATAAGTTTTATCTTCCATAACTCCTCTGCCTCTGAATGCAGTCTCATTCTGCCCAGTACCTTTAGAGTAGTAGAAACCTTCAAAGAATTTCCCAAACCCCAGAAAGACTGTTCCCTAAGAAGATTAATAATGCCAGCTCTGGATTTACTCTGAGCAGATTGGGCAGTGCAATACAAATACTTCATATAGCTCATAGTTCTTGTGTGCTGTCCTGTCTGACTCTTTGCAACCTCATGGATTCTAGCCCACAAGCTCCTCTGTCTATGGAATTTTCCAGGCAATAATACTGGAGTGGGTTGCCATTCCCTTCTCCAGGGGATCTTCCCAACCCAGGGATTGAACCTGCATCTCTTCTGTCTCCTGAATTGGCAAATGGATTCTTTACCACTGCGCCACCTGGGAAGCTGCAAGTACTTCATAGTAAAGGTCTAAATATTCATTTCAAAAGTTGAGAATATGGAATATTTGTTGCCACCATTAATTAGAGATGCTAAGACGGAAATATTTATATATTGCATATATACACACATACTATAATGCAATTCAATTCTAGCACTAACTATCCAAAATTAGAGTAGATTCCACAAATTAAGTGTACAGTGCTCAATAAGACTGCTTTCATTTCATATGCCACCTGTAAATTCAGGAGTCCTCAGGCCTCTGATATTTATGACCAACTTGCCACATATTTAGTGGTTTCCACGATTTCCTCAGGTTTGATAACTTACTAGACTGACTCATAGAACTCAGTAAAGTGCTGTCCTTATAATTAGACTTTTATTATAAAAGATACAAATCAGAGAAAGTCAAAGAAAACAAATATATGGAAAGGTCTGGGAAAATCCTGAGGGTCCTCTCATATGGAACCAAGACATGTTACCTCTCAACACATTGATATGTTTACTAGCCAAGGAGCTCACCTAAGCCTTAATGTCTGGAGATTTTATTGAGGTTTCATTATGCAGGCACAAGTGATTAAATCATTGGCCACATGACTGATCTCAATCTTCAGTTCCTCTATTCTTCCCAGAGGTTGGGCTTATAGTGTGTGGCTCCAAGTCCTAATCCTCTAGTCACATGGTTGGTCTTTCTGGCATGGCCTGCCTCCACTCTGAGTCAACTTGGAAACTTAGCTGCATAGGCTATCCAAGAGTCCATTAAGAAGCATCCCATGTGTATAAAATAAGTAATCATCTCAGGAGCCCATCATGAACAAAAAATATACTTTTATCACTCAGGATTTCCCAAGGGTTTAGAAACTTGATCCCAGGAATCTGGGACAAAGACCAGACAAATTCTTTACTACACAATAGACACAAACATATGTGCATATAGACATTTGTATGTAAATGGAAAGCAGCTAAGTACTTGATATGCTATATATACTGCATATATACTGTTACACATACTGAGAGAATAAGAAACAATCTTTGAACTTAAGGAAGTTAGCCTTTGATTACTAAGCTAGGGTGAGGGTAGCACAGTGTCAGTATCCAGCAATGTTAGGTTCTAGGAGGAAAAGGCAAACACTGAAGACTGTGCCACAAAACAAACAGGTGCTCACTAATACAAACATTTCCCTGTTTCCCTGACAAACATTTCTTGTCATTCTCACTCTTTCTGTAGCATAAACCTAGGCACAAGGGCGAATGAAGACAGAGTTTCACCTTCCCAGTAGGTTTGCTCTCTTTAATTTAGCCTCTCCTTTTAAGACCAAGAAAATTATAACCCTTTGAAACATGAAAATTTTGAACCACTTAGAAGCTTTTCATAAGATATAATTAATAGTTAGGAGGAACTTTACTAGACATTTGGAATGAATTGAACCATTGCCTAATAATCATACTAAGAAAATCTTTTTTAAAAAAGGCTTGGGTGTCCAAATCACTTAGGAAACTTAAAAATGCCACTTTAAGTGAATTGTTGTGGTGTTTATATATTGAAGCTCTCCTGAAGTTGTATAAACAGGAAACTACAAGACTAAAATGAATATTTTAAAACCATTAGCCTCTGAGTTCCTTGCTAATTGTGCAATTTTATATATAGTGAAAATTTAGCACAGGTTTACGTTTTTCATGAGATAAGCCCTTTTGAATTTGAAATTCTACTTTATTTAATTGCAGTTTTAATTTATTGGTTAGTACTATGTTAATATATCCACTTAACTTTCAACATTTTTTGCAAATGCCTTGAATTTTTAACTCCCAAGCATCTCTGAAACAAATGATAGCACATAGGCAAGGCGCTCCAGCTCCACTTGTCTAACTACAAATGAAAAAAGGCATTAAGCAGAGAAAATAATCATTAAAGGATCTTTTACAGTTGGCTGAGGGATTGTTATGATTGGAATGGGAGGGACATTAACTTGCACATTACTCAAAGCAAAGTATAATGATATATTTTACAAGTTAAAGAGGCTTTGCATTCTACTAAGATCATTTTCAACCATATAGAAGAAACAGCTGAGCAATTTCATAGTATCTTTTTGTCTCAGTGTGTTGGATTGAAGCATAATTGATCCCTACTAGTTTTTATGAGTTGGGTATAAATGCACACCATTAATGTAGAACCTATTCAAATACGCCAGCTCTTTAATAATACACTTCTACTGTGTAGTCCTTACACCAGAAGTCCTTTTCAGAGATGCCTACTTGATACTCTTGCCAAGGTTCAGCACAGCTCCAGTCTCTGATAACAATCACATCATAACCTCATTGAGGGGTGCTGAATAAACATTAGGTTAGAAGTCTGCAGACTTATTGTTAAACTCCTCCTTGGATCTTTTGCCCCAGGCTCTCCAATGCCATACACAGAAATGCCAGAAATGCTAGTGATCACAACTAGTGATCATATTCCTTTCAAACAACACAAATCCTTATTTTCTGGTTCAAGAACAACTAGAGTTTCTCAAATGTAACTGCACATGCCCTGAACTGTGCTTTTTTTCACTGCTGTCACCCAAATATCATGCTCCTTTACCTAGGAAATCAAAGTTCAAAGAAATAAAGAAACTTGTTCACGGTCTTGTTTTAGTAATGAGTAAAGTGGGAATTTAACTCACAGTTTCTGACACCAAGTCATTGTTCTTTCTCCTGTAAGAAGTTTCTATCCTAAATGATGCACAAAATTGAACTTTATCTAAGGTTAATCTCCTTCACAACCACTAGACAAATGGGATCATCTTCCTCTATCTCTAAAGGTTGGTTCTACTCTGATTCTCTTGTGGTTGAACGGTTTTATTACAGCTGTCTTCTGAGTTTACCACTGGACCGAAACAATTCAAGCAATCAACCTCATGTTCAGTTAATGAGTAAAGTTTAAAGGAGTGTCTAATATATGCAAATCTTCATTCTAGTCTCACTGAGAGGAAGAATTATATATGGAGAATTATCAATCACATACACATACACAGTCATATATTCAAGAATGTCAACCATGGCATTGTAACAGCCTAGAATTGGAAACACTTCAATCATTTTCTATGTACTACCAATCTTTCCTAATCTATCCTAAAAATTGTCACAATTTCAACTTCTGAAGGCCTAGCTCTAGTAACTTTTAAGCTCAAAAGCTGTCATCCTTTACTTTACTTCCTTTGCTTCTCTTCTCTAACTAAATAACTGTAAAACTTCTCATTTACCATCCAATGGGCAGTGTCTTGAGGTGGGCATGGCAACCCACTCCAGTATTCTTGCCTGGAGAATCCCATGGACAGACGGCCCTGGCAGGCTACAGTTCATGGGGTTGCAGAGTCAGATACGACTGAAGCAACTTAGCACTCACACACGGGCATTGTCTTGGGCCTTTAATTAGTTAGTTAGTTTTAAACCTGTAGGAAGTGTGATAGTATTCTAACAAATTTTGCATGTCCCTCCCCTACAACTCAATTTTTATAGTATCACAATTGTTCAGACAATCTAGGCGACTGCATGGACTATAACCTGCCAGGCTCCTCTGTCCATAGGATTCTCCAGGGAAGAATAATGGAGTGGGTAGCCATTCCCTTCTCCAAGGGATCTTCCCAACTCAGGGATTGAACCTGGTTTCCAGCAATACAGGCAAATTTTTTGTCATCTGAGCCATCAAGAAAGCTTAGAGCCTATCAGGGAAGGTTAAAATTTAACATGTTATAAACAGGAGCTGGCCTTCTCAAGGTGAATCAACAGATGAGAAAAATATTTCCAACTATGGTGATTTTTTTTTTTTCATGGGAGCTGAGGAGTGGGGGAAAAAAAATTGGAATAGGCACTACTCTCCTTTAAACTGGAGAAGGAAATGGCAACCCACTCCAGTATTCTTGCCTGGAGAATCCCAGGGACAGAGGAGCCTGGTGGGCTACTGTCTATAGGATTGCACAGAGTTGGACACGACTGTAGTGACTTAGCAGCAGCAGCAGCTCCTTTAAACTGAATTCTTAATGGCAATCATGTATCATTACTCATAGCCCATCAAACATGTCTTCATTTTTCTGAATCCAGCTGTGGAAAGGGTTAAGCTTCTATCCAAAGTGATTTGGGACCAGTAAAAATCAGGCAATAGAGATAGATCAACATATCAGAATTAATGTGCCTAGAGTAGAGGAAAATATTTGATGATTCCATCGTCCTTACACTGGAAAATAAACATGACTTTAAATTACCAAAGCATCACTTTCTGTACCAAAATAAACTCTTGGAAAAAAACAAGTCAAACATGGTAATTAGAAACCTAGAGGGAGTAGAGAAGAAAAGGGAAATGTGACCTAACTTCAAGTGCCTCCATAGGCTACACAGCCAAACCAAAGGATAGCAACCCGCTATCATAACACTTACATGAGCATCACCTTTATATTTTACAGAGTATTTGATAAATATTATCTCATTCAATCTAAATTTCTGTTGCATTTTGATAGCATTGTGATAGCAGAGATATTCATATCCTAATTTTCAGAGCCTGTGAATATTTTTGGTTACCTAGCAAGGATAATTGTGATTGAAGATGGAATTAAGGGAGATTTCTTTGGAATATCCAGCTGGGCCCAATGTAATTCCAAGGGTCCTGAAAAGCAGCAGAAGAAAGTCATGTATAACTGATTCACTTTGCTGCACACCTTAAACTAACACAACATTGTAAACCAACTATACTCCAATAGAATTTTTTAAGAAAAGAAGAAAGTCAGGAGATACGCCTACAGAACCTTGCATCTACATTACCAAATTGAAAAATAAAAACCATATGATTATCTCAATAGATGCAGATAAAGCCTTTGACAAAATTCAACATCCATTTATGATAAAAACCCTCCAGAAAGCAGGAACAGAAGGAACAAACCTCAACATAATAAAAGCTATATATGACAAACCCTCAGCAGACATTATCCTCAATGGTGAAAAATTGAAAGCATTTCCCCTAAAGTCAGGAACAAGACAAGGGTTCCCACTTTCACCACTACTATTCAACATAGTTTTGGAAGTTCTGGCCACAGCAATCAGAGCAGAAAAGGAAGGAAAAGGAATCCAGATTGGAAAAGAAGAAGTGAAACTCTCACCCTTTGCAGATGACATGATTCTTTACATAGAAAACCCTAAAGACTCCACCAGAAAATTACTAGAGCTAGTCAATGAATATAGTAAAGTTGCAGGATGTAAAATTAACACACAGAAATCCCTTGCATTCCTATACACTAACAATGAGAAAAATATACAAGCAACTCCTGCAGCTCAATTCCAGAAAAATAAATGACCCAATCAAAAAGTGGGCCAAAGAACTAAACAGAAATTTCTCCAAAGAAGACATACAGATGGCTAACAAACACATGAAAAGATGCTCAACATCACTCATTATCAGAGAAATACACATCAAAACCACAATGAGGTACCACTTACTTCATGCCAGCCAGAATGGCTGCTATCCAAAGTCTACAAGCAATAAATGCTGGAGAGAGTGTGGAGAAAAGGGAACCCTTTTACACTGTTGGTGGGAATGCAAACTAGTACAGCCACTATGGAGACCAGTGTGGAGATTCCTTAAAAAACTGGAAATAGAACTGCCATATAACCCAGCAATCCCCCTGCTGGGCATACACACTGAGGAAACCAGAATTGAAAGAGACATGTGTACCCCAATGTTCATCGCGGCACTGTTTATAATAGCCAGGACATGGAAGCAACCTAGATGTCCATCAGCAGATGAATGGATAAGGAAGCTGTGGTACATATACACAATGGACTATTACTCAGCCATTAAAGAGAATACATTTGAATTAGTTCTAATGAGGTGGATGAAACTGGAGCCTATTATACAGAGTGAAGTAAACCAGAAAGAGAAATGCCAATACAGTATACTAATGCATATATATGGAATTTAGAAAGAAAATGACGATAACCCTTTATGTGAGACAGCAAAAGAGACATAGATGTATTGAACAGTCTTTTGGACTCTGTGGGAGAAGGCGAGGGCGGGATGATATGGGAGAATGGCACTGAAACATGTAAATTATCATATGTGAAATGAATCACCACTCCAGGTTCAATGCATGGTACAGGATGCTTGGGGCTGGTGCACTGGGATGACCCAGAGGGATGGGATGGGGAGGGAGGTGGGAGGGGGGTTCAGGATGGGGAACACATGTACACCCATGGAGGATTCACGTCAATGTATGGCAAAACCAAGACAATATTGTAAAGTAAAATAAATTAATTAATTAATTTAAAAAAAGGAGAAGAAACTTGTATCTGTAGAGATGAGGTGTTAATGACTTAGAAGATGGAAAAGCCACAAGCAAAGGAATGAGGATAGCACCTATAAGTCATGTAAGTGAAGGAAACAGATTATTCTCTGTAGCCTCCATAAAGGAACAAAGCCCTGACAAGGCCTTGATCTTAGCATAGTGAGACCCTTGCCAAACTCTGAACTACAGACAGTAAAATCATAAATGCATGTTGCTTGGAGACAATACATATATGGCCATTTGCTCAACAGCCTTGGGATGGTTTTTTATGTATACTCCTATTTTAACATATGTATTCACAACATCTCCCTTCTCAGTTCAGTTCAGTTCAGTCGCTCAGTCATGCCTGACTCTGAGACCCCATGAACTGCACCACGCCAGGCCTCCCTGTCCATTACCAAATCCCGGGGTCCACCCAAACCCATGTCCATCGAGTTGATGATGCCATCCAACCATCTCATCCTCTGTCATCCCCTTCTCCTCCTGCCCGCAATCTTTCCCAGCATCAGTGTCTATTCAAATGAGTCAGCTCTTCGCATGAGGTGGCCAAAGTATTGGAGTTTCAGTTTCAACATCAGTCCTTCCAGTGAACACCCAGGACTGATCTCCTTTAGGATGGACTGGTTGGATCTCCTTGCAGTCCAAGGGACTCTCAAGAGTCTTCTCCAACAACACAGTTCAAAAGCATCAATTCTTTGGTGCTCAGCTTTCTTTATAGTCCAACTCTCACATTCATACATGGCCCCTGGAAAAACCATAGCCTTGACTAGATGGACCTTTGTTGGCAAAGTAATGTCTCTGCTTTTTATTATGCTGTCTAGGTTGGTCATAACTTTCCTCCCAAGGAGTAAGCATATTTTAATTCCATGGCTGCAATCACCATCTGCAGTAATTTTGGAGCCCAGAAAAATAAAGTCAGCCACTGTTTCCACTGTTTCCTCATCTATTTGCCATGAAGTGATGGGACCGGATGCCATGATCTTAGTTTTCTGAATGTTGAGCTTTAAGCCAACTTTTTCATTCCCCTCTTTCACTTTCATCAAGAGGCTTTTTAGTTCCTCTTCACTTTCTGCCATAAGGGTGGTGTCATCTGCATATCTGAGGTTATTGATATTTCTCCTGGCAATCTTGATTCCAGCTTGTGCTTCATCCAGCCCAGCGTTTCTCATGATGTATTCTGTATATGAGTTTAATAAGCAGGGTGACAATATACAGCCTTGATGTACTCCTTTTCCTATTTGGAGCCAGTCTGTTGTTCCATGTCCAGTTCTAACTGTTGCTTCCTGATCTGCATACAGGTTTCTCAAGAGGCAGGTCAGGTGGTCTGGTATTCCCATCTCTTTCAGAATTTTCCACAGTTTATTGTCACTACAGTCAAAGGCTTTGGCATAGTACATAAAGCAGAAATAGATGTTTTTCTTGAAATCTCTTGCTTTTTTGATGATCCAGCAGATGTTGGCAATTTGATCTCTGGTTCCTCTGCCTTTTCTAAAACCAGCTTGAACATCCGGAAGTTCACGGTTCACGTATTGCTGAAGCCTGGCTTGGAGAATTTTAAGCATTACTTTACTAGCGTGTGAGATGAGTGCAGTTGTGCTGTAGTTTGAGCATTCTTTGGAATTGCCTTTCTTTGGGATTGGAATGAAAACTGACCTTTACCAGTCCTGTGGCCACTGCTGAGTTTTCCATCTCCCTTCTACTGCTTATATATTCCTTGTGGGTATAGTTGAGTTACTCATTTTGGCATCTTTCAATCTAGAATGCTTAGCACAGAATTTAGTAAAGACTATAACTGATGTAACTTCTGCTTTTTAGTCTCTGATTAATATTTTACTTTTGAGTCAAACTTTCAGAATTTTGTTACCATAGTGATGTATCAACTCCCATGTCTATGAGTTTTGAGAAGACTAAGTTCACATTTCATTTATTTAGTGCCTGGCATGTAAAAGAAACTTAAAATATATTTGATAAGGAAGGAAAAAAGGAAAGGAAAAAAAGAAGGAAAAAGGAAGGGTGCAAGCTATGAAACTAAGGCATAACCACAGATATCATGATAATAAATATTTAAGAAAGTTCAAGTTTACAGTGTCACATAATTAATAGTGCCTACCTAGTCCAGAGTAGGACTACTTAAATATTTACATATTTGCTTAATGACTGTCTAGATTTGTTTAAAGTTTTGTTAAATGGATGCATATCAAACTTTCTTAAGTTTATTTGATTAAGATATTCAGGAATACTCTGTGTTCTATTACTGAATCTTTAACTTTTTACAAGTGGATAAGTGATGGGCCAAAGATTTCCAAGTAACATATATAATCAGCCAATAGAATGACAGTATTATGAAAACTGGAAACATTTTAATCTTCTTATAAGGACAATTTGCACTTCACCTTTAGTTAAAAATAGATTTGCAATTTTCTGCTTAGTCAAAAAACATCACCTCAGTTCAGTTCAGTTGCTCAGTCGTGTCCGGCTCTCTGCGACCCCATGAACGGCAGCACACCAGGCCCCCCTGTCCATCACCAACTCTCAGAGTTCACCTACATCATCACTAGGAATTGTCAATTTTAGCATGAAAATTCTAATATAATGTGAATCATGTGATGACACAAGAGTCTGTGACAAACTGTTTCCTTATAACTTCAGAAATTTTATTAACAATGATCATGTGAGACCATTCATTTTTAGATTTGATATCTGAACAAACTCCTGCCTCTTAACTCTATCACAGAAGCTGATAAAATATTTCAGCTTCAGGTAGCCTATTTTATAGGAGATTATTGCACCAAACTGTGCCATTGCTTTCATTTTCCTGTCAGTCTCACTTCTCCTTGGAAGGCTTTGTTTTGTTTTGTTTAGCATGCAAACTGATTTGTTCCTTTGAGTTGCTGATGTTTTTAACCAGACGACCAAGTTTAAACTGATCTGAGATTTTTATAAAACAGAGCTGTTTATCCACTGGCTACAACTATATTTTCCTTTCTTAGTGATTAAAACTTGGAGAGCCATATGCTCACTCTTATCTAAGTCAAATCCTTTTGGGTTTTGGCCTTAGTCTTCCCTGCTGTTGGCAAACAAAAGGAAATGCTTCCAATATGTAGGGCTGCCCTCTAGTGAAACCTATAAACCAAAGGGGACACTCACTTTTAAAGGTGGATTTAGTTTTAAATTACCTTTCCAAAGTAGGTAATTCTCCAGGTTCCTTCTCAGATTGATCTGCCAAGCCAGCCACTTTGTTAGAATTAACATGGCCTCTTGAATTTGCGAACCACAGATGGTGAAGGCATATAAACCTAGTAGTTGGAAAACAAGCTTCTATAAGGATTCCTAAGCAGCATAAATTATGAATGTGTTTCTCACTTACCTTTTAATTGAAGGCACAACATGTAACTTAAATGATAAACTGAAGGAAATCTCCCCCTAGATATACTTGCCCATCTTAGTCGATTCAAGAGGTTTTGAAGACTAAGAGAGAAAACCTATTTTTGTCTAAGTAGGTCACAGATCTGAATACTATTAATGAGTTGAGCATAAGGTATTTTCTATTAATAATTTATTTTTTCCCTGAAGTTCCTTCAGTCTTTCTATACCTCTTTTCTAGTTTCCACTTTACTACAGTATTTACAGTACCCACAAGCAAAGTTGTGCCTTCCTCCTTTTGTTTCTGACTCAGTTTTCTAGTTTATTGTCTCTTATTCAAGCAAAAGTGAACAATTGAAATATTTAGATATCAACTTTCCATATGAAAATGGAAAAACAGAACATTCTCTTCAATTCGGTTTGGAATTATGATTTCTCTTCCTTGAATTTTAATTCTCATTTTATTAGCCAAACAACATGCTTGATCTCTCCTATCATTTTTTCTTAAAAGCATAGCATTGAAGTGTGGCCAAGGTGGTGGAATAGGAAGACTCTGAGATTACCTCCTTCCACCAGAACACCAAAATTACAACTACTTGCAGAGAAACTATCTATGAGAATGACCTGAAGATTAGCAGAAAATGTTTTCCACATCTAAAATATAAAGAATGAACCACAACTAAACTGGTAGAAGGGTTGGAGGTGTGCTACAGTCAAAACCCACACTCCTAGAAAGGTAACGCACAAATAGGAGGAATGTCACAATTATAGTGGTCCTTTCCAAGGAATGAGATTTCTGAGCTCTATATTGAGCTCTCCAGCCCAGGGATCCTGAATCAAGCTGCTGCTGCTGCTAAGTTGCTTCAGTGGTGTCCGACTCTGTACGACCCCATAGGTGGCAGCCCGCCAGGCTCCTCCATCCCCAGGATTCTCCAGGCAAGAATACTGGAGTGGGATGCCATTTCCTTCTCCAATGCATGAAAGTGAAAAGTGAAAGTGAAGTCTCTCAGTCACGTCCAACTCTTCGCGACCCCAAGGACTGTAGCCTACCAGGCTCCTCTGTCCATGGGATTTTCCAGGCAAGAGTACTGGAGTGGGTTGCCATTTCCTTCTCCTCCTGAACGAAGACAAGCCCCCAAAATGTCTGGCTTTGAAAACCAGCAGTGGTTACATTTGGGAGAATCAGTGAGCTATGGGAAGAAGAGACTTCACTCTTAAAGGCAGGCACAAAATCTCACACAATCTGAGTCCCAGCACAGAGGCTTTAGTTTTAAGGGAGCCTGGGTCAAACCCACTAGCTGATATTGCAGAGCTTCCTGGAGAGGCAGGAGGAAACTCTGGGGACAAAGACACTAGCAACAGTCACTTCAGTGTAAGTCACTTTAGTCGCTTACACTATCACAAGGACACTAGTGTTGGCAAATGCAAAGTGCCATTTTAAAATACTCCCTTTAACCTATTAGCAATAGGGGCTTACCCATCCACCACTTGGCTGGCAGCAGCCCTGCACCTCCCAGGTCACACAGTAGACTGCAAGGGAAGACTACCCCACTCTCCAGTGGGCCAGCAGCCACCACAAGAGGCAGGTCCTCACAGACAGCCAGTCCGAGCCAACCACTCCTGCCCACCAGGGCACCTATGCTACTCAGCCTCACTGTAGCAGAAGAGCTCACAAGCTCACACAGGGGCACTCGATAGGTCTGGTGATCAGCAGGGAGCATGCTGCTGGGTCTCATAGGACGTTTCCCACTTAAGGCCACTTCTCCATCAAGAAACTAAATCACCCTGCCTAAGACATAGAAATTAACATATACAATTGGGCAAAATGAGGAGATAAATACATTCTAAACAAAGGAACAGACAAAACTTCAGGGAAAAAAAGTTAAATGAAGTAGTTATAAGCAAGCTATCTAATTTAGATTTCAAGATAATGAGCAAACAAATGCTCACCAAACTCAAGAGAAGAATGGATTAACAGAGTGAGAATTTCAAGAAAAGTTTATAAAAATAAAGAAGAACCAAACAAAGCTGAAGGATATAATAACTGGAATAAAAAATACACTAGAGGGAATCAACAGTACATTAGATGATACAGAGGAACAGATCAACAAACTGGAAGAAAAAGTAGTAGAAATTAGCCAAGATGATCAGAAAAATAAAAATGAATTTTTAAACTGAGAATAGTTTAAGAAACCTTTGGGACAACATCAAGCATAATAACATTTGCCTTATAGGGATCACAGAGGAAAAGAGAGAGAAAGGGATAGAGAACTTATTTGAAGAAATAATAGCTGAAAACTCCTCTAATGGGAAAAGAAACTGACATCCAGGCCCAGAAATCACAGACAGTCCGAAGCAAGATGAACACAAAAAGGTACACACCAAAACACAAACAGTAAAAATTAAAGAGAAAATCTTTAAAGCAGCGAGAGAAAGTACCTGGGTATGTACAAGGAAAAACCCCTAAGAATATCAGCTGACATTTCAGCTAAAACTCTGTAGGCCAGGAGGGAATAGCATGATATATTCAAAGTGATGAAAGGAAAAAACCTACAACCAGGACTACTCAACCTGTCAAGTTTCAAATTCAGATATGAAGAAGGGAGAGATTTCTACAGAAAACAAAACAGAGTTCTGCACTACCAGACCAGTTTTACAAGAAACATTGAAAGGACTTCTATAAAAAAGAAAAGAGGCACAACTAGAAATACAAAAATTATGAAATGAAAAATCTCATGGTAAAGGCAAAGATAATACATATTATCTCTATATATAATACATATTATATATATAAAGATGGGTAGTGGATCAACCACTTATAAAGCTATTAGGAAGGTTAGAAAACAAAAATAGTAAATCATATATATTCACAACAAATAATTAAGGGATCCACAAAATAAGACATAAAATATGAAGTCAAAGACATCTAGTTGAGATAATTAGGTACATAAGGATTCTAAGGACCATGAAAGAAAATAGAAACTGAATAAACCATATGAACATTGGAAGGTATGGATCAATAATTTAAAATAAGTGTAATAGTACATTAGGAGATGAGTGAAGATATTCACAATATAAGCAAGAATAAGACATCTTATAATAACACTTGTGCAAATCATGAATATATAAACAGGAGAGGATAATACAACTTAATAATAAATATGTGAATTGGGAGAAGATTATATTGAAAACAGAAAGGAAAATGAAGATAGATATAAAATGAGAAAAGCTATAAAATTAAAATTAAAATGTATGGAAATAGAAGTAAAAATGAAGTTTTTTTGAAGTTTTTTTTTAACATGTCCATACTGAGACACTTTTGCTAAAAAGGCTCAGATAAAATAAAATAATAATGCTGTAAAGTTTTTGTTATCCTTAAAATAGCAATAATCATAAAAGTGAAAATCAAAGTGGAACAGGCGGTCATCTCTTGTGCCTTATACAAACCTCTACCATAGTATTTTCCATTCTTTTTCAATATAATCTGCTCATGTACATCTTCTCTCAGAGTCAATAATATATCTCAGAAGAACAAGTGTAGGCTTATTTTACCTTTGTTTTCTAAAGTTTACACAAAGGTATTATACTCTATCACAAATCTTGGCACTTAATGGACATCCTCTATATACTGATTAAATGGAGCTGAATTGGTTTTTGTCTACCTCTTTCAATTCTACTGCTCTTTTACTTTATCTCTTGTGGCCCCCTGGATTTCATACCCCAAAGATAGTTGACTTCAACTAGTTATTTTGATGTCTAACTGTTTGTTCTGCAATTGGTCCTAAAGCTTCCCCATTCTCTGACCAGTTCATCTGATCTTCTAACCTACTACAATGTCTGATGATGACAAGTAGATGCATGGCAAATACAAAACCCAGATCTGTCTCCCAGTTTTCATTGCCCATGTGATTGCACTAACATTTAGGAAATTGTTAATAGTGGACTGGATAGAGAGAAGAATGAAAAGAATGAAAGAAACTATCAGATACACTCTACAAAGTGCTGGAGGAAAACACGCTGTCAGATAGCCTTAGGAATAAAGCAGCCTCTCCCTTATGTAGATTGATCCACAAAATAGAACATACATGCATACCCTGGAGAAAGACTTTTTTGGAGACAAATTGGATGAAAGGCAGAAAGTCAACCTATTTTTTAAAATTTCCTTGCCTGACTTTTAAAACATTCAACAGTTTCCCTTGCTGTTGATTAGGAGATAGATATAGAATTATCGGGTTTCCCTTGTGGCTCAGCTGGTAAAGAATACCCTGTAATGCGGGAGACCTGTGTTCAATCCCTGGACTGGGAAGATCCCTTGGAGAATGGAAAGGCTACTCACTCCAGTATTCTAGCCTGGAGAATTCCTAGGACTGTATAGTCCACGGGATCGCAAAGTCAGATGTGACTGAGCAACTTTCACTTTCATGAATTATCTCTGTAGTTAACTTTGTATTGAAGTTCTCATATTGCTACCATCTTTCTAAGCCAATTAAGTATACCTTTATCATGCCTCCTGGTGGGGTTATTCAGTATGTGTTAAAGGGTTTAATTAAAATCTGTCCTATTTCCCTAATGCCCATTTGGAAGAATACCTTTCTCAAAATAGCAATTAAATATATAACAACCTATTACTTGGGAATAAAAAGAATCACCAATTGTTCACTAAAGATAAACAAGCAGACTTTCAGTTATCTCATTTTATATCCTACTTTATCAATATATAATGACATGTTTCTTTCCCTTTCTAACTGTATTGGCTGAAGTAATCCCCCAAGTTGGGAATTTAGATATCTTATAACAGAAAGTGTCCTACTACTATCATTAGAGTGGATGAGAAATACACAATGGCAAATACAGTGATGCTGTCAATAGGAAAGATGCATGGTATGGTGAAGAGAGATTATTTTTTTACAGATGAACCTTCACTAATTCTAACGTTGGGTAAGCGCTGTGCCAGTATCTTTATAAATAGCTTTGAAAATCCTTATAAAGTTTAATATTATGATTTGCCTTTCATAAATGATGATAATGTAGCTTGGGGAGGTTTAGTGGTTCTGGCAAATCTGTTAGCTATTAAGTGGAGGACAGAATTTGAACCCAAGTTTACCTGACTCAGAATCTGTGTGCTCCATCAGTCAGTCAGTTCAGTTGCTCAGTCGTGTCCAACTCTTTGTGACCCCACGACTGCAGCATGCCAGGCCTCCCTGCCCATCACCAACTCCTGGAGTTTACTCAAATTCATGTCCATTGAATCAGTGATGCCATCCAACCATCTCATCCTCTGTCGTCCCCTTCTTCTCCCGCCTTCAATCTTTCCCGACATCAAGGTCTTTTCAAATGAGACAGTTTCTCGCATGAGGTGGCCAAAGTATTGGAGTTTCAGCTTCCACATCAGTCCTTCCAATGAATATTCAGCACTGATTTCCTTTAGGATGGACTAGTTGGATCTCCTTGCACTTCAAAGGACTCTCAAAGTCTTCTCCAACACCACAGTTCAAAAGCATCAATTCTTCGGTGCTCAGCTTTCTTTATAGTTCAACTCTCACATCCATACACGACCACTGAACAAACCATAGCTTTCACTAGACGGACCTTTGTTGGCAAAGTAAAGTCTCTGCTGTTTAATATGCTGTCTAGGTTGGTCATAACTTTCCTTCCAAGGAGTAAGCATATTTTAATTTCATGGCTGCAGTCACCATCTGCAGTCATTTTGGAGCCCAAGGAAATAAAGTCTGCCACTGTTTCCACTGTTTCTCCATCTATTTCCCATGAAGTGATGGGATCAGATGCCATGGTCTTCATTTTCTGATGTTGAGCTTTAAGCCAACTTTTTCACTGTCCTCTTTCACTTTCATCAAGAGGCTCTTTAGTTCTTCTTCACTTTCTGCCATAAGGGTGGTGTCATCTGCATATCTGAGGTTATTGATATTTCTCCCAGCAATCTTGATTCCAGCTTGTGCTTCATCCAGCCCAGCATTTCTCATGATGTACTCTACATATAAGTTAAATAAGCAGTGTGCTCCATAAACACCCACTTTTTTCCTTTCCAGAAGAAATCAATGGAAGCTTTAAGTGTAAGTCACATATTACAAACTTTGGCTGAACTTTATCTTACTTCTTTTCCCTAAGATCTAACTTTAAGCCTCTGCCCTTTCACAAAGGATGTGACCTTAGGTGAGCAACAGCACCACTCTGGACCTCAGAAAGGGTGGGATTTTCTTTCTTTTACACTTAAGATTCCTTCACAGGAAACAGCATAGCAGTGAGAACATGCTTATGGATGCTTACAGAAATCAGCAATATGTCCCAGACTAGAGCTGATACAGAAGAGTATATATTAGGGCTGAGGCAATGTTCTAAGGTATTCAATCCTTATGTGATAGTAAGGATTTTTAGCCAAATTTTTAGCTTTCCTTCCCTAAACAAGGTCCTGACACAAGATAGTTTGAAATGATTTGCAATGTTTAATACATACTCACTTCCTGTGGCACTCTCCAATAATGTCTAATATAGACTGTTAGGCCAGCACTAGTGTATCCTAAATAGCTAACTATTTGAGCTAGATCCATTATGTAGGGAACAGAAGACTAAATTCTCCAAAGCTGGATTCTCATACATTTTCTTCAAACAATAAATTCACCATAAATGAAAAGAGAAAATTAAATTTTAAACCTATGAATATCTTTAAATGTCTAAGATCCATACCAGAATTGAACTGTGTTTGTACTCACTAAGTTTGTTCAATGATTGAAAATCATTTGAAATAGTTATTTCTGAAGTCAGTGATTAATTTACAGTTGTTCCAGGAATCTCTACTTTTAATTGTTTCTTCTGTGTCCAAAAAATCAATCCTTGAACATAGGAACCTAGAATTCTCTCCACACAGAAGGCAAAAACTCAGACTTTCTGACATAGCTTATACTGGGCTTCTGGAAATTCATTTTTAATAGTCTTGGTGTACAAAAGGAATTGCTGTTAATCCTAGATCATGTTAGTTTTCCCCAAATAGCATTCTTTAAACCAATAATCAGGAACATAATGAAAAATAGAGAGAAGGGGTATAGAGAATGCTGCTTCAGGATCTGTCTTAACAATATATTTATTCATACAGGATGCATCTGATATGGATTCAGAATCTTTGAGTCAGAAATTGATATTTACAAAGCTGAGGCACAAGGCAAGAAACATAACCAAGAATTTTCTTGACGGTTATCTGAACAAGCTCACTAAATATAACAGCAAAACGGGAAAGAAAACAGTATTAGAAGTGGTAGGTGGGATTCATCCAGGATCACACAATATCTTCTCAAAAATACAAATGAAAGGAACACTTCAAATAATAGAAATATCTCCCCTAATTAGAAATATCTGCCCCTTCATAGGTATATCAAGGTAATAGACTCTCCCATAGCAAAGTCCCACTTACTAATTTTTATTTTGTCTATTTACAATATTATATTAGTTTTAGATATACAGCACATTGATTCAGTATTGCTGCAGGTTATAGTCTGTCGTTGGTTACAACAAGATAATCACTATAATTACCTGTGCTATATAATATATAATTGTTGTTTATAAATTTTATATATAGTAATTTGTATTTGCTAATTTTATACCCTTAATTTGTCCTTCCCCCTTCCCTCTATCCTTTGGTACACTAATTTGTTTTTTATATCTCAAATTTGTTTCTATTTTGCATATACATTCATTTGTATTATATTTTAGATTCTATATATAAGTGATTTCATACAATAATTGCCTGACTTCTTTCACTAAGCATAATATTCTCTGGGTACTTCCACATTGCTGCAATTGGCAGGATTTCATTTTTTTTTGTGGCTTAATAACATTATATGGTATGTGTGTGTATCACATCTCCCAGATCCATTCATCTGTTTTTTTTTTTAACAGAAGGATATTTATTTAAAATATCATGTTAGTTTCAGATGTACAGCACAGCAATTCAGTTACACACACACATATACATATATATATATATATATATAGGTTATTAAAAAATATTGAGTATAGTTCCATATGTCCTCATTGGTTATCTATTTTATATATAGTAGTGTGTATATGTTACTCCTTACCTCCTAATTTATCCAACCCCACAAAATACCATCTGTTGATAGATACTTGAGTTGCTTCCATATCTTGGCTATTGTAAGCACTGCTGTCATGAACATTGGTGTGCATGTATCTTCTCGAAGTAGAATTTTCTTTTTTTTCTAGACATATACCCAGGAGTGGAATTGCTGGATCATATGGTAGTTCTATTTTTAGTTGTTTGAGAATCCTCCACACTTTTTTTCCATAGTGACTTCACCAATTTACATTCCCACCAACAGTATACAAATTAGTTTTTTATTTATCTTTTTACTTTCTGCATTTTTAACAGTAGCTCAATAGCTTTAGCCCTGTACTATGGTCTGCTTCAGAGTCAAACAACCCTGGTGGAGCGTTAGTAGTGGTTAGAACTGGTCTCTCTTCTTTAAAGCAAAAAGTAGTCCCCTCCAATGTTACTGAATAACCTTTTCTTCTCCCCCAACTACGAGCTTTTCTGCACAAATGTATTGTAGAGAGGAGAGTGCAATTAGAAATCAGATAATCATCCTAAGAAAGAATAGTACTCATATTCTAAATAGTTAATTATGGATATCAAGCATTAAAATAGAAAGCCTTGCAGGCTGTACAGAAACTCTCTTGAAGAGATTGTTGTCAGAAAAGTGCCAAAAGTGCCTCATCTTCTCCCATAAAAGCCAGAGAAGATGATGACAGTCCAGCTGCTCAGCAAGGACTGCTCACCCTTTATGGGCTCCCAGAAACTTACATGCAGTATAAAGAAATTCATATTTTTATTGCCTCATATTCTCTCAGCGTGAAGAAGAATTTACATTTCTTAATTGGATTTTTTTCTCTCAGCACAAGAAATTGCAACTATCTCACTAGACTCCACTGCTTAGCAGCCCCCAAGAAGCAGTTGTATAACTTATTTATAAGGAGGGTGTAGGGCAAAGTTTTTCAGTAAAGTCCAAGGACTACTTATATTAGAATTGCTAAAATGTATTGTTTAAGTGCAGTCCTAAGTGAAGTGAAGTGACTCAGTCATGTCCAATTCTTTGCAACCCCATGGACTGTAGCCTGCCAGTCTCCTCCATCCATGGGATTTTCCAGGCAAGAATGCTGGAGTGGGTTGTCATTTCCTTCTCCAGTCCTAAACTGTAACTACAAACTACAAAATCAGATTCTCCAAGGGTGGGATTCAGAAATTTGTATTTCGAAAATTCTGTATGCTTTTCATTTATGCATGAAGTTGAGAATTACTGATTTAACAGAAATGTCATTGAACCCATCCAGAAAACCTTTTCTTTAATTGTTTTTTCCTAGGTTAATCAGTATGAAATGGTGGATTCTACCCATGCTCTTTTAAGTTCTAAGGGTAGGCTATTTGTAAGACATGTACCTGGAATTCATACACTTAGAAAAGTCCTGAACTTTTTAATTCAAAAAGGAAGCTTAGTCTTCTAAGCCCATTCCTCTAAATCACAGACAGTCAATTTCTTTTCTACAACTGTGAACTCTGAAGGCACAATCTTACAGCTTAAAAATGTTTTCTAGAATGAGACCCTAGTAGAGCATTAGGAATATTGTCAGTAATACTGTAATAGCTTTGTATGATGATAGATGGTAGCTCCACTTGCCTTGGTAATCATTTTCTAATGTATTGAAATATCAAATCATTATTTTGCACACCTGAAACTAATATAACATTGTAAGTCAATTATACTTCAATAAAATAAACATGTAAATAACTTTTAAATTAAAAAAATAATTTAAAAAAATTGAGATTCAGTTTCATTTCAAAGTTCCAGTGAAAATGAGCACTTTGATTTGGAGCATTTAACAAGTTTTCTGGATCCGTCAATTGCCAAGTTTTAGAGTTCAGTGATGGGACCAAAACTTTACTATTTAGAAGTTAAAGGTTGTAGATATAAATACACACACACACACACACACACACACACACACACGTATATCTCACCTCTATTGGTAGTTGCAAAGATGTATTGAGCCAATATAATCATAATTTTTGCTATATATGCTGCTTAGGTACCTGTAATTATATGAAGTAATTATGTAGTTCTTGAAAATGTTAAGAACTAAGCTGAAAACTCCAAACTTTTCCCTATTGATAACTGCCTCAGAACCACAGTGAACTGAGCCAATTGAGAAGCCCAAAAACAAAAACGGACAAACAAAAAAAACTGATAAAAATGTGTCAGGTACTTCTTTATATGAGTTCACATATTAGATGTTCTGTATTCATTTTCTCAATTAATTCAAATCTGGTGGAGTGTGTACTGGACTTCCATGGTGGCTCAGATGGTAAAGAATTCGCCTGCAGTGTGGGAGACCTGGGCTCGATCCCCGGGTTGGGAAGATGCCCTGGAGGAGGGCATGGCAACCCACTCCAGTATTCTTGCCTGGAGAACCCCCATGGACAGAGGAGCCAGGCTGGCTACAGTCTGTGGGGTCACAGGACACAACTGAGAGACTAAGCACAGCACAGCGCAGAGTGCTCACTATCTCCATTTCCCACAGAAGGAAGCAGAGAGACTTTAGAAAGCAAATCATTTTTCCTGACCACATATTTACCTGTGCCCAAGGTAAAATCTGAGCTAACATCTTATCATCTCTAAAGCATGTGTTAAAGAAAGAACAAGAAATGAGATTAAGCAGCTGAGGAATAGACATAAGAAAGAGAGAAAAACCATAAAGAAGTTTCCATTGTAGGCTTTACTGAAATTAAGACGGTTCTAGGAGAAATTGTTGTACTGAGTCAAAATGAAGAGAATAGGGGCGATGGTGTATTTCATAGGCATGGTAGTGTTCCTGTAAAATATGTTGTAATGGTGTCCATAAGTATTTGGTATCCCTTAAGAAAGAGTAGAGCTCTGGCATCCATTCCAGTTTGAACCCCATACGGCTACAGTAATTTATCAGAATGCCTTTACCCATTAGTGTAACAGAGAGAAAGCAGAAATATCTGATAGCCAGCCACTTTTGCAAACAGAGCTCCAAGTGTCTTACAACAAAGTTCTTTTCCTATGAATAATGTCAACTGGAGACATTTTGGGTCCTATCACAACATTGTCACTAAATGTTTTCAGTTAAACGTTTTTTCTTTCTCTTGTCTAAAAATAGTTACAGAATCTAAAAAAAGTAAAAATTATTTTAACATGTAAGTCTCCAAATAGGTGAAAACTTCATACATATAAATTTTCATTATGAAATGTCAAAGATTCTGAAATTAGCAATCGGAGCTCATGACTTTTCCTGTATCTTTAAAAAAGGATAGAAATCCATGTGTATGTTTCATATTTCAAAAACCACTATATAGATCCTTCAAAGTTTTTTTTCTTTTAGGCTTTGGGGGTTGGGGTAGAATAATTATTATTAAGAGAGAAAAGATGTGTGAACGTGATTCAGCGGTAGCTGAATAAGTCTTAGCCAGAAAATTACCCACCCAAACTTTGAATTAAAATTTTATAAAATATCATTAATATTTTTATAAAGAGAAGATCTTTCTTCCCAAGAACCTTCATGGTATCTGTGAGAAAAGTTTCTATTAATATATTGATAATTTTCAAAATATAATGAAATGGGAATCATCAATAGTATCAACCTTAGAATTGAGTAATCCATAAAGAATCTAATCTAAAGAGTTATGGTCAGGCCCTAGGACAGAATGTCCAGAAGAGACACTTTCTGAGGGCAAAGTGATTACAGAACTGACTGTTCAGGAGCTAATTCACAAGCAAATACATCCTCCTACCACAGTGAGCTCTTTCTGAGTTCTCTGCAATCCTAAAGTTCTTCTTGGTTGCATTATTAGCTACATGAAGAAGGCAGAGAGGAGAGAAATAAGGAAGTCAGGGGAACATGGATCTATCAGCCCATACTCCAAAAGCATGACTATTCATATAGATTATATTTGGGATTTCCATAAGATTTTTTTAAAGAGTTTCCACGGTGAAGTTAGGTATATCAGATCAATGTTACAAATATTTGCTCTCTAGCACCACTGCATTAACACCTTCAGTATTCTAGCCACCTCACATCATATTCTATTGCTTCTATCCAACTGACTTAGACTAAGTAGCAATCTCCTTCTTAGGAATGTCTATTAGTCCTTCTCCCCTCTCCCCTTATTGAACAAAATTGTGTTCAATATTTGCTATGAGAGAAAATATTCATACAGATATATGCTGACATCAAGTAGAACTACTCTTTGTCCCTTCTGCTATGAGAATACTTTTCTATCATCAACTAGCCTTCTTTCAAAGCAGAGAGTCTGGTGAGGAAAATGAGAAAAAGGGATAGATAGCAAAGGAACTTACTAAATACTTCCATTTGTGAGTAACAAAAATCTCTAACTAGAAACCATACTGAGGTAGCACTCTTAACATATCCAATTGACAAACAGCAACAGATAAAACTGAAAACATCAATTTTAGTATGAAAAAAATTAATTTGAAGGACAAAGTTTAGTATGAGAACACTGATTATAATCTATGAATTAGGCAGAATTCCCCTTTCAGTTACTTGTAATAATGAGCAAGGACATCTATATTCATTTGTCAAGAAAATCTTTTTCCTTCAGGCAGTTGTGTCTCAAAATAAAAAGAATGAAATTAATCTGAATATGCCTAATTCATCCTCTCCAAATTCATCTAGAAGAGCAGGTCATTCCACTTTCCAGGTGGCTAATTAATAACAACAGTTTTTTTTTTTTTAAAGAAAGGCAAAAAACAGCAGGATTTAGGGCAAGAATCTCCCCCTAAAAATCCCCATACAGGAAAGTTTCACCCTTTTGTCTATCATGGTTTCTGAAAATTGACTAGTTCACTAGCAGAGATTCATTCCTTTGAGTAAAGATACCTTAAGTAGAGTTTCTTTCTAATTTAAATGACCCTCAGAGGCAAAATACCACTAACTCCTAAAATCTTTACTATATTGGCAGAGATGAGAATAACTTTAAGGAAGAGAGGGATCACAGAGAATGACTCATTTTTCTCTGGGTATCTCTCATATATACATGCGGTATAGATGTTAATAAACTTGTTTTTCTCTTTGAAAGAAAGAAAGAAAGAGATCAGAGTGAGAATGGAAAAGGGAACAAGACTACTGGTAAAGACCAGAAAAAGTAGTGTAATAACTAGATCACAGGGCTGGGTCAGGAGCACTAGTTCCAGTTTAGATTGCTTCCTTACATCTTAGAAACTTGGTGATCACTGCTGTAAAAATTAATGGGTTGAACACACTGAGATCTAGAGTTCATCCAATTCTATCAATTATGGCATAACTGGAAGCAAATACAGAGATGGAACTGTAGCCTAAGTCGCTGAGGGAGAAATGTAAAAGGGATTCATAACATAAGACAAAACATAACTATTTTCCACTTCCCTAGAGAAATTCAGCTGCTTAAAATTAAATCCAGATTTCCTTCTATTTTGCTTCACCCATCAGTATAAAAATGCAATATAAAAATACCATCTTGAATGGTATAGACAATTTACTCTCTTATAGCCAAAATATAAAGCCTATGGAAACGTAAGTAAAATTTTTAAAATGTACATTCTAAATATTTTTATAGATATATTAATACACATTCTACCCTTAAGCCAGGATCAAAGTAGAAATTTTCTTCAGTCCCACTTCACTTAGAGGAAGAAACAATAGAAGACCAAGAGGGCAGACTCATTTTAAGCTGAAACCCAAATCACTATAATTACACACAGTTCATAAATGCAAATGGTACCCATTTCTTGGCAGATTAAAAAGCCAAGTGATGAGAAATATTGCTGATCTAAACATGGCTGTTTAATAAGCCACGCAAATAAACACTGCTATTATCCCTTGACACGCACACACACAAATTGTATGTGTAAGTCTAATAAAATCTCATTTGTTTTACCTAAAGGTCCTATGAACCACCTGGTGCCTATCTGTGTGCTTCTTATTCTCTATTAACTTATGCTTGGTAGAAATTAAGGTTTTTATATAATTATTCTTTCCACTGGCTTTAAATTATTAGGTCAATGCATGCAGCTGGAGCCAGTGGTACAATATGAAACTATTAGAAAAAAATATTGAAGATCAAATAATATTAGCAATTTTATATTGTAAAATTTAGACTGTAATTAGGCCTATGGGTTTTTGTAATGACAGCTTTTTAGAAATACTGTACAATGCTAAGTTATATTCACAAAACACTTTTTTCTAGTTTCAGATTTTTTATTAGAAACTTCTTATTCCTTTGGTTGCTATACCTATAAACTTTTCAGCATGTCATATCACTACATGTCAATATAAGATCTATTCTTAGCTTTGAGTTTAGTGATATAACCAATTAAAAAGCTTCATAGAATAATACGACAAATATCTTCAAATTTAAAATACTGCTAAGGGGTAAAGAAACCTGAAGTGCCGAAGAATTGATGCTTTTGAACTGTGGTGTTGGAGAAGACTCTTGAGAGTCCCTTGGACTGCAAGGAGATCAATTCAGTCAATCCTAAAGGAAATCAACTCTAATTATTCATTGGAAGGACTGATGCTGAAGCTGACACTCCAGTACTTTGGCCACCTGATGCAAAAAACTGACTCCTTGGAAAAGACCTTGATGCTGGGAAAGATTGAAGGCAGGAGGAGAAGGAGACGACAGAGGGTGAGATGGTTGAATGGCATCACTGATTCGATAGGCATGAGTTTGAGCAAGCTCTGGGAGATAGTGAAGGACAGAGAAGCCTGGCATGCTGCAGTCCATGGGGTCACAAAGAGTCGGACACAACTGAGCAACTGAACTGAAGGAGTAAAATAAATTTAGTGACTAAAAAAGTTGAGAAATTTCTCAAGGGATAAATTTTGTGACCTTTCATTATTAAGTGTTTTTAGAAGAGAAAATTAGTAGCCAACTATCTGCTGATAAAGCCCTCAACAATTGGGCTTTATATAACTTGTTAGGAAGGAAAATTCTTCTTTTTCATACCAATGAAAAAAACACTAAGGGAAAGCTTTGTAAATAAGGCAAAGAAGGGTTGCCCCTATCACAGGCTCATTGACGATGCCTCTATGGGAAGCTGTTCAAGGGTAGAAAGATATGACAGATGTAATTCCAGATTCTGTCAATATATGAGCAGGAAAATGAAAAAAGGTCTACTGTCAAGTATATTTGTCAAGTAATCAAAGTTTGGTTTCATAATCTCTATTCTGTTCTTTTTCTTTTTCCATTCTGCAATGTCCTTTCATCTGGGAATCTGGATGTCCTCTGACTTCTGCTCTAGCCTTTCACCAATCCTTAACTTTCAGGAGGAAACTGACATAACTGTATAACTACAGACTCTTCTTTGACATCTTTTCCAGTCTAATCTGTGGCTGGATCATCTTTCTGTAACATCATTGCCTTATTGCTTTCCAGAATATGAGTTGATCTAGAGAGCTCATTGCTTCCCAAAACTGTTCATTTCTGATTTAGATAATACTATTGCATTCCTTTTCAAAAAATTATTCCTTGTGTTAAACCAAAATCTTCATCCCTCTATTTTCTTTCCATAGGTTCTGGCTCTGCTACCTATTTTTCACACAATAGCCCTTTAAAAATATTAAAGGTCAGATATTTTATATCTGAGTTATTTTAATTTACTCAACAACAAATATCAATAGTGCTTTATACCATTCCTCATATAAGACACTGCTTGTTGTTACTGAGACACACCATGGTTTCTGCATAAAGGAGAAGAAACTATGCAAGTGAAAGATAGTAAAAAATAAAACTGAAATTGAGTGTGGGAGGTAAAGGTGAATGAGTGAGAGGAATCCAATTGTTATAATAATTCTGAAGAAATATTAATGTTAAGACTATATGGTCAAAGAAGACATTCTTAGATCTCACTGGAGTCAATATAGACTTATTGCTTCTCTGGAATGTATTTAAAAGCAGAGATGCTATGATTAGAACCCTCAGTTTCAACTGCAAGGTCCACGATAGCATAGACATGTTACAGTGGGCCAATTTCACCACATTTCAGTATCATTATCTGAAAAGTGTAAAAACAGTAGTGAATCTGAAGTTAATAAGATAATATGTCTAAATTTTTCAGTGGTAGGCTCATAGGCTCATAATAGTTCAATAAGTAGTTTATGCTTTATGTTTTCACTGGAACAAAGTTGATAGTTTTCCAGTGCAAACTAAATGAAAAATAATGATTTTATCATTTTTACTGAGAAAGAGAACATACTACCTGGAATGTTAGTGAATACATTCCCAGAGTTCTGTAATTGGAATGTTTGGCTAGCAAAGGGAGATACTTAGCATTTATTGGTACTTTTTGGAGGAGAGATTGGTTCAAGATGGTGGAGTAGAAGGACCTGTGCTCATCTTCTCCCACCAGAGCACTAAAACTGCAACTAGTTGTTGAATAACCATTGAAAGGAAGACACTGGAACCCACCAAAAAAAGATGCCCCACACGCAAGGACAAAGGAGAAGCTGCAACAAAACGGACCTCCACAGAACTTGGGAAAAAGAGACTCCACTCTTCAAGGGTACAAACAAAACCTTGTGCACATCAAGACCCAAATAAAAGAAACAGTAGCCCCACAGGAGACTGGGCCAGACCTACCTGTGAGTGTTTGAGGGTCTCCTTCTGAGGCACGGGTCAGCAGTGGCCTGCCATGGGGAAAGGGGCACTGGTAGCAGAAGTCCTGGGAGATGAATCTCGGAGTAGGTCCTTTAGGACGTCCCCAGTAGCCTTACCACAGAGCCTGTAGACTCCAGGCCTGGGTTGCCTCAGGCCAAACTAACTGGGAGAGAATGCAGCCCCTCCCATCAGCAGACAATTGAATTGAAGTTTTACTGAGCATGGCCCTACCCACTAGAGCATGACCCAGTTTTCTCCACAGTCAGTCCCTTCCATTAGGAAACTTGCACAAGCCTCTTATTCTCATCCACCAGAGGGCAGACAGAAGAAATAACTACAAGCCCAGCAGCCTCCAGAACTAATACCGCAATCACAGTCTTTTAGAAAGCTTAAGAAGGAAGCAATTTGAAAAATGAATTCAAATGACTTAGCTGGAGTTTTTATTCCTGATGCTTATAAACATTATTTTAAGGTATAAACTGTTAAAGATGAGGTCACAAGTTAGTAGTGGTAAATTAAATACTATTTTCCTGAAACAAAATTGTTAGAAAGCTTTATCAGCAATAAGTGCTGAAGGTTGAAATGTGAAAATTTTGTTTAATCACTGGAATGGCCAATAGCATCCCAGTTCAAGAAGACAGATAGATTTATATTTAATATAAACATACATTTACTTAATGTAAATGTATGTTTATATCATGCTGTGCTTAGTCACTCAGTCGTGTCCAACTCTTTGTGACCCCATAGACTCTAGCCCTCCAGGCTCCTCTGTCCATGGGTATTCTCCAGGCAAGAATACTGGAGTGGGTTGCCATGCCCTCCTCCAGGGGATCTTCCCAACCCAGGGATCAAAGCCAGGTCTCCCGCATTGCAGGCAGATTCTTTACCAACTGAGTCACCAGAGAAACCCAAATATGTACATAATTGTTAAAAGGTTAAAAATTAAAGCAATTTAAAATCAAAATAATTGGGTATTGGAACTTTTAATATTTACCTTATAGAAGAGCAAATTACAAACACTCTGTACTTTTCTCTGCTTCCATTAGCTATTTGGAATACTGACAGGTCAGTGAAGAATTTAACTTTTAATAACCAAATATTTGTTGTGGATCTACTATATACCAGATACCTTACAATGTGTCTTACATAAATAATTCACTTAAATTTCCCCAAATCATGGGATTATAATTAAAGTTGCCCCATTCAGCAAATTAGGAACAAAGAAGGAACAATGACACTGAGACTGACTAATTTGCCTGAAACCTGGAGCTAAGAGGGTAGGATTGGAATCAGGTCTGAATCTCAAAGCTATGCCCTTACCATGGGTTTGGTATAGTTATTCTAATAAGAGTAGTAAGGTAATGACTTGAAAAATTATTCTCAGGTACTCAAGTCCCACTTTAGCATACTGTAAAAATTTATGACTTTGATTTTTTTAGAAATATTTTGAAAATCTTGTGATGTTTCAAAGTTTTATTATATAGAATACTGACATGAATGCATTTCATAGGTGCTTTCCAAAGAGTACTAAGTACCTTACTAGATCTAAGTACCTTGTCTTTCTATACTCTTTATGAGAATTCTGAGGGGAGAAGGGCTCTTTCCCTATGATGCAGGATATGAAAGATATCTATAATAACTTTCCTAAGAAGAGAAAATGACAAAAAAGTGCTTGATACAGAGTTCCCTATTCACTACAAACAGTCCTTTATTTTTACCAAACTATGTTGTGCTTTCTGTTTCTTTATAGGAAAGGTTACTGAAAAGTTGTATTTCAGATCCTGAACTCTACCAGCACAGTATTAAGACTCCCTGGGAGGTGTAGAAATGACTCCAGGTACAGAGAAGTTAATTTTGGGTGCCAGGGGTGGAGAGGATTCTAGTTGCCTCTCTCTAAGTACAGTCTCTTGTCTCACTTTATGTCCTACTTCTGTTTGAAACCCTAATTATAATAGTATTTACATTCTGAATTTTAATAGCAGCATTTTCAGTTTTCTATTAAAAGCTCTATAATTACTAAAATTGGAATCATATGCACCTTTCAACATATCAGTCTTACAGGATTATCTGAGAAGGCTATCTGGAAGGTGAGTTGTTTACTTTACATGGCAGATTTCTGGGTTAAGCAAATACCCTAATATGATAGGAAGATTAGATATATTTGAAGCGTATACTTCCTGGTTACCAGATGATTATAGAAACTATATAGTCCTTTTTTTTATTTAACATGTTGGCCTTAGTGAGGTCATTTCATTCACTCTAAAAACAAACAAACAAAAAATAAAACTTTCCTTCCACTTTAAGTGAAGTTCACACATTAACAATTCCATGGGTAAAACCTACATAAGCTATTAATAATAACCAAACATTTTCTGTGGATCTACCATGTACCAAGGCTTCCAGGGTGGCACTAGTAGTAAACAACCCATCTGCTAATGCAGGAGCCAGTAAGAGACGTGGGTTCGATCCCTCGGTTGGGAAGATCCTCTGGTGGTGGGCATGGCAACCCATTTCAGTAATTTTGCCTGGAGAATCCCATGGACAGAGGAGCTTGGTGGACTGCAGTCCAAAGTATCGCGGAATCAGACATGAATGAAGTGACTTAGCATGCTCACATGCACCATGTGCCAAATCCTGTGTGTGTGCCTTACGGAAATCATCCCATTTAACCATCTTTCTCAACAACCATGGACTATAACTCAAATGAGGAAAAAATAACTGAGATTAAGTGCAATTTAATCTCAAAAGTAGATTTGTAATTTGCCAAACCTGTGATAAATTCTCAATAATTTTGCATTTAAAACTAAAAACATAATGAAGCAGGGCAGTTTATTTTCAGAAAAAGAGAGGGAGCAAGAAAGAGATGGTTTCAAGTGACATGTAGTCTAGATTCTACAAATTTAATTCATCCATTCAACTGCTATTTTTTGAGCAAGCCCTTCAAATCTTTCCTTGGAATACCAGTGACCCAGAATCTAATATTATAACTCACTTAACACTTAATATTCTGGGAGTCTATTTTCCTTACCACAGTTTCCTTATCTGATTTATAGTTCTTACTTTTGGAATTTTTGTTACCATTTCCCTGCCTGGAGTGTTTACTCTTGTTTTCGCATTTGACATTTACAGATTTCCTTGTAAATTCCCTCAGATATGTCTGGTTTTCTGTCTATGCCAAATAGGCCAGTAGTCAGCAAAAAAAGTACCTAATGCTAAAGGAAATGGGTAAAGACAAGCTATTTGTGATCTGACCTTTCCTGCTATGAATGAGAGACCTGAGTCATTCTCATTTGCTCTAGATTGCTGTGTGAAATTAAAACTTTCCCAGAGGAAGTAGAAAAACTGCAGCCATGTTCCACCTCACCTCAACTGCTGATGAATGCAGTTATCCCTGTGAATTCCATGCACACTGATTATATTTACTGCATAACTTGGGGTGGAAGATCTAACAGATTAGAAGATGACTGTGTGCTTTGGCACAGGTTTGTAAATAAGAGTCTGACCACTAGTCCATAATATAAACATGATGTTCCCTTTTCTCATTTTAAATTCTCTGGAAATTATGCACTACACTTCTGCCCACTGCTTCCTCATAGTGTGAAATAACTTAACTGGAAGAGAGAATTTAATAATAATCAAGCACCTGGAGGTCTGCAGCTAAGCAGTAAAGATGATGTGAAATCTGTTGATAGTGACTCTGGGTTCCTGAGCCGTGAAGTTAATTTTTTAATAACATTTCTAATCAAATGGCAACAGAGTTATCACTTATTCAGGCTCTGTTTCATCTGAAAACAACAGTGAAGATTTCCATTCAGTCAAATAATTTCCATTTGATCAAAAAGGTATTTACTGTGTATACTTTAGTGGTGGATACCAAAAATAAAAACAAATATTAATTCAAGATATTATCTTACAGGCAACATACTAAGAACTTTTCATGCATAATCACAGGTAAAGAAGTTACTCTTTAGAAAGGTTAGGTAACTTGCCTAAGTAATAGAGCTGACAGGTGACAGAACCAGGATTTGAACATAGAACAATTTCTCTTAAGGATCTGGTTTCTGAATTGCTATTGCTACTCTAATATGGTTTTTCTAAAAAAAAAAAAAGAAAAGAAAAGAAAGAAAAAGCAACCACTAATTCGCATTCTCTGACTACAAGTTCATTTTCAATGAAAAAGATAGATACAGACATACAGAGGCAAGCCAAAACATTCATGAAAATAGCAAATCATAGATGTAAATAAACTAAAAGAAAAGCAGCAAAGTGTAATGAATACAAAAGAAATGAAGGAAGTATAATTCTTAATGGAAGAATAATATTCATTCTGCCTTATACAGGTCCAAGATTTATTGCACATGCTTCTAGTTCCCCATTGTGTGTTTAAGCTACTCATTTTCCTTCATCTCACATGAGCCCCTTTTTGTGACAGATGCTGCCAATTACCTCTCAGAATCTGTTTTTCCTTCTACAGAAAGAGATATCTTGATATTTTATTTTGGCACATGGTTACCTGGAGTAGAGGCTAAATTTCAATGTGAATCAAACTTGGCTTATGGAATGTAAATAGTGTATGTACAACTTACACAAGTTTTTCTTAATGGGAAGAGTATGCCCCTTCACTTTCCTCCGTCTTAATAGCTATGAAGTAGAGCTGAATCCATATCTTGGACCATGAAGTGAACTTGGGAGGAGAGGCTCCTTATTGAAGGAGCGGTAAGATCTATGCAGTCTGACTACCCTAGAAAGTAGGGCAGCCTATTATTATTACCTCTAAAATGTTACCTAAAAGTGAAAAAAACAATCTTGTATATTCTTGCAATAACAATAATCAAAATATTGTAATTTCAGATTTCTGATTCTCATACTGAATCAAATTCTAACCAATCTAACCTCTTTTGGGGTTCATGAAATCAGGGTTTATTAACTTACAAGTCTTCAATGCTAATTAGGCTCCTAATTAGTTTCTTATGTTTATTAACGACATGGCATCTGGCCCACATAATTTCTCTCCACTCTAACTCTCACCATCACTACATATAAATTCAGTGTTCCTACACTTGCTTTCCTTGGTACAACACTATTATGTACACTATTCTCAAATACTTTCTACCTATCTATCTTCCCTAGAACTGTCTTATGAGAAGGCCTGAGAATAGCAATAAGCATAAGCAATTAGCACAACTAACTCTTTGATCTTGGATTCCTAATACTGTTTCCCACAAAAACTCATGATTATCTTCTGATAAATGACAAATTTCAAGGCTGAATTAGATAATATGCACCTGTAACATCTTGTACCAGGAAGCAAAAAAGCGCTCAAAGAATGATGTGCATGCTTGCAAGCTAAGTCACTTCATTCGTGTCCAACTCAATGAGTACCTATGGGCTATTGTCCACCAGGCTCCTCTGTCCATGGAATTCTCCAAGCAAGAATACTGGAGTGGGTTGCCATGCCCTCCTCCAGAGTATCTTCCTGACTCAGGGATCAAATCTGGGTCTCCTGCATTGCAGGCAAATTCTTTACCATCTGAGCCACAAGGGAAACCCCAAAGAATGATGCAGGCATGTCAAAAGGATTTTGAAGCCAACTCCAAAGAGTTTCCCACTGTTAAATAGTCCTTGGGGTATACAAATATATTCAATATTCATGATCCACAGATCCCATATTTGTAAATCTGCCTACGTGCTAAAATTTTCTTGTAAAGCCAAAATCAATACTAATGACAATTTCAGTCATTCACAGAAAAACAAAGAAACACACAAAAAATTTGACTTTTCTGATATACACATTCCCAGCTGAGCTCAAACTTGATGACACAACATCTACTTGCTTCAGCTCTCACACTATAAAAAAGTGTCTTTTTCACAGTCTACTCAGTGCCATGTTTTTCATAATTAGTGCTTTTTTTGTTCAGTTTACTCTTTAAAAAGACTCCAAGTACAGTGCTGGTATGCAGTCTAATGTTTCTAGGTGCAATAAGAAGGAGAAATGCCTTAAGAAGATAATGTAGGAGATAATTTTTCATCAGACATGGGTTATAGTAATGTTGGGTGTGAGTTCAATATTAATGAATCTACAAAATATGTTAAATAGGTACCTTTAAAAAAAAATTATTGATGATCAGTTGATTAAAATGTAGTCAGAGGCTCACAGAAACCTGACTTTATATTTCCCCTAGGAATAAGGCTTAAATATTCACAATTCAGGGTTCACTGTGACTTTATGGAGCATAGAATTACCACAGATAATAAGAATTAATTGTAAATAATAATAACACATTGTAACTTATTAATCAAAACAGAAACCCATAAATCCATACAAATATAATTAAATTAATTAATTGAAAGTTTGATGAAAAATAAGATATTTTCTTAGTCTCTACTAGAGATTTTATACTAGATATGCAGATGACACCACCCTTATGGCAGAAAGTGAAGATGAACTAAAAAGGCTCTTGACGAAAGTGAAAGAGGAGAGTGAAAAAGTTGGTTTAAAGCTCAACATTCAGAAAACTAAGATCATGGCATCTGGTCCCATCATTTCATGGGAAATAGATGAGGAAACAGTGGAAGCAGTGTCAGACTTTATTTTTTGGGCTCCAAAATCACTGCAGATGGTGACAGCAGCCATGAAATTAAAATATGCTTACTCCTTGGAAGGAAAGTTATGACCAACCTAGACAGCATATTAAAAAGCAGAGACATTACTTTGCCAACAAAGGTACATCTGGTCAAGGCTATGGTTTTTCCAGTGGTCATGTATGGATGTGAGAGTTGGACTGTGAAGAGAGCCGAGTGCCGAAAAATTGATGCTTTCGAACTGTGGTGTTGGAGAAGACTCTTGAGAGTCCCTTAGACTGCAGGAAATTCAACCAGTCCATCCTAAAGGAGATCAGTCCTGGGTGTTCGTTGGAAGGACTGATATTGAAGCTGAAACTCCAATACTTTGGCCACCTCATTCGAAGAGTTGACTCACTGGAAAAGACCGTGATGGTGGGAGGGATCGGGGGCAGGAGGAGAAGGGGATGACAGAGGATGAGATGGCTGGATGGCATCACCGACTCGATGGGCATGAGTTTGAGAAAACTCCGGGAGTTGGTGATGGACAGGGAGGCCTGGGGTGCTGCGATTCATGGGGTCGCAAAGAGTTGGACACAACTGAGCGACTGAACTGAACTGATTAATTGAAAGTATGTACAACCTCGTAGGATGCTTGAACATGTGATATCTTTTCTGTGATATTCCTATAAATGTTCCATATTCTGCATCTAATCATGAGAAAACATCAGTCAAGCCCCAAAGTATCCAGGTTATAAAATCAAGGAAAGATGGAGAAACTCTTCCAAATGAACACTAAGATGACATGACAATTTCATACAGCACAAAATTCTGGACTGGGCCACTTTGATATAAAAACACTATTGGGAAAATCAGCAAAACTTGAGTGGAATCTGGTAATTAGATGATAGTAATGCATCAGTTCTGATTATCTGATTTTTGTCTGTATTGTCATTTTTTGGAGAACTTCTTATTTATAGTAGAGAGTCAGGAGTGATTAGAGCATCCAGTTGGCAACTTAATCTCAAATGGTTCTGAAGAAAAAAGTAATTTGCACTGTACTTCCAATTTATCTTTAAGTTTGTGATGTTTTCAAAATTAAAGTGCTTTTAAAACTAGACATTGGTTTCAGTTTTTAAAAATCTACATGAGATATGTCTTCTACTAAGAAGATCAAACCAGTCAATCCTAAAGGAAATCAATCCTGAATATTCATTGGAAGGACTGTTGCTGAAGCTGAAGCTCCAATACTTTGGCAACCTGATGCAAAGAGCTGACTCACTGGAAAAGACCTCGATGATAGGAAAGATAAAAGGTAGGAGAAAATGTTGACAAAGGGCTAGATAGTTGGATGGCATCACTGACTCCATGGACATTATTTTGAGCAAGCTCCAGAAGATGGGAAAGGACAGGGAACCCTGGTGTGCTGCAGTCCATGGGGTCACAAAGAGTTAGACATGACTGAGCAACTGAACAACTACCAAGAAAAATTCTATAACATTGTCCACTGTGTCTTAAATAGTAAGTCAAGGAGCTTTATAGTCTAATGAATAACACATGTTTTTTTAAGGTTTATGTGATAATATAAATAAATTTATACTGAATAACATGAAAATGTGCCCAGCTGCATATAGCAGTTGGTTGGTCTATGATCCTCCACTTCATAGGCCATTTATGAGACCCTATCCTTTCACTTATTAACCTCATTTTTATGTCTCAGTAATTTTACTCACAGTACATTCTTCATTCATCTGAGAGAGAAGTTTCTATAGAAAATTCTGAAATGTATCAGTGCCACATGGAATGAGAGAAATTTAGTGCTTCCCTGATACAAAGCTTTTAGTAACAGTGCCAGCAGTTTTTTTTTTTTTTCAATTTGTGCCTATGAATCCCAAATTCATAGGCTTACTGATCAAATTTCTTAAAACTCCTCTTTCTTCACTAGACAATTCAATATAAGTGCTCAGTAGTCAATCTATGTGCTCACAGTAGTATCTAACTTCCTTTTGTTAGACATATGGGCTTTGCTCCCAGGGGTCATTTGCAAACAGGATCCACATAAATGAAAAAAATTCACATCACGTTATTATTAGTGTTCCATTTTGAAGTAAGAATTGTGTGCTAATTTATTTATAAATCATGGCATCCCCAAAACACTTATTCAGCCACATTCCCCAAAGATTTTTTTCAGTAACCAGGAAATATTAATACATATATATCAAACATAATCAGAGAATCTCTGTCAGCTGAGCATCAGGATTTAAACCTTAAAAAACACAGGTGACTGATGTTAGGAGTGACACATTTCTCAGGTCTTTTGATTCTTTCACATTCTTATGTCTAGTGGATTTACTTCTCTCTACTCATTTTTGCTACAGGAATGCAATTTTCAAGGTCCTGAATTTCTTTTTCATGCACAGTGATTGCTATTCTTAGTCCCAAAGGATTGTTCAGTGAAATACTATTAGATTTTGGTGCTCCTTTTGTCATTGAATCTAATGTGTATGACTAAATTTACCGTTTACTTAAAAATTTATACTAAAAAAATTAGAGTGGCATATATCGAACTCTAAGTAAAAGAATTACCACCATGTGTAATATAGCATCAGAAAAGGCAATGGCACCCCACTCCAGTACTCTTGCCTGGAAAATCCCATGGACGGAGGAACTTAGTAGGCTGCAGTCCTTGGGGCCGCTAAGAATCAGACACAACTGAGCGACTTCACTTTCACTTTTCACTTTCATGCATTGGAGAAGGAAATGGCAACCCACTCCAGTGTTCTTGCCTGGAGAATCCCAGGGACAGGGGAGCCTGGTGGGCTGCAGTCTACAAGGTCACACAGTCAGACACGACTGTAGCGACTTAGCAGCAGCAGCAGCATAGTATAGCATAGCCACATCTTGCTGTGTTTCAAAAGCTTGTATTTAAGTTATAGGACTATGGCTTAGTGTTTTTTTGGTTTGGGCTGCAGTTGAAAATTCCCTTAGGGTGGCCTGTCCGGCTCACAATGACCTCTTTTTCTTATAGGTGTGCCCTCATATGTGATTGAGCCCATGGAGCAAATTGAACCTAAATTTAGCCAAACTACTGTATACAGTGGAAGTGAGAAATAGATTTAAGGGACTAGATTTGATAGACAGAGAGCCTGATGAACTACTGATGGAGGTTCATGACATTGTACAAGAGACAGGGACCAAGACCATCCCCATGGAAAAGATATGCAAAAAGGCAAAATGGTTGCTGAGGAGGCCTTACAAATAGCTGTGAAACGAAGAGAAGCAAAAAGCAAAGGAGAAAAGGAAAGATATTCCCATTTGAATGCAGAGTTCCAAAGAATAGCCAGGAGAGATAAGAAAGACTTCCTCAACGATCAATGCAAAGAAATAGAGGGAAACAACAGAATGGGAAAGACTAGAGATCTCTTCAAGAAAATTAGGGATACCAAGGGAACATTTCATGCAAAAATGGGCTCAATAAAGGACAGAAATGATATGGACCTAACAGAAGCAGAAGATATTAAGAAGAGGTGGCAAGAATATACAGAAGAACTGTACAAAAAAGATTTTCACGACCTAGATAATCACAATGGTGTGATCACTCACCTAGAGCCAGACATCCTGGAATGTGAAGTCAAGTGGGCCTTAGAAAGCATCACTATGAACAAAGCTAGTGGATGTGATGGAATTCCAGTTGAGCTACTTCAAATCCTAAAGGATGATGCTGTGCAAGTGCTGCACTCAATATGCCAGCAAATTTGGAAAACTCAGCAGTGGCCACAGGACTGGAAAAGGTCAGTTTTCATTCCAATCCCTAAGAAAGGCAATCTCAAAGAATGCTCAAACTACCCACAATTGCACTCATCTCACATGCTAGCAAAGTAATGCTCAAAATTCTCCAAGCCTGGCTTCAGCAATATGTGAACTGTGAACTTCCAGATGTTCAAGCTGGCTTTAGAAAAGGCAGAGGAACCAGAGATCAAATTGCCAATATCCGCTGGATTATCAAAAAAGCAAGAGAGTTCCAGAAAAACATCTGTTTTTGCTTTATTGACTATGCCAAAGCCTTCCACTGTGTGGATCACAATAAACTGTGGAAAATTCTGAAAGAGATGGGAATACCAGACCACCTGACCTGCCTCTAGAGAAACCTGTATGCAGGTCAGGAAGCAACAGTTAGAACTGGACATGGAACAACAGACTGGCTCCAAATAGGAAAAGGAGTACATCAAGGCTGTACATTGTCACCCTGCTTATTAAACTTATATGCAGAGTACATTATGAGAAACGCTGGGCTGGAAGAAGCACAAGCTGGAATCAAGATTGCTGGGAGAAATATCAATAACCTCAGATATGCAGATGACACCACCCTTATGGCAGAAGGTGAAGATGAACTACAAAGCCTCTTGATGAAAGTGAAAGAGGAGAGTGAAAAAGTTGGCTTAAAGCTTAACATTCAGAAAACTAAGATCATGGCATCTGGTCCCATCACCTCATGGGAAATAGATGGGGAGACAGTGGAAACAGTGTCAGACTTTATTTTGGGGGGCTCCAAAATCACTGCAGATGGTGAGAGCAGCCATGAAATTAAAAGACATTTACTCCTTGGAAGGAAAGTTATGACCAATCTAGATAGCATATTAAAAAGCAGAGACATTACTTTGCCAGCAAAGGTCCATCTAGTCAAGGCTATGGTTTTTCCAGTGGTCATGTATGGATGTGAGAGCTCGACTGTGAAGAAAGCTGAGCTCCAAAAACTTGATGCTTCTGAACTGTGGTGTTGGAGAAGATGCTTGAGAGTCCCTTAGACTGCAAGGAGATCCAACCAGTCCATCCTAAAGAAGATAAGTCCTGGGTGTTCATTGGAAGGGCTGATGCTTAAGCTGAAACTCCAATACTTTGGCCACCTCATGTGAAGAGTTGACTCACTGGAAAAGACCCTGATGGTGGGAGGGATCGGGGGCAGGAGGAGAAGGGGACGACAGAGGATGAGATGGCTGGATGGCATCACCGACTCGATGGGCATGAGTTTGAGTAAACTCCGGGAGTTGGTGATGGACAGGGAGGCCTGGCGAGCTGTGATTCATGGGGTTGCAAAGAGTCGGACACAACTGAGTGACTGAACTGAACTGAACTGACTGACTCTCTTATAAATCTTGTGGTTGCAACTGAGGAAGAAAATTCCAGTCTTGGCTGGACTCATAAGTAGAGGAGAAACTTAACAAATGCAGGATATCTGTATACACGAAATATTGGAATCAAATTGACGGAGAACAAAGCTGATACTCAGTGAGATTCAGAGGCTCGTGGATAGGAACAAAACAAAGTGACCCAGATTTCAGATAGAGAGCTGTCTTTGGATTCTACAAGATTCCCAGGATCTTTTTTTTTTTTTTGGCAGTTCAAATTTTTTTCTACTATTTTTTAAGACATGCCATGTAGAATGTCAAATTATTCATAGCCTTTGAATTTCAGATCAAATGGTAGTATCAGAGAAGTAAAAACTCACTGAAAAAAGATTCAGTTAATGCAAATTCCTGACCACCCCAAGCCAGTCCATGAAATCTGCTATAATCTTAAGCAGGACATTAAGAGTCTAACTTTGAAAGAGTGTGTGATGAAGGGGAGTATAAGAAAAATAGTTCTTACTCAGTTGTTCACAATAGCTATCACAACTCACAACATTTTACCATAAGAGAAAATAAAGCTCACATTTCTGTGATTACACACACATCACACACATAATCATGAGAATATAATATATATTATGTATGTATATATATATATGCATAGTATATATATATATACGTAAGTATATATAGAAAGTATATAAATATACATATAGTATATATGTACATACATAGGTATATACAGAAAGTATATATATGCACATATATATATATGCACATACACAAAGTGGTTATCTTACAATATCTAAATCTATCTATCTATTCTTAGAAAAGGGCTTCACTGATGGCTCACTGGTAAAAAATCTGTCTGCCAATGCAGGAGATGGGTTCGATCCCTTGGTCAGGAATATATCCTGGAGAAGAAAATGGCAACCCACTCCTGTATTCTTGCCTGCAAAATACCATGGACCGAGGAACCTGACAGCCTATAGTGTATGGGGTTGCAGAGTTGAACATAGTTGAGTGACTAAACAAATGCTATTATAAATTGTATTATTTGTTTAATTTTAAATTTCCAATTGTTTGTAGCTAGTATGTAGAAATACAGTTTTTATTTGTAGAACTTGTATTCTACAAACATACCAAACTCATTTATTGGTCTTAGTACCTTTTTTATAAAATCCTTAGGACTTTATAAACTGATATTCATGTTTTCTTTTTTAACTTTAAGCTTTTTTATTTTGTATTGGGGTGAGGCAATTAACAATGTTGTGGTAGTTCCAGGTGAACAACAAAAGGACTCAACCATACATATACATGTATCCATTCTCCCACAAACCCCACTCCTATCCAGGCTGTGTGCCAGCCTGGATAATCATGTCATTTTTAATAAAGAGAGCTTTACTTCTTCATTCCCAAACTTTATGTATCTTGTAACTTTTTTTGCCTAATTATTCTAAAAGAGATGTAGAAGTAAAGAGAAAAGGAGCTCCAGATTGAGGCAGAGAAGAATTCTTGAGTTCTAATTAGATTAGAAATGACCACTAATTAGATTGAGCTAAGCACTAATCTACACCAAAGTGTTAGGGAAAGAACAAAGGAAAATAAGCAGAATAATCTTTTGGGCTCACACAGGCCTGATAATACGTAGTGTTTACATCAGTCAAAGTGGAAAGGCTTCCTAATACAGGGGACATTTGGTAGAGTTCTCAAAACATAATGGCATTAAAGAGAGTCCAAATTAACCTTAAAATAAAGGCTCCTATGGATTTGCCCCAACAATGTAAAAACCAAGACTCAAAATGATCAAACTAATTCCATGCAATTAACTACCTTCCAAAACAAATTCAACAGTATTTAAAGGAATATCTCAATAGCCAATAATGTGTAGTTCATATTATCTAGAATTTGAATGAGTGGGAAAATAAATTCAAATCATGGGGAAGGTCAAATGATTTAAACAGTCCCAAGAATTTCACCTAAGGTAAAATTAATGGAAACAGTTATTAAAACATATATTATAAATAAATTTTAAATATTCAAGATGACAGATGAAAATATTAACATGATGAAAAGAAAAACTGAAGATCTAAGAGTCCCAAAAAGACCTTCTAAAGATGAAAAAATATAACTACAAAGAAAATATACTGGACATGATTTCCAAATCATAGAATTTAGACAAAGGAAATTGGTGAATATGCAGATATATTAAAAGAAATGATCCAAAATTTATAATTCAGAGGAAAGCTTAAAATACTGGACAAAATGAACAAAACATTAATGACATGTGAGTAAGTATCAAGTTGTAAAATAGATAATATCATTGTAGGCACAAAAGGATAGTAAAGAGAAAGAATAGAAGAAAATATTCGAGGAAATAATGTATAAAATTTGCTAAATTATATGAAAATTAAGAAGATATAGACCCAGAAACTCAGGGAGAAAAAATATTTTTATTTTTATTGTTTTAATTAATTTATTTATTATTTTACTTTACAATATTGTATTGGTTTTGCCATACATTGACTTGAATCTGCCATGGGTGTACATGTGTTCCCCATCCTGAACCCCCCTCCCACCTTCCTTCCCATCCCATCCCTCTGGGTCATCCCAGTGCACCAGCCCTGAGCACCCTGTCTCATGCATCTAACCTGGACTGGCAATTGGTTTCATATATGATAACTTACATGTTTCAATGCTATTCTCCCATATCATCCCACCCTTGCCCTCTCCCACAGAGTCCAAAAGACTATTCAAAACATCTGTGTCTCTTTTGCTATCTCGCATAAAGGGTTATCATTACCATCTTTCTAAATTCCATATATATGCATTAATATACTATATTGGTGTTTTTCTTTCTGGCTCACTTCACGCTGTATAATAGGCTCCAGTTTCATCCACCTCATTAGAACTGATTCAAATGTATTCTCTTTAATGGCTGAGTAATATTCCATTGTGTATATGTACAACAGCTTTCTTATCCATTCATCTGCCAATGGACATCTAGGTTGCTTCCATGTCCTGGCTATTATAAACAGTGCTGCGATGAACATTGGGGTACACGTGTCTCTTTCAGATCTGGTTTCCTCAGTGTGCATGCCCAGCAGGGGGATTGCTGGGTCATATGGCAGTTCTATTTACAGTTTTTTAAGGAAGCTCCACACTGTTCTCCATAGTGGCTGTACTTGTTTGCATTCCCACCAATAGTATGAGAGAGTTCCCTTTTCTCCATACCCTCTCCAGCATTTATTGCTTGTAGACTTTGGATAGCAGCCATTCTGGCTGGCATGAAGTGGTACCTCATTGCGGTTGTGATGTGCATTTCTCTGATAATGAGTGATGTTGATCATCTTTTCATGTGTTTGTTAGCCATCTGTATGTCTTCTTTGGAGAAATGTTCTTTTAGTTCTTTGGCCCACTTTTTGATTGGGTCTTTTATTTTTCTGGAATTGAGCTGCAGGAGCTGCTTGTATATTTTTGAGATTAATCCTTTGTCTGTTGCTTTGTTTGCTATTATTTTCTCCCATTCTGAAGCCTGTCTTTTCACCTTACTTATAGTTTCCTTTGTTGTGCAGAAGCTTTTAATTTTAATTAGGTCCCATGTGTTTATTTTTGCTTTTATTTCCAATATTCTGGGAGGTGGGTCATAGAGGATCCTGCTGTGGTTTATGTCAGAGAGTGTTTTGCTTATGTTTTTCTCTAGGAGTTTTATAGTTTCTGGTCTTACATTTAGATCTTTAATCCATTTTGAGTTTATTTTTGTGTATGGTGTTAGAAGGTGTTCTAGTTTCATTCTTTTACAAGTGGTTGACCAGTGTTCCCAGCACCACGTGTTAAAGAGATTGTCTTTTCTCCATTGTATATTCTTGCCTCCTTTGTGAAAGATAAGGTGTCCATAGGTGCGTGGATTTATCTCTGGTCTTTCTATTCTGTCCCATTGATCTATATTTCTGTCTTTGTGCCAGTACCATACTGTCTTGATGGCTGTGGCTTTGTAGTAGAGCCTGAAGTCAGGCAGGTTGATTCCTCCAGTTCCACTCTTCTTTCTCAAGCTGCTTTGGCTATTCAAGGTTTTTGTATTTCCATACAAATTGTGAAATTATTTGTTCTAGTTGTCTGAAAAATACCATTGGTAGCTTGATGGGGATTGCATTGAATCTATAGATTGCTTTGGGTAGTATACTCATTTTCACTTTATTGATTCTTCTGATCCATGAACACGGTATACTTCTCCATCTATTTGTGTCCTCTTTGATTTCTTTCATCAGTGTTTTATAGTTTTCTATATATAGGTCTTTCTTTCTTTAGGTAGATATATTCCTAAGTATTTTATTTTATTTTTTTGTTGCAATGGTGAATGGAATTGTTTCCTTAATTTCTCTTTCTGTTTTCTCATTGTTAGTGTATAGGAATGCAAGGGATTTCTGTGTGTTAATTTTGTATCCTGCAACTTTACTATATTCATTGATTAGCTCTAGTAATTTTCTGGTGGAGTCTTTAGGGTTTTCTATGTAGAGGATCATGTCATCTGCGAACAGTGAGAGTTTCACTTCTTTTCCAATCTGGATTCCTTTTACTTCCTTTTCTGCTCTGATTGCTGTGGCCAACACTTCCAAAACTCTGTTGAATAGTAGTGGTGAGAGTGGGCACCCTTGTCTTGTTCCTGACTTTAGGGGAAATGCTATCAGTTTTTCATCATTGAGGATAATGTCTGCTGAGGATTTGTCATATATAGCTTTTATTATGTTGAGGTATGTTCCTTCTATTCCTGCTTTCTGGAGGGTTTTTATCATAAATGGATGTTGAATTTTGTCAAAGGCTTTTTCTGCATCTATTGAGATAATCATATGGTTTTTATCTTTCAATTTGTTAATGTGGTGTATTACATTGATTGATTTGCGGATATTGAAGAATCCTTGCATCCCTGGGATAAAGCCCACTCGGTCATGATGTATGATCTTTTTAATATGTTGTTGGATTCTGTTTGCTAGAATTTTTGTTAAGGATTTTTGCATCTATGTTCATCAGTGATATTGGCCTATAGTTTTCTTTTTTTGTGGCATCTTTGTATGGTTTTGGTATTAGGGTGATGGTGGTCTCATAGAATGAGTTTGGAAGTTTACCTTCATCTGCAATTTTCTGGAAGAGTTTGAGTAGGATAGGTGTTAGTTCTTCTCTAAATTTTTGGTAGAATTCAGCTATGAAGCCGTCTGGTGTTGGACTTTTGTTTGTTGGAAGATTTCTGATAACAGTTTTGATTTCCTTGCTTGTGATGGGTCTGTTAATATCTTCTATTTCTTCCTGGTTCAATTTTGGAAAGTTATACTTTTCTACAAATTTGTCCACTTCTTCCAAGTTGTCCATTTTATTTGCATGTAGTTGCCGATAATAGTCTCTTATGATCCTTTGTATTTCTGTGTTGTCTGTTGTGATCTCTCCATTTTCATTTCTAATTTTGTTGATTTGATTTTTATCCCTTTGTTTCTTGATGAGTCTGGCTAATTGTTTGTCAATTCCCACTTTTGGTAATATTGTTGTTTATTTTCTCGCATGCTACAAATTCCATAATTCTCTGTTTTTATTTCAGACACAAAATTATCTTTTAAAAATTAAAAAAACTAATTTAAAAACAATAAATATGATAAACATATTCACCTGCAGTTACCATTTCTCACACTTTGCCTTCCTTTTTTGAAAGCACTGTCTAGGTTGACAAATTTTACATATTATCTTGGCATTTTAAAGAAGGCCTTCCCATTGTCTTATACTTTCCATTGCTTTTATGATAAACCAATGTAATTACTTATCAGTGTTCTATTGATTGATGTCTTTTTTTCCTGTCTCTTTTTAAGATTATTTTTAAAATATCTTCTTTTTGACCTTTTCACTACAGTGGTATCTAGATGTGAGTTTCTTTATGTTTTTTCTATTCAGTATTCCTTGAGCTTCTTAGCCTGAAAGGTTAACATTTATTATGAAATTTGAAATATTTTTCAGCCATTATTTCTTCAAAAATTTCCTTCTCCTATTTCTCCTCTATTTCTCAAATTTCAAATGTATACCTATTGGACTGACTGATTTTTTTTTTTTTAACAAATCACTGAGGCATGGTTCATTTTCACAAGCTGTTTATCTAGTTCTAGAATTTTAATTCCTTTTTCATTTTTACTGTTCTCTGAAATTATCTGTTCATTTATTATGCTTATTTTTCCTTTATATCATTTAAGTATTTAAAATAAGTGCTTTAAAGTCCATGTCTGCTAACATTAACATTTCTGTTATTGTATTTTATTTACTTATTTTTCTTGATTTGGATAATTCTTAAGTAACATTTTACACAGGTCTAACTTTTTATTGTGTTCTAGACACTGTGAATGATATATTGATGAGTGTGGAGTTTTGTTGTTTTCTCTTTTTAAGTTTTGAGTTTTGTTTTTGAGGGCAGTTAATTTATGATCAGATCAACATGGCTTTTTTTTTTTTTTTTTTTCACTTTTTGAAGTGTGCCACACAGTTCAGGGCTAGAGTAACTCTATTCACAATACATGTCTTTTTGGAGGTCTCAACCAAATGTCAAGGTCTCTCTTTGCTGTCTTATCAGACCTACATTTTCCAGTACCGTAGTAGCACTGGAATTTCTGTTTAACTAATGATTCCACTAGCTTTTCTCCACCACGCTTTACAAAAATTCTGCTTCTATATATGACCTTAGTGTTCATCCAAAGGATTAATGCTACTGCCATGACAATTTGGGGCCTCTCTGGTAGCTCAGTGGTAAAGAATTCACCTGCCAATGCAGGCGATGTGAGTCCAATTACTGAGTGGGAGGATCCCTAGAAAAGGAAATGGCAATCCACTCTAATATTCTTGCCTGGATAACCCTATAGACAGGGGTGCCTGGTGGGCTACAGTCCAGGCAGTTTCAAAAGAGTTGGACATGACTTAGCAACTAAACAACAATGACAATTTGGGAGAGATCTATATCTGTGTACCTCTGACTTTTCTGGGACTCTAACCATGCCAAAGTGAACTCCTTTAGCAGCAACAAATTCATATTTCTAATTTCTCAGTTCAGTGAGATCACCAAAATGCATTCCCTGCACTGTGGTCCAAAATGTACATCCAGGGTGAAATCGTGTGCAATTATGTGTACCTCCCTTTTCTTAGGAATTATAGTCCTCCACTTCCTATTGTAAAAAGCCTGAAACTCAAGCTTCCTATAGTTTTTCCCAGGTTTATATAAGAGTTTATGTCAGGAAGCCTAGACTAGTGTCCATTATTTCAGGGTGGTCAGAGCAGAAGTCCACCTAAAAGCAATTTAAACCATTGGATAGATTGCTTGTTTTTTTCTCACTTCAAAATTGAATTCCAACTTAACCTCCAGAATGAGACTGATTATTACCTTTTTCAAGCAAAGAAGATTTAAAAAAAAATACTTCAAAGGTGATTTTACACAAGCCCCAACCTTACATTCTACTTCATCATCAATCTCCCTACAACTGTTAGTGCTGATATTAATGTCAGTTAGAGAATTTGTCTTTTCCAAATCCTCAAGCTCCAAATCAACAACCTCTCAGTCAATGTGGATTTCAGACTGCAGACTGAAAAGATCGCTCTTAGAAATGCTACATTTTCTTCTCTTTTCACTTTCAGATATGATGATGGTTTAGTCGCTAAGTAGTGTCCAACTCTTTTGACCCCATGGACTGAATCTTGAGGCTCCTCTGTCCATGGAATTCTCCAGGCAAGAATACTGGAGTGGGTTGCCATTTCCTCTTCCGGGCCCAGGAATTGAACCCCAGACCTCTAAATTGTAGGCAGACTCCTGCATTGCAGGCGGATTCTTTATTGGACTGAGCTACGAAGGAAGCCATATCTTATTTCAAAACAAGTTAATTCCATGTAATTAGAAAGGGTGAGGGCTCCCCAGTGGCTCAGTGGTAAAGAACCAGCCTGCATTGTAGGAGACCTGAGTTTGATCCCTGGGTCAGGAAGAAGCCCTGGAGGAGGAAATGGCAACCCACTCCAGTATTACTGTTGGGAAAATCCCATGGTCAGTGTAGCCTGGAGGGCTATAGTCCATGGAGTTGCAAAGAGTTGGACATGCCTGGGTGACTGAGCACAGAGGAAGGATAAGCTTAAGTCAAGTTTGACCAGACTTCTGGCTGAGTGATTGTCTTGGTTCCATTCTTCTATGTGTCAGTGTCACTTCCTAGTTGACTTCCTTTATGGGGACAATAAGACTGCACTGCATTTGTAAGTTTCACTTTTGTATACCACAACATACTAGAAGGAGAAAAGTTATTTGTATAAAAGAATGTCCACCTGGATACAGGTCAAGAAACAGTGGTTAGAACCAGACATGGAACAACTGACTGGTTCAAAACTGGGAAAGGAGTACATCAAGGTTGTATACTGTAACTGTGCTTATTTAACTTATATGCAGAGTACCTCATGCAAACTGCCAGGCTGGATGAATCACAAGTTGGAATCAAGATTGCTGGGAGAAATATCAAAACCTCAGATATGCAGATGATACCACTCTAATGGCAGAATGAAGAGAAATTAGAGTTTCTTGCTGAGGGCGAAAGAGGAGCACTCTTCTGTGAAAACTCAGCATTTAAAAAACTAAGGTCATGGCACCTGGTCCCATCACTTCATGGCAAATACATGGGGAAAAAGTGGAAATACTGATAGATTTTACTTTCGTGGTCTCCAAAATCATTGAGGACAATGACTGCAGCCATGACGCTTGCTTCTTGGAATACAAACTATGACAAACCTAGACAGCATATCAAACAGTAGAGATATAACTTTGCAAACAAAGGTCTATCTGGTCAAATCTATTGTTTTGACTAGAACCAAAGCTACTGGTTCTTCCAGTAGTCAAGTATGGATGTGAGAGTTGGGCCATAAAGAAGGCTGAGCACCTTCAGAATTGATGCTTTCAAATTGCGATGCTGGAGAAGATTCTTGAGAGTCCCTTAGACAATAAGGAAATCAAGCCAATCAAGGAGATCAACCCTAAGTATTTTCATTGGAACGACTGATGCTGAAGCTACAGTTTCAATACTTTGGCCGCCTGATGCAAAGAGCCAACTTATTGGAAAAGACCCTGATGCTGAGAAAGATTGAGGGCAAGAGGAGAAGGCGGTGACAGAGAATGAGAGGGTTGGATGGCATCACTGACCCAATGGACATGAGTTTGAGCAAACTCCAGGAGATAGGGAAGAACAGGGAAGCCTGGCATGCTGCAGTCCATGGGGTTGCAAAGAGTCAGACACGACTTAGTGACAGAACAGCTAACAACAAGATCACATGCTCCAGCATTAACCTAGATTCCCAAATAAGGCTGAGTGCTCTGGAAAAGAGAATAGCAGCTCAATGCTTAGGAGGCAACTGTTTATTACAGTTGTAGTATGATCTTATTTCTTTAATGTTATATCATAATCATTTTCTAGTCTTCAAAAATTTTATCATATAGATAAAATAAACTATACTTCATAAATTCTGATACTGTTGTGAAAATCAAGTAATTTTCTGGAAGCTTCTTTTTTATCCTGACCATGTCACTGTGAAAGAAGTTAAAGGAAAATAGGTATTAAATGCCCTAATTCGAGAGACAGAATCAAAATGGCAGAGTAGTATGGGGAGACCACTTTCTCTCCTACAAATTCATCAAAAGAATAACTGAACGCAGAGCAAACTTCACAAAACAACTTCTGATCGCTAGCTGAGGTCATCAGGAGCCCAGAAAAGCAGCCCATTGTCTTCAAAAGGAGGTAGGACAAAATATAAAGGATAAAAAGTGAGACAAAAGAGCTAAGGACGGAGATCCCTCCCGGGAAGGGAGTCTCAATAGAGGACGTTTCCAGACACCGGGAAACCCTCGCACTGGCGGGCCTGGGGGAAGTGTTTGAATCTCGGAGGGCAACCTGACTGGGAGGGAAACAATAAATAAAACCCACAGATTACAAGCCTAAAAGCAACTCCCAGCAGAAAAGTACCCCAGACACCCGCATCCGCCACCAGCAAGTGGGGGCAGAACGGAGAGGAGCGGGGCGGCATTGCTTGGGGTAGGGTCGGGCCTGAGTGCCCTGAGGACAATCGTAGGGAGCTTTTGTGAGTTGCCAACTTAAACTGTGGGACAGCAAAAGAGAGAGAGAGAGAAAATTAACCGGCCGAACACACTGCCGACTGGCGCGGGCGGGGACTGGGGCTGGAGACGCAAAGGACAGAGGGCGCACGCACCCGACTGGCGCTGATGGGAACTGAGACTGGGACCGCGGAAGGGAGTGGGTGTGCTGCACCCGGGCAGAGTGCGCCCGTCAAGCCCCTGGCTGCCTGGACCGCTCTGACGGGGAAGGCACAAAGAGCAGGCACAGCTTTTTGTACCACGCTTTTGAGGAACACCCGAGGGCTGGAACCGAGCGCAGCGCAAGGCGCGCTCCATATAGAGCAGCCGGGAGTCTGAGCAGCGCAGACGGGGAAAGCAGCGACAGCCCCTCCCCGCAGCGGCAGCCCCTCCCCACAGCGGCAGCCCCTCCCCACAGCGCGACGGAACTAGCTACCTGAATAAGAGTCCACCTCCGCCCGCCTGTGTCAGGGCGGAAATGAGGCTCTGGAGACCGGCAAACAGAAGCCAAATAAACAAAGGGAACTGCTTCAGAAGGGACAGGTGCAACAGATTAAAATCCCTGTAGAAAACACCAACAACACTGGAAGGGGCCTGTAGATACCGAGAAGTGTAAGCTGGAACGAGGAGCTATCTTAAACTGAGCCGAACCCACGCTGACCGCAACAGCTCCAGAGAAATTCCTAGATATATTTTTACTTTTTTTTTCTTTCTTTTTTTAGTAGAAAAAAAATTTTTTTTAAGTTTTTATTTATTTTTTTATTTTTTTCTCTTGTATTTTCCTTTAAAATTCCCTATTACTCCCAAATTACTCCTTAACTTTCATTTTCATAGATTTTTACAATTTTTTTAATTAGGAAAAAAAATTTTTTTTTCTTTTTCTTTCTTCTGTTTTTCTTTTTTCTTCTTCTTCTTTTTTTCCTTTTTCTCTTCTATTATCTATTTTTATTTTTCTCTTATTTCTTTTAAAGTCCTCTAGTACTCCTCTACTACTCCTTAATTTTCATTTTCAATACACTATAACCTTACAAAAAAAAAAAAAGAGAGAGAAGCCCTATTCCAGACACAGCAATCTAAACAAGATGAAAAGGCAAAGAAATACCCAACAGGTAAAGGAACATGAAAAATGCCCACCAAGTCAAACAAAAGAGGAGGAGATAGGGAATCTACCTGAAAAAGAATTTAGAATAATGATAATAAAAATGATCCAAAATCTTGAAAACAAAATGGAGTTACAGATAAATACCCTGGAGACAAAGATTGAAAAGATGCAAGAAATGTTTAATAAAGACCTAGAAGAAATAAAAAAGTCAATTAAAAATGAATAATGCAATGAATGAGATCAAAAACACTCTGGAGGGAACCAAGAGTAGAATAACGGAGACAGAAGATAGGATAAGTGAGGTAGAAGATAAAATGGTGGAAATAAATGAAGCAGAGAGGAAAAAAGAAAAAAGAATCAAAAGAAATGAGGACAACCTCAGGGACCTCTGGGACAATGTGAAACGCCCCAACATTCAAATCATAGGAGTACCAGAAGAAGAAGACAAAAAGAAAGGCCATGAGAAAATACTCGAGGAGATAATAGCTGAAAACTTGCCTAAAATGGGGAAGGAAATAGCCACCCAAGTCCAAGAAACCCAGAGAGTCCCAAACAGGATAAACCTAAGGCGAAACACCCCAAGACACATATTAATCAAATTAACAAAGATCAAACACAAAGAACAAATATTAAAAGCAGCAAGGGAGAAACAACAAATAACACACAAAGGGATTCCCATAAGGATAACAGCCGATCTATCAATAGAAACCCTCCAGGCCAGAAGGGAATGGCAGGACATACTGAAAGTAATGAAAGAGAATAACCTACAACCTAGATTACTGTACCCAGCAAGGATCTCATTCAGATATGAAGGAGAATTCAAAAGCTTTACAGACAAGCAAAAGCTGAGAGAATTCAGCACCACCAAACCAGCTCTTCAACAAATGCTAAAGGATCTTCTCTAGACAGGAAATGCAGAAAGGTTGTATAAACGTGAACCCAAAACAACAAAGTAAATGACAACGGGACCACACCTATCAATAATTACCTTAAATGTAAATGGGTTGAATGCCCCAACCAAAAGACAAAGATTGGCTGAATGGATACAAAAACAAGACCCCTATATATGCTGTCTACAAGAGACCCACCTCAAAACAAGAGACACATACAGACTAAAAGTGAAGGGCTGGAAAAAAATATTTCATGCAAACGGAGACCAAAAGAAAGCAGGAGTCGCAATACTCATATCAGATAAAATAGACTTTCAAATAAAGGATGTGAAAAGAGACAAAGAAGGACACTACATAATGATCAAAGGATCAATCCAAGAAGAAGATATAACAATTATAAATATATATGCACCCAACATAGGAGCACCGCAATATGTACGGCAAACACTAACGAGTATGAAAGAGGAAATTAATACTAACACAATAATAGTGGGAGACTTTAATACCCCACTCACAACTATGGATAGATCAACTAAACAGAAAATTAACAAGGAAACACAAACCTTAAATGACACAATGGGCCAGCTAGACCTAATTGATATCTATAGGACATTTCACCCCAAAACAATCAACTTCACCTTTTTCTCAAGTGCACACGGAACCTTCTCCAGAATAGATCACATCCTGGGCCATAAATCTGGTCTTGGAAAATTCAAAAAAATTGAAATCATTCCAGTCATCTTTTCTGACCACAGTACAGTAAGATTAGATCTCAATTACAGGAAAAAAATTGTTAAAAATTCAAACATATGGAGGCTAAATAACACGCTTCTGAATAACCAACAAATCATAGAAGAAATCAAAATATGTATAGAAATGAATGAAAATGAAAACACAACTACCGAAAACCTATGGGACACTGTAAAAGCAGTGCTAAGGGGAAGGTTCATAGCATCACAGGCTTACATCAAGAAACAAGAAAAAAGTAATATAAATGACCTAACTCTACTCTTAAAGCAATTAGAGAAGGAAGAAATGAAGAACCCCAGGGTTAGCAGAAGGAAAGAAATCTTAAAAATTAGGGCAGAAATAAATGCAAAAGAAACTAAAGAGACCATAGCAAAAATCAACAAAGCTAAAAGCTGGTTTTTTGAAAAAATAAACAAAATTGACAAATCATTAGCAAGACTCATTGAGAAACAAAGAGAGAAGAACCAAATTAACAAAATTAGAAATGAAAATGGAGAGATCACAACAGACAACATAGAAATACAAAGGATCATAAGAGACTACTACCAGCAGTCTATGCCAATAAAATGGACAACTTGGATGAAGTGGACAAATTCTTAGAAAAGTATAACTTTCCAAAACTGAACCAGGAAGAAATAGAAGATCTTAACAGACCCATCACAAGCAAGGAAATCGAAACTCTAATCAAAAATCTTCCAGCAAACAAAAGCCCAGGAGCAGATGGCTTCACAGCTGAATTCTACCAAAAATTTAGAGAAGAGCTAACACCTATCTTACTCAAAGTCTTCCAGAAAATTGCAGATGAAGGTAAGCTTCCAAACTCATTCTATGAGGCCACCATCACCCTAATTCCAAAACCAGACAAAGATGCCACCAAAAAAAGAAAACTACAGGCCAATATCACTGATGAACATAGACGCAAAAATCCTTAACAAAATTCTAGCAAACAGAATCCAACAACATATTAAAAAAATCATACACCACGACCAAGTGGGCTTTATCCCAGGAATGCAAGGATTCTTTAATATCCACAAATCAATCAATGTAATACACTACATTAACAAACTGAAAGATAAAAACCATATGATTATCTCAATAGATGCAGAGAAAGCCTTTGACAAAATTCAACACTCATTTATGATTAAAACTCTCCAAAAAGCAGGAACAGAAGGAACATACCTCAACATAATAAAAGCTATATATGACAAACCCACAGGAAGCATCACCCTCAATGGTGAAAAATTGAAAGCATTTCCCCTGCAATCAGGAACAAGACAAGGGTGCCCACTCTCACCACTACTATTCAACATAGTGTTGGAAGTTTTGGCCACAGCAATCAGAGCAGAAAAAGAAATAAAAGGAATCCAGATAGGAAAAGAAGAAGTGAAACTCTCACTGTTTGCAGATGACATGATCCTCTACATAGAAAACCCTAAAGACTCCACCAGAAAATTACTAGAGCTAATCAATGAATATAGTAATGTTGCTGGATATAAAATTAACACACAGAAATCCCTTGCATTCCTATACACTAACAATGAAAAAACAGAAAGAGAAATTAAGGAAACAATACCATTCACCACTGCAACAAAAAGAATAAAATACTTAGGAGTATATCTACCTAAAGAAACAAAAGACCTATACATAGAAAACTATAAAACACTGATGAAAGAAATCAAAGAGGACACAAACAGATGGAGAAACATACTGTGTTCATGGATTGGAAGAATGAATATTATCAAAATGGCTATTCTACCCAAAGCAATCTATAGATTCAATGCAATCCCTATCAAGCTACCAACGGTATTTTTCACAGAACTAGAACAAATAATTTCACAATTTGTATGGAAATACAAAAAACCTCGAATAGCCAAAGTAATCTTGAGAAAGAAGAATGGAACTGGAGGAATCAACCTGCCTGACTTCAGACTCTACTACAAAGCCACAGTCATCAAGACAGTATGGTACTGGCACAAAGACAGAAATATATTTCTGTCAATGGAACAGAATAGAAAGCCCAGAGATAAATCCACGCACCTATGGACACCTTATCTTTGACAAAGGAGGCAAGGATATTCAACGGAAAAAAAGACAATCTCTTTAACACGTGGTGCTGGGAAAACTGGTCAACCACTTGTAAAAGAATGAAACTAGAACACTTTCTAACACCATACACAAAAATAAACTCAAAATGGATTAAAGATGTAAATGTAAGACCAGAAACTATAAAACTCCTAGAGGAGAACATAGGCAAAACACTCTCCGACATAAATCACAGCAAGATCCTCTATGACCCACCTCCCAGAATATCGGAAATAAAAGCAAAACTAAACAAATGGGACCTAATGAAACTTAAAAGCTTTTGCACTACAAAGGAAACTATAAGTAAGGTGAAAAGACAGCCCTCAGATTGGGAGAAAATAATAGCAAATGAAGAAACAGACAAAGGATTAATCTCAAAAATATACAAGCAACTCCTGCAGCTCAATTCCAGAAAAATAAATGACCCAATCAAAAAATGGGCCAAAGAACTAAACAGACATTTCTCCAAAGAAGACATACAGATGGCTAACAAACACATGAAAAGATGCTCAACATCACTCATTATCAGAGAAATAAAAATCAAAACCACAATGAGGTACCATTACACGCCAGTCAGGATGGCTGCTATCCAAAAGTCTACAAGCAATAAATGCTGGAGAGGGTGTGGAGAAAAGGGAACCCTCTTACACTGTTGGTGGGAATGCAAACTAGTACAGCCACTATGGAAAACAGTGTGGAGATTTCTTAAAAAACTGGAAATAGAACTGCCATATGACCCAGCAATCCCACTTCTGGGCATACACACTGAGGAAACCAGATCTGAAAGAGACACGTGCACCCCAGTGTTCATTGCAGCACTGTTTATAATAGCCAGGACATGAAAGCAACCTAGATGCCCATCAGCAGATGAATGGATAAGGAAGCTCTGGTACATATACACAATGGAATATTACTCAGCCGTTAAAAAGAATTCATTTGAATCAGTTCTAATGAGATGGATGAAACTGGAGCCCATTATACAGAGTGAAGTAAGCCAGAAAGATAAAAAACATTACAGCATACTAACACACATATATGGAATTTAGAAAGATGGTAACGGTAACCCTATATGCAAAACAGAGAAAGAGACACAGAAGTACAGAACAGACTTTTCAACTCTGTGGGAGAAGGTGAGGGTGGGATGTTTCGAAAGAACAGCATGTATACTATCTATGGTGAAACAGATCACCAGCCCAGGTGGGATGCATGAGACAAGTGCTCGGGCCTGGTGTACTGGGAAGGCCCAGAGGAATCAGGTGGAGAGAGAGGTGGGAGGGGGGATCGGGATGGGGAATGCATGTAACTCTATGGCTGATTCATGTCAATGTGTGACAAAACCCACTGAAATGTTGTGAAGTAGTTAGCCTCCAACTAATAAAAAAAAATAAAATATAATATAATAAAAAAAGAAACACACACACACAAATACCCTAATTCATAGATAAAATATTTTGTCATATGCTTAAATGTTTAGGTCAAATTCATATAGAGGCCAAATTAGTACAATGCCAGTTATCACACCAAAATTTCATTCATCAAACAATCCTCACTCTAAAACAGCTATCTATGTATGGAAAGGATAGATAAATTAATAATTTTAGTCAGATTGGTTAATTTCAAATAAAGACTTTCAACATTTTTTAAATGAATAAAGATATTATTAATCAAAGAGCACATAATAAAAATTCATTTGTATATTTAAATTTTTATTTTAAAATGTATTACACTCCAAACTTATAAAATCACTTGTCCTATTATTGTGTTAATCTTTACCTATATATTATTATGTTCTTTCAGATACATATTCACTCATTCCTCTGAAATTCTTTCTGTGTCACTAATTTGATACTCAATTCTTTTTCCCTCTCTGACCTCTTCCTTACTCTCTCCATCCATTTCCTCTTTTCTCTCCTTATTCCCACATATCACCTCACTGCCTCAAAGACATAATAAACAGGTGAGAGAAAAATACTGGAGCACTAACAATTAACAAACTCAATCACAGTATCAAGTAAGTGCATTACTATAGTTATATCCCAGCCATATCCAAGCTAACTTTTTTTTCAGAATACCTCACAACATACTACAATATGCAGTCTCAATTATATAAATATTTCTTACATAAGTTTCATAAATTTAACCTCATACTTATTCCTAAAAGTTAAGAAAAAATAAATCAGATAGTTTATACAGAGGATTTATACAACGCCTGTACAAAACAAACACCTAATAAATATTGCCTATCTTCAATGTGTTATAAGAAAACTATATATTCCTTAACTAATTATACCTGAAACAATAAAAAGAAAAAGAATAAAAAAACCTAGAATAGAAATTTCAACCCAAAAAACCCCTCACCCATTGAAAAGCTACACTGTTGCCTATTTCTAAATGCTACATGGTCATTTTGGCTTGTGGATGGCACTATTTCTCACAAATTTTTTTTCCACTACCAGGTATATCCCTGTTTAGGAATTTCAGGCAGAAAAAAAATCCAGTGAGTCCTATGATTAGAGTTGTATGAGATACAATTGAGGACTGTATACAAGAAAGAGATTTGGTAAGTACGAGAGTCTGAGAAATAATATTCCTAAACTATTATCAGCATTTTAAAAGAATGAGGTACTACTAGTCTTTTGAGCTGTTTGATTCATCCTATTAGTTTATTCAAAGATAAGAACTGCTGAAAATTGCACAAGATGAAATGTTTTGCATGAGGCCAAAGACTTGGTAACCTGAAGTAAGATTAAAGAGCTTTTCTCTAGAGGATCAAGTTGGATATATCCTGAAGTGTTTTCCTGGTTGTCTGAGCTGAGACAGAGCCCTCTAGCTCAGCTTCCCACTGGGTTGCTGGTGACCATCCCCTCCCTCTGGGGCAGAATTAATTAGTGTCTCTAGGAAGCTCTTCCAAACTACTGTCCAAAGGACATACATAACAGTGGCCCCTCAAGCATAATCATCCTGTCAACCTTTTACCACCCCACAGCCCATTTACACAGCTGATGTTTTAACACTTATAGTCCTGCAGTAAATTTAGCACAGCAACATGCAAAGTGCTACTCTCCAGAGAGACCATATTTAATATTTTCCTTTGCAGATTAGCAGTACTAAATTTACTTCTTCCTTCTTGTATTGAGTATAGCCTTATATTTGGCATGCAATCTTAATAGAAATGTTTTCCTAAGCATTTGAAATACAAACAGCATCGAAACAATTTCCAGGCAAGGCACCAAATCAGTGTCTGTTGAAATAGGGAATCACAGCTGTAAAGGGATCGAAGACTACTGCACGTACACCATCCATCATATGTCTGTCTGAGGCACAGAAGTGGGGAGAGTTTGTCGCCTTTGCTGCTCCTGGGAGTACAGAGCCTATCAATCTAGGCATTTCAGCGATGTCCGCTATGCCTTTCACTCTCCACTCGCATTGGAGATCTGGAGCCTTTCTGCGGATGATCCCTGCCCTTCCATCTGCTTTGGCATCTGTGCTAGGAGCAGGCGCAAAGCCTCACAGCTGTGATTTCCCTTGCCCAAGCCTCCAGGACCAACTCTGCAGATGCTCCAAGTACAATATAATTGGGATATTCTTTCAACCACTGCTCACATATTCCTTTGAGTAATACAGAGACAAAAATAAAAGCTATTAGAAGTAATCATGAAAAGAGAGGTTTCTTCTCTCTATCCAAAGAGCCACAACAAATTACTAAGGCAAACAATTTACCAAGATTTCTGCTAAGGATGATTTACATCACCAATAGTCTCCTGTGGGATGAGCAGGAAGAAACACTCTACAGTACTAAAGATACAAAAACAGATACAATCAGAGCAACTCAATTTAGAAATTTTTTGTTCTACAATTCATTGTGTGTGTGTGTGTGCACATTTACAGAAATAATACATGCATATTATAGAAACTTGAAAAAATATGGACAACTATTTAAAAGAGGGATTGGAAAATTATAGCCCATGGGACAAATTCAACCCATTGCCTATTTTTATAAGTAAAGTTTTACCAGAAAACAATGATACCCTTTTTTTTTTAAACCTATTGTCTATGTCTGTTTTCTTGCTACAGACATAGGATTTCTTAGTTGTAACAGAGACAGGAGATGGCCACCAAAGCCTATAATATTTATTATCTGGCCCTTTAGAAGAGAAAATATTATCTACAATCTGATAACTCAGATATAATCACAATTACATCTTTACATAATGATTTCTCTCTTAGGCCCTTAGGGAAGGAAACACACCCTTTTCTGAAATTCCATTTTAACTCCTCTTTAAGAAGAAGAAATAATCAGACTTGAAGAAATAGACTTATGTATGTCTCCTAGTGAATAGAAAAGCCAGTAAATAGCAGCAGAATTAATCTTCCTTTTTCACATGGGCACTATCATCTCTACTGTTTCACACCTTCCTTTGAGACTATTCAGTGGTTAAGTCTAGATTTGCACTGAGGCAGGAAGTGAAATAAGGATAAGAGGATTTTGGAAGCTTTCTGATGGGAAAGACTGACTCGGGGAAACTGGGTCTTATTCTGATTGGCAGAGCCATGTTCAGCAAATCTTTAATCCAGTTTTCTGTAGATGCTGGGGCTGTGTTCCCTCCCTGTTGTTTGGCCTAAGGCCAAACTGTCTCCCTAAGCCTCCACCAGAGATTCCTAGACACTCACAGAGAAGTCTGACTCAGTCTCTTGTTGGGGGGACACTGCTCCTGTCTCTCTGCTCCTGGTGTGCACAAGGTTTTGTTTGTGCCCTCCAAGAGCCTGTTTCCCCAGTCCTATGGAAGTTCTGTAATCAAATCTCACTAGCTTCCAAAATCAAATTCACTGGGTGTTCTCAGTCACTTTGCTGGGCTCCCAGGTTGGGAAATCTGTTGTGGGACCTAGAACTTTCTTAACAGTGCAAGAATTTCTTTGGTATAATTATTCTGCAATTTCTGGATCATCTGCTCAGTGGTTCTGTGGTGAAGCTAATGGCAACCTCCTCTAAGAGGGCTTATGCCACATGCTGTGTGACCCAGGTCTACTGCAGCCAGAGCCCCTGTCCCCATGGCAGGCCACTGCTGACCCGTGCCTCTGCAGGAGACACTCAAACACTCAAAGGCATGTCTGGCTCAGTCTCTGTGGAGCCTCTGGGTCCTGGTGCACACAAAGTTTTGTTTGAGCCCTCCGAGTGTCTCTGTCAGGTATGGGGTTTGATTTTAAACATGATTTTACCCCTCCTGCTTCCCTGACACCTCAGTTCATCAAGAATCTGCCTGTAATGCAAGAGACTCCTGTTCAATTCCTGACTAAGGAAGATCCCCTGGAGAAGGGATTGGCTACCTACTCCAGTATTCTTGGGCTTCTTTTGTGGCTCAGCTGGTAAAGAATCCACCTGCAATGTGGGAGACATGGGTTTGATCCTTGGATTGGAAAGATTCCGTGGAGAAGAGAAGGGCTACCCACTCCAGGATTCTGGCCTGGAGAATTTCATGGACTGTATAGTCCATGGGATCGCAAAGAGTTGGACACAACTAAGTGACTTTCACTTTTCACTTTAACCATCTTGTTGGGCTTCTCCTTTGCCCTTGAACATGGGGTATCTTTTTTGTTTGTTTGTTTCAAACTACCACACAGTTGCATGCTCAAAATTCTCCAAGCCAGGCTTTAACAATATGTGAACTGAGAACTTCCAGATGTTCAAGCTGGATTTAGAAAAGACAGAGGAAGCACAGAACAAATTGCCAACATCCATTGGACCACAAAAAAGCAAGAGAGTTCCAGAAAAATATCTACTTCTACTTTACTGACTACACTGAAGATTTTGACTGTGTGGATCACAGACTGTGTGGTTCACAAGCTGTGGAAAATACTTCAAGAGATGGGAATACCAGACCACCTTACCTGCCTCCTGAGAAATCTGTATGCAGGTCAAGAAGCAACAGTTAGAACCAGAAAAAGAACAATGGACTGGTTCCAAATTGAAAAAGGAGTAAATCAAGACAATATATTGTCATCCTGCTTATTTAAATTATAGATAGAATACCCCATGCAAAATGCCAAGCTGGAAGAAGCACAAGCTGAAATCAAGATTGCTGGGAGAAATATCAAAACGTCAGATATGCAGATGACACCACCCTTATTGCAGAGAGTGAAGAGGAACTAAAGAGCCACTTGATGAAAGTGAAAGATGAGAGTGAAAAAGCTGGCTTAAAAGTCAACATTCAAAAAACTAAGATCATGGCATCTGATCCTATCACTTCATGGCAAATAGATGGGCAAACAATGGAAACAGTGGCAGACTTTACTTTGGGGGACTCCAAAATGACTGCAGATGGTGACTGCAGCCATGAAATTAAAAGATGCTTGCTCCTTGAAAGAAAAGCTATGACAAACCTAGACAGCATATTAAAAAGCAGAGACATTACTTTGCCAACAAAGGTCCATCTAGTTAAAGCTATGATTTTTCCAGTAGTCAAGTATGGATGTGAGAGTTGAACTGTAAAGAAAGCTGAGCACCAGAGAACTGATGCTTTTGAACTGTTGTGATGGAAAAGACTCTTGAGAGTCCGTTGGACTGCAAGGAGATCCAGGCAGTCAATCCTAAAGAAAATCAGTCCTGAGTATTCATTGGAAGGACTGATGCTGAAGCTGAAGCTCCAATACTTTGGCCACCTGATGCAAATAATCAACTTATTTGAAGGGACCCTGATGCTGGGAAAGATTGAAAGCGGGAGGAGAAGGGGATGACAGAGGATGAGATTGTTAGATGGCATCACTGACTCGATGGACATGAGTTTGAGCAAGTTCCAGGAGTTGGTGATGGACAGGAAAGCCTGGCGTGCTGCAGTCCATAGCGTCGCAAAGTCAGACACGACTGAGCAACTGAACTGAACTGAGAGAGTGAAAGCCTTCTAGGTTTTCAGGCTAAGTAGTTTGCTTTGGCCTAGGCTAATAAAGAACACTTTATCTTGGAGTTGTGGACCTAAATGCAACATCACAGTTTGAATTCAAAGAATCAACTCAGTCATCCATAAACATGCACAGTTTTATTGCTATTACAAAATGTCAAGTTTTTAAAAAATCCTCCACACCCTTATGACACAAGCATCTTGAAATTAGGAATTAGTAACATGTATGTAATTTCCAATAATTTGATACTCTTATACTCATTTTTTGGTTCCCACTAGGAAGAAATTGCAAACATCTCTAATAAATCACTTCAGAGATGAGTATGGTTTGGTGTGGAACAATCTAACTATGTATTTACACTAATTACTCATTCCAGTTGTAAATGTAAACCTTTTCTAATACTATTGTAGCTTAAACTTTCTAAGACAATTGTCTTACTCATTTTTGTGTATCCTCCAGAAACTAGACAATGTTAGCAATCAATGAAATTATTCCTATCACCTTTATGACTGAAGGGTGGCACACTGCTCTTTAATCAGCATATCTTCAGTATACATTGCTGGTAATGAACAAAAGCCTAACCTTTTCCTGAAATGCAATCATATAAAAAATTTTTTTGCTTGTTTATTTTTCCAGATATATCTTTGAAAACTGTTGTATATATCACATGGAGGAACTTTTTCCCTCAACTATATCTAACTCACATGAACACTTTTACAGAATAATCATTTTCCTCTCCTCATTAAGTGATATCAAGAAATGACTCAAAGCTTGGCTTAGTCTTCACCTGAACAACAAATTTACCATGTTGCCAAAATGATGATTTATTAAAGTGAAAATGCAATATCTTAAGCAGTGCAGAATAACGGATTTCTGTGCTACTGGTAGCAGTGTGCTGTGCTTGCTCTGCTTTGTCACTCAGTCATGTTCTACTCTTGGCCACCCCATGAACTGTAGCCTGCCAGGATCCTTTGTCCAGGGGAATACTCCAGGCAAGAATACTGTAGAGGGCTGCCATGCCCTCCCCCAGGGTATCTTGCCAACCCAGGGATTGAACCCAGGCCTCCCACATTGCAGCCGGATTCCTTACTGACTGAGCCACCAGGGAAGCCCGCTGGAAGTACTACTCTTGTCTGATTTCACTCACAGTCTAGTACTTTACCCTTCTTACCTAAATAGCTGGAATAGTATATGGACCCAAAGATCATGTTCCCAATGTTATTGAAATATGTATAATTAATTACTAAATATCCATGACACCAGTAAAACACTACATATGACAGAATAACTGTTTCATTTGTTTCTAAAAACACATGATTGTGGAATTGAGAAAACAGCTTACAGAATTATAACAGATCAAGCTTAAGGTGTTGTGAACATCCTGAAGGTTAGGCATAGAAAATACACAGAGAGGAAAATACACTATTTACTCTTGGATTTATCCTCCTATATTTTTTCTGTTAATATTCATTAGTTATATGCAAAGTCAAGCACAGCCTAAAAGAATTCTAGAAACTGGTAATTTTACTAAGCCATTATTTCATGAGAATTTTTATAGAATTCTTCATTAAAGCTTTTGAATTGAAGTAAGATAAATAAAAGAGACTAAAGAATATTTTAAAACAGTAAAAATAATATTTAAATATTAAAAGACAGACTTTACTATAAGAACACTTATCTTTAGAGGAACAAACAAAACATTAGCATTTAAGCATAACAGAGGAAAGAGGAACAGTGATCACTCCTATCCACACAGCAGCCTCTAGCCTTCTCCCACTTCTCTCAGAATAATTCTCCACACATACCAAGGGCAAAACTGAGCTGCCGCAGTAACAGTTTGTTTAAGCTCCATGAATGTGGTCTCCCGTCAAGCACGGTTCAGGTCCTGCCCATGTCTAAGGTTTCCTTAGTCAGGAATCACCTGGAGAAGAAGCACAGTTACACCAGCTAAGTGAAATGAGGGGAAGCAAGGTGTGGTTGGCATGTTGCAAGAAAATCTCAATTAATCACAGGAAGAAGAAGAGAGCTAGGAATTAGACGTCAGCTGGAGCCAAGTAGCAACTCTCAGGGTCTGTATGCTCTTTTTAATTTTCTGCTTTTCTCTACATGTCTCCGCTTTATTCCCTTTCTCTTCAAACAAGCTTTTTTTTTTTCTGATCTACTTTTTTATAGCCAGCAGACTGTGTCATCCCTGGCTCGTTTAAGTACCCTGAAAACAATGAGCAGAGTAACTGTGCCTCAGACCCAAATTCCTAAGAAAGATAATCTAATTGGCTGCTTGCAAGCCAAAGGGTAATCTCTTGTTGGAATAGCTATGGTCAGGGACTTTAAGTCACTTGGTACCAGTGTTGTCCCTACTCAGGCTATCAGGACAATTTGAGCTAGGCTGAAAATTGACCTAGTTTCTATTAAAAGTATAGTAAAAAAAAAAAAAAAAAAAAAAAAAAACTACCATAGATTCCACCAAGTCAGCCAGAGCTTCCATAATCCCAGCTCTAAAAGGACTAGTCAGTCAGTCACTTCAGTTGCTCAATCATGTCTGACTCTTTGTGACCCCATGGACTGCAGCATGCCAGGCTTTCCTGTCCATCACCAACTCCCAACGCTTGCCCAATTTCATGTCCGTCGAGTTGGTGATGCCATCCAACCATCTCATCCTCTGTCGTCCCCTTCTCCTCCTGCCTTCAATCTTTCCCAGCATCAGGGTCTTTTCAAATAAGTCGATTATTTGCATCAGGTGGCCAAAGTATTGGAGCTTCAGCTTCAGCATCAGTCCTTCCAATGAATACTCAGGACTGATTTTCCTCAGGATTGAGTGGTTTCATCTCCTTGCAGTACAGGGACTCTCAAGAGTCTTCATCACCACAGTTCAAAAGTATCAATTCTTCAGCACTCAGCTTTCTTTTATGGCCCAACTCTCACATCCATACTTGACTACTGGAAAAACCATAGCTTTGACTAGACGATTTGTCAGCAAAGTAACTCTGCTTTTTAATATGCTGTCCAGGTTTGTCATAGCTTTTTTTTTCAAGGAGCAAACATCTTTTAATTTCATGGCTGCAGTCACCATCTGCAGTCATTTTGGAGTCCCCCAAAATAAAGTCTGCCACTGTTTCCATTGTTTGCCCATCTATTTGCCATGAAGTGATAGGATCAGATGCCATTATCTTAGTTTTTTGAATGTTGAGTTCTAAGCCAGCTTTTTCACTCTCCTTTTTCACTTTAATCAAGTGGCTGTTTATCCAAAATATACCGGCAACTCATGCTCCAAAATATACAAACAACTCATGCAGCTCAATACCATAAAAATAAACAATGCATTCAATAAATGGGCCAAAGAACTGAACAGACAGTTCTCCAAAGAAGACATACAGATGGCTAACAAACATATTAAAAGATGCTCAACATCACTCATTATCAGAGAAATGCAAATCAAAACCACAATGAGGCGCCATCTTACATTGGTAAGAATTGCTGCCATCACAAAGCCTACAAACAATAAATACTGGAGAGGGTGTGGAGAAAAGGGAACCCTCTTACTATTGGTGGAAATGCAAACCAGTACAGTCACTATGGAGAACAGTGTGGAGATTCCTTAAAAAACTGGAAATAGAACTGCCATACAACCCAGCAATCCCACTGCTGGGCATACACACCAAGGAAACCAGAATTCAAAGAGACACATGTACCCCAGTGTTCACTGAAGCACTGTTTACAATAGCTAGGACATGAAAACAACCTAGATGTCCATCAGCAGACAAATAGATAAGGAAGTTGTGGTACATATACACAATGGAATATTACTCAGCCATAAAAAGAATGCATTTGAGTGAGTTCTAATGAGGTGGATGAAACTGGAGCCTACTATACAGAGTGAAGTAAGCTGGAAAGAGAAACACCAATACAATATATTAATGCATATACATGGAATTTAGAAAGACAGTAACAACAACCCTAAATGCAAGAGAGTAAAAGAGACACAGATGTAAAGAACAGACTTTTGGACTATGTGGGAGAAGGCAAGGGTGAGAAGATATGAAAAAATAACATTTAAACATGTATATTACATGTATATTATATGTAAAATAGATGACCAGTGCAAATTCAATGCATGAAGCAGGGTACCAAAAGCTGGTGCTTTTGGGATGGGGATGGGGTGGTGAGGGAGGTGGGAGAGGGGTTCAGGATAGGGGACACAAATACACCCATGGCTGATTCATGTCAATATGGCAAAAACCACCACAATATTACAAAGTAATTAACCTCCAATTAAAATAAATTATTTTTTTTCTTCACTTTCTGCCATAAGGGTGGTATCATCTGCATATCTGAGGTTATTTCTATTTCTCCCAGCAATCTTGATTCCAGCTTGTGCTTCCTCCAGCCTGGCATTTCACTTGAGGCACTCTGCATATAAGTTAACTAAGCAGGGTGACAATATACAGCCTTGATGTTGTCCTTTCCCAATTTGGAACCAGTCCAATGTGCCATGCCCGGTTCTAACTGTTGCTTCTTGACTTGCATACAGGTTTCTCAGGAGGCAGATAAGGTGATCTGGTATTCACATCTCTTTAAGAATTTTACACAGTTTGTGTGGAAGATTACAGTTTCCTTCATTTTCAACCTTAAAACCTGGTAACACAGAATGGTTACTTGCCTAAGACTGTATCACTTATAAATGTTAAAGTCAGAGTTGTGCTAGTAAATATTTAACTGGTTCTATGGGAGAAGAAAATGGCAACCCACCCCAGTATTCTTGCCTGGAAAATCCCATGGATGGAGGAACCTGGTAGGCTACAGTTCATGGAGTCGCAAAGAGTTGGACACAACTAAGTAACTTCACTTTCTTTCTTTCTTTCTTTCAATAGAGGAAAAAGAAAAAGACCCCACTTTGTAGCATTTGCCAGTGTCTGTGTTGTAAATACTCCCACCAAGACTGACTTCAAGATACCAACAAACATAATATCTCCAAGGAAAGTTAGGAAGAAATGCACACTGACTCCTCTTGCAAGCCAATGCAAGTCAGCTTTCAGGACAGCTCTGGTTAAGGCTACAATCTGAAAGTTGACAATTGAAGTCCAGAGCCTACTACGGCATAATGCCTATATTTAAATATTGAACTAAAAAAGAAAAATCATTTCAATATAAAACAGTGACATATTTTTTATAACATAAATATTAGGAGATAGCACAATCCTAAGGCAAAACAAAAAAAGACCTAAACAGACCAGAATATTTGGCTAGAGATGTCATCAATAAGTAGTGAAAAGGAATGAAAAATAAATTTTAATCATATTATGTATGATTTCTCACACACAGTTATATACATTAAATGCTTTATTATATATAAAGCATGTATATATCAATGTTCAAATGGGTTTCCCAGGTGGCACTAGCGACAAAGAACATGCCTGCCAATACAGGAGACGTAGGAGATGTGACTTCAACCCGTGGGTTGGGAAGATGTGCTGGAGGAGGGCATGGCAACCCACTCCAGTTTTGTTGTCTGGAGAATCCCTTAGACAAAGGAGCCTGGCGGGCTCCAGTCCATAGGGTTGCAAAAAGTTGGATATGACTGAAGCAATTTAGCATGCATGCACCCATGTATAAATGTTTATATATATATATATATACACACACACCAACTCCTGGAGTCTACCCAAACTCAAGTCCATTGAGTCGGTGATACCATCCAACAATCTAATACTCTTTTGTCCCATTCTCCTCCTGCCCTCAATCTTTCCCAGCATCAGGGTCTTTTCCAATGGGTCAACTCTTCGTATCAGGTGGCCAAAGTATTGGAGTTTCAGCTTCAACATCAGTCCTTCCAATGAACACCCAGGACTGATCTCCTTTTGGATGGGCTGGTTGGATCCCTTGTAGTCCAAGGGACTCTCAAGAGTCTTCTCCAACACCACAGTTCAAAAGCATCAATTCTTTGGCGCTCAGCTTTCTTTACAGTCCAACTCTCGCATCCAACCATGACCACTGGAAAAACCATAGCCTTGACTAGATGGACCTTTGTTAGCAAGGTAATGTCTCTGCTTTTTAACATGCTGTCTAGGTTGGTCATAACTTTCCTTCCAAGGAGTAGATAGATGTAGGCAGAGATTAAAATGAGATGACGTTTTATATGTTATAGGTTATATTAAATCACACATTGTATGTATAACTCTAATAGACATATGAGGTCGCTTGGCACACCTCCCAGCCAACCTGTGGTTATTTCATCAAGTGCTGGGCCTATTCTGCATGTTCCTGCGCAGGTGGTTTTCTTGGATGAGAACTACACTTAAATAGGTGGAGCCAAGTTGCAATTGGCGTCCCTGGTGGCTCAAGAGTAAAGAATCAGCCTGTAATGCAGGAGCCATGGATTTGATCCCTGAATTGGGAAGATCCCCTGGAGAAGGAAACAGCAACCTACTCCAGTACTCTTGCCTGGATAATCCCATGGACAGAGGAGCCTGGCAGGCTATAGTCCATGGGGTCGCAAGAGTTGGACATGATTTAGTGACTAAACCACCACCATCACGTTGTAATTTTTCATTCTGGAAGGCTGTTTCTATTTAAGGTTTTCCTTCAGAATAGGCTTGTGCTATAATAAACAGAACATAACAATGTATTAATTAAGAAAATAGTCCCGATTCTATCATGGTGCATCTTACTTTATAGAATGTGCCACATAATTATAGACACATAATTAATGCAGATTAAGTAAAGCCCTTTGGGATAAGTGAAGAAATTATTGTTCTATATCTGAACAAAATTGTCAAAATGTAGCTTTCTAATTTTCATTTCTTGTACATTCTTTATAACTTATGACCTACAGAGAAAGGAGGCTGGAAACAGAAGCTAAAAAAAATTCAAAATAATAATTTTAGAAAGTTGTATAAAACAAGAGAGACAAATAATAAAATGAAAACTCAGGGAAGAAAGAGATGGAGTCCCTGTCAAGTTCTTCTGTGGAGTAGCAACTCCCACAGACAACAGCATTGAAGAACCAGCAGGGCTGCTCTTTGTTCCTGTGGTACCTTCTTTACTGATTCAATTTCATAATATCAATATTGGCAAATAATATAAAATACATTTCCATGCTTCAAGTTTTTATGTATAAACTGACATAATCACTATAACAACTGAGTTATCATATTCCAAAATTTATAGAATAAACACTGAAAATCAGAGGGTAAAGAACATCTTTAATGTTTTAAATGCGAAAGTGAAAGAGCAAGAACTTGTACCTGTAATCTTTTGAAGTCAAACCAGTACCTATGCACCAAGGATTTTTCTCTGCTTTGCAACCTTATAAACCCAATCAACAATGTGGGAGTTGCAGAAAGACATATTTATAGCCATATAAGCATTTATATCAATCTCAACAATCTAGCCTCAAGACAGTGTCATTCAAAGGAACACAGTCTGGAAATAAAAGTAATTCCAACAATTTAAAATCTTTACTTCCATTTTTCTAGTACAATGAAGACTTGAAAACTAAAGTGATACTTCTTTCAAATTTCTTTTTTGTTTCTAATGAAATTTTTCATACTGTTGCATCAGGGCTCCCAAAATCTCTACTAAACTTACTGTCAGTCTTAACCCATACATATATTCTCCTCTTCCCTTTCTGTCTTTCCTTCTTATGCTGAATTTCCAAGCTCTGAATAGTTTTTCATAAATTATCTTATTTAGTTGTAACAATATTATGGCAAAATAAATATTAGCCTCAGAGAGGGTGACTCGTCCAAACCTTCAGCTGTAAAAAATGGCAAAGTAGCTGTATCTGTATCTAATTTCAAAACTACAGACTTTCAAGTGTACCACACTTCCAGTTTTATATACCAAGAAATCCTAGAAACTACTTTAGAAAATCTGAATTTTTGATTTTCAGATGTTTTCCCTTCTGGATAATTGACTTCATATCATATATGTATGGGCTAATGTAGCCCAAACAGAAGGAAAAAGAATTAGAATAACCAAAAATGCTGATTTTCTTTATGAACATCACTGGAGCTTACACTGATACTTTACATGAATTGAGCTTGATAGCATCAACAGAACAGACAGAAATCTCTATATTTTATACATGAGTGACTGTGAGATTTCTGAGGTTTAATGCTAAGGCCACCAATTAAACAGGATCCTGAAGCTCCAGAATCTTGCTTATGAAAAAATGGGTTATGAACTAGCAGGAAAAAAGGATTAACATTTATTTTCCTACTATTTCTTAATCTTCTGAAACTTTCTTATTTTCTAGACAGATATTTTCCTAAAAAGGCAATTTTTTTCCCAATGTAAATATCTGTTGACTGAACCCTAGTTGTTCTTGTCATCATAGTTGTCTTGGTCTAAGTTAAACATAATGGTTTAGGGATTCAGATGATTCTCAGCACTCTAAAAGATTGCACATAATGGAGCCCAAGTGATGTTGCATTATTGGCAATCATCCTGGAACTAATAACAGCAGTTATTGGGCCTATAATCTCCTAGGAATTAACAACCAAACTCTTTTTCTCAATTTGTAGGACATCATCATTACCATTAAATGGCAGTTAAGATGATAATGTGCCACTGTAACTCATACAGTGGGCAATAAAGGGTTATAAGTGAAAGTGCTGAGACAGCAGTCCTGACTCAGCCTATAGACTTAAATGTTCTCCCTTTTGGGCTGCTGCTTGGAAAAATTTTAAAGTGACAGAAAATAGGCACTCGAGATAAACAGGTTTTTGGCTGGTTTGTTTGTTTCACGGGGATAACTCCCTTTCTAGTGGCACTGCAGAAAGTCAGTTCTTTCCCACTCAAATGACAGGATTTCCTGTGAGCCTGCTTGTTCAGTGATTCATAAAAATAACCAAGGATTTCAGAACAAAGCAATGCAATTATAACACACAGAGTTGAAAAAGCAGTGGTCTTAAAGGAGGAAGAAATATAAAAACTAGCCATGATTGGGTGAGACAAGGGATGTGCAAGGTGTAAAGCAGAGAAACTAACAGAAATGTAATTCAAATCAATAAACATTTGATGAGTCCCTACTGCATTGCAGGCATTATGCTATGAACTTGGCCTTCATGATCCCTTTCTACTTGGAGTTTACACTTATCTAAGAAGATAGACATATGTGATAAATATTTTTAAAATGCAATACAGTGAAAAGTACAGGATGCCATGAGAACAAACAGCAAGGAATAATACTAAGCAAATAAAAAAGAAGTCAGTAGCAGGAATTCCCTGTGATCCAGCAGTTTGCTCCACGCTTCCACCACAGTGGGCGTAGGCTCATCTCTGGTGGGGAACTAAGATTCCACAAGCTGTGCTGTGTGACTAAAGCAAACAAACAAACAAAACCAAAACAAAGGAACAAAATCAGTACCGAGCAGCACAGTAACAGGTGGAGAAAATAGAGGGATCAGTATGAACTGAAGCAAAACCTATAAAGCCTTAGAAATTACCAAAATAACTGGAAGTTGAAAACTCTACAAAAGTATATAGTACATAGAAGTACGTATGTACTACCATAATAATAATAATGGCTACCATTTACTTAGATTCTGCATTATGTCACGCTAAATGCTTTATGTGAAATACCTTAATCTATATGACAATTTGATTATTTACAGATATATTAAATTGAAATTCAGATAACTCACCCAATGTGACATAGCTAGCAAATATCAAAATCAGGAGTAGAATTTAAATCAGGCTAACTATATAGTTCATTCTTTTGACCAATATGTTATATTTCAATTTGTTGTTGTTGTTATTGTTTAGTCACTAAGTGGTGTCTAACACTTTTGCGACACCATGGACTATAGCCTGTCAGACTCCTCTGTCCATGGGATTTCCCAGGGGATCTTCTCAACCCAGGGATCAAACCAGCATCTCCTGCTTGGCAGGCAGATCCTTTACCATTGGGCCACCAGGGAGCGCTGCTGTCTGTCAATACCCAGAGTTAAATGGAGAATAACATGCTAAATTCAATAGCCAGCTTAATTAACAGAATCAAAAAAGATATAAGGGACTAGATTGAAGACTAGAGGACAGAGGAAAAACAGCAATATTTGGACATAACTATATGAGCATTTTATTACCAATCTGTTATCGAGGTAGGATTGATGTTCAAATTTAGCTGACTTTATATAGGTTACAAAGAGATCATGGTAAATAAATATAACATTAATTTAGCATACCTATAAAATGTAATTCCTCAACATTTTGCTTTATGAATAATTTCTATTTGTTTCAATGACATCTGCTCCCAAACACATTTGAAATACTTTATTCAATGGTGGTAATAATAGAAAAATTATTTATCATCAAGAAAAGAAAATAGTAATGGTAGGGAAACATCAAAACTTCTGATTGAAGAAGGCTACAAAAAAAATGAGAGAATATGACTTATTTCTGAACTTTGTAGAAATAAAGGCAAAGAAATACACAAGATACAACACATAGACTTATTGTCCGTCATAAAAGCAATCCATTTGATGAAAAGAAATAAAGTTCTTCTGCAATGTAAACATTAAGAGGAATTTGTCATTAGGATCTTCACACAAGACAAATTGAGCAACATAAAGAATCCATTAATAATTTCTGCCATAATTATCTTCTTAGGTTATTTTCAAATAATCTCTTTCTTTTTAGATTTATGGCAAACAACTTTTGAGCTGCTAGTGACTACATCTCTACCAACTTGTGCCAGATAAGTGATTCAACACAATAAGACCCCCCCCCGCCCCCGCAAAAAAGAGAAACTGCACTGCTAAACTGCCTGGGAGGGGAGAGTGGATTACATGATGGCATAACTTAGAATTAAAGTTCACCTATACCTTCTGCTGTTGTTCCAAGGGCATCTCCCTACCCTGAGATCCCTTCCCACCTTTTTTTTTTAAATTCTATGACATATTCCAGGACCTTCTAAAATATTTCCACTTTTGTTAACATAGCTCAAGGTGTTTCCTTAATTTGTAATCCAAGTACTTAATTAATATAATTGCACATTTAGGAATTATAAGCACTATTTATAGAATACCTGAATCAGTGTTGTTATCTCTAGTTGAGAAAAATGCATTAGAAATTTTAAACACTTTGCCCAAGTAGGTTTGAATTCAAATGTGTATTTGAGTCCAAATCCCATAATCGAATTCCAATCCAAGAACATTCCAAAGCAATAGACAGGGTCTAAACAGAAATGATGAGTTCAGACAGAAAAAGGACAAAACCAAAACAGAACATATGTACATTTAATTAAAATTGGGAGAGGCAGCACAGTAGGTGGATGTACTGTCTTGGCAAGCTGGAGAGTCAGACTCTAGCTGTGCCTTAGCAAATCATCATCTATGTGAAGTGACCTGCCTAGAGCAAAATTGTGAAACCCTTGGTAACTCAATTCCTTCATGTTTCAGATATTTGCAAATGTCATGAAAGAGTTAAACAAATTAACCATTTTAGTTTGCCTTTTCCTTTGCTTTTATATATCTTTTCAAAAGTATGGTAGAGTCGAAAATAGAGAAAGTAAAATCAATCAAACTTTTTGTTCCTTTGATCCTGTCAACAATCCTGTCAATAATAAAAAAAAAAAAAAAAAATCACTTTGTCAGCCATTGCCATCCCAAAGTTCAATTCCTTGCTGTAACTTGCAGACTTGAGTTTAGGAGTCCTTTAAGTTGGTCATGACTCAGGCAGCTATTACTTAAGTATCCTCAGAAACAATGGACTGGAAGGCTTTCCATCCTAAGCTTGGTTTCTACTATGACCAAGACTGCTAGGTTCAAAAGCCTTGCTAACAGTGAAATCCTGCTTAACCCAGCTCAAAGTTCTAAACCCCTGTCTAGTTCCTAACCTGTCCTGCCGTTTCCCATAAGAGAGGCCAAAGTACATGCCTAAACGTCTAGGCATGATGCTCCTACGGACTGACCAACTATAACACAATAATAGCACTAATATGCAAAGATTAATGGATTACTGCATCTCCTGATGGCACATCCTTTCTCCCACATTGATTTCCTTGTAAATTGTCTCTCACCTAAAACAATTCTGTCTTCACTCCCTGTTTTTCTGCTGGTATTTCTTATACCAAAGTGTATCATTCCTTCTAATCCAAGTCACTCCTTGATCTTACTTTTTTTTCTCCTTCCCCACTGGCCTACAAATACCATCCCAGCATACCCCACAGTAGAAGTCATCTACTTTATGGTAATTTCGTGTTTTGAACGTTGAGTTCTTCACTTACTCAATAATAAAAGGAGACAAAATAGTGAGAAATATCTCTTCAACTCTGAAATTTACAACTTTGCATTCTACACCTAATAAATTACTCCAAATGTTTCTTTTGACTTTGAGTCTTCTTGAAGTCATATACTTTCTACTCAATATTACAAACTCTTAGTGGTTAGGGAATTTTTTCTTCATCTTTGTACCTGGTGTTCTCCTCTCCTTTCTCTAAGATCAGTGTCTCCCATAGCTAGAGTAATGCCTTATACCTAAGAAATACTCAAAGCTTATCCAATTAATTTGAAGGGATATTCCTCAGCCAGGGAAATTATATAACAGTACTTCAAAAAAGCAGCTCAGGAGGCTATTGAAATAATATAGGGCCAGGTTTGTAATGATAGAGGTGATGAAAAATAGACTCTAGATATTTTGAATATAAGATATGAGAGAAGAGAGTGTGATTGCCATTAGAATGTTCCACATATACTTCTTTTCTCCATTCTTTGGAGCACATTTTCTCTGTGATCAAGTGTTTTGTTTGTTTGTCTTAATTCTGACCAATGAGAGGAAGCCCCTTTGAGGTTGAGCATTTAACTGTTGGTGGCCCTCAAGAGCAGCTTGTTTTATCTGTCAGGACAGAGGTTGAAAGCATTTGAGATGGTGGCCCCTTCACTAAATGAGAAAAGTTCCCCAGCTGACTCATGATGAATGTAGCATGGAATAGAGAAAAAGAGAAAAAAAGAGCAAGAGGGAGGAAGGAAGAGTGTAGGGAGGAGAGAGAGAGAGAGAGAGAGAGAGAAAGAACTCTTCCTTGTTGAAAGCCCTGAAACACGGAGAGTGATTCTTACAGCAGCAGAGCTTAGTTATCCTTACTGATAATAATTTCCCTAGAAGTACAGTATTGCTGTAATAAAGCCTAAAATGCATGGCACTTGTTTTGACTAGCTGGTAAAAAAAAAAAAAACAGGAAAGAGTGATATTATATTGAAGGGTAGAAAGATGGTAGTTTATGTTATACAAAAAGTACAGCATTTGGTTAAAATGTTAACTGTAGCAACTTGAAATGCAGATAATGTACTCTAAGAACTTGTAACTTTACAAGAAAAACAGCTTGTCAATATATGTGGTGGCTGCTAATGGTGGCATTTGACAGGATATTACTAATACAAGAATAACTGGGGAAAATGATCAGTTTGTAAGCAAGCACGTAAAAGATTACGATAGGTCCAAAACAGGGGGATTTCTAGCACTGGAAAAAAAAGCAACTGTAAAAGAAAATAGTAATTTAAAAATTTATAAAATATGTTTATAAAGGCCAATCAAATCTCACCCTATGGTAAGGAGTAGCCATTTTTTATACCTCTGAATGAATTAACAGGTTGAATTAATGTGGTATTGAAGAAATTCTAGCAGTTCTACAAAATGCCCCCTGGAAAGATGTTAAAAAATGACATTCTCCCACACAAAGTTTCTTAGGCTCAAGATAACTACATTTAAGTTGAGAAAGAAAATACATAGGTATGACAAAAAGAACCATAAGCTTGGCTATTGCTGCATGTTTCTTACTGGATTCAAAGAGATAAAAAACCAAGTACATTACTGAGTCTGATATTCTGAGAAAAAAAAATTCCCTACAATCTGGATTAAAAGGGACTACAACTGCTTACAACCTAAAATGACCCATAGGGCCTTAAACTTCTATAGGAAAGAAGCAGGCAAAGAAACCTGCTCAGTCACCAACAAGAGCTTATTCTCCATTGCTCTCTCAAATACAGCCAAGGAGGATAATGAGAAATAGGAAACCCCAGAGCCTGGAGCTAAGAGCCATAAAGAATATGTAATTTGAGAGCTCCAGGAAGCTGGTTAGAAAATTTCATTAAGCAACATTCTTCATTCCTAGGACAAGCGATCTTAAAAATTTTGGATTAGTGGGATTTTACACATTCAGCAGAGCAGTAAAATTGCTGTGTACCTCCAAATCTTTCTCTTTACTAATGGAAATATTTACTGTGATTATTTAGCTGAATATTAGTTTTCTGATGGTATAAAACTTTTCTTTCTAATTCATAGGACCCTGGATCTAGAGAAGCCATATACAAACCTCTTTTAGAAAGAAGCATGTATAAACTAATGATCTCAGCTTTGACCTTGAAGGAACGAGTAATGCTTTTTTGTTATTTTTCTTGGAGAGGAAGTAATTGATTTCATGTGCAAGAAGGAAGGTGAATCAAATAGTTGGCAGTAAGTAGAAGTATTATTAGTCATCTGGTACAATTTTCTACATCCACTAAATTCTTACCACTTCCAGACTGTAAGTATAATACTCCTCTTAATTTTTTTAACAGTATGTAAGGGGAAGCAGAGAAGAATAATGAGTTTTCACTAATGAGTTATAAGTAATGTATATTCTAATGGCAATAATTCAGTCTTATTGTCAAGAATTTAATAAGAAGGGTAAGACCTTCTAAAGCTCTCTTTTTGCCTCTGGCATGAAGATCAACAATTTTCAAATAAGTGGCTACTTCAACTGTCTGGGTCCCTGAACGATTACAACACAGAGTGTCCCACTTAGGAGAAGGTGGTGTGAGAGTGAAAAGATGGTGTGAGCAAAAGATTAGCCTTTGTTACTTAAGCCACTAAGATTGCTTATTATCACAGCATTGATATACCTATTCTGACCAATACAGGAAGCAACATTTCCATACTAGTATATGTTGCAGTAAACTGTTTTGTTCTAACTATGTCAAAATTATATTATTTTTTCTTAGTGCTAAAAGATAGTTCAGTTAATTAAACCAGTGTAAATGAAGTATTAATTTCTTAAGAGATTTTAAAAGTTTTACTTAAATTTGTATTTACTAAATGTTTTCTTGAGCGTCTCTTTCTTAAAAAAACAAAGTGAAATGATGAAGTGACAAAATAACTACTAACCCATGTTAACCAGATAGGTATCTGATCACTTTACTATAAAAGAAACTTTTTTTGACTGATTCAATAATGTTAGAGTAATTTCCTTTGGAACAGCCATAAGCTTAGACTGACGTGTAGTATTTTTTACTTTCAAAATACTAAATGTATTATAAGTATGTTTCATATTATACATATGTTTTAAGATTTAAAATGGGAAACTCTAGTGAAATCAAAGATAGATCAACATAACCACAGATTTTAGGTATTCCCAGGACTTAGGATCATGCATTTATTTCAATAAATACCATTACTAGAAGGAAACAGATGAAACTATAAAGACTAAAACCCTTTGGGGCAGCCAAAATTATTTGAGTCTCTTAAAAACAATGTTTCCTAACACTGTTTCTCTTATCCTAGTGAAAGGTGACAGCTTCTTCTCATTCCCTAGGGTGTATTTCAAATTCTGTGTTTGGAGATCTAACTTTTAAAGCCTAAATCTTCCTTGATTCAGAATCCAACAATGCATCTTTTTTTCATTCAATCCAGTTTCAGGCAAAAGGGTAGATAATGAATTTGACAGGATTGATTTTTTTTTTTCCTTTAGATCATAATGTTCACTCTTCAGTGAGACTATTAGGTGGTTTCTTTGAAGGTTTAGGTAAAGCAAAGTTATTTTAATTATTTGGAGTTCTTAACTGGCCATTATTAAGTGGTCAGAATTTAAAAGATTAACATAGTTTAGTCAGATAAAATGTCTTTGGACACAATCAGAAATCATTCAGTGCCATTAGATTGTTCATCAAAATAGTCCAAACAAAGCAATTAAACATTATTCCTCCTTCTAAATATTTAGTTTCATAGCCCCACTGCCTCTGCTCTATAACTAAAGAATCCATATGTTTCACTGGAGCTGTTCTATCATGTTTTTCTTACAAAAGACCACTATTATCTAGATAAGATATGAGACATTATCCTCTACAATCCTCTATCACTTAGTCCTTACTCCTAAGGATATCTTAATTCTTTCAACTACTTGAAAAAGGACAATGATAATGAGTTAGCTTTCTAGTCAGACAGGCCTTGAAAAGTTCATCAAGTTCCCAAAGTCTTTTTCTTCTGTTAAATGATCATATGGGCATTATTCCATGTACCACAGGTGTGGCGATATGACTTTTAATGAAGTGATACATATGACATAGGCATATAGTATAGTGATAAGTTAGGGTTCATCAAATGACAAATGCTGTTAGCTCATGATGGGATAAAAAACAATACAGGAAGGTTAAAGGATGATAAATTTATATCATCATCATAAGTAACACTTTTAAGTTTTGGTTGATAAGTTTTCTGAGAACAAGGAGCACAGTTCATAACAAATCTGGGTTTTAATATCATGTCTTATACAAAGTAGGTATTTAATAAATGTTTGGACAAGTGACTGAGTATTCACAAATATGGAGCTAAAATTTATATCCATCTTCCATTTTTCTTGCCAGTTTTCATGTGGGCATGTCACTTTTACCTTAACTCTATGGATTTCATAAAGATTTGGTATGGGTGCAAATAGGAAGGTGCACATATGAGAGAAGGATTTGATTGCTTACTTTGGAGCTCTGTTTTTATTTGTTGGCTATGTAGTGGTGGACAGTACAAAATATTTTCTCATATTTAGAAGTTAGTCACACCACAATCCAAAGTTTAAGGCTTCTAAATTTATTCTCAGTTGGCAAAAAGAATATTTTCATTTTTCAAAAGAACTTGAAATGCTCAAACAGTTGCAAAACAACTCTTGGAAGGAAGATTTTAATGAGTCAAATGTAAATATATGTAAATAAATTAAACCCACACAAATTAACTTTCCATGCAAGTGCTTACAATTAAGAGAAAAGTGTCTGAAAAGAGAAATTCTGGTTTTGCTTAGCTTTAGTTAGCCAAGAGAATAAATTATGTCCAAGATTATACTGAACCTATTATGTGGAAATTTAGAAATATCACTCATTTCCTTGAGCGTCCACTCAGAATGTAGTTTCCAAGCTAAGGATAAATCCAAACTTCAGAGGTTCCAATCCATGTTTTAGATTTTCTTCTCCCAGCTTGTTGCAGCAGCTAATGAGAGAACAACATAACCAAGAAAGCTAATCCTAAAAGGTAAAATTAGAAAGCTGATGTATAATCCTCACCCTCTCTCCTCCAACTTGCTACTATATATTCCAAATATTTGTAGGTACCCCAGCTCTAGACAATCCATCCTCAAGGTAACCAACAATAGGCTGTTCTTTATTTCTGTCTTAACATAGAGATCAATTTTTAATAATCTGAATCCCTAAAACTATCACCCGGCCTGCAGATTTCTTCTCAACATTCACTTTGCTTTTGTCCATCCTCACTTTGAGACTTCTAAGAATCTCCTTCCTAAACTAAATCTAAACTCAGATTACCTTTAAAAAATCCCCATGAATGACAGTTCTTCATAACAGTTAATGCTTTGCATGCAATAGTTAACAAAATGACTACGGAGAAACAAACCTAAGGCTCCTTCTTCATACAGATACTCGGGTCATAGCAGCAACTAGGACCTGCAACAGTTTGAAAGCACAAATGATGGTATCAACATCAACACCAAGAAGAGACAATACTTCTATTTACTAGATAATCCCTGTGACTTTCTCTCTCTTAGGTGGCCTAGAGGCACTCTCCCTCTGCAGGTTTCATTAATACTGGTGACTAGGCATTAATATTGGTTAGGCAAACTAACGTTAAAAAGTGTATGAATTCCCGAAGTTCAAAGCTCAACTTTATTTACCAAAAAACTTTATACAATGTGGATCAAATGCTCTCTGCTCCCTCCCCCAGCTTCTCTATATAAGTGGAAATCAGGATGGGTACAGGGTCCCGCTCCTGCATCACTTTCCAAGTTTCTAACTACACTCTAGTCAAGCATACCTCTCCATGGGATGAGAGCTTAGGAGTCCTGATGACTCTTTGCTTCCTCAATAAACCATACTTCATACTTCAGTGGTGTCTGTCCCTTTCTTCTGGTTCTGCAAATATTTTTCCCATAAAGATCACCAACAGTAACATCCCATCTAATGCAAAAGCTACCCACAGCATCTTCAACAGATTTATCATAACTTCAGTGACTTTGTATTTTCTGTTAATTCATTATAAATAAATTATTAAGCACCCACAAGTGCTTAGTAAGGCCATGGATTAGTACACAGCACACAGTACTATAGCATTCAAAATCCTCCATGGTCTGAGAACAATCTACATTTTTCAGCTTCATCTCTCACTAGTGAAAAGAAACTAACATAGACAAACATCTATTATAACCCAGGTGCCATTTGTTAATATTTCATAATACTTAGTGTTATCATTTTAGTGTTACCATTCTTGTAAGCTGATTCTCAGTATCTGCTGTTTTTTCAACCCAAATGGCCAAAACAAAAACAAAAAAACTCTAAGGTTTTAAAGGTAATTTTCCTTATGTGTTATCACTTACCCAGTAAGTGGCAAAACAGAATTCAGATACAGATTTGCCTCCTTACAGTGCCCATGAGCTTCCTACTATACCATGTAGCACCTATGCCTGACACAGAGGAGGTATTTGATACTTTTGAATAAGTGGATGAATAAATAAATAAAATTTAAAAAGACATTTTCCCATTTTAAAACTGCTTTTGATCTGAGGCCTTTGGAAAATTCTACATTACTTTCTGTATAAAAGAAATTATAGTAAACATATGTTCTCCAACAATTTCTGAGACATATGTTTAAAGATCATTTTTCTCTAGTGTTTTGATGATCTCAGAAATTGTTTTCAAATTACCCCATGTTCCCACCTTCTTCCTTTAATAAATGGATTGCCAACTACCACAAAACATTAGCTTTAAAGCGAATAAAAATGCTGCTTGACTCATAGGTTGACTGAGCTGCAGAAGTGTGAAGGCAATGTGAGGCCACTGATGAATTTTATTTACTGACTTAAGGAAAAAAAATCATCACTTAATTTATAAGGCCTGACCTAGATGAAAGCCCCAAGAGCCAGGCTCTTACTTGAGAATGCACATCGGTGTCTTCAAATTCGATTAGTGTGATTTTCCAAGACATAACCACGGCTCCCAGCAAAGTGTCCAGCCACTGGAAACACAATCAATCATGCCAGGCATCATAAGCTTAATGCAAGCCCCCTGAGTGCATCATAGAGAGACAAGGAGAAAACAACAAGGAAAAAAGAAAAGAGGCAAAGCCTTTCTAAGTAAACATAATTCACACACAGAATTTCAAATGCTCTTCTCCCACTCAGTAGAAGATTTCTCACTGAAGATAAATAGTGGAGATTTGATACCTGAGTAAATCTCCTCTAGAGATATCCTCTGACAAAATAAGAGGCTAAACAAAGAAAAAAGTCCAAGACATACCTTCTGATATTGGCATATAAATAATATAGTCAGTACCTTAACCATTCCCCCTCACAGATGTAAAGCACCTTCAAGAGCACTATCTTACAAGTAAACAGATTAAGTGAATAATTTGTCTGTAGTCACAGGACTCTATGGAAACACAGCTGGAACTCAAATCGAAGTCTCTGGCTAACCGATCAAAACTTTGATTCTTTTATCATGCAAGGTCCTAAGATACAGAAAGTACTGTACTAGCTTGGAATGAGTACAATGAGAAAAGTGTAAATTTCCTGCTGTCAATGAGCCTATACCTAAAATGATGGACCCTTAGATCTGGAAGGCATTGACAGATGATATACTTCAGACCTTTGATATTTTGTTGATGAAGAAACTAAGGTCATATAAATTACAAGATTTATTTAAAGTTATACAGTTAGTCTCTGTCTAAAAGTGTGATCTAAAATTCAGTTGTTCTAACTAACCTTCACTCTTTTCCCCACTTCACAATGATAAGTCATCTTCCTAGATTCAAGGCAAATCTGAGGTGTGGATGTACCTTCTGAGTGATGTTAAGGAGTACTGATCAACCCATATACACTTTGATTTACAGGAAGGCTAAAGAGCCTCCCGGATGAAAAATGCAGTCACATCCTCAACTAGACCTTGATATCACTGTGATCTGACAGAAAGAATGTGCAGCCAAAGAAGCCAAATTGCCAGCAGAGACTGAAGAACACCTCTTCTTTACAATCCCAAATCAATAGCCTGTGTGAAGAAGGTTCCAGGCACAATGACCCAAACTTAGTAGAAGGCTTACATGTAGAGGGTAAAGCACTTCAAAAGTGAGCAGTGGCTAAGATTCATTGCAGAATGTGCTCCATGCCCTACGGATCTCCCAAATTACTTGAGAGAACATGGAGCTCTGAAACGGGGACTGAACTGAATTTAGATCAGATTTTTAGACAGAGACTAACTGTATAACTTACACAGTTCAGTTCAGTCGCTCAGTCGTGTCTGACTCTTTGCGACCCCATGAACTGCAGCACGCCAGACCTCCCTGTCCATCACTCCCAGAGTTCACCCAAACCCATGTCCATTGAGTCAGTGATGCCATCCAACCATCTCATCCTCTGTCGTCCCCTTCTCCTCCTGCCCTCAATCTTTCCCAGCATCAGGGTCTTTTCAAATGAGTCAGCTCTTTGCATCAGGTGGCCAAAGTATTGGAGTTTCAGCTTCAACAAACAGTGGCCAATAAGATTCAAATAATACTATTAGCATGACCTTGTTAGTTCCCTCAAACTATTAATCCTTGAGTAACTTCAGTTTACTTTTCTAAAAAAAAAAAATTCTAAAATAAGCCCAGGACATACTTGGAGAAGGAAATGGCTCCAGAAACTTGGTGTCATGGAATTATGGAGTGGTTTCATTGGGACTTCCCTGGTGGCTCAGATGGTAAAGCATCTGCCTACAATGCGGGAGACCCGGGTTCAATCCCTGGGTTGGGAAGATCTCCTGGAGAAGGAAATGGCAACCCACTCCAGTATTCTTGCCTGGAAAATCCCATAGATGTAGGAGCCTGGTAGGCTACAGTCCATGAGGTCGCACAGAGTCGGACACAACTGAGTGACTTCACTTTCACTTTCATTGTGAGCAGAGCTGATCAAGGCTACAAATATCAGAAAGACCAGTACATAGACTAAGTGGTAAAATTAAAGAGCAAGGCCTAATAAAGGAACTCCATAAGCTTCAATATTTCTTTTGAATTCTTGGTCGTATTAGTGAATTCTGACTTTTCACTCAGACTGGAAAAACACCTTAAATCTTTTAAGATTTCATATATTGGCCTTTTTCTTAAAGCATTATATCACACATAATTTCTAAAGCAAATTTAAATATCAAGACATCTGAGATGATTAGCAAATCCCTGGAGAATACAAATTGTTCTCGCAATTGAATGATATCTATGAGTTAAATACTACTTGGTGAGTTATCTATTTGCAGTGTATTGCTTTAACACTATTTTTAAGAGATAACTCTATACAGTAGTAGGAAATAACTTTACAACCAAAGAAAATATTGGAGATAATTAATACCTTTATTTTCTTTCTGGAGTGGGTACCAAAATCATACATGAAACTCTAGAAGTGTCTATAGGCCACCAGGTCCATGGTACCTGATTTATAAAAGCCTCAATGATGATTTTGACATGCATCTCTGGTTGAGTAGCCCTTACTGAATCTGTCCTCCTCTAAGCATACCAGTCATAGCAAATGAGTAACCAGGCAAAGCTTGAAATACCTTAAATGTATGTAAATTCATTTTTGCACAGCTCCAATTATTTGAGGATTTTTTCTATATGTTAATTAATGTTCTATTTCCATGTATTTGCTAGCTATGTATCTTGGATTAAGACCAATATAGAAACATTCTATTGCCTCCACTTCAAGTCATCCCAACTTTTAAAATTTGCATATAAGAATACTATAATTTGCAAAAGTAATCTGACTAATGTCATAACTGTAATTAGGACTCAGGCCTTCAAATCTTAGTCCATTGCTTCATCCACTATGCAGGCTGAATTCTAAATTTCCTCTCATCACTAAAATGCTACAAGCTTTTCCTTAAGGCTGTAATTTTCAACCCTATCAGACTCAATACACCTTTGTATATGATATTTTTACTCTCATAAAATGAAATTCATAGATAATACAATCTATCTACACACATAATATTTTTTCAAAAGAAAGTTAATTATGAAATAAATTAATATATTTTTAAATATTATGTATTTCAATATAAATGATGAAATTAGTAGAATCAGTGGGAAGTTACAGATGCACAGTGAATTAGGTGTATGTAATATCTTGAGCAGCACTTCAAAGAGTGACATGCTTTTTTAAAATGATTAATAATTTCAGGCAAAGAACAAAATAAAACACAACTTTCCCCAATTTTCACAATAATAGAATTCCTGAAAATCACATATTTAAACTATGCAAAATTATTTTGCATTTATTTATAAAGTGGTTTTGTTTCTCAGATCAAAATTATATATGGAACATTTTGAAGTTGTGAGGAAAATGAAATCACTCAGTTGTGTCTGACTCTTTGCAACCTCATGGACTGTAGCCTACCAGGCTCCTCCATCCATGGGAATTTCCAGACAAGAGTACTGGAGTGGGTTGCCATTTCCTTCTCCAACTTGAAAAAGTTGTGAGGGAAGGAATACAATTCATCATTTTGGGCTCTTAAGCATTAAAGGTATCTGGCATCCCAAGAGCTACCCACTAAATGCTAGTGTGACCTCTAATAATTAGATTAATCAGTGTTGCCCCAACAGATTTTCAAGGGAAAGGAACTACTCTCATAGAAAACCACAGTATGAGTAAGTATTATAAGAAGTACAAAAGATCTCCTAATACTGCTTCTATGTAAACTTATATCAATACTTAAAGAGAACTTAAATATCAGCAAACATTTATTTTTTCATGTAAAGGAAAATTTAATGGGCCTTTGCAAGCAAAAGACACAAAGCAGACTGGTGAAACTCAATCCTCTTGACTTGAGCCTCAAAGTCATTTTCAATAGTAATTTGCTAAAATTAGATTGGTGACATCAGGGGGTACTATTAGAGTTAGACAATTGAAGTTTGATGTATTTCCCATTTTTATTAATCAATAAAATTATTGTTTTATATAATACTTCTTGATAAAGTTGGAATTCCACATAACTAGTATATTATATATCCTGAGTTGCCTTCCATACTAGCAAAAATGTTATAGTAATGTCAACTTTACTCCTCAAAAACATCCCCATTTTCATAATAAACTTGTTTATGATTACCTTTCTCCAAAACATTACATTTGCCCTAAGATTTATTGAATAATTTTTACTAATGATCTAAAACTTCTGATAATAAATCATTATCCCTTCAATTTGCTTTATAACATCAATATCCTTCCTTAAAATCTAGTCATGCTCTGCAAACTATGGTACCCATCATTTGCTTCATAACATCAATATCCTTCCTTAAAATCTAGTCATGCTCTGAAAACTATGAATTACAAAAAATAAAATGATTGATAACCCTGATGTTAGATAATGTATTTATTTGACTTAATTGATTTGCAAAATTTACATTAGGAAATATATTAGGACAATTGATCTGGGTTACTCATTCTGCCTCTGATTCAGAGGCTTAACATTTCTTCATGATGATCTGAAAAAAAAAAAAAAAAAAAGTCTATTGGCCATATTCTAACTGCAAAAATATACTTATTATAACTGCAAAGATATATTTATAATGAGATGCAGAGGGTTCTGTTAAGGAAACTCTGTGCATGAAATATAAGGAGATCAACACCTATGAAAAGTAAGAATGGAGAACTGGGAGGATCACCCTTCATGGTGCATTGTGTATGATCATTTTATTGTGGAAGTCAAGAGAAATTGTCCTCTGTAAAATTAAATTATGATTACTAGTTTCATTCTTTTACATGTGGTTGACCAGTTTTCCCAGCACCACTTGTTAAAGTGATTGTCTTTTTTTCCATTGTATATCCTCACCTCCTTTTTCAAAGATAAGGTGTCCATAGGTATGTGAATTTATCTCTGGGATTTCTATTCTGTTCCATTGATCTATATTTCTGTCTTTGTGCCAGTACCATACTGTCTTGATGACTGTGGCTTTGTAGTAGAGCCTGAAGTCAGGCAGGTTGATTCCTCCAATTCCATTCTTCTGTCTCAAGATTGCTTTGGCTATTCGAGGTTTTTTGTATTTCCATACAAATTGTGAAATTATTTGTTCTAGTTCTGTGAAAAATACCATTGGTAGCTTGATGGGGATTGCATTGAATCTATAGTCATTTTCACAATATTGATTCTTCCAATCCATGAACACGATATATTTCTCCATCTATTTGTGTCCTCTTTGATTTCTTTCATCAGTGTTTTATAGTTTTCTATGTATAGGTCTTTCGTTTCTTTAGGTAGATATACTCCTAAGTATTTTATTCTTTTTGTTGCAGTGGTGAATGGAATTGTTTCCTTAATTTCTCTTTCTGTTTTCTCATTGTTAGTGTATAGGAATGCAAGGGATTTCTGTGTGTTAATTTTATATCATGCAACATTACTATATTCATTGATTAGCTCTAGTAATTTTCTGGTGGAGTCCTTAGGGTTTTCTATGTAGAGGATCATGTCATCTGCAAACAGTGAGAGTTTCACTTCTTCTTTTCCTATCTGGATTCCTTTTATTTCTTTTTCTGCTCTGATTGCTGTGGCCAACACTTCCAAAACTATGTTGAATAGTAGTGGTGAGAGTGGGCACCACTGTCTTGCTCCTGACTTTAGGGGAAATGCTTTCAATTTTTCACCATTGAGGATAATGTCTGCTGAGGGTTTGTCATATATAGCTTTTATTATGTTGAGGTATGTTCCTTCTATGCCTGCTTTCTGGAGGGTTTTTATCATAAATGGATGTTGAATTTTGTCAAAGGCTTTTTCTGCATCTATTGAGATAATCATATGGTTTTTAATCTTTCAATTTGTTAATGTGGTGTATTACATTGATTGATTTGTGGATATTAAAGAATCCTTGCATTCCTGGGATAAAGCCCACTTGGTCATGATGTATGATCTTTTTAATATGTTGTTGGATTCTGTTTGCTAGAATTTTGTTAAGGATTTTTGCATCTATGTTCATCAGTGATATTGGCCTGTAGTTTTCTTTTTTTGGTGGCATCTTTGTCTGGTTTTGGAATTAGGGTGGTGGTGGCCTCATAGAATGAGTTTGGAAGTTTACCTTCATCTGCAATTTTCTGGAAGACTTTGAGTAAGATAGGTGTTAGCTCTTCTCTAAATTTTTTGTAGAATTCAGCTGTGAAGACATCTGGTCCTGGGCTTTTGTTTGCTGGAAGATTTCTGATTACAGTTTTGATTTCCTTGCTTGTGATGGGTCTGTTAATATCTTCTATTTCTTCCTGGTTCAGTTTTGGAAAGTTATACTTTTCTACGAATTTGTCCACTTCTTCCAAGTTGTCCATTTTATTGGCATATAGCTGCTGGTAGTATTCTCTTATGATATCATCAGAATCTTTTCAAGTGAGTCAGCCCTTCACATCAGGTGGCCAAAGTATTGGAGTTTCGGCTTCAACATTGGTCCTTCCAATGAATATTCAGGACTGATTTCCTTTAGGATGGACTGGTTTGACTCCTTGTAGTTCAAGGAACTCTCAAAGACTCTTTCCAACCACAGTTCAAAAGCATCAATTCTTTGGTGCTCAGCTTACTTTACAGTCCAACACTCACATCCATACATGACTACTGGAAAAAACATTGCCTTGACTAGACAGATCTTTGTTGGCAAAGTAAAGTCTGTGCTTTTTAATATGCTGTCTAGGTTGGTCATAACTCTCTTTCCAAGGAGTAATCATCTTTTAATTTCATGGCTGCAGTCACCATCTGCAGTGATTTTGGAGCCCAAAAATATAAAATCAGCCACTGTTTTCACTATTTCCCAATCTATTTGCCATGAAGTGATGGGACTGAATGCCATGGTCTTAGTTTTCTGAATGTTGAGCTTTAAGCCAACATTCACGCTCCTCTTTCACTTTCATCAAGAGGCTCTTTAGTTCTTCTTCACTTTCTGACATAAGGATGGTGTCATCTGCATATCTGAGGTTATTGATATTTCTCCTGGCAATCTTGATTCCAGCTTGTGCTTCATGTAGCCCAGCATTTCTCATGATGTACTCTGTATATAAGTTAAATAAGCAGGGTGACAATATACAGCCTTGAAGTACTCCTTTTCTTATTTGGAAGAGTCAGTTGTCCCATGTCTAGTTCTAACTGTTGCTTCCTTACCTGAATATAGATTTCTCAAGAGGCAGGTCAGATGGTCTGGTATTCCCACCTCTTTCAGAATTTTCCACAGTTTATTGTGTTCCACACAAAGGCTTTGGCATAGTTGATAAAGCAGACATAGATGTTTTTCTGGAACTTTCCTGCCTTTTTGATGACCCAGCAGATGTTGGCAGTTGAATTTTGGTTCCTCTGACTTTTCAAAAACCAGCATGAACATCTGGAAGTTTATGGTTTACATCCTGTTGAATCCTGGCTTGGAGAATTTTGAACATTACTTTGCTAGTATGGGATATGAGTGCAATTTTGTGCGGTAGTTTGAGCATTCTTTGGGATTGCCTTTCTTTGGGACTGGGATGAAAATTGACCTTTTCCAGTCCTGTGGCCACTGCTGAGTTTTCCAAATTTGTTGGCATATGGAGTGCAGCACAATCACAGCATCATCTTTTAGGATTTAAAATAGCTCAACTGGAATTCCATCACCTCAACTAGCTTGTTCATAGTGATGCTTCCTTCCTAAGGCCCACTTGATTTCACATTCCAGGATGTCTGGCTCTAGGTGAGTGATCACACCATTGTGATTATCTGAATCGTAAAGATCTTTTTTGTACAGTTCTTCTGTGTATTTTTGCCACCTCTTCTTAAAATCTTTTGCTTCAATTAGGTCCATGCCATTTCTGTCCTTTATTGTGCATGAAATGTTCCCTTGTGTCTTTTATGTGCCCTTTATTGTGCCCATCTTCACATTCCAGGATGTCTGGGTCTAGGTGAGTGATCACGCCATTGTGGTTATCTGAGTTGTGAAGATCTTTCTTGTACAGTTCTGGGTATTCGTGCCACCTCTTCTTAAAATCTTTTCCTTCGATTAGGTCCATGCCATTTCTGTCCTTTATTGTGCATGAAATGTTCCCTTGGTAGCTCTCATTTTCTTGAAGAGATCTCTAGTCTTTCCCATCCTATTGTTTTCCTCTATTTCTTCGCTGAGGAAGGCTTTGTTATCTCTCCTTGCTATTCTTTGGAAATCTGCATTCAAATGGGTATATCTTTCCTTTTCTCATTTGCCTTTCACTTCTCTTCTTTTCACAGCTATTTGTAAGGCCTCCTCAGACAGCCATTTTGCTTTTTTGCATTTCTTTTTCTTGGGGATGGTCTTGATCCCTGTCTCCTGTACAATGTCATGAACCTCTGTCCATAGTTTATCAGGCACTCTGTCTATCAGATCTAGTCCCTTAAATTTACTTCTCACTTCCACTGTATAATTGTAAGGGATTTTATTTTATTTTATGAAGACCTACAAAACCTTCTAGAACTAACACCCAAAAAAGATGTCTTTCTCATTATAGGGGACTGGAATCCAAAAGGAGGAAGTCAAGAAACACCTGGAGTTAACAGGTAAATTTGGCCTTGGGGTATGGAATGAAACAGGGCAAAGGCTAATAGAGTTTTGCCAAGAGAATGCACTGGTCATAGCAAACACCCTCTTCTAACAACACAAGAGAAGACTCTACACATGGATATCACCAGTTGGTCAACACTGAAATCAGATTGATTATATTCTTTGCAGCCAAAGATGGAGAAGCTCTATACGGTCAGCTAAAACAAGACAGGGAGCTGACTGTGGCTCAGATCATGAACTCCTTATTGCCAAATTCAGACATAAATTGAAGAAAACAGGGAAAACCAGTAGACCATTCAAGTATGAATATTTCCTTTAGGTTCCTAAATTAAGTCATTAACCTTGGAAAGAGCAACTCTGTGTGTATGTTTGTGTATGTGTTTTCAGTGTTCAGTATTATTTTGGAACTAAATAAAATCCAAGTCAGAGCCATACTGGAATACCCCCATCTGTCTCCTATTAATTGCTGACTCATGCTATGCCATATTAGGACTTCATTGCTCAGTAAAGAACATTAAAATTGAAGTTTATTGGGATTGTGATGGTTGGACATTTCCAAAGGCAATGCCAAGCTAACATGTTAGAAGAAACAAATAAAAAGGAATTAATTGTGGTAAATGATCATTGATTCTGATGGGAGCCAAGCATTTAGACCCCCTGGTCAATTTATCTCCTTTCTATCTTATTATTAATCCATTCTATTTTGCTATCTCATGATAATTCAAGTTTATATCTTAGTACTCAATAATATATAGATAAAATTCATACAGCTAAATCAAACATGATCAGATTCCACAAATAATGGAAACAAAGACATAGAGAACTCTCTAAAGATGAATTCCATCACAACTACTAGATGACTTTACATTGAAATCTTAAAATATGTCATTATGCCATTCATTCAAAAGTAAACATGTAATAGTTAATATGACCCTACAAGCTCTTTTATTTCTAAGAACAGGAGATAGTTTGTCAGAAACAACAAAATGGAGTAAGGGTAGGGAGCAGAAGTAGAAAATACATTGAGTGATTCCAGTAAGAATAAGAGGACTGAAAAACCAAGAAATACGTCTGAGGGAAAAAAGAAAGAAACATCTGGAAAGAGAAAGAAGACTGTCTAAAGCTATATTTGTTGTTGTTGTTTTAGTCGCCAAGTTGTGTACGTCACTTTTGTGACCACATGGACTGCAGCATGACAGGATCCTCTGTCTATGGCATTTCCCAGGCAAGAATACTGAAGTGGATTGCCATTTCCTGCTCCAGGAGATATTCCTGACCCAGGGGTCTAATCTGCAGTTCCTGCATTGCAGTCAGATTCTTTACCACTGAGCCACCAGAGAAGCCATATGGATTTAGCTAAATCAGTAGAGTAGAGATGAAAAAAATTAAACAAAATGCATAGGAAAAGAAAATTCAGACTTAAAAGTCTAAAATAAAAATTAGGAATAAGATCCTAGAATCAAATGTAAAGTACCAAGAACAGAAACACCATGATTACTCAAATCAGAATTCATTTTGTTTACAATTAATAATTGATAGATTGCATTCTAACTTTGGTAATATTATAAAGAAAAAAGTCTTTATGATGCTTAGTCTCATCTCTTCAGCATGATTATAAATACTCTCTTGTGTCCAAGATTAAGAAATAATGGCCAAGACTAATCAAGCTATAGATTTCTTTTTGCATGTTATTTCTTTTTTAAAAATAAGTATCAACTCTATTGGTACTTACTGAACCAAATATCTTTAAGATTTTTGCTGATTTGAATTAAAGTAATTTACTATGCCTTACTGTACTTTCTGCTATGACTAAACAAACATTCTCTGGTATTGTAAATCATTTACTCAGTAGCTAAATTGCTGCACTCATTTCTAATCTACTTTTACTATTTCTCAATACATTATTAATAGAATAAGTCTATCTTCAAAATTCAGTTTGATATGTCCTTCCTATAATCAAACTTTTCATAGATGTTACTAGACAGTAGATGAAGATGGAATTACTTTAATAAAAACATATTCTGTTTAGTTCTTTGGCCCATTTTTTGATTGGGTCATTTAAAGAACTAAACGGACATTTCTCCAAAGAAGACATACAGATGGCTAACAAACACATGAAAAGATGCTCAACATCACTCATTATCAGAGAAATGCAAATCAAAACCACAATGAGGTGCCATTACACGCCAGTCAGGATGGCTGCTATCCAAAAGTCTACAAGCAATAAATGCTGGAGAGGGTGTGGAGAAAAGGGAACCCTCTTACACTGTTGGTGGGAATGCAAACTAGTACAGCCGCTATGGAGAACAGTGTGGAAATTTCTTTAAAAACTGGAAATAGACCTGCCATATGACCCAGCAATCCCACTTCTGGGCATACACACTGAGGAAACCAGATCTGAAAGAGACACGTGCACCCCAATGTTCATCGCAGAACTGTTTATAATAGCCAGGACATGGAAGCAACCTAGATGTCCATTGGCAGACAAATGGATAAGAAAGCTGTGGTACATATACACAATGGAATATTACTCAGCCATTAAAAGGAATTCATTTGAATCAGTTCTAATGAGATGGATGAAACTGGAGCCCATTATACAGAGTGAAGTAAGCCAGAAAGATAAAGACCAATACAGTATACTAACACATATATATGGAATTTAGAAAGATGGTAATGATAACCCTATATGCAAAACAGGAGAAGAGACACAGATGTACAGAACAGACTTTTGAACTCTGTGGGAGAAGGTGAGGGTGGGATGTTTCGAGAGAACAGCATCAAAACATGTATATTATCTAGGGTGAAACAGATCACCAGCCCAGGTTGGATGCATGAGACAAGTGCTCGGGCCTGGTGCACTGGGAAGACCCAGAGGGATTGGGTGGAGAGGGAGGCGGGAGGGGGGATCAGGATGGGGAATACATGTAAATCCATGGCTGATTCATGTCAATGTATGGCAAAAACCACTACAATATTGTAAAGTAATTAGCCTCCAACTAATAAAAATAAATGGAAAAAAAAAACACAAAACATATTCTGGTTTCACAAGTTCTCCTCTCTACTTGCCCACACAAAACATCCATTTTTCCTTATGGTGCTCCCACTTACCACTGATAATGAGAATTCAAACTAGGATACAAGCTACAGCTACCAGCTGTAAGCTTTAAGTTTTTCAATGTTCTTTAATTTCTTTTTGAGTCCTTTCAACCTTAGTTCCTTGAAGACACCAAATTTAACCTATTTATAGAAAGAATAATATCTTCTGATAGTGGTTTTCTTTTCTATAATTATTCATTGTTTTCTTCATTATTTTCTTACCAGTCCCAGCTTCCTTTTCATCTTTTATCTATGAGTTTACTGCCTCTCCTCTTCATAAATGCCTTTCTACCTCTTTTTTTAAAGACTTCAGGCTCCAGTTCCAGTCAAAATAAACTAACTTCTACCCTTACAATGACCCTGAATACACCTAAAATTCAGAATACAATTCACAGAATACCTATGTTAAGATTCTGAAAAGTAAATTATAGCAAGTAGACTAGTAAAGGGGTTCCCAGGTGGTGCTAGTGGTAAAGAACCCACCTGCCAATGCAGGTTCGATCCTTGGTCGGGAAGATCACCTGGAGGAGGGCATGGCAACCCACTATAGTATTCTTGTCTGGAGACTCCCTAGACAGAGGAGCTTGGCAATCTACAGTCCATAGGGTCACAAAGAGTGGGACACACTCTTTGTGAAGCGATTCCGCATGCATATGTGGACTAGTAAAAGAAACTAGAACACAAAGTGCCACCAAATCAGAAGTTAGTTTTTTCTTTCTCAAATATCTCCCAGGCTGAACTCAAAGGCAGCAAAAAGCTGGAAATGCATACCAGAGTAAGACAGAAAGAGTCTCAAGAGAAGCCCTATACTTCTTGTCCAAAGACAGGAAAAAATTTTTTTAAAGAATACTAATAATGAAAGAAAGAGTGCGAGAAAAAAAATCTGGATTTTTTGTTTCTCCTTTTCTCTTGTAGCCCAACAATCAGGAAATCTCACGGCAATGCTAACAGCAATAGCCATAGTTTCTGGGCAAGCACAAACCACCACAAAGAGTGGAAACCCTTCTCTTAGCTCAGTTGAATTGCAGTCACAGAGCATTTGAAAAATCCCATTGTTTGTTCCCCTTTATATCTTCTCTCCTCATGGCCTTGGTGGAGAAGGCAATGGCACCCCACTCCAGTACTCTTGCCTGGAAAATCCTATGGACAGAGGAGCCTGATGGGCTGCAGTCCATGGGGTCTCTAAGAGTCGGACAGGACTGAGTGACTTCACTTTCACTTTTCACCTCCATTCATTGGAGAAGGAAATGGCAACCCACTCCAGTGTTCTTGCCTGGAGAATCCCAGGGACAGGGGAGCCTGGTGGGCTGCTGTCTATGGGGTCGCACAGAGTCAGACATGACTAAAGCAACTTAGCAGCAGCAGCAGCATGGCCTTGGATGCAAATATAGCTTCAAGAAGTGTGTGATAAAGCATATAAATTAAAGCCCTGACTTTCCAGGCAAAGGAAAAGAAAAAGGAGTACCTAGGAGCCAAAAAATGAAGGGGATATTTGATGGAGAAAAACCTCAACAGAGTGACTCTGAAAAGTTATAGATGAATTCCTGGTGAAACTATCCTTGGTGAAAGGATATCCTCAAAGAAATATCCTTTAGGATACTGTAATGGCTTCCCTGGTGGCTCAGAGGTTAAAGTGTCTGCCTCCAATGTGGGAGACCCAGTTTTGATCCCTGGGTTCAATCCCTGGGTTCCATCCCAGGGTCGGGAAAATCCCCTGGAGAAGGAAATGGCAACCTACTCCAGTATTCTTGCCTCGAGAATCCCATGGATGGAGGAGCCTGGTAGGCTACAGTCCACGGGGTCACAAAGAGTCGGACACGACTAAGTGACTTCACTTTCACTTTCACTTTCAAGGAAATATACTCAAGGAAACTATCCTTGAGCTATCCTTGGTGAAACTGACCCTAAGGAGCATATCAAAATTGTAAGAACATAACTATGGGATAAAGTACTTCCCAGATTCAAGACTAGCCACTATATAGCAAACATATGAAATATACACAAGTACTACTGAAAGGTTTTGATAAATAAATTGACACTGAACAAACAGTTTATAGAAGGAAGGTATGGACTTGGAGAAGGGGATTACAAAGGATGAGATGGCTGGATGGCATCACCAACTCGATGGACATGAGTTTGAGTAAACTCTGGGAGTTGGTGATGGACAGGGAGACCTGGCCGTGCTGCGATTCATGGGGTCACAAAGAGTCAGACATGACTGAGTGACTGAACTGAACTGAACTGATGGACTTGCAACCTGAATTTAGCTGGGCCAAATGCATGTTAAAATAAGAACAGAAACTAAAACTATATTCTCTGTAGAATTTAAATAAGATCCAGATTCACATAACAAAATTCAAAGTGTATAGAATACAATCCAAAATTACTCAATATACAAAGAATCAGGAAATTTCAATGTATGTCAAAGAAAAAGACAATCAGCTCATACCAACTCCAAGACATATAGATGTTGGAATTTTCAAAGACTTAACACTTTAAAACAGCTTTATATCCATACTTCAATAAATAAGAATGATCAGTCTTGAAATAAAGGGAAAGACAGAATGTATCATCATAGAAATAAAAAATATAAAAAAGAACCAAATTGAAATTTTGGAACTGAAACATAAAATAACTTAAAAAAAAAAAAAAAATCACATGGTTGGCAGACTGAAGATAACAGGGAAAGAATGAGCGGTAAACAAGATAAGGCTGGACATTAGAGTATTAAACTGATACCAAAATTGCAGTCAAGGTGTTTTCTCATCTTAGTAATTGAGTCTTGGATGAAAGTAAAAAGACAATAACTAGCAGAGAACCAAAGCCAAAATTCATCTTGAGGTCTCAAAAAGATATCATATACAAAGGGTAAGCATAATGGAATTTGGTAAGGGTGATAAAATTGTTCTGTAGCTTGATGGTGATACTTACATGACTTCAAGCATTTGTCAAAACTCACAGAACCATACACCAAAAAGAGTGAGTTGTACTGACTGGATATTTTAAAATAAATATTGAGGAAAAAAGATACTTGGAAAATTCCCACTATTTGTAAATTAAACAATAAATTTGATAATAGACCATGGTTAACAAAGAAATAACAAGGGAAATTATAAAATGCTATCAACTGAATGGTAATAAAAATACAAGATATCAAAATCTGTGAGATACAGCTAACATAGAATTTAGAGGAGTATATATGGCTTTAAATGTTATTTAACAAGGAAAGATAAAAAATAAATTATCTAAGAAGCTAGAAAGTGAAGAGCAAAATTGAAACTTAATAAGTAAATGAAAGGAAATAATAAAGGTCCAAGCTAAAATCCATGTAATAGAATATGGAAAATAATAGAGAAAAATCAGTGATATCTAAAGCTGGTTCTTGGAAAAGATTTATAAAATTGATCACTGTCTATTTAGATTGATCAAAATTTACACTTAAAATAGATACCTTTTACATATTGTAAAATATACCTCAATAGCATTTTAAAAGAAAAAACCTGACAAGAAGAATTAAGCAATATATTACTTGTAAATTGCACAGAGGTTCACCCCAGAATTGCTACACTAGAATAAGAAATAATCTTTAATTATGTCATCAGACACCAAACTTTTTTTGATAAAATTTAAAATGATTCTTGATGTTTTTAAATATTTTAAGGGAATAGATGAACATTTTCTTAACATTATTTAAAATATATGGCAAACTAAAATTCAGCCTTAAGATGGAGTTGATGATATTCCAGATTAACACTGGCCTTGCAAAATATTATTCATCTTTCAAGATCCATCTCAGCTATAAGCTCCCAAAAGATATTGGTACATCTCTTGGCATTTCCCCAAGAATTTGCTACTATTTCTATGATAATAATATCATTTTCTATTTTTATTTGTTTATACATTTGTCTGTCTTCTAGATTAGAATATATTTATCTCAAAAACTGAGACTGCATGCTAAGTCACTTCAGTCGTGTTCAACTCTTTGAAAACCTATAGACCATAGCCCACCAGGCTCCTCTGTCCACAGGATTCTCCAGGCAAGAATACTGGAGTGGGTTGCCATTTCTTCCTCCAGGGGATCCCTGGAGGATCCCTGACCCAGGGACTGAACATGCACCTCTCTTGTCTCCTGCATTGGGAGCAAGTTCTTTACCACTAGTGCCACCTAGGAACCCTAAAACTGAGACTATCTTTTCTTAATAATTTTGCCATCTTTAAGGAAGCTTTCTGTTCTTAAAACTGAATGAAGATAGCCTTTTTTCCAATTTGCAAAGGGAAAAGTAATTATTTGCAGAACTAAGTATTTTTCACAATTTTAAATTTTCTCTCAAAAAAAAAAAAAAAATCTTATAAACCTTTGGGCCCTGATACCATATTCCTCTAGTAAGCACTACTACTGCTGCTGCTGCTAAGTCGCTTCCATTGTGTCCGACTCTGTGCGACCCCATAGACAGCAGCCCACCAGGCTCCCCCGTCCCTGGGATTCTCCACGCACTAGTAAGCACTAGCATACAACAAAACCACTGAGTAAGTAAAAAAGAATGTTTTTTAACAACAGTAACATAACTATTACAAAGAGCAGAAGGTCTTCCTTAGATTTTTGTCTTGTCTTTCTTATTTTTATGTGTTTGTAGGTATTTCCTATGGTGTTTTGGAGATAGAATTAGAAAAGCTCTATAATGGTCAGTTTTGTGACTTTATACCCTTTCATATAGTTACTTTTCAGACAGTTTAAAATTACATTATGTTTTCAGATATACAAAAGTACAGTAAAATCGTGGTAATTGTGCCATCTCTCTCCTTTTCATCCACACCAATTGGGGTTCCTTGTGGCTCAGCTGGTAAAGAATATACCTGCAGTGCAGGACCTCGGTTCGATCCCTGGGTTGGGAAGATCCCCTGGAGAAGGGAAAGGGTACTCACTCCAGTATGCTGGCCTAGAGAATTCCATGGACTGTATAGTCCACGGGATCGCAAAGAGTCGTACATGACTGAGTGACTTTCACTTTCTTACTTCTATGTATCAGATTTCATACCACACGAATACGTCACATTAAACTTTCCCATGATCCATAATACCCACAGATAACACTTGATCTACTTAATGATTCATAATTATCAACACACATGGCTGTTATATGTTGCTGATAAAAAAAAATAAATCAGTATGCTTTTCTTTGTATACATTTCTATATATACATACATAAAAGGTATATAGAGAAACATTTCATTATAGGGGCTGGATTACAAAAGTAGGAAGTCAAGACATACCTGGAGTACCAGGCAAATTTGGCCTTGGAATATAAAACAAAGCAGGTCAAAGGCTAACAGAGTTTTGCCAAGAGAACACACTGGTCATAACAAACACCCTCTTCCAACAACACAAGAGAGGACTCTACACATGGACATCACCAGAGAACAATAACAAAATCTTTGCAGCCAAAGATGGAGAAGCACTATGGAGTCAGCAAAAACAAGACCAGGAGCTGACTGAGGCTCAGATTATAAACTCCTTATCACCAAATTCAGATTGAAATTGAAGAAAGTAGGCAAAACCACCATACCATTCAGGTATGACCTAAATCAAATCTCATGATTACACAGTGGAAGTGACAAATACATTCAAGGGATTAGATCTGATAGAGAGAGTGCCTGATGAACTATGGATGGAGGTTTGTGGCACTGTACAGGAGGCAGTGATCAAGACCATCCCCAAGAAAAAGAAATGCAAACAGGCAAAATGGTTGTCTGAGGAGGCCTTACAAACAGCAGTGAAAAGAGAAGTGAAAGGCAAAGGAGAAAAGGAAAGATATACCCATTTGAATGCAGAGTTCCAAAGAATAGCAAGGAGAGATAACAAAGCGTTCCTCAGTGATCAATGCCAAGAAATAGAGGAAAACAACAGAATGGGAAAGACTAGAGATCTCTTCAAGAAAATGAGAGATATGAAGGGAACATTTCATGCAAAGATGGGCACAATAAAGAGCAGAAATGGATGGACCTACAGAAGCTGAAGATATTAAGAAGAGGTGGCAAGAATACCCAGAAGAACTATACAAAAAAGATCTTTATGAACCAGATAACCATGATGGTGTGATCACTTACCTACAGCCAGACATCATAGAATGCGAAGTCAACTGGGCCTAGGAAACATCACTACAAACAACGCTAGTAGAAGTGATAGAATTCCAGTTGAGCTATTTCAAATCCTAAAAGATGGTGCTGTGAAAGTGCTGCACTCTGTATGCCAGTAAATTTGGAGAAGTCAGCAGTGGCCACAGGACTGGAAAAGGTCAGTTTTCATTCCAATCCCTAAGAAAGGCAATGCCAAAGAATGCTCAAACTACCACACAATTGCACTCATCTCTCACACTAGCAAAGTAATGCTCAAAATTCTCCAAGCCAGGCTTCAGCAGTATGTGAACCATGAACTTCCAGATGTCCAAGCTGGATTTAGAAAAGGCAGAGGAGCCAGAGATGAAATTGCCAACATCCACTGGATCATCAATAAAGCAGGAGAGTTCCAGAAAAACATCTACTTCTGCTTTATTGAGTACATCAAAGCCTTTGAGTGTGTGGATCACAACAAACTATGGAAAATTCTGAAAGAGATGGGAATACCAGACAACCTGACCTGCCTCTTGAGAAACCTGTATGTCGGTCAGGAAGCAACAGTTAGAACTGGACATGGAACAACAGACTGGTTCCAAAAGGGAAAGGAGTACATCAAGGTTGCATATTGTCACCCAGATTATTTAATTTATATGCAGAGTACATCATGCAAAATGTTGGGCTGAATGAAGCACAAGCTGGAATCAAGATTGCCGGGAGATATATCAATAACCTCAGATATGCAGATGACACCACCCTTATGGCAGAAAATGAAGAACTAAAGAGACTCTTGATGAAAGTGAAAGAGGAGAGTGGAAAAGTTGGCTTAAAGCTCAACATTCAGAAAACTAAGATCATGTCATCCAGTCCCATCTCTTCATGGCAAATAGATTAGGAAACAGTGAGAGACGTTATTTTCTGGGGCTCCAAAATGACTACAGATGGTGACTGCAGCCAGAAAATAAAAAGACTCTTGCTCCTTGGAAGGAAAACTATGATCAACCTAGACAGCATATTAAAAAGCAGAGACATTACTTTGCCAACAAATGTCTGTCTAGTCAAAGCTATGGCTTTTCCAGTAGTCAAGTATGGATGTGAGAGTTGGACCATAAAGAAAGCTGTGTGCTGATGAATTGATGTTTTTGAACTGTAATGTTGGAGAAGACTCTTGAGAGTCCCTTGAACTGCAAGGAGATCAACCAGTCAATCCTAAAGGAAATCAGTACTGAATATTCATTGGAAGGACTGATGCTGAAGCTGAAACTCCAATACTCTGGCTACCTTTTGCGAAGAACTGACTCATTTAAAAAGACCCTGATGCTGGGAAAGATTGAAGGTAGGAGGAGATGGGGACAACAGAGAATGAGATGGTTGGATGGCATCACTGACTCAATGGACATGAGTTTGAGTAAACTCCAGGAGTTGGTGATGGACAGGGAAGTCTGGCATGCTGCAGTCCATGGGGTCACAAAGAGTTGTACACAACTGAGTAACTGAGCTAAATGAACTGATATATATATATATATATATATATATATATATATATATATATATATATATATGCATGTATACGCATTTCCTTAACACAAGTTTCTCCTCTAATAGCCAAATGTAGCCATCTGTCCAATTAGTTTACTAATATCAATAAGAGGAACAGAAATAGAAAAAATTGTTAATATTCATTTGTTTTTGCTCAAAAAAATAGTACAGTAAAATATATGTTTCAAATCTTGGTATTGTTAAAACAGATGCTTGGCACACTTCACAATTTACATATGGATTCAATGGACATGAGTTTGAGAAAACTCCAGGAGATAGGAAGGACAGGGAAGCCTGGCATGCTGCAGTCCATGGAGTCGCAAAGAGACACAACTGAGCAACTGAACAGCAACAGAAAGAAAAATTAAGGAAGCTATTTCCTACCCCTTGCAGTACCAAGGAATTTGGGATAAGATGGAGGAGGTGGGTAACATTTAGAAACTCCAGGGAAAGTACAGAGGTGGCCAAGAATACCCAGGCAGTTGCAAGGCGAGAGAGTAAACTTCTACAAGTTTGCACACTGACATTTCCAATCAAGCCTTGGCATCAGAGCTAAGGTAATATTGCAAGGCAGGTAGACAGGTAAAAATGAAACAGTCCTTCTGTCTTTCCATGGCCTATGTGTAAGAGAGAAGTCTTTGCCTATATGTGGAAAGAAAGTTTAAAAAAAAATACAAAAAACTCCCTAGACCCAGAGAAAAGAAAGCTATCTCTTGTGGGGATGTCAAGGTCAAAGACTTTCAGGTGAGCCCTGGTCTTCACCTGGAAGATCATGTTTATTCAAACAGCTAAACACGGTGAGCTACAGTGCATCAGGAATCCATCAGAGAGGAGACCAACAGAAAATATCTAAAGAGCAACAGGATGATTAGAGGGCTTCATCTTCTCTGCTGCCAAGTGGATGCCTTCAGCCGTCTTTTCCCTTTATACCCCAGCACTTCCTGGCAATGCAGCAAATCCGAAAAGACCAAGTGTTTTTCCTGAGGCATCTAAGAAGAGTTTGGGTTATATAGAAAGTCATGGACATTGTTGATTACAGTGAGATCATAAAATGAAACTGAATTTCCTTCTGTTACCCAGTAGATTATAGTTCTTAGGAGAACCAGAACAACTGCAGACAACTTCAAAACCTATCCATTTATTTTGTGTGAGAATTATTACAGTGTGAAGAAACTGGGAGCCCCAGTTTGCTCACTGATTGTCTTGCTGGCAAGTCTTGACTTTTACATGCTTCCACATCTGTCATAATATTACCCAGAGTAAATTTTAATGCTTGACTAGCAGAAATACATATGTCCTACCAATATCCTTGTGGAGCTTTAGTCTACTAGTGGTCCCCAACAAGGGCTAGTACTAGCTTCCTATAAGGTTTTGGAAATGTGAGAAAACGTTTTTGCTTTTCACAATGGCTAGGAAGTGCTACAACATTTAGTGAGTGCGAGCCAGGGTTGCTAAATGTCAAAAATTGAGAAGCAACATTCTGCACTTAAATAAAGCATTGTCTCACCCAAATTGCCAATAGAGCTTCCACTGAGAAATGGAGGCCCTGTAGTAAGAGATGTAGGACAGGCACATTACAGAAAACAGAACAAGAGAGAGAAATAAATTACAGAAAACTCCTTTCCTCAATAATGTACCCTACTGCTGACTTTTGATCTATAAGCAAATGGTTCTCTTAAAAGCACTTGAAGACTCTAAGGAGTGCTGTGGGGTGTGGTGGTGGTAGTGGCCACAGGGGAGAGAAATAGAGGTGAGCAGATGATGGAGATGGTGCAGGAGGCAGGTTAACTTCTTACCCTGTAAAATAAAACCTCTGGATAAAGATGGTAGCCTTCAGACTTTAGTGGAAACCAGACCGAATCTTAATAATAGGCTCATATTTCTACAAGGCAACAGAATGGTAAAAGTCATTAAGGGTATTTAAAGCTCACCCAGAAATTTCCATACTTTGACCCAAAATGTATGTAGAAAGACTGTCGAGATCTTTTTATATTTCCTTTATTAAACCACATGTTTAAAATACATGAAGTAACTCTTCAAAATGTGAGACTGACATTTGCTTCAGAAGCTTCAATGTGACTGACTTTGCTCCCTCAACTTCATATGTTCGACTACCAACAATATCAGGGGATGTGAAAAATGACTCAGTTTTATATAACACATTTTGGAGATATGGAATATTCTCTATTATGTCCAACAAATATACACATTTTACTCTCTAATAAATATGAACCCATAAGGAAATTAAAAAGGAGTTTAACCTTACTTTCTCTACCAGCCTTCCAATTAATTTTAGTACATTATAAATAGAACAAACACTAAACTTATGGAGAAACTAAAAGAAATTTCATCCTCTGAACTAGGATAAAACAGCCATATGCCTTTAGGTTCTTGTTTTCCTTATGGCTTCTCTAATTAGTCTGTAAAATCCTTCACTGACCTTGAACTACATTTTTTCTTTTCTACAAGGTGTTTGGTTCATATGAAAAACAACTGTATCCACTACAAAAAATAAACACTAACTCATGTAATGAAAACTTTAAAGAAACAGAGATGAAAGGAAATAAAAAGGTACATAAAAAGACATTGAATATATTTTGATCCCTGTTTTACATTTCCTCCTGTTTTCTGTGGGGTTTATGCAGGATCTCAGAGAGCATTAATCAGTACTTGCATTCTCCCTGCATAGAAAGTTAGGAAATAGAAGGCAAGACCAACTAGCTTGGAAGTCAGCTTAGTAACACACGTGGTTCTAACCAATTCAAATTTTGTCACACAACTTGCTGTTTTAAACTCATTTGAGCAGAAAAGTAATCTCCAGAATTATATTAACAAAACTGACTAAAAGAAGAAGCAACTTAGTGTGGAGGTATTTGCCTTGTTTTGGTCACTTAAAGGGCTTCCCTGGTAGCTTAGTCAGTAAAGAGTATGCCTGAAATGTGGAAGAGCCGGGTTCCACCCCTGGGACAGGAAGGTCCCCTGGAGAAGGAAATGGCAACCCACTCCAGTATTTTTGCCTGGAGAATTCCATTGACAGAGGAGACTGGTGGGCTACAGTCCATGGGGTCACAAAGAGTCAGACACGAATGACTGAGTGACTAACACTTGGTCTCTTAATATTAAAACATCTACAAAGAATCTCTCTCTCTCTTTCTTTCTCCCTTTTTCTCCCTCTCTTTCTCTCTCTCTCTCTCTCTCACACACACACACACACACACACACACACAACACAAAGCACTTTGTCCTTTACACTTAGATGATATAAGTAAGATCCTTTGGTTGTTCCATCTACAAAGATTAAAAAAAAAAAAACAACTATGGCCAGTCCCTATTTAGTGTCCACATTATATAACTACTCTAAAAACATAAAAGGTAGGCTTTCATCCAGAAAAGCAAAATCAATCAAATTTATCAACTTTTGCTTCTTAACATAATTTCATCTTTGAGAAAAGAACATGTTAAAATAAAACTTATCTCCTAAGAAAGAGGGTTGATATATGAGAAATTTGATCCACAGTGTTTCCTACTGGAAATTTAAGGCTTTGAAAATTCAAAAATGTTTATGAAGCCAAAACATGTATTAATATATTATCATTAGTATTTATCAAATGAACTAAGAAGTAATTTTAATGATTAGAGACTAAAGAAATGTTATTTTTATTTCTGTGACTCTGTTTCAGCAACTTAGTCTGTGCATTAAACTAATGAGGGGAAATTTTTTATTCCCTCCTAAATAACTGTTCACAGTTGAGCCATAGATAGGAAATGGGTGAATTCTCTTTAATCTAGGAAAAATGCCATTTGCCACTGTCTGCATAATTTAGGTGGAGGAATTTATATATATATCATTTATATACATCATTGCAATGGGCAATACACCCCATTGCCTGGGATTCAGTCAAATGCTCACACCTAGCTATAACAAAAGCTAGAAAGAATACAAAAGCTAGAAAGAATAGTGTTGAGCAAAGCACCCATGTGGCCAGGTAAAATTAGATGGTCAGTTATTGAAAGGAAGAAAGCAAGTCTGGATACTAGAACCAGACATCCTGGAATGGAGGGAGTAATAACAACCTCTAACAGGACAAGGACTGCTTCTGTGATTGCCTCCAGAAACTTGGAGTCTAGGGTAAGAGAGAGAGACTTGCTTTCTACTGCATCTATTTGTATTTTCATATTGCATCTATATTATTTACCATAGTTTCAGTTTTATTTCATGTGCACTTTTATTTCATTATTTCACTTTAAAAAATTTGGTCTTAAAAATAATTTAAAAGAGGCTTTTAAAGAGTTAAAGTAAATAGAAACATGTACTGGCTTTTTCCAAAGACTTTTACATTCTTAATACCAGTTGAACCATGATCTTTGATGCTAAAATATACAAATGTACAGGTATGTATGTGCTTTAAGACTATTCATGCATTTTTAAGCTTTTTTAGTAAAACAGTTTAGAGCACAGTCTGGAGCCAAGCTGCCAGGTTCAAAAACCTGGTGGTATGGCTATACCACCCATTAGCTCTGTGACCTAAGGCAAGTTACTTAAACATTCAGTCAGTCTAGCTTCCTCATCTGTGAAAAGGGTTAATAATATTCATTATTATTATTATTGATAATCATCATTTATTGAGATATTGCAGCAAGCATAGATAATTGTCTGCCCAGTTACTGCTTTCTCCTTCCTATTTACTCATAACCTCAAGTTTATCCTATATGGCAAAGTTATGCAATTGAAAATATTAACCTTTTTGCTACTCTTGGTTTTAAGCTGTTCTGGCCAATAACACAAAGGTCGAAGTCACTAGATAGGCCAGTTGTTGCATTATTGTTATTTATCTTGAAGCTAAAATATAATATTTCTTAAAATTCTATAAGTATTGGAAACCACCTACCAAACATAACAGAAATTTATAGTGCTAGAATAAGTTCTCTGGCTCGTCTATATTTGTTGTACTGATATTTCAAATTCAGATTGTGGCTTGTAAACATGAAACACTTTTCATAAGATCTGGTGATTGTGTCTATATTCAGTTCAATCACTCAGTCATGTCTGACTCTTTGCAACCCTATGGTCTGCAGCACACCAGGCGTCCCTGTTCATCACCAACTTCTGGAGCTTACACAAACTTATGTCCATCGAGTCAGTGATGCCATCCAACCATGTCATTCTCTATCGTCCCATTCTCCTCCTGCCTTCAATCTTTCCCAGCATCAGGATCTTTTCTAGTGAGTCAGTTCTTTGCATCAAGTGGCCAAAGTACTGGAGTTTCAGCTTTAGCATCAGTCCTTCCAATGAACACCCAGAACTGATTTCCTTTAGGATGGACTGGTTTGATCCCCTTGCAGTCCAAGGGACTCTCAAGAGTCTTCTCCAACACCATAGTTCAAAATCATCAATTCTTCAATGCTCAGCTTTCTTTATAGTCCAACTCTCACATCCATACTTGACTACTGGAAAAATCATAGCCTTGACTAGAAGGACTATTGTTGGCAAAGTAATGTCTCTGTTTTTTAATATGCTCTCTAGGTTTGTCATAGCTTTTCTCCAAAGGAACACACGTCTTTTAATTTCATGGTTGCAATTACTGTCTGCAGTCATTTTGGAGCCCAAAAAGTAGTCTCTAACTGCTTAAATTGTTTCCCCATCTGTCTGCCATGAAGTGATGGTACTGGATGCCATGATCTCAGTTTTCTGAATGCTGAGTTTTGAGCCAATTTTTTCAGTCTCCTCTCTCACTTTCATCAAGAGTCTCTTTAGTTCCTCTCCACTTTCTGCCATAAGGGTGGTGAATTCTGCATATCTGAAGTTAATGATATTTCTCCCAGCAATCTTGATTACAGCTTGTGCTTCAACCAGCCCAGCATTTCACATGATGTATTCTGCATATAAGTTAAATAAGCACGATGACAATATACAGCCTTGATGACTCCTTTCCCAGTTTGGAACCAGTCTGTGTTCCATGTCCAGTTCTAACTGTTGCTTCTTGCCCTGCATACATATTTCTCAGGAGGCAGGTAAGGTGGTTTGATATTCCCATCTTTTTCAGAATTTTCCATATTTTGTTGTGATCCACACACTCAAAGGCTTCGGTGTACTCAATAAAGCAGAAGTAGATGCTTTTCTCGAACATTCTTGCTTTTTCAATGATCCAGCCGATGGAAATTTGATCTCTGGTTCCTCTGCCTTTTCTATATCCAGGTGGAACATCTGGAAGTTCACAGTTCACGTAATGTTGAAGCCTGGCTTGGAGAATTTTGAGCATTACTTTGCTTGTGTGAGAGATGAGTGCAATTGTGCAGTAGTATGAACATTCTTTGGGATTACCTTTCTTAGGTAATCCTAAGTTGGTTTTAGAAAAGGCAGAGGAAACTGTTTCTGCTTTATTGACTACATCAAAGCCTTCAACTGTGTGGATCACAATAAACTGTGGAAAATTCTGAAAGAGGTGGGAATACCAGACCACCTGACCTGCCTCTTGAGAAACCTGTATGCAGGTCAGGAAGCAAGAGTTAGAACTGGACATGGAACAACAGACTGGTTCCAAACAGGAAAAGGAGCACATCAAGGCTGGATATTGTCACCCTGCTTATTTAACTTATATGCAGAGTACATCATGAGAAACGCTGGGCTGGAAGAAGCACAAGCTGGAATCAAAATTTCTGGGAGAAATATCAATAACCTCAGATATGCAGATGACACCACTCCTATGGCAGAAAGTGAAGAGGAACTAAAAAGCCTCTTGATGAAAGTGAAAGAGGAGAGTGAAAAAGTTGGCTTAAAGCTTAACAATCAGAAAACTAAGATCATGGCATCAGGTCCCATCATTTCATGAGAAATAGATGGGCAGACAGTGGAAGCAGTGCCAGATTTTATTTTGGGGGGCTCCAAAATCACTGCAGATGGTGATTGCAGCCATGAAATTAAAAGACACTTACTCCTTGCAAGGAAAGTTATGACCAACCTAGATAGCATATTAACTGAACTGAACTGAACTGATAGTGCTTCTCCTTCTTTGGTGCAAAGAACATAATCAATCTGATTTTGTTATTGATCATCTGGTGATGTCCATGTGTAGAGTCTTCTCTTGTGTTGTTGGAAGATGGTGTTCACTATGACCAGTGTGTTCTTTTGGCAAAACTCTGTTAGCCTTTGACCTGCTTTGTTTTGTACTCCAAGGCCAAATTTGCCTGTTACTCCAGGTATCTCTTGATTTCCTACTTTTGCATTCCAGATGCCTATAATGAAAAGGACATCTTTTTTGGGTGTTAGCTCTAGAAGGTCTTGTATGTCTTCATAGAACCGTTCAACTTCAGCTTCTTCAGCATTACTGTTTGGGGCATAGACTTGGATTATTCTAATATTGAATGGTTTGCCTTGGAAATGAACAGAGATCACTCTGTCATTTTTGAGTTTGCACCCAAGAACTGCATTTCAAACTCTTTTATTGACTACGAGGGCTCAGTTCAGTTCAGTTCAGTCACTCAGTCATCTCTGACTCTTTGCGACCCCATGGACTGCAGCACGCCAGGCTTCCCTGTCCAACACCAACTCCCAGAATTTATTCAAACTCATGGCCATTGAGTCGGTCCAACCATCACATCCTCTGTCGTCCCATTCTCCTCCTGCCTTCAATCTTTCCCAGCTTCAGGGTCTTTTCAAATGAGTCAGTTCTTTGCATCAGGTGGGCAAAGTATTGGAGTTCCAGTTTCAACATCACTCCTCCCAATGAATATTCAGGACTGATTTCCTTTAGGATGAACTGCTTTGATCCCCTTTCAGTCCCCTTAGACTCTCAAGAATCTTCCCCAACACCACAGTTCAAAATCATCAATTCTTCAATGCTCAGCTTTCTTTATAGTCCAACTCTCACATCCATACTTGACTACTGGAAAAACCATAGCCTTGACCTGACAGACCTTTGTTGGCAAAGTAATGTCTCTGCTTTTTAATATACTGTCTAGGTTGGTCATAATTTTCCTTCCAAGGAGTAAGAGTCTTTTAATTTCATGGCTGCAGTCACCATCTGCAGTAATTTTGGAGCCCAAGAAAATAAAGTCCGCCACTGTTTCCACTGTTTCCCCATCTATTTGCCATGAAGTGTTGGGACCGTATGCCATGATCTTAGTTTTCTGAATGTTGAGCTTTAAGCCAACTTTTTCACTCTCCTCTTTCACTTTCATCAAGAGGCTTTTTAGTTCTCCTTTGCTTTCTGCCATAAGATCTACTATGACTGTGAGGGCTAATGCATTTCTTATAAGGGATTCTTGCCCATGATAATAGACATAATGGTCATCTGAGTTACCTTTGCTCATGCCAGTCCCTTTTAGTTCACTGATTCCTAATATGCTGATGTTCACTCTTGCCACCTCTGTTTGATCACTTCCAATTTACCTTGATTAACGGACCTAACATTCCAGGTTCCTAGGCAATATTGCTCATTACTGCATTGGACTTTACTTCCACCACCAGTCATATCCACAGCTGGGTGATGTTTTTGCTTTGACTCCATCTCTTCATTCTTTCTGGAGTTACTTCTCCACTCTTCTCCGGTAGCATATTGGACACCTACCAACCTGGGGAGTTCATCTTTCAGTGTCATATCTCTTTGCCTTTTCATACGTTCATAGGGTTCTCAATGCAAGAATATTGAAGTGGTTTGCTATTCCCTTCTCCAGCGGACCACATGTTGTCAGAACTCTCCACCATGACCCGTCTGTTTTGTGGCCCTACATGGCATGACTCCTGGTTTCATTGAGTTAGACATGGCTGTGGTCCATGTGATCACTTTGATTAGTTTTCTGTGATTGTGGTTTTTATTCTGTCTGCCCTCTGATGGATAATTTCAGTTCAGTTCAGTTGCTCAGTCATGTCCGACTCTTGGCGACCCCATGGACTGCAGCATGCCAGTCTTCCCTATCCATCACCAACACCCAGAGCTTACTCAAACTCATGTCCATCGAATCGATGATGCCATCCTACTATCTCATCCTCTGTCATCCCGCTCTTGTCCTGCTTTCAATCTTTCCCAGCATCAGGGTCTTTTCCAATAAGTCAGTTCTAAAGAAAAGAGGCTTATGGAAGTTTCCTGATGGGAGAGACTGACTGTGGGGGAAACTAGGTCTTGTTCTGATAGGTGGGTCATTCTCAGTAAATCTTTAATCCAATTTTCTGTTAATGGACGGGGATGTTCCCTCCCTGTTCTTCGATCTGAGACCAAACTATGGTGGAGGTAATGAAGATAATGGCAACCTCCTTCAGAAGGTCCCATCCATGCACTGATGCACTGGGTGCCCCTGACCCTGCAGCAGGCCACCGCCAACCCATGTCTCTGCCAAAGACTCCTGGACACTCACAGGCAAGTCTGGGTCAGTCTCTTGTGGGGTCACTGCTCCTTTCCCCTGGGTCTTGATGTGCACAACGCTTTGTTTGCACCCTCCCAGAGTCTGTTCCCCCAGTCCTGTGTAAGTTCTGGTGGCTCTATGGTGTGGTTAATGGCGATCTTCTCTAAGAGGGCTTATGCCACACCCAGTTCTGCTGCACCCAGAGCCCCTGTCCCTGTGGCAGGCCACTGCTGACCTATTCCTCCACAGGAGACACTCAGAGGCAGGTCTGGCTCAGTCTCTATGGGGTCTCCTGGTGCACACAAAGTTTTTTTTGAGCCCTCCAAGTGTCTCTGTTGGGTATTGGGTTTTATTTTAAACACGATTTCACCCCTCCTACCATCATGCTGGGCTTCTCTTTTATCCATGGACATGGGGTATCTTTTTTTGGTGGGATCCAACATTGGCCTGTGGATGGTTGTTCAGCAGCGAGTTGTAATTTTGGAGTTCTTGAAGGAGAAGATGAGTGCACATCCTTCTACTCTGTCATCTTGTGTCTATATTACTCCTAAAATAATCAAGTGTTCTTTCATTTAATATGTCAATACTATATATGTGATTCAGGTTTTCATTTACCCTAAAAGTTTATTGTTTACTCTTTGAAAGCAAAACATCCTTGGTTTCCAAAAGCAACAATATCACATTTTCAATATCTACTAATAAATTATAGGACTAGCATCATGTTTATTTATTATCATGTTTATTATCATATTTCTTCTGGTAAATATAAAACTTGTTTTTAATATTGTTTTTATATTTTCTTTCCCTAGTATATCAGTTTTATTTTTCCCAGACTGAATAAATTCAGCTTTTCCTAAAAGGTAATTTTACTTCAAATATAAAGGATATTATAATTTAGAAGCTCAAAAGAAAGAAAAGAAGAGACAAAGTCTCTCTAAAAAGGGGTAATCCTTAGTAAATTTGGATTTTATGAAAGATGTTTTGTTTTAAGCTCTCATGTTTACTCTTTGTTCTAGAAATTAGGGATAAAGTAACAAGCAAAATATGTGTAGGTTTTCCCCACTACCTGAAAGTAAAGAAATACTTTAGAAGCTGAAATGGTGTAAATCGAGGAGGCAATTACTACAGGGCATATCTTGCTAATAAATGCACAAAACAAATGAAGATAAAGCACAGACTTGGTTCAAAGTTTCTGTGACTTGGTGCTGAGTGTTGTTCCCTGGGAAGGAGCTTGGCAGTGTCACTCTCACTGCTGAGGGTGAGCACTGCCTCTATAACAGATAGGCTTCCTGCTAAACAGACACTAAACACTTTCAATTTTCCCCTTTTTCCTAAAAGTGAAAATCCTCTTTGAATTTCTTTCCATTATCAAAAACAAGTACTAATATAGGTCTTTTGTAAAAAGCAAAGCAGTATAAAGTGAACTTCTGAAAAGTCAAGCCACCTGTAGTTCCTACCCTCATAAAGTTTATATCTGAGTGTAAGATAAAGCATTAAATACTTTAATTATATAATAATTTAATTATCATTGTAGTACAAACTAAGCAGAGAAAGCATACAATATCAAAGGAGACCAATGAAAGCAGCCAGAACCTAGGAACCAGAGAAAGATTTGATAAGTAAATGATACTTAAATTGAGACCTCAAGGATCAACTGAAGGACAATGGAGGGAGAGGGAGGAGTGGGGCAAATGTTCCAAAACAGGTCTTATGCTTGAGAGCAATGACACTGGGTAGAGAACAGTGCACCTGAGGAACTGAAGAGCCAGATTTCAGCAGCAAAGACGCAAGTTGTGTGGGATAATTTTTATTTGGAATTTATTTTAGAATTTATACTAATTAGCACTTCACCTACTGTAATAGCTAATATTATGTGTCAATTTGGGCTGGGCTAACAGATGCCCAGATAGCTGGTAAAACATTATTTCTAGGTATGTCTGTGAGGATGTCTCTAAGAGAGATTAGCACTGAATCAGCAGATTGAGTCAAAATCTTTACCAACACAGATACTCATCATTCAATTCAATGGGAGCTTAAACATAACAAAAGGTTGAGGTTAACACTGGACATGGAACAATGGACTGGTTCCAAATCGGGAAAGGAGCACATCATGGCTGTATATTGTCGCCCTGCTTATTTAACACATATGCAAAGTACATCATGTGAAATGCCAGGCTGGATGAAGCACAAGCTGGAATCAAGATTGCCAGGAGAAATATCAATAACCTCAGATATGCAGATGACACCACCCTTATGGAAGAAAGCAAAGAGGAACTTAAGAGCCTCCTGATAAAGGTGAAAGAGGAGAGTGAAGAAGTTGGCTTAAAGCTCAACATTAAAAAAACGAAGATCATGGCATCTGACCCCATCATTTCATGACAAATACATGGGGAATCAATGGAAACAGTGACAGATTTATTTTCTTGGGCTCCAAAATGACTGCAGATGGTGACTGCAGCCATGAAATTAAAATACACTTGTTCCTTGGAAGAAAAGCTATGACAAACTTAGACAGCATATTAAAAAGCTGAGACATTACTTTGCCAACAAAGGTCCATCTAGTCAAAGCTATGATTTTTCCAGTAGTCATGTATAGATGTAAGAGTTGGACCAGAAAGAAAGCTGAGTGCCAAAGAATTGATGCTTTTGAACTGTGGTGTTGGAGAAGACTCTTGAGAGTCCCTGGGACTGCAAGGAGATCCAACCAATCAATCCTAAAGGAAATCAATCCTGAATGTTCATTGAAAGGACTGATGCTGAAGCTGAAGTTCCAATACTTTGTCTATATGATGTGGAGAACCGACTCATTAGAAAAGAGTCTGATGCTGGGCAAGATTGAAAGCAGAAGAAGAGGATGACAGAGGATGAAATGGCTGGATGACATCATTGACTTAATAGACATGAGTTTGAGTTAGCTCCGGGAAATGGTGAAGGACAGGGAAGCCTGGCATGCTGCAGTCCATGGGGTCACAAAGAGTTGGACATGACTGAGCAACTAAGTGCAAGCACAGCACATGCCCATTGGTGTTTATGGTTTAGAGCCTCAGACTCAAACTTGTTATCATGTCTTAAGGACTTTTATCCATCCAGACTTTTAAGTCTTTGGTCCAAACCACACCACAGGTTTTTCTGCCTTTCCAGGTCACAGAAGGCAGATCCTGGAACGTATTGGCCCCCATAGTCACATGAGAGCCAATTACTATCATAAAACGCCTCATATCCATATCTATGTTTATGCTATTGGTCTCTTTTACACCTATATTATAGACTATCACTTACCATGACTGTCATATCAGTCAGAATAGGATAGTTTATGTTGACTCAAAAACAAACTCCCAAATCTCAGTGGATGAAAGCTATAGACTTTCATTTCTTATCCTCACTAAATCTACCAAAATTAAAGTGGAGACCTTGCTCACTTTGTGATCAAGACTGATAAAGCTCTAACTGTAGGGTTTTGTGGCAGACAGCAAAGAAAGCTTAGAAGGGAATCAAACTGATGGTAAAATGCTTGACTGCAAAATAGCAAAATCACTACACATTAATTGGCCAGGACTGGACACATATGTGTGTGTGCTCAGTCATGCCCGACTCTGCAATCCAAAGGACTGTAGCCTGCAAGGCTCCTCTGTCCATGGAATTTTCCAAGCAAGAATAATGGAGTGGGTTCCTAATCCAGGGTATCTTTTCCATCTGGGGATCAAACCCATGTCTCTTGAGTCTCCTGTGTTAGAAGGTTGATTCTTTACCACCGTACCACCTGGGAAGTCCCACTGGACATTTAGTCCTATCCAATAATAGGATGCAAAGAAGTTCAATCCTGCCATGAAATCAGCTTAAAAAACTTGATTAACAGTTAGTAATGATGACCATACCACTGTTTTTCTTTCTTTTTTTTTTTAATGGCTGTATCAGTGATTTTTAAGTAGAGGGTTAGATATATATATATATATATATATATATATATAAATGCTTGGGGCAAAAAAGACTGAAATTAAGTAAAATAAAGAGAAATATTAACAAGATACTTTACGGTGAAATTATGCATAGTTAACAGGTTATTTTATATACTTCTCTGTATCTTCTAAATTTTCTCCATTAAATATTTTATGAGCTAGGATTCTTAGTAAGAAATATAAAAAACCCTCAAAATAAGACTGATTGAAACAATAAGGAAGTTGTTCAAAAACTGGAGGCAGTCATCAAGGGATGTTAGAATTCCAAAATTCAAGGCATCTAGAATTTATCCCAATTTGTTGTTCAGATGCATGGCTGTGCATGCATGGTTCGGATGTATGGCTGTGCATGGCTCCCTTCCCCTAATGTCACCTCACAGATCAAGATATTTGTCAGTCATTATCCATTTTGAAGCAGAAAAGAAGAAGGGGAGCAGATCCTCCATTTAAGGATATTCCTCATAGATTAAGTGTGATACATCTGCTAAAATGACCCTTAATGACCTTAATTGGGAAGTTCAAAAATAAAGCATTTACTCTCGATAAACATATACCAACCAATATCAGATCTCTTATCTCTAACATCAATCTCTTTTTCTAGTCTTTCTCCCACACTGAGTTTGGGATATCTTTCTCAAATGGCTTATTTTCAGTGGGTTCAGAAAATAGTCCAAAATCATTATCTTCCTATACATTCTTATTATTCTCCTTGTCTTATCTAGTGATGTGACTATATATATATATATTAAAACTGTAATTCAGGGAAAATAGAATGTCCTTTATTTTCAATAAAAGCATTAATCTGCTTTGGCATTACCTTGCACTAATACTAAAAATAAATATTTTAAGATTTAATAAATTAGTGTAACCCAGTTTAAATCAGTCTTTTTCAGAGAAATAGTAAGATAATTTACAATCCATAGTCCAAAATGGACTTGGATGAAGAGAGAATATATACCACCATGGAGAGGTATAGGAGTGTTGGATCCTAAAACTGACTTCTTTTGCTGTCTATTTCACCTAGAATTTGGGCATTGATTTCTGTCCCTCTAATATCCACTGGAGTGTCTACAGCTGGTATAAATCATCAGTCTTGATCTTGGCATTGGCAACACCAGATAATCACTCCCAAGGCACACAGCCACCTTCTCTGTTGGCTAGGTCTTCACCTTACATCTAGTTGGCACTATAGATCCCCTGAAGCCAGGCAGTTATTTCAATTTAATCCGTGTAATCCTATATCCTCTTTGAAAATGGCTTATATTATAATTCTACTTTCAGACCCTCTAGAATTTTAAATTTATAAAGAGAAGCTTTGGAATGTACAAATCCCTTTCTCATTCATCAAACCTTAGTTTAGAAGGCCATAGTGTCACTTGGAACTCAAGAAAATTGGCTTTAAATCTCAGAGCTAAATAATGATTTATTTACTTTGGGCATTGTGTTCTTAATATATTGCATGGAGAAAGTACAAGATGCAATTATTTAAGGAGAAATAAATATAAATCATTTTAATAATTTAGAAATATTGCCCCACTATATTCATCTCATGCCATAGCTCCTACATTTAATAAATACATCTAGTATTTTTGATCATTTATTCTGTGCACTGCTTTTTAAGTTCTTCATAAGTAACAATTTAATCTCCCAACAATCTTACAATTATTATCACTCCTATTTTGCAGATGAGGAGACTGAAGCACAGATAAATTAGCTGCCCAAGTTTGCACAGGCAATGTTCAGAGCCAATCTGGCTCCGGAGTATGTAATACCACACTGTTTTCCACTAAAATATATTCCATAAAGATAAATACTATCTAAAGACTGATGTGTTCTAAATTTAATTATATAGCCTTAAAATTTCCCCCAAACTTCAGACTGAAATATTAAGTAGCTCCTTAATTTTTACTTGGATCTAATAGTCATCTCAAAAAACAGCATATCTTAAATCAAACACAGTTTCCCCTTGGTATCTGCCTGTGGTTCCAGGATCCCTGCAGATACCAAAATTTGCAGATGTTCAAGTCTTTTATATAAAATGATATAGTATTTGCATATAACATACATATCTTCCCCAAAACTTTAGATTATCTCTAGATTACTTATAATACCTAATACAATGTAAATGCTTTGTAAGTAGTTGCATGCACATAGCAAAATCAAGCTTTGCTTTTTGGAACTTCCTGGAATTTTTTTTCCCAAATATTCTTTGATCTGAGCTTGGTTGAATCCACAGGTGTGGAATCTGCAGATATGGAGACTATACCTAGTTTCTATGTGTCACCCTCTCCTGCTCACACCTGTTGCTCCTACTATCATTATCATCTTAGTAAACAGCTTCACCATTTTTCCAATTGCTCACAACAAAACAATGGGACCTCTCTTTTTCTCACACTCCATGTCTAATCTACCAGGAAATCCTCTTGGGTCTAACTTCAAAATATATCCAGAGTCCAACCACTTCTCAATACCTCCACTGCTACCACCTGACCTAACACACCATCATCACTTTCCTGGGTTGCTGAATAAACCTCACATCTCAACTCTGTTTCCACTCTGCACCTATAGTCTATTCTCATCATAGCAGCCAGAACAACCATTTAAACACATAATTCAGATCAACTCTCTTTTGCTTAAAACCTTCTGATAGACTTGCATATCACTGAGAATAAAAGCAAAAATCCTTACAATTGATTGCAGCCAGGCCCCATTGCTCTTAATCTCACCTAATTTTCTGCTATTCTCCTCTTCATTCACTCAGCACCTCATTCATCACCCCTTTCCTCATTCAGCTCTAGATCCCTTGGCTTCCTTGCTCAACTGCACTGAGTATGTTTCTATTTCAGAGTTACTTTACTTGTTCTTCCCTGGGTCTAAGAAGCTCTTCCCAAATATCTGCTATCTTCCTTTTATCTTTCAGATATCTATCTTGGATAATGTCACTTTATCCAAGGTCTTCCTGATCACTTTATGACACAGCAACTCATCCCACCTCTTTCATGCATCAGTGCTTTCTATCCCCTTTTCTCCACTTTGTTTTTTGTCAGTCTACTTATTACCATCTAATATATCATATCTGTTCATTGTGGTCCTCTTTACTCTAGAATGTAAGCAGGAAATATATCTGTCTTGAACACAGCCATAGCTAAAAGCCTAAAATTGACCCTGCACATGACAGGTATTCAAAACATATTTGTTAAATAAGTTAATGATGGACACAGTCACAGAGACTACTTAGAATTTCACATATGTGTTTTATATTCCTTTGTCTTTATGTATTCTACTCCATCTGCCAGTACCCTTTTGCACTTCTTTCACCTAGGTAACTCCTGCTGATACTTCAAAACTCACTTTCAGAATTGCCTTCTCCAAGAAATTTTGCCCATACCTAGAGAATATATATATTTATATTCATTTGACCACAATATTTATCATCTGCCACTGTCCTTGTTGATTCACTTGAGTGAGAGTCTTTCAGTAGACTACAATTTCCTTAAAGGCAGGGATCCTCATTTATACAGTTTTGTTAACTCCTATAATTAACATAGTTCAAGAGACTTAATAGGTGCTCAATTCATATTGCTTGAAAAAATGTATAATTCCAAGAGTTAGAGCCAGAATGTAATCCTCTCAGTGGCTTTTGAGATAAGTACAATTAAGGTATTCTGAGAATGAAAGTATCATTTATGGAAATCTACAACCAAAGAACTCAGCTAGAGAAGCAACCAAACCACAGAACATCTGTGACTTTGAAAATTCCCTGACCCACTCAAATTCTGGATTCATTCTATACCTTTGACAGTCTGCTCCAAGTTTAATCCTATTTTTTTTTTTGTCTTTTAGATTTGGTTTGGTTGGTTTGGTTTATTCAAACAACAATGCATTTGCATTCTGAGAGTTATTTTTTAGGGATAATTCATTTGAAGTCTTCCCTTTTGACTTATGCAAAAAACTGCAGAAATCTCCAAGTTTCTACCGACAGTTCCACCAACTTAATACCAACCTTAGTGTGTGAGGGATAACATTAGATATAATGATATAACAATATCCACAGATTTAAAATTCTGTGGGCTTTCCCAAAGTCACTTGTATACTTGTATAGGAAAGCGTCTCAAAGACCTAGTTGTTTTCTTATTGGATAGTCAAGAATAATACAAACCCACTGGAAACCTAAGGCTGTTTGACTGTTTAATTATACAGTGCTTATCTTTGGTTGCATTATGGGACAAAACACAAGGGTAGCATGTACTAGGAACTCAAAAACTCTTTCTGCTGCATTATCTATACTTATAGCTTCCTAGTTGGCCAAAAGAACTTGATATCATTTATCAAGAGACCTCTTTTACCACAGGAGAATTTCAAAGAGAAATAAAAAGTCATGTCACTATTTTCTTAACCAAAATACTAATAATGTAACATGTGTGTAATATGTAAGAATTAATATTCTGAGGAATATCAGCCATACAAAGATCCAGATTCCAAACTTATTATACCAAATATTATCTATGTGATTGCTACCATTTGCCTTTTATAATTTCTTCATCTCTAAAATTTAAAAGTTGCAATAAATGACCTCTAAGACTTCCCACTATCAAAGATCTGCAATGCAATGACAAGTAATAGCCATAACCAATTACCATGGATTATAAATTGGAAATACATAGTATCATTGTGCTATACTTTATCAGCTAAAATTAGTTTGGCATCTTTGTGGCTCCAATTTTTGTCTCTCTTTTTTGTTAACTGGAAAAATATGACCATCCAGTAAGTATTTTTCATCAAATTCTTTTGATTATGAATTTATTTGTATCAATTAATTGGAAGTATCAAGGGTTCAGTGGAATATTTTATATCTGGCAACATAATGACAAATAGTCAATTAACTATATGCGATGTTAAGATTATATATACATGTCAAACACATATTTTAAGAATTCAAGCAATATCAAATGATACCCAGAAACTGCAAATAAACAAACAAAAGAGCAGAAAATCACCTTTATAAAGTCGAAATCCTTTTGGAGAATGACAGTCTAAAAAAGATTAGGCCAGAATAACAAATAAAGTACTTCTTTGGAAGAACTAGCATATTTATTTAAACAGAGACAATTTGACAGATTCTACAGGTTAGTCATGATAGAAATAATTCTCATGATTTAGCTGACAAGTCCTGTAATATTTTCATTGTAAATAAAGTGGAATGGAGAGATATATTACACTGCCTAGCATGCTCTCAGTCTGATTTTATTCTATAGCTTCAGTTTCCTCTCTAGTTTTTTTCCCTTCTCATTTGATTTTGTTCCCATTGGAAATGAACAATAAATCACCTGGTGTGCTTCCCAAAAGGCCAGGATAGGATTGAAGTAAGATTCATATTAATTTCCCTTGATCTGTGACTGAGAAAGCACTGAAGCTAGAGAGCACTCTGTCTTTATGCAAGATTCAAACAGATTCTACGATTTCTGTGGTGAGAGTCACACCAACAGCTCATGGAGTCATCTCTGTCACTAGCTATGTGACCTTAGGCAATATACTTAACTTCACTGAGCTTTATTATCCTAATGTGAGAACTGAGGATAAAAATTGTACTTTTCATAAATTTTTATTGAAACTTAAGAATGGTAAGCAAAAACTTACTTTTAACCTACTTAAAAAGACATGCCTAGAGGAAAAAGCTATGATGATGATGGGGTTTTTTCTAGATCTCTTTGTTAAAAGAGATTAGTTCTGGATTAGTTCTGATCTGAAAGCAAAAGCAGATTTGCTGTTCCATAATTAATATTTATTCATTTAACAGATTTTTAAAAGTATATCAAGCTATTAGAGAAACAAGCACAAGTTTAAATCTAGTAAGAGACAAAACTGGTGTGTAAGAATCAAAGTGTACAATAAATGCCACATTGATAACACAAAGTACTGAAGACAAAAGCTATATAATAGTGTATACTAAAAATAAGCCTTATGATAGCTTTAGTCTCTATGACTCTAATCTAAATTTGAAGCCTAGTACTGAACCTTCCCTCTCACACAATGTGACATCATAAATCAAATCAGTTCTTCCAAATGGAATTCCCAAAGAGCAAATAGAATGCCGCAGAACTGCCATTCTTGGAAGCTGCTGGTGTTCAGACATTTTATGACTTTCCTTTTTAAACTGATTGTGAAGCCTCCATTTCAGTGAATTTCTTTGGTTCTGCTCCTCTTTCTTTGTAACAAAAGGATAGTTATTTTGAGTCAATCCCTTGACGCCAAGTGAAAAGAGAACAATCCTGTAGAGGAGAATTAGACACATTTAGAAGCTAAATATGGCACCTCTGTTAAGCAGTCTTGGAAAATTTCAAGGCAAAGGGATTCATAAGGAAATTGCAGTTGAGAAGAGGATAACAAGCATCTGAAAATTAGAGAATAGGATAAGAGGAATAGTTATAAGTGCAAGTATAGAATTAGATAATTGAGGGAAAATGTGTACAGTGCCTTGAGCTCTTTAGAAGAAAGTACCACAACATAGAGAAGTATTATTAGCTAACGACGAACTTTCCCAGTATAATCAGCAGCTGAAGAAAAGTACAAGAGATCACAATGTAGAAAAAATCCATCTAAACTTCAGGGCATAAAATTGTTTAGAAAAAGCATTCAAAATAGTTTAGGTGAGAAATGGGTAGTTATACAAGCTACTTGCTCCCACTCACAAGTAAACTGTGACCACAGACAAGGCCATCTGAGAGCAGTTTGTTTCGCCTATACCCAAAGACATGACACCTATACTCCACTACAGGTAGAGTATACTCCACCTATGTACTCCACTAGTGTATAGGCACCACATTGGTGGAAAGGTACATCTCAAATCACAAGTAGCTAGAGAATATAAATTAAACCATATACAAATAGAATATATGACATTCCTCCATAACACATTTCTAAGTAATAAATTGAGAGTTAAAGTTCTATGAAGTACTTCCATAAATAAATCCATGTTAGCTGTGTCAGAGTCCATGCTATTCCTAAAGATACAATCCCATTTCTCATTCAAGGGCTTCCTTGGTGCCTCAAACAGTAAAGAAAGTGAAAGTGAAGTTGCTCAGTTGTGTCCAATTCTGCAACTCCATGGACTGTAGCCTACCAGGCTCCTCTGTCCATGGGATTTTCTAGGCAAGAGTACTGGAGTGGGTTGCCATTTCCTTCTCCAGGGAATCTTCCCGACCCAGGGATCAAACCCAGGTTTTGCACATTGTAGGCAGACGCTTTACTGACTGAGCCACCAGGGAAGTTCAAATAGTAAAGAATCTGCCTGCAATATGGGAGACCTGGATTCTCTACAAAACCATCCTATGCCCCTGTCCTATCTAAATTAATTAATAAATCCATATATTCTACTCTCTAAACATTTTAATGTGTCTATATCTGTAATGAAAATGAGAGTAAATACTTATATAGCATTTACTCTGTGACAAGCCCTGTCCTAAGAACTTTACATATATTAACTCATTTAATCCTGTCAGTAACCCAATGAGCAAGTACTGTTGTTACTACTCCTATTTTACTAGAGAAGACATGAAGGCAGAATGAAAGAAATTAGATAATTTGCCCAAGGTAGCCTAACTGATCTGGTAGAAACCAGGATTTGAAGCTAAATAATCTGGTTTCAGGTTCCAGGTGGAATATACATACTTAATATGTTGATTCTCAGAAGTATAATTGAAGACTCTTCCACAACAAGTATGTACTTTCAGTCTATCTATATTTTATCAGTTCAATAATATTACTCTTTTTAAAAAAAAATAACCTTAATAATTGATGTTACAATACCCCTTCTTTTTGTTTCCAACTCACTGACCTCAACTATGTTTCATTTTTAGGGATCCAAAATTTCATTATAATCTTTCACCCCCTCCAGACAAGTAGTTTTAGTCCTTTAAAATTGTAATGTCTTATTATTCCTTACTACATGTCATCTGAATTTTATCTTCTTCATGTGTCTTTCCCAACATACCTAATTAGAAGAATTTACCTTTTTTGTCAGTGTTACTGAACATTCTCACAAAAGAAAAGAAAAACCGGAATGCAAAATAATTTTATTTCTCTCTTTCCTTGATATTATAAACTAAGTAGTTTCAGGTTTGAGATATTAGCATAACACAGTGACGTAGAATGAAGAGGAACAATAAGAGACCACAAATGGGAGGGGAGAAAAAATTCCTATTTAGAATGGAATATGATCTTTTAAAGGGAGAATGACAATAGGATACAAAAAAGAAAAGTGTATAAACAGCTCTAAATACTGGCTCCATTTTTTGTTTCATGAATTCCACATCTCTGTTCAAAGGCCAACTCGAATATAACTTCTCTGAAATTACTAACATGACAGCATCTCAAGAATACCCTCTGCCTCATCTGCCTCCTAAAGCATTTTATGCACTTTGCACCTAACTTTTCATTACAGTATGTTACATTACATGCGATGATCACTTGCCTGATCCAACTGGACTTATCAGCTTCTTCTCCCCTAGTGCCCAGAGCAGTGTTGCAGAGTGCAAAGCATGTGGACTTTGAGAAAGAACTAAGATTAAATTACAGTTTAGTCACTGTAGAAGATGCAAGATCTTCTTTCAATAGCTTCAGCTGTACAGTGGAGGTTACAATAACCCTCAGGATTATAGGGGAAATTTGATGAGATAGCTTGTATAAAGTTTCTGATATATTGTAGACATTCTGTAAAAGGAAGCTATTCGTTTTTTCATTGAAGATATACTGTGGATTCTATCAAGAAGAGAAGGAAGGAAGGAAGAATTGAAGGTATGTTTCAGCTTCAGTCACTATTCAGTGTAGGGCTCCATTCTTTGATGAGGTTGAGCTCAGAGAAAAGATGGGTACTAGATAGGAAGAGGGACCAAGATGTAAACCTCATTCTGCATCATAAGTCCAAGACTTTACTGGGATAAGTGGGAGAAATGGAATACCGAAAATGAGGAGTCACTATCCAATGTTTGTTGGTGGTGAAAGAAATTGAGAAGAGTAAAACAGAAGCCTGGCTTGCAGACTGCCTTCGGTATTCAAAATAAATGAATTAATTCCAAGGTGGTGGGGTGTAGTAAAGCTATAAATATGTATATCCAGATAGGCTTGGAAACCAAGGTGTTTTCAAGCCTATATCTGGGAGCAGTGTAATGTAACTGCAACATGAATCTGGGGAAATCAGGCACAGGAGAAATAAGATCAAGACTTAGAGCTGAAGTATCTGTGCCAGAATCAAGCACTATAAATTCCAAGAATTCCTGAGATGGAATCAGAGTTTAGAAAAGAATTCCATTTTTATTCATTTTAGATAATGAAACCCTTTAAATGCTTTTGGTGACTTCTGAAACCTCGGAGAGTGCCAGAGATCTGACTTCCCAGCCTACAGACTGGGAATCCACTTAAATACCAAAGAGCTTTCTATGTTCACCATATCAAACTAGAATCCAACAGGGTTGCCATAAATGCCCCAAACTTTCCCAAATCAGCCTAAGATTAAACCAATAGACACTTCCATATAGTATACAGACCAGATTATAAGGAGCACTAAACCTCTCTGTGGCCCTAACAATTGCTGGCACAGCCTCAGGACAAGTTCTTGCTACTTCTCCCAAGAGAAGTTGAATAATTATGTTAAACATCACAAGTGGGAAGAACTTTGGAAGGGAAATGATAGCAAACAGTTGAAGGGAAAGTACTGATGAAATGGTTGAAAAGAGAAGAGATAAATAAAAGCAGTGAAAAGTAATTTCAAGATGAAATTGTAATTCTTATAAATTTTCTATGGCAATTGGCATAAAATATTTTAATATCTTTGAAGTAGAATACTTAATTTGAGGTCATGAAATGAAATTAACCAGCTACCCCAAAGTGAAATTGAATATGTGATCAACAGCTCATTTGCCCTGTGGCTGGAGGAAGGCAAATGAAAATGCCAAGGCATGATTAACCCAAACTGAATTGGGTAGGAAGAAGACACTTGCCCATTTAATTTGATTTGTGGGCTTAGCCACTGCATGGGGACCTTAGCACTGCTATTCTATTTTAAAGGAACTTCTAGAGAACAACTCTCACAGCTGTGTTGACGCTTTTTTTACTAAAGGGAAATATCGGAAGACTGTCTCTTTAGCACTATTTTAATTTTGCTCAGTTTGAAAGTACTGTACAAATGTGAATCTCATGATCATGATCTTAATTAGGATCATATTTAGATCAGACTTAAACTGGAGTAGATAATCATTTCCATTACCTTGTATCAAATATAAGGAATCAAGGTCTCAAGCACTATACAAATACAGGGTCTTATTAGTGTTTTGTTCTATCTCTGCCCGTTTTTTTCTCCTTTCTGAAACCCGTTATTATGAACGTTTAGGAAGCATCAAGAACACATATACCAGTAATTTTTTGTTTTTTGAGGGGTGGACAAGAGGAATAAAGACAACAGTTTCAAAACATATTTCTAGTTTGACTGTTCTCTAATGAAAGTTGCATTCTCTTTCACATGGTGGTTGCCACCAATGAGTTGCTCTGTTGCACAAGTCCTATTTGGCCCAGCATTCTATTGAAATCAGTCATAGGTTTCCTTGAAATATTGAAGTATTTTACATAATGAAATTTGATATGGCTAGAAAAATATAATCACTTCTGTCTTGATAAAATGTAAAGAATCATTCTGCCTGTAATAATCTACTCAAGAAAATATTTCTCGAGCTTAAAAAGTACATGTAACTTGTGAGTGGGATCTACCTCTGAGGGTTTTTATTGGTGTATTAATACATTGTTTTCCTTTTAAAGGTAATGAAGAATGAGTTCTAGGGGATTATTTTCTTGCTATAGAGAGGATTGATACAAAAGAGAAGTCCAGTAATGCCCCTCTGTGGCAAAAGCATAGCATAGCAAGTTCCTTTCACAGTGAGAAGAAGCAAAGCCATTTCAAGCTCACCGGGTCTCTCCATTTATGAATTAGATGTTTGGAAAAGGAATAGCTAAAATAGAAGCAATCTGCATTAAGCTCAGGGACATAAATGATTAATAAGAATATATTATGTTTAAATAAATCCAACCACTGCAAAAAACTTATGTATATATTCAGAAAATGCTAACAGCAGAATTTTAGAAACATTTCTTTTTAATATAACAGCAAAGTCAATTTAGAGAAATCAATGTTCTTGATCATGAAGAAGTCTTTAAAGGGTTACTGATAATGTATACAGTGAGAAATATAAATATATTCCTTCTTTATTTTTTAGAAACTTAAATATTAAATATGTAACCAAAAAAAGTTAACTCATTAATCCTTCTTTACAAATGTACTAGACTGTACATCTCTGTCAGTGGTAGTCCTGATTTAGCACTTTGACTGAGAGGAACAAATTATCTTCTGGAGGCTGCATCTTCTTGGTACAGCTCTTGTGAAAAAGTTCTTCCTTACATTGAGATGCTATCTTTCTGTCTGAGACCTCTTCTCATTGGTCTGACTCCCTCACCACACCTGTTCATGCCAAAATTTCTAAACAATAATAATTTAAATATTTTTAGATGATGCCGTTGGTACATCCTATTCTTGTCCCTAGGTCACACAGAATCTATTCCCTGAAGTTCAGGGTGTGAACTTTCTTCATTAAAGAGTTTCAAGTGTCTTTATATTCAGTCTTTTTTAATGTGTTTCAGTTCATCTAATTATCTCAAATCATTATCACTGCAAAAATCTAAGCATTCTTTAAAAAAGTAGGCCTATCCCCATCTTAATCCTACAATCTACTTATTCAATTAATGTATCCCTTAAGTCTATATTAGCTTCAGGGACATCTACATCATGTTGTTGATTTCTAGAAATATAATTGTCATCTAATACCTCTAAGCATTTTCACACATTCTACTCAGAAGCTGCAACTTCTCCATCCTCTGCAAATATAGCTATAGTTCTGGTTTCTGACCCAAGAACAGGACCTCACATTTACCCCTGTTAAATTTTATTATTTTTTCAGCTGACAATGTTTCAGCCTGTCAAGATCTTTTGGGATCCCAATTCGGCCATCCAACACATTCTTTATCCCTCCAAGCCCTGTCATCTACAAATTTGATGAGACTTCTCTCTACAGTTTCATCCAAGTCACTAACTCTAAAATGAGTGAATCCGACAAGACCATAGACACAGCCTGGAGGTGATCAACAGAAATTTCTCTCCAGATGGATGTTTATCTATAAATCAGGTCATTTTGTTAATATTATGTCAATTTTTAGTTCACCTAATTGTAAGGACATTCTCTTCATATGTCCTTCTGTCCATGAGAATATATGATATGATTTGATAAATGAATTATTGAAGTACAGTTTAGTAGCTCGGTTACAGAAAGAGGTGAAGTAAATCTGTTTCATTTATTTAGTGACCACATGGTGATCCATAGTGACTATTACTTGCTAGGATTCTAAAATTAAGGAATTCTTCCAGTTAAATTATTGTCTCATGAAAAAAGTATATGAGCTGAAAGGAGATAGGACAGTCAGTAATCTTAAATCTTTTTTAAAGATAAATCTTAATCTATTTTAAAACAGTGAAACCTATTCTTCAAGTAAAGATATATTTTCATACATGTATATGCATAAAAATATACATATACCCTTGTTTTATAAAGGGTAGAACTTTTCTGATTAAAACTGGTATTGGGGATAAAGTACCAAGAGCCTCATTGATTTGAAGCTCCAGACTCCTCCAGCTATTTATCAGGTTTCCCTGAAAAATCCCTAGAAAGTCTCAGAATACAGTTTTAAAAGCACTGCTTTAAGCCATTTTTAGCCACTTTATCAATATGAATTAATTTTAAAGTCAGCTTTCAGAAAAAACAGGTAGTTGTAAGAAGTATCTTAAAACAAAACTACATTTTGATGAAACAGAGGAAAGGGAATACAGGATAGAATCTAAAAACAGGGATCATGCCTAAACTATCCAGCTCTTAAGGATTGGTAAGGTAAGATTCCTCTGAATTCTCTCACCGACCACATAAAGTTACCAGTCTAGCATATCGCTTCACATTTTAGGCACAGACTTGATTCACAGATGAAGGGAAAGCATTTATAAAACTACAAGGCAAACATGTAATGCAAATCTTCGCATTTTCACTAAAACAGGAGCAGGAGCTTCTATTAAGACTATAAATGAATTGGAACCATTTGCCACTAACAGTATAGAATATTTAAAAATAATTATATACTTTTTGGAATTCAAAGACAATCTTTTGCAACATTCACATAACTCTCTCATTTAATAAACATTTATTGAGCATCTACTACATGTCAGGCATCTAATTAAGTACTTTTGAAAATTGTAGCATCATTCAGCATCACAGAAGCAGTGAGACATGTGAGGATACTGAGATTCCAAGTAGCTAAGTTTCTTGCCCAAATTCACAAATGAGTAAGAAGTGCTAGGATTTAAACCAAAAAAAGATCTTCTCCCAGCTCTCAAGAAGTTCCCTGTATAATCAAAGAGATGTTACATAAATAAATAATTACATAGATTATTGCATTTATAGATTCATACTGACAGCTCTCCTGTTTTTACAAGGGCTTTCTTCACCATGCTTGAGAGAAGCATGAAAACGGAAGACAGAGCAGGAAATCTGTTCCCACACTTAAGAGAGACAGATGTCAGTTGCTATCCTATAGAGAAAACAGAAAGTACACTTCCTTCACATTCTATGTGTTTAAAGGACTATCACCTAATAGTCAGCTGTACTGAAGTTCACTCACAACATATGCTTTTAAAATGGCTTGCCAGAGAACTACTTTCGAGATTCCACTCTTACACATCTCCAAGGCTTCTGCTAATTCTGTGGTTCTGAAAATGCTAAAGAGACTTTAAATCATGTGAATGTCGATGGCAGCTCTTAAGGCCTTGGTTAATTTTTTTTTCATGGCAGCAGAGAAAAAGAAACAGGACCTGCATTTGGCACCAATACATTCCTGGCTTCCTCACTGTGCCAAAAAGCCTGACTTGCAGCATTTGTAGTGGTTTTCAGCTGCTGCAGACCACTTCTCTGCAGCTTAGCAGATGGTTAGAGCAGTAGCTAAAGCAACAGAGGCCATTTTAAGCTCCAAGAAATGTAGCAGGTGCTGCAGGTTTAAAAGGAAAATTATTCCTCACTTTGTATTTCATCATTCTCTTTTATCTTCATGTGTGAGAGATTTTTTTTTTCCCTCTCCTGCTTCTGTTTACACCTAACATAGTAGTAGAGTATGAACTTAAGAAAAGGTGACAAATGTGCAAGAATAACTGCATATCAATGAAGGGTAATACTTCTGGGTATCTTAAGCAGAATGCTGCATGTTAAGATATTTTCTACTTGTGGCTTATGGTATTTCCTCCTATGAATGCATAATTTCACCTTAACATGTATCCAAAATTTGACGTGGGAGGAATCTCATAGTATTTGAGATCAGAAGTATTTTAATTAATAAGTACAGGATAATTTGGGAAAATAATTTTAAAGAAATTAGATATAGAATTAAGCTCATGTAACTAGTATTAGGACCCCTGAATTGCCACCTGTTTTGTGCCTTCTATTCTCAACTAAAAGAAACTGTCCTGGTACTACTCTCTCCTGGTTTTCCTCCTTCCTTTTAGGCCACTCCTCCCCTGGGTCCTCATTTTCCTGCCCCTCATCAATTTTAATTTTACACAGGGTTCCATCCTGGTGGCTCAAATGGTAAAGAATCTGCCTGCAATGCGGGAGACCAGGGTTTGATCCCTGGGTTGGGAACTTCTCCTGGAGAAGGGAATGGCAACCCACTCCAGTATTCTTGCCTGGAGAATCCCATGGACAGAGGAGCCTGGTGGGTTACAGTCCCTGGAGTCGCAGAGTCAGACACATCTGAGTGACTAACACACACACTTGGGTTTCAGTGCTTGGTGTTCTGTGAGTTTTCCATGGGTGACTTCATCTACATTCCTGGCTTCAACTATTACCCATATGCTGATGATGGCTGGGATAGTCTTTGTTTCAGATCTACATAATCAGCCCACTCAGATCAGTGAATCAGAAGCTTAACCAACGCTTTCTTCTCTCCCTGTGCCAAATCCGATTCCAGATCACTGTGTAAATGAGGTGCATCAGCTTCTACCTGGTCCTGCAAGCCAGAAACCTGGAAGTTAGACCATAGTTCTCCCTCCCTTCACTCCGAACCAAACACATCACCAAGGCTTGTCACTTCTACTACTGAACTATCCCAGGAAAAGTTTTTCTTGTACTTTTCATGTCTACTGCCTTTCCTCAGGCCCTTACCACTTGTTGATTGGATTATGCTACTAGCCTCTGAACATGACTCCCCTGTTAGCAATTTACTCACTTTATATTGTATCTAAAATCCTATCCAAACATGTTACTCTCCTATTTTCTTTCCCAGTTTCTCCTACCCGTCATGATTCAGGCCTAGTCAACCTTCCCTCCTTCCTTTTCTAACATTCATGATCTATATACTTAAGCTACACTGAACTGCTTATAGTTCCCTTAAATTCTATTTTAATATATACTCACACACTACTTCTCCTGTCTAGAACTAAGTATCTCTCTTCTAGGTAGCCTCACCACTAGGGAGTCCTTCCATGACAGTGGTTAACTGTACATACTGGTAGAACGCCGAATCACAAACTGGTAAGCCACATGGGTTCTGGGGACAGACAGATCCTAATTTAATATTAACTGTGCCTCATACTAGTTGTGTGATACTGGGCAAGTGTCCTCACCTTCTCCATGCCTTTGTATTTGTATTTCTCATAGTTTCTACAGTTTGGAGTTATTGTACAGCTGAAATGATATGACACATGTGAAATATCTGAAGCAAATCCTGCCATAGTCAAAGCTCACAGTAGGATTTCGGTGGTGGTCCAGTTATTAAGAATCCACCTGCAAATGCAGTCATCATGAGTTCAATCCTTGGTCCAGGAAGAGTCCACATGGTGCAGTGCAACTAAGCCTGTGTGCCATAACTACTGAAGCTCACTTACCCTGGAGCCCATGCTCTGCAACAAGAGAGGCCACTGCAATGAGAAGCCTGTGCACCTCAGCTAGAGAGTAGCCCCCACTCACTGCAACTAGAGAAAGCCTGAGTGTAGCAACAAAGACCCAGTGTAGCCAAAATAATTTTTTTTAAATTTTATATATAGTAAGCCATTGTTATTATAATGATTGGTTTACTTTTTGTGAGTTCCTTGAAGGACAGATGAATGATCTACACCTCCATATCACCATGCCAGATGCAGGGTGACTGCTCAACAGATGTTTCCATGAACGGGTTAAGATTGTTCTTCACTAAGTGTGAATCATCAAGGATACTCAAGCCTCTTTTATAAGAAATATTGTTAGCTTCTTCTGTTTACCACTAATTTTATGGTAGATCTAAAACATCTTGTTTTTATAATTTTTCAAAAAAGATGTTGTCTCAGTAAAATTGGATTGAAAAAAACTGTCTGGATATCTCTTGAGCCCTCATTAATTATTTTTACTCTGCCTAGCAACAACTTAACCCAAATTCCTAGAGTTGATATATTATGCCTCATTTCATCATTTAGCTCATAATTTATTTTTTAAGCATGTATCATGTATTCTGTTTACTAAATACCTCATTATGGAAAATATTCTTCCCTTCTAACCATAGTGTTTATGATATTATATAAATTAGATATTGCATAAGAGGATGTGGTGAAGAATGGTATTTGAGGGTGATAAACTCACTCTGAAAAGGAAGATGACCACACTCAGGTCCCAAAAACATAATGTGAGACTGCATAATATAAAAACATCAATGCCCTAATGATAATATACAGTAAAATAAAAAAAAACAATAAAAGTAATAGTAAGTGCCTTGCACACAATCAACTGTACAGCAGTATCTGTAAACAACTCAGATGCAGAACCCTTGCCATCTCAAGTGATTTGTGAAAAGTCTATATCCAAATCCATAGTAGTAATAGTGATCATACATTGCATGTACACCATTTTTCATTAAAGAGTTTATTTCAGTTGCTGAAATCCACTCAACCGAAGGTAGTCAACAGAACAACAATTTGTCTAATATTAGCCTTCATTGTATGTAATTAAGGTGTTGATGTTGAACTGCTGGTGTTTATCACATTAGCTGGAAAGGAAATAAACCTTTCCATTAGAATGTTAGATTGGATTAATCATTGATATAAGGAGCATCATAAACTAACACCCTGTTCAAAAGCAATCTATTGACTAAAACATTCATTTATTGAGCAAACGCAGAGGTTCTGTTATGCTCCATGCCAGTCTAATTAAATATAAACTATGTAAGCTAATTAAGATAGCTAAAAAATACATATTTCAGATTTAGTCAAAGAAAATTTTGACAATATTTTAATGGACATCTTAATATGAATTCCTCCTCTACACCTGACCAAGAAAATACTAATTTTCAGGATCATCAGTATCCTCATTTACTCACTATCTATGCAGAGCTTCATCCTCAAGAAAATAACCTTATAGCACTATAATTAGAATGATGATAGTGGTTCAGAACATTCAGAACAGTTGACCAATCATTTCATAGTTGCCACAGTTCTTCATATTTTAATGTCTCTATTGCCTTTTCCTGAAAGACCAACTGGAAAACTTCTAATCTTACTTCAGTGTTCAGTTCAACTCTCATCTCATGTGAAACTTCATTTGGGTAAAGCTAAGTTAGTATCTTTCCTTTTTTTCACTCTTTTTTCTTTATCTGAGTTAGAGACTGCTGAGGCATCTTGCTTCTATTTAAATTGTAGGATAGGACTTACATATTTTACTATTTGTGTCCAAATTAAACCATTTACTTATCTTTGTTTACCACATACGCAACAGAATGCCAAACACACAAAGGACATGAAATCAATAGTTTTGAATAAATAATCAATGATTATGCTTTCTGTTAATAACAAAGTTTATGTTTCAGTGTAGTCTTAGGTTCACAAAAAGTGGAAAGAACAGAGAGTGCCCGTGAACTCCATAGTCTAACACATATACAACCTCCCATGTTATCAACATTTTATACCACAGTGGTATGTATTACAATCAATGAACCTACATTAACACATCATTGGGCTTCCCTGTTGAGTGTGTGTTCAGTCACTTCAGTAGTGTTCGACTCAAAATCTGGCAAGAATACAGGAGTGGGTTGCTATGCCCTCCTCCAGGGGATCATCCCAACCCAGGAATTAAACCTGTCTCTTACATCTCCTGCATTGGCATGGGGATTCTTTGCCACTAGCGCCATCTGGGAAGCCTGGGCTTCCTTAGCGGCTCAGTGGTAAAAAAAAAAAAAAAAAAAAAAAAATCTGCCTGTCAAGCAGGAGACATACAATACACAGTCTTGTCCTTTTGGCTTCTTCTACTTAATAATACACATTTAAGATTTTTCCATGTCTTTCCATGCCCTGATAGAAATGAATAATAATCCATTGTTTGGAAGTACTGCAGTTTATTTATCAATTCAACTACTGAAGAATATCTTGGTTCTTTCAAGTTTTGACAATTATAAATAAAGCTTCTATAAACCGCCTTGTGCTGTTTTTGTGTGGATTTACGTTTTCAATTCATTTGAGTAAATACCAAGGAGTGTAGTTTCTTGATCATATAGTATGAATGTGTCTAGTTTTATAAGAAACAAACTGTTTTCCAAAATGACTGCATTCCCACCAGCAATAGATGAGAGTTCCTGTAACTCCACATACTTGCTGCCATTCGTGTCGCCAGTGTTTTGGATTTTGGCCATATTCTAACAGTTATGCAGCGGTATTATCTCATCTTAATTTGCAAGTACCTAATGACATAAAATGTGGAGCCATCTTTTTAAATACTTTTTGACATCTATATGACTTCTTTCGTGAGGTGTCTGGTTAGGTCTTTTGCCCATTTTTAATTGGGTTGTTCATTTTGTTATTGTTTAATTTCATGAGTTCTTTTATATTTTGGATAACAGTTCTTTATCAGATGTGTCTTTTACCAATATTTTCTCTCAGTCTGTGGTTTATCTACCCATTCTAAGCCACTAAGTTTTTATTTAATTCTATAGGACTTATTTTGCATATTTCCTGGAATATAGCCTCATAATTAAGGAGTCTGGGACTGTGCTATTCTAACGTTTCATGGATCTATCATCACATAATTATTCCATAACTAAATAGTTCTCAATAATTATAATTTGCATCTTTTATTAACTTCATAATTTGAAGAGTCATTTCATGTATATATAATCTTGCTCCCATCTAACCTATTGATCAAAAGAAATGGGGAAAAAAAAGAAAAATAGCCATAGGACTGCCCTGGTGGTCCAGTCATTAAGACCACATTTCAATGTAGGGGGTGCAGCTTTGATGCCTGGTTGAGGAACTACGATCCTACATGCCTCATAGCCAAAGAACTAAAGCATAAAACAAGCAATATTGTAACAAATTCAATAAAAAGATTTTCATAAATAAAACAAAATAAACAGCCACAACCTTAACTGGTTATGCAGCTAAGCATCAACAAGCCTACTAGGTTCCCTTCCATTCAGAAGTGGCCAGGTTTTAGCTTGTTAGTTATGTATTTGGCGATGCTATTCCTTCCTCTGATGATTTCTTTCTACTCAAATTAATCAAGCATAACAAATGGGATGTAATTAAAATGCATCTTTACTTTTTACTCCCACTGCCCCTTTAAAATTTATTTAGTAGAAAGTCTCTTTTTCCCTGACCCTAAATTAAAAATCTCTAGGCCCCATGACTTTCTACAGTTATACAAACAGTTTAAATCCAAAGTATAGTCTAAATTCAAAAATTAGAACACCCTGTCCCATATAATCAATACACTGAACTTAATTTAGAATAGAATTGTTTCCTGCAGCCAGAGCTGACAAGACTTGGAGAAGGGGAATAGTGGGTTTCTTCTCACTTTTTCTAATTCTTTTCCCACAGTGTGTTAACCTTGACAGTAGGCCTCTGTATTCTTGTAACACAGAGAGAAAGAAGGGAAAACAGGTTAAGAAAAGCTAGAACTGGCACTCTCACAACTGAGTCTTGTGGCATCTGGATCTGTGGGATGTTTAAAGCTGACTTCATCACGGGACATGTTTGTTTACTGAGAAATTCTACTTAATCTTCACAAGGAGATATGACAAAATCATTCATCATGAGGCATAGTTCTAGGAGTATCTAAGTAAAGCAAAGGATGATGAAATAATGCTGTAAAAGACCTGTATATGTCTAGTACCTCCTTTACTAAGACTTTCTTTGGCACATTTTTAATTCTATATGCTTATCTAAAGTATACTCTGCTCAGAAAAAAAATGATCTTTGATATGTGCAATTTATGAGATTTTTCAAAAAATAAAAGAGCCTCTGACCGAGTCATTTTGAATGACTGCAAATCTGAATTGTATGTGCAAAAAATTGTGTACTTTTTTTACACTAAATTATACTTCTATAGGAAAAAGTTTATTTCAAAACTCATCACAGTTTCAATTCAATTTTATTACAGGTTATTGCCATTAAAGGGAAAACAATTTTCCCAATCCAAATCAACAAATATAGACCTTGATTATTGGTCAAAAATGAGACAAATGATCCCTTCCCCCAAGGATACATTGGACAAAGATTCCTCAAAAAAACCTGGTTTAGTATTTTAATATAAAAATTCAGTGGCAAATGTCTGAAGGCATTAATTCCCATAATGCCTCACTGGATAAGAAAGGCACTCCAGTATCCCTAACCAAATAGTTACTGTGTAACACACACCAGATACTAAATTCAATTTTCTGCTTGGGTAAAATGGAATAATAGTTGGGCTCCTGTTTCTATGTATGGCTAAGACTACTGATGACACTCAAATAGAAATTTTAAAATTTCAAAACAGAGATATTATTGATAATAGAGTAAACATCATTTAAGAGATCCATAAATTTCAGATATCTTCAAGTAACTAGTCCTCAATCAAAAATCATAGCTGATAATGACTTTTGAATTCCAGGCATTCAAAAGCATTCTATAGCAGGCCAATTCAACCATCTCCCCCTCCTCTATTAGCTTTCAAAATGTTTAGGACTTTGCCTGTGAATTATAAACAAAGCAAAACATAATTTAAAAAAAACACCTATTATCCTGGTCAGAAGAAATGTATCAGTCATATGAATAAAACTCAGAAATCTGCATATGCCAGCTATAAAATCTCAGAGACATTGTGTTAATTATTGCTCAGGTCTGAAAGTGTTAATCGCTTAGTCCTGTCTGACTCTTTGCAACCCCATGGACTGTAGCCCACTAGGCTCCTCTGTATGAAATTTTCCTGGCAAGAATACTGGAGTGGGCTGCCATTTACTTCTCCAGGGGATCTTCCTGACCCATGGATCTAACCTGGGTCTCCTGCACTGCAGGAGGATTCTTTACCTTCTGAGCCACTAGGGAAGCCCCATTGCTCAGGTCTAGGTACATGCTGATTATATTCAAGTTTAATTTGGAGTTCAGGAAGTGATAGATACTGCTTCTTATAAACTTACTTTTTAAAAAATCAATATAGCACTTTTATTACTGGAGTATAAAAAAAGAGTACAAGAGTCATAGCTATCTTTGCCTCCATACACTCTAATCTTGTTATAGAGTTTGCCTATAGCCAAAATGCAGCTGTACAGCTAATTTCAGACCTACCAGCCTTGACAACATTCTCTTTCCTAAGCATCTGGTGATTAACCATTTGAAAAAGTGTGATTGAATTCCAGATGGAGTTGACTTCATATAGCTCCAGACTAGTCAGTTTAGGAGCAGATATCTTTAGTGCTACTGACTACTGAGTCACCTATTTATTTAAAATTATAAGGTGCTGGAGGTTTTCGGTTTTTTGTTTGTTTGCTTATTTATCTCTGGCTGCACTGGGTCTTCCTGAGGTACACAAGGCTCTTTGTTGCTACAGGTGGGCTTTTCCTAGCTGCAGTGAACAAGGATTTCGCTTTAGTTGCAGTGCGCAGTCTTCTCACTTCCGTGGCTCCATTGTTGTGGAGCATGGGCTCTAGGGCACATGGGCTTCAGTAGATGCAGCCTGAAGGATCTAGTTGAGGCATATGGGCTTAGTCTCCTAGAGGCAAATAGGATCTTCCCAGACAAGGGATCGAACCCATGTCCTCTGCATTGCCAGGTGGATTCTTAACCACTAGATCACCAGGGAAGTCCTGGAGGTTTTTAATGTGTTAAAAGAGAAAAGTAAAAAAATCTAGTCTATTGTTCTCTTCTGTAACTACAGTAGTAGTCTAGGAGTAGTTTAGGAGTAACTATAACAAAGACAATATAGTGTTGGGTAGCACTCTCCAGCACTGACTTTACGTAGTCGTATATTTACACACATGTTCAGAGAGAGAATTCCTAATAACATAATAAATGTTCCACTATTTTCTTACTATATTGAGAAGATGGGTTTACGACCAGAAAAATTTCAAAAGATGTCACTAATAAAATAAAAATTGTTGATTTGATCAAAATAATTAAATGCTTTTCCCTCTGGGGAACTAAGCATATACTGCTCAAGATGAATGCTTTCCTAAATAGTCTGTTTCTTCCAAACATTTGCAAAATGGCAAAGGCAATGAAATAGCAAAAGAAAAGTAAGGCATTAAAATAACTTTTTTCCTCCTAGAATAAAATAATCAACTTACTACACTTAAAACTGTTAGATTTGTAACCTTACAACTGGAGAGATCTTGTTCCTACTTTAGAACTTATGCAATATTTTCTGAATAAAATTTTACATTTCAAGTAAATCTCAAAAATACCCACAAAGTCACAGAATTCTGAATTTATAAAAATTTTTTGACTTATCTATGTTCATCATCTCTGATGTAAAGACTGTGCATATTTTAGAGTAAACAGAACACTTCAATTTCCAGCCATATCTTCATACTATAACACACACAATACCTATAAGAGAATGTTTTTTCACTATAATTTTTAATTTGAAATTAAAGTGATCTTAAAATTGAAGTGGATTTTCTTTAACTTTCGTCTTTTATTTAAGAAACCAGTACGAAAAACGTGTATTAAAATGAATCCACCATAGGTCAAAGCTCAAAAATTAAAGTCAAATGCACTTTATATAAAAGGTCGATACAATATATGTCATATTTCATTTCTTTATTAAATCTATCATGAAGAAGAACTAAACAGCCTCTTGATGAAAATGAAAGAGGAGAGTGAAAAAGTTGGCTTAAAGCTCAACATTCATAAAACTAAGGTCATGGCATCTGAACCCATCATTTCATGGCAAATAGATGGGGAAACAGTGGAAACAGTGGCTGACTTTACTTTTCTGGGCTCCAAAATCACTGTCGATGGTGATTGCAGCCATGATATTAAAAGATGCTTACTCCTTGGAAAGAAAGTTATGACCAACCTGCTGCTGCTGCTGCTAAGTCACATCAGTCATGTCCGACTCTGTGTGACCCCATAGATGGCAGCCCACCAGGCTCCCGTCCCTGGGATTCTCCAGGCAAGAATACTGGAGTGGGTTGCCATTTCCTTCTCCAGTGCATGAAAGTGAAAAGTGAAAGTGAAGTCGCTCAGTTGTGTCCGACTCTGCGCGACCCCATGGACTGTAGCCCACCTGGCTTCTCCGTCCATGGGATTTCCCAAGCAAGAGTACTGGAGTGGGTTGCCATTGCCTTCTCTGATGACCAACTTAGACAGCATATTAAAAAGCAGAGACATTACTATGCCAACAAAGGTCCATTTAGTCAAGGCTATGGTTTTTCCAGTGGTCATGTATGGATGTGAGAGTTGAACTATAAAGAAAGCTAAGCACTGAAGAATTGATGCTTTTGAACTGTGGTGTTGGAGAAGACTCTTGAGAGTCCCTTGGACTGCAAGGAGAGCCAACCAGGCCATCCTAAGGGAGATCAGTCCTGGGTGTTCATTGGTAGGACTGATGTTGAAGCTGCAACTCGAATACGTTGGCCACCTGATGCGAAGAGCTGACTCATTTGAAAAGACCCTGATGATTGAGGGCAGGAGGAGAAGGGGATGAGATGGTTGGATGGCATCACCAACTCAATGGACATGGGTTTGTGTGGACTCCGGGAGTTCGTGATGGTCAGGGAGGTCTGGCATACTGTGGTTCATGGGGTTGCAGAGAGTCGGACACGACTGAGAGACTGAACTGCACTGAACATGAGCAATAACTTTCTTTAAAGTACTTTTTTCTAGATTCTAAGTCTGTGTACTAAGTAGATAATATTCTCTTGCTACTTTACCATCTTATTTAGAATGTGGTTAGCAGACTTATCACACACAATCTGGTAAACACACTTGGTACAACTGACCTCCTATCATCCAAAATGCAACCATAAAGTACACATAGCTAAGAAAAAACAAAACATGCAATTCACATCAGCAAGGGTTTCAATGATTAGGGACTGAACTGCCTTTCAGATGGAAACAGAATCAGTCATTTTTCATACAACTAATTTACCACATGTAGAAATACTTAATAAAATCCATTTGTCATATATGAATAATTATGTGATCCTATCTTAGAAAGACACATGTAAATCAAACATTTCTAAATAACTGTGTGAGAAACCTACATGCAAAAAAAAAGAAAAAAGAAACCTACATGCAGGTCAGGAAGCAACAGTTAGAACTGGACATGGAACAACAGACTGGTTCCAAATAGGAAAAGGAGTACGTCAAGGCTGTATATTGTCACCCTGCTTATTTAACTTATATGCAGAGTACATCATGAAAAATGCTGAGCTGGAAGAAGCACAAGCTGGAATCAAGATTGCCGGGAGAAATGTCAATAACTTCAGACAAGCAGATGACACCACCCTTATGGCAGAAAGTGAAGAGGAACTAAAAAGCCTCTTGATGAAAGTGAAAGAGGAGAGTGAAAAAGTTGGCTTAAAGCTCAACATTCAGAAAACTAAGATCATGGCATCTGGTCCCATCACCTCATGGGAAATAGATGGGGAAATAATGGAAACAGTGGCTGACTTTATTTTTCTGGGCTCCCAAATCACTGCAGATGGTGACTGCAGCCATGAAATTAAAAGACACTTACTCCTTGGAAGGAAAGTTATGACCAACCTAGACAGCATATTAAAAAGCAGCGACATCACTTTGTCAACAAACGTCTGTCTAGTCAAGGCTATGGTTTTTCCAGTGGTCATGTATGGATATGAGAGTTAGACTATAAAGAAAGCTGAGCGCCAAAGAATTGATGCTTTTGAACTGTGGTGTTGAAGAAGACTCTTGAGAGTCCCTTGGACTGAAAGGAGATCCAACCAGTCCATCCTAAAGGAGATCAGTCCTGGGTGTTCATTGGTAGGACTGATGTTGAAGCTGTAACTCCAATACTTTGGAGACTCACTTAATAATTAGGGAAAAGACCCTGATGCTGGGAAAGATTAAAGGCAGAAGGGGAAGGGGACGACAGAGGATGAGATGGTTGTATGGCATCACCAACTCAATGGACATGGGTTTGTGTGGACTCCGGGAGTTGGTGATGGACAGGGAGGCCTGGTGTGCTGTGGTTCATGGGGTCACAAAGAGTCGGACATGACTGAGTGACTGAACTGAACTGATACACTGAAATAAACATTAACAACATACAATAAAATACAATAATGCCTCATTAAATCCTGACCCACAATAATATGAGACAATAAATATTACAATTAAGTCTCTCCAGTCATTAAATTAATTTATCCCCATATAAATAAAAAAGCACACAAAAGATTACATTGCTGATAGTCTAGGCTCCCTCACAAAGACAAAAATGACCTGAAGGAACCACTTTTAATAACACTCCTGGGAATCCAAAGTGCTCACTCTGTATCATTCTAACTACTACTTCTGTACTTTTCACCTCTTCATTCTCCCACCCTAAAATATCTCCTTCCAATGTCAACAAATCTTTTAAGCACCACGTCTTCTATGAAACTTTATTCATAGAGTTCAATTTCCAGCCAGAATTGAACTCATATTCAATTCCCAGAAAACAGGCACTGAAGAATTTGAATATGTTGAGATAATAATAATATTTAAATTTTATTGAACATTTTGTTTACAAGAACTCAAAAGCTTTATCTACGTAATTTTATTTTATTCTTATATCAGCCATATAAGTTACATGCTGTTAATATTCCCATCTTACACTCTAGGAAACTGAATCTTAGAGAAATTAAGAAACATGCAGCATCACATAACTAGTGATTGACAAAGTCAGAATACTAATAACCCAGACAATCATTTGATTTACACTATCTTAAACTGCAAACTGATAGTTTTTGTCTAACCATCATATCTGCTTAAAGCATTAACTTTGGACCTTTACATCCCTCACAGCATGCAGGACATTGATTATCCACACATTTTGTTGTTGTATAGTTGCTAAGTTGTGTCTGACTACTTTGCAATCCCATGGACTGTAGCCCACCAGGCTCCTCTGTCCATGGGATTCTTCAGGCAAGAATACTGGAGTGGGTTGCTATTTCCTTCTCCAGGGGATCTTCTCAACCCAGGCATTGAACCCATGTCTCCTGTATTGACAGGTGAATTCTTTACCATTGAACCACCAAATAAGTCGCTATTGACAAAAAGTATATAGTTAAGAAATACTTCTGGTGTCCTATTAAATTTAGGAAAGAAAGATGAAAAAATATGTTCTTACTTCTCTAAGCCCTAAAATGCCCTTCTCCTTGCTCATTCCAGCTGTAAACTTCTTAGCATTTCAAATTATCTTCCTTGTTCTATACCTTTTAATTTGATTATGAAGTAAAGTGAGTTAAAGTGCACTGTCAACTGAAACCATTTCATGCCCAAGAGAGAAACAGAAAGTATCTGTTTTTACAAGATATAAAATTGTCCTAAAATAAGTATAGTCTAATCTGTGCCTGGCTTTGGGTCAAGACTTTGGTACATACAAACAGGAAACAAGTTACCATAGAAGTTAAGAAAACATTCTCTGGTATCAAAGAGTCTGCTTTCAAATCCCAACTCTACACTAGGTAGTTATATAATCATGGAAAAATTATTTACCTCTCTAACCTGCAAAAATCAAAACAAAAATAGCTCCTGTTTTACATCTCAAGATTCAATTATTCCACATAAAAGTTATATCATACAGTATTTGTCTTTCTCTATCTGACTTATTTCACTAAGCATAATACTCTCTAGGTTTATCCACATTGCTGCAAAGAGGACAAGATTGAGACGCAAACTACTGAGAATAAAACAGATGGCAACAGGGATATATTGCACAGCACAGGAAATTACAACCTTTATCTTGTAATAACTTTTAGTGTAGTATAAAATGTAAAAATACTGAATCACTATGCCATACACTTGAAATTAATATAATATTGTAAATAAACTATACTTCAGTGAAAAATAAGGTTAACTGAAGCAAAAGAAAAGATTCAATGAGATGATTTATGTATAGCATCCATCACAAAGTAATCTCTCAATCACTATTACCATCAGTATTTTAGCACATGTATATAAAAATGTAGTAGAATATGGGCTTCCCTGGTAACTCAGTGGTAAAGAATCTGCCTTCCAATGCAGGAGACATGGATTTGATCCCTGGGTCAAGAAGATGCCCTAAAGAAGGAAATGGCAACCCACTCTAGTATTCTTGCCTGGGAAATCTCACAGTCAGAGGAGCCTGGCAGGCTACAGTACATGGGGTCACAGAAAGAATCAGACACAACTTAGTGACTAAACAACAACATAACGATGCTATTTGCTGAAATGAGCACCTTATGAATGAGCCACCTTGAATCCTCCAGTACCCAGCTGATCTGTCCCAACTGATACTAAATAGAACAAAAAAATTTGTTCTATTTCTACTGTATTTGTTTTATTTGTATTTGTATTTCAATTTATATGAATATACCACAATTTGTTTATACATTCTGTTTCTAATGGATATTTCAGTTCAGCCGCTCAGTCATGTCTGACTCTTTGCGACCCCATGGACTGCAGCACACCAGGCTTCCCTGTCCATCACCAACTCCCAAAGCTTGCTCAAACTCATGTCCATTGAATCGGTGATGCCATCCAACCATCTCATCCTCTGTCGTCCCCTCCTCCTCCTGCCGTCAATCTTTCCCAGCATCAGGGTATTTTCCAATGAGTCAATTCTTCGCATCAGATAGCCAAAGTATTGGAGCTTCAGCTTCAGCATCAGTCTTTCTGATGAATATCCAGGACTGATCTCCTTTAGATTGAACCTAGTTTGATCTCTTTGCAGTGCAAGGGACTCTGAAGAGTCTTCTCCAACACCACAGCTCAAAAGCATCAATTCTTTGGTACTCAGCTGTTGGACATAGCTCATGCTACTAATGGATATTTCAGTAGTTTCCAATTATTGAGTATTACAAATATTACTGTGGTGAACATTCATATACAAGTTCTTTGGTTAACACATGCTTCCATTTAGAGCTGGAATTTAGAGCTGTATCAATTTGATTACTTTTTCTTCCATTTTCCATTGTCTATGATACCAGTAGTTTTACCTTTTTTTTTTTTTTTTTTGCTTTTCAGTTTTATTGAAAGATAATTCATATTACATATCTATTTCTCAATCTTTTCTCAAAATTTTCCTTACTAAATTTCTAATTTCAAATGACATTTGAAATTATGCCATTCCTCCAATCCAATTTTTATAGTAATCTCTATAGTTTACAAGTAGACACAAATAAAAAAGGACTCTTTTAAAGTGATATTTTACTAACAACTTCAAAATATATATGCTCACTTTATTCACATAGGGCAAAGCTAGTGGTTTAGAGATACAGCTGGAAACTTAGCTTATCTATTATTTATTTTGGTCTCCTTATTTCATTTTGTCTTATTTTTATTTTTGTTTTGCAAAATAGCATTTAACTTCAATTTCTTTGACCATTTAATCACATGTATCCCCAAAAGAAAATATTCATACAAACTACTAAATAAATTTCATTTATAAGCTTTTGTACTTTTAATTATCAGTAGGCAAAAATAGCATGCTTTCAATGCTATAGATTTTGGCATATTTTTCCAGTGAACATATTAATGTTGCCTAATTTAGACAATATATTGAATTGGCCCACTCTAACTTAATAACTTTATTACCAGAGCTTATCACCATATATGGTCACATTCTGAGTACTGGTTGTTACTGCTTCAGCATGTGAGTTTTGTAGAGGAAAAAATTCAGCCTATAACACTCTGCATAGATATCCGATAGACATCTCTCCAAAGACACACAGATTGCCATGAAATAATGGCACATGAAATAATGCTCAACACCACTAATCATTAAGGAAATGCAAATCAAAACAATGAGATGCTAATTAATATCATTAGAATAATCATTAGAAAAACCAAAAACCAAAACAAAAATGACAAATGTTTATGAGGATGTGGAGGACAGGAATTCTAATGCACTGCTAGTGGGAATGTAAAGTGGTACAACCACTGTGGAAAATAGTATAACAGTTCCTCAAAAAATAAAAATAGAACTACCATATGAGCCATCAATTTCACTTCTGGGTATATACCCAAAAGAATTGAAATTAGAGAGTTGAAGAGCTATATCTACACCCATACTCACAGCAGCATTAGTCACAAAAGTCAAAAGGTGAAAGCAACCCAAGTGCTCACTGATAGACGAATGAATAAACAAAATGTGTGTGTATGTACACACACAATGGAATAATATTCAGGTTTTAAAGGAAGGCAAATATGGTCCATGTTACAACATGGATGACTCAAGACGTTATGCTAAATGAAATAAGCCAGGCACAAACGGACAAATACTATATGATTTCACTTACATGTATGCATGCTTAGTCACTCAGTCATGTTGACTCTTTGCAACCCTGTGGACTGTAACCCACTAGGTTCCTGTAACCTGCCAGGTCCATGGGATTTCCCAGGCAAGAATACTGGAGTGGGTTGCCATTGCCTTCTCCATCACTTATATGAGGTACCTAAAACAGTTAAATTCATAGAGATATAAACAAAATGGTAGTTGTCAGAGGCAATAAGTTGTTTAATGCATCAGCTTCAGTTTTGCATGAAAAGAGTTCTGAAGATAGATGGTGATGATGGTTGCATAACATTGTGAATGTATTTAACGCCACTGAACTTATGCATAAATTTTATGTTTATAAAATGTACAATTTTAAATTATGAAATGTATAATTTTATGTTTTTTACCATAGTTAAAAAACATTTAATCTATACAGCAAATATAAAAGCCACTCAGCAAATAAATATTCATACTTGGATTTTTCAATGTAACAGAAGTTCAACAAGGTAAAGTTGATATACTTAGCAAGTAAAAGAAGCAGGTTTCAAACGCGGGTTATATCTCACTCTAGAGACTTGCATGCTCAAATACACCACACTGACCATGTGTTCTCAACATGGATCAAATATTTGTTGGAGAAAGCACTGAAAAATAATGACACTTTGCAATATAAAGGAGTCAATTAAGAAAGTGCAATATATCAGTGTTTTACTGATCAAAAGTGTTCATTTGAGCTCTTTCTGTAATGACTTCTTCTGGACAGCAATAATACACCTAACCTGCACTAGACAGTTTATCATTTCATAGAACTAGCATAAAGTTTTATATGTCAGTATTATATTATATTTTATTATATTTTATATGCATTATATTTTATATGTCAGTATTAAGGAGAAAAATATACCCCACTGTTCCTAATTTTCCTTTAGAAATCAGTAAGAGAGGAGTCACTGAACTGCTTAAGAACCTGAATTGCAAAAGATCCCATGCTTTGCTCCAGTTTGTTGAAAAATTAGTGTTAATGCTTATATAAGGTATCTGGAATGTCAAGCTTTGTGCTTCATTTTCACACTAATAATCCAGACTTCTCTAAGGCTCCAAGGTTAGACTCCCAAGAGACATTGTTTCCTTAGCCAATTTCTGCTTGACATTATAGTTTATAAAACACCATCTGAGATACAAAGAAAATAAAATTAATAAAACACAGAGCTAGAGCCTCCTATCAGTGTGTTGAGGATTTATGCACATAAACTGCCAAGTACAGGTTTTGAAACAGACCCTATAGACTTCCAGTTGCCATAGTAACTGCACATTTTTATTTAATGTGAAAGTGTAAACAGATGAGCACAGCTCAGGTAAATCATCAGTGATGCCACTGTTGGCCTCTGAGTGGCAGAAATAAGAAGAAAATGCTGTCACTTTCTAAAATAAAATAATCATAATCATAATTTATACCCCTGATTTCTTGGTGTGTGAACATCCCCTTAGAAACTTCTTTCAGTACTGCTTGACTAATTACTCATGAAGAGAAAGTTCTAATGAATTATTAATAATTTTGTTATTGAAACATTGGAGAATTATACAACAAATCGGGTAAATATGGCAATTTTATCAAACATTTGCACTTTGCTACCTCATTTTCTTGATCCTAATCTGTTCTTTCATTTACCCACGAAAGAGTAAGGGTAGGACAGCAACTAAAACAACTTTTATAAACATAAACCTTCCTCTGAGATGGTTACAGGTTATTTTCAGGAAAAAAATAAAAAGAAAAGAAAAAGGCTTTCAATTGGAATAATTGAAGGAAATGATGAAGACAGATGCTAAAGCTATCATCATTAAAATACTTGAACACAAAACTGATGTCCCTACAGTGGTTCTTTCTTTTTTATTTTATTTTATCTGACAGTGCAGAGGGCATGGCATGAAGGATCTTAGTTCCCCAACCAAGGATCGAATCCACACACCCTGCAGTGGAAGCAAGACGTCCCAAGCACTGGACCACCATGGAAGTACTCTCAAATACTTATTCTTAATGGTATGAAGTTGTTAGAGAAGGCTATGTTTGTTTGATCATATAGCTGAGAATTAGAAATTTCCTAATTGTTCTGTTTCCTACATAAGCAGGAAAATATTGCTAAAATAGCAGTACATAGTTTATGAATGCATATGATAACAACAGAAATAGGCACTAGAATATACTAATTTTTTTTTACCAGGCCTACAAATGTTATGCAAAGACATTCTTTATGTTAACAAAACTGCTGTCACTTACTGAATACTTAATATGAGCTGAGCATTTTGTTAAATGCTCACATACTCTAAAGTTCACTGATTAAGAGTATAAATTCGGAAGTTGATGTTGGGTCTAAATTCTTATTCCACTGTTTGTGAGTTATATAATCTTAGGCAAATTACTTAACCTCCAAATCTTGGTTTCTTTGTTTCCAGAATGAAGATAATAATAGCCCTTACTTCTTCAGTGTTCTTCAGAGTGTTTTCATAAAGGACCAAATGAAAATACTCATGTAAAATATTTATTTACAGTATTAGCAGTGCACAAATGTTAGTAAGTTTATATTATTATCTCATTAAATATTCACAACAGCAAAAGGTAGATAGGATTATCTGTATTTCACAAATAAGAAAATTGAGGCTTAAAGGATTTAACTAACTTGGTCTTGTAAGTAGTAGATATAAAACATTGATATTCACCTTGTTCTTAAATCTATACATATTGAATCAATGTGGGAACTAATATTTTGAGATCTGGTTGCACTTCGTATCCTTTCTCTATCCTCTTGAAGATGTCCTTCGGTCAATCCATAAGTATTTATTAAGCGTCCACAATGTTCTAATGCTTTTCTACTCATCAAAGTGATACAAAAGAAAAACAATTCATGACATCATGGAGTTTACAATTTATCTGAGAAGAAAATGTGAAAAAATTTAATAAAGGATTAAACTGAACGATGTCATATCTAAGATTCAGGATTTAGTTGCAGAAAGCAGAGGTTTAGGTATATGGGCATCATCAGAGAAGAATTCATAGGATTAAACTGAGTTTTAGAAGATGAATATAGATAGATAGATAGATAGCTATTCTTAGAGAAAAAAGGAGGACATTTTGAATGTAAGAAATAGAATAAAGAAAGACATCAAAGTACTTATCGAAAAATAATTTGGAAATGGATTTTGAAGCCGTAAATTATGGAGCTGGAAACGAAATTAAACGATTAAATGCAAAGATATAATTGGGACTTCCCTGGCCATCCAGTGGTTAAGATTTTGTGCTTCCACTGTAGGGGGCATGGGTTTGATCCCTGGTCATGGAATTAAGATCCTGCATGTCATGCTACACAGCCCACTCCCTCAAAAAAAGATGTAATTAATAGGAAAAATATAAAGTTAGAAAAAGATTTGATAAAGAAGGTGAATAAAAGAAAATATACAAAAATTGGTTTGGAATAGTCTCACTTGGACCATGAGAAGAATTTCATGTACCAGAGAGAAGAGTAGAGAAACTAAAAATGAAAGCACTTCTACTGGGGGTTTTTCAGTTGGAAACTTATTGTATAAAGCTTCTTGAATATTGCTGACTTAATATGAAGATGGTTGTAAAATAAAGAGCAACAGCACAAGTGATGGCCAATACCTACAAAAAATGTAATTATATGCATACAATGATAATTAAAGACATAATATAGTTTCTGTTACTTTGCATAAAGATTAAATAATCTTGGGAAGATATACTGGGTTGGTAGAGATATTGAAAATAAGAGCAGTCAAAATCTAAGGTAAGCAAATCACAGGCAGATAAGAGGAAGATAAGAAAAGTACAGATTATAGAAGCCAAAGAAACGCTAGTAGGGTGTCAAGGATGATTTAGATAGAGATTTATCAAGACATTTCTCTTGTAATATCTGTATTCCCCATTTATGAATCTGAGAACAAATGCTTAGAATAACTTCATACACTTTGAGTACAAGGGTTCAGGTTTCAAAATTTATTGATAGTATTTCTGTTACTGTCTTCTGCAACCTTGGTTAAATCTACATCTCTGATACAGGAACAAATTTTATTCCTTCATTTGGAGATCAGAGAAAATCATACAGTCCTCTGATAATCATACAGTCCTCTGAAAAAGTCACAGCAAGCTACCTGGACAATAGTAGGTATTCAACAAATTGTAGTAGTATTCATTTCTGCTTTTATTTAAACAAAAAGAGTTGACTGAGGTGGTTATTCAGGGAATAGATACAAATAAGATATACACATCTGTTTCTGCCTAAAAGATTTTCAATTTTCTATGTCTAAATTTGGGCTGGTGAAATCTCAGCAGATATTTTATATACCAAAAACAATTCCCACTGCAACCTTAAAGGACATTTATATGTCACATAAAGTGCTAAAATATTATCTCATATGTATCCTTGATCATCCATATGCAGAATTAACTGTAATGCCCTTTCCATGTGTGTGCCCTCAAAAGTCCTCCTCATTCTTAAAGATTAATCTTTAACACTCCTGATAAGTCTTCCTAGAGAAGTCTTCCTAGCCAAGGTGGAGGTTCAACCATTTTGTCCATGAGAGCTTCTCACCCAATCTAAGCAGTATTCTTGTTCTCCGTTTTGGTATTGCTTAGCATAGACAGCAATTTTAGCCCTGACCTTATATTTAACATACAGTTAATTCACAGCATACATAATATCAACATGTGTGTGTGCATGTATAACAAGTTTCATAGAATAGTACATTCCCATAAACTTTATTTTCCATAAAAATGCTGAATTTACCAGATATTGTGAGGGTCAAGAAAATGTCCCTGTGAGGTACAAATTTCCACCAAACCCCTCTCTGTCACAGAACTGCTTCAGCTAGGCAAATAATAATTTTCTGTGTCATAAAAGGGTTTTAAGATATATACTCATTCAGTCCTCTAAAGATCAGAGTATGTCAGAACTATTTTCATCTAAGTATCTTATTGCTTGTGCAATGTACTTAGATTTCTGGTCAAACAGAACACTTGAGCTTTTCTCCTTAGAGTACATACTGAATTCTAAAACTGTGCTCCTCTTTATACCAATGACGTTCTGAATAGTTTTAATTATGAAAATAAGGATGCTTTTCTAAGTGGCCATAATTTATTTCACTTAGTAAGTAGCCTTATCATGACCAATTACAGTAGAACGATCAACTTTCACAAGACCATCCATTTAGCAACAAAATCAATACTCTTTATATAAATGATTTTTCATATCTTCTGTTTTTTTTAAATTCCAAAGAATAGCCTTCAGAAATTTGGGTATATTCCCTTTGACACTTGAGTTCAAGTTAATATATATGACTTGAGGCCAAATAAGGTCAATTAGAAGTATTAACATTTACTGACTTGATGGACTTGGGTTTGGGTAGACTCCGGGAGTTGGTGATGGACAGGGAGGCCTGGCAGGCTGCAATTCCTGGGGTTGCAAGGAGTCAGACATGACTGAGCAACTGAACTGAACTGAACTGAATATTTGGACATGTATGGTAGAACTTCTTAGCATAGCCCACTACATGTACCAGTGCTCAAAAAAATCTTTGAGAGAAGAGAAAGTGTTTTTCTTATATATGCAGATTAAAGTGTTATATAATAAATGATTTTAGAAATGAATCCTTTTGGAACATTGGTTTAATTTTTGGCTTTTATTATGTTTTCTTCATAAAATGTGCAAGTACCAAGATGTTAAATAGAATAGGTTTTACAGAAAAATTCACTTGAGTTATCTATACATATTCCCTCTCCCAAATAGACGAGATAGAATTTATGTATTTTGATTTCTGGGACTACTTTAAGACCAGTTAAAAGAGAAATAAAACAGTTCTAATTACCACTAAGGCTGAATCCCAATAGTTTGCAGATGAAGATTTTCTGAGCATTAAAGAATTGAATTCGGGTGCATATCTGTGCTTTCAAAGCCCCAGAGAGAATCAATTTAAGAGACAAATCTGAAGATAACATTCTCTCCTAGTTCTTAACATAGGGCTAGAAAATACATCAGTATGTATGTGTGTGTGTGTGTGTGCATATATACACAAATATATATGGGCGTCACTGGTGGCTCAGATGGTAAAGAATCTGCCTACAATGCAGGAAGGGATTCCCAGGTGGCTGTAGTGGTAAAGAACTCACCAGCCAAAGCAGAAGACATCAGAAACACCAGTTTGATCCCTGAGTCAGGAAGATCCCCTGGAGGAGGGAATGGTAACCCACTCCAGTATTCTTGCAGGAGAATCCCATGGACAGAGGAGCCTGGTGGGCTAGAGTCCATAGGGTCCTAAAGAGTAGGACATGACTGAGGAACTAACACTTTTACTTCATACATACATACATATGTATGTATGTATGTATATCAGTATGTATATATTCAATTTTATCAAAAATTTCTTAAAATTTAGAAAACTCTGATTCTTTTTTTTTTAGAATTTCTACAGTAAATTTTTTTTATTTTAATTGGAGGCTAATTACTTTACAATGTTTTAGTGGTTTTTGCCATTCATTGACATGAATCAGCCATGGGTGTATATGTGTCCCCCATCCTGAACCCCCTCCCACCTCCCCCCCCCATCTCATCCCTCACGGTCATCCCCAACCACACACCGGTTTTGAGTGCCCTGTTTCATGCATCAGACTTGAACTGGTGATCTATTTCACATATGGTAATATACATGTTTCAACGCTATTCTCTCAAATCATCCCACCCTCACCTTCTCCCACAGAGTCCAAAAGTCTGTTCTTTATATCTGTGTCTCTTTTGCTGTCTCACAGATAGGGTCATCATTACTATCTTTCTAAATTCCATATACATGCATTAATATACTGTATTGTTGAAAACTCTGATTCTTATTTTATTTCAAATGTCTCTTTAGCCCCCTTTTCTCCCATCTACATCCTAAGAAATGATAAAATTCTAGCCTTTCTCTAGAAAGGGAAGTATTTTGTCACCAAAAAGAAAGGTGATCAAATCTTGGAAATGTAATAAATTCTTGGATACAGAAATATTTGAAATTAAGAAGTAATGTAAAAAATTTAGCATAATGCCTTTTATATCATTTACAACATTTTCCTTCTCATCAGTCTTTTAAAGATATGTTACAATAAAACATGAAGCTAGAATTTTGTATCTGTGTGTAAGAGATAAGTTTTGAGGAAATCAGCAAAATGTTAAAACCTTCCAAAGATGTCTTAGAAAATGTAAATCATATTTTTGCATATCTCAAAGCATTTGCTAGAATCACTCTTTAACCTCTTAATGCCAAAAGAGCATTATTTTATTGGGAATAAGGAGAACAGATGAATGGGAAAAGATATCACTAACGGTACAACTGAGTACAAATGTGTAGACAGTGATTGCCATAATGAATATTTGCCTAAGACAATCAGAAAAACACCAGCAATCTACAAATATGTGCTCTTCTGTCTCTAAACTGTTGGATGGAGGCTTTCAAATTTCCTATTATCTTTAAAATCATATGTTTATTATGCAGTCTTTTCTGCATAGCACTTGACAGGTACCCACCTAACTCCCTCAAGCCAAAGAACATTGCCTGACAGCAGAGAATTCTGAAACTCTAGTGTATATTTAGAAAATAAATGCTTAACCCACCAGTATGGAAAGAAAACTATGGGAACAACTTCCTCTATTATACATTCACACAAGTTTGGAGATATGACTTTATATCACATGGTAACAAAAATCACTCTGTTCTTCCCAAAGTAAATACAGCTGGAATTCTTAATCAGCATCTTTGAAAGCCTAAGCCTAGCTTATATATTTAAAGATGCAGGCATCCTAAAGTTACCACAAGCTAAACTGAATAAGGCTTGTCCAGAGACTCTTTAGCTTTTGCTACATGCAGAACCAATAAGGGTCTGCTGATGCTGTTATCAAATGCAGTCCCATCAGCACTACACACTTGGCTGGGCATTTTGATAGTAATATCTTAAAGGAAGTAGAAAAGATGGGTTTCTCCTTTATATGGTAATGAATAATAAAGAAGCAGCTTCTCTTACTGGGTTAGGAACTGAGAAAACAGATGAAGTTTGTGACATTAGAAACGTAAGAGATGGCATCCATGATAAATTCTAACACTGGGAAATAAATACTCTAACTAGCTGTTTCTAAATTTGGGCTATAATTCCAGTTTGGAGGGCTTTTCATCCTATGACTAGTTCACTAGTGGTATTTACAGGCCCTGCAATGCTAATACAAAAAGACTCCCCAGCAGTACATCCTACTTAAAATTTAGCTTATTCCAAAAAAGAAATTGTAAGGAAGCCTTATTCACAACTCACAGAATAAAATGGCAAAATTTCCCTCCCTCCCTCCCTCTGTCAGAAAAGGAGCTCTATGCAGATATGGTGGTAGAAATGGAACTAAAGGAGGAAGAAAATTGTGGCTATCTCTTGGCCACAGCAAACTTGTCTTCACACACCAGCCTGCTTTTCTGCATTTCGGTTAGGCCTTTCACTGTGCATTTCTAGCTGATGACTTTTGTTGCTTCTTGTTCAAATTTGAAAAGGAGGAAAAAGTACTGTCCACTGCTTTTTAAATCTTGCTCTCACTAAGATGCTTTAAAAAAAAGAAGAAGAAGAAGAAGAAAAGAAGCTAATCATTCATCAAGAGTTGGCAGAAGGAATTTTCTGCTTTTGCAACTACTATATCTCCCAGCAGTTTGGTGACTAGGTGTCCCAATAAGCACCATAACAGATCAGGAAACAAGTCCAGAGAGGCTAAAAGATTTATCCAGGACACATGAAAAGCACAAGATAAAGGCATGTTTCCATTCACCTTTTCTGAAATCATTCTATATCACTTCTTTCAAAAGAATGGTACTATACAAACAAGAATAGTAGATGTGGTTTTTGTAGTAACCAAAATTTCTAAAGAAACCAAAATTAGCAAAGCCACCCATGATTATTTTATCTAAAGTATCTCCCTTTTGTCCCCACTCTTCTGTCTGAAGGCTTTAACTCTTTCCTTGCCACTTACCACAATGTATTGTCATTTTTCTGGTTATTTGTTTGTCTATCTTATACACTAGATCATAATCTCTCTGAGGGTGGGACAGTGTCTTGCTCATTGCACTCACTCTGTTTAGCTTCTAGCACAATGCCTAGGACATAGTGGGGTTGTAATAAATATTTGTTAAGAGTGTGAATAGTTAAAATTCTTCCTAATTTACACAGAAAAAACAAGTAGAATTCCTTATGTTCTTTATGGTATCACTTAGAATCAAACCCTCCAGGTGTAAGAATTATTCAATATGATTAAACATCATGGATTTTAGAATTATAAACAGCTTTAGAAGACTTAATTTAACTATTTTGTGTAACTGATGAAGCACTGGATTTCAAAGAGATTACTCAGCTTACCCAGTCATACCCTGAGCCAGAGCTGGGACTAGAACTGAGTGAGTGTTTATCACCTTTATTCATTTACATGTACCTAGTCCAGGGGGTCGCTAAGAGTCGGACACGACTGAGCGACTTTACTTTCACTCTTCACTTTCATGCACTGGAGAAGGAAATGGCAACCCACTCCAGTATTCTTGCCTGGAGAATCCCAGGGACGGGAGCCTGGTGAGCTGCCGTCTATGGGGTCGCACAGAGTCGGACACAACTGACGTGACTTAGCAGCAGCAGCAGCATTACTGAAAAAGTCTGGGGAAATTGACTAACAATGTCCCAAAAAAGCAGAAGTTAGTACCCTGAAACAAATTTCAATAACAATTTTCCTTGTACCTGGAAACATTTGATTCAGTATCCAAATAATAGTAATTTACATAAGAAAGTAAGGTACATTGCTGATGAAAACAGACATTTTGCCTCATAACTTACTCCACTGTGTTTCAAGATAAAAGACATATTTTAACATTATTTAGTTCCTTCCTCACAAAAAAAAAAAACAAACAAACAGCATTTCTGAAATAAAATTATTTGGAAAAGTAGGACAGTGTAGCAAATAAAGCTATAGATAGGGTCTCTATGTACAACTTTCCAATTTCCACATCAATTCAGAGAAAATACCCTCTAAAACAAATGAAAATAAATAAATACATTTTTTAAAGTGTTTTCTGACTAAACTTCTAAATATAACATCTTGGGTATTTACAAATAACATCTTCATCTTGCAGTGCAAGCTGTTTATAAATGTATACCAAGGATTATTAATACTATTTTGACTTTATACTACTATATAACAAAAGGGAAAGAAAAAATGTCCAGACTGAAATCATCTGTAATTCACACCACAGCAAGTAGTTATACAGCCCATATGGAGTGAAGATTACCCACTGCTGAAAGTTCCATGAGAATGTTACAAGGTGATATACTGAAGTTAAGCGCAGTATGCTGGGTGGCGGCTCATTTCATAGGGGCTCAGAACTCACTATATGCAAAGGATGTACAGAAGCCACCATACCAACAGAGGTGAAAACTGAAGAATCAAACAAATGTTGCAGATTCCAAGTTGCTCTCCTACAATAACAACCAGCACCAAATGAGTTGCCGTGGTGGAGAGCAAGCTGTGCTTGGAGACTAATTGCTGCACTTGTTAGAGTGTGCAAGAAGGTGTTTATTTGTTTTACATGTGTTTGGTGCCAAGACACCCTGGGGATCTGGAGCTGAAGTGGAAACAGAATGACAGTGTTTAGAAAACTAAACACAAAAACAAAAGGGAAAGAGAATTTTTTTCTGAAAGTGACTTTAGCGTTAAGCATATGAAAAGCTTGAGGCTCTTATCCTGGGTGATTAATTCTTGAGTCTCCTTCAGATCAACCTGTGAGAGCCCACACTGGAATGAAGCATATTAAGTCTGGGATGCTTTAATGTTGTTACTTTTATTTAGATGGTGAATTATTCAAAGCAGGGAATATCAGTCTAAGAACTACCAAATAAAAAGAAATGAACTCAGGAAAAGGAAGGGAAGTGAAGCACAAAATGTGGTGTTCAAACAGTTCCACCTGAATGGCAAAGTTTAGAATATGTACTACTGGGAATTTGCCACACTGTATCTTTCCAGCTTCAGAAATAATAACTAGATTTTGACTGACATTTTTAAAGGTTTAATGATGGAAATACTTCTACTGAACAACCTTGTTTTTCTTCTTTTATACTTCATAGGCCTCTGGAGTCTTCCTTTGGACAGAAATTTGCTACTCCAAATCTAAGTCCAAAATATTTATGGGATATGATTTAAAAGTATGTTAATTCCTCCAAGCAGTGAACATGGTAAACATTAAAAGCAATTATTGTTAATCATTATTTTTCTTTTGATGTAGAGATATTTGAGCACTAATAAACTCCCCAAGGGCAAATTTAATACACATATTTTTCATATGATTAGCATATTATGTGGATTATTTGTTATTTAAAATTGAAGAATATGAATAATATTCATTATGCATCATATATAATTTTTGAAACACCTGTTTTACATGAACTGTATTATTAAAAAAATCAAGGTAATTCAATTAAGTTCCTTTTATTACCTCAAAAACGTATACAAAAAATTTTTGTTTGGTTTGATTCTCTCTTTTTCTATGTATCTCTCTTTCTTCCTTCTTCCTTCTCAGGAATTTGAAAACATCTCAAAAGGAAGGAAGTGGTAACTTTCATTTCTCACACAAGTTCAATAATGCAAATCTATACCCACCATAGATAAAAAATTCATTTTAATGTCATTTACTTTCTATTTTTTACTGCTTCCTGCCACATATAGTGTGATTGGTTCATTAATGTGGAGTGGAAAACATATGTCAAACTGAGATTCATGCATATCATCAATCCTACACAAAAAGTGAATTTCATATCTATGAAAATCTTACAACATGTCCAAGATTAAATATATTTAACTTTTAAATTATACTCATTTAATCTTTGAAAAAGATTTTTACTCTCTCTAAAAAAAGTTAATTTCATGTTTTTATCCAGTTTTCTATATAAATAACAGAATATGTATACAAAAGAGCCTTATGGCAAAGAAACATCAGTTTATTTACTGAGGGAATGAGGATTCATTTCTGATTTAGTGAAAAATACATCAAGTAAGTCAGCCACATACTTTTAGCACAACTATTACAGTTACATGGGAGATAGTCTGCCTCACCAAAGTTCCTAAACAAAAAAAACACTAGAAAACCCAACAAATGAACCAGTTTATGTAGGGATGTGTATGTGTGTGCTTATGATGTTTATCCTGATATTTTATAATTCTAATCCAGTATCACAGGGTTTACCACTTGCTTTCTATATTCTCTATTTTCATCTCTATGCTATCTTCACTCCCTCCACTAAGCACTCAACTCAAAGAGCAGAGGAGTCACTTAGAGGAATGCTTGCCACTGTCCCCACTGCGAGCTCCAGAGCTCTGACTCAGAGATTTTGCCTGTGGGAAGAACAGACTGTAAAACAGATGGCTCCTAATCTCTCCTATAGGAACTGGCTTCATTTGCAACTGAGCATGGAGAGCTTTAAACCAAAGGATGCTCTCAAGAATAGCAGAGGTTGGAATGGGAGAATATATTTGCAAATTATATATCCAATAAAAGGTAATATCCAAAATATATAAAGAACTCATACAACTCAACAAAAAAGCAAACACCCTGATTTTTTTTAATGAGCTGAGAAACTAAATAGATATTTTTCCAAATGACATAGAGTTGGCAAACAGGCACATGAAAAGATGCTCAAGATCACTAATTATTAGGGAAATACAAACCAAAACCACAATGGAATATTATCTCACATACTTTAGAATAGCTATTACCAGAAAAGCAAAAAATAACAAATGTTGGAGAAGATGTAGGGTAAAGAGAAATCTCATACACAGTTGGTGGTAGTGTAAATTGGTATAGCCACTATGGAAAACAGTATAAAGATCCCTCAAAAATTAAAAATAGAATTACCATATGATCTATCCACTCCACTTGGAATTTATCCAAAGATTATAAAAAGACATTAATTTGAAAAGATATATGCACTCATATTCATTGCAGCATTACTTACAATGGCCAAGATATGAAAAAAACCTAAGAATCCCACAACAGATGAATAAAGATGTGATATACAAATATACTTAATGTATTATAATACTGTTGTTGGTGTCATTTAGTCGCTCAGCTGTATCCAACTCTTTGCAACCCCATGGACTATAGCCTGCCAGGCTCCTCTGTCCATGGGATTTTCCAGGCAAGAATACTGGAGTGGGTATTCTTTCTGCAGGGGATCTTCTCAACCCAAGGGTTGAAGCCACATCTCCTGCATTGGCAAGTGGATTTTTTACCATTGAGCCAGCAGGAAAGCCCAATGTACTACTACTCAGTCATAAAAACAAATAAAGTCTTGCCACTTGCAACAACATTGGTGAACTTTGGGGGTATCTAAATGAAATAAGTCAGATAAAGAAAGCCAAACATGTATCACTCGTATATGGAATATAAATAAATAAATAACCTAATCAAGACAAAATAAACACATAGATACAGAGATCAAAGCTGTGGGCACTATAGGGGAAGGAGGGTGAAATGGGTTAAGGGGTCAACTATATAGAGATGGGTGAAAACTAAACTTTTGCTGATGAGCACACTGCAGTGCTTACAAAAGTCAAAATATATTGTATATATGAAACTTACATCGTGTTATAATCAATGTTACCCCAATAAATTTAATTTAAAAGAAAATAATGGAGATTATGGTGAAAGGAGATTCAAAAGTGAGGAAATTCATGTATCTAATGAAGATATAGCCTAGACCATAAACTACCTAGTCATAGGAGATAGCTGGCAATAAGACAACTTAGAAGAATCCTGCTTGGGTCAGAACAAGTATCAAACACTGACCTCAGAAACTATTTCATCCATTGAAAGAGACATAATTTGATTTGATTAGTTAGTAGAGAAATGTATGCCTATGTTATTTTTGAAAATGAAGTAATCAACTGGAAATCAGTAAAGTTTTATAGCTAGGTGTTGTCAGAAAAAGAATGGAGAGAGTTCTACCAGTACTATCATTATCCCAGGGTAACTGTAGTCATATCCAAATCTGTACTTCCCTGAACAGCAACACTAGAAGGCTAAAATTGGGAGGCTGGAGAGAAAAGACATCACTAAAATAATCACACCAATTACTAAACAATAAGCAAATAACAATAACACCCTTAAAGTGAAGAGAAGAAAACCTATACTTGCTCCAATTTATTATAAAATATATAATTACTATAGATTTTTGTATGTATATAATATAAATTATATATACTTATAAAATATGGAAATATAGAAAATATATTATTACTTGTTACAATATATTATAAAATTCCAAAAACAAATTAGGAGATATGCAAAGAAACAAGAAAATATGACCCATGCACTGTGGTGGAGGGGAGAAATCAGGCAACAGAAACTGCCTGTGAGACTAATGAGATGTTTTTAACAGAAAAAGATTCCAAAATAGCCATTTTAAATATGCTTACAGAATTATACTCATAGAATCAAAAGAAAACATGATTAAAGAAATAAAAGAAGATATGTCAACAATGTTGCATCAAATAAAGAAAACCAATATAGATACTGAAATCATAAAAAATGAAATTACCCAAAGGAAGTAACAGAGTTAAAAGTACAATAACTAAAATTTTAAAAATTCACTAGAGGAACTCAACAACAGATTTATAATGACAAAAAGAATTTAAAAACTTGAAAATAGATTAATAGGCATTATGAAAGCTTAAATAGCCAGAAAAAAAAGATAAATGGAGACAGAGAAATGTGAAACAACATTGAGCATCAAGGTACACATAGTGAGAACACCAGGAGAAGAGAAAAGGTAATGAGAAGAAAAAATATTCAAGAAAGTGTGGCCAATACAGCAGAGTAGGAAGATCCCATGGTCACTTCCTCTGACAGGGATATCAAAATTAGAACTATTCACAGAGCAGCTGTCTATGAGAGAGACCTGAATGCTAGCAAAATAGATTTACCACAACTACAGATGCACAGGACAAAGCATAAAGAGATGGGTGAATAAAGCTATAGTTATCAAGCAATGTAGTTTGGGTACCAAAAAAAGACACATAGATAAATGGAAAAGGATAGAGAGTCAAGAAATACACTCATGCTTCCATGTCCTGGCTATTATAAACAGTGCTGCGATGAACATTGGGGTGCACGTGTCTCTTTCAGATCTAGTTTCCTCGGTGTGTATGCCCAGAAGTGGTATTGCTGGGTCATATGGCAGTTCTATTTCCAGTTTTTTAAGAAATCTCCACACTGTTCTCCATAGTGGCTGTACTAGTTTGCATTCCCACCAACAGTGTAAGAGGGTTCCCTTTTCTCCACACCTTCTCCAGCATTTATTGCTTGTAGACTTTTGGATAGCAGCCATCCTGACTGGCGTGTAATGGTACCTCATTGTGGTTTTGATTTGCATTTCTCTGATAATGAGTGATGTTGAGCATCTTTTCATGTGTTTGTTAGCCATCTGTATGTCTTCTTTGGATAAGTGCCTAGATGCCCATTAGCAGACGAATGGATAAGGAAGCTGTGGTACATATACACCATGGAATATTACTCAGCCGTTAAAAAGAATTCATTTGAATCAGTTCTAATGAGATGGATGAAACTGGAGCCCATTATACAGAGTGAAGTAAGCCAGAAAGATAAAGAACATTACAGTATACTAACACATATATATAGAATTTAGAAAGATGGTAACGATAACCCTATATGCAAAACAGAAAAAGAGACACAGATGTACAGAACAGACTTTTGGACTCTGTGGGAGAAGGCGAGGGTGGGATGTTTCGAGAAAACAGCATGAACATTATCTATAGTGAAACAGATCACCAGCCCAGACTGGATGCATGAGACAAGTACCCGGGCCTGGTGCACTGGGAAGACACAGAGGAATCGGGTGGAGAGGGAGGTGGGAGGGGGGATCGGGATGGGGAATACATGTAACTCCATGGCCGATTCATGTCAATGTATAACAAAACCCACTGCAATGTTGTGAAATGGTTGGCCTCCAACTAATAAAAATAAATGAAAAAAAAAAAAAAAAGAAAGAAACTCATGGTTATACAGCTAATCAATCTACAACAATGGAGGCAAGAATATACAATGTGGAAAAAGACAGCCTCTTCGATAAACATTAAGGTCCTTAATTCCCACAGAATTTCTTCTTTATGTCTTTGTAATCCTTATTTTAGAATAAAATACACTTTGAATGCAATGATGGAAACTTTTTCAATCATGGTGACAAAGTCATCTCTAGCACAATGGGTGCTGGAGTTATACTTCCTGGGAGCAAATCATACTTCCATTATTCTGCTAGCTGAACAGTCAGGAAAGTTGTCTCAACATAAAATGAATATGACTATAATAATAATATAGTATAAGAATGTAATAACTACAATAATTTCTCCTTCATTAAGTTATTGATAGGATAAAATTATTGGCACATATTAAATGCTCAATAAATAATAACAATTGACATTTTCTCTAAATTATCATTTTCACTGTTAACATTATCCCCATTAGCCAAGTAATTTAGATATTCAGAATTTCTCCATATTCAAACATATTTTGTTCAGAGATATAAAAATATAAACCAAGTAAAAATGTTAAAAAGTATTTGGACCACATTTCTCTAGCATAATTTAGTCCTTAGTCAAGACCTCCTATACAATCTATATAGGGACCTTGAAAATCATAAATCAAAGTGTCAAACACCTTCATGTAGCAATCACAAACTATGCACAGATATTCCAGGTCTCATATTTGCAGGTCAAAGTTCTCATGTTTGCAGGTCAAATTTAGGATTGTATTACATATTCCCCTGCTTTTAAGTTATAGTATCAATAATAATTTGCTTATGCCAATGAAATATGAGTCAAAAGTGATGCCAATTTCATCCAAGCAGATACATCTACAAGCCAGAACATGATCCACCATAGTTTTTGGTGTTTATTAATATTTGCTATTAATAACTACATATTAATTTTATTTGTATTCTCATCAACCTTTTATTTATATATTTTAGCTTAATATCATTAATAGTTTACTTATTAATAATTAAAATTAAAATATTAAAAAACCACTAAAATAAAATTTGGTACAATTATTTTATTATTTAAAGGGCAGGCACTGTAGGTAAGGCCCTTCTAACTGTACTCAAAGCTCAGAAGCCACTGAAGAAAAGATCAATGTATTTTATTATGTAAAAACCATAATTAAAAATAAACACTCTGCAGAACAACAACAACAACAAAAAACACCCTGAGTCAAAAGTCCAAAGAACACATAAATCCCCAAAATAAAATTCTAACCTCCCTAATATGGAAAGAGTTCCTAATTAAGTTTTTAAGAAAAAGAATAGCAAACCAACAGAAACATGAATATACCAAATGTACAGATGGATCACAGAAAAAGAAATGAGGAAATACAAATGTGTTTTAAGCATTTAAGAGATGTTTAACTATTACAAAAGAAATGAAGACTAAAACTATATCAATATGCTTTTTATCCAAAAAACCCAAATATTTTTAATCTATTAAAGACCAAAATATTTTTGACACACTGTATTAATGATATTCATAAATTGCTGCTAAGACTACAAATTAGCTTAACCTATTGAGAGCAATTTGGCAAGATCTTTCAAAATTATAAATTAATCTAAATTCAATTTTACATAATTTATCCTCTATAGGATATCCTCTATATTGTACACAAACAAAACAACAAATATTCAGTCATCCAATGAAACACTATTTGCAATCACGTAAAATTATCAACACACAGATGGCCTTGAATGGGAATCATAGACTGGAATACTATGCAATTAGTTTTTTAAAGTGGCAGGGTAAAATGTCTCTTAAAGTGGCAGGGTGAAAAGCAGCCTCTTTGGGTTTGATACAAAAAATCTCCAGTATACACTGTTAATTGAAAGAAGTGAGATGTTACCTTTTGGATCATATAAAAGAAGGATGGGGATGAGAATAAAATTTCATTATTTTCATAATAAAATTTCATAGTTTTCTTATATTTGCATATAGAAACTGTGTAAGTATACCAAAGAAACTAATAACGGAGACTAAGAGAGCTATATATTTCATTGAGCTAAAATGGTTGTCATTGCCAAAAAGTCTTTACACTCCAAGCAATGTTTTGTATATTTATCTTTTGTTACACCTTCTGCTTGCAGTTTTCATAGAACTATACAACTCTATGGGAATTAAATATCATAATTTTCCATTTTGGTCTCCAGATTTTTAAACCAGTGTTTCTATCCCAGAGCCCCAGCAGTGATCAATGCAATCAACCCTACATGTCCTTTGAAGTATGTCCCGGTCTCAGCCAGGAAGGTAATCTTAAATGGCTCTATATTTGCAGAAGGGACAGGCAAAGCATTTCAAAAAAGTCCAGGATATGGTTTTATGTTTTTGACATCAGCCAACCAGGTTTGCCTGTCAGGCCTAATGTGTGCAAAAATGTTTTATCTATATCTGACATTTCTCAAAGTATTTCATCAGTAGTGCCTCTGGAGGGTCAAATGAAAGCTTGTTCAACTAGAACTTGAGGCAAAGACAGTAGCAAGCCTCAGGCAATCCCAGATCTTGGAATGTTAAAGGTCAGTGTTAAAATTTATAACATACTGTTATCTAACATTAACACTTCCGCTGATGTATTCTCAAAGAAACTTACATTTTGATGTGCCTGAATCAAAGTTAGTTTCATGATCTGGTTTCTTAAATGTGTCCCTTCATAGCAAGCATGAACACAGCAGTCAATTCAATTGGAATATTTATGCAGAAACATCCACAGGTTGTGAACTGGTTGGTCCTTTGGTTCTGAGCACAGGTTACATGCCAGACTTTGAAGAAAAGTTTATTTTTGCTGTGACTCTCATTGTCACTGATTTGGTATTCTTTGCCCTACTTGCTCACATATGGCATTTTATAAATAAGTGTATCAGGTGAAGGAAGCACAATTTCACATAATAGTAGCACTGTTCAGTACTATTTTTTTTTAATTTAAACTAGAGGAGAAGCAGAGTACATACAAACTCTCAAACTCTTGCTTGTATCACACAGGTAAGCTGTCCTTAGGTCATGCACAGTTATGTTGCACACAACATGGAAAAGTTCCAGAGATGGAATCTGACTCCACTAACCTCTTTATAGAGAAAAAGGAAATAAAACAGTACTGCAGGGAATGCATAGGCTCCCAAAAACCAACCTGGCTTCCTGGTGAGGGAAGAGGTCCTATTAGAAATGACTGGGGTAAGGGAGGGGTTCAGCCTCTATTATCACAGTTTTGTTCTCTTGAACCACTTAGACCTGCTGAATCAGCTTCTTGATGAACTACCAAAAGATGGGAAGAAATGTGTTTCTGTGCATATCTAGGACCATGGCATCAACTGGGCTACCTAGAGGAAATTTTATATATTTGCATACAAGTGAAATAATAATGCATACTATCCCTTTTGCTTTTATTTATATTGTGAAAGAGTAACTTTATATAAATTAGTAGCTTAGTCTGCTCAGAGAATTGATCCCTTATAAATACAAATAGTAATATAGTCTTTACCTAACTCAATCTTACAAGAAATGGGGGCAAAAACCTGATTTATTAAATGGGCCAGGGTGCTTTCCATTTAGTTAAAACAGCTCTTGGTTACAACAAAAATGTCTTATTTCTAGACAGTAATTTGGTATTTTATTCTGACTTGCTAATCTGATAAAACAGTTGGGCATGCTATCTCTGTTTTAGCACATTTACTGCATTATTCAGTAAGAAAACAGAACTTCCTCTACAGGCAAACAATTATATCTGTGTATTTTCTTCATCAAGATATTTAATTTGGAATCTGTTTTAAAATATAATCTAAATATAATTTTTAAAATATGATCTAAATATAACACATATTTGCCCATTAACTGTAAAATTACATTTATATTCTGTACATATACACATATACTTACATACACACATATTCATATACACACACACACACACACACACATATATATATAACATATATACCTTAGAAAGGCAGAAAACATGGAAGAATGTAAATTAGTTTTGTGGTTACACTATCTAGGCTGAAGTTTGAGTTTTATACCACACACTAGTTAGCATAACTTGGGAGTATTACTTAAGCTTTTTCAGGTTGTTTGCTCACTTATAAAATTGGGATAAATATTCTTCTCAATGTTTGAGATGATTAATGCAATGTAATGAAATGTCTAATGTAAAGTACTCAGCACAGGTAAAGACAGCATCTGCCTGGGGTACTAATCAGTAAGGACAGCTGTCACTGGAACACACTGGGAACATGGTACATGTTAAGTCAAGTTCTGGAAAAAGACTCCTTGTGTAACTGGATGTCTGTGGTATTTCACTTCCCACAGTAGTCAGCGCCCTCAAGTGGAAACTTTAAAAACAAGTCCTTACAGAGTTGACTCGTTCTGAGGCAGGTGTAAAGGGCACAGTGCAAGTATGAGAACTCCATGGATTGGAGAGTCCTACAAATACCCATTCCTCCACCAATAATTTCTACATAGTTGTTGCCTAGACCTAACATCATACAATTCTTTTAATTTTTTAAAAAAGTAGACATATAGTTGCTGATAATATTTATTGACATATTTTAACTTATTTTCCCTTTTTTCCAACTACTGAACAACTGAAAATATTTTAGTTATTATTGCATAATTTTCTACTCCTAGAACTCCCACAAGACATATTTTAGAGCCTCTCAATCTATTTCCTATCACTATTTTAAATAACCATTTAGTTTTTTCATCTCTTTCTCTTGGTGCTAGGTTCCAGATGAATTTTTAGTATAATTTTCCAATAAATTATCTTCTCAATACTTTTTATTCCAAATATTTTTTATTGGTTTTTACCATATCCAACTGTTCCATAGAAATACATATCAATCTGAATTTGTTTCATGAATTAATTTCTTTTTAACTAATCTACCTTTACATCTTTGGGGCCTTTAAGTCTATAAAGTCATCTACAAATTTTTATCTAAATCTATAAAGTCATCTACAAATATTTACCTAAATCTGTAAAATCATCTACAAATCTTTATCTTTGGGCTTCCCTAGTGGCTGAGAGGTTAAAGCGTCTGCCTGGAATGCAGGAGACCCAGGTTTGATCCCTGAGTCGGGAAGATCCCCTGGAGAAGAAAATGGCAACCTACTTCAGTATTCTTGCTTGGAGAATCCCATGGAGAGAGGAGCCTGGTAGGCTATACAGTCTATGGGGTCACAAAGAGTCGGACACGACTGAGCAACTTCACTTTCACAAATCTTTTATCCAAATATATAGTCATCTATAAATCTTCCTATTACTTGAATTTCATAGATACATACTCATATCTCTATTGTTTCTTGAAATGGCTATCTGTCTTGGAAGTAGATTTCTTCATGTGCATTAGGATTTTAATTTGTATGCTTATATTTGGGGGTAGTTCATTTTTCTTTCTTTTTTATTCTCATTTTTCTCTGTCTAGCAGTTTTGTGCTTGCCTGCACTTGCATTCTAGGGTCTCCAGACAAGAATCATGCATTACACTGGCACCTCAAGGATCCTGTTTCACATTAGTATTGGAGTTATATCAAAGGCCATAACAGAGCATGATCCAGATCCTAGTTACATGATTATTTTCTCTTTTCTATCAGCCCAACCAAGGTACAATTCTAGGAAAGCACAGCAGCCTTTCTCAGCCTGTTTTACTTGGCAGAGAATATAAGCCACATTTCCTAAGTCTCATTCATCTTCTTTTTTTTTTCTTCTACTACCCATGAACAGAAGGTAATGCTGGGACATTAGTCCAAAGCATTCAAATTTCCATTTTTGTCTTTAACAATTTTGGTTCTTGAAGACCAAGATAAAGGTATCATTAGCCCTCTATTTATTGTCAGATCCTGCTCTATTTCTTATCTCTTGAGATACCTTATCTTGTTTTTGAGAAAGGCTATGTCTTTTTAATTTCTAAATAAATGTATTTTAAATCTACCACTGCTATGTATATTCAACAAGAAGGGTAAAATGGTTTAAACTGTGAATTCATAGCTGCTTTTTGACAAGATGTTAAGACATACCATTTTTAAATCAAAGTAACCTTACTGTAATAAGACTCCCAGTGTGTTCCACCCATGGAAATAATCATAGGTTTCTACATTTATCTATAAAGACTACAAGGACTAAAATTTATAAGACTTAATTTATCCTTATATTTTTGAAAGTATTAAGAGTATGTTAGAAAGCAAATTTTCAAATCAAAGAGTAAAATGATAATATATGATATATGAACCAAAGTATCTGCTTTGGTTCTGAAAACCTGAAAATGACAAAAACTCAGCATTTCATCAGTCACCAAATTATATTATTCCTGATTATTTCATTTACTAATAGTAATATTTTCTACATGGAAGTAAAATTATATGTGTGGTGTATGTATGTTTTGCTAAAACAGTAAGAGGAAAGAACACAATTATGGTTGGCAATTTAACACCCCACTCTCAGCAATTCATGTCACTATCAGAATAATAATAAAGGAAGAATAAAGAAGAGCTAGATAACACAACCAACCAACAGTATCTAATTGACATATATAGAACACTCCACTAAACAACACAGAACACACATTTTTTTCAGGCACCCATGGATGAGTATGAATAAAGTAAAGTCATACTTTATTTGTATAAGTGGGAAAGCACTAACTCTGATGAAACTAAGTCTTTCTTGAATCACCATAATGGACACTCATGGCTCTTCAACAAATTCCTAGTCTTGAACCTGTTACGGAAACCTAGGATGATCCCCTTGAGTACTCTACTGTCTTCTAATAACTTAAACTATAAATCTTCCTCCTAGCTTAATCCAAGAGGACCTGAGCCAATTTACCAGGTGACTATACCCTGCGAAAAGATAAATAATAATTTTTTCAGTGTTTATTGGATAATGGCTATTCCCTTTGAAGCTAAACTGCTACTATGATCCACCAGGCTAGATAAGGTTTAAGGAAGAGGAATGAAGTCTAATCATTATTGACATTTTGGTTCAAATCAGTCTTACAGTGGGTCCAATATGTACCCAATTACCCAGTGTTTATTTCCTCAACTCTAGAAAGCACAATTGGTCAAGACATACTTAGCAACTCGGAGAATCCCCAAATTGGATCCCTGACCTACAACAATTAGGCTTCCTGTGTATTGAGGATGATTAAATAGGAAATGTCAAATGGAGATGTTTAGAACTTATACTCCCACTGAAGTAGTGAAACAAACATAATGGCACATCCTGGAGAGATTGCCAAGGTTTGTATCCTCATTAGAAGTTGAAAGGATTCTAGCACATCCCCTTTCAATTCATCTATTTGGCCTATAGATAAGGCAGATGGATCTTGAGGAATGAGAGTACACTTTTAGAAAATTAGGTGATAACTACAACTGCAGCTATATTTCCAGATGTGTTTGCTTTGTTGGAGAAAATCAATACTGCCCCTTTTCTCCAGTTTGAGCTATTGATCTCAAAAATACTTTTTCTCTGGACTTGTTAAAGTCACCAGAAATAGTAGTAAACTTTAGTATCTCTCCTTAGGGCTCTACCAACCCTCCAGCCATTTTCTATAGTTTAGTCCACTAGGAACTTGTTTGCTTCTCTACTCTACAGGACATCAAGCAAGCCAACAACATAAATAATATCATGCTGATTTGACCTGATGAGCAAAAGGTAGTATACACACTAAATATCTTGTTAAGGTATATGCATGCCAGAGAATGGAAGAATAAACACCACAGAAAATCAGAGATACATTATATATGTGAAGTTTCAAGGAATTAGTGGTCTGGCGCCTGTCAAAATTTCTCTTATCAAATGGTGAATGTGTTTCTGCATCTGATACCTGCTATCTCTGAGAAGTAGATCTCTAAATTTTGGTTGCAAAAAATAAATGATTTGGGCATCTTACTTCAACCTGTTTACCAAATTACCCAATAGGCTGTCAATTTGGGGTCCAAATCGAAAGGAGGTTCTACAACAGAACCAAGCTTCTATTCAATCTGTCTTGCCACTTGGTTCACATGACTCAGCATATCCAGTAGTGCTTGAAGTGCCTATGACAGTTGGGGATCCTAAAGGAACCTTAAGCGAACCTTATAGATGAAACATAGTATATCTTTTTGGGATTTTGGAGAAAAGTTATACTTTCTCAGCAGATTATTCTCAACTGAGAAATAGCTTCTGCCTCATTACTGGGTCCTGCCTGAGTGTAAACACTTACTGCTGTTGCTGCTGCTAAATCGCTTCAGTCGTGTCTGACCCTGTGCGACCCCATAGACAGCAGCCCACCAGGCTCCCCCGTCCCTGGGATTCTCCAGGCAAGAACACTGGAGTGGGTTGCCATTTCCTTCTGCAATGCATGAAAGTGAAAAGGGAAAATGAAGTTGCTCAGTCGTGTCCGACTCTTAGCGACCCCATGGACTGCAGCCTACCAGGCTCTTCTGTCCATGGGATTTTCCAGGCAAGAGTACTGGAGTGGGGTGCCATTGCCTTCTCCAGCAAACACTTACTACTGGTCATTAAATAATGATATGCCCTGAAACACTCTTAATGAATAGGATGTTGACTGCCCCCAAAGCTCACTGTAGCAGTATTCCATCAAGTGGAAGTAATAGTTAGGCTTTTCTCCACAAGTTTTGAAGTCATAAATAAGTTGCACAAAAAGTTGCTCAAACATCCATGGTTCGTGTACTCCTGCCGTACTGTCTCCTCTCTCTCTGTAATGTGAAGTTGTCTATGAAAACAGAAGGAGAAAGCACAATTTGGTCTTTATTCACAGACAATTCCCCACACTATCCTGACAGTAGCTGAAGTGGACAGTTGCACTACACATGTGGCCCTGAAAGACCCTGAAAGTGGTAAAAAAAAATCTTTTCAATGGGAAAAACTTCAAGCTTTCATACTGCCTGAAAGTAGAGGTGAACAGAGGTATACATCTAGAATGAGTCAAGAGCAGTGACTAACAGTTTGGCTGGATGGCCAGCAACTTGGAAGAAACATGAAGAAATATGATCTACAGAAGACGTATGTGGAAAGACCTCTCCAAATGGGTATAGATAAGAGAACATTTTTGTCCCACACAAATGTTCACCAAACAGCAACCTTAAAGGAAGAGGCCTTAATAAACATATGCACAAGGTAACTCATTCTTCTCCCATTCTTTTACTCCCATAATTGATCAATTGGCTCATGAAGACAATAATTATATAGAAATATGGAGCTTATGTATGGGCTTAGCAAAATGGATTTCTACTCATCAAGGCCAATTTGTCTAAAGTCATTGCTAAGTATCCAACCTGCCAAGAGCAAAGATTAACACTGAGCCCCTAAAATGGCCATACCCTGGGGAACTAGCCAGACACCTGGTAGCAGGTTTGTTACACTGAATCACTCCCATCACTGAAGGAGTAGCTCTTTGTTCTCACTGGAAAAGACATGGTTTTGCCTTTCCTACCCTAGTGTTTCTGCTTAAATCACCATCTGTGGGCTTACAGAATGCCATATTCATCTTCACAGTATTCCATACAACATTGCTTCTGACCAAAAAAAAAAAAAAAAACAATTTTGTAGCAAGTGAAGTGCAACACTGGTCTCAGTCTCATGCACTTGTCCAGTATCATTATGTTCCCCTCATCCTGAAACAGCTGGCCTAATAAAATTAGGAATGGCCTTTGGAAGACTCAGTTACGGCACCAGCTGGTGACAGCACTTTATGGGGCTGAAATAATGTCATCCAGGATGTAAGAAATGCTTTGAATAAGCTATAAATATGTAGTGATGTTTTTCCTATACTCAGAATTTAGGAGTTTAGGAACCACAGGACAGATATGGAAACAGCTCCTCTCACATTAACAATAATGATGCAAAAACAACACTTTCATTTCCTTTCCCTATAACTTTTTGGGGGTTTAGAAGTTGTACTTCCAAAAGAAGAAATGATTCTACCAAAGAACACAGCATTGTACTGGAACCTAAGACTACCATTGGCTACTCTGGGCACCTCAGAACACTGACACAAGAAGAAAGGGTGAGGAAGATATTTCCAGAATGCAGGAGATCCTCCAGAGTATCGCTTAGTCTTCCCATATTTTGTGGTAAAACTTAATGGAAAGCTAGAACAACCCAATAAAGACAGGACTATAACAACAGACAGGAATGAAGATTTGGGTCATCGCAACAAATAAGTAAACACAACTGACTTACACACTAGCAGAGTAGAGAGAACACGAAATGGGGAATGGGAAGCGTTATAAATATTACTGATTCCATGACTAGTTGAAAACATGAGGGCACTGATAGGAGCATTTATTTCTTCCTTGCTTCTAAGTGTCCCTCATTTCCTTACTGTAACATAAGATTTACTAATAGTGGTTATAACGGTACCTCAAGATGACAGGATATTCAAGGGGGGTTCTGACTCAGTCAGAAGAGGAATGAGCATCCCTCAAACATGGGTAAGTCACTTTGTATCCTCTCTTATGAAGGGACATATATGTTTTCATTGTACAAAGAATCAATTTTAGGTGAAATAATGAATTACGTTTTACCTTTATTGGGAAGTAAATACGGTTAGTATAAGTGAGTATGAATGCCATATTGACAAGGGGCGCACTGGACTGCTGGGCTTGCTGATCAGCTGTAGTTGCAGGTCTATCACCTGGTACCTGCTTGCAGACCCACAGTATTAGAAGCTGTGCAGAGGCATTAACTTCCTTTATACCTCCTTCACAACACCTTTCTTTGGAACCATTTGAGTGACTTGACATGCTAGATCTCACAGATTTCCTGAAAATTTCTACTTCTCTTGAAAGGACCACTTGTCTACCCATACCAACACTTGGCAGATTAGTTAGTAACTCTCTGATTTGCCTATTTCCCTTTACCAAACTTTATCTTCCCAGCTCCTTATGTATGCATTCAGTCGAATTTCTAAAATATCTCCCTAATTTATAAAATAACTTTATATTTTATAATATAACTCCCTAATGGTACTCTTTTCCTGGTTGAATACTGACTGATAAATGTAGCATAACCATAAATCTCATTTGCTGCTCATTTACTCCATATACCCCTCAAAAGAATTAAAAAAAAAAAAAACCCATGTACAATAATATATTATGAAATTATGGCTCACCTATGAAATGAGCAATCAAACAGCAACAAACAAACTGGACCTAACATTGTTTATTTCTCTAGTGATATCTGCCTTTGCAGTTCCAGGTTCACTAGAAGTGGATTAAATGCAATTACAGTATTCTTCTTTATGTTCCTCTAAATTCTCTATGTAACTTTTGCCTTCTATTCACCTTAGAGTCATTTTTGTTATATGCTAGTTCTTTAAACATTTTCATTTCTCCTACTTTTAAAACTATTTCTCATAGAACCCTATATTGCCACCATAGTCATTTAGTGTCTTATGCCTCTTTGCTTATATCCCAAGTTTTAGAATCACTCTTGGTATATGGCACTCAGAACTGAACACACCACTTAAGCTAATATCTGAAGAACTGATATTTCAGAGTACATGGCACCATCATCTCCCTCCTTTTACATACATCTTTCCTATTAATGTAACCTAAATATCAATTGAACTTTCAGAACAGCCATGTTACATGGTAATCTCACAGTACATTTACCAATAAATAACATTACTTTTTTTCTCAAAAACTTGTTGCAAACTCAGGTCTCTCTTTCTTCTTATCTATGTGTATAAAGTTGATTTTTTTAACCCTAAAGTCTTGAATGTTATATCAACTCACTGCAATAGGAGTTACAGTCTAAGAATCAATCAGTTAAAATTTGATTCTGTCAGCCAAAAAATTAGTTGCCATTCACAGATGAGTGTGGTCCATGCATAAGATAACAATGAATTGTGTATCTTTATTTCTTCATCTGACAGAAGTTTTATAAAAGGTCAAGAACAGGATTCTAAAGCACTTGCTGCTTGACTCGGATTTTTCTAGTCAACATTCTTTGGCACACTTGCTCAACTCTTTATATTTCCTGCTAATTATCAATATCTAGTCCATTTTTTATTGAACTTGTTGCCAGGATGGATTTTAACATTGGATATTTTTTAAAAACATTTTGACATAGATGTTTTGAAAAGACCACATTTGTGTACCTATTTTAAAACTATTAATGTTCTCATGAGACTACGTCACATGGTCATTTTGACTTGAGGATACTATGACACAGTCTTAAAAAATTAAAATGTTGCAATGGTGAATGGTATTGTTTCCTTAATTTCTCTTTCTGTTTTTTCATTGTTAGTATATAGGAATGCAAGGGATTTCTGTGTGTTAATTTTATATCCTGCAACTTTACTATATTCATTGATTAGCTCTAGTAATTTTCTGGTAGAGTCTTTACGGTTTTCTATGTAGAGGATCATGTCATCTGCAAACAGTGAGAGTTTCACTTCTTCTTTTCCTATCTGGATTCCTTTTACTTCTTTTTCTGCTCTGATTGCTGTGGCCAAAACTTCCAACACTATGTTGAATAGCAGTGGTGAGAGTGGGCACCCTTGTCTTGTTCCTGATTTCAGGGGAAATGCTCGGGCCTGGTGCACTGGGAAGACCCAGAGGAATCGGGTGGAGAGGGAGGTGGGAGGGGGGATCGGGATGGGGAATACGTGTAAATCTATGGCTGATTCATATCAATGTATGACAAAACCCACTGAAATGCTGTGAAGTAATTAGCCTCCAACTAATTAAAAAAAAAAATTAAAATGTCATTTTTTAAACTACCAGTTAGGCAAAAATGAGAAATAAGATATCTTCATAGTTCTCATACTTATCATCCTATTTTCTCCTGAACCCCTGATCATTAGCATGGAGTTCAGAAAGGGGAAATGACAATGAATTTTTCTCATTTGAGTAATATTTAGTAAGGGTATTTTTTTACTATTTACTAAAAAATACCCAACAAAGGGTATTTTTTTAATGTTGGGCACAGTTTCTCTGAAGTGTTACATCAAAACAGCTTCAATTTTACAGGACATGATGCCAAATAATTAAAGGTATAGTTTTGCAGTGCAGACATCAATAATGAGATTATTTGGAGATGTGTGGGGATGGGAAGAATAAATCTGAGTGAGAACCTTTCCCTAAAGGATGAGCATCTATGCTTAAGAGTCAGGCTGCCCTGAGTAGACCTTTGACTTTATGAAGCTGATGATGCTTCATCTCCTCTTGTGCTTGCCAGAATAATTCTATTTACACTGGTATATAAGCTTCTCTTATATTCTGAAAACTTCTTAATTTCAAAGACAAATAAATATCTATGGAACATGCATTTTAAAAAAGAGTTGAATGGATAGGCCATTTTGTAAATAATTTTTTTAGTTCCAAGTTCACAGATAGGAATCTCTAGAGGGGAAGGTCTTAAAATCCCCAGCATCTTTTTGTTTCAGCAGAAGAAGGGGAAAATAGCAGATTTTACTCACATGCTCTTCAGTTGTTCCCCTAACTCTAACCCATTTTCACAGAATAGCTAGATGACAGCTTACACAATGAGGCCTATGCATTGAATCAGAGGAATTCCAAATGATTTAACCCCAGGAATAGGATTGGGCGATAACTCTGATCCATAACCATGAGGAAACAAGGATCCATAACCATGATCTCCACACAAGACTCCACTCAAGCAAACAAAAGGTTCCTCTTTGCCCACATTTTTCACCATAGATCTTGGAGTTGTTTACCTCTCAGACAAATGGAATGGACTTGCCTAAACATACGACATGGAAATAGGTATTCTCCTTCTTCCTTCCCATTCTTAATTAGTGGTTTAGGAGTTCATACCTCAAGCTGCATGGATGAGCATAAACCTCAAGATTACACAGAACTCACTGATGTACCAACACTGTCAAATACTGCCACCACTGGTTGATGGGTTGGTTTTGTATACATGGGTAACAGTCTGTGAGCAACTTAAGGGCAGGTCTCATATCTTATTCACCTCTTTATCCTCTGGTCTAGCACAATGCCTGGCACAAAGTAGGTGCTTAATAAATAGTTGTTGAATAAACTAGCATTTTTATCTTTCATTTAATTCAGTCAGTGGAAAACTTGAGCACCTATTTATGTACCAGATACTCTAGGAAGCTGTGAGTGGACAAACAGGCATGAATCCTTCCTTAGACTTTACAGTCTAATTTAAACTGGTAAAGTAACTTCCACTCCTAACAACTGACAATAGTATTTTAACATAGGGATGGACAATACTACTGCCAAACCTCAATCTCCTCACATTCAAGTTAGTGGTTGGACAAAATGTTCTGTAAGATTGTTTGCGTTCTAAACTTATTGTAAAGGGTATGAAATGTATAAAGTACTATGTAAATTAACTAAAGTTTTAAAATTATAAAAGTTTTAAAAATTTGAAAACTGTCCCAAATGGACTTTCTCCCCAGTTCAAAAGGCAAATGGATACATGCACATCATCATATAAACCACATAAAGAATCCAGCAACTCTAGCACTGTTATGTTGTTGTATCAGATCTCTATTGTATAATGTAACTTCTTTGAGAGCACATTTTACATTTGATATCCTCTATAGGACCTAGCACTCTTAAAATAACAGTCAACAAATGAATTAATGTAGTGGAAATACCTTAAAAATCACCAAGTATTCTAACCTGAATGGCACTTAGTAGATTCAAGAATCCCAAGAAATTGTATTCAAAACTATGTCTGTAAACCACTTTGCAGAGTTCTTTGGTTTTATCAGTCTCAAAGAGATCTACCATCCAAAATGGTTCCTTCATTTAGTATATATTAATTGAATATCAACTACTTGCCAAGCATTATACTACGATTTAGGCTTGGAATCTAAAACTTTGTAAATAAATAATGAATATTAACTGTATCAAATCTTTATAAGATCTGCTTTCTCACATTCACACCATTAAAAATAATGCATACTCTATTACACATTTACATCCTAAATCAGCATCAGATTCTATGCAGTTATTTAATACGATATTTGCTGGTAAAATATACTTTAGAAATATATTCTTATCTGGCTCAATGGAAAAGTCTAAATGATGATAGAACCAACAGAGCTTAAGTGTATAATATATAGACAGATAAGATAGATACACACGTATATATAAACACACACATACATACACACATACACATAATTTAAGAAATCTTTAGTAAATAATGCTGTCAAATTCTTTTAACCGTCTCTAATTCATCAACTATTTTACACCACAGCTGGATTTCCATTTATTCCTATCAACAGAATAGAGCTCCAATCCTTTAAAAGATAAATGATGACATATAAAGAAAATTTCCTAAAATTGTTTTGTTCTCAGGGACTTCCCACTGACTAAAATAAATAACTCAAATTCTCTAGATGGAGAACAAAAGTACTTTTAAAATCTGAAGAAAACCTTTAAAATTTACTGACAATTTTTCCCCTTGGAAATCTTTTATCTCCTCAATGCATTAAGCATTATCTATCTAGAGTCAATTAATATTCATATGAACAACTATTTAAGTTTTCTGAATAAAATGATTTTTACCTTTGAGAATGGCTGCCATAGTCTTGCCACAAATATATGGAAAAGGTTATTTCCCCAGATAAAAGCATAAGCCTACTGAAAGATTTAAATCCTCATCCTTATTAGATGTTCATTTTATAATATAAAAATTCAATATAGCATGATCCAAAATAAGCATTTCCAAGAAATGGTTATATCATACTATTAGGAACCATTTGTATCTAATTTCTACATGCTACCAGAACTTAGCTGCAATTAGTGATAGTGGCCAGGAGATGGAGCATTCTCATTTCCTAAGATTTACTTCACAGACCTTTGTTTAACTCACAAAAAGTTTCCTTTAAACAGAAATGCTTTATTAATGGCACTTATCACCAATGGCAGATACGAATGAAAAACAAGGCATTCAGAAAAAAATAAGGACTTAAATTTCTCAAAAGTTTTACTAACTACTAATCATTTATATGTGAATAAAATACTTTAAAATACTTTGAATACTTTTCATCTCTCTTGTGTACATGAAACAGAAGGAGGAAAAAAAGTTTAGAATAATATTTAGAATTACCTCAATTTTTCAATTCTTACTTCCGGCTCATTTTATATAATGCTAGACTGCTTCATAATGTATGTTATAATTATATGCTCCATTTTTTCAATGAACTAAAAACAAGTATAGTTTTAAATTAGGAATTTACAACTGATATCTTAGGGAGAAAATTCATTAAAGTAAAAATATTTCCTGAAATGGTTTTATTCAAGGCACACATGATGTTTAAATGTTTCTTTCACTTAATAAATGCTAAAGAAGAGTCTTTAGATCTCAAATCTATTATATCGCTTGTAAAAAAAAATAGCATTTTTAAAGACTGATAATCCACTCCCATACATAGTAAACACATTAATAGATGTGGGTATGTGAGTTGTAGTGCATGCTTCTAGAAATACTCCAGAAAGGGAGGTAGGCAGATGCATTACAGGTTACTCTGATTTGGCCTGGAATACAGTCTGCTACCAGTTACTGAGTCTTTGATGGGAAGGTAAGAAGAATCCCTAATCATTCCTGAAAAAGCATAATCCAAAGCTGGCCTACAAGGCAATGCTGGTACCAACCCAGGAGTCAGATAGGGAGACATGAAACCAGACAGCCCTCTCCCTGGAGAGGAATATGCCAGCCGAAATGGACTGATACCTAGTCTAGGATTTAAGCTGTAGAGACTTGAATCACTTCCGTAAGAAGGAGAAGTAGTGTGAAGGGGAGAGAAAGCTGATTTATTTCCTAGAGTTCCAAAACCAATTCCAGCTAAACTAAAATTCGAAACTCTCGGAAAAGCTGTGTTTTCCAATGGTCCTGAATTTGCTAGGTCCCTGGTGTCTGGTTTGTGTTCTTTTCCATTTAGGATCTCTTCAATAGCTTGGACCACATCCCCTTTGCAGAACTGCAGAATGCCTTCTAGCCTGCTGCGTCTGTAACTTGGGAAAATCTTGGTAAGGATATCAAGAGGGTCTCTTGGTCTAGAGGACACAGTGGGATGGCTGGCTGTAGAATCAGTGAAGTCTTTGGCCCACTCACTTTCATTTCCTGATTCCAAATCAGAGGATGACAGGGACCTGGGACTCTCTTCCCCTCCTGACTGCTCCCCAGGATGAAGAGACTGAATGCTATCATCCTTGTTTGGGTTTTCTGAAATAGATGACCTGATGTTTTGTTTTCCAGCGACATCATTAGACTTAGGAGATGATCTCAGGGTAAACTGATGGGATTTAGACCCCAGTTCTTCTTGTCCACTCTGGCATGAGTCACATTTACTCTCCTTTTGTCCTGGGGAAGAGGAAAAAAAGGAATGAAATAAAGGGAAAACTTCCAAGAACAAAGTACTGCCCACTTATAATTAATGCTGGATAAAATAACTTGTTTACTCATAGTATATTAAAAATACTTACTATTCACTGTAAAAGATGTTAATGAACAAAAATTTTAAAATATCATTTGAAAATGCAGGTGTTGCAATAGTGGGAAAATGCAATTTATCATGTCATTTCAGGATCACAAAGTTCTATAATACATAAATGCTGTAGTTATTTAGGAATCAGAAGGTGAAATCTATTGTTACCCTCCAACAGTTAACACCAATATTTTACATTATTTGCCCCATTTAGGGATTCAAAATTTTCATAAATGTTACCCAAGTTTTGTTGTTATCCACATGAGGGCTTTTTTCCCACACTGACAATATGCAAACAGCACTAAATAAAACAATTGTTTAGATAAGATATCAGAAAAAAAGAACAATCTTACTATTAAAATGAATATTGTATTTAATCACTAATGCTAAATTTCAAAAACTGGTTTTTTACTCACATTTCAGGTTCCAACTAAGGTACCTGAATAATGTGAAAAAATAGCAGAATTTTTCATTTCCTTTCAAATCTAAACCAATAATGACAACTGCTATACCAATCTCAAATCATATCAGAGATTTATATTTCATTTTATGTGAGACACAATAGAGAGTTGATATTTTTCATAATCCTCTGTAAAATATGGACTTTCTCATTAAATCTCTAGAGAATATCAGTAAATGAGTTTATAATCAAATTGTTTCTAAAAGAAAATAATTTACAGCACTCTTTTCACTACTGGAATCTGTTTATTTTTCAAAGTATCTTGTAAAAAATATTAGTCATTTACCTTAACTAACAACTCCCTTTCAATATTAAGGGAAATGTTCCGAAAACAGTTTCACAGAAAAATCTGATTTTCTATCTCAATATGTTAAGCATATGAATATTAATAAAACAAGACTATCTTTAAATACTTTTTGCAAGGCTAATGCCAGGAGAACAATAATAAATAATTTTTATTTTTATTTACATTTACTCTTAATCTATAGATGGATTTTCTCTATTTCCATTAGAAAGAGTAAACTGTCAATGAGGTACTAGGTTTTATTGCCAACTTTCTCTTCAAACAAGATTTATGAATGTAACAAAACACATATGACCTATAGCAATGATTTGCAATGCTCCTATGTTTTCTCAAAGAGCAGTCCCAAATTCTAAGCAAATATCTACAATTTGCTTTATAAAATTAAATGTGTACAATTTAACACATTGAGAATGAAAATGCTGTCATTATGTCAAACATGACAAAGAAAAAAAGTGTTGCTTCTGCAAAATCACAAAGACTCTAGAATTTTCACCTTTAAACAAAACAATAAAAGTCATCTAATGATATAGAGATAGATCAACCTTGGTCTGCCACTCCATTTATAAATACAATTCACTACATATGGCCCCTTTAACATGTAAGGTATCACAATTTCATCTCTATAGTAATTTTCATCTCTATAGTAGTTTATGCATAAAACACAATATAATGTAATGAAATACTGATGGCATCAGACTGTCTAGAAAATAAGCTGTCTTTAAAATACTGCAATATCATTATGTCATCTCTTTTCTCTCAACTCCTATAGCTGGTTTTTATCATTGTATGCTATGTATTATACTGTAGTTTTAGGACACATATAGTTTTCCTTCTTTAGAATATAATATTCTTTTGTGTAGGAAAATCTTATTCACCTCTGAACCACTGTTTGTCTAATGAATAAATACTACAGTTCATGGATATTGTATAGGAGAAGGCAGTCCATTTAGAAGTATCTTTTCAAAAAAAAAGAGGTCAACTGAGGCAAACAATAAAATAAAATAAATGATCCTATAAAACCTCACCCCCTCAAAAAAATCACATAAGTCAACGCCTAGCAGAAGGTTGACAATCAGATCTCACTGTCAATTTAGTTTGCAGACTTTTAATTTATACTTCTTTTTATAGCAGTTTTGCTTAACAACTTTATTCTTCAGCCCTCCTTGATTTTTGATGAGAAATGTTTAAACTACATTTTGTCCACTGACACAAACTAGAACATGGACAAAAAGTGACATAGGTGAAAACAAAATAATATATGTCTTATTTAAGCAGAGAAAGAGTCTTTTTCAAAAGTAAATGCTGTGATCTGTTAAGAGCTGCAATTTTCACAATTCATGGAAGTTTTCTAATTAATAACAATACATCATTATATTTTAACTTCATATAATTCAACCCATCTTGTATTTATACAAAAACACCAAAATGACATTTTTGTGCAAGTATGACCTACTGTAGAATTATGAAATTTGCTAAAATACAGTAAGATTTGTTAGCATGAAAGGTTAATTTGGGATAACCCTAGTCAAAAAAAGAAATCTTTTTACCTGACATAGAGGGTGAAGGCAATTTGCAGTCAATAAATGAGAGAAAAAAATTAAAACTTCTTGGATAAAGAAATCTCAAAGGTTAAGATCCCCAAAGATAAGAAATTCTTGGACTTTGAAATTCATATCAATGGTTTTACAAACCTAAATTTAGAAAACCTAAATTTCCTTTCTATAAGAGGTATAACTTGAAATGTTAGAGTTTTCTACACTGTTGGAGGCTAAAAAGCAGCTGAAGAAAAGAGGTGGGACGCTTAAAAATTTTTAGAGTAAAAATATTTTGGTAGATTTCAGTCTCTTCCCCACTTCTAGTTGGTCTGTCCCACAGGTGAAGACTGTACTCCCAACCATACGTGAGTTTTCCATGCAAGATCACATTAACTCTGGTTTTACAGCTAAAAAGAATACAGAGCAAGCTCAAAATGCAGTTTCTTTCACTAAGTTTTTCACTATCTTTGCTCTAAGTTCGTCTCCTCTCGCAGAGAAACTTGGGCACAAACTGCAATCCTAGAATGAGTTCCTCAACTGATCACTGGTACTTCATTTGTTCATTTATCCTGTCACTTAAGGGACAGAAAGCCCTACGGAAGTGAATGTGATAGGTCTCTAAGCAGTTTCCCAGGACTTAAATGCTTCTTTTAAGTTCTTTCTTGCCCTCCTCCATGCCATGGCTGCTTATTTCAAAGATTTTTTTTTTTTCCTCCTCCAAAACAACCATTTTTCTTTTGCAAAGAGCAAAGATCTACTCACCGTGTTTTTCCTCTATATCATCTGGCTGGAAAATTTCGAAAACAGGGGTCGCCAGACCACTAGCCTTTCTCGAGGCACTCAGTCCCAGGGCAGTCACCGTCGCAGGGCCGCTCGAGGCCGTCTGGGAAGTCTCCGTTCTGCTGCTGCCTCCGGATGACCGAGCCCCTGGTCCTAAGGGTCCAGGGTACAGAAGCCGTTGCAGCCCCCGAGCCTCGCTCTCCTCTTGGGCCTGCTGTCTGCGCAGCGCCACCTGTGCGGCCATGACACGCTGGCGCTCTGCGATCAGGGTGCACTTGGCACACGCGCAGTCCCGCCAGCGGCAGAAGCGCTTGTGGCCCTTGAGGGCTGACACCACTCCGTGGTTGCGACAACGGGCGCACTTGGGTGTCCGTGGGTAGCCACCGGCCACAGCGCCCACCCCCCTTTCCAGTTCGGCAGGCGGCGGGCAACCTCCGCTTCCGGCGGTGGAGGCTGCCCTCAGAAAGAGGCTGGACGGGCGCAGGAAAGTTGGAGGAACGGGTATCCCCGGGGGTACCGGTAACGCTGGAGACGGGGGCGGAGGGGCCGCTACCACCAGTCCCGGGGCTAGGTGGGGTGGGCCGCTGCGGCTGCGGTCTCTACTGCCACACTGTGACTGCTCCATTTCCGAGAAGTGTCTGGTGAGGGAGGAGTTGCAACAGAAGAGTGCGCTGTCCGCAGCTAACCCTGCTGGGATGCAGGGGCCGAGAGGGCCAACCTTGGTCCTTCTGCCTACCACCCCCACACCGACAAAGTCTGACACAGTTCCCGCGATGAACTGGGGACAGCCGCTTCCCAGAGCTGGAGACTCCTAAGAGGCGCAGAAGTCTACTGAGCCTCTTGGAGTCCCAGGGCGCTAAGTTAATGCCTTGTTTTCCGCGCGCCTTCGCCTTCGGAAGCCAGAGGCAAGACTTGCAGAGGCCACCCCGCCCACTGGATCTACCGGCCGAGGGCTGAGACCGGGAGGGAGGGCCGCGGCGGGACCTGACCGTCTGGGAGGAGGGGCGGTGGGAGACACGAGAGACTGCCCCTTCACACACTCGCACAAAAGCCCTTTTCTCCCACTTGCTTCTCCATGAATTCCTCAATGTATGTTTTTTTGTAAGATAATCTTCTCTCCCTCCCCATGCCTCTTTGTCCTCCGTAAATTAAGCAAGATTTGGAGTTCTTTCCCCAGTTCCTAGCTCCTCCTACGAGAGTGTGAAGATTTGAACGTGGAGTTCTCCGTTTCTTTCCTTTTCCCAGATGAAGTGTTTAAGATGGTGTGTTTGTGCTCAGTCGCTCAGTCGTGACTGTTCGCGACCCCATGGATTGTATAGCCTGCCAGGCTCCCCTGCCCATTGGATTTTCCAGGCAAGAATACTGGAGTGGGTTGTCATTTCCTTCTCCAGTTTAGAATGGTAGCACGGTCAATATTAATGAGAAAGCACAAACAAGCTGCAAATATTACCCACACCTGAAAGATACCTTATTTTAGGGCCTTAGGGCTGCGTCAAAACAGTGGATAAGTATTTAAGGGGCCTGATTCACGTTCAGAATCTTCTCATGCATCTGTTTATTTAGAGATATAAATTTGGATTCTATATACCATATTTTGAAATATTATCATCCAAAGAAACCCTAATGAATTTCTTATCTAGAACTACTTATAGGTAGCAATTATGTTAAAACTTTCAAAAATACTTCACATTTCTATTGTAAAGTGTTGGGGAGGGTCATCTAGACCATTCTTTAAACATGCTATTATTAATTGCATACTTAAAATATGCACTTAATGCCTTTAATTGTAAGAAAATATCATATTGCTTTTAAACCAAAAGGCAATTTAAAGCAGGAAAGTAAAAAAAATAAATAAAAAATAAAGCAGGAAAGTCATGAGTGTGTTCCTTAATGGAAAGGACAGTCAAGGTTCTATCAGTTTCTCGAGGTAACAGCCAACTGCTTTGACAGGCAATTCATATTCTAGTACTAAGATAGTAAGTAATAATGAAATTTTTACCATTCCACCTATTGACATCCAGGGAAGACACTGCTAATCAGTCTGGGCTTTCTCTTACCCTCCCACTTCACACCAACACCACCATTACCATCCTCCCATATAGGCATCCTGATAGTCTATCATAGAACTTCCCCATCCTTCTTAAGTATTAGAACTACCTATGGAACTTACATAAATACTCTAAACAAAGTATTCTGATTCTTTTTACTCTGAGTCTTTTAAACTCTCAAGATGAATATTATATATAACCAAGGTTTAGAACTGCCACTCTGGGAATTCCTAACCTCTGTGGAATCTATAATACCCAATTTTCTCAGACTTCTATATCTTTGCTCAAGCCACTCCTGCCTAAAAGCTATTTATTCCCCTATTGTGGAACTCACATCAAATGTATGACTAATGAGTTTTCAGTGCTATATGGATCATTAAAGCACAGTGAATTACCTAGTGAGTAAAAAAAATATTCCTTTTTTCTATTATTTTTCAATGATCTTGACTACATAATGGAAAATGCTCAGCTTGGTGTAAATATGACTATCATATGCTAAACCTTATCAATTATGCTTTAAAAAAATTAAAAGCACCTCAACAAGTAACCCTGTTTACCTGGAATTTGACACTATTTTTCTGTATTTATTTTATTTTCAGTTATCTTCCCACTATGGCAAGTGTATTGATTTTCATCCAAATAAGTGAAAAAAATTCTTAAAGTAAATATATTTAAATAAAATGTGTCTATTGAAATGGAAAATGACAAAATGTGTGAAAAACTAAAAACAAACCTTGTTGATAAAAAAAATAAAGGAAATTGAAATAAATTGAGAGAGAGACCATTTCCATGGCTCAGAAGATTCAACATTCTTAAGATGGTTCTACCTAAACTGATCTATAGATCAATTCAACCTCAATCAAAATTCCAGCAGACTTTTTTAGTAGAAATTGTCAAACCTGCTCCAAAATTCATTTTGAAATGCCAAGGAAAGAACTAGAATAGCCAAAACATCTTTGAAGAAAAAAGGATAAATAAAGTTTCAAGGCTAACAGTATCTTACTTCAAGAATTATTATGAAGTTATAATAATAAAAACAGTGCATTAGTGGTAAAAAGATAGAAAAATCAACCAATATGGCAGAATAGACAGTTTTAGAAATAGACTCACCCAAAAATAGACAACTAATTTTAGACAAAGGTGTAAAGACAATTCAGTGGAGAAAGGACAGTTTTTTCCCAACAAATTCTGCCAAAAAAATTGAACATGTGTATGCAAAAAAAAATGTTTATCTTTGACCCATACCTCATAGTTATATACTCAAAATGGATCACAGACCTAAATATAAGTCATAAAATCATGTAACACAGGAGAATACCTTTGTGATCCTGGTTATGCAAAGTTTTCTTATCTATACCACCAAAAATATGATTCATAAAAAGAACAAATTAATATATTTTACTTCATCAAAATTAAATACATTTCTTCTTCAAGAGGCACTATTAAGAAACTGAGAGAAAATAGTTGTAATACCTATATCTGTTAAAGGACATGTATACAGAATGTGTAAAGAAATTTCAAAACTCAATAAGAAAAAAAATATTTTAAGTGATTTGAACAAACAAACAAACGTCACCAGGGAAGATATATGGATGGCAAATAAGCACAACAAAAGATGTTGGACACCATTAGTCACTAAGAAAATGCATATTAAACTTACCATGTACCACTACACATCTATTAGAATGGCTAAAATTTGAAAGATTGACCATATCAAGTATTGATGAGAATGTGAATAACAAGAACTTTCAAAAACTGCTTATGGAAATGTAAAATAATATAATCACTTTGCAGACCAGTTGATAATTTCTTAAAAAGTTAAACATGCTCATATCATATAATCCAGTTATTATATTCCACTCCTAGGTATCAATTCAAGAGAAATTAAGCAAATGTTCATTTTAAAAAATTCACATTAGCTTTATTCATATAGACGCAAATTGGAAAAACCCTAATGTTTATCAGTAGTTGATATACTCATATAATGGAACAAACTAAAGTACATTGATACATGCTATGACATGAATGAATCTAAAAATAATTATTCTGAGAGAAAGACAAAAATGAGTATATACTATATGATGTGATTTATATAAAATCTTTGATATTTATAGTCACATTAAGCACATCAGCAGTTCCTGGAAATGGGTGGTGGAGGGGCAGTGAAAAGAAAGATGGGCATTAGGGATTACAAAGGATCAAAAGAAAACTTTTGGAGATGATAAATATGTTAATTATTTCAATTGTGGTAATGACTTTACTTGTGTAAACATACATCAAAACTCACCATTTGTATATAATAAATATGTACAGCTTATTGTATATCAATTATACTCTTATAAAGCTGTTATAAAAAATAAAACTCCTTGTTACTTCTGGAAGAAGAATGGAATAAAATAGCATTCTGAGCAAAGACAATCCTCATCTTATCACCCAAAGCTAGAGCAATGATTTTAAAAGCTGTATTTCTTCTCAAATACACTGGAAAGCCTGAATCTCTTCTCCTCTCATAATAGTACTTTGTACTCTCTCTTAAATTATATATACGTTCCCCTCCCCTGCTTTTTCCTGCATCTAACAGCAACTTAATACTGTAACTATTCTTATAAATCATTAAGAAGATGTTAACAGCTGCAATTTAACAGTGGCAACAGTCTTCCCAAGTGAAAAGGCGATGAGAAAAAAAAAAAACTTTATTTTTAATTAATCTGTATACAAGTATCACAGATATGTCATTTATAAATTTATTCTAAATAAAGTAAAAGAAAAATGACTAATAGGAAACATAGTGGCATATCAGAAGGAAGGGAAGCTAATAAACAGAATTTCTCCCAAGCTAAAAAACATTTATGCATCTCCTTTTTTAGCTACTATTGATTTTTATTCCAATTCCTCATTCACTCTAAACTTTTTTTTTTCACTTTACAATGTTGTATTGGTTTTGCCATACATTGACATGAATCCGCCATGGGTGTACATGTGTTCCCCATCCTGAACCCCCGTCCCACCTCCCTCCCCATCCCATCCCTCTGGGTCATCCCAGTGCACCAGCCCTGAGCACCCTGTATCATGCATTGTTGAAACATGTAAATTATATGTGCAATGAATCGCCAGTCCAGATTCGATGCATGACACTCTAAACTCTTATAGTCAAATGCCATTTCTTGTTGGTTCACTATACCAACCACTCAGCACAGAGGAATGGAAGTGTGAATCAGCAACTGTAAAGCAGACCTGGCTCTGGTAGTAACTAAGTTATAAGACCTTAGTCAAGACACTAACCCGGTGAGCTTCACTTTTCCCATTAACAACTGAAAACACTGTCATATACAAGGATATTTTCAAGTCTATGGGTCACTTCATCTGTCAATTCCAGTCAAGTTATTTTTCATTAATGTTCTTAATCTCTGAGGAACCTCATTACTACCCCCACTAAGGCCTCAGTCAAAGCATCTCTTGTCTTTATTAAGTATCTTGTGCTAACTGGCAATAAAGGAAAGTTAAGGAGGATATGCTTAGTTTGGCTAGAAGGTTCTGTCAAGAAGACTACGGAGTTGGAAGGAAAGGCTTTTAAATTGCTTATTCTTTTGTGCATAAACATTTCCAATCACTCCACACTTGCAGATACATGTGCACACACAGTATACAGCCCAACTACTTACCCCAAGGCTTCCCAGAGCTGTGTGTGCCATGTGCTCAGCTGTGTCCAACTCTTTGCAATCCCATGGACTATAGCTTGCCAGGTTGCTCTGTTCATGGAATTTTCCAGGCAAGAATACTAGAGTGTGTGGTGCCATTTCCTGCTCCAGGAGATCTTCCTGACTCAGGGATTGAACCCATGTCTTTTGTGTCTCCAGCATTGGCGGGCAGGTTCTTTACCATTAGCGCCACCTGGGAAGCCCTCTGAGAGCCATGAAAGAAACTGAAAGTGAAGTCGCTCAGTCGTGTCCGTCTCTTTGCAACCCAATAGACTGTATCCTACCGGGTTCCTCCGTTCATGGGATTTTCCAGGCAAGAACACTGGAGTGGGTTACTATTTCCTTCTCCAGGAGATCTTCCCAACCCAGGGATTGAACCCGGGTCTCCCGCATTGTAGGCAGCCACTTTACCGTCTAAACCACCAGGGAAGTCCATATTGGTATGCTAATGTCATTTTTTGTTGGTTTTGAGGGGAAGTTTGAACTGCACTTCTCTTTCTCTGGGGTTTCTCAAAAGTCAATTGAGTGTTATCATGAATGAGAGGCTACAGTTTGTTAGAGTGACAAATTCCAGCCCTTGGACTATGGCCCATCAAATGGGTAGACATTCCAAGTCTGGAAAGAAACAGGCCTCTTCTCCGACTCAGTCTTGCATGGAGTATTGGAGAAAAGATGAACATATTTGGTGATACACATAATAGGTCAAAAATTGTCACTCCCCCCAAAACCAATATCTACCAGTAAATGCTCCATTCTGAGAGTAACCTAGAGCTGGATAGAGATCATTCATTACCCTAGAGCTGTAACCCGCCACAGCATTGTACAGCTTAGGAAATAGGACTTCCTTGGAGGATGTCAATAACCTCAGATATGCAGAAGACACCACCCTTATGGCAGAAAGTGAAGACAAACTAAAAAGCCTCTTGAGGAAAGTGAAAGAGGAGAGTGAAAAAGTTGGCTTAAAGCTCAACATTCAGAAAACTAAGATCATGGCATCTGGTCCCATCACCTCATGGGAAATAGATGGGGAGACAGTGGAAACAGTGGCAGATTTTATTTTTTCTGGGCTCCAAAATCACTGCGGATGGTGACTGCAGCCATGAAATTAAAAGACGCTTACTCCTTGGAAGGAAAGTTATGACCAACCTAGATAGCATATTAAAAAGCAGAGACATTACTTTGCCAACAAAGGTCCGTCTGGACAAGGCTATGGTTTTTCCAGTGGTCATGTATGGATGTGAGAGTTGGACTGTGAAGAAACCTGAGCACCGAAAAATTGATGCTTTTGAACTGTGGTGTTGGAGAAGACTCTTGAGAGTCCCTTGGACTGCAAGGAGATCCAACCAGTCCATCCTGAAGGAGGTAAGTCCTGGGTGTTCATTGGAAGGACTGATGCTGAAGCTGAAACTCCAACACTTTGGCCACCTCATGCGAAGAGTTGACTCACTGGAAAAGACCCTGATGCAGGGAGGGATCGGGGGCAGGAGGAGAAGGGGACGTCAGAGGATGAGATGGCTGGATGGCATCACCGACTCGATGGGCATGAGTTTGAGTAAACTCCGGGAGTTGGTGATGGACAGGGAGGCCTGGCGTGCTGCGATTCACGGGGTTGCAAAGAGTCGGACACGACTGAGCGACTGAACTGAACTGAACTGAACTGAACTGAACTGGAGGATGTCATCTCTGATCCCTTGCTCTAAGATAGCAGGAATTCAGTTGAAGATCATACACATTGTTCCCTCACTACCAAATGGACAAGGACTATAAAAGTGAGTAGAACATATTTTCTCTTATTGCTTTATGACCCTTTTCATACCAGTTGAGGATGCTTACGTGGAATCAAGAAATCAAGAAACTAACAAAGGCAGGGAACAGAGAAGTATCTATTTTTTTTTTCTATATCCATTTCTAAATCCCCCCAGCATAGTAAACATTCAATACATCTTGGAAAATAAATAAAGATTGGATGCCACAAGACTTATTTGGCTGAACAAGAACTAATATTACATTACTTTTCCTTCATATTCTGAAATTTTTGAGAACTATTTCCAGTGCACTAAATAGTAATCTTTTCTGGTTTTAGCTCCATGGTGTTTATATAAACTGGAGTGTGATTTCAAGTATCATTTACAGTTTACTGTGTTTTCGGTACTTTTAATATTAAATACTTTATGACTTTTTTCTTAAAGAAAAAGTCTTATGAAACTCTATAGTTATACTTTCATGCCCACTGTAACTGTATTCCAGCATTTTTTAAAATGTTTAGATCTAAGAACACATAATTGCTTATGAATGTGATGAATTAACATCAATTATAAGCATTTGCTTATAATCTTTTTTTAGATTAAAAAAGGTTATGATAATATTTACTGTACATATAACACTTTTAATTTAATATTGTGATACAACTTCCATAGCTTTGTGAGCTCCAGTCATCATAATTTCCATTATTTAGTCATACAATAATAACAATTCTTCTAATAAAGGATATTTATAATTTTTCACTTCTGCCCTGTTTTAAATAAGAAAGGTATGAGAAAGTGAACTTTATTTTTTTATGTGAACTTTAAAATGTTTTTTATATTATAAATTATCTTTAGAATAAATTCCAATAAATAAAAGTACAGAATTAAAGGTTGTAGATATTTTTTAAACTTTTGACTTATACTTTTTTCCTGAAGAATGAATTTGAATTCTAACATGAAGTTTATCTTATTATTATCCCATATATATTTTTTTCTCTTAAAGGGAGTGTTTTTTCAAACTAGGTAATTGATGCCACTTTCTCCTGTAATAACAATGATAACCCAGAGTTCCATCAGGAAAATAATTCTACAAGGTTTCCGTTCATAGAAAGATAATCACCATTTTGCAGATCTCTTGTTGAGTATGACTGAGGGGAACTGAAGCAAAACATGGCAAAAGTTCCAATCATTATAACATACCCTGATGGTTCTTTAAATAAATTACACAGCCTTTTGTGAACTAGCTGATTTAAGCAATTCTTTATAAAGGAGTGCTATTGACTTAAAGACTCTAAGTAGAAATCTTGGTGCCATTGTGGTTAATTGCGTAAGCAGGTGTTCAAAACTATGTTCTTTATTTAGTTTATTCTAATCAATCTAAGTCTACTGTGTAAATAGGGCTCAGAATTTATGAAACTCTTGTTTTGCTTTTTAACTCACAGGATATGTAAAGGAAATTCATGCTCAGGCACTGAGATCAGCTTTGTGACTTGTGTTATACTGAATAGAATCCACCTTTATAAATTAATGTATTTGGAAACATTTCATCAGAATTCCGTCTTTTAAACAGTTTAAAGACTGTTTCACTCAGAAAGCACGTGAAAGCCCTTTACATGGCTGCTAAAGATCATAACAGAATGAATAGCATATATTAAATGGTAAAGCATTTTAATAAGACGTTGAATTAAAAATTGCATCCTAGGTAAATTAATTAAACCAAGTCAGTAATCAATAAAATTCTTCATAAAATGCTATTACCTTAAAGGATCTTCAGTATATTAAGAACCTCTCTGTCCTACTCTTTCAGAGCTGGTTATTTTGTGTCATGTACTATAATAAACATAGGCTTTATACATATTATACTTATTGAGAATTTAATTCTCAACTTATTGAGGTCAATTATATTATCCTGGTTTTACAAATGAAAAAAATTTTATAGTTTTAAAAAGTATATGTCCTCAAAATGCTCTAATATTCAGATTCCTTTACGTTCATGCTTCTCCCCAGAAGTTAGGCAAATTCCCACTGTAACAGAGACTCACAAAGCAATCTATTAAGTACAGTTTTTCATGATATAGTTACTCAGAAGAGGTGCTTATTGGCTAAGACATGAGCAATCTTGAAACTATACCTATTCTTTCAGTTAATAACAGTTCCAGTTTAAAAAGAGGGTATGAAATTAAAAACAGAGAGAAATTCAAAATTCCGTAGTTTACAAATCTTCTTTTAGCAAAGTTTGATGATGGAATTTTTATCACTCTCCACTTTCTTTCTCACATCTTACCATGTAAATAACAATAAGACAGAAATCAAGAAAAAAATCTTGCTATTTATTTATACCACTAGAAATTTGAAACATGTTTTCCTTTCATTCTCAAGCACCACTAAAGTCAGATTAGATACTAAATTTTACTCCTGTCAAGACCTGATATTCAATTCAAAGGTCTTTTCCCCTTAAGGTAACTACTGTGAGACCTTACCATTCACTATTAAGAAAAAAAATTAAATGTTTCATAAAACAAAAATTGACAAAGAGAAGTTGATATATGCCCTTTTGGAAAGAAAAATAGTTAAAAAAAAGATGCATTTTAACATATTAGTTTCTACTATATCCCACTGATTAAACACAAATAAGAAATGTAAGTCATTTCCTCAAATATCCTTTTCTTCATGAGGAATTGCCACAGGATCTAGAAAATAGTTTTTTGTTCATTACTGTTATAAAATACGATGAAATTAACTTTGAAAGGTGTTATACATGTTGGCTTTTTTTTTTCCTATCTTTGCGTGCCAGAGTCTGTCTTCTGGAGCTTTTATTAGAAGTGTCCCAATTAAAAAGCTGTGTGAGTAAGAAAATGGTTTCCATTCACAGTAAGGATTCTAAATAAGAGGTAAATTCAGTAAATCAGTTCCTCCTTGGCTCCTAGCCATCCACATCTTTTAGTTTTGAAATTCATTTCTTTGTGAGCATAAGGTGGTTGTTATGAGGTGTTATCAGGCCTAATGACAGGGCTATTGTACATGGTAGGAGGTGGCAGTTTTTGATCAATGTCTTCAAAGTCAAAGCTTGGAAAATAATAGCTGCACATCAAAACCCACTGCCATAATGCAGTTAACATTGGGCTCTTTCAGGTGGCCTGAGGGAATGACCTAATTCTCATGTTGAGCTCTACTTTAATTAGTCATCTATAATGGTGTATTAAGATTTACGTGAAGACTTATAACTTGAGATTCATTATCAAATGAGATTCAAGAAAATCATTGTAAGAATAAAAATAAAGAAACCTACCTATTTATTCATGTTATCCTCCCATTTTCCTGAATCCCCCACTGATTGCGGTTCTGTTCTTAAGACATTTTTATTGGCCCACTATCTTTAAAAGAATGCCCATGTTCAAATAGGACATTAGTGCAATTATTTCAGGATATCCTGCCTAGTTGATCAAGTTACTGATTTAAATCTTTTTGTTGTACTTTTTTCTGTATTTTTGTTGCTTTTACAAAAAGTCTTAAGCATTCACAATTGCTTTAAAATAAGGGGTTTTATGTTGTTTTTAGGTTTTTTCTTCTAGAACATACAGTTACTGACAACATTTGGAAAGAAAAAGCTATTTCATTCATAAACTTATTTGAATAGCACAACTGGAATGTTTATATAATCATATATATATATTACATACACATATATATACACACACATGATTTCTTAAAGAATCTACAGAGTCACAGGTGGAAAAATACACAATTAAAAAGTCAAATAAATCCATAGTTAAGAGTTAAATGTGCCATATGTTTCTTTAATACTGAGTCACAATGGGGTGCACTAAGAAACTCATTAAGTCAATGGAAATAGCAGCTGGGCCCTATCAAGATGTCTATTCACTTCGGAAATAGAAAAAGAGAGAAAGAATGGACACAGTCCACTTCTCAGGTTGTGCTGATAACATTTACTTGATGTTAGTACAATGCAAAATGCCTTCCCTCTCAACATCTAATTTGATAAACTTCATTTTAATAGCCTTTCTTTATTTTTTCCAGTAAGGCAAAGATATCTCCCTTTACTTTTTGAACTTTTCTCATTAAAAAAATTAAAACTCTGCCAAAGCACCTAAATAGTACAGTAGAGTCATGCAACAGACACACTGAGCCTGACAAATGACTTTAAAACATTAAAAAACAAAAAAAAAAAAGTCTTAATATGTCTGGTTTGAGTTTATGGACTTCAGAATGAAATGAACATCAAAATACAAATTGCTCCCACCAAAGTTTTGTGTGATTTAGGGAAAGGTCTTTGTTCCCAAGGCACTGATTTTTCTCCTTTATAAAATGTAGTTTTAGATGCTTTTTTCCCCTGCAGTTACTTTAAGAATCAGGCAAAATCTATGAGAATCTAAACATATGCACATGTAAACACAATTTTAGATAGCATTTCAAGCCCCCTTTTAGACTGATCACCATAAAGGATGACTAATCTCTTACAAGTTTAAAATTCTATGGTTTTTTGGTGATATCAGTATAAAACCTCCTGATTCATAAAGCAAATCTACAAAACTAAAACCAAGTCTCTGAAGTCTCTAGAGTCTACTATAGGAGGAAATGAATGCAGAACTATAGAATCTTAAGAGTTCAAAGTGACTTTGATTGGTTTTCTCTATTAATAGATTATAATTCATAGTATCTATATTCATATTTTAACAAAAACAGTGCTCTGTAACAGGATGAGAAAGTAAGGCCAAAAAAAGTAATACCTACAAGCCATTTTGATTCAATAATGATAATTCATATTCATGAAATAATTTTCTTCTTACAGAATCTTCAAAATTTTCACTGAATTGAGAAATGTTTAACAACTAAGTGCACGCGTGCATGCTAAGTTACTTCAGCCGTGCCCTACTCTTTGCAACCCTGTGGACTATAGCCCTCTGTGCATGGGGTTCTTCAGGCAAGAAAATTGGAGTGGGTTGCCATGCCCTCCTCCAGGGGATCTTTATCCAGGGATTTAACCCACATCTCTTATGTCTCCTGCGTTGGCAGAAGGTTCTTTACCACCAGCACCACCTGGGAAGACCACTAACAACTATGTGGGGACAATACAAATATGTTTCCACTGCTCAGTCATGTCTGACTCTTTGCAACCCCATGGACTGTAGTCGGCCAGGCTTCTCTGTCCATGGGATTCTCCAGGCAAGAATACTGGAATGGGTTGCCATTTCCTCCTCCACCTCTCGGCAATATTCAGCATAGTTACATGTACTTAAAATTCCCTTCTCTTGACTTCCATAAAACCATAACTTTCTACTTTTCTCCTACTTCACTATTTCTTCTCATCTTATTTGCTCATTCCTCCACTCTTCCTTTTTCACATACAAGCCTGTTATAGTTCACTTGTTTGATTATAATTATCTGATCCCACTTCCCAAAAGAATGGGAAACAGGGTAGTTTTGTTTCCCTCTGTTGGTCTCAGTGCCTTAATCACAGAATAGATAATCAGTAAACATGTTAGTAAACATATTAGAGAAATAGAAAAGGCCTAAAAGGGACCAAGGTATGACAAGTCTCATGGGCAAATGAGATCATTTTAGGGGACTATCTAAAACACTTTATTTCACTACAAAAGTGACCATGATGTATGACACCTGCAAACAGAGAAGGGGAAGGAAGATCATAGGAAAAGCCTTAGACTGTAGTGTAAGTCTGAGAATGTTTCTGTTAGGCCAGTAGGGATCCCCATAGAAAAGCCTGCTGGTTATAGGAATCTTTCAATCAGAAATGGTCTGATAATAGTCATTGATTGGGAGAGGCCTGGGCAGAGTCTGACATCAGTATAAACACTTTGGGGGAACCATTCCTTGCAGAAAGTTATCTCATAAGGGGAGAGCTGACTGGTGTACTCTCAAGGATACAACAGTCTGAAGATGTTTTGTAAGTCACATCTAAATGTGTTAAGTGGGAAAGCTTGTAACACTGGTCTATGTGCAAGAGGTATAGTCTTAGAATTGATCCCATTATTGTTTGTCAAAATAATTTATAAAATTTTTCCACAATTAACAAACATATAATAGCTATTTTTTATAATGCAGCTGTTTTTCCTTTCTAACCCCTAAGAGTTTATTCAAGGGTTTGTATAACATCAATGTGCCAAAATTTGGACTAAGACTGAGGGATATAGGCAGAAGCTTTGCCCTCCCTGAGACTAGTTCTCAAATTGCTCTTTTTATACTCTAGATTAAATCAAGCTTTTTATCCTATGAGTTTGGCAATGCGTATTTCAAGCACTGTTTTTAAAGTCAAAATGTTTGATATTGTCTTTCTCAAACTGTTTATTTCTTTACATGCTCTTTAACTCTTCACTCTGCTTAAGATGGCTGCCTTAATTTTATATAAATTTCCATTAATTTATTTAATTTTTATTTTTGTGCCAATAACCATGCTAGGTAGTTTGGTTATAGCATCTCATTTAATCCCAATAACATTCCTGTGAGATAGTTGTCATGCCTGCTATTTTGAAATAACAGAACAAATGTAGAAAGTTGGTATCTAAATCCAGATTTGCCTTATACCAAAGTTCCTTCTCTTTCTACTATACCTGCTTGTTCATTCATGGAAGGAAGGCAACTTAAGGTGGCCCATGTATCAACAAATATGTAGTGAAATCATACTGATGCTAAAAAGGCACACTTTCTAGTTCACAGCTTAGGACAAAGTCTAGGACAAGAAAAATGTTCCTATTTTGAGTCTCTAGACTCTCAACCATCAGATTATAAGTATCAAAAGAATCTCCCTAAGCAATCTTCTGAATAAGACTCCTCAGAACTCATGGAGATTTCAACAAAGTGTGATAGATATTATGATAACAGAATTATGCTGGCTGCCTAAATCTTTTGCTTTAAAACAGTTATATTTAATTCTCATAAATTCAATAGGAATAGTAGTAATACCAGAATAAAACTAACAGCAGTAGCCTCTTTTAACTTAAAGCTCAACATTCAGAAAACTAAGATCATGGCATCCAGTCCTATCACTTCATGGGAAATAGATGGGGAAATAGTGGAAACAGTGGCAGACTTTATTTTTCTGGGCTCCAAAATCACTGCAGATGGTGACTGCAGCCATGAAATTAAAAGATACTTACTCCTTGGAAGGAAAGTTATGACCAACCCAGACAGCATATTAAAAAGCAAAGACATTACTTTGCCAACAAAGGTCTGTCTAGTCAAGGCTAGGTTTTTCCAGTAGTCATGTATGGATGTAAGAGTTGGACTATAAAGAAAGCTGAGGGCCGAAGAATTGATGCTTTTGAACTGTGATGTTGGAGAAGACTCTTGAGAGTCCCTTGGACTGAAAGGAGATCCAACCAGTCCATCCTAAAGGAGATCAGTCCTGGGTGTTCACTGGAAGGACTGATGTTGAAGCTGAAACTCCAATACTTTGGCCACCTGATGTGAAGGGCTGACTCATTTGAAAAGACCCTGATGCTGGGAAAAATTGAAGGCAGAAGGGGAAGGGGATGACAGAGGATGAGATGGTTGGATGGCATCACCAACTCAATGGACATGAGTTTGGGTAAATGCCGGGAGTTGGTGATGGACAGGGAGGTCTGGCATGCTGCGGTTCACGGGGTCGCAAAGTCTGACATGACTGAGCGACTGAACTGAACTGACTAACTCTTAACTATTACTATTTTGTAGATTTACTGATTGATTTTTTTTTACAATTACAATCTGTCTAATTCAAAATTACTTATGTTTGGTCTGGAAAAGTGCATCTGTCTAATATAAACCTACATTTATATACTGCCTCATAATAAAAATATATTTATCAAAATTTTCTAATATCTATTAATTTAATACATTATATTTTTAAACTTTAATTGAAATTGGTATATAATTTCTGAAAGACTGAAGATTGCATTCTCTTTCCAACTTTTCTTCTCAGTTCTTGCTAGTCTCCTCAGACTAAAACTATCTTTAGTCTATAATCTCTAGAAATCCACACTAGATATACGGAACAGAAGGAATATCAATTTAAAACAAAAATATACTAACTTATCCTTCAGTAATTAAGGATAATAAATAGAGGCAGAGTAGGTAGATTAGTTAGGGATGAATGACTATAGAATAATATTGATAGTTGTGTCTCAAGGTGCTCATTAATATCATAATTTCATAATTTTAGAGAAATATCATTAATATCATAATTTTAAAGAAATAATGTTTATTACTTTTTTGTAGTCTTATAATTCCTTATTCTAAAAATCATGAAAAGATGTTTGAATTTTGTGACAATCTTTTTTTTCTTTTCAGTATACTTAAATGTTGTCAGGATAATCCTTTTACCTCTGGAAACTCAAAGAAAACTGTGACTATTTTAACAAACAAAGAAAAAAGAAAGACTACTCAGATGAGAAGGATGATTATTATTTGAGAATACCATAAGTCAAAAAGACCAAGTTCATACCTGAGTGTCATCCACCAATAGAAAACTTAATAAAAAACAATAGCACAACTTCCCTCAATGGATGTCCTTCTCATGTAAAAATGGAGAGTTACATAGATATTAAATGAGAAAATAGATATATCAAAATACCTAGAGTCATGCCTGATAAATATAGGCATTCAGAAAATATAAGTTGGCTTAATTACACAAGCAGTGCTAGTCACGCTATTCCCTCTATATGGAACACAGGGAATTCTTTGTCATATTCTCTAAAATGAGAAAAGTCTAGTAAAACTAGAAATATCAGCACCATAGAAGGGCATTAAGTGTGAATAATCTACATTTAATTATGTAAACTTTTGGATGCTTCTAGATTCCATTCTATTAAAGAGGTTGGAGGTCATCATTCCATCCTAACAGATAAAAAACTGACCAAACTAAAAATCCAACAACTTTTCTTTTCTTTTTTTTTTTCCCAACAACTTTTCTTAGGTTCATTAGAGAAATGAGATCATGAGGTAAACTGCTTCCCCTCAAACTGAAGAGATAGATAGGTGGAATCGGAGAATCACAACTTACTGGAACAGAAACCCATGAAACAGAACCTTCCCTGGAAGAAGTACAGGGTCTAAAACCCTGAATTGTAACTGACAAACTATAGAGGCTCAACATGGATAAGTATTAGAGTTAAAAACACCAGAAGGGCCCAACACTTTAGTGAGTTCTACTGCCAGGAGCTCCAACGGGTTCTCAACAGCAACTACCAGGGGAAAATTCCCTAATGCTGCCAGCAGCGGGAGGGGGAAGTAACCATATTGAAATACATCAGAGGATTCTATGCTTAACAAGGTCTGAACAGCAAGAGAAATTGTTTTAGCAGAACCTAAACTATTAGGGTAACATCAGAGTGTAACCTGATATGAGACCTGATAAGAGAATATCAACCTAGGATAAGAGAAATATGCACTCCAGCATCATTTAGCCATCCTGTCTCACCTAAGTAGGGCAGGGAGGAAAAACACCTGTGAAGATCACAACACAAAGACAGAGACCTAATTTTATAGGACTATAAAACCTTTCCATTCTTCCCGCACATTACCACCAAATTACCTAAGGCCTATTTACTATAATTCTTCTTTCTAATGCATTATGTCTGACTTTCAAAAACAACACAAAATGACAAAGCATAGTAAAAGGCAAAAACACAGTTTGAAGAAATAGAGCAAGTATCAGAACCAGATGCACATATGGCAGGAACATTGGGATTATCAGATTAGGAATTGAAATCTTAATTTTAATTTAAGTTAGCTATAATTAACTATAATTAATATGCTAAGGACTCTGTAAATAGACAGCATGCAAGAACAGATAGGAAATATAAGGAGAGAAATGGAAATTGAAAGAGTAAAAAAGAAATGCAAGAGGTCAAAACCACTGTAACAGAAATGAAAAGTGTTTCTGATAGGTTTATTAGTAGACTGGACATGACTGAGGAAAGACTCTCTGAGTTTGAAATAGGTCAACAGACACTATAAATCAAAGAGAGTAAAAAAGACCCAAAAAAGGAACTGAATATCCAAAACTGGAAAAACAACTAAGGGTATAACATGTGTAAGGGGAATGTCAGAAAAAAAAAAGAGAGAGAAAGAAGAGAAGAAATATTTGAAACAGCTATCACTGAGAATTCCCCTAAATTAACATCAGAGACTAAACCGCAGAGCCCAAAGGGTTAGAAAACACCAAAAAGGACAAAAGCCAAAACAGCAAAAACATCAAAAATCTCCCCAAAAGAGCAAAAACAAAAACAATCCTACACTTACACATCATATTCAAACTGCAAAAAATCAAAGATGAAGAAAACATCTTGAAAAAAGTCAAAGGAAACAGACACCTTACATACAGAAGAGCAAAGATAAGGATTATACCCAAATTCTCAGGAAGCATGCAAGCAAGCAAGAAGAAAGCAGAGCGAAATATTTATAGTGTTGAAATTAAAACAAAAAACCTAGAACTCTTTATCTTACAAAATTATCTCTCAAAAAAGAAAGAGAACGACTTTCTCAAATAAATATTGAGGGAATGTTTATAATTTTTTCATATTTAATTAATCTAACAGGTTTTTTCAACAGGTTTTATTTGTTCAAAATAATAATAGCAGCAATGTATCTGACTATTAGAGCCTATATATAACTGAAATGAATGACAGCAACAATTCAAGGTTAATAAGAAGGAGGAATTAGGAATATTGTGTTATTAGAAGGTATCTGAAATATCCTGAAGTGGTATACTGTTACTTGAAATTGACTTGGATTAATTATAAATGTATATTGCAAACTATGGAAACCATCTTTTAAAGTTCTTTAAAAAGTTAAATGAGTATGCTTAGGAAGGAAGGAAAATGGAATCATAAAATATTTAATTAAAACCACAAAAGGCCAAAACTAGTACAAGATAAAACAGGAACAAAAAACAAGAGTAATACATAGAAAACAGTAACAATTATGGCAGATATGAATCCAACTACATCTGTAAATCACTTTAATGTCAATGGTCTAAATACACCCCACAAAAAGACAGATTATTATACTGGATCAAAACACAAGAGCCAATCATATATTCTCTACAAGAAATCCACCTTAGGGACTTCCCTGGTAGTACAGTGGTTAAAGACTCTGCGTTTCCACTGGAGGGGGCATAGGTTCAAATCCTAGTCAGGGAACTAAGATTGGAAGGAAAGTTATGACCAACCTAGATAGCATATTAAAAAGCAGAGACATTACTTTGCCAACAAAGGTACATCTGGTCAAGGCTATGGTTTTTCCAGTGGTCATGTATGGTTGTGAGAGTTGGACTGTGCAGAAAGCTGAGTGCCAAAGAACTGATGCTTTTGAACTGTGATGTTGGAGAAGACTCTTGAGAGTCCCTTGGACTACAAGGAGATCCAACCAGTCCATCCTGAAGGAGGTAAGTCTTGGGTGTTCATTGGAAGGACTGATGCTGAAGCTGAAGCTCCAATACTTAGAGTTGACTCACTGGAAAAGACCCTGATGCTGGGAGGGATTGGGGGCAGGAGGAGAAGGGGACGTCAGAGGATGAGATGGCTGGATGGCATCACCGACTCGATGGGCATGAGTTTGAGTAATCTCCGGGAGTTGGTGATGGACAGGGAGGCCTGGCGTGCTGCGATTCATGGGGACACAAAGAGTTGGACACGACTGAGTGACTCAACTGAACTGAACTGATTACCCTGCCCATAAGTTCTAGTATCATTAGGTTGAAGAAAAGGAAGAGAGAATTAACCATTTGTTGGGAGGTTGTGGAAACATTATGTTAAGATATTGATAGATTAGGATCTTAGCAATATGGTGACATCACATCTTGAATGCACCAAGTTTCTATCAGGAATCCAGAAGCAGCTAAACAATTCTGATTCTATAGTCACATAATTCCATATATTAAATAGAAAAATATGTTCTCATTTACAGGTTATCTTCCTGTAATTGGGAGAAACTTTAAGCTCTTTCAAAGTTCTTCTCTATTTAATTTTTAAATTATTTGTGCCTTGAAACACAGGTCCTAATATACAGTATATGCACACTGAACGTCCATTGAGTACATGAATAAATATGTGAGTAAATAAGTATTAAAAATATTAACTATGGTTCTCTATGTTTTATTGCTTGAAGTCTTGTAGACATATTGCTGTTGTTCAGGCACTATGTCCAACTATTATTTTTAATTTTATATATTTTTAATTTTTTAGATTTTGAAGATGGAGTTAAATATATTTATTTCCATTTTTTTCATTTTTACTGATACAGACTTTTAAGACTATAAATAATTCCTCATAGATTCAGATATGTAGTGATTTTTTAAAATTAATTTATCTATTTTAATTGGAGGCTAATTACAATATTATAGTGGTTTCTGCCATACATTGACATGAACTAGCCATGGGTGTGCATGTGTCTCCCATCCTGAACCACCCTCCCACCTCCCTCCCGATCCCATCCCTCAGGGAGGTCCCAGTGCACCAGCTTTGACTGCCCTGTTTCATGCATTGAACTTGGACTGGTCCTCTGTTTCACATATGATAATATACATGTTTCAATGCTATTCTCTCAAATCATCCCACCCTTGCTTCTCCCACAGAGTCCAAAAGTCTGTTCTTTACATCTGTGTCTCCTTTGCTGTCTCTCATATAGGGTCATCATTACTATCTTTCTAAATTTCATATATATGTGTTAATATACTGTATTGGTGTTTTTCTTTCTGACTTACTTCACTCTGTGTAATAGGCTTCAGTTTCATTCACCTCATAGAACTGATTCAAATGTGTCCTTTTTAATAGTTGACTAATATTCCTTTGTGTATATGTACCACAGCTTTCTTATCCATTTGTCTGCCAATGGACATCTAGGTTGCTTCTATGCCCTAGCTATTGTAAACAGTGCTGCAATGAATATTTGGGTACACGTGTCTCTTTCAATTCCGGTTTCCTCAGTGTGTAAGCCCTGCAGTGGGATTGCTGGATCATATGGCAGTTACTTCCAGGTTTTTAAGGAGTCTTCACCGTGTTCTCCATAGTGGCTGTACTAGTTTGCATTCCCACCAACAGTGTAATTCCTTGTAAGAGTACATTTCCTCTTTCAGTGTAAGAGGCTTCTTTTTCTCCACACCCTCTCTAGCATTTATTGCTTATACACCTTTTGATAGCAGCCATTCTGACCGGACTGAGATGGTACCTCATTGTGGTTTTGATTTGCATTTCTCTGATAATGAGTGATGTTGAGCATCTTTTCATGTGTTTGTTAGCCATCTGTATGTCTTCTTTGGAGAGATGTCTGTTCGCTTCTTTGGCCCATTTTTTGAATGGGTCATTATTTTTCTGGTATTGAGCTGCAGGAGCTGCTTGTATATTTTTGAGATTAATTCTTTGTCAGTTTCTTCATTTGCTATTATTTTCTCCCATTCAGAAGGCTGTCTTTTCACCTTGCTTATAGTTTGTTCATTGTGCAAAAGCTTTTAAGTTCAATTAGGTCAAATTTGTTTATTCTTGCTTTTATTTCCATTACTCTGGGAGGTGGGTCATAGAGGATCCTGCTATGATTTATGTCAGAGGGTGTTTTGCCTATGTTTTCCTCTAGGAGTGTTATACTTTCTGGTCTTACATTTAGATCTTTAATCCATTTTGAGTTTATTTTTATGTATGGTGTTAGAAACTGTTCTAGTTTCATTCTTTTACAAGTGGTTGACCAGTTTTCCCAGCACCACTTGTTAGACTGTCTTTTCTCCATTGTATAGTCTTGCCTCCTTTGTCAAAGATAAGGTGTTCATAGGTGTGTGGATTTATCCTAGGCTTTCTATTTCGTTCCCTTGAGCTATATTTCTGTCTTTGTGCCAGTACCATACTGTCTTGATGACTGTAGCTTTGTAGTATAGCCTGAAATCAGGCAGGTTGATTTCTCCAGTTCCATTTTTCTTTCTCAAGATTGTGTTGTTTATTCAAGGTTTTTTGTATTTCCATACAAATTGTGAAATTATTTGTTCTAGTTCTGTGAAAAATACCGTTGGTAGCTTGATGGGGATTGCATTGAATCTATAGATTGCTTTTGGTAGTATACTCATTTTCACTATATTGATTCTTCTGATCCATGAACATGGTAAATTTCTTCATCTATTTGTGTCATCTTTGATTTCTTTCATCAGTGTTTTATAGTTTTCTGTATATATAGGTCTTTTATTTCTTTAGGGAGATTTATTCCTAAGTATTTTATTCTTTTCATTGCAGTGGTGAATGTAATTATTTCCTTAATTTCTCTTTCTGTTTTCTCATTGTTAGTGTAGAGGAATCCAAGGGATTACTCTGTGTTAATTTTATATCCTGCACTTACTATATTCATTGATTAGCTCTAGTAATTTTCTGGTGGAGTCTTTAGAGTTTTCTATGTAGAGGATCATGTCATCTGCAAACAGTGAGAGTTTTACTTCTTCTTTTCCAATCTGGATTCCTTTCATTTCTTTTTCTGCTCTGGTTGCTATGGTTAAAACTTACAAAACTATATTGAATAGTAGTGGTGAGAGTGGGCACCCTGGTCTTATTCCTGACTTTAGGAGAAATGGTTTCAATTTTTCACCATTGAGGATGTTTGCTGCGGGTTTTATTATGTGGAGGAATGTTCCTTCTATGCCTGCTTTCTGGAGGGTTTTTTGTTTGTTTGTTTTTTAATCATAAATGGATGTTGCATTTGTCAAAGGCTTTCTGTGCATCTATTGAGATAATCATATGGTTTTTATCTTTCAATTTGTTAATGTGGTTTATCACATTTATTGATTTGTAGATATTAAAAAATCCTTGCATCCCTGGGATAAAGCCCACTTAGTCATGATGTATGACCTTTTTAATATGTTGATGGATTCTGTTTGCTAGAATTTTCTTGAGGATTTTTGCGTCTATGTTCATCAGTGATATTGGCCTGTAGTTATCTTTTTGTGTGTGGCATCTTTGTCTAGTTTTGGTGTTAGGGTGATGGTGGCCTCATACAATGAATTTGGCAGTTTACCTTACTCTGCAATTTTCTGGAAGAGTCTGAGTAGGATGGGTGTCACTCTTCTCTAAATTTTTGGTAGAATTCAGCTGTGAAGTCATCTGGTCCTGGACTTTTGTTTGTTGGAATATTTTTTATTACAGTTTTGATTTCTGTGCTTGTGATGGGTCTGTTAAGATTTTCTTTCTGGTTCAGTTTTGGAAGATTATATTTTTCTAAGAATTCCATTTCTTCCAAGTTGTCCATTTCATTGTCATATAGTTGCTGTGAGTAGTCTCTCATAATCCTTTGTATTTCTATGTTATCTGTTTGATTTCTCCATTTTCATTTCTATTTGTCAATTTGATTCTTCTCCCTTTTTTTCTTGATGAGTTTGGCTAATGGCTTTTCTATTTTATTTATCTTCTCAGAGAACCAGCTTTTAGCTTTGTTGAATTTTGCTATAGTCTGCTTTGTTTCTTTTTCATTTATTTCTGCCCTAATTTTTATGATTTCTCTCCTTCTAATAACCCTGCGGTTCATCATTTCTTTCTTTTCTAGTTGCTTTTGGTGTAAAGTTAGATCATTTATTTGATTTTTCTCTTGTTTCTTGAGGTAAACTTGTATTGCTTGAACCTTCCCCTTAGCACTGCTTTTACTGAATCCCATAGGTTTTGGGTTGTCATGTTTTCATTTTCATTTGTTTCTATGCATATTTTTATTTCTTCTGTGATTTGTTGGTTATTCAGAAACATGTTGTTTAGCCTCCATATGTTTGTATTTTTAATAATTTTTTCATATAGTTGACATCTAATCTTACTGCACTGTGATTAGAAAAGATGTTTGAAATGATTTCAATTTTTTGAATTTACCAAGGCTAGACTTATGGCCCAGGATGTGATCTATCCTGGAGAATGTTCGGTGTGCACCTGACAGAAAGGTGAAATTCATTGTTTTGGGGTGAAATGTCCTATAGATATGAATTAGGTCTAAACAGTCCATTGTATCATTTAATGTTTGTGTTTCCTTGCTAATTTTCTGTTTGGTTGATCTATCCATAGTTGTAAGTGGGGTATTAAAGTCTCTCACTATTTTGTGTTACTGTTCATTTCTCCTTTCAGACTTGATAGCATTTGCCTTACATATTGCAGTGCTCCTTTGTTGGGTGCATATATATATGTAATTGTTATGTCCTCTTCTTGGCTTGACCTTTCATCATTATGTAGTGTCCTTCTTGTCCTTTTTCACGGCCTTTACTTTAAAGTCTATTTTATTTGATATGAGTATTTCTACTCCTGCTTTCTTTTGGTCTCCATTTGCATGAAATATCTTTTTCCAGCCCTTCACTTTCAGTCTATATGTGTCCCTTGATTTGAGATGGGTCTCTTGTAGACAGCATATATAGGGGTCTTATTTTTGTATCCATTCAGCCAGTCTTTGTCTTTTGGTTGGGGCATTCAACCCATTTACATTTATGGTAATTATTGATAAGTATGATCCCATTGCCATTTACTTTGTTGTTTTGGATTCAAGTTTATAAACCATTTTTGTGTTTCCTGTCTAGAGAAGATCCTTTAGCATTTGTTGAAGAGCTGGTTTGGTGGTGCTGAATTCTCTCAGCTTTTGCTTGTCTGTAAAGCTTTTGATTTCTCCTTCATATTTGAATGAGATCCCTGCTAGGTACAGTAATCTGCATTGCAGGTTTTTCTCTCTCATCACTTTAAGTATGTCCTGCCATTCCCTTGTGGCCTGAAGAATTTCTATTGAAAGATCAGCTGTTATCCTTATGAGGATCCCCTTGTGTGTTATTTGTTGCTTTTCTCTTGCTGTTTTTAATATTTGCTCTTTGTGTTTGATCTTTATTAATTTGATTAATATATGTCTTGGGGTGTTTCACCTTGGATTTATCCTGTTTGGGATTCTCTGGGTTTCTTGGACTTGGGTGGCTATTTCCTTCCCCATTTTAGGGAAGTTTTCAACTATTGACTCCTCAAGTATTTTCTCATGGCCTTTCTTTTTGTCTTCTTCTTCTGGGACTCCTATGATTCAAATGTTGGGGCATTTAACATTGTCCCAGAGGCCTCTGAGGTTGTCCTCATTTCTTTTCATTCGTTTTTCTTTTTTCCTCTCTGCTTCATTTATTTCCACCATTCTATCTTCCACCTCACTTATTCTATCTTCGGCCTCAGTTATTCTACTGTTGGTTCCCTCCAGAGTGCTTTTGATCTCAGTTATTGCTTTACTCATTATTGATTGACTCTTTTTTTTATTTCTTCTAGGTCCTTGTTAAACATTTCTTGCATCTTCTCAATCCTTGTCTCTAGTCTATTTATCTGTAACTCCATTTTGTTTTCACCATTTTGGATCATCTTTACTATCACTATTCTGGATTCTTTTTCACGTAGACCCCATCTCCTCCTCTTTTGTTTGGTTTGGTGGGCATTTATCATGTTCCTTTACCTGCTGAATATTTCTCTGCCTTTTCATCTTGTTTAGATTGCTGTGTTTGGGATAGTCTTTCGTAGGCTGGAAGTTTGTGGTTCTTCTTTACTGTGGAGATTCCTCTCTGTGGGTGGGGTTGTGTTCAACTCTTTGCAACTCCATGAACTGCAGCATGCCAGGAAAGCATTCCCTGTCCTTCACTATATCCCTTAGTTTTCTCAAACTCATGTCCACTGAGTCAGGGATGCCATCCAACCATCCCATCTTCTGTTGCCCCCTTCTCTTGTCCTCAGTCTTTCCCAGCATCAGGGTCTTTTCTAATGAGTCAACTTTTCACATCAGGTGGCCAAAGTACTGGAGCTTCAGCTTCAGAACCAGTCCTTTCAAGAATATTCAGGGTTTATTTCCTTTAAGAGTGACTGGTTTGATCTCCTTGCAGTCCAAAGGACTCTTAAGGGTCTTCTTCTGCACCACAATTCAAAAGCATCAGTTTCTGGTGTTCAGCCTTCTTTACGGTTCAGCTCTCAGCCATACATGACTTCTTGAAAAACCATAACTTTGACTATATGGACCTTTGCCAGCAAAGTGATCTCTCTGCTTTTTAATGCACTTCCTAGGTTTGTCATAACTTTTCTTCCAAGGAGCAAGTAAGTCTTTTAATTCTGTGGCTACAGTCACCATCTGCAGTGATTCTGGAGCCCAAGAAAATAAAGTCTGACACTGTTTCCACTTTTTCCCCATCTATTTACCATGAAGTGATGTGGACATATTATTTTCCTCATGTTTAACTATACTTAAAAACATTCTTCTGAATCAGCAGTTAGGTTTCACAAAAAATAAATCAGAAAAATGCCCATTTCCTTTGTAACATACCAATCATGAAATATAATAGTTTCTCCTTTTTTCTCTAATGAAGCAATATGATACTTCATTACTTTTTTATTTCATTATGTATATGACGCTGGCTTTTTGATGCCAGTCTCTCCCACAGACTTCAGAGTACATATCTCCCAGTAAAAAATGAAAGGTTACAATGACATGCCAAATTTACTGAAGCTTACCAGTACAAGTCTTCAAATGCATCTTACAAAATAATGATAGAGCTGCTTAAAATTAAACAATACTATGTTGAAATCCATGAAGGGAATTAAAAATAATATAGCATCCACATGGGAGGTGAGAATGATGGTAAACACAGGCAGAAAGGCACTGAAACATGAATGATTCCTGTTTTGGATGTCTTACTTCTTAGTCACGATTATTAGTGCAACAGTAATACTTTATTCATTAACTATATAATGTTTAGTAATGGCATTATCCATATTAATCATCAACAAAGCTATATTGTATCCTTTAGCAACTTATGTATTTGATATTTTACAGTCTCTTCCTCGTCAGTAGCATAATCAATTGACTGATTCCTGGCTTTATGATTTGTGGTCAGACTTCTGTCTGCCACAGAAGTTGCCTAATCTACCTAATTGTCAATTTCCTCATCATTAAAACTGAAATGAAAGAGTATTTTTATCATTGAGTGTTTGTGAAAATTAAACAAGATAATATATAACAGGTTTAAACATAATATATGTCCTCTAATACTATCTCAATGTAATTTTTTTTTCAATTTTCAAGTTTCAATACTCAGCAACTGAATTCTTAAAGAGATATTTTCTCCAAAATCATAATGTAAGAATTATTGCTTCTGATTCCTCAAAGTAATGAACTGGCAAACAATTTGCCTTGCAGGAACTTCTGTGAATCAGTCTTCATTTCATCAGTTCTCAAACTATCTTATGCCTAATTTTAGAGATCTCTTTATAAATTCCCATAATACTCTCCAGAGTCCTTTTCAGCCAGCTAGCTATCTTTTTATTCTATTTTCTCTGATATGACTCATCTTTATCAGTTTATCTCAGTACCTAAAAACTGATCATAATTCAATATAGAAATTTTAGAAGCAAAAGAGGAACCAAACAGGAAGAGAGCCTGAAAAAAATGTTAAATGGAAACAGTGGGGAATATTTCAAGTTGATATTTTACAACCATTTTACTGCTATTCATTTTCTGGTGGTGGTAATTCAAAGAATGAATAGATCCAACTGAAAGAGACCACCTGTCCCCCTAAATAGCAGATATTCAAAAGCTTTTAAGATCAGTCAGTTTTCTTTATCTTATCTTATTTGATACAATAGAACAGAAATTCTTAACTTTCTGATGATCAGAGAACTTTCTGAAAATAGAAACTATGAAAATTCAGCCCAGGAAAATGCACATAAAAAATTTCACATATAGTGTTCATGGGTTCCAAGGACCCTTTCAAGTCCATCTCCATCTATGGATTCTCTAGGGTTACCCTGTAAGCAGATTTTGAAGCCTTGATTTTGAATATTAACAATATACCTAAAAGTTGCCCTGTTACTTTATTTAAGATGTATATTCTCCCATAAGGAAGCAAGTAGTTTGCATGGAGCAAATACCTGCTCAAAGCCAGGTGTAGCTCCCTCCTTATGCACATTCAATTTATAAAACATTCATGTGCACACACACATGAGTCTGTATGTTAAGTCCTCACATAAAATGTGATTAAGCCCTCTAATAAAATGAACTGTGGAGGCTGTCCACCAAGTTGCTTAGATATCCCTAAATGCAAATATTCCTTAGTAGACACTCCAGTGGCACTGTAGTTACAATCTCTTAGTTCAAAGACATTGAGTTGAATCCATTTTCAGGCTTTCAGATATTCCTATTAAATTTTCTTGAAGAATTCTCCCTCTGGTGTCCCACAGTAATCACAAGATAGGTCATCAATAACAACCTCAACAACTACCAAGAGAAACCTCCATCAAAACTAATGACAGCTATATCTATCATGCACTTTACATACATAATTTCTAGTTCTTATAACAACTCTTCAAACCATTACTGTAATCATTTTAAAGATGAAGCAATCAGGCTTCAGAGAGACTGAATGATTTGCCCAGCACCAAACATAAAACACATACTTTCCATTACATCACAGCCAAACAGACAAACAAAAATAGCTCCTTAGGAAAATTATTCTCTTGATATGCACCACAAAAACTTATATATCCTGCCCAAATGCTCCTATTGCTCACAAAAATTATGCATGTGAGAGACAGGGAGTGAAAATTATGTTGCTTCTATCAATCATGGTTCACTAGCACTAACCTAGTCTTTCAAAATTAGCAAACTGCAGCTTCTCTCTCAGACCTGCAACAGTGTCTTAGGCTGCCACATTGCTATTTTAAGCCATTGCTTCTATGGCTCATAGACTCAGGTCTAGCAGGATTCTTTGCTTCCTCTCCCTCATCTGTTCCTTAACCCTCTCTCCAGTGCACTCCACCGCTTCACTAAATGACAGACTGACAGACATAGTATGTGTACCTTGTTTAAACATCTGCCTTATCACCATTGAGTGACTGTCCTAATGGGTAGCAGGATTTTTTTCTTATCTTTTGCTAAGGAATTCAGATGGTCTGATTAGAAAGCTGAACTGATTGAAGGACCCCGACAGATGTCCCTTATTTTCTTTTAAGACTACCTGCCAGTGCTTAAGCATTCCACTCAGACAATTTTCAGTAGTGGAACACTGCCTATTTAGGTACCTGACTATGTCAAACATGCATTTAGCTAAGGAATCCCACTTCCACACCCAGGGATTACTTTTCTCCTGAGAAATTATCAGATAAAGAACCATTTATTCTATAAATGCTATGAATATGTTAAGGATTGCTTATGATAACTGTATAATAGAATGACTGCTGAGAGGAGTAACTACTGTCAGAACTCAAGTAAAATCTGGAAAAACCTACAGACATAAAGAATAAAAACAACAAAAATACATAGAAGAGCATAAGTTTTATAAAATAGCCTATAGTTTTTTTAATGCTTATGTTAAAGCTCCCTTGTGAAAAAGTTTAAAACAGAATATTTTGTGTTCAAATATCAGAGGCAATTTTGGATTCAGGGATATAGATCAATACATGTAAAGACTTCCAAAAAAGACTGAAGAAATACACACTATTGTACTCTAGTTAGAATCTTTTAGGAAAGAAAAATATTACTCACTCTGAATTCATATGAAGTTGTTACATTCCACCAAAAAGAAGAAAAAAAGTTGTATAAGACATTCTAGAATACTATATGAAGAAAGTGAGGCTCAAAAGAAAGAGTAGTTGGAAGCATTGACAGGAAATGAGTAAGAATGAAGTAAGACAAAAAAGAGCATCAGTGGACACTACCGATTATTTGCCTCAGCTAAATGCTCCCTAGTAATCCTCAGTTTTTTTCTATCCTTCTACTGTATTAAGTTCATGGATTTTGATAGTGTCTGTTTCCTCCACCAGTGACACTTTTCCTCTAGATCTTCCCTTATGTGTATTTCCATATTGTTTCCTCACATTAACCTGCATCTTAAGCACTAATTTCACTTCTCAAAGAGGACTTCTCTAACTAAGCAATTTAAAGAGCTCCCCAGCCACTCTCTATCACATACCCCCTTTTATTTTCAATATTTTACAGTTTCTTCACTTTTTTCCTTTTTTAATCCTTTTTAGAAAACCTGTCTCATTCACCACTGCATTCTCACCATTTAGCACACAGTAGGTGCTCAATGAAAGTTTACTAATAAAGATAAAAGTAATGAAAAATCAAATAAAAATTATTTATTTTATTAATCATGGGGAAATTATTCCCAGTACACAAAGCCCCTTTCTAGAGCTATTAACAAGTTGGTGAATGCACCTTCTTTGGTGCATGCACTCTCACTTCTTAAATGGAAGAGAACAGGCTACAAAACAAGTATGATCTGACATACTTTTTCAGTTTCTGGAAGAGATTCAGGAGTATATAGTTACTTCCGGTACAGAGGACCCATATCTAGAAGATTTACAATGTGCTTGATTGAAGCACAAGTGCCTCTTCACCTGATGACAACTAGATCTAACAAAGCCAGAGATAAGGGATGAACCTGCTCCCACCCTATACTACCTTTGAATGGACTAATTCTACTATCCACTAGGATATGTCACCCAAAAGATACCAAGGTCTTTCCAATTTAACCAGAGCAAGTACTCATATTTCTAAGGGGGAAAAAAGATTAAATGAGTGGATAGATCATTTGAAAGTATTCATTCCAGTTCTTCCACCTGTGGAAATTGGATCAGAAATTACTTTCCCTCAGTAGTAATATGAGGACATGGAATAAGGCTCTCTTTTAATGAATACTGTCTGTTCCAGAAATAGTTAATGGTTATTTTTGTTGACAATATAAACAAAATTTAGAAAAGTTAAGGAATGGAATCAAAGTTGGAATGTAAGAAATGTCTCTATTCCCTCATCTGTAAAAACAAGAGAAGGCAAAGGGATAGAGGCAAAAACAAAAAAAAAAGAAAAGAAACTGTCACTTATATAATAATACCATACAAAGTGCATCAAAGTGTCTCACAATTTCCTTTCATGCATATTAATAACTGTTAGCTTCTTGAGGATATGACACCAAATCTTTCATCTTTTGAACCCTACCCTTTCATTCCTAATGTCTGGAACATCATTAAGGCTCAGTAAATAATTGTTGAATTGAGCAAATTATATTTGAAAGCAAGATGATAAAGACTTGCTTGGGACCTACTGAGTTTCTTCAGAGAGATTTAAAAAAATATAATAGATCATATATTCTATACCACCTTGGGCAACATTTGCAAAGTGGAAAATTCAACCTGGTATAGGGAAATATTTCCTAAAAATTCAGGCTAGTCACAAACACAGTTGCTTATGTATGTAATATTTATTTATTACACTCCACAGGGATATGTGGGCTTGCTTCCCTGGTGGTTCAGTGGTAAAGAATCCATCTGCCAATGCAGGAGATATGGGTTCAATCCCTGGATTGGAAAGATCCCCTGGAGAAGGAAATGGCAACTCACTCCAGTATTCTTGCCTGGGAAATCCCATGGACAGAGAGAGAAGCCTGACAGGCTAGAGTCCATGGAGTTGCAAAATTCCAAAATGACTGAAGCAACTTAGCATGCATGTGCACGTGAACCAAAACTAATAAAACAGCAAAGAGAAACAAACAAGTCCACAAACAGAATTAGAGATGTTTGTGCCCCTTTCTTCAAAATCACTAGGAGTATACAGAAAATCAGTGATAATATAGTGGACTTAAATGATGCTATCAACCAACATGAACACTATCTAATAATAGTGGAATTCACAATCGTTGCAAGTGAAACACATAGGGATTTATCAATTAGACCATACTCTGCACCATAAAATAAGTCTTAAAATTTAAAAGTATTCATGTCATACAACCTATGATCTCTGCCTACTGTGGAATTAAATTAGAAATCAATAATAGAAGCATATCTTGAAAATTTCCAAATATTTAGGAATAATTAACACACTTCTAAGTAACTCATTGATCAAAGAACACTTAAACAGTGCAATTTTAACCCAAATATAAACATAACATATCATAATTTGTCATGTCCTCAACATAGAACTTAGGAGGAAAATTTATAGTACTAAGTACCAATATTAGAAAATAAGAAATAAATTACTTCAGACACTCTCTTAAGAATCTACAAGATGAAGAGAAGAGTAAACTTAAATAAGCAGGAGAAAGGAAATAATAAAGATCAAAGGGGGAATCAATCAAATAAAAAGTAAAAACAATACAGAAAATTACTGAAATTAAAAGCTGATTTTTGAGATGACCAATAAACCCACAAGTAAAGGAAAAAAAGAGAAGATTCAAGTTAACATCAGGAAGATGTGACATCACTCCAGATTCTATACATATTAAAATGATAATAAGAGAACACCTGAACAGGAACAGATGGCAAAACAGTTAATTCACCAAATATTTAAGAAAAAGATGATCCTACACAAGCACTTCCAGAAACCAAAGAAAGAATTTTTATATGCATCCTATGAAATCAGCACTGTCCTAATATCCAAACTAGACAAAACATCACAATAAAAAAAGAAACTATAGACTAATAGCCCTCATGAATACAGATGCAAAAATTCTAAGTAAAAGTTTGGCAAATTAAAACCAAAATTATATAAAGAGGGTAAAAATACATTAAGGGATTTATCCTAGAAATTCAGTGGTGGTTTAACATTCCAAAATCATATACTAAGAAACTAAAAAAAAAAAAAAAAGATTGTCTCAACAGAGGCAGAAAAAAATATTTGGCAAATGTTAACATTTATTTCTAATCAAAACTATACAAGAAATTAGGAGTAAAAGAAAATTTCTCAAAATGATAAAGAACACCTATAGGTAAAAACAATGGTGAAACATTGAACATTTTCTCCCTGAGATAAAGAACAAGACACTATTAATCAGCAATGTACTAAGAATTTTAGCTATTAAAATCAAGCAAAAAAATGAGTTTGGGGAGGGGAGAAAGAAAGGGCCTCCAGATCTGAAAGGATGAAGCCAAACTGTTTTTATTCACAGACAGCAAGAGCAACTGTAGAGAAAATCCAATGGGATCTATAAAAAGGCTACTAGAATTAACAAGGAAGTATAACAAGGTTATAGAATAGAGAATCAATATGCAAAAATCAATTGTATTTCTATAAACTTCTAATAAATAAACAGATATTGAAATTTAATAAAATAATTTTAAAAGAATTAAAAACATTAACTAATTGAGGGGAAATCTGACAAAAATATGAAATATGTGTACACTTGAAAACTATGAAACTTTTGTTGTGAGAAATTAAAAAGTAGTGTCTGAAAAAGAAAGGTTCATAAGCCAGATTCATCACTTAAGACACTCAACATTATTAAAATGTCAATTCTCTCCAAAGTGATCTGTATACTCAACACAATCCAAGTATGCCTTCTTTTGAAATCACCAAATTAACTCAAAAGCTCATAAGAAACGCAAAAGAACTAGAGGAGCCAAGATAACTTTAAATAAAAAGAACAAAATTATGGTACTAGCTACATGATTTCAAGACAAATTATACTTCATCAAAATTAAAAAGGCCTACACTTCAAAAGACTTCTTTGAAAGACTGAAAAGACTCAACCACTGACTTGGAAAAAATACACAAAACATATATCAAAGGACTTGTATCCAGAACAAACAAAGAATATCAAAAACCTTAAGTCAAATAACCAAATAAAAATGGGCAAAAATTTGAACAGACAATTCATTAAATAAGATGTGTGAAAAGTTACTTGCTCAGTCATGTCCAACTCTTTGTGACCCCATGGATTGTAGCACACCAGCTCCTCTGTCCATGGAATTGTCCAGGCAAGAATATTGGAGTGCTTTGCCATTCCCTTCTCCAGGGGATCTTCCTGATCAGGGATCAAACATGAGTCTCCTACATTGCAGGCAGATTCTTTACCATCTGAGCCACCACGGGAGTCCCAAATAAGATGGCAATAAACACATGAATAGATGCTCAACATGCCATGAGGGGAATCCTAATTAAAACCTCAATGAGATATCACTAGATGTCTAAAAGAATGGGTAAAATTAAAAAGACTCATGATGCCAATTTAGCAATGATGTGGAAAGACTAGAATTTTTATATACTTCTGGTGAAAATCTAAAGTGACACAACTACCTTGCAAACCACTTTGTTTCTTAAAAAGTTTAAGATACTCATAACATATGATCCAACCATTCCCCTCCTAGGTATTTGATCAAAAGAAAACATACAGCCACACAGTCTTGTACCTGAACAGCTATAGAAATTCCATTAGTAATAGCCCCAAACTGAAAATAAACCAAATGCCAATTAACAACAGGTGAGTAAGTAAACAAACTGTGGTATATTTATATAATGGAATATTACTCAGCAGTAAAAAGGAATACATTATTAATATATATTACAGTATGAATTAATCTCAAAATATTATGCTTTGTGAAAGAATCTAGAAACTATCCACCCCCTCATACCCAAAGTCAGTACATGCTATATAATCCATCTCAACAAACTCTAGAAAACGAAAACTAATCTGTGATGACAGAAAACAGGTCAATTGCTTCCTGGAGATGAAAGAAGAGAGGGGATTAATAAAGACATTACAAAGATATAGGAGAAAACTGAGGTTGGGAGGATGTATATGTTTCCTATCTTGATTATGATTATGATTTCACAGGTTTGTTCATACACCAGAACTTCAAATTGTACTTTGAATTCTTGCAATCTTTTGTATGAGAATTTTGCCTGAATTTTATACACACACACACACCAACAAATGGAGTCTATATTTAGGAGTCTACATTTACATTCTCTAAAATAATACACTATAGTAACTATTGAAAATACTATCTTAAATAACTATATCCAAGGTTTTACAAGAAGACATTACAGGGCAAACTGTCTCAAATAGAAACTGTCATGTATAAAACTAAATGTTTATAGAAAGTAGCACCGGATATAGAATTATGAAAGTATTCTAGACTACCAATGCCTTACAAAAATAAACTCTTTGCCTTTAAAATAAAGCACATGTAAAGACATTTACGGCAAGAAAAAAAAATAATTTTATTCAGAATACTCAATAAATGAAATCAATGTCATACCTTTTAGACGAGGATATGGAAGACAAAAACATTGTGACTTCAGCAAATACTTGTTTTTCTCTTCTAGAATATGGGGAAAACTAAAACTAACTCATGGAATTGAAACTGTTAAACTGTTTATGTAATATGCCTGCTACAGTCTGGTAAAATAACCAGTGTTCAGTAAACACTAGTTTCTTCCTCTTTCTCATTAAGAAAATATAAAGTCATACTTACATAACCACAAAAAATATTTGTGGTAGCAAGAGAAAATTATGTAATATTGTAATATGTATTTTGTTAATCAAACTGCAATGTTTGAATTAAAGGAGCAAATTTTGCACAATATTCCAAATAAGACTGTGTTTCTCAAAGTTAAAGTAAACTTCCAGCAAAATCCCTTTTGAAGTTCATATAATCTCAGTTCACAGTAAGAGAGAATATTTGTAGTGGAAAGCTGAAAAGGACTATGGATAAAGTCCTAGTTCTCCAGGGCTTTTTAGGATCTACATCTAAGGATAGCACATCACATACCAGAGAGAGAAAAGAAAATTTTTTAAATAAAAAGAAGAAAGTTGTATTTGCATAACATTTTAAACAATTCAGCATGATATGAGCTTGGTGTAAGTTTGCAATATTTGGGGGAAAAAAAGAAGTAAGCTCATGACAAATTTTGTTAATAAGAGAACATAGCTCAGACCTAGATACTCAATGAGGGAAAAAATATTTAATAGGAAAATGAGCCCAAACTGCTTGGAATTTCCCGAGTAAAAAATATTTGAGATATTACTGAAAATTCTAAATTCAAGTATCTTAGAAAAGAAAAATAAATGTGTATGATAGGAACAGCATATGTAAATTCATTCTACTGAATATTCTTAAAAGCTTTAATTAGAGGTAGTTTATCAGCGTTGTATAACAAGCACTACTTACCTCATCTGTGCCCCCAAATCTTTACTGCAAATATAGGTTGTATCTATTTGAATTATCTCTTCTTTAACAAATAAAGAGATCAATTACTTGTGGCCCTATTAAAAAAAAGATACAAATTTTGGTTTACAAAAACCAAACTCAACAGTTTAAAAAGAGTAATCATCAACTAAAATTAATTATCACTCCATTTTCACTGGACTTTTTAAAAGATGAAACCCTTAGCCTGGAGTGACTAGGATGGTGTTTCTCAGTGAGGAATATAAATTCACACTATAAACATGTTTGCCTATGTACAGGTAGGACTCTTGTCCATTATATACCCTGATATTTCAGAAAGGATTTCTATGTGAAAATGTCTTATAATGAGTGAATTTAATCTATTTATTTTTTACTGTAATTACCATTATGTTGTATTTGTTTATACTATCATTTTTTGTTCTTAATTTACCAAACTTTTTCTTTGCTTTATTTTTGTCTCCTTTCCGCCTTCAGTTGCTGTGATTACATTTTCCATAATCATTTTTTTACTCTTTACTTATTTAAAAATGGTTTTAGTCCTTTCCTCACAATATTTAAATTTTAATCTGCATACTTCATTTAATAATATCTAACTGTAATCAATATTTTCTGCCTTCCTCCCAAATAAGAAACAGAACTTTCCACAAAACAAGATATTACACTTTTTCTAGTATTTATTTTTAGACACTTTCAATGTCTTTTTAAACTCCACAAAATTACTCATTACTATTATTATTTTTATCTATATATCCTTCTAGTGGCTCACATGCATCTGATATTTTGCTCCTTTTTCTCTATTTTTTCTGAACCAGATGTTTTATTAGTTATTTCAGTAAGAGACTGTTAGTGGCAAATCTCTCAGACTTTATCTGAAAATGTCTCTCTTTTTGCTTCATTCCTAGGTATGTTCTGCTGTGCACAGAATTTTAAACCTTTGAATATATTATTCAATTTTCTTTCAGCTTCTTTTGCTGTTTACTAGTATTCCAAACTGAGTATAATTGTTCTTTTGTAGGTAACCTGTCTCCACTCAGTTTAAGATGCTTATCATTCTGTGTGATGGATTATATACATATATAATTTATACATATTAGATATATAATATGCATATTATCTACAAAGTTCTGCTTGACACAGTGCACTTCTTCAACTTAATGACTTTCTTTTACATTGGAAAATTCATAGCCACTCTTTCAAAAATTTCCTTTCTGCTATTAATTCTCCTCAATCTATTATTGTGTCCTTTATATCTCAACCTAGCCTTTTTTAACTCTTTCTGTGCATTCTGCTAAGTTCCTCAAACTTATTTTCAGTTCTCTTCTTATCCTAGTCTTGTCTGATCTGCTATATAATTATTTTTGAGGGTATATCAACTTAAATTTCAAAAACTATGTCTAGAACTTCCATGTGATTCTTTATCAAATCTGAGAGTTCTTTATATAGATATATAGATCCTATTACCTCACTATAGTTTCCATCCTATCTTCTCCCTTGAATTTTATTTCCAAATCTTTTCCAATTATTACATTTCCTTATGTTCTTTGAGGTTAATCTTCCTGTTTTGTGTTTCTACTGAACTTCCTTTATGCTAAATTGCTTTCATGTGTGGCTTGTATATTTTGTTGTTATCTACTCATCTTAGTCCTAATTACCTTTTCTATAAGTCTTGTGACTTTGAAGGGGAAAATTCCCGTTTTGTCTCAGAAGTTTCACTAGTACAGGAAAGAATGCTAATTTCTCGGCCTGAAACTACAATGCTAGTAGTTTGAACTTGACCTTTATTTGTGGATAATGCTTGGGGTTTCGATTATTTATAGATTTTTCTCTTCATTCTAAACTCCAAACTCTTATTTCTCTATTCCACTAAGGAGTCTTTTTAGCGACCTTTTAAAAAGTTTGAAGCCCCTTATGGTTCCAGCTTTACATTAGGGTTTTAATTGCAACTCTCCAACTGCTATTAGCCAGGACCACATTTCTTAGTGTTAAATCCCTAGTCCCTGCACTTTATGTAGACCACAAGCACCATCTTGGTTTGTCACAGTACCAACTTGCACACTGGGCTTTCTGAGTTTATTTCTAGCTCATGTGAATTCCCCATTATTTCCCTTAAGCCTGACAACGAGTAGTGTAATGTGGAGAGACCGCTAAATATGTATTGGCTTAGTTTGTCATGTGACCGGAAAGTGTTCTGAAACAGCTTTTATAATCTCTTTTTCTTTATTTATATGGCTGCGCTGGGTCCGACTGCACCACGCAGGATCTTGACCTCTCTTGCTAATAGGCAAGATCCTTTTTTTCAGACCCGGCACGTTATCTCCAAGGTGCCCGACAAACCCGGACCTCTGCACTGGGAGTGGCTAAGAGAAGTCCTATAATCTTACTTCTTAATATCTTCGCTTTTCTTATTTCCATCCTATTTTATATTTACAACTCTTGGTCTTACCTAAATTTATAAGGTCATTCTTACCCCCCACCAATTTTATTACTCGTAATTAAGTACCTGAGGAGGATACCACAGCCAAGCCACAATGCGCACACTGCAGGCTCCACCGGTTCCCTGTTAGCTTCCCTGGAAAACTCAACACTCTACCCACTGGGTCCCACCTGGCCCCGGCTCTCGGGAGTATTTAAAAGAGAACATTTCCTCACAAGGACTTGGGTGAAGAGAACAGCTCCCCCGTCGCAGGCTGCCGGCCTTGGGCAGAATCAGAGAAAGCAATGCTCCGAGGATGCTCTTCAGAGAGCGACAGCCATGGTCTCTTGGGATGAATTCAAGCCCCCTCACGGCCGGCCGAAGGGAAAAACAGCAGGCCCCAAGGATAACAGTTTGAGTTGCGGTCGCCTTGGACCCGGCAGACATCGGCTTGGGCCCCAGCAGTTCCTCACCAAAAGTCCGCGGCGCGAATCAGGTTTGCGGCTCCAAAGGCTCCGTTCATTTCTAGATTCTGAGGAGTGACTCAAGCCTTTGGGCCAGAGCCGCCCCGCACTTGGCAGGGCCCCTCAGGCGAGGGGGATGGAGCGAGACGCTGCAGTTTGCTAGAGAGGTGACAAAAGCTAAACTGTTTAGGGACAAGAGTGGAAAGCGGAGCCTCTTGTCAACCACAGCACCCTGGTATTTCTCATTCCAAAACTCCAAAGTCGCCCTGTGAAACCCCCGAGTTCCCGCGAGATCCTTAGAGATCCCACGGGATTCTGTGAAATCCCACAAGATCCCGTGAGATTCCAGAAGATCCAGCTTCCACTGGGAGGTGTGTTTGCTTCCCCCTTTTTTGAGAGGGGCTAGGTAAATAATATATATAAAACATATATATTATTTCTGATTGAATATATGTATTCAGAATAATATACTCTACAGACACTGTTCAATTTGCCTTGTAAAAATATTTGCAAATGTTTCATGGCTGGAAACAACCGCACAGAGGAATGAAATGCCTGAACAAAGAGCTACCTTGAACCCTTGTAAAGAAGAGACTTTTTCAATACATATATGGGAGCCTGATAAGTTACTTCAGTCGTGTTGGACTCTTCCGGACCCTGTGGACTGTAACCCGCCGGGTTCCTCTGAATATGGGGTTCTCTAGGCAAGAATATTGGAGTGGGTTGTCATGCCCTCCTCCAGGGAATCTTCCCAACCCAGGGATCAAACCCACCTCTCTTATGTCTCTTGTATTGGCAAGCAGGTTCTTTACCATTTGTGCCACCTGGGAAGTCCTTTCAACACATACTGAAGTATATACAACATAATAGTGTGTGTGTGTAATAAATAACCAAAGCAAAGAAATATAAATTCAGTCTATTGCTTGGATCATGTGTACTCAGTATATTTGATGTTCGTTAATCCAGTCATGTATGCTCTTAACAAATGTTCTAAGTGAGGAACATGTGCCTAAACTTAACTGGGTGTTAGAAATAAAAACATTTCCAACATCAAGGACCTTGTCATTTCTGGAGAGACACAGACGAGTATACTAACAATTACCGAAAATAAAAAGATAATTTCTAAGATAGAAACGTCCTTGTGATTCTCTTGAGGACAGCTACAAACATTTTTCTCAATAAAAACCTACTGAGAAAGCAGGTTCTTTCTCAGTAATGCCCCAAATACAATGACAAAATTAGAATATCCTAGCTTTGAGTTCAAATACAAGTCCCAAAGGGACAACTAAACTTGTCCTCAAAATGTCTCAGAGAAGGCTTCATCAGGATTATATTCAGGAAAATTTCCTACCACCCCCAAAAAAGGATATAACAAATTGTAAAATTCTGGCCTTCATTGTTTACTGCCCCCAACCAGGTCTGAATTCTGTACTTTCATATATAAGGGGAAAAAAATCTTCAAAAGGGACTTTCTAGAAGTGTAACTGTGACCTTTTTTCTAGTGTTTTATTTTGTTTATGTTTATAGCAAAACATATATCCAAGTTTGGGTCTTTCTGGAAATCTTAATGCTATTAGCCCTTTTTGGTTTATGAGAAAAATAAACACAAGTCCAACTCATATTTGCAGACCACAACTATGGTAGCTAGCCTGAGATTTGGTGAACTCTTATACTGTACTTCTTTATTTCCACAGAACTGAGATCTGAAAAGTCATCCAGCGTTAACAGCTGGAAGGGATTGGAAATGGGTTGTGTATCTAATCGCAATTTTGGAGCTCACTTCACAACAAGGAAGATCCCAAATCTTTAAACCTAGCAGCTATGAATGTAGGCCTATTGAGATTTTTGCAGATAACTACAGGTAAGAACCCAGATAAAGCTTCAGGTGCAAAGGTAACAGGGCTGCCTTTCTGGGTATAATGGACTTCTTAGGTCTCTTTCCCACTGGTAACAGCAATATCTGAATCACATTTTGTCTTTTCAAGTAAATAAAGATTTCCTTAAGTAATCTGCCCTTTTTCTTAATTTTTTCCCCCTCTTGTTACATAATAGTGAGATAGTTTGAGGTTAAAAACTGATACACCACTTATCATCAAATCTTAATTTCAGTAAAAGGAAATGAGAACAAAGAGGTCTTTATGTAAAATACACCTATTTATTTATCTTTCATTGCCACTGGCATGTTTTCTAAAAAGATCTTATTGAAAGAATTACTCAATTTGCCTTTGTTCTAATGCTAGTAAATCCCAACTATACAACATAATAGTGTGTGTGTAATAAATAACCAGAGCAAAGAAATATAAATTCAGTCTATTGCTTGGATCATGTGTACTCAGTATATTTGATGTTTGCACTTGCTATTTCATTAATCCAGTCATGTATGCTCTTAACAAATGTTCTAAGTATGGAACATGTGCCTAAACTTAACTGGGTGTTAGAAATAAAAACATTTCCAACATCAAGGACCTTATCATTTCCAGAAAGACACAGACAAGTATACTAACAATTATCAAAAATAAAAAGATAATTTCTAAGATAGAAACATCCTTGTGATTCTCTTGAGGACAGCTACAAACATCTTTCTGATTCATCTTGAAGACAGAAGGAATATTGATAAGCTTTGAAGAAGAGGTGACACTTAAGAAGGATCTCAAAATTTGCAGCCCTGTATGGAGCATATCTCTCAATTCTGCCAGTGTCAGTCCTCTTGAAGAGATTAATATTTGCTTGGGGTTTCAATGTTTGTGCACAGTCCTACATATATTTGCTGGCAAAGGGTGAGTTATAATATTTTTTAATATTTGGACATTCTTATAGATAAATACCCAACCTTTAATCATCTGAATTCTAAACTCAACTCTATTTTATATATATGTAAACACAAAAATAATGTTTGCATAATCTATTTACTGAATTTTCCAAAATTAACATGACTGTGTAGAGGAAAGTTTGAGGGAAAATTTTGGAAATTCGTACAAGGATAGTCTATCATTCCATCAAAAACAGCACTACTCATGATATTGGTGAATCCAATATGATGCTCTATGTGTCTACATTTAAAGTTGTTTCATTCTAGTTGAATCTCTGTCTGTCTATATATGTATGTATGTATAATATCTTCAAAATGTGATGTAAAAAACACTTTTTATAATATTCAGTTCAAAATTAAAAATCCAAATTTATGTATTTATATTAGATCAAGCCTCTGATGATGTCATTACATCTTCAAATATCAATAATCCCTAGCATGAGTCCATGACTCAATGGACATGAATCTGAGCAAACTCCAGGAGATAGTGGAGGACAGAGGAGTCTGGCATGATACAGTCCCTGGGGTGGCGAAGAGTCAGACACAACTTGGCAACTGAGCAACAACTATATAATCCGTCCATTCAATACTCCACCAAATTATAGACGATTCCAATCAGTCTACTTACCTCATGCCTCTTTATTGTCAATCCCCTTCCTTTTCCACTCCCAAAAGTAACCAGTGTTCTAACATCTAATTTCATTGATTAGTTTTGCTGCTTTCAAATATCATACAAATGGAATCAGAAATAATGTATTCTTTTGTGCCCAAATTTACTCAACATGGTGCTTTTGAGATTCAGCTGCATTGTTTTATGTGTCCATAGTTTGCTCTTTTTTTAATTGCTGAACAGCATGTAATTTTATGAATTTTTGAGTTTTGTATGTAGGCTTATTTTATTATCTATATTTTTATTTCATAATAGTAAAGGGAGCCTTTCAAATATTTGTTATAAAAGAGGATGGGGTGGGGGTTGAGTGTGATATAGACTAAGAACCAATGGCATAGTGGTTAATAGCATAGAATTTATAAAAGAATCATCTAAGGATGGAATGCATTTCCTGATTCACTTGCTCTTTGACAGCGTTCTAAACTCTATAGACCTTGGTTTATCATCATATGAACTAATGATTTTCATAATTCCTACCTCACTAGGCTGATGAAAGGATTAAATTAAATATCTTAGGTAATATATATATATTCCTGACACACATTTAGCATTCAATTCTCTGAGCATGTGTTATAGTAGAAAATGGTTTTAAAAATAAGAGAATGGTTCATTAAGTATTTGGATGATTTTTAAGACTTAACTCTCTCTGGGTATATCCATTTCCAACTAAATATGCCCACTGACTAGATTTCCAAACTGCCACTAGAGGAGTTTGGTTTCTTTCCCAGAAAGAAGTTTATAAATGCTTCTACCTACCTCATACCAGCATCACTGGGTGCCTGCCGCTCAGATTACATTTTTGAAAGGAGATGCCTCTCCGATTGTGAGTCAGACTAGAAGACAAGGTGGAACTCAGAGCATAGGAGATAAGTTTAGGCTCAGTGGATAAAGAATCTGCCTGTAATGCAGAAGACACAGGAGATTCAGCTTCAATCCCTGGGTTGGGAAGATCCCTTGGAGAAAGAAATGGCAACCCACTCCAGTATTCTTCCTGAAAAATTCCATGAACAGAGGAGCCTGGCAGGCTATAGTCCAGTCGACCACAAAGAGTGGGACAGGACTGAGGAACTAAACACAACAACAGAAGTGACAAAGGGATCCCTGAAGTCACAGGTGACATAGCTCTAGCTCCTACAAGGCTTTGGAGTTGAGGACAAACTAGCCATAACTAATTCCTTTGCCTGGTGTAACCTCTGAAAAATTGATTAAGGGTCAAAGTCAGGACTGATTTTCTGGTATGAGAGTAGGGGCAAGAATAGTTTTGTGTCTCTTTAGATGAGTGGTTTTTGCATAAATATAAGACTCACAAAACATGTGCAAAAACAAGGTTGAAAGCTACTTGATAGGCTTTCCCTATCATTGAAAGGGAAACTAAAGTTGCTAGTCTTTTATTCACTTCAAGCTATGTACTATATACACAATCTGGAAGTGGGGTTGAGTTTTTCTCCAAGAGTTTTGAGCTTTCAGAAATATGGGTCCTTTCTCATCTGGCCTGAGGACAGTCAGAACTTCCAGCACAGGTCCAAGAAGATACAGCAGAAGTAGCACAAGTATATAACCCATTGCTTCAGAGTATCCGAGAAAGAGGCTGACGGGCCCTTTTTCCAAACAGAGCCACCTGAATCTAGCTTGACTCTTTTAGGAAGTGGTAGAATAGGCAGAGTTTAAACAGCCTAATTACACATAGATGGTAATCATTGTTTAGAGGCTGAGTTGACTGAGCTGACCAGGGAGTCAGAGTTGAGGCTCCCAGAGAAAAAGAATCTATACATTGATTTAAAACATGTGGCTGATGGCCAGTTGTTCATATGGACTGGCACTGAAACTTATGGCTGCTGCTGCTGCTAAGCCGCTTCAGTTGTGTCCGACTCTGTGCGACCCCATGGACAGCAGCCCACCAGGCGCCCCCGTCCCTGAGATTCTCCAGGCAAGAACACTGGAGTGGGTTGCCATTTCCTTCTCCAATGCATGAAAGTGAAAAGTGAAAGTGAAGTCGTTCAGTCGTGTCTGACTCTCAGCCACGAATTGTGGCTCAATTCAAACTGCTATAAGATGATTACATTACAGTTTTACACCAAAAGCTTAACAGCATTCTCTACTTTAGAGCAGGGTTTGTTAAACTTGAGCAAGCACTGGTGTCACCTAGATGACTTGTTAAAACATGGTTTGTTGAGTTCCATTCCCAGAGGTTATGATTAAGTAATATTTGGGCAAGGCCTGAGAATTTGCTTTTGTAACAATAAGCATAACAAGATTATGCTGATGCTCCTGGTCTGGGGAACCACACTGTGAGAGACACTGTTTAGAGGAATGTCTGGGGCCAAAGAAAGTCTTATTTAAATGTGACTTTTGCTTAGAGGAAGGAATGATCCTAGGGACTTCTTACCAATTCAGGACCTCATGGGGAAAATGCACTTTCAAATCCTAGATAAATTCTAAGGAGAAATAAAGTTTATTCTGTGCTTGAATTTTTGTGATACTAAGCATCTTGTCTCCTGACTTCATCTCGCCCAGGCCTCCTGTTTCAACTAAGTGCCGAGAGTTACCAAATTTTGTGCCTATCTCTCTGAGTTAGGTTACCAATCTGGCCCTGGGACTATAGAACTTAGTTGCCATCCCCGCCATTCCTGGGAACTCTTATTTAGGCCAAGGGCAGTCAGTCTACAGGAGCACTTTTCCATGAGTGCATTCACACGTGAATGCTCAGTCACGTCCAACTTTTTGTGACCCTGTGGACTGTAGCCCAACAGGCTCCTCTCTCTATGGATTCTCCAGGCAAGAATACTGGAGTCAGTTGCCATTTCCTCCTCCAAGGAATCTTCCTGACCCAAGAATAGAACCCACATCTCTTGTGTCTCCTCCAGGTGGATTCTTCACCACTGTACCACTTAGGAAGCCTTTCCATAAGGTTAGGTTGAATTAGCTTAACAGAAAGTCAGAACCATTCACAGTGTCAAGTCTTTACAATAGATGAGAAAAAGTAGGAAATATATACTGTGAAACATTTTTTTTCCCTGAACTAATTAACTTAGAAAATAATGTAAGATAGTAAAGATAGATTTTTTTCTCAGGATGATGTGAAAATGTCTCCTATTCTTAAAAAAATGTATCTATTTTATATAGAAAGCATAGCTCAAAATAGGAGCCTCCTTGGAACAAACAGACTGCATCCATAGTTTCTTTTTGAAGGCCACAAATAATCAAAGTTGTTATTACAGTAATTTTTTTCTTTTTATGCTAAGACTTCAGCATCTACAGCTACAATTGCTTGAATAAACGGTACCATCACCTATGCATGTGAGAATCTGCATTTAAGAACAAATTATATTAGCTTTGGGACAAAATGAAACAATCAGTAATTCTTAGAACTTACTCAGTCTTGTCTGCTCTTATCTTGAAAGACAGTTAAAGATAATGTTTAGTTTTCTTTTGTTATTACCTGGAACTTGTGTTCCACCTTTCAGGGTAGAAGCTACAGTTTGCCAAGATTAAAATTCACTTGATCTTTAGGCTCTTTGTAATGTTGGCAAAAAAGTAACTTCCTGTTTCCTGTCAGTAAAAGCCAACAAGGCTACTGAGGCAGATACATATGGGTTGAATTTCCTTTCAAAAATAAATATTGGTTTAAATCTTAAGGGGGAAGGGGTTGACCAATGCATCACATTAGACTTCTGCCATGTGTGATGAAACCGCCACCACTTCCCTGTTCCCCTGTCACTCCCCTGCTAACAATCACCCCTAAACAAAAGGAGATATGTTTGATTCTTTCACAAAGAATCTGGAATATGTCATGGGCCTTTTAATGGAGAATGAACTCTTTTATGGTCAAAAGAGGCCACTGAGTATACAATAGACAGGTTTAAATTTGATCCTTTTTACCAAGGCAGGACAAGTTCAACCAGAGAAGGAGTTGTTGATTTTGACATTTAAAATATGTTACAAATCCCTAGGCTTGTAATTCAAGGGACTGTATAAGCTAATCTTTAGTCTAACCACAGAGAAAATTTAAAATAAGAAATATCATTTTAGAGAAAATATCCAGAAAAAAAAGAAAATCAATTAAGTCACTAGAATAACTTGTTCTGCATTCTTTAGTGTCAGGTTTAGGATTTTAAAGTTGAAGTTATACTTTCTGTTACACTCCCCTTTCTCAAATGTCCTACAGATGTTTGGGGAAAGCTTCAAGGCCTGAAACAATAATTAATTCAGAAGAAACATTTTCTTTTTGAAAAACTTGTACCACCATTTCTACCCTTTAATTTTCTATTATGCATTCACTCCCCTAGCACAGTTTACATACAGGCATCATACAAAAAACCTTTTGATCCTTCTTTCATTGTGCCCCAGACAGTTTACCTTACCCTGCTGAGGTGCAGAGCAAAGAATGCAAGATTCAGAATTGAGAGGACCATATTCAGGTCCTGGCCCTGTTACTGACAAGCTAGGCAACCAGGCCCAAGTCACTCTGTTGGAAAGAACAAGTAAAATGTTGTCTCCATACTTTTCTCATGAATACAGAGTGCTATATGTTCATAGTATTATTGTTACCAACTTGAGTAAGACACTGTACCTCTGATGGAAGCCATGGCATAAAAGTTGCATCTGCAGCCTCTGGAGCCATGGTCAAGAAAGAATCAATCAATTATGGATGGAACATTTATTTTTACTGCTGAGGAAACTGAGGCATGGAGTGTAAACACTCACCAAGTTCACCAAGCTAGAACTAGAAGCTTTATATTTCCCCCTGCACTACATTACGGGACACTCACCTGGCTAACTGGCTTTGAGGAAGGAGAAAAAGGAGAAGAGGAAGAAATGTCTTTATAGGATAAGAAAAAACTAAGTGTGGAGAGAATAACAAAACAGCCTAGGGTTGTCAGTGCTCTAGAGACTGAAGAACACCTAGGTACCCATAGCCTAATGAAGGGAAAGGACATTTGAGCTGGAATATGGTGGGAGCAAAGTGGGATGCTTACCTTGGAATGTCAAGGGAGGACAAAGAAAAGGAGATGGAAAATCTATAATCTATGAGATGTGTGTCTGAAGGAAATCATTTTGGTAAAGAGGCAGAAATAACTGAGCCTGACTAATAATATCGAGAGCAAATATATATCGAATACACATACTATTAAATACATGCTTAAGAATCAAGCCATCAAAGTTGCAAATATTCTCTCCTCTGTACAGGCTAAAAGTCCACTAACCTTCTGAATCAAAAAATTGTTGTTATATTTGAAGAAATAACTTTCTTAAAGCAAATTTAGGTGAATCAAACAGAACTAATTCTCAGTAGTATTTAGACCCTTTGGGACTTAAACCCTTTTTTGCATACCTGCTCCAACACTTAACTCTAGAACCTTTGGCAAGTTATTTAACTTTTCTGAGCCTCTATTTTCCCATCTGCAATATGGGAATAATAGTAAGCCCTTGCAGAGTTTGTCCAAGTGTTTGATAAGATTGCACTGCCAAGCAAAGGGTCTGGTATATAAAAAAAATGCTGGGTGTGCTTCAGAAATTCTAGGTCCCTTTTTAAGTTCAAGAAAGAAATGATCCTAGAGAGAGAAAAAAAATCCAAGCTCAGATTCTTAGGCTATTAAGCCAAAACTATTCCAAGCTCTGTTTTAGTTTATTATAAGGGAATCAAAAAGGATATCAAATTTTTAATGTAATGTGTTGTCTATAAGACAACAGTCGTTGTATTAATCACCTTGAATATCATCTCCTTTAATCTTCACTACAAATCTGTGAGGTTGATATTATTATCCCTATTTTAGATGAAGAAACAGAGTCAGACAGGCTAAGTAATACTGACAGTAGGTTACCAGGAGTAAAGAAGTGATTCCAGCCCAGATCTGAAGAAAGAAAACCATATCAGTCTTTCTTGTCTTTACCATTTGTTGCATGTCCAACTGAATATAACATTACATGAAAGGTATGTAAATGTTTTCTTTTGACAGAACAGGATGTTAAAGTCTTAATTATATACCTTTACACAAACACAGTCTTCATTCAAAACCTAGTTTCACTTTTCTTCAGAGTTTTAACTGCTTGCATCAGACTGTGACAAGGGGAAGCCTGCAACTGAATACCAGCTTCTACTTTCAGCTAGATTTTCCTCCCAGGATTGATGTGAAATCAGTATGAGGCAATCAGTGCCAAAGATTTTTATCGGTTTTCCACTGCCTTGGCTTAAATAAACACTTAAGGTAAACGCGGGGCAGTGAGGAAAGGAAGAGAGACTCATGCACACTCACACAGATGCACTGTTGCACAGATGCACAACCTCATAAAGACACTTTGTCATGGTTCACTTGGAAAAATCCAAATGAAAAAGGAGGAGATGGATGAATAATAAAGCAAAGGAGAAAAGGGAACTAATTTAGGGATAATGAGTGAAAGACTGCCTCAATAAAGAAGAACAACCCTGTGTCATTAGGTGGCAAGCTTAGCCTTTGGGCAAAATTACACTTCGAAGCCCTGCTCCAATTACCTGTCTTTAAGTATAAGTGAAGGGGAAATATAAAGGAGAGGGGGGAATACTTTTTTTCCCTGAACTGTAGTAACATTCAGAGAGAATTAACTGTTGCTTTCACAAAGAGGCTCTTCTCATAATTGCAACTATGAAAGGTGAGAATCCTCCATCTCCGTGTGAAACATACGTTCGGCCAGCAGATGAACCCCATTCCTCCCAGTGGTTCAAAAAGGAACTGAGGAGCCATGAAAGTGTATCCCCATATTTCCATCTTGCCCTAACATCTGGGAATTTCAGAAGCCTTTGAATAAATCAGTAAGCTTCCATCTGAGGTGACCTGCTCGTAGCATGGGTCAGTTCATGAGAATGAGGTTCTTAGACAGGAGGACTAATGACAGGGCTGGAAAGCCTGCTGATGAGAAAGTCCTGAGCCTGGGACAATGCATACAAAAGCCTGGTTAAGGAGCTCTTCCAAAGTCATTCCTTCCTCTCCCCACAAGTAACCACTATGTATAAAGGTAGGGGTGGGGTAGAAGGATAAAGATGATCAAGGAAAGGGAACCATAATAAGAGGTTTATCTCTGAATGACTCAAATTTCCCCCTTCCCAGATATCAACTCTATTACAACTGATTGCCTTATCTAATCCCAACTCAATTTGGGGGTAATTGTTGGCTTTTAAAAAGGTAAGCAGGAGATATTCTTTTCACAATTGCCTGCTTTTCTCAAGTGTCCTGCTTCCTAAAATCCCCTTTAATAAGGATTACTTGCATGTGAGTCAGCTTCCTTTTCTGATGCCATAACAACAATGTTCCTTGTAATCTGGCCAAGTACAAGATATTTTTAAAACCATGTAGCTAACAGGTGTGTACTTCCTGCCTCCAGGTGAAATTGGCAGCTGCCCCCAGATTCCAAAATGTGTGTAAGCATTACCTCCAGGGTAGGTTAGGACTTATTTCCTTTCCTCACAATATTTCCAGAGGGAAAGCAACATTTGAAAAGGAAAGTCATCTAGGTGTACTCATCTTTGCCTTATGTAGAAGGGACAAGGTACTATCATCTTGGAAAGACTTCTCCATGTCAATGTCATTGTGAGCCTCAGATAATTGCATAAAACAGAAATATTTTTAACTTCAAATTTCAAATCAGCAGCAGATCCTTCCAAATTATCCATTTAGGATTTATTAATTTAGGGCCTTATAATTTCTTTTTTTAGAGTTATTACTTGGTGAAGAGATATTCATTTCAAAATATGATTTAGGCTGGTGCTTCTCAAACTTCGGAGCCCATCAGAGTGTTCTTGCATGCGTACATGCTAAGTTGCTTCAGTCATGTCCAACTCCTTGTGATCCCATGGACTGTAGCCCATCAGGCTCCCCTGTCCGTGGGATTCCCAGGCAAGAGTACTGGAGTGGGTTGCCCTGCCCTCCTCCAGGGGATCTTCCTGACCCAGGGGTTGAACCCATGTCTCCTGTGGTTCCTGCATTGCAGGTGGATTCTTTACTGCTGAGCCACCAGGGAAGCCCAAAGTCTTCTTGAGAACTCAGTAAAAACACAGAGGTCCAGGCCTACTATCCTGGTCTCTGAGTCTTTATTAGGTCCCCAGGTGATTCTAATATACACCAGCTAGTGAAATTCTGGCTTAGACAGATATCAAGTACTTACATTGACTCCTACCCTTATCTTCTAATGCCTCTTAGACTCCTGGCTCCCTCTGTCTTATTTAGAGCAGAAACTCCCATATGTTAAGTCAGTCTGCCTCTAGTTTCCCAAGCTCACAAATCATTCTTTGAATGGGGAAAATGGGCAAAAACAAGACTGCAAGTGCCTTTTGTCTATAGTGTACATGTCACTGATGCTCCCAGGCTTCTATCTCTGGTCCTCAATTCTTTCTCTGAAGATTAGATTCTATATATATCCACTCTACCTGGTTGAGATGGCATCACCAACTCAATGGACATGAGTTTGAGCAAGCTCCAGGAGATAGTGATGGACAGGGAGGCCTGGTGTGCTGTAGTCCATGGGGTCACAGAGTCGGACATAACTTAGTGACTGAACAACAACAAAAACACCTGGCTGTATGGCAGACTCATGAAAGAGCATGTGGAAGGCCAAGCTCTTCATCCCTCCCCTCAAAAGCCTGCTCCTCTATTCTGGGATGTAAAGAATTAATCATTATCCTTACAAAATCTTTTAGCCATAATAAGGTCATCATTTAAAAACTTATAAATCAGTATTAAATTCCAGGAGCCTATCATGGCATCCGGTCACATCACTTCATGGCAAATAGATGGGGAAACAGTGGAAACAGTGGCTGACTTTATTTTGGGGAGGCTTCAAAATCACTGCAGATGGTGACTGCAGCCATGAAATTAAAAGATGCTTACTCTTTGGAAGGAAAGCTATGACCAATCTAGACAGCATAAAATGCAGAGACATTACTTTGCCAACAAAGGTCCATCTCATCAAGGCTACAGTTTTTCCAGTAGTCATGTATGGATGTGAGAGTTGGACTATAAAGAAAGCTGAGCACCAAAGAATTGATGCTTTTGAACTGTGGTGTTGGAGAAGACTTTTGTTGAGTCCCTTGGACTGCAAGGAGATCCAACCAGTCCATCGTAAAGGAAATCAGTCCTGAATATTCATTGGAAGGATTGATGCTGAAGCTGAGGCCCCAGTACCACGGCCATCTGATGCAAAAAGCTGGCTCATTGGAAAAGACCCTGATGCTGGGAAAGATTGAAGGTGGGAGAAGGGGACAACAGAGGATGCGATGGTTGGATGGCATCACCGACTTGATGGACATGAGTTTGGGTAAACTCTGGGAGTTGGTGATGGATAGGGAGGCCTGGTGTGCTGAGGTCCATGGGGTCTCAAAGAGTTGGACACAACTGAGCAACTGAACTGAATTGAACTGAACTGAACTAACTTGGAAAGAGCTTATATTTACAGCTATTCAGAAAGAGTTTATAATTTTAACTCACTCACTAGATAAAAATGTGGGAGAGTTTCCAAAAGCTCTCTGGGCCCCCTTTTCCTCAGCTCTGAAACAAGACAATCAAATCTGTATCACCAAACCTTAAAGTAAGTAGTAAAGTGAGATATTCTTATAAAGTACAAAAGTGGACATAGAAGACTCGAGTCAAATGTTAAGACAGATGGGCTTGTTAATAAATTATTGATTCCAGCAAGATAGTTATGACTCAGAACATACAGGTAAAGGAAATCCACATCTCCATAGCCCACAAATGGAAGAGGAAATAGTATTTGCAGTGTTTTTACATTGAAGAAAAGAGGTCTTTCCTTCTTTCATTCAAGGTCATATCTAAACAAAAAATGAGAGAGTTTAGAATCATATGCCTTAACTAATAATTTTAAAATCAAAGTAGCAATGTCAGTACTTTGCTATATCCTATTACATGAAATAAACTAATGCAAATAAAGTAGGCCATGCTTCATCCATTTGAAAAAAAAAAAGATTCTTTTATTAAAAGACAAAAAGAATGAGAAAAAATCAATGGGCTACAATGATGAACATTTTTCACTCTAGGTATATTATTCTATAATACTATATTTAATCACTAATGCCATCTCTACATAATTACTATAAAAGTATAGCTTATTGTTTAATTTACAAGTGCTTTGTTTTATTACCAGTATCTTCCCTCCCAAACTATTAGAAAAACATTCAACTTAAATACTCTCAGTGGGGGAAAAAACTTCCCATGAATATATAGTACTATATTTTACAGCTCACAAAATTTTAAAAGCAAGTGGTGATAACAACTAATGATAGTCTTCTAAAAGAAAGGAAATGGTACACAATGTCCCATTCTCCAAGGAGCAAGATGATGGCTGTGGGCCTGCGAGACAAACCAAGATGATTAACTGAAAATGAATAGAGACTTAGATTTTGTGTCATGAGACATACTTGGATCCAGAAATCCTTTTGTAAACACAGGGATCAAGTCTGAATGCATTTTTAAATGTACGATCTGTTCTCCATGAAGCCTGAGTCACTCACTGGTAGTTTGTTGAGTACTTAATAAATCATATTTAGATCTTTTAAACATATAGACGCCCAACATATATGACACATCAAAAGAAGCAAAAAAGAAGCATGTACCAAATGTCAACTGTGTGTCATATGATTTGTTTACTAATCATAGGTCTTCACAACACCCCTGCCAGGGGAATGTTATTAATCCCAGCTTGATAGGTAGAGAAACTGAGCCTCAGTGAGGGCAAATAACCTTCTCAAAGCTGCACAGAGAGTTTGTGGCAAAGCTAAGGCTCAAATTCATGTTTGCCTGACCTCTAAATCTGTTCTATTCCTACAATACGACTTCAACTTATCAGAATTTTTTCTAATTTCCTGTTTTTCACATTTAACTTTATTTTCTTACCTCTTTCTATATATCTGTTCTGAAACATCTCACCCAAACATCACTTCCATTCAATTTATCGTTAACAAAAGTGTAGCAAGCAATTTATACTTCAATAGAGAGCAAAAAAAAATGATTAATACTACTTAATGCTACTAGAAAAATCTCGTGTTGCAAGATATTTTCACACAAACTAACATGTTTTTACTTCACTACAGAAAAACAGGCTAAGGGATGCAAAGTGTCCCTCCCAAAGAAGCAAAAAAAGAAGGGAATGAAATCAACTTGCCTGTCACTTTACAATGACCATATAAGTAGTAACCAGTATATCTGTTTTACAGATGAGGAATTGAAGCTCAGAGTGACATAAGTGATGAGTAATTTCAGTAACTGATTTGTCATTTTTCAGTACACTTATCTCTTGTCAAATTTCCTTGCCTTTAAGCCAGGTTTAGCCCAAAAGAGACACACAAAAGGAAAAAAAACAAAAACAAAAACATAGTGCTTTGAAAATATTTGGAGATTCTAATCTCAAAAGATGCCTCCTCTTTCAAAATATTTCTGATCCTCCCTCTTTGCCCCTCCTGTGTTAACTATTCTGTTGTGAACTTGCTATATGCTACAGGAGCCACAAAACTACATAGCACATTGTTCCTGCCCTCAAGGAATTTACAATCCAGGAGGGTGAGAAAAGATTACAGCGGAATTGTTTCAGAGCATACATCCAAATAAACTAAATGAATTAAAATATTAAATTTCAACCAAAAATATAAACTGGAAAAAAGATGACTGACCAATCCTGAAATGAGGAAAGCTTTTGTGAACTTAAAACACATAGAAGAACACACAGAGGGGGAAAAAAGTTTTAATGTCTTTTCTTCATGATATGTCGTTTATATTCTTTTGTGAAATTCCTCTCCATAATTTTTGCAAATTTTTCCTATTATTCTTTCCCCTGCTGATTTGTAAGAAATCTTGATATTTTAAATACAGTCACATTTTGTATGTCATGTATCTTGGAAATATTTTTTCCCGGATAACAATTTGCTTTTGACTTTTGATGATGAGTTTTTTTTTTTTAACTGGATTTTTAATGCCTGTGTTATGTTTAATCTTTTATTCTTTCTTCTTTGGCTTTCATTTTGGTTAGAAAGATCTTTTTTTTTTTTTTTTTTTTTTTTTACATTTAACATTTTAAATAACCTGAAAAGTATTTGGTGTATTTTAGAAGCTAAGATTCTGACAAATATTTTGAAACAATTACTCACAACTTTTGCATGGAATATAGCTCCCATTGATTTGACTTGCCATCAGTAGTATATGTTCAATTCTTAAATATAACAAAATTTTTTAGATTTCTATCTTGTTTCACTGGGAACTTCCTCCTCCTTTCTCTTCCACCTCCTTTCAGTCTCTTTCTCCTTTTTCTTTCTTGTAAGTACCTCACACCACTGAAAGTTTTTGAACTATAGAATGATACAATTATTCCCGATCTTTAGATTCATTTAGGGACAATATGTAGCTTGTACTGGTGACAGGAAAGACAGAAAACTAAGACCACTCTGGCTTAGGGTAGAAGCAATGAAATGGAAAGGAGACAAATGTGAGACACTCTGGAAAGGAAAGCTGCTTGATGGAGTCATCAATTAGAGGTGGGGACATAAGAGAAAGGAGACAGTTGAAACACCCCCACAGACTTCTAATGTGATTGGTCAGAATGAGTGATAGTATTCATATGAAAGTGGGGACCCAGAAGAAGAAAGCAGGTGGCAGGAAGAGAAAGAGAATAAGATTTGGAATGGACTGATCATTGACTCCCACTTGCAATCCTACATGAACAAACCCTAACCTAAGCTTGTGACTTTGAAGACTACTGCCATACCAACAGGTAAACCAGCACTCAAGATGAGAAGAAAACACTTGCTGTGCCTATGACATAACCGAACAACCATTAGGTTAGTAAGAAGAATATTCCACACACTCTGACCCAAGTTCAGTGTCATTTTACTTCCCTGCAGAAATGGGAAAAGATACAAAGAAACAAAATGCACGTTACAGATCATGATATTACAGTTTAGTCTTCGTTTTTCCTTCCCTCAGTGTTATACAAAATACTCTGAGACAACCACCCCAAAACTGTCACATCCTGTTTTGAACCCCACTGAGTTTGGGGAAATTAGTTGCTTCTGTTAGTTCGTGATAACCAACAGTCTCTACACAAATTATCTCTCTTATAAGGTTGCTGCAGCTACTGAGATAATCAGGACTCTGTATGGAGAAGGGGCATCTGGAGCACACTTTCAGCTTCAAAATAACTCGCTTCCACCAGCGTTCTCTACTTCCCAGGTAATTTACACGCCACTGAATCCAGTGCTCTTCAGTAAGATCTCTCCTTTATTGAACAGCTGCAAAGCAAGAAGAAAGGATAAAGTGGGATCAGTGGACAGCAGGGAGAGATAAAAGCTTGAGTAACTAAGGCTTTGGATGAAACTGTTATCTCTATTCGGTGAACCAGACGTTAACATTCCATCTCATTCATAGAGTTCTTTGATTGATTTGACAAAGGCTTGGAGGAATGTAATTCATTAGTATGAGGACTTTGTCATGGTTCAGTAACCACTAAGCTCTCTTCATTTTGTAATCCCGGGCATACCTATATAATGGTCCCTGATTTATTACAGTTACATTGTTTTCTGTTTAAAAGAGAATTCTTTTTTTCTTTGCCGGCCTGTGGATTAAAGTATCTTGTCATCAAGATATGATGACAAACAAGAAAACGATAATAAAGAAAAACTATAGCCAGGAGGCCTAGGCCCTGGGGCCAGCTCTCTTCCTAATTAAACATGTGACTTTAAACTAATGCTTTCATTTTTCTGGGAATATTAATTGAGGTGATGAGACTTGGTCCATGTCATCTCTAAACCTCTCTTTCTCTGATTCAAACAATACTGAGACATTACCAAGTCAAATATACCATAATTTTTCCTCACTTGCTGTGAATCAGCAACTGAATAACAGCTGCAACATTCAATATGATAATCAGTAGCAACATGTGGTAAAATAGATTTAAATTCAAGGTGCTTACAATAATATAATTTTAAAATTTAATACATCAGGCACAGTAACCACATTTCAAGTGCTTAAAAGCTACATGTGGCTAGTGATGGACAGAGCAGATATCACAGAAAATTTATACCATCTTAGAAAGTTCTCTGGACAGCACTGAGTTAAAACAACCTCATATGTATCTGAGCTTCCCTGGTAGCTCAGCTGGTAAACAATCCTACTGCTACACAGGAGACTCTGGTTCAATTCCTAGGTCAGGAAAATCCTCTGGAGAAGAGATAGGCTACCCACTCCAGTATTCTTGGGCTTCCTGGGTGGCTCAGATGATAAAGAATCTGCCCGCAATGCTGGAGACCTGGGTTCAATCCCTGTGTTGGGAAAGATCCCTTGGAGGAGGGCATGGCAACTCACTCCAGTATTCTTGCCTGGAGAATCCCCATGGACAGAGAAGCCTGGCAGGCTGCAGTCCATGAGGTCGCAAAGAGTCAGACACAATTGAGCTGCTAAGCACAGTATGTATTAAATACCGGGCAAGATCATACATAGAAATTATAACCACTGCCTTCAAAAAGATCGTAATTAAGAGAAAAAAAATACAAACATACTTGCAGTGTTTTACTATATATATTAAATATTGGTTATGGCTGCGTTAGAGAAGATATCAAAATATTAGATGTGGCCTGGTTTCTTATCAGAACTCCCTTGTCTTCATTCCCACATCTGTAAAATGAGGAGATAATACTAGAACATCTGTACATCCTTTTCTGGATTTAACTAAGATTTTGATTCTTCTGGGTTTATAAATTTATATGGTCATCTTTAGTCTAAAAAATTATTAAGGAAATGGTAGGATTTAACCTGGGCTTTGAAAGATATATGAGATTGGGAAAAGCAGACACATGAGGGGAAGGTAAATGTGGAGGATGTGAGTTGAAGACAAGCTGTACAAAATAGTTTTAAGTCAAACAAGTAGTTCTCCTAACACTGATGGTTTTGAGGAAGACTTAGGGGTCATAAGTTAGGAATGGGACTTCCCACTTGGACTGGGAAGTTTAACTCTACACTAAAACCCTATTCAACTCTGTAAGTATCTTAAATTATGAGAGTATAAGTTGAAGTATCAATATATTGGTAGAGTAAGAATTGAGAACATAGGAAGAAGGAGCAGAAGTTATTTCTTAGGTTGTGATACCTAAATCAATAAAAAGTTAGCTTGGAGTCTCATTCCCCAGCCAACATGGTGGGGCACAGAGGGACCACAGAGAAATGATGTTGGAACAATCTTAAGGGCGAGGAATATAAGAGAACCATTAGGGTCTCTCCATCCTATTGAGGAATATTGTATAAAGATAAAAACACAGTGCTTTGGCTATCTGAAAACCCTGCAACTTCCTGAAATGAATCTGAACTTCAATTTAGACTAGATTGGCTCAGAACCTCTTGAAGCAAAACTGTGGTCTCAAGGTTGGAAACATGATTAAGTCATTCCAGAGAGCAAAACAGTATACTTTCCCAAGAGTGAGGAATGTGTTCCCTGCCTACTTAGAAGGATGTTCTTTCAACATGTCTACTTTCCTGGTGGGAACAAGTTTCAGAAGTCTGTAATCTCATCAAAGGGAGCCAAGTGGCAGAGACTCTCTCCACAGGGGAAGCTAATCATCAAGGCTTCCTTTCTTTTCTCTCAGGCTTTATTCATTGTTTTCCTGGGGACTAGTTTCCAAGCTATTGAAATTTTCCTTGATCCCTCTCAACCTTCAATCAGATTGAGGAAGTGATGATTTCCCCTGGATTCTTTCTTTTCAGCTCACTCTTTTGAATTAAAGTGTTCATCAGGTCTTATCACAATACATGATTTGCCTAGCATTTGACATTTTGCTGTCTTAGACACAAGTCTGAAATGAGCCTGGCTGCAGAGGCCCCCAGAATAGTTACTTTCTTTAAGCAAAATTTCCTTCACATCTTGGCAAATAGTTCTAGATGTAAGGTAATCTGATGCCTTCAGAATGTACCATGACTACCCAAGACTGAGCCATATAGAGTAGGCTGGAAGTGAAGAAAGTGTTAGTTGCTCAGTTGTGTCCAACATGACCCCATGGCCTGTAGCCCAGCCAGCCAGGCTCCTCTGTCCATGGCGTTCTCCAGGCAAGAATACTAGAGTGGGTAGCCATTCCCTTCTCCAAGGGATCTTCCCAACCCAGGGATTAAATCTCCCACATTGCAGGCAGATTCTTTACCATCTAAGCCATCAGGGAAGCCCATAGATTAGGCTACACCTCAGCTAAATGATTCAAAGTCAAAACTCAATTTAAAAGAAAGAGGCACTTTAGCAACTTCAGGAGTTTAAGCAATTTTATCAGAGAGGTCATTGAGTCTCTACACTTTTATTCCCCAAATTCATAGGGATGTCCAAACAATTGTTTTTGTCCTTATACAACAAAATGTGGCAATCCTGACTTCTCCTGCCTTCTCTTTCCTTTACCAACTAACCAGAGGGTCATAGAAATGCTTTTCTTTCAAAGACTATAGGAGAGAAATGGCTTCTCAACACAGATGAGTGCTCGATAGGTAAGTCATAGTCCTGCTAACCCAGCACAGTGATAGCTAGTCAATGGCTTCTCAGTCATACACATGCTGGAGAACCAGACTGAATGTCCTCTTATGATCCCCAAGATAGACTGCTGGGAGTAGAGGTAAAGAAAAACAGGAACATCAGAGTATGCCTTTTGTTTTACAGAGGTCCATGGGCCAAATCTGGCCATTACCTGTTCTTGGGTAGATAAAGTTTTATTGGAACATATCCATGCCCACTTGTCTGTATAGTGTTTGACTGCTTTTTTTTTTCCTTTTTTTTTTTTTTTGGCCTTGCCATGGGGCATGTGCCGTGGGTCAGGATCCTAGTTCCCTGATCAGGGAACCTGCACTAAAATTGTAGAGTCTCAACCACTGGACTGCCAGGGAACTCCATAGAGTCTATCCTTTTGAATGAAAAGTCTCATCCTCTTAATATTATATTGGTAAACTGTGCTATAGCCATTTTGGTAGAGTGTTCAGGTCAACAGTTCATTCAGCCATCATCTTCTTTAGTCAGGGAGCCAGTGGTTCCCCAGAAGTATAGCAGTGTACATTCTGTTCCCTGGTATAAATGAGACAAGGAATTGTTTTGACATGAATTATCCTGCTCTCTGCTATAATGTCAGTTATATTACAACACAGTTCACCAAGACAGACCAGACATTGTGTGGCTTCAAAGGTCTTCTTATTTGGCTTTTCCAGCTCCCTCTTAGGGGAGGTAGTAGCTGAAACCTGAGAAAGAGAAATGCTTCTAAGTTGGTCAGAAGCCTGTGGGACCTGCCCGTTTAAACACCATCTTTATAACCAGCACTGAGAAAATGTAACACTATCCCAATCACACAATAAATGTTAGCAGTCGCCAAATGATAACATGTCCTTTCCTTCTTCTTACAGGTTCCCTCATACTAGAAAGACATTCTGTTTTGGGTAGGTACACTTTCCAAACAATGTGTTTAAGACATATTTAAATACTTTTATTTGCAAGCACCAGAGAACAGCTATTCAGCTCCAAACTGTAGATCTTGGAGGGTGCCAGGAAAATAAACAGAGAATCTTGTAATGATTCTCATAAGCAGTTGAATTTATCTCTTGGCAACTTTTCACAACCCCTTCAGCAAACAGGGCACCCATGCATGAAAGAGGAATAATTAAGGCACATGCCCTTAAGTGACTGCTTTTAGCATGTAACAAGAAAGGCAGTCTTTTCATTCTCCTTGCTCCCTGCTACCCATCAATCCCCCACTCCCAGTGCCATTCTAGAGATCAAATCCAGTGTACAGATTTAAACAAATCTCACTCCCTCTGGAAATTCTTCTTCGAACTTCAGGATGAATTTTCCACCTGGTGAATCCTCGGAAGATTCACTCGAAGGGCATTAGGGTCTTGTGGTACAGTAATGTGTCATTCTCTTGCTTCTTCAAACAAAAGATGTGGACTTCCAAGGGACCTTCCTAGCACTATATGGGAGAGGCCCATACTGCCTCCTGGATTTACAAATGTCAATAGGTACTGTGTATGGTGTGTGTTGTAGAGATTCAGAAGCCAGGCTAGGACCCTCTGAGCTGCAGATGGTGGTCTTGCTTCCTGGAAAACACAGTTTCAGACCAGACAAGCGGCTCACCAGTCACTCTAGTTTCTGAATCTAACAGAGAAAAGTTGTGAAGAATGGCAAGATATGCCATCCCAAAATATGACAGTAGGAGTTCAAGACATGCTGACTATACCGGGCCTCTGATTCTTTATTAGCTCTCCAGGTGATTCTAATATATACCAGTTTGAGAAGCTGATGCTTAGACAAATGTCAAGTACTCACACTGACTCTTACCTACATCTTCTAATGCCGTAGCTTCATAGACTCCTGGCTCCCTCTGTCTTATTTAGGGCGGAACCTCTCATATGTTAAGTCAGTCTGCCCTTAGTTTCCCAACCTCCCAATCTGTTCTGTGAATGGGGTAAATGGGTAAAAATGAGTCCAGATTGCAAGTGCCTTTTCTAACATAGAAACATTGTGAAAGATGGCAGAACATGCCAAAATATGACAGGAGTTCAGAACATGCCACTTCAACATATGCCGCTTTAATATGTTGATCATTTTGAGCCTTAGGCCCTTGAAAAACAGCAAATGCAGGGAAAGGCCTTCTCTGAACTCACCTTAGACAGATTCTGCCTAAAGACAGATTCTCCAAAAGAATTCAGTTGTCATAAATCCCCTCCGTGGAGATTCATCAACCAGGGAAAATTGACTCTTGTCACCAGTAAGGAGATTACAAGTTGACATCGCACCCAGACAAATTTTGTCACAAACCATCATACCTCCTATCTACTCTCCTGAGAGCCCGTTCATCTTTTCTACAAATCATTTACTCTCCCCTAAGAGGCCTACATCCCCCTCCCTTTTCTCTATTAAGATAATATTTAAGCCTGAATTCTAAGTTACCTCAGGGATTTACTCATTTTTCCCTATATATTAACGTATATACATATTAATAAACTTTGTTTTTTCTCTTCTCAATAGCCTTTTATCACAGGAGTCTCAGCTAAGAACTCAGAAAGGTGGAGGGAACATTCTTTTTCCTTCCCTACAGCTGACATACAATTTACGCGAGAAACTTCTCCACCTAGGTGGAACTTATCGTACTAGAAACTAGAAGAATGGCACCAAAATTCTATATAAGTGCAGGGCAAGAGGGTGTTCCATCACCAAAATTAGCACTGATTAGTGAAGGACAGGGTATAACAAAGGTGTAGAATGTGTGAATCTGAGCTTCAGCAGCCCTATGCTCACTGCGTTAGGAAGAAGAGTCAGATTCTACAGTATTTAGGATTTTCCTAGAAAATCTGTGAATTACCACACATGCACATTTGCCTCCAATAAAACCCTAGAACTAATTTTAACCACTCCAAAGAAATCATCTTATTGAACTCCATTGACATTTTAAGATTCTCTAGTCTAGGCTAATATGCTATAGTGACCGTCTTACTGATGAAATGGGCATCATCAAATGTTTGAGCCCTCTGTCACAACTTGGTTTGGGGAAATCTTTATATCTCAGCCAAGATACCATTTAGCTAAAAGTGGATTGTCTCTGAAACCATGCAAAACGTTTTGTCTTTCCCAATGAGGTAGGGATATTATCCAATTTTGTGGATAATATCCCAAAGCATATAAAGAAGTGATGCACTTAAGGTTGCATAAATATTAAGTATGACAGCTAGAGGTGCTCTCTCCATTTAGTACTATTTCCACTTCCTCAGAAAGGTATCAATATACTATACTTGACATGTGATAAATATATGATAAATAGCCAGTATAGTACAGTATATGGTTATACATAATGTTATATTTATTAAGTATATAAGTTATATATATTAAGCATATGCATATACTTAATGTTAATATTTCTTATTCTTTCTCTAGGATCCCATCACACTTATTTATCTGCTTTGATTCTTTTTAATGTAACTTACTCATTATATCAGCTTTTAGATGGTAAACAGGAAACTATTCTATATAAAAGTATTTACCTCATTATTTCTAATAAAACAGTGCTGACATTTATTAAGGCCTTAATAATTATGTCATTTTCATATAACTTATATTCCTCAAAACTACACTTACATGTGTATGAATGAGTTGAGAGTTTATATATCTTGCCCATAATGAGTGATGGAATATGAACTTAGGTCCACCAGAGGCGAGAGTGCTTAAGTAGCTTGTATGTACTTATACTTCACAAATTTATGTGACTAGGAAAAGTGAATCTATTACTTAAAATAATAAAATTAGGAAAGGACATCTTTTGAGAGGATAAAATTGTAAGTTTCATTTATGTAGGCTTATTGTAAGGTGAGGGCTTCCCCAGTGGCTCAGCAGTAAAGAATCTGCCTGCAAGGCTAGGAGACATAGGAGATGCGGGTTTGATCCCTGGGTTGGGAAGATCGCCTGGAGGAGTGCATGGACACCCACCCCAGTATCCTTGCCTGGAGAATCCCATGAGCAGAGAAGTCAGGCGGGCTACAGGCCAGAGCAGAGCTGGACATGACTGAAGCAACTAGCATACAGGCACTCGTTGTAAGGTAAAGGTTAGACAATCTAAAAGAAATGTCTAGTAGAGTATTCAGAAGACCTGGAGAGATTAACAGTACATCTTCAGGACACAGCCTGGATGAAGTTGAAACTTTAAGACATTATTTAGTTTTAATGAACAAAAATTATTGAAAATAAAGGAGGCTAGAAGAGACTTAGAGGATATCTAAAGTTATGGAAATGTTAGGAAAGGAAAATATCATTTTTTGAGTGTCGACCATCTGCCATACATGACCTCATATGCCCACTCCTGAATGGTTATCAAACAGAAATAATTCTGCTGTCCTCTCAAGGGACATTTTTCAATGTCTGGACACATTTTTATCATATCTAGGCTAGTGAAACCAGACTCCGAGCAGAGGCTAGGGATGCTGAAATTTTGCCTTGAGTTGTTAAAAAAAATTATCAAAATGGGAAACATTATCTGGCATTTTGGGGACAAGCTGTCACAATATGAAGGAACCTTTTGTGGGGAATGACTTCAGGGTAAGCAAGCAACATTTTCTACTACAGGATTACATTTTATGTTAAGAGTGTATTCAAGGCCTTCCCTAAGAAGTTATAAAGGGAAATGAAAAGTGTCAAATAAAAAGAATTTGCCTCGAAAGGACTAAAGTTTGATAGGTTTGGTAGGATAGCAGGTAACAGAGAAAGTAAAAACAGCAAATTTTTTTAAATGGCCTTTAAGTTACAGATTGAAGCTCATGGTGTGTCTCCTAATTCAACCCGCACTTATTAAACTCTGCAGCAGATAAAGCATATACTCACCAATGAGCTTGTTATGGGTTGAAATGTGCCATACCCCCTAAATTCAGATATTGAAATCCTAACCTTACCACGGTAGCTCAGGATTTGATCTTATTTGGAGAATAGGGTCTTTAGGGAAGTAATAAAGTTAAATAAAGTGAGGCCATTATGGTGGGCTGCAATAGCCTAAGATGAGTGTCCTTATAAAAAGAAGAAACTTGGACACAGCAATACGCATAAAGGATCGAGACATAAGGAGAAGACAGCCTAAGAGAATGGCTTGGAATAGATCTTTCCTTCACTGTCCTCAAAAGAAACCAATCTTATCAACCTCTGTGTTTCAAACCAGTCTCCAGAACTGTAAGATAATAAATTTCTGATGTTTAAGCCATCAGTTTGTGGTACTTTGTTACAGCAACACTAGCAAACTAATACACAGTTGTAGAACAGAGTTGCTTTTCACTTTGATGTTAAATCTTTCTGACAGAATATCTGAAGGTAACCAGTTTCTTTTGCACTAGACTTGGATAAAGCCATTAAGCATACAAGTTGAAAGGAGATAAACAAAGGTATGGCCCATATGTGGCCACTGTTTTATAAAGATTGTAAGAAAGAGTATAAAATTAGTAAGTTACCACTTAAACACTAAGGCAAATGAAAGAAGTTTTACAGTTTTTCCCCCAATAATCAGGATTTTAGCAATTTGTTAAATGCAAAGAGCCTGAGCATCCTAATTTAAATCCTGACAAATGAACTTGGAAATACTAGATAACTTCTCTGAGTTTCAACAGTTCCTATATCATAGAAATAGTAGCTGTAAAGTCCTTGGCCTAGTTCTTGACTCAAAGCACAACTATAAAAATAAGTATAATTATTATATTCAAAACCTAGCATAACATATGGGAGTATGTGTGGTTTGAGCCTAACAAATGTGTATTTGTCCTAATTAATTTCATATTTTTCATGTTTATTTTACTTATTTATTTGACTTTTCCAGGTCTCAGTTGAGACATGTAGGGATCCTTTTTTTTTTTTTTTTCAGTTGCAGCATCTGAATCTTCAGTTGTGGCATGCTGAATCTTTAGTTATGGAATGCGAATTCTTAGTTGAGTCATGTGTGATCTAGTTCCCTGACCAGGGATGGAACCCAGGCCCCCTGCTTTGGGAGCACAGAGTCTTAGCCACAGGACCACGAGGGAAGTCCCTGTTTTAAAAATCTATTGAGTACTTTTGTCAGACCTGTCTTAACACCTCCACATGTTGACATGATCTCACAGAATTACCATAAGCCCATGAGATGGAGTCTATGGCTATCACATTGTCCCCATTAAATGGGAGAAAAAATCAAGGTTTAGGAGGTTACATAATTCAGTCAAGATTGCTTCACTAATGAGGTTACAGATTCAGGCCAGGAAATCCAGTCTATCTGAACTCTAAGCCCATTAAGCATACAAGTTGAAAGGTATGGCCCAACTACTACTTGGGAGTCCCTCTAATTGTTTTCTTATGGAGAGAAGCTAAAGGGAGAGTAATGATTAGGTAACTGTGAACTGTAACAAGTGAAGGTATCAGGAACTGTGGTGCTTTCCAGAGTGAAGGCAGATTTTAACACTGGCTTGCCAAGCCCTACATGCTACATGCTAAAGTCTGATAAAGGTGACCTGGTATTTAAGTTTTGGGAGAAAAATTACATTTAGTTTTGGAAAAAGCTGGGGACTCTCCTAAAGACATTTCCCAAACAACCATGCTTGTACCATGTTGGGTTGGGGTGGGTGGGGGTAAGCACTGGAGCTGAGAGAGAAAGGTCTCCTCCTGCCACCCCTTCACCTTCTCCTGCAATAGCACAGCTGGTGTGTTGGCCTGTGTTCCAGACAATATGCTTTCGTGACCTTAAGCTTTGGCCCATATGGCATTGCCTCCCCATGTTGAAAAGGGAAAGCTGTTTTGTTTTTTGGAAAATTAGGTTCATATATACATAGTGTTGACTAAGGCATTGTGGGAGCATTTGCTTCTCCTCTAATGTATAAAAGGACCATTTGTTAACTTGTAACCTAGCGAGATGCCCCTTTGGAGAAGGGAGAGGGTTTCAAGGAGCCAGGAAAGCATCTGCTTGCTATTTGCTCAATACTAATCCCCCAAAATCCACTGCCTGAAACCAGACAAAAGACAAATTACATGGCTGTTGAGAAGTTTATTTTTCCAGATGGCCAACCTGAAGCTATAGTTCACTGGCAAATTAAGTCTCCTAATACAGAGAAATCCAGCCCAATCATGTGTTTTATAAAAAACACAAAAGTGTGCTTCTCAAACAAATTATTTGGAAACATGAAAGGTGCTAGAGAAAGTGTATAAAGGGGAGCCCTTGCACATACTGAGTTTCATCTTTCATGTTTGGTCAGTTGGTATGAAAACAAAGCTGTGAAAACTACTTTACAATTGTCCCAGTGACTCCTGTTTATATTGGTCTAATTCTTCAAAGACATTTACTTGCCTTAGTACCTTAAAAAGGTCAAGCTTCTGTTTCTGGATTCCCAATGATCTGATCTTCCTTCTCTAATACTTCTTTATGGCAAGTGATTATTTATATAATTATATGATATATAGGACATATAGGTTTGTAGAGTATATATACACATATATATCACCTATATATATACATATATATATCTTTTATATAATGTTTGATATGATATATAGGACATATAGGTTAGGTTGGAGATGTGTGTGTATACCATATATCATATGTAATCTATAGAGATATAGCTACAGATACAGATATACGCTAAGACTGATTGCATGGGGCAGAGAGTGAGTGAGTAAGCTAGAATAATAAAAGAAAAGAAGAATCAATCGATCCTACTGTTCAGCATGTTTAGTTAATAAAATCATCTGATTCAATCAATTTGCTTTTTAAAATCAGGGTTATATTGAGCAGCAGAGAGTACAGAAATGGAGTAAACTCATTAGGAATCAAGATTCCAGTTGTCTTCAAGATAGTAATACTGATAGTAATGGTGACAGTTCTAGTTTAATGAAATAAATGCTTATTGTGTGAGAGGGAGTGGGTTAAGCACTTTCCATGTATTTGTGCCACTTAAATTCACTTTGCATATATTTGTGCAGTTTAACTTACTATGATATTGGAATTTCTATTTAATCAGTGAATAAACAGGCTTAGAAGGTTATCATGCTAGAAATTGGTGGTGGGGTCAGAACACAAAATCTTTCAGTCCTTCTCCAAATATCTTATGTTAAACTACTCTGCTCTTATTTGTTTACCCATTCATTTATCCAACAAACATTTACTGAATATCTTCTCTATGCCCTATGCTATCTAAATATTGGGCATTCATAAAAAGACATTCTTCATTCTTTGAGCTCTCCGTCTACTGGGGGAGGCCTTCAAAAAAATAAGAGCAGTGTGGTGATGTATGTGCTAGAAAGGAGATGAGGAAGGGTGCCAATGCCCAAAAGAACGCAATCCGTAACTGACCCTTGGGAAGGGGAGATGGAGAGAGCTCAGAGGCAGGAAATTAACATCCAGAATATGGATCTTTATTCTGCCTCAAAACCAAGAGATATCCAAAACAGGATTTGTCTGCAAAAAGCACTTGTCTTAACACTTGGTTTTCCCTAAGATTTCATTTTTAAATCCCATAAAATAACCCTATTTAAGAGACAAGGAAATCTATCCTAGCTCCAAAATTTGCTTCTCTCTGTTCCAAGTTCACAGTATCTCTTTTAACTTGTAAGCCTTCATCCTCTATTTCAATACTTTCCTAATGGATTTCCTGTCCTTCAGGTTAGTCTCTGTGCTGTTCAACCTCCTTCCTGCTACCAAGGTGAAACCTTTCCATATGAAAACCGGATGATGCCATGTCCTTGCTAAATGTCGTTCAGTGATTCCCTGTGACCCTTAACTAGAATGTACAATTTGGTTCTAAAACTCTGATCCCCTCCGTGTTCCACCCATATTGTATTTTAACAGCTATTTATTCAGTGACTACTTCTTATAGCCCATGTCCAGCATTCACAGAAACCTTGGAACATAGGATATTTATCCTCATTTATAAATGAGGGAATAGAGTATCATAGCAATTGAGTGACCAGCTCAAGTTCATGCCAGTAATAAGTGCCAGAATAACAATCAATACCTGTTGTCTTCACCACGAGGCAGTTGACATCTTAAGACAAAAAAAAAAAAAAAAAACCCTGCATCTTTTTCATCTCTATATTTCCAACTGTTAGCATAATGCATGATAGTGAATGAGTGAATAAATTAATAAATGGAAATTGGAAACATGTATTCATCCAGTTTTGCTGCATATAAAGTTTGGTTCTCAATTCCACATTCCTTTCACCTTATGTTTAAAACAACACACTTCATAGACTTCCTCAAATGACTGCTGCTGCTGCTGCTAAGTCGCTTTAGTTGTGTCCGACTCTGTGCGACCCCAAGGACGGCAGCCCACCAGGCTCCCCCGTCCCTGGGATTCTCCAGACAAGAATACTGCAGTGGGTTGCCATTTCCTTCTCCAATGCATGAAAGTGAAAAGTGAAAGCGAAGTTGCTCAGTCGTGTCTGACTCCTAGCAACCCCATGGACTGCAGCCTGCCAGGCTCCTCCATCCATGGGATTTTCCAGGCAAGAGTACTGGAATGGGTTGCCATTGCCTTCTCTGCCTCAAATGACTATTACAAAGTAAAACCAGATTTTGGTTCCTTCTCTCACTGCCTTCCAAGTGGGACTCTCCAATCCACTTAGACTCCTCTTACCCACAGGTAACAACAAATATTATTTTTTCAATTTTACTGACGGATATAGAGGAGAAATTAATCCTGTTCCAAAATCATTGAATTCTAATAACTAGAAATCCATCTCCATGAGGCTTTTGACCACATGGTATAAAGAATGAAAGGGGTGTATTAATGGTACAAATAATGAAGATATCTCTCTCCTGTTGGCATGATGAAGAGTCCCCAAATGAGAACACTTGAATTCAACAGTCAGGACTTTCTTTTTTTTTTTTTATACCTTTACATCCATTCACTTCTTTTTTTTTTTTTTTTTTAATTAGTTGGAGGCTAATTACTTCACAACATTTCAGTGGGTTTTGTCATACATTGACATGAATCAGCCATGGAGTTACATGTATTCCCCATCCCGATCCCCCCTCCCACCTCCCTCTCCACCCGATTCCTCTGGGTCTTCCCAGTGCACCAGGCCCGAGCACTTGTCTCATACATTCAGCCTGGGCTGGTGATCTGTTTCACTATAGATAATATACATGCTGTTCTTTCGAAACGTCCCACCCTCACCTTCTCCCACAGAGTTCAAAAGTCTGTTCTGTACTTCTGTGTCTCTTTTTCTGTTTTGCATATAGGGTTATCATTACCATCTTTCTAAATTCCATATATATGTGTTAGTATGATGTAATGTTCTTTATCTTTCTGGCTTACTTCACTCTGTATAATGGGCTCCAGCTTCATCCATCTCATTAGAACTGATTCAAATGAATTCTTTTTAACGGCTGAGTAATATTCCATGGTGTATATGTACCACAGCTTCCTTATCCATTCGTCTGCTGATGGGCATCTAGGTTGCTTCCATGTACTGGCTATTATAAACAGTGCTGCCATGAACATTGGGGTGCACGTGTCTCTTTCAGATCTGGTTTCCTCAGTGTGTATGCCCAGAAGTGGGATTGCTGGGTCATATGGCAGTTCTATTTCCAGTTTTTTAAGAAACAGTCAGGTCTTTCTTATAGAGTTTTACCAATTGTATTTTCACTCTATTCATTGAGTTCAGGCCCTAAGGATCAAATGAATGAAAGAGTTGGGGGAAAATATTTTATAAGTGGTTTCCATTAATCAAAAAATAAATTATGAATATGAAGACTGAGTTCATTATATTTCAGTGTTCCTACCCTGACTAATGCTATTGGTGACACTAGTGGTAAAGAATCCACCTGCCAATGCAGGAGATGCAAGGGACACAGGTTTGATCCCTGAGTTGAGATGATCTGCTGGAAAAGGAAATGGCAACCCACTCCAGTATTCTTGCCTGGAAAATTCCATGGACAGAGGATTCTGGCAATCCATGGCATAGCAGAGTCAGGCAGGACTGAACACATGAGCACATGTTTATATACATTGACTTACTTTACCCCATTGACAGATGAGAAGGCTGAAAGACTACAGCTCAGTGTGAGTGAAAATAAGACTCAAACCTAGGACTGCCAGACTTGCAGACCTATGCCTTTTAACAGTTTTCTACTGAATATATAATTATAAAATATCTCAAAGCCCATTTTCTAGTGCAGAGAACTAAGCAGCATTATCTTTATATTTCTTTTTTTTAATATAAAGATTCTTTAAAGTGACAGACCTCTCCTTTCTTTGATGATAAGTCATATGCCATGTCCTGCTTAATCTAACCTGTAATAGTCAAGATGCAGTAAATTTTTCAGATGCCTACTATAAGGCTGCCAGTTTATGCTAACTCCTAAGCTAATAAGAATGTTCAAAGGAAAATCAGAAGGTCATTTGAAAGAAAGAATATGATGCAATATGACTTTGCCATTACATCATCAAAGACATTCTCTACACTGAGAAAAAGTGTCCACTATAAACAGAATGATATATGTGGTAAAATTTATAGAAGACTTAGATAATTTTTTTCACCCATTAATATATCCTGAAAATTAATTTTTTAACAATAATTATGGAGATGCAAGGTATTTCTTAATGATTAAGAGCCTTCCAAGAACTACAGATATACAAAAGAACATTCACCCCCACTTGCTCAGTAATCCTTTAGGAATAAATTCTCATTTCCAGAGTCATTTTGTACTCATAAATTATCCTTAGAGGATGAAAAAAGATAAAATCTCTAACAAAGAATACATGAAGATTCTTTTGATCTCTAGGTAAAAATGCAATATATGTCCAGAAAAGTCAATACATGGTGCTGCAAACTAAATTTAATTATCAGAAATTCATCATTTCAGAGTTTGAAGGTGCCTCTGAAGACAAATGATCAAATCTTCATCCCTTTCCTTCTACCCACTCTGCCCACCACTGATAAAATTTGTATCTGTCTTTCATATAACATTCTTTTTTTTTTAACTTCCCTGCTGGCTCAGATGGTTAAGGCGTCTGCTTGCAATGTGGGAGAACTGGGTTTGATTCTTTTTTTAAATTTTATATTAACATTCTTTTTTTAAATTGTGTATTAACACATATATGTGGAATCTAGAAAAATGGCACAGATGAACCCATCCACAAGCCAGGGTTAGAGATGCAGAATCAGAGAATGGACATGTGGACCCAAGAGTGGGACAAATCGGCAGATTAGGATTGATGTATATATGCTACCATGTGTAAACAGATAGCCAGTGGGAACCTGTTGTATAGCACAGGGAGCTCTGCTTGATGCTCTGTGATGATCCAGATATAGGTAGGATAGAGGGGTGAGACAGAGGTCCAAAAGGAAGGAGACATATGTACACAGGTAGCTGATTCACTTTGTTGTACAACAGAAGGTAGTACAACATTGTAAAGGAATGATACTCTCGAAAAGTGTCTGTACCATTTTGCCTTCCCTGTAACAATGAGCAAGAGTTCCCATTCCTCCACATCCTCAACAGCATTTGGTTTTGTCTGTGTTCTGGATTTAGATCATTCTAGGAGAAAGAAATGGCAACCCACCCTGGTGTTCTTTCCTGGAGAATCCCAGGGACTGGGGAGCCTGGTGGGCTGCCGTCTATGGGGTCGCACAGAGTCGGACACAACTGAAGTGACTTAGCAGCAGCAGCAGCAGTAGGTGTATAGTAGAATCTCATGAGTGTTTTAAATTGCAGTTCCCTGATGATACATGATGTTGAGCATCATCTCATGTGTATTTGCCATGTATATATATTTTTGGTGAGGTGTCTACTAATGTCCTTGACCCATTTTTAATTGGGTTATTTGTTATCTTATTGTTAAGTTTTTAGCTACTTATATATTTTGGATAATAGTCCTTTATCAGATATGTCTTCTGCAAATATTTTCAACCAGTTTGTGGCTTGTCTTCTCATTCTCTTGACAGTGTCCTTTGCAGAGCAGAATGTTAAAATTTCAACAAAGTCCAGCTTATCAATTACCTTCTTTCACAGACTGTGCTTTCAGTGTTGTTTCTAAAAAGTCATCACTAAACCCAAATTCACCTAAATTTTCTCTTATGTCAGTTTCTAGGAGTTTTACAGTTTTGCATTTAAAATTTAGCTCTCAGATCCATTTTGAGTTAATTTTTGTGAAGGATATAAGGTGAATATATAGATGCATTTTTTTGCTTGTGGATGTCCACGTATTACAGCACCATTTACTTAAGAGACGAACTTTTCTCCATTGTCTTGCATTTAGTCCTTTGCCAAAGATCATTGGCTATGTCAGTATATTTCTGGACTCTACGCTGTTCCATTTATCTATTTGTCTAGTTTTTTGCCAGCGTCATACCATCTTGGTTCAGTTCAGTCACAGTCATGTCAGACTCTTTGCAACCCCATGGACAGCAATACACCAGGCTTCCCTGTCCATCATCAGCTCCTGCAGCTTGCTCATACTCATGTCCATAGAGTCAGTGATGCCATCCAACCATCGCATCCTCTGTCATCCCCTTCTCTTCCTGCCTTCAATCTTTCCCAGCATCAGGGTCTTTGCCAATGAGTCAGTTCTTCGCATCAGGTGGCCAGAGTATTGGGGTTTCAGCTTCAGCATCAGTCCATCCAAAGAATATTCAGGACTGATTTCTTTTAGGATGGACTGGTTAGATCTCCTTGCAGTTGAAGGGACTCTCAAGAGTCTTCTCCAACACCACAGTTTAAAAGCATCAATTCTTTGGCACTCAGCTTTCTTTAGCTGAATCTCAGATCCATTTTTAGTTCATTTTTTGTGAAGGATGTAAGGTGAATATATAGATTCGATTTTTTTTTTTATTATCTTGATTACTAAGTCTTAAAGTCAGGTAATATCAGTCCTCAGACCCTTCAGTATTGAGTTGGCTATTCTGCATCTTTTGCTTATTCATATAAACTTTAGTGTCATGTAAACTTCCTGGGATTTTTTCCCCCTTCCTTTTGAACCTCTCTCACATCTCCCTCCCCATCCCACTCCTCTAGGTTGATACAAAGCCCCTGTTTGAGTTTCCTGGGCCATACAGCAAATTCACATTGGCTATCTATTTTGCACATGGTAATGTAAGTTTCCATATGATTCCTTCCATACATCTCACCCTCTCCTCCCCTCTCCCCATGTCGACAAGTCCACTTTCCACATCTATTTCTCTGCTTCTGCCCCACAAATAAATTCCTCAGCACCATTCCCCCAGACCCCATACACATGCACTAGAATACGATTTTTATCTTTTTCTTTCTGACTCATTTCACTCTATATAATAGGTTCTAGGTTCATTCACCTCATCAGAACTGACTCAAATATGTTCCATTTTATAGCTGAGTAATATTCCATTGTGTATGTGTACCACGACTTTATCCTTTCATCTGTCAATGGACATCTAGGTTGCTTCCATGTTCTAGCTATTGTAAATAGTGCTGCAATGGGATATATGTATCTTTTTCAATTTTGGTTTCCTCATGGTATATGCCTACGAGTGGAATTGCTGGGTCATGTGGTGGTTTTATCCCTAGTTTTTTTAAGAAATCTCCATATTGTCTTCCATACTGCCTGTATCAATTTGCATTCCCACCAACACTGCAAGAGTGTTCCCTTTTCTCCACACCCTCTCCAGCTTTAATTGTTTGTAGATGTTTTTATAATGGCCATTCTGACCAGTGTGAGGGATTATCTTATTGTGGTTTTGATTTTCATTTCTCTAATAATGAGCAATGTTGAGCATCTTTTCATGTGTGTTAGCCATCTGTATGTCTTCTTTGGAGAAATGTCTGTTTAGGTCTTTTTCCCACTTTTTGATTGGGTTGTTTGTTTATCTGGCATTGAGTTGTATGAGCTGCTTGTATATTTTGGAAATTAACTCTTTGTCAGTTGTTTCATTTGCTATTATTTTCTCCCATACTGAGGGTTGTCTTTTCACTTTGCTTACAGTTTCCTTTGCTGTGTGAAAGCTTTTAAGTTTAATTAGGCCCCACTTGTTTACTTTTGTTTTTATTTCCATTGCTCTAGGAAATGGGTCATAGAGAATCTTGCTTTGATTTATGTCATTGAGTGTTCTGCCTATGTTTTCCTCTAAGAGTTTTATAGTTTCTGGTCTTACATTCTTTAATCCATTTTGAGTTTATCTTTGTGTATGGTGTTAGGAAGTGTTCTAATTTCATTCTTTTACAGGAAGCTGTCCAGTTTTCCCAGCACCAATTATTGAAGAGGCTGTCTTTGCTCCACTGTATATTCTTGCCTCCTTTGTCAAAAATAAGGTACCCATAGGTGCATGGGTTTATTTCTGGGCTTTCTATCTTGTTCCATTGGTCTATATTTCTGTTTTTGTGCCAGTGCCATACTGTCTTGATGACTGTAGCTTTGTAGTATAATCTGAAATCAGGAAGGTTGATTCCTCCAAATCCATTCTTCTTTCTCAAGACTGCTTTCGCTATTTGGGGTATTTTGTGTTTCTATATGAACTGTGAAATTTTTTATTCTAGTTCTGTGAAAAATGCCATTGGTAATTTGATAGGGATTGCATTGAGTCTGTAGACTGCATTTGGTAGTATAGTCATTTTCACAATATTGATTCTTCCTACCCAGGAACATCAAATATCTCTCCATCTGTTTATGTCATCTTTGATTTCTTTCATCAGTGTCTTATAATTTTCTGTGTAGAGTTCTTTTGTCTCCTTAGGTAAATTTATTCCTAGATATTTAATTCTTTTTGTTGCAATGGTGAATGGGATTGATTCCTTAATTTCTTTCTGATTTTTCATTGTTAGTATATAGAAATGCAAGTGATTTCTGTGTATTGATTCTGTATCCTGCAACTTTGCTAAATTCACTGATTAGCTCTAGTAATTTTCTGATACTATCTTTAGGGTGTTCTATGTACAGTATCATGTCATCTGTTAACAGTGAGAGCGTTACTTCTTCTTTTCTGATCTGGATTCCTTTTATTTTATTTTTTCTTTTCTGATTGCTGTAGCTAGGACTTCCAGAACTATGTTGAATAACAGTGGTGAAAGTGGACACCCTTGTCTTGTTCATGATCTTGGGAATGCTTTCAGGTTTTCACCATTGAGAATGTTTGCTGTAGGCTTATCATATATGGCCTTTACTTGTTGAGGTAGCTTCCTTCTAGCTCGTTTTTTGAAGAGTTTTAATCATAAATGGGTGCTGAATTTTGTCAAAGGCTTTTTCTGCATCTATTGAGATGATCATGTGGTTTTATCTTTCAATTTGTTAATATGGTGTATCACATATATTGATTTGTGTATATCAAAGAATCCTTGCATTCCTGGAATAAACCCACCTTTATCATAGTGTATGAGCTTTTTCATGTGTTGCTGAATTCTGTTTGCTAAAACAGAATTTTTGCATCTATGCTCATCAGTGATATTTACCTGTAGTTTTCTTTTTTCGGTATTATCTTTGTCTGCTTTTGGTATCAGGGTGATGGTGGTCTCATAGAATGAGTTTGGAAGTGTTCCTTCCTCTGCAATTTTTTTGAAGAGTTTTAGAAGGGTAGGCATTAGCTCTTCTCTAAATGTTTGATAGTATTCTGTGAAGCCATCTGGTCAGGGCTTTTGCTTTTTCATAGATTTTTTATCTCAGCTTCAATTTCAGTGCTTATAATTTGGTTGTTCATAATTTCTATTTCTTCCTGGTTCAGTCTTGGAAGATTGAACTTTTCTAAGAATCTGTCCATTTTTTCCAGGTTATCCATTTTATTGCCATATAGTTATTCATAATAATCTCATAATCCTTTGTATTTCTGCATTGTCTGTTGTAACCTCTCCTTTTTCATTTCTAATTTTGTTGGTTTGATTCTTCTCTTTTTTTCTTGATGGGTCTGGCTAAAGGCTTGTCAATTTTGTTTATCTTCTCAAAGAATCAGCTTTTAGTTTTGTTCATCTTTACTGTTGTTTCTTTCATTTATTTTTCATTTATTTCTGCTCAGATCTTTATGATTTCTTTCCTTCTCCAATTTTGGGTTTTTTTGTTCTTCTTTTTCCAGTTGTTTTAGGTGTAAAGTTAGGTTGTCTATTTGATGATGTTCTTGCTTTTTGGGGTAGGATTGTATTGCTATAAATGTCCCTCTTAGGACTGCTTTTGCTGCATCCCATAGGTTTTGAGTTGTCATGTTTTCATTGTCATTTGTTTCTAGAAATTTTTTTATTTCCCTTTTGATTTCTTCAGTGTCCTGTTGGTTATTTAGAAATGTGTTGTTTAATCTCCATGTGTTTGTTTTTCTTACAGTTTTTTTTCTTTTCATTGATATCCAGTCTCATAGTGTTGTGGTCAGAGAAGATGCTTGATACGTTTCAATTTTCTTAAATTTACTGAAATTTGATTTGTCACCCAAGATGTGGTCTATCCTGGAGAAAGTTCCATGTGTACTTGAAAAGAAGGTATAGTCTTCTGCATTTAGATGGTATGTCCTGAAGATATCAATGAGATCCATCTTATCTAATGTATTATTTAAGACTTGTGTTTCCTTATTAATTTTCTGTTTTGATGATCTGTCCATTGGTGTGAGTGGGGTGTTAGAGTCTACAATTATTGTGTTACTGTCAATTTCTCCTTTTATGTATGTTAGTGTTTGTCTTATGTATTGAGGTGCTCCTATGCTGGCACATAGATATTTACAATTGTTTTGTCTTCCTCTTGGATTGATCCCTGGATCATTATGTAGTGTCCTAATTTATCTCTTGTAATCTTCTTTATTTTAAGGTCTATTTTGTCTCATATGAGGATTGCCACTCCACTTTCTTTTGCTTCCCATGTGCATATTTTTCCATCCTCTCACTTTCAGTCTATATGTATCTTTAGGTTTGAAGTGGGCTTCTTGTGGACAGCATATATATGGGTCTTGTTTTTGTATCCATTCAGCCAGACTGTGTCTTTTGTTTGAAGCATTTAATCCATTTACATTTAAAGTAATTACTGATATATATGTCCCTACTGCTATTTTCTTAATTGTTTGGGGTTGATTTTGTAGATCTTTTTTCTTCTCTTGTATTTCTTGACTATAAAAGTCCCTTTAATATTTGTAGTAAAGCTGGTTTGGTGGTACTGAATTCTCTTAACTTTTGCTCATCTGAAAGGCTTTTTATTTCTCCATCAATTTTGAATGAGGTCCTTGCCAGGTACAGTAATCTTGGTTGTAGATGTTTCCCTTTCAGTACTTTAAATATATCCTGCCATTCCACTCAGGCCTGCAGACTTACTGCTGAAAGATCAGCTGTTAAGCATATGTGGTTTCCCGTGTATGTTACTTGTTGCTTCTTCATTGCTGCTTTACTATCATTATTCTGAATTCTTTTTTAGATGGTTTGCCTATTTCCTCTTCATTTATTTGGACTTCTGTGTTTCTAGTTTGTTCCTTCATTTGTGTAGTATTTCTCTGACTTTTAATTATTTTCTTTAACTTATTGTGTTTGAGGTCTCCTTTTCCCAGGCTTCAAGGTCGAATTTTTTCTTCCTTTTGGAAGGTTGGTCCAGTGGTTTGTGTAAGCTTTGTATGGGTGAGATTTGTACTGACTGTTTGTTTGTTTGTTTGTTTTCCCTCTGATGGGAAAGGCTGAGTGAGGTGGTAATCCTGTCTGCTGATGATTTGGTTTGTATTTTTGTTTTGTTTCTTGTTTAGATGAGGTATCTTGCACAAGGTGCTACTGGTGGTTGGGTGATTCTGGGTCTTGTATTCTAATGGTTTCCTTTGTGTGATTTCTCACTATTTGATAGCCCCTAGAGTTAGTTGTCTGGTAGTCTAGGGTCTTGGAGTCAGTGCTCCCACTCCAAAGGCTCAGGGCTTGATCTCTCCTCCCACAGCGGCCGCTGCTTCTCTCCACACATGCCTCCCTCAGGATGACTTCCGGCCTCTTGAGCTCCACTTCTCTCATAGCCATCTGTCAAGTGTCAGGTGCAAGTCTTTCCCATCCCTTTTCAGCATGCATTTAACATTCTTTACAGACATTTTCCCCCTCAATAGTCCTACTGCATTAACCAACATTTGATACTCAAAGTCAGTAGGTAGGTAAGAACAGGTGTTTTATCTTGAGACTTCTGGATAAGAAATAGAAATTCAGGGACTTCTCTGGAAGTCCAATGGTTAGGACTCCATGCTCCTAGTGCAATGGACATCAGTTTTATCCCTGGTTGGCAAACTAGGATCCCACATGCCGCACAACACACATCAAAAAACAAAAGAAGTAGGAGTTCATACTGTACCCTAAGATATACCATTGAAAGCAGTGCTCATTCTTGTCATTTAATAGACAAACTAGTGTCCTCTCAAGTTGATGTTGTGCCTTTTCTTAGCTACATGTTTCTTATCTTCTCATCCTACCCTACCTATCAATCAGGGTTCTCTCTCCAAAAAGCCTTAATGATTATCCCAAACCCACTACATGCTTTCTTTGAATTTCTAGAATTTTTAAAGTCCAGTCTTCCACAAAATATATTATGTTTATTAGTTTAAAAATTACACCATGTTTAATAAAGTTTTTTTTTTCATTCTTCCCTGGTAACCCTCAGTTTGTAGTTAGCATCATACAGGATGAAGAGAGACTCTTCAATAAATACTTAAACATGGAAACTGTTATTTGTTGGAAAAAGACCCATTCAATAATCTTACTTAAAAGGCATCATAATACTCAAAATCCCCACACATAAACCATCTTTTTGGCATGTCCCATTAAAGGTATTTAAAATCACACATTGTTATGAGGAAATAAAGAAGCCCATATTAATCTCAGTCACTAAGACTTTAGTAGAGGTGCATTTGAGGATCCACTAGTCACTGATCAACAAGGTCCTAGATAACTAAAACTCATAAACAGTCATTATAGTAGCTAAAAAGTAACAAAAATACATTTGAAAACATGCCAGAAGTAATTTTGGTTGCTTCACATGCATTAATCATTTCTTTACCAAAATGCTATGAGCTGGATTCTATAATTAAAAATTTTATAGATGAGTAAAGTAAGGCACAAGGACATTAAATAACTTCAAAAGATTTACACAGTGTGTAAAATAAGGGAATCAGGATTTGGTGGTAGGCAGTCTGATCCAAAACCCATGCTTTTAACAGCTACATTTCACTATCAAATAAATTTTAGATAAAGAAAAATGAGAAAGTTTTGAACTCTAGAGTTCTCCACAAAGGAAAAGAGATTATATAATACCAAGAGTGTTTAGAAAGCAGCATAAAATACCTATGTGCTATTAAAAAGATCATACATCATGACCAAGTGGGCTTTATCCCAGGGATGCAAGGATTCTTTAGTATTCACAAATCAATCACTGTAAAACACCACATGTTTTCAATTTTAAAAAATTGAAAGAAAAAAAAACCATATGATTATCTCAATAGATGCAGAGAAAACCTTTGACAAAATTCAACATCCGTTTATGATAAAAACCCTCCAGAAAGTAGGCATGGAAGGAACACACCTCAACAGAATAAAAGCCATATATGATAAACCAACAGCAAACATTATCCTCAATGATGAAAACTGGAAAACTGGTACTGGCACAAAGACAGAAACAGAGATCGATGGAACAAAATAGAAAGCCCAGAGATAAGTCCATGCACCTATGGACACCTTATCTTTCACAAAGGAGGCAAGAATATATAATGGAGAAAAGACAATCTCTTTAACAAGTGGTGCTGGGAAAACTGGTCAACCACTTGTAAAAAATGAAACTAGAATACTTTCTAACACCATAAACAAAAATAAACTCAAAATGGATTAAAGATCTAAATATAAGACCAGAAACTATAAAACTCTTAGAGGAAAACATAGGCAAAACACTCTCTGATGTAAATCATGGCAGGATCCTCGATGACCCACTTCCCAGAGTAATGGAAATAAAAGCAAAAATAAACAAATGGGACCCAGTTAAACTTAAAAGCTTTTGCACAATGAAGGAAACTATAAGCAAGGTGAAAAGGCAGCCTTCAGAATGGGAGAAAATAATAGGAAATGAAGAAACTGACAAAGGATTAATCTCAAAAACATACAAGCAGCTCCTGCAGCTCAATTCCAGAAAAATAAATGACCCAATCAAAAAATGGGCCAAAGAACTAAACAGACATTTCTCCAGAGAAGACATACAGATGGCTAACAAACACATGAAAAGATGCTCAACATCACTCATTATCAGAGAAATGCAAATCAAAACCACAGTGAGGTACCATCTCAGGCCGGTCAGAATGGCTGCTATCAAAAAGTCTACAAACAATAAATACTGGAGAGGGTGCGAAGAAAAGGGAACCCTCTCACACTGTTGGTAGGAATGCAAACTAGTGCAGCCACTGTGGAGAACAATGTGGAGATTCATTAAAAAACTGGAAATAAAACTGCTATACAACCTAGCAATCCCACTGATGGGCATACACACCAAGGAAACCAGATCTGAAAGAGACACATGTACCCCATTGTTCATTGCAGCACTGTTTACAATAGCCAGGACATGGAAGCAACCTAGATGTCCATCAGCAGATGAATGGATAAGAAAGCTGTGGTCCATATACACAATGGAATATTACTCAGCTATTAAAAAGAATGCATTTGAATCAGTTCAAATGAGGTGGATGAAACTGGAGCCTATTATACAGAATGAAGCAAGTCAGAAAGAAAAACACCAATACAGTATACTAACACAAGTATATGGAATTTAGAAAGATGTTAACAATAGCCCTATATGCAAGACAGCAAAAGAGACACAGATGTAAAGAACAGACTTTTGGACTCTGTGGGAGAAGCAAGGGTGGGATGATTTGAGAGAATAGCATTGAAACATGTACATTATCAGATGTGAAATAGATCGCCAGTCCAGGTTTGATGCATGAGACAGCATGCTCAGGGCTGATGCACTGGGATGGCCCTGAGGGATGGAATGGGCAGGGTGATGGGAAGGAGGGTCAGGATGGGGAACACATGTACACCCATGGCTGATTCATGTGAATGTATGGCAAGAACCACCACGATATTGTAGAGTCATTAGCCTCCAATTAAAATAAATTTAAAAAGAAATCCCTATGTGCATAGCCAGGAGTGCAAGTCCTTCTGTTACTTTGTAACTTTGTCTAATGCTTAACAATTTTGATTGATTTCCATTCATCAGTCCATCCAACCAACAAATGCTTACTGAGGATTCATGTCGTGTTAAGCTTTATGCTATATAATGAGACATTTAAAAGCACAAAACCTAGGGGATTTCCCTGGTGGTCAAGTGGTTAAGACCCCAAGCTTCCAATGCACAGGTGCAGATTCAACCACTGGTCAGTGAGAACCAAGATCCCACATGTGGCACAATGTGGCCAAAAAAATCCAAACCCCCCATAAAACTTAGTCCTTTATCTCAAGTTGTTCATTCTTCAGTTCAGTTCAGTTGCTCAGTCATGTCCGACTCTTTGTGACCCCTGCAGCACGCCAGGCCTCCTTGTCCATCATCAACTCCTGGAGCCCACCCAAACCCATGTCCATTGAGTCGGTGATGCCATCCAACCATCTCATCCTCTGTCATCCCCTTCTCCTCCTGCCCTCAATCTTTCCCAGCATCAGGGTCTTTTCAAATGAGGCAGCTCTTCCCATCAGGTGGCCAAAGTACTGGAGTTTCAGCTTCAACATCAGTCCTTCCAATGAACACCCAGGACTGATCTCCTTTAGGATGTACTGGTTGGATCTCCTTGCAGTCCAAGGGACTCTCAAGAGTCTTCTCCAACACCATAGTTTAAAAGCACCAATTCTTCTGTGCTCAGCTTTCTTTATAATCCAACTCTCACATCCATTCTTATGGTGTAGCAAATATTTTTTAAGGATTAAGTTTAAAATAAAGGCATAGAAATAAATCCAGGAGACTAATTGATTGGTTCTTCTGTCAGAAGGAATCATAAAGACAGTCTATACGGAGTTAATGTTTTAAAGGGTTTTGAAGCATAAGTCTGAATCCTCTAAGTGAAGTAAAGAAGCATCAATCCAGGAAAAATAAAAGGCAAATCTGAAGCCTAAAGAGAAGAAATCATAAAGTGTGTTCAGAGAAATAAACTTAATTTGTAACATCTATGGAAGGGCACGGTGGATGCCAACCATGGGAAGGAAGGCTTGGGCGTGATTCAGGAGCTTAGTGTCCAATCAAGCTTGGATTTGATTGTGTGCACCATGGAAAGTCATCAAACAAGAACTAAAAACTTAATTCTGCATTTTAGAAAGGCTATTCTGGGAGTTGTGTTGACACTAAGATGAGTTTAATAGAGTCAAGATAGGGAAGCTGGTTAAAAGACCATTGAATTAAGGTGAGACACTGACCTAAGACAGTCAGAGTGGGAAACAGAAAAGAGCAGGAGTGATATAAAAAACATTTTGAGTTAAAATTAGAATAACTGAATGCAAACTTGGATAATCCAAACACTTCTTGGAAGATGAACATCAGTCATAATTATACAATGATATCTTTCTATGTTATTTTAGATGTAAATTCAAACTGCTGTCTCTATTTTTAAGAAAAAAATACCATTTGTTTAATTTTAGGCTTGCTAAATATGGCAATATCAAGATAATGTATTTTCAATTTTAAATATAATGATTTATTTTATGTTTATATTGCATTAAATTTTATTCAACAATTATTATTTATCTCCAGCTCCATTGAAGTATACTTGACAAATAAAAGTTTTATATATTTAAGGTATGCAATGTGATGTCTTGCTACATGTATTTATTGTAAAATGATTATAACAAGGAAGCTAATTAACATATCCATCACTTCACTTAGTTATGAATGTCCCTTGTGTGTGGTGAGACCACTTGTGTTCAACTCTCTTAGAGGAACACTTCCAAACTCGTTTTACAAGGCTAGCATTACCCTGATAAGAAAACCAGACTGGGAAGAAATTTTTGTTTTTTTGGATCATTTTAGTGATGATGTTAATATTCTGTCTCCATCATTCCTGGTGTTTTCTTAATGTTAAGATGCCAAATCATTATCATCAATGGTAGAGACAAACTGAATATTATGATCTTGTCAATAAATAAACCTGTAATAGGGAAGAACAAATCTGACACCATATTGTATCTGTTTCTTTAAACTTTATATCCTATCATTTCTGCTACAAGTTAATCACTAAAGGGATATTGCCTATATCTTAAATTATACATTATGGCCCATCTCCAAGAACCTTGCTTCCCATGCCAAGAATGTTAAGCTAAAATACCTTTACTTAAGCTCACAGGAATCATCCTAACCCTGCCCACCTGTGAATGGATGCAAGAAGAAATTAACACATCCTCTTTGAAGTCTGGCCAGAAACAGGAAATATTTGCAATACCATTTCACATTTTTTAATATACCTCCTCACCTTCCACTCTCTGTTCTATAAAATAAACTAGCATCCAAACCCAGGCAAGAGTGTTCTTTGGGACACTGGTCCACCATCCTCTAAGTCTGCTGGCCTTCTGAATAGTCACTCTTCCTTGTGCCAACAACTTGTTTCTCAATTTATTGGCCTGTCATCTGGTGAGCAATACAAACTCAGACTCAGTAACAAAGCAACCTTTTTTTGAGAATATTTCTACACTTCTCTTCCAAGAGCTATAAAATTTGTGGCAACATTATTCTCTTACTCATATGTACAAGAGTTGGCCCCACGAATCAGTGAAATTACCTAGTTGCATACTATTCTCTATAACACTTAAAAATGCATTGTCTAAAAAAATGAAACATAAAACATTTCCAAAAGTTCATAAATTTGCCTTTTACTGTCAGACAACTCTGATGAAATAAGTGATTGAAAAAGCACAAAAGACAGAAAGAAAGAGTAGACTTCACAGTGAAAAATAAAATAATCTTAAAAGGCAAGTTTATGCAAATGCTCATAATGCTTTTGTCTGGTTTCAAAGATGTAACACTTTTGGAAACTTCTTGGGATTTTCAATCTTCTTTTCTCTCACAGAACAGAAACAAACACAAACAAGGCGCCTATAATCTATGCTTTAATTTGGGGGGAAATTGAGAGAGTAGGATGAATCATTCTTCTACATAGATATTTCACTGTGAAAAACATTTTGATATATTGATTCAAATTTAGTGTGTTTTCTGAAAATAATATTACTATCTCCTGGTGTTAATATCTTATGATGCTTTTAATTGCGTGTAATTCAGCAACATTCACAATCGTTTGCCAGCCGGCCCACACAGGCACCTCATTTTTCGAAGAACAAAATGTGTTTGATAACCTTTATAATGAATTGTTCACCTGATAGAAAATGAAAGTATATGCCTGTATCTTTTTTTAAGCTTCCGGTTGCTACTTCTGTTCTGGAGTAACTGTCCTGAGTTAACCAATAAATTGGCAACCCCATTAGCTCAGAAATACTCCCCTGGGGTGATTTGCGTTAAATTAGCATTGCTGGTAACTGCTTTCAAGAACACTATTCAATTATAGCCAGATGAACACATTCTTCATACAATTTCAGGATTAATATTAGTCTCTTAACAACCTAGAAACCAAGATCATAATTACCGACTGCCATTTCCCCTCATTGTCCAGGTAACTGGTCCTCAATATAGGGCCAATTTGAAACCTGGGAATCTTGGGAGAAAGCATCAGGTCTGCTGTTGGGAAATTGAATTCAAGTGCAGCCCTGCTCCCTGAACACTCATATTCTTCTTTTCTCTTTGTGCTATTTGTTTGTCTCTATTGTGTGGAGCTATCGTTTGTGCACACATTCTGTGTTAGATTTTCTACCCGATTGAGCTTGAAAAACCAAAGCTTAAGTACTAAATGTTTCCCTAAGGCCTGAATGGACTTAAAAGGACATAGGTGCAAGAAGAAAAGAAAGGAAAATAGGGGGAGAAAACACGGCTTGTTAAGTTGTTGCAATAATCTCATGCTGAGAATAAAGACCTTCAGAGTTAAGAGAATGAAAAACACTCTTCTAAATAGATTGCTTGCTTTTGTTGCACAGGTGGCAAGGCCTGGAAATATAAGATACGGGGAACAGCAGGGCAGCCTGCTAGCATTTCATTAAGCTTAGAGAATAGCAGGATTGTGGAGTGGTTTCTTCCCACTTTACAAGAGACCTAGGCTTCTTGACTACTTGGACTTCAGAGTGTTGGTTTGCCAGTATAGAAATACGCTGAGGAAAGAGTATATCCTTACATCTTGTAGAGATTTACCCCTCTCCCTATCATTAAACCTGGAGGAGGGCATGGCAACCCACTCCAGTATTCTTGCCTGGAGAATCCCATGGACAGAGGAGCCTGGTGGACTATAGTCCATGGGGTCGCAAAGAGTCCAACATGACTGAGTGACTTAGCACACACGCCATCATTAGAACAAAGCCTTTTCAGATGGGGCATGGATATGCGATCATCATTGCTTTGGGCTTTCCATCATTTAGATACTGTCATGCCTTCAATATAAAGTCTGTATGATAGATAACAGAACTTTAAATAAAATGCTATCTCTGAACAGCGCTGCTTAAAATCATACAAGTGTAATGTGCCATGGCATTGGGCAATCCTTTGTATTCAGGAACTAAATCACTCCTCACAATAAGTGAACAGTAACTAAAAAGCTTCTTCACAACAACAACAAAAAAATCAGCCTAATGAATAAGCAGCCTTTGAAACAGGAGAACATATTTGTAAAAAATACATCTGGTGAGGAGTTTATTTCCAAGATATAAGGAACTCATACAATGCAATAGCAAAAAGAACAACAACAACAACAACAACAAACCAGAAAAACCCAATTTAAAGACCGGCAGAGAAACAGACATTTCTCCAAAAAAGACATATGAGTATAAAAGTTTAAATGAATACGTAAGTGTTGTCTGCTTTCATTGTCAACCAGTGTAAGAAAAGTTGCTCAACGTCATTAATTATCAGGAAATGCAAACCCAGATCACAATGAGACTGTGATCACCTAACACCTTTGAGTGGCTGTTATCAAAAAATAATAAAAAACAAGTGTTGAAAAGAATGTGGAAAATGTGAACCCTTGTACACTGTTGGTGGGAAATTAAAATGGTGCAGCTACCAAGGAAACAGAATGGAGATTCCTCAAAAAACTAAAAATAGAACTACCATCTGATCCAGTCAGCCTATTTCTGGGTATATACCCAAATGATTTGAAATCTGGTTCTCAAAGAGATATTTGCACTCCTCTTTATTACAACTTTATTTACAACAGTCAAGATATGAAAATAATCCAAGCATATGGGTCAATAGATAAAGAAAATATAGCATATGCACATGGTGGAATATTATTCTGCCTTAAAAAAATATGAAATCCTGCCATTTTCAACACCATGGATGAACCTGGAGGACATTATGCTAAGTGAAATAAGTCAGTCACAGAAGGACAAATACTACATGATTCTGCTTATATAAAGTATCTATCTAAAATATTCAAACTCATAGAAACAAATACAGTAGTGATTGCCATGAGCTGGAGGGCGAGGAAAATGGGCATTCTTGTGTAATGGATATAAAGTTTCAGGTAGGTAAGATGTTTAAGTTCTAGAGATCTGCTATACAAAATGGTGCCTATAATTAAAATACAGTATTGTGCCCTTCAAAAATTATCAAGCAGGTAGATTTCATGTTAAATGTTCTTAATACAAAAACAAGAACAAACGGACACAAGAAAACTTTGAGGTGTTGAATATGTCTAAGACCTTGATTATAGTGATGGTATCACAAATGTCCAAAGTCATCAAACTGACACTTTAAAGAATGGAGGGAAATTTTTAAAAATACATAAGTGTTGGCTGTTTTCATTGTCAGATTAAGTCACTGAGTGGATGTGACCACTGGTTGATCGCCTGGCTGGACATTCACAAAGGCTCCTCCCCCACCTCCCCTGGCCTGCCCTCAAAATGCAAGTTAAGTTCTGCCCACAGTTCACACAATGGGAATTATTTTTGAGGACACAGCCTTGAGAGAATAATGCGTTGTTGAGACCAGCTGGATGGTATTTGTGATATAGCTCAATTAAGGCCTCCATATAAATTTTTAAGATTCTAGCAGGCAGATGCAGAGATCTTCTCACCTTGTGGCCCAAGAAAAGCCTCAAGTGTAAGTTCCCTTGCTTATTAAAACTACCACCTACCAATCTGGAGTGGTTTTCCTTTTTCCTTTTCCTTACCCTCCATGTACCAGGGCCAGGGTGTGAAGCAACATCCATTTGTGTCAAGCACAATGTCAAAACTAATGCAAGTTGACCACAACTCATAAGTTAGATCTTTTAGCCTTAACTAAAAGACTTCTAGTAAGCTCCTCGGTATCAGGCACCACTGATTTTATTATGGTGGTTATTTCCAGTCTGATTAAATGTTTGGGTCCCAAAGTCACTTTATTCTCAATACAGCCATTTCCAGCTTTGGGAGTTCAGTCAAAAAATGGGAATCCAACTTGGGGAGATGAGGCAACAGCACCAACTAAGTGCACACAGAATGATTCAAACAGATTCAGGGATCTTATTGGAGGAAGTATCGACCCTTTCTAATAGTTCCCTGGATTTCCAGGAAGAGCAGATGGTGACTGGCCACATGGCTTGGGGGAAAAAGCCCAAATTCCAACTATACTCTTAAAAGTTTCATAAGAATATTAAAATTGGCCAAAGTCTCATTCCATGTATTTTATACTTGAGAAAGACAGTAGAGTAGATATGTTAAGCTTTTGTTGCTCTCAGTTCTCTATGCTCTGGATTAAAAGTGTGGTCCTGAAAGTACTGTCTCAAATATACAAGGAATAATATGCATTAATTAAGCTTTAATATTGTGTCCCCATATATACAAGGAAAATACAACCATTTGAATAAAATTGCACTTTTATAAAATCTTTATGCACTATCTTCTATGTGTTAGCTGTTAGCTCCTTGAGTACAGAGACATTGTCTTATTTGTCTATAAACCTCAGTACCTAGCACAGTACCTGATCATGTCATAGGCGCTCAATAAAAAAAGATAATTAATTAACTAGCTTGGGCCACTGAGTATATAAAGAGCAATAGCTTTACCTTCATTTTGATGTCAGTAAAAATGCTATACCTGTTGAGAAAATTGTGTATTTCTCTTTTCTGACAAATAGCACTACATTTCCAATGGTTTTCATTTTTTGTTTTAGCTGTGAGAAAATTTTGTGTTCTACCATAACTTTTTCAAAAATATCAAAAGCACAGAATTATGAGGAAATTATACTGCCTTCTTATTCATTCATCAAAGCATGCATAGGCAAGCATTCAGCCTACTTCTTCTTGCCAAATGTACTTGAATGCAATAAAATTGCATTTCACTTAAAATAATCCATACTTCTCAGTGGTGTTCTCCCCATTCCTTTTCCATACATTCAGTCTAGTGAGATTTTTTTCATAGGTTTGAAGGTGTTAGTTGCTCAGTCGTGTCCCCATGTCATGTCGTGACTCTTTGTGACTCCGTGGCCTATAGCCCCCAGGCTCCTCTGTCCATGGAATTCTCCAGGCAAGAATACTGGAGTGGGTAGCCATTGCCTTTTCCAGGGGATCTTCCCAACCCAGGGATCAAACCCGGGTCTCCTGAATTGCAGGCAGATTCTTTACCGTCCGGACCACCAGGGAAACCCTTAAAGTGAAAGTGAAAGTGAAAGTGTTAGTTTCATATGTATAGTCAAACTTAATCTGGCTTTAGGAATAGAGTCCAAACCAGAACTAAGAACTCTAAAAGTCAATGTGTTAAACACTATGGGGGAGAAAGTGCTAATTCAAAATGTCTCTTTCAAGGACTGGACGAAATATAGGGCCAAAATTGTACAACTTATCTGAGATCCACATTACAGGGACATGGAATGGGTTGTAACAGAGTGGGATTCCTAACACAGTTTAAAGACTTGACTTCAGTAGTTTCTTGTATAGTATTGAACTAACAAACTCTTTTTCCAAGGAGAAAGAACTCTTCCAACAGAAGCAAATAAGATTATGGTCTCTAAGAGGCAGACAGATGGTAGTGCTGGTCTTCCAAAACATTAGTCTCACAAAGCATAAGGCTAAAAATAATTCTGATGTTAGAGGCTGTATATAATTCAGTACTTGCTGTAGCTCACCGATAAGGAATGATAATCTCTTCTCCCTTATAAAAGGGATAAATCTAAGTTTGTTTGCACAGACTAAGGTTACTGAGAAGACCTGAAGTACAGAGGGCTCATAAGCCTATTTGGTTACAGATATGATCTTTAACTTTCCCTAGCCTGAGAAGCCAAAAATAAACATTTCATAACTTTTAATGTGTGGTTAGCAAATATAGCTGGCCATGGTCGTGTCCCCACAACCTGGAGTCCTAGACAGAGTCAACTTAGCTGGATGCCTCTGGCCGCCTGCTTACAGCCTTCCCCTGTAGTTTCAAAAGAACAGGCTCTTTTTTATCCGCTAAGCTCAGTTGCTATAAACACTTGCTGTATGTTAAATGACTTCTCAGGTCCATTCAATCCGATTTGCACATCATTAGTCTGTGCAGGATGAAATGTATGCCTTTGGATATTTAATTTTGTTAAATACTGAGACCTTTGTAAGTGAAAAGCCCTTCATATAAAATATTACATCAGAGTTGGCTAACATTCCTATTTCATGAATCACTGGTACCTCCAAGTCGTCCTTGAAATTTCAAATTCACTGCAGACGCTCCAGACACATAGAGTACTTCTCTTTTTTTGTTGTTTTATTTATTTATGTTGTGATATGGATGCCAACTAGGCTATGAAAAGATGTGCAAAATTTAGCATCAGAGCAGAACCCTTCCTCTACTTCAAAAAAGGAGAAGAAAAGTAGCATTATAGATCTGAGAGGAAAATGCAAGTCTAGACAGCAGAAAAATTCATCAGAGATCTGTGCTTTATCCTGACTTACCACACTATTCAGGGACCATCACTAACCTTTTCTATTCCTCAGTGGTAGTGGCCATATTCATACCTGATATAAGCTTCTACTTTAAAAAATTAATTTATTTATTTTAATTGGAGGCTAATTACTTTACAATATTGTAGTGGTTTTTGCCAAACATTGACATGAATCAGCCACGGGTACACATGTGTTGCGCATCCAGAACTCCCTCCCACCTCTGTCCCCATCCCATCCCTCAGGGTCATCCCAGTGCACCAGCCCTGAGCACCCTGTCTCACGCATCGAACCTGAACCAGCAACCCATTTCACACATGATAATATACACGTTTCAACACTACACTGTCAAATCATCCCACCCTAGCCTTCACCACAGAGTCTAGAAACTGTTCTTTACATCTGTGTCTCTTTTGCTGTCTTGCATATAGGGCTATTGTTAACATCTTTCTAAATTCCATATATTTGTGTTAGTATACTGTATTGGTGTTTTTCCTTCTGACTTGCTTCACTCTGTATAATAGGCTCCAGTTTCATCCACCTCATTCGAACTGATTCAAATGCATTCTTTTTAATAGCTGAGTAATATTCCATTGTGTATATGGACCACAGCTTTCTTATCCATTCATCTGCTGATGGACATCTAGGTTGCTTCCATGTCCTGGTTATTGTAAACCGTGCTGCAATGAACAATGGGGTACATGTATCTCTTTCAGATCTGGTTTCCTCAGTGTATATGCCCATCAGTGGGATTGCTAGGTTGTATAGCAGTTTTATTTCCAGTTTTTTAATGAATCTCCACATTGTTCTCCACAGTGGCTGCACTAGTTTGCATTCCTACCAACAGTGTGAGAGGGTTCCCTTTTCTCCGCACCCTCTCCAGTATTTATTGTTTATAGACTTTTGATAGCAGCCATTCTGACCGGCCTGAGATGGTACCTCACTGTGGTTTTGATTTGCATTTCTCTGATAATGAGTGATGTTGAGCATCTTTTCATGTGTTTGTTAGCCATCTGTATGTCTTCTCTGGAGAAATGTCTGTTTAGTTCTTTGGCCCATTTTTTGATTGGGTCATTTATTTTTCTGGAATTGAGCTGCAGGAGCTGCTTGTATGTTTTTGAGATTAATCCTTTGTCAGTTTCTTCATTTCCTATTATTTTCTCCCATTCTGAAGGCTGCCTTTTCACCTTGCTTATAGTTTCCTTCATTGTGCAAAAGCTTTTAAGTTTAACTGGGTCCCATTTGTTTATTTTTGCTTTTATTTCCATTACTCTGGGAGGTGGGTCATCGAGGATCCTGCCATGATTTACATCAGAGAGTGTTTTGCCTATGTTTTCCTCTAAGAGTTTTATAGTTTCTGGTCTTATATTTAGATCTTTAATCCATTTTGAGTTTATTTTTGTTTATGGTGTTAGAAAGTGTTCTAGTTTCATTTTTTACAAGTGGTTGACCAGTTTTCCCAGCACCACTTGTTAAAGAGATTCTCTTTTCTCCATTGTATACTCTTGCCTCCTTTGTGAAAGATAAGGTGTCCATAGGTGCATGGACTTATCTCTGGGCTTTCTATTTTGTTCCATTGATCTATATTTCCATCTCTGTGCCAGTGCCATACTGTCTTTGTGACTGTTGCTTTATAGTATAGTCTGAAGACAGGCAGGTTGATTCCTCCAGTTCCAGTCTTTTTCTCAAGACTGCTTTGGCTATTTAAGGGGTTTTTTTTTGTATTTCCATACAAATTGTGAAATTATTTGTTTTCGTTTTCTGGAAAATACCATTGGTAGTGTGATACGGCTTGCATTGAATCTATAGATTGCTTTTGGTAGTATACTCATTTTCACTATATTGATTCTCCTGATCCATGAAGATGGCATATTTCTTCATCTATTTGTGTCATCTTTGATTTCTTTCATCAGTATTTTGTAGTTTTCTATATATAAGTCTTTTGTTTCTTTCAGTTCAGTTCAGTTCAGTCACTTAGTCGTGTCCGACTCTGCAACCCCATGAATCACAGCATACCAGGCCTCCCTTTCCATCACCAGCTCCCGGAGTTTACCCAAACTCATGCCCATTGAGTCAGTGATGCCATCCAGCCATCTCATCCTCTGTCGTCCCCTTCTCCTCCTGCCCCCAATCCCTCCCAGCATCAGGGTCTTTTCCAGTGAGTCAACTCTTCGCATGAGGTGGCCAAAGTATTGGAGTTTCAGCTTCAGCATCAGTCCTTCCAATGAACTCCCAGGACTGATCTCCTTTAGGATGGACTGGTTGCATCTCCTTGCAGCCCAAGGGACAGTCAAGAGTCTTCTCCAACACCACCGTTCAAAAGCATCAATTTTTTGGCACTCAGCTTTCTTCACAGTCCAACTCTCACATCCATACATGACCACTGGAAAAACCATAACCTTGACCAGACGGATTTTGTTGGCAGAGTAATGTCTCTGCTTTTTAATATGCTATCTAGGTTGGTCATAACTTTCCTTCCAAGGAGCAAGCTTTGTTTAGGTAGATTATTTCTAAGTATTTTATTCTTTTCATTTCAATGGTGAATGGAATTGTTTCTTTAATTTCTCTTTCTGTTTTCTCATTGTTAGTGTAGAGGAATCCAAGGGATTACTCTGTGTTAATTTTATATCCTGCACTTTACTATATTCATTGATTAGCTCTAATAATTTTCTGGTGGGGTCTTCAGGGTTTTCTATGTAGAGGATCATTCCATCTGCAAACAGTGAGAGTTTTACTTCTTCTTTTCCAATCTGGATTCCTTTCATTTTTTTTTATGCTCTGATTGCTATGACTAAAACTTCCAAAACTATGTTGTATAGTAGTGGTGAGAGTGGGCACCATTGTCTTGTTCCTGACTTTAGGAGAAATGCTTTCCATTTTTCACCATTGAGGATAATGTTTGCTGTTGGTTTATCATATATGGCTTTTATTATGTTAAGGTATGTTCCTTCTATGCCTGCTTTCGGGAGAGTTTTTATCATAAATGGATGTTGAATTTTGTCAAAGGCTTTCTCTGCATCTATTGAGATAATCATATGGTTTTTATTTTTCAATTTGTTAATGTGGTTTATCACATTTATTGATTTGCAGATATTAAAAAATCCTTGCATCTCTGGGATAAAGCCCACTTGGTCATGATATATGATCTTTTTAATATGTTGTTGGACTCTCTTTGGTAGAATTTTGTTAAGGATTTTTGCGTCTAAATTCATCAGTGATATTGGCCTGTTGTTTTCTATTTTTGTGGCATCTTTGTCTAGTTTTGGTGTTAGGGTGATGGTGGCCTCATACAATGAATTTGGCAGTTTACCTTCCTCTGCAATTTTCTGGAAGAGTTTGAGTAGGATAAGTGTTAGCTCCTCTTTGAATTTTTGATAGAATTCAGCTGTGAAGCTGTCTGGTTCTGGGCTTTTGTTTGCTGGAAGATTTCTGATTACAGTTTTGATTTCCGTGCTTGTAATGGGTCTGTTAAGATTTTCTATTTCTTCCTCATTCAGTTTTGGAAAGTTATACTCTTCTAAGAATTTGTCCATTTCTTCCAAGTTGTACATTTTATTGGCATATAGTTGCTGATAGTAGTCTCTTATGATCCTTTGTATTTCTGTGTTGTCTGTTGTGATTTCTCTATTTTAATTTCTAATTTTGTTGATTTGATTTGATTTGTTGAGTTGATTCTTCTCCCTTTGTTTCTCAATGAGTCTGACTAATGGTTTGTCTATTTTATTTATCCTCTCAAAGAACCAGCTTTTAGCTTTGTTGAATTTTGCTCTGGTCTCCTTTTTTTTTTTTTTTTTTTTTCCCTTTCATTTATTTCTGCACTAATTTTTATGATTTCTTTCCTTCTACTAACCCTGGGGTTCTTCATTTCTTTCTTTTCAAGTTGCTTTAGGTGTAGAGGTAGGTTATTTATTTGACTTTTCTCTTGTTTCTTGCGGTAAGCTTGTATTGCTATGAGCCTTCCCCTTATCACTGCTTTTACTGAATCCCACAGGTTTTGGGTTGTTGTGTTTTCATTTTCATTCATTTCTATGCATATTTTGATTTATTTTTTGATTTCATCTGTGAGTTGTTGGTTATTCAGAAGTGTGTTGTTTAGCCTCCATATGTTTGTAGTTTTAATAGTTTCTTTCCTGTAGTTGACATCTAATCTTACTGCATTGTGATCAGAAAATATGCTTGGAATGATTTCAATTTTTTTGAATTTACCAAGGCTAGATTTATGTAAGCCTCTACTTTTTACACACATTCAGGTTTGAGTTAAAAACTGATGAAAAAGCAAAAGGCTATTTGTCCTTGTAAACTTTTCATTTTGACTTTTGACAGAGTTCACAAGATAACTGCTTATGATTACAAATAGGTCAGATGATTACTTTTTAAAACTAGATTTTAATCAGAACAATCAACCTCAGTGATTTAAAAGCTGCTGCTATAATATCACATTGAAGTGACTCTGAGGCCTCATGGCCTTTTCTATGATGGTGCTAAACTGCTGCTGCTCTGGACCCTACCTTCACTGAGAGGTCATTAGAGTAATGAATTGCTGCAACAGCGGCTATACAATAGTCAAGAAGTTTGACAGTACTAACAGTGTCACTGTCATTTCTTGAGAATATCCCAATGTCATCTTTCCCATGAAGTTTTCTTACTGCTGACAGATTATAGCTGTGGGGCCAAACACATCTAGAATACTGACCAAATTTCAGTTTTCCATCATTCTGCCTGCAGTGTTTCTAGTAGCAGATTTTACCAAGAAATTTCAGATGCTACAGATGCTTTCAAAAGATGACCAGTTTTGCCCCTTCCATGACCCTTCAGTCAGAATTTTTTTCATGAGGCTGAGCTTTTGTTAAGATTAAAGAAAAGTGACATTCTTTGATATATATCAAATGTATTTTATGGTAAGAGTTTAAGATAAATGTGTGATTCATTTAATCTCCAGAATAGCCTTGTAAAAGAGTTTCTCATCATCCCTGCTTTACAAATACAGAAACTGAATCTCATGGGGTGACTTGGTACTTGCTTTCTTCCAGAAAATGTTTTCAATAACTTACTGAAAGTGTGACAAGAAGGGTAACCACCATTTCACTGAATATTACCAAAACTGTGGAAGAATATTTTTTAATCCAAAACATTGTTAAAAAATGACAGATGGAATTCTTGAATGATAAAAAGTCAATGGGATTGTATTAGAAAATCAAAACCAGAGGAAAGCACAGTTTAAAACACACAGAGGTGAAAACTTCACAGAGCTAGAAGTTGTGGAGAAAGCAATAGATGAGTATTGGGAGAACTGCAGAAGACAGTCCATTTGCACCCCAGATAAAGTCAGCCCTGGTGGCTCAGATGGTAAAGAATACACCTGCATTGCAGGAGACCTGGGTTCTATCTCCTGGAGAAGGGAATGGTTAGCCAGTCCAGTATTCTTGCCTGGAGAATCCCATGGACAGAGGAGCCTGGCAGGCTACAGTCAATGGGTTTGCAAAGAATAGGACATCACTGAGCAAGTAAAACTTCCATTTTCATGAAAGCTGGAATTATGAGCACTGAGATGAAAGACACAGGACATTGTTCCAAGTAGCCTCACATCTGGAAGAAAACTAGTGACCAATGCAGGAGCATGTTTCACACCTTTCCCATGGTCTGTAAGCAATTTAAATAGAAATACTGTCCACAGACAGGTGAAAGGGGAATTCTAAGCATAAGGATTATTGCATAACTAAAAGCAATTAAGCTCAATATTGAAGAGGTAATTTTCCATAAAATAATTATTAAATTCAGTATTATCCCAATCAAATTCATAACAGGACTTCTATATAACTAGACAAGTCTATTTGACAGGGACAACTGAGATGACTTGCCATAACAAATATCAAAACATACTTTAAAACTCTGCAAATGCAAGGAGTATATTACCAATGGAACAAAGTAGAGTGCAGAGAAGTATGGGTGAGTGTACATGTGTGTATGTGTATTAATGTATGAGAGAAAATGGAAATTTAAATTAGTAGAGAAGTATTGCATTATTTAAAAAGTGAGGTTTTAGGAAGTATGGAGGCTCCCAAGGGGAAAGACAGGAGAGGAGGCCAGAGCTGTAGCTGCAAACTGCTGGACGCAGAGACCATGATTATTTATTGATTATTTTCACTAACATTACTTGGCTTCATCGGCAGGATTTCAGAAAAAGCCACTTAAGGTCACCTAGAATCAACTTTGGACTTACTTTTGGGACAAGAACAGTCCCTTTGAGCACTGTAGCTGCAAAGCACCCTTGCTCTGATGTGTGATTTATAATAAAATGAAACTAGAAGGAAGTGGGAAACTGTGCTTCTAACCTGCCAGCTCCCAGACAGGCAGCCACCCAATGGAACTCTACATTGGACTGGTTTCTACAATTGGTATGGAGTTAATACTTGCAAGTACTTATCTAACCCCAAAATGGCAAGATTTAACTTTTTGACATTTCCAAACTGATTTTTGCATTCATAATGAAAGAAAGTAGACTTACTGAAACATCTTTTTTTAAAAAAGTATGATTAGCCCTTTAAATTTAGGTTAATTGGAACACTACACAAAACAAATTATAGAATAATTAAAGTGGTAATGTAAATAAAACTATTTAAAAAATTAATAGAATGATGGCTTTTAATCTTAAAGGAATGAGAAGGTCTCCCACACAGGAAAGAAAATTATTAACAGATTAATTGCATAAAAATCTTAAAACTTCTTTGTGGCAAAGAGTATTATAAAAACAATATAGTAATAATAATAATAAAAGACAATAATGACAGAAAACATAATAATAATGAAAAAGAATACTGAGAGAAAATATTTGTAAAAAGTTTAAGAAACAAGTATAATAATTATTGTGTAAAGAGAGCACCCATGTTATTAAGAAGAGGCAATAATCTTGTAAGATGTTGTATATAAGATACTAGGAAAGAATTCACAGAAGAAGCTGTACCCTACAGAAGTGTATGAAATTACACTAAACCTTCATAGTTTTAAAGGAAATTGAAACTAAAACAATATCACTATGTAATTTTTATTCTTCAGGTTATATACACTTTTAAAATTTGATAATGCCCATTTGGGGAAGGGTATGAAGAAACAGTTACTTTCATAACCTATTTGTGGAAGTTTGAAGTCATAAACCATTTTTAGAGGGTGCTTTTGTCGATATCTATTAAAACTTAGCATTTCTAAGTATGTAAACCATATGTAAACCATATGCATGAATTTTATTTCTATATATTTATCCTCGATATTTCCCAGGTGGCTCGGCAATAAAGAATCTGCCTACAATGCAGGAATCACAGGAGACATGGGTTCAATCCCTGATTTATGAAGATCCCCTGGAGGAGGGCATGGCAACGCACTCCAGGATTCTTGCCTGGAGAATCCCATGGACAGAGGAGCCTGGCAGGCTACAGTTCATGGGGTCGCAAAGAGTCGGACACAACTGAAGCCAGTTAGCACAGCGCAGCATATGTTTGGTGTATGGAAATTCGTACTTGCCCTAAGATTCATGTATAAGCTCATTGTTGTACTTTTTTTTTTTCCATTTATTTTTATTAGTTGGAGGCTAACTACTTTACAGTATTGTAGTGGTTTTTGCCATACATTGACATGAATCAGCCATGGATTTACATGTGTTCCCCATCCCGATCCCCCCTCCCACCTCCCTCTCCACCCCATCCCTCTGGGTCTTCCCAGTGCACCAGCCCCAAGCACTTGTCTCATGCATCCCACCTGGGCTGGTGATCTGTTTCACCCTTGATGATATACATGTTTCGATGCTGTTCTCTCAAAACATCCCGCCCTCACCTTCTCCCACAGAGTCCAAAAGTCTGTTCTATACATCTGTGTCTCTTTTTCTGTTTTGCATATAGGGTTATCATTACCATCTTTCTAAATTCCATATATATGCGTTAGTATACGTATTGGTCTTTACCTTTCTGGCTTACTTCACTCTGTATAATGGGCTCCAGTTTCATCCATCTCATTAGAACTGATTCAAATGCATTCTTTTTAATGGCTGAGTAATATTCCATAGTGTATATGTACCACAGCTTTCTTATCCATTCATCTGCCAATGGACATCTAGGTTGCTTCCATGTCCTGGTTATTATAAACAGTGCTGCGATGAACATTGGGGTGCACGTGTCTCTTTCAGATCTGGTTTCCTCGGTGTGTATGCCCAGGAGTGATATTGCTGGGTCATATGGCAGTTCTATTTCCAGTTTTTTAAGAAATCTCCACACTGTTTTCCATAGCGGCTGTACTAGTTTGCATTCCCACCAACAGTGTAAGAGGGTACCCTTTTCTCCGCACCCTCTCCAGTATTTATTGTTTGTAGACTTTTGGATAGCAGCCACCCTGACTGGCGTGTAATGGTACCTCATTGTGGTTTTGATTTGCATTTCTCTGATAATGAGTGATGTTGAGCATCTTTTCGTGTGTTTGTTAGCCAACTGTATGTCTTCTTTGGAGAAATGTCTGTTTAGTTCTTTGGCCCATTTTTTGATTGGGTCATTTATTTTTCTGGAATTGAGCTGCAGGAGCTGCTTGTATATTTTTGAGATTAATCCTTTGTCTGTTGCTTCATTTGCTATTATTTTCTCCCAATCTGAGGGTTGTCTTTTCACCTTGCTTATAGTTTCCTTTGTTGTGCAAAAGTTTTTAAGTTTAATTAGGTCCCAGTTGTTTATTTTTGCTTTTATTTCCAATATTCTGGGAGTAGGTCAGAGAGGATCCTGCTGTGATTTATGTCAGAGAGTGTTTTGCCTTTGTTTGCTGCCATTGCTGTACTTTGTAAAGCAAATAAATCAAATCACTCTAATTTCTCTCAGACAGTAAATAAATAAATTGTTATAACAGTTCTATGAAATTCATTGTACTTAGTGAATAATTATATATAGACTGAGACTAGTAAATCACCAAGATAAACTCTTAAAATAATAATAATATCTCAAAATGTGTGTGGTAAGATCTCATTTATATTTTTTTAATGTCTGTATGTGAGTGTGTATATGTAAATGCAAGAAATAGTGGATTATTTTGACCTAAAGTTTTTGGCAGTAGAAAAGTAGTTGAATTTGAGTAGGGAAATATCTTTTATAAGACATATAGCAAATTGTTAAATATCATTTCTTTGTGTGCAATTACAAGCTAAGGTACATAAAGTTTATCCTGCAGACCAAAAGTAAGCCTCTGAATATCAGATAATAAAAATTCTCTAATTTTATAGGTTTTACTTAGCAAAAAATTTTTTCCTCCTTATACCTTGTGAAAATTTCATAAAAAGAAATCACAATCTTTTTATAACATCTAGATGAAATCCACATGATCAACAATTTTTTTAATAAATATCATTTGCAATTTTATGAGTAATTCAGTTACATGAGATCACTTTTCTTTTTTTGCTTTCAAAACTAAGAGAGTAAATATATTTAAATAAAAAGCAAAACATTAGTCTGGAGGTTAAAAAAAATAAGACTATAAAAACTTAGTCATGGAAATGTCTCCTTTTCAATTTTACCACAACTTTTTACTAGAGCTTAAATCATTTTAGCACTCCCTGGATGGGTAAAAATTTTACTTTTACTTCAGCTATTTGAGACCAAATGAACTTAAAGTATGAATAACAAATATAATTACTGTAAACTTTCTGTACTGGCTGTGAAAACCATCACATTCACACTTGGCAAGATTTCCCAATAGTCTAATATATGTCTAGCTGATGCATTTGATATTTTTATATAGAGAATTTACTTACCAGCATTATAAAATAATATTTTAAATGTGGTAGTTTTACAGTTTTCTTTTTAAAAAATTGAAGATGGAGTGGTTTCTTTATTTGTTGTAAGTCTTCAGAACTAAAAATAGTTTAAAATAAATTCTTGCATTATTTCAGTATCAGTATTCAATGTTAAATAATAACTGGGAACATAATAGAGAACACCGTTCTTTTCCATTATAAAATCTTTTCAAGAAAGATTTTCCTTCTTTAATTCTAATCAGAAGCCATAAAATCCTCTTTTTGTTTGTATGTATTCGCTCCACAATGCTCATATGATGTCTGGAATTAGGATACATGTGGGAGCTTAAATAGAATTTGTCAAATCATTTCTCTTCTTGCATTTAGATTTTTGAGCTCCTTATAAAGGATAAAATTCATTTCAATACTATTTACTGAATGTTGGTCTTTGGAAGCTTCAATGAATGGGCCAGAGGCAAGAACATGTTTGTTTATAGAAGGCAGAAGTGGGAGCATTTTGCATTTAAATCAAAGTTGTAGACCAGGCGTTTGGAATGAGGATAACTGATCTTTGAAAAGATATGGACAAAGTTCACTGCATTTGGACTATATAATCCAGGCTGATTGGTCTGAGATTTTAACGGTTATTTTGCAAGAGTGCATTTTAAATGTGACTTTTATAGTGGTCAAGTAATAGCACTTATTGATAATTAAGACTGGCATACACATATTGTTTTCCTTTACAGATCTCTTTCCCTTACTAGAATGAGTTCCATGAGGATGGGATAAGGTTTTGGAATTTTTTGAATCCTGGAGACCTAGTATAGTGACTGCTGGAGTAACTTCTAAATAAAGGGCTGGGTAAGTTAATATATTAATGCATCTATCAAGTAAGCAAGGCATTAGAAAGTGATTCAATATGCCCTTCCAAATTCTGAACAAAATATCATACAAAGTGGTAGATAAACCAGTACTTACTAAGGTATTAAGGGCCTACCATTTATTTAGTCACATGCTTTGCTATATATTGGAGAATATTTTTAACATGTGAATGATATTTCATATTCTCAAGAAACCACAATCCAGTCAAGTGAAAAGACAAACACTACGAAACATCAAAACTAGCCAGCATGTAGTTAAGTAAAAATGTATAAAGATCCAAAATAAGGAAGGCACATGGCATAGCTGCCTAATAGCCCATCACAGGTAGCCAACACACAGATGCATGTGCTAAGTAAATGCTACTGTTGTATGTCACTGAGGTTCAGGAAAACGTGTCATGCACCACTGGTTAATCTAAGCACCTCCAATATTTAAACCACCATAAAATTCTAGTTTACTTCCAAAATTCCCTTCCTGTTAAAGTCTAAGCCGCCTCTGTCTTCCACCTAAACTACTGCCACCACCTGGCTGTTGAGCCTCGCTAGGTCCATTTTTCTCTCTCATGCTTTGTCACACTGCACCCAAAATGATCTTTTAAAATGCAAATGTGAATATAATCCTGTCTGTTCTAAAATCTTTTGATAGCTCTCAATTGAACTTAGGATAAATCCAAGCATTTTTAAATGGACTACAGGGTCCAACATCATGTGTCCCCAGGTTTGGATTCAACCTCATCACCACTCCTTAGTCACAATTTTTATTTCTTTCAGCGCTAAGAATACACCACATGTTTTCCTTTTTCTGGACTTTTGCACAGATTTCCCCTTTCCCTGCAATACTCTTCTCCAAATCCGACTTCCTTACCTTGATTAACTCTTACTCATCTTTCAAATTTAGCTGAAATGTCACTTAACAAGCCTTCTCTGACCCTATAATCTATGATAAAACCCCCTATTATGTGCTCCTATAACATCCCACACTTTTCCTTCATATCACTTACAACAATTAATCATTATGTTTTTATTTGGATTTGGATTAATATTTATTTAGATTAATATCATCATTTCCAGACTGATGGTAGGGATCATGTGTCTCTTGCTGACTACTGTATGTTATGTATCTTTAGTATATTCTGTACCATAGTAGGTGCTCAATAAATATTAGGTTAATTAATTCTGACATCTAATGGATTTGTTAATTTTTTTCCATATCAGGAAGCCCAATAAAACTATTAATATCTGAAACATTAAAAAAAATTGCCTCCTCTCCTTATTGCTTTGAAATTGGAACAGATATCTTTTAAAGAAAAATATGTACTTATATTACAGAATTTTGCAGCACTTTTCTACCTACTTTCTATTTACAATCCACAAGAGAGTGTTGAATGAATTATGTCTATTTCCCTTTGATGAATACAGATTCATAAATATCTTGTTTTAACAAAATAAGTTTGGAGGTTAGATAGAAGCATAAAGAGAAGGATCGATAAAGTGATATATCAATAGACTGATTAATTTTAAAAAAAAACAGACAAACAGCTAGGTACACAGTGTATTTAGCTTGGCTCACTCATACATCTGTGGGTCCACTGGAAGTCAGTTAATCTGAGCTGAATCTGGTTGAGGAACATGAAAGTTCACCTAAGGTCTAAGCTAAAGTTGGTGTACTGTCATTTCCCTATTCTATTAGCCGAAGCAAGTCACATGGAGAAATCTAAAGTCAAGAGCCAGAGAAAAATGCACTTCCTCTTAAACGGGAAGAGACACAGTCATGTACAAGGAACATGTATATAGGGAAAGGTAAAGTTAATGTTTGGGACAAATATGTGATGTACCACAAGAGATAGGAAATGGAACTATCAAAGCATCTATCTATCAAAGCAGCTATCGAATTATCTATACATATATATAGAGAGAAACCAATTATATATAAAAACAGTCTAGCTAAGATAGACATTTTTCACAGCATTTGTAAAAAAGAATTTGCTCTCTATAGCATATTCTATTTTCTGTTGATCTCCAAATATCATGCATGACATTTTGTGCTGATTATCTTAACACTTATGTATTAAGAAATTTATACTGAGCATTCTTATTCTAGTGTTAAACTACAAACAAGATAACCATTTTTGTCCATTTGGGTTTTAAATTATAACCAACTCCAAACACTACTGCCTCTCAACTTCATGTTATATAATCTGCCCTAAATTATTATATATACATGAGCTTCCCTAGTGGCTCAGCAGTACAGCCTGCCAATGCAGGAGTCGCGAGTCTGATCCCTGAGTCAGGAAGAGACCCTGGAGAAGGAAATGGTGACCCACTCCAGTATTCTTGCCTGAATAATCACATAAACAGAGGAGTCTGGTGGGCTACAGCCCATGGGGTCGCAAGAGTTCGGCATGACTTAGTGACTATATAATAACAATATATACATAGTCTTGGGGAAAAAGTTTTTGTTCTGACAATTAAAGAGACTCAATATCCTAGACACTATGGGCTCTCTAACTTGAGGAAAGTTGAGAGTCACTGAACTCCATGACCTTACAGTCACCCGAAAGCTCTTTGGTTTATTTTTAATCCATATACTTAAATGATTTTAAAGTCAATAAATATGGTGTTGGCCAACTACACTATGTCTATGTAACTGGACTATGTAAAAATTGTCTTTCTTAACTGTTTTCAGTTTCAATAACCTTTTTGGGGAATTTATTTATTATGTTTCCAGCACAAATTATTATATGCTCAATAGAAAGCAAAGAACCTTTAGAAACCTGTATTAAATCACCTGCAGTAGGAAACAACCTAGATTGAGCCACAAAAATTTATCAAGTGGTCAATACACAGTATATTTAAAAGATAAGTGGAGAAGAAGCTGAGGAAGCAAGTGTATAGAATATTTAAGGATTTTAACCTGTGGGAATGTCAATTAAAGTTCAGAGAAAAGTAAATAGTTACAATTAATACCTGTTAACTGCTTTTGGCCTTCAGGCTCACCCTGCCAAATGATGCATAATAATTAGAAAACATTTCATTACCAGCTGGCATCAAAGGATTAAGTGTGTAAGAAAGAGCTTTGCAAATTATAAAGTTATGAAACAAGGTAGCTATTGTTTCAATTATTACTATCAGATGATACACCATGTGAACAGGTCTTTTGAAATCTCACCGATAAACATATAGTAATGTATAAACTTTAAATACCATGTACAAACCATAACTAAGGGAATATGTAGATGATTCTTCCCACTAGTTGTAAATACATGTCGTGCTTTAAGATTTTACTGAGAATTATCTTTCTAACTTGGAAAGATATTAATATTAATTGTGATATTAATGCCACAAATTTATTTTGAAGTATAAATTCATCACATAATTAATATGAAGACTGTATTTTCCTATATTCTTAATATGGGCTTCTCTGTTGGCTTAATGGTAAAAAATCAGCCTGCAAATGTAAGAGACGTGGGTTCAATCCCTGAGTCAGGAAGATCCCCTGGAGAAGGAAATGGCAACCCACTCCAGGAGTCTCGCCTGGGAAATCCCATGGATAGAGGAGCCTGGCGGGCTACAGTACATGGGGTCGCAAAGAGTCAGACACACCTTAGCCACTAAACAACAGCAACATTATTAATATAAGTTGAAGGGAAAGGAAGGTTTCAAATCAGTACCATATACCTATCGTGTGTATTTGTATTTACATATCTAACAACAAAATAAAACAATTAATGATCAAAGAGCTTCAAATATTGCCAGGCAACCAATAAATATTGGATGTGGGATTTGAATGAAAGGTGCATTGGATTCCTTAGTCCAACATACCTCTCTAACATAATTTTTTTTTTCAAAATTACTCTTCATTAAAATTAAAACCCCCCCCCCAAAAATTAAACTAAACTAAAACCCTACACAAATATGTTCTGTAAGAGCTCTGTAGCCTATGAACGATGTGGGAGAAATGGGAGGCTATCAGCTCCCTAAGTCTTTACATCTCCAGCAGTAGTCCATTAAATAGTAGATCAATAATTTGTTGCAGTAGTTGGGTTTGTTTATTGAGATGTTTTCCTGTGAACCTGATGACCAAAGTATATCATTCCATACTCAGTCCTTACACATGTTCTATTGACTTGCTTATCCAAAGTGCTTGTAATGGGTTTGATCCACTCAATCATTCTCCCATCCAGTCATTCAAGTACCTTCTATGGATCAGGCACTTTTCTAGGAGCTAGGGATTCAGGATTGAATAAATCGCATTATCTGCCTTCATGAAGTTTACACCTTAGTGGGAAGATGTCCGTATATGAGTAACAACTAAACAACAGAATGATTATAATAATGGAGAATAGATCTGCCTAGAAGAAGACAGAAAGACTTTGATCTGAAAACTGATGGATGGATACATTTTCAGGAGTGCCCCTGGTGTTTAAGGTAGAGATATGACTGTGTAATTGTTTAATGGAAAACAGAAGGTTGGTTCTACATGGCTGGAAAGTAAAGTACATGGATTATAGTATACAGAAAGTTGACAGATCATAGAGTCAGAAACCAGATGACTGTTTAACTTACTCAAATGTAAAAGGTAAAAACTAATTGGTCTATAGAAAATCCTGGGTACTTCTGAGTAATATGTTGAAATAGCAAAGGCATTTTGCTAGACCTCCACAGATAAATACAGAAGCCATAGGATTTAAAAATAAGCAATAAACTTTATCAGCTGTACAAAACTAGAATTTTATCTATCTGTCAGAAATATAAGGAATTTCTACTAGGTACAGTGTGGATAGAACAAGACAGAATAAGACATAGAGATCAATGGCGAGGAAATAGAGGAAACTTGAACTGAATCTCACTCTAAAACCTTGGACTATGAGGAGTCAGAAAATATCAGGTCAAGGCCAATAGGATGGAGTTTCCTTCAGAGTCAGTGGCCAGGAGGCAGTAGGGCCAGAATAGCAGATCAAATCATTTTGTCATAGCAAAATGAAAAAACAAGAGTAGGAAAAAGTCATAAAATGTATGAAGAACTGTACTCTAATCCAGGAGAATGATTTTAAGAGAGAAAGTTAGTGCGTATCAAGATACAAGAGAAAACTGCAAGGACAATTTGGATTAATATTCTCAATGACATTTAAGAAAACATCCCAGCTTTGGATATCTAGGTAAGCAGTCACAAAATCAGGTGGCTTCTGAGATCAGAGAAGATGATATGAAACTAAAAAACTCAACTGTAAATTTACCAAATACAATGAAGATAATTAACAACTTATACAAAAATTCAGGCAACCCACTCAAAGATTATAAGATTTTAAGATATCTGTGTGTACTGGAAACAACAGAGCAAAATAGATACTGAGCAATAGCTAAGAATAATGAATGAAGCAATGAATAAGGAATGAAGCAAGACAAGACTCTAGATAAAAAGGTTTTTACCAAGAGTACTTCTTACCTAGTAAAATATCAAATTTTGGATGCACACCAATAGGAACAAAATTGTTAATCTTCTATTTTTAAAATTCTTGTATTTTAAAAGGTCTACAATCATCACAGCAGAGAAAAGAAAGTACTGCCTAAATAGAGGCAAAAAAAGGGGGGAATCAGTTTGGAATGAGAATTCTCTTCTACAGCATAAAATACTAGGTATCAATGGCTTGAAGAGGAAATGATTCTGAAATAAAAATCCCAAGATGGTCAATCAGTCTTGCAAGTTCAAGAGCAACTAAAAGTTATTTTAGACAAGTAAGCAAGAGACTGTGACACCTATATTTTCTTCCTAGAAAATTGCTCAAAAACATACTCTAGCTAACTAAGTGGTGAATTCACACAAAGAAACAAACTATGGAAATGTCAGAATAAAAGCATTGATAGTGATAAAACAACCCAACCAAATACTCTTTGTATTTATAAGTATGGTTAATCTTTTAATTACAATAGAATATAATTACTAATAAGCCTTTAAACTTTAAAGCAAAATATCAAAATGGCATCTAGAAGTTAGTCTTGAAAGAAATAATACTAAATTGGACCTAAATCCCAGCTAACATAAAAAAAATTGGGAGGGTAAAGAAAGAAGGAATGAAATTATGAATGCCAAAGTTTTCATCATATTCAAGACAAATTATCACATAATATTTTATTCTTGGTATTTATAATGGGAGAAATAAATTTAATTATATGTTATATACTTTTAAAACTTTATCACAATGAAACGATGTTGTCTACAACATTAGAGAAATAAAAAATTACTGCAACTGTAAAGAAATTAAAAGAAAAACAGAAAAGCAAATAAATTCTCTTACACTTTTTATACTATCCTAGTAAGAACAATCGCCTATAACTGTTATATATGCTGATTTTCCTCTTTGCTTCCATATTTTTCAACACTACTTGAACAAACCTTAAAAAATTCAGAGCATCATGTGGCATTTGTCTGTTTTTCTTCTTCCTGTAACCTTTGCTATAAGCTATTCATAAGAGTAATTTCTGTACCAAAAATAAATAAAACATTCTGATCAAATTAAGCATTACTGGAATTTAAAGGACTGCTTTGAAGTTCTATTATGTATTTTTAAGGAAATAATGCTGTATCCAAAAAGAAAAAGATGTTAAAAAGCAAAGCTACAAAACCTTAAGAGAAGAGGTTGCAGTGTTTTGAACACATAGGGTAGTGAAATAAATGAGGAAGCATGGTAATGGAGTAGAACATTTATCCATGGTGGTGCATGCAACTCTACAGAATATATACCTTGAAATCCTAGATCTCAGTATGAAAACCAATTATACTTACTTAAAAAATGATACTTCTTGCTCTGGGAATTGAGAATCACTACCTACAGCAATGTTATTGCATGACTTATGACATCAGGCCTTAATGCATTCTGTATCATAACTCTTCCCATGGGTTCGTCTTTCATTTGTTTAGAATATTAAATACACTGTCATAACTGAATTGGTTGTCTACATTCATTCATCATAGACTCATTTGTCTGTCTAAAGCTCTCTTATTTTGTAAAGAAAGAAATTGCTGTTTAAAAAATATAAGCCGTAGCTACGAGGCTTAGTTTTCACCTCTGTAAAGTTAAGATGTTGGATTAAATGACCCCTGAGTCCCCCTGAGCTCCAAATCCTATAATTCTACCATCTGGTCACCTCAGCCTTACAGTGTTCAATGAAGTTCTTATCATGTAGACTAACTAAAAAATATTTGTGAATAGCTAAAGTAAAAGCAATTTAACATTTAGATTTTTAAATGTCATAAGCCTAATTTTTAAAACTAGCTATACCAGAGTTTCCAGTTCTTCTTCCTAAAAAAAAGGCATATCTCAAATTAAATAAACATACAGTCTGTTCAATAAACTTGTTTAAACTGTAGGTGGTGATTTGTCAGAATATCCAAATCTAAGTCATGAAGAAAGAACTTGAGTTTTTTACAGAAACTATAGAAAAAGAATTTCAAGTATAAAAACTATATCTAGATCTTCAGGTAATGAACTTGATTAGATCTCCTTTGTAATAAATAAGCCAAAACATGGCAACTCTCCATCAAATTATATTCTGCTCTATTATATTGGCATTAGGCATGTTTTCACTTAAATATCAGAAGCATATACACAGTAACTTATTTAAATTGCTGGACCTGAAGATTCTATTACATTCATGATCATCTACTGTGCTCAGAAAATGTGACTAATATTTTCCTTACAGTAACATGTCAAATGCCAGGAAAATTTGACTCTCCCTCACCTCCACCACCTCCCTGACACCTACATTAACTCAAGTAACGTAAGCACCATATGTTGTAATGCATGTGTTAATGAGATGTCAAGTTGTGCAGTTGAGACTTGTTACTTTGATGATCCCATGTTAGACTCCTAAAAGTGAAACTAATTAGAGCATATCCTGAGTGTGAATTTCACTAGGTATGGAGGGGAAAAGAAAATTGTATATATTGAGACAGAGTTAGACTTTATGTCCAGAGCTTTTGGAGCCTTTTCCCTCATTGTAAAAATTTAGAATGCTTCATCAAAAATGAGATTAAAAGCAAGAACAAGATTAGAAAGCTTGAAGCTCGAAATTCTTTGTATTCCAAGGACTGAGAATTAGTAGATACAAGGAAAGAAAGACTGTGATTACGGTTTCACAGGTGTATGTGTATCCAAAAAACCTATCAAATTATATACATAAAATATGTCCTTTTTTTGTATACCAGGGATATCTTGATAAAGCTGTTAGGAAAAAGAAACTCTGGGAGATAGGTTTAGTTTATGGTGCTCACTTTGGAAAATATGGAAATACTAAAAATAGACCAGAAATTTCTTTCTTCTTGTGTGTCTAGGATTCATCATGATTTTCTCCCTTGCTTTTGTAGGAAGAAAAAAGAATTTCAAGGAGCAAGAGAGAAAAGAAATTATCTTTCAAGATTCAATACAATTAACATTAAAAATTAATATTTATCTAGCCCTTTAACTTAAATTGAAGAAAGTAGGGAAAACCACTAGATCAATCAGGTATGACCTAAATCAAATCCCATATTGATTATATAATAGAAGTGAAAAATAGATTTAAGGGACTAGATCTAACAGACAGAGTGCCTGATGAACTATGGACAGAGGTTCCTGACATTGTACAGGAGACAGGGATCAAGATCATCCCCAAGAAAAAGAAATGCAAAAAAGCAAAATGGCTGTCTGAGGAGGCCTTACAAATAGCTGTGAAGAAAGAGAAGCAGAAAAATAGAGAAAAGGAAAGATATACACATTCAAATGGAGAGTTCCAAGGAATAGCAAGGAGAGATAAGAAAGCCTTCCTCAGAGATCAATGCAAAGAAAGAGAAAAACAATAGAAGGGGAAGGACTAGCTATCCCTTCAAGAAAATGAGAGATACCAAGGGAACACTGCATGCAAAGATGGGCTCAATAAAGGACAGAAATGGTATGGACCTAATAGAAGCAGAAGATATTAAGAAGAGGTGGCAAGAATACACAGAAGAACTGTACAAAAAAGATCTTCATGACCCAGATAACCACAATGGTGTGATCACTCACCTAGAGCCTGATATCGAAGAATGCAAAGTCAGCTGTGCCTTTGTGCAATATGAACAATGCTAGTGGAGGTGATGGAATTCCAATTGAACTATTTCAAATCCTAAAAGATGATGCTGTGAAAGTGTTGCACTCAATATGCCAGCAAATTTGGAAAATTCAGCAGTGGCCACAGGACTGGAAAAGTTCAGTTTTCATTCCAATCCCAAAGAAAGGCAATGCCAAAGAATGCTCAAACTACCACACAATTGCATTCATCTCACACACTAGTAAAGTAATGCTCAAAATTCTCCAAGCCAGGCTTCAACAATACATGAACCGTGAACTTTTAGAAAAGGCAGAGGAACCAGAGATCAAATTGCCAACATCTTCTGGATCATCAAAGAAGCAAGAGAGTTCCAGAAAAACATGTATTTTTGCTTTATTGACTATGCCAAAGCCTTTGACTGTGTGGATCACAATAAACTGTGGAAAATTCTGAAAGAGATGGGAATACCAGACCACCTGACCTGCCTCTTGTGAAATCTGTATGCAGGTCAGGAAGCAACAGTTTGAACTAGACATGGAACAACAGACTGGTTCCAAATAGGAAAAGGAGTACATCAAGGCTGTATATTGTCACCCTGCTTATTTAACTTATATTCAGAGTACATCATGAGAAATGGTGGGCTGGATGAAGCACAAGCTGGTATCAAAATTTTCAGGAGAAATATCAAGAACCTCAGATATGCACATGACACCATCCTTATGGCAGAATGTGAAGAAGAACTAAGGAGCCTCTTGATGAAAGTGAAAGTGGAGAGTGAAAAAGTGGGTTAAAACTCAACTCAGAAAACTAAGATCATGGCATCTGGTCCCATCACTTCATGGGAAATAGATGGGGAAACAGTGGAAACTGGCAGACTTTATTTGGGGGGGCTTCAAAATCACTGCAGATGGTGAGTGCAGCCATGAAATAAAATATGCTTACTCCTTGGAAGGAAAGTTATGACCAACCTAGACAGCATATTAAAAAGCAGAGACATTACTTTGACAACAAAGGTCCGTCTAGTCAAGGCTATGGTGTTTCCAGTGGTCATGTATGGATGTGAGAGTTGGACTGTAAAGAAAGTTGAGTGCTGAAGAATTGGTGGTTTTGAACTGTGGTGTTGGAGAAGACTCCTGAGAGTCCCTTAGACTGCAAGGAGATCCAACCATTCCATCCTAAAGGAGATCAGTCCTGGGTGTTCATTGGAAGGACTGATGTTGAAGCTGAAACCCCAATACTTTGGCCACCTGATGCAAAGAACTGACTCGGAAAAGACCGTGATGCTGGGAAAGATTGAAGGTACAAGGAGAAGGGGACGACACAGGATGAGATGGTTGGATGGCATCACTGACTCAATGGACATGAGTTTGGGTAGACTCCAGGAGTTGGTGATGGACAGGGAGGCCTGGCATGCTGCAGTCAATGGGGTCACAAAGAGTTGGACATGACTGAGCAACTGAACTGAACTGAACTGAGAACTTTACAGTTTAAAAACTATTTTTTGGAGGATAGCCACTATTAGGAATGAAACGGTCAAAAAAACATACTCTGAGCCATGGATGTTTAATAAACTTTTGCAAAATAGTATGGCATCCATTTTTTCTCCTGATGGGAGATAAATTATCAGGTTGGTCCATAAACAAGATGCTATTTTTCTTGCTGAAAGACATAAGCTATGTAGACTTTCCAACCACTGAAGTGGGACAGCCAACAAAAACAAAAAAAATTAAGGGAAAGAATGACATCCCCTGTTAAAAATCATAGTCAGTCAATACGCAGAACTTAATGGAAAAACCACACCTTCATCAAAACTAAAGATCTGAACTTCAGACTATAACATTCAGTTCAGTTCAGTTCAGGTCAGTCACTCAGTCGTGTCCGACTCTTTGCGACCCCATGAATTGCAGCACGCCAGGCCTTCCTGTCCATCACCAACTCCTGGAGTCCACTCAAACTCATGTCCATTGAGTCAGTGATGCCATCTAACCATCTCATCCTCTGTCGTCCCCTTCTCCTCCTGCTCCCAATCCCTCCCAGCATCAGGGTCTTTTCCAATGAGTCAACTCTTCACATGAGGTGGCCAAAGTACTGGAGTTTCAGCTTCAGCATCAGTCCTTCCAAGACTATAACATTAGCAGACTCTTAAAAATATCTGCAAAGAATATTCAATGAGGCAGAGCTATCATATTCAAATAAAATTAGAAAACAGAAAAGAATTACTAGCACCCAGGAAAATATGCATCTTAATGAAAGTGAAAGAAGAGATTGAAAAAGCTGGCTTAAAACTCAACATTCAAAAAACTAAGATCATGGCATCTGGTCTTATCACTTCATGGCAAATAGATGGGGAACAGTGAAAGCAGAGACAGACTTTATTTTGGGGGGCTCCAAAATCACTGCAGATAGTGACTGCAGCCATGAAATTAAAAGATGCTTGCTCCTTGAAAGAAAAACTAGGACCAACCTAGATAGCCTATTAAATAGTAGAGACATTACATTGTTGACAAAGGTCCATCTAGTCAAAGCTATGGTTTTTTCCAGTAGTCACATGGATGTGAGAGTTGGGCCATAAAGAAAAGCTGAGTGTTGAATATTGATGCTTTTGAACTGTGGTGTTGGAGAAGACTCTTGAGAGTCCCTTGGACTGCAAGGAGATCAAACCAGTCCATCCTATAGGAAATCAGTCCTGAATATTCATTGGAAGGACTGATGCTGAAGCTGAAGTGTCAATACTTTGACCATCTGATGCGAACAACTGACTCTTTGGAAAAGACCCTGATGCTGGGAAAGATTGAAGGCAGGAGGAGAAGGGGACGACAGAGGATGAGATAGTTGGATGCCATCATCGACTCAATAGACATGAGTTTGAGCAAGCTCCAAGAGTTGATGATGGACAGGGAAGCCTGGTCTGCTGCTGTCCATGGGGTTTAAAAAGTCAGACATGACTGAGGGAGTGAACCGGACTGAGGAAGAGGTAAACCCAAACCAAAAGAGAAACACTTCCTTAATCTCAATAACTGAAGTTTCTGTCCAGCTTTTTTGCTTTGTGAGTAAGAGCTAAAAAATGCCAAAACTCCACTTCACAGTAGGATAGCGTATCTATGTATAAGCTAATGGTGTCACACATGTAGTTCCCATTATACAGTATGGTTTTCTTTTTTGGTATTCTGAGACCAATTCCAATGTGTGTAGGATGTGGGGGGACAGGATAGTCACACCAACAACAAGCAATTTTCTGACACCAGCTAGGGATCCTACAATTCAACTCAATTTGGACACTGTCTATCCTGAGACAGTGTCAGATTCGAAAACTTAGGGTTCAGTCCTACAAGAATGCCCCCTGTTCAAAACTGCAGATGTCAATCACAAGCCCAGATTATTAACTGTGTTTCTGACTGACTGGCTATCAATCAGAGGTCCCCGTGACCTCCTCTTTGAGTTTGATGAATTTGTTAGAGTAGCTCATAGAACTCAGGAAACCCATTGACCCAGCATCATAAGTTTGTTGTAAAAGGATATATAATTCTGGAACAACCAGATGGGAGAGAGGCATAGGGCGAGTATAGAGAAGGGGCAAGGAGATTCCATGCCCTCTCCAAGCTCTCCAGTCTCACATAATCTCGCTGTGTTCACCAAGCAGGAAGATCTCCAAACCCCCTGCTTTTGGTTTTTTTAATAGAGGCTTGTGACTGATTAACCCATTGGTCATTGGTGATTGATTCAACCACCAGTCTTTCTGCCTCTCAGAGGTTTGGAGTGGGGCTGAAAGTTCCAATCATCTAATTGCATGGTTGGTTTTCCCATCCATCAGTCCCCACTCTTAGATGGAGTCCCAAAGTCACCTTACTAACACATAACAAAAGTCTCATTTATTGGTCCTCTCAGGAAATTCCAAGGATTTTAGGAGCTCTGTGTCAGAAAAGGGGATAAGATTCAAATCTATATTTCTTATTATAAATCACAATATCATACTTTTCTTAGCCAAATTGACCCTTTTGTTATCTTCAGAGGGTTTTTGAGTTAAAGAATTTCTTCAACTATTTTTACAGATGAATGTATACTTTGGGAGATTCCTGACAGTTAAGATTTGGTATCCTGAGTGGATAAAGAAACTTTAATGAAGTTTAATTCTCTCTGAATATCTTACATTATTACAAATAAAATCATACTTTATACTCACAAAATTCATGTGGAAATTATGGTACAGATATTATTAATTTTACTTTACAATAATGCTTTAAAGTAACTTATTCAAGCTCATATGGTTTATAAGCCTCATAACCTATTTGATACTAACTGTTATAAATCTAGAACTAATTCTTAATCTTAAACTCTCTGCTCTGAAACCTAAAAGTTTCTCAGGTAAAAGCACTTCAAAAGCTCTTTATTCTTCCATTTAATTTGTTGTTCCTATTGTTTTTATTGGGGTATAATTGCTTTACAATGTTCATGAGTTTCTGCTATACAAGGAAGTGAATCAGCTATATGTATACATATATCCCCTCTCTCCACTGTTCTCAAAGCTAAGCCAAATTTCAGTATTTTTATATTTTTGTTTTGAACTGCAACACTTAAATATTCTGATTTTTATTTAATTCCAGGTAATCATTTGCATAAAATAAAATAAACCCAGAGAATAATCAGTGGAATGTATACATTCATATGACAGAATTCACTGGCTTTCTCAGTTGACATATCAGAAAAGGCTTACATTAGCGAAATGATACCACACACCCACCAAAAGGGCTAAATTTTCAGCAAATGAAAATTTCACATGTTGATGAAAACATGGAGCACTTAGGCTGTTTAGAAAATCACTTTGGAAAAGTTGGCAGCATCTACCAAAGCTGAACAAAGTAATTTACTGCTTGCTGCATATCAAAGGGAATCACCTACATGCAAACACCAAAAGACACGTACAAGAAATTACACAGGTTCCTTCATGGTAACACCAACCTGAAAACAATCCAAATATTCAAGGGAGATCCACAGCCAAATCCAACCTGTCATTCATTTGGTACGTTATTGGAACATAGCCACGGCTATCATTTACACATTGTCTATGACTACTGTAATGATATAATATCAAAGATGAATAGTTGCAACAAAAGCCATACAGCCCACACAGCCTAAAATAATTAGTATCTTACTAATTACAGAAAAATTCTACTGACTCCTGATCTAGTATACTAGCCTAGAGATTTTTTTTTATATAGTCATACAGTAGAATACTATACAGCAATTAAAACAAATGAGCTAAAACTATATGCAACATTATCAATGAACCTAACACATAGTCTTAAGTCAAAGAAGACAGAAGAAAATAATTATTACTCTATGATTCCATTTATATAATTTTCAGAAAATAGCAAAACTTACCTTTGGTGACAATGGATACCTTTGGGGAAAAAGGGGTATTAGTGATTAGAGGGGTCATGGTAGGACTTCTGGATGATGGAAAAGTTCTGATATAAATGTTATTAGTAAGTCAATTAAGATATTATTTTATATTTTAGACAATTCATCATACGTTTCTAGACTGGAAATCCCATGAGGGACAGAGCTAGGCCTCATTCACCATCTGAACAGAGTCCAGAGAAAAGGATGTTGGCTCCCGGGATATTTAATATTTTTATGCCTTTGGAAAAACTATCCCTGCAATAGGGAATGGTGACAAACAGCTTACCTAAGGAAAAAAAACCCTCAAACTATTTTAAATCAGACTTTCTATGCTAATTTTACACAAATCAAGCTTCTAATTAAATGTGACTTCCCTTGGAGCTTTTCCTATTAGAAAATAATTCTCTGATCATGATGATTCCAATTGCAAGTTACATTTCCCATTGTTTTTTAATTCATGCATTAGTTAATCCTTGCAAAGTGGATTCACTTCAAAAGGGTTGCCCAAACTAGTTTCTGATTTTGCAGACAATGAATATGTCCCTATGTAGACCCTTTGGGAGATGGCCAGTTGACCTTTCCTGGTAACAGCTTGACCTCATTGCAGCTCATTCAATTTAAACTTTAATCCTGTGAATTGGTATTTTGTGGTTTGTTTCATTACTGATTTACTAATGGATAGTAAAATATTTTCTTGTTAATTATTGGTCAAAACAGTCATTATTTTCCTTTAACAAACATTTTAAAAGATTTACTGCCTTAGTAATGTTATTAGGTATTGGGTCAAAAAATGTATACAGCAAAATACATTTCTAATTTTATTATAAGATTGTAGTATAAAATTCCATTTCATGTATACCAATTCAGTTTACACAAAGCTTATGTGGAAAATAAGCATTCAATATAATGATTAATGCTTATAATACATTGACTGAATATATTATTGAGCCTACTTTTCCATTATAATGTAACATTTATAACAAGATATGGATGAGCCAAAAACTCATCTTTCATTGGCAGTGTTTCTTCACAAGCAGAGGGTTTAGTGCCTTTTAGATGTCTCTCCTTTGATCATGTTTTGTAACTCTGAGAAGTGTGCCACATCATAAAATGAAAAATACCAAAACTGAGGATGTGTCCATGCTGCCTTCCATCCCATCCCCTCATCACACACACACACACACACACACACACACACACACCCCATCCCCACCCCCCCACACACACATACACACACACACTCATTCATCCTTTCCCAGTCTATGACAGCCTTTATAAAAGTACTTAAGACAATCAACATTTGTTTAAATTTGTGGGCATAGACTCCTTTCTCCCTGAATATTTAACTGAAACAGGCTGTGATCACAAATGCCAAAACTATGATATTCCTGGTTGCCTCCCAATGCTGCCTGGGCTAAGTGGAATTGGACATCATTCCTGCTGGATCATCATCTCTCAGTGCTCTTTTGCAAGAAGAGAATATTTGGAATGGGTGTTAAGCCAGAGAAATTAATTTAAAATGGTAGTAGCAGTTCTTTCTCCTTTAAGGGAGACAGTTAAAAGAATTCTGGCCAGAATTTTCTCAATAGCTTTCAAACACAGTAAAGAAATTAAGTTTGCATCTCCCAATAATTTTTCTTGAAGGAGTTCATTCCTCATGATCATTTTCTCCATCACACCTCACCTCCCCAACAACTGCCTGTTTTGAATAAGATATTGGAAAGCTAACCAGCAGAGCCTCAGAAGTGCATGAGCTCCCTCTCGTGGGTCTTAGAAGTCACTTCTGAAACTAGAAGCTCCAGCCACTCAAATTGAATGTAGGTAAATTTGAAATTAAGTCATCTCTAAGAGAAGGTCTAATATCTTGTCTCATCTTCACCAAGTATCTCACCAAATGAACAATCCCCATTTCAACCTATGCTTAGTTGTTCTGGGAATTTATCTTGACTCTCCAAATCAATCCTAGAACCATCATTGAAAGTAAAAAATTAAGCTTTAGAAACTTAGTTGTAACAATGCATGCCTACTATTTGCTTTACTAAATTTATATTTTACAAAGGACACTCATATAACACTATTGCATTTGAACTACAGGGTGACTCTGAAAATGCAACATTACCATGCTCAGTTTCAGGTTTGGAGTCAGCAGAGATCAGACATAAACCTAAATCCTTTGGCACCCAATCCAACATTCTTCCCATCCCACCCAATCCTCACTCTTTCACATTTGCAATCTTGCCATTCCTCCTCTCAAAGCGAGATTCTTTCTCAAGTTTCAGAGTCTCAGATCACTGTCCCAATATCTCTTTCTTCAAAAATTTAATACCAGATATATGACTGAAAAATTAAAACAGAAAATCTAGATTGGAAGCCAGACGTTTCTAACTCTTAAAACATGCATCAGTTAATGCTAATACCTCTCTCCACAGTGACAATATCTTTGAACAAGAATTTAAGATAATTGTGGTATGTTTGGAAATGCATTTGAGGAGGATAGAGTATTTTGGAAACAGAGTCCCTCAAGAATTCAAAACTTGAAGTTTCTACTTCGACATCCTTTTTTTGTTTGATTATGTAGAAATAACTACTGAATTTGAGGGAGACTAAGTTGAAATATCATTTATTCAAGCAAAACCATTGACTGAATTGTAATCAAATGACAAATGATACCTGCTACTCACCATAAAATTCATTACAAGGCACAGTACAGTGAGATAAGTGACACTGTACTTACTCCTTGTTCCCTCAGTCCAGTTCATATCTGCTCACAACCAGAAAGCAGTGCTGAGTCTGACAACCAACTCATTCATTTACTAATTGTATCCTTAATCTCTCTGAGACTTAGTTTCCTCATTTGTAAAATTAAGGTAATAATAGAACTTACCTCATAGAACTGCAGGAAGAACTAAATAACACAATGCATTAAAGTACCTAACATTGCCTGGCACAGATTAAGTAGGCAATAAATGTAACTCTTACTAGTACAATTAATATTATTAATCCAAGAGCTCTGTAAATGCCTTAATTTTTTTTGCTTTGGTCCCATTTCTGATGTCCAAATAGCTTGCCTAGTCTTGATCTCTCTCTGAACACACCCATTTGCCCTGATCTATAACCCTTTTTTCTTGATCTCTGCTGCCTTTTATTATGTACTTTCACCTTAAGTAGTGATGGCTCAGGGGCACCCCACTGAACCTCCCTGCCAAGCTGGCTTCCATTGCCTTTATCACTGGCCCTGCAGCATCCTCTCTGCTATAGCTTGATCTCTGCTGCCTTTTATTATGTACTTTCACCTTAAGTAGTGATGGCTCAGGGGCACCCCACTGAACCTCCCTGCCAAGCTGGCTTCCATTGCCTTCATCACTGGCCCTGCAGCATCCTCTCTGCTATAGCTGAAACTCCTAATCCTCACTGCACATGGATAGCCTTATGCTGCTGCCATCAGGTCCTATATGAAATCAGAACAAGGATATGCACACCAACTTGAATTCTAAGTCTCCACTTAATGAACAGTCCTTTGCAGTACTGCTCAAACACAGACCAACAAATTTACAGTTCAACAGAAACCCAACAACACAAGATGTCATGGAGCCATTCACAGAATCATTCATTCATTCTCTGAGTACAGCTGAAGATCCAAAAACCTACTGCAAACAGACTGCTGATCACTCCTATTTTCTTCCTTCTTATCTCCACACTTGAGGCTCAAAGCAGCACACACAGGGAACTTCTCTGGTGGTCGGATGGTTAAGACTCCGCGCTTCCAATTCAGGGTGCACAGGTTTGATCCTTGGTTGGGGAACTAGGATCCCACATGCCAGGTGGCATGGCCAAAAAATAAATAAATAAATAAATAAAATGAATAAAAGAAACCCAGCACAAACAGATACTGGAGTGAATGCCTAGCCCTCAGATACACACAGGGAAAATTCAAAGATATAAGAGGATGCTGTGGACTTGTCCGATACAGAAGAAAAGATCAAACCCTAGGAAAAGGGGGAACACAAGACAGAAACTTCAGAAGCATTAAAATAATAGCTAAGATGCAAGAAAATGGGAGAGGGTGCCGAGAGAAATGAAGAGCCTGCATTTCTGCGTAACAAACATCCACATTAAGGATCATCCAAATCTTTGCAGTGAAGCCTTACATACTTTCTAATGAATAAGAAATAATTTGCTAGATCAAAGCAAGCAATAACTACTTTCTCATGTTAGTAGCTCCATTCCATCTGGTTTTGATTTAATCACCAGGAACACTGAATAAACAGCTGCTTGGACAGGATCTCCAAGAGATGTTTCTGCACCTACATTCATTGCAGAATTATTCAGAACAACCAACAGGTGGAAGTAACCCAAATGTCCATTGTCTTTACAGAGCCTCAACTGCAAATACTGACATTTTCTGACTCTCTGCTGGGACAATCTCCACATTTGGATTAATAACCTCATAGCACATGGCATCTTCATAAATTCTTCATAAATTGCAGCTAAGTAGCAGGAACTCTGCAAAGCACTTGACAAACAATAACTTTTTCATTTCTCAATGAAATATTGCTTCAGTAAACCTATGAGAAAGATATTATCATTATTAACCCTAATTTGTGAATGATGAAATTAAGATTTAGAGAGATTAAATAGCTTGCCAAAAGTTACACAGTAACTAGAACAAAGATTTCACACACTCCATGCTTACTCACTTACTTACTTTCCAAGCACCCAATATTCAAACCCCTGGGGAAACCCAGATTAACTCATTATTCATTTTACCAAAACAACATTATAATCTCCTCAGGATATTTAAAATGCCCTGAAGCCTTCATTCATTTTGTCATTCACTCATTCATTACTTTATTCATTCCATAAACATTATTCCAGAAACTGGGTATGCAGCTATTTACATATAAAGCCCTTACTTTCTTGGAATTTATGGTCTAGTCCATGTTCAAGGGGCTTTAAAATCTGCATGCAGTAAAAGGCTTCTCACAGAGATGGGCAGAATGTTCTCTGTCTCCACACTAGGGACAGAGATGCAGTGTAAGACAGAAAGTCCATATGCTTTACTGTGGAGAAAAGCAACCACTTCTTGTAAAGAACAACATTTCCACTACTTCTACTTGGATTAAGATTTACAGATCCAATTTACCTAAATTACATGAATTTTCACAAATATTCTCAAGTATGTCCTATGATATAGTTAGTTGTGTGTGTGTGTGAGAGAGAGAGAGAGAGAGAGAGAGTGTGTGTGTGTGTGTGTGTGTGTGGTTGTGTTAGGGGAAGCACACTGATTGAAACCACCCACCCTGGCCAGGCACCATAGTAGCCATTTGCATGAGTTGTTTTATGACAGGAGATCCTGATAAGGAATACGGAACTAATAAGCCACCACCAACCGGAAGAGTTTGGGAAAGGTCGAAAGGAGACGTTGCGTGTCCGTCCACTTCCCAGCATCCCTCTCGCTAGCATCCACCTTGACTGAGCGATGCGTGTGCCACCAGGAAAGACTTTGAATTAGAATGATTGGCCAAAGACCACCTGGAAACTAATCCCATCACCATAAAACCCAAGACTGCAAGCCACACGGCAGAGCAGTTCTCCTGGGTTCCCTTACCCTCCTGCTCTCCACCCGGGTGCCCTTTCCCAAGAAAATCTCTTGCTTTGTCAGCATATGTGTCTCCTCAGACAATTCATTTCCAAGTGTTAGACAAGAGCCCAGTTTCAGGCCCTGGAAGGGGTCCCCCTTCCTGCAACAGTTGTGCTCAGTGGCTCAGTCATATCTGACTCTTTGCGAACCTATGGACTGTAACCCCCCAGGCTCCTCTGTCCATGGAATTTTCCAGGCAAGAACACTGGAGCAGGTTGCCATTTCCTACTCCAGGGGGCCTTCCCAACCCAGGGACCGAACCCCTGTCTCTTGCCTCTCCTGCGTTGGCACGCAGATTCTTTACCACTGCATCACCTGGGATGCAACTGTGATTAAAACTTGAAAGATCACTATCCTAGGAGTATGGCCAGGGTTTTTTTCTCCTAAATGTTTATCTTTTCATTAACCCAGTCATAAGCTCAAAGGTCCTTTATACATAGCAAACCGACTTTCACAAAACATATCATTATTAGAAACAAAGCCAATGTCTTGACAAATGGAGATTTATTTTCTCCTCACAACAGACTTTTTTCTAAATTATAGTCTCCAAGTGGCAAAAACTGAAGCAGTACTGCTGGTAAGTTCACAAGACTTAAGACTATAGAATCCCCAACTGGGCAACTTTCATGCCCCATTTAATGTACAGATTCAAAAATCCTGGTATACCCTCATTTTACTTGATAAGGGCTGATTAGCTTTGCAATTAAGCTATATAGTTTTGGGGCATAGCTCTGAAAGAATACCCATCTACTTACTGCTACTTAAAAAGTCTTACTTTCAGTATAATAGCCTTTTCCGTTAGTTTCAATTGGATAGAGCAGGCAATATCTCATGGCACCATTTAACACAAATGCAGTATATGAGTACACCAAGGAACAAGCAACTCTCTCAGTTTGCAGTTAATGAATCAAAGTTTAGGACGACAAATTGGCTCGCTGAGGCAAAATAGTTAATTAACTTTTAGTCAGAAATATTCATCCTGCTTTCCTGGCATAAACAAGTCTCATAAACTCTGTTTACTTACTCAAGTGTTTTTCTTCTCTCCTCCATCCCTGGGCATCATTCAGAGCTCTTTAATATATCATGTCAGAGTAGCTTCATAATTTTAATCCAATTTTTTTATGCTTTCAGCCTCCAAGACAAAAAAAATTACATCACTTCATCATTAATGTAAGTTCTGTAAACACTGGACTATCAAATAGAAAAAGAAAGAAAGAAAAGCCTCCAACATTTAATTCTGTAGCCTCTATGATTTTGAATGCTAATTGAATCAGACTTTGTTTCTTAAAGTAAACACATTAATTCTAAATGTTCTCTTAGCTCAGACTGTTTAGCCTGTCAGGTAAGGCCGCAGATTAATGTGATAGCAGTAGCTGGTGTGTCCAATTAGCAAAGAGGTTTAATGGCAGCTACTCCAGACCCTCTTGCCTCTGGTATTTTACAGAGGCACCATTTCCTTAAAACAACATTTTACATATTAGCTAATAAGAGAACCATGTCAACAGCTTTGATGAATATACACCTGAACAGTCATTACATTATATACTCTCCAGACACTCTTCCAAAGTCACCTTTCGCTAATTTTCCCCCCAATTATTATGTTTCTTCTGGAGAGAAGGGTGTCTATTTGTTATCTTCTGTCATTGGCCTGTATTTTCTAAAGAAAGACTGTCTGCTACAGTGAATGCTTGCATTTAACAGCTACCAACACTAACTGCAGTTTGCATTTTGTTCTTTGCAATGTTGCCACAAAGTTTACTTCTTTTCTAGCTCTGCGCCAGATTTCTTAAACCTCAAGTCATCATCATTTTATGAGATGATTTTTCCAAAAGCAAATTACAGGTTGATGAATTAAGTAAGTGTTGGTCAAGAAACAGTGCTTATTTTTGGAAGTGACTCTTTTGTGTACAAAAAGTCAGGTTAATGTCTTTCTCTGTATGTTTAGGAACAGACATAGCATACTAGAGAAGGCAACCTTCAACTGGAAAACAAATTAGTTTCAAAAAGTTTACTCTAGGTTGACATGTTTTCCCATAGGTAAGTTAAACATATTTTAATTTATGTATGTATTTAGCTTAGGTAAGTTCAACTTATTTTTCCATGATACCAATCCTAAACAAGATTGATATTGTTTAATTCAGCAAACCTGTATTGGAACTCCTACAAGGCATCAGGTGAGGTTCTAAGGGCCAGGAGTAATAGGATGAATAAGATAGAGTGCTGTCCTCAAGGATTTGCAAGGTAACAAGACAGAATTTATTTTTATGGTAAATTCATTCAAAGCTTTTCCTTGAAAGGTCTAAACATGTATCACCTTTAACTCTACTCATGGACTCCTCATATCCCTCTGCCTACCACCTGGAGCAAAGACTCTCCCAAGTATAATTCCAAAGCAGTATAATAAGTGCATAGAGTGTTAGTGAAGGGAAAAGGGTACTAATCCAAGAAGGGGAAGGGTGATGAGGATATGAGTGAATAGGTAGGTTTCCTAAAGGAGATGACTGCTCAGTTGAGTTATAAAGGATATAAGGAGTTTATTAAGCCACTGATCCTCAAAAAGTGTAGACTTCATAGCAGCAGCATCAAGGTCATCTGAGAACTTGTTAGAATTATTCATTATTGGGCTCCACACCAGAGTGACTGACTCAGAATCTCTGAAGGTGGGAGTCAGCAATCTGAATCTTAAGAAGGTGAATCTGATGTAATAGGTAAGGTTTGAAAACTACTATATTAGAGCAACTTTTCAGGCAGTAACACAGGAGGAGGGGCTGCTGCTTTTTCATGGAGTGAATTGTGTAAGCAAACACTTGGAATGATTGTAGTAGATCTCCCAGCTGCTCTGAGGATGGGTTATTAAGAGCTCCCAGTTGCATTCTTCTGAGAATTGTTCTCAACCTATGGGAAAGAACTTGCCTGGAAATGCCTAAGTTACTCCCCTTTCCAAAAGTGGCCCACCACCAATAATACACTGATATGGCCAGTCCCCTTACCTCAGGGTAGGAAAGCTTTGTGGTATAATTCATGCTCCAAAAGCTCCCTATAGGACCAGCTGAACCCACATCTTGGCCTGGCCACCTTCCCTGCCCTATTGTGCTTCCCTTGTTCCATTCCAGGTTTCTCCTGAAAGCACTTCCTCAGTAAATACTGGCACAAGAATCCGCATCTCAGGCTGTTTCCAGGGAACCAAACCCAAGACAGTGGTATACAGCATAGGAATGCTTGGAGAACTTCAAAGGGTTGCATTGATGGAGCATAAAGTGTAAGTTCTGACTGGTAAGATTGGGAGGAGCCAGTTTATAGACTGGCCAACAAGGTTCTTTGGGCAACAATTCCCAAAAGCATCAAAATTCAAAGGAGCATTCATTGAACTTTAATACATACCAAGTACTGATGTGAATAGAGGGAGGGAAATCACTCAAATACCACCTTGAATGGCAAGGAAAGTATCTTCCCTGTTTACAATAAATAATAATTCACATCCCATCTCACACCAGTCACCAAAAATAAGGAGACTCCTAGATCCAAACCACAGAGGTCAGGGGCTCTGTGATCATTTGTAGAGACTTATTCTTGGTGATATGGAAGGGAGAGAGACAAAGTGAAGAGCTTTGTCTTCAAAGTGAAGACAAAGAGCTTTCACTTCCAAGTCAAAGTGAAGAGCTTAGGGTAACCCTCTAAGCAATGCAGAATTGTAAGGTATTAGACACTGGGTTGAGGATGGCAACCAAAGGAATTATATTCAAAATGGGCCAATCATGGGCTTCCTTTTTCCTTCTGTGTCTTCTTCAGATTCTTCTTTCCTTGACTCTGGGAGCTCCTGTTAGTGCAAACTACTAGGACCACATTTCCAAACTATCTAGGGGACATTAATAGTTCAACAGATTCTTTCCTTCTGAGGGCCTCTGCTTCCCCTTTTACTTCACCAGTGATTGCTCCTAACCAGGATATCTTTCCCATCTGTTCCAGTGCAGTCTGAGAATCAGGTCAACACTCCAAGCTTCTCCCCTTCTCCAGTCACTCAAATAACCACACATACCTTTAGAGCATGCTCTAAGGGTTTTTCCTTCCTGTCAGAACAGTAAAAAACAGGGCAGGAAGATGCACTAGATTATCATTTTGACATTTTGATTGTGTGTCTTCCCCAGCATCCATTTCCTCTTATTATAGTAACCATCCTCAGTTTCTTTTTAACAGTCCTCAATGCCTTCCCTCTCAATTCATTTATCCTGAAAGGGTCCACTACTATTTCCACCAAACATGGGGGCTCTATGCTGAAAACATGAAGGGATGGAGACTCGGTAGCTACCATGCCCCCATAAACAGAGACAATGAACTTGCAGAAACTATACAAGAACACGGAGCAGAATGGTAGCACTGCAGGTGAAGGAAAACTGCTCAGTCCCTGAATTCAGCCACGTCTGAAGCCACAGCTACCCTCAGGTTTTCAGCATTGTGAAATATTAAATTCTCTTTTTCTCTTTAACCTTCAAAACCATTTTCTTAGCCCTTTCAACAGAAAGTCCTAACTGATCTAAGATGTCTTCCATTTTTAAGATATGGCTATATATAAAGCTAATCTTCCTTTGGCTTCACTAACTGAAGGACCTTTAAATGTCTTCCTCTTCCTTCTTTCATTTATACACAATATCCCAAACATGTGTTCCAAGTATAATTGGATTGTTGCACCATACAAAATGTAAAAGGAATGAGATGCTCCATGGTCACATAAATGTGGAAATTCCTTCCTTCTGCAAAGTTAGATTCCTTTACTGAAGGACTTCTGAGAGTCTTTAGCCTATGACTTATGTGCTAAATCTGCAAATGTATGCATGTGTGCTAAGTCACTTTGCTGTGCTGTGTTCCAGCTCAGTCGTGTCCAACTCTTTGTGACCCCATGGACTGCAGCCCACCAGGCTTCTCTGTCCATGGAGATTCTCCAGGCAAGAATACTGGAATGGGTTGCCATGCCTTCCCCCAGGAGCTCTTCCCAACCCAGGGATTGAACCCATGTGTCTTATGTCTCCTGCACTGGCAGGCAGGTTCTTTACCACTAGCGCCACCTGGGAAGCCCCAAATCTCCAAGTGAGGGTCAAAATGTGTCTCATTCCCCTCATGTGAGTGACTGTAGAAATGCTATTTTCATGGAGTAACTATGCGGCAAGATTACATGAAATACATTTCAGAAAACGGGTAGCCAGTTGAAATTCTAGGCTTTTTTCTACTCCAAACTGCTTAACATTAAGGGATCCTTTCACTCCCACCTGGGCTTTTGATCATTCCATCTGGTGTGCTCCCAAAGGGCTCTACCCAAAAATAAGGTTGGAGGACTGGGTAAAAGGGAATTATAAGCAAAGGAGAGGGATAAATAAGGGTGCTCCATGCCACCCCAATGTGGAAGAAATTTTCATTACCCTTGGGCAGATCGTAGGTCTCCAATGTAATATGGTCATTTTTATCTTCACTGCTTCATGCAGTATACATTTGTTGAACTTAAGAATATATCCATGAAAACTTCTAAAACACACACACAAAAACAAAAAACAGAACCAAAATCCTCTGCCCAGAATACAAAAACTACTACAGCAGTTAATTACCTTGAATACATCTGAGCAGAACAGATTTTAGAAAGGCACTTATAAGATTTTGGCTGTACTTTCTAAAATGTTTTTGATGGGCTTTTCATGTTTTAAAAGTCTGACAGCTGCTCCTGAAAATGAAATACTGTTTGTCAGCAAGCTACAGTTAACTCATTTCAATAAATAGGTAATTTGTTCCCTTAGAAAACAGTTGAAAGCATTCAATGACATTTGAGTGGAAAGAAAAACTGAGTAATTTTCGGATGGGGGGAGGAACAAATCTTACATGCCATTTCACCCCAAGCTCTCTGAAAGTAAGAGAGGGATTGGACACATGAGGGCAGACTATTTTGGTATCTCCAGTAAAATGGATCAATATGTAAATGAGTTTCTTTTACAGCCTGACTTAGTGAAAAGAGACCACAATATGAAAACCTGATTCCTCTGTGTGGCCTTTTGCATTCTCTTTAAACAGGTATGTCATCTAAAGCATCTCTTTAAACCTTACACTTCCCTGCTTTAAGAGATATTCTAACTGTGGATAACGTGGAAATCAGACATTTTCTTCCAAGAGCTTCTCAGTCAAGATAATGCCTCCTCTAACACTCCTCTGATGCAGCCAGCAGTTTACTGGACCAGATCAGAGATCATTCTAGTTTCCTCCAGCCTTTGTTTGGTACTCCCAGTTGCGTGTGTATCCACTCCACAGTTAGACATACAAACACACACAATCTACATCTCGTCAGGAAAACAGAAACCACTGAGATATTTCAAAACACAAAGGACTTGGGAGTTCCCTGGTTGTCCAGTAGTTAGGACTCTGAGCTCTTACAATGGGGGCCCAGGTTCAATCCCTTATGGGAGAACTAATATCCCACAAGCCACACAGTGTGGGGGAAAAAAAAAATATATATATATATATATATATAACATATATATATATATATCTGTTGCTTTTTTGTTTTTTGTTGTTTGTCCAGTCCAGTCCACCCCTTTCCTCCTGAGATGGCCAAGCCACTTTCAGTGACACTGACTTTTCTAACCCACAGCTGAGAATGAGGGGATGTTACCTGTCCTGGGTCTCTCCCAGCCTCCAGGCTCTTCTCCCCATTACCAGCTTGTGGCTGGTCATAGCCAGGGCAGGGCTGTATGGCTGGCAGTCTCCATGTACCCAAGCAAGGACTAAAGCCATTCTTCCAGAGACAAGGTGGTTCAAAGAGACCCTTAAAATGGGGTGAGGTGGGGAGTGACACAAACAGGGAAAAAAAAAAAACACTTGTTTGATGGGAGAGTTTTCAGGCTTTTTTTTTTTTCTGTGTTTTCCATGTTTGTCATTAGTTCGTTCCTCAAGAGGTCTGGTCTCTCCATCTCTTCCACATGAGAGTTCGTGCTCTCTCTCTCTTGTTTTTTTTTTTTCTTTTTTTGGTTGTGTGTGTGTTTCAGTTTTTTTCAAAAGAACTTTGTGTTTGCCAGTGGTGGACAGCGCCAGTCTCGGAGGCTGGACCCCCATGTAGCAGGGTTGGGACAAGGGGCAGGCCCACGGCTGCTGAGAGGATCTCTGTGTTTAAAGCCTTTGAGAATAAGTTACTGCATTTCCCAGGGTGCAGGGTGGGGGTTGGCAGAGGGGTTCCTGGTGGCGGCTTTGCCTAGAGTCCAGGCCGCAGGGGCTCCCCTGTCAGGTGAGGAGAGGGTGAGGAGGGAGCGCTGTGAGGAGAGTAAGCTGTGAGGAGAGTAAGTCGGAGCATCTCTCCCTGCCCACCTCCAGTTTGGTTAGAGTTTCGTGGGCTCCCTGTCCATCCCAGGCTTCAGCCTTGGGAGCCAGCTGAGTATTTGGGAAGAGATTGTGAGCTGTATGGTACTCTAGCCAAGGAGGTAGAAAGAAGAAGGGGAAGTGGCAAAGTTTATTTTCCTTCCCCCTTCTTTGTCTTGGGTTTTCTTGTTTCCCTTTCTTCTTCCTTTATATATATATAAATACACACAAAGGGCTTAATATAGGAAATTGGTACCACAGGTGTTGGATGACTAAAATAGAAAGAAGGGAGCTGTGAGGTAGACTAGGCAAGAAGCAGTTACTACCCTAAGACTGAAAGAAGAAAAGGCAGAGAGGAGTTTACAAGAACCTATGAGCATGAACCAAGAGCCTTAGGAATTGGTGCTTAGACCTCTAAGGACAGGGCACATCACTGGCCATGGCTGGTACCCCAAGAGGGTATGAAGACACTGTTCTTAGGGTGCTAAAAGTAATTAGAGGGTGGAACCAACTTTTGCTGCTAGGGCCTCCTACTATGTTGTCACTGTTGTTGTTTAGTTGCTAAGTTATGTCTGACTCGTTTACGACACCATGGACTGTAGCCCACCAGGCTCCTCTGTCCATGGGATTTCCCAGGCAAGTATACTAGAGTGGGTTGCCATTTCCTTCTCCAAGGGAATCTTCCTGGATCAGGGATTGAACCTATCTCCTGCATTGGCAGGTGGATTTTTTTTTACCACTGAGCCACCAGGGAAGCCCACTTCACACTGTAAAAATAGGCAAAACGGGAGAGAAGTCCTCTCCCTCTTCTTTACTTTCCAGTCTCTCTCTAGTGCCCCTATTGGCAGACCCTAAAAGACAACAGGGACTTCCCTGGTGGCTCTGGTAAAGAATATGCCTGGCCAATACAGGAGACACAGGTTTGATCCTTAGCTTGGGAAGATCCCTTGGAGAAGGAAATGGCAACCCACTACAGTATTCTCGCCTGGAAAATCCCATATGGACACAGGAGTCTGGAAGGCTACAGTCCACAGGGTCACAAAAGAGTTAGACAGAATTTAACAACTAAGTAAAAAGAGAACATCCTTGGCAAAGAAGTCATAGGAGAGTTGACTTGGAGCTGAGGGAAAACAGGTAAATGACAAATTCTCCTAAGGGAAAGATAACTGACTTTGGGCAAGTTGCATAAACTCACTGGCATTAATTTCCTGTTCTGGAATAGTTACATCTACCTTGGATGGTAGTGTCATGTATACAAATAGATAATCTAAATAAAGGGCTTAGTATAGTGCCTGTCCCATAATAGATTCCCAATAAATAAAAATTGATTTCCTTCTTTTCCTCCCTTATTCCTCATCTTTCCTAGTGGAATAAAAGGCTTTCTACCTTGTGATTGGACTCTCAGGCATCAATCAACACCTGTAAGCTCATTGGCAGGGCAATATTTCCTCTAAGTTGGAAAGGTTTTATTAGCCTAGCAAGATTCTCAAGAGTTTCAAGGAAGAGATAAGCAAATTGCTTCCAATTCATTGCTTATAGAATAAAAATAATATAAAAAAAAAAAAGAAAAATTATAGAAAATATAAAAATCGAAAGCCCTGAATCTGTACTGAGTTAGAACTTAACATTTCTTGTAAATCACCTTCTTCACCCCCAAACAAGCTAAAATTCAATGTGTGCCAAATAGCTTCTTTTCTGGCAAAGCTTTTGATAGATAATGAGAAACAAGACAGGGCAATTCAATGATAAGAGCTTCTAACTATTGCCAGCAAGAAAATAACCCAAGGTGTTCCTTTTCTCAATTACTGCAAAGTTCCTTTACTTGTCGGATGGCCGCGTGCTCCTGAGCAAACCTTGGGGCTAGCTGTACACATCCTGGCTTATCCAGTGCACCCTAAGCCCAGAGGCAGCAGCTAGCAATTATATTTCACCAATTGATGTACAATTATAAATTTACAGGCTTGATGGTCCAATGAGGCCCCCTGCTTTGTGAAATAATGAATAGGAAATTGTCAGAATAATTAGTCAAGTCAGACCTTGCAAATCTACCTGTGTATTGAAAGTAAAGAAACAAATAAAAATGCCTGTCCTTTGACAGAGATTGAAAGGTGGGATGTGAAAAAGAAATGACAAGGTCAAAATATTACTTTTTGCCATTTTTGCTGAATTTAGCTCCCTACCTATACAGAATCTAGTGTGTACCTCTCAGATCCTCCTACAAAGATTTATTCCTATTATTCCAGCCACTGGAAATACTGCTATTTCTACAGAAAAATGCCCTTAGCTGGAGTCAGCTATTTTGGCCAAGGTCAGACTCTTACTAGGAAGGAAGTAGGGAAGTTCATACTAAATAAGTGGTCAGTTCCAGATTATAAAGGTCTAGTCTCTCTTGTCAGAATAAGACACAAATCAGAAGGGTCAACCCGATCTTCAAAGCTCCCTAAGGGGTTGGCTGAAGTCTTTGATATTACACTGAAGACCGACTTTTCTTTCTGCCCATTCCTAGCTATTTCCCTAAGAACACTCCCTATCAGAAGTTGGTACCAACTGCTATCTGAGTATGCTTTTCAGAAAATCCAACTTGCAGAATTGTCAAATCATATATCAGTGTCAGGATTATAACAAAGAAATGCCTTTAACAAGGAGTAATCTATTCAATTCAAGAAGTATTTTTGTATGCCTACTATGGACAAGGCAATTCTACACCAAAAGTAAGTTTTTTCTTAAGATTTTCCCTTGAGAGATTTTTTAACTCTTTTTTTTCCCTTGATTTGGTTTGGTGTAGTCAATCAAATATACATAAACACTAACTTCTGAGCTGACCCTTCTGAGTAAATTTACCTACTTCTGGATTTTCTCACAGTCTAAACTAAAAAAAAAAAAAAAACTTAAAAAATACACCAAAAGAGAAACTATTGGTAATGAAAATCAAGACTATTTCTGTTACATTTGAAGTACATAATTATGTGTACAACTTAACTATAAATTCAAATAGGTCAGGGAAGGGCATGAAAGGAATATATATATAAGGACTATATATATATACAAAGGTAATATTTGATATAAATATCATAATATATTGTCAGTACGATGAAGGACACCACAATCTCTATTAACTAGGAAGACCAAGAGAGGTGAATGGATTATATGAATTATATATGTTAAAGGATATAACAAGTGTTATATAGGTATAGTTCTAAATGCTGCAGGTGAATCCCACTTTGTGCAAATCTGATATTTGAAACCTAGACTAATATAAAAGATGGAGAGTGATTTTAAAATAAATGTGAGACTGATGGGATCAAGATAGTAGAATAGGAAGATTCTGAGCTCACCTTCCCTCACAAACATATCAAAACTACAAATAAATACAGAGCAACATTCTCTGAGAATGATCTGAAGACTAGTAGAATGGCTCTCCTATAGCCAAGGCTCCAAAGAAAGAACCACATTGAGTATAGTAGAAAGGGAAGAAGTGATCTAGTCACGCAGGCCCCACACCCCTAGCAGGTGACCCACAGAGGAAGAGGATATCACAGGCTTGGGGAGCTTCCCTTTGAAGTGAGGGGGTTCGAGCAACAAATTAGGCAACCGGTCTAACACCAGGAAGTCAAATCACCTTAACTGATTTGAATATCAGTGGGGCTTAACAGAGGGGTGTGAAAAACCAAGACTTCACTCTCAAAGAACGCATGCACAGGTTTGCTCACTCCCCATCTCAGCACAGAAGTGGCAGACTGAAAACTGCATCATGCTCTGGCCATCCTGCCAGGACAGCCCACAGGCCCCCCAGCACATCAGCATCCCGCTCCAGCCCCGCCTGCCTCCCCACGAAGGAGGAGGCTGCCACAGCCAATGTGTGGGCATGCATCAGAGGACGACGGGAACCAGCTTGGGCCCCAGCCCTGCCTCTAGCCAGGGCAGAAACTGCCATCGCGGGTGTGCATATACACAAAGGAAGGAGCAAAGCCAGCGCAGGAGGCCAGCTCCAAGCCCTTGAGCCCTGGCCACCCCCCCAACCACAGCAGAGATTATTACTGAGCCCAAGAGAAGCCCCAGCTCACACCTGGCTCTAGCTATAGCCTCTCCATCCCTAGCCACACCTTGCACCAAGACACCAGCTGCAACACAGCCAGGAGAAGACATGGCCTGTGTTCACTTTAGATCTAGCTCTTCCGCCTAAACCATCGGGAACACCCGGACTGCATAGGAACACTCTCACACAAGGACATGCCTTCGAGGCCAGGATAGGCAACTGTGTCAATTAATTTCATGGAAACAAAAATAGAATACTACTCAACCAGAAAAAAGAATGAAATTTTGCCTTTGCAACAGCATGGATGGACCTGGAATGTATTATGCTTAGAAATAAGTCATACAGAGGAAGACAAATACTATACTATCTCACTTATATATGGAATCTAAAAACTGAATCAAACAAATATAACAAAAACTGAAACAGACTCACAGATAAAGAGAATAAACTAGTCATTACCAGTGGGCAAGAGGAGTTGGGTGAAACAGATAGGGAAAGGGATTTGAGGTACCAACTACCAGGTATAAAATAAATAAGATTCAAGGATGTAATGTACAGCACACAGAATATAGTCAACATTTTATAATAACTTCATCTGGAGTATAACATCAAATCACTATGTTGTATGCCTAAAAATTTAAAAATTGCTAAAAGATTTTTAAAATATTTAATTGAAATATATCCCAAATTTTAAAATATATTTATAATCAAATTTTTATCAGCATATTTTATAGATCTTTCCTTTAATTTTTAAAATCTCCCTTTCTGCCCTAACTTCTGTATAAATACCATGACTGTTTTCATTTTTAACTGATATTGTGATTTATAATAAGAAATATATATTTGGTCTTTGTCCTCTTTTCTGGCACAGAGTTCAGAATTTTCTAAGTGATGGAAGCAATAAAGATGTCTTTTGTTATATTTAATAAAGGTGATTTTGGGACCCTCCCCCCTCAACCTAGGAATGGGGGCTAATTAACAGGAGAACTTAACATGTGCTTACAGGTTTGGAACTTTAGTCCCATCCCCTGACTTCTTAGAAGGGGAGAGGAGCTAGAAACTGAATCACCAATGGCCATTGATTGCATCCTTCATGCCTGTGTAATGAAGCCTCCGTAAAAATCCAAAAAGGATAGGGTTTGGAGAGCTTCCCGGTTAGAGAGCAATGGAGATTTGGGGAGAATGGCTCACTCTGAGAGGGCATGAAAACTCTGAGCCCGTTCCTATACCTTTCCCTCTGCATGTCTTCCATCTGGCTGTTCTTGAATTATATCCTTTTGTAATAAGCAGGTTACCTAGGAATCAAAATGTTTCCCTGAGTTGTGTGCTGCTGTAGCAAATTTTTCAAACCTGAGGAGGAGACTGTGGGAAGCTCTGATTCACAGCCAGTTGTCAGAAGTATAGGTAACTGCCTGTGCTTGCAACTGGTGTCTGAAATGGGGGCAGGAGGACAATCTTATAGGACTGATGGTGGAACCTGATGCTATATTTAGGTACAACAGATAGAGTCAGAATTGAACTGAATTGAGTGGGATTCTTAGACACCCTGCTGGTGTCCAAGAATTATTTAGTGGTTTGTGGGGCAACTCCCAGCCATGTGCGCGCGCGCGCACACACACACACACACACACACACACACACACACACACACACACATTGCAATTGAGTCCAAGAACTTGACCTATACATAACACCCATGCTCCTGCCTCTTACCAGTAGTGTGATCTTACAAGGGTATTTGTCCATCCAAGCCTCAGCTTCCTCTTCTGTAAAATGGATCTGGAAATGCTAGCCAAGAGCTAAGAAAAACTAAAAAGAAATGTATGAGAAGATGCCTCACAGTCCTCAATGGTTGCTACATATTCTCAATAATGCAAAATGTTTGATAAAATTTTCCACACAGATTTTAAGAAAGGAGTTCAATGATTTAGCACACACTCAAATCCCTTATAGCTTACATGACTGTATTTTAACACAAGGAGAGTATTTTTTTAAGATAAACTTTTAACTCTGTATTTATAAATAATGCCCTGATAAAGAACAACTCATTATCCCTCTTCAAAATGGCCTAAGATAAAAGAAACTGCTTTCAGGTTAAGATCTGCTTACTTAGTGGTTTATGGGGAAACTCCCAGCATCCTACCCCTGCGTGTGCACATGCCAAGTGATCTGAGCCTACTCTTCTCAAATACATAACATTCCTTTTATAATTTGGTGCTGAAAAAAAGTCCTCATGAGAAGAGGCAACAGGCTCACTAAGTTCTCAAGTGTTTTGTAATTTAAGGATCTAGCAAGTGTAATAGGCCTTAAATAATCTTTCCAGAAGAAACTTTGTACTGTGTTTAGTACTGTGTTTACCAGGATCATTTGCTTTAAAGTTGAATTTGCTGAAAAGCCTCAGGCACAATTTTTAACAGTGTCCGGAAGCACTGTAATTAGGCAATTAGTGCTTAATGACGTAGAAGAAGGATGTAGCTCTACTCTACATAAAATTGAAAGAAAGGTATCGCTTGAGCACTTCAGACCACAGAGGCATGCATTTTCCACTGTCAGCATTACAGGCATCTTGTTGCTATTTTTCAATGGGCAGCAACACACACATATTTACCTAAAAGCAATCGGTCAACATTTAGAAGCAAAGATGCACAAACAAGAAAAGAGAGTTTTGATTTTCCTGTTCTTTGAGAAGTCAAGGTGAGTGCATGGCATATTTATGTGTTTGGTGAGCTTGCTTTTGCTTTTTCCTAGTCCTGTTTCATGCACAATACTAGGATGAAGGATGTTTTAGAATCCTATAGTTTTAGTACTTTTAGAACTTTCCTCCTGTGTGGAGGCTAAGATTTCTGTAAAATTTAGAAACTTTGGGAAATGTTTTCTTAAATTCAAATGTTATTTCCACAAGACCAATGTGGTGACGTTTTGAAATATTCAATTAAGTAGACACCCGCCCAGTGCCATGCACACTGAGGCACCAAGAATGTAAAAATGACACAGGTATGAGCAGCAGGCTTTTCCTCTGGCATTCTTGATGATGGGTTTTTATTATAACTACAATCCTTTATACAATGAGTTCATACAGAATTAAGATTACTCTTTTGTAAAGCTGATGTGAAATGACCTTTCATGGATGAATTGTTTTTCCGAGGATGACATCAAACAGATGTAGTAATTCATGTAGAAACCTTTAAAAACAAAAGGACTGCTTTCTTCATGAGACAAACTGATTCAGAAGCAGAATTCAGACTAGTTCTGGCTTAAAATCCAACCAATCCATCCAAGGACTAATAGGATGGAAATGCAGCCAGAAATGGGCCCGAGGTAATATTTAGTCACAACAATAACTATGATTAAATAAATTCAATTAACCAACATATGAATAAAAGAAAAAATGGACTTTCAAGTACACTTAAGCACTTAAGCATTCACATAAAGGTCAGAGAGCCAGGGTGTAATCTCAGCTCTCATTTGCTGACAGTATGCCTGAAGTATTTGCAAACCTCAATTTCCTTACCCATAAGCTGGACATAGTAATGCCTGTCCTTCATTCAGAACATAGGTCATTAATATGAAAGCCTTTTATGAATTATATATACCTTACAAATGTGGGGAAGTTAATTGGCTACCATTAGGGGTGCCTTCTTATAACTACATGTATTTACTTTGAAATAGTAGGAAGCTCCCAGGTACATAAGTCATCTTAGGAATATACTTACCCTCAGCTCCACTGAAGCAAACTTCAGATGGTGCTGACTGTGCCCAATAAAGGAAAGAAATGTGCTGAATTTTAAAAATAAAATCAAGAAATTAAATGTCCAGACCTATTCTAAGGCAAAAAGTAGAAACTCAATTCCTGAATTAGAGAGCATGTGCTTAGAAACAGAAGATAGATGCAGAGAACAAACACAGTACTTCTCTGATCCAAACCCCTCCTGTTATTCTTCAGGTGAAGGGTTCAGGTTTTTCATTATCCAGCTGGGACCTAGAAGGACATTCATGCAAATATATTCCATGCCTGTCTGCTTCTTGAACTGCTTTCTAATGCCTATATCCAATTTCCTGGGGAGTCTTATTTTTTCATTAGGTTTTTTCAAACTAATTTTGAATTGAAAGACTGCTTTGTTTCCTCTGAATGATTAGGTAAAATAAGTATGAGTGGATATATCCCAGTATGAAAGCCAATGTATTGATCACATCATCCCTTGAAATTCAGACCTCTTTCAAACCAAACTATAACACAGCTTTATGTGACATCAGGGCTCAAACTCAAGATTAAAAGTTGAATTGCCCTTCTGATGACCGTTTCTGGGAACTGAACACCTAAACGAGCAGTTCATTACCTAAAATCTATGGACTTTAGGGGAGGAAGTATGTCAAGAATGCTTCAAAAGAGTGTGTAAAAATATTTGTAAATATGAGCATTTTTCTGGGGAGATGACCTATTTCTGTTCCTAGACCCTTGGGATGATCTAAGACACACAAACATGAATGAGGTTGTAGGCCTGTCAAAACTCCTGTAAAAACTGCATTTTTGTATGCCTTCTATCCTATAAAGGACAACTTGGCAAATGATCTGCATAAGCTGCTGCTCTTCTCTTATGTAAGTATTTTTTTTTAAACTTTGGCTTAGCTCTTTAATTTCAAGTGACAATAAAAAACTGTGCATTAAACTGAATCAGCCAGCAGTTCTTCAGCCAGTTCTGGGCTCTAACTCAAAACATTGCTCATCTCAGCCCTTGTTGGCACAAAGAAATGAGCGTGAAGGTTCTTTTCACCCTATTTTTAAGATTAAAAGATTTTGGAAATGATTTCTCTGATTGATACTTATTGACATTTTAATGAATGTTTTTAAAAAACATAGGCCACTTACTCCCCTAGCAAAGAAATCATGGTTGTAATGAAAGATTCCAATTAATAAAGCTGTCTCCATTGCTTCAGATTAACACTATTAAAGCATCAGTGAATTAAAGTTAAAATAAGATTCTCTGGAACTGCAGCAAATGAAGTCTTTTTGGATTAAGAAAAATATATATCTCCCTTTCAAAGGCATTTCCTTCTTTGCCTGTACGTGGAATTTCATAGAACCTGCAAATTATAATAACTTAAACCTATGAGTTTTAAAAATAAAATACTTTCAAATTAAATATAAAGAAAAGTAGCTCTACAATTTAATGTTTGTCTTCAGAATGACAGACTGCTGTGGTAATTACTAACATTGTTTAGGACTTTCCTATGGGAAAATCTTTTTCCAAAATTTTATCTCTACTCAGTGTTCACAATAACAATGTGATATTAATGCTATCCTTCATATCACAAAGGAGGGAATAGATTTCACCTGTGTTCTGATCCTACATCTTCAGAAGATTTTCTCATTTGAATGCTCCTGTCATCAATAGTTTATGAACTTATCTCAGAGTTATCCAAATAGCTAGGAAGATATGTCCTCTATTAACTCACTTCAGTCATTGCTTGAAGGCTGCTTGGGGTGGTGGAGTGGGAGTGACATGGAGTTGGACTCTATGGTCCTTGCCCCGCAGGTCCCCAGCCTCTGTAGAAAAACTTTAACTGAAGAATAAGGTTAATCAAAGAAGTGAGAAAATGCAGAAACAAAGGAAAACAGTCAAATGAGACCAAATAACGAGTTTAGTCATTAAATCAAGTAAAATCAAGACCTTTAGTTCCTTCTCAAAGGTGACAGATAATATTCTGAGCCATATTCTGTGAGCTGCCGTATAGATATTTCCACCAGGTGGAAGAAGTTAACTACAGGAGGACAAGACTGAAGCCATGACATAATATGCAACAATTCTGAGAACTTGTCTCTAAGAAATGGTAACAAACCAATCCTGGAATGAAAGATTTACCTATACTTAAACCAATCAAGATGATGCTAATCAGAACACTGCATGACTAATATCAAGATGACTGCCAGAGCTGACTGTGCTGTTTTGACATATTGCCCCCTCCCTCCATCTTCCCCACTGACTGTCAGTGGGGAAAGTTGGTCTTTAGACAGGAGGCCACCCTCCTCCACTTCCCCGCCAGGCTCCTAAATAAACCAAACTTTCCTTTCCACTAACTTGCCTGTTTATTTGCTTTTGAGTGGTAAGCAGTCATTCTACCACTTTCGGTAACAGGAAGAGGGTACATGGCTGATGGTAGAAAGAGACAAGAAAGCCCAAGGGCAGAGTCATAGTAAGCTGCTTTCTTTTGTAGTCTTTTGGGTCAGAGTACATGAGAACAATGAGTGCGGAAGGAATATAAGCAGGGCACGAATAGCATCTGCTACAGTGAAATAATCTATAGGACAACTGACCAACACAACCATGAAAAGGGGAGTGAAGAAAAGCTACTATTCCAGATTAAAGGAGACTTAAAAAGTCTTCAGTGAAATAAATTGGCAAGTGGTTTGTTTGCATCCTGGTTTAAACAAACCAAAGTTATTTTAAGTCATTCAGGAGAATTCTCAGATGTTTTGCAAGACATATTCAGGAAATGTTTTAAGTCTCACTTTGTGATGTAAAAAGTAAAGACTCAATGCTTAAAAGAATTGCAGAATTTTTGCAAGGGCTTAAGATGAATAATATGCACTTCCCTGGTAACTCAGTGGTAAAGAATCTGCCTGAGATGCAGGAGACTCAGGTTCGATCCCTGGGGTTGGGAAGAGCCCCTGGATGAGGGCTGGCAACCAACTCCAGTACTCTTGCCTGGAGAATCGCATGAACAGAGGAGCCTGGTGGACTACAGTCCATAGGCTCGCACAGAGTTGGACACAACTGAAGCGACTGAGCCACAGGAGCAGCAAGATGTACAACACAAGCAAGAACATTTCAGGATGAAATATCAACATAATAAAAGAGAAGAGGAACTACAGTTCTGTTGTGAAAAAAGAGAAAGCCTGCTACTTTCATTGTGACTATATTCCCCATGAGATGGTCATACACCACAGCCTGGAGAAACTTGAGTTTCATTATTGATTGATCTTTCATAACTGCACTTCAAAACACTAGGAAGTGGAGCGAGCACATTTGCTGCAAGTGACTAAAATTAAGGTTCATGTATTGGTTTTTAAATACGGCCCAGCACTAAGACTCTGAAGCAATTTTCAACTCTTATCTCAAATTAAAACAAAGGAAATCATCTCTTTAGGGAAAATGTCAATGGAGATAATGTATCATTTTGTAATCCTCTATAGCTACCAAGGCACCTGGGAGATCAAAGCTCTCTGACCAAATCCTTGATAGAAGCACAGTCTTAAAGGTTTTGCCATTTCTTGACTCTAAGCACTGAGATAAGCTAGGCCAACTGCCGTATTCAGCTAACTACCACAAATGACTTCACCCTGTGAAGGCCAGTTTTGCTGAACTTCAATGACAGAGTTACAAGGTTATTGAAAAACTCTTAAAAGGGGAGAAAAATAAAAGAAAAACTCTCACTAAGAATTCAAGGCTTTTTTTCCCCTACAACATGCCGTATCAAGGTTATAGGTTTATGTACATTGACTTCTAAGCAAAATTATAAGCAAGTAAATATTATAGATTATAGATAGCAACATGGTTATTAAGCACTCAATCAGAAATCATTGCCTTGAAACAGCCTGCCATCCGGAAGGTATTGTAAGGAGAATCTCATGCCTGGCTATGAATAGATAACATCTGGTCAGATTTCACTCTACCTTACAGTTCACAAAAATAATGTGCATTTAACCTCATCTCTCACCACACACACCTCTTCTCCAACAATGCATTTCATCCTTAGGCTTTGTGGAATTTCTATGAATTCTTTGAACATGGCTTGCTCCCTCTCATTATCCCTTAGGCTGTTCTACAGTCACCTCACCAAATGGGTAGCTCTGATTAACCCTTAAGATCTCAATTTTAATGTCACCTCCTCCATGAAAACTTCCATATATGCTCCACCCCAAGTTGGGTAACTCCTGTCAGCTCTCATCACTTCCTGTCTCATAGCACCCAGGATGCTCTTTGCTTGTCCCTATATAATTCTGAGGCCCACGGGGACAGCAACCACATATAACTCATTCAACACTGTATCTACAACATTTAGCATAGTGCCTAGAAAACAGTAGCCACTCAGTTACTATTCATATGGATGAATAAGTGAGTAATAAATTAATCTTAAAAACACAGACAAGAAAATAAAACAGAATTCTGACCAAAAAATAAAGTATGATCTGGAAATCCTTGTTTTGATTATTTAGAGCCTATGATTTCCTTATTTCTCAAAAAATCTTATATCTTGATGATGCAGGTGTTGGGGAGAGGGAAACGCATCACCTCTCTGTCACCACCTAAGCACCGCATCACTAGCGTTAATCATAAATCTCACATCATGGAAAGTTTTCCAGGCAGTGCCCCATGAGCACTGTGCTTTGTGAATTCATTCACCTGATCCTCCCAACAACCCCGTAACAGACATACTAATATTACCTTTTACAGATGAGGAAAATGAGGCACAGAGAGGTTAGTTAACTTGTAGAAAGGTACACAGCAGGGAGTCAGGATTTAAATTCAGACGTGGATTAGCTGACAATAGAAGCCATCTCAATTAAATATAAGAAAAAAGGTTTTAGCATCAGGGGAACGAGAAACATGGATAAATTTTATCATGGTTTAGTTTCAGAATTGCCTTCCTCCATCCTGTTTAGTGTAGAAATTGGATCTATCTGGCCCATTAATAGCAGTCAAGAATTTTGGAATGAAAATGAAAGAATGAAAATCTTCTTCAAAATAAAAGAAACTACAATTTCAAAATACCGTTTCCAGCTATAATTTCACCTTAATTTACTACTAAGTAAATAAATCCAAAGAGTATTTAAATTCTGAGTATTCTTTCTTGGTCCTGAGGTTAATATTGATACTGGCTATTATAGGAAGTTAAAATAAACACTTGCCTTGTATAAAATGTTAAGAACAAGAGAAAATAAAGTATCAGATGGAGATGGTATAAAAAGCCATCTATTAATTCCTATTAACATTGAAATTTGGGAAAGCTATTAGAACTTATTTTGTCCAACCTCCAACCCAGGGTAAATAATGATACTACGAAAAATTGGTTCAACTTTCCCGAGTAATAATTTTACTATGAAAGATTAAAAGTTCCAGAGTAGAATGCTTGTCTGCATGGAAATCATCACATATTTCACAGAAATAATCAGAGGTCACATCAACTGCCTCCCCAAACTAAATTATAAAGGGACAAACCTAGGGTGACAATATAATGAAATATGAATCTCTATTATTATATTCTTTTTATTGGGCTAAATAGGCTGAATAGCAACTTTTTTTCCTGTAAAGAACTTTTTCCAGGAAAGTACCAATAACTTGGAACAATGTAGAGGGCTCATTTCAGGTCTCTGGCAGTTCATAACTAATTAATATTTAATAAAACTCATAATTAGCCAACATCTAAGATAAGTCAAGACTACATGGTAGGCGAAGACATGGAGAACCAGTCAAGACCATAGCACAGAATTTAGCTGGCAAATTATGAAAAATTAAAATATAAATGGTCCTTCAGACAGAAACTCATTCCTGCCATTTTACAGATAAAAATAATAAGGCCCAAAGAGAATAGGTGACTTACCAAGATCACAAGGCAAGTCAAAGGCAGAGTCAAACTATCAGTTCAGTTCAGTCACTCAGTCATGTCCGACTCTTTGCGAACCCATGAATCACAGCATGCCAGGTCTCCCTGTCCATCACCAACTCCCGGAGTTCACTCAAACTCATGCCCATCGAGTCAGTGATGCCATCCAGCCATCTCATCCTCTGTCGTCCCTTTCTCCTCCTGCCCTCAATCCCTCCCAGCATCAGGGTCTTTTCCAATGAGTCAACTCTTTGCATGAGGTGGCCAAAGTACTGGAGTTTCAGCTTCAGCATCAGTCCTTCCAATGAACACCCAGGACTGATCTTCAGGATGGACTGGTTGGATCTCCTTGCAGTCCAAGGGACTCTCAAGAGTCTTCTCCAACACCACAGTTCAAAAGCATCAATTTTTTGGCGCTCAGCTTTCTTCACAGTCCAACTCTCACATCCATACATACCACTGGAAAAACCATAGCCTTGACCAGATGGACCTTTGTTGGCAAAGTAATGTCTCTGCTTTTTAATATGCTATCTAGGTTGGTCATAACTTTCCTTCCAAGGAGTAAGCGTCTTTTAATACCATGGCTGCAGTCACCATCTGCAGTGATTTTGGAGCCCAAAAAAATAAAGTCTGACAGTGTTTCCACTGTCTCCCCATCTATTTCCCATGAGATGATGGGACCAGATGCCATAATCTTAGTTTTCTGAACATTGAGCTTTAAGCCAACTTTTTCACTCTCCTCTTTCACTTTCATCAAGAGGCTTTTTAGTTCCTCTTCACTCTCTGCCATAAGGGTGGTGTCATCTGCATATCTGAGGTTATTGATATTTCTCCCGGCAATCTTGATTCCAGCTTGTGCTTCTTCCAGCCCAGCGTTTCTCATGATGTACTCTGCATATAAGTTAAATAAGCAGGGTGACAACATACAGCCTTGATGGACTCCTTTTCCTATTTGTAACCAGTCTGTTGTTCCATGTCCAGTTCTAACTGTTGCTTCCTGACCTGCATACAGGTTTCTCAAGAGGCTGGTCAGGAGTAAAACTATAGACTGAACCTATTGCAATTGCTGGTATTGTTTTTGACCTAGAAAAAGCTAGAAGAAGAAGGAGGGAGAGGAGGTGGGTAGAGAGAGAGAGGAGAAAAACAAAGAGAATCTCCCTACTGCTAGTCCAAGTTTTTGGGTTTTTTTGTGTTTTGTTTTGTTTTTTTTTTTTCACAATACACCAGGTCTCTGGTGTCTGCAAAACTGTTGCATTAGGGGTTGAGGCACAGAAAGATGTTGATGTTTGATCTCAATTACAAAAAACAGCTTTCATCTAAATAATTAGAAATTGACTCTGAGTGTTGGGAAAGTGGGAGTCTTTCCCAGTGACACAGTGGTAAAGAACCCACCTGTCAGTGCAGGAGACACGTGAGATGTAGGCTTAATCTCTAGGTCGGGAAGGTCCCCTGGAGAAGGAAATGGCAGCCCACTCCTGTATTCTTGCATGGGTAATTCCTTGGACAGAGGAGCCTGGTAGGCTACAATCCATGGGGTTGCAAGAGTCGGACACAACTGAGTGACTGAGCACACATGCATGCACTGGGAAACTGAAAGAAATAAAGTATAAGACCTTTCCATTTAAAGAATAAAATAACCGGGAAAGCAAAAAATAAATGGAGAATGAATGTCATTATATATGGGCTCAAATAATGCACCAGTTTACAAATCTTAAAAAATAATTACCTTTAAAACTATTTTGAGTACAGTCTGAGGGTTGGTAACAGTAGTTCACCATTTCATTTGAGCTTCTCTCCAAGGTTCCCTGGCTCCACCTAGTGCCAAGCAATTAAAAATTACAGGATAAACATGACTTGTAATTCAGAGCATACACTGCCACTTTCTTTTTTTCCTTAGAAAAGCAATCTGGGGAATTATTAGCCTCTTCTCCACAAATAGAAACTGTGAAGCATTTTAGCTCCTTGCAAACCTCAGTGTTTGTAGCAACCATAGACTGTTGTATATATCTACACACTCATATCCTGAAAGAAATTCAGCCCAATACACAATTCATTCTTTCATCCCACTGGCCTTATTGAATCCCAACTTCGTACCAGGCACTGTACAATGGGCTAGGGATGAAAAACAAGACCTAACAGTCTGGTAGAGAAGAGAAACAAGGAATCAAATACAATAGAGTGTAATCAGTATTTACAGCCTGAATTGAATTTTAAGAATGACTTTTAAGATGCCCGGGAATGCTCACAAGCAGACATTTGCCTTCATACTTCCAAATGAAGAATTAAGGAGAAAGGCAGGCAGAAACAACCGCCTTGTGATAGCCTGAAAGCACAGACTAGAAGGCCTTCAGGGAACTGATTATAGTAGGAGGCAGAGGCACAGTCATTAAGGAGTAGACTCTGAAGCCAGAACAGCCTGGTTTAATCTCAGTTCTTCTCCTTTACCCCTTGTGCCTTGATTGTCTCATTCATCAAACTGAGCCAGTAACCATGTCTCTCCCATAGGGTGATTGTGAAAATGAAAGGAGTTAACACAGAGAACGCACTTAGAAGTGCACCTGGCACACAGCAAATGCTCAACACTTACTGGCCGCAGCTATTTTGGGTGGAGTATAAACTCATAAGGACTGAAAAGGGAAGCAGTCATCAAGTGAGGTACAAATGGAGCTGAGACTCCATCTCCCTCCACACATGTTCTGTAGAGGAGTCAGCCCAGGGATACCCAGGAAAGCTCCCAGACAGACATTTGCCTCCATTCTCTAAGGACTCTGGGGGGGAGTCTAGGGAACCAGCTGCCTCAGAGGTGATCACTTTGACCTTTCAGTCCTAGTATGAAGGAAAATGCTGCCAGCACCTCCCTATATTCCTCAAAGTTACCAGAGGCTCAGTGGTTACATGAGACTAAGAGTCTCAAAGTAGAGACCTTTGTGGTCCCTGCAGTCTCCTTCACGTCAGGACAGAGGATGGTTGACAGGGTGGACAGAGAATGTGAGAGAAAGACCATGGCTTACTGGCGCTATCTCATTTTTGTCTGCCTTTTTCTTCTGATGTGTCTTGCCTCTCTTGGTACGCTCTCATCTCTCATCCACCAAGGGTCTAGGAGGAAAAGAAGAGGAGAAAACAGGAAAAAGAAGAAGGAGGAAGAAGAGGAGGACAGAGACTAATATTTTTTGATTATTTATGTCCTAAGCATCTCCTATGTACTAATCTCATTTAATTAGCACAATGTCTTATGAGACTTTTGATACTGTTATTATTGACATTTTACAATGGAGAAGACAAACTAAGACCCAGGGAGATTAAGTAGTTTACCCAAACTCACAGAGCTGGCATGTGGTGAGGTTGGGAATCTAATATGTCTAAACCACCACACTTAGAGTCTTCCATGTACCCTTATGCTTTCTGAAGGCCATCAGCATAATGGGCCAACTAGGTTTGCCTTCTTCATGAGAGATTCCATGCTCCAAAATTCTCTCTCCTCCTCCCCACCCAGAACACTGTCTAAATAGCTATTCTTTCAAAATACATAGGCAATTTAAAAAAAACAAACTATAATTTGTTGTTTTTGTTCAGTTGCTAAGTTGTGGTCCAACTTTTTGCTGTCTTTCGAACTGCAGCACGCCAGGCTCCCCTGTCCTTCACTATTTCACAGAGTTTGCTCAAACTCAAGTCCACTGAGCCGGTAATGCCATCCAACCATCTCATCCTCTGTCTCCCCCTTCTCCTGCCCTCAGTCTTTCCCAGCATCAGGGTCTTTTCCAATGAATCACTTTTGAATGGATTGTTAATTTGAATTTTTCCTAAATAAAAGCTAAAGAAATTTCATTTTTTCTTGAGAACCCATACCTTATTTAGTATTTATTGGCCATAAATATTCTTCTGGAGTATAAGTTCTTATCTTCATTATCCTCAACTAATACCCTTAAAATTAAAACCATCCTCTACTTCAAATATACATATTAGCCTTTTACAACTTCATATGCAATGAAGTTTTTGTGCTACTTCTCCTGGGAATCACCTCATAAGCCTCAACTTTACTACAGAATACAAAGTTGTCCCTCCCTCCCCCCACTATAAAAATTCAAGACATCTCTTAACATGCACAATCCTTTCCTAGAAGGACAAAAAGGTCAGACTTACAGGAGAGTTAAAGAATCCCATTTGGAAGAAAAGAAAATGATAGTTCAAAATTTAAGAGAAAGAAGAATTTTGTACTTGACCCTGAGAATCTCTATATATTACTTTTTCTGGTAATAAAATATAAATATAGTAAAAAAAAATAAATAAATAAATAATAAATAAAATTTTAAAAAATATAGTAAAAAATAAAAATATAGATTTGTGTTATAAGAGCATTTCTGATCTCTCCAAAGCTGAGCTACAAAAATAGAAAAAAGAAAATGGAAATAAGTATCAAGAATGATTACATGAAACCAATAGCCTCACAAAAATCATAGTAATGTAATCAATCCAAAACATTCATTTTGCAACAGGCAAGGTCACACTCTTGTGTCCACCCAGTACACATCAAGATAGCTTTGTTCTGCAGGTGCTGCTGCCTCTATCACGGAGAACCCAGGCAGGCAGTGACTAGGCAGGCTTTCCAAAATGGTTTCTTACTCTAAATTTAATTTGACTCATCAAGTGCATTATATACATGTTTGCTCATTTCTCACTTCTGTTCAAACAGCCTGAGTCACTATTTTGATTTAAAACTTGCAAAATAAATGCTGTCTGCAGACACCTAGCAACTTGTCATTGTTGTTTTTATAGGTCGAGTTTCTTAAATAGAAAAGAGTTCTGTAGATGCCCAACCACTTGAGTCAGAAATGTTTTTATAGCCCCACTTTCTTAGACAAAAGAAAGGGGTTTTCCCTTAATATTACACAAATATCTTTAAAGCCTTTGGTGCCCTTGGATCACCTCTGACATCGACCAAGTAGCAGGGGACAGCTCCGTGTAACCTCAGACTCAGCTCATCAAACCCCCTGTGCATCTTCTTTCTTTCTGTCTCAGAACCTTCACTGACTCTGTGCTGCACAACCCGGAAGTGCCCCTGAGCCCCTGGAGTCAATCCTCAAATAAGAAACGGTCATTTACCAGGTGATCTAGGAAGTCGGGGAGGGTAGAAAGGAATCACCCAAAGGGTTGCCTAGGGTGAAACTTGCAGATTCTCAAGAGTTTTCAGGGGAACCTAGGCCCCTATTGATCACAAAATAATTTCAATAATGTCCTCAACTGGATTTCCCTCCTTCCCTGTCTTAATCTTGAAATCACTCCACAAATAAGCTGCTGGCACAGAAATCTGTGTTTCAGAATCTGCTTTCTGGGAAGCCAAAATAAGACAAAATGATTCATATTTTAATTATAAAGATTTCAAGTCTTAAGGTCTGGTTAGTTTTTGAAAAATTATAATGCTGGATCTAAATATACTGCTCTTCATACTGTGCGTGTGTGCTAAGTGGCTTCAGTCGTGTCCGACTCTTTGTAACCCTGTAGACTGCAGCCCGCCAGGCTCCTCTGCCCATGGGATTTTCCAGGCAAGAACACTGGAGTGGGTTGCCGTTTCCTCCTTCAGGGGATCTTCCTGATCCAGGGATCGAACCTGCCTCTCTTAGTTCTCGTGCACTGGCAAGTGGGTTCTTTACCACTAGCCCCAGCTGGGAAGCCCCTGTAAGTTAGGTTTAGCCACATGTAAAGAAAAAGAACTATGGAATTCTGAACTATGGAACTGTGAACTCTGGAATCAATGACTGAAAAATAGACTTGGGATTTTTGGATTACTTCTCAACCCACAAACTCAGGGCATGAAAAAAATCTTTTCATTACACAAAGCTATCTGTTTTGGTGGGAATTTGTCCAAAAAGAATTTGTGCTATTGTAAGTTTAAACAAAAAGATATATAAGGAGCATTAATTGAATTGTCTATTTTAAGGGGGAAAAGTATCTTTTGAATGGTAAAAATATAGAGATTCTTCTTAGGAAACAATTTTTGTTCATTCAGACTATCAATAGCCAAAAATAACCTCTGAGACAAAGGGGAATCCCCAGAAGGCTGCTGAACAAAAATGCTTTGTGGATGGAAACGTAGGGCAGGTTAGTGTGTGGAAATGAAAATGGACTTTCCTCATTAATAGCGTTGGATTCATTCATTCAATAATGAGTGCTCTGCATGAGCCAATATCTTGCTAGGTAAATGAAATAAATAAAAATGCCACGTCCCTATTTTCACTGAATATCTGTTTCTAGTGGGAACACAGACAATAAACAAAATATAAACATAAAAACATAGCTAGAAATTGTGATAGGTGCTAAGAAGAGAAGTATAAGGAAGAGACTAAATTTAGATTACTGTCAGGAAAGAACTCTCCAGGGAAGCAACCTGTATGAATCCTCTAAGAAGAAGTTAGTCAGACAAAGAGTAGGAGAATGAGAGGTCTAGAAAGAACACTCATGTACTAATTTCACAAGGCAATAAAGAGCTCACTTGATTTATGGAAGTTTTTTTTTTTTTTAATTAATGAGTAGGAATGTAATAAGCAAGGCCAAGAGTGGCTCATGATGCAGCTTAAGAGGTAGGTAGAGACAGCTTTGTAGCTCCTTAAAGGCCATATCAAAATGCTTGGACTTCATACCAAATGCAGTGAGGATTGTAGAAACTATCCTGTCTAAATTTAAGCCAAAAAAAGCACGGGGTAGGGGATGAGAGGCTTCTTGGCAAAGAGCTAATCACATCATCTCTTCTTGACCATCAGGGAATTTACTGTTAAAACAGTCAGTTTTGATGCTGGATATCATAACTAACAGGAAACTCTGCCTATAGAGATTTAACTTTGTGTGATTTATCTCCATCTAACAGAATAGGGTTGTAAGATGGATCCAGTGCAAGTCAGTAGATCTGTATTGCAAGTGAGAATGAACGTGGTGAGATGTGTTAAGCTCCTGGGACTGAGATGGGGATCAATCAGGGTGCAGCAGTGAATAGCTGTCTTCTGTCGGGAAGACAATCAGAGCAAGGGCCATGCCCCAGGTCGGGAGTAAAGTCAGATGAGTAGAGAGGGAAGGATCTTAACAATTATTTAGTATCTACCAGATACTAGGTTCTATGCGAGTTATCGCAGGATTTCTTGTAATCTTCACACCCACCTTCTAACCTAAGCACGGCTCACCTCCATTTTAGAGATGAGGAAAAGGAAAGAGGGATGAAGTCATGGACTCTGTGAATACAGCTGAGAAGGAGCACTTCACCATCAGAAGTAAAGAGATTTAAAAAAAAAAAAACAAAAACCCATGCACCTAGATCTTTGTCTTATATTTCTAAACTCTTCAAAATGTCTGTCTAAAACAGACCGTCAGGATCTTTTCATTAGTTGGTGAATTGACCAGATTGCGGTCATCCTGTAGTCTTTAAAAAGAGGACATTGGTGGCAAATAAACAATGAGCTCATTAAAAACCACTTGTGAAACAATTAGGCAGGGGATTTTTGATCATTGTGAAAGCTGAGGGTGGGGATTTGGCTGCAGAAGGTGGCAAGGGCCAGCCTATCACCCAAGGGCCAGAGCAAGTTTGTCTTCCGTTTGAAGGTGTTAAGAAAAACAGGTTCCCTCCACACACACACAAAAAAAATAATAAAATTAAAAAAAAAAAAAAAAAACAGGCTCCCCTGTGGTTACTACATCCTGTAGCTTCTTTCAGTTCGCCTTTAAAGGACACAGGCAATGAACTGCCGCTAGGTGTCCTCAAAGTAAAAATAATCACGACTTCAAAAGTACTTTAGGACCTTTAAGAAGGAACGTGACTCAAGCCACCTGTTTTCCTTTGAATGACCCTTGCAATAAACCTTTCTCTGGGCTAAACTCAAAAAAAAAAAAAAAAAAAAAGAACATCATGCAGGTTCTTTGACTCCTCAGTGATAAGGGAGAGCAAGCATTTACTAGTTAACCAGGAACCTCTGACTGCTGCGAATGATATGGAGTCTGTAAAGAAAAGGACATTTCAGCTGCTGACTTTCATTTCCAATTAGATTTTGTATTACTCTGCTTCAGACAAGCAGACCACGGAGACTTTCAGTGAGAACACTGTTTTCGCCCAAACCTTACAGTCTTCTGGAGAGCTCTTCAGAATAGAAAACACCCAGGGGCCAGCTTATCCTTGGCTCTGAGCTCCTGAGCAATTTCAAGACTACAGAAACTGCTCTGGAAGATGTTTAAGGTCAAAACACCTTAAAACTTAAATTAGGTGAACTTCAACAATTGCCTTTGTTTTCTTTAGTTGTAGCATGGGCAAACAGAAGATTACTGTTTAGCAAAGTATGCCGTCATCAGTCCGTCCTTTAAAGGAACACAGACTTCGCTTCTCATCATTGGGCTCTGCAGGCTCCGAGTCCTCATCCTCCTCATTTTCCCTCCTCCCCTGCTCTTGCCCATCTCTACCTCTTGTCTCTCCTCTTTCATCTTCTCCCTCATTTAAGCATTTTTACATAAAAAATCAATTTCCTAATGATGGTCTGCTATACATGCAATATAAATAAGTGTCTGGTTTTAAAAGTCAGGAAAGGGGGAATAACAGAAGAGGAAAGGGGGAAAAGTAGAAAACAAACAGCATCTCAATCTGTACATGTCCAAAACTAAAGAAGGAAAATTAGGCTTCCAAGGGGTAGAGGTGGTGATAGAAGCCATAGAGAGCTCCCTCCTTCATCTTTCCCCTCAGATCTGGACTTCTATATCATGTTTTAGGAATTTCTAATCTGACCACAGCCAGGTGACTCATACACACTGACTGACTGTTTAGGCTTCTACAAAACACCTGGAGAGATAAAACTGACCAAGAAAACAATCTCTCATTCCACATTAGCCTTTCAAGGTGAGTAGGGGAATTTTCAGCATTTATTTGCATTTTGTTCACCAAAGACTCACAGGCTTTAATCTTGATTTCAGACATAGTTATGTCTGACAGTTGAAAACAATTTCCAAATTAAGTGATAAAGTGGCACAGACTAAAGCTTTCTTCTGCCTGGGGAGGGAAATTAAAATGAGTCAAAGATGACTTTATTTGGGGCCAGAAAGAACTGAGGTTTCTGTGGTGGGCATACCCTGTCTGCTGGCAGAAGTTTGCCCTTTGCCCCTCAGACCAACAATCCCCTCATACACCTCACTGGGCCCCGGTTGCATTTCAGGGACATGTCTTCTTCTCTGTCTCCCTCAAGGATAACTGAGATGATCTTTGTGATTAAAGTCTTTCTGAAAGCAAGCAATCAGGGAAAGAGAAAGTATGATCCACAGAGTCTAATCTCATAACCTAAGTGTTAACTAAACCCGTAGAAATGATCATATACCAGCACACCTCTTCTTTTTTTTTTTTATTTGCTTCAAATTTTTTTTCACTTATTTTTATTAGTTGGAGGCTAATTACTTTACAATATTGTAGCGGTTTTTGCCATACATTGACATGAATCAGCCATGGATTTACATGTGTTCCCCATCCTGATCCCCCCCTCCCACGTCCCTCCCCATCCCTTCCCTCTGGGTCTTCCCAGTGCACCAGCCCCGAGCACTTGTCTCATGCATCCAACCTGGACTGGTGATCTGTTTCACACTTAATAATATACATGTTTCAATGCTATTCTCTCAGATCATCCCACCCTCGCCTTTTCCCACAGAGTCCAAAAGTCTGTTCTATACATCTGTGTCTCTTTTTCTGTCTTGCATATAGGGTTATCATTACCATCTTTTTAAATTCCATATATATGCATTAGTATACTGTATTGGTGTTTATCTTTCTGGCTTACCTCACTCTGTATAATGGGCTCCAGTTTCATCCATCTCACTAGAACTGATTCAAATGTATTCTTTTTAATGGCTGAGTAATATTCCATTGTGTATATGTACCATAGCTTTCTTATCCATTCATCTGCTGATGGGCATCTAGGTTGCTTCCATGTCCTGGCTATTATAAACAGCAGCATGTCCCTTCTTTTTGTATGAGAATCAGAAGGGAAAAGGAACCAAGAAAATACTTTTCTGAAACTCAGGAGTCCTGAATTTAGAAACCCTAGAAGTAGAAGCAAACCATACACACAAAGAAATAACCACCTATTCAACTCTTGTGTCTAAGAGAACAGCTAACATTAATCAAGCACTTAAAATATCCCTGGCTTGGTGCTAGGACCTCTACAAACTTTAATTAATTTAATGATCTCAACAGACCTACAAGATATATATCAATTTTTAAATTGAGACATAGTTGACAACTTTGTGTAAATTTATGGTGTACAGTATATATAAATACACATTTATATATTGCAATGTGATTGCCATTGTGTATCATTATTATCTCCATTGACAAGAAAATTTTTGCTCAGAGAGATTTAAAAATTTTTTTTAAGTAGACAGCAATTTCTTCTGACAAAATTTGACTGAAGTCCTCACACTGTCTGAGAGCCTTGAAAACTTGGGAATTAGGAGACACTCAGTTAGCATTTAGATGGGAGATTAGACCATTCATTAATTTTTGAATCTTCAAAAATGGAAATGATATTTCTCAATATACGATAGAGGGAAACATACTCTCTCACCATCCCCTGTTTTTGTCTTTCTCTTTTTTAGAATTTTATCCTTATTTTTTCTCAGTAGACCCCACTTACCATTCAGTGGCACAGAGCTAGTGGATTTGAATCCAGGAAGATTCAGTTCAGCACCCGGACTCCTATTTCTTTTCTCAGCTGACTCAGCCTGTTGGCAGCTCACTGTGCCCCCCTCCATGCCACTACTACTGAGACCAAGTTGAAGGGTAGAGGACTGACACTTTTAGAAATGAGTCCTCTTGTGTGAATGAAGAGGAACAACTGTGAAATGACGAAAGAATGGAGTAAAATTACTCCCACAGACGACTTCCATTAGAAACTAACCTGTCTGTAGTACTATATCCCATTTGAAACACATTCCCTGAGTTTGGTATAACTCAGTGTGTGCCAAGGTTCTGAATGAGAAAAGAACAAAAATTTTATCATCCAACATCCACATCATCCACATCATCCAACCAAAAAATTCTATATTTTCAAAATTATCTGTCTGCCACTGATTGGAAATGGAAACAATTGGTCCTTCAAGACAAACAGTTTAAGAAACATTTATTTCATTAGGGTCTTTGTAGGTGTCTCCAGGTCTCCCTTATAAAGCCTATGAATCATTCAGCAAAACCTAAGTTTGTTGTCTGCCTCTCCACTAGAACCTAAGTTCCCCAAGGATGAGACTTTGTTTTATTCACTGCTCTACCCCTAATTCCTGATGTTCAATGAATCTTTGTTTAATGACTAAAATACACTCATTTCCCAGTAAGAAATGCCCAAAGTCTTGTTTAAGAGTTGCTCTGGATCACTTGGAGAATGGGTCACAGGACCCAAGTGATGGCAGTCTTCTGTCCCCAGCCTGCCTCCTCACCTTCCTGTCATCTATGTCTTGTCACTCAGCCCAGACCTTCACCTCCCCAGGAGGACAGGTAGGAGAAATTATTTCCATTTCTTTTCCCCAGATGAGCTTCAGAATCATTTGGGCATATTTTCCAAAGAGTTCCATTGAGATTTTGATTGACATTATGGCAACCCACTCCAGTGTTCTTGCCTGGAAAATCCCATGGACTGAGGAGCCTGGTAGGCTACAGTCCATGGGGTCGCAAAGAGTCGGACACGACCGAGCGACTTCACTCACTCACTCTTAATATACAGAGTAAAGATGAACATCTTTAGAACATTGAGTCTTCTCACTTGAGCATGATATGTCCCTTTTCTTGTCTTTTATAAATCACAGCAACATTTTATAGTTTTTGTATCATTTCTACATATTTATTGACAAGCTAATTTTAGGATGTTTTATTTTTATTGCTGCTATGGTATATGTGCATCTCCCCATAACCTTTTATTTCCTAATTATTGGTATAAAAGAAGAAATAAATCATTTTGTGAATATTTATTTTGTATTAATTCAGTTTAAACTTTTACTAATTCTAAGAACTTTTTATTTATTATCTTCAGCATAATATCAGTATCATGTTATCGGCAACTGATCATTTTATCTTCTTCAGCTTCTTTCCTCTAGTTGTATCTCTTTTTCAGCTCTTTTTTTTTTTTAATGCACTCAGCAGAGTGAATTCTTCTTAAATAAACCTTATAAAATAAAGGAAAAATAGAAAGCAACCTATTTTCACCTGGATAAAAATTCAGAAAGTGAGTCATATGTCACAGCAATTTTTTTGCCTTTGGTCATGCCGCACTGCATGACAGATCTTAGTTTCCTGAAAGTGAAAGTGAAAGTCACTCAGCTGAGTCCAACTCTTTGTGATCCCATGGACTATACAGCCCATGGAATTCTCCAGGCCAGAATACTGGAGTGGATAGCCTTTCCCTTCTCCAGGGGATCTTCGCAACCCAGGGATTGAGCCCAGGTCTCCCACATTGCAGGCAGATTCTTTGCCAGCTGAGCCACAAGGGAAGCCCAAGAATACTGGAGTGGGTGGCCTATCCCTTCTCCAGGGGTTCCAAATGGAACCAGGGTCTCCTGCATTGCAGGTGGCTTCTTTACTAACTGAGCTATCAGGGAAGCCCTGACCAGGGATCAAACCCATGCCCCCTGCAGTGGAAGCACAGAGTCCTAACCACTGGGCCACAGGGAATTTCCATGTCATAGCAGTTTAAATGGCATGGAAATGCTATATTAAGTCAAATCCCCCACTGTACACCTAAGGCAAATGAGGATCAGAGAGAGTAATTTTCCTTCCCAGGTTATTAAGTCTACTTAGGGGAAAGGACTCATTTCCTGTTTCCACTAATTTGTTGTTATACCATGTCTACATAGCATATCTTCCACATGATTCCTGCTTTTTCTCATCAAATCTCTCCCCCAAGTAGGCCCTGAAGAACCTGATCTGAGAGTGTAAATAACAATTATAGTAATTTACAGGAATTTCTTATTATGTACACCTCATTAAATTATGGCAAAATTGTGTATATCCCTAAACAATTCTCAGCCAAACACTGCTGTAAGTTGTATTTCATCACAAAATGATATTGCCCTTGTGTACTTATTCTTCATAATTTCTACCATTTTTATCTGCTTTCAAGGAAATATTGGTGCAAATATTTCTGAACTGCCTAACTAAATGGTGATTGTTGTCCATTCACTCAGTCATGTCTGACTGTTTGCAACCCCAAGAACTGCAGCACGTCAGGCTTCCCTGTCCTTCACCATCTCCCAAAGCTTGCTCAAACTCATGTCCACTGAGTCAGTGATGCCATCCAACCATCTCGTCTTCTGTTCCCCCCTTCTCCTCCTACCCTCAATCTTTCCCAGCATCAGGGTCTGTTCCAGTGAGTCACTCTTCACATCAGGTGGCCAGAGTATTGGAGTTTCAGCATCCGTCCTTCCAGTGAATATTTAGGCTTGATTTCCTTTAGGATTGACTGGTTTGATCTCCTTGCTTCTCCAGCACTCCAATTTGAAAGTATCAGTTCTTTGGCACTCAGCCTTCTTTGTGGTCCAGCTCTCACATTCATACATGAATACTGAAAAAACCACAGCTTTGACTATACGAACGTCTGTCGGCAAAGTGATGTCTTTATTTTAATACAGTATGTTTGTCATACTTTCCCTTCCAAGGAGCAGGTGTCTTTTAATTTCATGGCTGCAGTCACCATGTGCAGTGATTTTGGAGCCCAAGAAAATAAAATCTGCCACTGTTTCCACTTTCCCCCTTCTATTTGCCATTAAGTGATGGGACCAGATGCCATCAGCTTAGTCTTTTGAATGTTGAGCTTTAAGCCAACTTTCCCCCTCTCCTCTTTCACCCTCATCAAGAGGCTCTTTAGTTTCTCTTTGCTTTCTGCCATTAGAGTGGTATCATCTGCATATGTGAGGTTGTTGCTATTTCTCCTGGCAATCCCAGTTCCAGCTTGTGATTCATCAGCTCAGCATTTCACATGTTGTACCTATATGGTCAGAGGAGGAAATTGGATACCAGAACTAGGTAATGAGCATTTATCCTAACTGAGTGTGTCTAAAGTCCAAGGCATTGCATTGAATAATGTTTTTCCAAATTTTTTTCCAAAGGTTTGTAGTTACACTGTGAGATATGACATGCAACATACATTCAGCACTTCTCCAAAGCTCATATTCGAAGCCATCTGTCCTGTTCTCCTGCCCAGTTTAGAAGTGCCTCTGTGAACTTGCAGTTGGAATTCAGAAAGACTCTTTAGGAGTCCATTTGTTTATAGAAAAGAAACTTTCTAAGGAAGAGGAGAGGTACTGCCTTTCAAGAATCTGAGCCTTCATCATGTCAGAAAAATTCTTTTTGGACTGGGACAGTGATTTCATTGTCAAATTTTTTCACATTATTTTTTAAATATATCTTTTTCATAAGTTTTTAAAATCGATTTACATTCAAAAAAATCTAAATTTTAGAACTTTACTCTGAGAACTTTTAGCTGTCGCCAACTACCTATAGCTACCTGGGTAACTCAGTCGGTAAAGAATCTGCCTGCAATGCAGGAAACCCTGGTTTGATTCCTGGGTTGGGAAGTTCCCTTGGAGAAGGGATAGGCTACCTACTCCAGTGTTCTTGGGTTTCCCTGGTAGCTCAGATGGTAAAGAATCTGCCTGCAGTATGGGAGACCTGGGTTTGATCCCTGGGATGGGAAGATCCCCTGCAGGAGTGAGTGGCAACACACTCTTGCCTGGAGAATCTCCAAGGACAGAGGAGTCAGGAGGGCTTCGGTCCGTGGGGTCACACAGAGTCGGACACAACTGAGCAATTACACACAATTACCTATGACTAAAAGTCCCCATCTTTATTCTTTAAGAAATTAACATTTTCTGTCTGGGGACATTTTAGTATTTGCAGCCTGTAGCACAATAAAATACAAACTAAATCCATCACAGTGATGCATTTGAAATTATTTTACTGTATCTAACTAAACTCTGAAAAAGTTATGTCTGTATACTTTACTAATATCCACATTGATCATGAGTCAGCCTTAGTTGTTTTATGTTTAGTTAGAACTGTATGCTTTGAAAAATTTGTTTGAGATTTTTATTTCACCTATCAACAGCATTTAGTTGATTGTTTTAAATGTGTCTCTTTAATTCAAAATGAGTATTTAAAATAAAGTTGGCTCAATTTTCTAATGATAGACCTTATAGATAAAATGTGACTTGATTTTAAAATAATGAATTGATGTAGACTGCAAATTTAAAAAAAAAATAAATTAGCATTTCCCAACTACAGACTGACAGGAAGTAGCATTTGGTACCTGAATTTACTTCATTATTATAAGATCCTTATGCTCCCCAAATCAAATTATTTTTAATACATTTTAGTACATATATGATTACAACATAGTGAGAAGAAAAGAACTTTTAAATAGTTGTCTTCATAAGAGTAGAGGACTACATGATATGACTATGATAGCAATGTGGATTATAAGAATTTATTTCAACCTCTGATTTTAGTACAATCAACTAACTCTGGGGCTTCCCAGTGGCTCAGTGGTAAAGAATCTGCCTGCAAGGCAGGAGCCACAGGAGATGTGGGTTTGATCTCTGGGTTGGAAAGATTCCCCGGAGGAGGGCATGGCAACCCACTCCAGTTATCTTGCCTGGAGAATCCCATGGACAGAGGAGTCTGGTGGGCTACAGTCCATGGGGTTGCAAAGAGTCAGACCTGACTGAAGTGACTGACCATGCATGCACGCAACTAACTTTAGAGAAAAAAATCCTGCTCCTGCGAGTCACAGTCATTTTCCAGTTTTATGAATTGATTGACTCATCTTTCATTTACCCATTTCTTCATTTTCAAGCATATGTATTAAGCACTCATTGGGTAGGATGTAGGCCCACAACTAGGTACTAGAGAAAGACAGAAGTAAACAACATGAAGTCCTTCTCACACTACCCGTCCCCCACCATCCCATGGGGTTCACATTCTAACAGCAAAGAAAAACCGTAAATAGAAATGTGTAAGGTAGTTTCCAGTTTTATGAAGAAAATAACAGAGCTACAGTGGGGAGAGTGATACCTGTGTATAAGATGGCAGGGTAAGGTATCTTTAAGGTAGTGACTTTTGAAAGGAAGCCTGAAAGAACTGACCACACAAGCCAAAGCAATATCTGAGAGAAAGGCTTCAGACAGAAGGAATCAGTGCAAAGACCCTGAAACAGGAGTAATGAAGGATGAGTCCCACTTTTTTTTTAGGGGACTTAATCCTTTCTCTTTTTCGCAATATTTTTGTCATATAATCGTACATTTTTAACTCAGGATTGGTGCACACAGTCAAAAGATTGTCACCAAGCACCTACTATGCCAAAACCAGGCTGATTACTCTAAAGATGCAGACCCTGTTTGAAAGAACTTAAGAGCAGCCTCTGTAAATAGGACGACATAGAACTTGAGCTTCACCAGTCAGCCAGAACCTCTGAAACTGGAGGAAAATGTGCTCTTTTTTGCTTTGTGTTGTCTATGTTTAATTTTTTTTTTTTTTTTTTAAGGAACAGGGGGATATCACTTGCAAAATAGAAATTGAGGTTTATCTTTCACAGTCTAAAGTAGTCCAGTAGGCCATAAATCAACTGGTCATTTCTCCATTTAATGATTTACCACCTTACCAAAGGAATCTCCTTGTTAGCTTTTTATGAGGCTTATCATCTAGAGCCAGCCTCCAAAATTAGAGGCTAATAAATGATTAGTTACATGTCTAGATGTGCAACAGCTGATTGAGGAGTAATAAAAGATCCCTCCCCCATTACCTTTCAGCTGGGTGATTTATCTGTGTCCACTGGCACAATCCTGTAAAAATCTGAAAATTACTCTGCTACTGTGTTCAACATAGGCAACTACCGGCATAGGCCTCTTCAAAGTGGCTTTGGGGGAATCTCAGTAATCTCATTTGGCTGCTTATGCTAATCACATTTTGCAGTCTCAAATTTCTACCTCCCTCTGTTGTCATGTTGGTATTTTTATTTCTACTTATAATTTCCAAAGTCATGGGTTTTTCAAATGTGCTGTCAAATTTCACCCATCTTGATTAAGATTCCACTAATTTTGGAAGTCCAAGTAATGCTAACAATAGCTGCAAAAAGATCATCTTTTTAAATCCAATCTTTTCTTTCCTGGTAAATTCACAAGCAGATTATATAAAAATATTTGTAAGGGGCAAAAATGTTTTATATTCCATTAGAAAGTAAAAGTTTTCATATACTTCAGAAGTATCTTTTCTAGCCCAATCTAGATATGTAGATATGTCCTGCCTTGGAGGATGATGGATGGATGGATGGATGGATAGATAGATAGATAGATAGGTAACAGATGGAAGGAAAGGAGGGAAGGAGGGAGGGAGAGAAGGGAGGAAAGAAAAGGAATCTACACATCACTAGGCCCAGGGACCTACTGCTCTGGTTTGCAAATCTGGAAACTTGATATGCTTGATTTTCTTAGGATTGATGAGCCTTTTGGAAGCTGCTTCAGTCTAACAATTTCATACAAAAATTCTTATTTAAAAAATTTTATTGAAAATCATTTAAAAAAATTCCCTAGAAGAAATCTCCCTGACCAAGATCTAAGGCCAACTACCTGCCTTCTTATGGAAAGATGCAAAGGATGTATTCAACAGTAAAGTTTGGTTGGTAGAGAGAGAATCTGAACCTGAGTTGGTATTCTCTCGCAGAGGTCACTATTGTTATTATAGAAAGAACAGAAAATGGAACTGCCAGAGTAAGTGAGCTGATGGCTGAGGCAGAGGATGCAAATGACCCCTCCCTTTATAGGGTCATCACATGCAAGATTTGGTCCTCAGATCTCAGAAAGTGCCACACCTCAATGCAGATGACACAATCACAGAAGATCAAAGAAAGGATGACTCTTGTTAATGTAATTCACAATAGGTGGGTGTATATGCTGGTAATCAGCACTCCTCACAAAATACAGCACTCCTCACAAAATATTCCTGGCTCTCCACTTTTCTGATATGTGGTAGGACTGTTTCCCCACCCTACTGATGTTAGCCATGCTCAGTATTTTAGCTAAAAAAAAAAAAAATGAAGTGAAATGTGTCACTTTCAGGCTGAAGCTCTAAGAAACAGAGTGTGATTTGCCACTTCCTCAGCTTGGTTATTGTGGATGTACAGGTTTTGGTGACTTGCAATGACCATGCCCTAAAACAACCTTTGTTGAGTGCATATGTGTGAAAGAAAGAAAAAACGTAATTGCTGGATCAAGCCACTGAGATAGTAAGGTTGTTTATTACAGAAACATAACCCAACCTATCCTATCTGTTGTGGTACATAGCCCAGAATTTAAAATTATTTTAAATTAACCCTACTTGGATTCAGTGTATATTGACAACCCAACTAATATGCAGAAGTTGTCTTGGTGTTTCTATAATCAGAACAAAAGGAACTAGAGGGTGTTGTACGATGCCTGAAAAAGCACAATGAACTAGGACTGCATTGTAATAGAGCATACTCTTTGGTGATTGCATTAGACCTACCTGCAAAACACCACAGCTCATTCACTCATTCATTCATTCACCAAATATACAGTGCTTACTATTAATATATACCAGAACCTGTTCTGGACCTTGGGGATACAACCATGAAAAGATCGAGATAGTCCTATACCTTTCAGATGTACTTATTATCTTAGCCTTACTCTGATTCCAGATTCCATGAAGATCATGTACATTTCACCAACACATAGTCCTTTATCGTAATTGCCTAGGCTGCCACTTACTTGTTCTAAACATACCCTCTCATCAGTGCTTCTCAAACTATTGGGTTTCTTTTCTAATCCATTCCAGACTAATACTTTTGCAAAATACAGGGAAAATATAATTAAATGCAATAAAAATAAGTTACTAGAAAAATAGCTCATGAGGCTGGATGTCAATGTAATGTCAATAAGCTATAAAAGTTTCTAAATGATCACTTGCAATTTCTGTACTTATCTCCTCCAGGAGGACAAAAGGTTCTCAATCACTGATCTATGGACCACACTTTGAGGAGGACTACTCTGGACCAGCAGGGAGGACTTAAGCAAGCTATGTTTTCTGTGTTCATTTGTGAAACCATCTACCTCTTACCAAAGTTATAAAGTTTTGTATGTCGTGTAACCTCTTCAGGTCAATTACCCATTGCCCATTTAGCTCACCAATATGTATTATTACTTAGTTAATATTTTTAAAATCAACTCACTCTTTCATATGGATAAATTTTAAACTTCTCCATGTAGATGACAAAAACAATTTCACTTGCCATAATAAAATGTAACTGTATAAAGTGCTTGGAGTAAGTAGTTATTCAAGTCTAGGGAGATGCGGTTGCCTGCTCTGAGATTTCAAATCTCACCAATGTCAAAATGAAATCTCCTATTTGACATAATCAGAAAAGTAAGAGGAAATTAAAAAGAAGGCCTTACTCATTATGTGTTTCAGTGCTGCGTAATACACTACTTGTGTGCCATCTAAACCATTTTAAGGATCAAATGGTGGTCTCATAATCAAATGGGTAACTGTGATTGAGCATCGGTGTCAAATATCACCACTTCCTTTCCTGGTACCTGTCTTACAGACAACTAATGCTATGGACCATAGGCTCACTTCAACTTCTGAAAATAATATTTTCCCCAAATGTAAACAGTATCTCTGAGACTGGGGAGTTCTATTGCAGCATCTGGCATACCATAAGTATCAAACAAATTTGTATTTCCTTCCTTCTTCCATTAATAACCAGTTTCTTTTCCTGATTAAAAAAAAAATGTGTTTCTGCTATATTTAAAATGGATAACCAACAAGGATCTACAGCACATGGAACTCTGCTCAGTATTATGTGGCAGCCTGAACGGGAAGGCAGTTTGGGGGAGAATAGGTATATGTATAACTGAGTCCCTTTGCTCTTCACCTGAAACTATTGCAACATTGTTAGTTGGCTATACTCCAATACCCAACAAAAAAGTTTTTAAAAATAAAACAAATTTATCAAATTTTTAAAAAAAGAAAAAAAAAATATGGTTAATGATGGAAATTCCCCCTTGGGCTCCCTTGTAGCTACAAGGGAGAAAAACTAATTCTTTCCCACTTGTATTTTTTTTTTTTACTGTTGTAATTATTTAATCATAATCCACAACTATAACATTGGTGATATCAGCCAACAGACCAGAGATTTAGTTTGCTATCTGTTTTCACATGGCTACAATTCTCACCAACTCAGAGCGTTACTTTAGCACTAGGGAGCAGAGACTCCCCAGGACAGAAGAAGAGTCATTTAACCAGTTGTATGTCTCTATGTATTACTCCCAACTAAATGTGAGATCAGGGCTTCTGCATGCTCTAGGTTAAGCTGTGAATATGCACAGGCTAGAAAATATGATTTATGTTATATTCTCAGAGACATGGCTATAAGCTGAATCTTCATAACAAAACAGTCCTTCCACAAGCATTTCTTACCTAACACTGAACTTTTATCAAAGAATTTTTTTTCCAACTAGCTGTTTCGAATAAATGCTAACCATACAGTGTCTCTTCTCTCCCTTCAGGATATACAAACCACAGAATTCCGATGACTCACCCCAAAATAGCTTATGAATATGCCAAGGGCGGAAGGGCATGCTGTTTGGTTCTTTAAAACTTCCTGCCAAACTGAAGAAACTGAACATACACAGATATTTGGGGACTAACTATGAGTAATAATGAGAATTTAATCCCTTTCAGTCTTCTGGGTTAGCAACAGCTTGCCTAACATGTGCGGCAACATCCTGTTTGCTACATGTGACTTCTCAAAAAAATAATAATATAATATTAATAGCACAGTGTTTCATTGTTAAGACTGCTGTTATCTATGTCAGTGGTTCCCAAACATTTGCAACCATTTGTAGATTAAGGTCATATATTGGAAGAAATGTCACTAACGGCTTAATAGAACAAGCATGTTATCAGTTTAACTTTGAAATTTAAAACAAATAAAGGATTCAATGTATAGAATTTTAAGTCTGCATAAGCCCTTAAAACGGGTTTGAATCTCAGATATGCCACCTGTAGCAGTTACTTGAACCCTCCAAGTTCTAATTTCCCTATATGTAAAGTGAGGATGATAATGATGCTATTGTTAGACATGTATGTAAACAAAGAGTACTGCTAAGTGAATAAGTTATCTAGTACTAACAAGGAATCTGAAGACCACAACCATTAACTGACCTAAGAAGGGTCACACTCATCAGTCAAGTGCCAGGACAGAGCATTTTATAAAGCTGTGGTTAAATACAGTCTCCGGAGCCAGTCAGCCCAAGTTCAAGCCCCAGTTTTCCCATCTGCTAGCTGCATCACCTTCAGCAGGTCACTTTTCTGTGCTTCAATGTTCTTATCTATAATATTAAGATAATAATAGTTCTTTTATCACAGGGTTGTAACAGCTTAAAAAGAATACAGGTAGCAGTGCCTGGCACATAATAATTAATCAACAAATACTACCACCCCCAAATTGGAAAGCTCTGGTTCTTCAAAAAAAAAAATTATTTTTAACTAAAATAAATGTCAACAATGACAGACTTTTTTTTAACAGTGACAGTTTTTAAAAACTTGATCCAGAAAAGCAACCCAAACTTTAAACACACATACACACACACACACACACACACACCACTTAAGATAGTTTACAAAGTAATTAGAATATTTGCAGATGTCTTTACAGGTCAAGGTACTTGTGCTCTGCAGCCATGTTGATGTGTCATCCTTCCCTTTTCCTGTAGAGGAAGGATACAAAACAAAAATATTATACACAACAACCCCAATTACTAAAGAGTTACCTTGATTAGAGTTTGAGAAGAATGCCATCATCCAGCTGCACTTGACATTCGTGGAAGAAGCTTGGTGCAATGGGAGGAGCATCAGACTCCCCTTTTCAGTCCAGGCTCTGCCGCTTGACCAGCTATAGTAAGTTGCTCAGACTCTGAGTTGCCATCTGTAAAATGGGAACAGTAGACAGAGACCACCTTATTATAAATACTATAAATTCTTTTGATGCAAATTAGCACTAACTCCCCCGCCACAGTTCAGTTCAGTTCAGTCTCTCAGTCCTGTCCGACTCTTTGTGACCCCATGAACCGCAGCATGCCAGAAACTGCTTACCACATATTTGTTTAAATAATAAATAAGATACAAATTAAAGATTTTAGGATTTATTGTGTCCAGTCCCTAACTGACACCACTATATCCCTACTCCCACCCAAATAGTACCTAATTTGAAAATCACAGATGTAGGCCCCTCCATTGATGGCCTCCAAGTGTTAAATGACTATAGTCGCTAGCTCCTTAATAAAAAGCTTAAAATGATGACAGTGGTATAGATAAAGAACTTCTTCCCAACTCATCATTTGTTTTTCAAATAATAGACATTTGTACTGTCTTAAAAGTTTTGTGAGTGATTTTAACCCCAATTTGAAACCAAGTGGTCAAAGGACCTTGGAAACCATACTCCCTACCCTCAATAGACGTCATTTCCAAAAACAAGAGAAAAGAGGGAGGTGGGAGGGGGGATTGGGATGGGGAATACATGTAACTCCATGGCTGATTCATGTCAATGTATGATAAAACCCACTGAAATGTTGTGAAGTAATTAGCCTCCAACTAATTAAAAAAAAAAAAAAAGAAAGAAAAATATCCACATGGCCTTTGTACTCCATTTGTCTCTTGAAGCACTATAAGAAATAAATGGGAATGTTTTGTGATTTGGGAATAGGTTGTGGGTTTGGACAGGTATGGGCTCTTACAGCTCCTCACACCTTCAAGGAAAAAACTTGCTGAACAGAACTCTGCTTAAAAACTTTAGGGATCCCCACTGTGCAGACTACTTACTCTGATCATGTCACAAATGAAGATCAGATGGAGACCGCCCTTCAGGGTTGCACATGTTTGCTGGCACAGCATTCTCACTGCGTCAGAGCCTCACCTGACACTTACTCATTACTGGATGAAAAGCCAAGGCCTAGTAGTGTTGGTCATGTGTAACTTGCCAGGTCCAGCCAAGTATCCCAGGCCCTTTCAGAAATAGTCCACCAATTTGCTTCCCCACTATACCCTGAAATATTTCTATGCCTGTAGCCATCACAGACTCCTAAAATCTCTTGTCACTATGAGCTTACTCCTATCTCTTCTGACGGTTCTCTTCCTCCATTACAGCCAGCTTCTGTATCAGACCTAATGCAGACACTGGGAGACTCTTCTCTGTGGGCTTTCAATAAATATTTATTCAACTCTATTTTGTCATACTCAGAGATAATAGGAAGCAAGGATTACTGTATTTCCTAAATGCATCTTAAAACTCTTTGCCTAGGGTCAGGATGAAAGTGGGTTGTTTCCTTACAGAAAAACCAATTTTCTCAAATGCACTGCCTTCATCAGACTCAATGCAGATACTGTATATTATTCAAGGTTTATAAAAAAAAATTCAACATCTGCCATAACAGCTTAAGGTTCCAAGGCAGAAAATCTGAATCAGTAACAAAATTCTCCCCAAGTAAGACATGGTTCTTAAATATCAAATAAAGAGTCAAACCTGTCATGAAATATGTATTGGACAAAAACAGCATAGAACCAGCTCTTGTTTCTGGATATTTCAAACAGTATGTCCTCCCATTTTCCATCGTGGATTCCCTGTCATTACTTTGTACACACTCTGTGCTTGCAAAGTGCTGGGAGCATAGATACATATCTGGGGGCTTTTGTTACAGAAATAAAAAAGAATTAATATGGGCTTGCAAGAGAAGCAAGAAAGGAAGTGAAAACGGAAGCAAAAAAAAAAAAAAAAAACCCCAAACCTGTGACTAATCAGCAATCTGTTCCATGAATATAAACACTTCGGTATCGTTTTTTTGTGTATTAACATCTTAAATCTAAAACAAGCCTATGAAGCTCAATTCTGTGTCCAGCCTGGACAAAGATAAACTCTTATCTGTCCTCTGCACCTGTAACCGTTTTGACTTATACATAGTTTGCCCTTTTACTTTGCTTCAGGGTCAGCTAAGCAGCAGAAGGAATGCCTGGGATCACGTTGCTGTTGTGACTAATCTCTACAAAGAATAGTGCAGGAGACGAAAGGGAAACCACCTCCAGAGCCCTCAAAACCAGGAGCAGAGAGCCCAACAGCCTATCCGAAGACAGATAGTACAATATCTTAGTATAAGGTTTAAAACGCACTGTCCCAAATCAATCCCCTCATTAGAAAGTTACATAGCCTCAAAAATCATCATTATGAATTTTATATACTTAGTCACTCAATTACGTCCGATTCTTTGAGACCCTTTGGACTTTAGCCCTTCTCCAGGGGATCTTCCTGACCCAGGGATTGAACCTATAGCTCCTTCCATAATGGATCTAACATTCTAATATAATGCTATGTCAAGGCACAGGATAAAATCCAGGGCAGCAAAAAGGAAAGAACATGAATTTTGGTAGCCTGGCAGATACAGTTTTTAATCTCAGTTCTGCCACTGACTTGCTGAATTAATGTAGAAAGTTAGCCTGCTCATGCTGCTTCTCTTTTCTACATTTATAACAAAGGAGGACATAAGAGTTATCTCATTGTATTATCGTGAAGATTAAAGCCTGGATTTTTGGCAGTACTAGACCTGACGATACAGTGTTCTAGGTGTCAGTGTCCAAAGAAATCCTCTCTGTGTATGAATATGTCACAGACACAGACACAGTCACACATGTGCACCTGCACATAGGCTTATAATTTTTTTTTAACTAATGCATTTCTGCATTAGGTGGTGCTAGTGGTAAAGAACCTGACTGCCAATGCAGCAGGCTCAAGAGACGTCGGTTCAATCCCTGGGTCAGGAAGATCCCCTGGAGAAGGAAATGGCAACCCACTCCAGTATTCTTGCCTGGGAAATCCCACAAACAGAGGAGCCTGGCAGCTACAGTCCTTGGGGTTGCAAAGAGTGGTACACGACTGAGCTCACACACACAATGCATCTCTGAGTATGCAAAAAAGCCAGGGAAATCCTCAGAGGCCAGAAAAAATGAGAAAACACATATGCAAAGAGGGATGCAGGTGCTTGAGACAGCATTTGTTTGTGGGCATCTTCTTCTCTGATCCACGATCAGAGAACCAGCAAGGTGGGGGCAAAAACCTAAATCCAGGATTCTCAAAATCACCTTCAGAGGGGTATTAAGATAGTTCTTATCACCTTTAAATCTGAGTGATAAAATATGTATCTACCCAGAAGGTTACTAGCCATAATCCTGCACTCACAAAGGTTCACATTTGTTTGAAGCTTAAAAATAAAAATAAAACTGAATATTTAATTTATGAGATTTCTGGATTGGTGATACCTCTCCTTGATCCTCCCCATCCACTCACACCTGACAGAAGTAAAGATAAATTCTTTCTAGAGGAAAGTACTTTAAAGTCAGGCCTCAAAACATTCCCACAAATAAGATAGCAAGGCATATGGTGTTTGCACACAGTAAAATCAGGCATTACAAATAAAAGTCAGTAGAAACATTAAATTTTAATTTAACAAGTAGTCAAAATATGAATGTGTGATAAACACTTTAAAGAAATAAATAAGTACAAAAATACTCAAAAGGAAATGAGACTGTAATTACCAGGCAGATTTTTGAAAAATAAAATTCCTAGAAATGAAAAATACAATCATTTAAAAATTAGAAATGCACTGGGGGACATGAACAGGCAATACATGGCGACATGTTTAGCTTTAAGCTTGTATCATTGATCCATATTTTTTTAGAATTATTCTTTTCAACAGCTTTATTAAGATATAAACAATATACAAAAAACTGCACATGTTTAATGTTGTACAGTTTGAGGAGTTTGGAGATGGGCAACACCCATGACATCATCACCACAATCAAGGGACTAGATACATCCAACATCTCCTAAAATTTTCTTGTGTGCTTTTTTACTCTTCTTTTTCCTTTTTTTGTGGTAGGAACTCTTAACATGAGCTCTACCCTCTTAACTAGTTTTGAAGGGCATGATACTGTATTGTTAACTACAGTGACTATGTTATGGGGCTTCCCAGGTAGGGCTGTGGTAAAGAATCCAGCTACCATTGCAGGAGACACAAGAGAAAACTGGTTCCATCCCTGGGTCAGGAAGATCCCCTGGAGAAGGGAGTGGAAACCCATTCCCATATTCTTGCCTGGAAAACCCCATGGACAGAGGAACCTGATGGGCTGCAGTCCAAGGAGTTGTAAAGAGTCGGACATGACTGAGCACACACACTCTATGTTGTGCAGACGAGTTTTAGAACTTACATATCTTTCTTAACTGAAACTTGCTGCACATTGAACAGTAACTGCCCGTTTTCCCCATCCCAGCCCCTGCCCCTGGAAACTACTATTGTATTTTCTGTTTCTATGCATTTGACTTTTAGATTCCTCATGTAAGTGGAATCCTATAGTATTTGTCTTTCTGTGACTAGCTAATTTCAGTCAGCATAATTCCTCCAGATTTATCCATGTTATCATAGATGGCAGGATTTCTCCCTCTTTTTTATGACTAATATTTTAAGTATATAAAATATGTATATTTTTGTATATAAAATATATATTTATGTATGTATATCCATTCATCTGTTGATAGACATATTGTTTATTTCTATATATTGACTATTTTAAATAATACTGCAGTGAATGTGGAAGTGTGATCCATACTTTTTTCATTGAGAAATGAAATATAATGATTTTTTTAGAGCAAGGGTTCTTTTTCAACTTATTTATTTTTAATTGGAGGATAACTGCTTTATAATATTGTGTTGGTTTCTGCCATACATCAACATTAATCAGCCATAGGTATTTTAATACATGTGTTCCCTCCATCTTGAGCCTCTCTCTCACCTCCCACCCAACACCACCCCTCTAGGTTGGCTGGATGGCATCACCGACTCGATGGGCATAAGTTTGAGTAAACTCCAGGAGCTGGTGATGGACAGGGAGGCTTGGTGTGCTGCGATTCATGGGGTCTCAAAGAGTTGGACACAACTGAGCGACTGAACTGAACTGAACTGAACTGAGGTTGTCACAGAGCACCAAGTTTGAGCTCCCCGTGTCATACGGCAGATTCCCACTGGCTACCTGTTTTACATATGGTAACATATATGTTTCAGTGCTCTCAATTCATCCCACCCTCTCCTTCCCCTATTGTGTCCACAAGTCTGTTCTCTATGTCTGCGTCTCCATTGCTGCCCTGCAAAATGCTCTTTCTAGATTCCATTATATGTATTAATATACAATATTTGTTTTTCTCTTTCTGACTTGCTTCACTCTGTATAATGGACTTGGAGCAAGGGTTCTTAACGGGGGTCATAACTCAAAGAATTCAGGGAGGCTGCAAACTTGAATTAGAAAGAATTTACATATTTATTTTCATTAACTATGATTTAGCATGGCTTTCAGAGTGTAAACAACAAACCATAGTATCGAAAGTAATAACTTTGACTTTTTATCAATATAAATCTCAGATACTTTTATATCACACAATCACTATTTCATATATCACAAAATATTGTCTATTTTCATCTCATAGAATCACATTACTCATTGTGATAGTCCTATATATTTCCCTGTTTCTTAATGTATTAATTTTAAAATATGTATATTCAGTTCAGTTCAGCTCAGTCGCTCAGTCGTGTCCGACTCTTTGCAACCCCATGAATCGCAGCACGCCAGGCCTCCCTGTCCATCACCAACTCCCGGAGTTTACTCAAACTCATGTCCATCAAGTCGGTGATGCCATCCAGCCATCTCATCCTCTGTTGTCCCTTTCTCCTCCTGCCCCCAATCCCTCCCAGCATCAGGGTCTTTTCAAATGAGTCAGTTCTTTGCATCAGGTGGCCAAAGTATTGGAGTTTCAGCTTCAGCATCAGTCCTTCCAATGAACTCCCAGGACTGATCTCCTTTAGGATGGACTGGTTGGATCTCCTTGCAGTCCAAGGGACTCTCAAGAGTCTTCTCCAACACCACAGTTCAAAAGCATCAATTCTTTGGCGCTCAGCTTTCTTCACAGTCCAACTCTCATATCCGTACATGACCACTGGAAAAACCATAGCCTTGACTAGACGGACCTTTGTTGGTGAAGTAATGTCACTGCTTTTTAATATGCTATCTAGGTTGATCATAACTTTCCTTCCAAGGAGTATATTACTATGTCATAATTTTTATATTTTTGATAATTATATTTTAATATAATTGGATTCTTTTATAGTCTATTGTATATTATCCTACCTGTTTTTAAAAATCACTATTTAGAGAAGTCCTTAGGCTGCATGGGACAGACAAAGGTGTCAGTGGCATAAGCAAGGTTAGAATAATACCACATAAACAAACTCAGGAAAAAAAAAATTTATGACCATCTGCAAATTTAAATTAAAGTGAATTCCCTTTGTATTTTTTAACTCTAAAATTACCCCTTAAATATAGTCCTTGGACAAATTTTACTAAGTATATTTTTTGGGGGGCTTTCAAGTTTTAATATAAATGTTTGTCACAGTTTTAATAGTGAAAGAGGAAAGGAGTGAAGAAAGAAGAAGTGAAAGATTTGTTTTGCAATTTATCAAGCTATTTGCACTTACCTCCTATCTTACTAAAAAAGAAAAAAGAATATTTGAATATCTCTACGTTCTTTTAGTTGTTTTCAAGTCACTCATCTAAGAATTTATACCAGAAATAAAGCAAATTTTCAACCTCTTGAGGAAGTAAATCATTAGCATATACTATCTGACATTTAAACTATTAGTTTTCAGAGGTTTAAACATAAGAGTCTGAGTTTGGGTATCTTATAATTTGACAAGGTTGCTTTATCTCATTCCATCTTAGGTTCTTCATAAAATATAAAGTTCAAATATTTTCTCTTCACTCTGATATTTTACCCACCTCAGCTCACTCTCTGGACCTTTTCTATGGCATTCTATCATAGTCATTGGAGTTCTTCATATTTGTGTCTCAGGTTCATTAAACACCCCAACCAGAACTTCAAAAGAAGCTATGAACAGCAGCACTTGTTCTAACTGGAAGATCATCCTGAGTTGTCCCCTCACCCCCACTGTTTACTCTTGAAAGGTTTGGGCCTCCTTTCATCTCCAGTTCTCAGGTTCTGGCATAATAACCCAGCCCTGACGTCAGCATCTAACCCTCTGGATCCCAGGCCATTACCAAAATACTTATGCTTTGCCGTTCTGACTCTGCAGCTCTGCTCACTTAGCTAATCCTGTCTGGGATGAGCCTTCAAATTCCCAGAGCACAGGGCTTTGGGCTTCTCTGCCTCTTTTCCTATAATCCAACCAGATCTTGAAGGATCTATGCCATTAGCCACAGTTGAAACAGGGCTGTTAAATGACCCCCTGTATAATATCATTGATCCTCTCCTGAAACTCAAATAAAATTAACCTCTTGTTACACTTTCAAAGGTATTTTAGCAAAATGACATATCCAGTAAAACAGGAAAGTGACCTTTTCTGAAAATTTTCTTGGAGGATAGAGAAATAAAGTGAATTACACCTCACAGCTCCAGCTTCCTCATAGCTCAGTTGGCAAAGAATCCTCCTGCAATGCAGGAGACCCAGGTTCGATTCCTGGGTTGGGCAGATCACCTGGAGAAGGAACCCACTCGAGTATTCTTACCTGGAGAATCCCATGAACAGAGGAGCCTGGCGGGCTATAGTCCATGGGGTCGCAAAGAGTCAGGCATGACCTAGTGACTAAACCCCCACCACCACCACCACACCTCACAACCCAGAGAAAAACTTCCAAAAAATGTTTTCAATACATCTCTGTCTCCCATGTCTGTACACCATACAGCAGTAGCCCTGTCTCTCTCCTTTTCTCTCTCTCTCCCTCTCTATTTCTCTCTAAATCTCTGGCTCATTGCTACTCTCTAAAGTCCATGAAGCCATAAGAAAGATATCTGTGAACTCAAGTGAAGTAATATCCCAAAGATATTGTAAAGTGACTGACGATATAAAGCATAAAAGAATATATAGTATGCTACTTTTGCGTAACAAAAGACAAGGATGTAAGAAATGGTACATATGCCTGCATACTTCACAAAAAGAAATAGAAAGGAGAAACCTAAAAATAATGAAGTTGGTTACCTACAAGGGGTGAGGGAAACAGAGTAGAAGGGATATGCAAAGCAGTGACATTTCCCAATGAATTTCTGTTTTTCTTAGTTTTGACTTGAAATTACATTAATATTCTACATACTCAAAGAATGAACATATATATTTTTAAAAGGATAAGGAGAAAAAAACCAAAACAAGTGAACTCAATATTATTTCAAAAGAAAAACATAACATTGTAAGGATGAGATGGCAAGGAAAGAACTTTTAGTTATGATCACAGTATTTGGCATATTAGTATTTGACACTTGACATGATCACAGTCTTGGGCAAACTATAAAGCAAAGGGCAGAAGACAGTAGACACATTTTGAACTCTTTTTAAAAAAAAATTATTGGAGTATAGTTCCTGGGTTTTGGAATAACAGAAATGTCAATATGCTTACAGACACAGTATACTGTCTACATCTTTGTCACCAAGAAACTATTTAGGAAATTAACTTGTAAACTGAGTAATCTTAATGTGAGAGACATATCTATCTTTTTTTTCGAGAGACTTTTCCTAGATTCAGTTCAGTTCAGTTCAGTTCAGTTGCTCAGTCATGTTTGACTCTTTGCAACCCCATGAATCGCAGCACGCCAGGCCTCCCTGTCCATCACCAGTTCCCAGAGTTTACTCAAACTCATGCCCATCGAGTCAGTGATGCCATCCAGCCATCTCATCCTCTGTTGTCCCTTCTCCTCCTGCCCCCAATCCCTCCCAGCATCAGGGTCTTTTCCAGTGAGTCAACTCTTCCCATGAGGTGGCCAAAGTATTGGAGTTTCAGCTTCAGCATCAGTCCTTCCAATGAACACCCAGGACTGATCTCCTTTAGGATGGACTGGTTGGATCTCCTTGCAGTCCAAGGGACTCTCAAGAGTCTTCTCCAATACCACAGTTCAAAAAATTTCAATTCTTTGGCGCTCAGCTTTCTTCACAGTCCAACTCTCACATCCATACATGACCACTGGAAACACCATAGCCTTGACTAGACGGACCTTTGTGGGCAAAGTAATGTCTCTGCTTTTTAATATGCTATCTAGGTTGGTCATAACTTTCCTCCCAAGGAGTAAGCGTCTTTTAATTTCATGGCTGCAATCACCATCTGCAGTGATTTTGGAGCCCAAAAGAATAAAATCTGACACTGTTTCCACTGTTTCCCCATCTATTTCCCATGAAGTGATGGGACCAGATGCCATGATCTTAGTTTTCTGAATGTTGAGCTTTAAACCAACTTTTTCACTCTCCTCTTTCACTTTCATCAAGAGGCTTTTTAGTTCCTCTTTACTCTTCTGCCATAAGGGTGGTGTCATCTGCATATCTGAGGTTATTGACATTTCTCCTGGCAATCTTGATTCCAGCTTGTGCTTCTTCCAACCCAGCATTTCTCATGATGTACTCTGCATAGAAGTTAAATACGCAGAGTGACAATATACAGCCTTGATGTACTCCTTTCCCTATTTGGAACCAGTCTGTTGGTCCATGTCCAGTTCTAACTGTTGCTTCCTGACCGGCATACAGGTTTCTCAAGAGGCAGGTCAGGTGGTCTGGTATTCCCATCTCTTTCAGAATTTTCCACAGTTTATTGTGATCCACACAGTCAAAGGCTTTGGCATAGTCAATAAAGCAGAAATAGATGTTTTTCTGGAACTCTCTTGCTTTTTCGATGTTCCAGCGAATGTTGGCAATTTGATCTCGGGTTCATCTGCCTTTTCTAAAACCAGCTTGAACATCTGGAAGTTCACGGTTCACATATTGCTGAAGCCTGGCTTGGAGAATTTTGAACATTACTTTACTAGCATGTGAGATGAGTGCAATTGTGCGGTAGTTTGAGCATTCTTTGTGATTGCCTTTCTTTGGGATTGGAATGAAAACGGACCTTTTCCAGTCCTGTGGCCACTGCTGAGTTTTCCAAATTTGCTGGTTAAGTAGAAGTTATTCAAGAAGGTCTCAGATTTGTGGGTTAAATCAAAAGTTTGTCACTAATGCTTTTCCTGACCTCCTTAACAATACTAAGTGAACATTTGTTTTAGTCCAAGAAAGTTGACCCTATAAGAAGATTCCAGTTGTACACCTTTTGTTCACCCCAGGCAACCTCCTATTTTGCATCCTACCTCACTTGACTTAACTTTTTGGCACCAAACTTTTTCTTTCTCAAAGTTTTCTGTGTCAAAAATAGTTAGCGGCTTTAGTAGACCAATACATTTTGAAGAGTGGCTTCTTATAAATAAGTATAAGATCTTAGCCTGATTTTCTTGTAATGAAATCCTTGTAATGAGGTATGGCCATGGGTTCCTTCCTGGGACCTAGGTTCAGATGCTATCAGCAGCCAGCCTTGTGAAACACACACACACCCATCCCCCAACCTCCACCCCGCCCCCACCCCTAACCCATCAACAAATGACTCATCCTGCTTCCTACTGGTAAGGTCAATGAAGAATGGAGTGGCCAAAGCCCCAACAGGGGGAAAAAAAATCTGAAAGTGGCAGCCAAGGCACCATCCTAGGCTGTTAAACCTATATTCATTTGAGGATCTGACTATAATCAAGTTGACTATAATCAGCTTGCCAACAGTTCAGCAAGCATGGATGTCCTGAGAATTCAAAACAGGAAAGGGACTTGGATGTCATTCAGGTCCTAGCTCATTCTTCAGAGATCAAAAGTAAGGTTGCTCAAATGAATTGCTCAAGACAAAACAGTGGCACACCTAGATCTAAAACCCTTTGGTTTAGATTCTAAAATTTTCTCTGAAGCAGAAGTTGTGTGGTGATGATTTTGACATAAGCTGCTTTAAACAGCTAGTGGATATAAGGCACACAAGTTATTAAATTTATATGAAGAAATTACTGAAGTAAAATTCTCAACTTACGAAAATCATTACAGACGAAAAACCAATGTGTTGTAAAGAAAATGAAGAAAATTTAAAGTATAGCATGTTAGCTGTGAAAAAACAGTGGACGGTTATCTGCCTCAAAGATTTTACAAGGGGTTTTTTGCTGTTGGGTTTTTTGAGGCTAGTTTTCGGGGGAAAGGGAGAAGTGTTCTATTGTTATATTTTGGTTTAGATTGTTTTCAAACAGCGGCCCCAGAAGCACCTTTTCATTCCTAGGAACTCAACCGCATTTTGAAAACGCCCATCTATTTCAGTCTCCTTGTTTTACTAAAAGGAAACTGAAGACCAGACACCAGGGCTGCTCGGTAAGAAGCAAAGACGCTTCCTTAATGAAGTAACGAAACAAAAAGACTTTGTCAATCCATTCTTACGACGTTGCAGAGGGCAGCAGGGGAGGGGCGAGAATGGGGAAGAAGTCGGGGAAAGGGTCTATCTCCGAGCCTTGCGAGCGGTGCCCAGCCCTCCGCGGGGCGTTCAGCCCCGGACCAAGGCCGGCGAGCCTGCAGAGCTTAGCGAAGTCAGGCAGCCACCGAGCGTCAGAGCGACGCTGCGCGACTCCGCGGCCTCCAGGAGCCTGGGACGTGCCCGCAAGGCCCGATCCGCCCAGCGGCCCGGAGCCGAGGAGCGCAGCAAGGTGCGGGTTCATGCATGGAGCAAGCGGCAGTATTCGTCACTCAAGGCAATACCGCAGGAGGTTGCAAAAATGGAAGCTCTAGTCCCTATGAGGATGGAGTTTATAGTGGAGTTAAGATGTGTGTGTCCCCGGAAGCAAATTCTTAGGAGAATGTTGTTGAGATGTCCCAGAACTGGCTGGCATATGTGGAAATCCTGCTGGATTGTCAAAGTATAATGCAATCTTCAAAGGTGTTTAGTAAAAAAATGTCTGTAGGTTACTAGGGGTTTGAGAGATAACAACTCAGCTGCATCACAGTTGTTTCAGAAGAATGATGAATTCAAATGCCTTGAACCCACATATTAATCCTGATCCTAGGGACCATGAGAAACTGATGTTCTGACTAGGAAAGTGACTGAATTACTTAAGTTATAGGAAAGAATCATCAACTGGGGGATTTGTTAAAGAACCCTTCAGGTCCAATGCTCTTTTTTCCAAAAGTTAAATATTTAAACCAGTCAAAACAGACATTCATTTATCTTACAGTTAATACTTTTCCAGATATATTAATGACTCATTAATTGTTTATTTCATACAACAAATTTTATTGACTACCCCGCTCAAAGCAGTGTAAAAGATACAAAGGAATACTACAAAAGGGTCCTTTAACAGTCTGCTAGGGAAAAAATATGTAGACAACCCATTCACTTGTAAATCAATACACCATTATGAGCCACAGTGGACATAAAAGCTTAGTTAAAAAAAATCAGTAAGGAAAGGAAAAGTTACTTTTTACATGGTATGGAGATGAAATGATTGGAAGAAGTCCTGTCAGGGTCTTCCATTACACCATACTCCTAAAATTAATTCAGAAGAAATAACAAATTAAGCGTTTTTAAAAAATCATTATTTCAACATGAAGCAAATTTAAATATATATTACCTTAAGATGAGGAGGACTTTCTGAGTAAAACTTCTAAAGAAATAACAATAAAAAATACTGATAGGTTTTACTGTAAAAATGTAAAACTTCATTGGAAAAAACAAATGAAATTAGAAGAAAATACTTAACAACATAAGGTACACAAGAAGTTTACGTCTTTACTATAGACAAAGTTTTTACAAATCAGTAAGATGAGCCTTGAAATAGAAAGTTGGTTCAGAATCATGCCAGGCAAAGAATTAAAATTATAGATAGAAATATTTGAAAAAGAATTTAAAAAAAAAAACAAATTGAAAGATAATTCATTCTCACAAAAAGCTAAAGGAAAGATGCAATATTTCATATACCATTTTATTAAAAGTTACATGTTATATTTTATTTTTTTTTTTTTGAATATGGGTTGAAAGTTAAAATTGTTAATTTTGTAAATTGGGATAATGACATACTCTTTCAGCTAGCAATGCATAATGAAGTGAGTATGAGTGAAATGAAACAATGTCTGAAATTTGCTTAAATACTAGCCCCTCCCTCAAAAAAAGTAAGGGTTTAAATGAAACAAGATGAGAAAAATATTAATAATTCTTGAAGCTGGATAATAGGTTCATGAGAATTTATTATACTTATTCTCTTCTTTTCTGTATGCCTTAGATTTTTCACAATAAAAAGTTTTTTTAAATGTCAGTGGAATAGTTTTATCAGCTACCAGTAAAGATATATTACAGAGATAAAAACACTGTCCTAGAGAAATCATACAGAATGACACCTTCTAAGCAGTAGAACTTTTTTCTCAGTACTCTATTTTAACAAGTACATCTTGTTAAAATGTAAAACATCTCTGGCTTTTGAGTTATCTCCCTTCATTTGGACCTCTCACACATTATTTTCCTTTTTAATAATAGTTCATGTCACTGCATGAGTGCTAGAAGTGGGTCAAGAACCACAGTGGAAATCATTTTTTAAATCTCAGTATATCTTAATGCTGCTTATCATATTTTTGTATTTTTGTTTATAGTGTTGGCTCATAGAGATCGCGGAGAAGGCAATGGCACCCCACTCTAGTACTCTTGCCTGGAAAATCCCATGGACAGAGGAGCCTGGTAGGCTGCAGTCCATGGGGTCGCTAAGAGTCGGACACGACTGAGCGACTTCACTTTCACTTTTCACTTTTCATGCATTGGAGAAGGAAATGGCAACCCACTCCAGTGTTCTTGCCTGGAGAATCCCAGGGATGGGCGAGCCGGGTGGGCTGCTGTCTGTGGGGTCACAGAGAGTCAGACACGACTGAAGCCACTTAGCAGCAGCAGCAGCATAGAGATAGCAAGGGAATTTCAGAACAATCTACTTCTGCTTCATTGACTACGCTAAAGCCTTTGACTGTGTGGATCACAACAAGCTATGAAAAATTCTTAAACAGATAGGAATACCAGACCACCTTACCTGCTTCCTGAGAAACCTGTATTCAGGTAAAGAAGCAACAGTTAGAATTAGACGTGGAACAATCGACTGGTTCAAAATTGAGAAAGGAGTACTTCAAGGCTGTATATTATCATTTTATTTAGCACCTACGCAAAGTACATCACGTGAAATGCCAGGCTGGATGAATCACAACGTGAAATTAAGATTTCCAAGAGAAATATCAACAACCTCAGATATGCAGATGATACCACTCTAATGGCAGAAAGTAAAAAGGAGCTAAAGAGCCTCTTTATGAGGGTGAAAGAGGAGAGGGAAAAACCTAGTTTAAAACTCAACATTCAGAAAATGAAGATCATGGCATCTGGAATAGAAGGGGAAAGTGGAAGCAGTGACAGCTTTTATTTTCTTGGGCTCCAACATCACTGCAGAGGGTAATGACAGCTATGAATTTAAAAGACACTTACTCCTTGGAAAAAAAGCTATGACAAAGCTAGACAGTGTATTCAAAAGCAGAGACAACACATGCACCCCGATGTTCATCGCAGCACTGTTTATAATAGCCAGGACATGGAAGCAACCTAGATGCCCATCAGCAGATGAATGGATAAGGAAGCTGTGGTACATATACACCATGGAATATTACTCAGCCATTAAAAAGAATTCATCTGAATCAGTTCTAATGAGATGGATGAAACTGGAGCCCATATAGAGAGTGAAGTAAGCCAGAAATATAAAGAACATTACAGCATACTAACACATATATATGGAATTTAGAAAGATGGTAACGATAACCCTATATGCAAAACAGAAAAAGAGACACAAAAGTACAGAACAGACTTTTGAACTCTGTGGGAGAAGGTGAGGGTGGGATGTTTCGGAAGAACAGCATGTATATTATCTATGGTGAAACAGATCACCAGCCCAGGTGGGATGCATGAGACAAGTGCTCGAGCCTGGTACACTGGGAAGACCCAGAGGAATTGGGTGGAGAGGGAGGTGGGAGGGGAGATCGGGATGGGGAATATGTATAACTCTATGGCTGATTCATATCAATGTATGACAAAACCCACTGAAATGTTGTGAAGTAATTAGCCTCCAACTAATAAAAAATAAAAAATAAAAGCAGAGACATCACTTTGCTGACAAAGTCAAAGCCATGGTTTTTCCAGTAGTCATGTGCAGATGTGAGAGCTGGACCATAAAGAAGGCTGAGTTCCAAAATTGTGGTGCTAGAGAAGACTCTTGAGAGTTCCTTGAACTGCAAAGAGACTCAACCAGTCAATCCTAAAGGAAATCAAATCTAAATATTCATTGGAAGGACTGATGATGAAGCTAACACTCCAATACTTGGGCCACCTGATGTGAAGAGTGACTCACTGGAAAAGACCCTGATGCTGGGGACGGTTGAAGGTAAAAGGAGAAGGGGATGGCAGAGGATGAGATGGTTAGATAGCATCACCAACTCAATAAACATGAATCTGAGCAAACTCTGGGAGATAGTGAAGGACAGGGAAGGCTGGCATGCTGCAGTCCTGGCGTGCTGCTGTGACCATGGGGTCACAAAGAGTCGGACAAAACTTAGCAACTGAACAACAAATATAAATGTATGTACATATCTTATATTTTAAATATATAACATTTATGAAAAGTATATTTTATATAAGTATATTGTGTATTTATTAAATTGTTATAGATTTTTTAAAGCTATATGTTTTTAAATAAGGCAGTATTCCCATCAGTTACAAATAGAAGTAAAGATTCATTCACACAACTGTGGTCAATGTCAGTATGCAAAAAACTGCTCCTACCATGCTATATCCTGTAACATTTCTCATTGCCAGAGCTGAGGACAAAGTTTGAGAGACCATTAAGATAGGATGGAATGATATTTCTCCTGTGTTATTTCAATTTTGGTCTTCTACCACAGATTTGGGATATAAGGCAGATAGAAATATATCATTATAAAAGATGAAAAATCTTGCTCAAGAAAATCTCTCATCACTTCCAAAGTGGTATGAGATTTCTGCTTATGTATGGCAAGCCTTGTCTTTGTTAGTAGAGAGCCCTGTCCTGGAGTCTCTCTTAAACTAGTTAGTCTGTTTTAGTGGCAGATTTGCTATGCATGATCCGCAAATACAATGGAATTTGAGATCATCAAGCTCGCTTGATTCTTCCACATCCTTATGATCCTTACTCAGCTCCGAACTCTTGACTCTATGACCCAGCCTTGCCTGTACCTCCATAAAGTGAAAGTGAAGTCGCTCAGTTGTGTCCAACTCTTTGAGACCCTGTGGACTGTAGCCCACCAGGCTTCTCCGTCCATGGGATTCTCCAGGCAAGAATACTGGAGTGGGTTGCCATTTCCTTCTCCAGCAGATCTTCCCCACCCAGGGATCAAACCCAGGTCTTCCGCATTGCAGGCGGATGCTTTAACCTCTGAGCCACCAGGGAATCTCCGTGTACCTCCATAGGTCTTGACATTTGTAAGTTCCCTCCCTACTGTTTGTTCCTTCGACTTCTCTCAACACACCTTGTTTTATCATGCTTTCAGTTATTCCCCTCTGCCTTTGCCTTGCTCTAATAAATTGTACACCAACATTCCTAGTTTTTCTAGCCTCTCTGCTTTCAGGCCACTCTCCCAGCCACTCTGACTGCAACCCAGTAGAGAGGAACATGGGTATCTGGTGCTCCCAAGGCTACAGACTTACGAAGGCTCATCTACCAGCTCTAAACCAGTGATTCTCACAGCCATATCACTTTGACAAGAATTTATAAAATAAATTCTGATGAGATGTATTTTCTAGGGTGTTTTTACCATCACCTTGGCCAGGAGGAAAGGATGTGGGCTTCATTTACAGTTGTGGGGACAATGAAGCACCTTTAGAATTTGGTGCATTTCAAAGGTATGACTTCCGTCTCACCCACTAAGTTCAGATATTGCTTCCTGGTAATCAGGAAAATGAGTAAAACTTAAACCTGAAGCTAAAAACAAAAGTTTCATTTGAGTCAATGGTTTTTAACATTGCCATAATCAAATACTACACTAAAAAAGTTGACCAGATTTTTTTTTGTTTAATTAGAATTTTACTTCTTTTCCTCCAGTTTGCATTCAAACATTGTGTAACTTAAAATCCTTTCTTTTCAGCTATTCACTTTTCCATGAAACATATTCGCCTAATGACTCTGTTCAACTCAGCAAACATTTGGCAGGCATCAATTATTTTCAAAACATTATAAATGCAAAATGAGTCATAGTAAGTATAGCTAACAGTTCTTGACTGCTTACTCTGTTCAAGGTACAACAATTGCCATATATTATTTTACTTAATTCTCATAACAACACTATGAGACAGAGGGGATGCTATTTTCAGCTGCCAAACTAAAAATTACCTGTAAAATTATAAAACCTTAGACAATGAAATTTAGATATATCCTAAAGTATTGTCAAAATATATTTATCAAACTGATGAATGACATGTGAAACACAAATAGGCAAATATGTAATCTTAGAGGCAAATGTGCAGAAGACTACTGCCCATTTACTTAGACTTTGAATTCATGAACAGTCTCTGCCATTTATGTCCTACTATAGGCATTTCATTGTTTGTTAGCATTTCTTCCAGGAGTTGGAAAGGTGTGAGGATAGGGGAAAAAAATAAAAGGAGAAAATAGAATTCAGTACTTTTCCACAGCTACACTCTGGTGAGAAGTTTGTTAGGGATAATTGGAAATGACAGATTCAACTAAGATTTTGAATTCCCGTAGTCCTTGAGATTCAGATTTACATATTGAATTTGAAATTGAACTAGAAAGCACTCACATTTTTTGACCACTTGTAAAAGCTAAAGGCTTCCTGTGCATTATCCCATTTAGTAATTACAACTATATGACATAGTATTCATATACCAATTTTGTAGATAAAGAAACCAAGATTCACAAAGTTAAAGTAATATGTGCAAGTTATCAAACTTGTGATGACTTGGAGGAGGGTAGCAGAGAAGCCTCAATGAAATACTGAGATTTGAAGTCAGGTAGATATGGGTTCAAATTAGAGCTCTGATATATTTCTGCTGTGTCAACTTGGACCAGTTCCTTAACTTGCTTGAACTCTGCTTCTCTAAGTAACTATAATACTATTACATAGGCTTGCTGTAATAATGAACTCATGTCACATATGTTGCAGTCAACGGTGTGGCAAAGAGTCAGACACGACTTCGCGACTGAACAACAGATGCTCAATAAATGATAGCTCTTCAAATGCCCACCCATTGTGATTACTGTAATTAGGGAAAATGCAGGCCTGCCTCAGTTGAGCCCAGGATCTTCCTCAGATGGCAATCACTATGCCCTAAAGAAAGATGTAAAGAATGACAAAAAAGAGAGTAAAATTTATGTGAGGAGAGGATAAAGGTAGGAGAAAACTAAGGAGGGCCAGAAATAACTGTTCATATTAAATGATACCAAATCAGGAATTCTTTGGTTTTTAAACAGCATAAACCACATTTTTTAATGAGTTTATTGGCAAGATATGGGATGAAATAGCTCACAGAATCAAAGGAAAGTTGAATAACTAGCTTCTTGCACGACAGAGAAGGTAGGGAAGGCAAGACCTGTCATTTGGCTGGTTGGATAGTCTCTTCAGGACATGACCATAGGAATGAAGCCTCCAACTATTTCTTGCCTTAAGACACTCTCGAAGATTCAAAGTCCTAAGAGAGAGTGTGAGTTAGCCTACCTTGTGTCACATACTTCCCCCCTTGGTTAAAAGAGTCCAGTCACCTTGAATGATAGTTTCAAATGATAAGTTGTATTGGGAGGCAGGGTTTACCAGGGAAAGTGGGGGTCCTGTAAGAGAAGGAGTAAGGAAGTCTGAGTCAGCAAAAACCACAGGGTCCATGACACAGTATTTGTGGGTGATGCGAGAAATGGTACAGGAGAATACCCAATTCTGGGCAAATCTCTTTTATCCCATTGATCAGAATACTTTACAAGTGTTCCTTTATCTTTGACCCCCATGACATTATGAACTCCTTGCAGGCAGGGGGCTGCTTTGAATATTTGTCCTCAGTACTTGTCACATAGGGAGTTCTCCTGCAAGTCTTAGACTCACAAAAAGGTTTCCATTTCACCATGCAATAAAGTTTCAGTAGAACCATTATGGGTTAGGTCCCATAAACAAAGGAAGAATACTAATTTGTATGAATCCTGCATATAGATGATTAAATTCAGAATTAGATGATGCATCAAATTAGTTAAAAGTTCAGTTTTCAGTCTTTAGAATCTGTGAGTAATGTAGCAAACAAGAGTGATAAACTTTATTGTGTACTTTGACATGTGCAGCAATAGATTTATTCCTGGCTAGTTGGTTTTTAAAAAACTCAAAATATCATTTAAAAATTAAATAAGATACATAAAGATTCTGGCCCTTCACATCCATCCCTGACTGGGCAATGATGTAATTTATCTGATACCACACCCCAACAACCTACAATTCCGAATGGTTTTCTCACAGGAGCTTGTGTGTATATTGATTTAGCCAACCTCTTACCAGGTTCCCTTAGTGAGTAAGGATATATTTCAAAGGCTTAGAGATATAGTCTAAAACCTTGAGATGTAGTCTAAAATATGGCCCTTAAAACCCAAACTCATGTTTATTAGCATTGAACACTAGCAATTAATAACAGCCTTAGTGGTATTTGTTTTGATAAAACCTGAAATAAATTAAGTTTTAGGATCAGAGTTTAAAGAAAAGTTATGGAAGATTCTTAGAACTGTTATGACTATTTTTATTTCAAATAATTAATTGCAAGTGACCTTTAAATTTTATGTAACTAAGTAATGAGTCAATTTTTCTAAGAAACTAGAATTTTTTGGTCAACTGTAGATGATATGTAATGAGCTTGGGACTGTATCTTTGCTTCTCTGTTGTTGGTGTATTTCCACCATGACTCCAAGATGTACAGGGCAAGACTTTCAAAACTAGAAAATAGGAAGGAAGCTCTCCCTTTTATGTCACCAAGCAGGATTGTTAACAATCTTCCAGAACCCATCCAAGTATCATTTTTCATCTTTTGAAAACACAATCATTGATATTTTGTAAATATTTCCTCCTTAGAAGAAAACAGTTGTTCACTAGAAGTAGAGACATTCATTTTAACATGGAAAATTCCAATTAATTAAGGCTTTCCTGGTGGCTCAGATGGTAAAGCTTCTGTGCGCAATGCAGGAGACCTGGATTCGATCCAACTAATTAACAAAACATCAACTAGTAGGTTTCCACGATGTCAATGATGAAGCTAAAAGTCATTAGCCCTTATCATAAAGTTGTCAATAAAAGGATTGTGTGATATAGGACAAAAAGGGAAGTGTTCAAATAGCAGTATTATCACCTTGGATTCTAAGGGGGCTGTAAAATACTAGGGGGCTATCAAATACTCCTGTTACCTTATGCCTCCCCTTCCAAGTGTGAAGCAGATAACAAGAGTGGTCCTCTCTCTTAACTGATTGCAAGCCTGCAGCAAAATGGTCAATTGACTTACCTGGGCTAATAAAATCACTTGTAAACTAAGCGTAACATCATAAACCTTTACTATCAGCAATGGTTAATTTTATGTGTCAACCTGGCCCAGTTTTTTGGCCAAAGTGAAGTGAAGGTCGCTCAGTCATGTCCAACTCTTTGTGACCCCATGGACCCCATGGAATTCTCCAGGCCAGAATACTGAAGTGCGTAACCTTTTCCTTCTCCCAACCCAGGGATTGAACCCAGGTCTCCCGCATAGCAGGCCAATTCTTTACCAGCTGAGCCACCAGGTAAGGCCAAGAATACTGGAGTGGGTAGCCTATCCCTTCTCCAGCCGCTCTTCCCGACCCAGAAATCAAACCGGGGTCTCCCACATTGCAGGCGGATTCTTTACCAACTGAGCTATGAGGGAAACAGCATAATCAGTAGGCCTTGAGTAAAGCAGGTTACCCTCCTAATGTGAGTGAGTTTTACCCAATCAGCTGAGAGCCTTAAGAGCAAGGACTGAACAGAAGGACTTCTCTTCAAGACAGCAACATAGAAACCCTCCTGAATCTCCATACTGCTGCTTGGTGAAATTCAGACTCAAAGTTATAACATCAACTCTTATCTCAGTTTCCAGACTGCTGGCTTGCTCCTTACAATCACAAGAGCCAATCCAGTTATATATATATAAATGTAAATATTGTAAATATTTGTAAAAATATGTAAATACATATATGTAAATAAGTGAATGTATAAATTTTAGACATATATAATCTTACTGTGAAATATGTATTTTATATATATATATATATATCCTATTGGTCTGCTTCTCTGGAGAACCCTGACTAATACACTATCTTTGAGTGTTTCCAAAGTTTTCATGAATGGAAGTCAAGTGACTCTTAAATTTAAATAGCTAAAGTAGATGATTTTTTTCTGATTTCATATTTTATAAATCTATAAATAGCACCACATTTTCTCTCATTTCCTTATTTATAAAACCCACAAATGGCTTTCCAACCCCCAACATCTTTAGCGTGGCTCACAAGGCCCTGTGTTTTCTGCCCCCAGACAGAAGGTTCATCTCACAAGATAACCAGCATCAAGCATTTACCAAATCACTTCCTTCTCTTGGGCGTGAACAGTCAATGGAAAAAAGAATGCCCTAGTCTGTGCCCTTGTGAACACAGAACTAAAACAGCTGGGAATAGATGCTTTAAATAGTTTCAGAAAAGTGTCTAAATAGATTGTTCTAGCCCGTACTAGATATTTCTGCCCAGACAACTGGGGTCTACCCTCCATATCAGATTACTTTCTACTCTGAGGACTGCTGGCTGCCTAGTGAGAAGGTTTTAACCATTGGTGCTCGTATCTTCAAACTCACTTTCTATAACTCCAGCTGTTTTCACAGTACAACGTTTCCCTAGATGTGATGCAATACTTACTGTCCTGTTTTTCTAGGGTATACACCCTGGTCACTTTGATGCAATTTGAAAAACACTCTGGTGCCTATAAATAAATAGAGACGATGCCTTGCTCTCATTTGTTGTTGTTGTTTAGTTGCTCAGTGGTGTCTGATTCTTTTGCAGCCCCATGGACTGCAGCCCACCAGACTCCTCTGTCCATGGGATTTCCCAGGTAAGAATACTGGAGTGGATTACCATTTCCTTCTCCAGGGGATCTTCCCAACCCAGGGATTGAACCTGCGACTCCTATATTGGCAGGCAGATTCTTTACCACTGAGCCACCCAGGATGCCCCTTGGTCCCATTAGCAACACATTTAAAAATATCTCTTTGGTTACTGCCATAGAGGGTTTATCTACTTTGGCTCTATTATTTTTTTCAGTGTGAGTGGAAAACGTTTCCTGACACAGTCCCTACAATCTGAGAATAATGTTCCCATTTGGTATCTGAGGTTCCTGTGCACTACTTAAGCTGTCCTATTCCTGAGTAATCTGGCCATGTGATTTGTCCCTGTGTCTGAGTTATTCAGCATCCTAGTCCTAAACCTAGTAATCCTCTGTTGTCAACATGTTGGAAAGAACTTGGGATATTCCATTCCCACCCCTCACTAAGCATGGTACACTGTTTACCTTTTGAGACAGTAATAAAATGTCCCATAACAGAGGCAGAAATCTGTAGAAATTTTCCAACAAAAGATTAGTCATAAAATGAGTGTGTAGAAAGTTGGGCTGCATGAAAGTCCAACAGGGTGTTTATACCACTATACTTCAGGGTCACATGACGCTGCCCACCACCACCAAACCACCACAACAGCAGTGAGGAAAAGGAACAAGAAAAGGGGGATAAACCTCACATAATTCTAATCAATTATAATCACAGGATGAAACTTTGACCTGATTATGTGACTGTATTAAATATATCAACAGAAGGAAGAAGGTCTATATAAGACCTAGTAAAAGAGAAGTAAAAAGTAAGAAGTGGTCAGTGTATCTCACGCATCATCCAAAGGGGAAATGCCTTAAACTTTGGACTTGGAAATTTCATTCCTTTAGGCAGAAAATAAAGATAAAAATTTATACCATATAGTTCCTAGTCTGGGGCAGAAAACATTCTAAGCACTCTAACTAACTCATTTGATATGCATAGCAGGCTATAAATAGGAAGTATTATTACCCATATTTTCATATAAGGAAACTGAGGGACAAAACTTGCATTTATATCCCTTGCCCAAAGCCAAGAGTGGAGATGGACTTGAGTCTAGAGAGCCTGACCCCAGGATCTGCTCTCTAATATTAGAATATATTAAAAGGAGAAAAGACTGCTTCACTTTCTCTTTGAGAAGAGTAAACCAGCACTGTTGAGCACCTGCTTATTGCTGAGGACTGTGCCAAGAGTTTTACGTACATTGTGCTGGAAACAATCCTATGAGTCAAACCATCTAATCCCCATTTTACAGAAGTAGAAACTAGGCCTCAGGGAGGTCCCTGTAGAAACAAATACTTTCTAGGGGATCACTGAGAACTTGTCAAAATCAAAGACAGTGTGTCTGCTCCCTTTCACTCATCTTGAAACCAAGCAACAAACAAATTTTATGTTAAACAGGCCTTGATGAGAAATGCAATCCTGAGACTGCGGTCCATTTGTTAATCTAATACAAACCACTGAACCAGTTGATAAAACAGACATGCATACACACCACACACACACACCACACACACACACACACACACACACCACCACCACCACCACCACCATGTGCAAGAAACAAAACCAGGAAATTCAGTTTGGCCGTCTTCTGAATTGATCAAATTAAGTTGAGCATGACTCAACTTTAATAGACCTCTTTCTACTGATTATGTGAGTCAACAGAGAGTGTTATGTTTAACAGAAAAAGTAGTCTACAGAACTTAACACATTTAGAATCCCTACAATTGTTTGGTTAGCTCCGTAAAGACTCATTTAGATGTAGGAAGGAAGATCCAAAGTTAAGATAGAAGTCAAAGCCAGAACCTAGATCACCACCCATAATTTTCTTCAAGTATGACTTTCCCAGAGACCTCTCCTTTAAATAAATTCACATTTTCTTTTTTTAAGTCTGATTTTATATATATATATATACACACACAATATATATATATATAGGTCAGGGGCGGCAGCCTAGAGGAGCATCCCCACGTCCAAGGAGCGGCGGCTGCACAGGTGCAGGAGGGCCGAGAGGAGCTACTCCACATTCAAGGTCAGGAGGGGCAGCTGTGAGGAGATACCCCTTATCCAAAGTAAGAGAAACCTAAGTAAGATGGTAGGTGTTGCGAGAGGGCATCAGAGGGCAGACAGACTGAAACCATAATCACAGAAAACTAGCCAATCTGATCACACCGACCACAGTCGTGTCTAACTCAATGAAACTAAGCCATGCCGTGTGGGGCCACCCAAGACGGGTCATGGTGGAGAGATCTGACATAATGTGGTCCACTGGAGAAGGGAATGGCGAACCACTTCAGTATTCTTGCCTTGAGAACCCCATGAACAGTATGAGAAGGCAAAATGATATGATACTGAAAGAGGAACTCCCCAGATTGGTAGGTGCCCAATATGCTACTAGAGATCAGTGGAGAAATAACTCCAGAAAGAAGGAAGGGATGGAGCCAGAGCAAAAATAATACCCAGTTGTGGATGTGACTGGTGATAGAAGCAAGGTTTGATGCTGGAAAGAGTAATATTGCATATGAACCTGGAATGTTAGGTCCATGAATCAAGGCAAATTGGAAGTGGTCAAACAGGAGATCGCAAGAGTGAATGTTGACATTTTAGGAATCAGTGAACTAAAATGGACTGGAATGGGTAAATTTAACTCAGATGACCAGTATACCTACTACTGTGGGCAGGAATCCCTTAGAAGAAATGGAGTAGCCATCATAGTCAACAAAAGAGTCCGAAATGCATTACTTGGATGCAATCTCAAAAATGACAGAATGATCTCTTTGCTTCCAAGGCAAACCATTCAGTATCACAGTAATCCAAGTCTATGCCCCAACCAGTAACACTGAAGAAGCTGAAGTTGAATGGTTCTATGAAGACCTATAAGACCTTTTAGAACTAATCCCCAAAAAAGATGTCCTTTTCATTATGGGGGACTGGAATGCAAAAGTAGGATGTCAAGAAACACCTGGAGTAACAGGCAAATTTGGCCTTGGAGTATGGAATGAAGCAGGGCAAAGGCTAATAGACTCTTGCCAAGAGAATGCACTGGTCATAGCAAACACCCTCTTCCAGCAACACAAAAGAAGACTCTACACATGGACATCACCAGATGGCCAACACCGAAATCAGATTGATTATATTCTTTGCAGCCAAAGATGTAGAAGCTCTACGCAGTCAGCAAAAACAAGCTGACTGTGGCTCACATCATGAACTCCTTATTGCCAAATTCAGACTTAAACTGAAGAAAGTAGAGAAAACCACTAGACCATTCAGGTATGACCTAAATCAAATCCCTTATGATTATACAGTGTAAGTGAGAAATAGGTTTAAGGGGCTAGATATTATAGAGTGCCTGATGAACTTTGGACATTGGTTCGTGACATTGTACAGGAGAGAGGGATCAAGACCATCCCCGTGGAAAAGAAATGCAAAAAGGCAAAATGGTTGTCTGAGGAGGCCTTACAAATAGCTGTGAAAAGAAGAGAGGTGAAAAGCAAAGGAGAAAATGAAAGATATTCCCATTTGAATGCAGAGTTCCAAAGAATAGCCAGGAGAGATAAGAAAGCCTTCCTCAGTGATCAGTGCAAAGAAATAGAGGAAAACAACAGAATGGGAAAGACTAGAGATCTGTTCAAGAAAATGAGAGAAACCAAGGGAACATTTCATGCAAAGATGGGCTCGATAAAGGACAGAAATGGTAGGGACCTAACAGAAGCAAAAGATATTAAGAAGAGGTGGCAAGAATACACAGAAGAACTGTATGGAAAAGATCTTCATGACCCAGATAATCAAGATGGTGTGATCATTCACCTAGAGCCAGACATCCTGGAATGTGAAGTCAAGTGGGCCTTAGAAAGCATCACTACGAACAAAGCTAGTGGAGGTGATAAAATTCCAGTTGAGCTATTTAAAATCCTGAAAGATGATGCTGTGAAAGTGCTGCACTAAATATGCCAGCAAATCTGGAACACTCAGCAGTGGCCACAGGACTGGAAAAGGTCAGTTTTCATTCCAAGCCCAACAAAAGGCAATCCCAAAGAATGCTCAAACTACCACAAAATTGCACTCATCTCATACACTAGTAAAGTAATGCTCAAAATTCTCCAAGACAGGCTTCTGCAATACATGAACTGTGAACTTCCAGATGTTCAAGCTGGTTTTAGAAAAGGCAGAGGAACCAGAGATCAAATTGCCAACATCTGCTGGATCATCGAAAAAGCAAGAGAGTCCCAGAAAAACATCTATTTCTGCTTTATTGACCATGGCAAAGTCTTTGACTGTGTGGATCACAAGGAACTGTGGAAAATTCTGAAAGAGATGGGAATACCAGACAACCTGACCTGCCTCTTGAGAAACCTGTATGCCGGTCAGGAAGCAACAGTTAGAACTGGTCATGGACCAACAGACTGGTTCCAAATAGGAAAAGGAGTACATCAAGGCTGTATATTGTCACCCTGCTTATTTAACTTATATGCAGAGTACATCATGAGAAATGCTGGGCTGGAAGAAGCACAAGCTGGAATCAAGATTGCCGGGAGACATGTCAATAACCTCAGATATGCAGATGACACCACCCTTATGGCAGAAAATGAAGAGGAACTAAAAAGCCTCTTGATGAAAGTGAAAGAGGAGAGTGAAAAAGTTGGTTTAAAGCTCAACATTCAGAAAACTAAGATCATGGCATCTGGTGCCATCACTTCATGGGAAATAGACGGGGGAACAGTGGAAGCAGTGTCAGACTTTTGGGGCTCCAAAATCAAAACAGATGGTGATTGCAGATCGTGATTGCAGCCATGAAATTAAAAGATGCTTACTCCTTGGGAGGAAAGTTATGACCAAACTAGATAGCATATTAAAAAGCAGAGACATTACTTTGCCCACAAAGTTCCGTCTAGTCAAGGCTATGGTGTTTCCAGTGGTCATGTATGGATGGATGTGAGAGTTGGACTGTGAAGAAAGCTGAGTGCTGAAAAATTGATGCTTTTGAGCTGTGGTATTGGAGAAGACTCTTGAGAGTCCCTTGGACTGCAAGGAGATCCAACCAGTCCATCCTAAAGGAGATCAGTCCTGGGTGTTCATTGGATGAACTGATGCTGAAGCTAAAACTCCAGTACTTTGGCCACCTCATGGGAAGAGTTGACTCACTGGAAAAGACCCTGATGCTGGGAGGGATTGGGGGCAGGAGGAGAAGGGGACAACAGAGGATGAGATGGCTGGATGGCATCACTGACTCGATGGACATGAATTTGAGTAAACTCCGAGAGTTGGTGATGGACAGGGAGGCCTGGCATGTTGTAATTCATGGGATCACAAAGAGTCGGACATGACTGAGTGACTGAACTGAACTGAACTGATATATATATATATGTATATACACACATATATATATATATGTATCCATTCATAAACATATATCCATTCTCCTTCAAACTCCCCTACTATGATAAAAGTAATGTATTGCATAGGAAGTTCTATGGAAAATAAATATAGAAATTTTAAGACCCTAGAACTCACTATCCTATGGTCATCATGCTAATATCTGAGACTGAGATAGGACTTTGCAATGTATGTATTATAGATATTTGGATCATGCTACATGTATATTTCTATGTCCTTTTACACTTAATATTTCATCTGAAATATTTTTCTATATTATTAAACATTCTGTTACATTTAAAGATTGCAGTTTTATAGCACAAATATATCACGGGTTATCTTCTAGTGCTGGACATTTATATTGTTTCTAGATTGCACCATTATAAACCAAGGAATGGAAGTAGCAAGAGCATTAACACATTACTCTGAAAATTGATAAATAAAAGAAAGAATCAGGCATGTATCATACCTGTCCTGCATGAATTATTTTAGGGTAACCAAATTGTTGAAAAAGAGAGGTTTATCTCTGTAGAAAAGTTCTAGTTAATTAATGCAAAAGAATTGGCAGAATTAGAAAAATATCATTTTGTATTCTAAAGAACATTTGGGTGCATATATCTTAAGAAAATAAAATAGTTACCAAAGGGGAGAGGCAAATTAGTGGTATGGAATTAATATACAAACTACCATATATAAAATAGATAAACAACAAGGATATACTGTATACAGGGAATTAGGTCATTATCTTGTAATAACTTTTTTTAACCTTTTTATTTTGTAATAACTTTTAATGGAGTGTATTCTTTAAAATATTGAATCACTATGTTGCATACGTGAAACTAATATCGTAAAAAAAACTATACTTTGATAAAAAATCTAATGAAATTATGAATGTAGGCAATGATCATTAATGAAAGTTATAACTAGCAACTATGTAAAAAATCAATAAGGAAACTGATAAAAATAAAGGGAGTCCTCACCAGAACCTACAAATCATCAGTAAAAGTGTGGCAACCAGAAATTTTATGCATGCATGATACAGCAGGAAGTACAAAACACCACACATACAGTACTCTTGCCAAAAAATAAAAATAAAAATGAGCCTGTCTGTATCAGCCTCTCCCTAAGTACAACTTTACAGGAAATAAGTGGGCTAGAAAAAAAATGAATGAAACCATGAAGCAAACAACAGCTAAATCTAGAATGAGGGACATTCTACAGGACAGATAACCTATTTTATTTATCAAATAAATAAAGGGGAAAGAGGAAGGGGGCAACTGTTATACATTAGAAGAAACTTATGAGACATAATGTCAACATATGCATTGTGCAGACCTCTTTTGGATTCTAATGTGAAGGAAACAGGAGAATAACATTCTTGGGACAATGAAGAAATTTTAGCATAAAACCTGTTCAATTCTCTTAGACTTAATAACAACCTTTGAATAATTTTTAAAGATTTTATCATATTCAGGTATTTACAAAGAAAATAAGATTTCTTGGATTTGCTTTAAAATACTCCTGGAGAAAAAAAGAGAGGAAACCAGGGACAGAAATAGAGCAGAAATAGATGAAACAAGACTAGGAAAATATCACCAACTGTTGAAACTGGATAATGGGTACATAGAGATTTGTAATATTTTCTGTATCTTTATTTTGGTATAAAATTTTCCATAATAAAAAAAATTCTAGAATATGTATATAAAAATCTTTTTGTGTGTATAACTTTGAAATTTTTACTGAAACCACAGAATATATTCCTAGGAAGAAAACTATGGGGTCAATGGCATGAGCTTCTTTGAGGTTCTCAGAAAAAAAATTTTAAGTGCTCTCCAGAAAGTCTGCACCAGTTTATTAACTGCACTAATATGTATGTGTCCATCTCACCAGACCATCACCAAATTGAATATACATTTTAAAACATTCATCCTATTTTGATAGATAAGGGTATATTGTTTCAGTTAATGTTTTCTCAAGAAATGGGTTGAAATCTTTTAACTGTAATTAGTCATGTATTTCTTCTTCACCGAATTGTCTGGTTATATTCTTTGTCCATTTTTTATTTAAGTCTTAGTGACTTTTGTTCTTTGATTGTAAGGTGTTTTTAAATAACAGCTCTTCTTAATCTGATGACAAATATTTCTCCTTTATTTGATATTTATTTTATGGTTTGAATATTCAGAAATAAATTTTTATGTAATCAAATCTATAGACTTTGGTCTATGCTTTCTTTCATTATGTTCAAGCTTAAAAATTCTTGTCCTCCCTAAGATGAGGTAGATTCACTTTCTCATAAGTTTTTTTTAAATGACTTTACTTTTTTTAAATTTTTATCTAGATTTCACCTTGGTGGGCATGAGTTATAGGCTTACTTTATTGTTTCCCAAATAATAAGCCAATCATTTTTTTCTTTTTCATTTAAATTTTGTTTCTTTTAATATACCATCTGACACATAATAAGTCTCTCCGTAGAGTACTCTCATATGTTCCTGGTTCTCTTGGTAACATGGCTCCCTCTTACTGTTGAATTTTGTGCCTATACCATATTATTATGACTTTGTACCTAGTGAATATACTTGTTAAACTAACTAGATAAGAAATGAGAGAAGCAAGAAGAGGGTATATAATGTATACAGTAGATTTTTATCAGATAGAGTGTGTCTATATCTATATCATCCAGCATTTTGTTAGCATCTACACAAAGTCTGTGTACTATAGAAAAGAGAGCAAAGACTCTGGAGTCAGTATACAAAGATTCACAGTCTGGTTTTATTTATTTACTGGCTGTGTGTTCTTGGATGAAGCACTTAACTTCTCTGATTCTGTCTCCTCCATTGCAAAATGAACATAAAAACATCTACACCATGTGAGGCATCCTTATAAAACATAAAACACAGTGTATTTTTAAATTAAATGTTGACAATGCCCAGAATACTTTAAAAAAAGTAACAATGATTTCATTGGGAAGATGCTGAAGATACTTGACATGTTTTTTTCAGTAATTTCTGCAGTAAAGATGTCCACTTTTAATACAAATGGGTATTATTCAATCTGCCAGTTATGCTGAAGTGGGTTTAAAAAAAACACACAAAAGACTTTCTTTGGCTTTTTGAAATTCTACATCATTAATGGAATTAAACATTTTCAATTAATTTCAATCCGGTATGGTCAATTTGATTGACGTATGGGATAGACAAAAATCTAGCTTCATTACTTTGTGCCTCTTGGCAACTACCTACAGACTTGGCTTCACCTGTATATTGAGGCATTCTAAGTAGAAGAGGAAAAAATCCCCACCACAGCTGTAAACAAATAGGTCAGATACTGTGCTTAAAATATCTTTAAAGATACTTTCAACAAGCGAGCTCTGTATAAACTCTCCTTGGTATCGGAAGCTGTGGTCTGTGCCTTTAAAAACATGGAGAGACCCACAACCCTTGCCTCAGTTCAGGAAGGAGGGGTGAAAGGCAGCTGGGACTTGGGGAAGCGGCCAGGTTGCCAGCAGTACTTCGGAGTGCTTGCCCTCCCTCCTCCTGCGTTAACAACTTTGTGGCTACCTACCGCTGACAGCCCTGCTCTCATAATCATCAATCCCCAGTTTTACCCACGCTGGCTGTCTTCTCTTTCACCCAGCCGGGGGCTGATTCCTAGCTGGCTTCCCAAACTTCTGTCCTCACTTGATGTGCCTGGCTTCCTCCCTGTTGTCAACAAGTTCTAGCATGTAGAACGCGAGTAGGAGCAAGCTTTCAATAAATATACTTGGTGAGTAGAACTGAACTTCAAATGAATAGCATAAAAAGTGCTACTAGAAAGGTGGAAAATGCTAGTCTTTTTTTTTTTTTTTTGACCCAATTATTTTTATTAGTTGGAGGCTAACTACTTTACAATATTGTAGTGGTTTTTGCCATACATTGACATGAATCAGCCATGGATTTACATGTGTTCCCCATCCTGATCCCCCCCTCCCACGTCCCTCCCCATCCCATCCCTCTGGGTCATCCCAGTGCACCAGCCCCGAGCACTTGTCTCATGCATCCAACCTGGACTGGTGATCTGTTTCACATCTGATAATATACATGTTTCAATGCTATTCTCTCAGATCATCCCACCCTTGCCTTCTCCCATAGAGTCCAAAAGTCTGTTCTATACATCTGTGTCTCTTTTTCTGTCTTACATATAGGGTTATCATTACCATCTTTTTAAATTCCATATATATGCGCTAGTATACTGTATTGGTGTTTTTTCTTTCTGGCTTACTTCACTCTGTATAATGGGCTCCAGTTTCATCCACCTCATTAGAACTGATTCAAATGAATTCTTTTTAATGGCTGAGTAATATTCCATGGTGTATATGTACCAAGGCTTCCTTATCCATTCATCTGCTGATGGGCATCTAGGTTGCTTCCATGTCCTGGCTATTATAAACAGTGCTGCGATGAACATTGGGGTACACGTGTCTCTTTCAGATCTGATTTCCTCGGTGTGTATGCCCAGGAGTGGGATTGCTGGGTCTTATGGCAGTTCTATTTCCAGTCTTTTAAGGAATCTCCACACTGTTCTCCATAGTGGCTATACTAGTTTGCATTCCCACCAACAGTGTAAGAGGGTTCCCTTTTCTCCACACCCTCTCCAGCAGAAAATGCCAGTCTTAAAGTGAATAATACAGCCTCATACAGCTACCGCCAGTAAAATTTATGAGCATTGAATTCTAGTGGAACATAGATTTCTTGACTACTCATATTTACATATCTTTCAAATCAGAGAGAAGAGGTTTAAGGGAAAAGCATATCTACTTTACTATAGCAGTACAATTAAATTCTCAGCCTAGCTTGGCTTTTTTCACTTTTAGTAATGAAATCTCCCTAGGTATTTATTAATTTCAATATGAGCACAATTAAAAGGAGAGAAGATTGGTATAAAGTTTATATATCTTTAGGTGTGAACTATTATGGAAATCTATATACCATCCCATACTTAAATTTAATTCATTCAGTGTATACCTTGTTGATCCAACTATAGTAAATTTATACTTATATGCATAATATTTAGTTGAATATAAACAAAATAGCCGTGTATAGTCTACTCTACAATCACCAAGTGTAGACCAGAGCCCCAAATTGACTATAACTCAAGTAAATAAATCTTTTATTCTTATGCTTTAAGTCTTGAAATTAGAAGTCCTTTATATTTTCATCTAATTTCTCAAATTTCTATTAAATGCCTACCATGTGATAAGCATAGCTATGCCTTTACCCATACATTTCCTCATTCAAATCAGATAATAACCCTGGGAAATTGGTATTATCATGATTTAAAAGTTTTTATTTATTTACTTCTGGTTGTGCTGGGTCTTCATTGCTGTGCCAGCTTTTCTCTAGTTGTGGCAAGCAGGGGCAACTCTCTAGCTGTGGTGTGCAGACTTATTGTAGCGGCTTCTCTTGTTGCAGAACACGGGCTCTAGGGCACGCCTGCTTCTCTCTAGTTGTGGCATGTGGGCTCAGTAGTTGTAGCCCCCAGGTTCTAGAACACAGTCTCAATAGGTGTGGTACACAGCCTTAGTTTCTCTGAGGCATGTGGGATCTTCTCAGAACAGGGATTGAACCCGTGTCTCCTGCATTGGCAGGTGGATTCTTCACCACTGAACCACCAGGGAATCCCTGTATTATCACTTTAAATTCACCAAAGGACACAAAGCTGAGAGAGCTCAGGCAGTTATAAGGAATAGAACTGGAGTTTTAACTTAGGTCTTCTGATTCTCAGACTTTTTCATAGTTTATTGTTCCTTTCCTAAACTTCTTACTAAGCTCAATTGGTAACTGTGGTTGAAAGGTATCATCACCACTAAAAAATAACAACAAACATTCAAAGAGAAAGTGTCATTATAGAATACACTTTAAAATATAAGATATTTTGTCACCTCATATTTAAAAATAGATCATGGATTTTCAAATAGATTCCAAGTCCAAACACTCTCATCATGTGAAACCAGAGTAAAGAAAAAGCCCAGCAAAGGCAAAGCTCTAAACAGACACAACAAAATCTGACTGTGCCTTCATTCACTGTCTCTGTTTCTCTGGGTAAGTCACTTCACATCTCAGAACCTCAATTTCCTCATCTATCAAATGGAAAAAGTTATTTCTCCTGCAGAGTCTTGACTCAAGGATTAAATTAAATAGCATATAAATGACCCTGGTATATGCCCAGAAAACTGTAGTTAATATGGTTAACATTACATTTTCTAGGAGCAAGTTAGCTGATTTACAGAATAAAGATAGATCAAATTAAAAACACGTTCATATGCATAATATGTGTATGTGTGTCTGTGTAAATTAGAAGGCACATGATATTTGCAGCATATGATAATTGCTGCCCCTGGCACCAGTTGACATTGACCTACAACTCCAGCCTCACCAGTTGCAGCTTTATCTGTTCAGCCTCCATTTGAGTTCTTTCCCTTCCTTCAGTCTTGCTATTTCCCCCACCCACCCCACTGCATTCTCTCTTCCAATCCTGGTTACGATTACTTCTCTGTTTCATAATAGCAGCTACCTAACCTGCCCAGTTATACAGGTCAGCCATGGAAGTGATTAAGGTCCAAGTCCCCTCTGTACCAAACAATAGTTAATTTGCACCTGTAAGATACAGAGCTAGTATGATTACATTCACTGATTATTTGGGATTGTTTGTTACCTTCCAACACCTTACCCCATTCCAAGCCTCCATACACAAACACACTTTCATCTCAGTTAATTCATATTTGACTCATATATTTCTATACCAGCCCTTCCAAATGGCTTTTTGACTTAGGTCTCTAGACCCTAATAGCAGGGAAAGAATTTCTTCTTAAAGGTGTATCCTATTTTGATAACTCTGAAAATTTCCTGTCTCTTACTAAGCCAAACTCTCCTTTTGGATAAGATTAATCTGAGCTTTTCTTCCCTTTAATGATCCTTTAAAAAAAAACAAAAACTTCTCACCTAATCCTTTTTCCATGAAGTCAGCCCTTCAGATAAGATTCTGTATAAATCAGATTGTACCACAAAGGCATCATGCTAAATGAAAAATTTCAGTCTCAAAAGGTCACATACTGTATGATCCCATTTATATGACATTTTGAGAAAGGGCAAAACCACAGGGACATAAGACACATCCGTTGTAGCCAGGGGTTAGGATCTGGAGGAGAGAGGGGAGTGTCACTAGCATCTGACTAGAAGGAGGCAGCATAAGTGAATTCTTTGGGTATTGAAATTATTCTGCTCCTTGTTGTGTTGGTGATTATAATATGCATGTATTAAAAGTCATAGGACTGTGCACCAGAAAAAGGTGAATATGACTAAAAGTAAATTTTGAAGAATTACATGTATTGATCTCATGTGTCAAATGCTTATCATGATTTTTTCATTTTAATCTTCATAATAATCCTGCACAATAGGTCATTTTATTATCATCCCTGTTTTAATAATACAAATAAAACAGCAGCACAGAGAGGTTAATTAACTTGCCAAGGCCACAGAATTTGATAGAGGCAGAGCTTTGATTTTAACCCCAGCAGTCTGACTCTAGAACTGAATATTTCTACCGCTGTCCTACGCTGGCTCTGCAAAGAGAGAAAGTGGCTTCGTTTTTCCTCTATCAATGAAAAACACATGACCTCCTTGGCAAGGAAAATATCAGCTAGAACTATTGAGTGAGCCAAAAAGTTTGTTCGGGTTTTTCTGTATGATGCAATGTAAAGCAAACTTTTTGGCTAGCCGTATGTAAACGGATCAGATTGCGAATGGAGCAGAGCTTGTGCCACCAAGACCAGCGTGTTTCTAGGCCACAAAATGTCTTAATTGTTGTTTTAATAACTTGCATTTAAACTTTGCAATTTCCAATTATCTTTGAAATAAAATGCCTTTTTGTTAACTTCCAAAATCAACTCTAAAAACTTCCCAAATCAACTCTCTAATGCCTGTGGACACTGGTTTGAAAATCTTTAAGAGTCCCTTAAAAAATTCTGATTCTGATGTAAAGAAAATAGAATATATCAATAGGAAGCTCAAATAAATTGTTTAAAAAATTAAAAATCTTACTCCACTCCTTCTCCCTCCCTACTTCCCCAAAACTAAATCCTTCCGGATATTTTTTGGAACTAAAACCTCTTAGTAATGAGACAAACGGATAAATACACCCACGCCCGGTGCCTGGTGGTCATTCTTACACATTCATTTAGGTCTTTCAGTGCCTGCAGTCTACAACTTCATTCTATGCACTTTGCAGAAATAAAACTATCCACTGAAGAAGAGAAGTATGGCAAGCCTCATAATTCAGAAGCAGCAGCAGCTGGAAAGAGAAAACAAAGGGAAAAAATTATGATGGCTTTTAAAAACTAAGAGTCACAGAGAATGCCTAAATTTGGCGAGCACAATCTTGAGATAATAAATGTTGCTCAGTTATTGGTTAAAGAAAATCTGCTTCTGGATTTTTAATGTTTGGGACTTGTTCGTGGTGGATTTAATCACTTTAGAACTATGCCCAAGACAGATTATATGCACAGCCATGTACGTGTAGTCTATCTCCACATGAAAATGGTCTGAGTTCTATGTGACTTTTCTGCCTTAGATCCACCGTCTCTGAAATATTCAAGAGTTTGATGGATATATTCTCAGCCCACTACCATCATTTCCCAAACATCTTTAGCCCAAACCCCTTAATATACAGAGGCAGTTCTTCTAATAAATTCTACCATACCTTATGTAACCTACAATTAAAGTTCATCCAGAGTAACATCAAAAAAGGAACCAAAGAGAGATCAGGGCAACATAGGACACATTATTTGAATTCTCTGGTCATCTTCCATAAAATTGCTTTAGCTATATTTATCTTTCAGGGTAAGCATTAGAATCAAATAAAATGATACTGACCTAACAAAGTTCTTGCCATATAACTAGGCTCCCTATAAGTAGTGGTTATAATTATGATCAAGGAAAGAAATCCCGCAGATGGAACATTGTTCATCTATGGCCATTTGCAAATTTATTTCACAATATTTCCTTAGGCAAATTTCTCTACTCCTTGCCTCAATATCAGGTTTGATCTTGTTGTAAACTCATGGGGTTTGCAGTGTTAATTATCAGTTACCAGCACACCTCCTATGAAATACAATGGTTTTTGGTTTATGAAATTAGGCTTGCTAGAGAAATGTTGAAGAGATGTGAAATGACTTTGCAACTTGATGCAGCTACCCGGGAGATTGCACAATCTTAATTCACAGGCGCAAGCACACACACCCACACACCCAGGAAGTGCGGGGGGTCTTGTGGAAATCAGTAGCTTATCTATTATGTGCACTCCGGAGCTGTAAACAACACCATGTGAGGACTCAGCTAGAATGCTTCCTCTGAGTCAGTATTAAACAAACTTCCGAAATGTTAGAGAAGGAAATAAAGCCAGTGTACCCTGAAGACACCCAGGACAGAGAGCTGGGGATGTAGAAATTGTGTTCAACACTGTTAGAGACTGACATAATAAAGTAAGTTCTGTAATAAAAGCAAATGCTGCTGAATAATCAATAGCTAGTATGAATTAGGACAGGTTGTAATCTCCATCAGAATTTACATGACTTATATGTGGACTGGCAAAAAAAATTTTTAAACCTTTGATTTTATTCCATGAGAATGATAGAATGATTTTCTATTTGGTGATAATAACATTATGTAATGGTCTCAGTATAATTTGGTTCAGAATAAATCAGAGGGAAAGAGCTCATCAATGGTGAAAAAATAAAACCCCAGGAAAGCAAAGATTTTTCACAGACAGCATACAATGGAAAAGACACAGGCTTTGAAATCAGAAGTGTTCCAACTCTACATTTGCAAGTTTTGTGATCTTGGGCAAGTGACATCTCCCTATTGAGATTCCATCTTCTTATCTATAAGATCGTGACATTCATGAAGTTCTTATTACAATCAAATTAGATATTAACTGAGTAAGCCGTCTGACAAATATGAAGAGCTCTATGAATATGAGAAAACGGTTCACTGCTTTAAACTCTAAGTGTCCTCAGGTCAACAAAACAGAGTTGGAAAGAAATCAAGTTTAGAATACCCTGGAATTGTTTTTGCTTGAGGTATATAATGAGTTCTACAACTTACATTCCTTTTGACCTGCGGAACATTTTGGTTTTTAGGAAAGAAAAGAGGAATGTCACCTGTAACTAGAAATCTGCAGTTATAGCTGAATATAGAGAACATAAGTAAGAATATAGCTCTTACTTACATATAACTATATTTGAATCTTAGAAGGCGGAATATAGAAATCACAAAATAAGAGGAAATAGTTAAAGCACTTTAATCCTTACCAATGTCCACAAAGTAGGATGTTTCATTAAGTGCTGTCTGGGTGCTCAGACAGTAAAGGACATTACATTTCCGGCAACCCAAGGCTTGACCTCACACTTGGACTTCTGAAGGTAAACTTCCGGAGAGGAAATTAAATACAGAGAACCTCTTCCAGTTTGAAATACTAGTTCTGCCAAAATCACTAACAGAAACATGTAGACTAAGTTATATTTTTAAATTTTACACTAAAAATATTTAAGCCAACAGAAAGGCCGATGTTTTTTCAAAAAATTATTTAAAATAGGGAGTGAACTCAAAATCAAAACATCCAAAATGTTTTTTTTCTCCTTAACTATTCCCTATAAAAATAGGCTCTAAAGTAAGATAAGTTCTTCCTTCCCTCCCTCCAATATTTTTTCTTAAGCCCTAAACTCCAGGCCTTAAAAATTGAAATATCTAACTGACAGGAAAAGAAAGAACTGTAGCTATTGTAATTTACATATATGATATATATAAATCAAATTAAACATGAAATTTATTCACACTATTTTTATTTTCCAAGCTACCCAGGATAATTCAAGCTCACGTTCTTCTCTAAGGTGTGTGTACCTTCTGGGTTCAGTGGATACTCTGAAAGGTCAAACAGAGTCCATCCTTCAGGCAGATGAGATGCTGTTCTATTTTTAAAAAACCTCTAGAGAAGGAAATTCCACAAGCTTCCCCAGTTACACATTCCAGTGTCTATCAAATCTCACTGTCTGAAAATTTTTCCTTTTCTCTTATCTAAATCCCTCACACTGTAACCTAAGCCTATGCCTCTAACTTGGTCCCTTAATGAGATGGTCATCATCCTTCATAGATCAACCAACCTTCATAGATCAACCAACAAGGCTCTTTTCAGATTCTGTAAGCCAGAAACCACTTGATTTCTAACTCTCTTTATTATAGCTTTTTAGTTATTGTCATACTCTTCTATCATTTTTTTCCAAGTTTTCTTCCTCCAACCTTGTATTTATTTCACTATCCTTTGAAAATAATATTTTTAAAAAGCAAAAGAAATAAAAAATTATTCATTAACCTTACTGCACTAGAACAGCCTATTTTAACTTTTTGTTCTTGCTCCTAATTACATATACATACATCATTGTAACCATAATGTATAATTGTATTATGTTTATTCCAAGTTTTAAAATTACTCCCTTAGTGTCACTACCCAGAACGTGCCTAGAATGAGCTAGCTTATCATTATAACTTTGATGATGTTGGTATAAAGTTCATGATTTGAGGAATTTCCTTTGTCTAATAGAATTAAATGATTGATTACTAAGTCCTGAAGCACTCTGCTAGGTTCTAAAGAGTCAAAACTTTTAACATTCAGTCCTTACCCACAAGCAGATCATTACAAGACACATAACCTATTAGACTGAAAAAGATCTTGTGTAGATGATTCCTGCATCTACCTATACTGTATATATTGGGTTAGAAATCCAACATCTTAAGGAAAAACCCAAACAAATTTTTTGGGTCAACCCAATACCTATATAAATTTATAGGGTCAATTGAGAGAGCTAGACTTCAGGGGAGGGTTGACCCTGAAGAAGCCAGAATAGGGGAATCACCTAGCAGGTGATCTGGAGGAGCAGGAGCTGTGGGTAAATTGCCACAGCTTCTACCAGCTACCATCTTCCAGTATCTAGGCCAGAGCACCTAGGAGAGAGTACTTGGTACTATCCAGTGTTTCTGTGATTTCATCAAGAGACTCTTTAATTCTTCACTTTCTGACATAAGTGTGGTATGATCTGCATAGCTGAGGTTATTGATCTCTCTCCCAGAAATCTTAATTCCAGCTTGTGCTTCATCCATTCCAGAATTTCTCATGATGTACTCTGCATATAAGTTAAATAAACAAGGTGACAATATACAGCCTTGACGTACTCTTTTCCCGATTTGGAACCAGTCTGTTGTTCCATGTCCAGTTCTAACTGTTGCTTTTAGAGGAGAGTGAAAAAGCTGGCTTACAACTCAACATTGAGAAAACTATAGTCATGGCATCTGGTCCCATCACTTCATGGCTAATAGATGGGGAAACAGTGAAAACAGTGACAGACTTTATTTTGGGGGGCTCCAAAATCACTGCAGACGGTGACTGTGGCCATGAAATTAAAAGACACTTGCTCCTTGGAAGAAAAGTTATATCCAATCTAGATGGCATATTAAAAAGCAGAGACATTACTTTGCCAACAAAGGTTCATCTATTCAAAGCTGAGGTTTTTCCAGTAGTCATGTATGGATGTGAGAGTTGGACTAGAAAGAAAGCTGAGTACCAAAGAATTAATGCTTTTGAACTGTGGTGTTGGAGAAGACTCTTGAGAGTCCCTTGGACTGCAAGGAGATTCAACCAGTCCATCCTAAAGGAAATCAGTCCTGAATATTCATTGGAAGGACTGATGCTGAAGCTGAAACTCCAATACTTTGGCCACCTGATGCAAAGAACTGACTCATTTGAATAGACCCTGATGCTGGGAAAGATTGAAGGCAGGAGGAGAAGGGGACAACAGAAGATGAGATAGTTGGATGGCATCACTGACTCAATGGACATGAGTTTATGTAAACTCCAGGAGTTGGTGATGGACAGGGAAGCCTGGCACGCTGCAGTCCATGGGGTCACAAAGTGTTGGACACAGTTGAACAACTGAACTGATCCAATGTTTAGTTGGGCCTTTGCAGAAGGAATGTCGGTGAAAGGCTGAACTCAGTGGTAGCTGCTTCCCAAATCTTTTGTGAATTATAAGAGTTTTGGTTACCAGAATGAAATGACAAGTTTGTACAACTGACAAAAAAGATAGTTAATAAGGATCAGGTGACTCTGGGGTAAGTCTGACTTGAGGATTCACTTACTAATTGATGAAACAATCTAATATTATTAAGAGAGCAAAAACATGAAAGGAAAAACTGGTTGCAGTACCATAGTATTCTTGAACAATTACTCTTCAGATCTGATCCTCAGTTTCTTCACCTGTTGTTTATAGTATATTCCATGATTTAGATTCCAGGAAATAGCAAATATTAAAAATAATGCATTGCATTTCCCAAAACCAAACATACAGCTACTTCTTTAAAGTAAAAAATAATTGATGTCCATTTTCACTATTTCTTAGATCAAAAAAGGAAACACACAGGTTATGCTGTCCTGTCAAGATGTTTAGGTCTTCAAGAAGGGTGGAAAATAGATGATAGAGCCATATTGGGATTTAAGGACTTTTTTTTTTAGCCCGAGTTTTTCCAAAGGTAGTGCTTCAGGTAAAAACTTGTATATAGAGAGCAGGAGTGAGGAACAGTGCAAAAAGTAAACACAGATGCATTATTCAAATCACTATTGCAAGCAACTGGCACTCAAACCTGCATGGAATCGTCTAAAGAGGATGTAGAATATCTTTTGGAACTGTGTACCTGAGGATTGATGTCTTTTGTCTATAGCTCATTTTCCTCATTAATTGAGATCTACTTTGGGTTAAATAAATTTCTATATACTTCCAGACTCAGCATGCCTGATCGAACAGAAGGCTTCCCAGAGGCAACTGTAGCACTGGAAAAACCTGAAGGCAAAAGCACAAAACATCCAGTACTTGAAAGAAGATGTCAGCATGAGGTAAGCCAAACCAATGTGTGTTGACATCAGAGATAAGACTAAAACCAAGTGAGTTAGGAATTCAGAAGCAATCTGTATCCTCTGTACCACTCAGATACAGCTATGCCCTGTAAAAAGTCCCATCTGCCTCTCAGTCTTCAAGGTGATGGCCAGCCATAATCTTCACAAGTGACTTTATAGATAAAGATTAATGTAACAAGCTGTAGTCTTCACTGCTGAAACTGACCTTGAAGTTATAAGACCTATTTGTCTAGGTTTCTATCCCCATGGAATGATGCCTACCTTCATCCCCAAGCAGGTTGAGCCCTTGGCTATCTTCAGCCCTTGGCTAATTTCAGGCCATGGTTGCTGAAATTTCCATTCACCATTATCACTGGTCATGTGAGCACCAGAAAATGCTAATAATTGACCTACACCTTGCTGATGCTTTAGCTATATCAAATTGCCCAAAGCTTCAGTTTCTGACATCTTCTCATCCTAATTTACCTCCAGTGAGAATCTAATAATATATGTCTCAACTTTGATTCTACCAAAAATCAAAGCCTCTGTCCAGGAGATAATCCCACAGCACAAATGGGGAACCAGAGAGAATGAGGGAAGGAGGAAAAGTCTCAATAAAGGTGTACTTTTGATATCACAGCTTTGAGACCCTCTGGCTTAATTCTGGCCTCTAAGAAACACCAGCTCAAAATGTCTCAGAGCTGATTTCATCCCTCAGAAATTGAGGATTTCCCTCAGAGTTAACTTTCATAAATTTGGGGGCTCCATGAGTGAGCTCAAACAAGTAGAATCCCATTCCCAGCTATGGCACTGGAGAAGTCCTAGAGCAAAAAGTAAAAAACACATTGTGTCCATTTGAGATGAGATTCTGTTGAGATGAGTCAAAGCCAGAATGCCAATTTCATCCAGGCTGGAATCAGAGGTGAGGCTAAGATGTGAACTAGGGTTCCAAAGGCTATGGTACAGCCTTAAAAGCTTCTCAGGTAATTTGGACTGAATTTGGTAAAACATAGCAAATATCAAAGACTTTTAAGTAGAAGAGACATAATTATGTTTGTATTGCAGGAAAATTACACTGGAAATACTGGATGATGAAGGACAGGAGACAATTTTGGGGTCCTAACCTATAGCTAATTTTGCAGTGTTAGTGGGGATGGGAGAAGGCAAGAATTAATGAGTGATTTGAGATAATAAATTAAAGTTGAGAAAAACTTCACACTGATAATTTGATCAAAGATATTATAACAAAGTATCAGCTTTTAGTTGTTACAAGTCATTTAATGGTAATAGTTCATTGATGGAATCAATGTGGTTTCAAATTTAGGCTAGTGAATGGTTCATGAGGCCAGTCATGGTATATAGATAGAGAAAAAATAAACTCATGTGTTCACTGTGGTTATATCCAAGGAGGTGCGTAGAGGAGGAATTGATATGATTTTGCACTTTCATTTTCTAAATTATTATCTTTGTGTCATTTTTATATTTCAATATGAGATGATAGGAAATTTGAGGGAATGATTTTGAAATGTGCTATCTCAGAATCACATATATTCACATTTTCTTATTAACATTTTAAAATTTTTATTGAAATATAGTTAATTTATAATTTTATATTACTCTTATTAACATTTTTAATGTGAGGATTACTTCAGGAAAGCCAGACACTTCACTGATAATCAAACTGTTTGTTCATTGGAATTTTGTGGAGCATTTCATAATATGACTTAGCGTGAGATGTCTGTGATATTTGTTTTGATATTTGCATTACCTGATTTCTGATACTAAATCCCACATGTATCTTTACATTATAACATGTAATATAAGCAATAGACTTGGCAGAAAGTTAATGGTAGAGAGATTGCACTCATTTTGCTGATGACAACAAATTTAAAGGAAGAGAAATATTTTATTATGAAGCCTACAACTTCCAACCAACCTTACTTCTTGACTCATGTTGGTAGGATTCACTCTACATAAACATTTTTCATACCATTTGTTATCTGCAATCTAATATCAGCTGCAATTCATGGGGTCGCAAAGAGTTGGACACGGCTGAGCAACTGAACTGAACTGAAGGCTTTATTATAAATATGTCCACATACATACTTCATGACCTCAAGAAATTTGAAAATCTCTCACAGATACCACCTGTTCTCTTTACCATCATGTCAATTTCAAGACTAACAAGCAGGAACAGGAAGTAAGTCTTATTAGAAAATGCAGTAGAATAAGAATTAAAAGTTAGTGGACAGACCAAATAACTGGAATGAGTGGAATCTTTAAGACTTGACATGAAGGATATTGCACATATACACTCTATGCTACTTGATAAAGTTGTTTTCCACAAGGATCTTGGGTTAACAGTTCTGATACATGTATGGTGTAATTGGCAGATGATGGGAGCAAGGTTTCCCATTGTTGGAGTGGGAGCATACAGATTAACAAGAGGAAACTAAAACATACAAAGGGTAATGGATTAGAGTTAGAAATGTATGTATAAACTTACGTTTAGGTTACTTTTGATACCAGTGGGTTACATATAGAAATATTTATATATGTGTGTGTTATACAGCTTAGTAGATACACATGCATTACCTTGCCCTGTCAGCTGAGGGGTCCTAGAAGCAACTGAACCTAGTAGCAATAACCATGTCTAATGATCAGATCTTGCTTTCTAATAAAAGGAAACTAATTATAAGGAAATTGGAGCTCCTTGGAGAAATGGCTGATTCTATTGCTAAGGCAGCAAATATGCAAGATAGACTTGGAGCTTCTTGTTGTGCCAGAAATTAAGAAAGTTCTCTAAAAAACAGAACAAACAAGCAAAAAGCCCTATGTTGACAGAGGTATGTCAAAGAAATACAGGAGCCAACTGAAAGAGCTCCCAATAGCCAAATCTGAAACAATTTGAGCTACAAAATAAACAGAAATGTTAGATTATAACTCAAAGTGTAATAAATATTCATGAGTACATACTGTTATAAAGAAATGATTGAATAAATAAATAAATGCCGAAGTAGAAAAAAATATTCCACACAGGAAAATTCCAAATAATTTATGTAAGTACTCCATCCTCAAGGAAAAGGAAAATAACTCCATATTCCTTTTTATTTATTTTTTAATGTTTTGAGTTTTTTAATTTCATCTTTTTTGAGGTATAATTGACATCTTAAACTAAGATATTTAAAGTGTACATTATGGTGATTTTATATATATATGTATATATATATGTATGTATATATATACATAGAGAGAGAGAGAGAAAGGATTCACCCCCGCTGTAGTTAATTAATATATCCAACACCTCAGATATTTATCATTTTCTGATTTTGGTGAGAACATTTAAGTTCTACTCTGTTATCAAATTTCAGTTATACAATTTAATACTAACAACCATAGTCACAATGTTTTACATTAGTCTCAAATTTTACTCATCTCAAAACTGAAAGTTTATACCCTTTTATCCATCTCTATGTCCCCATCCTCCAACCCCTGACAACTGTTTTTTTACTTTTCTGTTTCTGTGAGTTTAACTTTTTCCACCCATTCCTTCAATGTGAACTGCACATAGAAACGTCTTTCTAAAGATACAATATGCAAAGGGGGAAAAAAGAGTAGCTTGACAATGAACGAACATGACAAGCACAACCCCAGCAGGTAGTCAGGGTCGATATCAACAAGGATATGTCATTTGATAGTATGTACACTTGACACGATGTGATGAAAATGCTCATTTACTTCCATGATCTTCCTCCCAAATTCCATAAACTCAGCCCAGCTCTGAAAAAAAAAAAAAACAGGCCAATTCTAATAGAGGGGCATCTGATAAAATATCCAATCAACGTTCCTTTAAAAAAACTGTCAAAGTCATAAAATCAAGGAAAGTCTGAGAACCTATTACAGCCAAGAAAAGCCAAAGAGACTTGACAACTAAATGTAATGCATCATTCTGGATGAGATCCTGAAACAAAAACAATATCAGATAAAAACTAGAGAAAGCAAATAAAATATAGACTTTAATGATAATGTACTGATATTGGTTCATTAATTGTAATAAACATACAATTCTAATGTAAGATATTAATAATCGAGAAACTGAGTGTGGGGTTTATGGGAACTCTTTGTACTATCATTGCAATTTTTCTGCAAGCCCAAAATTTTTCCTAAAAAATCTATTTATGAAAATAGATCTTAAAATAGATCTATAAAAATAGATTAAAAAATCTATTTCAGCACACACTGAAAAGACATTTGATAAATTTAAATATAAATCCTTTTCCATTAAAAAAAATTTTTTTTCATTAGGCTCATTTTATTGTGATGTGAAATCAGTATCATGTTGAAAATTATTTAAATAGATACCCAAATTTTATTTAAAAAAAGGTTTTTTATAACTATTGACAAAATCTCATTAAACTGACTTCAAGGAGATATTATAATTCTTTGAAGAAGAATTTCTTTATATATTGACTCATTGAAACAAGTGGAGTTATTATCTGAGACTTAGAATCCTTTTTCTTATATATGTATTTTTTCTGGTAGTGGAATTTTGTATATTATTAAATTCTCTTTTATTCATCTTTTCAGTTTGTGAAAAAATCTAGACTGTTTTAGGTAATTGCAACATGCCAACAATGTAGTATCAATTTAGGATTCCTTAGGCCTGCTGCTGCTGCTGCTGCTAAGTCACAGTCGTGTCCAACTCTGTTTGACCCCATCCCTGGGAGTGGGTTGCCATTTCCTTCTCCAATGCATAAAAGTGAAAAGTAAATGTGAAGTCGCTCAGTCGTGTCCGACTCGTTGTGACCCCATGGCCTGCAGCCCACCAGGCTCCTCCGTCCATGGAAATTTCCAGGCAAGAGTACTGGAGTGGGGTGCCATTGCCTTCTCCACCCTTAGGCCTATAGTCCATAATAAAATTTTGTTGCTTGCTTGTTGATGATGCCTGGATTAAAAAATAATTTTTATTAAAAAATAACAAGATACTTCCTAAACATGATATACTAGAGAAACTTAAAACTCAGAAGCTTTGAAATAATTCACAGAGCAAATTTTATATTGATTAAATAATTCAAAAGTTTCAAAATAGGTTCTCAAAGGGAAAAAAAGCAAAACCTAGAAAACATATTCAAAGTGAAAACAATAAATGAGTTGATATTCTAAATTGATATAGAGCCCTTGCAAATTTACTTTTGAAAGGATATCTCTCTTTCAAAATGGGCCATAGCCAAGAGAAAGCAATTGAGAGAGGAGGAAATGAAAGTGCTTAAAAAGCAATGGGAAATTATTTTCACTGCTACTCAAATAAATAAAAATTAAAGCATAAAAGAGATACAATACTATTGCCTATTAAATTCTAAAATTGCGTATATTTATATTTAATGTATATGTATAGCTGGTTACAGACAAACAGTAGTCTCATCAGACAAATGCTAGGAAAAGTGCCCATAGATACATAAACTTTTAGTTTATGTTTACAAGAGCCTTAAAATGTTGTTCACATGTGACTCTAATAGTTATCCTCAGGGTTGGTAAGCTGTTTTTGGAAAGAGCTGGCATGCAAATATTTTTGGCTTTGTGGGCCCCATAGGCTCTGTTGCAAATACTCAACTCTCCCTGAAGCATGACAGCAGCCATAGACAATTCTGGAAGTTAATGAGAGTGGCTGTGTTCCGTCAAAACAGACAGTGCACCAGATTTGGCCCATAATTTGCCAACCTGTGGTCTCTCCTAAGGAATAACATAGTGAAAGAAAATGCATGAAGCAAAATTACACGTACCTTATGAATTCCTCACAATTGCACTCAGCTCACATGGTAGCAAAGTAATGCTCAAATTTCTCCAAGCCAGGCTTCAACAGTACGTGAACCCTGAATTTCCAAATGCTCAAGCTGGGTTTAAAAAAGGCAGAGGAACTAGAGATCAAGTTGCCTACATCTGTTGGATCATCAAAAAAGCAAGAGTTCCAGAAAAACATCTACTTTTGCTTTATTGACTATGCCAAAGCCTTTGACTGTGTGGATCACAACAAACTGGAAAATTCTTCAAGAGATGGGAATACCAGACCACTTGACCTGCCACCTGAGAAATCTGTATGCAAGTCAAGAAGCAAAGTTAGAACTGGACGTGGAACAACAGACTGGTTTCAAATCAGAAAGGAGTACATCAAGGCTGTATATTGTCACCCTGCTTGTTTAACTTATGTGCAGAGTACATCATGAGAAAGCCGGGCTGGATGAAGCACAAGCTGGAGTCAAGATTTCTGGGAGAAATATCAATAACCTCAGTTACACAGATGACACCACCCTTATGGCAGAAAGTGAAGAAGAACTAACGAGCCTCTTGATGAAAGTGAAAGAGGAGAGTGAAAAAGCTGGCTTAAAAACTCAACATTCAGAAAACTATGATCATGGCATCTGGTCCCATCACGTCATGGCTAATAAATGGGGAAACACCAGAAATAGTGACAGACTTTATTTTGGGGGGGGGGGGGGCTCCAAAATCACTGCATATGGTAACTGCAGCCATGAAATTAAAAGACGTTTGCTCCTTGGAAGAAAAGTTATGACCAAGCTAGACAGCATATTAAAAAGCAGAGACATTAATTTGCCAACAAAGGTCCATCTAGTCAAAGCTATGGTTTTTCCAATAGTCATGTATGGATGTGAGAGTTGGACTAGAAAGAAAGCTAAGTGCTAAAGATTGATGCTTTTGAACTGTGGTGTTGGAGAAGACTCTTGAGAGTCCCTTGGACTGCAAGGAGATCCAACCAGTCCATCCTAAAGGAAATCAGTCCTGAATATTCATTGGAAGGGCTGATGCTGAAGCTGAAACTCCAATACTTTGGCCACCTGATGCAAAGAACTGAGTCACTGAAAAGACCCTGATGCTGGGAAAGATTGAAGGCAGGAGGAGAAGGGAACGACAGAAGATGAGATGGTTGGATGGCATCACCAATGCGATGGCCCTGAGTTTGAGTAGGCTCCAGGAGTTGGTGATGGACAGGGAGGCCTGGCATGCTGCGATTCACAGGTTCGCAAAGAGTCGGACACAACTGAGTGACTGAACTGAACTTATGAATTCAACTATGTAAAAAAGCATTTGTGATTAAAAAAAAAAAATGCTAGCAGAAACAGCATTAAAATATTAACCAGATTTTTTTCTTGAAAGGCGGAATAAGGACTTTTTCCCTTCCTCATTCCTACAACTCCACTGTTGCATGTATTAAAAATGAGAAAAATCCTAAAGCCATTTATTTGAGTTTGTATTTTATCAGTAAGCTAGAATTTCCCAGACCCGTTTAAGATTTGAAAGTATTCTTATTCGTGTTATTTATGTACATTCAAAAATTATTCTGGTTAATCTTCATCCAGTTCTCCATAATATGGGCTTCTTTGACATTCAGAAATTACATTTTAAAATATTACTTACTTTTAATCAATTCAGACTAGGATTCCAAATCCACTGTTAGTTACTCATGAAAATGCTTCACCTCTTCCAGAGCTTCTGATACTTTATAGGGATCGCCTAAAGCCATAATATTGGAAAATGTTGCCTATTTTTCTAAAGCTCTTTTAATGACTCATGTTCTAATAGCCTCTGTTTAAGTGACAAAAGAACCACTGTTGTTTGGAGGGATGTACAGTGTATTACACAAGTTTACCCTGGCAAGCCACCGGCCCTGATCTGCAATCCTGTGTCAGCACTTTTCAGTCCCACTAATATGGATACAGATGGGTGTGTGAGCTGCTCCAGGCTTCTCACGAGGCCAAGGAAAACATGGAAAACAAAGGCCTTTATGAGCTCCATGCTGACCACAGTCCCTGCAGTATTGCTAAAATCACATTTTTCTCTGGATTTGCCATATACAGAATACTTCTCACCTGAGAGAAATCAAATTTCATTCACAACCTAGGACCTAAGTTTGTTGTTCTAGCCAGAGTAAGTAATTGCTCCCTTTGGAAAAGGGAAAATGAAGCCTTTTTCAGCCTTTCTTTCTACAAACTTGCAAAACAGCTCAGTAGCTCTGAACACACAGAATGCAAACCATGGATAACTAGTTAGCCTAGTGCAAAGGCACACAGTTGGGCTAACACTACATACATTTAGAAAAATGAAAAAAATGAAACCATTATCTGAGACCGTTCAAGCGAGAGAAAGATGTGCTTGCTCAGCTCCACCGTCACCTCAAAGAGCCCCACCCTGGCCACCACCAAGGTCGTCATCTCCTGTCCTTCACCCCATCTATTATTCTCTCTCAGAAGGACATGTGTGCTATTATAAGAGTTTCACATTAGATTAGGTTTAAATTTACTTGTTTTTGTCCACTTCCTTCACTAGAAATAGTTTCTTTGCAAAGGCAGACACCATAGTCTGTCTGAATTTTGCTGCTGCTGTTGTTCTGTTTTCCGTATTAAATATATGATAAATATGTGGTGAATGCACAGACGAATAGCGGGCTAATTTAGTAGGAACACTAGATTGCTATGGATTACTGGATTAGAGACAAGGTGTGTTCTACTCTGGCTGGACCATCAACCTGTTATTAATGAGGTTCCCACTCTAATAGTGCTGGGTGACACCCACCACAAATCTCAGCGACCTACATTGGAAAGCATTTTACTTGCTCACAAGTCTGCAGGTTCTCTGGGGATCTCCAAGGCTTGCTAACAGTCAGATTTGGGTCAGGTTGGCTTCACACGCCTCTTCCTTCTGACACCAGCAGCTACTTTTAGAGCATGTTTTCCCAGTAAACGGCAGAAGCATGAAGAGCAGATTTTCTGTCCTTCCTTTGTCCCCCATTCATGTGCCTTTCAGGTTTAGCCACATAATGCTCTGCCTCACACCAGCCCACGCTGGGTGACTCACCATCCTGCCCTACTGTCTTTTGTAGAACAGTTTCATCATCCAAAGGAAAAAACCTCTGGCTTCCACCACCACTGTTTTGAATGGCAGTGTTTTGCCCTGAAGTTGATTTTTAACCCCAGGCTCTTCAGAAACTCACTTGAACACCACGATCCAGTACCAGCAGTCTGCCTCATATGTGCATCTCTACTTTTAGAAAGTTCCTTATTAAACTCTTCATAATGTATGGGCTTCTTAGGCGGAATATTCAGTCCCTCATGATCTATCTTTTAGTTTATAAAAATAGCATATTATCTCAAGTCAGTTCTTAAACTACTTGGCACATGCTTTATTCTAACAAAAAGCTTTTCTCTTCTAACTGTATAGGCTAGCTCTTGTCAACTTTTCTATCCCCCTATCTCACCTGCACTCACTATCTTCAAAACCCACCTCTTTTTTTTTTTTTTTTTTTTTAACCAAGACCTTTTTTAACCAGACCTCTTATTTTTTAACCTCCAGGACATTCCACTAGGTTCTTCTTCCAGTTCCTCAAAAGTCGGCTCATTCTCAAACTTCCCTCTCACTCTCCAGTATCACTTTTTGGAGATGTTTTCTCTGGCCATCCTATCTAAAACAACTTCCTTCCATTATCAAACTTATCAAGCCCTTTATTTCTTCTAGAGTCATTTGTCCATTTCTACATTTCCTGATTTATTGTGTGTCTCTTTTAAAAAGAGATAGTATGTCTGCCTAGTTCAGTAATAGTCTCTGCTGTGCATACAGTGCCTGATATGTAATAAGTATCTAATAAATATGAATCAAATGAAAAAAGAAAACTTTGGGCTCAGATCTTTCAAAATCTTCAGAAGTTTGGACTCTAAGCAGGAAATGTAGAAACAGTTGACTGTGTTGCCTATTAGTGCTGGTGTCCTAGGCCCGTGGTTCTGTGACCCAGATTTTTTTGGCCTGGATTTAGATCACTGACACAGTATTCTAAAATCTCTTATCTTGGGCATTTAACTTAGTTTCAAAGTTTTGTGTTCCAGACTCTGTTTTCAAGAAAAGGGACCTAGAGTATCAATTGGTCTTCTCACTTACTATTTCTGAATTTGACCTCTTCCGTGTTATTACAATAAATGCTGTTCTTACTGTTTCAGAGTACAAACACAGAATGACCCCAAAGCTGCCCAAATCCTCCTTAGACAAGGACTGATTTCCTGTCTTTCTCATCTGTTGTCTTTCCACTCTAAATCTTCCTTCTGTTTCTACCCTGATAGTGGCATGACGATAAAAATAAGCAAGGGGTTAATGTGACACATTTTTAAAAGCTAGTCATTCCAACTCACAGTACCCTCTCTATTAGAGGCTTGTGCAAACCCCCATGTACTCATCTCACTGGATACAATAAACCTCCACATCAGCAATTAGGATTTATGCACTTGCCAACTCTGATATAGATAGGAGCTAAATCTGTAACATTTTCAGCTTTGGGTGCTTTTAAACAACTTTTTGATACAGTTGAGACCATTTATAGCATTGACAGTGGGTATGCCTTGAAGACTGTCCTCTGTAAACTTAATTTTACTACTTTCCTTAAAATCCAGTGTCTACAAAGCATTTAAGAAAAGCTACTGTGAGTTGCCTGGATATTTTCCAAGCTCTGGATACCATAGTTAGTCACATGGAATGTGGAATAGGCTAGACATCTTGGAATTGTTCTTGTTAAACTGGTGTAAGCGATTGACCCAATAGCTTTAATAATCGTTATTTGTTTAACAAGTTCCTGTGAGGAAAGCTATGCAGTTGTCTTGTGAAGTAGCTTCTTAAAAGGCTTTTATTTTGTCTGGATATGATAAGGATCATTACATGGTATGTCTAACTGATGACTTAGTGCTCTTTCAGTGCATAGAAACTTCTATGGGAAAAAGAATTAGACAATAAGTACCAATGACTTAATACATGCCATGTTTCCAATTCAATTTGCTTTGATAAAAATCAAATAATCCCAAGGAACACAAATATTTATCTACAGTCATTGGACAGTCTGTTAAAATTGGCATTCTCAGTCCCTCCAAAACATTCATTTGTCCTTTATACGACCCCACACATTGTCAGGAGGTTAATAATGTTGAAAAATTCCTGTGGTGTTCTTAGTTTTTGTGCTATCTGGCAGAGAAACATCAGAATCCTTAATTTTCTTTTCAACATAGCATGTTCTTTATTCACAATCAATGCTCTTCTGTCTTAATCAACAAAATAGGAAACAGATTTTAGAATTCTAAAAGCACTATAAATTCATAGCATTTTTCCTTTGAAGTATAATGTTTTATTGGACTACAATGAAACATGAAAAGAATTCATATGATCAGAAGGCTCTACAATTAAAAGCATAATAATCTGTCCTCTGTGGCATAGTCCAAGATTTTAAGGGCAAGCAGCTATTATTAAAGAGTTTGGTAAAGTGATTTTTTAATGTGCTAGGCTTATATTATAGAATATATTTTAAAATATGATTCAACTCTAAATACAATTATATACCACATTTCCTACTTGCAAAGATTATTCTTTCCTACTTAGTTTTTTTTTTTTAAGTATTAACATTCTGCCTTAGTATCAATTACCCTAGCACCAAGGAAAAATGTACCTGAAACAAAAGATAAGTTATCTACTCTAATAAAACCGTAAGAGATAAACCCCTTTATTGAAGGTCAAGCACACGTTAAATGGTAAAATATCATAGGACTAACTATAGGGGACACCTTCGTACTTTCATGGTTATTATCTTTATACACATGCCTAATGTACTTTCAAACAAGACTTTAAAAAAAGGAAAATTTGTCACTTTTTAGAATGGCAGTGAATATTAGTCATCAAAGTCAAAATCATAGGCATGTTTCTTTCCTCAGTAAGTTTCAGGTGTTTAGAAGAAAAGTACAATAGGAAGAAAACTTCTCAGATCAGAACCTCAGGAAAGAAATTTAGATCCAGGACTCCCCTGGTGGTCCAGTGCAGGAGCATGGGTTCAATCTCTGGTCTGGGAAGATCCCGTCTAAGAGCAGCTAAGACCGTGCACCTCAACTACTGAGCCAGCTCTCTAGAGCCTGCAAGCCACTACTGAGCCCACGTGACACAACTACTGAAGCCCAGCACCCTAGAGTCCATGCTCCACTAGGTGACAAAAGAAGCCACCACAGTGAGAAGCCCACACACCGCAACGAAGAGTAGCCCCCGCTCATTGCAACTAGAGAAAGCCTGTGAGCAGCAGTGAGGACCTAGCATAGCCCAAAAGTAAATAATCTTTCAAAAAGAAAGAAAGAAAGTTAGAATCCAGTTCTAACCTATCACAGAGATGGAACATAAACAGTATATTATATAGATTATATGTATCATATAGCTTCTCATTAGTCTATATGGTAAGAATGTTGCTACTAAAAAGTAAAGCAATAGACCACTATTTCTCTTAAACTGACTAGTAGCCTAGAGATGTTTCCAGTTTCATCTCTTGTCCCCAACTTCTTTCTTAGACCGTGAAGGCCCTCCACCTTGATCTAACTTACCCCTGACTACCCTTCCTCTCCTCTCTACCACTAATTTCCCATGACCTTTACCTCCTTCGCTGATCTTGCACACTGAGCCCATTCTGATTAACCCCAATCAACCTTATTTATGTCTATGTCACATAAGCACTACAGCCTCACTCTCACATGCTGCTCCTCTACTCAAAGATATTTTGCCTTGGGTCTACATTCAGAGGCTTCCCAGGTTGCTCAGTGGTAAAGAATCCACCTGCTAATGCAGGAGTTGCAGGAGACTCAGGTTCGATTTCTGGGTCAGGAAGATCCCCTGGCGGAGGAAATGGCAACCCACTCCAGTATTCTTGCCTGAAAATTTCCTTGGACAGAGGAGCCTGGCGGGCTATAGTCCATGAGGTGGCAAAGAGTCAGACATGACTGAGTGATTAAGCATCCTACTTTCAGAAGTGGTTCTGTGGGTATGTGTAAGATTTGAGCTCTGGAGCTATTCTGCCTATACTCAAATTCCAGCTCTGCTCTAACTACTGGAAATCAAGTTAACTGATTCCATTAAGCCTCAGTGCCCCTACCTATAAAGTGAAGATTATAACAATTTATTAATACCTAATGGGGATACTGTGAAGACAAAATAAGGTAATGAAAGTAAAGCAAGCATTCAGTACAGTGCTGGTAGAGAACAAATCAATACTGGTTATTATTATTGTCTTTTCTATTATTTCACCAACACAAAGGCAATTCTTTTCAGTGCAAAGGCAAAGTAATTCATATAACTTTGTATCATCCTGTAAGTATGGTGACTGCACTACTTGAACTGAAATCTGAACAAATGCTCCCACCGATTGCATACACTTATTGGCAAAGGAATAGAAGCATTGAAATGAGAACAGTACCAGTTGACTCAGGGTGGGAAAATCACTGTATGTGTAAGTCTTGTGCTTTGCTTTTTTAATAGATTGAGTCCTCAGATAAAAGCATGCCAGGTCTACACAAGTGAAATACAGGACTGATTTGTTTGGGGTTTTTGAATTTACAGGCAAGTTTTTGAATTCAAGATTTTCTTAATTTACAGGCAAGTTAAGACAAGTTGTTTTCCTTCCAACTTGGGGTGCATAAATATAGACACCTATGCAATGTACTAGGCTATTGTTCTTGCTGCTGCTATTTAGTCACTAAGTTGTGCCCAACTCTTTGCTAGCCCATGGACTGTAGCCTGCTAGACTCCTCTGTCCATGGGGTTTCCCAGGTAAGAATACTGGAGCGATTGCCATTTCCTTCTTTAGGGGATATTCCTGAGGCAGGGATTGAACCCATGTCTCCTGCATTGGCAGGCAGATTCTTTACCACTGAGCCACCTGGAAAGCCCCAGGCTATTGTTCTTAGTGTGTTAGTCACTCAGTCATGTCTGACTCTTTGCAACCCCATGGACTATAGCCTGCCAGGCACCTCTGCCTATGGGATTCTCCAGGCAAGAATACTAGAGTGGGTTGCCATTCCCTTCACCAGAGGATTTTCATGATGCAGGGATCAAACCTAGATCCCCCACATTGCAGGCAGATTCTTTACCATCTGAGCCACCAGGGAAGCCAGCTAGGGTAAAATAAAAGGGTTCAAAGTAACTGAATGCTAAAATATTAGAAGTCATACAAATGATAGTTTACTTTCACAAAGTCTAGTGAGGAAATGGAGAAAATATTTCCAATTAAGTGACTGAAGCAATTTGTGTTTTTTCTTCTTAAAATTCTTTATCTGTCCTCTGTCATTGAAGAGGTGGATCTTCATGATTGTTTCAATTTATAGCCTGATTCTTGTAAAGTATAGCAGCAGGAATCCAAAAAGAGATGCATAACATTTCCTTGTTAGGGGCCACTTTTCTTACTAGGTAAACTGAACTGCATGCCTCCAAGGAGATGCCTAACACAGTTCCAGCTTGTTGCTGAACATCCTTAGCTCGATTAGCATCTTTGGAAAAGCTGTAACAGTGCACAATGGGAAGGAGTTCACTGCCACATGGCTGTCCATCTAAGAGTGCTTTGAAAGTGCTGAGAAACTCAATAGCCTTTGCTGGCAAATTCATGACAATGTGCACAGAGTGTTTTCTTTCTTTTGACAGTAGTCCCAGCTGCTGCATTAACTCTTCTCTGACTGGTCCTTGCAGGAAGTCTTTCCCATCCAAGTTAAAGACTTTTACCTTTTGGTTCACTTAATTTAATTTACAGTTGTGCACTAGCCATTCATGAGATTCAGGATTGAGATCATTAGCAAACACAGGGCAGTTTTCTTAGAGAAGACCTTATCTTCATTTACCAGAATTTGTTATGAGGGCATTATCAGGAGAAAAACCTTCTCAGTACCAGGGTGGAAGAGGTCAGCAGATGAAACAGGGGGGAAATAGACTTACTATCATGTGAGAACCAAATCTGGAGGGATACTGTTGATAAAACTGGAACCCCTGTGGACATAGAAAATGGTCCAGAAAGCTCATGGTGTCTAAAGTGTGTTAGTCGCTCAGTCATGTCCGACTGTTTGCGACCCCATGGACTGTAGCCCACCAGACTCCTTTGTCCATGAGATTCTCCAGGCCAGAATACTGAAGTGGGTTGCCATCCCCTAGTAATTGTTTGAAGACAGACTTGACTTGGAAAATCCAAGCTTAACTCTCCAAATCTCATCTATTTAGTTGCAACTTTGTTAATATTAATATTTGAAAGCTATGTCTATAAGACTCAGTTCAGTTCAGTTCAGTCACTCAGTCATGTCCGATTCTTTGCGACCCCATGAATCGCAGCACGCCAGGGCCCCCTGTCCATCACCAACTCCTGGAGTCCACTCAAACTCATGTCCATCGAGTCAGTGATGCCATCCAGCCATCTCATCCTCTGTCGTCCCCTTCTCCTCCTGCCCCCAATCCCTCCCAGCATCAGGGTCTCTTCCAATGAGTCAGCTCTTCGCATGAGGTGGCCAAAGTACTGGAGTTTCAGCTTCAGCATCAGTCCTTCCAATGAATACCCAGGACCAATATCCTTTAGGATGGACTGGTTGGATCTTCTTGCAGTCCAAGGGACTCTCAAGAGTCTTCTCCAACACCACAGTTCAAAAGCATCAATTTTTCGGCACTCAGCTTTCTTCACAGTCCAACTCTCACATCCATACATGACCACTGGAAAAACCATAGCCTTGAACAGACAGACCTTTGTTGGCAAAGTAATGTCTCTGCTTTTTAATATGCTATCTAGGTTGGTCATAACTTTGCTTCCAAAGAGTAAGCGTCTTTTAATTTCATGGCTGCAATCACCATCTGCAGTGATTTTGGAGCCCAAAAAAATGAAATCTAACACTGTTTCCACTGTCTCCCCTTCTCTTTCCCATGAGGTGATGGGACCAGATGCCATGATCTTAGTTTTCTGAATGTTAAGCTTTAAGCCAACTTTTTCACTCTCCTCTTTCACTTTCATCAAGAGGCTTTTTAGTTTGTCTTCACTCTCTGCCATAAGGGTGGTGTCATCTGCATATCTGAGGTTATTGATATTTCTCCCGGCAATCTTGATTCCAGCTTGTGCTTCCTCCAGCCCAGCGTTTCTCATGATGTACTCTGCATATAAGTTAAATAAGCAGGGTGACAACATACAGCCTTGATGGACTCCTTTTCCTATTTGAAACCAGTCTGTTGGTCCATGTCCAGTTCTAACTGTTGTTTCCTGACCTGCATATAGGTTTCTCAAGAGGCAGGTCAGGTGGTCTGGTATTCCCATCTCTTTCAGAATTTTCCACAGTTTATTATGATCCACACAGTCAAAGGCTTTGGTATGGTCAATAGAGCAGAAATAGATGTTTTTCTGGGACTCTCTTGCTTTTTCGATGATCCAGCAGATGTTGGCAATTTGATCTCTGGTTCCTCTGCCTTTTCTAAAACCAGCTTGAACATCTGGAAGTTCACAGTTCATGTATTGCTGAAGCCTGGCTTGGAGAATTTTGAGCATTACTTTATAAGACTAGGACCTTTTAAAACCCTGTCATTAAGGTAACACAAGAGTGACAGACAGAAATAGACAGAGAGAGTCAGAAAGAGACATGTAGCTAAAGGAAACAAGAAAACAGCTCCAACAGGCCCTAGTTGTAACAGAATGGTCTCCTGTTCTGTGAAGAGACTTGCCAGATAGACACACCCTTAGACAATTGTAAGTACAGCAGTACATTCCAAAGTCAAATACAAATGCTTTTTATTATCTTCTATCTTTCATAGTCCAATGTTCCCAAGCCTTTTGGTGGATAATTGAAAAATAATGTAACAAATTTCTTTCCTGAGTCTCTATTTCTCTTAGGGCAGATAAGATATAGTACCCAACGCAGACAGACACTCCATGTAACCAAAGATAATTATGTCTCTCAGGTAATCCAGTGGTCTTAACCTGATCATTGTGCCCTTTTACTGTCCTTCCTAACCTTCAATGAAACCAATATACATACACTCATGAGAACAGAACGGCTATAATGATCTTTTGTTTTCACATTCCTAATTTTCATTCTTTACACACTTCTCCTGACTTTGCTTTCTTTTCAAGGTGAAATATTTACTTCCCTACTGTATCTTATTCTGATAGCTGAGTTATTGTTATCTCACATATTGTGCTTTTTAAAATGTTGGTGCTAGTCACCATTAAGACTTGGTATTGAAAGGAAAAATATTCATCCTGTCCTGGGGTAAGAACCCAAGGCTAACCACCAGAGACAGACACACCATAATTTATGGCAGTATTATACAGAGCATAAAATCAGGGCAGATAATATTGGAGCCAGGTCGACGTACCCAGTTTTTTCACAATGCTATTTCCTCTACTTTAGTGTATGCTTGAAAATCTCTATCATATAAAACTTCAAAATTTTATAAGAGATCAGTGGGACAGTCTCAGAAAGGGGGGAAAAGTGATCTTAACTAGAGTCTCTGAGTTCAGATTACTCTAGGAAGCACTCAGGTTTAGCAGAGATCCTTAGTTCCTCTCTTCAAACTTGGAAAGCTCATGGGAGGAAGAAGGGTATTTATTTTTAGTGTGAGCTACTTCAGTGAGAGAGTACCCAATTGTTTTGTTGAGGTGATCCAGACATAAAAAGCTATATATTTAATTTTCAACCAAGATGGAGGCCAGGTAAAGAAAAGTGTGAAGACTTTGGTGGTAGACAGACTAGATTCAAATCCTCCTGTCCATATAATTTACAGGAAATGAGTAATTTCTCAGACTTTTTATCCCTTGTAAAGTGGAGTTAATATCAGCCTCACAAAGTCATTATATGTAAAGGACATTCTGATACATCCGGCAAATAATAGATTCTTCATGTTTATTTCCTTCCTGCCTGCCATAGTTTCAGTTGCTTACCACATAACATATTTGAGAAACACTGAAGACTTTCTGGATATAGCTTTGAAAATATTTTCAGTTCTCCAAAATACCAGCAAGAGCCAAGGATATCCAGTCACTGAACATTATTAATAGAAGGACTATTAATAGATGAGGAACCCATATCTTTAGACAGATTCTTCACCAGATTCTTTGGTGTTTTAGAAAGGACAATGAGCTCTCTGTTAAGGGCCTGAATTATCATCTCCACTCTCTCACTAAGAAGCTGTTGCCTTGGAAAGAAATACCTAATCAACCCTTATCCTTGGAGTAATTCTCAAAAGGATTTTTAAATTCTCCACTTTCTAAAGCTTGAAGAATAATGGGCGCAGAGACTGACTGAAATATGTGAAATTAAGAATTTGCTGTCATATATTAAATAAAGATCACTTTGGTTTTCCTCAGATATTAAAACTTTACTAATTTGAGTTTGACAAACACAATACAAATGTGAGGTTCTGACTCTGAATCAGTGACCTTGGCCAGAATCCACTGCAAATTGTCATGCTGTGTGTGTTGTGTGATTATTATTGCTTTTACTATAATGAAAACAACATCACAAATTTAATGCAATCACTGAACAGTTGCACACTAACTAAAGTCCAGCACAGAGACTAATTAAGAGTATGGGCTCTCAGGTGTCAGACATAGCAGGCCCCAAGACATATAGTCTTGGCAAGTTACTTCACATTTCAGAACCTAAGTTGTCTTGCCTCTAAGATAAGATATAACTATATTTAACCCATCAAAAGCATGGAAATTAAAACTGTAATCAAAAATCTTCCAACAAACAAAAGCCCAGGACCAGATGGCTTCACAGGTGAATTCTACCAAAAATGTAGAGAAGAGTTAACACCTATCCTACTCAAACTCTTCCAGAAAATTGCAGAGGAGGGTAAACTCCCAAACTCATTCTATGAGGCCAGTTCAGTTCACTTCAGTCATTCAGTTGTGTCTAACTCTTTGCAACCCCATGGACTGCAGCACGCCAGGCCTCCCTGTCCATCACCAACTCCCAGAGTTTACTCAGATTCATGTCCATTGAGTCAGTGATGCCATCCAACCTTCTCATCCTCTCTCATCCCCTTCTCCCACCTTCAATATTTCCCAGCATAAGGGTCTTTTCAGATGAGTCAGTTCTTCGCAGCAGGTGGCCAGAGTACTGGAGTCTCAGTTTCAACATCAGTCCTTTCAATGAATATTCAGGACTGTGAGGCCACCATCACCCTAATACCAAAACCAGACAAAGATGCCACAAAAAAATAAAACTACAGGCCAATATCACTGATGAACATAGACGCAAAACTCCTCAACAAAATTCTAGCAAACAGAATCCAAGAACATATTAAAAAGATCATGCATCATGACCAAGTGGGCTTTATCCCAGGGATGCAAGGATTCTTCAATATTCACAAATCAATCAATGTGATACACCACATTAACAAATTGAAAGATAAAAGCCATATGATTGTCTTGATAGATGCAAAGAAAGCCTTTGACAAAATTCAACACCTATTTATGATAAAAACTCTCCAGAAAGCAGGCATAGAAGGAACATACCTCAACATAATAAAAACCGTATATGATAAATGCACAGCAAACATTATCCTCAATGGTGAAAAATTGAAAGCATTTCCCCTAAAGTCAGGAACAAGACAAGGGTACCCACTTTCACCACTACCATTGAACATAGTTTTGGAAGTTTTAGCCACAACAATCAGAGAAGAAAAAGAAATAAAAGTAATCCAGATTGGAAAAGAAGAAGTAAAACTCTCACTATTTGCAGATGAAACGATCCTCTACATATAAAACCCTAAAGACACCACCAGAAAATTACTAGAGCTAATCAATGAATATAGTAAAGCTGCAAGATATAAAATTAATACACAGAAATCCCTTGCATTGCTATACACTAACAATGAGAAAACAGAAGAGAAATTAAGGAAACAATCCGATTCACCATTGTGATGAAAAGAATAAAATACTTAGGAATAAATCTACCTAAAGAAACAAAAGACCAATATATAGAAAACTATAAAACAATGATGAAAAAAATCAAAGATGACACAAATAAATGGAGAAATATACCATGTTCATGGGTCAGAAGAATCAATTTAGTGAAAATGAGTATACTACCCAAAGCACCATACCCATGAGCAGTATGAAAAGGCAAAAGATAGGACCCTGAAAGATGAACTCCCCAGGTCACTAGGTGCCCAATATGGTACTGGAGATCAGTGGAGAAATAACTTCAGAAAGAATGAAGAGAGGGACCGAAAGCAAAAACAACACCCAGTTGTTAATGGGACTGGTGATAGAAGCAAGGTCCAATGCTGTAAAGAGCAATATTGCATAGGAACCTGGAATGTTAGGTCCATGAATCAAGGTAAATTGGAAGTGGTCAAACAGGAGATGGCAAGAGGGAACCTTGACATTTTAGGAATCAGCAAGTTAAAATGAACTGGAATGGGTGGATTTAACTCAAATGAACAGTATATCTACTACTGCAGTCAGGAATGCCTTAGAACAAATGGAGTAGCCATCATAGTCAACAAAAGAGTCCGAAATGCATTACTTGGATGTAATCTCAAAAATGACAGAATGATCTCTGTTCATTTCCAAGGCAAACCATTCAATATCACAGTAATCCAAGTCTATGCCCCAACCAGTAACACTGAAGAAGCTGAAGTTGAATGGTTCTATGAAGACCTATAAGACCTTTTAAAACTAAGCCCCAAAAAAGATGTCCTTTTCATTATAGGGGACTGGAATGCAAAAGTAGGATGTCAAGAAACACCTGGAGTAACAGGCAAATTTGGCCTTGGAGTATGGAATGAAGCAGGGCAAAGGCTAAGACTCTTGCCAAGAGAACGCACTGGTTGTAGCAAACACCCTCTTTCAACAACACAAGAGAAGACTCTACACATGGACATCACCAGATGACCAACACTGAAATCAGATTGATTATATTCTTTGCAGCCAAAGATGGAGAAGCTCTATACAGTCAGCAAAAACAAGACCAGGAGCTGATTGTGGCTTAGATCATGAGCTCCTTATTGCCAAATTCAGACTTAAAACTGAAGAAAACAGAGAAAACCACTAGACCATTCAGGTATGACCTAAATCAAATCCCTTATGATTATACACTGGAAGTGAGAAATAGGTTTAAGGGGCTAGATATGCTAGAGTGCCTGATGAACTTTGGATAGAGGTTCGTTACATTGTACAGGAGGCAGTGATCAAGACCATCCCCAAGGAAAAGAAATGCAAAATGGCAAAATGGCTGTCTGAGGAGGCCTTACAAATAGCTGTGAAAAGAAGAGAAGCCAAAAGCAAAGACGAGAAGCCAAAAGCAAAGAAGAAAAGGAAAGATATTCCCATTTGAATGCAGAGTTCCAAAGATAGCCAGGAGAGATAAGAAAGCCTTCTTCAGTGATCAGTGCAAAGAAATAGAGGAAAACAATAGGATGGGAAAGACTAGAGATCTCTTCAAGAAAATGAGAGATACCAAGGGAACATTTCATGCAAAGATGGGCTCAATAAAGGACAGAAATGGTAGGGATCTAACAGAAGCAGAAGATATTAAGAAGAGGTGGCAAGAATACACAGAAGAACTGTACAAAAAAGATCTTCACGACCCAGATAATCACGATGGTGTGCTCACTCATTGAGAGCCAGACATCCTGGAATGTGAAGTCAAGTGGCCCTTAGGAAGCATCTCTATGAGCAAAGCTAGTGAAGGGGATGGAATTCCAGTTGAGCTATTTCAAATCCTGAAAGATGATGCTGTGAAAGTGCTGCACTCAATATGCCAACAAATGTGGAAAACTCAACAGTGGCCACAGGACTGGAAAAGGTCAGTTTTCATTCCAATCCCAACAAAAGGCAATCCCAAAGAATGCTCAAACTACCACATAATTGCACTCATCTCACATGCTAGTAAAGTAATGCTCAAAATTCTCCAAGCCAGGCTTCAGCAATACATGAACTGTGAACTTCCAAATGTTCAAGCTGGTTTTAGAAAAGGCAGAGGAACCAGAGATCAAAATGCCAACATCTGTTGGATCATCAAAAAAGCTAGAGAGTTCCAGAAATACATCTCTTTCTGCTTTATTGACCATGCCAAAGCCTTTGACTGTGTGGATCACAATAAACTGTGGAAAATTCTGAAAGAGATGGGAATACCAGACCACCTGACCTGCCTCTTGAGAAACCTGTATGCAGGTCAAGAAGCAACAGTTAAAACTTGGTATGGAACAACAGACTGGTTCTAAATAGGAAAAGGTGTACATCAAGGCTGCATATTGTCACCCTGCTTATTTACCTTATATGCAGAGTACATCATGAGAAACGCTGGGCTGGATGAAGCACCAGCTGGAATCAAGATTGCCGGGGGAAATATCAATAACCTCAGATATGCAGATGCCACCACTCTTATGGCAGAAGGTGAAGAAGATCTAAAGAGCCTCTTGATGAAAGTGAAAGAGGAGAGTGAAAAAGTGGACTTAAAGCTCAACATTCAGAAAACTAACATCATGGCACCTGGCCCCATCACTTCATGGGAAATAGATGGGGAAACAGTGGAAACAGTGACTGACTTTATTTTGCGGGGCTCCAAAATCACTGCATATGGTGATTGCAGCCATGAAATTAAAACACACTTGCTCCTTGGAAGGAAAGTTATGACCAAGCTAGACAGCATATTAAAAAGCAGAGACATTACTTTGCTAACATAGGTCTGTCTAGTCAAAGCTAAGGTTTTTCCAGTAGTCTTGTATGGATGTAACAGTTGGACTATAAAGAAATCTAAGTGCTGAAGAACTGATGCTTTTGCAGTATGGTGTTGGAGAAGACTCTTGAGAGTCCCTTGGACTGCAAGGAGATCCAACCAGTCCATCCTAAAGGAGATCAGTCCTGAGTGTTCATTGGAAGGTCTGATGCTGAAGCTGAAACTCCAGTACTTTGGCCACCTGATGCAAAGAGCTAACTCATTTGAAAAGGCCCTGATGCTGGTAAAGAAAGAAGGCAGGAGGAGAAAGGGACAACAGAGGATGGGATGGTTGGGTTGCATCACTGACTCAATGGACATGAGTTTGGGTAAACTCCAGGAGTTGGTGATGGACAGGTAGGCCTGACATTTTGCAGTCCATGGGCTCGCAAAGAGTCAGTCACAACTGACTGAACTGAACTGAACTGACCCAAAGCAATCTATAGATTCCATGCAATCCCTATCAAGCTACCAACAGTGTTTTTCACAGAACTAGAACAAATAATTTCACATTTTGTATGGAAATACAAAGCAATATTGAGAAAGAAGAATGGAACTGGAGGAATCAACCTCCCTGACTTCAGATTATACTACAAAGCTACAGTCATCAAGACAGTATGGTACTGGCACAAAGACAAAAATATAGCCCAATGGAGCAAAATAGAAAGCCCAGAGATAAATCCATGCACCTATGGACACCTTATCTTTGAGAAAGGATGCAAAATTATACAACTGAGAAAAAACAATCTCTTTAACAAGTGGTGCTGGGAAAGCTGGTCAACCACCTGTAAAAGAATGTAACTAGAACACTTTCTAACACCATACACAAAAATAAACTCAAAATGGATTAAGGTTCTAAATGTAAGACCAGAAACTAAAAATCTCCTAGAGGAAAACATAGGCAAAACACTCTCGGAAATAGATCACAGCAGGATCCTCTAAGACCCACCTCCCAGAATATTGGAAATAGAAGCAAAAATAAACAAATGGGAACTAATTAAACTTAAAAGCTTTTGCACAATGAAGGAAACTATAAGCAAGATGAAAAGACAGCCTTCAGAATGGGAAAAAATAATAGCAAGTGAAGCAACTGACAAAGAATTAATCTCAAAAATATACAAGCAGCTCATACAGCTCAATACCAGAAAAATAAATGACCCAGTCAAAAAATGGGCCAAAGAACTAAACAGACATTTCTCCAAAGAAGACATACAGATGGCTAACAAACTCATGAAAAGATGCTCAGCATCACTCATTATCAGAGAAGTGCAAATCAAAACCACAATGAGGTACCATCTCCCGCCAGTCAGAATGGCTGCTATCCAAAAGTCTACAAACAATAAATGCTAGAGAGGGTGTGGAGAAAAGGGAACCCTCTTACACTGTTGGTGGGAATGCAAACTAGTACAGCCACTATGGAGAACAGTGTGAAGACTCCTTAAGAAACTGGAAATAGAACTGCCATATAACCCAGCAATCCCACTGCTGGGCATACACACCGAGGAAACCGGAAGTGAAAGAGACACGTGTACCCCAGTGTTCATCACAGCACTGTTTACAATAGCTAGGACATGGAAGCAACCTAGATGTCCATTGGCAGTTGAATGGATAAGAAAGTTGTGGTTCATATACACAATGGAATATCACTCAGCTATTTAAAAGAACACATTTGAGTCAATTCTAATGAGGTAGATGAAACTGGAGCCTATTATACAGAGTGAAGTAAGTCAGAAAGAAAAACACCAATACAGTGTATTAACACATATATATGGTATTTAGAAAGTTGGTAATGTTGACCCCATATACAGGACAGCAAAAGAAACACAGTTGTATAGAACAGACTTTTGGATTCTGTGGGAGAAGGTGAGGGTGGGACGATTTGAGAGAATAGCATTGAAATATGTATATTAGCATATGTGAAATAGATGACCAGTCCAAGTTCGATGCATGAAACAGGGCACTCAAAGCTGGTGCACTGGGACAACCCTGAGGGATGGAATGGGAGGGGGGTGGGTGGGGGATCTGGGATGGGGGGACACAAGTACACCCATGGCAGATTCATGTCTACATATGGCAAAAGCACCACAATTTGTAAAGTAATTAACCTCCAATTAAAATTAATTAATTAATTTTTAAAGATATATCTATATTTAAAAGTTGGTAAATGAGAGGATATAGGCAAAATGTTCTTGGCAATTAGGAAGTGCTTAAGAATCTATTTCTTCATGAATTTCCACTAGTCATTCATCATTCCTCATTGTGTGTTTGTGTGTGTAAGAGAGAGATTACACATTTATATGGCTTTAAAAATGGCAAAATCTTTACAAAGTAGTAGGACAGTCTTCAGTAAGGCTGATCAGTCTGGGAGGCAACATGGGACTCAAACAGACTAAAGAGTTTTAAAGATTAGGTGATTCTCAATAGGAAACGTCCTTCCATCAAAAGCCACAGATATCTCCAAAGCCCTTCCCAACACAGACCCTGTCACAGTCAACCTGTGCAGGCAAATTGATCCAGACAATTAGCAAATCACCCTTGAATAACAGGAATCTCACCTCCAGCATATCACTTATCTAGATAATTCAAAGCTAAGATAAGAAATAACCTGCATAATACATTTGAGTACAGCTGAAGAGTCTATATTTGAGAAGATACATTTGGAACAATTGTCAAAGGAGACAGAATTCTACATGAGAAAATCAGCATTGATTCAAGAAAGTGACCCCTAAATCCTGGACAATGCAGGATGTGACCCAGCACTCTTGACACTGACACAGTTCAGCAGGTGAACCAAATCCCAAATGACCAGAAGAAGCAGACCCACACCCAGAACAACCCAAACCAACCGTTCCCCGACCACCACATTTTTCATCATCATAGTGGAGTGAAACAAAGGACAAGGTATTGTTAGTATCCAAAGCATTTTGTGGTGGATACTGACTTTGCTATACATAAATTAAATGTTGCAAATGAGTGTATTTTCCCATTACTTAGGTTGACTATTTCTCAAAGATGGCCTGTAGTTTTGTTAAGAAAAATCAGGTAAGCTGGTGCCAGGACACAACATTCACAGAGAAACATGCCCATAACATAAGATGACCAAGACAGGCCTTAATGCTCTTCAAGAGCACCACTTCTTAGGCACACACTACAAATATTGACTATGGATATTATAATTTTTCAGGCCTCTCACCGCAAGATGAGATTTAGAACACTTACGTAAGTTGGCTATCTTTATTTAGGGGGCTCGATAAAATCACTGGTGCTCCCAGAGCAGAACAGACAACTAAGGCTTTATTGATTTGGAAAGAAAAGATTATGTCACTGTCTGCATTCCAAATTGAAAAAGGGAACTATCTAACTTTGCACTTCATCTATCTCCTTTTCTCAATGTTATCTTCTCATTTTTCTTCTTCCCTTATATCCTCACAGTTTGTTTCCCCAAAAGCTATTCATCTTTTCCTCACCTCATATCAGCAAGGAAATCATTTAACTGATGAGACTGGTTGCCCCAGTTTACTATTTCTTTTAAAGATAGACTTTCCCCACAATAGAATCCATGCCAGAAAGACAGCTCCACAACCATCCCCACCACCCGACCACCCCACCACCTCAGCCTTGGAGTGAGAAAACCCAGACATTTATCTGGACCTGCCACTGCCCTGGCCTGAGAAAGCATGAGTCTCTGAGACAAGGGAGGAAAGGCTGCAGACAATAGCAGAAGCTGCATAGTCCACAAATGCTCAACTGTGCACCACACCCATTGGTGGAATTTGTTACCAGTAAACATGCATTGCTCAAAGCACCATTATTTATTATAGATGAAAGAGAAAAATCATTTAAAGTCAGCTCAGCTCCAATTTGATACCTATGAAAATTGGACAGTTTTGCTTCTCTGAACTTGAAACTAGAAAAGGGTAGCTCTTTGTTACCTAGAGACGGCTCTTTTCCAAGTACCTTGAGTACAGTTTCTCTCTTGAAACTCTTAAAGGGACAATAATTTCAAATCATTTTATAAATCAATAAGGGCAGGGAAATATGGAAAACCATGGAACACTGGAAATCTTACAATCCTCTAGAAATTACATGTAAAAAAATGAAATTTTAGTGTTTGTAATTAGCCTTACTAAGCAACAAGAAGTGTTTAGCATCTAACCAAGGTAAAACAATATTTCAAAGAATAATGAAGAGTAAGGAAAAAGGACAATGTACCAGCCATACTCCACATCCTGAAGAGGTCTGCCCTATCTTATCCTATCCTGTCTCCCTGTTGGCTGTAACTCTCAGCACTTCCAGAAATCTCTCAGCATCCTCTTCCTCCCTTCCATGGTATCTCTCAGCTCAGTCTAATAGCCATATATCTGCCTCTCTCTAACTTGTGTCTAATGATGAGCAGATCGTTTAGTCTTCCCAGCTCTCAAACATAGTTTTCCTCCAGAGTCTGTGGGTCTCCCCGAGTTTCACGCTTTGCAGCCTATTAACCAAACGAATGCTGCTCCTTGTCACTCTGGAATCTGATTCATTGCCTTATGCCTCCAGTTATCTGGAAGAAAGTAAAAACTTGAACTTCCTGCTTATTCCCTTAATTAACCTCTCTGACCTTCAGTTTTCTCATCTATAAAATGGGCTAGACCATGCCCTCAAAATTGCTATTAGGTTTAGAAATGCTTCAGATAAAACACTTAAACCAAGGTTTAAAACACACTAGATACTCTGTAAGGAATGATAGCAATAACAAAAATAATAATACTTATACTACATTGGAAGTAAACAATGACGTATAAAACAATACCAAGTTTGTAAGCAAGAAGTTCTTCCGATATAACAAAATATGTATTGAGCCAATAAAATGATAGGAATCAGAAAATTTTTTTGTATTATATCTTAGTTTAGAAATATCCCATGAGGTAATGTGATCAGCATTTTCCAAATGAGGAAATTGAGGCATGAAAGGATTAAGTAATTCACCCAAGGCTAATCAGTTGTAAGTCCTAACCCTTTTTTGAACCCAGTTCTCTTTCATACTGAAAGAGAGACTAGAAAAGTAGATAAAAGGCTTCTGCTGTTGAAAGCCATCTCACTTTAGTTTCAAGTGCCCCACAGAGAGTTTTCATTGTTCAGCATCTCATTCAGTGAATCCACAATCCTTTGCCTTGATAACCCACCCTTGTTAAAAACAAGATGGGGTCAAAACTGTTCCTCCTGCCTCCCTTCCTCACTGTATTTCTTTTCCCGCCTCTCTCTACCCAAGATCCTCAGTGGCTCTATGCAGAACACTAAATGCCCTCCAAGCTTAGCCCCAAAATACAGAAGTGCCCCCCAATCCATCCTTTCCTCTAAAATGACCTCCTTTCTTTCCTCATTAAAGCTCTCATAAACTCAGCATCTCACCACTAAACCAAGAGAGGGAGGTAATTTAATGAAACTAATTCATCCATAATATTTACTATGTGACAATGTCCCAGGCATACCTACTTTACTTTTAAAGAAAATGTCTAGTACCAAAAAGCTAATAATTGGTCAAGTGTCCAAAAATAAGAATTTCTTGTTTGTTTAGTGTTTAAAAGAGATCAGGCAGTATGAAAGATTTGACACAAAATGTCATATTTCTAGGCTCAGTACTTACCTTCAAATAAAAATCTATGACACTTCTTTCACATTCTGATTTGATCACTGTTTTCAGTACTTCCCAGAACTCACATCTTCCCCTCCACCAAAGTACACCCAAAAACAAGAATCAAAATTTAGTTCTACACTTTTGAAAGAAGATTAAATCTTGTTCTCAGCCATATCTTCATCAATACATTCCTCCACTGTATATTTCATCTTTTAAAATTGCTTTTATTATTTTGAAAAGAATAATGCACATGATTAAACAAAATTAAACATACAAGAGAGTATACAGTAAAAAGTTATTTTCTCACCTATAATAGACCTCTTATTTTATTCCCCCAAAGTAATTGCCATCACATTTTCTTATGTACACTTCCAGATATTTATCATGAATATAGACATACATGTATGTGATTTTTCCTAAATTGAGAAATATAAATAGTTTTTTACTTGGCTTTTTAACAATATGTCTTATAGATCTGCATATAAAAAGTATTTTACTATTTCCATTGTTGTGTATTATTCTATTCTTCAGATATACCATAATTTATTGATCAATTTCCCTATTGATAGATATTTGGTTTGTTCTTAATATTTCCTGAATATTAAGAAACAATTTGCATATATGTCTGTATATATTTTTGAACATATCTATAGAAACATAAGGCTCAAATCACAATTGTTGGATAGAACAGTAAGTGCATTTTGAATTTTGATATTCTCAACTTATCCTTCCAAAGTTTCTCCAAATACACACTTCCTACAATGAGTGTATAAATGTGACTGCTTTTTCATATCTTCACCAACATAGATTTACCATATATCTTCCTTACCTCTGGGTGTGGAACTATTGATCATGTTTTCAGTGAGAGAAGCAACAAGAGGGTAGTGATCATAGATCAGAAATGAAATGATACCATGAAAAGTGCCCTAAACACGTTGGACTATGAAGTGAATTTGATTAGTTTTCATTTTATAAATATTTGAATAATTACACCTTTAAATATATCCTTCAAAATAGCATCTTTGTTGTTTAGTCATTCAGTTATGTCCAACTTTTCATGACCCCATGGACTGCAGCATGCCAGGCTTCCCTGTCCTTCACCATCTCCCAGGGCTTGCTCAAACTCATGTTCATTGCATCAGTGATGCCATCCAACTGTTTCATCCTGTCATCCCCTTCTCCTGCCTTCAATCTTTCTCAGCTTCAGTGAATTTTCTAATGAGTCAACTCTTCTCATCAAGTGGCTAAAGTATTAGAGTTTCAGCTTCAGCATCAGTCCTTCCGATGAGTACTCAGGACTGATCTCCTTTAGGATGGACTGGTAAGATCTCCTTGCAGCCCAAGGGACTCTCAAGTCTTCAATATCACAGTTCAAAAGCATCAATTCTTCGGTGCTCAGCCTTCTTTATGGTCCAACTCTCACATCCATACATGACTACTGGAAAAACCATTGCTTTCATTAGACAGACCTTTGTTGGTAAAGTAATGTCTCTGCTTTTTAATATGCTGTCTAGGTTGGTCATAGCTTTTCTTCCAAGGAGCAAGCGTCTTTTAATTTCATGGCTGCAGTTACCATCTGCCGTGATTTTGGAGTCCAAGAAAATAAAGTCTGTCACTGTTTCTGTTGTTTTCCCATCTATTTGCCATGAAGTGATGGGACCAGATGCCATGATCTTAGTTTTTTGAATGTTGAGTTTTAAGCCAGCATCTTATAAGGCTATTCTCTTATACTAAGGATACTACCAATATGCCAAATATCTTTGCAGCTCTTCTTTGGATATGGTCTCTGTAGTCAGCACATTACCTTTTCCCTCTTTGGTGGTAATAGTCTTTTAATGATGGATTTGATTTTTCTAATAGCCAGAGACATTCACAGCCAGTTCTCTGGGAAATAACATTGGTTATCAAGCAAGATAAAACATTTTGATTAAAAATGAAGTATACCTTAAAATACTGTGTGTATGTAAGAGAGAGAGAGAGGTAGAAAGAGAGAAAGAGGGCCCAAAGGATGTTTTCAGTAAAGAGTTTAAATATTTTATGCCAATATATGTGTAAAGCTCCCCAGGGTCACAGCTCTGAAGGACAAGTTGCTTTTGGATGTAGATATTGTGGTATGTTTGCTTTAAAAGATTGATTATTTTATAGCTGCAACTCTTAAAGCTAGTGATTGTAAAACACCTCACTCTACCTTGGAGGCAGACCACCGTTGTTATGTAAATAGTGGTGTCAGGTTCTAACTCAGCTAAGACCACTTCTGACACTAACACAGCTAGATTCCACTCTGGACCCAAGTAGCCTGGACCATGTCTATTCCCACATAACAAATATGACTTCTAATTTACATCAAAAAAGAAGAGAGAAAGTATTCTTTTGTTTCAAAAGAATAACTATTCTTAAAGGATAAGAAATTACTAAAAAATAAAATAGCTTAAAAGATGCAAAGTGAAAGCTGCTCAGTCAGTGTCTGACTCTTTGCTACCTCAGCCTACACAGTTCATGGAATTCTCCAGGCCAAAATACTGGAGTGGGTAGCCTTTCCCTTCTCCAGGGATCAAACCCAGGTCTCCCACATTGCAGGCGGAATCTTTACCAGCTGAGCCACAAGGGAAGCCCAAGAATACTGAAGCGGGTAGCCTATCCCTTCTCCAGCGGGCCTTCCTGACCCAGGATTCAAAATGGGGTCTCCTACATTGCAGGCAGATTCTTTACCAACTGAGCTATCAGGGAAGACACAATTAAGCATAATATTGGATGGTGGACATTTTTGTTTCTTATAAGGACTTTAAGGAGGAAGGCCACACTCTATCTTGATTCCGCATCTGCAGCTTGCTAGGATGGTCACACCCTGGCTGCTCAGCCATCAGCAGCCCTGCTTGGTCACCATTCAGTTCCAACTGACTTAACTGTCTCCTTTATCACTTTCTTGTTATACTCCCCAAATCTGCTATTTGCTGTTGAAACGCTCCTAAGCTCCTACAACATATTATTGTATACCTACTACCTCCACATCTTGTCTACTTTTTCCCTTCTTAATTCCATAAAAGGTAGGATTGTGGTTTCCTGAAGGAAAAAAAAAAAAAAAGATTAGACTTTAAGTCAGAGATGAAGTCAAATCTTGGCGTTTGGTTAAGACTTCAGTAAATGACAGGGACCAAGAACATCCCCAAGAAAAAGAAATGCAAAAAAGCAAAATGGCTGTCTGAAGAGGCCTTACAAATAGCTGTGAAAAGAAGAGAAGCCAAAAGCAAAGGAGAAAAGGAAAGATATTCCCATTTGAATGCAGAGTTCCAAAGAATAGCCAGGAGAGATAAGAAAGCCTTCCTCAGTGATCAGTGCAGAGAAATAGAGGAAAACAATAGAATGGGAAAGACTAGCAATCTCTTCAAGAAAATGAGAGATACCAAGGGAACATTTCATGCAAAGATGGGCTCAATAAAGGACAGAAATGGTAGGGATCTAACAGAAGCAGAAGATATTAAGAAGAGGTGGCAAGAATACACAGAAGAACTGTACAAAAAAGATCTTCATGACCCAGATAATCACGATGGTGTGATCACTCACCAAGAGCCAGACATCCTGAAATGTGAAGTCAAGTGGCCCTTAGGAAGCATCACTACGAACAAAGCTAGTGGAGGTGATGGAATCCCAGTTGAGCTATTTCAAATCCTGAAAGATGATGCTGTGAAAGTGCTGCACTCAATATGCCAGCAAATTTGGAAAACTCAGCAGTGGCCACAGGACTGGAAAAGGTCAGTTTTCATTCCAATCCCAAAGAAATGCAATGCCAAAGAGTGCTCAAACTACCGCACAATTGCACTCATCTCACATGCTAGTAAAGTAATGCTCAAAATTCTCCAAGCCAGGCTTCAGCAATATATGAACCATGAACTTCCAGATCTTCAAGCTGGTTTTAGAAAAGGCAGAGGAACCAGAGATCAAATTGCCAAAATCCATTGAAATTTTCCTTGGAAGGAAAACTATGAACAACCTAGGCAGCATATTAAAAAGCAGAGACATTACTTCACCAACAAAGGTCCGTCTAGTCAAAGCTATGGTTTTTCCAGTAGTCATGTATGGATATGAGAGTTGAACTATAAAAAGCTGAACACCAGAAAATTGATGCTTTTGAACTGTGGTGTTGGAGGAGACTTTTTAGAGTCCCTTGGACTGGAAGGAGATCTAACCAGTCCATCCTAAAGGAGATCAGTCCTGGGTGTTCATTGGAAGGACTGATGCTGAAGCCGAAACTCCAATACTTTGGTCACCTGGTGCAAAGAGCTAACTCATTTGAAAAGACCCAGAGGCTGGGAAAGATTGAAGGCAGCAGAAGAAGGGGACGACAGAGGATGAGATGGTTGAATGGCATTACCGACTCAATGAACATGAATTTAGGAGTTGGGGATGTACAGGGAAGCCTAGCGTGCTGCAGTCCATGGGGTCGCAAAGAGTTGGACACGACTGAGTGACTGAAGTGAACTGAAATGTAATTAACCTTCCTAAGATTTCCTGAATTAAAAAAATATATATTGTATGTTGTTCTAGATTTTTATTTAATATATGTTCATTAAAAATGAGAAAAGTGATTACACAAGGCAAGTGTTTGAGTTTGGAGTATTTTTACATGCTTATGATACATATCAGTTCAGTCATTCAGTCGTGTCCGACTGTTTGCAACCCCATGAATTGCAACATGCCAGGCTTCCCTGTCCTTCACCATCTCCCAGGGCTTGCTCGAACTCATGTCCATTGAGTTGGTGATGCCATCCAACCATCTCATCCTCTGTTTTCCCCTTCTCCTCCTGCCTTCAATCTTTCCCAGCGTCAGGGTCTTTTCCAGTGAGTCAGTTCTTCGCATCAGGCGGTCAAAGTATTGGAGTGTCAGCTTCAGCATCAGGCCTTTCAATGAATATTCAGAACATATTTAAAATGGGAATATGATATAGTATTTATTGTTATGCAGTTTGGTTTATCTCCCTCTACAATGTTACCAGTAATCCTGTCTCTGTTTACATATCTATCTATGGATCAAGAGGAATATGATTGCAAAGGTAATCCTTTTCATTCTTGTTGTTATTATACTATATTATAGTTGATATTGGAAGGTTCTTCTCCATTTTGATTTTAAATCTTCCACATTCTACTTGCATACATTTTCCCTACTTCTGTCCCCTAGAACAACGTAGATAATCTAATCCCCTTGCCACATGACAACCATAAAATATTAAAAGTAAACCTTTGTATCTAGCTGATTCTTTTCTTCTCTAACTTAAACATGCTTGGGCTTTGGGGATTTCCTTATCCATTTCTCATCTGACACTATTTCTGGGTCCTCGGTCTACTTAAAATTAGCACATGCCAACTCTTTAGCCTCTCCTACCTCTTGAGGCCTCCTCCAGTCCCATCTCTCACCTGAAGCTCTTACCTGTTCAGTGTAAATTCACCTCTCTTCCTGAACTTCAACTGGACTTGACTTTGTTTTCATTTCTCTACTCAATTTGACTATAGAAGATATGTCTTGTAATTCTTTTGGAACAAACCTTCTATCTACTTTTCACCTCCGCCATCATCAGCCTCATAGGAAAATATCTCAAAGCTATCTCTAAATTAATTTGGATGACTTTAGCAGCTATTTCCTCTTTTTATGTAACCAATACATATAACGTGAATCATTTTAATTTTTAAAACATTCTCAAAGGTTAAGTAATAAGGGCTTCCATGATGGTCCAGTGGTTAAGACTTCGCCTTCTGATGCAGCGGATGCAGGTTCAATCCTTGTCCCACAAGCCTCTCAGCCAGAACATAAAACAGAAATAATATTATAACAAGTGTTTCCCCAGATGGTGCAGCGGTAAAGAACCCATCTGCTAATGCAGGTGACACAAGAAACATAGGTTTGATCCCTGGATCTGGAAGATCCCCTGGAGCAAGAAATGGCAACCCATTCCAGTATTCTTGCCTGGGAAATCCCACAGACGGAGAAGCCCGATGGGCTTCAGTCCATGGGGTCTCAAAGAGTCAAACATGACTGAGCACATCCATATATATATTGTAACAAATTCAATAAAAACTCTTAAAAAATGATCCACATAAAAAAAAAAAAAACTTTTGAAATAGTTAAGTAGTAAACTAGAATATGTTGTGAAGTGAAGAAAGACTCAAACAGGGAATTCTGTTGAAATCTAGTGGTTAGGACTCTGCTTTGGTTGCAGGAGGTGTGTGTTGGATCTTTGGTTGGGGATCTAAGATCCCATAAGCCAGAAAAAAAAAAAAAAGGAAACATACAAGAAAACTGTATTCATCATCTGAGCCCATATTTATTTTTAAGTCTGTGTGTGTACTCCATACACATACACATACCAAGTGCATTGTGTGATAATTTGCTTCATTTGTGTCCGACTCTTTGCAACCTTATGGACTATAGTTTGCCAGGCTCCTCTGTGCATGGGATTCTCCAGGCAAGAATACTGGAGTGGGTTGCCATGCCCTCCTCCAGGGATTCTTCCTGACCCAGGGATCAAAACCACGTCTATAACATCTCCTGCATTGGCAAGAGGGTTCTTTACAACCAGTGCCACATTGTCAAAATGATCACTCTGGAATCACATTGCCTGGTTCAAATCCCAGCCACTTGACAATCCCAGCACCTCTTTGTGCTTCTGCTCCTTCATCTGTAAGATGGGATAATAGTAACCACCTCATAAGGTTGTTATGAAGATTACCGTTTACCAGAATTACTGGTGATACATATAAAGTGTCTAGATCAGTAGTTGGCACTAGGCAAACACTATATTTGCTGCTAGAAAGAGGATGAGAATGATATATATGCTCAGGAAAATCAATTTTTGTCTTTCTAGATCTCAATTCCTAACCTGCAGAATGTGAAGGAAAACATAAGTGGTGACAGTAGTGATGGTAATACCATACAATCCAAAGCCCTTGACATCCAACGAAGCATTTCCGTAGGCTTCATATTTTCATTGGAAAACACTCATTAGGATCCCTCATGGTCTCAGTGAACCTGATTTCCTGACCCATGTACCGCAAAGTACAAATACTGATTCTGATCCCTGGCCTTCATTTAGCAAAAAGCTTCAAAGTTCTCAAATAGCTTGTGTCTCCTCCAGTGTCTGACTTGCTGTGAACAAAATAATTTAGGCCTATAAAAGCTGGACTCGCAAATGGCACTACATGACAAAGAAGAAAGAGATAGGGAAAGAATAAAAAAAAGGCGTTCACATTTGTTGAACACCTACAATACAGATCAGTTTATCAATCTCACTGAGTTCTCACTACCTCTTCAGGATAAGAGTTTATTGCCCATATTCCTGAGATAATATCCTCACAGAGTTCAATACCAGTGTCAAGGTCATATAGCAAATTTCAACCAGGATTTGAGTGGAAGTCTGACTGAGCCCAAAGCTTGAGCTGATGCTAATGTTCATGCTGCCACACTGAGACTTGAGGTCTACAGAGACTGCAATACTGGTTATCATTTTAATTCTTTTCCTAAGTTTTAAGCCCACTGAAGAGCTCTGCTGGGTAAAGATCCCAAGAACATGATGCCATAAGGGAATTTATTTTATTACAAACAACAAGTCTAAAATAAAGATGGCTCTGTCTTTCAATCATGACTAATTCAGTGTGGCACCCATCATGAAAGCTTCAGTGCAAGAATGGCACAGTATTTTGAAGGCACCCTTAGACACCTGTACCTCACAAATCCTGGTAAGAGACCAAGACAGCTGTTGAGCAATGGTATTTCTCCCATAGTTACAGTTGAACAGAGAGCAAATACATCTGAAGAATGATCACTGTATAATAAATATTACCAGTGAATAAACTCATGACACTTTTTTTTGTCCTTGTTCTTCCTCATTTATTTCTCACCAACACACTTCTTTGCTCCCACGATTTTATGAGTGAAAGCCTGAGGGCACATGAGGGTGAGGTCAGCATAATGTATACCTACTGAAAAGTCTTGAGTCATCAGCTGGGATTTGCTGGCCTGTTTAAAAGCAGTAGCATATAAATGAGGGAGCAACAAAGCTATGGTTTTGACATCCTGGAGACTTCATTTTGTTTGGAAAATTCAATTCTATTAAGATACTTGGCCTTGAGTAAGCAAAATTGCAATTATGTGTTAAGAGAACATCTGCATTATCTTTGGTGTCATTTTAACAGTACCAGGCAGGGTGCACTAATTATTTTGCACTTGAGCCTCACAGTAATCCTTTGAGGTTTGCACAATTACACCCATGTTTAATGAGGAAACTGAGGCACAGAAATGTTATGTAAATTTCCCATTGCCGTAGAGTGTAACTCTGGTAGCCTGAGGATTCAAACCCCCCCCAACCTGACTCCAGTGCCCATGCTTTCTCAAAGCAAGTTACTGATCATAATGGCCCGATATGCCTATAAACAGGAACTGTTTAGCTTAATGGTTTTCATGAGATTTCCCAATCCACTTAACTCTGTACTAAGTATTTGGTGTGAAGAAAATGAACATAACAAATTCATGTATGCTAAGAAAGCCAAAGTCACCATGACCAGTGAATTTTCTCAGTGAGGTCACTTACCTGTTGGATCACAGACCACAATTGAGTTGGAATCACAAGGACAATTTTAGTATGGTTGGAGCTATGTGATGGTCAATGTACTTCAGGGATTACATTATATACTTAACCGTTACTTTTCCTCTATGTCTCTGACAATGAGATGTACAACTGCTAGAAAGATGAGGGGAAAGTTGTCAGTCTATGGAACAACTTGTCACTGATTTGTTTCAGAGCCGAGAGTGCACACACCTTCCCCTCCTTTTTTCCTCCACAAAGGTCCTTCTTTCAGAAAGTTCCTCTTCCCAAAGCCAAGGACTGATAAGGAATGAGGACAGAAGAGCTGGTGCCTTGTTGTCTCAAGTGGCTTTTTGACATCGCTAAGATTTTTCAGGCTAGGTAATACCCATTGAGTTTGTTATGCCCCTCAGAACAATAATGTTCTTTTGGTACTTTCTCCCTGTTGAGAAGGAGTGGGGTGGGGTAAGGTAGGGAACCTGTCATAAAATGTCAGGCATTCTCTCTCTCTCCCTCACCCCCCTCCCCTTATTCAAGTTTAATGTGGCTCAACCTATGTCAGACAGAGATGACCCCAGTCCAGGAGCTGACTGAAGGTAGCCATGAGGTACAACTGAAAGGCCAAAGGGAAAGAACAGCTCATGACAAGCGAGCTAGGAGACCCCACGCTGGGCAACTCTCCTCTGTCTTGTAAACGTCTCCCAAGGTGTAGTGATAAATGGAAGATGACACAACCGTAGGAGTCAGAAAGTCTAGATCCAAGTGCTGCTCCTGCCCATGGTCTTAGGCAAGCTGCTTCTCGGTTGAGGCACCAGCTGTCTCTCTGTTACAAGGGAGAAAGTGTCACCAGAGGATTGGGAGGAACCGGTGAGCTGTCACACAGGCAGATACACTGTAAGTCATCTAGGGACTATGTCAAGTACCAGCTGTGAGTTTATTTTCTGGAGTCTGGCCTTGCCTCTCATTCTAACCAGGAGCGTATCCCTGATCTTTGAACCTCTCCCCAAGCCCAGGAGAGGTAAAGCCCTGATACTGCCTTGGGTGTGACCCTGGTCAGGCTTATTAATAAACAACACTTCCTGTTTCTCTCCAGTGAGAAAGGAGGAGGGAAGCAAGGTCTGAGAGAGCGACAGGGGCCACACTAAGCAGAGGACCTCAGCAGAGACAGAAAGAGCTCACTCAAGCTGAGTCAGTCCATGTTTTTTCCTGTTAAATGATTCACACGCCAAGGCAAATCGGTCTGATAAGTGCAAACTCTACTCTGCTTTTCATGAGTTTCTAAATGAGTTTTGGTGATTTTTGTTTTTGTTTTTCCCATCTCACTTCTCTTTCCTTGGAAACATGATTGCAGGTTAGAGTTCAGGTTAGAGTTCACCCCCTCCTCTTATTTAATATCATGGGGAGGAGGGGTGATCATATCAAAGAAAAACTGTGATGATACTCTCGACTTTGAATCTATTTAAGTGGTCATTTTAAATGTTACTCAGATTCCTTAAACTTCCTTGTGATTTTGACTCAAGCAGGTTAAATTATAAATAAACAAAATTTCCTAACATATTATATACAATGAAGTCTGAGCTCTTTAGAAGTCAGGCTCTAGATATGTGAATTTTCCATTTATCTTAAAAGGCTCGTTGTTGTAAACATCCTAGACTTTTTTCCAGTTATTCTGAATGAGAATTCCTTTTGGATTGTATAACATATATAACATTCTTCTCCATAATAAAATTTAACATTTTATTCATTATTGAAAGTCATCTTTACATCCTTTAAACATTGCTAGCTATCATTTCATCTTCCTCCCATGTTGAAGTGAGGTCAATTTTAATTGGAGGCCCTTCTTCCATGTTCCACTTAATTGTCATGTATATCCATAGCCATAATATCCTTTTTTGCCAAGTAATTCAGGAAGAGATGGTTTTACTATTTGGGTAATTTGGACAGCGATGACATTCCCCAGCTAAGGCCTTCCAGTAAGTTCTCAATGTAGTTAGAATGTTAGCCAAACTGTTTTCTGTGAGATTGAGCCCTAGCCCTTCTCTACAACTAAGCTCCCCTTCATCCACTGTGCCCCACATGCAGGCTTCCTCTCTGTCACTCCAACAGGTCCAGTTGTCTCCATTTCTTTGCACTCACCGTTGCTACTTCCTGAATGACTCTTCTCTCATTTTCATCGGACTGACTGCTTATTTCTCTTTATTTAGGTCTAAGATCAAATGTCACTCTCTCAGAGAAGCTGTCACTGTATACCACACCATAGAGGCTAGAACACTTTCCTGCTTTATTTTCACCCCACCAGTTAAAACTATTGGAATGCTTTATTTTCTTATGTATTAGTTTTTATCAATATTTGTTCTCTCTCGGGTTTGTTACGTTGTGTGAGAAGAAGCTCTTTATCTGGCTTGTTCCCTGCTGTGTCACACTTTCCAAAAGAGCTGCTGGTACACAGGCATTCAATAAATACTCTTGAAGGACTAAACTGTGGCTCATCTCCACACCTACTTACAACCCATTTCCATCTATCCTGGGGCATTCTGGCTGCCTTGAGTCTTGTTACACATTGGATAATCTGGACTGAATTATCAATTATAATAATATCCTCAAATGGCTGTCAAAACTGTAGGAAGCTGGTACTATCCAATGTCATCCAATTTTGGAAAGAGACAGAAGAGCTGAAAGAATGTTGAAGACACACTCTAATTTCTTGGGTAGGTCTTTTCAAACTTCTCTGATAAGATATAATAGCTTAGAATAGTGAATAATAATACTTACAGGAAGATCTAAACAGGAGTATAAAGTGGCCCCTAAGGACAGTACATCTTTGAAGTCTCATGATTTATCCAGATGAATTTCACATTCTAATCCACCAGTATATATCTGGGTTTGATTTAATATAAAAGAATTTTCCCCTCAAATTACTGGGGAAAAAAGTGCCTTTCAAGATGTGTCCTGTTTACCCTGGAAAACAACCAAGAATCCCCAAGTACATATGGTCCAAGATGATAATCATTTAGAAATGACACTGGAAAAGCCTTGAAGGGAGCACAACCCCCACCCACCCCTTGATGGCCCACCCACTTTTCCCATCTTTGCCCCAACAAGGAAGAGCTCTGGAACAAAATCACCTCTGTGAGCTGGGAGTTCCAAGAAGTGTCATATCTTGAAAAGGAAAAATTGATAAAAATTCTTTCTTTCCGCATCTCTCTTTTCAGACATTTCTCTTAAAGTATTGCACTGCTCTCTTTCTTACCACGTGCTAGGTGAGATAAGAGGTTCAAGTCTCCTTCACTCTTGAGAAGAGAGACCTTAGAGTGAGCTTTTAATCCAGTTTTCTCAGAACCATCCTGGTTATGATTGTTGTCCTGGCAATGTTAATAGTGCTTCTTTTTAACTTGTGCAATATACAGTCACTCTAAGGGACAGCTTTCCTGCTCTTCCCTCCCCTTAAAAAGACAAGAAGAAACCAAACTAAAGGAATCATAGACAATAGAATGTAAGTCTTCTCCCACATCAGTGTCAGACCACGTGCAAAAAAGAGTCCCTGTGACTCAGATCAGTTGTCCATTTTGCCCATTAAGGAAATCCCAAAAGAATTTGGGGTCCAAATCCAAGTTCATACTAATGAAATTTTTTGTCTGCTGTATTTGTTAGGAATCTGTATTCACTTCTGGTTGCTCACTGAAGATTAGAGGTTTGGGATCCAGGCTCCGGTGCATGCCTTACAAAAGTATTTACAAGGAGACAGAAGGAGCAATCAGGATGACAATGGTGATTTGGGTTAATTAGTAAAAGTATTTTTAAATAAGGTAAAATGTGATGAATAGAAAGTATTCAGTCAGTCAGAGATGCCACATGAATTTGAATGACCTAGCCTTTCAATGACCTAGCATTTGAAGGGATGAAAGAGGAGAACCTTATCCCGTGGATGTACCAGAAAACGGATTGCCAGGATAGTAATTATGGTAGCCACTGCAGGAAACATAGTAGACTGATGGTTCCAGCTGCTGCCCTCTGAAATTCATCACCACATTTGTTCCGAGGCCATGCTTTCTGTGGCTGCCCCCAGCCATGACTAAGCACAGCCGTGCTGCTAAGGCAGGCCCATTCCTGGAAGATGCAGGATTCCTCCAGTGGGCAACTTTAGCTTAAGGACTCCAGACAGCCTTGCCAAAACCTTCTCAGAATTGAACTCTTCAGGTCTTTCTTCCTTGCCTTCCCTGCCTCTCTCCTTCACAGGGATCAGTCCTGCATTGTGCTCTGTCAGCCCTCCCAGCCTCCACCAGCTCCCACCCCATTTTCTCCCACAAGGCCTCCTTCAGCAAATCCCTTGCATGTCTAATCTCATCTTAGCACCTGCTTCTCAGAGGACTGGATGGTGGGAGTGGTGATAAGAATAATCAGGGTCTGAAGTTATTAATTTGCATATCTGATGCTACATTAAGACCAAAAGCCAATTTGAGAATTTAGAGAGATTTCACTGTCTTTCAGAAACATGGATAGTTTAGTTGATATATGTGGGCTGGAGCCTTTTAAAATAACTACTTTTTTTTTTTTTACTTTGGAGTTTCTTGCTTACTAGCTGGAGGGTTTTGCGTAGTTAGAGAGCATAAATCAGAAAGTTAATTCTTTGCATCAGAACTCATTTTCAAGAAGCCAGAACACCCATTTCCTCATGTTGATTGTTTGTTTGAAAATATTTCAGGTAGATTATATGTAAAATAATTCAAAGAGAAAATGTGACAAGATTAAATTTGTTGTCATGGTTTGGGAGCATTTTTTACCCTCTTTATAAAATACTGAAAATATCATGGGGATTGTTTAAACTAGTGAAAAACTATTATTTTATCTGTCCACTGTACCTCTCTCTATAAATTTTACTCCCATTCTTTTGGAAATGCTCTTCCCCCAGTCAAACCAAGTGGTTCTGAGAAAATGTCCATGTTCATCTATAACTCCATCTTCCCTTCCCCAGAGAACAGTAAACTGGTCTAGAAATGGACAAAATCTCCCAGCTGAGGCAACAAATCTCCCTCCCCTGGTAATTTTTAACTTTTCACTGAAGAAAGTGTAATTTAATCCATCACCCATAGTAGAAGTTGCAGGATGTAGAACTCGGGAAGTGTGATAGCAGTGTCTCTTGCCATGCAGAAGAAACCAATCTCCAGAGAAAAAGGAGCCATCGCAGAGAGAGAAGCAGCAGGAACTTCTGGAAAGAGAGTCCCCAGGAGTTTTTGACCAGATATTTCAGTTTTTCTGGACCATCCAGCTGCATCCCTGAAGTTCCCATGGTTTGATTGTTCAAGTCTTCATGACATTCCATGAATCAGCATTTCTCATTTTACCTAAACAAGTTCAAGATGAGTTCAGTCATTTGCAACCAAGAGAGATGTGACTCACAGAACGGAGAAACTTCATTTCATTTTTCCTTGAGAACATTTATCATCATGTAGTGGGAAAAACCTCTAGCAAAGAAACTTATTCAAGTGTCTCCAGGACACTGGTGATTCAGCAGGGCTTACAGTTTGATTCCTTTCATGTCACCAGCTGCTGTACTTGCTTGCTTGTTTTTGCTCACTACACCAAATACTCCTTCCCAAATGCTTTGCACATATAAAAGAACTTTTAAGTTATTGCTGCTCTCTTGATTATAGCAGCCTATATTCTGTCAGTGTCACATCATAAACATGTATTAGATATATGTCTCCCTTATCTAGTACACCTACTTTTGCATATCTTTAACTGACAGTGAACTTAAATGTTTGCAAGTGCTACATATTGCTAAAGAGATTTGGCAGGCTGAGACAGAGAGGGAGAACTATTCCACTAAAAAACCTGCTTTTCTTTTCATCTCTATTCATATTCTTAAAAGAAAAATACTATAATAATTTCATGTCAAATATATATGGATAATATGAAATTATATTTTTACATTTTGACATCTGATCCTTTGTAAAGAAGAGATAAGGGTGCTGAGTATTGGGTTGGCCAAAAAGTTCATCTGAGTTGTTCCATACAGTGTAACAGCAAAACCCAAATGAACTTTTTGGCCAACCCAATATAATTTCATTCATCTGTGATTGGTTAGTTTCACATATGAATCCTATGTGCTTTAGATGATACAGAAATAATGAAAAGCATTACTTAGGTTGAACTTTGTTGAGTCTCTGCTCTTTGAGCAAGTGATTTAAATTCCCCATGGCCTTAAAGTGGGGATCCATAGAGTGTTGTGGCTAAGGACACAAACTCTGACAACAGATTTCTGGTTCATACTTTGCCCTCATCACTCTGACCTTTATCACTCTGAGTTGTTTGGTGACTGTGGGCCTTGGTTTTCTAGTGTGTTCTAAGATACATTCTAAGACAGACACATACACATATATACACATATATATGTTGTGTATGTATATGTATATATGTACTTATACACACCAGGCATGTATAAGAATATTCAAAACCACATTGTTCATAATGCCGAAAAATAAATAAAATGAAAACAACTCAAATATCCACCAACAGTAGAATAAATTATTGTAGCAAAGTCATCCAGTGGAATATTATTCAACAATAACAATGAATATAGCTTTGCACATCAATAATGATAAACCTCAAAATAAGATATTGAGAAACTAGTACATTCTAGAAGAATACATTCTATAGGAATCCATTTCCATCAAGTTCTAAAACAAGAACAACTAAATCTAGGGATACATATAGGGATGGAAAACTAAAGAAAATCAAGGTAGTGATTTACACAAAATCCAGGATAGTGGTTGCTTTTAGAGGTAAGAGGGGAATGTCAGTGGAGAGGGCACACAGGGACACCTAAGGACTGATAAAGTTATATTTTTTAAACTAAGAAATGTGTATAGTGTATTTGCTTTCTAATTCTTCTACATATTGTATGTATTTATGATAATCATATATACATGATAATTTCAAAACAAAAGTAATAATAAAGTGGCTCAGACAGTAAAGAATCTGCCTGCAATGTAGGAGACCTGGGTTCAATCCCTGGGTTTTGAAGATCCCCTGGATAAGGGAACGGCTACCCACTCCAGTATTCTTGCCTGGAGAATTCCATGGACAGAGAAGCCTGGCAGGCTACAGTCCATGGGGTCACAAAGAGTCAGACACGACTAAGCAACTTTCACTTTCACCACATTTTAAAAACTAAACAAGATCATAGATGTTTAGCTGCAGTGTCTAGCATATAGTAAGCTCTCAATAAGTGATAGGAGCCATAATGATGTTATGACATGGAGATGTTTTTACCACTTAGAAGAAGAAAATACCAAACAGTGTGTTTTCATCTGTTTACACTATTATATTCCAAAGTACTTGAACATCTATGTTAGAACCACAGTCCTCTTAGAAAATGAAACCTGATGGCTTTTAACCTTCACTAAACCCAAGGGATTATACCAGAGGGAATCTTGGATTCTCAGCCACAGGTGAGCATTCTGCTTGATTAAATATCAGGTACCTAATGGATATCTCTACTAATGAATATGAGGTGTTTAGTTACATAATACCAGAGAATTAAGCCCAATCTTTAAAGAAAAAGTGATTGATTAATATCTGCATCTTATTAGAGGATTAAGTATTGAACTTAAGGTATTCTAACTAGGGTCTAGTCAAAGAATAATAAAATCATAGAATTAGTAAAGCACCTTGACCATCATCTCATCCAGTTATTTGTTGTACAGCTGAAGAAGCTAAAGCTCAGGGACGTTAATTGACTTCTTCAAGGTCAACAATGAGTTTGTGACACACTCAGATCTAGAACACAAGTTAAGATGGAAGCTGCAAAAAACATTCTACTATTGATGTTCACCAGATCAAATAGCAGGAAAGATGGTAGGAGGATGGGAATAGAAGGGAAACTAAGAGAGATCAGAAACACCTAGTTCCTTTCAAAGGAGCATAGGACTGGAATCCATTGAAACTTCCCTAGGTTACAGGCCTAGCATACCACTTTGGGGATAACACCTCTTTATGAACTCCTTTTGAGCCAAATTCCTGGGAAGAAGACAGACTCAGCTCATTCTAATAGCAGATAACATCTCATTTGCAATTTCAGTGAGCTCTGGCACCTTCAACTTTACCCTTGTCTCCATCACCTCCAACTAATCCACTTGATGGGCATATACAATACAATACTTGCTCTTACTTATTCTGCTCTTGAATTATGTTTGTCCCTAACCAATCAACAATCTAAGGCTAAGTTTATAATTATTTTCTTCAATAGTACTTACAGGAAACCTGTTAGGGATAAAGGCTCTGTACTGGCTAATAGAAATTTGATGAAAAGTATTTACTCAAACTGCTTGTACCTTGTCCAGTCAGGGAGACCATGATTTATTCAAAAGAAAAACAGACCAATGAGAAGTAACTCTGTGCAGACTAACCCCCAACCCTATATCACACAGACAATTAAATAGAAGTCATAAAAAATCTTGCTTACTTCAGGACCTTATCAGCCTGAGCCAGCTGATAGGGAAAGTAGGTCTTATAGTTGAACTCTTGAACCAGGAAAGGATCAGTCCAAAGTTTCTATCAGGTGACGTGACCTACAAAAGTATTCCCATTCCCTGGCTTATCTTTATAACCGATGAATGATTGCCTCTTATTTGCCCTATATGCTTGGAAAATGTGGTTAAATTGTTGAAGCTGTCCCAAGCAAGAGGTTTCCTTCTGGGACAAAAGAGAAGTAATCCCCTAAACATAAGGTTTAATTAATGGGAAAATTGCTTAGATTATGAAAATGTGCCTTTTGTTGTCTGATGTTTGATGGTTTGGGAGCTTTTTATTAAACAATCAAAAAGACCTCTAAGCAGAAACTAGACCCTTCTCTAACTTTTATATTCTAATCTGTTGCCACTCTACAGTGCTCATAATAACATACTTTCATACTTTCCTAACAAGAAAGTCTGACCGCATTAGTTGTTCACTCGTTGCCATTCACCAATTTAATGTTTCATTGGAAACTCCCATTTAGGGGAAGTTTCTAAATCATAAAATAGCTCGGTTTTTTTGTTGTTGTTCTTTATAAATAAAAAAACATTAAATTGTAATTGAGGTGCAGTGGATGATTTCTCAAAATGAACAATTTAGTGGGCAAAGCCAAGTTTAAGCCTGCTTGATTATTGAGGGAAGAGATTGGAGATCCTAAAGCAAGATTGTGACCAAACTGTGTGTGCAGCTAGTGACCTCATGCGCTGGTACACCTGTGCTAGCTTACACCTTCAGCGACTGACAACAAATGGCAGACTTAATAACTATCTAGTAAATGACCAAGCAACGTGCATAGACAAGTGTTCAAACAATGAGAGCAATCCTCTCTCCTCAAGTGATTTATTGTCAGAAACCCTGAGTTAAATGGAGCTCCCACTATACCTAAATATACCAGTCAGTGGACAAAAGCTGTTCAGTCAAATGCCAGCCTCCATTGTTCATTGAGAGAGGCAGTAATTTATTCAAAATGTAGCATCAGAATAAAGTTACTTTTCAGAAATTAATCCTATTATAAAGGAAACAGAGAAGGAGGCGACACAAACAAGTAAAGAAGAGTAAATACATCTATCACAAAAGATTATGGCAATATTTTTTAATCTCAAAAATTATTCCAATTTTAAGGAAGTAATTTGAAAAGACATGTTTTCATACAGAAAAGCTAGGTTTAGGGGGTTGTCTGTTGGTTTCTTCACTTGTTTTAGTTTTCATCAAGGGCCAGTTTATTTCTCAGACCTTGACCCAGCAATAGATAAAAGTCCTTAATCAGAGACCTGGAATGCCTTATCTAATGACACATATTCTGTCTCTGTCTTTCAAAGCACATATTGTCCCTCTAAAGGAAATTCACATGAAGCTAAATGACACAGTCAGTAAGTACCTTGTTTGGAGATCCCCCTGCTTCCTGAAGACAACATCACAGCACTGGTCAGCATCCTTTATAACAACCAGCTGATTGCATGTGTAGTTACAGCACTGTGTGGAGGAAGTAAGGACAGGAGAAAGCAGCCTTAGGTCATCCTCCCAAGGCCCCTGATGTGGAAGGAACAATCACCTAGTACACACAAACGATCATTGTAATCCCCAGGACAAGGGTTTAGGGTGTGGGAAAGGAAGCTTGGCGTGGAATTTGAAAGCTAGAATTGCAAGGTGAGAGATCTGAGAGCTTCAAGAGGAGTCTGTTTTGTTTGTTTTCAGTCTAGACTGAGAGTGGAAGGACTTAGGAAATATGCTTTAGGTTAGAAGGCACCCGGGGGGGTTGTTTTCTTTCTCTCCTTAGAGCCCTGAGTAATATCGCACATGCCAGTGCCTGCACTCAGGGCTGACGAATGATAACAGAAATACCCTCTCCTTCTTTCCACATCCAATCAAAAATCAAGGCTGACTGCCACTACCTTCATAGGACCTCCTCCACTTCTCGTGTCTCCCACACTACTTTTATCTTCAATATTTTACATGTCTCAGTATTTCTCACCTGAACTAGAGCAATCATCTGTTAAATGTTCCTTCCTGTTTTCCATGCTGATGTCTATGGAGCAACTTTGACCACAGGACTGCCAAGTTTAAAAATTTTTAGTAGTTTCCAATAGCCTTCAGGTTAAAATCCCAACTGTCCTAGTATAGGCTTTGGTAACACAATCACCTTGATTCATATCCTGTCATTGCTACTTACCAACTTAGGAACATTACTTAACCTCTTTGATCATGAATATCTTCATCTATAAAACGGGGTCACAACAGTCCTTCACCATAGGTTTGTTGTGAAGATTCAGTGAGATACGCCTTTGAAAGAGCTTAGCACTGTGGCTAGTTTTCAGTAACTTTTGGGCTATGAGTACTATTATAGTTTCACCAGCTTACTATTAGCTATGAAAACCCTCCCCCCACATGACCCCTTCTCCCTCTGCAATTCTCTCTCTTGCTACTAGCCCATCAGTAATCACAGGTCTTATGAAATATGTGCCAACTCCCAATGCCAAATGATTTACATATATTCTTAATCATTAGTAATTCTGTAAGATCAGTCCTAGCTTCCTCATTTTACAGATGAGAAAACTGAGGCTCAAGAAAGTTAAGCACCTTGGCCAAAGTTACCCAGCTAATAAGTGTGAAGCCCATCGTTGAATCCAAGCCCATCATAATCCAACTCTACTCTTTAGGACCAACTATGCTGCCTTTTATCCTCCTCTATTTCCGCCCCACCACTCCCCGAAAAGAAAAAAGTCTGCAACAGTACTTCTGTCCCTATGCTTTTCCAGAACCTTGCTATTTGTCCAGTCTGTGTCCCCTCCACTTGAACCTGGGCAGGATCTTTTGACTGCCTCAACTAATGAGGTCTGGGATAAGTCAGGCTATATGATTTCTGAGGCTAGGTCATAAAAGGCAACATGCCTTCCTTCTGGCAGTCTCTTTTGGAGCACACGCCTTAGAGCCCTAGGCTTCCATGTAAGTTCAGTTCCTTGAAGCTGCTGTGTCTGAGACACTACATGAAGTGATCACAGAAAGATTCAAATTCTTAAGAAGCCCCAGTTGTTCAGGCATACTTAAAGCAGCCCCAGCAATCACTGCATAGACTATAAAGGGGCTGTCCCCACCAAACCCTGACCAACTTGCAGATCTGCGAACTAAGTAAATGATCATGATTCTTTAAGCCACTAAGTTCGGGAATGTTTTGTTATGCACCAATAAAAAAACCAGATCACCCACAGAAACCTCCAACACTATTTAATCATTTTCATTTCCCCTGACAACACATCTCCCATGGCCTTCAAATATGCAGCTGCCTCTGCCTACTAATCACCACCAGCCCCTAACGCCCTAGCCAGCCCAACTATATCCTCATTTAGAGAGTTATTTTGCTTTCAAGAGTCATTGTAGGGTAGTTTTGTTGTAGTTTTAGTCATCTTTCCCCAAATCTGGAAATGTGTGGTTAAGAACCAAGTGTCAAGTCCTTGGTTCACTGCTTCCAAGCTGTAGGAGTTAATCTCTTCAACCTTTGATCCTCCAAAAGGAAGTAATGACCAAACCCCTATATTGGTAATCTAAGGGTTTATAGCTCCAAGCAAAGTTCCTGGTATTTAATAAGAGTTCAATACATGTTGCTGTTATTAGAGAACTAAATGTGTTTAATTGAAATTATCTATTTCTTTCTCTGCTTCCTCTTTTGAAAAAGAACAGTATATTCTCATGCCTGCTACCTAGGATATGCAAGAAATATTTTTATTAATTGAATAAATGAATGAACAAATGAGTGAATAAGTATGCATAATCTAGCCTCCCTTCAACTCTTTTTGTCCACACGGCAGAGAGGAAAAATTGATAGAGGTCTCCCACCCTGTGGGAAGCAGTCCTGGTGCTGAGTGCATGCTTTTCTTCCAGTCCAATTCTTCTTTCCCTTCCTAGTGTTGCTGTCGTACCACGGCCATGCAGAGAGCATCCTCACTTGACTAAGTAAAACTTTTTACCCCTGAAATCCAAATCAGATGGCAGGACTGTAAGGAAAGCCAGTGCCAAAATCTCAGGTGGCCTCCAACTACAGATTCCCTTCCTTCTTCTAACCATTTTATAGCATGCCATCCAGATACCTGACCTTGCCAAATAAAACCAGTTAATCTTTTACAATGTCAGTCCCTTTTATGGACTCTACAATATGCCAGTGCCATATGGTGGCAACACTGTGGAAGGGACTCTGCTCTTAGCTGACAAGCAGGTTTGTGCTGCACTAAGCAAATAGTTCACCTCTGGCCTCGTGCATGATATTGCCCCACTGACTTCTGCTCAACAGAGAGAAATTGAGAGGAATTACTAAACAGCAATACAAACTTGATTAATAAGATGAGAAGAGGGGACTTGCCTGGTAGTCCAGTGGTTAACAATCCAGCTTGCAGTGCAGGGGATACGGGTTCTATCCCTGGTTGGGAAACTAAGATCCCACAAGCCTTAACTAAGACCTGATGCAACCAAATGAATAAAATAAATAAATTTTTAAAAAATAAGATGAGAAGAGATAGTCTACACTTAATTTTCATTTTCACCATAGAATTTACATATATACAAATGTATACATAAAATTCTAATTATAACACTAAAAAAATCTAGATATGCTGTCTGAGTTCCAGTTGGAACTTAATGCCAGCCAGGGATGTCAATGTCATTCCAGCACATCTCAATTTTAATATCCAGAAGACCTCAAAGCCCCTGTGGGTCCTTCAGTATGCCCTCTTGCCTCAGCATAAAAGGAAAAGTTTAAATATTTTTAAAATGAGTGAAAACCAGGGTGCTGGCTGTCCTAAATTACTTTAAAAGTGAACATGGAGTTTATCTTGTAATTATTGTAGATTCTATGCTGCTTACGAGTTTAATCATTTCTGCATTCTTTCTCTGGAAGGAACTATTTGAAGGCTGCAGAATGCTCAGGGTTGGAAAGATTTCTGAGGTGTGGCACCATCTTCTCTGATTGGTCAGCTGATCTCGGACGATGTGGGCCTTTTGCCGTTGACTCACCAGAGGGCAGCAGTTTTGTAGCTTGATGTCAGCAGGCAAGAATGTCAGACGCCTCTCTCTGCCAGCCGCTCCCCCTAGCCCCCAGCAGTAGCCCTGAATTAAGCAAAGCTGTTTGGGTTAGCCTCTGACCAGCCTCCAGGGCTTCTCGCTGCCCTGGTTACCATGCTCCTTCTAAGAAAACCCCCACTCTCTGCAGGGGAACGCTAAACTCTCCCAGCTATGTGTGTCTGGGCATTCAATATAACTGCTCAGTGAAGGTCTGGATCTTGGGGAGACGAAGTATGGTTTCCCAGGCACCCCTCTTTAACACACACACTCATACAAGTTTTCTCTATAAGTGAGACACCAAGAAATCTGTAAACAGGCACTAGAAAAAATTCTAGATTCTAGACGGATTGTGTGCAGTTTTTACTCCTCACATTTAATCTGCCTCAATTTTCCCCATATTTCTGACTGTTTCAACTGAAGCCTCTAGAACTATCCCTGAAGCCCTTTATACCCTTTCTATGACCCCAAGAAATTAGACAACTAGGAGCTTTCTGAGAGGATTGGCTTTCTGGTACTCATGAAATGTGGCAGAGCTGCCTGCCCCCCAGGAACTAGCCTATGAGTACCTATTTTTATGTATTACCTAGTTTCACATCTCTTCTCCCACGATCTTTCCACTGAGCAGGAAAAAAAGAGACTTGGCTGTAAGTTAATTAAAATATTCGTCATATTTGTTTTACCTTTTCAATGATTCTTATAGTTTTAGGCAACTGAAAGCTTACACAGATGGTAGATCACATACCTAGTCAACATCATCATTGTCAAGGTCAAGCAGCCAATTAAACTAGTATAGTTAAGCCAAGGTGAAACTGATGAATCTCTGAAACTTAGTGTCTGTCAATTCAACTTGCTGAAGGGTAGGTAGCCCAGATTTAAGGCTGTCTGATTCCCTTGTTACACTGAGACCTGAGGCAGAAATGCTCTCTACAGTCTTGTCCTCATTCTATTTCTTTATCCTGATAGATGGCACCAGCCGTTAACTCCCCATCCTGTTTGAATGTCCTCCAGGATCTTCTAGTTTGATTACTGTAGTGGTATTTATAATCCCTAAAAAAATATGACCACATCCTAATCCTCAGAACCTGGGAATATGAACTCTTTTGGAAAAAAGTTAAGATCTGGAGATGAGATCGTCCTGGGTGATCCAAGCAGTCCTTTTATCCAATGACAACTATCCTTGTAAGAAACATAGAGAAAAGAGACACAGGGAGATGAGGATAGCCTCTACAGAGATGGAGGCAGAAGAGGAGTGATGCAGCCACAAGCCACGAATCTCCTGGAGCCACCAGAAGCTGGAAGAGGTGAGAAAAAGGTTCTTCTCCAGAGCCTCTACTGGGAGTACGGGCCCTGCTGACATCTTTGATCTCAGATTTTCTGCCTGCAGAACTGTGAATACATTCATATTGTTTTAAGGGAAACAAGTTTGCAGTTATTTGTTACAGCATCCATAGAAAACAAATACATTTACAAACATAAATGCCTTATAGGAATCATACAAATAATGAAATGAGCAAGCAGGCTAGTTGGGGAAATTCTAGTTTTAACAGCCCCTAGAACTTTTGTCTCAAAGCAGGGAAACAACAGAAAGCGCCAAGTAGTCTGTAGCAAAAGTGAAAACAAACATCCCAGCCAAAAGAAGTACAGCACGTCACTCAGAGCCATCCAGTCGGTCATAGGTGAAAATAAGGCCAGTATGGCCAGATCTTCCCATTTTTATTGCCTTTTTTATTTTAAATCTCCTGCATTTTAAGTGTTGGTTCAAAAATCAAACAGGCAAGCTGCACTCTGTGGGCCCAACCAAATATGCTTGAGGTCTGAATTATGACCACAAGCGGCCAGTTGCTGCCTCTGGAGCCAATTGACCCTTCTAACAGTATTTAAAGCATGTGCCACAGACCAGTCAAGACAAATCTAAGAGCAGGGCCTTTTTTTCTACTGAACCTGGCCTGCCAGCCTAGGCCACTTGCATTCAAAATTTCTCCCACCCTTGGTGTAGGCAGAGGAATTTTTCTACCCCTAACCATGTGAAACCTAGGAGATATGTGTGTGAGAGAGAGAGATTTTAAGAGAACTGGGGTAGAGACTCTGCAATGTGTGATTACTTTAGAAGGAAAAATAAAAGAAAAAAATTATCCATCAGGGGGAATTAAAAATCAAAAGGCTTCTTTGGTGATTATTTTATCACAGAGCATTAAAATATATTTTACTAAAAGGATTAATATTTAAGTCAGATAAAGCATGAGATATAAAACTGAAATATAGCTTAACATTGACACAGCCTTTATATTTAGTTTACTAAAGGTAGCTACTTCTGTGATCATTTAGAGTGACCTGTTTCCTAATTCCATACAGTCAGTGTCCTTTGGAGCACAGCAAAGTAAGACATAGCTCAACTAGATTAAATTCAGTCTGACTGTGAAAATGATTATGAAGATAGTTAAGAGCTTTGGAAGCATTACCAAAATGAAAGTAATACAAAAATTTATATTATAATTCTTATTGAGTCTGCAGTGAGAAAGAGTTGTGACCAATTTTAATGAATGATCCCTGTGTTCTCTTGGAAATAATCTCAAAGTAAATAGGGGAAATTTTCGAAGTGCCCTCTAAAAGGTATAGGAATTTAAGATTTTCAGGAATGGATAGAGAAATGAGTCTCCTTACTGGCAGACAAGTATCTTTAGCCAAATTAAAGTTAAGGGTACAAAGAACGCTAACAGCTCAAAAAGAAGACAACTCAGTTTTAAAATGAGCAAAAGATGTAAATGGACATTTCATAAAAGACGATGCATATAAATAGCCTACAAGCATGTGAAAATGTTCTCAATAATAATTAGTCATTAGGGAAATGCAAATCAAACACATAATGAGGTATCACTTCATACCCATTAGGATCATGTCTGTCAAAAAGATAGACAATGACAAGTATTGATGAAGATGTGAAGAAGCTAGAAACCTCATACATTGTTGATGAGGATATAAAATGATACAGCCTCTCTGGAAGGCAATTTGATAGTTTCTTACCAGTTAAATATTAATTTTCCATTCAACACAGCAGTTCTGTTCCTAGGTGTCTACCCAAGAGAAGTGAAACAATACTCTCACACAAAGACTTGAACATGAGTGTTCAAAATAGCTTTATTAATAATAGCAAAAAAATAGAAACAACCAAAATGTCCGTCTACTGCTGAATGGGGCTTCCCAGGTGGCACTGGTTGTAAAGAACCTGCCTGCCCATGCAAGAGATGTAAGATATGCAGGTTCGATCCCAGGGTCAGGAAGATCTCCTGGAGGAGAGCTTGGCAATCCACTCCAGTATTCTTGCCTGGAGAATCCCAAGGACAGAGGAACATAATGGACTATGGTCCATAGGATCGCAAAGAGCCGGACACCACTGAAGGGACTTCGCACCCACGCACTGGTGAATGGATAAACAAAGTGTGGTATATCACATAATAGCTTGTTATTCAGCCATAAAAAAGAATGAAATACATCTGAAAGACATGGTAACATTTGTAAACCTAAAAAGCATTATACTAAGTGAAAAGACCCAGACACAGAACACCATATATTATCTGATTCCACTTATAGGAAATGCCCAAAAAAAGGTAAAACCTTAAAAACAGACTTGAGTGGTTGTCTGGAGCTGGGATGGGAATGGTGATTAATTAAATGAATGTGAGGATGAAAATGTTCTAAAACTATTGTGGAAATGGCTACACACCTCAGCAAGCTTATTAGAAATCATTGGATTGTTCATTTAAAATGGATAAATTTATGGTATATAAGTCATATTTCAATAAAGTTGTTTTAAAAATTAGACCTAGAGAATCATTAAAAGAATAAAACATGAAATATAAAACATTCTCTCTCCTTTATCTCCTATCCCATTCTGTCAATAAATTCATCAATTTCTCCTATCAGGCACCTTCTTTTTTTAATCTTTCAAGAGCATAATACATATATTATACTTCAAAATACAGGTATAAAATGGAACACAGTGGAAAGTTTTTCTTCTGTCGTCCCTCAGCCTCTCTCTGGAAGCAATGTTGCTAGTTTCTTTTGCATCATTCTAGAGACATGCATCTCCAGAAATGTGTGTGTGTATTCTACCCCCAACACACACACATACACCCCTAGCTTTTATTCCACAATTTGTAGTGTTCTGCACATTTCATTTTTTACTTAATAAATATTTAGCACCATATCAAAATCTAAATACCACTCAATTCTTTCCCCTCTTTACTATCCCATAACCAGGAAAATGGGTAGGACCCTTAATTACCTCTTGCCTAGATCAGTATATTTCATCTAACTTGAGACCCATCAGTGATAAGACATATTGGTGTTTGGGGGCCAATAAGAGAGAAAATAAACTGCCAATTAAATTATGACATACCATTGACTGTAAGATGTTTCCCAATGTCAGAAAACATGATTAACTATATATATATATATATATTTTTATATATATATGCATCTAGAAAAAATAAAATATATGACATTCTCTCAACCAGTTGTCCAACATCATAGCTGGCTGCATTTCACTTCATAGTCTCTAGATAAACAAGGATTTATTACATAGCACAGAGAACTATATTCAATATCTTATAATAAACTATAATGGAAACCCCCAAACATAGATGTATCCATATATGTGTGTGTATAACTGAATCACGTTGTTGTACGCCTGAAATTAACACAATATTGTGAATCAATTGTACTTCAATTTTCAGAAACTAAAAATCAGTTTTTAGGACTTCCCTGGTGCTACAGTGGATAAGACTGTGACTGCCAGTGCAGGGAACATGGGTTCATTCCCTGGTCTGGGAGGATTCCACATGCCTCAGAGGAACAAAAGCCTGTGCACCACAACCTTTGAGCCTACACGGTTAGAACCCATGCTCTGCAACAAAAGAAGCCACCGCAATGAGAAGCCCACACTCCACGGCAAAGAGCAGCCCCTGCTCACTGCGAGAAAGCCCGTGCACAGCAATGAAGATCCAGCAAAGCCAAAAATAAATAAATAAAAATTTTAAAACAGAAAATCAATTTACAGGCTCCTGTCAGAGTGATTTTTCTAAGCTCTGAGTTTAATCTTTTCACTCCTTTATTAAAAATTCTTTATGGTCTCCCACTGCTACGGGATGAAGTTCAAATATGTTAGTGTGACTTATAAGACCCATTCCTTTTCTGGCCTAATTTCTGTCCACTATTCTATGGTCTAGACATGCCCAACTATTGACTATTCAATTCCTCAAAGGGATAGTGCTCTTTCAAAACTGTGTGTTTTTGTACATGTTGTTCCCTCTGCCTGGAGTACACTTGACCCCTTTCCTCCTGACTAAATACCATGCGTCCTCCAAGACTCATCTCTGGGAAAACTGCCATGAGCTTCCACAGTTCAATCAAAAGTTCTTTCTGGGATGCCACCCTCTGTGCTTCATTCCATTAAAAGCACTTTTGGCCTAGTACTAGGCGCCATTATTTCCTTGTCTGTCTTCACTACTCTTGTTTTTCTTGAATCACAAGGGATTGCCACTCTGCCCAGTCCATGGTCAGCATTGAATACATGTTTACTGAATAGATTTGTACTTTGGACCCTGGATATAATCATCACACCTGCAATAGCGGAGGTGTGGGCAGTTCAGTGTAGGGGACAGACACTAGGTCTGAAACCACAAGATGCTGGTTCTGACACCTGAACTTTCTGATCTCAGTTTGGTCAGTTAATGTTTTCAAGGCTTGGTCTCTTCATGCAAAAACATGAACATTATCAGCTTCCTAGAAGGACTGCTGAGGAGATAAAATGAAGCAAGCATCTGAAGGCACTGGCATGGGGTTGGCACTCTGAACACAGCAACTTTTTCTAGAGTGATTGGAACACTCTACACTGCTCAACAGATGTAACATCCCCTGAAAACAGACACACCACTAACGTGTTTTAGTACTGAAAGGACTTCGCTTTCCCATTATTTTACTTCAGTTTTGAAGAAAGTGGTATATACCATGTTTCATAAATCAGTGTGATAAAAAAAACACATACACACCCAGTTCTTGCGATATCATTACCTCCAACCCCTGTCAGTAATTACCTTTAATAGTTTCTTTTAAATCTTTCCCATATTTTTATTATTTTATTTTATCCCATATTTTATTATTAACACAAAAACAAGCACATAAAACTGAATATTAGTTCCCCTTCTTCTTGATACACAAGGGACTGAGTTTTTAATATATGTGTATAGAGTCACATATATACACAAACGCACACTGTTCTGAATGTTGCTTTGTTCACTTAGTAACTAAAGGGGCTTTGTGATCTTTTAAGTTTGCTCAGAAGAATTCCAATCAAGTAGACAGGTATGTTGAAAGAGAGACTTTATTCTTCACATCACGATTCTGAACTATAAGCAAAAGGTTAAAGTTTTGACTCACAGCCTTACCTCCTTCGAAAGGAAACTACAAAGGAACTACTGATTAAAACAATGAAAGCCCAACCGCGGGCGGAAAAATCGCAACCAGGCTGAATCGGCAAAGGTCTCGCTGTATTGCCTGGAAATCAGAAGATATCTGCAAACAGCAGACTAGTAAGTCTTCAGCACTACTGTGTCCTACTGGCTTTTCACCAATGACTGATATGCTCCCTAGAGAGCCCTCACTTTTAAATGAAAAGATTACTTTTGTATTTGCAAACAGTTTCCATTTTAGGACTCGTTCAGATATGGAACAAGGTCTGCATTTTTTTTTAAGGCAATGTCTGTTTAGAAATCAAGAGATGGCAGGTGGTTTGGGCTTTGTAAATAGTTCTTTCAGTTTTTGCTGATCACATAAATGATAAGATTATAAGTACAAGGTTATTAAATGTGGATATTAGAATATTAGGCCTTCATTTTGTTGGCAAGTTTAATTATGGCCCAGATTACCCATGTCCTCTCTCCCTTTCTCTGACTTTTTTCTCAGGCATCCATACCTGAGTTGATGACCTGAAACTCTTAAACTTTCATATCAATGGCCCCAATTTAATCACTGTGTTCCCCATTCCCAAGTCCCTGTCTGCCCACTGCCTTTACTGAAGCTATCCACGTGGGCAGGAAAACAGATTCATCAGGAGATGCCCAACGATTCAGTCAGTACAGACAGCCGATTCACCATCTCATGCCGGGTAGATTTCTGTCACTCTGACCACATCGTCATGCATACAAAATGCAAAAAGGTTAGCAGGATTAAGAATGAGCAGGGGAAGAGCATAGAAACTCCGAATGGCCTGAGATGGGGGCACAGCACTGTATCTGACCACGTGAGCTAAGAGAAGTGGAAGCCTGAGTCATTTCTCTGCACTGTACTGGCCACAAACACTGCAAACCCAGCAAGGCAAAGAAAAATGCAGGGAGCTATGGAAGCCAGAAAGCAAAGACATAAACTCTAACAAGGGGTGGGGCAGGGGAGGAGGGAGGGTTATTAGAGCAATCAGGTAAAGCCCATTAACAGCCGATTTCTCAACAAACCATAAAGATATTGGCATGGTATATTTACTATTTGGTGCTTGAGCCATAATAGTAGAATAGTCTAATGAGTGAGCTGGAGATGGCCAGATGGAGGAGGGCAGAGGTCGCAAAAAGTATTAAGTCGGTGGCAAAAAGTATTAAATCTCTAAGTCTTGAAATAACAAGGTCTTTAAATAACTCCAGATAGTTCCCTGTGAATGGATGGAAGAAGAGGGAGGGCCAACATCATGGTGAGAGATGAGATGAGGATGGAGAAATGGCCAGGGGCAGATAATGAAAGATCCTGTGAGGTCATGCGATAGATCTTGCATTTCACCCTGAAGCCAGAACTGTGAGCCACTGCAGAATTTCAAATAAGAAAGAACAAAATTGGATTTAAGTTTGGGGAAGGTCACTTATATACAGATCATGGGTTTGAGTGCTGCTTTCATAGCAGTCACTATACTATGCCGTAATATGCATTCATCTGTCTCCACACTAGTCCGTAACCTCAGTGAGAGCAGAAAGCATGACTGCTTTCTCATTATTATACCTCTGGTACCTAAGAGTCAGGCACGACTGAGCGACTGAACTGAACTGAGTACCTAATGCAATGCCTAACACACAGTTAGCTAAGGATGGATGGATGGATGTAGGGTATCTAATCTCATTCATCTTTTTTTTAAATGAAATGTAGTTGATTTACAATGTTGTGTTAATTTCTGATGTACAGCAAAGTGATTCAGTTATACATATATATATACTTTCTTTTATATATCTATTCTTTTCCATTATGGTACATCACAGGATTTTGAGTATAGTTCCCTGTGGTATACAGTAGGAACTCGTTGTCTATACATTTATATATAGTAGTATGCATCTGCTAATCCCAAACTCCCAGTCCATTCCTCCTCTACCTCCCCCTCCCCTTAGCAAGCAAGTCTGTTCTCTATGTCTGTGAGTCCATTTCTGTTTTGTAGATAAGTTCATTTGTGATTTTTTTCTGTCCTCTTAACTTTTATGTCTGCAGATTGAAGTCTGATGAGGAAGCCTCATAATCATCTCCTTTTTTATTTGCCCTTCAGATCTTACCTTTATCTAAACTCTCCTATAGGTATAAAGGCCAAAACCGTACAGTATTCTAGGGACATATATAAGCTCCCTAATCATTATACAAATAGAAGGTAATATATTTTTGCCTCATTTTCAAAATTTCTCCAGTGATGATCATAATTTTATTGGCTTCTAAAGTAAAAGCAAGAGATCAAACTAGAGTCTTTGCGATGACTGCTCAGGGTCCTTTTCATAAACAAGAGCTCAAAGCCAGTACAGTGTCCCCTGCCAAGGATCTCTTTCCTTAATTGTGATCATGGTCACCCACTTTCTGCAAGGATTTCTTCCAGCCCTGGTTACCCTAGTCCTGCTCAACAAGTTATGAAGTACAACTTACTCTTTCCAGATAGAATATGTGGGAGAAAAAAAAAAACCTAGAAACCACTGATTTTCTGTTTTCCCTAAATTAGCCATTTTCCATCTTGCCATCTAATTTCCTCTCTCAACATTTAATAATTGTAATTAATGCTTATAGAGTACTAGGTTTATATGAGGCACTGTTCTAAGTGGTTCTCATTATACACAAATACTCATTTAATCCTCACAAAATCCATATGACATCCATATCATTATTATCCCTATTTTACAAATGAAGAAATTGAGGCACAGAACAATTCAGTTGTTTGTCAATAACAAATATTCTGTAACGAATATATGGCAGAGTAGAGCTTTGAACCTATGCAATCTGACTCAACCTAGAGTTAGTGTTTGGTGGAGAGGGAAAGCAAGAGAAAAGACAAAGAGTTTTATCTGAGCCCATCTATTATTAGCAGACACTTTGGGTGCATCTGTGGAGTCTCGTTTTTGACATCTGTACTGTGAAGATAATAACAGATACCTCACAGTTTGATGAGAGTAGAAAATATAACCATGCATGCAAAGTATCTGGCTGACAGAAATCACTTAACAAATGTCATTTCTCTCTCTCCTCCACCCAGTTAGTTCTGTTTTTAGGTTATCACAACCATTTGAAATTACAGTTTATTTCTCAGCCCTGTCCTGTACTAATGGCATGAACTGAAACCCCATTTCCTTTACTACAAACTGGCAATCGTAAAACCCATTGTAGATGAAATGAGTTCATGTTAGAGAGGCAATTAACACAGTGCCTGGCATTTGGTAAATGCTCAATAAATGATAGCAGGTATAAGGATGGTGATGATAAGGAACAGGAGGGATTATTAAGAATTATGGTGATAATATTTCCAGCTTAATTCTCTCTCTTCACCTAAAAAAAAAAAAAAAAGACTGCCATCTGCCTTCAGGACTATAGGAAATAGAAAACCTTGACATTGCTACTTCCTTGAGGGAGACACATTACTTGAGTCCCCAGAGACTATCCTCAAACACAACAGTCCCAACCTTCTAGTGTATAAGATCATTTAGGACATTTACTAAAATTTCAGATAGCAGGGGCCACCCAGTAATTCTGGTCAATAGGAAAGGCATGGGGTCCTGAGATCCAGAAATCTGCAGTTTAAACAAGCTCTCAAATGATGTTGAGTTGGTAGTCTTGGGATCACACTAAAAAACATTCCTGTGATTAAATCAGCATATGTGTTTTCCTAGAACCAAGATTATTCCTAAGAATCTAAGTGAAAGTTTTGATGAGATTTAAGGTTGTTACTTTAAAGGGATTATTTATTGGGAAATATTTATCACTGCTTGCCAACTCAAAATATTTGTTTTAATACCTCACAATTTTATTCTTGAGAATAAAATAAATAACAAGGATAAATAAAGGATAAATAGATATCCTTTGACAAATATACATGTATGTATGCATATATATACATATATATATGTATACACACATAGATTAGTATATATACACATGTGGCATCGATCCCAACAGTTTGAAATATCCTTAAAGAAGTTTGCAGTCTATTTTCATGATCTCATATGGCCTAGTCTTAAATTTTAGTCCCTGCCAGATAGATGGTGTCATTAAATATTAATCTATTGTTACTTGAAGGATAATGAATTTGTGTTTTATGTAACCCTGAAAAGGATAATCTTGTTTTATTCAAACTATATTCCTCACACACTCATCAAGAATGCTTTAATGCACTTCTCAAAGTTCACCAGTGAACATTTCCAATACTAGTAAACAAAAGCTGTGTGTAGATAGTGCATAGTGCCACCCTAAAGATTAAGAAGCTGAGAGGGGAGAGTTTGCATTTTCACAGACCACAGAGAAAGGCAATATAGTAATATAACCATCATCAAACTGATTCTGTGTGCAAGTCACTAGACCTTGTCTGCCATCACCTAAGTTTTTTCAGCTTTGGTTGACTTTAGAGAAAAAGAATTTTCAAAGAAAAGGATAACATTTGCATAATATTTTACTTATGGCCTTTGTTACAGCTTCCACGGTATTATTAAGAAGTTAAATCTAAAATTCTTCCAGATACAGAATTAAGTTCACACCTCAGTGAAGCAGATGAACTCATCTTTACTGATCTCCAAATATTTTTGAGACATCTGATATTTTTAGATGTCTCTGGCCAAGTGTTAAGTAAACTACAAGCTAAAGGAAAATTGTCCTTCTTAATATAAAGCAACTAACTTGAAGATAATGAAAAACTCACCTTTCATATTTGTTTAGTATATTTCTAACATTTGTTATGTAAAGAATTATATCCTCTTCAAGACCAAGTACTTTTAACCTATTTTTTGCAATGCTTGGGAGAAACATGTTTTAATTTAATCATTCATGAATGTTTGAAATGAATTATTAGCTCAATCTAATACCAAATTTAAAGGAAAAACTAAGAAGCTTAGTTTGTGGTTTCATAATCCATTAAAATGTGTTCCAAAAACTATTCTAAGTCTTATTATATATTTAATGTCTTGTTAGTCATTCAGTCATGTCCAACTCTTTGCAACCCCATGGACTGTTGCCCACCAGGCTCCTCTGTCCAGGAGGAATACTGGAGTGCATTGTTGTATCCTTTTCCAGGGGATCTTCACAATCCAGGGTTTGAACCTGGGTCTCATGCATTGCAGGCAGATTCTTTACCATCTGAGCTAATGGTTTAGTCCTACTATTGAATGTTTTTAATCTAATCTTTTGAAATTAGAGGTTAAAATGGTCTTTTTCATCTTGCTACTCATTCTATGCCTTTTAAAGGTAAAGCTATTTGACTGGAAAAAAAGAGGAAGGAATATTTTTAAGGACTGAGGGGCCATCATAAATTAGAATCCTGTGAGAGCCTTGCGCAGTTGACGGTGTAAGAAACAGGTACCTGTTGGGTTTCTCTTTGCTTTGACAAGCAGGTGTGTGGTTTGTAGCTTTTGCTGACCTATGCAGACACTAAAAGTTCAGACAAAAGCAATCCAAAGTTCCTGTCATTTTTTGTTTATTTTACCTAAGTAACTCTTGTGAACTCCACCCAGGCCTGGGAGTCTGCTTGCCCAGGAATAATTTTACTGGGTACATTCAGTGGCATTTCAAATTTCAGAAAGATGACTTTATAGAGTTGGCTAATACTCATTTTGTAGAACCTGGCCTTGTCTCTTTAAGCCTCCTGGAAGGCAATATCAGTATAACCTATGTCTATTCAAAGTAGATGTTTAAGGGAGAATAAGTCTCTGGTTTAGTGCATTTAAATTAACCTCCTACTCTTACTCATTCATAGACATATTCAGAAAACCATGTTTTGCATTTTACTGGGTAGAAGAACCACAATTTCCCAAAAATTCTCAATGGGTCAACTAATTTCAGAAAGTAAAAAACAACAGACATAGGGAGAAATTAGATTACTTGTCTTTGCTTTAGTATAAAGTATGATAAAACATTGTAACATTGACTTCTTATGTCTTTTTATAAACACAACAATCAAAGGCTGATTATTAGGCCTTTTTTCCTCTCCTCAAGGTTAATGTGAGCATCTCCACAGGAAGTATTGCTCAGGGTGCCAGGTCCTTGAGAGGGCTGTCTGCCAAGTCAGTTTTAGGGGCAGTCAGAGCACTGGTGGAATATCAGATGATTTTAGATGGCACCAGCTTGACAGATAAATTCAGCTAGTCATGGATGTCTCCCTTGGTATACTCTTTTAGTGCTTCCGGTTACAGCAGGAGCATCGTACCAGTTGGCATAGGGATTATTTTACCACTTCAGTAACACTCCCTAGGGTCTCCTTTCAACAGAAATAGCAGGCCTCCAGCTCAGTCTTCACAGGAAACTATATCTGACAAGAATTTAATAACATTACTTAGCTCATGGTTTTTTTTTTTTTTTTTTTTGGTATTTCTTTTTTTATTCTGTTTAAGGCAAACAATCCTCGTTTTCAATTTTAGTTATAAGAAAGTTTATTTTTTAAATAAGAATACTATTAAAAAGGAGGAACAACTTAAAAATGTTTTTGTTAGTACAGATGACACAAGGATATGATAAAATCGTAAGATTGGGATGTAAATAATAGAAGTTTGAGAAGCACCAGACTAAACAATTGCTGATCAAGTCATGCCTTTTATTTTTAGAGAGATTAACAATCTTTTAGAAAATTCAGTCTGTTTAGGATGTCTTATAGCCAGCAATAGCAATTTCTAGTAAGCCTTCCTGAAAAAATGGAAATATTTTTATGAGAGATGCCGTTAATATTAATTACTTAGGATGCTTTTAAATGCTTGTAATAGAAAACACACAGGGTTTCCCAGGTGGCTAAGTGGTAAAGAATCTACCTGCTAATGCAAGAGACACAGATTTGATCCCTGCATTGGGAAGAACTCCTGGAGAAGGAAACAGCACCCCACTCCAATATTCTTGCCTGGGGAATCCCAGGGACAGAAGAGTACAGTCCATGGGGTCGCAGAAGAGTCAGACGCGACTTAGTAACTAAACAACAACAATAGGAAACATAACTAAAAGTATCTTAATAAGGACTAATTCCTAACAGTTCCAGCATAGATTCAGTCAGTGACTCAGTGACATCAAGGATCCAGGTTCTTGCCATCTTTTCCCCTGCCATTCTTAGCATGTCAGTTTTGTCCTTATATTTGTTTTCTCATCTCAGGAGAGCTTCCATGGCACCAGCTCTCATCCAACAATGACCAGATTCAGAAAAGTATGAAACTTTTGTCCCTTTCCAGAGCAGAGGAACCCTAAAAGTTCCCTTATTTGCCTCCACATTTCTTAAGCAAGATTACACCTGTATAAAATCCAACATTACCAGGAAGAAAAGGAATTACACCAGGACTGCCTTAACCTAATGCTCATTCATCCACTGAGGCCAAAAAGGGACCAATAAAGATTAAGGGCTTTCATAGGTATAGAAGGTTTTCACAAAAGCTGGTCAGGGTCCTTGGCTAAGAGGAGACTCTGCCTTGGGCCCGCCGGTGTGATAAACTGCACTCCACTATCTGAAAAAAAAAAATAGATTATGGGCTTAGTAACTGAACAGTGTTGGGATTCCCTTGGCAAGGAAGTAGGAGGGTTATGGCTGTTGGGTACTCAGTCCACATTGCTTGCCATGAGCTTGCATTAACACAAGACTTGAACAAGTTAGGACTTGCAGAAAGTCTAAGGATTAATATTGGAGAAAACTCTTATTTCAGTGTCACAAGTAATAGAAACCTGGGCCGAGCTGACAAGATACACACAGAAAATGTAAGCTAACAGTTTTGTTTCGTTTTTAAGAGTCCAAATAAGTAAACTCTCAAAAAATTGTATCTCAAGGATTTAAAACACATTGATTGGTTGATAATCCTTCTCCTTTATTCCACCTGCCTCAGCTATTGTGAGCAGGAAAGACCTAAATGGCAATGCCAGGACAATTTTTAAAGTGGCTGTGATTGTTATTATTTTTAAGAATATGATATTTTTTTTAAAGGTGCAGAGTAGACATCATGGAGGGAAAATGAGAACACTGTTTGAACTTAATTAGACATTTTTTTACACTTTACCTTACATGTGGAGTATGTGAAGGGGCATCTTTATCTTGCCTGGCCTTGTCCATGTTTTAATCTGGTCCTGACAGATAACTTTAGCTCCAGCAAATGAGATGTTCTGATAGACTCCAACTCACCTCAGTTGAGTTACTAGTGTTATAAATGCACTCTAAGCATAATTCTTGGCTTTGTTCCTCACTCCAGAATGAATGGAATCAAATAAATGACTGAAGCTGGATCTGGACTCAGACATGAGACAGGAAATGGCCATTCAACAAATATTGAAATATTGATTGAGCACATAAAGGGTGCCAAGTTCTTTGTATTTATTCTGTTTTCATCCAAACAATTACTCTATAATACATTTTTTAAATTTATTTTTAATTGGAGGATAATTGCTTTACAATATTATGTTGGTTTCTGCCATACATTAACATAAATCAGCCATAGGTGTGCATATGTCCCCTCCCTCTTGAACCTCCTTTCTACCTCCCACCCCATCCCACCCCTCTAGGTTGTCGCAGAGCACCGGTTTGAGCTCCCTGAGAAACATAGCAAATTCCCACTGGCTATCTATTTTACACATGGTAACGCAGGGCCAAAGTAAGGGAGTGATTTCTTCAAGTTTACAAACCTGGCAAGTATGGAACCAAGATTTGAACTTGGGCTTTTCTGATCCAAAATCCTGTCTTTTCATTGAACTATCCTGCCTCCTGAGGGTCTGTGCAACCAAATACCAAACGACAAAATTAAGAGCTTATGAAATGAGATCCAAGGTACAGGCTGAGACGTGAAGGAATAGAAAAGCAAGAGTCAAAACCAAATCCAGGCGACAAACAGATATTTAACCCCTACTATGTGCCAAGCTGTGGAATAGAAGAGAGGTTGGGACACATGTCTAGACATGATGGAAAAGGGGAAGTAGGCCAAGAATCAATAGTGACTCCAAGACATTCTGCGATCTCAAGGGAGGGGCTTTTTATGTGCTCCTTGGCGTGGGGCCAGAAGAGGGTGTAGGCGTGGCTGGCACTTGGGGACAAACAGGCACACCTGGGAATAGGAGTGCACTTGGCTGGGTGCGGCTGGGGAAAACAGACTACTGGTAAGCTTGCCTGTTCACAGCGAGGTGAGGTTTCCCTTACCTTACACTTAGGTGCATCTGAGGGCAAATTCTAGCTATCCAACTCCTAATTAACTGACAGACATTCTCTCCTTAATCATCACCAAATATGTCCACATTTTACATCCTGGTGGAATTTATTTTTATCTTGAATTTTGGTGTATTGGGGATTACTAAATCTCTAATAGTGTTACCATAGCTGAGATCCCTCTGGAAAGAATATTGCTCAATTAGCATTTATTCTGTTCTCATTCCAAAAAGCTGGGCTATTGTTCCCTGAGTTGTCATCTGGGTGTAGTTGTTATCTTAGATATCTGTCACTTGGAGGGTAAATATTATTATTATGGTTGTTGGCCCAGATGATACCACACAGTTTCAGCTGTATGATTCATCTTGCAGAAAAGAATGTAATTTCTTTTAGTGTATTGACTCTAACCTGCCAGTCTTCATAGTGGCCTGAATATTTTTGACCAGGTCTTCTCATAATTACCATTGCTACCAAGATGATGTGGCAGATATCTGTATCTAGCCAAATCTAAAGGAAAACAATGTTAGTGCTGAAACATAGCTTCAATTTGAGCATACCAAGAGCCCATTTTAGTTTCATTTATAGACCAAAGTTGGATATACAACCCAGAGCAAGTTGGGGAAATCCTGGAAGGTCCATCCATGCAAAAGAATTTCCCAAGCCAGAAAAACCAAAGCCATCCCCCTCCCCACCCCCATTCTCTGAGTGCGCAGACAATGGAAATGACTCCACGGCTACTGGGCAAAGGTCAAAAGGTACTTGGATCAGTTTAATGCTACTGACCCCAGGAAAGTACACATAAACTCATTTTACTAAATATAGTTGTGTCTCAAAAGCATTGAACTCATTTTTTCTCTAAATGTATTTTTCTGTATTTAAACATACTTTGGAGTTAGCCTGTAAAAGTAAAGTTAATGTGAATATTGTCTGCTTGACTTGGGAGCAGCTCTATTGTGAATAGCCAGAAAGCTCTGAAGCTGGAGTCAGTAAGAATCTTAGGTTCAAATTCTGACTCAATTATTTGATTCTGCATTACTTTAGGCAAGATACACAACTTCCCTAAATCTCTTCATCTAAAATATAGGGATAATAAATTTTACTTTAGCAAATCGTTGGTCTGAATCCAATGAGATGATGCAAATGAGTACTTATAATAGTGAGTGATTCTGAAGGAACTACAAAGTGGCTATTTAGATTTAAAAAGCAATAGACTCAGTTACAGGTCAGGAAGTGAATGTACTTAAAATGTAGAGTGACTATTTGATTATTGAGGAAAAAATTGGAGGTTTGGATATTTTGAACATTCCATGTAAGATATACAGCAGAAAGTGAAAGTGAAAGTCGCTCAGTTGTCTCTGACTCTTTGCAACGCCATGGACTATACTCCACATACTCCAAATACGGGGTCATTGGTATTTGGAGATATTACAGCAACCACCCTTCAAATACCAGTGATCCCCGTATCTAAATTCACAGCCTTGACCTCTCCTCCAAGCTTTAGACTCATATCCAGCTCCCCACAGGACTACTACATCTCAACATGTCCAAAACTGAACTCAGCATCTTACCCTTCAAAACCATTGTTATTTCCTAGCTTGGTAGAGTGTGCCTGTATTCACTCAGTCACAAAATTCAGAAATTTGAATGTCATCCTAGAATCCTCCATCTCTCATGTTCCACTCTAAACATCTGAAAACCCTGGCAGAGCTTCAGAATTAGGGTCCTTTGGAAAAATACCAAGTCCTGCCCCAGAGGTTCTAATTCAGAAGACCTGAGGTATATATACTGTGGGAATCTACTTTCAAAAATAAATATGCTGAACTTCCACAAAGAACTGATACTCTTCAAGAGTCGGAAGCCACTGTTGTAGTATACAGTCTTACCAGATTCTGTGTATCTTCATCTCCATTCCTGCTGCAGCTCCTTTACTTTATACCCTCATCTCTCTCTCTTTTTAAAAATAATTTTATGCATTTATTTATTTAGTTTTGGCTATGCTAAGTCTTCATTGCTATATGGGCTTTTCTCTAGTTGCGGCGAGTGGGGGCTACTCTCTTGTTGTGGAGCATGGGCTCTAGGGCACAGGGGTTCAGCAGTTGCAGCTCCCGGACTCTGGAACACAGACTCAGTAGTTGTGGCACATGGGCTTAGGTGCTCCATGGCATGTAGGATCTTGCTGGATCAGGGATCAAACCCATGTTTCCTGCATTGGTAGGAATATTTTTTTTTTAACCACTGAGCCACCAGGGAAGCCCCTCATCTCTCTCTTGAATTCAGAAATCACTGAATTAGTGGTCACTCTGCATCCAGTCTCCCCAGCCACCATCCCATTTCATCTATCTTTCCAGTGCTGCCAGATCTATGTGAACCTAAGCTTTAGAGGAAAACACATCTAAATTCAAATCCCTGCTTTGCTAATTACATGTCTATAACCTTGAGCAAATTAGTTCATCTCTCTAAGATTCAATTTTCTCATCAGGAAAATGAAGATAATACTAATATCTATTAAATGAGATTTGGATGATGAAATATATAAATCTCTTAATATAGGTACAATAAGTGGCATATAGCAAGCTATTAGAATTATTTAGCTAATATAATTATTTTTGCTATTATGACACAAATCTATGTAATTCCTGTTTCATTTTCTCCTCTGGCTCCTAGTTTCCTTTTCAGCGAATAAATCCTAAATTAGGCTTTCTTCATCCCAATTGCCTTTCTCCTACCTGGACCTCTGCGCTTCCCTGAGAGCTCAGTTGTTAAAGAATCCGCCTGCAATGCAGGAGACCCCGGTTTGGTTCCTGGGTTGCAAAGATCCCCTGGAGAAGGGAAAGGCTACCCACTCCAGTATTCTGACCTGGAGAATTCCATGGACTATATAGGCCATGGGGTCGCAAACCGTCGAACACAACTGAGCAATTTTCACGTCACTTCACTTACCTGGACCTCTAGTAATCACCAGTTATGGAATATCCTCTGATGTGACATTTGTTCTTCCACATTTCTTCCCAGGACTCATACCTGAGGCCTGAACAGATTATACAGCTCAGCCAAGTGGGAATTTGTGTGATTTGGTTCATCCACTGCCCAGGTCTGACTTACCCAACTACGACCTAACCAGAGTTGGGTACCCTGACACTAAATAAAGTTAATAAACACAATTCTCTATATGTTTTGTATAGGCCCAATTTACCACAGATAAATGGCATACACTACATAATTATACTCTCCTCTCTAAACATAAAGTTCTGAGTGTTCTTGCCTTAACCAATACCTAAAGTTTAAGCTCAGATAGAAGTAAAGAAAAGTAGAAGCTCAGGTAAACTCAGGCAGAAATAAAGGGAAACAGTCTGGAAAGAGTTCATTTTCTGGAGGTGGGTGAGTTTGGTGGTCAGATCAGCTTTGTTCTTGTTCAGTCACTCAGTTATGTCAGACTCTTCGCACACCAGGCTTCCCTGTCCTTCATCATCTCCTGGAGTTTGCCTAAACTCATGTTCATTGAGTTGGTGATGCCATCCAACCATTTCTCCTCTGTTGCACCCTTCCCCTCCTGCCTTCAATCTTTCCCAGCATCAGGGTCTTTTCCAATGAGTCTGCTCTTTCCATCAGGTGGCCAAAGTATTGGAGCTTCAGCTTCAGCATCAGTCCTTCCAATGAATATTCAGGATTGATTTCCTTTAGGATTTTCTGGTTTGATCTCCTTGCTGTCCAAGGGGTTCTCAAGAGTCTTCTCCAGCATCACAGTTTGGAAGCATGCCAATATTCTTTATCAGGCTGTGAAACATCCTGATTTCAGAAACTCTGTGCCTGGGGATATTTGAAGGACTGGGGAGGCAGAGTGAAGCCCTTGGGAAAAGAGATTAGCAAAACACAGCAACAACTATAATGATGCTTGCTAACTTTTATTGAGTATTCATTTTAGACCAGGTGCTATGTTAACTCTTTTACAAACATTTCCTCTAATTGCTACATCAACCCTTCAAGAGGTTAAGTACCAGATGGAAAAACTGAGTCTCAGGGCATTAAGAAACTTGCCCAAAATTACACTGCTGGTGAACAAACCACTCCCCTCAACTCAATTCAATTCCCCCATAAGAGACTAATTGTTAGTGCACTTGAAACAGGAATTTCTGCTCACTGAGCCCATGTCCCAGGGGCTCTCTTGAATCAATTTGCATACTTCACTCAGAAGAGCAATTAGTTCCTGTTTCTTTCATCCCCAGAATCCCTTCCTCTTAAGTCCAGCCAGACAGGTCTGAACCTGCTGGTTGTAAGAGAGGCTGGAACAGAGAATGACCTGGGCGATTCAAGTGCCACTAGGTTGACAATATAGTTGTAGATACTGGCCTAGACAACACCATGCTCTTATATCACACAAGAATTCTATCGTAAATCCACTAGACTCTGCCCATCACAGAAAAGTAAATAGCCTCCCTGAGAATTAATTTTGAGGAATTAATCCAAAAGAGTCAAGACACGTGGCCTCAGTAGTTACAACACAAAAAAATAAAAAGCCTAATATCATAGGAATGAATAAGTAATTTTTGGCTCAAACTTACAAAAGCAGTCATTAAAACTTACATGACAAATTGTGCCTGACAACTTTGAAACAACAGAAAATAGACTTTGATAAGTTAAAATTTCAAAAGGAGTCAAAATTATATCTACCATGTGAACATAATTATGTTTTTGTTCAAAGCATAGAGAACAATTCTGAAAGAATACACCACAGTATGAATGGGTGGTGGAAGCAGAAATCGTACTGTTTATTTTTCTGCTTAGTGACATCTTACAGTATTTTTAATGAGCATAGTTATTTCTCAATGCAAAAAAAAAAAAAAAAAAAAAGCTTTATTTTTTTAAAAAGAAAAAGAACTAGTCTCCTAGAAAGTCCTAGCACAATTTGGAATTGTTTCTGAGTCTAACTCAGCCCACCTCCTATTTTTTTCATCATGCACCCATGATCCCATGACCCAACTGTGTGATGGCCTGTGGTAATCAGAGCTGTTAAGTAACTTCCCTAAAATTTTGAGGGTTTTGACATTTTCTCCACTACCTTATAAAGAATGTTCAACAGGTTTTTGGCTTCATAAACTACCAGAAATCCGTTCTTCCTCCCAGCTGTCCATTTTATTAGAATGATGTGTTGAAACACAGGACCACACAAGCAAGGGCTGGTTTTAATTGTTAAACATTCCCCATTGTGTCTGGTTTTTCTCTGCTCCCTGATGGGCTCCACTGGAACTCCTGTAAACCTTGTGTTCCTGAGGGACTCCCAATCCAAATAGGACTGCCCCCACCCCATGCCAACAGTGCATCCTGAGCAAATGTCATGTCACAAGCTTGCATTAGCCAATGATATTCCAGAATCCTTCCCTAAGAAGGAAGTGGATGCCAGGTGATCATAGTGAACACAAAACTATCAAAGGATCCTTGTTACTGTCTTCCACTGATTGGTACATTTGCAAGTTCTGTTCCAAATACGTTGGCAGCCATTTTACTTCAGGAAGCCAGGGAGGGAAAGTCTGTTCTTGCATCATTACCAACAGTTTGGGGAAAACCCAGTCCTTTCACACACAAACCAAGTTGCCTGCATTTGATTGCACAGGTCAGCCTAACTGAGTCTCCTTACCAACCCATGCCTTTGGCAGGTACTTACTCAGCACCCCTCTGAGATTTAGTAGAGAGCAAAAATATACTCCAATGGCACCTTTCAGACACATAAGTATAATTTTCCACACCCCCAAAAATTCAAATTCATTTCCATAAAGCAATGTTGCTCTACATGACTACAGAAACCACATTAAAGGTACTGAGTGAGGTCTATCTGTATTACTAGAAAGACACTTTGACACACAGTAGATTTTCAAAGAAGTGTGACAAATTCAGTACAGGGCTAGATGAGAGAAAAAAGCTGTAACAGTGGAGGAAGGACAGGGGCATCTAAGGGGAAATGTACATCTATACATGATAAAGGAGTGAAAAAAAAAAAAAGGAAAGAAAAGAAAACCTGGGGCAAATTTCCATTCTGAAGGAAAAAAAAACCCCACTTTTTACCTCACTTTGGGTCTGCATCTGAGATTATAAATGGCGTTGAGGAACCCAGAACCTTCTAAGCTGGTAAATTCACTTGTCCACAAATTGTTTCCTCACCTAGAGCAAACTTCACATCTTCTTTCAGCCTTCCTGTCTTACCCACACAAATGAAAATAAAGGATCTCTGATATTTATGTTTTGCATTTATTTCTTTTTAATTTTAATGAAATGAGTTAAGACTGAGGAAATAAAAAATGCCATAAGGCAAATTGAAAAAATATTCTGCAGAGATTGACAGCCACGTTGGTGTTAGTTACCCCTGCCTCCTCAGTAAGTTTTGCATGACTGTGGCCTTTTCCAGCTCTCACCAGGAAGCCAAACAAACTCAGTAAAAATCAGCACCATTTATTAATACTTCATTTTATCAGACTATGAGAAAACCCAAAAGAAGAGTATACATGGCTTCTTCCCTTAAGAAACTGAGAATCTCAAAATGCTGCACACATAAGCCCCAACTAAGATTGTAAAGGATCTCAGAGCTGGTTAACAGTAAGAAAATGCACATTCAAAAGATAATGAAGAAAATGTGGAAGAAAGATTGGGTGTAATGTAAATCCATGGCTGATTCATATCAATGTATGACAAAACCCACTGGAAAAAAATAATAATAATAATAAAAATTAAATAAATAAAAAAAAAAAAAAAAAAGAAAAGAAAACCCTTCAGATATCCTAAAAGATTTTGTAGTACAAAACGTGATCCATGGGAGCATGTTAGAAATGTAAAGTCTTGGACCCTACCCCAGATCTCCTGAATCAGCGTTAGCATTTAACGCAATCCCCAGTATAGATGTGTGTTCACTAAAGTTTGAGAGGCATTTCATTAAGACTTCTGAAGCCCCTTTACGCCCCCTGTTAAAAGGAGCCCATTCCGGCACTCTGTAACAATCTAGAGGGGTGGGAGGGAGAAAATATGACTGTTTCTCATTGTACAGCAGAATCCAACACAACATTGTAAAGCAGTTACCTTCCAATTAAAAATAAAAATTTTAAAAATTGAGCACAATATGGTTTAAAACTTTAGACGGGTAAAGTGACTGAAAGTCCCTCAGTCATGTCCGACTCTTTGTGACCCCATGGACTGTGGAATTCTCCAGGCCAGAATACTGGAGTGGGTAGCCTTTTCCTTCTCCAGGTGATCTTCCCAACCGAGGGATCAAACCCAGGTCTCCCGCATTGCAGGCAGATTCTTTATGAGCTGAGCCACAAGGGAAGCCCTAGATGGGTGAGAAAAAGGTGTCAATAATGTAGAGAGAGGACCAACTGTCGGAGTTTCTGGGGGTTTTTTTTTGTTTTGTTTTTTAAAAAAAAGGGGGGGGAGGCATTTCAGAAAGTGCAACAAAATTAATCAAACAAGTACAGGAAGAGGGAAAACAGGGGCTTCAGTTACTGATAAGCTTGATATGAGTCAAATGTCTGTGGCTACCAAAAAAGAAAAAAATTGAAAAGCAAGCAAGTACAAAAGCTAGAGACTGCATTAATAGAAGCATGGTATCTAGATCAGGAAGATGACTGCCCTACTCTACCTTACACTTGTCACATCTTATCTTAAGTGCATTCAGTTCCAGATAGTGCAATTAAGAAACAGAGAGACAAACAAGAACACATTCACTTGAGAACCATGATACTGAAATTAAAATAATGACCTGGGGAGTGTAAGGGGGAATTGTTGAAGGAATTAGAGTTGGTCGATTTATTTAAGAAAAGTTTGGATGAAAAAGAAGCTCAAAAATATGGAGGAAAGTCATTTGGCCTGTGGACAAGCTTTTGAGAACCATCTGTTAAGTCATCTGAAGACCATTCAGGCCCCATAAATTTGTCCTTCAGGACTTCACTGGATCTTCAGGGCATCTTTTGCAAAACTTGACAAGGCAGAGAAGCAGGTGTCATTCTCGTCAAATTACAGGAGAGCATGATCAATGATGGGGCTTGGTCTAGAGCGAGGCTTTCTGAGCCTTTGTCTAATGTACTTTCATCAGCCAGCTTGCTAAGAAATTCCTACTTTGGTAATCATTACAGAAGGAATGAAACATGACCCAAAAATTTTATTTTGATTTTTTCTTCTACCCTGTCATTCAAATACAGTTGCCCCAGCCTCATGTGCAGTTGTGTACGTGACACACGGATAGTGGAACTGAGGAACTGAAGTTTTCTTTTCTTTTAACTTAATTGAAAAACTATAATTATTTTATTTAAACTAATATTTAACTCAGTTTTGAGAAAACTTTAAGACATTTTAGATAGATAAATTTAGTTTTTCAACATTATAAAATCTAAATATTAGTTTCAATGACAATTTAGCATCCTAATTGACGTGGGCTGTATGTGGAAAATATGCCCCAGATATCAAATATTTACATGAAAAAAATGCAAAATATTTCAGTATTTTATATATTCTTATGCTAAAACATTTTAGATATATATTGAGTTAAAATATATTATTAAAATTAATTTCACTTCTTTCTTTTTACTTTTATGATGTGTTTATTAACTTATAATGATCTATGCAGCTCACATTATATTTCTATTAGACACCCCTGTTCTGTGTCATTCTGAAAAAGTTTGAAAAGGAATACAAACCTCTCTCTCCAAGCTAAGGCTGCCAGTAGTTGACTTTCCTATCAAACATGCCTGACTTCATAAGGAAAGATGCAAACCCCACTGAGAAGAGCAAACTCTCCAACATTTGTTCCTCCATCACCCCTCCAAGTATTGCAGAGGTTTGAGTAGAGTCCCTTAGGAATGCATAGTTTCCTTGCTGTGAGACACTCTCAGACAATGAAATGAGACATTTCTGGAATGTATTAAATACAAGGAGAAATCCCTTCTCATTCCTGCTCCTTAATTTCAGATGAGTGGTGATCCCTTAGATGATTCACCTCTTTTGCTATTTCCTTGTCACCCCTTGGGTGAGACTGGTCATAGAGGAGATCATCACCCCGTTCCATCCCCTGCAGGAGAATCCGTAAAAATCAAGCTACATACACTTGAATAACAGGAATGAAGTTACAGATAGCCTAACTCTTCCCATCTCCCCCAGACAAAGCCCCAAAGCTCACAACTGGGAGCTGTGGCTTAAGAAATAAGCTTAGGCTACATCATTCCTTTCTTCTCCACCTGGTAACTCCTCTTCATCACAGTAAAGATCCTTTCCTCTACCCCTGTTGTACCTTATGACTCCTTCTTTCATATTTATCACCATTCTCTACGTCAAAGATCGCCTAGAATCTCCTGAGGTGTATTTCCTCATCATTGTCTGATATTCTTAAAGTAAAGGCCAACATGCCAAGGACATCCTGACTTTTGAGAGAATCTGACTAGTTTATGGGCCTAAGGATAAGTAAGGAAATAGCCTAGAGTATATAACTGTGCTTCCCAAACCTCAAGTAGCTACATGCCAACTTCATGTTTTTTACTATACCTGAGATTTTATTAATAAACATCTTTAAATAACTCATATTTTTCATTTAGATGTATTTAAAGAAGGAACTTTACATCACTGTCATAAATAGAAAACTAATATATTTATATGCATTGATAGTATATAGCAACTAAACATTTATCCATTACTGCCTAAAATCTCTTCCACCACCAGCGGTATACCCATTGCACGGAGGAATAGTGGTCTAGAACGTCGTGGCAGAACAGATGGAAGTCTGAATTGTGGATACGAGCTTATGAAAATTCCACAGAAAACTGATTTGGCTTTGGATATCAGCTTTTTCAGAACAGAGACTTTCTCTGAACCAAGATACATAAGTATGAAGATCCTTTTTCTGAACTCAGAGCCGAGGATAGGATGGGGCATAGGGAAGCGCAGGAACCCAGTAAAGTCCAAGAAAAGCAAAATGGTCCCAAGAAACTCATTCTCCAACACATTCCACCCCCAGGCTCTAGCTCCCAGCAGTGGCATCTGGGTAAGCAGCATCCTGCAAGTGTTGGCATGGAGAAAGAGTTTAACTGGGAGGCAAAAAGAAGCAAATAGATGAAGTCTGAAGTTAGCTTAGAGTGTGCTATGTCTCCCAAAGTGACCAGACAGGTTTCTCAAGTGCTTCATTTCCTCTTCTATCAAATTTTTTTCTTTTTATGATAGTTTCATAAGTTCTGCAGATAAAATAAATTCTGCTTGACTTTTTCTTCCAAGTTCCCCTTTCTTATTTGGGAGTTACAGTTTTTACCAGCACAATTTAGTTGTTCTGTATCCATGCACGTGAAATGAAATAAAGCTTCTCTCTTCAGAAAATCACCTTAAAATTCTAGGATCTCAAACTTTATTGCAATCCCCCAGGTACATATAATGACTTTAGAGCTAGATTACATGTAGTTTTCTGTACATGATCTTATTTCAGTCAACTCTCAAATGGGAAAAAAGAAAAAACAATGGTATTAAAAAAACTAAATAAACATGGATTTTACTTAATATATCCGTAGGGATTTAGGCAATTAGGATGGCAAAGAAAAAGAGCTTCTGATAGTTAAATGGGTAAGAAAAAAGCAGTTTCCTTCACAGCTAATAAAACTAAGGGTGCCGCAGAGGTTATTTTGCAGGCAGATTTCCAAGAACTGTCAATCACTTTCAGTTAACAGAAAATTACACCCATATATTCTTAGAAATCTCTGTTTTCTTCTTACTACACAGTGCTAGGGTGATAACGTTCTTCTTTGAGGTGGTGTATATTAAATACACGTAGCTTGACATGAAAATGCTAGGGGATTTTTGCATACTTTCCTAGCCTAGATGCACATATGCTCTTAGAAATATTTTGCAGAGGGAAATGTTTTATGATTTAACACATGTTCCACACAATCTTTTTGAGTTGTGGAAATATTGTTCTAAAAATTAATAGTTCCTTAGAAGGAAAGGATTATTTTCTTGATAGAAAAAAACATACATTAACAATTGCTATGTTTAACATGTATAGCTATTCCCTTTTTATTCTTTTGCCTGAAATATCTGACAAATATTGCCTCTCTAGGACCCTTTATAAAGTATAAAGGCAATATTAGTCTCACAGAAATTAATAAGCAGAGCAAATAATATTTTAATAAACAGTAGGGCCAACACATAAATATAACAATTTTTACTATGCAAAAAAAATGAATGACCTGTAATATTATTAACTTTTAATGTTAATTGTACTATAAGAGCATGCACTTTCACATTTACACTTTCTAGTCTCATAGAGACTTTCATATTTATTATCTTCTTTCAGTTTCTATGAAATAAGATAGCAATAATATTCTCAACATAACTATGAATAAATAAAAATCTAGAAAAGTAAAATGGGCTTCTCTGGTAGCTCAGATGGTAAAGAACCTGCCTAAATACTTTTCCCAAAGTAACAAAGCAAGGTAGTAATTAACTAGGACAAATTCTACCAGTTTATCTTATGGTCAAAAGAAATTATCAAACTATGGTGCATCTTCATACTATGTATCTACCTTGAAAATTAGACTGTCTCATGCTTCTGCCGTTTTTCCTCTTTGGAACCTAAGGTGTCACTTGAACACAGTCCCAAGAAAACCTCACTAATAATTTATTATCTAGTAACATCCAGGCTATACTGTAAATGATCACTGTGTTGGGCAGTCTTTTGAGGGAAATATCATTATTCCCATTTGACTGATGACAAAACTGAGGATTAGAGAGCTCAGGTCATGTGTGCATGGCCAGACGGGCAAGAATTAGAGAAGAAATGGAATCTAGCTCTAGCAAACCACAGAGCCAGCATCTTTGTCCCTCCCTAAGACTCCTCAAATGAGGTCACAGAACTCCAGGGTCATCTTCCAGCCAATAAAACTGTTCAAATGAGGACAGGCTAAGAAACTGACTGAAGCTGGTCTTTATACAAGCTGGAAAATTACTTTGGTGAATCAAATGAACCATTATGTTACACAAAGATTATCCGAAAGAATTCATCAAGCATTAAGTGTTCATAATATCTTGTAAATAAAATATTAGCAAGTTGTTGTTAACTTCACAGGCAACTACTCTGAAAAGACAGTTATCCACAGTGATCACTGTGGTGCAGATCTGCGGAAGACTATTGATAAAAAAAAAACCCATTCTATGTGGGCAAGAATGTGCTTTTGCACACATGTGTGGTTCCCAATCTGCCTGTGCTTCTTGGGACTCTTCCCTGTTCCTCCCTCTGACTGCTAAACGCTGTGGCATCACCTTTCCAACTGATGCACAGCGATAGGTCTTCCCTCTGTCTAATACCACTCTTATCTGGAATCACACATTTCCTGGATTAGAAGGCATTGTTTAGTACTTTGAAGCTGCAAACAATATCAGATTGCATATGAGAATACAAAAGTACAGAAGCAATACTGCTTAGAAATAATTATTCTCTTTTGCAACACCTATCCCCTAATTAGTGTTAAGTAAGTATTTGTGAAGCTAAACCCAGTAATATCAAAACAGTTCAAAAGGAAACTTTCCCCAGGGAATAGAGCCATATGTGACATCCACAATGGATAATTGAAAATTGGGTGTATTTATGCTAAGAATCATAGAAAGAAAAGAAGATTTAGAGATAATTACATCTCATGAACCACGAAGGCCCAGAGAGATAGGCCCAAGGTCACAAAGGTAATTAGCGGCAAAAGTGGGCCATGAACCAACAATGTCAGCATCTTGGTTGAATGCTCCCTCTAAATCAGTTATGTAGAAATGCATTTTTAAAATAAACTCGATCACACTCTCAAATATGCTGCTGCTGCTACTAAGTCACTTCAGTCGTGTCCGACTCTGTGTGACCCCACAGATGGCAGCCCACCAGGCTCCCCCATCCCTGGGATTCTCCAGGGTTGCCATTTCCTTCTCCAGTGCATGAAAGTGAAAAGTGAAACTGAAGTCGCTCAGTCGTGTCCGACTGAGCGACCCCATGAACTGCAGACTACCAGGCTTCTCTGTCCATGGGATTTTCCAGGCAAGAGTACTCTCAAATATGAGGTTACTGCAAAAAAGATTTCTAAGTGTATTCATATTGAAACTCTCACATGCAAACAGTTTTTAAATTTTGGGTATTCCTGAGTCTGACCTAAGTGAAGAGACCTGCTTTAAATTCTCAATTTTTAATGAGGCCCTTAACAACAAGTGACTTTGCCATCCTGGGTATTAGTCTCCTTAAAAACACCAGGTTCATTAGGTTACAACTGACCAACAAGGGAAAAAAAAAAACTAACTTAAGCAAAAAATTCAAACTGGTTTGGGTCCAGCAGTAGACATGTTTCAGGTGAGTCTTAATCCAGGGGTTGAATCATGTTGCCAGGACCTAATGTTCTCCTATCTGTCTGCTATGCGCCTCTATATTGCTCTGCTCCCAGGCTCTATGTGTCACAAAATGACTACCAGAAACTCTAGGCCTATATCCTCTACAAGTCCTCTGAGTCAGGCAAAATCAACAACTACATTGGACAAAATGCCTTTAAGGTCACTGGCATTTGCTCTGATTCCTGGTTCTGTGAGATCCTACTAAAGTCTTACTTAGAATATCAGAATGTAGGAACTGTCTGGAGGATCTAAGTACCTCTCTGTACCCCCCAAAGGAAGGAATCTGTTACATTTCCACTGCCATGGCCTTGATGTGGCTAGTGCTTCATGGTGTGCCCCACACTTCAGCTCCTCCTAATTGTAGTTTCCTCCGTGTAGTTTATTGTCAAATGTCATTTTGCCTTTTAATACACTCTTCCTTCTTTCTGGGATGCCCTTCTTCCTTATCTGTCTGCAAAATGCTTACTCACTGAACAAAACATCGTTTTTCCTCTGAAATCTTCCCTGATTACAATACTCCCCTCGAGTGAAATTGATCACTCAGTTGTACTTAGGCCTTCCTACCTATCTAGACTGGAATATATACCATATTGTATAGTATTCATTTATGTCTTCTCTAAGGGGGCTTCCTTGGTGGCTCAGTGGTAAAGAATCCACCTGTGAATGCAGGAGACATGGATTTGATCCCTGGGTCAGGAAGATTCCTTGCAGAAGGAAATGGCACCCACTCCAGTATTCTTGCCTGGGAAGTCCCATGGACAGAGGAGCCTGGCAGTCTACAGTTCATGGGGTCACAAAAGAATCAGACACAACTGAACAACAAATTCTCCAAGGAGTATTTCCACTGCCGTTTGGAGATGAGGGAGCATGCCTTGTTTATCTTTATGTGCTCAGGGCCAAATACAGTTCCCAAAATATAACAATCATTCTATAAATTTTGATGAATCAATGAAATCTTGTTCCTTTGAACTAGACCATTACTGACTCTCATTCTGTCACCTACAATACAATTTAAAATAATGCATCTCCCTCCCACACACACTCCAATCCAACTCGCTATCAATAACAAATGATTTTACAGTCTTATATGTTCATAAAGCAGAGTTAATCCTGCTTTCTGATCATTTTTAGGACAAACGTTTATTTGGTTTTCACACAATGAATGAGATTCCATCACTAAATCTGAAGCATCTGGGCACTAGAAAATATGCTCCCTAATACCCATACAGTTATATAATGTATCTCAGTGTTGCATTCATTGTCCTAGGAGTTCTTTGATGCATATACTGAAGGATACTTTTTAAATTATTTTATTTGTTTACTTGTTTTTTGACTGTGCTGGGTCTTTGTTGTTGTGCAGGCTTTCTCTAGTTGCAGCGAGAGGGGGCTACTCTTGTTGCAGTGGGCTGGCATCTCATTGCAGTGGCGTCTTTTGTTGCAGAGCAAGGGCTCTAGAGTGCACAGGCTTAGTTGCTCTGCAGCATGTGGAATCCTCCTGGACCAGGGATCAAACCCATGTCCCCTGCATTGGCAGGCAGATTCTCAACCACTGGACCACGAAGGAAGTCCTGGAGAATGCTTTTAATGAAGTTTGTTGAGTGTACAATTTGTGTTTCCTATCAATATTCCTCAGCTGTTGTGTTTAATTTGAGAAAAAACGTCTCTGTGTTTTGGGAATCTGTTAACTGATAATATTGCTGATCATCCTCCGTAGCCAGAGGTTATTGTGCCAGAGGACTCTAGAGTGCAAAAGCTTGCTGTAGGGAGCTGCAGGACAGGGATCTGGGTACAGGGTGCTCACTCTGTGTGCCACAACTATATTCCACTTCATTATTTTTATACAGGGAGAATTGAATTTTTTAAAACCTGGGCAAGGAAAGGTAATGTTCAAAGAGAAAGGCAAGCCATTCCTCTTGTCTTCAGTTACAGGAACGATGACATCTACAGCTACTAGCAAGGGAGACCAAGGCCTGGGTCCTTGGCATAATTTGCATGACTCACTGTAGCCCAGGAAAAGCTCCGCCTAATGGGTTGCACTATTGACTTGGGTGTGGCTATTCCTTCTTAGACCTCAATTATTAGGCTGACCATCAGTTTACTGTCAGCTTTGGAGTTTAAGGAACTTAGCAGGAAATATTATCTAAGCTCGATGAGGTTTCATTTACTTAACTTACTGACCATGTCATGGAAAAACAAGCAAACAAACAAGTCCAGAAAGCATGTATGTTTACCAGAAGAATTCACACGGTATTGCCATACTGATGTTATTGTCATTGCAAATCCACTTAGAGACCACCCACTATATCACTGAAAAAGAGTTACACCCTCACATGCTCCTGCTGTAGAAAGTCCACTTCTCGGGTTTCTTGAATGATTCATGCTCTCTCTCTCAAATCCAGGCTTGGGATAGACTGTCCTGTCTGCCTGGAATACACTTCTCTCACTGACATTCTGGTTCCCCAGTTTCATCTAGTCAATCTTGTTTTCCTTCAACTCACAAGTTCTCCAGGAATACTTCTCGAGATCTCTTGGACTCGATCATAGCTCCTCACGTCTAGAACTTTCCTTCCCTAGAGTTCAGTGCTGCCTCCTTTGGTTGAAGCATGTAAACTCCTCAATGGCCAGGATCCCTTCTGTCATGTTCACAGATGTGAACAAGAAAATGGGAGTGTGGAGTAGTCTTATCAGATTTGGGGAAAATGAAGAAAAAGTTCTTTTTATGTTTATACAAATGCAAAAGGGGGAATATCTGGGAAAGGAAGAGAAAGTAAAAACCAAACTAACATTCCACTATATAGTAATTCCCTCTTATGTACCAGGCACTAGATTATGATGTGCATGGGGGCTACAAAGTCCAATAAGCCATGGTTCCTGCTCAATGAATTATAGTTGTCTTGTCTGAGTCAAAATACAAGAGGTTGATGAACCAAAAGAAAATTTGTTGGATTCCTGAAATAAGAAGAAGAAAATGAGAGAAAGGAGAATTGGGAGGTGGGGGGAAAGTAGGCTTTGAACATTTTCAAATTTCATTGATTCCTTTTACCTTCTTCACCTGGAACCCAACAAATACTCTGAATTCAGACTTGTGTTTTGTAACTGAATATGGAAATGCTAAAGTCTGTTTCTTACGCTTTATAAAGATATTTGAAGGCTCTTTGCTTTGTATGCTACAGATTATTTCAAAAAACAGCTCAATCAACAAACATTACAGAACCATTGCTATGGGGCTAGCACTGCTTCCTGCTGTGGGCTTTGTGCTTTAAAAGAGATGCCTTATCCTTCCTTCATATCTCAGCTCTCCACATCCTTCCAAGATGCACAGCTGTTTACATTTGTGCATTTATCCTTTTCATTTTCCCTTTAAATCAGCACTCTGTAATTGCAGTAACACATTTTAGTGCTGTGTTAGGTGAGGAAGCTAAGATAGTTGTCTGTATGACTCAACCAAGCTCATGTTCTCCCAAGTTTCTTTTATTTGAAATTCCATCCTTATTCTGACCACACTGCCTTGGCAGCACCACTAAGTACAAAAGATGACAGTGATTAAGTCCCATCTCCTAAACAGAAGATACAGTACAGATTTTCTTCTTACAGTAAAAAAAAAAAATAATAATGCTAGTCTCCATCTGAATGTTAGAGCCCATAAAATTATGCAAAGAATGTTCACATATTAAATTTCCACAGACTTATAAAAAAGGAAGACAATCAAAAATGTGTTTATCCTTGGCAGTTGAGGTTTTCTTCCAGAAGATGGCTCTGCAGAGGACAACTGTAAATAAAAAAAAAGAAAGAAAGAAAATCATCTCTTCCCTATGCATTGATGGGTATACCCCATGGAGCCTGGAGTGATATGATAAAAAAAAAAAATAATAAATAAGAATGCTGCAGGAAACCTGGGTTTGATCCCTGGTTTGGGAAAATCCCCTGGAGAAGGGAATGACTACCCACTGTAGTATTCTTACCTGGAGAATTCCATGGACAGAGAAGACTGGCAGATCACAATCCGTAGGGTCGCAAAGAGTTGGACACAACTGAAAGATTAACACTCACTCATCAGAGAAAGAAGGCAGTGGGATTTATCAGCCTTCCAGGGAAACATTTAAAGCCTAAAAAAATATCAGTGACAGTTCAGAGAACTTCTGCATACAGGGTATAATCCTAAGGCAGTTTCTACATAAGTCAATAAAATGGCACTTTTGCCCAGTATGAAGGGATGGAGTACAAACAGACGCTGAAGAAAAAAGTATCTTCTCCTTCTATGCAATTCTCTGGAATGTTGTAAACTGAGTAAAGGAAACAGATAGCTTAGTTTTTTCTCCCAAGACTGACTTACAGTTTACTAAAAATAATTTGTATGCCTCTTGATAGTTGACCAAGTGTGTGATACTGCACTGAACAAAAAAGTGATGATAGAACAAAGCTAATGAATTACTTGGGAATTAACACCTCCCTGCCTAAAAAAAATAAAGCCTATGCAATCACAAGAGCTTCTTTCCCCTTCCAAGAAAATTTAACATCTAAAAAATCAAGTACAGTCTCAGTTAAATTTCAAAGGGAGATAGGGGGTTTAATAAAGGAAGGACTTTTTCTTGGCTAGGATCATATCTGCCTCTCTCAAGAAAGTCTGGAAGACATTGAACATTGTAAAACTGCAGTTCTCAGAATCTAGTACCACTTTCCTGTGGATGCCTTTCTATCAAATCATCAAGGGGTACCTGGAAAACTAGACGAGGTTGGCATCCCTTGCTTAGGGTGTGTCAGTCAGCTCTGTTCTACAAATGAACCTTGAGCTGTAGGCACCCTTAGGAGTGAAGAACTTGGTGGGTGGCCTAGAAGAGAGTCTGGGCTTTGTAATAAAAAGCCACAGAGATGGCACTTCTGGCCATGAGAAGCTGCTGAGGAAGATACTCAAAGGTCCAGGGAAAGATGCCAGTCCACATCAAGACTATATAAACAGTACAGAGAATCAGCCCAGGTGCCAGGCTAACACTGTAAATAAAGTATCTTGGCTTTGTCCTTATTAGAGGGAAGTCCTTATTATCTTAAGGAATATGTTACAGTTACATGGAAAAGCATAGAAGGAAATACATCAAAGGTGTGGGGAACACTAAAACTCAGCAAACTTATTGTGATTATAGTTGTTAAAGTGCTTTCCCACAAATGATTGTGTTGAATCTTCACAACTCCAGGGATACAGGTTTATTGTGAGGCTGGAAATGAGATGTTAAATGACAACTACCCTGCATGTGGCCACTTGGTGCATCTTGAGACCACCCCAGGGAAAAGAGGCTGGATCCTCCATCCTGCACACAGGAGGGGGTCCATGTTCAGAGGCTTGATGACCCCAGTCCCCACACAGTGAGTTCACCCACACATGACTGGGTCAGACCCCAACTCAGACCCCAAGACATCTTTGTTATGACTAATTCCGCCTTTGGAATGTCTGTGGTCAATTAATTCCAATTAAGGCTTCCATCCCTATAATCCTCATATGCCAAAAGGAAGTCAGTTTCCATCCCCTGTTCTTAACCCCTTCATGCTCGGTACCTCTTCTCCCTGGCTTCTCTCCTCAAACCACTAAACCCTCTGGAATCTTCATCCTTTCTGTAAAAGAAAAAGAACCAATAAACGCAACATCTCCCCACATTAAGCTGTACATTTCACCTACCATAGAACTAAGAATAGGGGTTATAATTTATTAACCCATTAGTGCCACTTTAGCACCACCACAGCTCCATCCTGGTATCTGACATCTGACAATACCACTATGTACACTTACATGTTTCTATCATCTACTGACCTCCTGGTCATATGCTTTAAAACAGAACACTCCTCCCCTCAAACCCAACATCTGCCATTGTTCCAGAAAACTTCAGTGTCTTTGGGAGCAATCCACCTAGTACCTTCAATCTGCTGTTCCTTGGCCTCAAATACATAATAACAATTCTCACCTCCACTCCAATTAGACTTCCCCACACTGCCAGCATACACCCTGAGACTTGTCTTCAACCAGAATTGTTCCATACCATTAACTACAACCACTGTAATTCTCTAACCCAACCATCTTTCCCCCAAAGCTCTCAGGACCCTCACTTGAACATATCTGCTCTTCAAATTCATTGAGTCCTCCACCTCCTGGGTCTTCATTTCCTCAGAGTCCGTGAGCATTCCCCTAAAAGGACTCTAAGTAGTTGGCTATCTGAACTACTCATCACCAACACCTTCAGATAGATGTCTCTTCCTATACTGCATTTACCTGGCAAATTCCCAACACAGGATCAATGACATCTTGGTACCTAGAAGGTTGAACACTCCTAAGTAAAATATTAAGCCATTCAGATTATTGTCATAACAAACATATGGTCTCTGATCTTAAAACTTTCATACATCTCAATCTTTTCACTTGATTAACATTCCTCCCTACTCTCCTATACATCTCTATTGAGACTGTAATCTTTTTCTTCACCCCCCCCCCAAAAAAAAAAGATGTACAGAGACAGATGAGGAAAAGGAGGGGATATGGTGACATAAAAGCTAACTTTTGAGGGAAGAATCCTCTACGCTATTTATTTATTTCTTAAATAAAGAAATTCTTAGGGCTCACCCTGAGCTCTCTTCTCTACTCATTTTGAGAAGTATCTGTCATCTACTTCTACAGTTTCAATTATCTTCTTTATGCAAAGGACTTTGAAACCTCTATTATCAGTTCAGGTCACACTCCTGTGTGTCATTAAAGCTTAAACTCAACACTTCAGTTTATATATCTAGAAAATATCTCAAATCCTTATGTCAAAATTGATCTCTCCCTGTCACACACACACACACACACACACACACACACACACACAAATTGCTTCTCTTATCTCCTCCTCAATAAAATGCATCACCACCCATTTGTCAAGATAGAAACCTGGTAGACATCCTTGCCTCTTCCCTCTGCCTCACCCAAGTCATCAACAACTGCTACTAATATTATCTCCTGGCTTTTTCTCAAATTCAGCCACTTTTCCCTGTTCAAATAATGAACAACAGCCCTGTTCAAACAAGGAAACTAAAGCTGAGAGAAGATATTGTACAATGCCACACAACTAGTAAGTGATCAAGCCTACTCACCTGCCTCCAAAGCCCATGATAGAAATTGGAGAAGAATTTTGCAAGGGGCTCTCAGAGCCAAAGAAGCACAAATTAGACTATTCCAACTGCAGAATGGCCCAAAACCAAGGGAAAAAAGGTACTGGGGGTAACCAGTCTTCCAAGGAAGCATTTAAAGCCTCAAACAAAATCAATCAATCAAAGAACTTTTGTGTGCAGGGGTTTCTCCTGAGGCAGTTTCTACATGAAGCTCAAATATGGCCCTTGTGCCCAGAATGAAGACATAGGGGGTACAAACAGATGCTGGATAGATGGAGAATATATCATAAAATGTGGCCATTGATATGCATATGTCATGAGTGAGTGAGTACTCTTTAAGGTGCTGAGATTTTGTGGTTGTCACCATAGCATAACCTGGTTTATCCTGAGTCAATCTCGTTTTGTTTTTATTCAGGCTTATGTGGTACTCTCACTGTCAAGTACAGAAAGAAATAAAGATTGAAATGGCTGCAAGGAATGTTCTTCCTCTGAAAAACTTTTCTAATAATTCATTTCATCCTCTCATTAGGTTCATGTTTCTCCCTGGTTTCTCTCTTGACAGTTTTGATGTCAGTGAAGTTGTCCATTAGAGAGACTGAGAAGAGATGAATGTTAGAGGAAAAAAATAAATGAATGGCAATTTTTCAGCATCCACAAAGTGAAATTACCTTGGAAATTATGTAAAAATAGACCATGAGGCCTATGGAAAAGTGATGTAAAAAGGTCTATTTTATTATATTATATGATCTTTCTAGAGCTAATCTTTATATCTTACTGAGTGTGGAAGACAAAATATTCTTTACACAAGAAGATTCAGTGGTTCAGAATTTTAAATTATTTTTGGTTAAAAACATGGGCTTTGAAAAGAAAAAAAACAACATGGGCTTTGGAGTCTGGCAGAAATAAGTCTGTATCCAGTTTCTCTGCCACTTTCCAGCTGTATAACCTTGGGCAGGTCTAAGATGAGGACAGTAATAGTATCCATCCCAGTGTCACTGTGAGGGCTAAACCATCAATGAATCTACAGTGCTTTCTGCAATGCCCACAGGTATAGGTGCTAATCATTAATAGTATTTGTAATACTATTGTTGTCATCATTATTGTTAATTTACTATGAAACAAATTTAAAAAAAGGACATATAGTTCTGTATCTAATCCACAGCAGCTAGGTCCGAAGGGCAAGAAAATGTGAAGGCCCTTAAAAGAAGCTGGGAAAAATAAATTCCAGTGCATGTGCAAACTTAAGAACACATGGGTCTTCTGGGTAATTTAGGAGCTAATTTCTAGAAAGGAATCAAGAGACAATCTCTATAAAAGTAATATTTTAATTTAATGCTTATTTTTATAAAGATAATTCATGTGTATTTAGAGGCAAATCTTACTAACATAAAACATGACAGAAAACAATAGTCACTTGTTTGGTGTGGGGTAGAAATGGACTCAAAATACTTGTTAGTATATGGTGAGAGTGAGATAAAAGGCTGTCTCTACACTAAGTCTTCATTTGGGGGTGGGGAGGAGCTAAGCAACTAGGTGGATGGCAGGCCCATTAACTAAGATGGGGAAGACTAGTAGACAAGCAGGATTTCCACAGAGGGGGCAGGCAAAGAACCAAGAGACCTGATATTTAGCCTCAAAAGTGAAGATGCTGAATAGACAATTTGGTATACAGCCTAGAGGTCAGGGCATGGATCATGGGGAAAGTTAATGAATTGCAGGTTACTGGCATGTAGATGTTAACACATAAATGATAGCAAGCTGGGCTTCCCTGGTGGCTCAGAGGTTAAAGCATCTGCCTCCAATGCGGGAGACCCTGGTTCGATCCCTGGGCTGGGAAGATCCCCTTCTCCCACCTGGAGAAGGGAATGACTTCTTGCCTGGAGAATCCCATGGACAAAGGAGCCTGGCTGGCTACAGTTCATGGGGTTGCAAAGAGTCAGACACGACTGAGGGACTAACACTTTCAGTATTACTGACCTAGGCAAAGAAAGTTAAAAATAACTAATGCTGAAAGCTTTCAACATGTAGAGCTCAGGCTAAGGAAGGACAGCCAGGAAGGGTGACTGAGAAGCAATGGCTGGTAAGACTGTCAAAGAGTCAGGGGCACTGTGACTCTGGAGCAAATAATGGTTCAAGGAGGAGGGCTTAAAATACCTGATCAAAAAATGGGCCAAAGAACTAAACAGACATTTCTCGTAAGAAGACATACAGATGGCTAACAAACACATGAAAAGATGCCCAACATCACTCACTATCAGAGAACTGCAAATCAAAACCACAATGAGGTACCATCTCCTTCCAGTCAGAATGGCTACTATCAAAAAGTCTACAAACAATAAATGCTAGAGAGGGTGTGGAGAAAAGGGAACCCTCTTACACTGTTGGTGGGAATGCAAACTAGTACAGCCACTATGGAGAACAGTGTGAAGACTCTTTAAAAAACTGGAAATAGAACTGCCATATAACCCAGCAATCCCACTGCTGGGCATACACACTGAGGAAACCAGAAGTGAAAGAGACATGTGTACCCCAATGTTCATCACAGCACTGTTTACAACAGCTAGGACACGGAAGCAACCTAGACATCCATTGGCAGACGAATGGATAAGAAAGTTGTGGTTCATATACACAATGGAATATTACTCAGCTATTAAAAAGAATGCATTTGAGTCAGTTCTAATGAGGTGGATAAATCTGGAGCTGATTATACAGAGTGAAGTAAGTCAGAAAGAAAAACACCAATACAGCATATTAATGCATATATATGGAATTTAGAAATATGGTAATGATGACCCTATAAGCGAGACAGCAAAAGAGACACAGATATGAAGAACAGACCTTTGGACTCTGTGGGAGAAGGCAAGGGTGGGATGATTTGAGAGAATAGCACTGAAACATGTATATTACCACATGTGAAATAGATGACCAGTCTAAGTTCAATGCGTCAAACAGGGCACTCAAAGTTGGTGCATTGGGACAACCCAAAGGGATGGGATGGGGAGGGAGGTTGGAGGGAAGTTTGGAGTGGAGGAGACACAGGTACACCTGTGGCTGATTCATGTCAATGTATGGCAAAAACCACCACAATATTGTAAAGTAATTAGCCTTCAATTAAAACAAATTAATTAATTTTTTTTAAAAAAAGGAGGAGTGCATGGACAGCTGTGTGCACGCAGCTCAGAAATCACACTATAATCCCAGCCACCCCTTATTTCCCTGCTTCTGTCCTTAATGGACCACTGTGCTTTTTCTATTATTATTCTCTTGCATTAGAATGGCTCCTAACCTGCCAAAATCCTATCTGTCTTTTGTGACCCAGCAAGAATGCCATCACCTTGGTAATGCATTTCCTATCTCCACTATTAAAAAGTGCTCTCTTGCTCCACAATAGTCCATAGCCTGTTGTATACTATAATTTATTCTGCTTTGTGCTATATGTATAGGTGTTCTCTCTTTATCCTTCTTGTCTTCCAATTAGACTGCAGTCCCCCAACCCCTATTATTTCAGCAGACTGCTGTGCATCTGCTAGGTACTCAATAAAGATTTTCACTGAGTCAAATCCAGAAATACAGAACTCAAGCCTGAAAAAGTATCTCCAAAGGACAATCTGCTTTAACACTGTAGAGTTGTTTGCCAGCATATGTATCTTCTGCACCTAACCCAGAAATTATTTATACATCTCCCTGACCCTCTATAGAAGAATAGTGGGAAGAATCATTTCCAAAAAACAAACTTTTTAAATGACACCTTAAAAAAAAAACATGTGACCAAAAAGTGTAGTGTAGGCAAAGTTCCTGTCACACGCATATCTCCTGTCACATAGCACCTCTTGGCTGCATATCTCCTGAGCTAATGGCTATTTTAGAAACTATTTAAAGTAAGCTTTCCTCCAGATCTCAGGTATGAAAATGACAAGTTGCAAAAGTTTCGTGAATGAAAAATCAAATTGTGATCCCCGAGCTTCACACTAAAGAATTAAAAAGATTGTTCTAATCCAAGTGTTGGGTTAGCAGGCAGCCGTTCTTTAATCTTCTTGCTTCAAACAACATCATGTGCTTGTCCTCTTACTCTAAGGAAGAGGAGTGTGGTAGAAAAAGGGCATCTGGAAGGTAGTTCTGGCTAAGAGCTGGAAGAAGAGGAGAGAGAAAAACAGGTTATCCATGGTAAACATGGTCACAGTCAAAACTTGATATACCAAACAGAATTTCTACAGCCCTAACAAGGGAGAATCATTTGCCAAGCTGCCATGTGCAACCTGCTATAAAAATAACTGGGACTCAATGGCAAAAATGTTAATTTTTATGATTTCCTTTATCATCTCTTCTGTTTTGTACCATGTTGCAAAACAGCTGTCTCTTGAAACTAATCACTCTTTCGTGGCCAATGGTGATTTACAAATTAGACCCTCAGACCTCTCCTAAAAAATTTAGGCCTTTACAGATATTCAAAGATACACAAATAGCCTGGTGATTAAGAGTACACATTCTTTTTAGTTGCATATGCCAGGTCTACCACATATTGGTGATCATCCAAACTGGTTGTTTTTTGCTAATATTTCTACTTCCTGTACCTTCAAACCCACATATTCAGAGGGAGAAAATTTTTTGGGGGGGAGTACAAGGTGATGATTTGCAGACGCTCAGCAGTAGACTACATAAGAGTTAATAATCAACCTAGGGACTACTCCGGTGGTCCAGTGATTAAGAATCCATCTTCCAATGCAGGGGATGCTGGTTTAATCCTTGGTCAGAGAACCACTATCCCGCGTGCCACCGGGCAGTTAAGCCTGCACACCACAGCTAGAGAGCTGGCACCACAACTAAGACCCAATGCAGCCAAATATATAAGCTGATGTTTAAAAAGAGTATGAGAATAATCAACCTAGCTGCCCTTTGCTGCAACACTAAATGGTCCAGTAACCTCCTTTTCTTAATGGTGGCACCAATTCAACCACACTCTGGAAGGTATTGGTTTCCTAAAGTACAACGTGGAACCATCAGAATAAAAGAACAGCGTGAGGAAAAGTGACTGTGGGGACTTTGTGGTCTCTAGATTCAGTTGCTCATACAAGAACCTGGGAGGGGGAACCCCCAAAAGATTAGTCACTTCATTTTGTGTTGCAGAACTCAATGCAGGTTAACAAAGCATTTGCCAACAAAGGAGATGGGAGAATGGCAGTATTCACTTGCTCTGGTCTGAATAAACAAATGTGGAATTTGTGGGCTGACTAATGTCCTGGGATAAACCAGGCAGTCAGCCAAATCATAGGAGTTTTGAAGCAAAGACAGCAAAGACAGCAAACCCACACTTTTCTTCTTCGTGGAAAGTGCTCCATGGGAGTATTAATGTCCCCAAGGGCAGCCTGGGTCTTCAGCTTGCCTTAAAAATTCACTAGTATTCATCCACAGGGAATTCTCAATGCTTCCGAAATTGAAAGCCTAGATCAAGTGACAGAAGCAGAATCCCTCCTCGGAAAGTGTCAAATATTCCATTTAGCTCCTTTTAGAAATGTGCTATCACAGTGCCTTTTTTAATACATTAGTCTGAAAATATATAATTAGGCTACTAAAATATGACTCTGGTTCTTTCTCTTCATTCATTCATTTTATTCACTGAGTGCCTTCATTCATTCATTGTATACTCCCAGCATACAGAAACAATTTAAGTTTCTATGGATGAAACAGTCTCTGAGTCAGACCCAGTCCAGCTCTTAGGGAGTCCTTGGGAAGTCTTTGACAACTTCCAGGGCACTGGAAGAGTATTACATTCTTATAATTTTACTTTTGTTTAGCAGAAAATATTAAAATTTGTCATTTTTTAGTGACAGAAGTAATAAGCTCTTAAATTAAGGTCACAGCATAAGTTTGTGGGGACGTCAGAGAAAAAGAGTAATGGGTTTCCCACTATTTGCCCACCAGGGTCCTTCACCATGTATGAGGACCAGATTTTATTACCAATGACAGCTACTGAAATATCAAGGACTAAGTTTCACAGGTTCCTAACTAACTCAAGAAAAACTTCCCAGCAGCAGCTCATGCAATCTCCTTTAAACATATAAGGCTGGCTTATCTACCCAGATCAGACCGTATATGGTATATGCAGGGTAAAAGCAAAATCGTTGGAATGATTCAATGTGAATATAACATACACTAGAGGGAGAATGTTCACTGTGGTAAGTGATACAAAGGGAGTGTTTTAAGAGTCTCCAAAATACCTCCAACCTTCCTTGTGATGTGGGGTCTTCTTAAGTAGTATTTACCACATTGGGGCCTTCCTATTTCCCACATGAATGTGTAATCTCCATGACTTATTATTAATCCTCCAGAGTCCCAAGAGGAGCCTGCCTGCCAAACTGCAAATTTATATAGATAACTCCTTTTAAGAGGCATTATATGTAACTGCCTTAAGAAGGAAATTCAGGTAGATTAGCAGAGATTCAAGCCAGCTCATTCACAAAAAAAAAAAAAAAAGCTGTCAAGGAGTAGGGTTTATGAAATCATAGAATCAATACCAAGTTTAACATGTTTTGGTTAATTTCATGAACATAACTCTTTAGGGAAAAATGTATTACAAAGTCAAAGGGTGAAAGGGAGTATAACTTCTGCTTAATTACTATGAAGAGGGGAAAGAAAGTGGAAAGAGAACGCTATAGAAAAATTTGGGAAAAGAGCTATTTCAGGTATAAACAACAAGGAAGGAAAACCTGAGCCTGGGATTGGATGATAAGCAGATGGCAGAAGCCACCACAGAAACTGTTTGACCAGCAGCTCAGGCCTTGCCTTGAAGGAACAAGATGAAGCACACAGCCCGCAAACCAGAGGAAGCCTGCACAGGAAGCAGAGAGGAAGACAGAGGCTTATGGACTTGGGGACAGGATGAAGCCAGTCCATGTGAGGTTCATGAAAACCAAGTAGGCAATACAAGCAGCAAAGTGTTTCCTCGTGTCATTCACTCAGGACCACAACCCGATTTCAAAACACCATGGGACCACAGATGGGAAAACTGGGTAAAATGGGGCCATTTAAAAAAATTTCTCTCTCTGCTGTTTGCTTGTCGGAGACGACCAGAACCCCTTTGACAACCCCATGTGTAAAACACACTTCTCTGGTGGCTCAGACGGTAAAGGGTCCACCAGCAATGTGGGAGAGCTGGGTTAGATCCCTGGGTTGGGAAGATTCCCTGGAGGAGGAAATGGCGACCCACTCCAGTACTCTTGCCTGGAGAATTCCGTGGACAGAGGAGCCTGGCAGGCTGCAGTCCATGGGGTTGCAAAGGGTCAGACACGACTGAGTGACTAACTCACTTTTTCACTTGTGTAAAGCACACACTGGATCCCACTGTGGTGAGCGATTTGATGGACAGTGTCATATTCCCCAGCGAAATTAGACAAGCAGTTGGACTTGACAAGTAGCATAAAATAACATAAAGAGCTCCCTAGACCGTGCCAAAAGCCTGAGGTGGTTATTAGAAAATGGTAACCGTCTCTGATTGTCTGCCTACAGTCTCTTCATCACCAGGAAACGGCTACGGCAGAACCCAGCCAAAGCAATCACAGCTCCCTTAGGAAGCATTCACCATTCACCGCTAGCTCTTGCTAACATCCCCGCTGTTTGCAGAGTGGCTAGACAGGGATGTGACAGCAATTCCTGTCGTCATTTAAGAGGGAACTGCCCAACAGGATTTTAACTTTTAACTGGATTTCAGCCATGCTGTTTCCTTTGGTTACCTATCAGCTGAAACTTCTCTGGCAGCCAAGCTCCAGTGCATTTCGTTTCCATGGTCATTGGAGCAGTACAAAGGAAGAAAAACTGGAAAGGGGTCAGGACACCCCAGCTCTATCCCTAATCAGCTGCAAGGTCTGTGGCTTGGCCAAGTTGCTTTTTTTTCCCTTTAATCATAAAATAGAATAATATAAAACCTACCTCACAGGGTTACAGTCATTGGAGAGAACAGATGAGCAAAATGTTACAGAAAGTATATTCATATATTATATTAATACCTAAGTATATGTGTGTATATACATGTTTTTAAATGCATACAACTGAGGTATAGATGTGGCAAGTCCCTGGACATGGACCATTTGGATATTTAAGAAAAAAAATGCCTTCCTTGATCCTAAGGAGAAAGATAATTGTCCAAATTGTTCAGACCATTTTTCTTCTCCAAGTCCTAGTCATGGGATCTATACAGACTGACTTTCATGATTGCTGGCAAACAAAATATTTTGGGGAAAAAATAATAATAGCTACTAATTACTAAATGTTTACTATATGCTGGCCAATCTATGAAGCTCTTTACAAATATGACTTCACTTCCTCTTCATTATGATCCCATGAAATATATATCATTTAATAATATTATACATTATGCCTAAGTTTAGGAAGAAATTCATTGTTAGAACTAGTATTTAAATTCAGGTCTGTCTGACTTCAGGGCCCTTGGTTTTAGTCAGAGCCATTTCAGTTCTGTGAAGGAAATCAAGTTTCTCTTTTGCCCCAGCTTTTTGCAGTTGCTATTAAAAGTTGGGCCACGTGATCTGGCTGGTTGGAGCGCCCTTTGTATTAGAGCTGAAGGTTCTGGAGGCCCACATGGAGGCCCATAGAGAGGGGGTGGTGTGAGCGAATGCTCTAAAAAGAAAGGGCAGAGAAGCTTCACGAGAAAGGACCTGTGGAGTTCACACTCATATCTAAAACGCTGCATTTCTTGGGTAAATGCCACACAGGTTTGCATTTAGGCAGAACAGGAAAGAGTCCCAGAAACACACACACACAATTAACCTGCACCAAAGGAGGCAAGACTATAGCGTGGGGGAAAGACAGCCTCTTGAATAAGTGGTGTTGGAAAAACCAGACAGTTACATGCAAAAGAATGAAACTGGACTACTTTTTCACAGCATATACCAAAATGAATTCAAAATGGATTACAGACAATAATAAGAATTGACTATAAAGCTCCAAGGAGAAAACATAGGCAGTATACCCTTTGACACTGGACTTAGCAATATTTTTTTGGATCTGTCTCTTCAGACAAGGGGGAAACAAAAGCCAAAATAAACAAATAGTATTACATCAAACTAAAAAAATCTGTTGCTTAGTAAAGGAAAGCATCAGCAGAATGAAAAAGCCTCCTACTGAGTGGGAGAAGATATTTGGGAACAATTGTGTCCAATATGGGGTTAATATATATATATATATATATATATATATATAATTCATACAACTCAGTAGCAAAAGAATAACCTGATAAAACATGGGCAGGTTATCTAAATAAACATTTTTCCAAAGAAAACATACAGATGGCCAACAGACACATGAAGATATTCTCAGCATCATGAACATCAGGGAAATGCAAATCAAATCCACTTTGAGATATCATCTCACGTCTGTCAGAACAGCTGTTATCAAAAAGACAAAAGATAACAAGTATTGATGAGGATGTGGAAAAAAGGGAAATCTTCAACACTGTTGGTAGGATTGTTAATTGGTACAGCCTCTATGGAAAACAGTATGGAGGTTCTTCAAGAAATTAAAACTAGAACTACCACATGACCCAGCAATTTCACTCCTGGGTATTTACCTAAAGAAAACAAAAACACTAATTCAAAAAGATATATGCACCCCTGTGTTCATTACAGCATTACCCACCAATGTGAAAGTGAAAGTTGCTCAATCGTATCGGGCTCTTCGTAACCCCATGGACTGTATAGTCCATGGTATCCTCCAGGCCAGAGTACTGGAGTGGGTAGCTGTTCGCTTCTCCAGGGGATCTTCACAACCCAAGGATAGAACCCAGGTCTCCTGCATTGCAGGCAGATTCTTTACCTTCTGAGCCACCAGGGAAGCCCAAGAATACTGGAGTGGGTAGCCTGTCCCTTCTCCAGCAGATCTTCCCAATCCAGGAATCAAACCAGGGTCTCCTGCATTACAGGTGGATTCTTTACCATCTGAGCTACCACAGCATTATTTACCAACAGATGAATGGATAAAGAAGATGTGGATCTATATGTATATATATACTTATATACATATACACAGAGAGAAATATTACTCAGCTATGAAAAAAGAAATCTTGCCATTTACAACGATGAGGATTGATCTATAAGGTATTATGGTAAGAGAAATGTTAGAGAAAGACAAATACCCAATGATCTCAGTTATATGTGAAATCTAACAAACCAAATGAAATGAAAACAGACACATAGATTCAGAGAATAAATGGGTAGTTGTCAGGGGGGAAGGAATAGAGGTTGGGCAAAATAAGCATAGGTGAGGAGAATTAAGAGGTACAAATTTCTACTTATAAATAAGCCACAGGGATGTAATATACAGAATGGGGAATATTGCCAATAGTACTATGATAACCTTGTATGGATACAGACGGTTACTAGAATTACCATGCTGACTATTTCATAATCATTTAAAACATAGCATCACTATGTTGTACACCTGAAACTAGCATTATATTGTACATCATCTATATGTCAATATATAATTAACTAATATTTTTTAAAAGAGCAGGAAGGAACTTTTTCTATCATCTCTGGTCATTCTCATTTAGACCAAAACTGTCCCTCAGATGTGGCAATGAGCTGTTCAGGAATTTTATTCAACTAAGATTAATTCAGTTTGCATGTCTAATAGGTTTTTGTGTCCCATATCCCACCAGTTACCTCAGATAGTTTCTTTGGAGTTAAATACATTGCAAATATGTATCCCAATTTTATCTTCAAAAGTAGTATTGACTCAGGAAAGGTTTCTGTCTTTCACAATAATGCCTGAACCCTGGAAGAACCATATAACATATTAGCCTGATTATCAGTTTATTTTAAAACTCCAATGGAGAAAGGTTGGCCAATAGAATTTCAGAATTGAGAGTAGGAATAGCTATACAGCTGATATTGAGTTCTTATAGAATGGAAAGCATAGTGCCATACCTCTTATACAGATTATTTCATCTAAACCTTACAATATCCCGATGAGGTAAACACTGTTAGGATTTTCATCTTCAAACAAGACTAGATTTGTCATTAATATTTCTTAGGATCCAAATGACAAAGCGGCAAAGTTGGGACAAGAGTAACAGAACATTTTAGCATATTCCCTGCAACCTCCCCACTTCTCCAGTGTTCTTGCAAACACCTTAACAGTCAACCAAGGTGGTTCAAAATCATTTTATTTGTCCTACTGCTTCCCTGACATGGATTGGTTACTAGATATATCCCCAAAAATTACCCGGCTGGGGTGGGGGAACAGTAAAACCATAAAGAGGCAATTAAAGACATTTAACTGTTTAAAGGAACTGAGAATTAACTATGACTTCAAGAAAACAGTATATGCAAATTGTGAAATTGTGAAAGTTAAATATCCAATGGAGAACTGCCAGACTAGCCCCATGAACAGACTCTTCCATGTAATTCAATGGAAATGGTTCCACTGGACTTATGCAATAGAAGAGGAGAAAAAGATACATGTTGAGAAATGTAGGATCAGGAGAGTTAGGCCAATATAATGAGGAGCTTTGGTTGGTATACACCCTTTGGCCAGCTCCCTCCCTCCAAGAGAAGGTCACAGCTGAGAGATGTCTTATGGAGGCATGAGACTGCCTGGGGCAATGGAGTTAGTACAGAGAGACATTTATAGGATGACAGTGACAAGTGGTTGTTGAACAAATCCAGCTCTAAAATATACTCAATGACTTACATCATCTTTGGAGTTTCCAACTTAATATTTTCTTATCCAGAGTCTAACCACAGAAAAACTGGATCTCAAAATCTCCTTAAAGGGAAAATACTTAGGAAGGCATTACATAGTAGGCCCTTGTTTCTACTTCTGTTGTTGTTGCCATTGATGTTATTAGTTATGTTTTACAATATATCTTCTTTAATGGAGACACAATGGATAAGTTCTTCAACTCACCAGTTCTTGGAAGCATGAATTTGCAACAGTGGTGAAAGGGTATCTCTTCAGTGCTCAGGTCAGGGGTAAAATAAGTGCTTTTTCTCACTGATCCACCAGCATCCAGAGTTCCCCTCTAAAACCTGTGAAGATGAGACACCTATATTAATACAAAAACAAATGCAAAGAATCAGGGTCTCCTTTTATACATAGTTGTAGCAACAATATACATAGACAAATCTCTTGGGCTTGTGAAACAGTGCTACAGAAAAAATAAGAGAAAGAAAAGAAAAGGGAGAAGAGGGAGAGCAGAGGAGAAGGGAAGGGAAGAGCTCTTAGATACATACAAGAGATGAAAAGACTTCATTTGTTTTATGTCTTTTAGGATCATGAACTTATCTGTATTATATGCATTATATCTTTATTATAACCCTAGAGGTAATTTGAATCACCCTCAAGTTTCAGAAAAAGAAAGCAGTGCTCAAAGAAGTAAAGTAGGTTATGCTACTAAAAAGCGTCAACCCCAGGATTTGATCCTAGGGTTCCATGGTTTTAAAAATATTCATTCTCTTTTATTTTATCTCATTACCTTTCTTCCCAAGAGAATGCTCCTTTGAGGTACACTTTCAATTCTGTCAGTGCAGATAGCATATATCTGCTGGCAAGAAGACAGAAGTCTTTTCATTGATTCAGAATGAGGCTATTCTTCCTCTCATCAAAAGAGAGACTGAATGTAGGAGAAAGAAGAGGCAAGTGTTCATAAATCTTGTGATTTGGCCTAAACACAGGAGATATTTCCTAATCCCCACTTCCTAAGCCCCTTTATCACCTGGACAGTGTGCACCATAGAGAAATACATTGAATATGGTATACTTCCACTCGATAACTAGAATGCAAGAATTCCATCTTCCAATTTCAGCAATTTCAGCTAGTTTAAACCCGTGAACAGCACGAAAAGGCAAAAAGATAGGACACTGAAAGATGAACTCACCAGGTCAGTAGGTGCTCAATATGCTCCAGATCAGTGGAGAAATAACTCTGGAAAGAATGAAGAGACAGAGCCAAAGGAAAAACAACACCCAGCTATGGATGTGACTGGTGATAGAAGCAAGGTCCGATGCTGTGAAGAGCAATATTGCATAGGAACCTAGAATGTTAGGTCCATGAATCAAGGCAAATTGGAAGCGGTCAAACAGGAGATGGCAAGAGTGAACGTCGACATTTTAGGAATCAGGGAACTAAAATGGACTGGAATGGGTAAATTTAACTCAGATGACCATTTATCTACTACTGTGGGTGAGAATCCCTTAGAAGAAATGGAATAGTCATCATACTCAACAAAAGAGTCCAAAATGCAGTACTTGGATGCAATCTCAAAAACAACAGAATGATCTCTGTTCATTTCCAAGGCAAACCATTCAATATCACAGTAATCCAAGTCTATGCCCTGACCAGTAATGCTGAATAAGCTGAAGTTGAATGGGTCTATGAAGACCTAGAAGACCTTCCAGAACTAACACACAAAAAAGATGTCTTTTTCATTATAGGGGACTGGAATGCAAAAGTAGGAAGTCAAGAAATATTTAGAATAACAGGCAAATTTGGCCTTGGAGTACAGAATGAAGCAGGGCAAAGGATAATAGAGATTTGCAAAGAGAATGTACTGGTCATAGCAAACACCCTCTTCCAACAACACAAGAGAAGACTCTACACATGGACATCACCAGATGGTCAACACTGAAATCAGATTGACTATATTCTTTGCAGCCAAAGATGGAGAAGCTCTATACAGTCAGCAAAAACAAGACCGGGAGTTGACTGTGGCTCAGATCATGAATTCCTTATTGCCAAATTCAGACTTAAATTGAAGAAAGTAGGGAAAACCACTAGACCATTCAGGTATGACCTAAATAAAATAACTTACGATTATAAAGTGCAAGTGACTAGTAGATTCAAGAGATTAGATCAGATAGAGTGCCTGAAGAACTATGGACAGAGGTTTGTGACATTGTACATGAGGCAGGATCAAGACCATCCCCAAGAAAAAGAAATGCAAAAAGGCAAAACGGTTGTTTGAGGAGGCCTTACAAACAGCTGTGAAAAGAAGAGAAGCAAAAGGCAGAGGAGAAAAGGAAAGATATACCCATTTGAATGCAGAGCTCCAAAGAATAGCAAGAATATCTTCCTCAGTGATCAATGCAAAGAAATAGAGGAAAACAATAGAATGGGAAAGACTAGAAATCTCTTCAAGAAAATTAGGGATACCAAGGGAACATTTCATGCAAAGATGAGCACAATAAAGGACAGAAATCATATGGACCTAACAGAAGCAGAAGATATTAAGAAGAAGTGGCAAGAATACACAGAAGAACTATACAAAAAAGATCTTCAGGACCCAGATAATCACAATGGTGTGATTACTCACCTAGAGCCAGACATCCTGGAATGTGAAGTCAAGTGGCCCTTAGGAAGCATCACTACAAAGAAAACTAGTGGATGTGATGGAATTCCAGTTGAGCTATTTCAAATCCTGAAAGATGATGCTGTGAAAGTGCTGCACTCAATATGCTAGCAAATTTGGAAAACTCAGCAGTGGCCACAGGACTGGAAAAGGTCAGTTTTCATTCCAATCCCAAAGAAAGACAATGCCAAAGAATGTTCAAACTACTGCATAATTGCACTCACCTCACACGCTAGTAAAGTAAATTCTCCAAGCCAGGCTTCAACAGTACGTGAACTGTGAAATTCCAGATGTTCAATCTGGATTTAGAAAATGCAGAAGAACCAGAAATCAAATTGCCAACATCTGTTGGATCATTGAAAAGACAAGAGAGTTCCAGAAAAACATCTACTTCTGCTTTATTGACTATGCCAAAGCCTTTGACTGTGTGGATCACAATAAACTGTGGAAAATTCTTCAAGAGATGGGAATACCAGACAACCTGATCTGCCTCCTGAGAAATCTGTATGCAGGTAAAGAAGCAACAGTTAGAACTGAACATGGAACAACAGACTGGTTCCAAATCAGGAAAGGAGTACGTCAAGACTGTATCTTGTCACCCTGCTTATTTAACACATATGCAGAGTACGTCATGAGAAACGCTGGGCTGGATGAAGCACAAGCTGGAATCAAGATTGCCAGGAGAAATATCAATAACCTCAAATATGCAGATGACACCACCCTTATGGCAGAAAGCAAAAAAGAACTAAAGAGCCTCTTGATGAAAGTAAAAGAGGAGAGTGAAAAAGTCACCTTAAAACTCAACATTCAGAAAACTAAGATCATGGCATCTGGTCCCATCACTTCATGGCTAATAGATGGGGAAACAATGGAAACAGTGACAGACTTTATTTTTGGCACTCCAAAATCACTGCAGATAGTGACTATGGCCATGAAATTAAAAGATGCTTCCTCCTTGGAAGAAGAGTTATGACCAACCTAGACAGCACACTAGAAAGCAGAGACATTACTTTACCAACAAAGGTCCATCTAGTCAAAGCTATGGTTTTTCCAGTAGTCATGTATGGATGTGAGAGTTGGACGATAAAGAAAGCTGAGCACTGAAGAATGGATGCTTTTGAACTGTGGTGTTGGAGAAGATTCTTGAGAGTCCCTTGGACTGCAAGGAGATCCAACCAGTCCATCCTAAAGGAGATCATTCCTGGGTGTTCACCGGAAGGACTGATGCTGAAGCTGAAACTCCAGTACTTTGGCCACCTCATGCAAAGAACTGACTCATTTGAAAAGACCCTGATTCTGAGAAGGATTGAGGCAGGAGGAGAAGGGGATGACAGAGGATGAGATGGTTGGATGGCATCACTGACTCAATGGACATGAGTTTGAGCAAGCTCCGGAAACTGGTGATGGACAGGGTGGCCTAGCATGTTGCAGTCCGTGGGGTCGCAAAGAGTCAGACACAACTGAGCAACTGAACTGAACTGAACTTAAACCTATGCTCCAAATCCTCTTGCCTTTTTCCTCTCTTGAAGCAATTGTCTATACATAGTCAAGTCTTTATCACAACCTTAGCTGTTCTTTTAGAGGATAGGGGGACAGTCCAGTGGTTAAGTCCATGGGGTTTGGGATCATGTCTAGGTTTAAATTCAGGCTCCCTCATGGATGTGGCCCTGGGGCAAATCGTTTTTACTTCTTTGATCTTTCTGTGGTTTCTCAATCTCTAAAATAGGGATAATAACATCTCATGGAGTTGCTATTAAAATTTTTAAATGATGTGCACAATGTTCTTAGCATGGTGCCTAAGACATAGACAGTCAGCATATTTTTCTTGAATCATTACTCGGATCTAACTCAGTAAGCTGTCAAGGAGACAAATTATAGTACTTTGAAGTAGCTTTAAGGTGTAGGGAATTAATCTGATGGCTTCCATTTGCCACAGGGAAATTTATCTGGAGGAAAAGAAGCTGTTCAAAATACTTTCTCAAGAGACTTTTCTTAAGAGACCTGAAATATTTAGATTGTCCCAATTTTTTTTCCTATGTCTTTAGTGCAAACAAAATTGCATCCTATTAAATATTTAGTATTTAATATAGCCAACAAATTAATTTTAGGTCCAGTTTTGTGATATTGCAGTATGGTATTATATTTGTGTGTGTGTGTGTGTGTGTCTATGTGTGTGTATATATATAATATATAGTATTTGATGAATGTGCATGGTGATTTATGAGATTGTAAAGAGCTTTAACCAAAATTTTGAGCAATTTACATCATAGTAGAAATTTTTAGTGTTTTATCTTCACATTTACAGCATATGAAGGTGAACGTGTTAGTCGCTCAGTCATGTCTAACTCTTTGCGACCCCATGGACTGTAGCCTGCCAGGCTCCTCTGTCCACGGGATTCTCCAGGCAAGAATATTGGAGTGGGCTGCATTCCCTTCTCCAAGGGATCTTCCCGATTCAGGGATCAAACCCCAGTCTCCCGCATTGCAGGGAGATTCTTGATGGCTGAGTCTATATGGTTTATTTAACACCAATATCCTTGGTTATCCAAGGATAACATTAGTCTTTAAATGATCTACTTTTGACCTGAACTGTAGGAAAGAGCAGGGACAACCTGTGTATTTTACTACATCCTCCATCAAAACCACAACTCCCACCAGTACCCAACAATGACTGATTCTCCAACCTATTGTACTTCTTAAGCATTGACAGGGAAAAAAATTGACTGATTTAATGCAGCTAATTTATTTATATATTTGCTAAGATAGTATGGTGTATTACCATTACTAATAATAAATACCTCTGCAAAAAGCAAGCCATAGATTGCTTTGGATTCAAAAGCCTGTTTCCACCATTAATTAGCAGTGAGGAGTTCAATAAATTAACCAGCTCAAGCCTCAATTTCTACATCTACCAAATCTAAACAGATTCAATACAGTGGCTACATATTATATTAGACTACATATTTTGATTAAATAGTGTTGTGTTCTACCTATAATAAACACTCGAGAGCTGATAGCTACTCTGTGCTAGAATACAATTTATTTTCAACTTAACAATTCTCCTATTTTCCTTTTCTCTTTTTGCAAAATATACATATTTTTTCCTTTCCACTCTTGATCCTACAGTATTATCTGTGTTTGTAAAATCTCCTTAAATCCTTCGTGGAATTAGACTGGGTATTAAGAAAAATGTGCACACACAAGTAAATCAATAACATTTTTCTTGTTCTTCAAAAAAAACTTTCTAAATTGAGTATTGATCGTGTGATTTTAAGATCAGGTGATTCTTCTGCACAGTAGCAGATGATTTGGTGTTTTCTAACTTGAATATAAAGTGGTATTCTCAGGAGAGGGTCAGGAGGGAGGTATGAAGACCTTAATGAAGCAAATTCAAGCCTCTTTTCTCAGCCAATAAAGGAAATGCGGGTTAAAATTTTCCACTCTAAATGACTCATCTGGCAGAAAAAGTCTTCTAAGTGCCAAGAAGGCTAGGAGAAAAAAAAACCTGGTAGAGAAAAGGGCACAGGAAGAAGGGGGAGATAGAAGAAGTATGTTATATTCCATCAAGTTATTTTTTTAAAAAAAGCATTTTGAGGATTAAAAAGGAAGATGCATTGAACTTCACAAGTTAAAACAGAGCTCTGGAAATACAATACTTCTTATAGTACATTTCACACCAAAGTATCTCTCAAATACACATCTTTTACACTTTTATAGGGAAGATAAATAATTGAATGAGGCTTAAGTATCTAGAAAGCTTATGTCAAAGAAGAATTAAAAAGCGAGCTTTATGGGGTATATTATCCAATTTAGCTAACCAAAAAACAATTCTTTCAGACCCACTAAATACAAGGAATTCTGCTGTAAGAAACAAGGCTTGGTTTGTGCTGGGAATTCACAGTATATTAGAAATCAAAATTCAGGTATGCAAATAGAACATGGGTATGTCATAAAAGGATGGAAATGCCAATTATGCAGACACGGGGAAATTTTTTCAAATTATTGCCAGGTTTGAACTTTTTTTCCTTCCATAAAGTGAAGGAGTTGTCTTAGTCTCCTCAGGTCTCCTCCAAATTTAACATTTTGTAATATGTTTATAAAAAATATTTATTTCACTATTTTTTAGCAGAGAGATAGGAGAATTTTGCCTTTAATAAGTTAGGCACTGTACCAGATAATGCAGAGGTTTTTGAACAAATGCCTTGGTTCAGCAGGACAAAGATATTCTCACTGATGAGCAACTAGAGAAACAAAAAACTATTAGCCAAAAAATATATATAAATAAAACTGTTTTAATCTGATTTCTCTCTGCATTCATAGAATGGGTTTAATTGACACTAACATCCTTTTTCTGTGATTGTTATTCTGTTTGGCTAACAAATAGAGCAAATATATTTGATTAAAAGTGTTTTAATCTGCCAGCATCACACTCCAATTTTCATAAAATAATTTGGGGTATGAAATCTCATCTAAATAAAGAATAAATACTAAAATATCGTGATGCATATTATTAGCTAGAGCTACTCTAGACAAAATGAAGCTTCACTTCCACTCTTCTCTTTTTCCTGCCTTTTTGTTTCATGCTGTGATAGGCATGGTTGTGAGAGTCGCAGAGATTAAGTAAGATAAAATTAAATGACCATGTGAAACCTTCAATAAACAATAGCTATTGTTACCGCTGCTATGGCTATTATTATTATTTATGCATTTTATTTTCTTCTGCCATTCCTCACAAAGCTTCCCCAGGTATGACACATCTAGTACTAGGAGCCCTTGGGAAGATTTGGGGACACACACACACACGCACACGCACACACACACACACACACACACAAATTTAATTTAGAAGTCACGCTTAATTTAGAAGTCATATTAGGGCTTCCCAGGTGGTGCTAATGGTAAAGAACTTGCCTGCCAATGCAAAAGGCATAAGAGACACGGGTTCGATCCCTAGGTCAGGAAGATACTCTGGAGGGGAGTGTGGCAGCCCACTCTAGTATCCCTGCCTGGAGAATCCCGTGGACAGAGGAGCCTGGCGGGCTACAGTTCACAGGGTCACCAAGAGTCAGACACAACTGAAGCAACTTAACTTGATATATATTAAAGTACATTTGAAAATTTTACAGCTAGCACATTAACCTAGTGATTTAACAATTATTATTATTAAATAAATTTAATTAAGTAAAAAAACAGTGGTATTTTCAGAAGCACAATTGTACAGGTGGTATGTGGTATGTGAATACAGCAAAATTATGAAAATTATGAGCAACAACTGAAGTTTGGGAAACAATGCATAAACAACCACTTTCACAACCTGAGGAGTGAGGAAGGAGTGGCACATTTTGAAAGAAACAAATCTCTCATATCCTGGATTACAGACCTCTTAAGGGAAAATTCAGTCTTCATCTATGTCAGTATATTAATATGTGCTCAATGACTGAAAGCTACCTAAATTTAAAGATAATTAAAACTCTGTGTGTGTGTCTTTAATCAGAACATTCTGTTTATTCAGATAGCTCTTACTGGAGAAAAATATAAAGGCATTGAATATGTAAAGGGCTTAAACTGTGAGTCATACCTCAACACCAAGGGGATTTCTTACTATTGAGAAAACCTATGAATAGGACACAGTCTTTACCATTATTTCCCTTGTGGCTCAACTGCAATGTGGGAGACCTGGGCTCAATCCCTGGATTGGGAAGATCCCCTGGGGAAGGGAAAGGATACTCACTCCAGTATTCTGGCCTAGAAAATTCCTTGGACTGTATAGTCCATGCGGTTGCAAAGAGTCAGACATGACTAAGCGACTTCACTTTTCACTTTTCCAATGTTTAAAATGTATGGGTTAAAAAAATCTCAAATTTCTAATACATATAGGGAAACTTTTAACCACTCACTCTTCACAACATTGGAAAAGTCTAAGCACATTCAGTTCAGTTCAGTTGCTCAGTCATGTCCAACTCTTTGCAACCCCATGGACTGCAGCACACCAGGCCTCCCTGTCCATCTCCAACTCCCAGAAAACTTGCTCAAACTCATGTCCATCGAGTTGGTGGTGCCATCCAACCATCTCATCCTCTGTCGTCCCCTACTCCTCCTGCCTTCAACCTTTCCCCGCATCAGGGTCTTTTTAAATGAGTCAGTTCTTTGCATCAGGTGGCCAAAGCATTGGAGCTTCAGCTTCAGCATCAGTCCTTCCAATGAATATTCAGGACTGATTTCCTTTAGGACTGGCTGGTTTGAAAAGTCTAAGCACATAGTAGCATTCAATAATTGTTTGTTGAATGAATGATTAATGTGGATATTATACCAACAAATAACCTAAAGCTTCATAATCATAATGCAGACCTGATAGCCCAGCACAATTGGTCAGGGAGGAAGCTAAAACTGAAAGAAACAGGCTGAATTAAAACCCCTATATAAAGAGTGTTTTAATAGTGTTACAATGACAGCCTATTAATAGGAATAGCATAAAAACTCTGCTGTAAATAGATTTTCAAAGCATGTATACATGTCATAAGCAAGGCAACACATTACCTAACCATAAAGACTATAATTCAATTGATTAGGGGAGTTTAAACATATCATTTAACATCCATCCTTATATGATTATGCAACAAAAGAGACTTCAGAGACTCTTGCTGAAACATAAGGGCTTTTTGAGAAGTTCAATCATACCTCTTTTCTTTTCTTTAACATGATAAGGTCAAAGTGAATGTCATAGTAAAATTCATTAATCTTACTAATGGGTCTGAGTACTTGTGGGATAACACATGGAAGACACTCAAAAACAGTGTGGGTGGAGCCCCTTGAGAGCAGTGCTTCCAGCAGCGCTTTTGGTGGCCTTAGCCAAGACAGCCTCTGAGTACAGAAGGGAGGGTAGGGCTTATTCTGAATGCACAGTGGAAAGGAAAAACAGGTTCACATATCCATAAACTTAATATGTTCCCATCTATAAATACACTTCCATGCCATACCTTTGTGCACTTTCTGCTTTTTAAGAGACTTGGATTATTATTATTATTTTTCACTGAGTATTGCAATTATTCATTTATAAGTCCTTAAAGGCAGGAAATGTCTGATTATATATATATGTATTTACATATATATATATATTATATTTCTAGAGCCTAGGTCAGTGTCTGACACATTATGGATTCTTAGCAAACATTTGTTGGATGAATGCATGCATGCATTTGTAAATGAGTGCTTCAGTCCCTAGACAGTTGGCAGAAGAAAGGGATTGGGAGAGGAAATAGGAAAGAGAATTTCTGAAATCCAAAGTCAGTCCATTTATTTCATGTCTTCTTCCACCTACCAGGCCTGGCAATGAAAGAGCCAAGCAGTGATCTCACCTGCAGAACCTGATGGGCTAGTTTAGTCAGCAAGTGAGGAGAGTCCAACCACTCATGTCAAACACAGTAAACTTGGCTCATAGATTACCAGAAGTACAACGTGACTGCTCTCTTCCTCCAAATCTGCCCTGCTAGGCTAGATCTAATTATCCACCATGGAATTTGGCCAGTTACACTGAGATTATGGTATGTTGAGAAATTTGAACTTTAACCACATATAAATAAAAGCATGGGGATCAGGGTCATTGCTTCTGGGTGATTTTTAATTTTTTTTCAAACAGAAAACAGTTGGTTTGGAGCCTGTGAGTTTTCAACTAGAAGGAAATGAAAGTCAAATTGAACCACTTTTTGAATGTAAATTGTCCTCAGATGTCTTTATTAAAATCATTCAAATTTATTGGATAACAATATCTGGATATTATTTCTAAATACAAATAACTAAATAAAATATAGCACCCTTTATTAATCATCATCAAAAAAAAAAAACTTGTTATTAAGTGCAGAGAAAGATACAAAATAAGTAAGATATAGTCTCTGGTGCTGTCTTTTTCAGTTAGATTTCACCTGAAGTAAGTTCAAAACCCTAAGAAAATGCTCTCCTTCCTCCCTCAGGAATAGACGCAGAAAGGTTAAGTCTTTCCAGTCTACAATAGAAAGTCATCATGTACTTATCACATGTCCCTGCAGCAGAATTAAACAAATTTTGTTTAATGTTTCTTAATGTTTCTCTTTAAGAAAATCCCCTTGGTAAACACAGTTTGTCTCAGGGTTGTGCTGGTGTGATATTTTCAAGCTTTCTGGGTATAGCTGGGCAAAGTCCTCTCCATAAACAAACTAGAGGTTGATCAGTTTTCTTTACTTTGAAAAATGGTTGCCAGTAGAACCTCAACAGCTAGACAGTTTCTACAATTACACTTTTGTTCACCTTAGATGCAATTCCTCCAGATGATACCTGTTTTCAGGTATACAAATAACATTTGTTCTCCTCACTACTTCAGAACTAATTCAGAGGTTCTCATTTTCTCTCTTTTCCTTTCCTCCCAATATATCCATTTTCTCCTTTGCAGCAATGAACACCACTTCACAACAGGCCTTCTCCTTACCTCTGTTTTATCTCTAGAGAGGCCAGCCTCTCTAGTACATTTGTTTTCTATTTTCATGAGAATTTCTGCCTTGCCTTGAGAGTTATTTAATGACAAGGAGGGAATGGTATAAAACCACAGAAGTGACTAAGAAAAGTCAGAGAAAGCAAAGCCAGTTCTACTGGTGATGAGAAATGACAGAAAGAATGCTGAGTTGACCTCAGAAAACCTAGGGACTAGTTCCAGCACCAAGGATTACCTGGAACCAGAACTGAATTCGGGGAACCTCTTGTATTTCAGTTTCCACATCTACATAATCAGCATGGCCTGTCTACTTGACAGAAATGACAAAACATTGAATCAGATGGCAAAAGAGTTTGATGTATTAATTTATAAATTGTATATCTCTGTATTGCATGAGATGTGGTTTTTAACGATATTAGACACCCAGCTGCAAAGTGGGGGATCGTGCACACTGACTGTCACAGCCTTCTATTTATTTTGGCCTACAATGGACTAACTCAGGGATATTTAGGAGTTGATTATATGGAATGAACAAGGAACCTATATATATGACCAATATATATGAGCAATCCTACCATCTATATTCTGACTAGTTGGTTGACTTCATCAAGCTTCTCCCAACTTGCTTTCTTGACAGTCCAATGCTGGCCATGATCTCCTTTTCAACCCATAAGCACTGCCCACACCCCAGATACAATCTGATAGTTTGTAAGCATCTGGATTAGACTAGAATTGAGCAGGGTGATGTCACTCTGGAGTCACACTGGCACTATAATGAAACAGCTGTAACACTTTAAACTTGTTATTTAATTTCTCTCAGGCTACATTTCCTAATTTGTACAGAGAAGCCACTAATATCTACACTGTAGATATTACAGTGGGATGAGTAAAAACCAATAAATATATCCCAACAGCTAAAAGTAACATATCACAAATATGATATTTGGGGTTGTCCAGATGTTTGAGTTATAGTCTTAAAAATATAAGATTTTAAAAAGACGCATCCGTGCAATTAAAGTAAGATACACTTTGTGGTTTCTTTGAGCTCATAAATCTTTAGATTATCAAATATGTACTGGCACAATAATTAGGCCTAGTAGATACTTATTTTTTTGATAATTAAATGAGTAAATAATTAAGGAATGAATTCTACTGAAGTTGTTTGAAGGAATGTTGTTTCATATCTCTCCTCTAGGTGGCAAACTATTACCTCCTACAGTGTGTTGCATTTCCTTGTCTCAACAATTGACATGAAACTTGCACTTAAAAAAATGCATAATTTTATGTCTGTCCTCGTGTAGAAGTACACAATCATAAATCTATTTCCTTCTAAAGCTATCTCTTTGTACATCTTTAAGCTTTTTGTCCTAAAAAAATTGTTTATAGAAAATCATTCAGAAATATGATTGTGTAAGTACTATAAAGAAATTGAGTTGTGCAAGAGACTTTTCAAAGCACTTGTACAAGATTGTTTTGGGTACTTTCAATTTTCACGGAGTACTCACGCTTAGGAAAACATTGTTTTGTCCAAAGTTCATTATTATTTTTCTAGGGAATGCTTTTTCCCCTAAATAAGAAAAAATTAATAAAAGTAATTCTACTAAAAAACTATGCTCCAAATATATATTTTTCTTCTAGATTCATTGTGACAGGAACAGATAAAATTAAGAGCTGGTTACAGTATCCTGTAAATTGAATACAGAACAATTAGATAAGCTCATGCAAATACTTTGCTTTAATTTTTCTTAAATCCAGGATATTAGTTCCCTGAATGATTTAAATACTGTCTCCCAAATTCCACTCCCCTTTATAATGACATAGTCTATATTTTCTTACACAAGAAATACAACTGGAAAATATGTCAGAGTGCCAGGAAATCTAAAAGGCAAAGCTAAAAGTCACCTGAGAGCATACCAAACAGGAACAGCAGGAACTGAAGATGCCTGTCTGTTTCAAGTACAAGGGGAGGGGATAAGTAAAAAGAGCAATGACATGTTATAGCCCAAGAGCTAAAATTAAATGCATGTAAACAATTCCTGTTGAAACTAGAAGCCAATGTAGATTAGGCAAACCAGGTGAAGAGTTCTTTCCTGCCAAAACATGCCAGGATAAGAGTCACCAAGCATTGAGACATGGCTAGTACAGAAGTGAGGTTAATTCTGGAAAGCCACAGAGGATTCTGAATTATATGTGGCAGCTCTTAAATTCTACATTAAAGTGTAGTATGTACCTAAAAGCCATATTTCTTCTTTATCCCACCCAAAAACCCGAAAGCCGGTTGTTCACATATGGAAATCTGAATGAGAATTTCTAGCTGAGTATAATTATTTCTCTGGGGCTTCCCTGATGACTCAAGTGGTAAAGAATCCTCCTGCAATGCAGGAGACCAGGGTTCAATTCCTGGATTTGGAAGATCCCCTGGAGATGGAAAATGGCAACCCACTCCAGTAGTCTTGCCTGGGAAATCTCATGGACATAGAGGCCTGGCAGACTACAGTACATGGGGTCGCAAGAGTCAGACATGACTTAGCGACTAAACCACCATTAGCATTTCTCTAACACACATTTCTTGAGTAACCACTCTGGGCCAGGCCTTGGGGTCAAAACTTTCAAAACTACAAAAATGATGAGGTATGGTCCCTACCCTTAGAGGAATGAAGAAGACAGGGACATGTACACAAATAGTTTTATGAGCTCTATCAAGAGAAAGGGACAGCAAGTAGGCACTAAGGCCAAATCAGTATGTTGATGTGAAAATGTGGAAGAGTCACCTTTAAATTCCATCCCACAGATGAGTTAGTGGCAAGTTGCCTGACCAGAGTCCAACCATAGTATTAGGTTTTGCTGGAGTTCGAATTAAACCTATACTGCTGGGTCTCTGATGCAGCTAAATCATAGAATGGACCTGGAAATAGATATATATAAAACATCTTTCCAAAAGCAATTTGGGCTTTTTTCATAAGATCATTCTCAAAGGCATGCAAGAAACCAGGAGCTATGGAAGAAAACACCACCATGAAATTAGCATACAATTTCTAACTGTGCATGAGCCCACAAGTGTAAACCTTTCTGAGTCAAATAGGAAATAAGCTAAGAACCCATTAATAAGGGAGTGTAAATAAATTATAGACTATCTCAAAAAAAAAAAAGAATATCTCACACAGTGATATTAAAAGAATGAGGTAGCTTAGCATACAGACATGTCCCTGTGTATAGCAGTGAAAGAAAACAATCAGGAGGAAACAGTCGAGGCTAAAACTTTCTTTGTTATTTGATTCAACTTAAACACTTTTTCTAAAGATTAAGCAAAAGCACAAATTAAGCAAAAGGCACAAATATGTAAATAAAATATGAAATATTATGCATTCTTTACTTATCACTATTATGTTTTACCTCCAAAATTACAATGATTTAGAATGAATTTTTAATAAAGAAATGTTTTGAGTGTTTGGATTATTTTACCTACCAAAAATAATTTTGTTTTAAGGTACAGTGTGTGAAAACTTTTAGTATTATCCTTAAGTATTACTAGGTTGTTTTAGACACTTTCTCTGGAGTCACTTTTGCAAGCTTTATCTCTATTAATGTTTAAAGCCTTCAATCTAATTAACCCGTGCACACTATAATTTTAATTCAAAAAGAAAAGTGAACTTTGACCCAATTTCAGATGCTAAGGGTATATCTAGCCTCCATACCAGCCCACAGCCTACTTGTTATCATTTGTCTTTACTCTTCATTACAAGAAAGGTGAATGAAAAAGAGAGAATGGGGGAAAGGTCAAGAAAAAAAGAGAAAAGAACTGATTATCCTTTCAATAATGGAAATTGAAAGTCATCTGTTAAATGTAGCCCCTCCGTTCATGGTGAGTCAAAATCCCAGGCTCCATTCTATGGCTTCTGCCTTACTGTACAATTTTCTCCTTTGACAAAAAAATTCTCTTTGAGTATTGCAATGACTCAAGACCCTCAGTTGTGATCATCACCTTTTCTCCTTCTAGGGAAATTCACAAAGATAAAAAACTAGAGTCTCACTTTTATGAGCCAAATTCACCTCTAGAAATGAGGCTGCACGCCACAGAGAGAAAGCCAGTACGCATATGTACAGGATGTGGGATCCAGCCCAGCAGCTCAAATCAGCCAATGACGTTCCACGGAGAAGACAAAGGCAAATACAGAGAGTAGCAGCCACTTGGTTAGCGTCCACGTTACAGAAGTGGGACAGGCATACCCACCCTCCCTGGGTGCCACAGCCCAAGCAGACACACCCAGACTCTCCCACTCACAGCAGCAGGGCTGGTCCGAGTTCAGTCACTAGAAGCGTGCAGCAGAGGAGAGGTGAGAGCTATGTTTGGTGCCAATGGACATATACCTGATTACCCAACAAGGAAAATAAAGGGGAAAGGCACACCTACACCCATTCCTACACAATTGTTTTCAAAGATCTTGAGGTAGAGAAATTAGAACTAAGAGAGAATGGTATTAGCTCAGTAAGTATGAAATAAGTACCAACACTTTCTTAAGCAACATTCCAATTCCAGTAGAAGAATTTTCAATGGTAAACGAGCAAAAAACACAGTTCCGCCTGCCCTCAACAGCATTTATTGGTTTGCTGTAAATACATTAGCTACACTGCTGTAACAAGTGGGAAAAAAAAACTAAGAGAAATTAAAATAATAATACTGTGATGATGATAATAATTATAGTTACCATTTATTAAGCAGTTATTAGGTGCCAGTTTGCTGTACTTGGCTACATGGCTTAATCTTCATAATAGTCTGTGAAGCAGGTTTTATTTTTCCAATTTTACAGATAAGAAAGCTACATCAAATCTAAATTAAATATCTTTCCCAAGAATACTAGTTAGAGTGAAAGAACCATACTCAGATTATCCCTGAACTGTCTCCACTATACCAGGAGTCAGCATCTTGTGACCCTTGTGTCCAATCTGTCCTGCTGTCTGTTTTTGTAGATAAAACTATACTGAAATGCAGACATTCTCATTCATTTCTGTATTATCTATGGTTGCTTTGGTGCTGTAACAGCAGAATTGAGTATCTGGCCCACAAAAGGTAAAGAGTTTACTATCTGGCCTTTTAGAGAACAATTTGGCCAACTTCTGCAATACAGTATGCCATTAAGTATTTTTAAAAGGTTGAGTATAATAAATACTTTTAGAGAATTATGAAATTCTAAGAAATGGGAGTACACTGCAATCAATTTAGGGCATTCTGCCTGTGCATTGATCGTTCTTCCACTCCTTAAAAACTCAGCTGGAGAAAGCATATTTGTGTTTCCAAAATTTAGAACCTGAATTTTATCAAGGAATTCTTTCACATCCTTCCCAGACCTGCTTTCAGCTCCTTCACACTTCAGTTTCTCACAGACATGTTACCAAACTGGGCTTACCAAACCAAGAGAGAAAGAGAGGGAGAAACACAATGAAAAAATAGTACTATAGTTTCAGGGAACTTCCATCCATTCTCAGACACTGAACCCCTGCCATGGGGGAACTCCAAAGGAACAGCATGCCACATTATAGGGTTCACTTGCCTTAGGCTTGTTAGCTTGGTGCACCTGAGTAGATGAATTTATAGACTAGAAGAATAGTATTTTAATATGGAAGGCATATTAGCTAATAATTAATTGATATGATAGTGTTCATCAATTTGCAAAAAAAAAAAAAAACACAAGAACAAAAACTCAGCAAACCTGGGTGACTTGTCTGAGATTTAAAAGGTTGCAACAGAGAAAAGGCCTCTTTTACTCCATCATTCTTTCCCAGAGAATCCCATAGACAGAGGAGCTTGGCAGGCTATAGTCCATAGGGTCGCAAAGAGTCAGATATGACTGAAGTGATTTAGCACGCACATCCAATCTACCACGCATTCAATAGGGTATGGTGTAAGGCCACAGCCATATGCTATATATTTTTTTTTCACTAATATATTCACTAATTCCATGTCCTTTATCAAGGCCACAACTCTGATGGAAAGAGCACCTTTGAGGAATCAGGCAGACTTAGATCCAAACCCTGACTTGGTCACTCATTACTTGTGTAAACTTGGGAAAATCAGTAAACCACTTTAAACCTCAGTTTTATATAAACAAAACATGGTAAACTGTTCTCTGACTTTAAAGAAGATAAACTGAGACAGCACATTCAATGTCTAACAGTGTATCTGGCACATAGTAAGAACTTTATCAATATATGGCAAACACTAGTATTGTTCTTACAAGATGAGTAAAACTGTATCACCTCAGTCTCTTTTTGGAACAGGGTCCATAGCTATTAGCATTTGGACCAGGCAGCATCTCACTGTTCAAGTATAGATGATAACCTGCTAGTTGCCTATGGTCGAGTTGAAGAATTCACCTGAGAAAGCTAACTTTTAGCTTTCTAATCAAGTCTGGTACCAGTGCATATAATTGTTATTATATGTTATAATTTATGGACAACCTTGTTTTTAATTACAAGGTTTTTATTAGAGAAACAGGTTTCGGGATGAGTCTGCCATCTGACTTGCCAGCACTTGTTGGAAGTTTTTATGTGATTCATTTACATGTGTGTGTGTGTGTTTAGGAGTAGTGCTATTATTAAATTTTGCTGACATACAGTGAGGAATCTGTGATTCAAATTTGTCTGTATATACACCTTCCCCACCACCCACTTTGTCCCTTCACACAACTCACCTCTCCCCCATTTATCAAGGACTAGTTTCAGATTATTTTCAAGGATGTACACAGATAGAATCACTTGGAATGGTCCTTGCCTAATTCTCTCTGGCTACTTGCGCATGTGAGATAGAAGTAAACACTGCTTAAAAGTAAAAATCTTTCAAAATAGAAAAAGGAGGAGAAGGGGACTTCCCTGGTGGTTCAGTGGTTAAGACTTCACTCTTTCACTGCAGAGGGCATGGGTTTGATCCCTCATGGGGGGAACTAAGAACCCACACATGCACAGTAGGGCCAAGAAAAACAAAAGTGAAAATCTTTTAGGTAATGTGGTGAATAGAAAATCCAAGGAGACTCTTTATTTTGTAAAGCAGGCATGTCATTTCCTCATTCTCAATGTTGTTAATTTTGTAGAAAGGATACCTACAGAAAAAACCATCTTCACATCAAAGTCAGCAAATGATACTGATAGATCAGTGCTATAAATCTCACACAGAGGAAAAGGGAAAAGATGATTATACAAAATCCGCAAGGAATAAAGATACTCTAACAAATAGAAAACTGAAAACAAAAGGGAATGGACAGTAATGAAGCAACTCCATGATGATTAAATAATAGCAAGAGTTGAACCTTTGTCAAGTACTTCCCACATATGCACATGAAACCTGCATATGAAGCCCAGGGCAAGGCATTGTAAAAAGGTTACATGATAATGTTTTACAGATGGAAGTTCTCTTTAGTGTTACTTTTCTCTTTAAGCTTCCAACTGCTCTATTAATTAAAAACATAGGAAAGAGTAGAAGAAATGAAGAGGAGGGAAAGAGAGAGGGAAAGGAGGAAAGAATGGGAGAATAAAAGAGATAGAAAAGGTGTCCAGTGTTAGGTATCACAATCCATTAGAACTGCAAACACTTGGGGCCCACACACAACCATTTCACTTGATCCCACCTCTTTGAGTCACTTCTTAGAAGGACCCCTATGGACTCATGTTACATGTTGCTGAATAGTAAATTAAATCACCCCTTCCCCAAAATGAATGGCTTAAAATGCCTGTGGGCCAGGATTCTGAGGATGGTGTGACAGGTCCTCCTCTTCACAGTTTCTCACCAGGCTGCAGTCAAAGTGTCCCGCAGGGCTGGGGTCTCATCTGAAGGCTCACCTAGGGAAGGTGCTGCTTCCAAGTTAATACACCTGATTGTTGGCAGGATTAATTTCCTTGAGAGAGGGTGAACAAAGGGCTTCAGTTCCCTGCCAGCTTTAGCTGGAGACTGCCCTCAGGTCCTCTCTCCTATGGCAACTTTTCTTCATCAGAGTCAGCAGGAGAGAGTCTTCTAGCAAGATAGAAGTGACAGTCCTTTGCAAACTTTTGTATTCAGGGATATGATACCTTCTCTAAATTGCCACATTCTATTGGTTCAAAGTAAGTTATTCAAGTGGAGGGGATTACACAGCCATGACTCCTAGGAGGCTGAGCTAATCTGGAACTATCTGAGATGCTGCCGACCATCACTTGGCAATCTATTCTCAGTATTTCTGTTTGCTAATTATTTTCTGTCTGGTTGCTATTCAGATTACCACCAAATTCCAAAATAGTCATATCTAAATGAAAAAAAACTTTACTTCTAGTTCTAAGTTGTGTTCCTTAGAAGCATTCATAGTACAGTAGAAGCGTTGGGTTGATATGGAGAAAGCATGAGTACCAGGCCCATTTCTGGAAATTTACTGGCTGTAAAATTTTATCCATGAACCTGATTTTCTCATCTTAGAAATGGGAATAATTATGCCTTCTCTTTTTGCCTCATATAATTGTTACAAGGACTAAGAAAGATCACATGTGGCAATATTTTCCAAACTACAGTAACATAGCACTGGAGGTGCTTGAGATGATTTTAAGTGGCCCATGGATGATAGGAGGAACTTTTCTCAAGTATATGTTTTTAGAGTGTATTATAAAAATATAACGTGCATAGCAAACCCATGACTTTAAAGCTAATGTTGCTTAAATGAGATTTAAATGAAGTTGAGGAAAGTGTGAGTCAAACTGAAGAAAACTATTAAGAAAAGAATATACTAGATAGTAAGAATAGGACAAACATTGTGAAAGTGGTATACAAACGACTGCATAAAATTTAGAATGCTCAGTAAATATATTGAATCTTATTCATTAACTTTTGCCCCATGACTCTGGTTGAAGAAGGTAACTAGATATATCCTTATTACTAGCAGAGCAAACCTAACTACACCTGGTAAAAGAGATGACTCCTTGAAAATCCAGTCCTAAATTGTTTGCCCACAAATAATCCATCTATTAATATTTTATTAATAAAACATTATTCATTCTCTATGCCTTTTTTCTCATCCTAGGATGTATTAATAATAACTTCCACTTATTAGGAGCTCACTATGTTAAAATGTGCATATGCAATTTCAACTAATATTTATCCTTGAGGAAGGATGTGTTAATATTATCATTCATTTGAATGAGAAAACAGAACATTAAAGAGGTTAAATAACTTGGCCAAAGTAACTCAGCAAAATAATAAGACAAGTAGAATTTATTTTTTTTTAATTGGAGGCTAATTACTTTATAATACTGTAGTGGTTTTGCCATACATTGACAAGTAGAATTTAAAGTCAGGTCTATCTAACTTTAAACCCTGTTTTAAGTCTACTTCTGCCAGTAATGTTTTAGAGGACTGGACCTCCACTTCGTATGCCCACACCTCATCTTTTTTGACTTCTTACACTTTTACTTGTTAGCATTCTAATGTTCTTTCTCTGGAATGTGGGAAAATATATCAACACCGGGGGATTCAAAACAAGGTCAGAGAATGAGTCTTTTTTTTTTTTTTTTTTTGCCAAATCCCCAGACAGGACATACACATTAAGCAGAATAAAAGAAGCAATTGCTTCCTGGCCCAAACTCTTTCGCCCCACTTACTCCGAAGGGAAGAGGAGCAAACAGAAAAGCAGTTTAGGCACTTCTTAGGGCTCCTTCCAGGCAGGGATGTTACCACTCACCACTTCCTCTGCATGTACTTCCAACCAAGAACAACTCTACAAACAAAGAAGAAGCACATTACTCATGGGCTCCAAATACCTGGTGGGTTGTGTAACTGCAAAGAAATCTCTCCTCAAGAGCAGACAGCATCTGAGTTTTGCTTTTTCAGTATGACATGTAAGTTTTGACTGACATCTGATTTTCTAAGTGATAAGGGTAACTAAAATGTTTTTAATTCTCTTTCCAAGAAGAACTTTGAGCTTTATGTCTTTAGATCAAGAAAAATAGACTTGCAAAATCTACTTTGAGAAAATATTACTAAAGTTATAGCCCATGAACCAATGGGAATTAGAATTCAGGAGATTGTACAAAATGGAATGGTCCTATGAGGAAGATATTACTTTTCTATATTATTCATTCCCCATCTTGTAACAGGAAGCAAGTTTTTGCTCATTTGAATCATGGAGTATTAATACCACAAGATTCAGACCCTAGTAACTACAAACAAGATAAAATTAACTTGATTAAATATACAAAGTCAGAATACATGAAAATGGAAAATTATTTTTAAAATTCTGAAAGCAAGCCATTGTGATATTCTCTAAGAATGTTCAGATTAAACTTAGAAGAAATGTCTTCCCATTAGTCTTCTCTTCCAACATAGCCCTGGAAGATGACCCCGAACAGCAGTACAGGTGTGCCTCGTGGGCACACATCACCCTGACTACCGCAGAGTCTTGTGGGTTGGGTCAGAGACCAGATGGGAAGTGCCATCTGAGGGTGGCCACCTACATTCTCTCTTCTCTGGATCCTTTAAAGAGTCCTGGCCAGTATTCCTGGAGAATATCCAACAATCTGAATTGGTGAGACCATCACCTCTATGACTGGATTCATATCAAAGGTTCCATCAGGAACTCCACATAGATGAACCTCAAACCATACTCACAAAGTATACATCAAAATCAGTAACACTGTTTTATAAGCATGTCTAATACTTCACTGTTAAATTTCAAGTGCTAATTGAAGATTAGGTGTCAAATTTTAAAATCCTAACATTGCCTTTATATTGATTATATTTCTGATAACTCTTTGAATTTGTTTTGAAACTTTCACTTCAATACTGCCTTGGTTATAACCACATCAAACACAATTTGAGACTAGAGTGTCAAAAATAAAATCCTAAAACTGCCATCATAACGATACCGAATTTTGCTTATGATACTTTTATAAAACTTTCATTTCAACTATGCCTTGGTGTATAACCACATCTAGTTCTTCAGCTCTGAATTAGGGGTACTCATTTAGTATGGGAATAGCAAAATTAGTAACCCAAACCTGACTTGCCTTATTCTGGTGTCTAGGTCTGTTTCTTGAAACTTTCACTTTAAATCTACCAACCTTTCTTTAAGATGAAAATAACTCTGCATTGTTTATGATTTTTGAGGAAATAGTCCTATTATTGACTCATTAATGTAACAAAAATTTTTTTAGAAGTCTTTATATGATGGGGTATTGATTTATCATAAGCTAAATCTTATGTTGGAGAAGGAAATGGCAACCCACTCCAGTATTCTTCCCTAAAGAATCCAATGGACAGAGGAGCCTGGCGGGCTATAGTCCATGGGGTTGCAAGAGAGTTGGACATGACTGAGCGACTGAACAACAAACCTTGTATGTTTGAGGGTGTAGTATAAAATACGAAATATATTCAATTTTAAAATAACTTCTTTTACATGTTATTTCTATAATATGATTAACTTTACAACAAAAGTTGCTACTCTCCCTAGAATATAAAAGCCATGAGGATGGGAATCTTTTACTATTTTGTCACCAATACATCTAGAGAACTTAAAAGAGTGCCTGTCACATATCAGACACTCATTAAATATTTGTTGAGTGACTATTAGAGGAACTGAATAATCAAAACAGACACACAAAGAAATGAGCAACCATGAAGAAAAGTATTCCTCATTCAGAAAGGGCCTTACTTTTAGATAATTTTCTAATGCTATTGTCTTGCTTGCTTTTTTTTTCACTTAGTAAGAATGCACGTATAAAGAGAAACTTCAGAAGAAACTCTTATCAGGGATATTATGTGGTAAATGCCTTCTCCTGGCATTGTTTCTGAGTGTTTTTTATGTCGTTCTCTGATTTGTTTCAATGGATTATTCCAAGGTTGAATTCAATAGATTATTCCAATTTGAACTACAGGCATACCTTGTTTCACTGCACTTCATTTAATTGTGCTTCACAGATCTTGTGCTTTTTACAGACTGAAGATTTTTGGCAACCCTGCAGCAAGCAAATCTACATTATTTTTCCAACAGCATTTATTCCTTTCATGTCTGTGTGTCATATTTTGATCATTCTCATGATATTTCAAACTTTGGGGTTATTATTATGTTTGTTATGATGATATATGATCAGTGATCTCTGATATTACTGTTGTAATTGTTTGAGGCCACCACGAACTGTAACAACATAAAGATGGCAGACTTAATGGATGTGTATGACTTCTCCTCTGACCTGCCTTTTCCTGTCTCTCTCCCTCTCCTCAGGCCTTCCTATTCACTGAGATAAGACAAATTAAAACTAGGCCAATTAATCACCTTACAATAGCCTCTGAGCATTCAAGTGGAAGGAAGAGTTGCAGGTCTCTCACTTTAAATCAAAGCCAGAAACGATTAAGCTTAGCGAGGAAGGTACATTGAAAGCCTGGATAGGTCAAAAGTTAGGCCTTCCCCACCAAAAGAGAAAAAATGAAATCGTTCAGTCATGTCCTACTCTTTGCAACCCTATGGACAGCAGCCCACCAGGCTCCTCTGTCCATGGGATTCTCCAGGCAAGAATACTGGAGTGGGTAGCCATTCCCTTCTCCAGGAGATCTTCCCAACACAGGGATCAAACCTGGGTCTCCCACATTGCAGGCAGATTCTTTACCATCTGAGCCACCAGGGAAGCCTTGTACAACAAACAGTTAATTTTTGGATGAAAAGGGAAAGTTCTTGAAATTAAAATTGCTACTCCACTGAACACATGAGTGATAAGAAAGTAAAAGAGGCTCATTGCTCATATGGAAAGTTTCAGCGGTCTGAATGTAAGATCAAACCAAGCACAACATTCCCTTAAGACGCCTAACCAAAAGAAAGCCCTAACTGTCTGCAATTTTGTGGCTGAGAGAGGTGAGGAAAAAACCTTGAAGGTAGCAGAAGTTGGTTCATGAGGTTTACGTCTCCGTAACGTAAAAGTGCAAGGTGAAGCATCAAGTACTGATGTGGGAGCTACAGCAAGGTATCCAGAGATCTGGCTAAGATAATTAACAAAGGTGACTCTATTAAGTGCAGATTTTCATTTATACATAAAGCCTTGTATTAGAAGAAGATACCAAGATACCATCCTGGACTTTCACAGCTAGAGAGCAGAAGTCAAAATTCAAAGCCTGGGGCTAATGTAGCGATGACTTTTAAATTGAGTCCAGTGCTCATCACCATTCCAGAAATCTTCAGTTCAGACAGGTCAGTCGCTCAGTCATGTCTGACTCTTTGCGACCACATGAATCGCAGCACACCAGGCCTCTCTATCCATCACCAACTCCCGGAGTTTACCCAAACTCATGTCCATCTAGTAGGTGATGCCATCCAACCATCTCATCCTCTGTCGTCCCCTTCTCCTCCTGCCTCAATCTTTCCCAGCATCAGGGTCTTTTCCAATGACTTCACATCAGGTGGCCAAAGTATTGAAGTTTCAGCTTCAACATCAGTCCTTCCAATGAACACCCAGGCCTGATCTCCTTCAGGATGGACTGGTTGGGTCTCCTTGCAGTCCAAGGGACTCTCAAGAGTTGTCTCCAACATCACAGTTCAGAAGCATCAATACTTCAGTGCTCAGCTTTCTTTATAGTCCAACTCTCACATCTGTACATGACTACCAGAAAAATCATAGTCTTGACTAGACAGACCTTTGTTGACAAAGTAATGTCTCTGCTTTTTATTATGCTGTCTAGGTTGGTCATAACTTTCCTTCCAAGGAGCAAGCGTCTTTTAATTTAATTGCTGCAATCACCATCTGCAGTGATTTTGGAGCCCAGAAAAATAAACTCTGACACTGTTCCCACTGTTTCCCCATCTATTTGCCATGAAGTGATGGGACCAGATGCCATGATCTTAGTTTTCTGAATGTTGAGCTTTAAGCCAACTTTTTCACTCTCCTCTTTCACTTTCATCAAGAGGCTTTTTAGTTCCTCATCACTTTCTACCATAAGGATGGTGTCATCTGCATATCTGAGGTTATTGATATTTCTCCCGGCAATCTTGATTCCAGCTTGTGCTTCATCCAGCCCAGCATTTCTCATGATGTATTCTGCATATAAGTTAAATAAGTAGGGTGACAAGATACAGCCTTGATGTACTCCCTTTCCTGTTTGGAACCAGTCTGTTGGTCCATGTCCAATTCTAACTGTTGCTTCCTGACCTGCATACAGGTTTCTCAAAAGGCAGGTCAGGTGGTCTGTATTCCCATCCCTTGAAGAATTTTCCACAGTTTCTTGTGATCCACACAGTCAAAGGCTTTGGCATAGTCAATAAAGCAGAAATAGATGTTTCTTGGGAACTCTCTTGCTTTTTCGATGATCCAGCAGATGTTGGCAATTTGATCTCTGGTTCTTCCGCCTTTTCTAAAACCAGCTTGAACATCTGGAAATTCACGGTTCACAGATTGCTGAAGCCTGGCTTGGAGAATTTTGAGCATTACTTTACTAGCATGTGAGATGAGTGCAATTGTGCAGTAGTTTGAGCATTCTTTGGCATTCCTTTCTTTGGGATTGGAATGAAAACTGACCTTTTCCAGTCCTGTGGCCACTGCTGAGTTTTCCAAATTTGCTGGCATATTGAGTGCAGCACTTTCACAGCATTGTCTTTTAGGATTTGAAATAGCTCAACTGGGATTCCATCACCTCCACTAGCTTTGTTCGTAGTGATGCTTCTTAAGGCCCACTTGACTTCACATTCTAGGACATCTGGCTCTAGGTGAGCGATCACACCATCGTGATTACCTGGGTCATGAAGATCTTTTTTGTACAGTTCTTCTGTGTATTCTTGCCACCTCTTCTTAATATCTTCTGCTTCTGTTAGGTCCATACCATTTCTGTCCTTTATTGTGCCCATCTTTGCATGAAATGTTCCCTTGGTATCCCTAATTTTCTTGAAGAGATCTCTAGTCTTTCCCATTCTATTGTTTTCCTCTATTTCTTTGCATTGATCACTGAGGAAGGCTTTCTTATCTCTCCTTGCTATTCTTTGGAACTCTGCATTCAAATGGGTGTATCTTTCCTATTCTCCTTTGCCTTTCACTTCCCTTCTTTCACAGCTATTTGTAAGACCTCCTCAGACAGCCATTTTGCTTTTTTGCATTTCTTTTTCATGGGGATGGTCTTGATCCCTGCCTCCTGTACAATGTCACAAACCTCCATCCATAGTTCATCAGGCACTCTGTCTATCAGATCTAATCCCTTAAATCTATTTCTCACTTCCACTGTATAATCATAAGGGATTTGATTTAGGTCATACCTGAATGGTCTAGTGGTCTACTAGATGGTCTACTTTCTTCAATTTCAGTCTGAATTTGGCAATAAGGAGTTCATGATCTGAGCCTCAGTCAGCTCCCGGTCTTATTTTTGCTGACTGTATAGAGCTTCTCTATCTTTGGCTGCAAAGAATACAATCAACCTGATTTCAGTGTCAACCATCTGGTGATGTCCATGTGTAGAGTCTTCTCTCGTGTTGTTGGAACAGGGTGTTTGCTATGACCAGTGCATTCTCTTGGCAGAACTCTATTAGCCTTTGCCCTGCTTCATTCTGTACTCCAAGGCCAAATTTGCCTGTTACTCCAGGTGTTTCTTGACTTCCTACTTTTGCATTCCAGTCCCCTAAAATGAGAAGGACATCCTTTTTGGGTGTTAATTCTGAAGGTCTTGTACATCTTCATAGAACTGTTCAACTTCAGCTTCTTCGGCGTTACTGGTCGGGGCATAGACTTGAATTACCATGATATTGAAATGTTTGCTTTGGAAATGAACAGAGATCATTCTGTCATTTTTGAGATTGCATCCAAGTAATGCATTTCAGACTCTTTTGTTGACTATGATGGCTACTCCATTTCTTCTAAGGGATTCCTGCCCACAGTAGTAGATATACAGGTCATCTGAGTTAAATTCACCCATTCCAGTCCATCTTAGTTCACTGATTCCTAAAATGTCGATGTTCACTCTTGTCATCTCCTGTTTGACCACTTCCAATTTGCCTTGATTCATGGACCTAACATTCCAGGATCCTATGCAATATTGCTCTTTACAGCATTGAACCTTGCTTCTATCACCAGTCCCATTCACAACTGGGTGTTGTTTTTGCTTTGGCTCCATCCCTTCATTCTCTCTGGAATTATTTCTCCACTGATCTCCAGTAGCATATTGGGCACCTACTGACCTGGGGAGTTCATCTTTTGGTGTCCTATCTTTTTGCCTTTTCATACTCTTCATGCAGTTCTCAAGGCAAGAATATTGAAGTGGTTTGTCATTCTCTTCTCCAGTGGACCACATTCTGCCAGACCTCTCCACCATGACTGGTCCGTCTTGGGTGGCCCCACATGGCATGGCCTTAAAAATCATGCTACATCTACTCTGTCTCAGCTATATAAATGAAACAACAGAATCTGTATGACAGTACATCTGTTTTCACATGGTTTACTAAATATTTTAAGCCTGTTACTGAGACCTACTGCTCAGGGAGAAAAAAAAAAGATTCGTTTCAAAATATGACTGCTCACTGGCAATGCACCTGGTCACCCAAGAGCTCTGATAGAGATGTACAATGTGATTAATATTGTTTTCATGCCTGCTAACACAACATTTATTCTGCAGCTCATGTATCAAGGAGTAATTTTGACTTTCAAGTCTTATTATTTAAGAAATACATTTCATAAGGCTACAGCTACCATAGATAATCATTCTTCAGGGCAGAGTCACCTGAAAATCTTCTGGAAAGGATTCAGTATCCTAGATGCCATTAAGAGCATCCATGGTTTATGAAAGAGGGCAAAATATCAACATTAACAAGAGTTTGGAAGAAATTGATTTCAATCCTCATAGATGACTTTGAGGGATTCAAGACTTTAGTGGAGGAAGTAACTGCAGATGTGGTAGAAAGAGCAAGAGAATTAGAATTAGAAGTGCAGCCTGAAGATGTAACTGAATTGCTGCAGTCTCATGATGAAACTTTAACAAATGAGGAGTCACTTTTTAATGGATGAGCAAAGAAACAGTTTCTTGAAATGGAATCTACTCCTGATGAAGATGCTGTGAACACTGTTAAAAAGACAACAAAGAATTTGGAGTATTATATAAACTTAGTTAGTAAAGCCTGATGGGCTGCCGTCTATGGGGTCGCACAGAGTCGGACACAACTGAAGTGACTTAGCAGCAGCAGCAGTTAATAAAGCAGCGTGAGGATTTGAGAGGATTGACTCCAATTTTGAAAAAAAAAAAAATTCTATAGTGGGTAAAATGTTATCAAACTGCACTGCATCTACAGAAAGATCTTCCATGAAAGGAAGAGTTAATGAATGCAGCAAACTTCATTTTATCTTATTTTACAGAATCGCCACACTCTCACCTATCTTCAGAAAACACCACCCCGATTAGTCAAAAGCCATCAACATGGAGCTAAGACCTCCCATGAGCAAAAAGATTATGACTTGTTGAAGAATCAGACAATGTTCAGCATTTTTTAGTAATAAAATATTTTTAATTAAGGTATGCACTTTGTTTGTTTTTTTTTTTAAGACGTAAGGCAATTTAGCACTTAATAGACTACAGTATGGGGCTTCCCTGGTGGTTCAGATGGTAAAGAACCTGCCTCCAACGCAGAAGACCCGGGTTCAATCCCTAGGTCAGGGAAAATCCCCTGGAGAAGGGAATGGCGGCCCACTCTAATATTCTTGCCTGGATAATTTCAGGGACAGAGGAGCCTAGCAGGCTACAGTACACGGGGTCGCAAAGGTCAGATACGACTGAGCAACTAACACTTTCACTTCACTTTCAGACTAAGTATGATTTCCAGGTGGCACAATAGTAGAGAATCCTCCTGCCAACGCAGAAGATGCAGGAGACATGAGTTCGGTCCCTGGGTCAGGGAAGATCCCCAGGAGTAGGAAATGGCAGCCCACTCCAGTATTCATACTTGGAAAATTCTATGGACAGAGAAGCTGATGGATTAGAGTCCATGGGGTTGCAAAGAGTAGGACACAACCGAGAGACTGAGCATGCATGCACACACAGACTATAGCATAAATATAACTTTTATATGCACTAGGAAACAAAAAAATTTGTGCAAATGCTTTATTGTGATATTTGTTTTATTGCCATGGTCTGGAACTGAACTGACATTTCCAAAGTATGCCTGTGCATTCATATCTTGGGAACTAGTCCTATATATAAACAATCAAAAAAAGTTAAGCCTTAATTTGTAAAAATAAGCAAAAAACATTATCAATATAAAGAAGTATAAAAAATGTCTTCAGAATGATCCAGCAAATTTAAAGTTGGAAGAGGTAGTTTCAGTGTATTTTATCAACTTTTTTGCTGGAAATGTTTCAGAATTATTTGCTGTAACTTTTCCTATTTTTTTCCGAAAAATAAACCTTCCATGCTAAAATTGTGACATAAAATTTCATTTCTACATTTGTCAGTATAAATTAGTTTGCATTTAAAATTTGCACTCCTCTCTGAGCTCCAGACCCATCTTTCTAATATTGGACATCTTCACTCTGGATACATCACCATGTCTCAAGTTCAAGCTCTCTGAATGCAAACTTGTGATCTTTAGCTCAAACTGCATCCTCCTCCAGTGTTCCTATGACCATGATTACCAACTTCTTCAGTTGTACAAATCTGCATAACATCTTCCTCTCTCTTATCTGCTATCTCGAATTTATTGCTAAACTCTGTTGAAGTTAATCCTTAAATATTAAATATACCTTACAGCATTCCATTTCTTTCCATGTTGGGTACCAACACTTTAGTTCAAGCTACCATAATCTATCTGCTGAACTGCCAGCCCACAGGTACCCACTCTTGCTTCTTCTCCAAACCATTCTCCACTGTGAACCTAATTTTTTTCTTCTTTTATTTAACTGAAAATCTGATCACATCACTTCTCCGCTTAAACACATCAATGGTTTCTCCTTTTCTTAATATAAAGAAAAAATTCTTAACATGGTCTATACTGCCCTTACAAGATTTTGCTGTACTTAATTTTCCAACCACAGTTAGCCATATTCTCCTCCTCCATCCCTACGCTTAACTATTGTTATTGTTCAGTTGCTAAATCATGTCCTTCTCTGTGACCCCAAGGACTGCAGCACACAGTCCTTTACAATCTCCCGGAGTTTGCTCAAATTTATGTCTATTGAGTTAATGATGCTATGCTTATGTGTTTAACCATAACTCATTCAGTATGTCCATACTTACCCTCACCTCAGAGCTTGCCATATGCAGTTCTTTCAGCCTGGAATGTTCCTCCTTGCAACTACTGCTCCATTCCTTTGATTAATTAATACCAACATTATCCTACAGATCTCAACCCAAATATCCCTTAATTTTCTTGACCACCAGACCAGATCAATTCCCTCATTATGCATTCAGATGGCATCCAGGACTTTTACATAATGACAGTTACCAAGTTTTGTAGTTAATACTCTCTGATTTGCTCATCAATTATACCAAGCCCATAGTATCTGATATTTAGTAGGGACTTAATATAAAATTTCTTAATGGATAAGTAGATATTTTACAGATAGCTAATAATTCAAGATTTCATTTTGGCATTGTCACTAAAAATATGGGTGGATTAAATGTGAAATAAGAATATATTTTAGGGGACTTCTTCAGCAGTCCAATGGTTAAGACCCCATGCTCTCAATGCAGGGACCATGTTCGATCCCTTGTCAGGGACCTAAGATCCCACATGCCACAAGGCACAAACAAACAAACAAAATATATGTGTATATACATATATATGTGTGTATATATATACACACATATATCTGTAGAAAGATGTGAACGTGTTGGTATTATTTAATCACACACATGACATATTGTAAATATATGAGAGGATGGTTTTGTGAGAGGCAAGAAATTTAAAAGCCACAAGAAAAGAGAGTTAATCTGGATACAAAGCTGTAGGAAGAAAGTATAGTCAAATGAAGATTATAAGAAATTATGGTCAGATTATTGAATTAAGTGACAAGAAAATCATTGATTACTTTCATAAATGGTTACCTAGATTCTGAATGAAAGCCAGATTGCAGAAGATTGAGAGTGAATTGAAAGAGAAATAACATTCCTCTTCCAAAGATCTTACATTCTGAATAAGTAGCTTCTCTAGCAATGTAAAGTGTAATGATTTGACTGTGTCTGTACTAGATCTACAAGAGCAACATTTTCTTGCTCTTGTAGATGAGAAAAAGATCCACTTTTCATTTCACAATAACTCATAAAGATGGAGACTTGAATGTAGATTTGGATCCACCACATATCAGATTAATAAAATCTTCAAGCCAATTCATTCTGCTAAGATATGTGTACATGTGCTTGTATATGTACTTGCATTTTTTAATCAAATAAGCTTTGTAATTTTTTTAAGTTCTAAAAAATCACTACATTTTAAGATTTAAAAAATCACTATAAAGTTTTATGCCTTTACATTATAAAGAGTCCTTTATATATACCTGCTGAATATATATAAAGAAAAAATATACTTTATCAGAAATGTATAATTATCCCTAATGAAATTAGTACTACATATAGCTCAGAAATAACACATTTCTGAGAAAAAAAAAGTTAAATATGTAATTTATGCTAAACAACAACATTCAAGAGAAAATGCAGATAAAGTAAAATCCTCAGTTCATTGATTTTTTTTTTTTTAGCATATTTCAAGAAATTTAGCAACTATCTCTACTTTGAGAAAATGTTTTTCGGGTAACTCAACCTTTCATTCCCTTTCCTGATATTCCATCTACAATAGTAAGAGCTGTGAAATTCACTAGATACTAACATTAAAACTAGACAGTCAATCCAAAAAAAAGAGAGAACTTCATGTCACAAATAATTACTGACTGCTATACTGCTGTATTATTCATCATGTCTAACTTGAGCAGTAAGTCCTCTGTAAATTCATGTTGGTGAAAATGTATGTAAATATTCTGATTAAACTATGTTTAATGTATAAACACAAAGGCCTAAAAATATAATCATAGTCTGGGTAGCAATAAAATCCCCAGCATTCAAACTGTGATTTTAAAATTCCATTTACCCTAAAAAATAATCAGTGCTCCTTTGAGAAATGGTTGATACCATGTATAGTGAGGGAAACATACAAGATAAAAGTGGAATATATTATCATGCCAGAAATAAAGGATTCTGTCAAAGACTACTGAAGTCATGTTAGAAAGACTCAGGAGCCAACTCTCAGTTCCCATTAGCCAAAGATAGGGCTTGAGCATCAGTAGGAATGATAATTATAATAAACTGAAACATACCAATTATGTTTAAATGCCTACATCTACAATAATTTAAAAATCAGTAATCACCTTTGAAAGAGGTTAGGGACTCAACTCATCATTTTGAAAACTTGAAAATAAAGTATTCATTCTGTCTCTTATATGTACCTGAGGGCAACCAAGTAGATAATAAAGAAAAATGTCTCTTTATAAAAGTAACCCAGCTAGTAGATGAAGAAGTATTAAAGGGATTAAAAGATCACCATTTTGCAACCCCTAAGGAAATGACAGATCTAAGAAATAATTATTAATGACTGTCGAAGTTGTAGAAAAAGAGACTATCAGATTATTTGCCTCTTGGTGGAAGTTCATAATTCTACTTATGACGTATTTTTGCCAAAGTATCAAGCCTGAATGACACCCAAACTCTGGATCTCAATAACAAATGATAAGAAATACAAGTGACAGAGAAAAATGTTAAATGTCATCATGAAGAAGCATTCTGCAAAGTCCAGACTTTAGAAAACTACAAAATTAGCAACCCAATTCCTGCAATAAATAAATTGAAAGAGGAAAGAAAGAAGAAAGAAAGAAAGAGGGGAGCTGATAAATCAGAAGAGACAAAAGAGACTAGTAAAAACGTCAACCAATTTCAACGTGTTGATTTTATTTTCATCCTTATTCAAATAAATAAATTACTGACAACAGTTTTTTAAAAAGCAATGAAAAGTGATATGTGTAAAACTTGGAAGAGACTCCATATGAACTGAATTGTTCATATGTTAAATCTCTAACCCCTAGTATCTCAGAATGACTGTATTTGAAGATAGCAGCAGCTAGGCATTAAGGTGATTAAGTTAAAACCAGGCTCCTGGGGTGGGCTATAATCCAATCTGACTAGTGTCTTTATAAGGAGAGGATTTTTTGGACACACACAAGAGATACCAGGAACTTGCATGCACACAGGGTGACTATGTAAAGCAGTAGTAGGAAAGAGACCATCTGTAAGGCAAGAAGAGGGAACCAAAACCAAAAAACTAAAATCCTGTTGTTAAAGCTACCTTGTCTGTGGTGGTGCTAGCAGTAAAGAACTTGTCTGTCAATGCAGGAAACATAAGAGATGCAGGTTCGATCCCTGAGTCAGGAATATCCCCTGGAGGAGGGCATGGCGGCCCATTTCTGTATTCTTGCCTGGAGAATCCCATGGACAGAGGAGCCTGGTGGGCTATAAGTCCATAGAGTCACAGAGAGTCAGACACCACTGAAGCAACTTAGAATGCACACACAGCCCCAGAAAACTAATACTGATGCTAAAATGATATATATATATATATCCATCATTCAATTAAACTTATAACCATATATGGGGATATAGAAGGAGCTGTACTGTGGGTCCTGAGGCAACAAATCTCAACTGGTGACATGCAGAGAACTAAGTCTCCTGGTGAGACGTGGGTCATATACACAGTAGCTTGAAAAAGCCGTGAATATGATTCTGAATTTCTTTCTCTCCCAACTTAGAACCACTGTCTTAGATTAAAAAAAGAAAGAGACAGTCATGACGGCCTGATTATGTCACTACTTCTCTTGGTCACTAAACTGATTTTATTCCTACTTCTAAAGTGAGTTCGTATATAGTGTTGCTTCAGTCATGTCCAACTCTGTGGGACCCTGTGGACTGCCGCCTGCCTGGCTCCTTTGTCCGTGGGATTCTCCAGGCAAGAATACTGGAGTGAGTTGCCATGCCCTCCTCCAGAGGATCTTATCACCCGGGATCGAACCTGCATCTCTTATGTCTAACTTGCACTGGAGGCGGGTAATTTACCACTAGCTCCACCTGCGAAGCCCTGTAGTTTCACGAACTAGAATACAAACATCTTCACTAGGGATCTGAATTATTTCTAATATTGGAACTGATTCTTCTCCTTCCCTTCTATTAACTTCCAAAATTCTATGCCAATTTACTGTTTACTTTCTCTCTCTTCCTATTCTACATGTTCCCTTCTATTTACCTCCCAAATTCTATGCCAATTTACTGTTTACTTTCTCTCCCTTCTCACTTGTGAATAACCCACTCTATTAAAAGGCAGAGCTATTTCAATTCCCAATTTCAGTTGCCCACTCTGTTCCCATCCGTTTTATCTCTTAAATGTGTTCAAAGCATTAACAACAGGTTATATTTCATCCTAGAGACAGCTGGGTTTCAGGAAGAGGTAAAATGTTTCATTATCTCCCTCTATTGCCAAAGACAAATGTGCTACTGTATTATGTGTGAAATATCATCTTTGAAGTCTATTAAGGATGTGTTATGAGGTGAGCCATCTGGAAAACACAGTGTAGACTGAAAAATAATTATAAACCAGTTTGTTGTGCTTTCTTCCCAGTTAAGCCTATCATGACAGCTGCAAAAAACCCTATGGAGTGTAAATGGTAGAGGCTCTGAAGCCACACAGGTTAGACCATACCTCCAATGATTAGCTAGTATGCAAGTGACTTAACTTCTCTTTTGTCTTGCCTGTAAAAGTGAGATACAAGTGCATGTTGCATAGGAATTTTATGAGGATTGAATAAAATAATACTCATAAAACATTTGCAACATAGTACACAATAAGTGTAATTTCTCCTCTCATCTCTCAAGTATAGAGGATATTTAATATCGTCTACTTAGAATTCTCTGTGTAGATTATCCAATAATACTTGGAAACCAGGCTGAGCAGGTTGGTTTTGTAAAAGACGCCCATTGAGCTTCCATTGGTTTCCTTTAAATTTCAGGGGAGCAAGTTTGAAAACTTGGAAAACCAAGTTTGCAGCTTCGTCAGGAATTCTTAGTCTGGAGTGGGTTAGGACCACTCAGATTTTGCTGAATAGAGAAGTGCTGTCCATGGTGCTAGTAACCACGCATAATCCTGGCAATATCTTCCCTGTCCAAAGTTCTTTTCCAGTCAATTTGTTTAGTGCACATATCTGCTTATCAAAAGATTATCAGTCATTCTGCCCTTTGGACTTTTTCTGTCTTAACATTCTTTATCTACATCTCCTTCAACAACAACAACAATTCTCTTCCATCTTATCAACTTCAAATAGTTTTTATTTTTTAGACACTTTGACCGTGCCTTACCATTTAAGAAGATAGCTCAAAAATTGGCTCAGGCCATATTTTACTAATCTTTTGGCCATATTTTACTAATCTTTTGTTAAGTTTTAGAGAAATCCAAGGCTTGAAGCAAGAATGCAGGAAACAATCAACTTCCAATGCATTTTTATAGACTCTCTTCAGCTGCAACATCTCTAAGAAAATTGCCTGTACTTCTTAAGTTCCCCTATTCCTAACTCCCAGGGTACCTTATAGATGCATCTCTCAGTAAAGTTATCACATTAAATGGAAACTCTTAGTTAGTTTTGAGTGTCATTAGAAAGAGTTTCTTAAAATCTAGGAGCCTTTTTAAATTTTTTCAAGTTCTGGCCATCTTGTACCCACTTCACTCTTCCTCTCTTCTCCACATGTCATATCTACCTATGCTGATGAAGCATGCAATTTCAGAAGACTAGACTAAGAAAGTTTATCCAGTTTAAGGAAAATTTATGAACTTAGCTATCATGGTCACCTGGGTTTGTAATTTTGCACTATGTTTTCATGCAATCATACTAGCATTCATTTTAAAATAGAGTTAAAATTGTATACTTATACAATAGTAGTGATAGTCATAGTAGTATATTCAAGCACTATTTTCATCCATCCCTACATCTACCTTTTCAAAAAGGAAATCTGCAAGCAATCTGTTGTTCTACATCTGAGTTCTTGAGTACCTGAATAATCATATCCATCACTAGTAGCATTTCCTTCAATTCCTCAATCCCAATGCTTCTTGCACAGTTCTGTCATAAGACAAGCTCTCAGAAGAATAAATTCTATCCTGAACTCATTTTCATTGGGAACCCTAAAACTTTGCATTGGTTTCCTCTATTGTTCTATTCATGAACTAGGATTCTATTTCATTCTGGATGGCCCTCCTCTGAAACCTAGACATTGCTACCTCTTTGACCATTGCCAGGAGTGGCTTATCACATTTTGTAACCCACATGAGAAATTTATATTTTCCACCCTTACAATTCTAATACCTGTGGCCTGGAAATCTAGGTTCATAGAGACAGAACAATTTCACCATGAGATGTTGGAAGAGTCCCATTTAAGCTCTAGACGCTGCCCAATCACTTCAGACCCTTCATGCTAAGAGACCAGTTAGGATGTAAAGGAGTTATCTTTACTACAGGGGATAATTGATCATGTTTATCAGGAGAAGATGGGACCTCTGAATCTAAGAAAAGGAAAAAAACATTTTATATTCGGATGATCCATTGGAATATCTCTTGATATTTATCTGCCCAGTTGTGACAGTAAATATACAAATATACCAACCATGATCTGAAAAGAGCATGCAGACTAGTCACAGCTCTCAGGAATGGGGGGGTCTACCTGACTTGCTAAGTTAGACACCTAGATTACCAGAGGTGCTAAGAGGGAGGGAATCTAGAATGGGTACTTGAAGAGGGAGACAAGGATTATTAGTAGTGGCTGGGCAAACAGCTGCAGCAAGAAGGGCTGGATTTCGTCCCCCTAACTTCACAAGTATTCTAACTTGCTGTAGGGGTGACCAAGACTTCAAACAAGAGACTATGCCAAAGGAGAAATTGTAGAGCTGACAAAGATGAGACTGCTGTTACAATAAAAGTGGGAATACATGTTTACATTTATTTAAACAATTTATTCAAGCTAAAAAAAAGAAAGTTCACCCATTTTTCACACAGCCCACACTACCTGTCTCTTGCAACCAACAATCTGTCTTTTGTATTAATGAGTTTATTTTTATTTTGTTTTTTGAGGGAGGGATTTTGTTTCATTTTAGACTCTACATATAAAAGAGACCATATGGTATTTGTCTTTGTCTGACTTATTTCACTTACCATAATGCCCTCAAGTTCCATTTATATTATCACAAATGGCAAGATTTAAATCTCCTTGTAGCTAAAATATATATTTGACAAGTTGCTTATCCATATATCCATCAGTGGACACACAGGTTGTTTCCATATCTTGGCTGTTGTAAATAATCCTGCAGTGAACATGGGGATTTATGTATCTTTTTAAGAGTTAGTATTTTCATTTTCTTCAGATAAATATACAGAAGTAGAATTGCTGGATCATATGGTGGTTCTATTTTCACTTTTTTGAGGAAGCTCCATACTGTTTTTCACAGTGGCTGCATCAACTTATATCCCATGAACTGTGTACTGGGGTTGCCTTTTCTCCACATCCTTGCCAACACTTGTTATTTCTTGTCTTTCTGATAATAGTGATTTTAACAAGTTTGAGATGATATCTCACTGTGGTTTTGATTTGCATTTTCCTGGTGATTAGTGATGTTATACATCATTTCATGTACCTGTTGGCCATCTGTATGTCTTCTTTGGGAAAATGTCTATTCAGACTTTCTGCCCATTTTCTAATTGGATTGCTTGGGGTTTTGCTATTGAGTTGTATGAGATCTTTATATATTTTGGATGTTAGTCCCTTATCAGATATATAGTTTAGAAATATTGTCTCCCAATCATAGGGTGCCTTTCATTTTGTTGATGATTTACTTTTCTGTGAAGAAGTTTTTTAGTATGATGTAGTCCCACTTAGTTATCTTTGCTTTCGTTGTCAGAGTCAAAAAATCATTGCCAAGTCCTACGTCAAGGAGCTTACTACTTATGTGTTTTACCACTTCTTACCACTTCTAGGAGTTTTATGGTTTAAGGTCTTACATTCAAGTCTTTAATTATCTTGAGTCAATTTTGGGGTATGGTGTAAGATAGCTGTCAAGGTTCATTATTATGCATGTGGCTTTCCAGTTTTCCGCACAGCATTTTTTAAAGAAACTTTGCTTTCCACATTGTATAGTCTTGGCTCCCTTGTCATAAATTAATTGACCAGATAACTATGGATTTATTTCTGGGCTTCCAATTCTATCTCATTGATCTTTATTTCCTTATTTATGCCAATGCCATTCTATTTTAATAACTGTAGCTTTGTCATGTAGTTTGAAATCAGGAAAGTGTGATGCCTCCTGCTTTGCTGTTCTTTCTCAAGATGGCTTTGGCTATTTGGAATTTTTGTGGCTCCATATAAATTTTAGTATTATTTGTTCTATTTCTTTGAAAAATGCCATTGGGATTTTGATAGGGATTTCATTGATTCTCAAACTCTCTATTTGTTGGTTTAAAATCTAGCACCAATATCTTGTTCAACTGTGAAATGTAGTATAACATATGCTGAACTAAGTATTCTTGAACTAAATTTAATTGCTGAATTCATTAGAGGGAAGATGCAAGAATCTTCCCTCTAATGCCTTGTTGCATCTGGCTGTGCACTAAATTTCAGAGTAATCAGCCTACTCTGATGAAGATATACTTGTCTGAGCCCATTTGCCACCATATCTGCCAATAGTCTAGTGATTCAGCTCCTCAGGGTAACTTGGAGAGACCCAATGCCATTCATTTCAAAGTCTCTGACTTCCTACTGTTCATCTTTTCTCTTCCTTCTCCCATTCAACCTGCACACCTGTAATCTCAAATACACTGTGCATGAGAACTGGCCTCTAAGACAAAAAGAGTTATTCATGTTTTTCATCCAGCAGCAGACTTCTGTTCTTCTGGCCAGACTAGGAATAGAATCATCACCAACAAATAAAAGGACAAGGTGGTTTTTTTTTTCCCTAGATAAGAGTAGAGGTTCAAATAAGAGTGAAAGAGGAATTAAAACTATGAAAACTAAGAAATGAAGGTGTGGTGAGAGAGCAAAAAATGTTATTGATGTTGCCCCCTTCCCTTCCCCATCCAGGTGAATTTCAACCCTGTTGAGACTCAGTCAGCAAATCTATAGCCCTAACCACCACACTTCCAGGCCACCCCACCCTGTCCATAAAGAGCTCTTCTTTATTCTAGAGTGGATTGGAACCAAGAGAGTCCAAAATAAGATACACTATAGAGGCAACATGTAAAGTTTCTTACTTCAATTGTCCTCCCTTTGTGTTTCTCAGTACTCTAAATCAAAAAGGATGTTCAAGATAAGAACTGTAAATGTTAGGGCTATTATAATGAAGCTCCTCACCAAAGTTTTCTGTGAGGAAATACAAATACATAACTTGTGGTTCTCTTATTTCAATAGCGCATCAGCTGTAGTTTTTTTAACCTTTAAAGCAATGCATCTGTTAATACAAACTCACGAAGATTAGGAAGAAAAGCAAAGCACTTGGCCTTTAAATCTTCAGAAGCGGGTTTAATGACAGGTTCAGGCTGTTTAATGACAGGCCCAGAACCACACCCCTGTTTTATTATGTTTCATTATTACTGCATAATTTCCTTTACTACCCATGATAAATGGAAATCAAATACTTGCTGAGGTGGGTTTAAATAGGTAAGAGTGCAAACAAAAATAGACAGTTCAAATATCATGAAACTGAGATCTCAAATTCTTAAAATGTATGTTAATATTTTTTAAGTGTCCGACGTACCAAGCTCTGCAACTCTCAAACTAGGTGTGTTGGCGGGGGGGCGGGCGGGTAGCTGGCTAAGTTTTTTGTTTGTTTTTGTGGGTTGTTTTTACTTTGTAGTATTGCATCCATAATTTAAAGATGAAAAGAATAAAAAACACATTCAAAATACGATTCGCGGGATTTTTCAGTCAGACCCATTTTTGGCTGAGTCAAATAGACACCCCCTTCCCAACTGCTAAATTTGATGGAAGATGTGAAGCAAGTGAAATTCAAGTACAGCCTGGGGATGAATTTAACCAGCCGGAAAGGGGCAGAGCTGTCCCTTTAAGACATCTTGAGACAAGGTTATTTCAAATGCCCGGGCTTTTGATCACACAGGGAGCGACTAACAACTCCAAGTGAGAGCGGCTGGGCGGGGACTGAAGAACTAGAAATCCTCTGCTCCGCCTGCTGGAAGGAGCAGATCAGGAGCTGAGTACATTGCTTCAGTTGCTCCAAAAAACTTAACCTAGAATTGCTGGATTCCCCACAGGCAGCAGCACAGCGGGCTCCGCTCGGCGCTGTCCGGCGCATGCGGCCGGGCACCATCTGGGCTGCTCTCCCCCGCCCCTACCCTCTTAGGCTGTAACGTCAGCCGCGGGCCTGGCCTCCGCGCCAACACGGTGGGACGTGCCCGGACCCGCAGCGGGCGGAGCCTAGAGAGGTGGGAGAGCGCCTCCCGACAGCCCAACTGGGAACGGGTTCAGTCCCGGCCGGCTCTCGGCTCCGCCGGAGGGAAGCTCCGCGGTGCGGGCTCTGTGACGCGCCCGCACAGTGCAACCAGAGCGGGTTCGCGCAAGGTTGCTGCTGCGCGAGGCGCATTTTCCTGGGAACCATCCGGGGAAATCCCGGCTTTAACTACGGGCCCTTCGGCCATTGTACCGACCCCTCTAGCCGCAGAAGGACGGCAAAGGGGGGCTGAAGCTGAGCTGAGCTCTTCCCGAGTGGGGAGAGCCCTCCAGGGCGAGGTTGGAAGGGAGGGTAGGGTGTTGCGAAGTTCACGGCCAGCGGTTGGATTATTCGGGACAGTTTGCGCCTGGGGGCTGCGAAGTCAGCGAAGAGGACAAGGGCATGCTCAGTGGTGGTGGCGGTGATGCAGACCTGGCCAACGCCGCGGCGCGGGGCCAAGTGGAGGCCGTGCGGCAGCTCCTCGAAGCCGGTGTGGATCCCAACAGACTCAACCGCTTTGGGAGACGCCCGATCCAGGTAGCTGGGGGCCCCGGGCCTCGCCGGCAGGGGGCGCACGAACACGGGGCCGCCGCCTCCGTGGACGCGGCTGGAACTGAGATCACCACCAACAGACCTGTGTCTCTCTTTGCTGGAGTATGGAGCTCAGGTGTCAAGCAGGTTTTCACTCATCAGAAATTCTAAAGAAAGGGACTGGAAACCCCGCTACTTCAGTTTGCTTTTCTTTTTAATGGGGGAGGGGGGAAGGCCAGTATTCCCTGTCCCATCTCATAAGAGATGCAAGGGATAGGTTCAACTGGGCAGGAAAGGGAAAAAGGAGAGGCTATTTGGGAACTGCTTTGTCTTATCTGTTTGTCTTTCAACAAATAGCGATCAGCTTTCAACGATAGAGATAATTAGATTACAAGTTACGCAATTTGGATTGGATTTAAGGAATTCTACATCACAGCACATAAAAATCATCCTGAATTTTTAAGCTGTGATATGAAATGTTATATTCTTTCCTCATTGAATTGAATGAATACAAAGGCGAATTGAATACAAAGTAATAAGTCAGGATTCCTCAACCACAGTACTTAATTCCTTTTATTTTACGCTAGCAGTGTTTCTTGAGTGTTACATAAGAGAAAATATGCTTCTATAGATTTTTATCATACTGAATGCTTGGATTACATAAACATCCCTGCAGCTTTGTTAAATGGCAAAGGGTCTTTATGAATAATTAGCCTCTTCATTGTTAAAATTCATTTATTCGATATGTTTAACTATTAATCCCACTTTAATTAGTGCTGATATATTTTTTTAATTTCTTTAAAATCTAAGGTAGTACTTTGTGTTTTACTGTTGATCATGTAGTCATTAGTATTAAGTACTAAAAATTAGTATTCACCTCACAATCATCTTCCAGAACCAAGTCATTAGTAAGAAATCTTATTAATCGTGCAGTTTTTAAATATGTATTCATTCATTTTGAATTCATAGAAAATGTTGGAATAAGTGAGGGATTATTTAAAGCAGCAAAAATATTTTAAAGTAGTCCTTAAAGACTTCAAATTATATTAGTAACTGTAAAAGGGGGCTTTTGTCATTTTAATTCACCATATTCTGAGATATTAAGAGTCACTTTTTCTCCTCTATATATGAAATGCACTTTACATCACTAATAGAAAATATATCATGGTTTTTAAGGGAGGAGATGGATGTTTTCAATAACCATGGAACAATGAAAAAAATTAGCATACTATATTTTGATTCCATGGTACATATTAAAGCATAAACTCACAAGAACATATAATTTCATTTTGAATATTTAATTATCAAAAATTGTTAAAATAAGAAAGTAAACACTGGCATAATGTACATGTACACAAAGGGATACTGTAGGATTACTGCTTCAAAACATCGTTTTTCTAAGCTATGCATTGCTCTGATTTGACTGCTAAAATCCAAGCTCCTTTTTAGATAGCAAAATGTTTACTATTTAACAATATAAAATCCTAGCACATTATAAAATCCTGTACAATGCAAATATAGTGTCTATTTTATGTTACATCAAGTATATTATCCTCTAAACTTTAGCCCTTATCTATAATGTTAAATATTAAAAGTGGTGAATCATTGATTGAAAACAAATAGTTTGTTTTCATCGTCTTATAAAACTATGCACGACTTTACTTTCCCCCCCTCTATCTCCCACTGTGGCTCAAATTATGGGACTATATATACGCCCTTTATGAGCAGAGACATATAACAGTGAAAAGTAAAAGCCTTCCCACAGGGGATTTACTACAAGAAATAAAGTAGACCTTGTTTTAAACTTAGTTGTTTCTTATTTTCTCTCCTAAAGCATTACTCTAATGTCTAAAATAAATATATCAGCTGACTGCCTAGTAAATTTTTTAGATGGGGATTATGGCTGGGGGTGAGGGGAAAGCAAGGGAAATAAATTTAAGACTGTAAAAGTCCTTAAACTTAACTCTGCCTTAAACTTAAGTCCTTTAAGTCCTTAAACTTAACATCATTTAACAACGTAGATTCCCGTTTCAATGGAAATTTTTAAAAATTTGTCCCACAACAGCGATAAGCACTTTGTTATCAGCTCTTTCCTTGTCTTCCCACGTTTGGAGAATAAAACTGAACTAATTAGGTCTGAGTAGAGTATAAACTGGGGCTGCTAGGTGTTGGGGAGCGGTGGGGGGGGGGGGGCGGGAGGGGGGATTTCCGTCAGTAAATTGAGCTTAACTAGACTTCCGAGGCTTGAAAGGGCCTGGGGATCATGAATAGGTCTGTTTTTGAAAAGACTCTACTTGCCCCCAGCAGTCCTGACCACTCTGCTCTCTCGGCAGGTGATGATGATGGGCAGCGCCCGCGTAGCCGAGCTGCTGCTGCTCCACGGCGCGGACCCCAACTGCGCGGACCCCGCCACGCTCACCCGACCGGTGCACGACGCCGCCAGGGAGGGCTTCCTGGACACGCTGGTGGCCCTGCACCGAGCCGGGGGGCGGCTGGATGTGCGCGATGCGTGGGGCCGCCTGCCCGTGGACCTGGCCGAAGAGCGGGGCCACCGCGACGTCGCCGGGTACCTGCGCGCGGCCACGGGAGACTGAGGGCGCGCGTACATAGCCGCCCACAACGACTTTTTTTCTCTCCATTTCGCCACCCCAACTTAGTTCAAAGAGGGCTGCAAACCTAGAATAGCGGAAGTCTTCCTGGGCGACTGGATTCCCGGCAGCGAAGGAGGAGCTGACTGGAAATAATTTTTTCTCCGCACCGCCCCCCCCCCTACCCCCTCTGGATACTGCCCTGGGCACTCACCGTGAAGCAAAATGAAGAGAGGTGGGGCACATGGATTTCCAGTAGGAGCCGAATGTGGAACTCCCAGGTTTGTTTTTCAGGGTTTTCTGGTGAAAAGCGGCATGTGAGCAAGTCCATGAACAAACCCAAGTGCTGTGAATCTTCACACAGAAGGTGCTGGGGCGGAGTGGGAGGCGGAGGCCACTAGCCTTCAGGTGGGAGGCGGGTGATAACGATCGCCCCACTGACCTTGAAGGACCACCCCGTAAGTCCCCACGTCGGGCGAGGCCCTGAGGGAAAATCTGGAGATGGAGGACCAGACAATGACGAGGACGAAGATCGAATTGGGCTCAGTAGGCGACCAACGCTTTCTTTACAGGCTTGCGGAGCGGGGCAGGTCGTGAGCAAAAAGCTACGGACTGGAAGCCTTGGGGCCTCTTGTCCAGTCCCATCAGATAGCGATGGGGAAGAGAGGACCCGGAAGTCACCTCGATTTGCCCGCTAATTCTAAAGTCCCCAGGTCCAGGCGATGCTGAACGGCTCTCCGAAAGGGGCGCTCATTTGCTGTTGCTACGGCGAGATTCCTGCGGTGTTCCGTCCTCGGACAGACAGGTCTGGGTTGTAGCGAGAGCGATTGTAGGTAGGCCGTTAACTGTAACGATTTGTTTGATCTCTATACGGTAGGATTCAGAAAGCCCCCTGTAAATTGCCACTTGAAAAGATTTCATGATATTTTGTACTTCTGGGTTGTTCTTCAGTAGCAGTCTTAATACGGAGACTTTAAATAACAAAGTAACTCGCGGCCCTTGGGAAGGAAGTGAGGAAGAACTACAGCTTTTACGCGAAGCTATGGCACCGTGCCACCTCCCAGGTTACTTCAGTCCGTAACCTATTTATTTCTTTGTTAAAGTTTGTTTCCTTTACTGGAGTGTCTCCAGGGTCAAACTATGAAATATTACAAACGTTTTTTAGAAGATGCATGCACTTACCCAGTAAATGATCTCAGGATACCTCCCAAAGGGTTGCTGAAAGAGTAGACTGTGTGAAACTGTTTAAACTACGTAATGATGGCTCGTGAAATGTCTTAATATCTGCTGAACAAACTAAAGGTGTACTGTTTGGGGATTTAATTTCCAATGTTGCTTGATTCATTTCAGCATTGGAATAACTGATATTTCACTGTTTTAATGTTAAAAAGAAACGTTGAGATTGGACATCAAGGTTTTGACTTAAAACGTGTGAATTCCATTCCTAATTTAAGGGAGTTGTGGAATCTGGTGACAACCTTATATTAATGGAAAGTAAATCAAGAATATATGGTTGGGTACTACAGTGTACTGTGAGACTCATATATATATATACATATATATATGCCAAAATATCATACATTATTGGGAAATCAAGTACCACCTGGTTGCACTGAAATATTTATGATGCATGTAAAAGTAAATTCAGATTTCAAATCCACCTGGTAGGCAGGTATGGCCAATGTGTTTTATCAGCCGCACAAGAAATACATGTTAAATCTGTTTAAGATTTTACTTTGAAGGATACATGCAAATAAACATAGCTCTATATACATGAGCCCTGCTTCTGGCTCCATTTTACAATTACAGAAAAATATACATGTTAATTTCTGTATCTAAATCTAAAATATTACCAAGGTTTGTAAAAATCTTATCACCTGACCTTCACTGAAAGATCTGGAAGTAAAATAAATTTATAATTCAATAATGTATTCATTTGGCCTCATTTTTATATTTTTTCAGCTGAGTGAATGGATGAGAAAATGAGGATGATTTACTATGAAAGCAAAATCTATTTAAAATTTCCTATGTTCTAATGGCTAAAATTAGTAATTTCAAATATAAGGTTTGAAATAAATTCTGAGAGCTCAAGATCCATACAGCTCCTAACGACTTTGGGAAAGTGTGTTCATAGGAATGAATCAAATAAAATTAATATTTTATTTCTGTGTTATGACAAAAACAATATGAATATGGTGTCCAGGACCAAATAAGTTCATTTTATAAAGCTAGGTAACTGACCTTCAGCAAATAAATAAAACTAATTTAACTTACACCAATCACATTGAGATTCTATATTGCCCTTCCTTTATGGGAAATGTTAAAAAACAAATTACTTGTGTGCTAATATGTAATAGTCAATAGGGATTTTTTTTTTTACTACCTCCATAATTATCAATTATTTTAAAAACCAAGACATGCTTTTCTTTTCCAAAGTTCAAGATGTCGGCACTCTGCCAAAAAAAAAAGCAATTAGAATCAGTGATTCTAAAACCTTAGAAACACTCTTGTGGACTACTTTCTGAAACAAATGGAAAAGCTGGTGTCATCTACAGTATCAGACGACAGCTAATCATAACCATTATAATCATAACATAATCATGTCAGCAGCTAATCATAACCGAAATCTGATATGAGTACTAGGGTTTCACTATTAACAAACTATCCCATTACTTGTGAAAACCTAGGTTGGTGTAATTTCATTGCATTCAATTACCAGGTTTAAAAAGATGGGGAGGGGAGGGGTAAATACCTAAGAAAATAAGAACATTTTAATTTTTTAAATTACTTGAAGAGAGCAACAAGAGTTAAATCACAATACTTTCAACATCTGTTCCTGTTCTATTTAAAATTCCAGGAAAGAACGAGGGAATGAAGGAAAGAGAAATTAGGACTTGAAGGTAGGAGACCTGGAATTTGGTGCTGGTTCTTCAATTAATTCAATATATGATCTACTCAATCAAACGACATAATTCACCCCAATTTCCTCATCTATAAAAAAGGAGTGGTACTAGATTATTTTTAAGCTCCCAACTATCACTAACATTTTATCCCTTTATAAGTTTGTCATATACATGACTGTAATGGGGTCTTATATTTTATTAGTAATTATTTTGCCATGGTCTCTCTGAGCCAAGAAAAGCTATATAAAGGAAGAGCAAGAAGAGATACATTTTAAAATTCTGGAGCCCTGGGGAACGGGGGGTCTTTATAAGTACCACCTCTACCAGTTAATTGAAAAGTTAGAGACAAGTTTGCAGGAACTAGCACAAAAAAGATGCTTTGTAAAATAAATATGTAAAATAAATAAATAAATTTTAAGCTCTTTCTTACTCCATCTTACCTGATTTTTTGTTGTCACATTTTGCATTTATCTCATGTCACTCAGAACTCAGTTCTTTAAGTGAGATAAGCAGGTAAACCCAATAAATTTATTAAAATAATGTTGAAGTAGATATCTACCAACCAAATGCTCTGAAAGGAATGATGTTTTTTAAGTACGCTTATTACAAGTGATTCTGACCTAAAAGGTGTTGGTATAAGGAAGGAATAGAAAGTGCGAAGCAAGAGAATGCTAAAATATGTAGAAATGTCATTAGAAGATGAATAACTCTGTAAATAGCTGTCATGGATTTTAAGGACCCATTTCTAAAGGTCTGCACTTTCTCATTTGTTTCCATTGGATTATGAAGTTTTAGGTCCCTAAGTGTTAGGTGATAGTAGGAACCAGCTGGTCAGGGAAGAGCTTAGTATCACCTGAATAAGTACAATTCATTCGGTCATTCAGTCCTGTCCCACTCTTTTCGACCTCATGGACTGCAGCACACCAGGCTTCCCTGTCCATCACCAACTCCCAGAGCTTGCTCAAACTCATGTCCATCCTCTGTCCCCTTCCCCTCCTGCCTTTAATCTTTCCCAGCATCAGGGTCTTTTCCAATGAGTCAGTTCTTCACATCAGGTGGCCAAAGTATTGGAGCTTCAGTATCAATCCTTCCAATGAATATTCAGGACTGATCTCCTTTAGGATTGACTGGTTGGATCTCCTTGCAGTCCAACGGACTCTCAAGAGTCTTCTCCAGCACCACAGTTCAAAAGCATCAATTCTTAGGAGCTCAGCTTGCTTTATGGTCCAACTCTCACATCCATACATAACTACTGAAAAAATGATAACTTTGACTAGACGGACCTTTGTCATCAAAGTAATGTCTCTGCTTTTTAATGTGCTGTCTAGGTTGGTCATAGCTTTTCTTCCAAGGAGCAAGCGTCTTTTAATTTCATGGCTGCAGTCACCATCTGCAGTCATTTTTGGAGCCCAAGAAAATAAAGTCTGTCACTGTTTCCATTGTTTTCCCATCTATTTGCCGTGAAGTGATGGGACCAGATGCCATGATCTTTGTTTTGAATATGTATGAGTCAGCCATTTCAGGAGGGTGGAGAATAAGATGAAAAGAAAGGAATAGAAGGAGGAGAGGCATGTGTTTTGTGGAAGATGGATCAGTGAGTAGCTCAACAGAATTAATCAAATCAAACCAAAACAAACTGTATATGATCTACATGCTGGTAGGGTTTGTGAAATATCTCCAGGCCTAAAATAATGGGAGTCTGCTCATTCCCTACTGTCTGGATTTTCTATAAAGCTTTTCTCAGGATCAGCTTTTACAAATGGTATATGCGCGTGTGTTAGTCCCTCAGCCATGTCCAACTCCTTGCAACCCCATGGGCTGTAGCCTGCCAGGCTCCTCACTCCAAGGAGTGGGTTGCCATTTCGTTCTTCAGCATATCTTTCCGACACAGGCATCAAACCCAGGTCTCCTGCATTGGTAGATGGATTCTTTACCATCTAAGCCACCAGGGTAGGAGTCCTTTTTACTCTATGGAAATAACTTGTATGTATCACCCCTTTGTTAATTATGTAATGTAGAAAATTTTGCTTTGAAGCCAGTACTGCTGATGAACACATAACTGGCATGGATTACATATTAAGCACAGTAATATAAATTATGTATTTCCCAACTGAGCACCCAATTCTGATTTTCTAATTTGAAGTTTTAAATCAATATAAACCAAATGTTTTTCTGGGGGTAAAAAAAAATGGAGAGAGAAGTACGAAGATGATACAATGACCGTCTCACAGATATCTACATTTTCTTTGAAGTTTACAAAGAACCCCAAACACCTGTTAATCCCCTTCCCATTCAGAAGCCCCTGACATTAGACCTCCAGTAGATCTATACAGTCAGTGCTGGCACATAAAATGTTTTACCACAGAGTTAAGGTGAAAACTTTAAGACCAATTACAGTAATTAAAACATGCCTCATTTCCATTTCAAATTTGGCCTTCTCCCAAAACGCAGAATCTGTTTTCTCTTTGGAATACTCTATATTCTGGCAGGATTGGAGCTACTGCCTTCGAACTCTTTTCTTGTGTGACTTCTGGGTCTCCATTTCATTTCAACCAAACTCCACTCCACTTCCCTATCTCATCACAAATTTCTTCATCCCTTTGCTTTAGTTGAAAACCGCATTTCACTGAGAATTCCACTTTCTTCTGACAAGATAATAGGTGTGGCTAAGAGTGGGAGTCAGAACCAGTCATGAGTGTCTGTTTGAGTGGTTTTCAAAATAGCCCTAAACCAGATAGGTAAAAATTATTCATTGCTCTTCAGTTTTCACTCATCTCTTAATATACATAATTGCATTTTGTTTTCTTTATCAGATTAAGCTGTAAATAATTTTAGTATGTGTCATTACATATTTAATATGTTTATAAGAGATAACATATAAACAAAATAGTAAGCACTTTTTCTATTAACAAAGCCACAGGTAGGTCAACAGATTATCAGTAACACACAGAGTTTTCTTCTGTGAATTCTGGGAAATTGGCTTCTCATTCTGTCTGTGGGTTATGAGTTACTAAACTCTATCACCTTTCCTAGGACACAAAAGTAAGTACCCTGTACAGTCTTCTATATCTGCTTCCAACACGCCAATTTAGAATTATAAGTTATAACCTTGCCTAAAATATTTTGTCATTCTCTGTTACTCTCTAATCTCTGGACTGCCTTTGATAGTTACAGATATTATACATGGATCTATTCCAGAGCTTCAGGAGCCTTTTGATCTGTTTAAATTCCATCTTGAACAGAAGAATATGCCATCCCCTTTCTAGGGAAAAGTTACATGACATTTCATTTTATATGTGCCCCAGGTATTTATTACATCTGTATAAATGATGGTGCTTTCCCCACCAGTCATTTGAGACCAACATATAGGGAAGTGACTCTCAACCCTGGCTCTCAATCATTTGTGTTTCAAATTTTGAAGTCACTGACTTCAGGACTACAAAATTAGAATCTCTAGTTCTGAAGATGAAAATTTCTGTAGTTGTTATTTTAAAATTCTGGTTCATAGTAAACTCTCAAACAGTACAGAAAATAAACAGAATTAAGTAAATATCTCCTGAAACTTCCCTACCCACCATTCTCACTATCCAGGAGTAACTACTTTTTTTTTTAAATTAATCAACTTTCCAGAAATATAAGTACATATAATTGTAAACACCCCTTCCCAACATACACATTTAGAAAACCATTCTGCAACTTGTTTTCTTTGGTAGTAGATCTTTGACAACCTGCATTAGGAAATAAAGATGCACTTTGTTTTTTGTATAGTTGCATAGTTTATATTTTATGGATAAACCCAAATTTTTTAAAATCAGTTTCTTATTTGACAAACATGTAAACTGTTTCCTTTTTTTTTGCTACTACATATGATGCTATAAAGAACCTTTTTTTTCATCCCTATATGAGCAATCTGTAGCAATTTATAGAAGTGATATTGCTAAGGTTAAGGGTACATCTCTTTCCTCTCACACACACAAACACACATGCATACAGTATATGTCTGCACATACGTGTGTATAAAATCTTTCCATACTTATGTTTGTATATATGTGTGTATGTGTATGTGTATATCTTCAATAATATATACACATATATATACATATATACTTCTCATCCTTAGATGAGTTATAGGAGTAGAATTGCAAAGTCAAAGGGTAGTACATGTATACATATATATGTAATATGCATTTCTTTCATACACATATAAACTCTACACAAATAGTATAAATATTTCCATACCTATATTTATGTATGTGTATACGTGCATACATAAACTCAGTGGGATTGCTGAGTCAAAGGGTATGTATATGTATGCAGTTTTAATAGAGACTATAAAGTTGCTTTCCAAAATGAATGTACCAAGTTACAATAGTATGTAAGGATGATTGTTTTCTGACAACTTTCCCAATATTATCACTCTTTTTATTTCTGCCATACCTATAGGTATATGTCAGTGTTTTTGTTACATTTCTTTACTAATCAGTAAAGTTGAATATATTTTCATAGGTTTTTACCATTTGACTATTTCAATATCTTCTAAACTGCCCATTATATTATTTGCTACCATTCTTACTGGGTTATTTTTCTCACTCACTTATGTATTCATATATTCTAAGAGTTAATCTTTTGTATATATGTTCAAATAATAGTTTTAAAATCTTGCTTATAGTATCCTGTATCTTACACCTTTGGGGTTTTTAGTTTGAGCATGTGCAATATTAGGAAAATTTCTCACAGAATTTTGATAATCAAGAGATACCTGACGGAAAAAGCTAGCTGTCTCTAGGACATCATGGCTGGGGGTAGTAGAGTTGGATGGTACAGACAAATCATTAGTAAAATGCCCACTCCTATCTCTGCCTGTGGAATGAATTTGCTGATCCAAAATAGAAATCATTTTTAAAAATAAAAAATCATTTTCCTCCATTCAAACACTCAAATCTATGAAGTTCATTTTTAGGCCAAAAATGACCCATCAAAAGCTCACTTCCTGTTGACTCTAGCCTGTAGAACAACAGAAAGGGCACAAGGATTTTAGTCCAAAGACCTTCTTAATGATTCCAGCCTTGACACTTGCAGGTCATAAAGTATCCAAGATTTTAGTCCGTATAGGCCTCAGTCTTCTCACCTGTAAGACAGGGTAGTAATCCCAAATTCAAAGGGCCACAGTGAGGATAAAATAAGAAAGAGAAGCCAAAGTGCATACAAATAACACTGCCCAGATCTTGGTCATACTGTTTTTGAAGAACACATAGCCCAAGTCATGTGAAACTCCAAACGGCTTTGGAATGCCACAAGTTAGTTGTGTTGGTAAAGATTCATCTTCATAATTATATTTTGCTTAGTCTAATATTAAAATTAGATAGAATTCCCCTGTATACCACAACTAAAAAAACACAGGTGCTGGGCAGCAAGGGAAAACCAAGGTGGAATTTAAGTTCGAGTCTTTAATTTTATATTCATTGAACTGTTCATCCACTATTATATAGAGCTTATTGCATAGTCGTTTTATTCTGTGCTGTCATTCAAATGGCATTCTTCTGAAGTGGGTAACTCCCTTTATCCCCAGAACAAGTTTGGGTGGAGAGGAAATGGTTACAGGTGAAGCTATACAGGCCAAATCAATACAGACAGATCCCTGAATTTAAAGTCGGGATCTGAAGTTTAAAACTTCATTTGGGAAACTGAAGCTCAGCAGACCTTTTAGGAATAATAGGATAATGTGAGGTTTAATTTTATGTGTCAGCTTGGCAAGGCTATGATATCCAATTGTTTTGTCAAACACCAGTTAAGATATTGCTATAAAGCTATTTTTAATATATAATTAACATTTAAATCCACAGACTTTAAGTAAAGCAGATTATCCTCCATAATGTGTGTGGGCCTCATCCAGTTAGTTGAAGGCCTTAGGTGAAAGAGAGGTTGCTCAAAGAAGAAAGAATTCAGTCTCCAGGCTGCTGCCTTCTGACTCAAAATTGCAACATCAACTCTTCTCTCGGTCTCAAGCCTGCCTATTTGTCATGCGGACTTCAGGTTTTGCTAGCCCCCAAAACTGGGGTAAGCCAATTCCTTAAAATAAATCATAGAAACACACACATTTGGTTCTGTCTCTCTAGAGAACCCTGACTAATAATTTCAAGAAATGATAATACAGAAATGTATAATACAGGTCTTCTCATCCTCACCCATCATAGTTTACTGCCACAGCGAATAACACTGCCTGGGTTCACTCTTCCACTTCTCCAGGGTGCTTAAATGATACTAAGCTGCAATTGGGCAGTATTTCTCCTCCAGGATTCTTTCTCTTATCCCCCATCTCCTAAAACACCTTTCCTCTGTTTGCCAGAAAACGAAATTCCCTCATTATAATCTTAAGTTTTTACAAGCCCATCTCTCCTATGAAGTTTTTTGGGGGGATGGGGTGGGGGAGGAGAGAGGTGAAGGAGGGGATCATGGGCATAGTGCAAACCAGAGCAAGATCCGTCTTCCATGGAGGTTACATACTAACTACTGAGAGACAAATAATTACTTACAGTAACTTCTGCAGGGTAAGCGCTTTAGGGGTTGGGGGGGGGGGGTGCGGGGTGGAAATACAGTGCCTAGAGGAGTCTCTGAGGGCGGATACCTGACAAGAGACCTGAAGAAGAACGAGCTAACCTTGTGAAGAGCGAGAAAGCGCATTCATTCTGTCACACAAGAGTGGAAAGCAGCCTCAGCATGGAGCCTGGATGGTCAGGAAAGTCTGAGGGAGTCCTACAGGAGAGAGGAGAGGTGCATTTGTAGTTTATTTACAGTGGCTATTCGAGCCTGGGGCTTCCCTGGTGGCTCAATACTAAAGAGTCCTCCTGCCAATGCAGGAGACGCAGGAGACACCGGTTGGATCCCTGCGTCGGGAAGATCCCCTGGAGAAGGAAATGGTAACCCTCTACAGTATTCTTGCCTCGTAAATCCCATGGACAGAAGAGCTTGGCAGACACCAGTCCAAGCAAAGTGTCAGACGTGACTTAGCAACTAAACAAAAACATTTAAGCCTGGCCCCTGAGTCTCACTTCAATTGCCCAGTCAGGAGGCTGCGTCCTGTGCGGAAGTGAGGGATGGGGAGTGGACGCCGCCCGAGTGCAGCTGGACCTGGCCTCACCGTTACAGCGCGGTGGCTCGCACCATCCGAGTCCCACTTGCCTCCTCCAGATACTGAGGAGCTCTGCGTTCGCTCCAGAGGACCTGTCGGCTGTCTCGCTAGGGATCCACTTCTGCAGCTCGGCCACTAGGCTCGGGCTCAAGCAAAAGAAGCCACTTCAATGTGGTCCACCTTTCAGGCTCCGAAGGCTGGGCCTAGTCCCACACCCTCTCTTCCACGCCGAGCGGCCAGGCCGCGCCTCCAGCCCGCGAGGCTCTGGGCCGATCGAGACCGACTTCGGAGCCGAGGAGCTGGGGACATCGGGTCAGCGCCGCCCGCCTGCAAGCGGCGTCCTGGGCTGGACCACTCGCCTTCGGGGAGCCGGCGAGCCCGCGTCAAAGCTCTTTCCAGCCCGGGAGCGGGGACCAGTCCGACTGCGCTCCGGAACCCGGCTCTTGAGTGTCCTCAGGCCGCCTCGGTGTCCTCGACTCAACCTCCCCCCCCCGACCTCCTTTATGCGGCTCTTTCCTTTCCTTCCCCCGCTTTCCTGTGCCGGGTGGACCAGAGCAGCACAGGGAGTGGGTAGGGGTGTCCAGAAAGAAAGGATCAGCGATGTGGAAGAAAAGAGGGGGGAGGTAGGGAGGGAGGCGAGGAGAGAGAAGAGGGACCATGCTGCGGAGTCGGGCAGCGAGAGGGAAGCGCGTCCAGCGTGGGGCCGGAGGAGGAGGGGGGTAAGGCTGCGGGAGGACGGGCCAGAGGACGCAGGGACACCCGGAGAGCGGGGAGCAGCCGTGGGGGAGGGGAGCACGGCGGGAGGAGGAAAGAGGAAGAAGCGTTCAGATGCTTCGCTGAGCGGGATGTCAAAACCGAAAATAAAAATCGCCCGGTGAATGGACTCTTGGCCTAGCCCAGAACCCTCCGCAGCGCGTGGAGCTGGGAGGGGAAGGGGCGCCCCGACCCAGCGGGAGTTGGGGTTCGGCTCCGCCTACCTGGTCCGGCGCGGGGCCCGCCGCTCCAGCGGCGCCAGCGCCACGCAGTGTCCAGATGTCGCAGCAGTTTCCTTTAATTCCGCTCCTTTCCCAAATCTAGAAGTGGAGCGTAGCGCCATTTCTTTCAAAAACTGACATCCAGCCTCCTGAATGGCGGATAGAGCCAGGAGATGACTTTGCGTTTTTTTCCCCTCCTTTCTTTTTGCTTTTTAAATAATCCGGTTTGAAGAATGGGAGGACCCCCCTCGCCGGCGAGGGGCGCGAGGAATAAAGGGAGGGGGACAGGGAAGCAGGGACCCGAGCCGGGCCGTGGCGGTTCCTGATATGGCCGGGTCAGGTGACGGATGTTGCGAGGGGGGCGGGCTGCCTGGAGATGCGTTGTGGCGTCAGGACCCGGAGCTGTCACCGCGTGGCGCTCCCGCGCGCTGTGTGGGAAGGTGGCCGGGCAGGGGAGGGGGGCAGCGTGGACAAGGCGGGAAAGGAGAGGTGCGCGGGCGAGAGAGGAACCTAGGAAGCTAAGCCTCCCGCGCGCGCGCCGCCGGGCGCCTCAGCCCGCCTTTCCCGCGCGCGCTGAGCGCAGAACGGTTCTGGGCTCCCAGGAGGTTGGGGGCGAGCGAGCGCGCGCCGGCCCGGGCGGGGGCGCGCCTGCGGGGCGGGGATGGGCGGGCGGCTGCGCGTGGGTCTCCGTTTGTGATCCTCGGGGGGCGGGCGCCGAGCTGCCTACCTCTGAAGTCAAAAGGCGGCGCAGCGGTCGCCGAGCTCCGAGGCAGCGAGAACATGGTGCGCCGGCTCTTGATTACAGTGAGGATTCGGCGTGCGGACGGCCCACCGCGAGTCAGGGCTTTCGTGATGCACATCGTGCGGCCAGCGGGTGAATGGGCAGCGCCGAGTGTGCGGGCCGCTGCGGCCCTCGTGCTGATGCTAGTGAGGAGACAGCGCAGAGCGCAGCGACCGCATCCTAGACCAGGTAGGAAAGGCCTCGAAAACCCCGGGCGCAGTCGGCCCTTGGGTGATTTTTGTTTGATGTAATCTAGTGCACAGATAAGTCACCTCCGGACGAGGTTGGAGGAGGCTGTTACGGGGGTTGGAGGCTCCTTCCACTTTCACCCCATAGGGGTTACAGTTTCTCCGAGGTGCAGTTCTCCCAACCTGTTGAGTCCGGAGCCCCCTTCACACAGCTCCTTAAGTTCCTGAAACTCTGGGGGAAACCGGGAGATTCTAAACCCACTCTAGAAGTCAGTCACTCCTGAATTTCCTTACCGGGAATCAGTAAACAAACACACACATCCACACACAAGGTGTATTTCAAAAGCACTTTATTGTGCCCTGAAGGAAAGTATTACTAACGGTCTTAGATTTCTAGAGGCCGCCTTTTTTTCTCCCTGCCGGGTCAACCCTCTCTCCTTGCGGTAGTGGAGGAGGTTTGAGGGTGGGGGCTCGCACCCTCAAATATTACTATTACTCTCGAAATAGTAATTTTGATCGCAGGATCAGTAACTTCTAAGAGGAGCAATCACTTGCTTTTTCAAGTCAAAGGAGAGATTGACTTTCGTAGTGAGATGGAGATTTCTTCTTTAGCGGCCTGATGTTATCTAAAGGAGTCGGGACAATGCCCATACGTTTAGAAGAAGCCAGAACTGCAGTGCGGAGCCCAAGGATGGCACCGATCATATTTTAATCATCAGGCCCCAACTAAAAGGCCCAAAATGAGGCCTACTTCTTGAAAAACAGAAATCTAGGTAGTTGTGTCCTCACATCAGATAATTCTTTACACAGTCGATGTAATTTCCTATGACCAGAATAGTTGAAATATATATATATAGTTACAATATATAGAGTCCTAATTAGAACCAGGATGAAAAATCCAAAAACAATTTAATGAGGCTTCATTTTTGTGGCCTTCCTTGTGGCGTTATTTCCCTGGGAATATGTGTTTTGAAAAAAGCAAAGGCCAGCATAGGGGGGAATTATTTTTTTGTTTTAACGTTAGTAGATTTTTTTACATGTAAATGTAAAACTGTTAACACTATCCGTGTTTAATTAGGTGCCTCAGTTCTATTGGCGAAAATCTACAAACAATTGATAGGGAAAGTACACATTTTCTTTTTCATATTTTTATTAAAGTTCAGTTATTTTTGAGTACTAGTAGAAGTAGCTTGTAAAAAATTTCAAGGGGTGTTGCTGGATTTGATTTCAGTTCATTTTAAAACACTAACAGGATCCCATTTTTTAAACGGTGCTTTATCTCTACCAGCAAGCATTTAGCCACTATGATATGTTTTTTAATATCTTCATTTTTAACATTATTCTCTATATAAAGCTATTTTATTTAAATTATTAAGTTGCATCCAAAACCTATAGTAATGAAGTAGAAATTTTTAACCTATGTAAATACTGTAATTACCTGATTTCTATTTTAGGAGTATATAGGATAATATTGTGATTATTTTAAGTTAGAGAAATATTCATTTTATAACATTTGTTGTATAAAGTGTTAAAATATAAAAATGATAGGTTCATTGAAAATAGCCATTTATTTCTTGCTGTTTAGGTATAAGTCAATTTTCAGGAATGAAAGCTATTTAAAAATGCATTGATCATATGAAAAGCCCAATTTTCAGCAAATATCTGATGTCAGAACACGTGGCTTAGATAGAATAGAATATTTTGAAAGTATGTGCGATTCTCCAACTTCATATATGAAATTTTACACATATATAAACATCTGGAAGTATTCATTATAAATGGCATGTAATTCTATATTTCACAATTATATATATTATGTCTATGGTTGTGCTAATTTAAGAATATATGTGGATGGTAATTATGTTGGGACTCATACAATTCCTTGAGAGCCACGGTGCTAAAAATATAACTTGTATGAATTATTTAACATTAATGCTGACCTGTATGGTGTTGTTAGTTTAACATAGTTTTATAGTTTTGCAAATATATTCATTATGACTTTTTTATATGACTGGAAATTGTATATAATAAAATTTCATGTTACTAGTTTCTTATCCACACATGCCTGATGAATTACACTAATTGCCTTGTTACCTCTTCCTTGGTGTATTTATAAAATAGTCATACTTTTCTGAAATTAAATATTTATTTGTTTACTGCTATCCGGGAACTCTTAGGGGTTTTCCCCTCCTTTAACGGCACCATAGTGTTCTCTCACGGTAGGCACTATACAGTTAGCTTAAACCCTTATTCCCAATGTGTACATGATCTCTAGCTATCAGAAATAAGACGATATTCATTTACTTCTTTGGGGACTTGAATTTTCAAATGTCCATTCTTAACCCAGCCTATTGCTGTCTGCGTCCACAATATTTTACAGGTCTGCTAATTACGCATTAGTTTATCACTAGTAACTACCATGATAGAGTTAAGTTAAACCATTTTCCCAACATGTGAGTGACTCCTGATAATAAAGTGATCTATATCATCTCAAAAAATACTTTCTTAAAGGAAGGCTGAACATTTGGCCCAGTGTTTTTGCTTCTGAAACCTTTAGTCCTTTTTGAAAAGCATAACAACCTCACTTGCCCTACTCCATCCTAAAACACTCTAGGCCAGAGAATCCTCTCTGCTCCAAAATCCAGCCTGATAAAAAGTTTTAGTGGTGTTTTCTTTCTGTAGTTTAAATTATGTAAACAATGGGTATAGTTTCATTTTCTAAACATAAAATTCTAATATTTAATAGCTTAAAAAAAAAAAACCCCTACAGCTCTCTAGATTCTGATTTTCACATACCTGATGACTACTATTGTGTCTGTTTACTGTCTGAAGATTAATGCACTTTCCTAAACACCTCACTGGCAAGAACATTTTTTACATTGTATATCAAGAGCATCTAAATATCCATACACTCCTATTTAGCTTTTCTATAAGTAGGCATCATCTTAAGGAAAGAAAAATTATGACAAAAATTGATACAAATAAATAGTAGCAAGAAATTGAAAATTGCCTAAAATTCTAGCAATCACATTGTTCAATTATTTTGAATTACACTCTGGAATTAGGTCTGAAATATTTCATATCTGGATCATTATAGGCAATCATGTTTTTGAAGAATATTTAATAGAATGTAAAATTATTATATTATAAAGTTAAGTGATTTTTTAAAAGCAAGATTTAAAGTAGTAACAGTAAACAATTCTTATTCTTGCTTCTCTCTCTCTACACACACACACACATACACACACACACACACACACACACACACACACACACACACACCCAGTAACAAAATATTTATAGTGGCTTCCTCAAGATGGTTGGTGGTCTTTTATTTTTTCGTTATACTTTTGAGTTTTCCAAAGTGCTATGACCATCACCAGTTAAAAAAGAAAAAAAAGATAAAAAACCTTATTTTCCTACAGTACAGTGGACTAAGACCTTGCTTAGAAAGGATGAGGAAATTGCACAAGTATTCTATATAAGAACGTGACTTTAAGGTCTGGGGAGAGTCTGCAAGGGTTCTGACTCTAGGGCACGCTATCCCTGTTCACAACGTAGTTCGTTTTAAAATAATTGACAAATGGGTGGCTCTACCTGTTTTCAAGGCGCCTGGGTGTTAGGCCTCTCCGGTTCTAGCACTTGCCCCCTTCTCGGGATCCCTTCTCCCAAGTCCTGTCTAGACGACTTCAAGGTGGGGCTTGCCACTTCCCAAAGCTGGGCTGGGGTCGCCACGGTTGTCGCCAGGATCTCAAGGTGAGGTCTAGAAGGAAGTGAGACTCTGAACCGGCCCCTTCACTTCTCAACCCCAGTCACTCTCCTTGACTCATATCTCCACCGAATCAATTCTTAGAGATGCTTCGGATGCCGGAGGTTTTATTGGCCGCTGGGGTAGGACCCTCCAGCCAGAGCTAGACGCTGACCCATTTATCACCCAGCTCCGCGAACGCACCCTTTCTACTTTCAGCCTTCCCTGGGCCTCACTCACCTCGCCGCAGCTATTTCCGCAGGTGATATTTCATCAAACAGAGCAGCGCAAGGGTTAAACGCATAGCAGGACGCGGGCTGACAAGGGTGAGAGAGGCGGGGGGCAGGTGGCGTCTGAGTGGGCTTCCTGGCTTTCAGAGGGGTGAACGTGTGACACGGGACATCTCTGGGTCACCTCTCCAGCTGGAAACTGACTAGGCCTCCCCCCACCGCCGAGAGTGGGAGCGGGGTGGGACAGGTTCCCTCCGAGGTGCGCTTCCAAGTTTTGGCGACGACTACTTTATCTTCCAGGCTAGGGGGCGACCAGGGTGTTGACAGGCCTCGATTTGTTTGTTTCTCTGTCTGCGATGCAAGGTAGTATAAAGAACGGTCCGTAATATTCTTCTAATGATACGGTCTCGCAATAGGTTTCTTCTTCTACTGAAGTTTTCCTCATATTTGAAAACTTTTCTCCTTCAGTTAAAACATTAGAAAGATATCATTTATCAGAATGAAAAAAAAGTAAGTTTGAAAATAAGGTCAACTTCTGTCAGCAAGCCAACTGATGGAGACAGCCTTAGTAATAAATATTTTGTTTAGTAGGAGAAGGGAGTTCTTTTTTTTTTTTTTTTTTTAAGGGAGTTCTTTTTAAAGACTACTCCACCTTAGAAAATGTCCTCCAATTGGGGGCCTCCACAGAGGTTCCGAATCCTAATTCATGGTCTTTCAATGTTTGCTCAGCAATCCCATGTGCATTGACAATTGTTGGATTTAACTATATGTCAGTAACATTTGCTTTTTAAAGAAAGAAGGAATGAAGATAATCTCTGCCTCTCAGTGCAGTTTTATATTTCATAAAACCTGAGTGATTGTTGCAGTTGGGCAGGACTACATAATCAGAAAGAAGTAATAGAAGGGAAGAATTAAAGTGTCAACTACAAGATTTAAAATTACAGTGCCTCAGAGGTCCTTTGGAAAAGAATAAGTTGATTTAAAATTTTTTATTACAAATGACTTTTTAATTCTTCTTCAACTAGCTCTCAGTTTCCCCCTTTACCTTTAAAAAGAAAATCTCAGAATTTATTTAAATGGTTGCAAAGCCAGTAGGTGTTTTTTTCTCAACGAAGAAAAGTTTTGTAGATTGTAGAGGTTCAGAACTGTATGAACAAAGATATGTAATCTCTTAAACAAATTGAAACTAACAAAGCTATGCCATCAGAGTGGTGTAAATAAATATGCCTTTTCTTAAATTAAGCATGAGAATAATCAGAGAAGTTAAAGAAGTAAGGCAAAGGTTATCAGCAGCATCATTACCTGGACTGCTTTTTAAAATACATATTTCTGGAGCTCACTCTCAGAATGTCTAACTGAGCAGATTTGCTGTGGAGTCCCAAGAACCTGCATTTTAAACTGTTTAGAGGGGATTCTGTTAAAAGATGGCTCCTTGGGACAAATATGGCCAACATTTTTTTTTAACTTATTTTTTATTATTTACTTTTAAATTGAGATTCAGGCTTTTAGATAAGATTTAAAACTTTAGAATCACACTTTGGGTCCCAGGTAGAACACTGAGAATCTGAATAAATCATTGGAGGAGCTATTTTACCACATGAAGGGGACCCTTTATTAGTATTATGTGATTCTTCATATGACTTGGGAAAGATCTGCTCTTAGATGCCAGGTCTCTACAATCAGAACACATTTGAGGGCGAAGGATGTAATAGGCTATATTTGTGCATTAAAGTTTGTAGCACCAGACAGAAAATTTCCACCAAAGACATTAATGATATCTTTTTGAAGCACTATATACATTACTGTTGTTTACATAGGTTGGATAGTGCTAGATAGAGTAATAAGTAATAAGGGATTTTTTTTTTCATTTTATTTTATTTTCCAAATCAGAAACCAAGCAGTAAACATAAAACACTAAAATTATGTAAGAGAAGGAAAAGAAAACATAGAAGTATTTTACAGGTTTAAATTATATTTATTTATGATCAAGGCAAATTACAGTAAAATGTACTCATAACAGAATAAAGCACTTAGAGATAAAATGGTGGGTCTTTGTGTCTGTAAAAACACATTGGTGAGGAGAAAATATATTTATAAATAATATAAGCTTAAAAAGAATTAGCAATTATAAGTAAAACTACAATATTATGCTTTCCCAATTGTAGTCATAATTTTTCTGCTTTTAAACTACATTTTTCTAATGTTACACCTATTAGTTTGCTGGTTTATTGGGGTGGGGGGGAAACTTACGTTTTACTTTCTTTTTTTGAGTGCCACCATTTTCTTGCTCTGAATCTCTCAGGCTGCCAGATCATCTGACTCAGCAATTGTACAACTCTTTCACCCAATTTAAAGAAACAGCAACTATCCCAAAACAGTGTATCCCCCCAGTTGCAAATCTTTACCAACCTATGGAGCTAGCAGTATATTTTAACTCTGAAATAATTGCTACATGTACATGCAACATGGACTCTTTGAATTTTACTCCATTCAATTTACATACTGAATAGTTGAAACTGAATTTATATTATGTAACGTAATTTTTGGAAAGAAACTTGTTGAAACTTTCTTCTAAAAGTATATGGTCAAGTTTGCTTTCCCTTTTCCCTCAAGATAATTATAAGGAGATTATTAACAGTAATAGAGCACATCAACTTATACTATTTCATTTAATTGTCACATTTTCCTTTTGTTTTGGGGGTTTTATTCTCTCTTTTCATAGACTGGGTTGCAAATGGTCTGTCAAAAGTCATTGATTAGTAACATACCAAATTCAACTAGGTGTACTTCTAGCCCCAAATGCCCTAACTTAGCCCTTTGTAACTAGTGAATACATGTTTTATGTATATATACATGTTATATATAACTATATATATGTATTATACATAATTATGTATTATATATATAGAAAATACATGTAATTATAATGTAATACATGTAATGCATGTAATATAATACATGTAGTACTGTAATACATGTAATTATATATTATAATTATATATAAATATACATATAGTTTCAGTTCCATCTCTTATAGTTAGTTGTTATTTTGTAAATTGCTTAACTCTCTTGGATCTACATTTTATTCAGCATCAGCTACATATATTCTAGCAAATATATATTGATTAGGTGAATGAAAAAGCTCTGAAAAATAAGGCAGTTTAATAACTGAAGTCCCTTCTAGGCTCTAAAAGCCATTGAATCTCATAATAAAACAAGAAGATTAACTTGTTTTAGAAATGTGTGTCTTGCCCAGAATAAAACTAACTCAAAACTTCCTTATAAATTAAATTACTCACTTCCACTTCAGTGTAAGATCAATAAATAGGAAACCTATGCACACAGCATAGGGATCACCTGAAGCACAAAGTAGAAATGTCACTTTCTTGGAATATGTGGTCTGTGATTAGTTTCCATTTCTTTTACTTACTAGCTGTGTGGTATTAGAACTAAATACTTAAAGCTCTCAGTGCTTCCATTTTCTCACCTGTAACCCTGAGGTGGTACCTTCTAGTAGCCATCTAGTAAGAACTAGTACATACACACACAGCATCTGTAAAGAGGCATTGTAAACTTTCAGTCCATCACATACATTTGTCAGTTATTATTAAAGTGCCTAATTAAACTACATCCTTAAAAGCACATTAGTTTACTTCTACAGTAAATGCCTTCTTAACTATAAGTATTTAGAGTAGATAGGGATTCCTGAACTCCATTTTAAAGAATATGCATATCATAATAAACATATATTTATTTATTCAAATCCCTGATGTATTCCAAGGTGTCAGGTAAGTTTGTGCAGAAAATCAGTATAAAGTTTTACAGAAGCCCTACATGATGACCTTTGTAGTGTGATCCCAAACTTTTCTAGTATTCATAATTATTTTTTCTAAAATAAGAAATTAAATTGGTTTTAGAAAATTTGAAAAAGTTAATAACTTGCCTTTAACTTATCAAAAAATTTAATAACCCCAAATAATAATTTTTGGAGGGAACACACATAATAGGTTCTTGATTCCTTCGGAAAGGTTGCTGCAGTGTATCTGAATCAATAGTTTTTGCACAGATTTTTCTAGAAGTTCTTTGGTAAAAAATGTGCATGCATAGGGTTGTGTGTGTGAGTGCGTGTGTGTATTTGAGCATGTCTGTGTGTGTGAGTGTGGGGGGGGAGCGTTGTGTGTGTGCTAGATGGAAAGTGGGGAAGAAGCATTAAAGCCATCCTCAAAACCTTCAAAATGTCTGCCTTGTAAGATAACCTCCAACTATTCTTATTCACATTTAGTAGGATATCAAAGAGACAAAATATATTGAATATACTTCCTTGGGCAAAATTGATGTAGGTATATAAAATTAGTGCAGAGTAAACTTAAAAAATATTCTGTTATCATTTTTTTGAAAAATGAAGTCTGAGAGTTATCATCTTAACCATAAGATAGAGAACTATAAAAGTATATCTTCAATCTAGAGTCTCAAGGGAAAAACATAAGTGGGAATGTTAAATCTGTAAGTTAAAGGTGCTAAAACATGAATAGAAAGCATTTTATGATTTATTCGGAATTGATGTGTGTGATCATGAAGTTGATTCCTTCCAGAGGAGTTTAATCCCACAGTCAGTAAAGAATGTGACTCCAGGAAGAGTGATCCAACACCGAAAATTTTCTTATGATCTTTTACAATATCAGCGGATAGTTTGGCTTCAGAATTTTCAGAAGTCCAGCAAAGGGGAAAAAAAAAAAAATGAAGATAACAGTTAGACTCTAGAGCCCCAAGAAGAGAGTCTGCTCTTAAAGGATAGTTGTGGGGAGGGTGGTAACTAGGTCTCCCTTTGAAGAGGAAAGCTTCAATATAGATATATTAGAATACTCGAGTATTAGGCTACCGGAAATTAGAGTATCCTAAATCATCGTTAAACCCTATTAATCAACCATGAACACTCAACTTCCACCAAGAGTAAAAACTAAATACAATGTTACTTCTCTGTGAGTTTCACTTTCTCAAGTTGATACTAGCACATATAGGCATCAGCTACTATATGTCTTCAAGTTAGCAATTAAGACAGCAACACATGTTTGAAAGGAGAAAATCTATCCCATTAAGGAGGAAAAAGAGGGAGGTTGGGAATAGAAGCTTAGAGAAGGTAAACTTTACAATTTTGCCTATGGTTTGTCCATTGTATTTTCTACTTGAACTGCAATTCAAGGAATGGTGGTGGGTGGCAATGAATGCAGAGATAACATTGAATGAACATAGTGACACACTCCTGTGTTACTTCCCATGATTTAATGAAAGATTTTGTGGAAGTACTTTTATTATAATACAGCCAACATGATTACAAAGAAGCTCTGTTTTCATGGGATTAGAATTCAAAGAGGACAGAATTAATCACACCTTTTGGAAAGGAGTTTGCTTGTTCAATCCAGATACCTGCCAGAATGTACAGTAATGAGAAAAAAAAAATGACAGATGGCCTAAATGAATAAGATGATAGTAAATGTATCCTTTTTTAAAAAAAAAAAAAAAAAACAGTTCCATTTTTTGAGAACCTACTATGTACCTGGATTTTTCTATATCTGACATTATATATTCTTTATAATAACCCTATGAGATATGTTTTATTCCCCACTTTGGGAGGTAAGGAAATAGAGGCTCAGAAAGTTTATGTCATTTATTCAAGTCCACAGAACTGGTCAATGAGAGATGACAGCTACCTGAGTATAAAGACTAAGATTGTCCCATTACCCATGTTGCATTTGTGTCTTCTCCAAAATCATTATTTAAGGGTGTGGTTCACATCTTCACCAACCACATTTGTCACGGTCAGAGTAAGTTACTGTGGCCCAAGAAAGAACATGAAGGAGGATTGGGTTTAAGATCTGCAGGAAACATTTGCTTGCTGAGTAACCATGGCAATGCACTACCCCTCCACTTATAAATCAAAGGGGTAACTTTTTGAAAAACAATTTTTTAATATGTGTCACAAGACTTATACTTTTTGAAAACCTGCAATACTGTTTATTGCAAAAATTTGAAACACCTTAAATATCTGACAACAGGGGCATCAGTAGGTAAACATTTTCCCCCCAAGTAGAGTATGTTGCAGCAAATTAAAAGTAGTGTTTATAAAGTGATTTTGGAGAATTTGGGAAAATGCTCTAACGATGAGTAAGAGGAAAAGCTCATTTCAAAACTGTGTTATATCCACAAGAACGGAGCAAGAATAAAAGACAGGAAGGAAATATTTCAAAATGGTGTTCTTGTTTCTATGTAGTATAATTTTTCATTTTCTTTATAAGGCTCATTTCTTACTTTTTTTGCATATGTGAAAAAGTCATTCAAAAATGAGAGGACTGGATTAAGTGACTTTGAGTGGACTTCAAGATCCAAATTTCTGTCACCATGTGTATTATTAGCCAGGAATAATCACACAGAAGCATGGTAATTCCCAAAAGTGGAGATCCTGTCACCTTGGTCCAGAATTCACAACCTGCCTGATGGCACAGTTCTCAAAGAAGAGAAAACACTCTGCTGAGCTGTCCTCTCCATCCGGTACAAATCAGTCAGCAGGGAGACCTAGTGGGGAGAGTGTGCACCTCTCAGACGGGACTGGGAACCGTGAGCTTGAACTGCATCTCCTTGTGTATTGTCACTTGAGCACTCTGGGTTTATTTTTTTCTGATTTATGAAGGAAGGATAATACTCTCTATCCCACAGGATAGTGGTGGGATTAGAAATGACGTGTCTAAAGCTGCTTAATGCTTATTACATAGTTGGGGTTCAATAATGGTAGCCATTATGATTTTCTTGGCAACTCGGAACAAATTTTCTCTTGTTTCTATTTCCTTCTGTCTTTCTCTGTCTTCTAATTATATGCTTTACTTATTTTGTCCCTCAGGATGAGGCTAATTCTAATTCTCCATATTCTGTGCATATAAACAAATTATTCATGTATGCACACAAATACATATTACATATTTATATATACACATACTATATATATATAAAGAGAGAGACACATACACACACATACAGTGCTACTTTTTAGTTTTTTCAGCTTGCTGAGTAGCCACAGATAAGCATAAGTAATTCAACAAAAGAAACTTATCAACAAACAAAAACAGATATTTACAAAACAATTTAAAGATTAATCATTTTCATGATTTATAGAGTCCTCACTTCACAAGAGTCCACTCGAAATAGTTTTAATAGTAAACTCCTTACATAGATTTTAAATCACATATGTTTTGCACCCACTTTGGAAAAAACAGCTGCTGTATAACATATACTTACAAGTTATCCTCAAAATCATCTTGGGAAGATGATGATAGGTACTGCAGATTCTACACCCAATTAAAACTTTGAAAACCAAGACTGAGAAATTGGGACTTATCTATAATTATGCATCGGGTTTATAATAAGTTAAAAAGAATTCGTTTTGTGCTCTTTGCCCACATCCTGTTTGAGCAGGAAGATAAATTTTACAATAATTCGGGGTGCAAGTGAAAAATCATAGAGTCCCTGAAAGAGTGCCCTATTCATAACAGATACTCAGTAATTGTGCTATATTGAATTTAATTAGAGAATAGTTTAAAAAAATGGGGGTGGGGGAGAAAACATGCCTCCATCTTGAATTTTTCAAAGATATAATTTCTGGGGGCACAGTCCCCTTTTTTAAATAACCTGTTACAGAGATCTGCTTTGTTTCTCAGAGATTGCCCCTTCTACTAAAGTTACCTTTTATCCCTGTGGGAAAATAAATAAATAATTAAAGGAAAACCTTGTGTTCTTTGTCATTTTTTACCCAAGAAAGTTCTTCTTTCCCATTTAAAATGCCAAGCTTGGGCACTAAGCTCTTAGAATTCTTACTCAAGGGCACTTTGAGGGGCAGTTTTCTTGGCTGAACAAGTCTCTTGAGGTACAACTGTTACTGTGCCCACTTTGAAGATATCGAAGCCAGAATAAAGTATTACCTTCTCAAGGTGATAAAGTTGGTGGTGGAGCTAGGCCTGGACTCTTCTTTACTTTACGATCTCTTTCTATATTTAAAGGGGTGCCTGAAAGTATTCTCCCATTGCTTTCAGTTTGGTTCAGTTCAGTCGCTCAGTCGTGTCCGACTCTTTGTGAGCCCATGAACCGCAGCATGCCAGGCCTCCCTGTCCATCACCAACTCCTGGAGTTTACTCAAACTCATGTCCACTGAGTCGGTGATGCCATCCAACCATCTCATCCTCTGTCGTCCCCTTCTCCTCCTACCATCAGTCTTTCCCAGCATCAGGGTCTTTTCAAATGAGTCAGTTCTTTGTATCAGGTGGCCAAAGGATTGCAGTTTCAGCTTCAGCATCAGTCCTTCCAATGAACACCCAGGACTGATCTCCTTTAGGATGGACTGGTTGGATCTCCTTGCAGTCCAAGGGACTCTCAAGAGTCTTCTCCAACACCACAGTTCAAAAGCATCAATTCTTCTGTGCTCAGCTTCCTTTATAGTCCAACTCTCACATCCATACATGACTACTGGAAAAACTATAGCCTTGACTAGACGGACCTTTGTTGGCAAAGTAATGTCTTTGCTTTTTACTATGCTGTCTAGGTTGGTCATAACTTTCCTTCCAAGGAGTAAGCATCTTTTAGTTTCATGGCTGCAGTCACCATCTGCATTCATTCAACCCTAGAGCCCATTTATTCAGGCTCAACCCAGATATGTCTAGAAGCACTGTTAACTGAGCATACCTGCTCTGATAAGCTGTTTCCTAAGGAGATCACCTTAATTATTGGAACCTCTCCAGACCCTGAAACACAACGTCTTTTTCCTGATGACACAGGTCTGAAGTGTATTACCACACTAAAGTGTGCACCCCGACGTGCACAGATCAGAGTGCGTCTTCCTTCTATACTGTTAATGTAGGCTCCTTTAAAGGGTACATCCCAATTCCAGACCACCTTTCTCCTCCAGAGAATCAAACATGTTGATGGTTGTTACCAATTTGCCCTCTTGACTAAGGACCCTTCTTTTTTTTGTATCTACAATTTAAAGCCAAGTGCCTGGCATATAGTATGAACTCAGTTAATCTTTGTCAAATAACATTATGAATGATGGCTTTCAGAAAAACAACTTTTATTTGTCTAATAAAATATACTGTTTATTTAATTAGATGGTTAATATATGCATATAGTACAAAATTCCAACACTATAAGTCATAGAATATGAAAAGAAAATCACATGCCTATCCTCATACCCCTTTTCTTCTCCCCACAGTTAACAGGCTTCTTTGTTTCTGTCCAAAGGTATTCTATATATTTTTAATTTTTAACCTCAAGCTATATATTGAATGGTTCTTTTATAACAATACTAATATTAAATACAGTAAAGAGATGTATGCTTTCATGTATATTGCCTCACTTGATATAACAATCTCATGAGATAGAAAGGTAGAGCAAGATAGAGTCCATTTTAAAGATGTGGACATTGAAGCTAAGAGTAGTTTCAAAAGATTTCACAGTGGAAAAGCATGTTATTACGTAGACATAGAGAACAGACTTGTGGACACAGTAGGGGAAGGAGACGGTGGGATGAATTGAGAGAGGAGCATTGAAACATAGATTACCATAAGTAAAATTAGGTAGCCAGTGAAAATTTGCTATATGATACAGGGAGCTCAAATCAGGTGCTCTGCGACCTAGAGGGGTGGGTTGGGGTGGGAGGTGGGGAGTAGGTTCAAGAGGGAGGGGACATATGTATACCTATGGCCGATTCATGTTGTTAAATGGCAAAAACCAATACAATATTATAAAGCAATTATCCCCCAATTAAAAATAATTTTTAAAAACATGTCAGATAGTGAAATCAAGACTGTCAGTTGTCAGACAGTCCTGTCACCAAGTCAGAGTTATGTATCCAGTACCCTCTATTTTCCTGATAAAATAATGATTTCAAATGATGAGTTTGCATATCATGCATATCATACCCTATGAATCCTGCAGTGGCTTATAAGAACCAGAACCTAATTTCAGAATACTATTAACACCTTCTCAAATGTCTTTCTTTCTCTTTCTGGTGATGTGTGGAATTAATATTCACATCTAGAATTACTATTCTTTGATTTGTAGGGTCACAGGAGCACCATCATCACAAGGCTTCCTTTAATTAAAATAAAAGAGTCACGTACTCCTCTAGTAGTGTCACCTACCCTCAGCTGGGTTCTCCAGGCTGAAGGAAAGGCTTCTCAGTTTCTAAGTCTGTCTTAGCCCATCCCTCTTTTCTTCCTAACAGATACCCTAAATCTTCACCACTCTCACTTCCTAACCCACCATCTTATCACCACTGTAAACAAGCCAGGCTTCTTTGTTCACAGAAGGAAGTGTTTCAACTTCCTCCCTGCCCTGACCTTTTCTCCCTTTCCACATCTAGCTGAATCTCCTGCATCAAATTTATGACCACTCCCTGTGCCTTGTTCTCCATTTCTGCCTGACTTTTTAGGTGCCTCGGGTCCTCAGAAATACCCTGTCTTGCCTGTGTCCTCAAGTTCTCTCTCTCTCTCTTTTTTCCCTCTCCTAACACTTCTTCCTGTCACCTGGCCCTCTTCCTGTGCACAGGCCTCTTCCCACCTTCCTTCTGACTCATCTTCCCACAGGTTGCCTGGAACTCTCGCAGCTAACCTGTGACAGAGTAGCCTACACACAGTGTCCCCACTTCCTTGACACCCCGTTCACTCTTGGTTTTCCTTCTGATCCCTGTAAGCAGCACTTAGCAGACTCCTTTGCAGGCTTTTCTTTCAGGAGTTTATTTTTCCAGCTTCCCACATGCACCCCAGTAAATTACTTTTAGTTTTCCCAAACCTCTTTGCATTCACTTCTGCCTGGAACATCTTTATACTTTTATATCTTTATACTCACATGTTTTAAGACTAAGATGAGCTTTCAGCATCCATGGAGACTTTGCCTAAGCCACAGAATGAGCTTGGTTCGTTTTCATTTTCTTGTGTCATCCTCTGCTTCTCTTTGCTCTTCTACACATATTACATATAATACCTCATTTAATCCCTACAACTGTTTGAGGCAAGTACTATTATCCCAGTTATACAGATGAAAAAACTGAGCTCCGAGTACGTTAAGTTACTTTGTTATAGAGCGATTAAGTGAAAAGTCTAGGTTTGAACCCAGGCATTCTAACTCAAGCCCCATACATTTAACATCTTTCCCCCTCCTGCCATACTCACTGCTCTACCCTTAACCTCTGAGCTTGTTGAATGAGCATTCATTTTTAGAGATGAGTAATCGTGAAGAAAAAAAAATGATCAGAATTGAGACAGATTTTTATTTCATAGTGTAGATTTTCAAAACTGCCAACAGCACAAACCTAAAGAAAGCCATGTCATTCTTAGGGAAGAGAAGGAAGTTTGAGAAGGGTAATAACAGTAACCAACAAACTTTAGAATTCCTAAAGCTCTTTGACATGTATCATCTTATTTTATCAATCCATAAAATATGACTCCATTTTACACATGGGGAATCTGAGACTAGCATAACCAGCACCAGGACCCTGGGTTTTATATTTATTTCTTCTGAGATTTTTCCCCTCAGGTCTGATCTAATATACATGAGTAAACTGAGAGTTTGGTGGTTCTTTAAAAGAAAAACTAGGCAATCTTTCATACTATTATGGGCTTCCCTGGTGGCTCAGCAGTTAAAGCCTTTGCCTGCAGTGCGGGAGACCCGGGTTCGATCCCTGAGTCAGGAAGATCTCCTGGAGAAGGAAATGGCAACCCACTCCAGTATTCTTGCCTGGAGAATTCCATGGCTGGAGGAGCCTGGTAGGTATAGTCCATGGGGTTGCAAAGAGCCGGAAACGATTAAGCAATTTATACAAGATTTCTGACTGAGTGTGGGGTGGATTTCTAGAACAATGGGGCCACACTCAAGGATGCCATAGTCTTTAGCAAACTCTACTGTGTTGAAGCTAGTGCATCCATGTCTACAACCTGCTCTTGAAGAAAATCAACTTCTATGTCTATATATAATGCATCCAGTGGATGTTTTTTATACTGTGCTATCGCCCATTTCCTTCATCAACAGTCCGATATATTGCATGAGAGTTTACAGAGTTCCTGATGTAGGAATCTGTAGTTGAATTTTAGAGGAATTTCTGAATTCCCTAAAAGTTATATGTCCCAGCGAACACACTTTTTAAATAAAATTGCATATTTTATTTTTGGAGGAGAGAGTATATAGCTTTCAACAGGTTCTCCAAAGGGCCTATTCTCCCTGCCCTAAGATTAAGAACCATTATTTTAATGATGAGAACTAATTTTGATATTAGTCTAAAAAGCCAGACATGTTACAGGGGAAATCTGTCCCCTCCATCTCATTACCACAACCGCTGTTTTCCCCTCCCCCATCATACAATACCTTAAGCTACATTAGAAGACGTTTACATTATGTTCTACCACAGTTTGAATTTTCCACATCAATGTTGCTCTAGTAATTGAGAGGTGCCTGGAGGAAAATATAAATAACACAGTGATGCATTGTGGATTTTATAATGGATTTGACATCCCATAAGTGTTTTAATTGGTATTATTTAAAACCTCCTGTTGCCTACACTAACAGCCACTGAAAGTATAGTCAATTATTCTGGATCTTCAAGAGGAGTCAAGTAGGAATTGAAATATAACTTTTAAAACAGCTGGGTTATCTAGCAGACAGATTAAGCATTAACTTTTCATTAAATATGTCAGTTGTTGGAAGATGTCCATCACTGTTCCAGTGATTAAGGTTTTCTTGTCTGTCCTTTTATATGTAATATTGATAATTCTACCCAAACCATTTCCTTCTCTGTCTCCTAGATTGCAAGAAAATCTTCAAAATGAATAATTTAAGAGCTAACAGGCATTAACTTAGGATGTGTGATACTGTTCTAAATGCTTATGTGTGTATCAATTCATTTAAAACTCAAAACAGTCCTAGGAAGTAGGGATGACTCTTACCCCCTCCCCCCCCCATTTTATAACTAAGAAAAGTGTAAGGTTTTTCTAATAGGAAGCAAAGGTGGACAGACGTGGCACCAAGACAGTGTGTGAGCCTGCTTTCTGAATCATCTCTGAATGCAGCCCTGTCCCTAGCGCAATGAGCATGTTTTCTGGTGTAGGAGGAATTATTGAGAACAGAGCCTATTAAGCCCAGGGACACCCTTGCCACTTTCCTATCTGTTTTTAGGTGGAAATCTCTACCATCCCTTTTAAATTGACCTCATCTGCTCGGAGCCAGCCCGTATACTGGGCACTAGTACCAGGCATTGTGCAAGCCTAGGAAACTCTCTCCCCCGACATCCGTTTTACTTGTGCGTGGAGGGAGGGAGGCACAGGCTGGCGTGTGAGCCAGCCCTCCAGAAGGGACGTTTGAGCTAGAATTTCTGGCACAATTGAGCCCGCGCTCGAAAACCAGGTGCTGAGCGTTGGAGGGGGAAATGTGTCCTCTCCGAGAAGGAAAGCCTCACGGTGGAATGGCTGATACCTATCCTGGGCTCTCAGCGCCAGGACAAGCTGGCTGCTGCTTCTGATTAAATGAGGAAGCAGCACTTCGCCTATGACACCAAACACAGTGGTTCGAGCTTGGCAGTTAGGGGTCCTGTGCAGTTGTCTCCTGCCACGCAGGGTGTATACGCGAGGAATTTTCACTTGGCTGGAGTGAACTCGCTCGGAGCCGCGCGTGCGCCTCTGATGGGAGTCGGGGCCCGCTGCGTGCGGAGACCCGCCGCGAGGAGGCGGGGAGGGGGCAGGGAGGAGGGCCCAGGGCGCCCTCCTTTCGCGGTCCCGCCGCGCTCCCGGAGCGGACAGCTTCCGGCCGGTGCCTCGGGTCGCGTGGGCGGCGGACCGGTGACCGAGGAGGCCCGGCGCGGGGCGACTTCAGAGATGTCTCATTCGTTGGGAGCAAAGGGCGCCTCCTGGAAGAGCGCGTGGAGGGCGCTCCCTGGGTGGAAAGACTCTTCGGGAGGAGTCGAGGGGCCGAGTCTGGGGGCCGCTTCCGCCAGCCCGGGAGGAGGAGAGAGGAGGGGCGGGCTGCTCACGAGCTGCCTGGGCGGGCCGCCCGCGCTCGACGCAGGCGGGAGGAAGGGAGGGAGCGAGGGGCGCGCGTTGGGGAGCAGCATGGAGACCTCGGCCGACTCGCTGGCCACCGCCGCCGCGCGGGGCCGGGCTGACGAGGTGCGGGCGCTGCTCGAGGCGGGGGCGTCGGCCAACGCGCCGAACCGTTACGGTCGAAGCGCGATTCAGGTGGGTCAGCAGGTCTGCGGCGGAAAGGTGGGCGGGTGGAGGGGGGGGCGGTGGATGGCGAGAGGCTTTGGAGGACGAGGTCCGCCAGTGAGTCGGAACCAGGTAAGGGTTTCTTGGTAAAGGGGAGACTTTTCAGACCGAGTTCGGGATCGGAGACCTCTCAGGGGACTAAGCCCCCCCCTCCCCCCCGCCCCGGAGTTGGCTGAGAAGGCGCGTGGGGTTCAGATCTCTAAAATGGTGTGAAGATCTAGAGGGGAGAACCTATGTGTGTTAATATAGACCGAGATGAGAAATCGACGAACGTCTGGACTACGAGTATAAAGACATGTAAGACTTGCTGGACCTCTTACCCCCGAACTTAAAGAATTGTGAATGCAATTCTTTGTTGGGGGGGGGGGGGGCGGTGTGGGGAGGGAGATTTCAGTGGAAATCTACTGCTGTGTAAATTGGAATAAAGGTCGATTGAAATTATTCAGAAGCAACTACATATCGTGTTTATTATTTTTTTAACAGAGTAAGGAACATATATGATTGTTTAGGAAATAGACATATATGGGGAAAAAATTAGTGCAGTTATGCCTGAAATAATGCTGCCAATTTAGTTACCACTTGAGTGTCTCTTACCTTTTGGGATATTTTAAACTTACTTGGTATAGATTAATTTATTGGGGAGCTTTCAATTCCTCATAGTTTAAAAATGTCATTTCTCCTCTCCCCACTCCAGTTTTGTATGTGTGAGGATGCGTTGTGAGTTCGTTTTTCTGTTGTTTTTTTGTTTTTGCCTTCACTAACTTCCTAAATCTGAGGCTAAAAATGAATTCTTCCTGGCCGTCACTCCAGTTTTATTCCAGGTTTCGACAATGATTTCTGATCCTGAAAAATAAAATTTATATGAAATGCACACTGCAAAAACTCCAGCATAAAAAGACAAAGGAAAAGTAACTCAACTTGGAACTTCATAAGTTTCACGAGTGAATCGTCCTTTCCTCAAACTATGCTACATAGAATAGATATATTTTATATACTTTTAGATACAAAAATAAAAATAAAATATCCTCAAATTTGAAATTAATTGGGTTTTGAAATGTGGAGAAATTTGGAGATAAAAAGGTTGAATGGTTGTAGAAGAGAAGCATGAGTTCTATTTTTTAAAAAATGCATGCATGATTCATAATTTGATATCTCTAAAGTTTTGCCAGCAGTTTGCAGACTGGGCATTACAGCCTTCTGGTTCTGGAAGATGTTATAGTAGACCTTATTTAAATACAAAAAGAAAATTAGATAATTAATTTTAAATTATGTTTAAATAGAATAAGGGCATCGACAAAAGGGATGTGATTTTAGTTTTGAACCCTAACCAAATTTGTGTTTAAAAATACTTAGCTTATAGAAAAATTTTAATTACTAAATTAAATTTATATCTTCAGTTTGACTTAAGTACCCTAGAAATATTCATTTGAATGATTAATTTTCTTTTTGCTTTGGATTGCTACTATGATTTAAATATTTAAATATTATGTCACTTTTCATACTTTAATACTGTAGCATATAATAAAACCTTTAACCAATTTTATGACTAAGACCAAGGACTTCATTTATCCAACTCATCTAATATATTTTCACCTGTGTTATATACAAGCATGGAAGTAGACATACTATGAGCTCTGGCACTAGTAGTAGAGCTTCCAAAAGATTATGGTATCCTTGGGTGTGGCCCCTTTGTTTTGGAAATTAATTCATAATCCATTAGAAATCTAATAGTGTAAATTTCCCCAGTTTTTCTTTTAAAACAATTCTTTCTTCTAATGCACTATGTTAGTTTTTCTTTCTTTTTGTAGCTGCAAGTTGGTTCACTTAAATTTTCTCTGTGTTTTTATGAAAATTAAATCAGTTTCACTTTCTCCAGGACAGAACTCAACAAGCATAGTATAACTTGTTAAGATACCTTGGTTTGGACAAATTAATTTGAGTTTAATACAGAATTCAACTGAAAATAAATAATTCCTCATTATGGTGTAGCTAATGTAACCAAATAATGGTTACCCTAAAAAGAATGGTCTATCACCGCCACCCACCGTATAACACTCAAATTGTAAAGTTGCTGTGATTGTGAACAGTATTTCAAAATTCCTCTTTGGTAATGGTCTTGTATCATCAAAGATTATTTAGGAACCAAATGAGGTTCCTCTTTAATGAAGTCTCAGAGTGTGATCTTGGAAAGTGTCTTCCTATTTCTGCTACAACAAATTACTACAAATTTAGTATCAACATAAATTTATTATCTTATGGTTCTGTAAATCAGAATTCTAAAATGGGTCCACAGGGTTGCATTCCCTTTGGGAGTTCTAAGAAAGAATCCATTTCCTTGCCTCTCTCAACATTTAGTGACAGTCAACATTCCTTGGCTCTTGGCCCTGGCATTTTCTCTCTAACCTCGGCTTCCATTCTTATATCTTCTCTCTGACTGTGATCTTTTTATAAGGAAACTTGTAATTAAATTGTGCCCACCCTGACAATACAGGGTAATTGCCCTCAAAATCCTTAATTTAATCACATCTGCAAAGTCCCTTCTTTCATAAAAGGTGATATGTTAACAGCTTTTGAGTATCAGGAAGTGGACATCTTTGGGGGACATTATTTAGCTTACCAGAAGAAGGAATTTTAGGACTGGTTAGACAAATTTTCTCATTTTATTCTTCAAGAAATTGAAGTTTAACGTTCAGGGAAATCAAGGGTAGCTTAAAGTTTTACAAGAATTGTTTTTGTGTTTGTTTTTTTCATTTTTGCTTTTAAACAATTACCACGTTCTGGGCTTGGACATACAGCAGTGAACCATACAAAATCTCTGGGCCTGACATAATTTCATATCAAAATAAGAAAATACAGGAGGTTAGGCTATAGTAGAAGTCAGTTTGTTCCTCACCCTTTTGCTGTTATCTATGACTCTGGCCACCTCATGTGAAGAGTTGACTCATTGGAAAAGACCCTGATGCTGGGAGGGATTGGGGGCAGGAGGAGAAGGGGACGACAGAGGATGAGATGGCTGGATGGCATCACCGACTCGATGGACCTGAGTTTGAGTAAACTCCCAGAGTTGGTGATGGACAGGGAGGCCTGGTGTGCTGAGGTTCATGGGGTCCCAAAGAGTCGGACACAACTGAGCGACTGTACTGAACTGAACTGATGACTCTGGTAGTGTTCTGTTCGTGGCTGGAACCCCGCAAAATGATGAAGAATATAACAGTGTGTACAGAAAATGAAAAAAAAAAAAAAAAAAAAAGGAATAGGTAGGAGAACTGGCTAAGCGAGTCGGTAACTGAAAAAAAAGTAGTAACTATATAGTTGCGGATTCTAAGCGCATCTGCAGGAAGTAGGGGTTGTACAAGCAGTTTCTTTAATCCTGCCCCTGACCCCACCTGTCCTGACCACTCTGCTCTCTCCGGCAGGTGATGATGATGGGCAGCGCCCGCGTAGCCGAGCTGCTGCTGCTCCACGGCGCGGACCCCAACTGTGCGGACCCCGCCACGCTCACCCGACCGGTGCACGACGCCGCCAGGGAGGGCTTCCTGGACACGCTGGTGGCCCTGCACCGAGCCGGGGGGCGGCTGGATGTGCGCGATGCGTGGGGCCGCTTGCCCGTGGACCTGGCCGAGGAGCGGGGCCACCGCGACGTCGCCGGGTACCTGCGCGCGGCTGCAGACGGCACGGAAGGCGGTAGTTAGGCCCGCGCAGACCCCCGCGGAAGGTCCGGCAGGTGAGGTGGTGGATCCACGAGTTTGAACTCAGAGAACTTCCGCATCCCAGAGTATTCACTTTTCAGAAGAGAAAGTTGGACTCAGGAGAGTAGGCTATTTGGTGTTAGCTCACCCGTGGGACAACCCCAGTCTCCGATCGCGCCACCACGTTAGGGTTGCGGACGGGGATATCTCAAGATGGATTTCCGCACGTTAAAGCCCATCGCCCATCGCAGAAACCGTGCCTCCCTTCCCCTAAACACTCACTGCACAACTAGACTAGATTGAGTAGAACTGAACACTCCGGAGGCTACAGGTCTAGTGGCCCCTCTTCCTGCAAATGAGCTGCAGCCGCATCCATTCAGTGGCTCTGTTTTCCCGTTAGTTTACCAAGATGGTTGAACCACCCTGGGATTTCAAAAGTCTGCTTCGCGTGGCATCATCTGGCAGAGAGACCTGTCCTTCCCGACTCTGTTGCAAAATGCGGTGGAGTTTTCCAGAGCTCCCCCAGTGGGTTCTCAGGGCAACTGGAGCGGAGACCTCCCCAACTCTCGAAGTCTGCACACTGGGATTTGCTGCACTCTATGAGAAACACTCTCTTAAGCGTTTCCCTCCCTTGAGCATTCTGTTATGATGGGAATGTGGTCCTCCTTGCCTTTTTCTACAACCACAAGAACTTCTTTTCCCTTGGCCCCCTTTCCCCCCGCCTCATTCCTACCTGCCTAAAATATCAACTTTACTCTTAGTTTTCTGAAGACAGAATAGTTTTATCTATCTAAAGCATATACCAATACGAAATTACACGAAAATTTAAGGTAAACCATAACTTCAAAGAGACTGAAACCTATCCTGTTCTGGCTCAGAACTGGGGTACTAGGCTCCTCGTGCACTAGGGGAGCTTAGGAGGACAGAGTGGAGAGTCTAGCTCTGGATTTTGGGGAGATGTCTTGAGCGCTGCACCTTGGGTATGAGAGGCACGCATATCTTTAGCCTGCCACCCTCTCTCCTGGAGTTGAAGCTTGCGGAAGGCGGTGGCATAGGAAAGTGAAAAGAAAGTGAAGTCGCTCAGTCTTGTCTGACTCTTTGCGACCCCATGGACTGTAGCCTACCAGGCTCCTCCGTTCATGGGATTTCCATTCCAAGCAAGAACACGAAGTGGATTGCCATTTCCTTCTCCAGGAGGTCTGGAGGATTGAACCCGGGTCTCCAGCATTGTAGGCAGACGCTTTACCGTCTGAGCCACCAGGGAAGTCCAGGGAAGGCAAAGGATCAGGAGTCAATCAGAGGGCTGTTGGGCGGAGCAAGAAATGGGAGGAGCTGAAGAGGAGAAGGGTTTAGACGATCAAATTTGGCCACAGGCAAATGAATAATCAAACCTAAGATATTTAACCCAAGTTCGGATGATCCATCCTTCCTCTCTCCCTTCCAAGACCCCTTCTTCCCAGCCTTCTTTCTTTTCTTTTTCAAAGTTCCTACTGTGTGATCAGCCCCATTCTAGGTCGGACACAGAAATGAACAAGACTCTTGCCCTCATTGAGCTTATATTCCGGGGAACTAGACTTTTAAGCAACATAACAGGGTGTTTCGAACAGTGAGTTTGTAAAACCCATGTGGTGGATAAGAGTGAAGTGTGAATAGGAGGCGAGGCTATCTTAAGAGTGGTCAGAGAACCAGACTTATGAGAAGAGATTAGCCACTGGAGGCAGAGAAACTCTCAAGTGCAAAGACTTACTCCAAAAAGAACGTGGCTGGTTAAGAAGATGGAAAGGCCAGGTGGGGGAAAGCACACAGAGATCAAAGAGAAGGGTAGAGACCAGATAAGGTAGTGGCCCAGTAAGTCCAAAAAAGGTTATTAGATCAACCTGGCCTTCCATTGGCTGAGACTCCGTACTCCCAATGCAAGACACCCGAGTTTGATCCATCCCTGGTCAGGGAACTATATTCCATTTGCCACAACTGAGTTCGCATGCCACAGTGAGGATGAAAGATCCCACACGTCACAGCTAAGACCCTGGGCACCAAATAAATATTAAAACACACACACACACACACAGATTTTATTCTAGAAACGTTAGGAAGCGATTAGCCGCTTAGGGAAAGGGGTGTCTGGGAAAAAAAGACAATGGGACTGGAACCGAAGTTTCTCATACTGCGAAGCACCTCTGAGCCCGAGAATCCCTGACCTCTCTGGTTATGCCAGTTGGCTGAATCGCTCTGAGTTAGATGCAAGAGATACCTAGGGACGTTCGAAGGGCAAGGCGGCGACATTTTCGCCTCCAGTCGCCTGGAGTTATGAGTGGTAAACAACTTGGCACTGGTAGTAGGCCCTCTCTGTTCTCTCAACCCCGCGGGCTGTTCCACCGCGGTCTCCCTGCCCTCGTGGGGCGCGTCGGGAGCGGCTGGGGAGCCCGGAGCAGCCCAGCCTGGCAGCGGACGCGCTGCGAAATTCCGGAGGCTAGTGAGTGCCGCGGCGGCTGGGCCCGTCCAAACGCCCTAGACAGGCCCTGTACTGAGGGTTGGATAAGGCGTCAGCTTTGCCGGGGGTGGGGAGTGGGGACAGAGAGGAGGAGGGAGGTGTTAAAGTCTTTGACTTCCGTTTTCTAATGTCTTTTCTCTTTCTCTCTCTGCCATCTACAGACAGCTCGCTCGGACCTGAAGAATCATGGAAATCATTGGAATAAGAGAAAGAAATCACCCACACCCAATTCTTCCCAGCTGTCTTAATGCCAGTTCCCTCGGTTGGGAAGATCCCCTGGAAGAGGGCATTGCGGTCCACTCCAGTATCCTTGCTTGCCTAGAGAATCCCCATGGACAGAGTAGCCTCGCGGGGTACGGTCCATGGGGTCGAAAAGTGTCGGACAAGACAAGCGACTTAGCAGGCATGCATCAAATAAAGCTTTTTTTTTTTTAAATTGGAACAGCTTCGATTTTCCTTTCCCTTCCCTTAAATTTCCCATATACATTTTGCTATAAAAGTTTTCTTTAAAAAAAATTTGACACCGTTCTTGTCTTTTCATCGGGTTGGAGTTTTATGGAGCGAGTACTCGTGCGCTGGGAATACGTCTAAAAATGACACTTCCTCTTTCAAACCTCGCACCGGCCAGGCTCTGGGTTTATTACGGCCATTTTGTGAACTAGGAAAACGAAGCTTAAATGGATTACATGACTCCACTTGTGTCAAACTGCCTGTGAGGGGTGGAGCCAAGGATAAAAAAAATAAAAACAAATATGTTCTTTCCGTTCAGTCAACATTTATTAAGCACCTATTATGGCACCTTGCCAGGCGTATAGATGGGAAGGGAGGCGAGACAGACGTCAAATAATAAGCACACAACACATAACTAGAAATTTTAAGGCCTATTTCATTGAATCGTAGATAAACAGCATTGTTTCCGACACTCACCATTGTTTCACGCACCGCTGCAGTTAATAGTGAGTGTGTACGTGTGTGTGCACCGCTCAGGCCCTTCAGTCGAGTCGGACCCTTGGCCACCCCATGGACTCCTCTGTCCGTAGCATTTTTCCTGGCACCGAATACTGGAGTGGGTTGCCATGATACCATAGATCAATAAGAAATCCGGATTTCAGATGACGAAATCGCCAAAGCGGCAAATTTAGGTTAATGAAATGGGGTTAAAAATTGATAAATGGAAACTCCAGGGGAGACCTCAGATTGAGATTTCCCTTACTTACCCGGCCCCGGAATCCGAGGCCGGTAAGGTTTTGGATATTTTGCACAAAGTGTTACAGCCAATAGGTGGAGAAGCCAGCGGAAGGTGACTCACAGCGCGCTGGGGACCTGCGTGAGAGGGCCCTCAGGGCCCGCCCAGTGCTCTGGGATTGGCGGGGCTGGGGCGTGAATCTGTTGCCCTGAGCGCCACCCAAGCCAAAACCGGCCTTCTCTGCCAGAGCAAGGGTGCTGCAGGAACGTGGCTCCAACTTCAGCTAGGGCTGCCTTGGCCTCCGTGGCTTATTCATTTTTTATTGAGGTGCAATTCACATAGATCAACAATTATAAATTTTATAATCCACTAACGTGGTATTAGTACACTCATAATGTTGTGCAACATCACCATTTATCCAGTTCCAAAACATTTTCATCATCTCCATAGGAGACCCCCATACCCAATAAGCACGTTCACTAGACCCTCCCTGTTCCTAGACTCTCCCTGTTCCCAGACCCTAGCAACCACTAACCTCTTGTTGTCTTTGTGGACTTACCTATTTTGGACACTTGGTGATAAGTGAGGTCATACACTATGCTATCCTTTGTATCTGTCTTTCACTTAGCATAATGCTTTTGAGGTTCATCCATGTTGCAGCATGTGTCAGTACTTCACTCCTTTTCATGGTTGAATAATAGTCCATTGTTTATCTGGTCCTACGGTAATGAACATTTGGGTTGTTTCCACCTTTTGGCTTTTGTGAATAGTGCTGTGAACATTTGTATACAAGTATTTGCTTTGAATACTTGTTTTCAATTCTTTGGGGTATATGCCTAGGAGTGGAAGTGTTAGGTTATAATTATACTACTTAACCTTTTGTGGAACTGCCAAACTGTTATCCACAGCAGCTGCACCATTAAATATTCCTACCAGCAATATACAAGAATTCCAACATCTCCACATCCTCCTTATTTTCTCTCTCTGTGTGTCTGTGTATGTTTTAAGAGGGCATCCTATTGGGCATTAAGTATTACTCATTGTGTGTTTGATTTATATTTCCTTAATGAGTGCAGATGTTGAGTATTTTTTCATGTGTTTATTGATTACTTGTATGTTTTCAAAGGAGAAATGTCTTTTCAAGTCCTTTGCCCATTTTAAAATTGGGTTACTTTTCTTTTTGCTGTGAAGTTGTAAGAACTCTTTGTATATTATAGATCCTAGATTCTTATCAAATATGTGATTTATAAATATTTTCTTTCATTCTATCTGTGGTCATATGACTTTCTTAATAGTGTTCTCCCATGCACAAAACATTTTAGTTTTGATGAGGTCTAATTAATTTTGCTTTATGTTTGCTGTTTATGCTTTTGGTGTCATATCTAAGATTCCATTACCAAATCCAAGGTCACAAAGATTTACCTCTATGTTTTCTTTTTTACTTTTTATTTCATATTGAAGTATAGTTGATTACAGTGTTGTATTAGTTTCAGGTGTACACCAAAGTGATTTAGTTATACATATACACAAATCTATTCTTTTTCAAAGTCTTCTCCCATTTAGATCACTGCATAATATTGAGCAGAGTTCCCTTTACTATACAGTAGGTCCTTATTGAAGACTTACCTCTATACTTTCTTCTATGACTATTAGAGTTTTATATCTCTTACTTAAGTCTTTGATGCATTTTGCTGTGGTTTTTTTTTTTTTTTTTTTTTTTTTTGGCATGTGATGTAATGTAGGATTCTATCTTCCCTTCCAAGTGGATATCCAATTGTCTGACACCATTTGTTAATGAGACTGTTATTTGTCAATTGAATGGTCTGGGATTCTTGTCAAAAATCAATTGACTGCAACTACTGAAGCCTGTACCCCTAGAACTTGTGCTCTGCAACATTCTCCACCACTTTGAAGAAGTGGTGTCTTCACACTTCACACTGCAATGAAGAGAAGCCTCTGCTTACCACAACTAGAGAAGGCCTGTGCACAACAATGATGACCCAGTTCAATAAAAAAAATTTTTAAGTAAATTTAAAAAATCAACTGAGTATAGATGTATTGGTTTATTTCTGGATTCTCAATTATATTCCACTGAGATATATATGTATTTTTAATATCTGCTCCACACTGTTTTTATTACTTTAGCTTTGCAGTATATTTTGAAATTGAGCAGTAAGTAAGCATTCTATTTCTGTTCTTCTTTTCAAAAGTATCTTGATCTGTTTCAAGTTTGTATCTGGGATCCCTTGCAATTCCATGTATGTTTCAGGATCAGCTTTTTCATTTTTACCAAAAAAAGAAAGATGCACATTGGGATTTTCATCCCACTGGATATGTAGATTTATCCATACACTGGATATGTAGATTACCTTAGGTACTACTGCCATCTTGACACTATTAAGTCTTCTAATTTATGAACACAGGGCATCTTTCCATTCATTTACATCTTCTTTAATTGCACCTATTTGGTTAAATTTATTTCCAAATATTTTATTCTTTTTGATGCTACTAAAAATTGAATTTTTTCAATTCCTTATCTGGATTGTTCATTGCTAGTGTTTAGAAATACAACTGAATTTATTAGCTCTAATAGTTTTCTTTTGTGTGTGTGTGTGTGTGTGTATTCTTTATTTTCCATATATGATCATGTCATCTGCAAAGAGGGATAGTTTTACTTGTTTCTTTCCAATTTGGATGTCTCTTATTTCCTTTTTCTTGACATATTGCTCAAGTTGTAACTTACAGGACAAGGTTTCTTATACAATTTTGAATAGAAGCAGTGAAAGCAGGCACTGTTGTTGTTCCTGATCTTAGGGGTAACTCTTTCAGTCTTTCACTATTGATGTCAGTTGTAGGGTTTGTTTGTTTCCACAAATGCTCTTAATCAGATTGAAGAAGTTCTCTTTATTCCTAGCTTGTTTAATGTTTTTATCATGAAAAAGTGTTGGATTTTGTAAAATGCTTTTTCTGCATCAATTGAAGATTATTATATTTTCTTTCATTCTTTTAATATGGTGTATTATAATTGATTGGTTCTTATTTGTGGAACCCCTTGTGAGATAAATATCACCTGGTCATGGTGTGTAATTATTTTAACATTCTGCTGGATTCAGTTTGCAAGGGTTTTATTCAGAATTTTTTTGCGTCTATATTCATAGGGGATATTGGTCTGTAGTTTTTTTCTCTTGTGATGTCTCTAGTTTTGGTATCACATAATATTGGTCCCATCAAATGAGTTAAGAAGTGTTGACTGTTTTTCTATTCTTAGAAGAGTTTGAAAAGGATTGGTGTTAACGGTTCTTAGCAGTTCGTACAATTCACTAGTGAACCACTGATCTGATCCTGGACTTTTCTTCATCAGAAGGTGGTGGTGGTGTTGTGTGTGTGTGTTTTTTAAACTGCTGATTCAATCTCTGGTTATTAAGGCTGTTCAGATTTTTTTTTCTCGAATCAGTTTTGATGGTCTATATGTTTCTAGTAATTTGTCCATTTTATCTAGGTTACCTAATTTGTTAGTATACATTGTTCATAGTTTTCTCTTATGATCTTTTTTATTACCTTAAGATCGCTGGTAATGTCTCCATTATGCTGTGTTTAAATCATCTTTTTCTTGATTGAGGATTCACTTGAATGCTACAAATGATCAGCTATTTCTCAGACCTCCCATAAAGTCATTTCTGACACCATTTTGGTGTTTCTGTGTAGGGACGGCCCATGGAGCTTTCTATTCTGCCATTTCCACTGATAGCCCTTCTGTCTTTTTTGTTTGTTTGTTTGTTTTGCTTTCCAGCCGAATGGCAAAATGACTCTGATGTGCCAGGTTCCGTTCTCTATACATCCTATGTGACTGGGATGCCCCACCTTCCTACTTTCTGTCCCTCACCACGTCTCTGAAGCCCCGTTTAGCTCTAACACTCAGCTGTATCTGCGAGCTCAGTCGTGTCCCACCCTTTGCGACTCCATGGACTGTAGCCCGCCAGGTTCATCTGTCGATGGAATTTTCCAGGCAAGAATCCTGGAGTGGGTTGCCATTTCCTACACCAGGAACATTCAGTTAGCCCCTTCCAAAATTTTCTCCACCGGCTCTCCTTCCTCTTTTTTGCATTGTAAAAGGAGGCTCTTCTTTCCTCAACGCTCTGTCTCACACACACAGACACACACACAGACACACACACACACGCACGCACAGCCTGTTCTCTCCACGATTCCCAGCAGGCTGGGAGCGACCGCGCTCAAGGCCCCGAAGCGGCTCGGGCCAACGCGAGCCGGTCCGGGGCCCTTTACGGAACCCGCGCGGGCCGAGCGGAGCGGAGCGTGCACGTGCGCGTCTCCCGGGCGCTCACAGCGCCGCCCGGCAGCCTGCGCCGCCAGCGCCACTGGGAAGTGAAACGCGGGGCTGGGCGGCGGCCTCCTCCGAGCGGCCCGAAAAAATCGGCGGCTTGTTCAGATTTAAAAAACAAACAAACAAAAGAAAGAAAGAGAGCGAGAAGGAAGGTGAGAGAAAGGAAGCGAGGAAGAAGAAAGGGAGAGGTTTTCAACTAGACGGCGGGCCCCCTCCCGGAGGCTGGCTGGGGTCTGCGGTACCGCCGCTCGGCTCGGACGCCGGCTGGGGATTTCCCCGTAATAACGGACGAAACTTCGGAGTCAACAGGCTGTGGAGGAAAGAAAAAAAGGTACTGCCAGACTGAGGCGTATTCTAGCGTCAGTGGGGAACGCGCAGGGTGCGGGGAACCGGGAGCCCCAGGCTTCCGGAGAGCAGAGCGCCGTGGGTTGGGCCTCGTCTCTCAGGTGCCTGCATGGCCCTGGCGGCCGGTGGGAGGGCCCAGTTCAGCTCGGTTCAGTCGTGTCCGACTGTTGGCGACCCCGTGGACTGCTGCACGCCAGGCCTCCCTGTCCATCACCAACTCCTGGAGTTTACTCGGCCTCATGTCCACTGAGTCGGTGATGCCATCCAACCATCTCATCCTCTGTCGTCCCCTTCTCCTCCTACCATCAGTCTTTCCCAGCATCAGGGTCTTTTCAAATGAGTCAGTTCTTTGTATCAGGTGGCCAAAGGATTGCAGTTTCAGCTTCAGCATCAGTCCTTCCAATGAACACTCAGGACTGATCTCCTTTAGGATGGACTGGTTGGATTTTGCAGTTCAAGGGACTCTCAGGAATCCTCTCCATCTCCACAGTTCAAAAGCGTCAATTATTCAGCTCTCAGCTTTCTTTATAGTCCAACTCTCACATCCATACATGACTACTGGTAAAACCATAGCTTTGACTAGTAGGACCTTTGTTGGCAAAGTAATGTCTCTGCTTTTTAATATTCTGTCTAGGTTGGTCATAACTTTACTTCCAAGGAGCAAGCAACACCTTCCCGCAGAACTCACGTGGGGAATTTAAGCAATAATGGTCAAGCAATAAACAAAACGTACGTACATACATACATACACACACATATATATATGTAGTTTTCCTGTTTTTTTCTATTTGAATTTTCTTTGAATTGTTTTACCATAATTTAGACCGTTTTCTGAATTCTCAGTAGTCTTTTCCTCTAAATAGCTGACTAAATGGAGTTGCCCCAGTTCTGTCTGTAGACGGCTTGGTCTTAGAGAATTGTTTCTATTGAGGCGTCACAGTCGAGGAACAAGTCTGCATTTATGTTTTCTGCCCGTGTACAGCTACCTGAAATTACTTATCTCCTCTATTTATATCTTTAAGGTATTTCTGAGCAAACAGAATAATCATTCCCTAAACTCTGCTTCCATTCAGGTGGACAATGTGGCTGTGCCAGATCCTACCAGTTTACTGGAAAAAAAAAAAAAAGATGTGAGATTTGAGGGGGAAGAATATGGAGTTCTGCCTCTGTAAGTAGTCTTCTCTTTCATTAATTTATGCAAGAAATAATTATTGAGTACCTCTTGTATGTGAGGCACTGTGCCAAGCCATAGGAATATAGGACTCACCATCTCTAAGGACAGATAAAAACAAAACATAAAGTACTGGTGTTGATCATAAGTCTTCCAATATTCTGTTCTGGCTACCTTCTGAGAAAATCTTTCCTGTTATACAAACTTCTTAACAGACTGAAATCGTAACTGTTTCCAATCAAGTCGAATATCCTTGATTCGGTAAAGATTGCCCCAAAGTTTTTTTTTTTTTTTTTTTTCAGTGAATAAGAGAACAAATCAACATGTTAACTCTACCCAGAAGAAGCTACTGATAATATTATTTCTTTATTGGAGGAGAGAGAGAGAAATAGTGCTACCCTCATTATAAATCATATAATGAAATGATTCTTCTTATTGTAAATAACTCAAGTGAGAAAACTGTTATTGCAGATGAAATTTGAAGTTAGCAATCTAGGAAGCAAATCTCAGGATCCTTCTACTTGCTAATGTCTAAGTCACCATTACCTGCTATATAATTTTAAAGCTATTTTAACACATAAAAAGATTTTCTTAGTTGCCATATTTACAAACTTTGCAAGTGTGCAAGCTAAGTCGTGTCCGACTCTTCGTGACCCTGTGGACTGTAGCCCACCAAACTCCTTTGTTCAAAGGGTTTTCCAGGCAAGAATACTGGAGTGGGTTGCCATTTCCTTCTCCACAAACTTTGTATAGGAAAGAATAAATAGATTTTCTATTGGCCCAGTTGTAAGAAGAAATAAATTTGGCCTTGGAAATCAAGGAGTCTATCTTTGTAGGTGGGGAACTGGGTAAACTAGTTTTAATGGCCCAATAGTAAGAAGAAATAAGTTTGGCCTTAGAAATCAAGGAGTCTATCTTTGTGGGTGGGGAACTGGGGAAACTAGTTTGCACAAAGCTAAATAATAATGACTGTACAGTGGAAGTGAGAAATAGATTTAAGGGACTAGATCTGATAGACAGCGTACCTGATGAACTATGGACGGAGGTTCGTGACGTTGTACAGGAGACAGGAATCAAGACCATCCCCAAGAAAAGGAAATGCAAAAAAGCAAAATGGCTGTCCGAAGAGGCCTTACAAATAGCTGTGAAAGGAAGAGAAGGGAAAAGCAAAGGAGAAAAGGAAAGATATACCCATTTGAATGCAGAGTTCCAAAAAATAGCAAGGAGAGATAAGAAAACCTTCCTTAACGATCAATGCAAAGAACTAGAGGAAAATAATAGAATGGGACAGACTAGAGAGCTCTTCAACAAAATGAGAGATACCAAGGGAACATTTCATACAAAGATGGTCTCAATAAAACAGAAATGGTATGGACCTAACAGAAGCAGAAGATATTAAGAAGAGGTGGCAAGAATACACAGAAGAACTGTACAAAAAAGATCTTCATGACTGAGATAATCACGATGGTGTGGTCACTCACACTCATCTAGAGCCAGACATCCTGGAATATGAAGTCAAGTGGGCCTTAAGAAGCATCACTATGAACAAAGCTAGTGGAGGTGATGGAATTCCAGTTGAGCTCTTTCAAATCCTAAGAGATGATCCTTTGAAAGTGCTGCAGTCAATATGCCAGCAAATTTGGAAAACTCAGCAGTGGCCACAGGACTGGAAAAGGCCAGTTTTCATTCCAATCCCAAAGAAAGGCAATGCCAAAGAATGCCCCAACTACCACACAATTGCACTCATCTCACACGCTAGTAAAGTTATGCTCAACATTCTCCAAGCCAGGCTTCAGCAATATATGAACCATGAACTTCCAGATGTTCAAGCTGGTTTTAGAAAAGGCAGAGGAACCAGAGATCAAATTGCCAACATCCGCTGAATCATCGAAAAAGAGAGTTTCAGAAAAACATCTATTTTTCCTTTATTGACTATGCCAAAGCCTTCGACTGTGTGGATCACAATAAATTGGAAAATTCTGAAGGAGATGGGAATACCAGACCACCTGACCTGCTTCTTGAGAAACCTGTATGCAGCTCAGGAAGCAACAGTTAGAACTGGACATGGAACAACTGACTGGTTCCAAATAGGAAAAGGAGTACGTCAAGGCTGTATCTTGTCACCCTGCTTATTTAACTTATATGCAGAGTACATCATGAGAGATGCTGGACTGGAGGAAGCACAAGCTGGAATCAAGATTGCTGGGAGAAATATCAGTAACCTCAGATATGCAGATGACACCACCCTTAAGGCCGAAAGCAAAAAAGAACTAAAGAGCCTCTTGATGAAAGTCAAAGAGGAGAGTGAAAAAGTTGGCTTAAAGCTCAACATTCAGAAAACTAAGATCATGGCATCAGGTCCCATCACTTCATGGCAAATAGATGGGGAAACAGTGGAAACAGTGGCTGACTTTATTTTTGTGGGCTCCAAAATCACTGCAGATGGTGATTGCAGCCTTGAAATTAAAAATGCTTACTCCTTGGAAGGAAAGTTATGACCAACCTAGACAGCATATTACCAGGGAAGTCCAGCATATTAAAAAGTGGAGACATTACTTTGCCAGCAAAGGTCCGTCTAGTCAAGGCTATGGTTTTTCCAGTGGTCATGTATGGGTGTGAGAGTTGGACTGTAAAGAAAGCTGAGCACCAAAGAATTGATGCTTTTGAACTGTGGTGTTGGACAAGACTCTGGAGAGTCCCTTGGACTGCAAGGAGATCCAACCAGTCCATCCTAAAGGAGATCAGTCCTGGGTGTTCATTGGAAGGACTGATGTTGAAGCTGAAGCTCCAATACTTTGGCCACCTGATATGAAGAGCTGACTCATTTGAAGAGACCCCGATGCTGGGAAAGATTGAGGGCAGGAGGAGAAGAGGACGACAGAGGATAAGATGGTTGGATGGCATCACTGACTCAATGGACATGAGTTTGAGTAACCTCTGGGAGTTGGTGATGGACAGGGAGGCCTGGCATGCTGCGGTTCATGGGGTTGCAAAGAGTTGGACAGGACTGAATGACTGAAGTGAACTGAATGGAAATAATAATGAAATAAAGTGTTTTCCTAAGTACCACTGAGATGAGATTGATGAAAGGAAGGAGGAGAGAGATGGCAACAGTGTGTTCTTTTTTGTCAGAAAGAGTACCTGATGTAAATACTTGCCAGGCAGGGGCAGTGGGTCCACACTAGAACCAAATGTGGATGTTTCTGGAGAGTTCAATCAGCAAGTGACCCAGGGTAGTGAGGGGTTGATCACCCTGAAAGGAGAGTTATCTTTCAAATGGAAGAGCAGAATTAATAATTTCCATGCCCAGCCCTATATGAAGTAGATCAATCATGTTTAAAGTAAAAGAGAGGGAAATAGGTTTTACAGTTTTAGTTGATAAGTAGTACCATTGTAGGAAATGGAGGGTTGATGGAACAGCAGCTTTCCCCTGGGCAAGGTTGAAAGAACTACCTTTCAGTGCCAAATGCAAATGAAATAAATTTTTTCTTTCTTTTCCTTGTATAAGAAAACACTATGTTTGACAGAAAACAACAAAATTCTGTAAAGCAAGTTTTCTTCAATTAAAAAATAAATTAATTTCAAAAAAAGAAAATATTACCAAGTGTTGGCAGAGGAGTATAAATAAACATTGGGGGGGGGCAGTAAAATTGTATAACATCTACAGAGGAAAATTACCAGTATCCATGAAATGTTTAAGGGACATCTTTTGTATTCAGCAATTGCTCCTCTAGAAATTATTCTGCAGATACATTTACATGTGTGCACAATGGCCTATGTATAACAATACCCACTGTAGCTTTGTAATAACAGAAGATATTAAACAACTGCAGTCGCCATAAATGAGGGATTATTTAAATTATGAGTTTTCCCTAAAATTAGTAATGTACAGCTATTAACCAGAATGTAGCAGATCTAGCAAATATGAAATGATTTCCAAGGTACATTGTTGAGTGAAATAAGAAAAGTACAGGACTATGTGTGTAAAATACTTCAAATTAGACTTTAGGTATATTTATATGTGTGCTTGTATATATATGGAATATTTCTGAAAAGACACAGAAAAAGTTGCTGACTGTTGTCTCAAGGGAGGGAGGTAGATGACTACAGGCTATGTGGAGGGAGATTTACTTTGTACTGAATACTGTTTCAGTACAAACAGTTTACTGCCAGTTTAAAAAACAGAGGAATCGGGTGGAGAGGGAGGTGGAAGGGGGGATCGGGATGGGGAATATGTGTAAATCTATGGCTGATTCATATCGATGTATGACAAAACCCACTGAAATGTTGTGAAGTAATTAGCCTCCAACTAATTAAAAAAAAATAAAAATAAAAAAAAGTAAAAAACAAGGGTATGAACTATCTAATACAAGTAAAACAAACACCTAGTAAAGTAAATCAAGTACTGGTAGAAGGAAGTTTTTTTGTTGAACTCACCACATTCTGTTTTATAAGATTTCTGTTACTGTCAAAATTGCATTTACAGGAAGAGAACAAAGAAAATCTTAGGGTAAGTCATTTCAGTTAGTCTCTTATCTAAACCTTAGTTTCCTTATTTGTAAAATGGGTATGAGGATGACTATTTTGCAGAGTTGTTGTCTGGAAGCATAAAGAATATAAATTATTATACATACTAAAGCACACACACACACATATTCACTCACTCACTTTTGGCTCAGACTTCCAATTTCCCCAAAGCAGTTTCCAAATGAAGACCAAGCTGGGCTTGAAGCAGAAAGAGTTTAGGCATAACTCAGGCATATTCTTACCAGCACAGGATTTATCATTAGCAGTAAATCTCATCCCCTTGGATTTCATCCACTGAACAAACATTACCAGTCAAATACTGTGCTGGCTGCTTGGATACAGTGATGAACAAGACAGAATTGTGCTTTAAAAAATATTATGCAGTTTATACATGAGTGTGTCTGCCTTCAAGTAATATAGAACAAAATTAATGTTTCTCTTTGCTGCTGCTCTTCTGCCCAAAGGTAACTGCTGATATCTTCATAAAGGTGAGGACAGTGCTTCCTGATTTACGGTTTTGTTTGGTGCATATTGTTTCCCCCCTAAAAATAGCATTATACAGTACATACTGTTCTGTTACTATCTAAAATATCAATGTCTTTGAGATTTTTGCAAAGAATCAGAAAAATTCTTGCTTATTCTTTTAAATTGTTGGAGGTAGCCTATTGTATGCCTCCTCTGTGGCCCAGCTGGTAAAGAATCTGCCTGCAATATGGGAGACTTGGATTCGATCCCCGGGTCAGGCAGATCCCCTGGAGAAGGAAATGACAAACCCACTCCAGTACTTGTGCCTGGAGAATACCATGGACAGAGGAGTGGCACAGGCTGCAGTCCATGGAATCACAGAGTTGGACGGACTGTGCAACTAACTTTCTATTGTATGGGTAAGTACACCATTTAATCATTCCCTTACTGATAGACACTTAAGTCATTTTCTATTCTTACTAGTATAAAATGGGCTACTAATCCTTGGTTAAAGTGAAAGTGAAGTTGCTCAGTCGTATCCGACTCTGGACCAACTCTTTGCGACTCCGTGGACTGTAGCCTACCAGGCTCCTCTGTCCATGGGATTTTCAAGGCAAGAATACTCAAATGGGTTGCCATTTTCTTCTCCAGGGGAATCTTCCCGACCCAGGGATTGAACCCGGGTCTCCTGCATTGTAGGCAGACGCTTTTACCATCTGAGCCACCAGGGAAGTCCTATTCTTGGTTATATATGCTGCAAATATTTTCTGCAAGTTTGTTGCTTGTACTTTTGCTTTATGTAATTTAGATTACAGAGTTTTAAAACTTTAGTGGAAGTAAATGTATCAGTTTTTTAAAAAGTAGTCTTAACAATATTATTGTCTTAAGACCTTTGACACACCCGAGATTGTGAATTCATTTTCCTATATTTGCTGTTAATACTTGACATTTACTTATTTTGTTGACCTGTACTTTATTTTCCCTTTATGTGAAATTGTGGTATAGACAGTATAATGCCCTTCCCCCAGGATGTCCATGTCCTAATCCCTGGAACCTGAGTATATTAAGTTACAAGGCAAATGAAATGAAGGTTTCAGGTGGAATTAATCTTGGTAATAAGCAGACCTTGAGATGGTGTATTAATTTCCTATTGTTACTAAAATTTAGTAGCTTAAAACAATACACTTTTAATTTCTTACAGTTTTGGATTTCAGAAGGCCAAAATCAGTTTCACTGGGCTAAAATAAAAATGTTTGTAGGGCTAATTTTTTCCTGGAGTCTCTGAATGGAAAGTCCCTTTTCTTGTCTTCTAGTGGACACTTGTATTCCTTGGTTAGGGGCCCCTTCCTCTATCTTGGAAGCATAAATCTCTCTAATCTCTGCTTCTGTCATATCTCTCTCATAAAATCTCCTTCACTCTCCCTCTGATAAGGACACTTGTAATTACAGTTCACCCAGATAATCTAGGATAATTTCCCTATTTCAAAATCCTTAATTTAATTACATATACAGAAGTCCCTCTTTGCTTATATGGCAGTAATCATAGGTTCCAGGAATTCAGACTTGGATATCTTTGGAGGACGTTAGTCACTCTCCCATGTATAGGGAGATTATCCAGAAGGTCCCAATGTAATTATATAAATGGGAGAGAGAGGCATAGCAAAGAGCCAGAGAGTTAGCAGTGGGAGTCTTAGTCTGATGTTGATGGCTCTAAAGATGAAATAAAGAGGGCAAGTAAGCCTAGGAATGTGGGTAGCCTCTAGAGAGTAGAAAAGGTAAGAAACAAATTATCCCTCAGAGCCTCAAAAATGAATTGATTTAACCCAGTCAGACCCATTTCAGAGTTCTTTTTTAAAATTTAATTTTTAGAATGAACACTTAGCATGAGATTTACCCTCTTAATAATTTTTAAGTGTCCAATACAGTATTGTTAACCATAGGATAACAGTATATTGTATAACAGATCTTTAGAACTTATTCATCTTGCTTAACTAAAACTTTATGCCTGTTGATTAATAATTCATACCACCCCTCTGCCCCTTGGCAACCACCATTGCACATTTTGATTCTATGATTTTGACTATTTTAGATACCGTATATAAGTGAAGTCATGTAATATTTGTCTTTCTGTGACTGGTTTATTTCACTTGGCATAAAATCTTCAAAGTTCATCCATGTTGTTGCATATTGCAGAGTCTCCTTCTTTTTAAAGGCTAAATAATAATCCATTGTATGTGTATGGCATTGTTTCTTCATTCATCTGTTGATAGACATTTATGTTGTTTTCACATCTTGGCTATCGTGAATGGTGGTGTAATGAACATGGAAGTGCTAATATTTCTTTGAGATCTTGGTTTCAGTTCTTTTGGATAAATACCTAAAAGTGGGATTGCTTGGTCATATGGTAGTTCTATTTTTAATTTTTTGAAGAATCTCTATACAGTTTACCATAGTGGCGGTACTGTTTTGCATTTCTACCAATAGTGCACAAAGGTTCCAATTTTTCTACATCCTCACCAACTTTTGTGATCTTTTTTTTTTAAATAATAACCATCCTTACAGGTATGAGATGATATTTCATTGTGGCTTTGATTTGTATTTCCTTTACATTTATAGACTGTGGAACATTTTTTCATGTACCTGATAGACATTTATATGTCTTCTTTGGATAAATGCCTATTCAGGTCCTTAGCTCATTTTAAAATCAGATTTTGGTATTTGGCTATTGAGTTCTCAGTTCAGTTCAGTTGCTCAGTCGTGTCTGATTCTTTGTGACCCCATGGACTATAGCACACCAGGCTACCCTGTCCATCACCAACTCCTGGAGCTTGCTCAAGCTCATCTCCATCGAGCCAATGATGCCATCCAACCATCTCATCCTCTGTCATCCCCTTCTCCTCCTGCCTTCAGTCTTTCCCAGCATCAGGATCTTTTCCAGTGAGTCAGTTCTTCACATCAGGTGGCCAAAGAATTGGAGCTTTGGCTTCAGCATCAGTACTTCCAATGAATATTCAGGACTGAATATTCATTTCGCTTTGGATTGACTGGTTGGATCTCTTTGCAGTCCAAGGGACTCTCAAGAGTCTTCTCCAACATCACAGTTGAAGAGCATCAATTCTTCAGTGCTCAGCTTTCTTAATGGTCCAACTCTCACATCATGACTACTGGAAAAACCATATCTTTGACTAGATGGACCTTTGTCGGCAAAGTAATGTCTCTGCTTTTTAATACGCTATGTAGGTTGGTCATAGCTTTTTTCCCAAGGAGCAAGCATCTTTTAATTTCAGGGCTACAGTCACCATTTGCAGTGATTTTGAAGCCCAGGAAAATAAAGTCAGTCACTATTTCTAATGTTTCCCCATCTGTTCGCCATGAAGTGATAGGACCAGATGCCATGATCTTAGTTCTTTGAATGTTGAGTTTTAAGCCAGCTTTTTCACTCTTCTCTTTCACTTTCATCGAGGGACTCTTTAGTTCCTCTTCACTTTTTGCCATAAGGGTGGTACCATCTGCATATCTGAGGTTATTGATATTTCTCCCGGCTATCTTGATTCCAGCTTGTGCTTCATGCACTCCAGCGTTTCTCATGATGTACTCTGCTTATAAACTAAACAAGCAGGGTGACAATATACAGCCTTGATATACTCCTTTCCCAATTTGGAACCAGTCCATTGTTCCATGTCTGGTTCTAACTGTTGCTTCTTGACCTGCATACAGATTTCTTAGGAGGCAGATAGGGGGGTCTGGTATTCCCATCTCTTTTAAGAATTTTCCGCAGTTTGTTGTGATCCGCATAGTCAAAGACTTTAGCGTGGTCAGTAAAGCAGAAGTAGATGTTTTTCTGGAATTCTCTTGCTTTTTCTATGATCCAATGGATGTTTGCAATTTGATCTCTGGTTCTTCTGCCTTTTCTAAATCCAGCTTGAACATCTGGAAGTTCACGGTTCACATACTATTGAAGCCTGGCTTGGAGAACTTTGAGCATTACTTTGCTAGCATGTGAGATGAGTGCAATTGTGTGGTAGTTTGAGCATTCTTTGGCATTGCCTTTCTTTCGAATTGGAATGAAAACTGACCTTTTCCAATCCTGTGGCCACTGCTGAGTTTTCCAAATTTGCTGGCATATTGAGTGCAGCACTTTTGCAGCATCATCTTTTAGGAGTTCTGTGTGTGTGTGTGTGTATGTGTGTGTGTATATATATATATATATATATATATATAAATCAATTATATAGTTTGCAAATGTTTTCTCTGAGTTCACAAATTACCTTTTCATTTTTTGTTTCTGTTGCTATAGAGAGGCTTTTTAGTTTGACATAGTTCCAGTTAACTGTTTTGCTTTTCTTGCCTGAGGTATTATTGTCATATACAAAAAATGTCATTGTCAAGACCAGTGTCACAAAGCTTTTTCCCTACATTTTCTTTTAGGAGTTTTATACTTTCTTATCTCTTCTTTAAATGTTAATCCATTTTGAGTTGATTTGTGTATATGGCATAAAATAAGGGTAAGGTTTCGTTCTTTTGCATGTGAGTATCCAGTTTTCTTAACACAATTTGTTGGGGAAATTGTCCTTGCCCTATTGTGTATTCTTGGCACTTTCATTAAAGATCAGGTTGACCATATATGCATATGTTTATTTCTGGGCTCTTTAATCTGTTCCATTGGTTAGCTCTTTGTCTTTATGCAGGCACAGTACTGTTTTAACTTCTGTAGCTCTGTAGTATATTTTGAAATCAGGAAGTGGGGTGTTTTCAGCTTTGCAGGATTGCTTTTTCTATTCATGTCCTTCAGTGTTTCCATATGAGTTTTAGGATTGTTTTTTCTACTTCTCTGAAAAATACCACTAGAATTTTGGTTCTGGTTACACAGAATCTGTAGACCACTTTGAGTTGTATGGACATTTTAACAATATTAATTCTTCAGTTCATGGACATGGATATCTTTCCATTTGTTTGTGTCTTTATCAGTGTCTTGTAGTTTTTGGTGTACAAGTCTTTTACCTCCTTGTTTAAGTTTATTCCTGAATATACTAAATATGTATATTTATATTCCTAAATTCCTAAATATGTTTTCATGCTATTGTGAATGAGATTGTTTCTTTAATTTTCTTTTCAGATAGTTCACTGTTAGTATATAGAAATGCAACTGATTTTTGTATGTTGATTTTGTATCCTGCAACTTTACCAAATTTATTAGTTATAACACCTGGAGTCTTTAGTATTTTCTATATATATAAGATCATGTCATTTGCAAACATGGATAATTTTAGATCTTATTTTCCAATTTGGATGCCTTTTATTTCTTTTTCTTGCCTAAAGTGCTCTACCTCTCTAACTTCTAGTACTATGCTAAATAGAAGTAGCATAGCAGTCATCTCTATCTGTTACTGATATTAGAGGAAAAGCTTTAAATTTTTTTACCATTTAGTGTGATGTTACCTGTGTGCTTATCATATATGGCTTCTGTTATGTTGAGGCAATTTTCTTATACTGAGATTTTTTTATCCTGAAAGGATATTTGAATTTTGTCAAATGCTTTTTGTGTATCTATTGAGATGATTCTATAATTTTTATTCTATATTCTGGCCTTATGGTGTGACACATTGATTTATATATGTTGAACCATCCTTGCATCCCAGGGATAAATCCCACTTGGTCATGATCTGTGATCCTTTTAAAGAGCTGTTGAATTTGGTTTGCTGGTATTTTGTTTAGGATTTTTGTATCTGTATTCATCTGGGATATTGGTCTGTAGTTTTCTTTTCTTGTTTGTTATCAGGGTAATTCTGGTACCTGGCTTTGGTATCAGGGTGGTGCTGACCTTATGAATGAATTTGGATATGTATACTTCTCTTTGAGTTTTGGGAAGAGTTTGAGACAGATTGGCATTCATGTTTTTATTTTGTCATCTCTTTTTTTTTTTCTAAGTCGTCTAAGAGTTTGTCAATTTTGTTTATCTTTTCATGATATCACCTCTTAGTTTTGTTGGTTTTTTCACATTGTTAATCTATTCTCTATTTCACTTACTTATGTTTTAATCTTTTTTCCCCCCATCATTTTGATAACTTTGGGCTTAATTTGTTCTACTTTTTATAGCTTCCTGGGGTATAAAGTTAGGTTGTTTGAGTTTTTTTTTTCTTTTTTAATATAAGCATTTATGTCAACAAACTTCCCTCTTTGTACTGCTTTTATTGTCAGTCAGTTCAGTCGCTCAGTCATCTGACTCTTTGCGACCCCATGTACTGTAGCACACCAGGCCTCCCTGTCCATCACCAACTCCTGGAGCTTGCTCAGACTCATGTGCATTGAGTTGGTGATGCCATCCAACCATCTCATCCTCTGTCATCTCCTTCTCCTCCTGCCTTCAATTTTTCCCAGCATCAGAGTCTCTTCCAGTGAGTTGACTCTTTCCATCAGGTGGCCAAAGTGTTGGAGCTTCAGCTTCAACATCAGTCCTTCCAATGAATATTCAGGACTGATTTTCTGAATATTTTGTCATACCTCGTGTATTCTGATATGTTGTGTTTTTGTTTATCACAAGGTATATTCCAATTTCCTTTAAACCTAGTTGTTCAGGATTATTATTGCTTAATTTCCACATTTGTTAATTTTCCCATTTATCATCTACTGTTGACTGCTAGTTTCATTCCATTGTGGACAGAAAATATACTTGGTATAATTTCAGTCCTCTTAAACTTGTTAAAACATGTTTTGTGACCTAAATATGAGCTTCCTGGAGAATGTTCCATGTGCACTCGAGAAGAATGTGTATTCTATTGATATGGTATGGAATGTCCTTTATGTGTCTCTTAGGTCCATTTAGTCTATAGTTTTGTTCAAGTTCTCTGTTTCCTTTTTGATCTTCTGTCTGAATGTTCTCTCCGTTATTGAGAGCAGTGTCTTTTACTGTTATTATCTTGTCTTGTATTGCTTATCTCTCCCTTCAAACTCTCAATGTTTGCTTTATATATTTAGATGTTCTGATGTTATATATATATGTATGTGTATATATATACACACACACACACATATATGTATTGCATGTATGTATATATATACATACATATATATATGCATGTATGCTCAGTCATTCAATTTTTCCAACTTTTTTGTGACCCCATGGACTGTAGCCCAGCAGGCTCCTCTGTCCATGGGGATTTCCCAGGCAGGAATTCTGGAGTGGGTTGCCGTTTCCTTCTCCAGGGCATCTTACTCAGGGATTGAACTTGCGTCTCCTGTCTCTTGCATTGGCAGGCAGATTCTTTACCACTGAGTCATGAGAGAAGCCCCATCTTATAAATGAGGAAGCAAAAGCTTAGAGAGGTGCTGACCCTGGCCCAACCATATATATCCAGTGAATGGTAGAGCCAGAATTTGATCCTAGTTCTGTCCAGGAGAACATGGACTATGCTCATTGAGCCTGATATTGCTCTACACTGGGAGGTCTTTAGGCCTTTCTCAAAAAGGCATTTGGGATTAAAGCCACCTTTGCTTCTTATTTCTGTTTTCATCAGTCAGAAACCTCAGTATAAGTAAGCATTCTTGACCAATTTCCTCTCTCTGCCCTTCATGCTTATAATGCTCTATAATCCCTTGTCCTTAACCCAAACCTCTCCCACCTCCCAAGCTTTCCATTGTGTTCCTAGTATTCCTACTCTGTAATCAGCTAATGCTATGTAATCTCAATTTCTTCTTAGTTTCTGCTTCCTTCTTGAAGAGTATAAATGTAATCCAACTCTCTCTTGAGGACATGGAATTTCCTGAAGGTCTCTGATATGAAAATTTTTATTCTCATTAGCAACCCATTTGAAGTCAGGAGGTAAATTTGAGACCCCTCTTTGTTCACATTGTCTCTTTCCCAACTGTTGTGGATTGAATTTTATACCTGCAAAAATACATATGTTGAAGTCCTAGCCTCTAGTACCTCAAAATGTGACCTTGTTTGGAAATAGGGTCATTGCAGATATAATTAATTAAGATGAGGATTAGGGTGAAGCCCTAATTTAATATGACTGATGTCCTTATAAAAAAGGGAAATTTAGGCACAGATATGAACACAAGGAGAATGCCATATGAAAATGAAGCAGAAACCAAGCCAAGGGACACCAAAGATTTCCAGCAAACTGCCATAATCTGGGGGAGAAGAATGGAACAGAGCCTCCCTCATCACTCTCAGAAGGAACCAATTTTCCAGACACCTTGACTTCCAACTTTTTAGAACTGTGAGCCAATACATTCCTGTTGTTTATGCCATCTAGTTTGTGATACTTTGTTATGGCAACCCTAGCAAGTTAACACACCAACTCTCTGGTAAAAATCTTGTTTCACTTTAAGGCTCAGACCATTCAATCCAGCTCATCCTTCAGATCTCAGTTAAATGGTTATTTCCTCCAGATTACTTCCTTGATTAGGGTCTTTGGTATAAGCGCTCCCAGAATGATTTTTCTTTTTGGAACACTTATTTACCTCAGTTTGCAATTGTGCAAATGTTAGTGTTGTTTGGTTGCTATTTGGCTTTACCGCTTGCTCCAAAACTGACTCCAGGAAAAGTTTCTGTTGTGCTCACCATCATATCCCAGAGTAGGTGCTCAGCAAATATTTGTTGAATGAATTAAAGCAGTCCATTGTTTTAGAAGTTAATTCCTTTTTGAAATACAAATAACCTTTGGCAAATATAATCCACCAAACCTTATCAGTTAACTGATATTTAATATGTACATGAAGGTTAGGTCCAAAAGGACTCTGAGTTTTGTGTTATCAGATAATTGCTTCCTAAATGACACTTGGCTTCTTTTTGAGTCCTATTTCTTGCTTTTGTCTACTTTGATGACTGTTTTATTGACTTTTTTCTAGCTGATTTGAATTTTTTATTGACAACCCTGTGGTCTTCAAAATCTTATTATCTTTTAGCAGCAGTTGCCTCAGATACTTTTAGATTTCAAGGCAGTTGTTGTCACATTTTAATTTGTTGTAGCCATTACATGGTGTCTTGGCCATACTCCTACATTTGGGCATGTTTATCTTCTAGTCAAGATTTTAGAACATTAAGAGCTAGATAGCCTACCATTATTTTTAGCCCCAGATGTAGGGAACTTGCTCTTTTTCAAATGGTACTAACAATAGCTAGTGCTATCTTGAAATTAGCCAAGGATGCACCGTTATGCAACTTGGGGCAGACAATGCCCTGGTGATGTCCACTAAAAAAAAAATAGTCACAACGCAGAAGTTGAGAGTTAGGTTTTATTCGGTGGGGATTTTTTAGGACTTCAAGCCCGGGAGACAGTATCTCAAGTAACTGAGAGAACTGCTCCGAGGAGGTGTGGGGAAGAGTCAGGATATGTAGACATTTGCAACAAAGGGCAAGTAATCTAAACATCAGAAGTATCTTTGTGAATTAAAGAAAACCAGATATCTCAAATTAAGGAATTTAGTGATTTTCTGTGTGTGAGAAGATGCAAGGATGTGGGCTCACTGAAATCATTCTTTTCATGTGTATCTCAACTATCTGGGACCAGTTTTTTCTTCAGTGCTCACATCAAGGAGCTGCCCAGATAGCAGGTACTGTACTTCCTGGGTTCCCTTGGGGCTCAGAAATTCACATTTGGCAGATCAGAATTGCTGATGATTATGACATCCTTGTTTACTGATATGGCAGGAAATACTCTTAGTTCTCAGTGATATAAAGAAGACTGAGTGCCAAAGAATTGGTGCTTTCAAATTGTGGTGCTGGAGAAAACTCTTGAGAGTCCCTTGGACAGCAAAGAGATCAAACCAGTCAATCCTAAAGGAAATCAGTCCTGAGCATTCATTGGAAGGATTGATGCTGAAGCTGAAACTGCAATCCTTTGGCCACCTGATGCGAAGAACTGACTCATTGGAAAAGACCCTGGTGCTGGGAAAGATTGAAGGCAGAAGGAGAAGGGGACGACAAAGGATGAGATGGTTGGATGGCACCACCAACTCGATGAACATGAGTTTGAGCAAGCTCTGGGAGTTGGTAATGGACAGGGAAGCCTGGCGTGCTGCAGTCCTGGGGTCGCAAAAAGTCGGACATGACTGAGCGACTGAACAACAACAAAATGACAGGATAATACAGGAGAGTGACAATCTCTGAGGTGTTTCTTGGTTTTTTTAAAATAGGTGTCTCTTCCCAGCTGGAGTGGGGTGGCAGGTATTGTGTAGATGTTTCAGAAATGATGGTGGATTAAAATACTAGACAAAATCAGAGGGAAAAATATCAGAATTTAGCTGCCTAATTAGTACATTGTAAAATTTTAGCTCCCAGGTGGTGCTAGTGGTAAAGAACACACTTGCCAGTGCAGGAGACTTAAGAGATGCTGGTTGGATCACCGGGTTGGGAAGATCCCTGGATAAGAAGATGGCAACCCACTCCAGTATTCTTGCCTGGAGAATCCCATGGACAGAGGAACTTGGCGGGCAGTAGTCCATGGGGCTGCAAAGAGTCGGACGTGACTGAAGTGACTCAGCACAGCACTGTACATTGTGGTATAATAAGAAATACATTCGGTCCTTGCTGGCCCCACTTCCTTCTTGGCACAGAGCTGCTAAAACCCTAGGAATCTCCTGAGAGATGAGTGTCTTTTGTATGCTAATGAGATGACTCTTGACTGAGGCTCCTAGATAGCTTCAGATTCAGGGCTAGAAAAGATCAAGCCAAAATAAGAGGGTTGGACCTTTCAGTCCCCAATCCCCACCTCAGAGGAGAAGGGAACTATAGATTGAATTCACTCACCAGTGGCCAATAATTGAACTAATCGTGTCTATGCAAAGAAACCTCCATACAAACTCCTAATCAATGGGGTTCAGGGAGCTCAGTTGGTGAACATATTGAGGTCCTGGGAGGTGGTGTACCTGGAGAGGGTGTGGAAACTTTATGCAACACTTCAGCAAACCCTCATTTACCACCACCACCTGTCAATACCTTTCCCTATGCATCTTTTCCACTTGGTTATTCCTGAGTTGTATCCTTTATAACATATCAGCAAACACATTTGTCATTTGTGTAGCCCAGTGCCAAATTGATACACCGAAATGTGGTATCATCCAGCCCTAAAATGTAACAAAGTACTGATACATATATGCTTACAGTGTGGCTGAACCTTGAAACTATTATGCCAAACAGAAGAATCCAGGCACAGAAGGTCACATATCGTATGATTCTTTTTATATGAAATGTCCAGAATAGGCAATTCAATAGAGACAGGAAGTGAATTAGTGGTTTCCAGAGGCAAGGGGAAAGGTGGAATGAGAAACAGCTGCTGGGATATGGGGATTCTTTAGGGGATGATGAAAATCCTCTGGACTTGGATTGTGGTGATGGTAGCACAGTTCTGAATGTGTTATTTAACCACTGACTTGTACACTTTATTAGTGTGAACTTCAAGGTATGTGAATTGTAATACAATTAAGTTGTTACTAAACACAAAGAAAAAACCCACAAAGACACCACCATCCCTCAAAAAAAATCCCTGAACATTTTAGTGATTTCCATTCCTATGTCTGTCTCTTTTACCTTATCTACTGCTGTTGTTCCACTGGATCGTTTTGCTTCAGCTGCACCAGCCTCCTTGCCATTCTTCAAATATGCCAGGCCCTCCCCAATTTAGGGTCTTAGAACTCTTCTCTCCGTACTTCTCTTCCCCAGAGACTAATTCTCTTATCATCAGATGTCATTTCCATATGCTGACTATTCTATTTAATATTGTTTACAACCTTCACCCTTCTCTGCTGAGCCTACACTAGTTTTTCTTTTTGTCTAGTACCTCCACTTTCAGAGTCTATAGATAGACCTTATGGGTTTGATCCTGGTTATGCCACTGTTAAACTATGTGTGACTTGGTCAAGTTACCCAATATCCTTGAGCCTCAGTTTCCTCATCTACATAATGGGGAATTTAATAGTATCTGCCTCATGGATGTGTTGTAAGAATCAAAGTATTTAATACTTGTTAAATAAATAGCATATTGTCTGGCACATGGAAACGGTAGAATGAATGTTAGCTATGTTTATGCTTATCACTTAGTATTTTTATGCTTATTATAGATTCTTCTGCCCCTTGTAACAAGGGAGAAGACTGATCAGTTATTCACAAGTATAGAAGAAACCATTTATATTGTTGATGTTGAGGAATAAGTGAGATGTCCACAGTTTAGAGAGAGTGTGAGAGATTGAAAATAATCCATAGTAGAATTAAGCTTATGTTATAGTGAGGTACTCTATGATGGTTTTCCTATTAAGTATAAAACTTGGGAATATTGAGGTTTAATCATCTTGAAAGGGCCATATGAAGGATTCTTGTGGTGAAGGAAACGTTTGTGTTTTGACTGTATTAATGTAAATATCCTAGCTATGATATTGTATTATAGTTTTGCAAGATGTTAATGTTGGGGGAAACTGGATGGAAGGTTCTCAGTATCTGTCTGCATTATTTTCTAGAGTTGCATGTGAATCTATAAGTCTCTTAAAAGGAAAATTTTAATTAGGGCTTCCTTGGTGTCTCAGCGGTAAAGAATCTGCCTGGCAATGCAGGTTCTACCCCTGATCTGGGAAGATCCAGATACTGAGGAGCAACTAAGCCCCTGCAGTGCAACTGGCAAGCTTGTGCTCTTGAGCCCCGGAGCCACAATACTGAGCTCGGGTACCACAACTCCCAAAGCCCATGTGTTGTGTGCCCTGCAACAAGTGAAGCCACTGTGATGAGGATCCCGTGCACTGCAACTAGAGAAAAGCCCACAGAACAAGGAAGACCCACAAGAGCTGAAAAACAGAAGATAAATAAAAAATTTAATTAAAAATAATAAAATAAGGTATACTTGAAATATTCTAAAAAACTGATAAATGTCTTCTTTGGTAAGATGAAAGGAAATACAAATGTTTTTTCTTGCAGCTTATATCTTTAAAATTTTCTGCAGCACACAGAATTTACTTTTGTAGTTTAAAAAAAACTGTCATTGATGAGAAAATTTAAAATTTAAGTGTGCAGTCCTGAAAATTTAATCAAACCATTTGAAATACATTGATAGCTTTGTTTTATTATATGCAAACTATTAAGCATTAAGATTATTGACAGCCTCTACAAGTCAGTACATTAGAACCTTATGTGAATTAAACACTGCTGACCATTGTTGCGTCTCTTGTCTAAATAGTCAAAATCTAGGATAGTTGACCCCAGCGTCTGGCATTGTACTTGGATATCATATGCTGTTTCTTCAGTTTTTCCACTTGTCCATTAACCCAACCACATTCCTTCATAGCCTTAATTAGTGGAAAATACTTTTGATTTAACGTTTGTTTCAATTGCTGGGTTCAGTTTTCAGTTGCCAGGCTTTTCTTCTGATTTACAGAATTACTGTTAAGCAATCTTTGACAGGAAAAGAGATGACTCACCTTTTTTCCTTCTCAAAAAGAATTTACTTTTTAAATCATAGGGCATAGCTTAGTGTATATTCTGGTAATTTTTTTCCACTGATTTCTGACATATTGCAGATGATCACAGATATGCTAGTATACAGATGAGTGTTCTTATGTAGGCAATCTTTTATTTTTAATTGCTTTTAAAATTTTTCAACATTTTCACCACTGTTTGTCTAAGTATGAATTTAATTTCTCCATCTTGGGACTTGTTTCCTGAATCTAAATATTCATGTTTCTCCATAATTTTGGTCAACATTTCAGTCTTTTCTATCTTTCTCAGATATTGCCTGTCAGTCCTCTATTCTCTCATTTTCTCTGTTCTTTCCACCTAGACTTCTATTAGATTTTATGTTAGTCTTCCTGGACTCTTAACATCTCTTGCATATTCATTCTCTTGCTCTTTTGCTCACTGTCTTTCTCTCATTCTGGTGATTTCTTTAAGTCTGTCTTACAGTTGACCAACTCTCTTCTATTGTGTTTACCTGCTGTTTAATCCTTCCAGTGATTTTCATTTTTAATAACTATATCTTTATAGCCTTCATTTCTATTTTTCTAAAGTATATTTTAGAAATATAAAAAAATTCTACTTTTCTAAAGTATATTTTAAAACAATTCTTTTTCAATAATTAAAGATTACTTATTTATTTATTTATTTTTGGCTGTGCTGGGTCTTCACTGCTGCAAGGACTTTTCTCTAGTTGCTGAGAGCGGGGGCGACTCTCTAGCTGCAGTATGCAGGCTTCTAATTGCAGTGGCTTCACTTGCTGTGGAGCACGGGCTCTAGGGCGCATGAGCTTCATTAGTTGTGGCACCTGGGCTCAGTAGTTGCAGCTCCTGGGCTCTAGAGCACAGGTTCAGTAGCTGTGGTGCACAGGCTTAGTTGCTCCCAGGCATGTGGGATCTTCCTGGACCAGGGATCAAACCCTTGCCTCCTGCATTGGCAAGTAAATTCTTTACAACCAAACCACCAGGGAACCCTCAAACTCTTCTTTATCTTTTATTTCTAAATTATCATACAGAAAAATTGATTTTTTTGTGGGTGCACAGTGCATTCACTTCTACAGATTCAGGTGAATGACAACCACAATCAGGATACAAAACAATTCCTTCACTCCCAAAACCTTGCTTTGTAGTTACACCTTTCCCTCACTTCTGCTGCTGCTAAGTCGCTTCAGTTGTGTCCGACCCTGTGCAACCCCATAGACGGCAGCCCACCAGGCTCCCCCGTTCCTGGGATTCTCCAGGCAAGAACACTGGAGTGGGTTGCCATTTCCTTCTCCAATGCATGAAAGTGAAAAGTGAAAGTGAAGTCGCTCAGTTGTGTCCGACTCTTAGCGACCCTATGGATTGCAGCCTACCAGGCTCCTCCATCCATGGGATTTTCCAGGCAAGAGTACTGGAGTGGGGTGCCATTGCCTTCTCCCTCACTTCTAACCCCTGGCAATTCACTGATCTGTTTTCCATCACTAGTCTTTATTTTCTGCCCAACCACTGTTGGTTATACAGCTCTTTTTGTTATTCAAAGTCCTTTATGCAGTTGGATCTATATAACTAGTTTCTTTACAATTTAACTCCAGAAAATTTTTTCTCTCTATATATATATTTATACATTAGCATATTTTATATTATGTTCAAAAATATTTTTATAATAGGATTTATGTAATTAAGTTCTCCATTATCTCACATTCTTAGGAATATGATCTGGCTCTCTTCCTCCCTGATAGCTCAGTTGGTGAAGAATCCACCTGCAACACAGAAGACTCTGGTTTGATTCCTGGGTCAGGAAGATCCTCTGGAGAAGGGATAGGCTACCCACTCCAATATTCTTCGGCTTCCCTTGTGGCTCAGCTGGTAAAGAATCCTCCTGGAATGAGGGAAACCTTGGTTTGATCCCTGGGTTGGGAAGACCCCCTGGAGAAGGGAAGGGCTACCCACTCCCGTATTCTGGCCTGGAGAATTCCATGGGCTATACAGTCCATGGGGTCACAAAGAGTTGGACAGGATTGGATGACTTTCACTTCTCTTTACTGACATTTCTTCATGGAATATTGTTCCCTTTTAAGCTTTGTATTTTGGAAAATGAGTTCATTTTAAATGGGGCTTTATCCATAAAAATCCTACAGAGCCTGAGTTTTAGGTGAATCTTTCCAAAGCATGTTGCTTCTTTCTTTTTATTTATTAAAAAGAATTCTTTTGGCCATGCTGTGTGACCTGTGGGATCCTAGTTCCCTGACTCACATGCCCCCCGCAATGGAAGTGTGGAGTCCCAACCACTGGACCTCAAGGGAATTCCTAACTTCTGTCTGTTTTTATCAGGTCTCACAAAAATGATTAGTCTGTAATTAGTTAATTTCTTTTTATGGAGGTACCCAGACCACACAAGTAAGTAAGTACCAAACCAACTTGAAAGCAGACTTCGTCACAAGATGTTTCTTTCGACTCAGAGCCACTAATGGCAGCAAATGGCACAATCTTATGCATTCTCAAGTATATATCCTAGAACCTTTTGGCCATCAGTTTATAGCTGTTAAGAGATCCAGTTCTGTGTGAGAATTTCAATTCCAGTGTCTTGCTTTCTTAGTCTCAAAGTCTTATCTCCTTCAGTGAGTGGCTATTACAAAAACCCAAATCTTGATTGCTAATGTCAGAAACTCCCCCTCCCCGTTCTATTACTGCTTTGTTTTTCTGTTCCTTCTTTTTTGGGTCCCTTGGAAATTCTTTCACTGTATTGACATCTCATCTATGCACTCAACAGAGTGCTACCTTTGTCAGCATTTCTAACTTTCTATGGTAAAAAATTTTCACATCTTTTACTTAGTCTTCCATATTCTTGGAAAAGGCAGTGTGTGTGTGTGTGTGTGTTTTATAATCAGGAATACTAACAGAAAATTTGGGGAAAAAATAGCAGCAGCCTAAACCAATACTTTTTTTGAAGGTATGTTGACTTTAACTTTGGTTTCTATTAACTAAGAAATAATAAGTAAATCAAAATTTCATATTGGCTCTAAGCAATTTTCCATTTCCAGTTAAATAACAACCTCTGAATAGTACTAAACCCAGCATTGTTTTAAGTGAAATGAGAAAATTATATGTTGAAAGTTTGGCATTAAAAATAAATCCTTATTAATCAACAGTATCAACCAAAACAATCTCATGCATTAGCAGATAATTCTCTTTGTGCCCTGAATTGTTTTTCTCTGCTTCATCCTTACTATGATGTTTAATGTATATTTTTTTTTCTTTTTGGTGAGTCAGGATTGTTTGCTCAGGATGTTCAGCAGCTACCAAGACCTGTCTACATTGCTGGTAAAAGTGACTCACAGCATTTAGGTTTGTTAAGCAAGAGCAGTAGAGAAGCAGTTTTGATGAAGGTACAGAGAGAAGGCCAACTGCCCCTGGAATAGACAGCAGCTCTGCGAGCAGAAAAAGGATTTCTTCTCTCAGAAACTCAGCTTCATATCTTCCATCTCTTCTCTTTCCAGGAACATTTCCTTCTACTTCCACATATTATCAGTAGAGGACATTTTAAATTCTGGTTCAGAGTTGGACCTTGAGATTTTTGAGAGACAGTCTTAGGTTACTTGTTTCAGGCTAATTTGTCCGTATAATCCAAGGATCATCATCCTGCAGCAAGCCTAAGCATGCCTCACCCATGCTCACTGGCACTCATACTCCAAAAAATATGCTGTTCTTGAATCCCCCTTTTGAAGTAGCCTGCATTTGAAGTCATCTAGCAAAGCAGTACTCTTGGCCTAGAGAATTCTGTGGACAGAGGAGCCTGGTGGGCTACTGTCCGTGGGGTCATACAGAGTTGGATACGACTGAAGAGATTTAGCGTGCATGCATGCATTGGAGAAGGAAATGGCAACCCACTCCAGTATCCTTGCCTGGAGAATCCCAGGGACAGAGGAGCCTGGTGGGCCGCCATATGGGGTCACACAGTCGGACATGACTGAAGCGACTTAGCAGCAGCAGCAGCAGCAAAGCAGGCTCCACTCAGCGCCATGGAGAGAAACAGGCCATCATGGACTCAGTCACTACTCAGGAAGAAGACAGCAGAGCTCACTTTGTCTTTTGAGATGGTCGAGCGTGTAGTTGAATTAATCTTCTCCCCAGTAGCTTTTTTATTACTTCAATTTTCAATTCTTTATATGTATCTCTGTCACTTTTGAAATTTATATTTTGGTGGGAATTTCAGTTTCTATTTGGATAATGGCTAATTTCATTTTAAGGTAAACAAGTGTTTATTATATGTTGATACTTTTGTTCTTAACCTAATCATTTGCTGTTTTAACTGATGGATTCAGTTTTATTAAGAGCCCTTTGAGATAAGAAAAAGGATTGCTAGTGTAGCCACTCCTGCAGGCATTCTGGGTTCTACATTTTGATCAAGTTAAATTGATTCACTAAAACTACAAGCGTGTATGTATTAAGTGCCTCCAGTGAAAAGAGTAAATAAATGCAGGATTATAATCCATCATTGGATTGAGAATAGTTAGATCAGTAAGTCAGTATGGAACAAGGAACAATTAGCTGTCTCTTTGTTAAGCCCCTCCCAGGGTGGACTTTATTTATTATAGAGCAGATTCATAAGACAGCTAGGGTTATTGCCAGGAAATAAATCATCTATTTTGGTGGAATTCCTAACCCCCAGATTATTTGATTCATAGGGTAGAGTGTGCTATAGGAGCGAGCAGTGCCAGATGCTTACTTTCCCTTTCTCTTTCGCATCTGGAGCACAGATATGTGACCTTGGCTCTACCAATCAGATGCTGCCAGATACACTGCACAACCGCACTAGCCATGCAGGTGGAAGTGGCAGTGTCCAGTGGCACTGGCTGGAGCAGTTTTATCTGCATATCAATTCTGAAACGTGCTCGCATTCATTTTCCGTGTTGTGGTTTCATATTGAGTCTGTGTATAAGTTCTTCAAAGCAGATTCTGTGAGCTGTCCCACTATCTGTTCAGTGACTTAGCTGGAGATGACATCTGTTTCTTGCATGTAAGAATCCAGACTGACAGTGATTTCTTATACACTTTACTTAGGGATTTATTGTGAACTTAACATGTTGCCTCATTTCTGGTAATGAGCACTGTAACACTTGTCATACTTTTGTTTTTACTATTCCTGGCAGCTAAAAAAAATCTCAGGATCAAATTTGGATCTTGACCATAGTACAGAGAGAAACTCTTAAAATTAGTATAATTAGCTCATTTCCTTTGCTCCCCCCATTTCTACAATTAAAAAAATTTTATGTATTTAGTTTTAGCTGCTCTGGGTCTTGGTTCCTGTGCACCAGCTTTCTCTAGTTGTGGCAAACGGGGGCTTCTTTAGAGCAAGGGCTCAGTAGATTGATGGCACACAGGCTTAGTTTCCCTGAGGCAAGTGGAATCTTGCCAGACCAGGGATCAAACCCGTATCCCCTGCATTTTCAGGTGGATTCTTAACCACTGGACCCCTAGGGAAGTCCTCTCCACCATTTTAAAAACTAATTCAATTTGTATTGTCATGTTGTTGGTTATAGTTTGAATATTCTTTGGCATTGCCCTTATTTGTGATTGGAATGAAAGCTGACCTTTTCTGGTCCTGTGGCCAATGCTGAGTTTTCCAAATTTGCTGACATATGGAGTGCTAACATATGGAGTTGGTTGGAAGGACTGATGCTAAAGCTGAAACTCCAGTCCTTTGGCCACCTGATGTGAAGAACTGACTCACTGTGGAGAAGACCCCAACACTGGGAAAGATTGAAGGCAGGAGGAGAAGGGGATGACAGAGGCTGAGATGGTTGGATGGCATTACCAACAGGATGGACATGAGTTTGAGCAAGCTCTGGGAGCTGGTGATGGACAGAGAAGCCTGGTGTGCTGCAGTCCATGGGGTCGCAAAGAGTCGGACATGACGGAGAGACTGAACTGAACTGAACTGATGGAGTGCAGCACTTTAACAGCATCATCCTTTAGGATTTTAAGTAACTCAGCTGGAATTCCATCATCTCCACTGACTTTGTTTTTAGTAATGCTTCCTAAGTCCCTCTTAACTTCACACTCCAGGATGTCCAGCTCTAAGTGAGTGGCCACACCATTGTGGTTATCCAGGTCATTAAGACTTTTTTTTTGTAGAGTTCTTCGGTGTATTCTTGCCACCTCTTCTTATTCTCTTCTGCTTCTATTAGATCCTTACCATTTTTGTCTTTTATCAGGCCCATCTTCACATGAAATGCTCCCTTGGTATCTCCAGTTATCTTGAAGAGATCTCTAGTCTTTCCCTTTCTTTGTTTTCCTCTACTACTTTTGTTCATTGAAGCAGGCCTTCTTATCTTTCCTTGCTTTCTTTATGTTTCCTTATCTTTCTCTGGAACTCTGCATTCAGTTGGGTATATCTTTCCCTTTCTCCTTTGCTTTTCACTTCTCTTCTTTCTTCAGCTATTTATAAATCCTCTTCAGACAACCACTTTGTCTTCTTGCATTTCTTTTTCTTTGGAATGGTTTTGGTCTCTGCCTCCTGTACAATTTTACGAGTTTCTATCCATAGTTCTTCAGGTACTCCATCAGATCTAATCCCTTGAATATATTTGTCACCCCAGGTCATACCTGAATGGCCTAGTGGTTTTCCCTTTCTTCAATTGTAGCTTGAATTTTGCAATAAGGAGCTCATGATCTGAGCCACTGTTAGCTCCAGGTCTTGTTTTTGCTAACTGTATAGAGCTTCTTCATCTTCAGCTGCAAAGAACATAATCTGATTTCTGCGTTGACTATCTGGTGACATCCATGTGTGCAGTCATCTTTTGGGTTGTTGGGAAAGGGTGTTTGTTTATGACCAGTGTGTTATCTTGACAAAACTACTAGCCTTTGCCCTGCTTTCCTTGTCCTCCAAGATTCAATAGTGGCCATAGGACTGGAAAAGGTTAGTTTTCATTCCAATCCCAAAGAAGGGCAATGCCAAAGAATGTTCAAACTACCATACAGTTGTGCTCATTTCATATGCTAGCAAAGGTATACTCAAAATCCTTCAAGCTAGGCTTCAGCAGTACATGAACTAAGAACTTCCAGATGTACAAGCTGGATTTAAAAAAGGCAGAGGAACCAGAGAACAAATTGCCAACATCTGTTGGATCTTAGAAAAAGCAAGAGAGTTCCAGATAAACATCTACTTCTGATTTACTGACTATGCCAAAGATGTTGACTGTGTGGATCACAACAAACTGTGTAAAATTCCTAAAGAGAGGGGAGTACCAGTCCACCTTAACTTGTCTCCTGAGAAACCTGTATGCAGGTCAAGAAGCAACAGTTAGATCCAGACATGGAACAACTGACTGGTTCCAAATTGGGAAAGGAGTAGGGAAGACTGTATGTTGTCACCCTGCTTATTTAACATATATACAGAATACATCATGTGAAATGCCAAGCTGGATGTGTCACAAGCTAGAATCAAGATTGGCAGGGGAAATATCAACAGCCTCAGATATGCAGATGATACTCCTCTAATGGCAGGAAGTGAGGAGGAACTAAAGAGCCTCTTGATGAGGGTGAAAGAGGAGAGTGAACAAGCTGGTTTGAACTCAACATTATGCACTAAGATCATGGCATCCAGTCCCACCACTTCATGGCAAACAGAAGGGGAAAAAGTGGAAGCAGTGACAGATTATATTTTCTTGGCCTCCAAAAAATCACTACAGATGGTGACTATAGTCATGAAATTAGAAAACGCTTGCTCCTTGGAAGGAAAGTGATAACAAACCTAGACAGCATATTAAAAAGCAGAGACATTACTTTGCCAACAAAGGTCCATCAAAGCTATAGTTTTTCCAGTAGTCATGTGTGGATGTGAGAGTTGCCCCATAAAGAAAGCTGAACTCTGAAGAATTGATGCTTTTGAACTGTGGTGTTGGAGAAGACTGTTAAGAGTCCTTTGGACTGCAAGGAGATCAAACCAGTCAGTCATAAAGGAAATCAGTCCCTAATATTCATTGGAATGACTAATGCCGAAGCTGAAGCTCCAATACTTTAGCTACCTGATATGAAGAGCCAACTCATTAGAAAAGACCCTAATGCTGGGAAAGATTGAAGGCAAAAGGAGAAGGCAGAGGATGAGATGGTTGGATGGCATCACTGACTCAACGGACATGAATCTGAACACACTCTGGGAGATAGTGAAGGATGGGGAGCCTCGTGTGCTGCAGTCTATGGAGTCACAAAGAGTCGGACAGAACCTAGTGACTGAGCAACAGCAATAACAAAATTCTTGATACCTCTATTGAAGATGAGTTCACTGTATATGTGTGAGTTTATTTCTGGGCTCTCAAATTTGGTCGGTTGGTTGATCTGTCTTCATGCCAGTAACACGCTGTTTTAATTACTGTAGCTCTATAATATGTTTAAATTCAGGAAGTGTGATGCCTCCAGCTTTGTTCTTTTTTTCTCAAGATTGTTTTGGCCATTCTGTGTCCTTTGTGGTTTCATATGAACTTTAGGATATTTTTTCTAAGTATGAAAAAATCGAGATTTTGATAAGCTTTTCTCAGAAGTGGTAGATCACTTCTGGTAATAAGAATATCTTAACAGTATTAATTCTTCCCATCTGTGAGCTCAGGAAACCTTTTCATTAATTTGTGTCTTCTTTAATGTCATTCATCAGTGTTTGAAGATTCCAGTATAAGTGTCTTTCACCTCATTAGTTGAGTTTACTTCTAAGCCATTTATTCTTTTTAATGCTATTACAAATGAGATTTTATTTTTTGGGTAGTTTGCTGTCTAACATATAGAAATACAACTGATTTTCTAATGTTTATTTTGTATCTACAACTTTTCTGAATTCATTTGTTCTAGCAGATTTTTTTGTGGATTTTGATGTGTGTGTACCTTTTAGTCTTTAAGGTTTTCTATATCAGATTGTCTCATCTACAAACAGAAATAACTTTACTTCTTTCTCTCCAATTTGGTTGCTCCTGTCCTCCACCCCCATGTAATTGCTGTGGCTAGGACTCATAGTACAGAGTTGTATAGAGGTGGCAAGAATGGGCATCTTGCCTTATTCCTCATCTTTTAGTTTCAGAGAAGGCTTTCAGGTTGTTCAGTATGATGTTAATTGTGGGTTTTTGTGTATGGTCTTTATTATGTTAAGATAATTTCTTTCTATGTCTAATTTGTTGAGAATTTCATCACAAGAGGTTATTGAATATTGTCAAAGTTGCTTCTGCATCTGTTTAAACGATCATTCTGGGTAGTGTTTTGGTTGCCAGTTTAATATCTTTGTTGTAGGTCTATTCAGATTGTCTTTTTCTTCTTGAGTTAATTTTAGAAGTTGTGTGTTTCTAGGACTTTCCCCCTTTTATCTAGTTGTCAAATTTGTTAGCATACAGTTTTTATAGTATTTTTTGATGGTCCTTTTATTTCCATAAGATTAGTAGGACTGTACCTTCTTTCATTTCTAATTCTAGCAGTGTGAGTCCCATCTCTTTTGCCTTGATTACTAAAGCTAGTTTTATTCATTTTCTTTCTTTCTCTCTTTTTTTAGAGAATCAGCTTTCTGTTTAATTGATTTTCTTTATTTTTCTTTATTTTTCTATTCTCTATTTCATTAATTTCCATTCTAATCTACCATTTCTTTTCACTTTAGGTGGTTGTTTTTCTTTTAATTAATTATTTATTTATTTTTGGCTGCACTGGGTCTTCACTGCTTTGTAAGGACTTTGTCTAGTTGTGGTGAGCAGGGGCTACTCTTAGTTGCGGCGTGCGGGTTCCTCACTGTTGTATTGATGTATCAGCACACGTGGTTTTATTGTGCCTAGAACATGGGCTCTAGGCGTACAGGACGCAGTAGTGGTGGCCTGCAGTCTCTGGAGCTCAGGCTCAATTCTTGTGCTGCATGGATTTAGTTGCTTGTGGAATCTCCTGGATGCCCTACGTTGGCAGCCAGATTCTTATCCACTGTGCCTCCAGGGAAGTCCTTGCTTTAGGTTTATTTTGCTCGTCTTTTTCCAGTGTCTTAAAGTAGAAGGTTAGGTTACTGATTGGAGATCTTACTTTTTCCATAAAATAAGTACTTATTGCTATAAATGCCTTTGTGAGCCCTGCTTTTTGCTGTATCCTTTAAGTTTTGGTATATGTCTTCATTTTTACTCATTTCAAGTTCCTTTTTTATTTCTTTGACCCACTGATGATTTAGGAGTGTATAGTTTAATTCCCATATGTTTCTGAATTTTCCACATTTTATTGTTACTGATTTCTAGTGTTTGAAAGCATAGTTTTGTATCATGTCTATCCTCTTAATCTTTTAATCATTTCTATTTTCTGTACATTCACTGTGGTTTGTTTTATGGTCTTTCTGTCTTAGTCTGTCTATGGTCTGTCTTAGAGGTTGGCCATGTACACTTGGAAAGAATGTATATTCTGTTCCTATTTTGTGGGGTGGTCTGTGAATGTTGTATAAATAAATGGTTTGTTTATAGTGTTGTCCAGATCTTTTATTTTGTTGTTGATCTTCTAGTTAACTGTTCTTTTTTTTTTTTTTTAAAGTAGAGTGTTGAAATCTTAAACTATTACGTTGACTTACCTATTTCTCCCTTCATTATTCAGTTTTGCTTCATATATTTTTATGTTCTATTAGGTGCACATATGCTTATAATTGTTAGGTCTTCCTCATGGGTTGACTCTTTAATCATTGTAAAATGCCACTCTTTTTGTCTAGCAACACTTTTTTAATGTCTGTTTTTTTCTGACATTAGTATAGCCACTCGAGGTTTCTTGTGGTTACTGTTTGCATAATATATCTTTTAGCATCCCTTTACTTTAAATTTGTTTGTATTTTGAATCTAGAATATCTTCTGTAGATAGCGTATAGTTGGATTTTGTTGTTTGTAATTCAGACTGACAGTGTCTGCCTTTGAATTATTTAATGTAGTTACATTTAACATGATTATTGATGTATAGCCATATGTGGTTTTATTGTGCCTCACTTTTTTGCACTTCATAAATATCGTGGTTTTTACAAATTGAAGCTTTGTGGTAACCCTGTGTTTAGCAAATCTCTTGGTTCCATTTTTCCAACAGCATTTTCTCACTTCATGTCTCTGTCACACTTTGGTTATGTTTGCAATATTTCAGACTTTTTCATTAGTGAATTTCTTATGGTGATCTAAAATCAGTGACCTTTGTTTGATGTTACTGCTATAACTTGTTGAAGGCTCAGATGGTGGTTAGTATATTTTCAGCAATAAAGTGTTTTTTTTTAATTTAAAAATTTTTAGTGGATTATAGTTTACTTACAGTGTTGTGGGCAACAAAGTATTTTAAAATTAAGGTTGTACATTGTTTTTTCAGACATAAAGCCATTTCACATTTAATGGAGTACAGTATAGGGTAAATATAACTTTTGTATGTAATGGGAGACCAAAAAATTCTTGCGACTTGCTTTATTGTGATTTTTGATTTTTTGTAGCACCTACTCGATGGACATAAGTTTGAGTAAACTTCAGGAGTTGGTGATGGACAGGGAGGCCTGGCGTGCTGCGATTCATTGGGTTGCAAAGAGTCGGACACGACGGAATGACTGAACTGAACTGAACTGAAAACCAAACTAATTGCACTCATCTCACACGCTAGTAAAGTAGTGCTCAAAATTCTCCAAGCTAGGCTTCAGCAATACATGAACCGTGAACTTCCACATGTTCAAGCTGGATTTAGAAAAGGCAGAGGAACCAGAGATCAAAATGCCAACATCTGCTGGATCATTGAAAAAGCAAGGGAGTTTCAGAAAAACATCAATTTCTGCTTTATTGACTATGCCAAAGCCTTTGACTGTGTGGATCACAATAAACTGTGGAAAACTCTGAAGGAGATGGGAATACCAGACCACCTGACCTGCCTCTTGAGAAACCTATATGCAGGTCAGGAAGCAACAGTTAGAACTGGACATGGAACAACAGACTGGTTCCAAATAGGAAAAGGAGTACGTCAAGGCTGTATCTTGTCACCCTGCTTATTTAACTTATATGCAGAGTACATCATGAGAAATGCTGGGCTGGAAGAAGCACAAGCTGGACTCAAGATTGCTGGGAGAGATATCAATAACCTCAGATATGCAGATGACACCACCCTTATGGCAGAAAGTGAAGAGGAACTAAAACGCCTCTTGATGAAAGTGAAAGAGGAGAGTGAAAAAGTTGGCTTAAAGCTCAACATTCAGAAAACTAAGATCATGGCATCTGGTCCCATCACTTCATGGCAAATAGATGGGGAAACAGTGGAAACAGTGTCAGACTTTATTCTTTTGGGCTCCAAAATCACTGCAGATGGTGATTGCAGCCATGAAATTAAAAGACGCTTACTCCTTGGAAGGAAAGTTATGACCAACCTAGACAGCATATTAAAAAGCAGAGACATTACTTTGCCAACAAAGGTCCGTCTAGTCAAGGCTATGGTTTTTCCAAGGGTCATGTATGGATGTGAGAGTTGGACTATAAAGAAAAATGAGCACCGAAGAATGGATGCTTTTGAACCGTGGTGTTGGAGGAGATTCTTGAGAGTCCCTTGGACTGCAAGGAGATCCAACCAGTCCATCCTAAAGGAGATCAGTCCTGGGTGTTCATTGGAAGGACTGATGCTGAAGCTGAAACTCCAACACTTTGGCCACCTCATGGGAAGAGTTGACTCATTGGAAAAGACCCTGATGCTGGGAGGGACTGGGGGCAAGAAGAGAAGGGGACTACAGAGGCTGAGATGGCTGAATGGCATCACCGACTCGACGGACATGAGTTTGAGTAGGCTCTGGGAGTTGGTGATGACAGGGAAGCCTGGTGTGCTGCAGTCCATGGGCTCGCGAAGAGTCAGACACGCCTGAGTAACTGAACTGAACTGAATAGATAGGTGGGGGAGGAATACTAACATACCACTTGTCTGCGACTATAGCTCTCAAACTGGAAGCTGGATCCCTGTGTTCTTGGCTACCAGTCTGGAGTAAAATTTCCATCTTTCTGAGTTAGGACAGAGGAAGAGGAAGCAAATACCACAGATTCTCAATATTCTAAACAAATTGCAGAAAATTTTCTTAAGTGTGTGTTTCTATAGTTACTGTATGTACTTGAACCATATCCAGGGATTTTAAATGGTTGTTTTAAAGTAATTTTCACTAGTTTCTCTAGTAAGTGAATCTGATGAGTTCCTCATTAGAGCCACACCACCCACTCCCTTTATTTCTTCTTTCTGGAAAAAAACATTCTTTTAACTAAGATCTATGTTAGAACTTCTGCTGCACTTTATGTTTCAAGCTGTCTATCTTATCTTCCATCTCTTTCTCTGTACATCTGGGTTTCTCCTTTAGTTCATAATCTAGCTCTCCAGTGATGTCTCCAACTCTTATCTATATAACTTTCTTCTGAGTTTCTAATTTTGTTGACTGTATTTCAAATTACCTTTGGTACTATTTAGTTTTTTTTTTCTTTTAATCTTCCCAGTATGTCGGGGGAGAGTTTTGTCTTCTTTTGTCATCTTTCCCTATAACTTTGTTCCTAATTGTTTATCCAGTGCATTTTTATGGTATATATCTGACCCATTCTTAAATTCTAAGAAAATTTGATTTCTTGCTTACTAAGCTTATTGTTTGTCATGAATGACTTAAATGTTATGAAATGCTCTTTCTGTGTAAATTAAGATGGTTTTGATCTTAATTAAAACAGGAAGACTGCCATATGACTTTTCATGTATTTAAATGGAGGTGACAATGAATTAGAATATCACTTTGGGGGAAACTCATATTAAATTGATGGATAGAGGCATTAAAAACCGATTGCTGTTAAATCCAAGACAGATGAGACATTATGTGCCCCTTGATGGAAGAACATGCTACCTTCTCTGAAGTAGCTTTGGAAAAAAAATCTGTCTAGATTCAGTTTAGCAATTTAGAGGAAGTACATAGGATAGAGGATTAGATTAAACTATGCTATGGGGATGCACTTACAGAAGTCTGGGTTATATAAAGTTCTCAAGGACAGACAACTATGTTTCTTCAAATAAAATGTAAGGAGAAAGAGTGCATATGAAAGATGGAGAAGGGGAGAAAGAGAGAGAGAAGAACCAGCAAGAGAGGGCAAGTGAGCACAGAGATTAAAAGAAAAAGAAAATACATATCAATTGATTGCAGCATGTGGACTTCAACTGCTTCCTGATTCAAATAAACAATTTGTAAAAAAAAAAAAAAAAATGTGGCATTTTGGGGTGGGTGGGATCCCGGTAGGGAGGTTCAAGAGAGAGGGGACATATGTATACCTGTGGCTGATTCATGTTGCTGTATGGCTGAAACCAACACAATATTGTAAGGCAATTATCCTTCAATTAAAAATAATTTTAAGTTTTAAAAAGTGACATTTATGAAACATTTGAACTTTTGAATATTTGGGGCATATTTGACATTAAGGAACTTTAATTCATTTTTATGTCTACTAATGGTGTTGTGGCTATCTTAAAAATACTTATTCTTTAGAAGTAACATTGAGATATGGTCATTTGAAATTCATCAGTAAAATTATATGATATATGTTGTTGTTGTTGTTGTTGCTCTGTTGTGTCTAACATTTTGTAACCCCATGGGCTGCAGCATGCCAGCTTTCTCTGTCCTTCACCATCTCCCGGAGCTTGCTCAAACTCATATCCATTGAGTCCGTGATGCCATCCAGCAATCTAGTCCTCCATCATCCCCTTCTCCTTCTGCCTTCAATCTTTCCCAGCATCAGGACCTTTTCCAGTGAGTTGGCTCTTTGCATCAGGTGGCCAAAGTATTGGAGCTTCAGCTTTAGCATCAGTCCTTCCAGTGAATATTCAGGGATGATTTCCTTTAGGATTAACTGGTTTGACTTCCTTGCTGTCCAAGGGACTCTCAAGAGTCTTCTCCAACACCAAAACGCGATATATGTGATATGATATATGATATATGTGATATGATAATATGATATATGTGAAATGCTTCAAAAAAGCATGGGAGGAGAGTAGTGGCTGGGAGTATAGAAGAAACAAAGTGGCTGTGGCTATGAGATGTTAATTCTTGAAGATGGGTGATGGATAAGATTCATTACTTTTTTTTTTTTTTAGTTTTGCATATATTTGGAATTGGCTTTCATATTACTTACCACTTAGGCTTGGTAATCTTGATTTTTATGGGGGAGTGGAATTTGTAAACTAAAGTGAGGTCAAAAAGAGTGTTAATGAGTGCAAATCTCATTCTGATGTGTAGACTTTCTAAATTTGAGTCATCTATGACACTGAGGGCATGGTTTGCAAATACTGACAACTTCCCTAAATGAAATCATCAAATGCTTTTTTCTCCCATGGTGAAGAAATGTGCTCTGCAATAAAATGTCTATGAAATCAAGCCCATGTCCCTTTTTCAGTTATATGCTGAATTCTAAAAAACTTTTGTGTTTTAAGGTTTGTTCTTTTTTGAAATCGTTTTTTCGGTATCGTAGTGATATGATTAGTTGTTCAGTTTAAACAACTGATTGAGGTAAAACCAATAACAGTCTGTTGGTTGCTTATTAAGTATAAGCATATGCCAGGCTTTTGAGAGTGGCAACTAAATCACTCCACAATTTATAGAAGGCTACAGTGTGCAGATTTTGTTTTCTTGAGCTTCAAAATCACTGTGAATGGTGGCTGCAGCCAGGAAATTAAAAAATGTTTGCTTCTTAGAAGAAAAGCTATGACAAACCTAGACAGCATATTAAAAAGCAGAGACATTGCCTTGCTGACAAAGGTGCATCTAGTCAAGCTATGGTTTTTCTATGTCATGTATGGATGTGAGAGTTGGTCCATAAAGAAGGCTGAGTGCTGAAGAATTGATGCCTTCTAATTGTGGTGCTAGAAAAGACTCTTGAGAGTCCCTTGGACAGCAAGGAAATCAAACCAGTCAATCCTAAAGGAAATCAATCCTGAATATGCATTGGAAAGACTGATGCTGAAGCTGAAGCTCCAATACTTTGACCACCTAATGCAAAGAGCCAGCTCATTGGAAAAGATTCTGATGCTGGTACAGATTGAGGACAGGAGGAGACGGGGGCAACAGAGGATGTGATGGTTGGATGGCATCACTGACTTAATGGACATGAATTTGAGCAAACTCCCGGGGTTGGTGAAGGACAGGAAAGCCTGATGTGCTGCAGTCCATGGGGTCACGAAGAGTCAGATATGACTGAGCAACTGAACAACAACAACAGTGTCCTTGGGAAGACGTACTACATGACAAGATGAACAACCCCCAAAAGATACAAATAATCACCAAAGCAACAGAATAAATGTTACATGATTTTTTTTGCCAACTAAAAATTCGAAACCCAAAATTCCTAATTTTCCATCTGAAGTATTTTTCAGCTATACTATACTCTGATTATTCCCTACCTCCCTAAGATAACAAGGGGGCATTAGTTGGGAAAAATAGGAGAGAATGGGTAAAAGGACTCTGTTAACGTTAATTTAGGCACCAACATAAGATCTGTATATTCATTCCTTCTCTTGGAAAATGTGGACTTTTCCTTATCATGAATTGAACAGTTAACAGGGAGTGGGACTCCAGGCTCACAGCCACCCACAGGCAGATCCCACTTTCCATTTGGGATTATTTATTAGGGCTGTGTTCATAAAGCATGTGAGAGGCTGAGAAATTATGATTTATCTACAATAACTACACATACTCATCTTTCTTCTTCAATCTGCCAGTTGTTGAGTCACTTAGTCGTGTCTGACTCTTTGTGACCCCATGGCTTGTAGCATGCCAGGCTTCCTTGTCCTGCACCATCTCTCAGAGTTTGCTCAAATTCATTTCTGTTGAGTTGGTGATGCCGTCCAACCATCTTGACCTCAATCTGGTAGAGAAACAGTTTTTTAACGCTTGTACTAAATCATATAGAACACATTCGGCAGCAGATAAAACTGCTTTTTTTTTTTTTTTGCTGTATTCCCCTTTAGTTTGTCTTTTGAAGGATATGTTTTTGTAAAGGGGAGAAATAAGCTTTGCTCTTAATTAAATATTTAGGATCTTGCTCATCAGTGATAAGCGAAATGAACAAGGTTGGTATATAACCACCTTTTGATGAGTGATTGATTACTTAATATTTTCAGAGAGATGGACAGATACCTGCAGTGATAGAATAGACAATGAATCAGATCTGACTAATTCCTAGGAAGAAGGTTGTCAAAGGTAAATGGGGAAGTTGAGGAGATAAATGACATTTTGATGAACAATTGATTATGTGTACATGAAGACAGATGGAGTCATTCAGAAAGTACTGAATGATTTTTTTTTATGAAATACTGTTTTTAAAATCCAGTCAAAAGATTGAAAGAAAGTAGGTTTTAACATCATAGTTAAAACATGAAAAAAAAAAAAAAGTGTCATAGGATTATCCAAGAAAACGCAGTTACCAGACCCAAGTTTCAAACCAGGCCTCACTTAATTTACACTTATTTTTCACTCTCCTCTTTCACTTTCATCAACAGGCTCTTTAGTTCTTTGCTTTCTGCCATTAGGGTGGTGTCATCTGCATATGCGAGGTTGTTGATATTTCTCCCAGCAACATTAACTCCAACTTGTGCTTCATCCAGTCCAGCATTTATCATGATGTACTGTGCATATAAGTTAAATAAGCAGGGTGATGATATACAGCCTTGACATACTCCTTTCCGAATTTGGAACCAGTCTGTTGTTCCATGTCCAGTTCTAACTTGCTTCTTGACATGCATAAAATTTCTCAGGAGGCAGGTCAAGTGGTCTGGTATTCTCATCTCTTTCAGAATTTTCCATAGTTTATTGTGATCCACACAGTCAAAGGCTTTGGCATCGTCAATAAAGCAGAAGTAGAAGTATTTCTGGAACTCTCTAGCTTTTTCGATGATCCAATGGATGTTGGCAGTTTGATCTCTGGTTCCTCAGACTTTTCTAAATCCAGCTTGAACATCTGGAAGTTCATGGTTCATGTACTGTTGAGGCTGGCTTGGAGAATTTTCAGCATTACTTTGCTAGTGTGTGAGATGAGTACAATTGTATGGTAGTTTGAGCATTTTTTGGCATTGCCTTTCTTTGAGATTGGAATGAAAACTGACCTTTTCCAGTCCTGTGGCCACTGCTGAGTTTTCCAAATTTGCTGGCATATTGAGTGCAGCACTTTCATGGCATTATCTTTTAGGATTTGAAATAGCTCAGCTCGAATTCCATCACCTCCACTAGCTTTGTTTGTAGTGATGCTTCTTAAGGCCCACTTGACTTCACATTCCAGGATGTCTGGCTCTAGGTGAGTGATCACACCATTGTGATTATTTGGGTCATTAAGATCTTTTTTGTATAGCTCTTTTGTGTATTCTTGCCACCTCTTCTTAATATCTTCTGCTTCTGTTAGGTCCCTACCATTTCTGTCCTTTATTGTGCCCGTCTTTGCATGAAATGTTCCCTTAGTATCTCTAGTTTTCTTGAAGAGATCTCTAGTCTTTCCCATTCTATTCTTTTCCTCTATTTCTTTGCATTGATCGCTGAGGAAGCCTTGCTTATCTCCTTGCTATTCTTTGGAACTCTGCATTCAAATGGGTATATCTTTCCTTTTCTCCTTTGCTTTTCCCTTCTCTTCTTTTCACAGCTATTTGTAAGGCCGCCTCAGACAACCATTTTGCCTTTTTGCATTTCTTTTCCTTGGGGATGGTCTTTATCCTGACTCCTGTACAATGTCACAAACCTCTGTCCATAGTTCTTCAGGCACTCTTTCAGATCTAATCTCTTGAATCTATTTGTCACTTGCACTGTATAATCGTAAGGTATATGATTTAGGTCATACCTGAATGGTCTAGTGGTTTTCTCTACTTTCTTCAATTTAAGTCTGAATTTGGCAATAAGGAGTTCATGATTTGAGCCACAGTTGGCTCCTATACAGTCTTTTGCTGACTGTATAGAGCGTCTCCATCTTTGGCTGCAAAGAATATAATCAATCTGATTTTGGTATTGACCACCTAGTGATGTACATGTGTAGAGTCTTCTCTTGTGTTGTTGGAAGAGGGTGTTTGCTATGACCAGGGCGTTCCCTTGGCAAAACTCTCTTAGCCTTTGCCCTACTTCATTCTGTACTCCAAGGCCAAATTTGCCTGTTACTCCAGGTATTTCTTGACTTCCTACTTTTGCTTTCCAAATTATAGAAGTTCTTTTCTTGATTCAGTAGTGTTTTCTTGCAACCTCATTTTTAACTTCTCAAATGGACTATACAGTTAACTTGTTTTGTTGCCCATCATTCACTCCTTAAGCAAAGCCAACAATATAATTTTCCTCATAGCTCCTCCTTGAGGACTTTGCTGACCATTTCTTCCTGGAATACTTCTCAATTCCATGATTCTTCACTCCTTTTCTTAGCTACAACAATAAGTGAACACTGTGATGAGCTTTGAGTATGTCAGAGTTTCCCCAGAGAATGATGGGCATATTAGAAAAGTTCTAGCTTAGCAACTCGGCCCCTTAGAAGAGTGCTGAATTACTAATTAGTACATCTGCATCTACATATTTTATTGGCATTGTGAGCTGCTTATTTTTATTTTGCATTGTTTTTCATGATTTTGACAAGTAACTAACTAGAATAGTTCATAGGCAGAGTGTTAACCAAAGAGTGGAAAAGGCTGGAGGCTGAAGGCTGGTAGGGTTACGTTTGAGAACTGAAAGTACTTTGTAGATTAGCCTCACTGCATCCTGGATTTGTTCATGACAGGTCAAAACTTAATGGCTAAAATTCTCAGTGGGTGTGGGGAAGTTTAAATAAGGTGCATTAATTCAAATCAGTGTCTTTATACACCAGTATAGAACAATGTCTGTAACAAAAGTGGAAATCAGAAAATTACGTAAAGTAAAGCAGCTTGTGTTTGTGAAGAGCATATTTATGTTTTATGGCCACAGAGTTTCTGGAAAGAAGCTGAGTGACCACCTCTGAGGTGTGAATCAAGAGACCCTCACACCTTTCTGTACTGTTTGGACTTTATACCATAAGCATGTACTAAAGATGCTTGTATGTTTTGAGGAATGGAGAATAGAGACCTTGCTTTGTAGCAGTTTATATAAAATAATCTCTTTAGCCTGACGTTGATTTCTGTTAGGCCATGTCCAGGTCAGTGTGTGCAGTTCTGGGCACAACACTCTCAGGGGAACTCTGACCAAAAAGCACCAACAGAAGAGTAGAGGAACTGGGAAAACAATGCCCACATATGTAGTGGCGGAAGGAACTGAGTATGTCTAACCATTTAAGATAAAATCTTATGCATGTCAAATATTTAAAAGTTATAGTTACAGACTATCAGTCAGTCAGTTCAGTCGCTCAGTCATGTCCAACTCTTTGCGACTCCATGAATCGCAGCACGCCAGACCTCCCTGTCCATCACACTCCCAGAGTTTACTCAAACTCATGTTCATCGAGTCGGTGATGCCATACAGCCATCTCAGCCTCTGTTGTCCCCTTCTCCTCCTGTCCCCAATCCCTCCCAGCATCAGGGTCTTTTCCAATGAGTCGACTCTTCCCATGAGGTGGCCAAAGTACTGGAGTTTCAGCTTCAGCATCAGTCCTTCCAATGAACACCCAGGACTGATCTCCTTTAGGATGGACTGGTTGGATCTCCTTGCAGTCCAAGAGACTCTCAAGAGTCTTCTCCAACACCACAGTTCAGAAGCATCAATTTCTCGGCACTCAACTTTCTTCATAGTTCAACTCACATATCCATACATGACCACTGGACAAACCATAGCCTTGACTAGACGGACCTTTGTTGGCAAAGTAATTTCTCTGCTTTTTAATATGCTATCTAGGTTGGTCATAACTTTGCTTTCAAGGAGTAAGCCTCTTTTAATTTCATGGCTGCAATCACCATCTGCAGTGATTTTGGAGCCCAAAAGAATAAAGTCTGACACTGTTTCCACTGTCTCCTTATCTATTTGCCATGAAGTGATGGGACCAGATGCCATGATCTTAGTTTTCTGAATGTCTTTAAGCCAACTATTTCACTCTCCTCTTTCACTTTCATCAAGAGGCTTTTTAGTTCCTCTTCACTTTCTGCCATAAGGGTAGTGTCATCTGCATATCTGAAGTTATTGATATTTCTCCCGGCAATCTTGATTCTATCTTGTGCTTCCAGCCCAGCGTTTCTCATGATGTACTCTGCACATAAGTTAAATAAGCAGGGTGACAAGATACAGCCTTGACGTACTCCTTTTCCTATTTGGAACCAGTCTGTTGCTCCATGTCCAGTTCTAACTGTTGCTTCCTGACCTGCATATAGATTTCTCAAGAGGCCGGTCAGGTGGTCTGGTATTCCCATCTCCTTCAGAATTTTCCACAGTTTATTGTGATCCATACAGTCCAAGGCTTTGGCATAGTCAATAAAGCAGAAATAGATGTTTTTCTGGAATTCTCTTGCTTTTTCTATGATCCAGCAGATGTTGGCAATTTGATCTCTGGTTCATCTGCCTTTTCTAAAACCAGCTTGAACATCTGGAAGTTCATGGTTCACGTATTGTTACAGCCTGGCTTGGAGAATTTTGAGCATTACTTTCCTGGCATGTGAGATCAGTGCAATTGTGTGGTAGTTTGAGCATTCTTTGGCATTGCCTTTCTTTGGGATTGGAATGAAAACTGACCTTTTCCAGTCCTGTGACCACTGCTGAGTGTTCCAATTTGCTGGCATATTCTGTGAAGCACTTTCACAGGATCATCTCTTAGGATTTGAAATAGCTCAACTGGAATTCCATCACCTCCACTAGCTTTGTTTGTAGTCATTTTTCTTAAGGCCCACTTGACTTCACATTCCAGGATGTCTGGCTCTAGGTGAGTGATCACACCATCGTGATTATCTCAGTCATGAAGATCTTTTTTGTACATTTCTTCTGTGTATTCTTGCCACCTCTTCTTAATATCTTCTGCTTCTGTTAGGTCCATACCATTTCTTTCTTTTATCGAACCCATCTTTGCATGAAATGTTCCCTTGGTATCCCTAATTTTCTTGAAGAGATCTCTAGTCATTCCCATTCTGTTGTTTTCCTCCATTTCTTTGCATTGATCCCTAAGGAAGGCTTTCTTATCTCTCCTTGCTATTCTTTGGAACTCTGCATTCAAATGGGTATATCTTTCCTTTTCTCCTTAGCTTTTCCCTTCTCTTCTTGTCACAACTATTTGTAAGCCCTCCTCACACAACCATTTTGCATTTCTTTTCCATGGGGATGGTCTTGATCCCTGTCTCCTGTACAATGTCACGTGCTTTGCTGGAGCAGCCGTAAAGAGATACCACGCGTCCAAGGGAAAGGAAACCCAAGTAAGATGGTAGGTGTGGTGAGAGGGTATCAGAGGGCAGACACACTGAAACCATAATCACAGACAACTAGCCAATCTGATCACACCGACCACAGCCTTGTCTAACTCAATGAAAATAAGCCATGCCGTGTGGGGCCACCCAAAACGGACAGGGTCATCGTGGAGAGATCTGACAGAATGTGGTCCACTGGAGAAGGGAATGGCAAACCATTTCAGTATTCTTGCCTTGAGAACCCCATGAACAATTTGAAAAGGCAAAATGATAGGATACTGAAAGAGGAACTCCCCAGCTCGGTAGGTGCCCAATATGCTACTGGAGATCAGTGGAGAAATAACTCCAGAAAGAAAGAAGGGATGGAGCCAGAGGAAAAAGAATACCCAGCTGTGAATGTGATTGGTGATAGAAGCAAGGTCTGATGCTGTGAAGAGCAATATTGCATAGGAAGCTAGAGTGTTAGGTCCATGAATCAAGGCAAATTAGAAGTGGTCAAACAGGAGATGGCAAGAGTGAATGTAGACATTCTAGGAATCAGTGAACTAAAATGAACTGGAATGGGTGAATTTAACTCAGGTGACCATTATGTCTACTACTGTGGGCAGGAATCCCTTAGAAGAAATGGAGTAGCCATCACCGTCAACAAAAAGAGTCCGAAATGCAGTACTTAGATGCAATCTCAAAACGACAGAATGATCTCTGTTTCCAAGGCAAACCATTCAATACTTGTAATCCAAGCCTGTGCCCCAACCAGTAACACTGAAGAAGCTGAAGTTGAACGGTTGTATGAAGACCTACAAGACTTTTTAGAACTAACACCCAAAAAAGATGTCCTTTTCATTATGGGGGACTGGAATGCAAAAGTAGGAAGTCAAGAAACACCTGGAATATCAGGCAAATTTGGCCTTGGAGCACGGAATGAAGCAGGGCAAAGGCTAATAGAGTTTTGCCAAGGGAACGCCCTGGTCATAGCAAACACCCTCTTCCAACAACACACGAGAAGACTCTACACATGGACATCACCAGGTGGTCAACACCGAAATCAGATTGATTATATTCTTTGCAGCCAAAGATGGAGAAGCTCTATACAGTCAGCAAAAACCGGGAGCTGACTATGGCTTACATCATGAACTCCTTATAGCCAAATTCAGACTTAAACTAAAGAAAGTAGGGAAAACCACTAGACCATTCAGGTATGACCTAAATCAAATCCCTTATAGACCATAGTTATAGACTAATCTATCTCACTATTGAGTAAGCCTCCATACAATCATGAAACATCTTTTAATTTATGAGGTCCTTTGTTCCTTGAACTTACTATCACAAGATCAATCTATTTGTGTAAGTGAAAATCTGATCTTATTTTTCCTACATAAAACCTTCATCAGCTCTTCACGCATCTTCCCCTCCATGTCAGCTTTCAGCAGGTAACTTCAGTTCTTCTTCACTGACAAAACTGAAGCCTCAGCAGAGAACTTCCAGGCATACCCCCCTTTACCCTTCCCCAAACTCTTTTCTCCTCCCTTGTTAGCACCTGGAGGGCTTCTTAAAACAGACTGCATGGTCCCACCCTAGAGTTTCTTTTTTAAAAGGCATCCATCTGGGACATCGTAATCTGGGCTTGTAGCCGTCTTGAAATTATACACACATTTCAGTACTGGTGTCTCAGTCCTCCCTTCTGTCTTTGTATCTTCCAGCCTCTACTGAGCTTCTCACTGGTGCTCCCAACATAACCCATTCCACTGGTGACAGAGGATACTTAGAAAACATTCTTTCTCTTAAATTGTGAAATTAACCTACCTGTAACTTGCATTTATCCTTCTCTGGAACTGTTTGGGCATCATCTAATAATCTCTTCCACACAGCACAGTTCTAATATTTGATGGCGGTCTATCTGTCCTCCCAAGAGACCTTTCGCCTGAACATCTTTAGTTCATTTTCTTTTCCAGTGTTCTTGAGATAAAATTACATTTGATACTGTAAGTTTAAGTGTACAACACAATGGCATATGTATATATTGCAAACATTACTGCAGTAAGTTTAGTTAACATCCATCACCTCATCAGTTCAGTTCCACTCAGTTGATCTGTTGTGTCCGACTCTTTGCGACCCCATGGACTGCAGCACGCCAAAATTCCTTGTCCTTCATCATCTCCCAGAGCTTGCTCAAACTCTTGTCCATTGAGTCAGTGATTGCATCCAGCCATCTCATCCTCTGTCATCCCCTTCTCCTGCCTTCAATCCTTCCCAGCATCAGGGTCTTTCCCAATGAATCAGTTCTTTGTATCAGGTGGCCAAAGTATTGGAGCTTCAGCTTCAGCATCAATCACCTCATTCAGTTACAGAAAAAAATTTTTTCCTTCTGAGGAGAACTTTTAGGACCTGCTCCCTTAGCATCTTTCAAATACGCCATAAAGCAATGTTAACTATAGCCATCATGTTGTACATTATATCCCCAGTACTTACTTATTTTATAACTGGGAGTTTATACATTTAACCACCTCCACATAATTCCCCTATCCTCTACACCCTACTTCTGGCAACCTCAAATCTAATCTGTTTCTATGAGTTTAGTGTTCTATTTTAGATTCCACATATAAATGAGACCAAACAGTATATGTCTTTCTTAGCATAATGCCCTCAAGGTCCATCAGTGTTGTTACAAATGGCAGAATTTCCCTCTCTTTATGGCTGTAGCATATTCCATTGTTTCCATATATACCACATTTTCTCTGTTCATCCCTCAGTGAGTACACAGTTTGTTTCCATGTCTCAGCTGTTGTGAATAACACTGCAGTAAAAGGACATGGGGGTGCAGAGATCTCTTCAACATAGTGATTTCATTTATTCTTGCGAACCTCCAGTGTTTCCCATAGTGGCTGAACCAATCTACATTCCCACCAACCTTGCACAAAGGTTCTCTTTTCTCTACATCCTGCCGAGCATCTGTTAGCTGTTGTTGTTGTTGTTTTTTTTTTTTTTTTGAGGACAGCCATTCTGATGGAATGGCTAACATGCAATCTCATTGTGGTCTTGACTGCACGGCCCTAATGTTGAGCACCTTTTCATGTACCTTTTGGTCATCTGAATATCTTAGAAAAATATCTATTCAAGTTCATGGCCGATTTTTATATTTTGAATGTTAACCTCTTGTCAGATACATTACTTGCAAATATCTTCTGCCATTCTGTAGACTGCTCTTTCATTTTGTTGACTGTTTCGTTTTCATGTTCAGAAGCTTTTAAATTGGATGTAGTCCCATCTGTTTACTGTTCTATTTTGTTGCTTGCAATTTCAGTGTCATATTCAAAAATTCACTGCCAAGACCCATGTCAGTAAGTATTTTTCCCAAGTTTTCCTTAGGAATTTTATGGTCTCAGGTCTTAGATTTAGGTTTTCAATTCATTTCAATTTAATTTTTGTGAGTAGTATAGGTATAAGATAGGGTTCAGAGTTTCTGATTCAAGATGTGGGAGATAGGGCCTGATAATTTACATTTCTAATATAAGTTCCAGGTGACACTGAAGTCACACTTTGAAAACTGCCATCATAGACATTTGTCCCTGCTCATCCACTTACTGGATCTTGTAACTCTCACCTAGTCAAAGATGTCACTCTGACACTTGACCCTCTCTAAAAATCAAACCATCTCTCATTACTGGATCATTGCATCTCAGCACACAAATATGCTATTTTTTCTCCCATTAAAAAATACTTCTTGACCACAATTCTGTTTACTGATTGTCTTAATACTTTGACTTTCATTGAAATGTGACCTCTTGAAGAGTTACATATTTTCACTGTCTCCAACTGGTCTTCATTCTTTGTTCAGCTCACTCCAAATCAAACTTTGCCAGCAACCCACTTCCAACACCACAAAAATTATTCTCAAAGTCATCTCTAGTAAATCTACTGGTCAACTCTCAGACTTCATCCTTTCCCTATCAGCAGCATTTGATACATTTATCCATTCCTGCTATTTGATAAACTTTCTTCATGTGGCTTTCAGGGACATCACACGTGACTTTTCTTCTACCTCGACAGCTGCTACTCAGTCTCCTTCGCTTGTTCCTCCTCCCTAATCTTTCAACATTACCTGCCTCAAGGCTCAGTCTTTGGATTTTTCTATCTTCACTCATTCTTTGGGGACCGTTTCTCATCTGCATCCCAAATCTGCCCTCCCAGCAGAGTAGGCAGTTCCTTCCTTCCACTTACTCAGACCAAAATCATGGAGTCATCCTTGCCACTTCAAAAGCCATATTCACACCAGGAAAACTTTATTCACTCTGCCATCAAAGCACATCTGGAAACTAACTATTCCTCACAGCATCTACTGTTTCTACCCTGATCTGAGCTGCTCTCATTTCTTATCTGACTACTGAAATAATCTTCTAACTGGTCTTCCAGCCTCTACTCTTCTCCATGAGACCTGCACATTCCCCTTATCTCTCTGAATTCCTTTCTATCTATCCTCAAAACTCACTCTGCTCTATAGCACCAAGCTTACTTTTCCTATAACACACCAGGCCTTCTCCTCCTTCAGTATTTGCTTTGTGTCCCTCTTTCTGAAACGTTACCCCAGATAAACATGTGACTCAGGCTTGCAGCTCCTTCAATTCTCTGCTCAAAATAAACCTCAGTAGGTCAACCTCAACCATCCCACCTTAACAGGAGGCAAAGATCCTCACTCCACGACACACCCCCAGCATTCCTGGCTCACCTCTTATTTTTCCTCCATAGCTCTCAACGTTCCCAACATACGCTAGTGTTTGTGTTTGCTTATTTGTTTCTGTTGTTTGTTGACACCCTCCCCCTACTGCCTTCTCTAAAACGTAAATGCTGCAGGGATCCTGTCATTCACTGATACAGATTCCAAATGACCGGGACAGTGTCTGTCTGGTACTTAGGAGGCTTTCAGCCAATCCTTTTTAAATGTACAGTTTCCCCGTCCTTATCACAAGCCCTGCTGCTCTGACATTTTCTGGCCTACTATAGCCTCTTCTCTTACCTCCAACACCTCATGGCACTCTAGATCGGAGCTAGCCTACAGAAATATAATGTGCACCAATATGTAATTTTAAATCTTCTAGAAGCCACATTTAAAAAGTAAAAAGGTAGCAGAGGAGGTGTTTGGCAGCAGCGGCTGCCTCCTGCCTTCCTTTCCCACCACCCCACATCATAGTGGAAAAGACAGAGCCTGGCCCTGTAAGTGCAGATGGCCAGCAATCAGCCGGCAGCCGGTTCACTGCCTCCAGTTCTCCAGTTCTGAAAAGAAAAATCCTTTTTGAGAGGACACAAGAAGGTAGAGTAGAAGGAAGCCAGGTCACCTCTTCTTACAGAAACACCAAAATCACAACTAACTGCTGAACCCCACTGACAAAACAAACACACACTGAAACCTACCGAAAGAGACACCTTACATCCAAAGACAGAAAAAGAAGCCACAACAAGATGGTAGGAGGGACACAATCGTGATAAAATTAAATCTCGTACACACAGGGTGTATGGGATACACTTGGAAAATAATTATACCAATTATACCACAGACGTTCTCCCACAGGAGAGAAAGTTCTGAGCTACCATGTCAGGCTCCCCAGCCTGGAGGTCTGGCAACAGGAGGAGTAGCCCCCAAAGAATCTGCTTTGCAAGCCAGTGAGGTTTGATCACAGGAATTTCACAGGACTGGAGGAAACAGAAACTGTACTCTTGAAGGGTGCACACAGGGTCTCACGTATACCAAGACCCAGGAGAAAAAGCAGTAATGTCCTAGGAAGCTGGGGCAGACTTAGCTGAGAGTACTAGAGGGTCTCCTGCAAAAATGGAGGGTGGCTATGGCTCACTACAGTAGTTCTGGGGAATACTTACCGGCATGAGTCCTCTTGGAAGCTGCCTCTTTCTCACCACGACTTGGTCCCACCCAACAGCCTGTAGGCTCCAGTGATGGGATGCCTCAGGCCAAACAGCCAGAGAGGGAACACAGTCCAACCCATGAGCAGACAGGCTGTTTAAAGTCTTTCTGAGCACACAGCTGCCCAATAATCACATTCCCTGACATGGCCCTGCCCACCAGATGGACAAGACCCAACTCCGCCCGTCAGTGGTCAGGAACCAGTCCCTTCCACCAGGAAGCCTGCACAAGACAGCCTCAATCACCAGGGGGCAAGAGAAAGAACTGCAACACTGCAGCCTGCAGAACAGAATCCACAATCACAAAAGGCACAATGAGACAGCAGAGAAACATGTCCCAAATGAAGGAACAAGATAAAACCCTGGAAGAACAACTAAGTGGACATTGGCAAATTGCTTAGGAAAACAACTCAGAGCAATGATAGTAAAGATGATCCAAGATCTCAGAAGAAGAATGGAGGCACAGATTGAAAAAACATAAGAGATGTTTAAACAAAGACCATGAAGAATGAAAGAACAAACAGAGATGAACCAGTACAATAACTGAAATGAAAACTACAGTAGAAGGAGCCAATAACAATAACTGAATCAGAAGAACTGGTAAATGAGCTGGAAGACAGAATGGTGGAAATCACTGCCATAGAACAGGATAAAGAAAAAAGAAAGAAAATAACTGAAGACAGTCTAAGAGACCTCTGGGACAAAAATATAAATGCACCAACATTCGCATTTAGGAGTCCCAGAAGCAGAAGACAGAGAGAAAGGCCCTGAGAAAATATTTGAAGAGATAATAGAGAACTTCCCCAATATGGGAAAGGAAACAGTCACTCAAGCCCAGGAAGCACAGAGTCCCAAGCAGGATAAACCTAAGGAAGAACATGCTGAGACATATAGTAATCAAACTGACAAAAATTAAAGACAAAAAAATACTAAAGCGACAAGGAAAAAGCAACAAAAAATATGAGAGAACTCCCATAAGATTATCATCTGACTGACTGCAGGCCAGAAGGCAGTAGCACAATATATTTAAAGTGATGAAAGGGAAGAACATACAGTCAAGAATATTCTAGCCAGCAAGGCTCTCATTCAGATTTGAAAGAGAAATTTAAAGCTTTACAGACAATCAAAATCTACAAGAATTTAGAACCACCAAACAAGCTCTGCAACAAATATTAAAGGAACTTCTCTAAGCAGAAAATGCCACAACTAGAAACAACCTTACAAATGGAAAAGCTCACTGGTAAAGGCAAACATACAATAACGATAGGAAATAATCTGCAGACAAATATGATATCAAAATGAGCAACTGTGAAAAGAGAGCATAAACACAGGAAACTGGAAATGCATTTGAAATTAAAAGACCAGCAACTTAATCCTACACACACACATATATATATATATATAGAGAGAGAGAGAGAGAGAGACTGCTATCTCAAAATCTCATGGTTTACCACAAGCTGAAAATCTACAATGGATATGCACACAAAAAAGAAAAAGGAATTCAAACGCAACACTAAAGATACTCCAATCAGAAGAGAATAAAAGAGGAAGGGCAGAAAAAAGACCTATAAAAACAAACTCAAAACAACAAATTGGCAATAAGAACACACATATTGATAGCTGCATTAAATGTAAATGAATCAAATGCTCCAACCAAAAGATAACTGGCTGAATGGATACAAAAACAAGACTCATATATATTCTGTTGACAAGGGACCTACTTCAGATCTAGGGGCACATACAGACTGAGTGAGGGGACAGGAAAAGGTATTCCATGCAAAAAAAAAATCAGAAGAAGCTGGAGTAGTAATACTCATATCAGACAAAATAGACTTTCAAATAAAGACTGTGACAAGACACAAAGAAGGACCCTACATGATGATCAAGGGATCCATCAAAGAAGATAAAACAACTGTAAATATTTATGCACCCAACATAGGAGCACCTCAATATGTAAGGCAAATACTAACAGCTATAAAAGGAGAAACCAACAGTAACACAATAATAGTGGCAGGCTTTAATACCCCACTTTCATCAATGGACAGATCATCCAGACAGAAAACTGGTAAGGAAACACATGCCTTAAGTGACACATTAGACCAGATAGACCTAACTGATATTTATAGAGCATGCCATCCAAAAGTAACAGAATATATATTCTTCTCAAGTGTACCTGGAATATTTTCCAGGACTGATCACATGCTAGGCCACAAAGAGAGTCTTGGTCAATTTAATATATTTGAAATCATATTGAGCATCTTTTCTGACTGAGCATCTTTTCATCTTAATCTCTGTGAGATTAGAAATCAGCTACAAGAAAAGAAAAAATAAAGCCAGTTAAAAACAAAAGCACATGGAGGCTTAACAATATGCTACTAAACAACCAATAGATCACTGAGGAAATCCAAGAGAAAATGAAAAAACACAGAGACAAATGAAAATGAAAGCACAATGATCCAAACAGCATCAAAAGCCATTCTAAGGGGGAAGTTAATAGCAATATAATCGTACCTTAGCAAACAAAAATCTCAAACAGCCAACATAACCTTACACCTAAAGCAACTAAAGAAAGAACATCAAAACTGAAAAGTCAGTGCAGTACATATGGATGAGTGCCATTTCAAGAGTGAGTTTGTAAGTCCAATTTGTTCATACGTCCAACCAAGTTCCCTAGGTACTTAACTAACACAATTGTCTATAGAGTACTGTGCTGTAATAGGTTTGTAATACTATTCACACAAATAATACACTAAAAAAACATGAAAAATAAAGCATTTTAAATCTTACAGTACAGTAACTTGAAAAGAACAGTAGTATAGTACAACACTTGGCATACAGGGGGTGACATTGAGTAAACAGTCAAGAACTGGAGGAGGGAAAGGAGGTGGTAGATGGTAGAACTGAAGTATGGTCAGGAAAAGGAAACAGGGCAAGTTGCAATTTCACTCATGCCTGGCACTGATGGCATGGGTTCTGGTTCCTTGCTGGATTCAATTGTATTCACCCTCTTGGAAAAACAAGCCAGTGATGTCTGAGTAGTAGATCTTTTTTTCTCTCCACAGATGACACAGTAGCACTGACTGACTGAATGGCTGTTGCAACCTTCATGTACCTCTCTACATTTGGGCCCTGTCCCTCAAAAACTAACAGTGCCTCCCTAAATAAACAGAATCCCCTTGCCATTTCCTGTGTCATGAATCTCTTCTGTTCTTCAGTTGCTTCTTCCTCCTCTTTCTCTTTGTCCTTTCTCTGGGCCTCCAGTTACACTAGGTCTTCATTAGTAAGTTCTTTGTGTTATACAGTAATGAGTTCAATGAAGTTGTCCCCTTGTAGATTTAGCTCAAAATAAAGATACTATACTACTGTACTCTACACAGGACTGTAAAGTACACAAAAGTACCACAACCATTTGTAGAGGACGCACACACATGGCAGTGTACACCAGACATGTACACTAACTTAGGTAACTGGATATATGAACACACTTCTGCATCTTTTAAACTTAACAACTTAAAGGTTTGCATGTAAGGAACTTACTGTGGAAGAAATCATTAAGATCAGAGCAGAAATAAATGAAATAGAGACAAAACAGTAAAAGACCAATGAAACTAAAAGCTAGATCTTTGAAAATATAAACTAAATTGACAAACATTTAGCCAGACTCATCAAGGAAAAAGAGGTAAAGGCCAAATCAATAAAACTAGAGATGAAAAAGGAGAAGTCAAACCAAATAAAAAGGATGATAAGAGGCTGCTACAAGCAACTATATGCAAATAAAATGGATAACCTGGAAGAAATGGACAAATTTAGAATGGTATAATCTCCTAAGATGGAACCAAGAAGAAACAGAAAATATGAACAGGCCAATCACAAATACTTAAATTGAAACTGTGAATAAAAAACTCCTAACAAACAAAAGTTCAGGACCATACACAGGCTTCACAGGTGAATTCTATCAAACATTTAGAGAAGAGTTAAGACCTATATTTCTGAAACTCTTCCAAAAAATTGAGAGGAAGGAACATTCCCAAACACATTCTATGAAGCCACTATCACCGTGATACCAAAACCATACAAAGATACTACAAAAAGGAAAACTACAGGCCAATATCACTGATGAACCTAGACGTAAAAATTCTCAACAAAATACTAGCAATCTGAATCTGCCAATACATTAAAAGGATCATACACCACGATCAAATGGGATTTATCCCACAGTTGCAATGATTTTTCAATATCTACAAATCAATCAGTGTGATACACCACATCAACAAATTGAAAAATATAGGAAGGAAACCTAAAAAAGAGTGGACATATGTATAAATATGCCTAATTCACTTTGTTTCACCACAGAAACTACAACATTATAAGGCAAATACAATCCAATAAAATTAATTTTAAAAAATTGAAGAATAAAAATCATATGATCATCTCAATAGATACAGAAAATGCTTTTGACAAAATTCAACACTCTGTATTAGACAAAAACTCTCCAGAAATTAGGCATAGAGGGACCATACCTCACAAATGCTACATATGACAAACCTATAGCTAACATCATAGTCAACCAGGAAAAGCTGAAACATTTCCTCTGACATCAGGAATGAGACAAGAATGTTGAGTGTCACCAATTTTATTCAGCATAGTTTTGGAATTCCTAGTCACAGCAATCAAAGAAGAAAAAGAAACAATGGGAATCCAAATAACGGAAAAAGAAGACATAAAACTGTCATTGTTTGCAGTGACAAGATACCATACACAGAAAATCCTAAAGATGCTACCAGAAAACTACTAGAGCTCATCAATGAATTCTATAAAGTTGCAGGATACAAAACTAACACATAGAAATCTGTTTAAAAATATCTGTGGATATTTTTACACACTAACAATGAAAGATCAGAAAGAGAAATTAAAGAAACAACCCCATTTACCACTGCTTCAAAAAGAATAAAATACCTAGGAATAAAGCTATCTGAGGAAGCAAAAGACCTATACTCTGAAAACTATAAGATGAAAGAAATCAAAGGTGACACAGATGGAAAAATATACCATGTTCTTGGACTGGAAGAATCAACGTTGTCAAAATGATTATATTATCTAGGGCAATCACAGATTCAGGACAATCCCTATCAAATTACCAATGGCATTTTTCACAGAACTAGAACAAAAATTTTTTAAATTTGTATGAAGACACAAAAGATCCCAAATGCCCAAAGCAATCTTGATAAAGATATACAGAGTTGGAGGAATCAGGATCCCTGACTTCAGACTATACTACAAAGCAACAGTCATCAAAACAGTATGGTATTGGCACAAAAACACAAACATAAATCAATGGAACAGGACAGAAAAACCAGGATAGAAACCCTCACATGTAGGGTCAGTTAATGTATGACAAAAGGGGACAAGTCTAGACAACACAGAAAAGTCAGTCTCTTCAAAAAGTGGTGCCAGGAAAACTGGACAGTTACCTGTAAAAATAAAATAAAATAAAATCAGAACATTCTTTAACACCATACCCAAAAATAAACCCAAAACAGATTAAAGACCTAAGTGTAACACCTGATACTATAAAACTCTTAAGACTAAAACATAGGCAGAATACTGTTTGACATAAATCACAGCAATATCTTTTTCATCCCATCTCCTAGAGTAATGGAAATAAAAACAAAAATAAACAAAAAGGACCCAATAAAACTCAGAAGCTTTTGCACAGTAAAGGAAAGCAAACAAAATGAAAGGAAAATGAACTCGCAAAATGGGAGAAAATACTTACAATGTGACCAACAGGGGATTAATCTCCAAAATTTACAAACAGCTCATGTAGCTCAAAATTTAAAAACAAACACAAAAAGCAATCAAAAACTAGGCAGAAGACCTAAATAGACATTTCTCCAAAGACGACATACAGGCGGCCAAGAGGTATGTGAAAAGATGCTCAACACTGCTAATGATTAGAGAAATGCAAATCAAAACCACAATGACACATCACCTCACATCAGTCAGAACAGCCATCGTCGATGCTGGAGAGGGTGTGGAGAAAAGAGATTCCTTCTACACTGTTAGTGGGGATGTACATTGGTACAGTCACCATGGAGAACAGTATGGAGGTTTCTTAAGAAACTAAAAACAGAGCTACTACAAGTCACTTCAGTTATATCTGACTCTTTGTGACCCAATGGACTAGAGCCCGCCGGCTCCTCTGTCCATGGGATTCTCCAGGCAAGAATACTGGAGCGGGCTGCCATGCCATCGAACCTGAGTCTCCTGCAGCTCTTGCACTGCAGGCAGATTCTTTACCACTGTGCCACCAGGGAACCTACCATATGATCCAGCAACCCCACTCCTGGGCATGTATCTAAAGAACAAGGTGTGAAAGGATACATGCACCCCAGTGTTTACTGCAGTGCTGTTTATAATAGCCAAGACTTGGAAGCAACCTAAATGTCCACTGACAGAGGAATGGATAAAGATGTAGTACATATGTACAATGCAATATTACTCAGTCATTTAAAAAAAATGAAATAATGCTACTTGCAGCAACATGGACAGATCTGGAGATTATCATATTAACTGAAGTTAAGTCAGACAGAGGAAAGACAAGTATCCTATGATATTGCTTACATGTGGAATCTAAAAAAAAAAAAAATGACACAAATGAACTTTTTTACAAAACAGAAACAGACTCACAGACTTAAGAGAAAGAAACTATGGTTACCAGAGGGGAAAGGGTGGAAGGAAGGGATACACTGGGGGTTTGGGATTGACATGTACACACTGTTGTATTTAAAATAGATAGCCAACAAGTACCTCTGTAGAGCAGAGAACTCTGCTCAATGCTTTGTAATAACCTAAATGGGGAAAGAATCTGAGAAAGAACAGATACATGTAAATGTATAATTGAGTCACTCTGCTGTACAGCTGGAACCAACACAACACTGTTAATCAACTATACGCCAATATAAAATAAAAAATTTTTAAAGTAAAAAGAAAGAGGTGAAATTAATTTAAGTGATCTAGAATACCCAAAATATTATGTCAACATCAGTCAATATTAAAAAGTTATGAAATTTTACACATTCTTTTACAAACACAAAATCTTTGGAATGTGGCCTGTACTGTGTCACCAACCTTTTGAGTGCATCTCAATGCAGATGCTAAATTGTCATAAGACATATTTACTCTTTATTTAAATGTAATAACATTTACTTTGAAAAAGCAGATTCACAAAATCAAGTTGTTATTTGTTCCAAATATATTGAAACAGATGTCAATTTTTAAGCTTAAGTTAATCAAAATAAATAAAAATTTGGTTTCTCGGTCGCATTTGTGCCATTTCAAGTGTTCAACAGCTGCATGTGACTAAGGGCCACCATAGTGAGCAGAGCAGTTCTTGGGCTTGCAGCTCCAAGCAGCCTAGATAGGCCCCTTCTTGCCACTGGCCCTGTGTAACTGTTGTCCCTCCACCTGGAAGACAGTCCTCTTTACTCCATTATCACCTCTCTTCATTTGGCTCATTTACTATCTGTCTTTCCTCTGTGTTCCACAAATACCTTGTTCTATTACAGCACGTTGTCACACTGTTATTATAATTGTCTGGTTCATTGTCTATTTAGCACAGCAACTGACACATAAGATTTACCATGTACAACTGACAAATAAATGTATAAACCCATGATGTTTCTGCCTATTGAAATTTCAGTCATCCATCCATTTCCAGTTCAAATCACTTCTTTCCAAGAACCTGGTCAGACCAACTCACAGTAAATATTTTCTTGTTTGTACTCCCAAACCACCTGGTCCATATTTCTCACAGACCATTTATTAGAGTAATTTTACTTATGTACAATTTCTACTCTCCAAACTAGATACACTGGAAAACCAGGAACTCTGGAAAAGAAACTTACTTACATAATAGGTGTTCAGTCAATAATTAAATGAGTGTACTCTAAATAAGTGTACTCTACACAATATTGTGTAGAGTACAGTAGTATAGTATCTTTATTTTGAGCTAAATCTACAAGGGGACAACTTCATTAAACTCATTGCTATATAACACAAAGAACTTACTAATGAAGACCTAGTGTAACTGGAGGCCCAGAGAAAGGACAAAGAGAAAGAGGAGGAAGAAGCAACTGAAGAACAGAAGAGATTCATGACACAGGAAATGGCAAGGGGATTCTGTTTATTTAGGGAGGCACTGTTAGTTTTTGAGGGACAGGGCCCAAATGTAGAGAGGTACATGAAGGTTGCAACAGCCATTCAGTCAGTCAGTGCTACTGTGTCATCTGTGGAGAGAAAAAAAGATCTACTACTCAGACATCACTGGCTTGTTTTTCCAAGAGGGTGAATACAATTGAATCCAGCAAGGAACCAGAACCCATGCCATCAGTGCCAGGCATGAGTGAAATTGCAACTTGCCCTGTTTCCTTTTCCTGACCATACTTCAGTTCTACCATCTACCACCTCCTTTCCCTCCTCCAGTTCTTGACTGTTTACTCAATGTCACCCCCTGTATGCCAAGTGTTGTACTATACTACTGTTCTTTTCAAGTTACTGTACTGTAAGATTTAAAATGCTTTATTTTTCATGTTTTTTTAGTGTATTATTTGTGTGAATAGTATTACAAACCTATTACAGCACAGTACTCTATAGACAATTGTGTTAGTTAAGTACCTAGGGAACTTGGTTGGACGTATGAACAAATTGGACTTACAAACTCACTCTTGAAATGGCACTCATCCATATGTACTGCACTGACTTTTCAGTTTTGATGTTCTTTCTTTAGTTGCTTTAGGTGTAAGGTTATGTTGGCTGTTTGAGATTTTTGTTTGCTAAGGTACGATTATATTGCTATTAACTTCCCCCTTAGAATGGCTTTTGATGCTGTTTGGATCATTGTGCTTTCATTTTCATTTGTCTCTGTGTTTTTTCATTTTCTCTTGGATTTCCTCAGTGATCTATTGGTTGTTTAGTAGCATATTGTTAAGCCTCCATGTGCTTTTGTTTTTAACTGGCTTTATTTTTTCTTTTCTTGTAGCTGATTTCTAATCTCACAGAGATTAAGATGAAAAGATGCTCAGTCAGAAAAGATGCTCAATATGATTTCAAATATATTAAATTGACCAAGACTCTCTTTGTGGCCTAGCATGTGATCAGTCCTGGAAAATATTCCAGGTACACTTGAGAAGAATATATATTCTGTTACTTTTGGATGGCATGCTCTATAAATATCAGTTAGGTCTATCTGGTCTAATGTGTCACTTAAGGCATGTGTTTCCTTACCAGTTTTCTGTCTGGATGATCTGTCCATTGATGAAAGTGGGGTATTAAAGCCTGCCACTATTATTGTGTTACTGTTGGTTTCTCCTTTTATAGCTGTTAGTATTTGCCTTACATATTGAGGTGCTCCTATGTTGGGTGCATAAATATTTACAGTTGTTTTATCTTCTTTGATGGATCCCTTGATCATCATGTAGGGTCCTTCTTTGTGTCTTGTCACAGTCTTTATTTGAAAGTCTATTTTGTCTGATATGAGTATTACTACTCCAGCTTCTTCTGATTTTTTTTTTGCATGGAATACCTTTTCCTGTCCCCTCACTCAGTCTGTATGTGCCCCTAGATCTGAAGTAGGTCCCTTGTCAACAGAATATATATGAGTCTTGTTTTTGTATCCATTCAGCCAGTTATCTTTTGGTTGGAGCATTTGATTCATTTACATTTAATGCAGCTATCAATATGTGTGTTCTTATTGCCAATTTGTTGTTTTGAGTTTGTTTTTATAGGTCTTTTTTCTGCCCTTCCTCTTTTATTCTCTTCTGATTGGAGTATCTTTAGTGTTGCGTTTGAATTCCTTTTTCTTTTTTGTGTGCATATCCATTGTAGATTTTCAGCTTGTGGTAAACCATGAGATTTTGAGATAGCAGTCTCTCTCTCTCTCTCTCTCTCTATATATATATATATGTGTGTGTGTAGGATTAAGTTGCTGGTCTTTTAATTTCAAATGCATTTCCAGTTTCCTGTGTTTATGCTCTCTTTTCACAGTTGCTCATTTTGATATCATATTTGTCTGCAGATTATTTCCTATCGTTATTGTATGTTTGCCTTTACCAGTGAGCTTTTCCATTTGTAAGGTTGTTTCTAGTTGTGGCATTTTCTGCTTAGAGAAGTTCCTTTAATATTTGTTGCAGAGCTTGTTTGGTGGTTCTAAATTCTTGTAGATTTTGATTGTCTGTAAAGCTTTAAATTTCTCTTTCAAATCTGAATGAGAGCCTTGCTGGCTAGAATATTCTTGACTGTATGTTCTTCCCTTTCATCACTTTAAATATATTGTGCTACTGCCTTCTGGCCTGCAGTCAGTCAGATGATAATCTTATGGGAGTTCTCTCATATTTTTTGTTGCTTTTTCCTTGTCGCTTTAGTATTTTTTTGTCTTTAATTTTTGTCAGTTTGATTACTATATGTCTCAGCATGTTCTTCCTTAGGTTTATCCTGCTTGGGACTCTGTGCTTCCTGGGCTTGAGTGACTGTTTCCTTTCCCATATTGGGGAAGTTCTCTATTATCTCTTCAAATATTTTCTCAGGGCCTTTCTCTCTGTCTTCTGCTTCTGGGACTCCTAAATGCAAATGTTGGTGCATTTATATTTTTGTCCCAGAGGTCTCTTAGACTGTCTTCAGTTATTTTCTTTCTTTTTTCTTTATCCTGTTCTATGGCAGTGATTTCCACCATTCTGTCTTCCAGCTCATTTACCAGTTCTTCTGATTCAGTTATTGTTATTGGCTCCTTCTACTGTAGTTTTCATTTCAGTTATTGTACTGGTTCATCTCTGTTTGTTCTTTCATTCTTCATGGTCTTTGTTTAAACATCTCTTATGTTTTTTCAATCTGTGCCTCCATTCTTCTTCTGAGATCTTGGATCATCTTTACTATCATTGCTCTGAGTTGTTTTCCTAAGCAATTTGCCAATGTCCACTTAGTTGTTCTTCCAGGGTTTTATCTTGTTCCTTCATTTGGGACATGTTTCTCTGCTGTCTCATTGTGCCTTTTGTGATTGTGGATTCTGTTCTGCAGGCTGCAGTGTTGCAGTTCTTTCTCTTGCCCCCTGGTGATTGAGGCTGTCTTGTGCAGGCTTCCTGGTGGAAGGGACTGGTTCCTGACCACTGACGGGCGGAGTTGGGTCTTGTCCATCTGGTGGGCAGGGCCATGTCAGGGAATGTGATTATTGGGCAGCTGTGTGCTCAGAAAGACTTTAAACAGCCTGTCTGCTCATGGGTTGGACTGTGTTCCCTCTCTGGCTGTTTGGCCTGAGGCATCCCATCACTGGAGCCTACAGGCTGTTGGGTGGGACCAAGTCGTGGTGAGAAAGAGGCAGCTTCCAAGAGGACTCATGCCGGTAAGTATTCCCCAGAACTACTGTAGTGAGCCATAGCCACCCTCCATTTTTGCAGGAGACCCTCTAGTACTCTCAGCTAAGTCTGCCCCAGCTTCCTAGGACGTTACTGCTTTTTCTCCTGGGTCTTGGTATACGTGAGACCCTGTGTGCACCCTTCAAGAGTACAGTTTCTGTTTCCTCCAGTCCTGTGAAATTCCTGTGATCAAACCTCACTGGCTTGCAAAGCAGATTCTTTGGGGGCTACTCCTCCTGTTGCCAGACCTCCAGGCTGGGGAGCCTGACATGGTAGCTCAGAACTTTCTCTCCTGTGGGAGAACGTCTGTGGTATAATTGGTATAATTATTTTCCAAGTGTATCCCATACACCCTGTGTGTACGAGATTTAATTTTATCACGATTGTGTCCCTCCTACCATCTTGTTGTGGCTTCTTTTTCTGTCTTTGGATGTAAGGTGTCTCTTTCGGTAGGTTTCAGTGTGTGTTTGTTTTGTCAGTGGGGTTCAGCAGTTAGTTGTGATTTTGGTGTTTCTGTAAGAAGAGGTGACCTGGCTTCCTTCTACTCTACCTTCTTGTGTCCTCTCAAAAAGGATTTTTCTTTTCAGAACTGGAGAACTGGAGGCAGTGAACCGGCTGCCGGCTGATTGCTGGCCATCTGCACTTACAGGGCCAGGCTCTGTCTTTTCCACTATGATGTGGGGTGGTGGGAAAGGAAGGCAGGAGGCAGCCGCTGCTGCCAAACACCTCCTCTGCTACCTTTTTACTTTTTAAATGTGGCTTCTAGAAGATTTAAAATTACATATTGGTGCACATTATATTTCTGTAGGCTAGCTCCGATCTAGAGTGCCATGAGGTGTTGGAGGTAAGAGAAGAGGCTATAGTAGGCCAGAAAATGTCAGAGCAGCAGGGCTTGTGATAAGGACGGGGAAACTGTACATTTAAAAAGGATTGGCTGAAAGCCTCCTAAGTACCAGACAGACACTGTCCCGGTCATTTGGAATCTGTATCAGTGAATGACAGGATCCCTGCAGCATTTACGTTTTAGAGAAGGCAGTAGGGGGAGGGTGTCAACAAACAACAGAAACAAATAAGCAAACACAAACACTAGCGTATGTTGGGAACGTTGAGAGCTATGGAGGAAAAATAAGAGGTGAGCCAGGAATGCTGGGGGTGTGTCGTGGAGTGAGGATCTTTGCCTCCTGTTAAGGTGGGATGGTTGAGGTTGACCTACTGAGGTTTATTTTGAGCAGAGAATTGAAGGAGCTGCAAGCCTGAGTCACATGTTTATCTGGGGTAACGTTTCAGAAAGAGGGACACAAAGCAAATACTGAAGGAGGAGAAGGCCTGGTGTGTTATAGGAAAAGTAAGCTTGGTGCTATAGAGCAGAGTGAGTTTTGAGGATAGATAGAAAGGAATTCAGAGAGATAAGGGGAATGTGCAGGTCTCATGGAGAAGAGTAGAGGCTGGAAGACCAGTTAGAAGATTATTTCAGTAGTCAGATAAGAAATGAGAGCAGCTCAGATCAGGGTAGAAACAGTAGATGCTGTGAGGAATAGTTAGTTTCCAGATGTGCTTTGATGGCAGAGTGAATAAAGTTTTCCTGGTGTGAATATGGCTTTTGAAGTGGCAAGGATGACTCCATGATTTTGGTCTGAGTAAGTGGAAGGAAGGAACTGCCTACTCTGCTGGGAGGGCAGATTTGGGATGCAGATGAGAAACGGTCCCCAAAGAATGAGTGAAGATAGAAAAATCCAAAGACTGAGCCTTGAGGCAGGTAATGTTGAAAGATTAGGGAGGAGGAACAAGCGAAGGAGACTGAGTAGCAGCTGTCGAGGTAGAAGAAAAGTCACGTGTGATGTCCCTGAAAGCCACATGAAGAAAGTTTATCAAATAGCAGGAATGGATAAATGTATCAAATGCTGCTGATAGGGAAAGGATGAAGTCTGAGAGTTGACCAGTAGATTTACTAGAGATGACTTTGAGAATAATTTTTGTGGTGTTGGAAGTGGGTTGCTGGCAAAGTTTGATTTGGAGTGAGCTGAACAAAGAATGAAGACCAGTTGGAGACAGTGAAAATATGTAACTCTTCAAGAGGTCACATTTCAATGAAAGTCAAAGTATTAAGACAATCAGTAAACAGAATTGTGGTCAAGAAGTATTTTTTAATGGGAGAAAAAATAGCATATTTGTGTGCTGAGATGCAATGATCCAGTAATGAGAGATGGTTTGATTTTTAGAGAGGGTCAAGTGTCAGAGTGACATCTTTGACTAGGTGAGAGTTACAAGATCCAGTAAGTGGATGAGCAGGGACAAATGTCTATGATGGCAGTTTTCAAAGTGTGACTTCAGTGTCACCTGGAACTTATATTAGAAATGTAAATTATCAGGCCCTATCTCCCACATCTTGAATCAGAAACTCTGAACCCTATCTTATACCTATACTACTCACAAAAATTAAATTGAAATGAATTGAAAACCTAAATCTAAGACCTGAGACCATAAAATTCCTAAGGAAAACTTGGGAAAAATACTTACTGACATGGGTCTTGGCAGTGAATTTTTGAATATGACACTGAAATTGCAAGCAACAAAATAGAACAGTAAACAGATGGGACTACATCCAATTTAAAAGCTTCTGAACATGAAAACGAAACAGTCAACAAAATGAAAGATCAGTTTACAGAATCAGAATGGCAGAAGATATTTGCAAGTAATGTATCTGACAAGAGATTAACATTCAAAATATATAAAAACCTCATACAACTGAATAGCAAATAATAATCATCTAATTTAAAAATCGGCCATGAACTTGAATAGATATTTTTCTTTTTTTTTTTTTAAATTTTTTTTTTTTATTATTATTATTATTTTTTTCCAGTGGGTTTTGTCATACATTGATATGAATCAGCCATGGATTTACATGTATTCCCAATCCCGATCCCCCCTCCCACCTCCCTCTCCACCCGATTCCTCTGGGTCTTCCCAGTGCACCAGGCCGGAGCACTTGTCTCGTGCATCCCTCCTGGGCTGGTGATCTGTTTCACCACAGATAGTATACATGCTGTTCTTTTGAAATATCCCACCCTCACATTCTCCCACAAAGTTCAAAAGTCTGTTCTGTATTTCTGTGTCTCTTTTTCTGTTTTGCATATAGGGTTATCGTTATCACCTTTCTAAATTCCATATACATGTGTCAGTATGCTGTAATGTTCTTTATCTTTCTGGCTTACTTCACTCTGTATAATGGGCTCCAGCTTCATCCATCTCATTAGGACTGGTTCAAATGAATTCTTTTTAATGGCTGAGTAATATTCCATGGTGTATATGTACCACAGCTTCCTTATCCATTCATCTGCTGATGGGCATCTAGGTTGCTTCCATGTCCTGGCTATTATAAACAGTGCTGCGATGAACATTGGGGTGCACGTGTCTCTTTCAGATCTGGTTTCCTCAGTGTGTATGCCCAGAAGTGGGATTGCTGGGTCATATGGCAGTTCTATGTCCAGTTTTTTAAGAAATCTCCACACTGTTTTCCATAGCGGCTGTACTAGTTTGCATTCCCACCAACAGTGTAAGAGGGTTCCCTTTTCTCCACACCCTCTCCAGCATTTATTGCTTGTAGACTTTTGGATAGCAGCCATCCTGGCTGGCGTGTAATGGTACCTCATTGTGGTTTTGATTTGCATTTCTCTAATAATGAGTGATGTTGAGCATCTTTTCATGTGTTTGTTAGCCATCTGTATGTCTTCTTTGGAGAAGTGTCTGTTTAGTTCTTTGGCCCATTTTTTGATTGGGTCATTTATTTTTCTGGAATTGAGCTGCAGGAGTTGCTTGTATATTTTTGAGATTAATCCTTTGTCTGTTTCTTCATTTGCTATTATTTTCTCCCAATCTGAGGGCTGTCTTTTCACCTTACTTATAGTTTCCTTTGTAGTGCAAAAGCTTTTAAGTTTCATTAGGTCCCATTTGTTTAGTTTTGTTTTTATTTCCAATATTCTGGGAGGTGGGTCATAGAGGATCTTGCTTTGATTTATGTCGGAGAGTGTTTTGCCTATGTTCTCCTCTAGGAGTTTTATAGTTTCTGGTCTTACATTTAGATCTTTAATCCATTTTGAGTTTATTTTTGTGTATGGTGTTAGAAAGTGTTCTAGTTTCATTCTTTTACAAGTGGTTGACCAGTTTTCCCAGCACCACTTGTTAAAGAGGTTGTCTTTTTTCCATTGTATATCCTTGCCTCCTTTGTCAAAGATAAGGTGTCCATAGGTTCGTGGATTTATCTCTGGGCTTTCTATTCTGTTCCATTGATCTATATTTCTGTCTTTGTGCCAGTACCATACTGTCTTGATGACTGTGGCTTTGTAGTAGAGTCTGAAGTCAGGCAGGTTGATTCCTCCGGTTCCATTCTTCTTTCTCAAGATTACTTTGGCTATTCGAGGTTTTTTGTATTTCCATACAAATTGTGAAATTCTTTGGTCTAGTTCTGTGAAAAATACCGTTGGTAGCTTGATAGGGATTGCATTGAATCTATAGATTGCTTTGGGTAGAATAGCCATTTTGACAATATTGATTCTTCCAATCCATGAGCATGGTATGTTTCTCCATCTGTTTGTGTCCTCTTTGATTTCTTTCATCAGTGTTTTATAGTTTTCTATGTATAGGTCCTTTGTTTCTTTAGGTAGATATACTCCTAAGTATTTTATTCTTTTTGTTGCAATGGTGAATGGTATTCTTTCCTTAATTTCTCTGTCTGTTTTTTCATTGTTAGTATATAGGAATGCAAGGGATTTCTGTGTGTTAATTTTATATCCTGCAACTTTACTATATTCATTGATTAGCTCTAGTAATTTTCTGGTAGAATCTTTAGGGTTTTCTATGTAGAGGATCATGTCATCTGCAAACAGTGAGAGTTTTACTTCTTCTTTTCCTATCTGGATTCCTTTTACTTCTTTTTCTGCTCTGATTGCTGTGGCCAGCACTTCCAACACTATGTTGAATAGTAGTGGTGAGAGTGGGCACCCTTGTCTTGTTCCTGATTTCAGGGATATTTTTCTAAGATATTCAGATGACCAAAAGGTACATGAAAAGGTGCTCAACATTAGGGTCGTGCAGTCAAGACCACAATGAGATTGCATGTTAGCCATTCCATCAGAATGGCTGTCCTCAAAAAAAAAAAAAAAAAAAACAAAAACAGCTAACAGATGCTCGGCAGGATGCAGAGAAAAGAGAACCTTTGTGCAAGGTTGGAGGGAATGTAGACTGGTTCAGCCACTATGGGAAACACTGGAGGTTCGCAAGAATAAATGAAATCACTATGTTGAAGAGATCTCTGCACCCCCATGTCCTTTTACTGCAGTGTTATTCACAACAGCTGAGACATGGAAACAAACTGTGTACTTACTGAGGGATGAACAGAGAAAATGTGGTATATATGGAAACAATGGAATATGCTACAGCCATAAAGAGAAGGAAATTCTGCCATTTGTAACAACACTGATGGACCTTGAGGGCATTATGCTAAGAAAGACATATACTGTTTGGTCTCATTTATATGTGGAATCTAAAATAGAACACTAAACTCATAGAAACAGATTAGATTTGAGGTTGCCAGAAGTAGGGTGTAGAGGATAGGGGAATTATGTGGAGGTGGTTAAATGTATAAACTCCCAGTTATAAAATAAGTAAGTACTGGGGATATAATGTACAACATGATGGCTATAGTTAACATTGCTTTATGGCGTATTTGAAAGATGCTAAGGGAGCAGGTCCTAAAAGTTCTCCTCAGAAGGAAAAAATTTTTTTCTGTAACTGAATGAGGTGATTGATGCTGAAGCTGAAGCTCCAATACTTTGGCCACCTGATACAAAGAACTGATTCATTGGGAAAGACCCTGATGCTGGGAAGGATTGAAGGCAGGAGAAGGGGATGACAGAGGATGAGATGGCTGGATGCAATCACTGACTCAATGGACATGAGTTTGAGCGAGCTCTGGGAGATGGTGAAGGACAAGGAATCTTGGCGTGCTGCAGTCCATGGGGTCGCAAAGAGTCGGACACAACTGATCAACTGAGTGGAACTGAACTGATGAGGTGATGGATGTTAACTAAACTTACTGCAGTAATGTTTGCAATATATACATATGCCATTGTGCTGTACACTTAAACTTACAGTATCAAATGTAATTGTATCTCAAGAACACTGGAAAAGAAAATGAACTAAAGATGTTCAGGCGAAAGGTCTCTTGGGAGGACAGATAGACCGCCATCAAATATTAGAACTGTGCTGTGTGGAAGAGATTATTAGATGATGCCCAAACAGTTCCAGAGAAGGATAAATGAAAGTTACAGGTAGGTTAATTTCACAATTTAAGAGAAGGAATTTTTTCTAAGTATCCTCTGTCACCAGTGGAATGGGTTATGTTGGGAGCACCAGTGAGAAGCTCAGTAGAGGCTGGAAGATACAAAGACAGAAGGGAGGACTGAGACACCAGTACTGAAATGTGTGTATAATTTCAAGACGGCTACAAGCCCAGATTACGATGTCCCAGATGGATGCCTTTTAAAAAAGAAACTCTAGGGTGGGACCATGCAGTCTGTTTTAAGAAGCCCTCCAGGTGCTAACAAGGGAGGAGAAAAGAGTTTGGGGAAGGGTAAAGGGGGGTATGCCTGGAAGTTCTCTGCTGAGGCTTCAGTTTTGTCAGTGAAGAAGAACTGAAGTTACCTGCTGAAAGCTGACATGGAGGGGAAGATGCGTGAAGAGCTGATGAAGGTTTTATGTAGGAAAAATAAGATCAGATTTTCACTTACACAAATACAGATTGATCTTGTGATAGTAAGTTCAAGGAACAAAGGACCTCATAAATTAAAAGATGTTTCATGATTGTATGGAGGCTTACTCAATAGTGAGATAGATTAGTCTATAACTATGGTCTATAAGGGATTTGATTTAGGTCATACCTGAATGGTCTAGTGGTTTTCCCTACTTTCTTTAGTTTAAGTCTGAATTTGGCAATAAGGAGTTCGTGATGTAAGCCACAGTCAGCTCCCGGTCTTGTTTTTGCTGACTGTATAGAGCTTCTCCATCTTTGGCTGCAAAGAATATAATCAATCTGATTTCGGTGTTGACCACCTGGTGATGTCCATGTGTAGAGTCTTCTCGTGTGTTGTTGGAAGAGGGTGTTTGCTATGACCAGGGCGTTCCCTTGGCAAAACTCTATTAGCCTTTGCCCTGCTTCATTCCGTGCTCCAAGGCCAAATTTGCCTGATATTCCAGGTGTTTCTTGACTTCCTACTTTTGCATTCCAGTCCCCCATAATGAAAAGGACATCTTTTTTGGGTGTTAGTTCTAAAAAGTCTTGTAGGTCTTCATACAACCGTTCAACTTCAGCTTCTTCAGTGTTACTGGTTGGGGCACAGGCTTGGATTACAAGTATTGAATGGTTTGCCTTGGAAACAGATCATTCTGTCGTTTTGAGATTGCATCTAAGTACTGCATTTCGGACTCTTTTTGTTGACGGTGATGGCTACTCCATTTCTTCTAAGGGATTCCTGCCCATAGTAGTAGATATAATGATCATCTGAGTTAAATTCACCCATTCCAGTTCATTTTAGTTCGCTGATTCCTAGAATGTCTACATTCACTCTTGCCATCTCCTGTTTGACCACTTCTAATTTGCCTTGATTCATGGACCTAACATTCCAGGTTCCTATGCAATATTGCTCTTCACAGCATCGGACCTTGCTTCTATCACCAGTCACAACCACAGCTGGGTATTGTTTTTCCTCTGGCTCCATCCCTTCATTCTTTCTGGAGTTATTTCTCCACTGATCTCCAGTAGCATATTGGGCACCTACCGAGCTGGGGAGTTCCTCTTTCAGTATCCTATCATTTTGCCTTTTCAAACTGTTCATGGGGTTCTCAAGGCAAGAATACTAAGTGGTTTGCCATTCCCTTCTCCAGTGGACCACATTCTGTCAGATCTCTCCACGATGACCCTGTCCGTCTTGGGTGGCCCCACACGGCATGGCTTATTTTCATTGAGTTAGACAAGGCTGTGGTCGGTGTGATAGATTGGCTGGTTATCTGTGATTATGGTTTCAGTGTGTCTGCCTTCTGATACCCTCTCACAACACCTACCATCTTACTTGGGTTTCTTTTCCCTTGGACTCGGGGTATCTCTTTACGGCTGCTCCAGCAAAGCACGTGACATTGTACAGGAGACAGGGATCAAGACCACCCCCATGGAAAAGAAATGCAAAAAGGCAAAATGGTTGTCTGAGGAGGGCTTACAAATAGCTTTGACAAGAAGAGAAAGGAAAAGCAAAGGAGAAAGGAAAGATATGCCCATTTGAATGCAGAGTTCCAAAGAATAGCAAGGAGAGATAAGAAAGCCTTCCTTAGGGATCAATGCAAAGAAATGGAGGAAAACAACAGAATGGGAATGACTAGAGATCTCTTCAAGAAAATTAGATACCAAGGGAACATTTCATGCAAAGATGGGTTCGATAAAAGACAGAAATGGTATGGACCTAACAGAAGCAGAAGATATTAAGAAGAGGTGGCAAGAATACACAGAAGAACTGTACAAAAAAGATCTTCATGACTGAGATAATCACAATGGTGTGATCACTCACCTAGAGCCAGACATCCTGGAATGTGAAGTCAAGTGGGCCTTAAGAAGCATGACTACGAACAAAGCTAGTGGAGGTGATGGAATTACAGTTGAGCTATTTCAAATCCTAAGAGATGATCCTGTGAAAGTGCTGCACAGAATATACTAGCAAATTTGGAAAACTCAGCAGTGGCCACAGGACTGGAAATGGTCAGTTTTCATTCCAATCCCAAAGAAAGGCAATGCCAAAGAATGCTCAAACTACCACACAATTGCACTGATCTCACATGCCAGGAAAGTAATGCTCAAAATTCTCCAAGCCAGGCTTCAGCAATATGTGAACCATGAACTTCCAGATGTTCGAGCTGGATTTAGAAAAGTCAGAGGAACCAGAGATCAAATTGCCAACATCCGCTGGATCATCGAAAAAGCAAGAGAGTTCCAGAAAAACATCTATTTCTGCTTTATTGACTATGCCAAAGCCTTTGACTGTGTGGATCACAATAAACTGTGGAAAATTCTTCAAGGATGGGCATACCAGACCACCTGACCAGCCTCTTGAGAAATCTATATGCAGGTCAGGAAGCAACAGTTAGAACTGGACATGGAGCAACAGACTGGTTCCAAATAGGAAAAGGAGTACGTCAAGGCTGTATCTTGTCACCCTGCTTATTTAACTTATGTGCAGAGTACATCATGAGAAACGCTGGGCTGGAAGCACAAGGTAGAATCAAGATTGCCGGGAGAAATATCAATAAGGTCAGATATGCAGATGACACCACCCTTATGGCAGAAAGTGAAGAGGAACTAAAAAGCCTCTTGATGGAAGTCAAAGAGGAGAGTGAAAAAGTTGGCTTAAAGCTCAACATTCAGAAAACTAAGATCATGGCATCTGGTCCCATCACTTCATGGCAAATAGATGGGGAAACAGTGGAAACAGTGGCAAATTTTATTTTTTTGGGCTCCAAAATCACTGCAGATGGTGACTGCAGCCATGAAATTAAAAGAGGCTTATTCCTTGAAAGCAAAGTTATGACCAACCTAGATAGCATATTAAAAAGCAGAGAAATTACTTTGCCCACAAAGGTCCGTCTAGTCAAGGCTATGGTTTTTCCAAGGGTCATGTATGGATGTGACAGTTGGACTATCACAGCTGAGTGAAGAAAGCTGAGTGCCGAAAAATTGATGCTTCTGAACTGTGGTGTTGGAGAAGACTCTTGAGAGTCTCTTGGACTGCAAGGAGATCCAACCAGTCCATCCTAAAGGAGATCAGTCCTGGGTGTTCATTGGAAGGACTGATGCTGAAGCTGAAACTCCAGTACTTTGGCCACCTCATGGGAAGAGTCGACTCATTGGAAAAGACCCTGATGCTGGGAGGGATTGGGGACAGGAGGAGAAGGGGACGACAGAGGATGAGATGGCTGTATGGCATCACCGACTCGATGAACATGAGTTTGAGTAAACTCTGGGAGTGTGATGGACAGGGAGGTCTGGCGTGCTACGATTCATGGAGTTGCAAAGAGTTGGACATGACTGAGCGACTGAACTGACTGACTGATAGTCTGTAACTATAACTTTTAAATATTTGACATGCATAAGATTTTATCTTAAATGGTTAGACATACTCAGTTCCTTCCGCCACTACATATGTGGGCATTGTTTTCCCAGTTCCTCTACTCTTCTGTTGGTGCTTTTTGGTCAGAGTTTCCCTGAGAGTGTTGTGCCCAGAACTGCACACACTGACCTGGACATGGCCTAACAGAAATCAACGTCAGGCTAAAGAGATTATTTTATATAAACTGCTACAAAGCAAGGTCTCTATTCTCCATTCCTCAAAATATACAAGCATCTTCAGTACATGCTTATGGTAAAAAGTCCAAACAGTACAGAAAGGTGTGAGGGTCTCTTGATTCACACCTCAGAGGTGGTCACTCAGCTTCTTTCCAGAAACTCTGTGGCCGTAAAACATAAATATGCTCTTCACAAACACAAGCTGCTTTACTTTATGTAATTTTCTGATTTCCACTTTTGTTACAGACATTGTTCTATATTGGTGTATAAAGACACTGATTTGAATTAATGCACCTTATTTAAACTTCCCCACACCCACTGAGAATTTTAGCCGTTACATTTTGACCTGTTATGAACAAATCCAGGATGCAGTGAGGCTAATCTGCAAAGTACTTTCAGTTCTCAAATGTAACCCTACTAGCCTTCAGCCTCCAGCCTTTTCCACTCTTTGGTTAACACTCTATGAACTATTCTAGTTAGCTACTTGTCAAAATCATGAAAAACAATGCAAAATAAAAATAAGCAGCTTACAATGCCAATAAAATATTTTTATGTAGATGCAGATGTACTAATTAGTAATTCAGCACTCTTCTAAGGGGCCGAGTTGCTAAGCTAGAACTTTTCTAATATGCCCATCATTCTCTGGGGAAACTCTGACATACTCAAAGCTCATCACAGTGTTCACTTATTGTTGTAGCTAAGAAAAGGAGTGAAGAATCATGGAATTGAGAAGTATTCCAGGAAGAAATGGTCAGCAAAGTCCTCAAGGAGGAGCTATGAGGAAAATTATATGGCTTTGCTTAAGGAGTGAATGATGGGCAACAAAACAGGTGAACTGTATAGTCCATTTGAGAAGTTAAAAATGAGGTTGCAAGAAAACACTACTGAATCAAGAAAAGAACTTCTATAATTTGGAAAGCAAAAGTAGGAATTCAAGAAATACCTGGAGTAACAGGCAAATTTGGCCTTGGAGTACAGAATGAAGTAGGGCAAAGGCTAAGAGAGTTTTGCCAAGGGAACGCCCTGGTCATAGCAAACACCCTCTTCCAACAACACGAGAAGACTCTACACATGGACATCACTAGGTGGTCAATACCAAAATCAAATCGATTATATTCTTTGCAGCCAAAGATGGAGACGCTCTATACAGTCAGCAAAAACAAGACCAGGAGCTGACTGTGGCTCAGATCATGAACTCCTTATTGCCAAATTCAGACTTAAATTGAAGAAAGTAGAGAAAACCACTAGACCATTCAGGTATGACCTAAATCAAATCCCTTACAATTATACAGTGCAAGTGACAAATAGATTCAAGGGATTAGATCTGATAGAGTGCCTGAAGAACTATGGACAGAGGTTTGTGACATTGTACAGGACGCGGTGATCAAGACCATCCCTAAGAAAAAGAAATGGAAAAAGGCAAAATGGTTGTCTGAGGAGGCCTTACAAATAGCTGAGAAAAGAAGAGAGGTGAAAGGGAAAGGAGAAAAGGAAAGAAAGATATACGCATTTGAATGCAGAGTTCTAAAGAATAGCAAGGAGAGATAAGAAAGCTTTCCTCAGGGATCAATGCAAAGAAATAGAGGAAAACAACAGAATGGGAATGACTAGACATCTCTTCAAGAAAATTAGAGATACCAAGGGAACATTTCATGTAAGGATGGGCCCAATAAAGGACAGAAATGGTAGGGCCCTAACAAAAGCAGAAGATATTAAGAAGAGGTGGCAAGAATACACAGAAGAATATACAAAAAAGATCTTCATGACCCAGATAACCATGATGGTGCGATCACTCACCTAGAGCCAGACATCCTGGAATGTGAAGTCAAGCGGGCCTTAGGAAGCATCACTATGAACAAAGCTAGTGGAGGTGATGGAATTCCAGCTGAGCTATTTCAAATCCTAAAAGATGATGCCATCAAAGTGCTGCAGTCAATATGCTAGCAAATTTGGAAAAGTCAGCAGTGGCCACAGGACTGGAAAAGGTCAGTTTTCATTCCAATCCCAAAGAAAGGCAATGCCAAAGAATGCTCAAACTATACAATTGTACACTAGCAAAGTAATGCTGAAAATTCTCCAAGCCAGGCTTCAATAGTACATGAACCATGAACTTCCAGATGTTCAAGCTGGATTTAGAAAAGTCAGAGGAACCAGAGATCAAACTGCCAACATCCATTGGATCATCGAAAAAGCTAGAGTTCCAGAAATACATCTACTTCTGCTTTATTGACTATGCCAAAGCCTTTGACCGTGTGGATCACAATAAACTATGGAAAATTCTGAAAGAGAGTTGGGAACACCAGACCACTTGACCTGCCTCCTGAGAAATCTGTATGCAGGTCAAGAAGCAAATTAGAACTAGACATGGAACAACAGACTGGTTCAAAATCAGGAAAGGAGTATGTCAAGGCTGTATATCATCACCCTGCTTATTTAACTTATATGCAGAGTACATCATGAGAAATGCTGGACTGGATGAAGCTCAAGTTGCAGTCAAGGTTTCTGGGAGAAATGTCAATAACCTCAGATATGCAGATGACACCACCCTAATGGCAGAAAGAAAAGAACTAAAGAGCCTCTTGATGAAAGTGAAAGAGGAGAGTGAAAAAGTGGGCTTAAAACTCAACATTCAGAAAACTAACATCATGGCATCCAGTCCTATCACTTCATGGCAAATAGATGAGGAAACAGTGGCTGACTTTATTATTTTGGGCTCCAAAATCACTGCAGATGGTGACTGCAGCCATGAAATTAAAAGACGCTTGCTCCTTTGAAAAAAAGTTATGACCAACCTAGACAGCATATTAAAAAGCAGAGACATTACTTTGCCAACAAAGTTCTGTCTGGTCAAGGCTATGGTTTTTCCAGTAGTGATGTACAGATGTGAGAGTTGGACTATAAAGAAAGCTGAGCGCCAAAGAATTGATGTTTTTGAACTGTGGTGTTGGACAAGACTCTTGAGAGTCCCTTGGACAGCAAGAAGATACAACCAGTCCATCCTAAAGGAAATCAGTCCTGAATATTCATTTGAAGGACTGATGATGAAGCTGAAACTTCAATCCTCTGGCCACGTGATGCAAAGAACTGACTCACTGGAAAAGACCCTGATGCTGGGAAAGATTTAAGGTGGGAACAGAAGGGAATGACAGAGGATGAGATGGTTGGATGGTATCACTGACTCAATGGACATGAGTTTGAGTAAACTCTGGGAGTTGGTGATGGACAGGGAGGCCTGGTGTGCTGCAGTCCATGGGGTCGCAAAGAGTCGGACACAACTGAATGACTGAACTCAACTTGGAAACCGCTTTACTTTTGAAGGAACAAGAAAAATGCCTACATTTCGGCCTTGACATCCTCAGATGTCTACCAAGAAAGAAGGATAGTAAGGCATAGTGTATACTACAGGGTAGTGGAAACAGTCATTGTGTACAGAGCCAAAGAGCCCTGGGTTCAGATCCATCACGTCCTCTGTGGCTGTCTCATGCACAGAGCTGAAACTCTACATCAGAGTCCAAGAGCCATTGTTACATGTAACCCAAACAGCTCTGTATTAATGCTCAAGGGTAACTAGTTTATTATTTACAATTAGCAGTTCATTATCTTGAAGACAATTCCTTAGACACAAACACATTTATTCTACGTTCTCTTTAAACAGGACAGATATATACATTACATTACTAAAGGACTGAGGAACAAACTACAGTGAGGAGTAATTCTAAGGGAAAAATGATCTCTATAAGAAAACAAACCACATTCCTATAAAATTGAGAATAAAAAACAGTAAGATGCTTCCATTTTTTTATTTTTAAAAAATCAACTCATGTAAAATAATTCATCAAATCATAAAAAGGTGTAGAAACAAAAAGTCAAATATCAGTTTTAAAAATATCTGACACACTATAATGTGTGTATATGGCCTCTTAAATAATTTAAGATTAGCTCCATATTAAACACTCAGCTTTTCTCACATTGTTGCAAACCCAAATATTGTTCTAACCAGAGTCAAAAATGGTCTTTTTAACAATATAAAGATGGAACTCAAACAGAACTCCTCTTAGCAGTGCCATCTTAACTTCTGCTGCATTACCCAAAACAGTGGGTTTTCAAGAACTGGATCTTTCTAAGCCCATTTTTATTTCTAAAACTTCACTATTTGATTATATTCATTGTAGAAAAATGTGAAGAAATGGAAAAAGTAAAAATTATCCAGTATCCCTCTTCCCAAATACAGTAACAGAAGAGTGCATATATTTCTTTCTAGTCTTTGTACATAACTGTAGAATTTTAAAACAAAATTAGTACTGTAAAATGCTTACATATCCTCATTCCATATTATATAGCAGCAATGTGTTTTGTACATTATGTGAAGCCATGATGTTCAGTTGGCTGCTTCACAGTCTAATTAAGAGCTTGACCATGATTTACCTCCATCTGTTAGATATTCAGATTGTTTTGAATATTTGCTATGATAACTATGTTATACATCCTTCTTTATTCATAATTATTTATATGTATCTCTGATAATTCCTTAAAGATAAATTCCCAGGAGTTTAACCAGCACAAAGACTATTTTTTAAGCCTTTGATACATTTTAACCAAACTGCCCTCCAAAAAAATTATACCAACTTACAGTCACACCAGTAAACAGTCCAAGAGCTTTTCTTCTTCAAATTCCTTGGCAGCATAGGAATATTACTACCTTTATTGCTACAGATTTAATAGGGGAATGGTGAAAGGTGTCTTCTTTTTTTTCTTTTCTATAAGTATAATTTGCTTTCCTTCTATTATTTGAAGCAGTCCAAGTCTTTGAGAAGGCATCTCTGATGAATGCAATGTCTTATCACGTCTTCCTTGGGCAGCAAGGGCATGAAAGCTGCATATCTTTTCTATGTTTTCTCAAGCAGGAATTCACAAAAGGACTGGAATTTCAAAGCCTCCTGGTCTTCTGGGCAGCCATGCTATGTTAATGTCTTGGTAACAAAACAGAACACTGGGCCGTTTTCTGAAAGGAAGTAGGCACAGATTATGATTAATCAAACAATTACTACAGGCAGGAATTCTCATGCTTGGGGGCATGATAATCACCTGAAGTGCTTATTACCACTTTGATTTTTATAGAGTGAGGACTCATGGGATATATACTTGATAAACTCTCCAGAAAATTCTCATATTCACTGAAAGTTTAATAATCACTAACCACATCTTTTTTTAACTATTAGTTCCTCATTCTCCTTTCATGTAAAGTGAGGTTCAGAATGTTTATCTCAGAGGACTGTTCTGATTCTCACTTATCTCCACCCCTGCCCCTTTACATCCACTAGGACATATCTTATACACCAACCCCTAGGCCTTTGTCTTATTCTGCTGAAAAATGCCACTGAAATGTTAATATGCAAGTATCTCCAAATAGACTAGGAGCTTCACCACAGCGTCTTAAATATCTGTGTAAACCATAGCTTGACATACAGCTGGTGCTCTCTAAGTGATTCTGAAATGAATTAGTGAATTAACAATACACACTTCAGTGTTCAGAGAGCTGAAAATACTGCCTTGGAATAAGGGATTATTAGTATGGTGTTCCTTATATGTTACAGAATGGAGGCCATGATTCTCAGTTTTGTCTAGAGTAGCAATTCTTCATTTTCTCTCTTCTACACATATTAACCCTTTTAAAAAATTCTGTTTTACACACACTTTCAGAAGCTTCACAGAAGGAATAGAGAACACCAATCTAGTATCCAAACATTTTTACTTAAAAATGAAGCTGAAATAATAAATTTACTCCTTGACAAATTATCTTTGAAAGTTCAAGGGACTATGGTCAAAATGGGGTCAGAAACCTTAAAAAAACAAAAAACCAAAAAAAAACCAAACCCCAGACCTCACCATCCCATCCTGCAGGTAACAGCCTCAGCAGTACCAAAAGTATGAATCACATTTCCTGCCAGTCAAGTGTGTTTGTTTAGATAAGCCAAAGTCATGCTCTTCTATTGCATTACACTCATTACATTTCACCAGCTGTAACTGTTTCTAGTTTAAAGTGACATTCTCCAATTCCTAGGACTTATTTTCTGTTCCCCTTTTCTTCATCCATATAAAAAGTTGCCTATATTTCAATTATGATGAAATAATTCATGAGGGAAAGGACCTATCATTAAAGAACATTTATCTTCTAAGTAGATAGGCTGAAACCAACAGATGTGTTTCCTGCTCCTTATGGATTTAAAATCTAGTAGGATGGGGAATACATGTGACTCCATGGCTGATTCATGTCTATGTATGACAAAACCCACTGAAATGTTGTGAAGTAATTAGCCTCCAACTAATTAAAAAAAGAAAAAAGAACAAACAAACAAAAAATCTAGTAGGGAAGACAGATTACAAAATGCCAGTATTCCTGACTTTGCCAATCTTCAAGGCTGAGAGACATTTTATTACACTGGTTTTCTGGAGCCTGCTTATACCAGCTTGTAAAAACCCATTATGTATATCAGTTCGCAGCTTACCAGTGGCTTCGTGTTGGTAGCTTGAAATGGGCTGTGCAAGAGCATTTATACCATGGCAGTCAGCAAACTGCAAATCATGGCTCCTCCATGCCCAGCAGTTGGCAGTCATTTACTACCACAGTATCGTCATCACACTAAAACAGTGGCTGTCATTCCAGGGTTCCTCGGTGGTTATTCAGGTTGAGAGGGCTTTTATCAACTTTTCAAATACTCTCTCAACTGTAAGACCTAAAAGTAGAGATGTATTCTAGGAGACCTTTGGATGTGCTGGCTACCCTCTTTGGATAGTAGGTGAATATAACATCTGATCAATTTCAGCCAACCCCTTATCTAAGGTGGTTAATCAAGAGTCACAAGAGGTCCAGATAAAAACCACACATCTGAGCTCAGCAATCAGTACAAATCATATTCTGGGAATTACTACTAGAGTTGAAAAGCTACCAATCTGCAACCCTCCACATGTTTATTACTATCTTAGTTTGTGTGACGCAACATTAACTGTAAGTAGACAATCCCTGGCACCATTTTGGTATTGTATACCAGTGTTTTGGCTTTAAAGGCTGCCAGTACTTAGCATGGATCTGCCAAAGAGAAAACAGCCTTGTCTACAGTGTAATACATGTACAGAGCAAACACTAGCAATCTTCTGAAGTAAAATTTAGGGATACACTGCAAAGCGGGACAGTGTCAAGAACCTGATAGACTAGATAATAAAACTCCTTCACCTCAACTTAGTGCTCTTGTATTACCAGCCAGAATACATCTCTCTTCCATTTATGGTTAGTATGCTAGTAAATGACACGAAAACATGTAGAAAACATCTAATCTAGTATAAAATACATGAAGAGATGGACCAAGGGTCCAGTGGAAATTAGAGAAAAGGGCAGCTGAGAGTCTATGGAAGTGTCTGCTTGCAGATGGAGAGGATACTTACCTTCATGTTATGGAGGGTTTCTGACCATTCCATGGATCCTATTTGAGGTATGGCAGTGAGAAGTAAGCTTTTGGCTTTATTGGCATTTTCTTTCAGGGTCTTTAAGACCCGGTCCACTGAAACCTAGAGAAACAACAGCACAGGACATTACCAGCAATTTAAAATTCCACTGCTTTCCACAGAACATTTTTTTCTGAGTTCCTACCCAATCTGTTGAAGTCAGTTTACTCCCAAGAACTTGAACCCAAGTTCTGCATTTATCAGGGGAGAGGTCACAGAGAAATCCAATGACATCTCTGAAAAGCACTAGTTTTCAGCATGGTGTCTGAGAAAGCTTTCCAGTTGTATGATGTGTTGGCGTGGCCTCGAAAGCTTGTGGCTCTTCTCATGTGCAGAAAATGGATTCCAGTTTTAAAACTGTTGCTATGTTGGCTAAATCAGAAGATAAGAACATTTCCCTTTAGAGAAGTCTTTAAGCTAATAAAAATGATGGAATCAAAGTATCACCATTTTTATAAATTAATGGATGGGCTGTTAACATCACAAAACCAGAAACCCAAACCAAACAGTCCACTTTCATGAGCTTCCTTGTGGATGATGATGTTAGAACTAGTCAAATCTCTGGATCCTGCTGCCAATTTACAGAAAATATAGAACACTGCGAAACTGGATAAACCATCCTAAGGAGATGATTTCAGCAATTCAGACTGTGGGAAACTCTATAGGACAAATGACCTGGTTTCTTTTAAGAACACCTGGAAGCAAAAAATCACTTACGCTATTTGAGATAACTAGAAAATTGAACTTTGCCTGGATATATTTAGGAATTATTGTTGGACTGTGATAACGGCAATGTGGTTATGTTAGATGTCTCCTAAAATGTTCACGGATAAGATCATGGATCAGCGTGTAGATGAAACATGGTTGGCTTAAAGTTGTTATGTTTATGACTGAAGTTGGATGTCAGATTCACGGATGCTGACCCCATTGCTTCTGTGTATGACTGAAATTGCTTCCTAAGGAAGCTGAAGGAAGTTGAGTATAAGACAGATGACCAGAAAGAGTACTTGTCATGCTTTTAACTATGCTTAGAAGAAACCCAAGATTCAAGAGCACCATGATTATACCTTCCTATTCCTTCCTAGACCCTGTCCACAACGTGGAGATGTGTTTACAACAAAATGGTAAGCACTGTAGCAGACAGCAGTGTCACCACTGTGGGAGGGATCACAGGACAAGGTGGCGGCCACCTGGGTGCCTGCCAGGTAGGAAACTTCAAATGCAGCCTTGTGAAACAACCAAGAGATTTATTATATTTTACTCTTTTCCTCATACTTTGTGACTGCGATTTCTATATAGAGTCTGACCTCCTTTTCCTCTTTGTTTTTGCTGCTGCACTCCACCCAAAATGTCCTTTCTGCTTTCTCACAATGAATTTTAACTTGGTCAACATCCCACTTAAATCTCAAAAGTTTTCTTTGGAAACTGCATCCCTCCACCATTCCATCATACCTATCACCTGACTCTGGCCCTCTTAGGAGCCAGTACTATGCTGTGCGTGCTAAGTCACTTCAGCCGTGTCCAACTCTTTGCGACCCTATAGACTGCAGCCATGGGACTGTCCATGGGATTCTCCAGGCAAGAATACTGCAGTGGGTTGCCATGCCCTCCTCCAGGGGATCTTCCTGACCCAGGAATTGAACCTGTATCTCTTGTCTCCTACATTGGCAGGCGGGTTCTTTACCATTAGTGCCACCTGGGAAGCCCTAGTACTATACTAGTGGCTCCGTATTTATCATGTTTAATTCTTCCAGTAATCCTACAAGGTCAGAAATGTAATTAACAACCCCCACTCATGTGGAAGGGTTAAATAACTCACCCAATATTACAAGTAAAAAGAACAACGGGCATTTGAAGAAGGGGTTAGGCAACTCTAGAACCATGGCATGCTGCACATCTGGTTTAAAGCACAGTGACACACATGGCTGACTGAGATGATGCCATCGTTGTCTATGCTTTCCTTGTGGCATTTAACATTACTTGCTTTCGTGCCTTACCCCTTACACAGAGCTTAGTTTTTTTGCTTTTAACTGAAGTAGCTCCAATTGACTGTTTTCCAAACCTCATGTGGCCTACTAAATGAAGCACCATTAGCTCTGCAAAGGAGACAAATGTTATGAGACCATGCAGAAAGCCACAGGCAGGAAGCAGTCTGCTCTTGGGGAGTGGCAGAGGCTGGAGCCTCCTATTAACTGGAAGCAGCTTCTCAGCATCATGAGGCCGAGCTGCCCCGGAGGTGACCAAAGCTGCCAAGTCAGAGACTACGCTGGGTCAGGATTTGCAAATCTCTTAAGTAACAAACATCCTCAAAGAATCTGTGTTCATCTCTGACCTAAATTCCATACCCATGGATGGAGAGGCAGCTAGAATAACTTAGCTCGTTTTACATGAAATTGGATGGTGAAACAAGCAGCTCTGAGATGGTGGTACGGTCCCCCTAGAGATGTCACCTCCCCTAAATGTGTCCAGAACAGCCACTGCCATACTTCTTCGTTCAAAATTTCTTGGCTGCAGTTTTGTCCTTTTCTCTTTTTAAAATGAGATAAATGATAAGACAAATGGTCTGGTTTCTTCAAGTAAAATGCAAGGAATGAGTAGGGAGGAGGAGAATATTAGATTAAAGATTTAAGAGGCTTATTATTCAAATACAATGTGTGGATTATAAGGGATCCTGATTTGAACAGTTAAAAATTATGAGACAAGAGGGAAAATGTGACAAGTCTGGACATTTGATTATATTAAAGAATTAATATCACTAATTTTTTGTACAACAGTGGTGGTGTGGTTTTAAAAAATTATTTTTAAAAGGGAGGCCTTTTAGAAAAATTTACTTTAAAATCACGAGGGTAGGGAGAGAAAACTGAGTACGGGCATGTAAATGAGTCGGGAGTTCCCACGGCTGATGATCGCGGGAAGGTGGGCGATGGGTAACGGGGGGTTCACTATGCTAAACTCTACTTTCGTAGAGGTTTTAAAGTTTTCTACAGAGGAAATATTTGTTTTGGAAGCCTGACCTCAGTGGCCCACTATCCTCAAATACCAGCTGGATCTTGCTGTTTTTTTCTGCTTCAAAACCCCCTCACTGACCTCCCATCTGAAATCCTTACATAGTCTACATGGCCCTGCCTCCCTCTTCCCCTCCTCACCTCTCCAGCATGGCCATCTTTCCCATCACACTTAGGCCAGGCTTCCTGGATGTCAAGTATTTAGTTGGGCCAATTCGATACATACTTCTGTATCTTACCACACCATTTCTGTAGAACCCCGAGCCTTCTCACGTTGGTTTGTTTGACCTCTACCCTGTTCCTTCAAAACCCCAGAATGTCGTTTCCCTATGGACTTGTCCGTCTGCTATTCTATTTTTATACCAAGCATAGTACCCATGCATGGCAGGTTAGGCATGAATACAAAATCCTCTTACCAGGAAGAGGTACATTAATAGGTTTCCCTGCTACATAATAAACAGGAGCATAAAGAACTTATAACCAAGTCTTTATCGTAACGTAAGGGCTGAGTCTCAGTAAGATTCCCAACACACCTACATGTTTACAATGTACTCTTCCCTGTTGATCCTTGCATAAGTGTCCTTTCATTCTCTATGAAGATTTTGTTCTTTCAATGGAAACTACAGAGAAAAACATCTGGTAACACCTAATGACAATGTATAAAAAGCTGACTTTAAAACTTGGTATAAAGTCGCTTTCTGGAACTAATGTAATAGAAACAAAGAGTTAAGGCACTCTCTCACTGGCTCTCATGGCACATGGAAACCCAGGCCATACATGTACCAAAGAGAATTCCACTTACCGCTTCCTCATGCTCCTTCCAGCAATCATAATCTGTTGCCATGGCGATACTTGCATAGCAAATTCCAACCTCCTTAGCAAGAACCACCTCTGGAACTGTGGTCATGTTGATAACATCCGCCCCCCAGGTTTGGAACATGATGCTTTCTGCCCGGGAGCTGAAACGAGGTCCCTCGATGGTGATGACTGTCCCTTTTGAGTGGCACCTGAGTCCTAGCTTCTTAGCAGTCTCTATGAGGACCTGGAACAGAAAGAACCAAACTCAAGACATACAAACAGAAGTTGAGCTTTGTTTTTTCTTCCCTGCTACTTTAAAAGATTCTTACTATACATACCCAGTACTTGCAGGCCCTCAAAGAGAACCTGGGCGATCACAGAAGGGAGTTTCCTAGCTCCCTATCCATTTACATAATGCTCTGTCCCACCCAGTCTCTGCTGCTAAGTCGCTTCAGTCGTGTCTGACCCCTGTGCGACCCCACAGACGGCAGCCCACCAGGCTCCGCCATCCCTGGGATTCTCCAGGCAAGAACACTGGAGTGGGTTGCCATTTCCTTCTCCAATGCATGAGAGTGAAAAGTGAAAGTGAAGTCGCTCAGTCGTGTCCAACTCTTCCTGACTCCATGGACTGCAGCCTACCAGGCTCCTCTGCCCATGGGATTTTCCAGGCAAGAGTACTGGAGTGGGGTGCCATTGCACAGCAATAAGAGCAAACAGTGGGCTTTTTCTTTACACCAGGCATTTGTTTACATGCTTTAATCTCACTTTTTAGCTGCTTTAATAGATTATCATGGACTGTGAATGTGGGCTTGAGTCTGAGCTCTTAACCTTCAAGGCTACACAAGGCACCCTCCTCATCCACATCTCAGAGATGTGCAGAGTGAAGTTTCCAAGCTCCTGAGAAACTCATTCTCACTGCTCTTCTATACAAAACCTGAGGGCTTTTGTGAAAACTTTCTGGGGGTAGAAAGTGCTTTCATAATCTCTTTGCCTGCTGCCTCTCTAAAGACATACAGCAGGAAAAAGCAGAACAGAGCTATGCTGATTTCTTCTATCCAGAGATAAACTTATCTTGGCATCCCTTTAGAGGCAAGGCCATATGAGTTTAGAAACATGATTTAAAAGTTTGATAATTTTTTCTAGTGTCTAATAATGTATATCTAATTTAATTTCATTTTTCTCTTACTCTGTGCTTAAACATTCCTGTTTAACTGAAAAAAAGTTAGTCCTTTAAACTTAACTGTTAAAGTACTGCCAAGAATTCACTTAACCTATGTCTTAGTTTTTTCATCAGTGATATGGGAGTGATAATACAATTCAGAGATATTGTGAAGATTAAATGAGCTAAGGAGTATACTTCCACTTCCCTGGTGGCTCAGATAGTAGAGAATCTGCCTGAAATACAGCAGAAGCAGGTTCAATCCCTGGCCTGGGAAGATCCCCTGGAGAAGGAAATGGCAACCCACTCCAGTACTCTTGCCTGGAGAATCCCATGGACAGAGGAGCCTGGTGGGCTACGGTCTTTGGGATTGCAAAGAGCTTGACACAACTGGGCAACACTTTCAAGGAATACATGGCAAGGAGTGCCCAACACAATATATAAATGCTTAACTGCTCTTCTAATTATCTTTTTTAATTAATCATTTTGGCTGCACTGGGTCTTGGTTGCTGTGCAGGCTTCCTCTAGGTGCAGCGCCTGGGCTTCTCATTGTGGTGGGTTCTCCTGCTACGGCGCACAGGCTCTAGGACGTGCGGGCATCAGTAGTTGCAGCTCACCGGCTCTAGAGCACGGGCTCACTGGTTGTGGTGCGGAGCCCTAGTTGCACCGTGACACATGGAGTCCTCCCAGACCAGGGATCGAACCCATGTTCCCTGCATTGGCAGGGGGATTATTAACCACTGGACCACCTCGGAAGTCCTCTTCAAATGATTAACACTGGCAGCGTCTACACATTTCCCAAGTAACTGGTCAAAGTTCCTAGGATACTATATACAAAATGGAATGACTCAAAGTCAATAGAAGGCTCCAATCTAGGCCAAAGTCTTGCCTGCACATGTTTGAACCACACAGGCAAATTAACCTATTTCCTTAAAAATAACATTAGACTATGGCAATAGAAGAAAAAATTTTAATAAGAGCCTTGGCAACTCTAAATTTAGAACCGTGACAAGCCCTAGCCAATGACTAGTTGATGCTCCATCATGTTTGTTTATCCTGTACATGCTGAAAATAAGACTATGCTAAATCAAAACTGTTTCTTAAGGAGCATAGGTTATAAATAATAAGCCTTATTCAATCACTCGTTCCACTGCTGTCCCCACCCGCTTTCAAAATTAAGGTATAACCAGCCCAGTCCTGTCTTCATTAAATGTCTTTAAAAGTCCCAAATAACTGAGCTGTATGTCTTGGCCAAACTTCAGAGTGCTTCTGAAGATGTGTGAAAGAAGATCACAGTTCTCGCAAGCCAGTGGCATATGGCATGTAAGTCTTCACCATCACCCTGGGGTGGGTGCCACGCTGGGGAGGAGGATTGGAGGCTTATGGGCAAGGCCCAGCCAGTGGCAGACACTGAGGGCTTGCCATCCGAGGCAGCACTTTGCACTCCCACACAAACAGATAATGCCATTGTAAGGTGCCAGAAATACAACTCCAGCCTGAGAAGTCTCTTTAATGTATCAGGACTTTTTGAAGAAATTTGTTTTAGATTACCTTTTGACGAGAAGTGACACTTGTTTTCGGAATAGGTAATACTTGCACATGGTACAAAATGTAAACAGTACAAAGGTTCTTATTCTGTGACAAGTATTTCTTCTGCCTGTATATGAGGGATTCAGTTTCTCCGTGGGAAATCACTGTTACTAGTTCTTTGGTCAGCTTTCCAGAAACACTCTATTTACACATAAATATTTTCATATTTATCTCTTTTATATACACATGCATGAATGCTCAGATGCTCAGTCATGTCTGACTCTTTGTGACCCTATGAACTGTAGCCTGCCAGGCTCCTCTGTCCATGAGATTTCCCAGGCAAGGATACTGGAGTGGGTTACCATTTCCTCCTCCAGGGGATCTTCCTGACCCAGGGATTGAACCCATGTCTCCTGCATTGCAGGTGGATTCTTTACCGCTGAGCCACCAGGGAAGCCCCTTATATATACACACATATTTAACACAAATGATAAGATACAGTACAACCACTATGTACCTTGCTTGCCAATGGACAATTCATCTTGACAATCTGTTGTCAGTACACAAAAGATCACAAGAATACTGAAAGTTTAAGTGATAATTACCAAGGGGCAACACCATCTACTCTTTACATTTTTGGATAGCATTTTTAAAATCCCTTTTAGGGTATATAAGAATAAAATAATATCCTGAAGGCCTCTCCCCGCCTCCCCATTTTCTTAAACTGCCTTCCCTAGCACTCTTTAAAATCGTTATGTGAGGGTCCTTAGCTTGGCTAGACTAATAATAGCTGAATTAATTCAGTCTCAAAGGGGGCCAAGCTGTATTACTGGAAACTGTCACCTAGCCACCACATTTACATGTACTCTGAATACCTCATTAGTACTTCCCTTACACACCTCTACCCCTAGTACCCAAATCACTGGGGCAGTACCTCAGATTTCCTATTAACATGCATATTCTCTCCCTAGTCTATTTCTTCCAAGCTTCCCCAATCTGAAGTGGACAAAAATGTTATTATGCACTTTGAACTTCTCTTGGAGAGCACATTTATTGTGTGGACAGATCTGTGTTTCAGAGATTAAGACTAACATCATTCTGATATATTCTGCTGATAACTGCCCAGGAACATGTACAGTTGATCCTTGAACAACACAGGATTGAACTGTGTGGTCTACGCTTACATGGAGTTTTTTCACAACAGATTTATGCTACAGTGCTGTTCACTCTGTGGGTTGGCTGAATCCTTGGACGCAGAACCGCCAGATATGGAGGGCCAACTGTACATTTATACTCAGATATTCAACTGCATGATGGGCCAGTGCCTCTAACCACACCCCACATTGTTCAAGGCTCAAATGTGTATCTAAACTCCTACTTAAAACTTAAAAAAATATGCTTTTCACAGAAGTCACAAAGAATAAACATGCAGTGATATATCTGAAATGGTTCCCTCCAATGCCTGGCTTTGGACTCTAGATTTCTGAGACCAGAGTGAGGTTATTTAAGGCACTCTAGCTTTGCCTGTAAAGAAGCTAGTTTCACATGATTATGCAAGGTTGAACATAAATCTGTGTTTCACATCAGGTGCTAAAATTATCTGAATGATTAACATGTTTAGGTATTTGTATTGTCTAAGTTAGTAGATTTTACTAGGCAGTTTGCTTCTGACAGTACTTCTGACCTACTAGGTGGCATTTGACTTTAAAATTTTGGGGTTATAAGAAAAGTACCATGGATGGACTTCTGAATTGTGGTAGCCATTTTTATTCTCTGAAAGCTAAGGCTGGGATTTCTCACTGTATACCACCACTGGCTTTTGTAAGGGTTGCCTCTACAGTCCTGAGATCTTACTATAATCCTGGAGAGGAGAGGAGACTGGACAGGAAAAGTCAAACTCAGCTCAAAGGCAAATGATGCCAATCTATTTATAGATTATTAATAACTGAATTCATAAAAGCAGTTACCAGTCACTAGATGTCTTATAACTGACAGGCATCACTCAAAGCACTTTATAAGTAAGTTAATTTTTTATCCTTCACAGTCCTGTAAGGTATCAATATGTTATCATTACTTTATTTTATAAATGAGGAAACCAGAGTCCAAGGTTCTGATCTAGAAACAAGCAACAATTAAGCTGAAGAATAAAGACCCGATCCTAAGAAGTCTGGTTCCAGAGTGTACACTCCATATTATGCTGTCTAAATTATTTTAAAAGGTATCCAGGTATCCTGACACTAAAATAAAAACTTCTTTTTTTTTCCATTTATTTTTATTAGTTGGAGGCTACTTAGTTTACAGTATTGTAGTGGTTTTTGCCATACACTGACATGAATCAGCCATGGATTTACATGTGTTCCCCATCCTGATCCCCCCTCCCTCCTCCCTGCCCATCCCATCCCTCTGGGTCTTCCCAGTGCACCAGCCCCGAGCACTTGTCTCATGCATCCAACCTGGGTAAAATAAAAACTTATTTAAAAAAAAAAAAAAAAGGCAGGTTGCAACTTTGAGCGATTCAGTTTACAGATGACTGAGAGTAGTGGAGGGATTGTTAACAAAGGGAAACAACTCTTCCTAAAACTTTGCATAAGAGAGACCACATGCTTGGCCAACTAATCTGTCTGTAGATGCCACCCCAAGCCCTCGTGACTTATTCTGGCGCACCTTCCAGAAAGATTACAAACCTCTCTTGTTTTAGGGCAGAATGGCTCAGCCATTGGAATATGGCACACTCCTCTGGCACAGGAATGATTTCCATCATAGAAGGTCTGAAGCCTTCTGGTAGTCCTACAAAATAAAGTAAAAAAAGTTATTTTTTTTAAAAATTACCTCTCCACCCTTCAGAGCTTGTAATCAGTTGTATCTAGGTTAGTATCTTGCTCCTCACTCTAGAATCCATAGTTCTGGATAGGCGGAAAGAAACTGTTTAAAAAAAGAGAGCTTCTTGATGGTACTTGACTTTTCTGGCTCTGGGTTGGTAGCAACCTGCTCCCCAACAGGAGTTAAAGTATCTGTGGTCTGGTGACTGTGACAGGATAACCACATTGAACATCAAGTCAACTGTGGGCTCAAGAGGCCAGGTATGAGCATTTTCCATCATCTCAGATCCAGAGGATTGTACAGTGAACCCCTTATATATATTTAGATTCAACAATTTCCTAAATTTCGCCAAACCTACTTCATTTATTGCAAATCCCAGACTTTGTCACTTTATCCCTACTTCAGATGGACTAAAGTATACGGATGATTTTCCATGGCAATGTCATTATCACAGTTGATAAAAATGACAATTCCTAAGTATTGTCTAATATATAGACCATGTGCCAATTTCCCTGGTGTCCTCAAAAAATAAAAAAATCTTTTTTCTTTTTTTAAAAACTGTTGCTTGGTTGTTTCATATTCCAAACAAGGTCCAAGGTTCAAATTTTGTTTGCACTTTACTGCCCTGTCACTAAATTGAGAGTAACTCCTGCCCTCCACCCTCAACCTTATTTTTTCATGCCTTTGATCCATTGAAGAAAGCAGCCATTCATCCGGCTCTGCATTTTGAAGCATCTGTCTCTGCTGTCTTGCTTAAACTTGTGCGTCTGCCTGCCAGAATTAATTCTAAAGTCTCATGAAAGTTCTAAAGTTAACTTTCTGATAAAACATTTTTGAGTCCATAAGAGAGTCCAAAATGAACCCAGTGCCAAGTCACCCAGCAACTTCTCTCTCAAAGTTTTCAGAATAAAGCACTTTTTATATCCATTGCACTGTTCTAAACTTGAACTCATGAGTAATATAGGAAAGAGAGTCCTCATTTTCCTAGAGAGGGGAGAGCAGGGTAGCAACAGGGCATGGGAAAACCAACAGCTGAAGGTACATCACTTCATTTCTACTTCTACTGGGAGGGTAGAGAGCAGCATGGAGAAATATTCTGGTTCAGTTTACACAGCTGGCATACCCACCTCTCAAAGTTAGCCTGTTACTTCCTCTCCATCACACATTAAACGGTGATACCAGCTGGCATCAAAGCCACCTCTCTCAGAGATTAGGCCTCAGAGCTTGGGAGGAATGAAAACAAAGTCCATGCTCCTCTCAACCCCCTTATCACATGAGTCTTAAGGGAAAGGCTAAGTTAACCCCAAGCAATTCCAGATGGGGTTGAAGAACAGGTCAAATGACTGTTCCAGCCTATATAAACAGAGGCTTTTTGCTTTTTGTAAAACTGACTAATAAAATGGTGCCACATAGTCCAGCTTTGGCTTGGTTTCAGCCTTCAGTGAGTCAAATATTAGCAATAATCCTATTTACAACCATGATTAAGTGTGAAAACAGGGCCACGGAACCCTTCAGGGGCTATACCCCAGTAGACACCTATGCAGTAACACCCATCTTATCTATTCTGTCCCTCTCTCTCTCCGTCCCTTTTTTGCCTAACTACTCCTCTCTCTGTTCTGAACATTTACATTAAGACATCACTATTGGGCTTCCCAGATGGCTCAGTGGTAAAGAATCTTTCTGCCAATGCAGGAGATGCAAGAGATGCATCTGGCTTGGCAAGATCCCTTGGAGAAGTAAATGGCAACCCACTCCAGTATTCTTGCCTGGGAAATACCATGGACAGAGGAGCCTGGCAGGCTACAGTCCATGGGGTCGCAAATGAGTCAGACCTGACTTGGTGACTAAGCAACAATAATAATGTGTTAATTATCCTTTATGTTATGCTATAAACACATGATATTAACTACCTACAGTTTTAATTCCCTCTCAGCTGGAACATTTTACATTTTTCTCTTTAAACAAAGTTCCCCAACTTCCACCTCTATGGTTTATAGCACAACCACCATATCTTTTTGATTCTTCATTTTCCAGTTATAAAATGTAGTGTTCACCACCCATTTGTAAGAGTGCTATGGGGATTAAGTCAGCCCTGAGGCCCAGCTACCCCACGGCAGCTCAGAACTGAGGTCTGAGCTGGAGACTGAATCAGGAGTCAGCACCAAGGAGAAGCTGTAGTTGGCCCTCAGAACACCCAGCCTTGCAGGAGGGGTAGCACCAAGGAAGACCTGGGGACTTTAATACCCATATGTCTAATAGTTTCAGTTTTATGCTCTTAAGATCTCAGGAGGGAAAATGCTGATGAGAAACATCTCTTCACGCAGCCTGCCCACCTAGTCATGGTGTTCTGCATAACTCAGATAGCAATACATTCAAGTAATGATCTGAATTTAAATCACTGTGAATACTTAGATACTGCATAAAATGAGGCATGATAATGCTGAGTGAAATTCAGATCAAGAACAATGAGGTATGCAACCACAAGTGAAGGGACTGAAGGGCACCACCCAAGGGAAATTCTAAAATGAAAATACAAGTAATTTTAAGATCTCTTATCCTCCCCCTGAGAACTTTAAATAGAAGTCACAGGTTCTGCAAGTCTGCAAGAAGCAAGGGACGTCCCACACAGTGGGAAATGTTACCTGATTGAGCCTGTGTTGATGGGGACTCCTTCCTGTTCACTCCTAATTTCTAGTCAAAAAAAAAAGCTCTTCTGTAGACAGAATAGTGGCTCATCCTCAGTTCTGTACACAGATTTCAATCTTGTTACTGATTTTTCATGTGTCCTTGAGCAAATTACTTAACCTCTGTGAGTTCTTTCTTCATAAGGTGACTATTAACAACATACACTTACACCCTTGTTTAAATATGAAAACAGAGTCACAGAAATCTCCAGTAGCTACATCCCAACAGGCAGAACCCTCCATTTTTTTTATGCCAAATGTGTGAGTTTGGGGATAAACAATAGTTGTTACAAAGCACTACTACTATGAGGATCAGTGAGGGAACAAAACATCCGGCACACAGATTCACACAAGTCACATTACAGATGGATGCAGGCACAGCAGAAGCAAGCATATGGAGCCCATCAATGGGAGACACCTACAGATTTCTCTAGATCTGGAGCAGTGCCCAAGTGAGCATCTTTTCCTGATAAAAGGGGGCCTTAATAGGATATCTTTTTCCTTCCATCAAGAGATAGAACTGAAATACATTCCTGGGCCATAGGAAAAAAATTAGCCTTAGACAACGTCAGACTGGCTGGATCTGTTGGGAAGCAGTGTTCTAGACTGTGGGCGAGAAACAGGAAGGATCATCCAGTTGCTAGAAGCAACCTAGCCCAAGGATGATAGTTTGGGGGCAGTGGCTCCGTCCTACCAACCTGTAAAAGTGGCTTGTGGTAGCAAGCAGAATAAGGCCTCCCACCATACCCCCCAAATATCCATACCCTAATGCCCAGAACATACATTGTCTTCCCTTGCAGATGGAAGGGGACCAGGAACCAAGAATGCAGGTGACGAAGAACAAGGAAAGGGATTCTCCTGAGCTTCCAGAGAGGAATTCAGCCCTTGATTTCAGCCCACTGAGACCCATGTTATACTCCTACCCGGCAGAATTAGCTAATAATATTACGTTGTTTAAGCCACTGCATTTGTGGTAATTTATTACAGCAGCAAAAGGAAGCTAATACATGTGCTCATATGGTTTAACCTGGTTAACACAGTGTAATTTCTCTGGTAATAAAGATCTGATGCCAGAGGTCTGCCTCCAACTCTTGCTTCAACTGGTGAACACTCCTAGCGAGGCAAAGGGACTGCTAATTCTCACTCCCAACCCCACCATCATCCTGGGACACCCACTGGAAATACACTTCAGGGACTGCCCAGCTGGCTGGCTTTACCACTCCCTGGCTAGCTGTGTGCCTGCAGGAAAGTCACCTGACCTCTGTCTCCCCCAGTCTCTTATCAGTCTTCTCATATTTAAAATGGGGACACGAAGGGGAAATAGAGTCAGCGTGAAGACAGAGAACACACGAACCAAGTGCTCAGCCCAAGTAATCCCGGCTGGTCGAAAATCTGCTTCTGAACTTCTCCTCTGCCAACCTCCGAGGGTGACTTGTACGTGGGCCTCAAGTCAAGGGTACCCCCCAAAAGGCATATGTGATAAGAAAAGTGAGAAAACAAACAACAAACTGCCATGGAAGAGTGAAGGAGCCAAATTATGGTGTGTATTGGCAAGGGAAATGAGTTCAAGGCCATCAAGGAGAGAACACTGGGCACTTTCAGACACAGCAGGGAACAAAATGCAGAGAAAGACTGACTGGTAGGTTCTTTCAGGATCAAGATCCTTGAGTCTGCACACAAAGATTGCTATCTGTTAACAGTTTTCCTTTGAAGAAATGCTGAGTTGCAGACAAGTGAGAGAAAACACTTGTCCCACAGCAGAAACACACACCTGCACATTCCAAGGCAGTTCTGGAGCACAGGACATGTCCATAAGCCTCAGCACACAGGGACACCAGGCAGTGAATTTACCAGCAAAGTTGTGCCAAGGGCTCCTTATGAGGAGCTTGGTTTCAGGGAAATGATTCCACCCACATCTCTTAAGGTCTGTCCAGTCTATCTCAGGAGAACCCCTAACTGAAAAATGCAGTCATTTGGTGCAGTTATTCGTAAGATTACAAATTGCAAAAGGGGAAGGCTGGTTGGAAAGGCATGCATATTTAAAACTTTAGTTATGTGGCAGATTGCCTTTTATGATTCTAACCATCTCTACCAGTAATACATATGTGATTGTTTATTACCCAGGACCTAACAGCATCTCATGGATGGGAAGAACTCAGTATTCACCCCCCTCATAAATATCCAGAAATAACTTCATGTTCAAAAGACCAGAGATGACCAGATAATAAACATTAATACTTCACTGGGGAAAGGAAAATGAGCAGGGATGCAAAGTACAAAAGCAGTGAAGAAACTACCACAAAGGGGACGAGACGGTTTTGAGTTTACGTCAAAGATCATTACCATTAATGACAAAGGAACAAGGCAAAATTACATCAAATTACAGTAACAGATTTCACGGCAAGCCCTCCCAGAGGCAGCAGATGTTTGGGCTTGGTCTCCAGCTCTCTTGTGACTGTGTCTTTCTTTCTATTTCCAGGGAGTAGTATGGAAACCAGGGAGTCAAGCTGAGAAAAGCAAAAATGTTAAGAAACATTAGTAACCCAGATGAGGGCAGTGGTGACAGACAGGGTGGATTCAGGGCACATACGGGTGCGACTTGGAGACCAACTGGATATAGCAGTGACCACGCGGTAGACGACAGTACCATGGTATTACCAACACAGCAACTTATCAAGTGCAGAGGAGGGAGCTTGGGATGGGGGGAGCTACGGGTTAGAAGACAACCAAGGGGGATAGTTCAGGCTTTTTAAAAACAGTTTTTTATTGGAGTATAGTTGGTTTACCATGTTGTGTTAAGTTTCTGCTGTACAGTGAAGTGCATGAGTTATACAAATATCCCCTCTTTTTTTGGACTTCCTTCCCATTCAGGTTGCCACAGAGGGCTGATTTAAGAGCTACCAGTGCTGGACAGCAGGTTCTCACTAGTTACCTGGTTTGTGCAGAGCAGTGGATATATGTCAATCCCAACTTCCCAGTTCATCCCACTTCTCCTTTCCCACCTTGGTGTCCATACATTTTCTCTCTATGTGTCTCTATTTCTGCTTTGCAAATAGGTTCATCTGTACCATATTTCTAGAGTCCATATGTGTATTAATATACAATATTATACACTTGAGCTGATAACATACACTTGAATTACAAAAAGTGTGAGATGTTTTTGGGACCTTGTCCTGTATCTGGGAGCCAGTGTGGATCTCAAGGTGGAGGACAGACCTGGGAAGTCCACAGATCAGGAGTGGCTGAGGTCATAGTCTTTGGAGATGAACCCAAATTCAGATCCCATAGGTCCCACTTATTAGCAAATGACCAGTATTTCTAAGCTTAAGTAATATCAATTTAAACTGAAGAAGTGATCCTTATATGCAGTGGTGGTTTAGTTGCTAAGTTGTGTCTGACTCTTGAGACCCCATGGACTGTAGCCCACCAGGCTTCTCTGTCCATGGGATTTTCCAGGCAAGAATACTGGAGTGGATTGCCATTTCCTTCTCCAAGGGATCTTTCTGACCCATGAATCAAACCCGGGTCTCCTGCATTGCAGGCAGATTCTTTACCGACTGAGCTTTAAACAGGGTTAATTGATTTGTGGCACTTGGTAGGAACTCAAACACTGGGAGCTTATTAGCATTTTTAAACTAGAGTAAGGATAGAAGGTGAGAAGGTAGGCTGCAGAGCAAGGACAAGAGTTAACCTCACACAGGGAACTTCAAGGACAACATTATGATGATAAACAGGGATGCAAGTAACTGGTCAAACGGAGGGTGAAGGAAGATGACGTGTTTATGCCTAAGAACATCTGTTTTCTTGTAAAGAGGCAAAACTTTCAACCAAGAGTGAAGGATATGAGCAGGAAGCTGTGGGAGAACAGAAAGGTTTTAAAATAACTGCTGACAGGAATGGGAGAAACAGCTGAGCAGAGGTTTCCTGTATTATAATTCTTTATCATAAACTTCCATTTCTAGTGGTGAGAACCCACCCCCTGCCCAGGAGGCCGAAGAACTAAGAAACTGACATCAGTACAATCTCAGCCTCCCCAGGCTGACCTCCCAAGGGTGGGGAAGAAGAACTTTGCACTATGACACGGTGGGGGAAGCCCACGCCAGGGCTGTGTCTTTGGGAGAGGGAAATAAACTGACATAATCCCTTACCACTGTTACAGCGGGACTTTCCTGATGAGTAAGCCTGCCATCACCAGCCAACACTTATCCCAACCCCCAGCCTCTCCCGACACTAGCGAGAAAAGAATTCTCTTAAGAGGGTGGACATCAGAACTCTTAGGAATCAATCCAGCACCCTCACTTAGCAGATGGGACACTAAGTGACACAGGAATTTGGAGGCAGAGCCAGGAAACAATCTTGGATGTCCTCACTGCCAAGCCAGGACTTCTACCGCATTCTTTTAGTAGAACCTAACCAGGGGCCACAGGCCAGTGTGTTAACAGTGTTTTGCAGAAAACACCTGGCATTCGGAATTACTTCCTGCCTTTTTTAAATCTTAATTTTTTGGTCATACTTTTCTCATTGTTAAAAAAAACAAACAAAAAACACCCCTTAAGAGGCCACTATTAAAAAGAAAGAATCTTATTCTTACTCTGATGGATGCTACCCAGCCTCACCTTGAGATATTTCTGGTAGAAATAGAAGCAATTTAAAAGATCCGACTAGTTTGCATTTTTTTAAAACCTAATATAATGTGGGCATCTTTCCAAACACTCTGCAGATCCAGTTGTTCCTTTAATAAATGTGTAAGTTGAATTCCCTTCAATGATAATAATCAGGATTGATGGTGAAGAGGAGAAAGGTCATTTGTGGAAACTGCTAGAATCCCCTGCCCACATGCGTCTCCCATGGCGTGGACAGTTACTAGTTTGGGGTGAAAGGCCATATAATCAGCTCCCCCCCCCGACCCCAAAGACAAATGAATTTGTAGAAGTATCTAACTTGTCTACAATGGCAGGGATGGACAACAGAAGGAAAACAGGAAGAGACAACAAAATGCTTCATGCTTTGAAAAAAGCAGCTAGTGGGGAAACAGTGTTGCTTGCTCTGTAATGGCAAAAATCTCATCAGAGGTCACCTCTACACTCCATTTATAATGCATCATTAAAGTCAGGCTTTAAAAGTGGGGTAGGATGTGAGGGATGGTTATGTCTTTACCTGCAAGGCTGAAAAGCAAAGACAAACAAAACCCAGGTAAATGCATAGTCGTGCCTCTAAATTTCTAGGTCTCGTCTCAGAATTTGGTTAGTCTTACGTGGAGCCATCACCAAACCTCAGGCAGGGAGGACCCAGCTCCATAGAACACCTATCACTGATCCTGCTGGGCTCAAAGGAGGGGAGTGCTTCTATCAGCGGGAAGGGAGGGAAGCAGAACCAATGAACAAACAAAGCCAGCTGACTGTCCCAACTGCATGCTGATGGTGGCAAATAGACACGGGAGAGCAGAAGACATAAGGAGGCAGGCAGCTGTAAAACACAACAGAGAAACAATCTGAAAAGCCTAGTGAAAACCTGAGAGTAGCTGAGCTTTTAGACTGCTGTCTCAGTTTCCTGAGCAAAGCCAGATTCTGGGGAGGGGAATGGACTAGGATTTCTTGTGAGATCTTTTCTCTCCCTCGCTCAGAGAGTCCTGCTTCCCCAGCAGTGATGCTGTGAGAAGCAGGTGTGCCCTGCTCAGACACAGACTTGTACCACAGAAGTACCCCAGATTATGAATCTTGGGAGCATCTCCCTTATAAGATCCTTCTAAAGTAGAAATAGCCTCACAGCGTTCTCTTAAGACAGATTCTCTCCACAGTTCATACGGACTGTTAAATGATGGTCAAGAAGCAGAACAAGCCCCAGGCTTAACCATGTTTGATCCTGAATTGCCAAATGACTCATGGCTCCGCTAGTGGAGCCCTCCGCCAAGCAGAAGAAAGGGATTAACCAAACCAGCACATCAGGAGGCCCACGGAACTGGGGGTGAGCCTCTTACAGGTCCCTGGAATAAGTTACTGTTTTTGGTTTGTGAAGAATATTGCTCATGTGAGCCAGGATGAGGGAAGAGTCACTGGGAAACCTGTCACTGTGTAACACACATGGAAAAATGACAAAAGGACTCCTCCTTTCAGCTTTAAGTGCTAGATCCACATCCATTTTTCCTTTATACAGTAGCCCTAATCACAAATGAATGATTAGTTTCACTTTGTGCATCAGCAAAGGTTATTTCCTTGCATGTCTGAGAAACAGAAGGACTAAGAGGATACACCCCAAAATACTGGAACCACTCCTCACCCCATCTGTCTGCTGTTGTGATTTCTCAAGGTCAGCCACACCCAGGATTCCCCTTTTCTCATGCCCAGGCTTTCAAGTTTTCACAGGCTGGAATGTAGCATGAGCAATCCCAGTGATTTTTAGAAGAGAATGATCTTATTTTCTTAAAAGAGCTTTCAGCCTGTCAGATACATTTTCATTTTTAGCTTATAAAAATCCAATGATTTTAAAAAACCATAAAAATCAAAGCTGCCTGTCACTCTTAAATCTTAATGACCTCTAAGGTATGCACGGCATAGGTGAGAGACCAGGTTGATGTCTTTTTTCCCTTATGCTAAGCACCGAGGGCAGAGAAAGCAAGAGGTTCCAGTTCTGTCATCTATTAAAAAAGAATTGCCGCACTCTTCCCTTTTGATTCTTTATCATGAATGTATGTCAGAGATTAAAACAATCCTTCTAGCCTTTGAAGACGCTTTAGGATGGGACATTGTTTCTTAGATGATGTGCGGCAAAGTTATAGCAGTAGGCAAATATGTGTTTCCAGATCAATCCCTGGAGAAGAACCCATGGATCGTTCAAGGAAAAGGAGCTTAAGTGACAGAATTCAACTTGTAATTCTGAAGAGAGGACCATAGCCCACATGGGTGAAAGGATCTGCCTGAGGCCAAACAGAGCCAGGATGAATCCTTCTAGCTCACTGTGCAGCTTGGCAGGATGTTGCAAATCTATTGAACATGTTGAGGCTGTGGTTACAGCTATGGGCACTCCGTCTATAAACAGCACAGCCTCCAGCTCACCATTCATCCCTCATGACAGGAGTAAGTGGAGGTGCCTGCCTCAACACACCAGGATTTACTATGTTAAAATAATGAAGTACTATCAGTACAACACACCTCGGCCATTTCTCACAAGGCAAAAAGTTCTGATTCTCCTATCCTATAAGACATTCTCAAGCCTGGTTAACAGAAGCCACACAGCTCAGCCAGCAGCAGTAATACTTAGAAGATGCTCTCCAAGAGCAATATAATGCAAGTCACATATGTAATCAAAAAAGTATAAGAGAAATAGGTAAAATTAGCTTTATGTAACTTAATATCTAAAAAATGTCACTGTTATATAATCAATATAAAATTTGAGACTGCATTCTAAATGATTCTTAGGGGACTCTCCCTTTAAACAGATCTTTTCTTCTGTCTTTACCAAGTGATGTTAACTAGTAGACATACTCCAGCCCAGAATCACAGTAAAGGCGTTTATTGGGCAGGTAACACAAGCTAGATTCCATTAAAGGCACTCGCTAAGTCGAGAATAAGGAGGCAGGTTAATGGACATGGCACATAGGAGCAAACAGATACCAGAAGATTTTAAGGTCACACAGTTAAGTGCCAAGACAGGAAGAAACCAGATCTGATGGCAACACTCTTTCTATTCTCTTTGTGTCCCAAACGCTTTCTTGGGAGCCAGTATGTGAAACATCTACATTTACTACGTGAGAAAAAGATCTGGGAAATACAACAGTGTACAGTTACACCACTTAAGTAACAAACTAATCCCAGGCTTAGTAACCAAGCCAAACTTTTCTTTCCAGTATCATATATAATACTTTATAAATCCACATCATTCTAGAGTTTTGTGTATTGCATTATTAAAAAAACCACATTACACCCATTCTCTTAAGTCATTACCCCCAAACATACGTCTTTGACAGCCATAGAGATTTTGATCAAGATGTCCCCTAAACAGACACTATAGCCTCCCTCCCTCTCCCTTCGAACAATCATGTTCTCTCAATCACTCAAAAACTACTGACTGAACAACCACAGGCCAGGTAGTGTGGTGGGTGTTGGGGATAAAGTGGCAAAGAGGATATATGGGATCTGTAACCTTCACACAGTTTACATTCTAGAGGGGAAATAGTAAAACATGTAGTGTCAGATGCAGAAAAATGACTGGAAAAAATTAAAGGGGCAGGTAATGATTTTAGTCTGTCTACATTATTAGATTGAACCACATGAAACTGCTGATATTCAACCATTTCTAACTTACAGAAAAAGCAGTTTCATTTGGTTCAAGCTGCTACTGCTGCTGCTAAGTCGCTTCAGTCGTGTCTGACTCTGTGCAACCCCATAGGCGGCAGCCCACCAGGCTCCTTGTCCCTGGGATTCTCCAGGCAAGAACACTGGAGTGGGTTGCCATTTCCTTCTCCAATGCATGAAAGTGAAAAGTGAAAGTGAAGTTAGTAGCTTCATTTGATCAGGAAACATTCGAGAATGTTCTCGATGGACTTGAGATCATTTTAAATCCATGAAAACATTTCATGTCAATGTATGGCAAAAACCACTACAATATTGTAATTAGCCTCCAACTAATAAAAATAAAAGGAAAAAATAAAAATAAAAAATAAATCCGTGAAAACAGAAGACACAGAATAGGACTGAATAAACTTTCCTCCTGTAACAGATGTGGTAGGGGAGGCATTGGGTATAGCGAGCACATAGCCAACGGACTGGAAGAGCAGGATGGACTGAGGTGATGGTCTGAGTGACTGGATGGGGGATTCTGATAGGAGCTACTGAGTGGTTTACTCTCTGTGGTACTTCTCCCCATTCTCAAGTAGCAGAGTGCAGTTACCTGTTTCCATCAAGTGCATTCCAAGAGGCGGTTACTCCCACCAGGAATGGGAGGTGAAGGCAGTGTGTGGATGGGATCCCTAGGACACCATCCAATCTCTCTCGTCATTTCTTCACCTACTTCCAAATGCAAAGCCCAGGATCTTGGCAGTCCATTCTTATTTTTTAGTAAAGGAACATTATATATTCCTTGTGCAATTAAGTAACAAAAAAATCCCTAGTCCATGAACAAACTATTGATCTTAACATCAGAAAAAGACAACCGCCATTAGATGCCTCCTGATATGATGCAGAAAGATTCTTGCCACGAATTTGAACCTGGTTTTTATCAGGCCTCCAGAATTAAGCACAAGGTAAATGCAGGGGACAGAGGAAGACACTAAATGACACTTGAGGATGCAATCAGTAAAATCTAGCATGGGGGGAAGACTATAGGACAAAAGAAAAACAAAACCAGGCTTCTTTGGATCTTCATTTGAACAAATCAACTACAAAAAGTTTGTGAGACAACAGGGAAAAAAATATTGCCTAGACACCTAATTCTAAAGAAATATGAAGTAATCTATTTTTTAAAGAATTCTTATCTTTTAAAGTTACAAACTGATAAATGTTGAAGCTGGGAATTAGGAACTTGAGAGTTCACGAGGATTATTCTGTTTCTGTAGGCCTGTGCCACCTTTCCCCCAAGTCCCCACACGATCCATCGGGGCTGGGAATGATCTTACAGGAGCCCGAAGCATTTCGGTGACTGCTCACCTGTCAATGAACTGATCAATGATGATGATGTCACCAGGCTGAATCTCTTCCTTCAAGGAACCGCAAGCTGTGGTCACTATGACATGGGTACAACCCTCCTCCTTCAGAGCCCAGATGTTCGCCTGATAGTTGACTTTCGAAGGCATGATGGTATGTTGCCTCCCATGCCTGAGGACAGAGGGTAAACATGTTAGAGGAGTGAGCAGGGCATTTTAACACTCCTGGGAAAGAAAACTCATTTACAGCAGTGCCTTCCAGCCCTCTCCACCAAACGGCTTTCCTTGGCAGAGGAAGAACGCAAACAGGTCAGGCAATTACCGGCCTACTTGAAGTATAAACTATTTGGTTTTAAAGTGCTGACTCATTTTACTCTCCATATTGACTTTCCTATCGAGAGTAGGTAACAGCTAACTTAGAATTCACTCCCCGGGAAGACATGCCACGTCTATCCTGTGGGGCACCAATACCCCAGAATCCGAGGCATCTGGTCTCCCCTACACAGAAAACAAGAGTTGCTCAAGAACACACAGACAGAAATAGAAACTCAAGTTTCCAGTTTAATCTCTCTCTTCTTTTCTGCCCGATCACCCAAATCAATTTAAATTTTGAAACATTTAAAATACTAGATTTCCCAGTTGTTTGACATCAGCAGGTATGGTCACCACTGTTATGGGCTGAATCATGTCCCCTCCAAATTCTTGGGCTGAAGTCCTAACCCCCGGTATGTCAGCACATGACTGTATTTGGAGACAGGCTCTTTAATGAGGTAATTAAGTTACCCACCCATTAGGGTGGGTCCTAATCCAACACAAATGGTGTTCCTATAAAAGGAAATCTGGACAGACACACACAGAGAGGAACATGTGAAGATTCCGGGAGAAGACAGTCCTCTGCAACCCAAAGAGAGGGCCCTGGAACAGACCCTTCCCTCCTAACCTCAGAAGGAACCAACCCTACTGATCCTTTTCGTCTTGGACCTCTGGCCACCAGAACTGTGAGGAAAGAAATTCCCGTTTCACTCAGCCTGTGGCTTCTTACCGTGGCAGCCCCAGCAAACTTCATACAGCCGCTAAAGATTTCCTGTCACACTTCACACAAAATCCAAACACCTTACCATGGCGCTCAGGTCATCTGGGCCCAGCCCGCAAATGGCCGCTTCCGCCCTCGCCTTCTCCCGCCCTGCCTCTCCCGGCCTGGCCGCTCAACTGTACTCACTCCCGCTCAGGCTTGGCCCCCACGCCACCTCCCCAGAGGCGTACTTTCCATGACCACGGCATCTACAGCAAATCACTGCCCCGACCTTATTTTTCTTCCTGGCACTCAGACTATGTATTTCCTTCTCAACACCCATCTTTCCACTAGCATCAGTGCTGAGAGGGTGAGGCCCTTATCTGCCTTCTCTGCTGGTACCTAGAACTGGACTTGCCATGTGAGTAGTTCATTCATTGGACAAAAAACTGAGTACTCACACATTCTTTCCCCCCACCCCCTCTCTCTCATCCACCCACACCCATCCACCCAGTGGGTGATTCCTGGTCCAAGCAGACAGAGCAGGATGGCACAGAAATTAAAACTTATGAATTATTTCTAGATTTTCCATTTAATATTTTTGGACCACGGCTGACTGTGGGTAACTAAAATCTCCAATGAGAGTGGACTACATGCATTTTTCTAAGGCTGGTCTCTAAATCTCTGATTAGATTTTCAATAGAAATCCTGTTTTCTCAATAGAAAATTTTCTGTTTTCTAAAACATCAAAAGGAGTTATGAACCACTACATAGAGTGGTTCACAATCCAACACACTTCAACTCAGCTGGTAGGAGTATAAAACCTTCACCATGGGGCTACCACACCAACCACCTTCTCTTAAGAGTCTGGAAGAAATGAAGTGTTTCTCCAGCAATGACCACAGATTAACAAGAAGGTTGCCTGAAGTCAACCCTGTGTGACCATCTAAAACTAAAGTTTAGCTTTACTGGTTTCAGCAAAGCCACTTCTGTTTCAAAATTGCAGTGTGGCACAGACCTTAGGGCGCTCTTCATTTTCATACTCTGAATAATTCCTTCCTTCTCGACTGCGGGTGGACCCGAGATGCGTCTAACCAACAGAACACGGCACACAGGGGCTGGAAGTCACTCCCATGATCAGGCCCCTCCTTCCAGCATGCACTAGAGACCTCCCACTGGCTTTGCAGAAGCAAGCTGCTGTCTCCTGAAATGGCCATGGGGACAGCCACAACACAGGGAACATGGACAGCCTCTAGGAGTGACAGCCTTAGTCCTTCAACCCTGAGGAACTGAGTTCTGCCAATTACTATGTGAGCTTGAACATGGACCTGGAGCTCCAGATAAGAACAAGCACTTAAATATACCCATGTGACCTTGTGTGACCCTGAAGAGGAAACAAATGAGCTGTGGCCACACTCTGGTTACTTGGAAACTGTGGGATAATGTATGCTGTTTTAGGCTGCTAAATCTGTGGTCATTTGTTATGCAGCAATAGAAAGCTAATATATGCAGTCTCACTAATTTCTAACTGTGAAAAATTAGTTGCTCCTTTCTTTACAGAAGAGCATGAACCTTGTCAAGGGAACAAAGGTATAGACACCATAGAGAACTCAACTTCAGGGACCTGAAACCCCCTCCCCAAAATCCAGAACTATTATTAAACAAGGGGTCACGAATAAAACAGTTTTTCTTGATCTTGATAAAAGACAAAAAAGAACAGAAGAAAACATTTCCTCTTGCTGCTAGAACTGAAAGCAGAGCTTCAAGTTTAGTCAAATCATCGCCATCAGTCATTAGATTCTTCTAAGCATTTTCCCAACCTAAGTGGCTGACTTTATTTTTGGGGCTCCAAAATCACTGTGGATGATGACTGCAGCCATGAAATTAAAAGACGCTTACTCCTTGGAAGGAAAGTTATGTCCAACCTAGATAGCATATTAAAAAGCAGAGACATTACTTTGCCAACAAAGGTCCGTCTGGTCAAGGCTATAGTTTTTCCAGTGGTCATGTATGGATGTGAGAGTTGAACTGTGAAGAAAGCTGAATGCCGAAAAATTGATGCTTTTGAACTGTGGTGTTGGAGAAGACTCTTGAGAGTCCCTTGGACTGCAAGGAGATCCAACCAGTCCATCCTAAAGGAGATCAGTCCTGAATATTCATTGGAAGGACTGATGCTGAAGCTGAAACTCTAATACTTTGGCCACCTCATGTGAAGAGTTGACTCATTGGAAAAGACCCTGATACTGGGAGGGATTGGGGGCAGAAGGAGAAGGGGACAACAGAGGATGAGATGGCTGGATGGCATTACCGACTCGATGGACATGAGTTTGAGTGGACTCCGGGAGTTGGTGATGGACAGGGAGGCCTGGCGTGCTGCGATTCATGGGGTCGCAAAGAGTAGACGTGACTGAGCGACTGAACTGAAGGGGACATGAGCAAGATCTTTAATCTCCAAAGTCAGTAAAACCTACCCCCAAACCATAAGCAATAAAGAGGACTGATACTATGGTTCCACCAACACATTAAAAACTCATAACTGCATCAATACTCTTTTCAGAATTTAAGTTAAACTGTCCTTTAGTAGTAACATTCAAAAGACTGAAATACCTTACCTTGCAAGGAGGACGCAATCAACATTCTTTATCTTCCCCAAAACTAAGGCATCAGAAGGCTGCACATAATGAAAAATGGTTACAAGTCAGTGATTTGAATATACATAGAACAACCAAAAAAAGCTGCCATGTCAATTGTTCGACTGCAGTAGGATTCATAGAAACTTGAGGTCTGAAGATATACTTTAAAGACATAAGAGTCTAGATTTGATGGTTCAACTTAATCACTCAGTACTTACTGAGCTGTCTACCAGCACGGAGACATGTAAGACTGAGAAGGGTGCGTGGGTAGGTAACACTTAGTAAGATCTATTTGTAGCAAGCACCGCTGGGGACTCTGATGCCAGACTGATCATACACAGATGTGTCAAGGGTATTTGGCAGGTTCAAGAACAGGTGTGAGAGTGAAATGCAAAAAGAGTAGGCGGCCACTCTCAGGGAGTTTATGAACTTAGTACTGGAACCATTCGCTGTGTTAACTAGGTCTCAGATAAAGGTCTGAGAACCTAGGAGGTTAAGAAAACATGTCAGCGAGCTGACAGCAGGACTTGGGAGGATGAGAGATCAAATCTAAGGACCTGGCTGAAAAGGAGGATTTGGGTTGGGATTACCAGATGCAGGGATCTTTGTAGGAGGATCACAGGAACCACATGTTTGGAAGTACCTCTATGGAATTAGGAGAAGACAGACACCCTCCCCTTGGCTGGATGACGCATGGTCTGGGAAAACTAAACCGCCTCCTCTTAATAGACAAGGAGGAATGCTTTACTTCCAATTCAGTTCTGCAGTTGTGTTCTCAGTCCCCCCGAAAGCCTCCCCTTGAGCCAGGGTTTACTAAGAAAAGACCATTTGATATTTCCTCCTGTTTGTTAAAGACTGTGGCATGACAGACAGGCCCCAAATTAGAAGCTGATTTGAATGCACAGATCTAGAGGGTACAGTTCCTGTGTGTGAAATGAGCATCTGGCTTCTAGGGATATAATTAAGAAATTATTTGTACGTATTTAAAAGCCATGTTCTTGGTAGTCAAGTACTAGACATCCTTAGGGACACCTTCTCAGTTGGCAGAACTCCTGGCCCCTCTCCGCCTGGGGCAGGCAGCCCTGTGCTGCCAAGACAAAAGCAATTAAAATTTTTTTGTAACTTAAAAAAATCAAGCTAGCAAGGAAAAAGAAAAAAGCTAGTATGTCTCCACAAACTGGATACCTTGCCAAATGGAGTATCCACATATTTTTCAGTTCTTCCCTCTAAGATTTCTGGATCATCTAGGCCTGTTCCACCAATTACTCCAATCTAAAGGAGACAAAAAAAAAATACCACATTTGATCATTTTCAGTAGAAACAAATTCATTATTTTAAGCAAATTAATTTATCCATACTTATATGCTCTTCTCCATTCCTGCTAAGCCCTAAATTATTTTTAAAAATCTGAGCATTACTGAAAAGCCGTCATTTATTCAACAAATATTCGAAAGCCTTCTGTATTCGAGAAATAACTAAAGCATGAGTCACCTTTTTGGACTAAATCACATTTTTGCTGACTATCTGAATAACAAATTAGCATAGAAAAGTACTTTAACTAGTTTAAGTTATAAAACCAAACATAAAGATAAGTAAATATGGTTGGAGAAAGTAGTTTCTAACCAATTTTATTATCTTTATCGAATGAGTAATGGAATAAATGTTCAAAAGACAACTAGGATAGAAAACAGTATTTCTATGTGGTAAGGATTTCTCATTACCCCACTTGTAAAGAAATGAGAGATTTTCTTTCCTATGCCACTAAAATCAGAGCTGTAAGGGGTCACAGAGGAATATGGAAAAGCACTTAAAGTTAGCCTCATGTATATTTATGAAATCCAACTATCATTCATATATATGGAAATATAAGTAATTCAAAGGCTGTAGTCAGAAATTACTTTTAAGTGTTATATTGCGTTTTCCAGAGATTAACTTTATTGTGCTTATCCTCAGGGATTAATCTGAATTAAAAAAACCTGATATTACCCTCTAGAGTTAATCTAATTTGATGATTAAGACACATGAACAATAACAATTACAAAGATAACTGATTAACTGTAAACTAAAAATTAAATAGCTAAAATCATTAGCAAGGTTTCCCTGGGCTGATACTTCCTAAAGGAAAAATATTAAATTGTCAGCAATAAGCTACAGAGATGACTCATTGCTAGAAACCTAATGAAAAGTCACCTGAGCATTTTTTTCAATGAACAGCTTTAAATCTATTGCCACTTGAGTAAAATTTCTATTCAGTGAAAGAAAGCTCCTTGAGAAAAAAATTTTCAAAGTTAAGAATTAACTGAATATCCAAATTAAGTAATTTTCAGATAGGGTTACACAAGTTGATTTATACTAATATGTGGGAAAGCATTTACCTCACTAGCTCTATTTCCTAGAAAAAGACATCTGCACAGTAAGAAAAAGCACAATTGAGTAAGATTTTTACAAAGAGCTTTAAAATTTTTACAAAATCAGATTATATGACAGTACTTTGCAAGCACTCCCACATCAGGTGGCTAAACCAGTTCTTGAGGTTGCTGCCACCTTGTGGCACATTGTTGAAACCACAACAGGTTAAATATCGTAGAGCAATTCAACATTTTCTGCTGTGTTAATCATAGGTAAAGACTAACCAGTACAGTATCGCAGTTTTCAAATCAATGGAAGTGTTCATTCACTTAAGTCAGTAGGTTTAAATCATTCCAGTTCAGTAGAAAATTTTAAAATCACACTGTTTTATGAAATCCTAACCCTTCCTCCAGCTGGCATCTCCATTTTATCATTTTATGTACTGCCAAAGCATCACAGATCATAGCTGGGATGGGTAGGGGATGTAATGAACTGTCCAGCCCATGTCATCACCTAGACCGCTAAATTCAGTTGATGACTCTGAAATCACTCTCAGCCTACTTTTCGGGATTCTGCTACGGATGGAAACTTCGTGGTTTTTTGGGTTTCTTTTTAATTTTTAAAAAAATACTACCACCTTGACTTGGCTGTTTCTTTGGGCCAAGGCATCTCCCATTCTGGATTTAACGATGGACTCACACTCGTATAGACAAAACAAACCTGACTTGGCTGTGAAACCACTCTCTGTTTAGGCAAGCTAGCCCAGCACCATAGCATTGAATAAGGCCAGTTAGGGTCTTTCTAAAGTTCAGTGTCCTGGAGCCCACCCTCAGCTGCCCCAAGCTTCCGCCCATACCACTCTGGCTGCATAGTGACCATGCACTAGATAGCTATTAACTCAGCCCTGGTGAGCAAGATTTAGTTGTTGTTCGATTGCAAAGTCGTGTCCAAATATTTGTAACACCATGAACTATACAGCACACCAGGCTCCTCTGTACTCCACTGTCTCCTGGAGTTTGCTCAAATTCATGTCCATTGACTTGATAATGCCATCCAACCATCTCATCCTCTGCCACCCCTTTCTCCTCCTGCCCTCAATCTTTCCCAGCATCAGGGTGTTTTCCAACGAGTCGGCTCCTCACATCAGGTGGCCAAAGTACTGGAGCGTCAGGGTCAGTCCTTCCAGTGATTTCCTTTAGGATGGATTGGTTTGATCTCCTTGCAGTCTAAGGGACTCTCAAGTCTTCTCCAGCATAATTTGAAAGCATCAGTTCTTTGAAGCTCAGTCTTTTATGGGCTGTCATATCTGTACATGACTACTGGAGAAGCTGTAGCTTTGACTTTACAGACCTTTGTCAGCAAAGTGATGTCTTTGCTTTTTAATACACTGTCTAGGTTGGTCACAGCTTTCCTTCCAAGGAGCAAACGTCTTTTAATTTATTTTAGTACTGGGTGTGAAAACAAGGGCTGTTACAACTCAGAAAGGCCAGAATATGGTCTCTAGTACTGGAATTATCTGTAGGAGAGCCTGTCCAGTCAAAATGGCTTCAGTGGTTTATGAAAACCCATTAGCAACTGAGCCAAACCAGGGAATTCAATCACTCACCTTTTTCTTGCTGCATAGGGAGACCCGCAGTGAAAAGATGTGGCAAAGTCGCCACCTGCTGGTTGCACGGTAAAGTACAACTAAGCGATGAAACTCCCAAGCACCAGTGGCATAATTCTGTCATTCCCCAGTTCAGTTCAGTCCAGTCATGTCCGCTCCGACTCTTTATGACCCCATGGACCGCAGCATGCCAGGCTTCCCTGTCCATCACCAACTCCCGGAGTTTACTCAAACTCCTGTCCATCGAGTCAGTGATGCCATCCAACCATCTCATCCTCTGTCACCCCCTTCTCCTGCCTTCACTTTTCCCAACATCAGGGTCTTTTCAAATCGCATCAGGTGGCCAAAGTATTGGAGTGTCAGCTTAAGCATTAGTCCTTCCAATGAATATTCAGGACTGATTTCCTTTAGTATTGACTGGTTGGATATCCTTGCAGTTCAAAGGACTCTCAAGAGTCTTCTCCAATACCACAGTTCAAAAGCATCAATTCTTCTGCATTCAGCATTCTTTATAGTCCAACTCTGACATCCAAACATGACTACTGAAAAAAACATGGTTTTGACTAGATGGACCTTTGTTGGTAAATGTCTCTGCTTTTTAATATGGTGTCTAGGTTGGTCATAACTTTCCTTCCAAGGAGTATGCGTCTTTTAATTTCATGGCTGCAGTCACCATCTGTAGTGATTTTGGAGCCCCCAAAATTAAAGTCTGCACTGTTTCCCCAGCTCTTTGCCATGAAGTGATGGGACCAGATACCACAATCTTAGTTTTCTGAATGTTGAGCTTGAAGCCAACTTTTTCAATCTCCTCTTTCACTTTCATCAAGAGGCTCTTTAGTTCTTCTTTGCTTTCTGCCATTAGGGTGGTGTCATCTGTGTATCTGAGGTTATTGATATTTCTCCCAGCAATCTTGATTCCAGCTTGTGCTTCATCCAGCCCAGCATTTCTCATGATGTACTCTGCTTATAAGTTAAATAAGCAGGGTGACGATATACAACCTTGATGTACTCCCTTCCTGATTTGGAACCAGTCTGTTGTTCCATGTCCAGTTCTAACTGTTGCTTCTTGACCTGCATATAGATTTCTCAAGAGGCCGGTCAGGTGGTCTGGTATTCCTGTCTCTTTCAGGATTTTCTACAGTTTGTTGTGATCCACACAGTCAAAGGCTTTGGCATAGTCAATAAAACAAAAGTAGATGTTTTTCTGGAACTCTCTTGCTTTTTCAAAGACCCAGGGGATGTTGGCAATCTGATCTCTGGTTCCTCTGCCTTTTCTAAATCCAGCTTGAACATCTGGAAGTTCACAGTTCACATACTGTTGAAGCCTGGCTTGGAGAGTTTTTAGTATTACTTTGCTAGCGTGTGAGATGAGTGTAATTGTGCAGTAGTTTGAGCATTCTTTGGCATTGCCTTTCTTTGGGATTGGAATGAAAACTGACCTCTTCCAGTCCTGTGGCCACTGCCAAGTTTTCCAAATTTGCTAGCATATTGAGTGCAGCACTTTCACAGCATCATCTTTTAGTATTTGAAATAGCTCAACTGGAATTCCATCACCTCCACTAGCTTTGTTCATAGTGATGCTTCTTAAGGCCCACTTGACTTCACATTCCAGGATGTCTGGCTCTAGGTGAGTGATCACACCATCGTGGTTATCTGGGTCATGAAGATCTTTTTTGTACAGTTCTTCTGTATATTCTTGCCACCTCTTCTTAATATCTTCTGCTTCTGTTAGGTCCATACCATTTCTGTCCTTTATTGCGCCCATCTTTGCATGAAATGTTCCCTTGGTATCTCTCATTTTCTTGAAGAAATCTCTATCTTTCCCATTCTATTGTTTTCCTCTATTTCTTTGCATTGATCCCTGAGGAAGGCTTTCTTATCTCTCCTTGCTATTCTTTGGAACTCTGCATTCAAATGGGAATATCTTTCCTTTTCTCCTTTGCCTTTTGCTTCTCTTCTTGTCACAGCTATTTGTAAGGCCTCCTCAGGCAGCCATTTTGCCTTTTTGCATTTCTTTTTCTTGGGGATGGTCTTGATCCCTGCCTCCTGTACAATGTCATAAGCCTCCATCCATAGTTCTTCAGGCACTCTGTCTATCAGATCTAATCCCTTGAATCTATTTGTCACTTCTGCTGTATAATCGTAAGGGATTTGATTTACGTCACACCTGAATAGTCTAGTGGTTTTCCCTACTTTCTTCAATTACGGTCTGAATTTGGCAAGAAGGAGTTCATGATCTGAGCCACAGTCAGCTCCCCATCTTGTTTTTTGCTGACTGTATAGCACTTCTCCATCTTTGGCTGCAAAGAATATAATCAATCTGACTTCAGTGTTGACCATCTGGTGGTCCATGTGTAGAGTCTTCTCTTGTGTTGTTGGGAGAGGGTGTTTGTCATTCCCGTCCAGTCTCTAAATTCAAATGGTCAACGCAGTATCCGCCTTGATAAAGGAACTGCGTCTTCTCATTTACACACCATAGGCACTGTGCTAAGTACTTCAGTGGCCTTACTTCATTTACTTGCCACAGTCATCCTGTAAAATCGGCCCTGTAATGTTAATACCCACTTTACAAAAGAGGAAAGAGAAACACAAAAATTAAGAAATTTTTCCAAAGAGCAAATTATAAACAGCAAAGCTGGACTAGGAACCCAGGTTTTCATACTCAACCACTATGATGTATTACCTCCCAATATAGCCTGGAATCCATAATAACACCCTACCCTGTTAGAACTGATGCAATGAACACGAACTTGGGCAAACTCTGGGAGATGGTAAGGGACACGGAAGCCTGGTGTGCTGCAGTCCCTGGGGTTGCAAAGAGGTGGACACGACTGCCACTGAACAACAGTAACAATTAGAAACTTGTCTTCATTTTAGGAAGAAACTGATGCTCGGTTCAAGTTCTGGACCACAGTCACAGAACAAGCATGGAAATGCAACTCTGGGCACCTGAGCGAACCACCTCAGAATGGAAGGGGCAGCCCATCCACGACCTCATGCATATTTATCAGGTCTTCATGGTACTGCACGCATCCAAGCAACCTAGAATGCTCAGGAGAAGCTTTCAAGGTCTGAGATGGAATTTCTGGGCCAATTCTGCCCAGCCAGGACTTCTTCACTACACAAGATAAAGTTCAGAAATAAGAATCCCCTGGTCATTTAAGGCCACTGCTAGATTTTAACATTAAGTTGATTCTGCCCACATTTTTTTCCACTTGTAGACCAAGTCAGACTCTTCAAAAAGAAGAGAGGGCTTGACTTCTTCTGAGACTGTGAAAGCACTCTATCTAAATGTTGGCTTACCTGGCAAGAATGGTTACTGCCAATGATGCCAGAAGGGTTCATGCTAACCCCTACTCTCTGTGCACTTGCCCTGGTACCGGCAACTGATTTCATATACCTCACTTGGTTTCACGGAGAGGGCAATGGTGACCCACTCCAGTACTCATGCCTGGAAAATCCCGTGGACGGAGGAGCCTGGCAGGCTGCAGTCCATGGGGTCGCTAAGAGTCAGACACGACTGAACAACTTCACTTTCACTTTTTACTTTCATGCATTGGAGAAGGAAATGGCAACCCACTCCAGTGTTCTTGCCTGGAGAATCCCAGGGACGGGGGAGCCTGGTGGGCTGCCATCTATGGGGTCGCACAGAGTCAGACACGACGCGACTTAGCAGCAGAAGCAGCACTTGGTTTCAACAACCACTCATCACCACTTTGAAGCCTGGAAATGTTACATGGAGGAAACTAGAACTCCATGAAGGCACTCTCAAAAATACCATAACCCTGAGCAAGTAAGACTAGCCCCTGCCAGGGAGATGGGCTGCCTCTGAGTTCTTCAAGCCCATGATGAGGGAAGAGCCAAAGCTCCAGCTGGCGGCAACCCCTGCTCTGAGCACTGCAGTCCTTCAGCTTTGGTCACCACTGACAGGTCTGAAAGTACAGCAGACAAAAGTCCTCCTTTTAATGGGCTGACCTCGCTGGGGGGCCTTCTAGCCAGAGTCTTGCAAAATCTTGGAAGGTCAGCTGTACGGGGAGTGTGGCCAAATGTCTCAGTCTGGGAGCCTGTCCAGAACCTGCTACATGGTCCAGGGTGAGAGCCAGCAGCTCCATCTCTGACAGGAGGCCCTTCTCTGTAAGCCACCCTAGTAGGTGATGCTTATGAATGCCACTGTGTCTTACAAATCCATATGCTGAAGTTCTAACTCCTAATCCCTCAGAATTTGACCATTTAAAAAATTTGTGAAGTACAGTTATTCTACAATATTAGTTTCAGGTGTATAGCATTGTTGTTGTCCAGTCGCTAAGTCATGCCTGACTCCTTGCGACCTCACGGACTCCAGCACTCCAGGCTTTCCTGTCCTTCACTATTGCCTGAAGTTTGCTCAGATTCATGTCCACTGAGTTGGTGATACTATCTAACCATCTCATCCTTTGCCTCCTCCCTTTCCTTTTGTGTTCAGTCTTTTCCAGTATCAGGGTCTTTTCCAATGAGTCGGCTGTTTACATCAGGTGACCAAAGTGTTGGAGTTCCAGCTAAGTGATTCAATTTTTGTAATGATACAGAGTATCATTCAAACTTATTACAAAATACTGGCTATATTTTCCTGTGTTGTATATCCTTGTTGGTTTTAAATTTTATACATAGTAGTCTGTATCTCTTAATTCTATACCCTTTTCTTACCCCACCCCCTTCCTTCTCCCCACTGGTAACCACGAGCTTGTTCTCTGGGTCTGTTTTTTTGTTATAGACATTTGTTCATAGATTCCACATACAAGTGATAAAGAGTATTTGTCTTTCTCTGAGTGATTTCACTAAGCCTAATACTTTTTAGGTCCATCAACACTGTTGCAAATGGCAGAATTTCATTCTTTTTTATGGCTAATATTCTACTGTGCATATATATACATATACACACACCCCTTCTTTATCCATTCATCTGTTGATGAGCACTTAGGTTGCTCCCATCAACATGTTATTTGTAGACCCTTTATTTATTTTTGGCTGTGTGAGTCTTCATTGATGCATGTGGGCTTTGCTCTAGTTGCAGTGAGCAGGGGCTACGACTTTTCCCTGTGGCCCCTGGGCTTTCACTGCAGTAGCTTCTCTTGCTGGGGAGCATGGGCTCTAGGTATGAAGGCTCAGCAGTTGTGGTGCAGGCGCTCAGCTGCTGCACATGTGGAATCTTCCCAAACCAGGGATTGAACCCATGTCCCCTGCACTGGCAGGCAGGTCCTTAACCACTGGGCCACCAGGGAAGTCCTGTCAACTTTTTGATGATAGCCATTTTGACAGGTATGACGTGATCTCATTATGGTTTTGATTTGGATTTCTTTGATGATTAGTGACAGTGAGCAGAATTTGACTATTTTTGGAGAATGGGTCTTTGAACAAGTAATTAACATTAACTGAGGTCTCGGGGTGGGCGCTAATCCAAAATAACTGCAGATTCAGAACAACACGGTTTTAATTTAATCCACCTCTGTTTGCAAAGTCAAGGTATTATTCTAATGGGTCAAAGTGTTAGTCACTCAGTCATGTCCGACTCTTTGTGACACCATGGACTATAGCCCGCCATGCTCCTTTGTCCATGGAATTTTCCAGGCAAGGCTACCGGAGTGGGTTGCCATTCCCTTCTCCAGGGGATCTTCCCAACTCAGAGACTGAACCTGGGTCTCCTGCATTGCAGGCAGATTCTTAGCCACCAGGTAAGCCTGGTCGTTCCTTAATTCGTACAACTATGAGAATCAAAGGAAATAATGGATTTATATCTGTCACTGTTTCTATACACCTTCTCACCTCCAGCAAAAGTAAAATAAAAAAAGCCTTCCTTAAAGCAACAACAACAAGCCCCTTATCTCTGTCTCTGCTACTCAGAACACAACCCTGGCCGTGTCGTCTCCTCACCAGGCGGTCTCTGCCTCAGGGGTCCCCAACCAAGTATCGAGGCTCTCCTGGGAGGTGCCTGGGAACCCACCGGGACATTTCTGGCTGTCACTGTGACTGGGAGGAGTGCTACCACATTTCATGGGGAGAAGGGACCCAGATATGTTTATGTCCAGCAGTGCTCAGGACAGTTCTACTAAGGGAGGAACCGTCCTGTCCCTGGGTCTCTAGGCAAAAAACAAAGGCTCACTGTCATTTGGTTTCCAGTTGGGGTTTGTGGGTTGTCCACCAGTTTTTTAAGGACACTCAAGGACTTTTCAGTGTGAAAGTCCACACTCAGCCAGCAAAAAGGAGAGCTTCAAAGGCCTGTTCTCCACAGTCTACACTTCATAACTTGCCCATCATCCCCCTTAATACCATTTTGTTTACAGCCCACTACCCAACTATGATGGAACCACATCCCCTCCTTGTCATAGCAATCATGTAAACAAGACTGATTTTTAATCTCTCAGAGTAAAAGCTGGGTAGCTGCCTAAGGGAGCCATGGCCCATTAAAGGAGCCCCTCAGAATGGCAAAGACTGGTTCAAACCCTCTGTGTGGTTAAGCGTGCCACCTGCCCATGCCTGGTGCTGTAGGATATGGTATCTCTGAGGTCCTCTTAGACAATGGCTGCTATTAATTCCGTGGGAGAGTGTCCAGAGGCACTTGGGAGGCTGCTTGCTTATGGACATACTTTATACCCCCTCTTCCTTAGAGCTGCATGGCCTTTCTCAACAGAGTAAAACAGGGCACAGGGACCACACGTGTCAGAGTTCAGAAATGGCTCACAGCATCTAACTGGTGGAATGTCTACGCCAGTTCAATCACTGTCTAGGTCCAACTGTGTAATTCTGGACTCTTTAGGTGATCTTTCTGGGCCTCTGAAAAAAAGAGGTATGTGTGGTTATATGGTCTTAAGGAACACTCTAGCTCTACATTTGATGATCTGGGGCTAGGATACAGTTTTCATTAGCTTATTTTGCTCAGGACATTAGCATCTCATGTTCTTTATATAGGATGGTGCCTCAACAGTCTGGTAGAAATGGTGTAGGAATGAAGGAATTGCAACAGCGAAGTTTTCACCTGTTCTGACATCAAAGAAAAAGCAGCAGGCAGGCCCAGCACTATTTGTACCTATTAATTTTATATTCAGCAGCTGGCTAAGAACAAATATACATCATTCAATATTTATATGGGAATTCTAATCACAGTGCCCATTCTGCACTTAAATGTACTGCACTAATTTTACAGGGAAACTGTGTGCTAGGGAGAATGCCAAACAAGGTTAAAGTGAGACTGTTTTAAATATCACCCCTCTCTATTTTTAACATCACTCTGAGTGTATTCCTGTAAGAGAAAGGCAATAGTTCCTTGCTTGCCCACTGAAAGCTGCAACCTAATTTAATTTTTGGAAAAAAGATAATCAAAATTAATCTCAGCTCCCTCACTTGGAAGCGCTACCACTGAATAAGTTTCAGCCATGTGCTAAAAGACAATACAATTCTAATGTCCCAGCAAACCCAACAGTAAGGTTCCCAATTTACTGAAATGAAAAAGAGCATCATAAAAATTCTGCTTTGTTCTCTATGATTGATAAGGAAGAGGCAGTCTACAAATACTTGTTTAATGCAAGATTCTTTTCAAAATGGAAAAAGGAATTTAGTATCTTAAGTGTGACTGCAACTCTGCCCACCCCACCCCCTTTTCATCTAGTGTCTGATAGCTCCAAGGGCCTACTAAGGTAATCACTCTGGCTGAGTACACACTCACCACAGATTTGCTTTCTCCAGGGGTAACTGAAAACCGATTCCACAAAACGTGGAATCATGGACCTTCCTATCTCATCAGCCAAGAATGTCTAAAGCCAGACAAGTTAACTGACCTCTTAGCTGGTCAGGCCTGAAAGCGATGTTAACTTTGGTCATTAATTTACTTCTGTGGACTGTAATTCAATATTCTTTCCCCACCCAGGACCAAGAGGAAAAAGTGCTTAAAAGCCCCAGGGAAACTCCTTGCAAACCTCGGAACTAGGGCCTTCCTCTGGTCAAAGCTCCCACAGCACAATGATCCCTTATACGGAGACCCCTGAGAACCAAGGGTACAAGGAAACTGATCTTCACCTTTCAAGGTTGCCCACAAAGCAGTTTGGGCTTCCTTGGTGGTTCAATGGTGTAAGAATTCTCTGCCAAGCAGGAGTCGGGGGTTTGATCCCTGGGTCGGGAAGATCCCATGGAGAAGGAAATGGCAACCCACTCCAGTATCCTTGCCTGGGAAATCCCACGGACAGAGGAGCCTGGTGGGCTATGGTGGTCCATGGGGTCCCAAAGAGTCCCACACGACTTAGCGACTAAACAACAAAACAGTTTAAAGCCAGAGGCCTCCAAAGAGGGAGCGGCCCAGTACTCCTAAACTCCATCTCGGTGTTGTAAGAAACTCTCAAGAGTCCCCAAAGCAGAGAAGGCCTACGTTTAGAACACAAACAAAAAGCCGGAAGCTTGCAAAAGAGCAAGCAGGCAGTTTTCCCACGTGGGCCGCGGGCAGAGGGCCAAGTCAGAGCGGAAGCGTTTAAATCGGGCCGGGCTCAGGGCTGGAGGAGACCCTCAGGGGTTGTAGGTGCCCACCCACGTGGCACACCCAGCCCCAGCCTGACCCATCTGCCTAGCAAGGTACTTGCGGGACCTTTGCGGCCCCTCTCCGAAGGGCATGCCTTCGCCCTGCGTGAGCAGCTGAGACCAACGGCAGGGCAATGGCAAACTCTGCAATGGTTTCCGGTCCCTCGCTCGCCGCCCCGGGCTTAACAGCCGCAGACCCTCCCCGCCGCGCCGGGGGCGCACCAGCTGGGCGCTCGGCCCAGCGGAGCTGGCGCTGTCTCCCGGACGGGAGAGAGAGCGAACAGGTGAGGGAGGCTCGCAGCGGCCAGGACGACCAATCTCACCTTCACGGCAGCGGGAGTGGCACATGAGGACATGTCTGGCGAGGAAGGAGCGGCGGCCACGCTCGGGATGGAGGCGGTGAACCGAGGAGCGGCGCGGGTGCAGACGCGCGGCGCGGGACTGAGCAGGGAGGTCCCGGGGTCGGCGGTGGCTCCTCCTCTTCCTCCCGGGGACAGCTGGATTGGCTGCTGGCGTGGGCTCTCCCCCGCCCCCCTCAACTCCAGATGCCCGCCTCCCGCCTCTTTTGCAGGCCTTTTCGGTTCTACGTTGATTTCCCGCCCCCCCCCTCCCCGCCGAGTTGTAGCTAACGGGTTCACGATAGTGATATGGGGACCGTTGATTGACAGCTTATGCTGTTCCAGATTGTGCTTTGCACTTTCATTGGCTCGGTTAACTTTCGCAAGAACCCGATAAGGAAGAGCAGCGCTTCTGGCTCCGTCTCGTATCCGCGGCAAGCTCGGCCTCATCTGTAGAGCCAGGCCCATCTTGTTCCAGAAGTTCTCGGGGGGAGGGAGAATCGTGGCGATGAGGGGACAGGCTCTTGGCTGAGGCTGCCTCCAGCTGCGAATGCGGGGCGGGGTGCGGTTGACTCGTCTCATCCCCGCGACGCAACCGGGGGTTTGCTCCTTTCTGTTAAGTCTTTGGAGACAGAGCAGGGGTGGGGTTGGCCCAAGACTCTGGGATGACAGAAAGAAAATCAACAGAGTAACGTGCTGCTGGATAATGATAACCTTTCTGACCTACAGACTCTGGCTCTGGGGCAGGTTTTCCAGGGGATAAAACGTCCCTTAACTTCCAGCCTGGGTCCACAGGGCCAGGGCCAACTTCAACCCTAACCACCCCGATCAAAGTCTGATTCAACTAGGTTCAGAATCCGGATTTCTGTTTTCATCACTCAACACTAGTTGGGCACACCCCTCCCCCGCCGCTCCCCGACTCCGCCACGTTGCACCAGCCCTCCATTGGGACAATCCAATTTAAACTCCCTGGATGGATTGAATTCTCTTCAACAAGATGCGGGGTGACAGTGATGTTCTGATAGACAGAAATGTTGCAAAGATTTTACTCTTTGGGGGTGGGAGAATGGCTGTGGAGGAGTGAACTTCCTTTTTTCCCTACAGCAGTAAAACGCTGAAACCCCACACAAGTATAATTTCATTCAGACATCACTGGGTGCTTCCCATATCCTGTTTACTTAAAACAGTAAAAATTATCACTCACTATTTGCTCAAGATTTAAATTTTCTTGCAATGTAAAGTTTTCTTCTGTTTCTTTTAAATTACAAAATGAAATGGCCAAGTGGAAGACTGGAGTGCTCCTTTGAAAAGGCAGGAGGCTGGGAGTTCCTCCTGAATGTGGTTTCCTAGGAGCTTGTCTGCTGGCTGTCCTGTTGATAGCTCACTATTCAGAGGGGAACCGTTGCAGGGACACAGAGACCTTGGCTTATATGGTGCTTCACAGTTAGGGGATCTTGACCAACTTAGGTGCTTTGATGTAAGAGAGCTACCACCAGACTTTGAACCCTTATCAATAAGAAACAAAACACAGTTACAGCCCTTAGGTAAGAGGTCTGCAAACCTTGTGTGTGAAGTTAAAAAACACAGACAATATCTAGTTGAATGAGCCTGGCTGTATTCCAGTACAACCTTATGGACACTTGAATTTGAATTTCATATACTTTTCACCTGTGACAAAATATTCTTTAGATATTTTCCCAATCACTTAAGATTGTAAAAATTATCCTTAGTTTGAAGCTATGCAAAAACAGATGGAAAGCTGGTTCAGCTGTGGAGAACTTGTCCTGTTGCTGATAGCCCCCTACTCGTAGGGGAAAAACATAGATAATATCTAATTGAATGAACTTCTCCCCTCCCAGAAGCAGATGACCTTTGGGCTGACTTGTCAGACAATTTTTTGATAGGCAGGCATATAATAGTATGATAGTAATCTTTTTGGCTTATTTCCAAGTTTGGATAATTTTTTTTCTTAACAAGCCCCAGAATCAAGGTAGGCCAAAATTTCTGGTAGTCAGTGGTCTCTCCCTTTATGATTGGTATAGAGAATCTGGAACAGGATAAGGTGTCTATAACCTTATCTTGCCCTGCTGTTCTTGCCCTGTAAATTCCCTCTATTTATCTGTAACTTGTCTTTCTGAAGACAGGTCTAAAAAAGTACCCAGGCCACCTTGCAACACTTCTGATTAAGGTACTATATATATATTTCAGTGGTTTAGTTGCTAAGTAGTATCTGTCTCTTTTGCAACCACATGGAGTGTAGCCCACCAGGCTTCTCTGTCCATAGGATTTCCCAGGCAAGATTACTGGAGAGTGTTGCCATTTCCTCCTCCAGGGGATTTTCCCTACTCAGGGATTGAACCCGAGTCTCCTGCATTGCAGGCAGATTCTTTTACTGCTGAGCCACTAGGGAAGCCCCAGCAATCCCATATTTAATAAAAATGGAGTGTCCAAAAAAAAAATAAAAATAAAAATGGAGTGTCCAGCAATAACAAGTAATTTGTATCTTTGATTGAGGGAGGAATCACATGGTTTGAAATGAGATAATAAGGGTCAGTTTTGACCAGCTATTTTGAACTTGGTGTGCTCCAGATAGTTGGAGATCCCCCTATTTAATTGTCTTATTTCATCCAATCAATTTCTACTTCTTTAGTTTTTTCCATTACTTATTTCTACCATGAGTTCATTTCACCCTAAAATACCTAGAAATAGCTTCCATTCAATCATCTTATCTCTTCTTCCATGTTCATTTCAAGTTGTGTCTGTCCTTTCATTTCTGGAGATCCCACCAAAGGTGAATTGTTATGTATTATTTGGATTTATTGAAGGAAAATCTTGACCACTCTCCCTAGAGCAGTGCTGCAACATGAGGAATGTATTCTGGTTAACAGAATGGCTATCCATCCTGGAATTCCAAAATCCTCACATCCTCTGAGGTAGTTATTGTTGTTTCTATTATAAGAAAAGGAATATCAAGATGAATTCCTAAAGCCTATTCACCTCCCCTGGTGAAGCAAAGAGTATTCAATCTTATTATAAAGAGACAGGGAACAGACTTAGAGAAAGAACTTATGGTTACCAGGGGGGAAGGGTGGGAGAGAGTGGGAGTTTGGGATTGACAAGTGCACTCTACTGTATTTAAAATAGATAACTAAAAAGGACCTACTTTAAAAATAAATACATTTTAGACAAGATAAAAGTGACATTACATGAAAATGCTTGAAAATAAAAATATGTGCCATAGAGTATCTATGTAAATTGTTCTCTGTATCTCCTTCTTATTGTGAAACATAGGCATCACGAATTCTCAAAAAAAAAAAAAAAAAAAATAGAAAGAAAAGAGAAAGAGACATGGGCATTTCTGTGCTCTGGAAGAAAAAGGACCAGGATGTTTTAAGTGCTCAACTATATTTTAACATACAGTTGCAATGTAATATGCTCTGTTCAGTAAGTCAGTATCTGAGCTATGACAAATGTTATGTGCTGAATGTTTGTGTCCTTCCAAAATTTGTATGTTGAAATCCTAACCCCTCCCCATGTGATGGTATTAAGAGGTGAGACCTTTGGGAGATGATTAGGTCATGAGGGGGTATCTCATGAATGGAATTCATTCTCTTATAAAAGAGACCCCAGAGAGCTTCCTTACCTTTTCTGCCCCATAAGAGAACAGTCACCTATGAACTAGAAAGCAGACCCTTACTGGACACCAAATCTGTCAGAACTTTGACCTTAGACTTGCCAGCCTCCCGAACTGTGAAATATGTTTCCGGTTTAAACCCCCCAGTATGTGGTATTTTTGTAATAGCAACCTGTGGCTGCTTCTCTTCATTCTGCTTTGAAAACATGAGGCACCCCTGTGGGCAGTGGATAAAAATTAAAATATAGGAAATAACTCATAACGCTTCCTTGTTTCCCTGCTAAATCCATGTGCTGTCTGGAAATAATATAAAAAGTAAACTGAGAATGGGGTCATGTTTGTCTTCTGCGAATCTTTATGAACAACAATAAGAACAGCTAATATTTCTTGAAAACTACAAATTCTTCATGTAATCCTTACACCCACCTTGGATGCTGTTATAATCCCCATCTTAGAGATGAGGAAACTGAGAAAAGCTATCTCACCCTCATCCCTCTTTTTACGCTTATTTACCTTTTTCAAAAGCTTCCTTGTCTGTTTGGGCCTTCAGTCTTCTTTCTCTCACCCCCAGCCGCCATCTAAAAGTCCATCAAATCTATCACTCCTGATAAATTTTAAATGTCCAGTTGCAGTTTTAAATGTTACCTTTCCTAGGGATCTAGGAATTTTACAGAGATTAAAACAAACTAAGATAATAAAATTCTAGGTGGAATGTGATGTTAGAGAAGGCACAAGGGTACGTGTTATTATGCCAGTTATCACATGAGGCTCAGGACATTTAAGAAGGCTTCTCAAATTTATATAACTAGGTAAGTGGGATTCAGTCCTCGATCTCACTGCAAAGTCTAAATTCTTTTTTTTTTTTTTAAAGTCTAAATTCTTAACGACTGTATTATCCTTCCCACCGTGTGCTGGGCCTTAAGCTAAGAGCTGAAGAGAGAAAGATGTGTGACTTTATCCACTCTCAGCCCTTAAGGAACTGCCATCTGGTGAGAGGAGTCAGAAAGAGAAGCCAGATTTTATAATACATTGTGGTGAGGGTGAGGGTAGAGACTGCCACTGGCTACTATGAAAGGACAGAGCGGAGCACATTTCCTGGTCTTCCTGGAGAAAGTGAAAACATTAGACAGAAAACTTGTTCCAAAAGGAACATACTTGTGTTAAACTCATCTAGCTCCTTACTAAAACGTTTTATGCTTGTAATGGACTAAAGAGGATGCAGCAAGTTGTCATGACTGGATTTCGTCATGTTCACGGTGCCTACCTACACTCTGCTTCTCCTTCTCGTGCTCCTCACCCGGCCTCCCCTTCCATTCTCTCTTTCTCGTCCTCATATTATTACTAAGCCCAGGCATCACAGATTTTGTACAACTGATCAGATGGGTTCTCAGTTCAGTTCAGTCGCTCAGTCGTGTCTGACTCTTTGTGACCCCATGGACTGCAGCACGCCAGGCCTCCCTGTCCATCACCAACTCCTGGAGTCGACTCAAACTCGTGTCCATCGAGTCGGTGATGTCATCCAGCCACCTCATCCTCTGTCGTCCGCTTCTCCTCCTGCCTTCAGTCTTTGATGGGTTCTAGGGAACGTGTAAAAACAGTTCATGTAATTTTGCCTTGAAATTCTTCTTTGTTCTCTCCTTGTCACGTTGGTCAGTTCTGTGTCTCAGTCGCCTGCAGACAGCATGGCTTGTAGGTGCGTAGGATGGCTTATGTTCTTTCATTTAATGAAAAGCTGAGTGAACGGCTGTATGAGTGAATGAATAGAGGAACGAATGCGTTAATTATGTTTGGTTTCAGCGAGAATCCAAGTTCAGAAACGCTGAGGAATTTGAACAGCAGGGGGCAGCAAACATTAGCTTTTTTGTTGTCGCTTTTAACCCTGCAAGTTAACATTGTCTAACGCTTCAGTCATATTAGCTTCATGTGAGAAAGAGAGCGTGATAATTTAAAGATTGAACATCTGTCCTCAGCTTCCATTGCTTGTATAGAACAAGGCTCCTTTTTTTTTTTTCAGAGTTCTTTCCTCAAAAATCTCAAAACTGTTCAAGTGGAGTTATGTATATCCTTGGCCAGCAGATGGCAGCACTTTTCTTGGGTCAGGAATATCGAGCAATATTTTTGGGGAAAAAAGGATACAGAGGGTATGAAAACTTTATTTTAAATATTGCCAAAGTAAAAATACTAACTAAAGATTTAGACCTTCTATGTCACAAATACTAGATTAAAGGAACGTAGAATTTTAACCATGAGTACATTGTTCATTTTGAAGCAAGGTGATAACAAAAATGTTTTAAAATGTCAAGTTTGAGCCTTACAAAAGGTGAGCTGTAATTGATGGCAATCATTTGGATTTTCCTGTGTACTTCAACAATGTTCCCTTATCAGATTTTTCAGTGATCGTTTCACAGATGTTAGCCAAGAGAAAGACACTTGCACACAGACACAATACTTTTAGATTACTGATTAATAGCACTAAATGACTTCCTACGTTGTCCTTGGCTACATTATTTGAGTGTCAACAGAGTACCTCAAAGTCTCTTACATATTATCAGGTCTTCAGCTTTTCTAAACATTTAACTGCTTTAGTTGGACATTTATAATCAGATTAAAAACAGTAACAGCGTCTATAGTTTGAGTACTTGAGCTGCAAAGGAAAATGCAGACCTACTGGTTTTTGAGACTGACAGCTCTTACCCTGAAACTCACACAGGCCTGTGAAACTTCCATCTGGGTAAAAGAGCAGAGGCCAGTCTAGCGCTTAGTTTCTTTTTAGATTTTCCTTTCCTTAGCTGTGCAGAAAAATAATAACTGCTTGAATGGGAATACAAAGCATTTCATTGCGTTTCTGCATATAATGAAAAGTCCCTTTCTCTGGCTCTTTGATTTCCCACATGAAACTCAACTTGGATTTTACTGTAATAACAAAGAGCACCAGAAAAAACAGAAGGGCATATTTGCTTAAATTGCTGTTTGCACCAAATGAAACTCCCTAATGGGGTTATCACTAGGTCAAGCTACTCTCTGCTTTTCACCGAGGCTGAATCAAGGGCAGATGAATTCAGAAACTTGGGTAGGTTTAGATTCTTTAAACATGATTTTAGTGAAGTTTTGCCTTCTTGACAAAATAGTCTTTCAGCTTTTCTGTTTGATTAGCAACTGAAAGATACATTAGAAAAGGATTAGAAGTACTAAAGAGTGATCCTGTATTAGAAAATGACCCTTAGATATAATTTTATTTCCAAAGAATAATGCTGCTCCATATAGTCTAACGCGGTCTAACATCTAGACCATGCTTCTAGACACTAATCTAGAAGCATGATCTCCAATTCCAGACTATTTGGTGTTGAATCTTCGTGCACTCTGTGCTTCAGTTTCCTCATCTGTCAAATGAGGAGGATATTACTAGTCCGGTGTGAAAGTTCAATTTAATACTTGCAAGGCCCAAGGAACACAGTTAAATACTATATGTGCTAGTGATGATGGTGAGGTACCAGGCCCTGCATTGAGAGAGAAATTGATAAAATACTGCTCCTGTCTTTGGGGAGTTTAGAGTCTCTTAGGAGGAGTCAGATAAATAAAAAAGAGTAATAAATTACAGATGTAAGGGAGAAGATATATGGAGTTTGGAGAGAAGAGTACAAAGGACAGTATGGTGAATATGGTCTGAGTCAGGGTCAAAGGGTGTCTTGAGGAAAGGCCCTTGAGCTGAATCGTGAAATATGAGAGAAATATGACTTCTGTGCTCGCAGGCAAGAAGGGGCTTGTGAACATGGGACTGAAGGCAGGGCTTTTACAGAGCTGCCTTTCTCAGAACGTGACCTGAGCACAGGGTGTGGGCTTAAGGGGTGACTGAGGGGTGATGTCCTACAGGCAGCAGACGTCAGAGTCCAGCCTTGCAAAGAGGGCCCTGTGGTCTGAATTTGAAATTAGATTGGTTTTGTTTGGCTCATTCAGTATTTTCCTTAAATCAGGGACATTTAAAATTTAGCATGTTTTACATGGGAAAATAGGGATTCCGGGCTTTCCAGAAAATCTAGAGGATCTGGCAACACTGTTGAAGTTCCAGGGCAGTGACATGGGTGACTTGTGTACCGCCCAGTCCGCTCCAGGTCTCTCCTCCTTCAGCATGATCATCAACCTCCTGTCCATGGCATTTATGTCTTTGATCTTTGTATTATATACACTAAGAAGTTCTGACTCTCTTCTGTAGAGCATGCAGAGCATTACAGTGTTATAAGTAGGAGATTCTATGTGATCTAATTGCATTTTCACGTGGAAGATAAAGCAAACGTTTTATCAGGAGAAGTGACTGGACACACAACAGGGCCATGGAATATCATTGGCTTTTACTATATGATTTTATTAGTAAATCAATTCCATTCTGTGAAAACCATGACTTCTAATCTTGTTATGGAGGAGTGATCAATCTTCTAGTCACCTCTATGTTATTTTTATTTTTAAAGGTATGCTGCAAGTCCAGGATTTTAAGAGGAGAACTCAATCGAGTTTGACAGCTCCTTTAAGGATCAATAGATGGTCCCCTCAGAATTGATAGTGAGATAAAATCATATTTTAGGACATCTGGAAAGGGCTAAAAGGAATGCATACATTTCAGTGGGGGAGGGGGATGGTACAAAACAACAGCTATGGAGAAGCAGCAAAGTATTTCTAGCAGAGGGGTTTCGCTATCTAAAAGGCACTCTTACTATAAAGACAACCTCTCATCTTCAGATAATCTGTGATTTTCCGGGGGGAAAGGCACCTGTCTTAAATTGAGGTGATAGATACAAATAAACCCAGTGTTTTCCTGGCTAACCATTGGAAGGTCAGCAGCGCAGAAGCAACTATGCTGGGATCAAAGTCCGGAGCGATGGGAAACATTTATGAAGCATCTCTTACGCACTTCTCTTTTGGGTCAGGGACGGGAGAGGGGAAGCTAATCATGGGGTGGTGGTATAGTCGCTAAGTCATGTCCAATCTTGCAACCCCATGGACTGTAGCCCACCAGGCTCCTCTGTCCATGGGATTTCCCAGGCAAGAATACTGGAGTGTATTGCCATTTTCTTTTCCGGGGGATCTTCCTGACCCAAAGAAGGAACCCACATCTCCTGCAATGGCAGGTGCATTCTTTACCACTGAGCCACCAGGGTAATCATGAGAGGGGTGAACTAATCCTAGGCTCACACTCTTAGTTTCTGTAAAAGCATCAATTGGTTTGTAGCAAGAGAACTGTGCCAGGAGGCAGTAGGCTAGAGACCCAGGGTAGATTGATGTTACAGGTATGAGTCAACAGTCTGGAGGGAGAATTTCTTCTTCCTCAGTGTAACTCAGTTTTTCTCTCCTAAGGCCATCAAATAATTGGATGAGGCCCATCCATGGTAGGGGCTTCCTGAGTGGCTCAGGGGTTAATAATTCACCTGCAATGCAGGAGATTTGGGTTCAATCCCTAGATTGGGAAGATCCCCTGGAGGAGGAAATGGCAACCCACCCCCATATTCTTGTCTGGAGAATCCCATGGAGAAAGAAGCCTGGCAGACTACAGCCCTTGGGATCGCAAAAGAGTCAGACCCAACTTAATGCCTACACCACCAGCACCAGCACCACCATCCATTCAGTTCAGTTGCTCAGTCATGTCTGACTCTTTGCAACCCCATGGACTGCAGCACGCCAGGCCTCCCCGTCCATCACCAACTCCCGGAGCCTACTCAAACTCATGTCCATCACATCAGTGATGCCATCCAACCATCTTATCCTCTGTCACCCCCTTCTCCTCCTGCCTTCAATCTTTCCCAGCATCAGGGTCTTTTCCAATGAGTCAGTTCTTCGCATCAGGTGGCCAAAGTATAGGATAATCTGTTTTTTTTTTTCCAGGCTACTCATCTGAATGTGGATCATATGTGAAAAAAATGCCTCTCCCTGAACATCTAGACTGGTATTGCACCAAACAACTGGGCTCCATAGCCCGGCTAAGTTTATACATAAAACTCACTACCCTACAAGGGGAGAGGCTGGTCATGGTGTCCTGGGCCAGGGAGAGGACAGATACTCTGCCAATGGGCAATGCTCTTGTCTGAGAAACCAAGTTTCGACTTCTGAGTTACATCTAATATTCACTGAACAAATGTAGAGAATCTGTTCTGTGCAGGGTTCTCTGCTTTTCAGTTCTTCTCTGCTTTTAGGGGGTCTGTTGCTATAAATACTTGGAGGAAGACAACAGTTGAATGAATGAGACATAGATGTTTGCCTTCAAAGAGTGGGGTCAGTGGAGTTGCAGTGAAGGACTTGACTTTCTTTATCCAATATCATAGTCTATCCTGGGGAGGACACGGAGAGCCCTCTGTGCTCAGGTGCAGACTCTGTGCCTAGAAGTACATCTGCCTCCCCGCAAGTATCAGACAAGCACCAAAAATCACACCAGCCTTCAGCATGTACATCTGGTGGTGAATGTTTCCGGGGTCAACGAGTCCACACCAGTGGGGTTTGCGGGACTGGGGAAAGCCTCAGCAGGACTCAAGGCAGACAGCAGTGCATTCTGAGGAAGGCCTACAAAGGTGACACCACTTCTTGTGGCCACCAGGGTTGTAGTTCCTACATGTTCCCATGAAGTTCTTTAATCTTAATGTTACTGTGAATTTTAGATGCTGCTGTGAGCCACCTCTGCAACATGGTCTAAAGACAGAGCCCAGCTTTTGCCCTAGTCTGGTAGATGAAACTAATCTTTTTCAAATACCATGATCTCCGAGACTATGATCTGAATATGGTAGGAAAAGGAGTACGTCAAGGCTGTATGTTGTCACTGTGCTTATTTAACTTATATGCAGAGTACATTGTGAGAAACGATGGGCTGGATGAAGCACACGCTGGAATCAAGATTGCTGTGAGAAATATCAATAAATTCAGATATGCAGATGACACCAACCTTATAGCATAAAGTGAAGAAGAACTAAAGAGTCTCTTGATGAAAGTGAAAGAGGAGAGTGAAAAAGTTGGCTTAAAGCTCAACATTCAGAAAACAAAGATCATGGCATCTGGTCCCATCACTTCATGGCAAATAGATGGAGAAACAGTGGAAACAGTGGCAGACTTTATTTTGGGGGGGCTCCAAAATCACTGCAGATGGTGACTGTGGCCATGAAATAAAAAGATGCTTACTCCTTGGAAGAAAAGTTATGACCAACATAGACAGCATATTAAAAAGCAGAGACATTATTTTGCCAACGAAGCTCCGTCTAGTCAAGACTATGGTTTTTCCAGTAGTCATGTATGGATGTGAGAGTTGGACTGTAAAGAAAGCTGAGCACCAAAAAATTGATGCTTTTGAACTGTGGTGTTGGAGAAGACTCAAGAATCCCTTGGACCACAAGGAGATCCAACCAGTCCATCCTAAAGGAAATCAGTCCTGAATGTTCATTGGACGGACTGATGTTGAAGCTGAAACTCCAATACTTTGGCCACCTGATGCGAAGAGCTGACTCATTTGAAAAGACCTTGATGCTGGGAAAGATTGAAGGCAGGAGGAGAAGGGGATGACAGAGGATGAGATGGTTGGATGGTATCACCAACTCAATGGACATGAGTTTGAGTAAACTCAGGGAGTTGGTGATGGACAGGGAGGCCTGGCGTGCTGCAGTCCATGGGGTTGCAAAGATTCGGACATGACTGAGTGACTGAACTGAACTGAAATGATGAGCCCCCTATGAGAAGCAATCTCAGACTCATTCTGTTTACAGGTTCCCCTCTTTCTTTCATTGAGAGATGCCCCTGGGGATAGTCTTTGAAATCTAACTGGACTGAAGATTGGTGAACATATCTAGGTCCAAGGATATCTTTCCCCTTTTCAGGCCCTAATCAGCAGTCACACTGATTGCTGCTTAACAGGCCCAGTCTGTGGCAGACTGAATTTATGATTCTGTGTGTTCTGGAAGCAGGCGGTGAAGAAGGAGGGTGAGCCTTCCAAAGTTGAAAAGAGTGGGGAGGTGAGGGGGCCATAAATGATGGTTAGCTGAGAGTACTAGATGTTGTAACACAAATCTCTTAAGTATCAGTGGCTTAAATCAATAAGAAATGAAGTCATTTATTTCAAAGTGATCTGAGAGGGAGCTGGGAGGCCATTAAGAAAGTAGAGCTTACACGTGTCCACCCCTGACACAACAGGAACTTTGGATCCAGCCCTCTGGAGACCACCTAGAATTCTTTATTCCTTAGAGAACACAGCCTAGCAACCTATCTGCTGCCAGCAAGCGACTGAATGCCTGCCAGACCCAATCATAGCTCTGTAAAGATAACCTGCGTAATTTCTCTTTGTTGCCTTTTTAAGCTCCCATTGTTTTCTTCTCCCCACCAGAGCACATTTGAGTTGCCATTCAAATTGGTGCCTCCTGTAATGCCATTTTTAGGACGGTAAAGAAACTTTTTTTCTTATTTGTAGATAAAAATACTGAACATTTGAAAAGAATATTGATTCTTAGGAGTGAGCTAGAGAAGAAGGCTAGTTTGGAGTGATGAATCAGTATTCCGGGTCTGCTGAAAATGTTTCCACAACCCCATAGTCTCGTGCTATGCCAGAGACACCAGTGGACTGTTCCTCTAAAATGAATCTAAACTGCATGTGTGTGCTGGATGACACTCAGATTACCTTTGTTTTTGAGGGAAAGCAAGAGAAGATTGCTATGACAGTGGGCAAAAATGCTCAAGGCAAGATTTCCTACAGGCTTTTATTTTTGAAAGAGGAAAAAAATTCAATCATTTTAATATAACCTTTAAAAAATTTTATTGAAGTATAGTTGATTTACAGTGCTGTATTAATTTATTCTGTACAGCGAAATGACTCAGATATATATATATATACACATATGAGATATATATATGCACACATATATATATAGTTTTTCATGTTCTTTTCCATTATGGTTTGACACAGGATATTGAATATAGTCCCTGGTGCTCTACAGTAGGACCTTGTTGTTTATCCATCCTGTATGTAATAGCTTGCCTCTGCTAATCCAGAATTCACATTCCTTCCCTCTTCTACCCTCCTCCACCACTGGCAACTCTTCTATCTGTGAGTCTGTTTCTGTTCCATAGATATGTTGATTTGTACCATATTTTAGATTCCACATATAAGTGATATCATATGGTATTGTAACATCTTTTTTTCTAGCCTGTGCCTTTGCATTTCTTCATGTGCCTCCAGGAAGCATGATTTTCTATGATTTGATTGTAGTTTTTTTCGACAGCTGAATGGTAACAGTATTCACCAGGTGGATGAGAACCTGTAAGCGTTATCTTTATCTCAGTATGGAGATAGGGCTGATTGTCCCCTAGAGTTGATGGTATTAACTCTCCCTGAATAAGTTATAGTGGAGACTGGTTTATTAGGAATGATAGCAGGAATGGAGAAACAAGGAATGCTCCTTGTTTTCCAAGTTCCTTTTAAATAAATAATTCTTAGGAGTTAGAGAAATCCCCATGGCAAAGAATTAAAGAGATCTATTTTCCATACCTTTAGCTTTATCTGAGAATAGTTGGCATAAAAATCCTTCTTTGTTAATCATGTAAGCAATATCTCAACCATAGTATAAAGCAGCTTGAAAAAGAAAATAGTTCATTGTTATGTCATCATGAGGCCAGATTGGCAGGGGTTGAATTCTGACTCTCTGCCTTCTGACTGTAGCTGAGTGACCATGAAAAAAGTTATTAAACATTAAACCTCTTTGGACTCCCATTTCCTCATCTGTAAAATGGAGATATTAATAATACCTACTTAATTGGGTGGTTTGAAGATTACATTAGATAAAACATGTAGAGTACTAGGAGCAGTCCTTAGCCCAAGTAAGTCCTTAGTAAATATTAGCTACTACTATTATTCATTTTGAAATAGTTATATTAAAAATGTTAGTTCCTTTTAATCTTAATCCAAATCCCATGTATTTTATTGAGTGTAATCTCACGGCATATGTAAGTTTAAACTTCTCATTTTTTTGTTGATCTACAGAAGTATTTTTTCATGTGGCTAAATAGACTTTGTAAGCTTATTTCATTATAATAATTATTAATTATTATAATTACTATAATTATAATATATACTATATAATATATATCAATAATAATTAATATAACTCCATGACATTTCCACTGTCATGTACTACTGTAGTCCCTTATGTGGGGTGCATTCCAACATTCTCACTGAATGCCTGAAACCATTTACAATACTGAACTGTACATATACTATGTTTATATATATATATATATAGTATGATCAAGTTTAGTTTATAAACTTGGCACAGTAAGAGATTAACAACAGAAATAATAAACTAGAACAATTATAACAATATACTGTAATGGAAGTCATGTGAATATGGTCTCTCTCTCTTAAAAATATCTTATAATATAAACTTAATGTCTTTTCCATCTTGTGGTGCATGCCTGCATACTGAGTCGCATCTGACTCTTTGTGACCCCATGGGCTGTAGCCCGCCAGGCTCCTCTGTCCATGGAATTTCCCAGGCAAGAATACTGGATCAAGTTGCCATTTTCTTCTCCAGAGGACCTTCCTGACCCAGGGATTAAACCCACGTCTCCTATCTCCTGTGTCTCCTGCATTGGCAGGCAGATTCCTTACCTCTGAGTCACTAGCATTTTCTATCCTAACTAAGCATTTATCACACAGTGTGACCATAACTTTTGTAATCTGAGGTACAACAGCCAAACCAGCATGAATTTCTTTTTCTTTCTTAAAATTTCAGAGAGAGATTAGTTCTGACTTAGATTTTAGCAAACTCTGCACACATTTTTTTTCTCTTTCCTTAGTAAGTCAAGAACTTACTAACCCTAACCTTTTCACTTAAAGGAATCTTCCTACAGCTTCTCTTCGGCGTATGCGAATTGCCAGCATCACTACTCCTGTGCTTTGATGTCATTATTGAGTAAAATAAGGGTGATTTAAGCACGAGCACTTGATCGTGTGATAGTTGGTCTGATAACTAAGACGGCTGCTAGGTGACTAAGAGGTAGGATAGCTGGACAAAGGGATGACTCACATCCTGGATGGGACAGTGAGATGGCGCAAGCTTTTATCTTGCTACTCAGAACGGTGTGCGATTTAAAAACATGAATTATTTCTGAAATTTTCCATTTAATACTTTTGGACTATGGTTGACCATAGGTAACTGAAAGTGAAACCATAAATAAGAGGGTTTTTCTGTAGAGCAGTCAGTCTAAGGATTTCATATAACTTTCATAGTACTGTAACTATAACTATCCCTTTGTTATAATTTGCATGGATTGTTCCTATTATGATTTTACAATTGAAAATATTCAGTGGACATCTTGGAAAATTTTGTATCCACTCTACTGATTTCTTTTTTTAACTGAAGAGCTAGAATTATTAAATATAAAGGTAGGAATGTTAAAACAATAACACTTCAATATAAGTTTTTAAAATGGTTACCCTAAATTACAATATTACAAGTTCTGTGCAAATATTTTATACCACACTTTCACTAGCATTTGTATTTTTATTAATCTAGTTTGGCTCATTTGTTAAGTATAAACTAGTATTTTGACTCTTAAATTTATTTCCTTTACAATTTATATCTCTTTGTGAAGTTGTCATTCATATCTTTTGATTATTAACTATTGAGGTAATTTTTCTTATTAACCTTTTTTCATATTTGATGAAAATATTTTTCTTTCAATTGTTTTGTGATTTGCATATTTATGATTTTATAAGTTTTTGTATATTTGAATATTTTCCTTTGCATTTTTTTATTGCACTTGGGTTGCATAAATATAGGATGGTCTTGTTCTATTTTCCTTAATTTTTTCTCTCATAATAAATCTTCATTTTAATATATAGCATAAAAAAGATTTTTAAAAATAATATACTAGCAAATCACTTATTAGATTAAATACTTGGTACCTGGATTTTTGAAATACATCATTATAAATGAGGAAGAAATACAACAGGGTTCTACCACAAGAGACTGCGATCAGCTGGCAGATTTTTTGAGCAGAGATTCTCTCCTCTCTGCTTTTGCTTTGTGTTAGATTGCCTGGAGTCCAAACAACAAATTCCAAAGAAAGGGAAAACCTGTGCCCCAAATAGAACAAAAAGTTTAGAACTAAAGCCTATGTTGAGGTTTCATTTTCTCCTTGGGTTAGCTGATCTAATTTATGTTTTTGTGAAATGAATCTTAAGCTCACACACTGTTCATGCGTCTAAATTAAGGGATGCTAATGTACTTAGTGCAAGCTAGAAATATTGATTTCTTAATGTAATACTTAACCACATATATTGTGGCACCAATTCCTGGCAGAAACTATTTTAATTTAATTATTTTAACAAGTGAAAAATAAAAGTGCTCTTTGTGGTTAGAAATGTAAGTGTACTTAGCAATAGGTCCAGCCTGGTAAGATTACTACCTAGAATTGCTAACAAAATATTGTGCCTCACTTGGTTACTTAACTCTAGATGCAATAAAAACTTGTCTTTAGCTTTTTAAGCCGTTCATTTCAGTACATTAAACATTTATTAAGCACTCCCTTTGTAGCCAGCACTGTGCTAGGTGCTGAGGGTAAAAGGTTAGTAAAAAAAGATTCTGCTAGGGCAATTTAAAGCCTAGTTGTAAACAGACACATAAATAGATAATACAACAGGACTCATAAAGTTCTGAGATTCAGGCCATTTAACTGCTCAAGTCAAAGATTTTAAGGAAAGCTCATAGCTTACACTTGTGGAACTATTCTACAGCTTTTGACACGGCTCTCAATCCAACTTCAAAGGGTTTGAGATTCACAGATTCCCACTCCATCTACCCAGTTCCTCCACTTGTTTCATCACCACATGCTGCCTAAACAACCTATCCCAAGAAGGAAGTGATCCTTAGAACTAATTTTCCACCTTTCCCTGAGAGACCATGGGACTAATCACTACAATTCAAGCCTCTCAGATTAACATAGGGACTCTCATCTATACATTTCTGAATATCCCTTTCCCTGACCTACTCTCTCATTCCTTCCCAAACTGCAGTCCTTACCAGGGCAGCCTTTGGAACTCAGGGCTTGAACCTCTTTTACCTTCACACTCTTCTCTGTGAGGCGAGCAGAAGTAACGCAGCTTAGATTAGGAGTAGGCCTTCCTACTTGGTAAGATTATCAGGCCACCTGGATACAACCAATTAGCCAATTAGGACCAATTAGCTTTCACTTAATACTGACCGCTGGTTGCCAATTAGGAAATTAGGAACGGGGTGGAAACCCCCAGGAAAGTCCTGCGCGCGCGAAAGTATTGACCAATGAAATTGCTCTGCAAACGTGTAACCAATCCGCTTCTCACCCTATAAATTTGTGTAACAGCTTGGGCTCGGGGCTCTCTGATGCGCACCACTGCGTTGGTTGCGGGCAGAGAGTCCTGGCTCGAGTCAGTAATAAACTTCCCTTCCTGCGAGTTGCATTGTCTTGGAGGCCTTCTCTCTTCCCACTCGGGGATTCGGACATCGGGCATAACATTCTCTAAATTGTTTTTTCCGAATTCTTGTCTCAGACTATTCTCTGGATACATCACCTTCTAAGACCTGACTCTCCCAATTACATCCAGCTTACCTGCTGCCCTTTTAAAGGATGGTTGTTTTTGCTTCCATGCCCAACGTTTCCAGATCAGAGGGAGGAATAGAAAAATGGTTATTCTCCTTGTTTCTCATCATTGCTTCTCTTTCAGAAACCCCAGTTCCCTTGAGATTATGTTAGGAGAGTGCTTTCATTTCCTATCTACTCAGTCATTCTCCTTCACGCATGAAAGATTTTAGCAGCTGGCTCACTGTGTTTCCCTTCACCACTACTCCTGAAATTGAGTTCCCTAAAACCAAGTTTCCCTGCCAAGTTTATGATTAACATCTCTATTGGAAACTTTATTCCCTTTCTTTTCTCACCCCTGTTCCCCTCCGGATTGAAGAGTATCAAAGAGAAGTGGAGGTTAAAACCAAGCAGGACCCTATGAAGCTGTCTCAGGTAAAAAATCCCCTCCATGTTCTCCATTTCTTGTTTGTAGAGAAAGGCATTACTCTTCTAGATTTTCCCTGAGGTTTCAAAGAACAGACTCAAGCAGTTACTAATTATGGAAGACAGGGATTGCAGAAAGGAAAAGCAGTCAAGCAAGAAAGGTAATGACAATGGTTCAGATAAAATATTCCTTCTCAAGGAATATATGTAACAATCTGTCACGTATCCTTGAGTTGTTCAACTGAGACCTTCTGTGGGAGGATGCTGACTACATGCTGACCACAAGCAAGCAGACCCCAGACTGATTAGAACCAGAAGGCTGATGATTAAGATTCTTAAATCATCACCCTGTTACCTCACCATTAGCCAGTCAGAAGAAGGTCCACAAGCTGCAACACTCACCCCAAGTGATGCCTTTAAAACCCTTCCCTGAAATCCTGAAATTCAAACTGGGGAGTTTGAATCTTCTGAGCATGAACTACGTCGTTTTTGTTGCTTGGCATGCTGTAAATGAACACTGTACTTTCCTTTATTACAACCAGTGTCAGTAGATTAATTAGTCAAGATGGAATTCAAGTATTAGGGTTGTTTTTTTTTTTTTTTTTAACTCTCAGGTTGATCTGAATGAACAGAAATGATTCAGGACCACTTACTTGGGAGATCAATTCTAGTTCTTTGACCCCCTCACTCCAATATCTCTTCCTCTCTTCCACCCCCTCCCTGGACTGTGTTCACCTATTCCCACAGTCATAGCCTAGATTTTATGATTATCAGTAACCTCCAAATTCTTCTTTTCCATCATCCCACTTTCTGATATCCAGAGCATCTCTTCCTGTCTCCTCAAGAACCCTACCACTCCAATAATTCATGGGTCCACCCCATACCTCTTCTCTGTCCAGTTCTCCCCTTTGTCCTTCTTTAATTACCCATCTTAGATTACATAGATGTCACCATCACTCCCTTTCATGTACTGTCAATTCTTTTGTTCTTCCCTGTCTCCATTGTGATTCTTTGGCAAAACCCAAACCCAAACTCTGCTTACCTGACGCTTTCATTTAAGCAGCTAAGTAAAATGGAAGAAAAACACATTTGCTTTTTGTGACTTGCCACAGATCTCAAAACTGTAGGATAGATAATTTTGCTAGAATTCTCTCATTAGTTTCCTGTCCACTTTTTCAAATGAGTGCTTTATATCTTCTCATTTTTCAAAGCTCCAACATTCCCTCCCAGTCCTCACTCTCAGTTGATAACCTTGACTTTTAAAAATTTCACTAAGAAAATAAAAACAAGAACAAGAGAATTGCTTCCTTTTCCCTTTACCAAATCTACCAGCCTCCTTGATCCTACCCTTATGCTCTTCCCTCTAGATACAAAGGATGAGTAGGTCCTGCTCTTCTGAAGGACAGTCCCTCCACTCTTGCTTACCCTGTGAATATCCATCCCCACCACCCCCAATATTGGATCATTCTCACCATCATACAAATAGACCTCCCATCTCAATAAAATAAAATGACCCTCCTAGACTTATTATCACACTCTGGTTCCAGAAGCTTTTCTGGGCTTTGCTTTATAACAAGACTTCTCAAGAGGTTTCTGTATTTAGCATACACATCAAGTTACATAATTACTGAGTTACACAATCAAATACCTGGTGTCATCCTTTATTTTCTCAAACATTACTTCTCTTCTGTCAACAAGTCTGGTCTGCTGTACCTTCAAACATACCTTGAATCTGACAATTCTCATCATATCCTTCTGTCATGTTGGTCCAAGTTATTATAACTAACTGGCTGTGGCATCAATTAAATTCCTAGTTTGCCTTCCTATTTTTGTTACTGCATTCCTCCAATCAATCCCCATAAAGCAGCAGATTATATTTTCAAAATATAAATTTGTTCATTAAAATCCACTTAAAGCTGTCTTGTGGCTTGCTATTACATTTTGAACACATGCTATTGCACTTTGAACAAATTAATCATTATCAAGTATTACACGGCCCTCTGTAATCTGGCTCCTGAATCACCCTCCTGATTTCATCTTAACCAGCTTCCCTTTGCTCAGTCTACTGAGTCAAGCAGGCTGCTTTTGTTTTCTAGAATGCACCAGGCTTGTTCTCTTTCATGACTTTGTCCTTGTTGCTCACTCTGCTGAGAATGCCTAGATCTCTACATGGCTCGTTCCTTCATTTAATAGAAGGGGTACCTCCTATGAAAAGATATATCTCTCTCCCTAAAATGAATCCAAGCCTACCCAGTCATATTCTATGCTCTTAATTTCCTCCTGAACTTAAATATTTGTTTACTTTTTAATTATTGTTTCTCTTGCTAGAATGCAAGCCTCCTGAGGGTAGAAAACTTACATCTTGTTTACACTGGCATTCCCCATGCTTAGAAACAGAGCCTAGGATTGGGAGATTCTCAATGAAAGTTTGTTCAACGAATATATGAAAGGCACAAATCATCACTGAAACTGACTGAAGTATTCATGCAAAGAGGTTACCCTATTGATGTTATTTTATTATGCATTAAAACTAGACATATAACTACTAATGTGTTCCTGTACTACCTAAAACCATCTTGCCTACCTTTGAATAACCATTGCCGTTACCACACTTTGACTAGCATTATTTTCAACACTGTGAACATATGATCTCTGCTGACCTTGACTAGCTCAACGAGGGGTAAATACCTGGCTAAAGAATCACCACTCTATTGTTTGATAACTGACCAACAAGTTGTCCTGATTTGAAAATCTGGTCAAAAGGAGCATTACCACTTAGTTAGGTTGAAGCCTGCTTCTGAGTGGAACAGAATAGCTGGCAGCAGACAATAATTACTGTCTCATTTATAATATTATAAAATTTAAAATATCTTAAATGCCCAACATTAGAGGATTGACTAAATATGTAGTATAGAATGTTATACAATCATTAAAATGATGCAAATAAAGAACTTTGAAAGATATCCTTATTATATAGTATGTATTGTTGAGTGAAAGAAAGAGAGAGCAAAGCTGTTTACGCAGTATGACTTCAATTTTGTTAATCCTCCCCCAACCCTTATGAGCTTCCCAGATGGTGCTAATGGTAAGGAATCCTCCTGCCCATTCAGAAGATGCAAGAGATGCGGGTTTGAGCCCTGGGTCTGAAAGATCCCCTGGAGTGGGAAATGGCAGCCCACTCCAGTATTCTTGCCTGGAAAATTCTATGGGCAGAGGACCATGGTGGGCTATAGTCTATGGGGCCACAAAGAGCCAGACATGACTGAGTACATACACCCACCCACCCTACCCATACATATATCCTCATAGTAAAAGAAAAAGAAATATACCAAAAATGTAATAGGAATATTTTTCCTGGATGGTGCCAATGAAGCGTATAGGAATATACCCATTATATATATTATTTGTATTATAATTTTATAAATTTTTTTTCAAATTAATGTCATTAGAATAAAAAAATGTTACTTTGAAACCTTTTCACAAAAAGGACACTCTAAGAGTTAAGGCATTGTTTGAAATTATATTTAAACTTTTACATTATAGGTATATTATATATTAAACTATATGAATAAAATATTATCTATAATTACAATATTACCTGTGATTACCTATGGTGGATTACAGTATATTGTATGTGTTATGTCTACACACATATGTGTGCCCACACATACACACTCACATACTTGATTGTTTAATCAGTTCCTTAGCAGCTCTTGAACTGCTGCTTCAGTTCAAATTCTGAAATGTGATATTATGATAATCTCTTTAAATGATTGCCAAACATTTGCTTTTGATTCTAAAGCAGGTAAAATACAATAAATAACCCTAGATGCAAGACTTCTTTTAATTCATGAGAATTAAAAAGTTAAAGTCCAGTTCTTTAAAGATCAAACTGGAATAGTGAAAACTTCATTTTAGCATTATTATCCATTTTATAAATTCAAATATATCCCTGGTTAGATTATAATGACCTCCTCTCTAACCCCTAAATGCTGCATGCATGAGCTATTACACAGTAAATCTCAAAGAGTAATTTATTATACTTCAAATATTAGGGCCTAGGACTGATAGTTTGAAACAGCAGCTTCAAGTCAATAGAAGTGAGTAATAAAATGCATTTTGAGTTGAGAAATAAAAATAACAGGCTTAGTTTAGTTTGCATTTAATTAAAAGTTCTATAGTTTGTTTTGTTTCCCTTGTAGCTCAGTTGGTAAAGAATCTACCTGCAATGCAGGAGACCTGGGTTCCATTCCTGGGTCAGGAAGATCCTCTGGAGAAGGAAATGGCAACCCATTCCAGTATTCTTGCCTGGAGAATCCCATGGACAGAGGAGCCTGGCAGGCTATAGTCCATAGGGTCACAAGAGTCAGACATGACTTAGTGACTCAACTACCACCATAGCTTTTTAAAAATTCAGTCATTAATTCTTTTATTTATTTGACAAATATTTATAGAGCATCTGTTGTGCCAAATGGTAAAATTACAGTGGTGAGAGAGATGAATCCAACCTTCTTAAAATAGACTGTGGTTTGTCAATTGATTGCACTATTTTTTGGTGAATTAGAACACATATTAGGAAGTTGAAGTGGAGTTAAACATTAAATTTGAGGTGGTGTTATAGGAGCTCAGGGAATCCTTTCTTATAAAGGAAGTTTTAAACTTCTAAACCCTGAAGACCTAGAGCACCCTGGCAGGAGATGGGATCCGTTTTTCTTTCTGGCTTAGTTGAAAGCTGATTGTACAGTTAGACTTGACATGCTTGAAATTCTATACTTATATTTTCCTAAGTTACTTCACAGGAATGAGAGCAAAACCATGAACTTGCCAACTTGTGAGAAAATTCTTTAGATCGTGTGCTCCTGATAACCCTGAATGGCTTGACTCTAAGTTATTGTTTATTGACAAATGGTCAAAGTGGACAGATGGTCAGATGTCCACCTACTCTTCTGTTGAGCCAACAAACAAATTTCTATGGCAGATCCTGGGTGAAGGACAGAGAGAAGGGGAGAGATGAAGGACAAATTATAAGAAAATAAGTTCCTATTTTGGACTCCTACTATGTGCCAGAAGTATTACATGTGTTATGATGAATCCTTACAAGAACTCAACCGCACAGATATCACCATAATTTAAAGATAAGGAACCGTAAGCCACAAACCATACAAGGTCTCACTCAGGGTTACTTCACAAATACATGGTAGATCTATGGTTAAAATTCAGGCCTTTCAAACTCCAGAGCTAGCACTATTTTTAAAAACCTCAACACTAGTAGCAGGATGCCTACACAGGTAGAAAATGGGAGAGTAACTATAAAAGTAGGTGTGGATGAATTGTAACTATGCTAAAAATTCAAGGATTAAGGCTAGCAAATAAAACCCAACATATACCTGTTAAATTTGATTTATTGCTGGAAACTCATAGTTACTCTAACTGCAGTTTGCTTTTTTCTTTTTTTGAACACTTCTCTACCCCTCTCCTTCCAGGAGCTGGTTCATTAGGAGGCCCAACATTTTTGGTGGATATGGGCCAGTGTGGTAGATTGAATTTTTGGTCTCAGTTCTTCCTTCTGCCATGAGATACGTATATCATTTCCTCCCTTGCCTTGCTCTCATGTGTGTGAACTGTATTTTTCCTAGTCTTTGACTTTGGGCCTGGACATGTAACTTGCTTTAGTAATCAGATGTGGGTAACATAGCAGAGAAATGTGCCTGAATAGTCCTGTTTGCCTTCTTATGCTCCGGTGCTCCACCATGAGAGGAACATGGCCTCGACAGCTGTTTCCCATGAGCCTAGCCCCGGAACAAAGATACTTGAGACAGACTTGAACTGAACCTACAGCCAAGAGCCAAGGCTAGCCCACCCACAGCCTGAAAGAAAGCCTGGATTAGCCAAACCATGTTACACACAGATTCATAAATGTAAGGATAAATGCTTATTGCTGTAGGTCACTGAGTTTTAAGGCTCATTTGTTATGCAGCACTATCATGCCACTAGGTGACTAATACAGCCACAATGTGTACATAAAATAATTGGAGATACATAAGATGAAAAATAGTCTTCTTGAGTCATCATAGACAAAGTCAGAAATGAAGGGCTGTGATTAAGGGACTTGAAAACATGGCCCAAGCACATGAGAACTTGTTCAGGAGTGTTTGTTTGCTGGACCTGGGGACAGCTTGACGATGAGGGGTAGAGAAAGTCTCACCAGAGTGAAAGCTTTGCCCCAGGCAGACTCTGAAGCTTAGCCCTAGGAGCCACCTAAATGCTGTCCTATCAGTGGGTAGAAACAGGATAAGAAACAAAAGATTAAAGCAATTGTTGTTTTGGCTCTCTGCTCTGCAGCCTAACAAGTGAAATTAATAAATTGCTAAACATAGTTTTTATGTTACTAGCTGACTTCATACCAGTAAGCACATTTCATTTCCCTAGAGAATGTCATTTTAAGCCAAACAGGGTTTAGGCCCCATTAGATATATCAGTATGTACTCTGCTGATGAAATAAGCTACAGATTAAAGTCACTGGAACAAAGTGCTAAAAATGAAGGTGCTTGAGGCATTTTTTTGTCTCAGTATAGATCATTGCCTGGTGAAGGATTTACCACAGAAATATGTTATTCAGAGTTATGCAGGTGAGGATTTACTGTGATATTTAATAAAAACACACATAGGGCTTATCATGAAATATACTCCTGTGATGTGTCTGACACCCCTAAGGAATTTGGCATAAACACTAAAGTTCTGTTATATACCAGAGATACTAATATGAGCTGGTTGATTTCAAGAGATACAACTATTTGCTTTATATAGTCAACAACAGAAAATGGCATTTTAGCTCAGTTAAAAACATCCATATGCTCTTCCCAGTTTTAAGCCATTTTCTGATAGATTTAAAACATTTTCTGGTAGATTTCTTTGCTTGGCTGACTCTCTTCTACTTACTTTCTTTAAAGTTCTTGGACTTCTTACATGGAAATTTTACCAGTTCTGGGAAGATGCTTTTGTCACTTGAGTTACATGAAATATTCATCCCAAGATTGTGAAATGAGATTTTTCAGAAAAAATTCCTTTATTATATACAGGCCAGTTTTATAGTTTTAAAAGCCATGTGCTATATGACAAGTGCAATCAATCATAGCTTCACACCCATTTTTAGGAGGAGGAGTAGCTGAAATAATAATGTCATTAAAGAAAATAAACAGAAATTTCACTTTCTTTGTATCCCAAACTATGAGACTGTCTGATTACAAAGTATGTGTCCACTGAGAAAACTAACTCTCCTTACTTGGGACCCAATATTTCTCACCTTAAATTCAAAGAAATAATAGTACCTCTTTGTATTAGTTTCCTATTGCTACTGTACAAATTATTACAAATGTAGTGGCTTGAAACAACACACAGTTATCTTTCAGTTTTGTCGGTGAGAAGCCTGATGTGGGTCTCACTGGACTAAAACCAAGATGTTGGCAGAGCTGTATGCCTTCTGGAGACCCCAAGGGACAGTCTATTTCTTGCCTTTTTCAGCTTCTCAAGGCCGTCCACATTCTTCATTTGGTGATGCCCTTCCATCTTCAGAGCCAGCAATGGCCGTTTAAGTCTTTCTCACATTGTATCACTCTGACACTGACTCTCCTGCCTCTGTCTTCCACATTTATCAACTCTTGTGATTAACTCGAGGCTACTCAGATAACCCATAATATTCTCCCTGTTTTAATTTATATGCTACTTTACTTCTCCTTGGCATTATAATGTAATGTTTTCTTAGATTTGGGGGATTAAGGTGTGGACATCTTTTGTAGGCCATTATTCTGCCTACCACACTCCTCTTTTTTTTTGTTTTGCTTAAATTAATTAATTTATTTTAATTGGAGGCTAATTACTTTACAATATTGCAGTCGTTTTTGCGATACATTGACATGAATCACCTATGGGTGTATATGTGTTCAGGTTCCCCATCCTGAACACCCCCTGCCACCTCCCCCCCATCCCATCTCTCAGGGTTTTCCCAGTGCACTGGCTTTGAGTGCCCTGTTTCATGCATCTAACTTGGACTGGTGATCTATTTCACATATGGTAATATACATGTTTCAATGCTATCCTCTCAAATCATCCCACCCTCACCTTCTCCTGCAGAGTCCAAAAGTCTGTTCTTTACACCTGTGTTTCTTTTGCTGTCTCGCATATAGGGTCATCATTACCAACTTTCCACACTCCTCTTTTATGGTTTTTGTGAGAACTAAATGAGACAATACATGTATAAATCTGGCCCATACAAATATTTACTACATGTTGGTTAATATTATTATTGTTACTTTGTATATGTAAGGTTTTCCGGGTGTTACCTCAGACTGAATGCTCACTAATCACAAATACTACCACAAATATTCTTCATATTCAGATAAACATTCCTTGGGACTGGACTTTGAAAACTCCAAATCTTAAGCAGGCTCTGCTGCTAAGCAATTGGGAACCCCTGTGTCTACCTGGTGCTTAAAAGAGGGAATCAGGTAATTCTGAGAAATGCCATGGTTTTTCAGGACATGACTTTCATTGATAGCACAATCATACATGCGTAACAGAACATTTTTCAATGCCCATATGACCAGAAAGTAGACTGATACTCAGTCTAGGCTGGTGTTTCATAGATGGGATATAGATAATTTTTCAAGTCATTAGTGTGGCTTCAAATGGCCAATTTGGTTTTGATCAGGGTCCTTGCCAGTGGTTAAAGAGGATAGAGTCCACTCATACTGAAGGGTAGATGTCTTGTGACTGGCTTCAGCCAACAGCAGTCCCAGGCCTAGGTGGGCAAATGGAATTCATAGTAGTAAATTAAAATAGCAGTTCAGTACTGGTCTATAAAACAAATCAGCCAGATGCTGGGCAAAGAAAACGGCATGGTGGTTGATACTGGTTCACTAACTACTCAACAGGGAAATAAGATGAATTATAGACTGAATCAGTGACTGAGTCTGAAGCTATAAATATCTAACTGCTCTGGCCAGCTTTGGCTCAGGGTATGTGCAGACAGAGCTTTACTTGCTGGTTTCAGGACACATATGACCAAACCTAGGGAAGGCCAGTGAGTAACATGTCACTGGATTCCATGTAATAGTTTAGCATTAGTCTTTAAATTAACAGATAATTACTGAACTCTGTGTATGGATATGTATATTTTGAGAGGGTCTAAGGTAAACATAGTAGAAAGAATACAGGTTTCATTTATAGACAAACTTCTACTTAAATGCAAGTCACAAACTTCTGTGAGCCATATAAAATTCTACATGTAGTAGAAACTTGATAAATGATCAGTTCAGTTCAGTTCAGTCACTCAGTCATGTCCGACTCTTTGCAGCCCCATGAATCGCAGCACACCAGGCCTCCCTGCCCATCACCAACTCCCGGAGTTTACTCAAACTCATGTCCATCGAGTCGGTGATGCCATCCAGCCATCTCATCCTCTGTCGTCCCCTTCTCCTCCTGCCCCCAATCCCTCCCAGCATCAGGGTTATGTATACAAATTTGGCAACAGAGGATAAAGTTCATTTTCTGTCGGAGAGTGTTTTGCCTATGTTCTCCTCTAGGAGTTTTATAGTTTCTGGTCTTACATTTAGATCTTTAATCCATTTTGAGTTTATTTTTGTGTATGGTGTTAGAAAGTGTACAGCAAGATCCTCTATGACCCACCTCCCAGAATATTGGAAATAAAAGCAAAAATAAACAAATGGGACCTAATTAAATTTAAAAGCTTTTGCACAACAAAGGAAACTATAAGCAAGGTGAAAAGACAGCCTTCAGAATGGGAGAAAATAATAGCAAACGAAGCAACAGGAAAAGGATTAATCTCAAAAATATACAAGCAACTCCTGCAGCTCAATCCCAGAAAATTAACTGACCCAATCAAAAAACGGGCCAAAGAACTAAACAGACATTTCTCCAAAGAAGACATACAGATGGCTAACGAACACATGAAAAGATGCTCAACATCACTCATTATTAGAGAAATGCAAATCAAAACCACAATGAGGTACCACTACACACTAGTCAGGATGGCTGCTATCCAAAAGTCTACAAGCAATAAATGCTGGAGAGGGTGTGGAGAAAAGGGAACCCTCTTACACTGTTGGTGGGAATGCAAACTAGTACAGCCACTATGGAGACCAGTGTGGAGACACAGATGTATAGAACAGACTTTTGGACTCTATGGGAGAAGGCAAGGGTGGGATGATCTGAGAGAATAGCATCGAAACATGTATATTATCAAGTGTGAAACAGATCGCCAGTCCAGGTTGGATGCATGAGACAAGTGCTCGGGGCTGGTGCACTGGGATGACCCAGAGGGATGGGATGGGGAGGGAGGTGGGAGGGGGGTCCAGGATGGGGAACACATGTAGATCCATGGCTGATTCATGTCAATGTACGGCAAAAACCACTACAATATTGTAAAGTAATTAGCCTCCAACTGATAAAAATAAATGAAAAAAAAAAAAAGTTCATTTTCTTACTTTCCCAACTACTTTATCCAGGAACCAAGACTTTGTCCTTATGGAGAGGTGAGCACTCTTTTTTAAAGAAATTAATTAATTAATTAGTTTATTTTTGACCGTGCTGGGTCTCTGTTGCTGTGCGGGCTTTTCACTAGTTTGTGGCAAGCAGGGGCTATTGTCTAGTTAGCGTGCGCAGGCTTCTCATCGCCAGGGTTTCTCTTACTGCAGGCACAGGCTCCTGGGCGCGCATGGACTCAGTAGATGCAGTTCATGGGTTTCAGTAGTTGCAGTGCTCAGGCTTAGATGCCCTGCAGCACGTGGGATCTTAGTTCCCTGACCAGGGATTGAACCCATGTCCCCTGCATTGGAAGGTGGATTCTTAACCACTGCACCCCCAGGAAACTTCCAGAGTTTTTAGTTTTTACTTACTTTATTGTACAGCTGAAATGTTTAAGCATCTCTGTACAAACACTCAACTATACTGTCCTTGGAGACATGCTATGAGTTGGAAAACTGTTTCTGGAAAGGGCCAGATAGTAAGGAATTCAGGCTTTGTGGGCCACTTATGGTTTTTGTTTCTTCTGCTGTTGCCACTCCTGCCTCAGCTCCTGCTTCCTCTTCTTCCTTAACCCATCAGGAATGTAAAAAACGTTTTTGTCATGAAGATCATAAAAAACAAGCCCTAGACTGTAGTTTGATAACCCTCACTCAGAGTTAAGTTGTATTCTAGTAGACAGTTAAATTATAGACAGAACATTTTGAACTTACAGGGTTTGGTTCAACAATTTGCTTAATCAGGCCTGTTTTAGTTTTGTCCTTAGTTAAAGAGAAAAATCCCTTAGTCCTGGAATGTCATATTTATTTTCAATGTGTAACTTTCTGGAATTCAGTGGAAAACCCCCAAAGTTTACCTAGTCCCTCCAGTTTGATTGGACTTGAACTCTAAATTGCCTCTCTGCAGCAGGTAGCAGCTAAAATATTCAGTTAGTTCTTTTGGGCTTTCATTCTTTCAGTAATTTTCCCTCTTAACTTCCTTGCACATGCAGCTGGGGAGACAGGCAAGGATTTGAGGGGACATCTGTATGCAACTTTTAAGACATCCCTTTCTGTGACTTCATCTTTTCTTGGAGGAAGGTACTAAATTTCATTTCTCAGGTCACTAAGGCTGCAGATTTTTTTTTTTTTTTTTTTTTTTTACTCTATATTCCAAATACCACAGAGACGAGAGAGAGCCTCAGGGGAAAAGCTACATAAACCCAATGTGATCCCATAATTTCAAGGGTCACATCACCTCCCGTTTCTGCTGCTCTTGGCCACTCTCCATTGCTTTTAAAGTTTTTCATGCAGAGTTTATAATTGTTTCCTGAGGAACTATTAGTCTGATGTAAGGTGTCCTGCCATTATCAGGCTGGAAGTCTCTGGGATCACAATATTTGCAATTCCATTAGAAACCTTCAAAAAAGAAAGAAAAGCTATCTACTGAAAGGAGCACTGGAAAAGTGATGAAGGAGTTTAGACAGAGTGTGACCTGGTCTGATCTGTGTTTCAGATAAACCTGTCTGGTGGAAGTATAGATGATGGATTTGAAAGAAAAGAAAAAACCTGAACAAGGAGGAACCCACTTAGAAAAATGTTGCAATCATTTAGGTGGGAGACATCAAGGGCTAGAGGTGATTCTAGAGAACAAAAGATTAATTTGAAAAATATTTAAGAAATATAATTGGTTGAAATCAAGAGACCTACTAAGTGTCAGTGGTGAGGTCTAGCATGCTTCCCAGATTTTTATTTTGATGCCTAACAGCAAGTGGAAACTATCACTGAAACAGGGAACATAGGATGATAAGCAGACTTAAGGGCAGAAGAGAGAAGGATTTTGTTATTATTGATACACATCCATACTCAGGATAGGCTTCAAGACCCTTTACTATTATAGGTGTATAATGAATATTTTTTCATACTGTTCATGGGGTTCTCAAGGCAAGAATACTGAAGCAAAGAAGAACTAAAGAGCCTCTTGATGAGATTGACAGAGGAGAGTGAAAAAGTTGGCTTAAAACTCAGCATTCAGAAAACTCAGTTCATGGCCTCCAGTCCTATCACTTCAAGGCAAATAGGTGGGGAAACAATGGAAACAGGGAGAGACTATATTTTTTTTGGCTCCAAAATCACTGCAGATGGTGACTGTAGCCATGAAATTAAAAGACGCTTGCTCCTTGGAAGAAAAGTTATGACCAACCTAGACAGCATATTAAAAAACAGAGACATTACTTTGCCAACAAAGGTCTGTTTAGTAAAAGCTGTGGTTTTTCCAGTAGTCATGTATGGATGTGAGAGTTGGATTATAAAGAAAGCTGAGTGCATAAGAATTGATGCTCTTGAAATGTGGTGTTGGAGAAGACTCTTGAGAGTCTTTTGGACTGCAAGGAGATCCAACCAGTCCATCCTAAAGGAAATCAGTCCTGAATGTTCATTGGAAGGAATGATGCTGAAACTGAAACTACAATCCTTTGGCTACCTGATGCAAAGAACTGACTCCTTGGAAAAGACCCTGGTGCTGGAAAGATTGAAGGCGGGAACAGAAAGAGGATGACAGAGGATGAGATGGCTGGATGACATCACTGACTGAATGGACATGAGTTTGAGTAAGCTCCTGGGAGTTGGTGATGGACAGGGATGCCTGGCATGCTGCAAAGAGTCAGACACAACTGACCAACTGAACTGAACTGAATTGAATGACTATTTTGGGGGGAAACGTTAGAAAAATCTCAGTATTTCACAATGATATGTTGATTACTAGGACTTCATTGCATTTCCTCTGTTAATGTTGGGTTTCTAAAATATATTCCCAGTGTGTTGGTACTGAGAAGGACAAAATTCCAGTGTTTATTTCCAGCATTTTTATTTCACTCTCTCTTCTATAGCATTCATTATAGGAACTGTTGGTAGACTGCTTTTCAGCATCTTTTTCTCATCAGTAATTTCTGTGGATATAGACCATGTAATAAATATTTGTAAAAGAATTGTATATAAATATTGAAAATTCTCTATGCCATGAATAGATTAATGTTCTGTATTCTTTTGATAATCCTTTAAAATGGAATCTAACTAGCAATTCATTAAGATTTTGTTTTTTTCAATTGGTTTTATGTAAAGAATATATTAGTTCTTCGTCTCCTATAGAATATATAATGTCATGTAGAAAATATACTTTATTGCTTTATTCAAACTATTTTGCATCAAAATTATCCCAATCTACACTTTATCAAATTAGTCTAAGTAGATCAATATTTACACAGAAGTATTTTATAATGTTAAAAGTGTGAATATTGGTTTTTCCCTACATGTAGGGGTGGCTAATTGAAGTCTGAATTTGATGATGGTTGGTTTATAGATAGTACTGTGGCTTTAACTCAGAGCTAGAAATGACTTGGAAAAATGAAATTTTCTCTTAGCACCAAATGACTAGGAGATATATACCTATAGAATCATTGAACAAGAAAGACTCTGCATCATTTAAACTGTTTTTAGACTTTGATGAAAACAGAGCTCTATGCTTAAATTCCTGGAATCATATTTTTGAGTTCAGTAATAACTTCACTTTCAAGCTATCTTAATTCTTCCTTATCCTTTTCCCATTTTTCTCCCTTCCCTTCCCCTCCAACCAGTTTATTTGACTTTCTAAAAAATCTCCAGACTCCATTCATTTCTCTCTTTTCTCATGCCACTGTGTTTGTGGGTGTGTGCGCTAAGTTGCTTCAGTAGTGTTAGACTCTTTGGGGCCCCATGGACTGTAGCCCACCATGCTCCTCTGTCCATTTGTTCTCCAGGCAAGAATACTGGAGTGTGTTGCCATGCCCTCCTCCAGAGGATCTTCCTGACCCAGGGATTGAACCTGCATCTCTTTCGTCTCCTGCACTAGCAGCTTTGTGCTGGCACCACCTGGGCAGCCCTCCCTCTGTCATTATCCAAATCCAAATCATCACTACCTTTCACAGCCTCTTGCCTCCTCTCCTACATCCTAACTTGCCCCTAGTCTGTTGACCACATTGTTGCCATTGACATTTTTTTTTTTTCTAAAATAAAAAGCCCTTCAATAACTTCCTATATCCCTTGGGGGGAAATTCCTTAACCCGGTTTACAGTTTTCTCCTCTCTCTCAGTCTTGGGTTTCAACTTTATCTAATGTCACTCCACTCTCTCCTCTGAATTCCAATCATTCTGAACTTCTGTCAGTTCCATGTCTTCACTGTGCTTTCATTTGCACAAATGCTTTGGAGAATGTTCCAAGCATCCTTCCATCCCTACTCCTTTCCCAACTCCAACTCACCTACCCTTTGGTATCTTCTTATGTAGCATTTCTTTCAGAAGACTTTTTTTCTTGACTTTTACTTGACACCAGACTGCCTGAATTTCCTCTGTCACAACACACATTAGTCTTTGTCCTAACTTCTTGTTTAGTTAGTTGCCTTGATTCTATGTTGCAAGCTGCATGGGAACTATGACAATGACTTTCTGGTTTTAGTTGCCAGGTATTTAGTGGATTCTCAGTAAATACTTATACAAAAATGGTCTATTCTAAAACCTCTTAAAAATAAGACAAACTATTAACCATGATACTAAAGTTAAACCTTTAAAGTCAAGGATTATTGAAGTTCTCTTCAGAGTTATACTGAAAACTAGAACTCCGTTTGTGCCCTCCCACCCAGCATTTAAAAATAAAGTCAATTTTCTGGTAGAGTCTTTAGGGTTTTCTATGTAGAGGATCATGTCATCTGCAAACAGTGAGAGTTTCACTTCTTCTTTTCCTATCTGGATTCCTTTTACTTCTTTTTCTGCTCTGATTGCTGTGTCCAGAACTTCCAACACTATGTTGAATAGTAGTGGTGAGAGTGGGCACCCTTGTCTTGTTCCTGATTTCAGGGGAAATGCTTTCAATTTTTCACCATTGAGGGTGATGCTTGCTGTGGGTTTGTCATATATAGCTTTTATTATGTTGAGGTATGTTCCTTCTATTCCTGCTTTTTGGAGAGTTTTAATCATAAATGAGTGTTGAATTTTGTCAAAGGCTTTCTCTGCATCTATTGAGATAATCCACAAACCTATGGACACCTTATCTTTGACAAAGGAGGCAAGGATATACAATGGAAAAAAGACAACCTCTTCAACAAGTGGTGCTGGGAAAACTGGTCAACCACTTGTAAAAGAATGAAACTAGAACACTTTCTAACACCATACACAAAAATAAACTCAAAATGGATTAAAGATCTAAATGTAAGACCAGAAACTATAAAACTCCTAGAGGAGAACATAGGCAAAACACTCTCAGACATAAATCACAGCAAGATCCTCTATGACCCACCTCCCAGAATATTGGGAGTTTAGCAAAACTAAACAAATGGGACTTAATGAAACTTAAAAGCTTTTGCACTACAAAGGAAACTATAAGTAAGGTGAAAAGACAGCCCTCAGATTGGGAGAAAATAATAGCAAATGAAGAAACAGACAAAGGATTAATCTCAAAAATACACAAGCAACTCCTGCAGCTCAATTCCAGAAAAATAAATGACCCAATCAAAAAATGGGCCAAAGAACTAAACAGACATTTCTCCAAAGAAGACATACAGATGGCTAACAAACACATGAAAAGATGCTCAACATCACTCATTATTAGAGAAATGCAAATCAAAACCACAATGAGGTACCATTACACGCCAGTCAGGATGGCTGCTATCCAAAAGTCTACAAGCAATAAATGCTGGAGAGGGTGTGGAGAAAAGGGAACCCTCTTACACTGTTGGTGGGAATGCAAACTAGTACAGCCACTATGGAAAACAGTGTGGAGATTTCTTAAAAAACTGGAAATAGAACTGCCATATGACCCAGCAATCCCACTTCTGGGCATACACACTGAGGAAACCAGATCTGAAAGAGACACGTGCACCCCAATGTTCATCGCAGCACTGTTTATAATAGCCAGGACATGGAAGCAACCTAGATGCCCATCAGCAGATGAATGGATAAGGAAGCTGTGGTACATATACACCATGGAATATTACTCAGCCATTAAAAAGAATTCATTTGAACCAGTCCTGATGAGATGGATGAAGCTGGAGCCCCTTATACAGAGTGAAGTAAGCCAGAAAGATAAAGAACATTACAGCATACTAACACATATATATGGAATTTAGAAAGATGGTAACGATAACCCTATATGCAAAACAGAAACAGAGACACAGAAATACAGAACAGACTTTTGAACTCTGTGGGAGAATGTGAGGGTGGGATATTTCAAAAGAACAGCATGTATACTATCTATGGTGAAACAGATCACCAGCCCAGGTGGGATGCGTGAGACAAGTGCTCGGGCCTGGTGCACTGGGAAGACCCAGAGGAATCGGGTGGAGAGGGAGGTGGGAGCGGGGATTGGGATGGGGAAGACGTGTAAATCCATGGCTGATTCATATCAGTGTATGACAAAACCCACTGAAATGTTGTGAAGTGATTGGCCTCCAACTAATAAAAAAAAAAAAAAAAAAGTCAAGCATTAGATCCTTAGATTGAAATTGAACCCCCATTTGTACCAATCTTAGACTTCTGAATTCCTCTGGCTTTAGTGGGAAAAAAGGAACTTGACATCCCACAATCAGTCTCTGTTTTAATTATACCCAAAAGTGCTTAGAAACTTGGGGAAAGTTTGTTGAGTAAATTGGGGTGTGTAGACTATGTTTCTCATTAAATAATTAATCAATACCTTTCAAAAATGTTCATTGGAGACTAAGAGCTGGTTAAGAAGCCAAGGTATGATACACTAATCTGAGATTCAGATCAAGAATGTGTCTTACAATGTTTTATGTTAACTATATATCAATAAGCCTGGAGAAAATAATAAGCAATAATAATAAAACAATCCTACTTAGAATTCAACACTAAAGGCACCTTGAGGACAGTGCTTGAGTTAAAGTGGGGTTTATTAATTCTGAAAGCTACAGTGGTGTCCCAACACTTCCACAGTTATCTGGTGATCCAGGCAAGGAGGCTGAGAGCATTTGACATTAGTCAGATGAAAGTGTCACCTCTACTTTTTGCATAAGGACTTATAGAAGACTAATTCAGAACAGAAACAGAAATAAGAGCAATAGAAATGTGGTTGATGAAGTTTTGATGGCTGAGATGGAACGCTTGCATTTGCAGCTCTGAATTTGAACAAATGCAAAGTGCACAAAACTCTCCACCTTTAATGTATTGTCCTGTTACCTGAAAGTGACTACTGTGGAATAGCGCAGTGTGAGGGTGTTGAAAAAATCAACAAGTCTCAGAAATATAAATTTAGGACAGGAGAAAGAGAAATCCAGACTCAGTACTGGCACAGCTGTTTAGGTATATCACCTATAGTATGGTGAATAAGAACTGGAGTTAACATCAGAGTATATTGCAGTTATATTTTATGCCATTTGTGATTTATTTTATATTTGTATGTTTCAGAGAATCTTAGAATAACTTAAAAGGCTATATCAAAAGATTTCCAATTGTCTGGGAGAAAATTAAATAGTCCAGCTTTTAAGTTATTGTTTTCAGTGCATCTCATTATTTCTGAAACCTTCTGATATTGATGGATTGTTTTCTTTCAGATGTTTAAATGGATAGTATATCAAGTATTTCAAATAAATGGATAGGTTCAGTATCTGCCCTTCAAAACCCATTTTCTATAAAATATAAAAATAAGAACAGATTTTGAAAACTAGACATGGAAATAAAAGTTTCAAGCAATAACCATGGTCCTCACACTTCCCTTCCCTCCCTCCATCACTGTTTTCTTATTCCTTCACTATCTCTCTGATAGGTGTTGGTACAATGGACTCAAAGATAGAATTTTTGGAAAATTTAAGGCTATTTCTATTTATTCATAGCTCTCCAAACACTCAAGAAAGTTAAGCCCATAAATAAGTTAAGGCAAGATATTACAATTTTTTTTTTCAAACTGACAGACAAAGTTCAGTCCCTTATTGAGAAATGAAAGGTCTAAAGTATTTAGGGAAATGTTCCATAAACTTTGTAAATAAGTGTGTTTATTTCTTCTAATACTTGGGCATATTACTGCTCTGTACAAGAAAATGCTAGTATATGTAGTATTTCAGTTGAAAATCCTTTTTTTTTTTTTTTTTTTGAAAATCCTTTAAGTCAGTGAAAAAGGTAGCTATCTGCTTGGGAAAATGAAACATTTAGGAAGCGGCAATTTCTTTTTTGTTGCTGTTAAACAGATTCTTGGCAGTCAGATTCTTTACCACTGAGCCTCCAGGGAAGCCTGGGTTGGGAAGATCTCCTGGAGAAGGAAATGGCAACCAGCTCCAATATTCCTTCCTGGAGAATCCCATGGACAGAAGAGCCTGGTGAGCCCCAGTCTATGGGGTCGCAAAGAGTCGGACATGACTGAGCGACTAACACTTCAAACAGATTCTTGGCTTAAGAAGCCTTGTGATGGTATTAGTAACAGTGACAACTGAGAGACAACTTGATCGGAGGCAATTATCCTTCTGAACCTATCGGAGGTGACATCCCAGCCTCACCTCTTAGGAATACAAACAAGTTTTTTTAGAGTTGGAGACTAGTGCAGAAGGAAGTCCTGAGGCTAGAAATGAAATAACTCTGTCAGCTTGTTATATTTTAGAAGTGTTTGTTCTACTTTCTTATCTTCAGTAGATTTCCTTTTACCATGGAGACAGGGAATAGCTAAAAGTAGCATATTCTTTAATGGGAGAGAATCTGCTCACCTTGATGTTCAAATAAATTTTTCTTTTGTTTTTATTTGTTTATTGCTTCTTTTAAATTTTGTATGTATTTTGACAAATGAAAATTATAGATATTTAAGATGTACAATGTGTATCTCTCTCTCTATATATATATATAAAATATATATATATAGGTGAAGGTAAATATATGATGTATATATATCTGTGTGTATATATATCCATTGGTGAAGGTAAATATACTGTCAAATATATTACCTTCACTAATGAGTTTTATGCTTTCATATGGTTTCATGTTACTAGTATCCTTCCTTTTCAGTTTGAAGTACTTCCTTTTTCGGTTCTTTCTTTACCAATTATGATTGCTAACTGCTTATGGTGTCCCAGAAATCATTTTTTACTTCAACACATATTCATTCACTTACTTCTTCCTTGAACAAACACTTGTAGAGCATCTATTATGTATGAGGGATTGTATTGAGGAGATGTGGCATGCTGACTGTAAAGACGGTAACATCTAGTATTAGAGACAGAAGTATAAACAAAGATTCATAAGATGTTATGACAAGAGGAATAACGGAGACAATGATAGACTGGAACTGGGGATTGCGGATGGATAAGCCAGATTTTTTGATGGGGTGAGGGTGGGTCAGGGGAACTATGTTTCAAATGACGTTCATATCCTGGAAATGAGAGGCACTGTCCCTCACCCCTCACTCCCTTCTCATGTAGCATCCACTGAGCTTCCATTGCTAACATGAGCATGCCAGATCCCAGGGGTGCCTATGTGCAAAGAAGCCTGAAGGACCTTGAGCTAAGAGGATATACAAATTGCTCTGGGACACTGAGGATTTCCTGGATGGTTTTATTGACAAGGAACTAGTTTTGCTTTTTTGTGAAGGGTAGAAGTTTGTCAACTCAGAGAAGGATATCCTGAGCAAAGAATACAATGTGCAAAGGCATGGAAACAAGAAAGAGGGGATTCATTCTCTTTAGGAAGTGTGAAGGATTTGTATCACCTCAGCAGTGTGTGCATGTGTGTGTGTGTGTGTGTAAAGGAACTGGATATGGTTGATACGGGACCATATTTCGATGAATGGTGTGTACTCCACTGGGAAGTTTTTACTCTGCTTTTCGGAGAAAGTATCAGTTGTCCCCATAATCAATACCTTCTTCATAGTCAAAGTCAAATTTCAGGAAGAGCCTGGATTAGAATTATCTTTCTGGCCATCTCCTCCCCCTATCTCTTCTTTTCTAGACAACTGAATCTGCAGATTTGATATGAACCAGTGGCTGAAGAAAATTTCTTCTGTCAACCAGTTTATCTTGTTACTGACATGAATAATCAAATTCAATTGGATTAAATAAGCAGTAACACTCTGTCAGAAGCCATTAGCAATATAGGAGTGTCCAGCCATAAAGAACTCTTTTTGTATATCTTAGAGTTTTCCTCATGTAGGGAAAAATTCATACTAAAGGAAACAGTATGGTTTCATTTACAAGCTCTGAGTCCTCCAGGGTCTTCTCATAAGCACTGTGGTTTGATTTTTTTCTGGAAATAGCAGTAGCACTGTCTTCCTGATAATCTCACATGTGTAATGTTTTCTTGAAAAGGATTTAAAAACCTGGTATATTGAAGTTTGCATATTATCCAGATTTTCAAAAGGAAAAAAGTGAGGTGGTATAAATCAAAATCAAGGCAGAGGAACCTGATACCCCTGTTGTCTTCTGAGAGATTATATGCTTTCTGGAGCTGCTGTTGTATTTTTCCTGACTCAGTGTCATGTTATAGCTCCGAAATTTACATGACTGCTAATGTAGAGAAGGTAGAGAAGTTGGCTATTGTAATTGACAAGATGCCAGTGACTCCTTGGACTATTGGAAGTAAAAAACATTAGCAGGGCTACATAAAAACATAAATGAGCTGCAGATGGACCCACACTGAACAATCCTAGTGCCACTTTGCACTGATCATTTTCTTTAAAGAAAATCCCATTGCAGGCAAAAACAATATCTGATGCCATCCATTTAGTAACTTTATTAAAATGCCTAGAAAATAGAGATTACTTACACCCACTCAATGCATTTTTGAATATACATACTGTCCCTGATTAAATGATTAATCAAGCCAGATACACAATATGAAACTTAAATCCACACCACCATTTTCTCTTCTCTTTTGGACCTAATCATCTCAAACATGTGTTGATTCTGGGCTCAAGTAAATAAAATGCAAAGAGAGAAAAAAAAAAAAACCTAACAGAGGAAGTTTTAATGCTTCCTGTGGATTCATTTTCACAAAGTGCTAGAGGACAATAGCATAAATAACATTTGTGCATCAGGTACCTTGCTCTCCAGTGCCCCAGACAGATTTTATGTCTTATGAGATTTAGGAAGGAAGAGGTGAACTCCAATCTTAACTGAATCCCTTTGTATTAGAGATTTAGCTAAATTAATCTTGACCTTTGTTTAGAAAATAAATTGTTGATCTCCAGTGGAAGCTCTGAGAATTCTCTCTGCAGAGTGTTGCCAAGGATCCTTAAACACTACTTCTGTTCTTCTTGTGAGAAAATGCCTTAAAAGCATTACTTAAAGTACAAGGGAAATAGCTTGTTGTTAGGCCTCCTTATTCAAACCTGTGTTAGGAATAGCCCCAGATAGGAATCAGTCCTGCTAAGAAGGCTCAGTTTATCTTCCCTATCCTACTGGGCCCCCAGGTGGTGCTAGTGGTAAAGAACCCAGCAGCCAATGCAGGAGATATAAGAGACAGGGGTTCTATCCCTGGGTTAGAAAGATGCCCTGGAGGAGCGCATGGCCACCCACTCCAGTATTCTTGCCTGGAGAATCCCCATGGACAGAGGAGCCTGGTGGGCTGCAGTCCACAGGGTTGCAAAGAGTCTGACATGACTGAAGTGACTCATCACACATGCAGGAAGGCTCTGGACTCTGGGCTCTGTTTATCTTCCTGCCCTGTTGAGCACCAGAATCTTAACTGCTGTGGTCAGTTGGGATTCCCCTGACCTGATTTCCCATCTTCAGTATATCCAGTGGGGTCTTTTGTCTCTAGACTTCATGAGAAACATGAAGGATTAGTTAAAATAATTTAGACTAGGTAGAGTTTATAGTACATCACCCTAAGCATAATTACTTATAAGTTCTAAATAAAATTTGTAGGTTTCTGCCAAAATCTTCAAATCCTTTCTTTCTAGGGGTAAGCCAAGTGTGTGTCGGCTAATTGTCTCTGGTTTGGTCTTATTTGTATTTCTTTTCCTTTGTCATTTAGATACCTCTTACTCATCTGTATGGCCTTGATACCCCCAACTGAACTTCATTAAGGTGGCTGCTTCTCTGTCTTTTAGTAGTAATAAAAAATTCTATTTTTAATTAAAAAGTTTTTAATTGAAGTATAGTTGATGTACATCATAAGTTGCAAGTATACAACTTAGCAATATATAATTTTTAAAGGTTATACTCTATTTATACTTATTATAAAATATTGGCTGTATTCCCTGTGTTGTATAATATATACCAGTTGCTTTTTCATTTTATGCTTAATAGTTTGTACCTTTTAATCCCCTATCCCTTTGGCCCCTTCCAACTCTACACAGATATTCAGTTTATTCTCTGTATTTGTAAACCACTAGTCTTGGTTTTTTTTTTTTTTTGCTATATTCACTAGTTTGTTTTTTTAGATTCTATATATAAGTGACATCATACAGAATTTGTCTTTCTCTGCCTGGCTTATTCCACTTAACATAATGCCCTCCAAGTCCATTCATTTCATGCAAAAAAAATTCTTAGCCATTGAATTCTTTCATTTATGGTCTTTATCGAGTATATTCAAGTGAAGTGAAAGTCACTCAGTTGTGTCCGACTCTTTGCGACCCCATGGATTATGCAGTCTCTGGAATTCTCCAGGCCAGGATACTGGAGTGGGTAGCTTTTCCCTTCTCTAGGGGATCTTCCCAACCCAGGGATCAAACCCAGGTCTCTTGCATTGCAGGCAGATTCTTTACCAACCGAGAGTATATTCAAAGATAATGATATTTCCCCACACTGTGGCCTCTGGTTATCTCTGGAACAACTTCTCTTTCTCTTTGCCTGGATCTGTTGCTTTCTGCCACTGTTGTAGTTTCTGCCTACTCTCTCTCATTCAGTCTTCTCCCTCCACATTCTCCTTAATAGAAGAACTGTTCAATTTTGCTCCCTTGAGAATGAAGAATATCTTTCAGACTGAGTTTGAATTGAAAATGAGCCTTCCACTTGCTGGAAAGATGGATGTTCAGATATTCCTCATGTAAACATTATTGAATTTCCTCCTTAGCTGCAGAGATTCTGGGGTATTAATCTTTAAAAGTCATTCTTAGCCTTACATGTGATATTCCATGATGATGCAAATAGTTCTTAGGAATAACCAGAAGTATTTCCCAAATACTCTTAGAACATAAAAAAACAGGTAACAGACATTTTCTGATACTTTAGTAAGAAATAGTTCATGAAATCAAAGTTTAATAATCAATCAGCAAACAAACATTTGTTGAACACCTATATCCTACCCTTGTTGGCTTGTCTATATTCTATTAGCAATGATGGATTATGTACAAATAATAGTTTTTTTTGCTGTCTGTTGTATCACTGTGGTATAAAGCAACTTTCACATAATTATAAAATACACTTTAACAATGCTTACTGTACAGATTCTATCAAGTAAATATGATATTAATATAATAAAGAGGAAGTGTTATGAACACCAATTACATAGCCTATATATTGAAGATAAATTATGTGCAAGTGTGTGTGGGTATATACGTGTGCACCAAGATGGCTATATGTTTCCCTTATCATCACTAAATATTGGACAGTCTTCTTCCTCACTCGAGGCTCTGACTTCCCTTCTTCTAGAGCAGTTACATAAGAAAACTTTAACTGTACCTTATTTCTCTGCTCCTTTGAGTTGCCATTCTTTTTAAAATCCTTTTTCCGGTTTTACAACCCAGGAATGTCTTTCTCAGGGACCTCAGAGTCATCACTTTGAAATGTAATTATCGTGGAAGCTAACACTTATCATCTCCCAGGCTCTGAGGAAAGGTAGGAGCCTATGGGCACTACTAATTAGCAAACACAGATGGCTTGATCACAGAGAAAAGCACTTGCACACTCAATGTGCTCCATATAGTATCCCATTGATCAGTCATTCCCCAATGCCTGAGCATCTTCCAGGGCTTTTCCGCTAATCATCTCAGCCCTTAAAGATCCTTCCACCTTTTTTTCAGTTGAGTTCAGACTGAGTTCTGGCTTCTCTCTCCAATTGTAATAGTCTTCAATAATATTTTACCTGCCTATTCAACTTTGATAGAAGTTTTCCTTTGGCCACTCACAAAGAAAAGCAAAGGATATTATAGCCTCCTAATGTTATAGGCTCTAAAGAGTTCAAATTTATGCACACATTCTGGGATAGTCTTTGTTTGAGGATTTCTGCACTGCTATTTCAATAGTGTTTAATTCTTATATTGTTTTAATGTCCCATTTCTCAGTTTTTTCTTTCTCCATACCAGACATAACAATATATTTAACTGATCTATTTATTTTCTGTCTTTTTTCCCTAGAATGAAACTCAGTGGCAGCATTGATGTTTATCTCTTTGGTTCACTGCTTCCTCTTTAGCATTTGGCTCATGGAGTAGTTGCATGGAGAACTATCTGTTGAATAAAATGACTTAGCTGTTAATATTTTGTTATTATTATCATCCATATTATGTTCTATTTACTTACCTAGGAATTATAAAAGCTAGCCCAGGATTAAGCCAGAATTCCAGAGAGTACTTCAGTGTGGGTTCTTCCCAGAATTACTTTCTACAATTATGTTTTGGTGTGTTGTCGCTAGTCTACTCTGAGGGAAAAATGTATGCATTGCTAGAATATTGTGGAGGATACTACTCATTACTTCTGTAATGTCCTCTGTGTGGAGACTAATTGAGAAATCTCTCTCTGCTATCAGTGTCAGGATTATTTAGGCAACTGGTTGGTTTTCAAGTTGTTGATGCTAGGAATCTAGTAACTGATGATATTTCCTTCCTTACGTTAGCTCCAGAAAGTGTGAAATAAAATGTGTATTCCTTTACTAGCAAAGTGGAGAAGGCAATGGCAGTACCCAGTACTCTTGCCTGGAAAATCCCACGGACAGAGGAGCCTGGTGGGCTGCAGTCCATGGAGTCGCTAAGAGTCAGACACAACTGAGCGACTTCACTTTCACTTTTCACTTTCATGCATTGGAGGAGGAAATGGCAACCCACTCCACTGTTCTTGCCTGGAGAATCCCAGGGATGGTGGAGCCTGGTGGGCTGCCATCTATGGGGTCGCACAGAGTCGGATACAACTGAAGCGACTTAGCAGCAGCAGCAGTTACTAGCAAAGATAAATAGCATTTATGCTAGAGGTCTTGTTCCTAGATCTATTTGCTTGGCAACATTTTCCTTTGCCTCATTTTTATTGATTATTTCAAATTTGTTATATTCAAGTGTCTTCAAAAGTCTACTTCAGCCCTTTTTTGGAGATATAAAAAACTGATATAAATTTTCATAATATTTAGTAAGCCTTTTGTTAGTAGAATTATTCTTATTGAGGTAGTAGTAATAATTCAGTATTTAGAAACGTTTTAATGAATATGACTTACTCAGTTCTTACAAAAGTCATGTGAAGCAGGCAGTTTAGGGATTATACATTCATGTTATAGCCAGCAAATGGGTACAAAGTGGCTATGTGATTTATCCAAATTCAAATAGCTAACTAAACTAAGAAAGCCAGAGGGAACCCAGACCTCCCAAGCATTCCTCCAAGGCCTCTGGATGATCTTCCTTTACTTGATTCAAGTTTTATAATTAGATAAATATTTCTCATATTATGTCTGACTCAGCAGTACTCCCTTGGATGATACGTGGCAGCCTTTTTGGCCAGTGGAATTGGCACTATCTATACATTTAACCATAGAAACAGACTTGGGAACCAATGCAACTATAGCTAGAGCATAGGGCCTTGTCTCTAGAGGCAAACCATCAAATCCTAGATCTGTCATTACTAGCTACAGAACTTTGTGAAAGATCCTTAATATTTCTGTGCCCCAGTTTCTTACCTGTACTAAGTAAGTACTAAGTGATAAGTACTAAGTACTAAGGATGTACTAAGGATGACAGTACTGTCATCTGATGACAGTACTAAGGATACTGATGTCATTGAATTGTTTAGAGAATCCAGTGAGAATACATTTAAAGCTCCTAGAAGAGTGCTGGGCACCTAGTTAGTACAGAATAATAAGCTAGTTTTTCAGCTCAGGTCCAGGAAAACAGGTTGAAGCTGAAACTGTATTTGGAATTGTGATTCCAGAGTAGCAAGAGAGAAGAACAAAAGGGAAAGGAGGTAGGGATAGAGGGAAAGTAAATGCAAGGTAGTGTGTTTCTGTGCTGGCCAGAGTGTCACAAGAAAAGACAGATGGGCACTCAGTCTTGTGGGAGTTAATGCAGATAGGGTATGTGGAACCTCTGCGTTGTGGGACAGTCCATTGAAGGGGAAGCAGTATGAGAGATTTCTTTGCTTCATCCTTTTAATCTTCTGTTTCTCATTGTTTAGAATTCAGCCTTTGGGGCATTAATTTCCTTGTACTTTGAGCAGGTTGGGTTACTTGGCCAGATCCATGTCTTCTTGGGGTGGGCCCTCATCTGAGTTCAGAAGTTAGGCAACCAGAGCCTCCATGGGTCTGACTGAGGTGAGCATCAGAGCTGCTGCCATTCCTACCGTGGTGGATGCAGCAGAGGCCAAATGTGAACCTGGCCTGCATACCGGGGAAGGTCAAAGCTACTCGTATAGGAGATGAGGGGATTTTGGGGGTGGTGGAGGCTCTCTCTTGGGAAAGTGGCTAAAGTCCAGGAGCATGTAGGGGCTAAGAAAATGTGAGGAGGTACATAAACTGGGTCTGCTATACACTGAATATTTGTGTTCCCCAAAGTTCATATTTCGAAATCTAATCCCCAGTGTGATAATATTTGAAGGGGGGCTTTTGTGAGGTGATTAGATCATGAAAGTGGAGCCCTGATAAATAGCATTAGTGCCTTTATAAAAGAAGCTAGAGAACGCCCTTGCCCCTTCTGCTATGTGAGAACACTACAAGAAGATTACCTGTGAACCAGAAAGCTGGTTCTTACCAGACACTGAATTTGCCAGTGCCTTGATCTTGGACTTCCCTGCCTCTTGAATTGTGAGAAATGAATTTGTTGTTGAGATGCCACCCAGTCTATGGTATACTGTTAGAGCAATCTGAACAGTCTCAGACAGGGCCCATTGTTGACATTGTATCTCCTGAAATCTTCCTGTGGCAGACACATACATGTGCTCTTCAGATGTTCCTCCAAGAAGGGACTTGCTGCCTAGCTATGAGAAATTCCACTAGCTGAAGGCCTCCATCTAACTTCCTTCACAATCCATGTCAGCTATCAAGCTGAGGACATACACATTTTGAAGTGCTCTGGAATTCAAGTAAGCCAAGCTAGGGTTATGTGCTTCTCAGGATGACTCTGACCAGTAATTGGTCAAGGCAGGATACGAGGGCTCAACCCTTATGCCCAAGCTCATGACGACACTAATGAGCAAATCTTGCTCTGGGCTCTCCTTTGGCCTGGCAGAGACCTTGTCAGTCTGCAGTGAGTCTGAAGGTTAGCCCTGCCTATTCTGGCTACTTTCCTTCTGTTTTATTCCCAATAAACCTTTCACATCCCTCACAGTCCAACCCCAACACTTCCCTCAAACAAACATATGTATCAATAGATAGTAAAGCTGTAATGACTAAGTATCAAAATAGAGATGAGGAAGTGTTACTGGTGAGCAGAAAGTCCCCAGGAAATTTCTAATACAAATAAAGGGATAGTCATCAAAGTATTTGCCCTGTACAAAAGGGCCAACCTCAAGCTTTTATTAAATATCCAGAATGTATTCAAATTTATTTCACTCCCAAAATTAATTTTTAGAAGTTTAGAAAATATGGATAAACTTTTCTTTAGTATGATTTGTATACTCATCTCTTTTCTTTAGTATTTATTTAGTATGACTTATATATGCACAATTGCACTCATCTCACGTGCTAGCAAAGTAATGCTCAAAATTCTCCTAGCCAGGCTTCAACAGTACATGAACCATGAACTTCCAGATGTTCAACCTGGATTTAGAAAAGGCAGAGGAACCAGAGATCAAATTGCCACCATTCGTTGGATCATTGAAACAGCAAGAGAGTTCCAGAAAAACATCTACTTCTGCTTTATTGGCTATGCCAAAGCCTTTGACTGTGTGGATCACAACAAACTGTGGAAAATTCTTAAAGAGATGGGAATACCAGATCACCTTACCTGTCTCCTGAGAAATCTGTGTGCGATTCAAGAGGCAGCAGTTAGAACCGGACATGAAACAACAGACTGGTTCCAAATTGGGAAAGGAGTACATCAAGGCTGTATATTGTCACCCTGCTTATTTAACTTATATGCAGAGAACATCATGTGAAATGCCAGGCTAGATGGAGCACAAGCTGGAATCAAGATTGCTGGGAGAAATATCAATAACCTCAGATATGCAGATGACACCACCCTTATGGCAGAAAGAACTAAAGAGCCTCTCGATGAAAGTGAAAGAGGAGAGTGAAAAAGTTGGCTTAAACCTCAACATTCAGAAAACAAAGATCATGGCATCTGGTCCCATCACTTCATGGCAAATAGATGGAGAAATAGTGGAAACAGTGGCAGACTTTATTTTTGGGGGCTCCAAAATCACTGCTGATGGTGATTGTGGCCATGAAATTAAAAGACACTTACTCCTTGGAAGAAAAGTTATGACCAACATAGACAGCATATTAAAAAGCAGAGACATTACTTTGCCAACAAAGGTCTGTCTAGTCAAGGCTATGGTTTTTCCAATAGTCACGTATGGATGTGAGAGTTGGACTATAAAGAGAGCTGAGCACCAAAGAATTGATGCTTTTGAACTGTGGTGTTGGAGAAGACTCTTGAGAGTCCCTTGGACTGCAAGGAGATCCAACCAGTCAATCCTAAAGGAAACCAGTCCTGAATATTCATTGGAAGGACTGATGCTGAAGCTGAAACTGCAATCCTTTGGCCACCTGATACAAAGAACTGACTAGTTGGTAAAGACCCTAATGCTGGGAAAGATTGAAGGCAGGAGAAGGGGACACAGAGGATCAGATGGTTGGATGGCATCACCAACTCCATGGACATGAGTTTGAGTAGGCTGTGGGAGTTGGTGATGGACAGGGAAGCCTGGTGTGCTGCAGTTCATGGGGTCGCAAAGAGTCAGACACGACTGAGCCACTAAACTGAATTGACTGGCTGATGATTTAAATAATATTAATAATAACAAGAGATGTTATTTTTGAGTACCTACTATGAGCCAGATGTTGTGGTTATCACTTTACATATACTTCTTTCTTCAATAGATTTTTTCCAGTTTGAGATATAGTTCTCTAATTTATCTTCACAATAATTCTATGTTCCTGTCCTGTTTACAAGCAAGGAAACCAAAGCTTAGAAACTAAGTAAATTGCTAAAGATGGTACAGTGGCAGGATTCAGATTCAGATGAGAACAAGAGGACACTCGGGGTCTTCACCACTTCTCTGCAATAGCAGCTCACATATTCCAGTGTCATACAGGAGCCAGATTGAATACACAAACAGTTTTATTTCATCCTCATAGTAGCCCATAAGGTAAGTACAATGGTAGCCACATTTTACAGATAAAATAATTGAAGTCAATTGAGTTTGTGTGGTTCAGAAAGAGTAAAAATGGTAGCTAGAAGAGTTAGGATTTAGAACAGGGCAATCTGATTTCAGAACTGATCACTATTCTGTGATGCTTCTGTTAGGTTTGAACAGTTTGCCCTTGACCTGTAGTAATCCAGTTTACATAGATTCATGAGAAGAACAGTTATTTCCAAGTTAAAGTCATCACAGAAAATTGGAGGACTACCTAGTGTCAACTTTGATAAAGGGCAAACTGTACGAAAACTTAGACTCTACTTAGTGTTGACATGGCAAGATCCTTTCAAGCAATGTTATTTGCCCTTTAAACTTGTCCTCTGCTTTTATAGAAACTGACATTGAATGTGTGGTAAGCCCCAGAAAATTGAGCATACTTTGATGCTCAACTTTTCCAGGTGTTCAAATGAGAAATGACAGACTGGTCTTAAGTTTCCACTGGAGTGTTTAACTGGAACAATCTCTGGATCCAAGCCTTTGGTCTTCAGGAGGTGACAGAGAAAAAAACAGACAGAATGTCTGCCTACCTGCCGTTCCTCCAAATGCTACTTTCATGCCTTTGGGCCATTCTTCAGGCTATTCCCTCCAAGTAGAATTCCTTTGACTTCCTTCACTCTCCGAGCAAATGCTTTCAACCTGTAAGAGCTGGCTCAAACCTCACTTTCTCATGAAAACTCCCAAGTCCTTTTCCAGTGTACAACCGCCAACCATATTCTTTGAAAGAATGAAGACTTCTGTGCTCCCACTTTTTTACACCTCTGTTCCAGAGTCTTCCATCATGTATATGATATATGTGGATCCTATGGTTTATGGTATTGCACAAGTATAAAACACGTCGTGGGCTTCCCAGGTGGCGCTAGTCATAAGGAATCTGCCTGCAGTGCAGGAGATGTGGGAGACGTGGATCGATTCCTGGCTTGGGAACATCCCCTGGAGGAGGGCATGGCAACCTAACTCCAGTATTCTTGTGTGGAGAATCCCATGGACAGAGTAGACTGGTGGGCTACAGTCCATAAGGTCTCAATGAGTCAGACACAAATGAAGCGACTTAGCACGCATACACGCAAGCAGTTCCTAGATTGTTAGTTCTTTGACAGCAAGGAACTTTTGTTGCAGGTATTCTTGAACTTGCTCTGCCTAGCGTAGTGTCTGGCAAATATAGGTGCTTCATTGTTAGACTGATAGTTCAGAATCTAAGAATATTGAAAAGCGTAAGAGAGATATTACTTATCTAACCAGATTCTACAGGACTGAAATATTCAGTAGATGTGTCACGAACAATTCACTAGTCCACAAATCAGTGAATAACCTCGTCTGGGACAGGGTGAGGCAAGGACTGTGCTCCTCTTATTTCACAACAGCACCTCTGGCATATGTAGCTTGATGTCTGACATACAGTAAGTGCTCTGCTTATTACATAGTTGCTGAGCCAATATTGTGAGATCGTTATTCTTATAAGCCTGCCATAGGGACACAGTGTGTGTACTCCACCTGTATATGGTTACTATGAGAATGCCCTTATTTCAAAAAACTGCATCCCCATGCCAAAAAAAGGGGAACTTTAGTCAAAACAGGGAATTGGTGACCTACTCCATCAGTGTACACATTAATTTCTTTCAGGCTCTCCATGATATAATTTAGCAACAATCAAGATCCTGTGACTTTCCCACTGTTTATTGGCTCATGTTACAACTAATGGTAAATAGGATTTGGATAAATTACATCTTTATGTGAGCACTGAAGAACAGCCTGATGAGCTAATGGGCCAGGTGCACCTCATCTAACTCAGAAGCCTCTCCTTTTCTGGCAGAACTTCAAGACTGTATTTCAAGCTAACGTGATTTGGCCAGCCCTTCCACACCTGGGGAGACCTTTAATGCTTCTGAACACAAATACAGCTCCACACCCACCCACTCACCCACCCACACATCTTTTCCCAGACTGAGCTTCTAATGGACCCTATGCTCCATTTACAATGACACTTTTATTTTCCCCTGAGGGTCCTCATATATTCTTCAGCAAAGTCGATGCCATGCAGTTGTTGAACAAATCAACCGTGAATCAGTCTGTGAGAGTGGATGATGATAGCTTGTTTAAAATAAGAATGATGGGTAGGCCTGAGAGAAAATATGAAAGGTGGAAATTTGCCAGAAACCAACTCAAGGAAATAGTGAGGAGTTTTTTGCCCATTTAGAACTGGTTTCAGCTCCCTGCAAACACAAGGTTTTTCCCCTTACAAAATTTTTTTCTACACAAATGTTGAGAGTTGCATTATTCATAATATCCCAAAGGTGGAAACAACTCAGATGTTTATCAACTAATTCATGGACAAACAAATGTGGTGTATCCACATAATGAAAGAAGCCAGTCACAAAGCACTGTACATGATTATATACTGTACATGTATATGATTCCATTTATATGAAATGTTCAGAATAGGCAGATATAGAGAGGTGGAAAGCAGATCAGTACTTTAGAGGGGTAGAGTGATAGGGTGTTGATAGCTAAAGGATACAGGACTTCCTTATGAGGTAAAATGAAAACATTTTAAATTGCTGTGGTGATGGTTGCATGTTATTTGTAAATATGCTGCAATCCATTTAAATGAGTGAATTGTATGATGTGGTAATTTGCTAGGGCTACCATAATAAAGTACCATAGACTGAGTGGATTAAACAACACAAATTTATCTTCTAATGGTTCTGAAGTCTAGAGCTTCAAGACCCAGGTATTAGTAGGGTTGGTTTTTTCTGAAGACCACGAGGGAAAGATCTGTTCCATTCATCCTCCTTTGACTTGTAGATCACTGTCTTCTACTGTGGTGTCTTCTTATGTTCTCTCTGTTTATGTCTGTGTCCGCATTTCCTCTTCTTAGAAGGACACTAGGCATTGGGGTTGGGCCCACTGTAATGACTTCATTTTAACTTAATTACCTCAATAAAGACCCTGTCTCTGGATATGGTCACATTTGGAGATACTGGAGGTTAGGACTCAACATATGTATTTTGAGGGAATACAACTCAGCCTATAACATATGGTATGTGAATTGTATCTCAATAAAGTTTTTTTTTTAAAAAAAGATTTCCTGTAGACCCTGAGCCTGCTTCCCAGGGTTGCCCTAGGTAAGAGGAAGTTAGGAAATATAACTATTTTCCACAGAGTTGTCCCTTGCTGCTTCTTTATTGGGCAGGGCTCATTTTACCCCTAAACCCACAAGTGTGCAATGTAAGAATATGGTAGGAATAGACCAAAGTTCTTAAAATTTGAATCCAATAACTGACATGTTTCATTTAGCCTGTGGTGTTTTCATAATTTTTAAAATTTATGTCTCTGAATTCAAGGCATATAGGCGTGCTGCAATTTGCTATAGTCCTTACCACCCCCTATTTTCTTAGACATCCCATGCTTCAATTATTGTTCGAATGTTTGAACATTTGAGTCTGAGGCCTCAGGAAGAAGCATATTGACAGGCCACAACATTTCTTGACACATCTATTGCATAGTATTGTTATTTAAAAATATTAATAGATGTTTTATGACTTCCTAATTAAAAGTTACAGTATAGAGGGACACATATGAGAGTTTGAATTTGAGCTTACTATCTAGGCTATATAGTAAGTTTTATATGTGTGTGTGTGTGTGTGTGTGTGTGTGTGTGTGTGTGTATTTGCTGGACTGTGCACAACTGTTATAAATATAGGCAAAATCTAAGTCTGTAACATTCAGTTATCAAGGGAGGACTGAATGATAGACGTTTTGGACACAGCTAATAAATTTCATTTGAAATTTAAAGCCAAGGTCCTTAAAATCAGAAACTAAGATAATTGAAGACATTTTCCATCCTAGTTTAATATTACAAACATACAGCAAGTAGTTCAAGACTATTATGGTATAGTCCCATATATTTCGATATACCACGGGTTCCATTATTTTCTTCCTTTAGAGTAATTTCATATGACAAAGACTTGTGAATCAGGGTTTACTCACACCAGTGTTTTTCAAGGCTAAGAGTGCATCAGCATCATCTAGAAGGCTTGTTAAAACAGATTCCTGAACTCCATCTCCAGGATTTCTGATTCAGTCAGTTTCAAGTGAGGCCCAAGAATGTGCATATTTTTGGTAAGTTTCTGGATGATTCTGCTGGTCCAGAGACCATACTTGGAGAATCATAATGGTCTACACAGTGAATGTGAGCCCTGTCTCTCGATTTCGTCTTAAATACAACTCACCCTGATTTTTAAAATTTTAGAAGAATTCTGGGGAATGAGTCTAACTCACCAGGTTATAAGTGTCCAGCCCTCCCATCAGTGAAGCAGGTGGAGTCTGTTTGTAGAAAGACACTGGGAAGGCATGCTGAGCAAGATAAAATCATCCATGTTCACCACACTATTTCTTTGATTAGGAGAGGATAGAGTTTTTAAAGAAACGTCCTCTTGATTATTGTAGAATCACTAGCTTAGTTTGTTATGATACTGAATTTTGAGATAATTAAATCCAAGGGCTTGAGCAAATGATTAGTGGCCACTAGTCTTTTGTCTTTGAAATCATGAACTAGCAAATGAAATACAGACAGGTCATGTATGTGAAACATATGATGCCCTGCATGGTTCATAAAAGTGAGGGGAGAAACAAGAGATACAGAAGAGAGGTAACTAATTTGTCCTTGGAAGACAGGCCTTATTTTATGATAGAGTAGAATATCTTTTTATCAACTTGGGATAATCTCAAAACTGTGTTTCTCCAAAAATGTGACTGTGTTCACTGAGGTTTTGTTTTTATTTACTGAAAATGCTGACAGTAATAATTGTTCCTGTTAAGTCCATATTTTTTACATAGGTCCTTTGTACATTAATTAATTTGAGCCTACAACAACCCTATTAGATATTGTTATCCAGTAATGTTATCCATTATTATATTTTACAAGAGTTGAGAATTAGACTCACTTTCCCTTGCTCATACTTCCACTGTCTAATTTACTCCAGGGCCTGGGTTTTTTCCACTTTCAAAACTTCTTCCACATGACTTCAAAAGTACATGTTAGATATTCAAGGCAAGAAATTGATTGAGGGCATGAGAATACCAAACCAAAGTGGTGATTCTTGAACTCCCCTCGATTTTATTTCTTTGAAAATAAAATTAAAAATTGAGATTGTCTTCAGAAAGTGTGATCTAGTGGTTGAAAAAACGGATAATATAAATTACACTTTTTTGTTACTTTTGACCAATATTTTTTAAACCATTTTTTTGTTCAGTTCAATTCAGTCGCTCAGTTGTGTCCAATTCTTTGTGACCCCATGGACTGCAGCACGCCAGGCCTCCCTGTCCATCACCGACTCCCAGAGTTTACTCAAACTTATGTCCATTGAGTCGGTGATGCCATCCAACCATCTCATCCTCCGTCGTCCTCTTTTTTGTTACCTTGCCTAAATTTTGAAGTGCTGAGAACTATGGGGAAGAAAGGAAGATACACTGTGAAAGAAAAGATATTATGACTGAAATTTTACAACAGGATAAACTTACTTTGGTATTAAGTCTTAGCTTTATAGTATTCTGCTATATTATTTCTTTTATGTTCATGCATTGAAGTTTGCATTTTCTCTTTCCATAGCTCCTGAATTTAGATTAGGTAAAAGACTACCTTATTTTCTTAAGGCTTGGGAAACTCAGTAGCATTCTCTGATCAAGACTCAGCCACAGGGTGACTAAGGGTGATGTCAACTCCCAATTAAGGAGACAGGAATAGTATTTACTATTATGAAGCTTAAATGGGTACAGAACATATCCTGTCCTTTAAATGACATGCCTCAGTAGTTAATTCATGCTGATTTATGAAAGACATAAGAAAATAGCCACACATGAGCTTCCTTTTGCATGTGGGCATTAAACATATCAATCTAGCTTGGACCTGACTTGGTTTCTTTGTCAAGTGATTCTGAAAGTGAAAGTCCCTCAGTCGTGTCCGACTCTTTACAACCCCATGGACTATACAGTCTGTGCAATTCTCCAGGCCAGAATACTGGAGTGGGTAGCCTTTCCCTTCTCCAGGGGAATCTTCCCAACCCAGGGATCGAACCCAGGTCTCCTGCATTGCAGGCAGATTCTTTACCAGCTGAGCCACAAGGGAAGCCCCAGGTGATTCTGCTGCTGCTACTGGCTAAGTCGCTTTAGTCATGTCCGACTCTTCGCAACCCCATGGACTGCAGCCTACCAGGCTCCTCTACTTACACACAAAAGTCCAGGCTTCCAATTGCTCACAGATATCCAACTTGACTCCTCCCATTTTCTTCCACGCCAATCCTGTCCATCTGTTAGCTGCCAAATATACTAGAAATCTGACCATTTCTCACCACTCCCACTGCTCTTACTCTGGCCCAAGTCACCATCGCCACCATCTGGATAAGTGCAATGAACTCTGGACTAGGTTCTCTGCTTTCAGCTTTGTTCCCCTGGAAGTCAGTTCAAACAAAATAGCTGAAGAGAGTCTAACAGAGTGATCACACAACATATATGTGTATATAAGTATATATTTGGCCATGCTGTGCATCATATGAGATCTTAGTTCCCCAACTAGGGATGGAACTTGGGCAGCATGGAGTCTTAACCACTGGACTGCCAGGGAATATATATATATATACCCACACATATATATATATTTTAACTTTTTATTGGAATATAATTGATTTACAACATTTTATTAGTTTTGAGTGTATAGCAAAGTGAATCAGTTATATGTGTACAAATATAAAATCTTCTTTAAGATTCTTTTCCTGGGTAGGCCATTACAGAGTGTTGAGTGGAGTTCCCAGTGCTATATATAGCAGGTTCTATTTTATATAGTAGTGTGAATATGCCAGCCTCAGTCTCCCTATTTCTCCTTCCCCTCCTTTATCTCCTGGTAATCAAAAATTTGTTTTCTACATCCATGCCTCTACTACTGTTTGGTAAATAAGTTCACTTGTATTCTTTTTTTTAAAAAAAGATTCCACATAAAAGTGATATCATGTGATATTTGTCACATATATATTTTAAATATCAATATTCTCCATAGGATTTATTTATTTATTTAGGCCACACTGTGCAGCATGTGGGATCTTAGTTCCCCAAACCTGCACCCCCTGCCTCGGAAGTGCAGAGTCTTAACCATTGGACCACCAGGGAAGTCCCTGTCATAGATTTTTACAAGAGCCATTAGTCATGCTCAGAATCCTCCAAAGGTTCTCATCACACCACAGGGTAGAAGCAATAGAGATTTGCAACAACATACACTGTGGCTCCTCTCTTTCTCTGAGCACATCTCTCTGCCCCAGCCAAACCAGCCTCCCCTGATTTCACCCTCACCTTCTCCAGGTCCTTGCTGAAATGTTGACTTCTCTTCTGCAAAGTCTTCCTTAATTAGCATATTTAAAATTGACCCCTGCCTTGACACTTCTTTTCCTACTTTATTTCTATTACTCTCATCATTGTTTTACACACTTTATACATTTTATGTATTTTTAAAAATATGTCTCCTTCCTCTGCAATGTAGGCTTGCTACATCCTCTGGAATGTAGCAGGGTAGGGAATTTATGCTCATAGTTGTATTTATGGTACCTAGAATAGTGCCGGATGTATAGTAGGTTCTCAACAAATGCTTATGAAATTGAATACTTTCCAGGCAAAAAATTGTATCTGACTGCAATTAATTAAGACACCTCAAGGGACTATTAATTTGAGAGTAAAGCCAAGCCAGAGATTAAAATCTTAGCTTCTTCCCCTCTCCCCTTGATGAGCTAGGAATTTTGCCAGGATGTGATATGGTATGGTAAGGCCCAGTATGGTGTGCAGTGTTCGTAGTAGGGAACACTTCCTGGAGGACTTACACCCTTCCAGCTGCACACTTATGCCCCATCTCTGCAGTTCACTTGTGAGTTGGATAGTTGGGTTATGGATTTAATCAGGATCATGAAAGATAGCAAGTTTAAAATGTAAAAGAACTGAGCCATGTCCCTGTTTTTGGAGAACTTTTTTTTTTCCACTAAGCAAGTCAACTGACCCCAGTACTGTTAATTTCTAGGTGGTGCTAAATGCTGATATCTAATCCAGATCTAGAGGAGCCAAGAAGGAACCATTCCCAACAAGGCAATGGCATGTGAATAGAGTGAACTGATTTTCCTAGGTAGAAGTTTGCTTGCTAGCATCATGGGAACATCTGGGCTATGAAATCTCCATTCACACCTTCCAAGATTCTGAGATTTGGTCAATGACTGCCAAGTGCCAGCCTTCTTGATCTTGTAAGTTGTCACAATCACTGAATGGGCTCTTTTTTCTTTAAAAAAAAAAAGACATGAGCTTTTATGCTTCATAATCCCGAACAAACATGCCAAGCAGCTTAAGAAATTATGCTGAATCAGAAACAATACAGGCTGCCAATTCACACATGCCAAAGGTTTCTTAGTACCACTCAGTTTGCTTTGACTACCAAAGCCCATGATGGTAGGTCTGAGTTTCCAGCAAGTCTGAAATGAAGAATCTGCCAGAAAGCTTTATGTTTTTGGTTTTTCTCATTGACAAATTTCCCCCTATATTTTCCTGACTCTCCTGACACCTATTATGTCATGCCTCATCATGTCAGACCAAGCAACATCTCACAACATAGTGGAAAACAGTTCTAAGAAAAGTAGGGGATTAGGTGTCTGTGTGGAGCCTCAGAGAAATAGCTCCTGGATATACAGTTTTTGTGGTCATGGGTACTAACACCTGAGACCTCTGCAGTGATCACTCTATGGGGCTATAAATCTAGCGGTGAAGCCAAACATTAAATCCAATTGATATGATATTAATGAGTTGCACACAGGCCAAAAGCTAGAACTATGAGGAAAAAAAAGCAGAGATTAGAAAGAACATGCCCATACATATTGTATGTCATATACATATATGTGTGTGTATATATATATAAATATATGTATATATATGAACCAATGAAAAGTCCTTAATGTAAATGAGTTTTCAAAGGGTTAGGTTTCCATGGATTTTAATATTTATCTTCTTTAACTTTTGCGAATTGTAATACAACTGCATAAAAGAGTTCTTAAAATAAAGGTAGTAATAACCCCTGCTTTGGGTTATAGACCCTTTTTAAGCATCCCATCTCATCAGTCCTTCCTGTTCCCGCAACATTTTTATCCACCTTTTCTGCCCTGCTCTGTGCCTGGTTCTCTTGCTAGGCCCCTGGATGATATAGTACTTGGTACCAAGAGCAGCCTCAGAAAACAGACCTTCTGGAGAAGATTCTGAAACTAGGATTGCTCACATATGTGTTGTTTATGAACACATGAATGACCTCCTTGTTAGGTAGAAATTGAACCCTGATAGTGTATGGCATGTAAAAAGTCATAATTCCTCAAATTATCACTGGCGGCTGTGTGAGACAATGAGCTGATGGAGATTGCGGTTCTGAGTGATCAAATAGAGGTTGCATTTGATTGCTGTGCAACAATGATGATTAGAAAGATTTTAGAGTATGTTAATTGCACCTGACTGTGTTACAGAACTTATAAAAAGGAAACAATAAGTTTGGAGCCTTGAATTCTCAACTCACAATGCGAATAAAGAACCAGAAAACTTTTATAATGGTAGGAATATGGCTATGCATGAGCTCAATACCATAGAATTCACATCATCAAGGCTAATCTGGCTATGGCCATTGCTGTAGCACAGAGGCCAACAATAGGTCCCTGATAATCATTATTCCTAGGAAAAATGGCTGACCACCTGGAGAAGGAAGAGATATGTCCTCATGGAATAGATATGAATTTCAGATTCAAATTTTCTTTTCATGCTTGCAGTGCTTTTGCCAAGATCACAATTTCTATCTGGGGCCTGGGTCTTCAGATAAGTTTATTCCATAGAGTCTCCTTCCATTCATGGAAGAGTCTCTCACATTCTTTTCCATTCTGAAATATAAGGCTTTACATATGTACCTGAAAACTAAAAGTATAAGGCTTTACATATGTACCTGAAAACTACCTTGAAAAAGAAGTCAATTAGAGTGCAAACATCATTTTAGAAAGAGGATCTTTGTATCTCTTGAGTTGGATTCAGATCATTAAATAAGAGAGAACACTTGAGGTTAAACTTTTGGAGACCATTGTTGAGTAAGAATAAACCAAAAGATAAGATGGGCAAACAAAATTATAACAATGACAATAGATGAATCATTGACAAAACCATTTCTTTCATTTTATCAGATAGCTAAATACTATTTTATTTTATCTGCTAAAATACTCCTCTGCTCTGTTTAATTCTGGAGATGTAGCAGATTCCTCAAGTGTACCAGACTCCTTGAACAATGCTTGGGTCTTGGGCTAAAGGAGGAAAGGAGAAGATAAAGATGGAATTAGGTTGGGCGGAGGAAGGGGAAGACCTCTTGGCAGACCTATGATATGCCGGAAGCCCTCTGGATTTCAAGGCTTATTTCATCTCTTAGGTGCTCCAGGCATGGTGCTTGCGATCTCTTCAAAGCCTTTTGTGTAGGACTGTTTTTGCTTCCCAGATGCCCTGTCCCCAGTCTCTTTCACCAGCCCTATGCTCCTGTCTCCCAGTCACAATAAAGGCTCCATTGTTTCCGTCAGAGGACTGTTCTTGAACATATAGCTGCCTTACCAGTCAGGGAAGTGCCTGGGAATGTTGCTGTCTACTGGCTGCCAGCCAATGACTGATTGATGTGGAAGTACAAAAGCCCAACTCCATTGCCTCAAAAGATAGGACAAACCTTCCTGTGTGGTGTTTCAGAGCTCCCCACCAGATCAGGCTGAGGCTGGGACTTCATCTGAAATCATACCCATGCTTGGCTTCCTGTGTTGTCCCCACCTACTTCTCCCAACTGCTGGAAGCATTTCCATAATAAACCACCTGTATGTGATTGCTCATCTCAGATTCTGCTTGAGAGGAACCTGGACCAAGACAGCTAATACAGATATTTGAGAGCAAAAGACAAACTGACACCAAAACATGGAAGCTACCAAGTTGAAATAAGTAAAAACATGTATTTTTAAATTTTTAAAATTTTAAATTTAAATTTTAAAACTACCAAGTGAAATAAATTCCTACAAAATTTGACAGTATATCAATGAGCCTGTTGCAACTGAATTTAGTTGACATAATTACATATATTTACTCTATCATGTGAATATATTTTAATATATCACCTAAGATGAGGAATTTCATCTTCAAAGGCAAGAGGGCCACCACCATGCCTGGTTCCAGAAGCTGGTGAGAAGAAACACTGCCCTTTTACTTGTATCACCTAAAGTACGGATTCCACTCAGGAGGCAGAGGTCCATCTGGGTAGGGGAGACTACAGATTTTCCTTGTAGAAAAGTCTTTTCTCTCGATTGAGATAAACATAATGTGACTTGCAGTTTTCTAAAGTCTACAATTATAATCAAAGTCAGAAAGTAGAGATGCAAATACTCCTTGAGTAGTATATCGACTGACAATCATGTTATAATGTAATTGGTTAATTTATCAACTTGGGTAGATAAATCACATCAGATTCTCTCCATTTTGACTGGAGTTGAGATCAAGTCTGGCAGACACATTGAAGGAGTCTGGATCCCTGAAGAAGGGGTGGAGGTAAGGAGCAGAGGAAAAAAGGCACCGACAGGGAAGCTGTGGGACATAAGACGGTCTCAAAACAATTATGTTCAAGCATAATTTCAATTTGGTAGCGACAAAGGAACTTGTATTTTGAAACCTAACTCCAAAGAGATTCAACGTAACATCTAAGGTGGTTCAAGATGATGAGAAATCACTGTAACTTTCTCCTGTTTCCTAATTTAGGTCTTATTTTGTTAGAGTGGTGATGTTACGTTAGTTTTGAGAGATTCTTTCAGCAGGATGCTCAGCCAGAAGCTTAATTAAATATTAATAGTAATAATACTCACCCACCTAGTGCCAGAACTGCTTCAGGCATCCCAGCTGGTGCAAGCTTTCTCTAGGAAACAGGGTTCAACTTACGTTGTACAAATGTCATCTACAAATTCTTTTCATTGGCCTTTTTACTGGAAAAGACTGAGACTCAGTATTTGCTGCAGATATTGCAACATGTACTTGAATGCTGATGGTTTCCTGGAGATTTTCTTCTTTTGCAAAGAACAGGAACACATGGGGCACATTGTATTGATTGCTTATGTGAGCTTTTTTAAAATTATGAAAAACATTCTTTTCAGATTTTCTTGAAATAGAGTCATTCTCCAACCAACCCTTTTTACATTGGCAACCTCAGGATAACATTTCCTTTGATCTTGTTGGTTAGTCCGACTAAGTTGTGTCCGACTCTTTTGCAACCCCATGGACTGTAGCCCACCAGACTCCTCTGTCCATGGGATTTTCCCAGCAAGAATACTGGAGTGGGTTGTCATTTCCTTTTCCAGAAGATCTTCCTGATCCAGGGATCAAACCTGTGTCTCCTGCATTGGCAGGTGGATTACTTTACCACTGAGCCACCAGGGAAGCCTTTCCTTTGATATATCTTGTCCTTATTCTGTAGATCACGTTGCGCTGGGGCTTCTCACTCTTTGAGACAATGGGTTTTAGTGCTTCAGGTGAAGGGTGTCAGGACACCATCCCCAACAGAACACAGGGAATCTGCTTAACTTTAACTGTCAAATAAGATTTAGGTTTGCATCTACAAATTAAAATAAGCTCAAAATCCAGGCTTTGTCAAGAAAAAAAGATGTCATAAATCTCTCCAGCACATCCAGGCTTAAGTCTGGTGGACTCATCTCATATTTCTCCCATAACACAAAGAGGATGCCCTTTCCATGATTCTAGGTGTGAAGCTTGCTTAATAAAAGTAGATAGATAGAGGTTTCATACCTCTCAAATTCACCATGAGGAAGAACCACACTTTAAAAGTTTTTTAATCCATCTTTCACATATGATTTTTAAAACAAAATAAAAATTAATTATGAGAAAAAGCAAATAGAGAAGCATTAGATTTGATAGATATAAAATTACTCTGCCAAATTGCTATTATCAAAAACTTCTCTTTCAATTTCTGTGCATGTCTTGATGTGGACCATTATTGGCCCGTTACTGGCATCTGAGTAGCACTGGTTTAGAGGAATTGGAAAGCCATATATTTGAGAAAAGAGGAGAGAAGCAGAGTAAAACAGAACATAAGGCTTTTATGTTCTCCCCATACCTCTGTCCTCTGTGTTGGCTTTGTAGAATTCTGTCCCAGTAGCAACTACCCCATCATGGCCAAGGGTAATGGCATATCTCATTGGCAGAGAGGGAGGCAAGGAAGGCAGACAAGGAACTCAACGGTGCCTGAATGCCCCTTGGCAGATGCTGAAGAAAGCTGAAGTGTGGGGAGTGGGTCTACTATAGGTCCCTGAAGCAAGACATCCAGTGACTACGATAGAGACTGTGTGTTGGGTAGCCTAGGGCCAAGCTATAGATGAAGAACATGCTTGAGTCTTAGAGGGGTTTGCTGTGCCAGGGTGGTCCACGGTGGGGCCAAATCACTCAGGAAGAGTAGGATGTGACTCAACTGAGAGAGGGACTCTAGGATATATCTGCTTCAAACTTTAGCAGTGATGCCTGCAAGCTCGGGGATTGAAGCAGTCATACCTGGTGGTTCCTGTGAGACACCAGAAGCAGCCATTCTTCAGAAAAGAAAGGAGAGCACAATACAAAGTAGGATTCTATTCATCCAGGGTCTTCTTGGAATGGACCTGGGTGGAGGAAGAACCTGAAGGACTGAGTCTTTTATTTGAAAGAGATTAAGCATTTAACTCAACTGACTATTGTATCAGACAATTTATGAAGTTGAACTAAAGACTCCTTCTGATAGACATCAAGGAAAATCCAATAGGTTGCAAAGAAAATAAAGAAAATGTGTTTTCTTTGCACATCTGGCTGTGATGTTTAAAACTATAACCACTCTGCCCAAGGAACGTGCATATCTGTGGGCAGGAGGAATGAACCCTTGGTAAATTAGCCACCCTCTGCCCTCCCTGATATCTTCCTTTGAAGAAATGTGGAGACAATAACTTTACTCATAGTTGTATCATTTCTGGAATAAGCATGGTCAGCAGATAGAGTTTGAATTTCCTAACCTCACTATAACTCATTTTCTTTAAGAATGTCTGTAAAAATGAATTTTCTACCTTCCAGCCAAGTCATTTATGGGCCTTTCTTCACGCCACTCATTTAGAGTTTGCCTACAAGTGGAAGTATATTGGCAAAAGGGAGAACAGGATGACTCAGATTCCCAAGGGCTTTGTAGGCTCTTAAATAACAGTCAGAACCCCACCTTGAAGTAAATAACAAAAGGATTACTAAAGGGACCAATTTCTAGATTTAGTAAATGCAGTTCCTGGTGAATGACATATCTCTTCCAACCTCCAGCAGAGGGGAAGGGAGACTCATTTTCTTTCATGTATCAATTTACCTCAAGATTTTTTTAAAACATAACCATTTAATAAAACAATATGGAAAAGAAAAGTTGTGTGAGAGACATTCTAAAAACTATTTGATACCTAAGACTTAGATAAGTTATAATCCCTGAATCAAGGATTTAGGATTTGCAAACCAAAGGGGAAATGAATTTTTACTGTCTCAACTGACTTAAATATAGTTAAATAATTACTCAAACATCAAGACAGATAATATTTTAGTAAGTTCTAGCAGAGTATATCCCAAAGTTTAACATGCAAAAGAAGCACTTGATCCAATAGTCTAAGTTGGGTCCCAAACGCCTGCATTTCTAAATGCTCCCAGTTAATGCTAATGGTGCTGGTGTAGGAGCTACACTTTGAGTAGCAGGCTATAGAGGAGTCCCTGAGCTTTCTATAGTGCAGAACTACTTTTCATATTTCTGAAGTCAGACATTGAACAGTGGAGTCAAACATGTTTGACGCAAAAAGTTCTTAAATAGAGTAGGGGAGGGAATTCATTTCCTTACCTGTCAATCTTGGCATATTGCTTGGAGACCTTCATAAAGGAGCCTGCCTGCTGCCCCCACTGCCCAGTGTATTTCCTCTGTTCCTGCATTCCCCGTTGGCCTAACATTCCTTCTCCTGATTTTCTCCATGGCAGATATTTTCCCTCTCCATTTCTGATCTAGGTGGTCATAGAAAAGCAGTTAGTTCTAATACATCAGATTCCAAAGTTTCAGTGTCTTTTCATGGAAGAAGTTGTCTGTCACAGGGATCTGTGCCTCACAGGCAGATCTTCGGTTGAACAGTGACCACTATTGGTTTGTTCACACGTGCAGTCTCTAACTCGTGATGCCCAATGGTCTATTTTGAAAAGGGGTGATGCTGTCTGCCATAGCACTTCTTTCTCCCTAAGCATTTCAGATACATTTGCCATGAATGGTAGAATGATTGCTTAGTATGAATGTATAGTTCATTCATTTATTCACCTATTCATTCATTCCTGTTTTGTTGAGAAAAACAGTATATACTAAGTTTTTGTGGTTAGAAATTGATAAGAAATCATTGTGATTGATTCTGGGATTTAATTTCAGCCCAAATATAATTGAAAACCTTAATTGTGTTGGTTTCAAAAAACACGTGTTATTTTTCTCATGTAAGTCTGGAGATTGCTGGCATTGCTAGCATTAGTTCCACACCTTGAGTGATCGGAATAGAGGTCTTCGAAATTCTCTCAGCTTTTTCTTCAGATTTCCTGATAACTGTTGTGGTACAGCCCTAGACACTGAGTTCATGAATTCCTGAGAGGAGTACAGAGAAGAGAGTAGTGTTTATTCCAGGAAAATATATAATTGTAATTGTCAGAAATTTGTGCTTGACTTCTGCTTACATTTCATTGAGGAGACCTGTGTCACATGTCCTGTCCTCAGCTTCAAGAAATACTATCACATGTCTGTATTTTTTTGTTTGTTTTGTTTTGTTTTGAGCTGAGAACACCGAGATCTCCAACAGGATCATGAATGTTAGGGAGAAGGGTAGAATGGATTGTAGGTAGGCATTTAGCCACAACTGTTTAAGGCACTTAAAGTCCATGGGATACATTATTAATTCTGTCTAGTTCTTGTGTTTGCTTCTATAGCCTATAGAAAACTCACTTACTGCACAAAGGCCAAACCACAGGCATTTTAAAAAATGCTTTTAACTAGAAAATCAAGAGTCACCAATGGCAAACTCTGACCTTCTTAGATCATCTGCTTAAATGTTTACCAGAAAAAATATTGAGAACACCACATGTGTTCAGTTGAGGAGGTTTGTTTCATTGTGTATATGAAGGTTCAGGCAGTATTTCTGTTCTAAATTGCTGGTGTTAGTGGCAGTTTTTATCTCTGCATGGCTGAGCATAGATTATTTTTTTACAGACTTCATCTATCTGTATGCAGGCCAGTGCATTGCACAAAAGGACAACTCAGTATTTTGTTTTCATTTTACTGCGAATATTGTTTACTTTCCCTGTCCTGATCCAGACATAAAACAAGATGGAGAAACACTGATCTCAAAGGCATGTACTTGCTGATGTTTTACTCTGAAAATTATAAACCAGTTGAATGTATTAAAAAACACACTGTCTTTTATATTTTCCCCATCACCAAATCATAATAGCAACAGCTACCACTTTCCTCTTTTATAACACTCTTTTAACTGACTTCAAGGTCAAAATTAGTTACTGAGACTTTTCACTAGCTCTATATATTCCTGCTATAGCATTTGATGATCCAAAAAATGTGATTAAAACCAGAAGAAAGCAGGGATGGAGAGAAAATGGCATGATAGACCTTGACTGATAGCTAAGTAAGTGACAAATCATAGCAAAATCTGTACTCATCTGGAGAATGGTCATAAAGGCTTCTCCATCCATCTGATCATCCATCCATTATCCATTTATTCAATATTTGTTGAGTAAATGATGAAATGATGAAAAAGAGAGGACATTCTTAAAGAATCTAAACCTTAATAAGCAAGACAACATAAACACATATTTCTTTTATGAAAGAGAGATTATTATAGTATGGATTGGGGTATCAGGGATGGTTGATGATGTATGGCCAGGGAAGGGCTTAAACGTTATAGAGGCACTGAAGTTCAAACCTGAAAGATTTGAACATATGGGGGAGGTGAGGTAGAAATCACGTTTGCATTTTAGTCAGAATAACATGAGCAAAATCCTAAGTGAAGAAGCAACCCGTATGTTCAAGAAACCATGGACTATTTGAGTTTTCAAGAACAAAGAATTTATTAAGGGGAGTAACCAGAGATAATTTATTCCTACTACTTTCTCAGGAAAGTTTTCCCCCTGTCTCCAAGATGTCTGGACACCCTTGTTTTGTCCTTCACCAGTATCCTGGGCTTATCTCCCTCACAGTCAAACGGCTAGAATATATGGCTCAGAAGTCTGGTAGGAGCAGTATTTTTCGAACTGCGAAGTTGTAATTTGAAATTATTTTATTTATTTTATCTGTTATTTTCACAATTACTATTCATTTAGGTCTGCGTATCTATGTATTCATTCTTGTGGTCTTTCTTTCTTCTTGTTTGATTGAACTTCCACCTGGGATCATTTTCCTTTTGTTAGAAGAAGTATTTTTATAGCAGCAACAAATCCTCTTAAGTTTTTGTTTGTCTGAAAAGATTGACACTTTGTCTTCATCTTAGAAGGCTATTTTCCCTAAACAAAGAATGCTGCATTGGCAACCATCTTCTTTCAGTGCTTTAAAGATATCATTTCATTTTCTTCTGGTTTCCAATGTTTCTGTTGAAAAATTTGAAAAGTCAGCACTTAGTTTTTTGTTAATCTTAGTTTTTTGTTAATACATTAAGGTAATGTATCTTTTTCCTCTGAGTGCTTTTAAGAACTTTTTTGTTTTGTTTTTACCTTTCAGTAGTTCTATTGTGGTGTATATAAGCTTGATTTTCATTGTTTTCTCTTGCTTGGGGTACAAAGAGCTTCTTAAACATTTTGTGTCTTTCACTACCTTTATAAAAGTTTTGGTCAGTTATTTATTCTCTTCTTTACAAAGTTCAGTCCCATATATGTTAGATATTTTCTCTAAGTCCTGGATATCTCTTATGTTCTTTTCTATATTTTTTTCTCCTTTTTGTCTCTGTGGGTACCAATTTTAATATTTTCTGTCAAGCTCTATTCTGAATCTTGTTTTCTACTGTCCATGATATTAAACCCATGTATTGAATTTGAGTTTTTAATTATGGTTAAATTCTGTAATTTCAATTAGATATCTTTTTAGTAGATTCTGGTTCTCTGGTGAAATTCTCTTTTTTTAAACCTCTTTTATTAAAAATATTAATCATGGTTATTTTAAAGTCTGTGTTTGATGACTTCAGAATCTTGATTTTTGATTTGTTGACATTGTCTATTTTTGTTCATGGCCTTTAATCATTTGATCCTTTGTACATGTATGCCAGTATTTAATATTGAATATTGGATACTGTCTATGAAAAACTTTAGGATATATTAATTTTCTCCAAAGAGATTTTAATGTCTATCAACAGATGAATGGATAAGAAAGCTGTGATACATATACACAATGGAATATCACTCAGCTATTAAAAAGAATGCATTTGAATCAGTTCTAATGAGGTGGATGAAACTGGAGCCTATTATACAGAGTGAAGTAAGTCAGAAAGAAAAACACCAATACAGTATACTAACACATATATATGGAATTTAGAAAGATGGTAACAATGACCCTATATGTGAAACAGCAAAAGAGACACAGATGTAAAGAACAGACTTTTGGACTCTGTGGGAGAAGGCAAGGGTGGGATGATTTGACAGAATAGCATTGAAACATGTATATTATCATATGTGAAATAGATTGCCAGTCCAGGTCCGATGCCTGAGACAGGGCGCTCAGGGCTGGTGCACTGGGATGACCCTGAGGGATGGCATGGGGAGGGAGGTGGGAGAGGGGTTCAGGGTGGGTGACACATGTATGCCCATGGCTGATTCATGTTAATGTATGGCAAAAACCACTGCAATATTTAAAGTAATTAGCCTCCAATTAAAATAAATAGGAAGATACATAACCAATAGGATACCTTGATTCACTCAGGGACTGAATTGATTTGAAGTTATGTTTCAGTGAAAAATAGCATGTTTATAATTTATATTTGGTCCTAGGATCTGATTTTAAGGATATTAAGTGAAATCCCAGAGCATTTCCTAGGCTCTATCTCCTTAACAGGATATGAACTTCAGTTTTTGTCTCTCAATCCCCAGTGCACAGCTTAGGGATTGGCAAATGTTTTAGGGGTGAAATGCATTCAGAATGTTAGGCTTTCTTTTCTTCAGAATGTGTTGTTGTTTAGTTGTGTTTTGTGTCTGACTCCTTTGTGACCCCATGGACTATAGCCCACCAGGCTCCTCTGTCCATGGGACTTCTTAGGCAAGCATACTGGAGTGGATTGCCATTTCCTTTTCCAAGGGATCTTCCCAACCCAGGGATCAAACTCGTGTCTCCTGCATCTCCTGCATTGGCAGGCAGATTCTTTACCGCGGAGCTACCAGGGAAGACTTTCTTCAGAATATTAGTCCCTTAAACAGTGTCTGTCTTGAAGTTCTGAATTCTGATTTTTCATCTCTCAGTTCAGTGAGACTGCCACAGACTTTAGAACACTACTTTTGGTGACTTTGGTGCCCTGAGCTATAAATTAGCAAATGGCCAAGAGGAAGAAGTAGCAGCAAGTAGAGGATAACTGCAATCCCTTTTCCTTCTTTCTACATCTTATATTCCTGGCTGCTTTGGTTGTTCTTTAATAGCTTCGAACCCACAATTAAGTTCTGATTGCCAACTAATTGTAAACATGAATGGATGAGCTATACACACGTCATAGGACTAGAGAAGTAGCTATATCTGCTGATATAAAACTGCATGGCATTCAGCATCTTGTGCCTGAATACTTCTGAGGTGTTTTTATCAGCAAAATACATTTTCCACTGCTCAGCAAGATTTCTCATATATCTGAAGCATACATCCCATTCAATTCAGAAGGAAGTGAATATGAATTCCTTTCTTTATTATTTTCCCACCACTTTCAGTTTAAAAAGATAATAAATACTATGAGATGCTATTTAAATAAAAAATGGGGGCAAATAAGCAAAACGCAATTATGATAAATGAAGAAGCAAATATTTAACTTGGTATGTGGTTTTTTTTTTAATTAATTTCTTTTGTTTATGGTGTCCTTCCTTGATTATAAAGGGTAAGAATTCTTACTGATTTTCAAAACTAGGAATTTTCTAGAGTTCTTACATAAAAATTCCTAAGACTTTTGCCAATTTAGCTAGCAAGTTGAGTTTGTAATTTATCAGAGTATGTTTTGCTATAAGCTGTGTAAACTTTTGCATGATTTTTTGAGGTCACTTTTCCATGTTAGCAGTATTCTATTTTGATCTCAAGGTTAGTACTATAGCTCCAAACAGATAGGAACACTAATTCAGCTGAACCTCCTTTAAAAGTCAGTGCCTTCTTAAAACTTTATTGTTTTTACAAGCCATCCTGAAATGGAGATAGTAATTGTTTAATTCAGCCTTGTCATTTGCTGTAAACACCAGCTGCTACAATTGTTGGTATTCCACGTGGAGCATTTTTACCAACTGTTAGAAAAATATTTTTAAAAGAGCACAAAGCAATCTGGAAGTATGAATCAAAAGCACATAATGCCTTTAAATTTTAGTCCATCTGTAGCTTCCAATTTATATTTGTTTCTGTCTGATAACTTTAGACTTTTAGTTTCTCTTTTATTATATCAAAATATATATTTAAAACCAGGAGAGCTCAGACAATACAGTAGTAATTGAGGATTAGAAATAATTTATAAGTTTCTAGGAAAGGAGTAAAAGATTATTTCTAAATTTTACTAAATTATATAAAAGGGATTTTCTACTAGTGTATTCCCAACTGACGTAAGACAATAGTATGACAATATGACAGAGATACACTTTTTCAATATACATTTTGCATTTTTATATAGAATGCTAACTTTAAAAATGTATTAAGAGACAGTCTTCTCTTAACATATCTATTAATATAGTCTTATCTCCTATTTTTCAAATGTTCTCTTCCCCCGGGATCCTTATTCTGTGAATGGTTCATCATCTACCCAGTTCATCCTTGCCTTGTCTTACCTCTTCCAACATACCAACCACCAAATCCTGTTAATCTACCTCATAAACTCTCCCTGTTTCTCCCTGTTCACTTTGCTATTCCCTTAGCATAGTTATCATTATCTCTTCCTGGGATGACTGCAACAGCTTTCCACCTGGTCTTGACTCCCTCGTATCACTTCTCAACTCTGCACCCAGCACTTGTTAAAACATGTCAGTGGCTCCCAGTTCCATCTGTGTACCCTCCTGAATCCTTAATGTGGCTCTCATGGGCTTTTGTGATATAGCAGCATTGTTACTCTAGCCTAGTCTCTTACCCTTTATACTTCATATGCTATCAATTCCTCAAACATGTCAAGTTCTCTTTAATCTCATGGCTTTGAAGATGTTCTTCTAGTCTAGAACCCCTTTTGCTGAACCTTTTCACCTTTGCCTAAGTCCTATTCATCTTTTAGGGGTCTTAAATATCACTTCCTCTGTGAAATATTCCTAGTCCTCCTCCCATTCAAATCTGGGTTACTTGTCTCTCATTTGTAGTTTTGTATCATCCTATACTTATACTGTATTATTGCCTGTTCAATAGTGGGTATACCTTATAAAACGTTATAAGTAAATTCCATGATGCCAAGGATTGTGTATGGTTTGCGGTTTTAGCCCCAGGGCCTAATACAATGCCTAGTATATCATAGGTACTCAATGAAATGTGGGCTTCCTTAGTGGCTCAAACGGTAAAGAATCTGCCCGCAGTGCAGGAAGCACAGGTTTGATCCCTGGGTCAGGAAGATCCCCTGGAGAAGGGAATGACAACCTACTTCAGTATTCTTGCCTGGAGAATTCCATGGAGAGAGGAGCCTGGCGGGCTACAGTCCATAGAGTCACAAAGACTTGGACACAACTGGATGACTAACACTTTCACTTTCAATGAAATGTGTTGAGTGTCTTTTGTTATTGCTAAATTTCTTGTATCTTATGTCTATAGTGAGTTGATTTTCCCAGACAAAAACAGAAAAATATGATCTAAAAGGTAAAATAAGATAAATAAAGTAAAAGTCTTTTGATGAGGCATCAGGAAATAAGGAGCACATTATTGGACAATGGAGAAAAGCAGATATTTGTTATAAAGTGGCACAGAACTTGGCAGAACTGTGTTCGTGTTCTACTGTTTTTTGGAAGTTTTGGAAATTTCTAAGGAAAATTTTGATATTCATTTTTTTCCCATTTATTTTTATTAGTTGGAGGCTAATTACTTTACAATATTGTAGTGGTTTTTGTCACACATTGACATGAATCAGCCATGGATTTACATGTATTCCCTGTCCCGATCCCCCCTCCCACCTCCCTCTCCACCCGATTGAAGGTGCAACTTGACTCCACCTGACTTTTTATAGTAAAATTTGGGAAGAGAGGCATGACTTGAAGATGGAATTACTAAGCAAAAATGAACTAAAACTTTGAGACTTGGAAAATTCTCAGCCTGTCCATATTGCAAAAAATAGAGAGAAAGTATATTCAGAAGTATAATCAAAAGGATGGCCAAGCATCCTTTTGATAAAGGAGGTAGGTATGAACCCTGTACTAAATCAGCCACCTGAGCAGGAAAATGGCCAGTTGGAACTGAAAAGGGAAGAAATAAGAAGGAATTAAGAAGTGTGTCAGACTCCTAGGTTTTTATAGGACAGGACCATAGAGCTGTCTGGCTGCAAGCATGTGCTATTCTTGAAGACCAAGGAGGAAGACTGATCCCAAAGATGACACAGAAATCATCTGGATTGCCTCCTTGATCTCAAAAAGGAAAGTCATCACCTTGCTTTCAACAGGCCAGACAACTTCTGCCCAAAATGAGGCCTTTCAGAGCTGTGGGGCTGAACCCTGCCCAGCAGAGCCTTGGGGGCAAGACCACGATCCCAGTGGGCCTAGAAAGTGAGACATCTGCTGCAATGGGCCTGCAAAGAGCATTAAGCCAAAGGGAATTATTCTCCAGCCTTAAGATCTCATCAAATTTGCCTGGCTGGGTTTTGAACCTCCTTGGGACCCACCTTCCTTCTTTCCAACTTCCCCCTTTTGGAATGGGGATGTCTATCCTGTTCTTGTTCTATCATTGTAGTTTGGATGCACACAACTTGTCTGATCTCATGGGTTCACATCTTGAGAGGAGTTCTGCCTTTTTTAAAAAATTGGAATATAGTTGCTTTACAATATTGGGTTAGTTTCTGCTGTACAGCAAAGTGAATCAGTCATACAAACACATATATTCCCTCTATTTTAGATTTCCTTCCCATTTAGGTCACCACAGATCATTGAGTAGAGTTCCCTGTGCTATACAGTAAGTTGTTACTAGTTATCTGCTTTGAACATACTAGTGTATATATGTCAACCCCAGTCTCTAGTTTGTCCCACCCTTCTCTTCCCTCCTTGGTAACCATAGGTTTTCAGAATGACTCTTACATCTAGTCTCACCCATATTTGATTTACCAGCTAATATGGTCTATTGATTATTGTAAGAACCAAGAAAGGAATGTGGCTGGACCCCCACAAAGATATTGAAAACTTGAGTATGAGAACTCAAAGGTCCTAGAGTACCCTGTAAATCTTCATTCTACCATATGTACCTGAGGGATTCTGGGCAAGTTGCCTCTTCTCTATAGGTTCTATTTTCCCCTTCTGCAGTATAAGGATGGAATTAATTCAAGTCATATTCCATGGAACTCAAGAGCCTAAAGAGTGTTGTAGGAAAAACATTTCCATGAGCACATGCATTTGGAAAATGCTGTGCTACTTAACCTTAAAAAAAAACAACTATATTTGGACATTAAAAGTGCTCAGAATTCATGAAGTAAAGCAATCCCTTTTATGCCAATGCCTAATAATAACCTGTGTACATACTTTTGAAAACAACAGACTGGGTGATTTTTAATACCAATTTTAATTTTCCATAGATATAAGAGTTTAGGTATAGGGTTATGGACACTGTTGAGAGAATGCAAAAATTTTATCTCATCATGTTATATTAGAATAAAATGAAAGTTGGGAGAAATGTTAGGTGAAGCATTGCTGCACATTTCATAGGAAGATTATCAGTGGTGAAAATGCATAAGACATTAAAACAGGAGAGTGATGAAGTGTTGGTGGTAGGTGGTTGCGAAGATGGAGGAAGACAAATGACAAATTTCCCCACAGTTAAATTAAACATCAATAAAACTTTGAGTTATAATAATTGTGGGCTTACATTTTGTGAAGTCTCCCATGGTGTCTGAAATCTGAGCATTGATGTAAGTCCATGAGATATCTGGGTGAGGAATAAGTGAGCAAATGAGTGTTTGATTGGAGGGGATGGTAGGAGATGGAAAGAATGTTGTAAATTCTTGCAGCTAGTTCAAAAACCTGATGCAAAGAACTGACTCATTAGAAAAGACCCTGATGCTGGGAAAAACTGAAGGCAGGAGAAGGGCACAATAGAGGATGAGATGGTTGGATGGCATCATTGACTCAATGGATATGAGTTTGAGCAAGTTCTGGGAGTTGTTGGTGGACAGGGAAACCTGGTGTGCTGCAATCCATAGGGTCGCAAAGGGTTGGACATGACTGAGCAACTGAACTGAACTGAGTACAAAAAAGGTTTGAAGCTATGCAAGTATGCAGACTTTTATCCAATGTTAATTGTTATTAAATTTCAACTCCAAAATGAGCTGATAGCTGTCTGTCCAAAGACCAAACTTAAGGTAGACAAATATAGCTAAAAACAATTTAATGCACCCCCCTATGAAATATTTAGTTAATTTCTTTCAATCTCTTTTATTAAAAATTCTTTTAGACATAAGCAAAAGAAAAGAGTATAATAAATTGCTGATATCCATTAATCTTCCTGAAGATAAAATAAAGGCACATAATGGAATTATAATGTGAATCTAGTCAATATTTGCAATGGGTCTGACAATCTCTCAGGTTCACTTGGAAAATGAATACTCCAAGTTAGTATTTTCAAGTTTGTTTTTTAATCTATAGGCTTTGCTTGTAGGTCCCTATTATTGAATCCAAAATATGGTTCTTATCACAGAAATATAAATAATCATAAGAGAATACTCCAAACAATTCAATATCTGCAAATCAACCAACATGATATACCACATTAACAAAACAAGGTTTATTCATTTATATTAATAGACAAGATAAAAGTGAGAAAGTGATGATGTATGTTAGAAACTCACTTGGGCGTGCATGTGTGCTAAGTTGCTTCAGCTGTGTCCAACTCTTTGTGACCCTATGAACTGTAGCCTGCCAGGCTCCTCTGTCCATGGGATTCTCTAGGCAAGAATACTGGAGTGGGTTGCCATGCCCTTTTCCAGGGGAATCTTCCCAACCCTGGGATCAAACCCATGTCTCTTACATCTCCAGCATTGGAACCTCACTCATTGGTCCATAAATGATTCTGGTGACTACATTGCTGAATTAGATAATATTTTTTGAATACTGAAAGATAATTTTCTTAACTTTGTCTTATTGACAGTGTAACTACCACAGACCTGATACACTTTTACGTTTGTTGTTAAGTCACTAAGTCATGTCTAATTCTCTGTGACCCAGTGGACCTCAGCATGTCAAGCTTCCCTGTCCTTCACTATCTCATGGAGTCTGCTCAAACTCATGTCCATTGAGTCAGTGGTGCCATCCAACCATCTCATCGTCTGTTACTCCTTTCTCCTCCTGCCTTCTATCTTTCCCAGCATCAGGGTCTTTTCCAATGAGCTGGTTCTTCACATTACATGGCCAAAGTATTGGAGCTTCTGCTTCAGCATCAGTCCTTCCAGTGAATATTAAGGGTTGATTTTCTTTAGGATGGACTGGTTGGATCTCCTTGCAGTCCAAGGGACTCACAAGAGTCCTCCAGCACCACAGTTCAAAAGTATCAGTTCTGAGGAATCGGGTGGAGAGGGAGGTGGGAGGGGGGATCGGGATGGGGAATACGTGTAAATCTATGGCTGATTCATGTCAATGTATGACAAAACCCACTGTAATGTTGTGAAGTGATTGGCCTCCAACTAAAAAAAAAAAAAAGACTAAAAAAAAAAAAAAAGTATCAGTTCTTCGGTGCTCAGACTTCTTTATGGTACAAGTCTCACTTCCATACATGACCACTGGAAAACCCATGATTTTGACTTTATGGACCTTTGTTAGCAAAGTGATGTCTCTCCTTTTCAATGCATTGTCTAGGTTTGCCATAGCTTTTCTTCTTTAATTTTAATCTGCATTGTTAACATTTTCTCCATAGCATCCTTAAGTCTAGAAAATCTACAAAACAATAAATCAAGCTCTGATCCATAGCATTTGTCCAATTCTATGGTACAAATACCCTCATCAAGACTGATTTCAACCTACCAAGATTAAGACATTGGACAGAGTTGAAAAGATATGTGGGATACCACACCACTATGTAGTATTTCTGCTATACAGAGGCAATAGAGGTACATAACCTCAAGGGCATAGATAATAAAAAATGCATGTAGTGAAATATTTAGGAAGTGATTACTTTTGAATACTTATGATGTTCATTTTCAATTTTACATGTTTATTTGTAAGTTTATATAGTTTATTTTTTTAATATATATAGCCATTATTTAATGGCTCTGTTTGGAGTAGAAAAGTAATTGCCAGTGGCTGAGGAGTGGGGGAAATAGGAAAACCAAACTTTCAGTTATACTATGAATAAGGTCTCAGAATCTAGTGTAAAACATGGTGACTATAGTAGATAACACTGTGTTGCATAACTGAAAGTATACAACAGAAATTATATAAGAGATTAGAATTTAATAGTCTCACAAAAAAATAAACATATTAGATAATGGATATGTTCACTAACTTAATGGGGGGAATCTTTTCACAGTGTATGCATATGTCAAATCATCACATTATACACTTTAAATATCTTGTGGTCAATAATACGTTAATAAAACTGAAAAAAATACTGGCTCTGTTTAAAAATTGGCTCTCAAAATTGCTGAAAATTTAATCTTTGTGTCTCATAAGACAGTATGAGCTTGCTTCAGCACACCATTGACCCCTTGCTCTATTTTCCCTCTGACCAGTTTCTTTTCTTTTCTTTTTTCTTAATTTTTTTCTTTTTTTCCATTGAGGTATGGTTGATTTACTGCTGCTACTGCTAAGTCACTTCAGTCGTGTTCGACTCTGTGTGACCCATCCCTGGGATTCTCCAGGCAAGAACACTGGAGTGGGTTGCCATTTCTTTCTCCAATGCATAAAACTGAAAAGTGAAAGTGAAGTCACTCAGTCATGTCCGACTCTTCGCGACCCCATGGACTGCAGCCCACCAGGCTCCTCCGTCCATGGGATTTTCCAGGCAAGAGTACTGGAGTGGGGTGCCATTGCCTTCTCCAATTTACAATACCATCTAATTTTCAGGTATAAGTGTGGTGATTCAGTTATATATTATATATATATATGTATTTTTTCAGATTCTTTTCCCTTATAGGTTATTATAGAATGTTGAGTGTAGTTCCCTGTGCTGTTGTTGTTGTTTATCTATTATACATATAGTAGTGTGTACCTGTTAATCTCAAACTCCTAGTTTATCCCTCCCATACCCCCCTTTCCCTGTTGGTAACCATAAGTTTGTTTTCTATGTCTCTTAGTCTTTTTCTGTTTTGGAAATAAGTTCATTTATGTCTTTTTTTCTTTTATATTCCACATAAAAACAGTAACATGTATTTGTCTTTCTCTGTTAGTGTGATAATCTCTAGGTCCATCCATGTTGGTGAGATGGCAATATTTCATTCTTTTTCATGGTCAAGCAGTATTGCATTGTATATATGCACCACAACTTCTTATCCACTATCTATCTTTGGACATTTAGGTTGTTTCCATGTCTTGACTGGGGCTTCCCTGGTGGCTTAGATGGCAAAGAATCTGCCTGCGATGCAGGACACGTGGGTTCGATCCCTGGGTCTGGAAGATCCCCTGGAGAAGGGAATGGCAACCCACCTTTTTTTTCTTTTAACAGTTGAGTAAATTAAGGATGATGCTTTATGTCACTTCAAAGATAAATCTCCCTCCCATCTATATCATTGTTTCTCAAACCTTATCTCTTTTAACAATGAATCTTCAAAACTTCGGTAAAGTAATTTTGGGAAATAACGTATTCTCCTTTTGGAAATGATCTTGCATGTTAGTATACCCAGTGCTCTGAGAAGTCCTGCAATAAGAAAGCTGTTTTACTTTGAAAGCTGTATAACCCTTCTCAAGTTATGGATTATGGAACTCTCTTTTTCCTAACTCATACTGATATCCAATAGAAGTCTTTTTTTTTCATATAACACATATTAAGATTCAAATTAACAATTTGAAAAATATAGCAGAGGGTAACCAAACATAGATATATGTACAGAGTTTTGAATTATTCCTCCTGTACCATCCAGGGGAAGTTCATTTTAGTTACCTCATATCACATTTCTCTCTAACTGGCACTATCATACGCCAATGATAAGTGCTTTGTGACGTTAATAATTATAATGATGACATTGTTCAACATTGTTTATCCTCACTTGTGCCAGGCACTATTGAAAAGGATTTTCATGGATTTACTCATTTACTATCCACAGCAACTATTTGAGGTAGCAAGTATTATTATTGCTATATTATATATGAGAAAATGAAAGCAGAGATAGATTAAGTAACTTATCCAAAGTCATTAAGCTAGCAAGTGTCAGAATTGGGATTTAAATCTAATAACATGGCTATAGAGTTCATGCTCTGAAGCCTCACCCCATACTTCTCTTATGGGCAGTTTCAGTATAACTTGAGTTTTAAAACTCATTTAAAATTTTTCCTTTTGATGCAGATTCAGGCCTACTTGGCTGTGCCTCAAGGTTTTAGCCCCTTCACATAGTAACTGAGTTTGGAAAAGCTGCACGTTTGTATGGGAGATGTCAAGAGTAGGCAATGTACCTATTTATTGCTGTGCATTTTCAATGTTTAATGGTATTTTGGGTTTAATATTTAATTTTGGATAAAAGTACTATGATTTTAGGGGCTTCCCTGGTGGCTCAGATGGTAAAGAATCTGCCTGCTATGCAGGAGACCCAGGTTTGATACCTGGGTTGGGAAAATCCTCTGGAGAAGGGAATGGCAACCCACTCCTGTAATCTTGCCTAGAGAATTCCGTGGACAGAGGAGCCTGGCAGGCTACAGTCCATGTGGTCACGAAGAGTTGGACATGACTGAGTAACTAACACTTTCACTTTCACAATATGCTTTTAACAATAAAAATAGTCATCATCATCATCAACTGTTCAGTGATTACCGTGAGACAGGATGTGTGACAGGCAACTAGAATATCATCTCATTGAAGGCAGTGGCTCATCTGGCTAATTTTCTGCTGACTATCAGAAATTCATCATTCCTGTCATCTAGTGGACATATAGAAGGCATATAGTAAACATTTGCTGACAAAATGAATGAGCAAATAAATGATTGCATAAATCTATTTTAAAATAAATTTATTTCCTTTAATCCCTAGTATTCTTCGAAGGAAGGTATCATTAACATGATTGCAGGAGAGAAAACAAGATATTTGCCCAATGTTACGAAACTGGTAAGTCAGCCAGTATTCAAATCCTGGTCTGCCTGATTTCAACACTTCTTTTCTTAATGAATAAGTCCTATAGCTGTTTATCTACGAATCAAGATACAAATAGAACAGAAACCAGTCTTTTGTAAGTAGACACCATGACACCTGCTTAAGTGCAGCATTCAGGAAATGTTTAACAAGAGTTCTTCAGAGTAGAAGTGGTCTCTTGTTCAAATCACATTGTAGTTCCACAAGCACCTTGTCCTCCTACTGTACTTAGGAAATTGTTAGAAGCTATGAAAACAGAGGGTTTTTTTTTTTTTTTTTAACTCTAATAAAGCCAGAAAACATAGATGAGATTAAGTCACTTTTGATGGGCAGGAATTTAAAGTAATTTTCTGTTCAGTTTGTAAGCTTCTATGGTTCATCAAATTTTACAGATTTTGTATTCATTGATGTGTTTGCTGAGTTGTTTCTACTGCAGGTGAAACCTTTAAGGCTCCACCTTACTATTTTGTTCTCATGCATCTTAGATGAGCTCAGAGTAGTTAAATTAAGTGGCAACTATTAAATTTCTCAAGTATGTCTCTTTATCCACACCCATTCATTTCACCTGCATCCACTTAAATACATAATTAACAGACATGGTGTTTTAACTCTGACAGGTTAATTATCTTAAATTTTAAACTTCTGGTGAAAGTAAATTTCTCTGATAAGAATGTTCTAAATTCATTTTTACTAAAATAGTTGTAAGGGAGAGGTATACATGGGTGACTTCAAGGAGATGACAGATTGGAGAGGAAAATTGGTGAAAGAATCCAAGAGTGTAGAAACACAAAATGGTGATTACTGTGATATATGTTGGTTTGATGGAATAATGGAATCATGGATCTCAAGGGACAGCCTGGAACAGTGCCCAGCCTTCAGGCAGGTATCATTATCCTCATTTCACAGGTGCGGCAAGGAGGCTCAAATGGCGAAGTAATCTGCCTAAGGCCAAAAACTTATAGGTGGCAGAGAAGACACTGGAAGCAGGTATTGGAGATTCTCTTGCATTTCCCTTTCCCTTAAAGAAAGCCTTGAAAGCCTTTAGTACTATATAATGAATTTAAAGTGTCTTTTGGATAGAACAGTTTTTTGGACTCTGTGGGAGAAAGCGAGGGTGGGATGATTTGAGAGAATAGCATTGAAACATATATATTATCATACGTGAAACAGATCACCAGTCTAGGTTCAATGCATAAGACAGGGTGCCCAGGTCTGGTGCACTGGGATGACCCTGAGGGTAGGGATGGGGAGGGAGGTGGGAGGGAGGGTCAGGATGGGGAACACATGTACACCCATGGCTGATTCATGTGAATGTATGGGGAAAAAAAGAATAATAAAAAAATAAATAAAGTGTATTTTGGAAGTAAAAGAATGTCTTCCTGTAAAAGACCCTCAGGAAGCAGCTACAGTTAGCCTCCCAGGTAGTTCTTTTGGGAAGAACTTTTTACCCTCGAGATGTACAATACCCTTTCTTCCCCAGTAGTTGAAGAGAGATATGGGAAAAGCCAATAAGACCAGGCCAGAAAGTTTTTTCCAATTATGCCTTAGATGGCTCAGAAAGGATGGAGGAACCAATAAGCACCTGCATGCTCCGTCGCTTCAGTCGTGTCCGACTCTGCGATCTTTGTAGCCCGCCAGGTTCCTCTGTCCATGAGATTCTCCAGGCAAGAATACTGGAGTGGGTTGCCATTTCCTCCTCCAGGGAATCTTCCCAACCCAGGGATCGAACTGGCGTCTTTTACATCTCTTGCATTGGCGGGCAGTTTCTTTACCTCTAACGCCCCCTGGGAAGCCTAGTAAGCACTGACGAAGTGCAACCAATCCTGTAAGTACAGCAGACCCAATAAACACGTAGCTACTGGCTTAGAGCTGAATATAAATACATGGGTCAAAATACTGATACACAAAAATGCCCAGTACTTTCTTCCTCAAGCTTTCATGTGTATCACAATCACATAGAATATTATTAAGAATTTGTTCTCAAAGGCCCCACTAGATCTCAGAAAGAATCCAGAAAATGTACATTTTATAAGCATTCTAGGTAATCCTAATACAGATGGCCACTGATTTCACTTGAAGAACATCTATGAATAGGAAGAGTGCTTCTCAAAATCTAGTATGGTTGCAAGTTACCTGGAGATCAAGTGAAATGTAGATTTCAATTCAATATATCTGGGGCAGAGTCTTAGATCCTGCATTTCCAAAAGCTCCCAGGAGATACCTGTGCTGCTGGTCTGTGGAGTACTTTTTAAATACTAAGGAATAAGAATACTCTTATTTAATCAAATAATGTTGCTATTGTTTAACGTAAGAAAGATTGATGGTAACTTATTTTTTTTATTTTTTTTTTTTTTTTGCTGTTTTCATACCCTTATCTTTATTTTTATTTTTTTTTTGGTCAATAAAAATAGTTGTCTACTATGAAAAATATTTTCCATTAACATATCTACATATCTGGTGAATAAAAAGATAATGAAGGAAGTGTTAGTGGTACTAAGTTTTTGTTGATTTTTAAAAAACTGGCAAAATACTGTGGTGAATTATACTGAATTTTTTTTCAGTTTTAAGTTCTAATTCTGACTCTGATATCAGCTGTGTGAAACCTCCATCAACATGATAAAAACAATATGAGGATAACATTTTTAAAAATTATTATTTATAAGCTTTCTGAAAGTGAAAGTTGCTCGGTTGTATCCCCCTCTTTGTGACCCCATGAACTATACAGTCCATGGAATTCTCTAGGCCAGAATACTGGAGTGGTTAGCTTTTCCCTTCTCCAGGGGATCTTCCCAACCCAGAGATCAAACTCAGGTCTTCCACATTGCAGGCAGATTCTAGTATACTGAAATTGCCACATCTAATAACCGTGTATCAATACCAGGCTGATCATTGTGGACTGTGTTGTTTCTGGCAGGAGAGTTTTAACTTTTTCACTTACCTCTTTCTCCCCACTCATGAGACATACAACTGAATAAAAGTAATGTTAATTCAGTCTATTAAAAATGTGTAAATTATTATTATTAGTAATGTCACCTAAATAAAGCTATGTCTCCCTGTGGCTCCTTCTCTGCATGGAGTTATTCAGAGAAACATCAGTCTGGCATTCAAAATAATTGAGAAGTAATTTAATTCTTTACTTCTCTTAAAAATGCCAAAGAGTCAACATCCATGAACCACAGGAAATATGCTTAAAATAAATCCTTTTTCCTCATCTTCTGTTACTTTCAATTTTTTTCCGAAAACATCCCCAGATATTCCTAATTATCTTTCCTTTCCTAGTGCCCTCGAAAACTCTCACAAGTTTTTGATTTATGAGAAACAAACCAATCTGATTAATTTTTTAATTTCTTTCCTCTCTGCTTTCTGTATCAGCTCTTTATCATAGAGGTCAACTTTGCTTCTCTTGCTTCTATTATTACTAATTTTTAAGTCCTTCCTTTACTTGCATTCTGTATAACAAAAGGGCAGAGGTTCTAAAAGCTGATTCAAGGAGCAGGAAATCTTTCTCTTTTGAAATGGGGGCAGATAGAAGGGAGGGTAAAATTTCACAAGTCATAGAGCTTATTTTTCTGGTTCTTGTCATAATAACAAATTATTTGCCATATACCTCAAAAATTTCTTGAGATATTATGCTCTATTCCATGACTATATGAATACACAACTCTAAGGTAGTGTGAGAAAACTTGTTATAAGTAATTTTATATTTCCAACTGCATAGTTTGCAGTACTCCTCCGAGGAATAAATAGTTTCATAATCTATCAACTTACTCCCCTTGCCCTCAAATCTAGTACAACTTTCAAAACATGCCTAATTTTAATTCACTTTGAACTAAGACAGGCCATCTGAAACTTTCATTTTGTGAAAAAGGGATATGATTAAATATTTTAAGTATAGTTTTAGTCAGTCAGGCAAAAGGAGGATCCTTTTAGTTTGGAATAGGCACTGCACACCCCTTTAGCAATAGAAGCTGTTGGGATGATTTGAATAGTATTACATTTAATAATTTTGACACCAGTAATTATTTTTTAATGTATGATTATTAATAATATGCTATTGGTAATTTAGCTTAATTATAAAGATGATGTGTGATTTAACATACACATAAACTAGAAATTATCATTCAAAGATTCACTTAAAATTTCATAGGACTAATCAATCTGTAAACCATACAATTTAATCATTGATACAGATATTTTATATGAAAGATATAAAAATTGAGGGGTTAACTAGCAATTATTGACTATTTTAAAACTCTACTTCATTCTAAAACTGTATTCCAATTTGATTTTTTGGCATGAAAGCAGTGTTGGCTACAAGACATGTTATGCAGACTTTTTATACAAAGTCTGTTTTGAAATGCTTGGGGTCAAATAAGTCAGGCATATTTTCAATAATTCTGGAGATCTGATCCTCTGACATTCTGACAATCCAATCTAGATGAAAAAGATTGCACTGCTTAACAATGGTACTTTTCTAAAATAATTTCAACTTTGCAATCATAGGTAAAATTGTAAAGGGATTTTTAATCTAAAGTGGATTTTCATGTATCCAAGTGAGGAAAATACCCTATATACCTTTACTTAGGGACTTGGATTAGGTTCAAATTTTGGAATCAAAATTTTTTAAAAGAACAACTGCATGTTGACATAGCTGTTGTGTCTATTTTCAGTGGAGAATCTGTTGGTTACTCTGGCAGTTTTGATCTGGGATTAATCTAGATTTCCTGGATGTAATTCCCGTAAGAACAGATGAATGTGCATATTCACTTGACAGACACAGTAGCTCAGTTTTCTAAGAGACATTCACAGGGAAACAAGTATGAAATAGGAGCGCTCTGGCAGACAAAGACAGTTGATGTAGAATCCTCTGGGCTTTTGAGTTAGACTTTTAACCCTTCCGCTTCAGGTTTGCTTCTCTTGCTTCTTCCAGAGCAGCAGTCATAATCTCTACCATAAAGAAAATTGATTTTTGTAAAGCAAGCCTTGTGGGGGCACCAGGGAGACACCGGAAATTGCTTTTAACTAGCAAGGGTAATGGCAAGAATTGACATTCTGAGTGCCCTTGAGAGTTAATTTAATGTGCCAACTTGGCTAGGCTATGGTACTCAGATATTTAGTCAAACACTATTCTAGATGTTTCTCTAAGAAGGTAGTTTTAGGTGAGATTAAAATTTAAATCTGCAGACTTTGAGAAAGCAGGTTACCCTCCAGAATATTGTTTGGACTCATCCAATCAGTTGAAAGGCTTAACTGAAAGACACTGATCTCCTGAGCAAAGGAACTCTGCCAGCAGACTGTCTTTGGACTCAAACTTCAGCTCTTCCCTGGGTCTTCAGCCTGCAGCCTACCCTGCAGATTTCGGACTTGCCAAACCTCCACAATCACATGAGCTGATTTAATCAATCTCTCATATACATCTCTGGCTGATTCTGTTTCTCTGGGTAATTCTGACTAATATAGTGCCTAATAGACCGTGTTGAACAGGAGTGAAAAATCCAAGTTACAAAAGTGAAAAGCACATATACTTATTACATGGCTGCAACATGAACAGATAAGCCAGAATAGAGGTTCTTAGCCCTGGCTGCTATACTGGGGAACGTTAAAAATACCTTGATGCCTGGGATCTACCCCCAAGATTCCAATTCAGTAAGTCTGGATGGTACCTAGGCATCAGTATGTTTAAACAGCTCCCCAGCTCCCCAAGTAATTCTAAGAATAGCCACATACTAGAAACCCTGGGACCTAAGAATTTCATACCTTAGGCTATTCATAAAGAAATGCACTTCTGGCAAGAGAGGAGATATCCTTAATAAATAGTAATCAATTGAAGGACTATAATATGAGAGAAATACTTTAATATGATAGAAAAGTTTGTATTTTAATAAGACTAAATATTCCATATAATACCAATTATTTATTTACTCATTTAATAACATTTATTAGACAGATATTATGTGCTAGACCCTGGGCTAGTAGTGTCTTAATGACAGGAAAGTCGATAAAAGTGGAAGTCTGATATTTAGGTGCTTAAACTCTAATGGATAGACAGACAAATAATTGCAGTATAAGGAGATAAGTTCATTTTTAAACATTTATTAAGCATTCATTTAGTACTAGAGCCATATAAATGTAAATTTTTAAAAATCCTTACAGAAACTCTGTAAGGTAATTATTACACAGTTCAGTTCAGTTCAGTCATGCAGTTGTGTCTGAGTCTTTGCGACCCCATGGACTACAGCATGCCAGGCTTCCCTATCTATCACCAACTCCTGGAGCTTGCTCAAACTCATGTCCATTGAGTTGGTGCTGGCATCCAACCATCTCATCCTCTGTTGTCCCCTTCTCCTCCTGCCTTCAATCTTTCCCAGCATCAGGGTCTTTTCCAATGAGTCGGCTCTTTGCATCAGGTGGCCAAAGTATTGGAGCTTTAGCTTCAGCATCAGTCCTTCTAATGAGTATTCAGGGTATAATATTTACATTATGTTAGACACCTAATAGGGTGTCTGGGAACAGCAAAAAGTCCTGTGATATTTGGGGCATCTCTATGCTAAGGACAAGAAAATTCAAGGAAACTCTCATTTTGTTGTTTAAGAGTTGAGTTGTTTTCTAGGCATAATAGGAAGCTTTATGGGTTATGAACTTGTAAAAGGCTTTGGAGATGACAATCTAAATCTCTCACTTTGATATGTGGGACTGCTAAGTCGCTTCAGTCGTGTCCGACTCTGTGCGACCCCATAGACAGCTCCCCCGTCCCTGGGATTCTCCAGGCAAGGACACTGGAGTGGGTTGCCATTTCCTTCTCCAGTGCATGAAAGTGAAAAATGAAAGTGAAGTCAGTCAGTCATGTCCGACTCTTCGTGACCCCATGGACTGTAGCCAACAGGCTCCTCCGTCCATGAGATTTTCTAGGCAAGAGTACTGGAGTGGGTTGCCATTGCCTTCTCCATGATATGTGGGGACTGATGTCCAAAACAGCTACGTGTGTTAATTAAGAAACACTATCCAACGAGTTAGCAGCAGAGCTGGAAGAGGAACTCAGATCTGTCTTGGTTTTATTCTCTTCACCTGGTGAACCCTCTAGTGGCCATTTTGCATGTGACAACTTCACTTCCCTCATTAAAGTTGACTGCATCAAGGGTAGGATTTGACCCATTGGTTCAATCAGTCTGATTCCTGAAATTAAGACCAATGGAGAAGACTTTCCCTTATTTGGGGGCTGTATTTGTAAGATATATTCTCTGAAGCTACAGGTTGGGAATTTTCCAAAATAGGAAAGGAGACTTTGAGTGATACTAACTGCTGTAAAAGATGAATTCACAAATTGCAATAGCTTGACAGAATGGAATAGAATTTAACAGGACAGAACTTAATTTCTCAGTCACACTGAGTCCATGGTAGTTGGGTGGGGGTGAGGGGTATGCCATTAATAGCTGGAGGGAGAGGCATGCAGTTATTCAGGACTCGAGCTCCTTTTATCCTGTGGCTGTCACTTTGCTCTAAGGTCTCAATCTTCTTCATTCTGCCAGCAGATGAAGAGAAAGAGAGACTAGAGAATTATAAGGAACTTCTCATGGGTCAGGCTTCAAAGTGAAGGCCAGAATTGAGCACATGTCTGCACCTAATGAAAAATGTGGTCTAGATGTGTCCCCAGAAGAAAAGGAAAATGAATTTGCCAAACAACCAGCCAGTATCTGTCACACAGAGGAACCTAGTCAAGGCAGAGGGAAAAAAATGAACAGATGGACTAAAAGAGATGAAATGGAGGGCTTCCCTTGTGGTTCAGCGGTAAAGAATCTGTCTGCCAATGCAGGAGACACTGTTCGATCCCTGATCTGGGAAGATGCCACGGAGCAACTAAGCCCATGAGCCACAACTATTTAGCCTGTGCTCTAGAGCCTGGGAGCCGCAACTACTGAAGCCTTTGTGTTCTAGAGCCTATGCTCAGTAACAAGAGAAGTCATCACAATGAGGAGCCCACACATCGCAACTAGAGAGTAGACCCTGCTATCTGCAACTAGAGAAAAGCCTGGGCAGCCCCAAAGACACAGCACAGCCAAAAATAAAGAAATAAAATTTTAAAAAGAGAGATGAAATAGAAAGAAAATCTTTATGGCTTTCTAGGTTCTAGTGTCAGTCTTCTTCTGAGGCCCCCCTACATCCCCGCTGCTTGGTTGATGAGACATTCTGTACCATTATAAATTCCCTACCCTGCTGAAACTAGCTGATATTGGCTTCTGTAGTTTACAAACAAAGCAATCTTAGCATATATTCACACTCAGGAGGATTGCAACAGCTTGGAGGAAGCATATGTCTTCAGAATCTCCCATCATATGTCTAGGAATGTACTGTGCGTTTCATTTACTTATATCCATTTCCATGATGACATTAGCAGCCTGGAGATTAGTATTTACAATTGTGCTAAACCCCTTCATACATATGCTGCGGCTGAAATCAGCATAAAAAAAAGCAAACCAAGGCAAGCTGTGCCGGAAAGAGTTGGTTATTATATCACACACATTGATTTATAGGTTCAGTTTGCCTTTACCTAAATGTCTAGTTATTTAACAGCTGTTATGAATCAGCCGGATAGAGGATTAGAAAAGGGTGGGGGTTGGGGGAAGTAGATGAAAAAATGCTTTAATCTTATGCTACAATAGAGAAACAAGTTGAGTCAGGTCTCATCTAGCAATTTTGGTTCTCTGATGCTTCTTAAAGGGGAGCATTGTTCAGCTGGAAGGTGAAACAGCTTAACATAGACCATTGGGTTGAGTTTACATTAAGCCCATCAGACAGTGCTGTATATAGGTTAGAAAGCGATGTATCAGTAAACATTGGGAGAGGTTGGCTTGGTCAAAATAGTTCCAATTTGCTTTGGCTTTAAATATGTAACTTACTCTAAAAGTTTTGTTGAGAACATGAGGATTTAACAAGATGTAGTGTAAGGGACTTAGCAGCAGCAGCAGCAGTATAAGTGAACACAAAACAGAAATCAGTACAGAATTCAGTGGAGCGACAGAATTGACTGATCGTGTTCAATCTTGACATCCCAGTTTTAGACAATAGTCAGAAAAGATTTACCAAGCCGTAGGATCTCTTTGTAGGCTTGTATCTACTCATGAGTTTATAAAGGCTAGAAAGGACTTTCAGGGAATGTCTGAAACCATGTTTTGAGATGAGACCCTATAACTGTTCTGCACGCTAAGAATGCAAGCTGGGTGCTGGGATGATGACTCTTCATTCCCCGGCACCTAGGATAATCTGCGTAGGGAAGAGATTCTGTGCTGGCCCAGCAAGGATCTTCTTCTGTGTCCTAACTTGCTCTTGCCTTACTCAATTTCATCTGTGTTCAGATATGTGTTTTGCTCAAACCTTGGCCTAAGAATTAAATTTGTTCCAAGTACATCTTGATTTTTTTTTATATGATTTTTTTTTCCTAATAGGTTTTGCTTTTTTGTAAAATACTCTGCAGATTCCTAGCTCTAGGTGTTTTTCATGAATTTATTTATTTTTAATTGAAGGATAATTGCTTTGCAGTATTGTGTTGGTTTCTGCCAAACATCAACATGAATCAGTCATAGGTATACATATGTCCCCTCCCACCTGAGCATCCCTCCCACCTTCCTCCCCATTCCACCCCTCTAGGTTGTTACAGAGCTTGGGTTTGAGTTCCCTGAGTCTAGCTCTTTTTCCTGAACTTAAAGACCACAGTCCCTCCCCCAACAAACACAGACAATAGCTTTTTTCTATTTGAAAGCCAATAAAATGAATACTTTCTCTACAGTCTCGTATACGTTGCCTTAAAGTTAAAAACCTCCTCCCCAACTCCTAGCCCTTGCCACATAGCAGAAGCTCTGTGGCTTCCATTTAATCACTTTATGGAAAACATTGAGCAGGATGGGGTTTTAGAAAAGAATACTACCACTTACTTACATCCATTACACTTTATATTTCTTCTTTAGAGTTATCTGATAAAGATAACCATGATGCTGTGATCACTCATCTAGAGCCAGACATCCTGGAATGTGAAGTCAAGTGGGCCTTAGGAAGCATCAGTATGAACAAAGCTAGTAGAGGTAATGGAATTCCAGTTGGGTTATTTCAGGTCCTAAAAGATGATGCTGTGAAAGTGCTGCATTCAGTATGCCAGCAAATTTGGAAAACTCAGCAGTGGCCACAGGACTGGAAAAGGTCAGTTTTCATTCCAATCCCAAAGAAAGGCAATGCCAAAGAATGCTCAAACTACTGCACAATTGCACTCACCTTACACGCTAGTAAAGTAATACTAAAAATTCTCCAAGGCAGGCTTTAGCAATACGTGAACTGTGAGCTTCCAGATATTCAAGCTGGTTTTAAAAAAGGCAGAAGAACAAGAGATCAAATTGCCAACATCCATTGGATCATCGAAAAAGCAAGAGAGTTCCAGAAAAACATCTATTTCTGGTTTATTGACTATGCCAAAGCCTTTGACTGTGTGGATCACAATAAACTGTGGAAAATTCTTAAAGAGATGGGAATGCCAGACCACCTGACCTGCCTCTTGAGAAACCTGTATGCAGGTCAGGAAGCAACAGTTAGAACTGGACATGGAACAACAGACTGGTTCCAAATTGGGAAAGGAGTACATCAAGGCTGTATTTTGTCAACTTGCTTATTTAACTTATATACAGAGTACATCATGAGAAACGCTGGGCTGGAGGAAGCATAAGCTGAAATCAAGATTGCCAGGAGAAATATCAATAACCTCAGATATGCAGATGATGCCACTCTTATGGCAGAAAGTGAAGAAGAACTAAAGAGCCTCTTGATGAAAGTGAAAGGGGAGAGTGGAAAAGTTGACTTAAAGCTCAACATTCAGAATACTAAAATCATGGCATCCAGTCCCGTCACCTCATGGCAAATAGATGGGGAAACAGTGGAAAGATTGGCTGACTTTATTTTTGGGGGCTCCAAAATCACTGTAGATGTTGATTGCAGCCATGAAATTAAAAGACGCTTACTCCTTGGAAGCCTTAGAAAATTATATGTTTTTCAGAGTTTATCCATTTCTTCTAGATTGTTCAATATTGCATATAACTGTTTATGGTAGTCTCTTATGGTCTTGGCTAGTTTAAAGATCAAGTGGATAGCTCAAATACATTTTAGATATAGATGATTGAATAAAATGCACAAATCCCCCCTGTTTTTCTAAATGGGCAACTCATCATCATGACATCAACAACAACAATAATGATGTGCAGCCAAGGTTGAGAACCAGTGGTATAATATAACTTATTGGAGTACAACTTAAATAGGCCAGTAGTTAGACAAAATAGTAAAATATATATAAAATTTAATAAATTAATATAATTGCTGAAATGGACTGAATGTTTGTGTTCCCCACAAATTTGGGTGTTGGAGCCCCAAACCTCAATATGATTGTATTTGGAGATAGGGACTGTGAGGAAGTGATGAAGGTTAAAAGAGGTAATAAAAGTGGGGTCTAATCTGAGGCGGTTGGTGCCCTAGAAGAAGAGGAAGAGACACCAGAACTTGCTATCTCTGCCATGTGAGGACACAGAAAGAAGGTGGCCTTTGGCAAGCCAGGAAGAGAGTTCTCACCAGAAACTGAATTGGCTGGCACCTTGATCTTGGGCTTCTCAGCCTCCAGAACTGTGAGACAATATGATTCTGTTGTTTAGACCACCCAGTCTATGGAATTTGTTATGACAGCCCAAGCAGACTAATATAACTGTGGTGCTTAGAAATGAAGATTTGAATTGCCAGATTAGCCAACAAAATCATTGCTAACTAATTTGATTCTGTATATCATGTTGGAACACTCACATTTCTACTCACTAAATAAATGAACTCGATTTTCCATTGTAACCTAGGTTCTGATTCAACAACTAATTCTAATTTCTAAGTCACTGTTGACTCAGAGAATTTTAACTTAGTAATAATGCACATCATTTAAAATATGCTCAGATACAGCCAGTATTTAAAATTCATCTGCATTCACAGGCGTTCTACTGAACTCAAATAGCCTTTCCTGAATTCAGTGGAAGCATGTTCAGGATTACAAGACAACAATGATTCAACAGTCAAATATAATTTCATCACAACACAAACCAGAGGTTTCCTTCTTGGAAGAAAATTAATTTTTATGGAAGTTGAAAGTTTAGTTTCACTTTCCCTTTTAATGTGGAATAAACTGAAATCTATCAAAACTTCATTTTCATTTCCCTTCAATAAATCAAATACCAAATAAAATAGGGACTTACAGTATTTTGGGTTTCTTTGCTTTAATATCTTCCAATGTCAGTAGAATCTTCCAATTCATAGAACTGTTAAGTCAATATAAATCAATCATATAGCCATGATTACTTGTAGGTGCATTTCAGTGGAAAAAAATTGTGATTTTTTATTGTCTTTAGTTATTTTATTGTCTTTAATTATTGTCTTATATGAAATAAATTTGCATTGCTACCAACTTAGCTAGGAGATCTCTCTAACATGCAATCAGTGTCAAAACTGAATTGAGGAATGTAATAATATAATTCAAAAATCAGTAATATTTCTTATTCTTTTCAAAAGACTCTCAAATTTTCAAGGAATATAAACAGCACTTAAAATAATTTCCTTTTGACAGAAGAGAAACCTTAAAACCACTTCTCATCTGAAAGTTCAAAAATACTTGGAGTTTTTACTGAATTAATATATTCAATACCTTTTAAATGGAGCATCTTGTGTATGCAAGATACCATTCCTAGCTATTTTAGAAAAGTTGAAGGATGAAGTAGATAATATATTGTATAAGTAGCATGGGGAAATAAGACATACACATATGTTCTAAATACTGTTTTATAATTTAGACACAGACAGGATTATGTGAGTTCAAAGGAAGAAGAAAAATTTCCCAGATGAGAGAATCAGGGAAGATTTATTTGTGGAAAGAGAGAATTTTGGCATGGCATTTTAACTTTAATATAATTTAGACACATCATCTCACTGAGAGTGAAGTTGCTCACTGCCAGTGACCTTTCCCTATAAGTACCTTCACACATCAGCTCTTCTGCACCTTGTCATTCTCTAGATGGACTTACAACCTCTGAAATGTCTTAAAATTGAATCTTCTGTCTTCCCATCCTAACCTCCAATTTGTCTAGTGAACTTCTACCTTCATTTTCATCATTTCTTTGCTGTCATTAATATCTCCAGATCCTTAATGGAACAACTTTGGAGCTGAATGAATTGAAGTCAAGTCCAAGCTCTATCACTGAAGGGCTGAAAAGCTCTGCTAATTGTTCCTTATTTATTCTAACTCTTGGCTTCCTCATTTTAAAAGCGGTATTACTGATAGTCCTTATCTCACCGTTGAGAACATTCAGTTAGATAACATATGAGGGACTTCCCTGGTGGTCCAGTGACTAAGACTCTGCACTCCCAATGCAGGGGGCCCAGTTCAATCCCTGGGCAAGGACCTAGGTCCCACAGGCCACAATTGAGTTCACATGCTGCAACTGAAAGATCCCACATGCTGCAAAAAAGACCTGGCACAGTCAAATAAATAAAATAAATATTTTTAAAAAAGAATAACATACAAAAGGATCACAGCATAGCGCCTGGGCTGAATAAAAGTGCAGTAAATGTTACCTTTTGTATATTAAACTTTTAATTATTACTATTTATTCCAATATTGATGTTATGGATTAATTTCTTCAGTCCATTCATCTCTCCTTGTTCAGACCCATTGTTTGAACTGCTGATTCAGCTTCTTCACTCTTCTTTCCAATAATAGCTAGTATTCACTTAGTCTATCAAAAATATTTATTTATGACACTATGTACCCATGTCATACACTGGAAATATCTTCAGTAAATCAGGGAGACAGTCTAGGGGAGATACATACATACAAACAGGCAATATGTTAGTATAATGTGATACATGCTATAATAAAGGTAGTTTCACAAGAGGAAGATAATTAACCCATCTTGGAAATGTGGATCAGGGTCTTTAAGTTTAACCTCATTTGGCACAACACTTGGCACATATTATGTGCTTAACAAACATTTATTGCACCAAGTAACATCAAAGCTGGAATTTAAGGATGAGTAAGTATTACCAAGTGAACGGGTTCAGAGATACAGGAATTATCTTCTAAGACTAAGAAATATGTAAGGGCTTACAGGTTAGAGAGTGCCTGGGGTTGTCATGAGGCAAGTATTTTAGAATGGCTGGACTGGTGGTGGTGGTTTAGTTGCTAAGTTGTGCCTGACTCTTTGGGACCCTATGGACCCCACCAGGCTCCTCTGTCCATGGGATTCTCCAGGCACGCACACTGGAGCAGGTTGCCATTTCCTTTTCCAGGGGATCTTTCCAACCGGGAATTGAACCCAGGTCTCCTGCAGATTCTTTACCAACTGAGCTATGAGGGAAGCTATGACTGGAGTAGGACTCATAATAGGAGCTCAGTAAACATTAGTTCTCCTTCTTCCTTACAGAACAATTTTACATATTTTAGTTCTCTGAAAATCATTTAAGTTAACTTGCTAGGCATAATTATCCCACTTTATAGATGATGCTAAGAGAGATTAAATGATTTACAAAGCCCCAAGACCCGGGCCAGCTTCCTGGACATGCAACATTTGCAGTAATGTAGTACCCTTCTCACCAGTTAATATTCTGATGCGACTGTCTTGAAATTCTTTAAAATTTAATCTTGAATCTGTTTTCTGTAGGTGAAGTCTGATAGAACAATGAAGTATAAGTATGAGCAGATGGGATACACACAGTAGTATATAAGACATTCCTTACTACCTCATGAGCCCAGAATTCTGTTGAGGGATGTGCAGAAGTTCAGAAAGACTCAAGTCAAGTACAAGCAGGCATGTGACATCTATGATCAAGTCAACTTACTTTTAAAACTAGATTTTTTTTTTAAATGTGGAAAAAGAAAATGGTGTTCTAAGAAACACAAACAACCAAGGAACTCTATCAGATTCTTCCACACTCATGTTGTTTATCTATATTATCCAATCACTTATGCTGAGAATCATGACATAGGAGGAAAGAAAATGATAGGGAAACCCATCATTTTTTTTTAAGTCCTTCCTTACTTATCAGTAAGTTAAAAGGAGAGAGTGTTGGTAGAATTTGTGTGTATCAAGAAGTGAAATAAAACAACTAACTTAGTTTTGTGTAACATTTTCACTGTTCTGTTAGAGTGAAATACATAGGCACATATGAAATAAATGCTATTGTATTTGCACTTTTGGTTGGTATTGTTCAATATCATGATAAATATGCTAATGATTTAAATTTAATGTTTTCTCTGTTTAGAACAGCATTAAATAGCAAATCAAAACACCATAAGAAGTTGGGAGAGAGATAGCTGGGGCGGGGGGGGGGGAAGCTTTGCATTTTGGTATCTTTAATGGCATGTTTTCCTGCCTTTTGAACAAGGGACTTGGCACTGACATTTCATACCAGGCCCTGTAAATTATGTAGATGACCCTGCTCTCAACTAATAAGTTGCCCAGTGCAATTTGATCCTAGGTTTTCTGCATCCAAATGACGCACTGTACCACACTTCCTGTGATACTCCTTGTGCAGTGCTAAGTCAGGGAAGTTGGTGTATCATTCAACATTTCCAGTGCTATGGCTTTGAGGGAGGAAGCTACATTAACTGTAGTAAGTGCTGAGGAGCACCCTCCACCTTCCCTTTTCATGACTGAGGTGTTCCTTGCTCCAGCTGCCACATTGGCTTATGAAAGTTCACAGATGAATCCCTTCTTTAGAAACACCTTTGGCCAAGGGGACTGCACCCCTCAATTTAGGACAACTCTGAAGTGTCACCCCAACCCCAGAGTTTCCCACAGGCTCAACTGTGACCTCTGTGCTACTGAATCAAAAACAAACTTCTTCCTCTTCCCAATCCGGCTTCTTTTACTTTCTTACAGGTGTTACTCCCAAGCTATCTCCATTAAACTTCCAGCACAAAAATCTTTGTCGCTGAGTCTCTTTCCCGTGAAATCCAACCCAGGACAGCAACAGAGCAAACCCTGAATTTCAACCAATGTGTCCTGTACTTTTCAAATGAACAATTTACAGTGTCTAAATTCGGTAAGTATCTGATTCTCTAACTTATTTTCGCTGTAGTCATAGCTGCAGTTACCTTTGCTTCTATCCGTGACCCAATGAGATTCTGCCATTTTCGTCTTTCACACTGTGGAGACTATTTCTGTTTGCTTGCTGTCAGAGCCCTTCCCAAACAAGCCAGACTCCCATTAGACCTACTTTAGGATGAAGTTCTTACTCTTGTAAGCATTTCTCTCACTTAAGGGGAGAAGTATTGGAGCTGAACATTTAGGATTGATTCAGTTATCTTCCCGAATCATTTTAAAGAAAGTAACTAAATAGTTATTTATCTTTTTCACCTTAAAATGTTTGGGGATTAGATTTACTCTGAAGTATTTAACTTGAACTTTCTAAACTGTCATTTGAATGACCATTCTTTAATGCAGACTTATTAAGGCTCAGGTTAGCTATAAAAATCATTCTTACTCATGTTCTTTTAATTAAAAAAAAAAAACACTAAATACCTAGATTTACCAGGCACAAGTTGGTACTGCCCCAGAACAAGTCTGCTGTATACAATGGCATTTCTTATGAGTAAGTGTACATTCTGTAATTCATTTTGGAAGCATTTGGCTGACTCAGTCCTAACTTTTGGCTAGAAGAACTTGGAAGATAAAAATATAATAGCTTGTGAGTCATCAGCCTATGGGTAAATGACAAGAAAACCATCCATATAGAGGCCATTTGATCATTTTTAAGCCTTGTGGATTTTCCAAGCAGTCCAGATCAATTACTTGGTATTGGCAGTTAGTAGAGGACATGCATACCACAAATTTAAAGAGCTTCATTTTATTTGACTTTGGACAACACCTTTTCTCTCCCTGCTTCTCTTCTTGCTCACCTCCACCATACAAAGGCATGTGGAAACACAGCTAAACTCTATTCCTCACTGTTATCTGTCAAAAAACTAGAACTCTGGATATAAAAGCAAACAATAAATTGGGCAGAGGAATTGAAGAGACATTTTTCCAAAGAAGATATTGAGATAGTCAACAAATACATGAAAATACATTCTGCATCATGAATCATCAGAGAAATGCAAATCAAAACCACAAGGAGCTATCTCCTCACACCTGTCAGAATGCTGACATCAAAAAAGCAAATAAATGTTGGTGAGGACATGGAGAAAAGGGAACCCTTGTGCATGATATGTGGGACTTTAAATTGGTGCAACCACTATGGAAAATGGTATGATGGTTTCTCAAAAATTAAAAATAGAACTACCATATGATCCAGCAATTCAACTTCCAAGTATTTATCCAAAGAAAATGAAAATACTTATTGGAAAAGATACATGCACCTCAATATTCATAGAAACATTATTTAAATATACAGGATATAAAAGCAACATAAGTGTCTGCCAACAGATAAATGGATAAAGAAGATTTAGATAATGGACTACTACTCAGTCATTAAAAATAATGAAATATTGAGACAAGGTGAATGGACCTAGAAGATATTATGCTAACTGAACTAAGTAAGATGGAGAAAGACATACCACAGATTTAACTTATGTATGGGATCTGAAAAACAAAACAAACAAACAAATATAACAAGACAGAAACAGAATCATAGATACAGAGAATAAATAGGTGGTTGCCAGAGAGGAGGTGGGTGGGGGCATGAGGGAAATAGTTGAGGGAAACTAGAAGTACAGACTTCTGGGTACAAAATAAATGAGTCATGGGGATAAAATGTACAGCATGGGGAACATAGTTAATAATAATGTAATAACTTTGTGTGGTGACGGATGGTAACTGCACTTATTTTGGTGATCCTTTTGTAATGTATAGAAATATTAAATTCTATGTTGTGCCCTCTGAATTAGCATAGTGTTGTAGGTCACTTATACACACAAAAATAAAATAACTGAAAGACAGTTATTAATGCTCCCAAGTAATGCCCCAAGTAAAACCAGAACAACAGTTTCTAACAGGCTGATCCATAGCCATGTCTTCCTGAGTGTACAGTGGGCAGACACCTGAATCTTATCTGTTATTGTGCTGACATTGTTACTCTTGTCGCATATTTATGCTAGTGATTTGTGGTCATTTAGAGAACAACATGGGTGCTTAACCAGGACAGAAGCCCCCAATGCCCAGAGTCATTCCATCCAAACTTTGACTAGGAAGATATCAAGGCAGGTCAAAGGGCATTCCATGTGCTTCAGTAAATTAACTACCTAATCAACTCTTCTTTGATAAGGTACAAACAAAAACCTTTTCAGGTCCTAGTGGAGCAGGCATGTGTGAGAAAAATAGGGCAATAAGTGTCACTGGGGCTTCCCCAGGTGGCACTAGTGGTAAAGAACCTGACTGCCAATGCATGAGATGTAAGAGATGTGGGTTCAGTCCCTAGGTCCGGAAGATCCCCTGGTGGAGGGCATGGCAACCCACTCCAGTATTCTTGCCTGGAGAATCCTATAGACAGAGGAGCCTGGCAGGCTACAGTCCTTAGGGTCACAAAGAGTTGGACACAACTGAAGTGACTTAACATGCACACAAGGGTCACTGGAGAGCCCTGGAATCATATTAAAGGGGCAGCTACTGCTCAGCATTTTGGTCACAGTGTGGTAATATATAACTAATGCTGCCAAATCTTATTTTTTCCCAAGGGATATTAGACATTGGAATGTTTATATAAAATGTCCTACTTTTAAAGTATTAGAAGTTAACTGATTTTTTTTTAAACCAATGGGCTGACTACTAACAGAATACATCTACCTATGCTATCTACCATGCTCTCACCATGGCCACCAGCAGGCCCTCATTATCTCTACAATCCCCTTCCTACAGCTCTCTAATCTCTCTCACCCTCATTCATTCAATGTGTCTAGCTGCAACACACTCCTGTCTCAAGGCCTTTGAGCACTTCCTTGCCTGGAGGCCCTTTCCCTAAAGAGTCATACAGCTCACCCTTCTTCACTTCCTTAAAGTCTTGTCTTAAATATCCTGTTTTCAGTGAGACCTTTCCTCGTCACCCTATTTGAAATCACATCTTCTCTCCAACTCTCTGTGCCTCTTTCCTGCTTGATTTTGCTAGAAATCACTTACCATCTAACATATATACATCTTATTTATTTGACTTTTCCCCCCTGACTCTTACAACAGTGAAATGTAAACTTCTTGGGGACAGAAATTTTGGGTTGTTTTGTTTATGGCTATATTCCTAGTGCCTAGCACAGAACCTCCACATAATAGAAACTTGATCAATGTTTTTTTTTTTTAAATGAGTTAATGAATGAATGACTGAATCTGCAGACCATCTTTGGTCTGTGGTCTGGGCTTGCAATCTATGACTACTGATTTATACTGAAAGTCTCATGGTACAACCCAAAGGGAGGAGACATGATCAAGTTTGGACAGTGAACACCTAAACTCTTACTTTCTGAGAAAGCCAAGTAATCAAACAGCATTATCCACAATCTCACGGAGTATTTCGGTCAGTATAGTTCCTGCATGCAAAAGTAAAGTGTACCCAACAATGTTAAATTCATTCATCTATTTTTATTTTTATTCATCTATATTTTATTCACTCCATTTTGATTAGATGCTTATCCAACAATGACAAAGTTTAGAGTTTAAGCTACTCAGATCTCTTACCTACCGTACTGAGCTTCAAGTAAGTAGTATCTAAAATAAGCCTAGTTCCTTTGCTAGTTGGGAAATGAAAATAAAATAAATGTAAAAGAGACAGGAGGAAACAAAGATTAAGACTGATCTCTGTGAAGGGAAGGCATTAATTTACAGAGATAATTTCTCTCAAAGTCTTATCTTGTTTCTTTACTCAGCTTATATATAATACTTCAATACTTCAGATACTATTGTTAAGAATTAACTCAGTTCTGTCTTTCCTTCTACTTTTTGTCCAGAAAAGGTTTAGTCAAGGACAACTAAATTTAAAAAATGAAATTCAGGTTAAAAATTATATTCTCTGATCTAAGAAGAGGTTAAACAACCAAAATACTTTAAATATGATCAATAACCATAACAAGATGAAGGACATATGGCAGATGAATATATATTTAATTAATATTATGCCAGAGATGCCCCAGGGTTTGAAATACTTTTAAAAGGAGCTGACAAATGAAATACACTTTATGACTCGGTAGTACATTTTGTAATTCATTGCCTCAAGAAGAATTACTCAATGAAAATATTTTTGAAAAAATTTGAAAAAGATGAATAACTGGACGGAAATAGATCCTTAGTAAGTTGTAGAAAGCAAATTGTTTGGATGCATTCCTTGACCTTTTAAAGCAGGTACCAGGCAGGGTTTTGTCAAAGAAAAAGCAATCTCTAGCTATTTTAAAAAGGAAGGAATTGAAGGAATTACAAAACATGGATGACAAGAAAAATCAGAGAAACTACCATTAAAGTTCAGGAAATCAGAAAGTGCAGGAGTTTCAAGGAACCTCCATGGGCTATCTCAGCTGTCTGCAATGCCAAAGTGGGTGATTTGAAGGAGGGTCCTCAGAAGTCACTGGCAGAAGATCAGGTCCCTGTCTGCCAAAGACTCTCTGTGTCTTGCTATGGCCAAAGCAATAATGGTGCCTTCTCTTTCACCTTCTAAATCTCATGCAAATGTCTCTTATTAGAGGATCCTATACCAGAATTCACATGAGGTCTAGGAAACGTCAATCAGGCTTCTAGGCTCTGCTCCCAGGAAGAGTGCAGAAAAGCAGCAGGAAGCATACTGAAACACCAACATCAGGCCCAAGTCGAAGCCACTGGGAATAGCAGTACTTTCCATCTGCTTTCTATAGTGAAACTAGACCCATCTGGGCCAGATGGATCCAATATGACCCAGCCTTTGAATCTTCTGTTCCTATGAACGAGCCAGGCATTCCCAGAACAACCAAGGGGTTTAATAATCTTTGCTTGATGACATTTTCATTCTATAAGTAAGACAATCAGACAAATGCATACACAAACCTTTTCACTAAATTTAGTGGAGTCCTTTAGTTAACTCTGCTGAAAAGGTCTTGCTAAATATGGACACCTCTCAGTTGGCATCCCAAGTAAGAACAGGGAGCAGTGCGGGAAGGGCTTTAGAAATACAGTAAAGAGGTAACTACTTTATAGAGCAGACTGAAGTGTTACCAGGCTAAGACCAAATTCATCTCAGTAAAACTTGTATTACATTGCATACTAGCAATGTCCGCTCCCTTGGTTCCGCAGCCTTCCTGTCCTGTGACTCAGTTGCCTATACAAAGGGGCTGTTGCACAGTAGTCAGAATAGTCAGGGGAAGGAAATGCTTGCTCACCTTGGCTGTCTTTGGAATAACCACTCCACATCAAAAGAGTGACTCACCCTGCCTCCTTGCCAGCCTTGAGCTTGCTTCCACCTCCCACTACCCCTTGCTGGTTGTGCTGTTCTTGGCTGAAGAGGCCTTCCCCCAGCAAGTCCAGGTTTGTGGAAGCTGGCACCTAACTTTCCTCAATGACGAGGCTTCCTGAGGTGGATTGCTCTGCGGGTTAGGACCTGAAGGTGACCACCAATTTGCCTGACCTACGATCCAAGGTATATGATTCAAAGGCAAAAGCTGGGCTTTCACCTCACTTCCTCAAAAAACACAAAGGGAAATGGAGTTGTTTTATTTCCCTACTCCTGCTTACAGTAAACACATAACCTGAGAAGATACCTATTTTCGTTGGTTTTAGAGAAACATGTTGCTGCTAGAAGTTTCGGAAGCCATTGGGTTCATTTTGGTGAGCTCAGCAGTGTTTATTACAGTGTGGGGGTATTCAGAAAATATTTATTCCTGGTGGATATGCCTCTTAACTGGATGGAAGCCATTGTAGAGTAAATCACTTCACTTTAGAGATTCTTAGCAAGGAAGAATCCACTCAAAATACATTTACTAGATTCAATATTGAGGAGATTGTGGTTATGGAAAAATAAAGGACTTTAGAATCAACAGAGATGGTTTTGAGATTGGGAACTCTGAGCAAATCCCTTAAATTCTTATCAAATAAATGCAGCATGGTGCTAAAGGAGTTTTAGAGTCAGACAGACCTGTGCTAGACTCTCAGCGGACCACTTATCAGCCACATGACTATTGATGATTTACTTCCCTGTGTTTAATTTCCTTATGTAATAGAGTAATGGTGAAATTTCCCTCTTAAGTTTGTGACAAGGTTAAATTACATAATGTGAGCTATTTCCTAAACACAGAAACTGGGACACATTAGTATTCAATAAATTTTATTTATTCCCTGAACCTGTTTCCTAACTTGGAAAAAGGAAAGAATAAAACATGCTATACTCTGCTACAAAGGGATGGTATGAATTAATATGGAGTAATATGGAGAAAGTGTTTCCCAGTGTGATTTATAAGCATTATCTAACTTCATCTTGGCAATAGGCCTAGTCCTTTGTTCCAGTGTCTGCATGTGGGCTTACTGCTATTATATTTTAGCCTAGTCTTTGGTATTTTGCACATAAATTTAACAGAGCATCATTCAGAATGCCTATAGCACATGATTACTTACATTAATAATGTGTGTGACAACCTGCAAGTGTTCAAGGAGCATTATCCTCAGATATTTCACCACTGAGTGTTCACATTGTCAGCTTCCCCTCATTCTGGGATATTCAGGGGAACATAGACTTATCGCAGTGATATGGCTCAGTCAATGTTGGATTGTCTCAGGATGGACACGTAGGAAAACTGCACCCTTCCAGGATTATATTGGTGATAGAATGACCTACCCCCTGTTACAGCAAAGCTTCTCTTGACCCACCTTTCCTTCCAGGCAGCCAGTTGGGCTTCTCTGGCCTGCCCTGCTAAGTAAAAGTGCTCTGGGGGATTTGGAGAAGAGTTGGTGTGAATGGGTTTATATATTATCCAGATTGCCTCATTATTACTCATAGTCGATTGGAAAATTTCCAACCTTTTTCTGCTTGATCCTAGCTACCTAAGGATTTTGGACTGACATCTGCTATCAAAGCCCATCTGGAAAGAGCATATTTGAGAATTAGGTTTCATTCAACAAACATTAAGCAGTAATCATTAATAATAAGGGACTGGTGTGGAATAAGAAAAAGTTTTCCTGGCTTCAGTAAAAGATGGATTTAAGTTCAAATCCCACTACTATCTGTATGCCTCTGGGCATATTACTCTTAGAGCGTTGCTTAGTAATCTATACATAAAATATCTCCTTACAATGTTGTGAGGAGTGATAAAGATTTTTTACACATAACAGCTACACTACTAGTAATGTTTCCCATAAATGGCAGCTATTATTAGTATTGCCTTGATATCTTAAATGTTTCTAGAAAAAGAAATGCTCAGAGAAACTGATCAGTTTTTCTCTAGGTGTCACTATCCCGTAATGTTATCATACTGAATAGGGAAAATGGAAATTGCTTCACGAAGTCATAAATATAAAGTTACTATGGTTGTTTAGAGGAAAGGCACTTGAGATCCAAGAGACACCGAAGCTATACCATACAGGGTGACCGCTCTTTCTTTGTTAGTATATAGGACAAGAAGAGAAGCAAGGCATTAGCTGAAGGCATAACTGAGATTCACTTTTTACATACTTCTTGGATTGGTCCATCCTTAATATGTATTGACTATGACATTTCTAAAAGAAACTTTGGTGGTGTTTATTTATGTGTACCAGTGTGCATGTGTGCATGTACGTGTGTTTGTGTGTGCACATTAAAGATTTTTATTTAGCTGAACAATTTTCTTTATATTGATTCTAAAATAAAAGATTAGGACACGTATATTTTTGAGATTAATCCTTTGTCTGTTTCTTCATTTGCTATTATTATCTCCCAATCTGAGGGCTGTCTTTTCACCTTACTTATAGTTTCCTTTGTAGTGCAAAAGCTTTTAAGTTTCATTAGGTCCCATTTGTTTAGTTTTGCTTTTATTTCCAATATTCTGGGAGGTGGGTCATAGAGGATCTTGCTTTGATTTATGTCGGAGAGTGTTTTGCCTATGTTCTCCTCTAGGAGTTTTATAGTTTCTGGTCTTACATTTAGATCTTTAATCCATTTTGAGTTTATTTTTGTGTATGGTGTTAGAAAGTGTTCTAGTTTCATTCTTTTACAAGTGGTTGACCAGTTTTCCCAGCACCACTTGTTAAAGAGGTTGTCTTTTTTCCATTGTATATCCTTGCCTCCTTTGTCAAAGATAAGGTGTCCATAGGTTCGTGGATTTATCTCTGGGCTTTCTATTCTGTTCCATTGATCTATATTTCTGTCTTTGTGCCAGTACCATACTGTCTTGATGACTGTGGCTTTGTAGTAGAGTCTGAAGTCAGGCAGGTTGATTCCTCCAGTTCCATTCTTCTTTCTCAAGATTACTTTGGCTATTCGAGGTTTTTTGTATTTCCATACAAATTGTGAAATTCTTTGGTCTAGTTCTGTGAAAAATACCGTTGGTAGCTTGATAGGGATTGCATTGAATCTATAGACTGCTTTGGGTAGAATAGCCATTTTGACAATATTAATTCTTCCAATCCATGAACACAGTATGTTTCTCCATCTGTTTGTGTCCTAGCAACTCCTGCAGCTCAATTCCAGAAAAATAAATGACCCAATCAAAAAATGGGCCAAAGAACTAAACAGACATTTCTCCAAAGAAGACATACAGATGGCTAACAAACACATGAAAAGATGCTCAACATCACTCATTATTAGAGAAATGCAAATCAAAACCACAATGAGGTACCATTACACGCCAGTCAGGATGGCTGCTATCCAAAAGTCTACAAGCAATAAATGCTGGAGAGGGTGTGGAGAAAAGGGAACCCTCTTACACTGTTGGTGGGAATGCAAACTAGTACAGCCGCTATGGAAAACAGTGTGGAGATTTCTTAAAAAACTGGACATAGAACTGCCATATGACCCAGCAATCCCACTTCTGGGCATACACACTGAGGAAACCAGATCTGAAAGAGACACGTGCACCCCAATGTTCATCGCAGCACTGTTTATAATAGCCAGGACATGGAAGCAACCTAGATGCCCATCAGCAGATGAATGGATAAGGAAGCTGTGGTACATATACACCATGGAATATTACTCAGCCATTAAAAAGAATTCATTTGAACCAGTCCTAATGAGATGGATGAAGCTGGAGCCCATTATACAGAGTGAAGTAAGCCAGAAAGATAAAGAACATTATAGCATACTGACACATGTATATGGAATTTAGAAAGGTGATAACGATAACCCTATATGCAGAACAGAAAAAGAGACACAGAAATACAGAACAGACTTTTGAACTCTCTGGGAGAATGTGAGGGTGGGATATTTCAAAAGAACAGCATGTATACTAACTATGGTGAAACAGATCACCAGCCCAGGTGGGATGCACGAGACAAGTGCTCCGGCCTGGTGCACTGGGAAGACCCAGAGGAATCGGGTGGAGAGGGAGGTGGGAGGGGGGATCGGGATTGGGAATACATGTAAATCCATGGCTGATTCATAGCAATGTATGACAAAACCCACTGGAAAAAAAAATAATAATAAAAATTAAAAAAAAAAAAAAAAGATTAGGACACGTAAAGATAGGTTTTATTCTTAATATCTTACTTATAAGAGTCCAAGGAAATTGACCATGATAACATAAAAATGAAGTGAAAAATATTTTTATATAACTAGCTGGATGTATTTACACATTACTCCCAAGATGTACAAGGCTTAGAAAATTGTTCACGTTAATATAGAGTAATTCACTGTATTCTTTATCTATGAGTAATGATTAACTTTTTAAAGGTTGTATTTCTTTAATAATCTGGAAAAACCCCACACTTATTTGGAGGGCATTCTCGGTGGTAGTAGTAGTCGTAGTGTTAAGTCGCTCAGTCATGCCCGACTCTTTGCGACCCCATGGACTGCAGCCCACCAGGCTCCTCTGTCCGTGGGATTTTCCAGGCAAGGGTACTGGAGTGGGTTGCCATTTCCTTCTCCAGGGCATCTTCCCGACCCAGGGATCCAACCTGGGTGTGGTGCACTGCAGGCAGATTCTTTACCGACTGAGCTACGAGGGAAGCCCCCATATTCTCAGTAGACAGTCTTAATTAAAATTCCAGCATTGGAATTGGCTGTGGCAACACAGGGGATGTGACAAGAAGGTGAATAGATTACCTGGATAATTTGATCAGTAAAGATAGATGATGTATGTGTGTAACTCAGTCCCCTGAATTTTGTGGTAAGTTTTATTTGCCTGCCTTGCCCAGGTAATTACATCAAATTGCCACATCACTTGGCTGTGCAGACGTGGTAAAGATTTTAGCTTATGCTCAGCCAGTTGAGAAAGCCTGACTCGCATAATTGTTATTCTGCCTTTAAAACATCTATCTGTGAATGTTTAACTGAATAATTTGCCTGAACTTGCTTTTTGGAGTTTCTGATGTGGGTTGATATGTGCCATCCATGACTATGGCACCTTTACAAGCCTACTGAGAAATAGACTTACTTAAAGTCTATTTCATAAAGTTCTTCCTGTCTCCCTTTCTCTCTTCTCCCATGTTTCCTCCTTTCATTTTTATTTTCTTCCAGTTCTTTTTCATAAAATCATACAATGTTAGGATTTGGTGGAACAGAGTATTTGTAACTATGTTTCTCAAACTTAATTAATTCCCATGCTATATTCATGGATTTTACATATCTTGTTATTTAATTTTTTAAAAATAGATTATTTTTAAAAATCTTAAATATTCCCTCTTTTAGATTCATTTTTTAAAACTATATTCAAGAATCATAGTTTTTAAAAAAAATTATGTTCTAATTTATTTATTTGGTTGCACTGGGTCTTAGTTGAGTCACTCGGGATCTTTAGTTATGGCATGTGAACTCTTAGTTGCCATATGTGGGAGCTAGTTCCTTGACCAGGGACTAAACCTGGGTCCCCTGCAATGGGAGTGTGGAGTCTTAGCTGCCACTGGACCACGAGGGAAGCCCCTAGAATCATAGATTTAGCATGCTGATCAGTTCGCTGATTTTTCTAACAAACCATAAAAGAAATGTATTACAGATAAAGAAAGTTTATAGCTATACCACCTAAAATTATGCCACTTAGCTTTGGGAAACACTGTTCTAGTCCAACTTCAAATGAGAAAACTGACGTCCAGAGAATTAAAGTGATGTTTTCTAGAGGCAAATAGCAGTTAAGAGCAGAGGTAATAGGTGAAATCATGCTTTTGGACTCTTAAATCCAGTCCTCTTCTACTATACTACACTGACTTATTATGTTAGTTACATCAAGGCAAGGGCTATAAGACTCACTAACTAAAAATACTATAGAAAAGTCATCAGTAGCAGAGCCGTTAAAACAGTCCATCTTCCTATTAATTTTTCCTTTAAAAATTCTTAGGCCATCAAGGGACCACAGATGCTTCAAAACAGTGGTCCTCAAAAAGAGAACTCAGATAGGGGTTTACATAAATCTGTCCAGGACACAGATAGAGCTAAGGATATTTTCAGAGCCATACCTTTCCTGTGAATTCTTCACTAAGGGTCTGTGGATCTACATTTATTATTGCCCTTTTGCAACCTTACAAGAGAAAGTCATATTTTTCATTCATTGCATGGCCCTAGAGTGAAAACATTTTAGCAGTGATACCAGACAAGGGATACTTGAAAATACTAACTATGCTGATATAGGAGTAAAAGAGTGAAAAGAATTTCATGTCTGGGTAACAAATCAGACAGTCTCTAGTTCTTTGCTTTCCACAAAAATGAAGGGGGTTAAATAAATTTTCAGCTTATAGATCTTTAAAAATAATTTTTTATGATATACCAGTATAAATTTTTACCTAGAAGCTATTTGCAAGTCAAGATTTAAGTGTCATAACTATAATAATTAAGTGTCCTTCCATCCCCACCTACAAATAAGGATTTTTAACACTAACCTCAATTAAAATGACAAATAAGAATAGGATTAATACTAAACCCCTAACTCATTCTAATAGTAAGTAGTATTTATATTTAGATCCATGTGGGAAAATTCTGACTGATCCATTTCATTGAGAAATATGCATACAAAAAAGAGGTATTTTTAAAATGTTACTTTTTATTATTTTTAATTTATTTATCAATATTTTAACACAATTATATTAAACATAACTCAGTAATACAGGTTTTTGGCTAATCATGGATTCTTCATGGTGGCTCAAATTGTAAAGAATCTGCCTACAATGTAGAAGACCTGGATTCAATACCTGGGTCAGGAAGATCCCCTGGAAAATTCAGGAGAAATTTTTTTAGCATTTAGCACTTAAGAAATTTTTATAAAGTAAATTTAGCTTACATTTTTGCTGTGAAGAAGTATAATAGCCTGTAACAGAGACTTTTAAGAATAAAATTACATTGACTTTTCTGTGAAGACTTACAGAAGGCTGAGTGGGGTTAACAGTCACCATCACTGGAGAATGTACTTGTTAGAAGATGCAATGGTGGGCAGACCAAGGCCTGGACCAACTGAAAGGAATAACCAGCTCCTGCCTTGACCTCATGACATCTGTGTCTTTACCACTTTCCTCACCATCATCACTGCTAGAGAAAAACTTTCTCTCTTGCTTCCCTATTTAGGATTTACTCACATTGTCACTTTCAGGAACAAGTGCACTAAGCATAATAAGGAAATAAATATATTACTCTCTTATTTAAAAAAGAATAAAACTATGTTACATAAATAAGATTGTATGAAATTAGAATAAAATCTGATAAGGAAGGGAAATGGAAAAACAAGTTCAAAAAAATAAAAGGAAAAATTTAAATTTCCAGCTGTTAAAAAGAGCTTATTTTTTAACTGCTATTCTTTTAGATGGATGATAATAGGGGATTAAATCACTTTAGCATTTATATTCCCTAGGATGCAGTTTAAAATTTTGTAACCATTTTACTTTTAAAAGGGAATATTACATTTTGGACAAATTTCTGATGTCACTTTAAAGTTTTGCAAGGAGTTATATTGATTTTCAAATCCCTTGAGGGAGTATACAAACAGGAAGTTGAACACTGTTACTTTCAGAGCTAGAATTGGTTTTCTAGCTATAGAGTCCTCCATGGAGAATCCTCTGCCTCGACTAGTTTCCCTGGAAAGAAAACGGTACCCATTAAAGGAGCACACTGTCCTCTGGATGCTGCCAGTATTCTAGGGAGGACTTTCAGATATCCGGGTCCCAGGTGAGCCTGGATACTTTGTGGTGTTTGTGCCTGTTAGACAAACATCTATGGGACAGTCCAAAACCTCATAGGGGAAGTTGTACTGCTTTTAAAGAAATCTTCTTCAGCCCCCTATACCACCATAGGATATAGCTTCTGTATTTACTAGATAGAATAAAATGATTCATCTTTACATTCTTATAAAAGTTGGAAAAATCCAAAACAGATAAGACTAGAAAACATTTGAATAGGAAAAACAGCAGCATGCATTTAAAATGTATGCATAGACATAAAACAAATGTGCACTTTTAAAGTGATATGTAACAATGATGCTGTTCTGTTATTAAAATTTTGAAGTTTGAGTATTGAAGTTCACACTAAAGCAGTCTTTAAAGAGGGTTAATTCAAATCATAACTCCTTACTTTAGTAATGTATATATCTAGTTCTTCTTTCTCAGAGAAATGCAAATTATTTATGCTCTATTCCAGCAGCATCATATTTTGTGTCACCAAAAGCTTTTACTTAAAGGATATACTTGAAGTTTTTTTAAATTTTTTCCCCTAATTTTTATGCTTTTGTTTCAAGAAATAAAAAAAGAAGAAGATAGGCAAAATTTCCCCTTGCATTTAAAATGATTGCACTTAAATAATTTAAAAAATATAAAAATTCCTAAAAACTATCTTGATCAAACTAATAATTCTCTGATCAAGCCTTCATAAGATCATTTCAACACAACTGTATGATAGAGGCAGCTTTTGGCTTTAGCTTCAGAGCATTATGAAATATAGATTTCATTCTGTTCTATTAACTCTTGATTGTATTAAAAAATGACTGACTTTTTCCCCCAAGAGGACTTATCTTCATTTTGGAAGAAACAAAACAAAAAATAATGAGATCTAACACTCCATGAACACATTTACACAGAGCCCTTCTACAGAACTTAAGAGTCTGGAAATAAATCCAATATCAATTCCAACATACTCCATTGAAATGTCCTTTTTCCTCAACAATCACAATTTTGCCTTATGCTGCTCATATTCCACTCCAGAATGTTGCAAAGAAGCCATGGAAACTATTATCATTAGAAGAAAAATATTAGGGAAAAAATACTTGCATTTAAAAAAAATTGCTACTCTGCTAGACTTCTGGGAGATTTATTATAAACACCATATTGCTTAGAAAATCAGAAACTTGTAAATCTTCCAAGCAATTAGGAGAAGACATCATTCTTAAGTATTAATTGCTTTTTCAAATTGAAATAAGTTTTCAAATAATGTTTGTAAAGAAAATTGCCAGACAACTCCCAGTTGTTTCACTTACAGTACTCACTCTGATGAGTTTTTAAATAACCGAATTCAACATTTTTATTGGCATCACAAATATAAAATAACCCAAAATATGCTCTGACCTGGTTTGCAAAAAAATACCAAAATTCATTCAAAGAATGTAATAAGATGACTTGATTGAGAAGGTGTACAAGTAGGATGACATGTTTTAGAGTCAGTCTTAGGGTAGGTGCCGGATGGTATTCAGGTCATTTGCTTAAGAGAAAGGAAAATATGAGTTACTCCTTGCCTTTTTATTAAAAGTCATGCAGTGTTTCATGTTTTATTCAGTGTTTAGTGTATTTAGCTGTGATACTTACAGTAACCTTGTTCCAAGTTGATTAAGGTTTAATCACAGCTGACTAAGAAAGTGGGCATGAAAGACGGAGAGAATAAGTCATAATTATTACTCCCTTGTGTGTATCTTTACAATATTCAAGGATTTAGAGGCTCAAATACATCTTTTACAGCTAATTTTACCTTACTTTTTCTATGGAAGGTAAAATAATTTGGGGCATATAGGGAAATTGAAAGTGCAGAAAATAGTTACATAATAGCTTATCAAATGTTATCTAGTACTCTGTTAAGTTTTTCATACTGGTTAAGAAAGCAGTGTTCCCCAAATACATCGGGGAGTGCTAATACTTCACACATACTTCTCAGGACCCAAGTCTACCCAGAGCTAGATAAGTTTTAGTCTGAGGTAAAAGCCCCTGTCCCAAGTGAATGGGGAAGAAAGGCAAGAAAGCTATGACTGACCTGTCCCTCTCTCCGCATCCAACCAGAACAAAAGCCCCTAGCTCCCTTTGCAGCCCTCTGCAGTTTTCTCCCTTTCTGCGAGTTTAGGCAAGTCTGGTCTTTAGCCCCTGGTTTGGCAGGCTGTGGGACTGGAGAATTTACAAATTAAGCTCCTATTTTTTGCAAGGGGATACTATCTTTGAATGTGAATAGGAATTAGCTGTATCATTTGAATGCTTTTAAGATGTAAACTGAGTATCTGCTTAAAATTAAATTTAAATATCATTAACAACAACTTACAATCTTTAGTCTACTAAGTGTGAGGAAAAGAAAAAAGTACTTCCTCTTTACACTGTGAAGTATCATGTTCGATTGCCAACACTTTTAAGTAAAATACCCAAATATGTGGTGTTTTGTTTTGTTCTGTTTCAAATATAATAAAATAATGCTTTTAAACATTGCTTAGCTTCACCATATAGGAATAATGGAAGCGTGACCCTTAGATACATTCTGGGGATTTGATAAAATGTATGGAAAAGTTTAGATGTGAAGGTCCCAGCTGAAAAACTTACAGCTCCGACAGTTTTCTGCTGGGTTCATTTGATTGCTTCAAACTCCTAATAGAGGATTCATAAATAATGGACAAAGCAGGAAAAAAAAGTGCCATCTTTCATAAAACAATAGCAACTCACTGTAAGACTTTTATTGGTTCAGGGAAATAAGCAATACAACTTAGAAAACCAAGACTCAACTAGTAATAAAGAGAAAATCCAACTCCTTTGAAAACGTAACTCAGAGGCTGACAAAACGTTTATTTTTTATTTACAAATATAAAGCCTACCTTCCCCTTTTCTTTGATCGCATTTGTGTAGAGTAGTATAATTGTCATGTTAGTTTCTCATGTTAGAAATAGAAATGACGATGGGAATCATGATATCTAGGAAATGTTCATGTAAGAATTTTCCCCAAAAGTGGCTGCCTCCCAAGTTCAGTTAGTTTTATGTTCAACATTATGTTTAGAAGCACATTTCAGTGTAGAAAGAAAACCATCCATTTGCCTACAATGTTGTTGCTCTTGGTGACCTCTCATTGGAAATGAGTATTATACCTGGTTCCTTCTTTCTGGCTTTCATTCCATTTTCCCAGCCAGTAATCATGTGGGAAATATTTGGACAAGTCTAATGCTTTCAGTCAAAACATAAAGCACTTTGAAAAGTGGAGTAAAATAAGACAATCATTTCTAAAAGCTTTATTATTTTTCAGTTTAAAAATAATGAGTCAGAGTTGAAACCTCACGATGACCAAGTTTTTAATCTGATAATTTTAATAATTGATGTGCTGATTGTTGCATTGTGTAATTTATATTTTATTTTTAAAGATCTTTTCTGCAAAGTATGGAGAGAATGAATATGTAGCATTTGTGTTGCTGTTTTGGTTCTAAATCTGAAGTAGTATCTTCTTGTAACTTTGGATTTTGACATTCATTCCTTTTGTAATTTTGGAAGATAACACTATGTTAGAAGGAAAATTGTGCCCGAAGTTAAAGCACATTGTGTATTTCTATTACTCCTATCTCTTACAGCTTTCGTGTCCCTTTTGCATGTAAAATGAGAGCATGCTGAAGACCAAAGAGACATGAGAAAGCCTCTGCTAGCACTCCTTCCCTTTACTCATGAGCAGCCTGAAGCTCAAGGAGCCAGCATGTTATTGTACAAGGGCTTGAATTTTGGAATCAGGCTTGAACTCTGTCCTAGTAACCGTGTAAACTTGGATAAGTTACTTAAACTTTCTGGGCCTTGGTATTCTCTTTTGTGGAATGGGGATGATAACACTTAGCTGCTAGGCATGCCTTGAAGAATTTAATTAAAATTATGTATTTGAATGTCTTATAAACAGTACACACTTAGTACTTCTTAGTCCTCTTCTGTTTCTCAGGTAGTAAAGTGAATTAGTGACAGGAACCTGCTCTAGATCTTGAGCACTTTAGACTTCTATGTTATACTATTTCTACCACTACTGCTGGTGACTCCCCCAAAATCTCTAGCTTCTGGAAATGAAATCCCTCTATCTCTTGCCTGTTTTGACCATATAAGTTTTCTCTCCGTCTCCTTTAAATTGCCCAGGAAAAGCAGCAGATCAATTGTTCTTATGGTAGATGCTGAATTCTATGCATGGTCACTCTATGTTATGATGCTTCCTTATTCTCCAAGAACTAGTGCCAAACTTATTTCTTCAGAATCAGTGAACCTTCTCTAAGGCTTTTTTTTTTTAAGGTTCAATGCACAGAGTAATAATTTTCAGAGAAACAGAAAAGCAGAAGAGAAATGGCAGACCAGAAAGTCCACACAGGAGAAAAAGGTTTTAACAAGTAATCAAAGTCAGAAACTCAAAGGAGAGTCCAGACATCCTAATATACCACAGTAGACTGTGAAGTGTATGACAAGAAATGCATTACTAACGAAATGCCAATGTTTACAAAGACCTTATTTCTAATTTCATATAAATTACAAAATATTTAAAATTATCTAACAACATCACTGCTACTTAATTCCATTCTACTAAATTTTCTTTGAAAGAGAGATAGGCTGGCTAGAAAATAAAGCTGTCAGGCTTGGTATCTGGCATGGTAAATAGCTTGCCTTAATTATGCTGAAGTCTATGAGAAATCTAATTGATATACTAAACAGAGTTGTAAATAAATGATATGTAAATACATGGCTCTGGATGATGGAGTTTGATTATTTGGTGGTAAGGCAGTACTAGTGGAAGGACAGGTGGGCCAGCACACATGTCTTATTTGCTAAGAGGAAATATATTGTCATGGCATCTGACTCATATTCTCATTCTTCCTTGTACTGTACCGCAAACACAGGTGTGTTAACATTGAGATAAGGCTTGGTGAGACAAAACACATCCTTTTCACTTTATCTTCCTAACCAAAAAGAGCAGACAGAAGCCTGACTGATGGCATTGTTGTTGTTTAGTCGCTAAGTTGTTCCCTACTCTTTGCGACCCCATGAACTGCAGCACACCAGGCTTCCCTGTCCTTCACTATCTCCCCGAGTCTGCTCCAACTCCTGTCCATTGAGTCAATAATGCTATCTAGCCATTTCATCCTCTGCTGTCCCCTTCTCCTCTTGCCTTCAGTCTTTCGCAGCATCAGGAATTCTAGGCATTTGGACCAAAACCAAACACAGGTGAGCTGGATCAGGGAAATTCTTTGACAGAAATTTGACAGAAATTCCACACTGATTACAGGAGATGTTAATCTGAATTTCATTAAATATTTCTTATTCAGTTGGGTGGATATTATCCAAAGATGACCTTTACTTGGGGCCTCCACTGTTCTTGATAGGCTACAACAGAAGAAAATACTAAGTAGCAAACTTTAAGTCTAATTATCTACTAGGATAAATAAGGGAATCCTACTTATTTAATATAAGTATAAACATTTATAAATACTTCCCCTCTTAAAAGTAATACACAAGTAAAAGTAATATACAATAAGAAGAAAAAATTAAAATAGAAAATAAGCAGTAAGGAAAAGAAGAATACAAATATCATAACCATAAAAGTTAACATTTTGGCCATGTGTTAGTCACTTAGTCATGTCCAGTGCTTTGCAATCCCATGGACTGTAGCCTGCCAAGCTTCTCTATCCATGGAATTTTCCAGGCAAGAATACTGGAGTGGGTTGCCATTTCCTTCTCCAGGGGATCTTCCTGACACAGGGATGGAACCTGGGTCTCCCGCATTGCAGGCAGACTCTTTACCGTCTAAGTCACCAGGGAAGTCCAACGTTATGGCCATAATTAACTTTAAAATTGGACTCTGATGTTCCTGGTAATGAAAACAAAAAGGAGTCATTTAAAAGTTGAAAACTTGCACCATATACTGAAATTCATTTGTGAGGTATCAAATAAGCTGAAATTGCAAAACTCATAGAAAGAGAAAATATAGGAGAATATGTTTGTGACAAAGATTTCTTACAAGGGACACAAAAATACTAGCTATAAAAAATTAAATAGAGTTTATCAAAATTATAAATTGCTCATCAAAGCACCTTTAAGAAAATGAAAAAGTACACAGTTGCAGAAATGTTTATGTTATATATATCTAACTGATGATTTATAACCATAATACATAATGAGCTCAATAATAAAAAGCCAAACAGTCCAAAATACTTAAAGTAGGCAGAAAACTTAAGGAGAAAGAAAGGTATGTGAGTAGTCATAAAATATAATAAAAAATGCTCAACATCATTATTGTTGTTCTGTCTCTGAGTCGTGTCTGACTCTTGGGCTGCAGCATGCCAGGCCTTCCTGTCCCTCACCATCTCCTGGAGTTTGCCCAAGTTAATGTCCATTGAATCAGTGATGCCATCCAACCATCTCATCCTCTGTCACTCTCTTCTTCTGCCTTCAATTTTTCCCAGCATCAGAGTCTTTTCCAATGAGTTGGCTGTTTGCATCTCATTGTTTATATCGAACTGTATAAAAAGGCAACATCGTTAGTCATCAGGAAAATGTAAACTAAATCACAATGGGATACTGTAATAAGGAAGAAACTTTCTATTATATTACAAATTAATCACTAAAAGGGTATTACCTATAAGCTTATAATAATAATGGCCCATCTCTGGGAACCCTGCCTGCCTCCCAAGTGCAAAGCTAAATTACTTTTGTTTAGCTCACTGGAAACATCTGTGAATGGCTGCAGAGAGGAAGAAATTAACATATCCCCTCCCCTTTATGAGGGGAGAGTCCTGGCCAGAACCAGGACTTTACACGTTCCCCTTTTAGTCAAAAGCAGGCTGAATTCTAACTTAGGGAAGATAGTTCTTTGGGACACTAGTCCACCATCTTCTTGGTCTGCTGGCTTTCTGAGAGTTTCTTGCTCCAATAACCTCTCTCTCAATTTCTTGCCCTGTTATGTGGCAAGCAGTATGAGCTCCATTTCAGTAACAGTACCACTACATACTCAGCAGAATGGCTGATATTTTAAAACTTGACAACATGAAATACTGGAAAGGATTAGAAGTTCTCTTTGTGTGTATAATGATATAATCACTTTGGAAAACATTAAATATACCTACTCCCTGATCTATGGAAAGACTTAGACAAGAATGTTCCTATCAGTTTTACTCAAATGGCCTAAAGCTAGAATCAACCAGAACATTTATCAATAGAAGAATTGATAAACAAATTTTTGTATATTAATACACTGGAACACTATTAAGTAACAAAAAGGAGCACCTGTTGAACGTGCAGTAGGATGATGAATCTCAAAAATATGCTGACCAAAGCAAAATACACAAGACACAAAAGAGTATATATTGTATTTTTCCATTTATATGAAGTTCTAGAACAAGAAAACTACTTTTTGTTAACTAAATCAAAGTAGTGCTTTCCTGGAAGGAAGGCGTAGGAGGAGATTTACTAGGAAGGGGCATGAGGGAACTTTCTGGGGAGATGGAAATGTTCTATATCTTACAAGCTTATTCATCACAGTGGGTGTGTGCATACATGAAAAGTCATCAAACTGTAGACTTGAGATTCATGCATTTCATGCTATGTAATTTGAAAAGGGGCAGTATTTCCTTACTCGGTTGTTGACATAAACAATGGCCTCAGCTATGTTTTAAAGCAAATTATGGAGCAGATTTTATGTTGAAGATACCACAGAGTTCTTATGTATCTTCACTAAGACACTTTTTGTTTTCTAGTTTTTAGACCCTTAATCTCAACTCGTTTCTCCTCCCTTGACCAGCTGAAGCCTTAGTAGCTATAAACAAACAGGATCTGCGTTCCCTGAGAGTTGTGAGACATGTCAGGCCTCACTAAACCAGAATACCTGTGCAGGGCGGCGGGGAGCGGTCCAGGGGTCTTATTTTAACAAGCCCTTCAAGCAATTGTGCTGCATGTTAACATATGAGAAGCTCTGCTGTGTTATCATCTGAGGTGGTGAATGCAGAAAAGATCTTCGGGCAGCAATGGACCACCAGGAAAGTGCTTCAACCTCCAGTGCTGAGTGAACACGAAAGCTCTTGATTGGGAAGAACCATTCTGGAGCCAGCTGGCAGGCCCTGAACAAGCACGAATATTCTGGGCACAGGGACACCACTGTACGGCTGCCAGAGCCTCCCTCTCAGAGAAGCACCAGCACCAGCCAAGAAACAAATGCCACTTCTTCCCCTTCCTTTTTCTTCTCTTTCCTGACCCACTGGCACAGCTGACCTGCCCGCCAGATTTAATTACAGGCTGCGAGAGAAGGTCTAGTGTTTGGCTTTGGTTCCCTAAGGGAAAAATGAGTTACTTTAGCCGGTGGGAGACATGCTTCCAGAAGGGCAGAGTGACTGCATGGCAGGGAAGCCCCTGGGACCAGCAGTCTCTGTGAGATCTTCCAACTAATCACTAGGATAAGCTGAAAACAGAATGAGAAATAACCAAGAAATGTAGGTCATAGGTCACCTTCCTGGGATTTATGGCACAGCCCGGAAGGTTTAGAAGGGAACCTAGAAACCTGCCCAGATTTGGCACCAACACACACACGAAGAGTTGTTGCTTACTTATTGAGTGGTTTAGCAACATGTGTTTAAACACCATGCTGTTTAGTAACTTAATATATATTGGGTTGACCAAAATGTTCATGCGGGTTTTTCCATAAGATGTTGTGAAAATCTTGAAAGAACTATCTGGCCAACCCAATATATATTAGGCTCACAAATCTCAACCCCTATTTCCCAAACATAGGCCTAGTACTCTGTCTTTATTCTTTCAGGATCCTCATTCTCTTTTAGATAGTCGAGGCAGATGTCGAAGAGAATCTTCTTCCCAAAGTATTAACATTGTGAATATACATGTGGGGGTATAAAATTGCATGCAAAATACCATCTTCTCCTAGGGTTAATAATGTAAATATTATCCATTCTTCCTTGGAATCAAACTATCAACTAGGATCTCAAATAGATTGGTGAATAAAGTTAAAGCACAAATTTGATCTCCATTAGATAAATTTTTAAAATGAAAGGCAAACAACTCAGGAAGGGAAACAGACCTGGTTTAGAATCCCAACTTAACCACTCTTAGCTAAGTAGCAAATGCCTTAGATGAGTTTACTTGAGAATTTTGAGCCACATTTTTTTTTTTACTTAAAAAAAATCTCAATTGTGTTTGGAGAAAAATGTATGTAAAGTACTTGATAGCATACTGACTTCCAGTACATACTCAATACATTGTAATAATGATAATAATGTGTGTGTGTGAAAGTTACTCAGTTCTGTCCAATTCTTCTCGACCCCGTGGTCTGTAGCCCTCTGTCCATGGGATTCTCCAGGCAAGAATACTGGAGTGGGTTACCACTTCCTTCTCCAGAGGATCTCCCTGACCCAGGGATCAAACCCAGATCTCCTGCATGGCAGGGAGATTCTTTACCATATGAATGATAATAATAATAATAAAAGACTAATAATTAATTATCTTCAATTTAGAGAAGGCTTCTGTCACAAAGAGAATTAAAATAAAACATGAAAGCTTGTCTTAGTATTAGTCTATCCTGACATTTTACCATATTATCCTCTATGTTTACAATATAACCTAACTAAATAAAGTTAATTTAATGGAAAATTAGTTAGAACCCAGAAATGCTGATCTTAAGAACTCCTTGATACTCAATTTGGTCTTTGTAATTGCTAAGAAAGGAAATGCTCGTTTCCCACAATCCTGTCCAGACTGGAAACCAACTGGGATGAGTGACATATTATGATAAGAAGAAATCTCTAGTTACAGCTCTTACAAAACTTCAATTTTCTTTCAACACAACAAGCATCACTTTTGACAGTTCTGCTCCACAAGAGACAGAAGCCCTTACAAATTTACTATCGCTTGATCAGCCCCATTCTCTGCTTTAGAGGTCAGAGGCCCAAAGGTTATAAAGTTGTTGTGAGCCTTTTGATGATGTCCAGAGGGAGAACCCAGCCTTACCTGCAGAGAAAAGTTAAGAGAGAATCTGTTGCTCTTAAATATTATGGATAATTTGTTACTGTTTCCTATAGAAACACAACAGTGCAGCTGGTATAGTGGGAAATGTCTTGGATTTGACATTAGAAATCATTGGTTCAGATCTTCTCACTAGTTTTTTGAGTCTGAATGAGGCACATAAAAATTCCGAGTTTTCATTTCCTCATTCTGTAAAGTAGGTCATAGCAAGATCCAGTACCATATTTATATCCTACACTTTAAAACCTTCCTACGGTGTGTCCCTCCTCTAGTCCTAAGAGTTAACGGGATCAAGAAAGCTAGGCCCAACCAGACACTATGCATCCCTCTGCTAGACACAGTCTTGATACACAGGTCTTCAGAGTTCTCTGTCCCAAGTGAACCCAAGCCCTACTCTAAGGCTGCATGAGCATACTTCCTGATCCTCCTGAAGGGACACTGTGATGTCATTGGACACATCCCAGGCCCGAGAAGTGGCCAAATGAGGTCTATTTGCATGAGGTATAGACAGACCTTTAACATTACAGGTTTGAGTGTCCCCATACAAGTTTCAAGGGCCCTTGAAACTTAGTGTAGGAGTGAGCAGAGGATGAGGGAAAAGAAGGGGGAAGACCATGAGCTGCAAGTTTTCATTTGTCTCAGAACTTTAGGAGAGCAGGTTTGCTCTCTTATCTTAATGTGAATGTTCATTACAAAATCGGCAATTTTTGGTTATATATAGTAACAGATTCCATTAATGAAGAGAAAAGGAATATCATGCCTTCAAAATGGTCAGAGGCTAACAAGGAAGGTCTGTAATTTATAAGCATATACCTTCAACACAGTGTGTAAAGGGTTTGCATCCCCATATTCTCATGCTCTTTAGCAGCTCAAATGACATTGCACCCCTGAATTTACTGTATCATCAGAACAAACATTAATTAAGATCACGTTGGGTAGCAAAGGAGTTCTGTGAGAAGATTCTGCATGTAAATTAATTTCATTTTGTGCACAAGACATAGGGCATGTTTGTGTTCCCCATTCAGCATGGGAGTGACAACAAAGGAGTCAAAGCTACCAACTCTGGTGTCATAAAGGCAAAGTTTGAATGTGTTTCTTCCATTTATTATTTTTGTGACTTAACACTAATAAATTATCCATGTGGAACATATATCCAATGGAATATTACTCGGCCATAAAAAGGAATGAAATAATGTCATTTGCAGCAACGTGGGTGGCCCTAGAGATTATCATACTGAGTGAAAGAAGTCAAACAGAGAAAGAGAAATATCATATATCACTTATATGTGGAATCTAAAAAATGGGTACAAATGAACTTATTTAGAAAACAGAAATAGAGTCACAGATGTAGCAAACAAATTTATGGTTATGAGAGAGGAAATGGGGAAAAGGGTAAATTGAGATTTTGGGACTGACATAGACACATTGCCATGTATAAATAGATAACTAATAAGGACCTACTATATAGCATAGGGAACTATTCTCAATGCTCTGAAATGATCTATATGGGAAAAGAATCTAAAAAAGCATGGTTGTGGGTATATGTATAATTGATGCACTTTTCTAAACAGCAGAAACCGATAAAACATTTTAAGTCAACTATACTCTAATAAAAATTTCTTTTAAAAGATAAAAACTTCTCTAAGCTCAGTTTCTTAATTTATAAAATGGGATTTCTAGCTGAAAGCTGCTTAGCTGACTCTTCTAGACTGTGAATTCTGAGGAAATTGGCAATAAAACTATTTCTGGCTATGAACTGGCTTTATATATTCAGCTTCCATAGAGTCAATGAAACTCTGAAATAGCATTTAACCCTGTTATCAGTTGAACATTTATTCAAAATATGACTAGATGACACACTTATCATCTTTTTCTGAAACATACATATGGTAATAAAAGACACCAAGACTTACAAAAAGCAGAAACTTCTTTTCAAGTGGCTATTATCTCTCCCTTCTAGCTATCTATGGGAACATAGCCCTGAAAATATATTAGAAATGGGAAAATATTATTCAATTTTCAGATCCATTTTATGCTTACCTTTTTCATAAAATAAAACAAAACACTCAAGTGGTATATTTCTGAAATGTTAGGAATCAAATAGTATGCTATTTTCCTTTATACCCAGCTTGGTTTGTTATAAAACTCCTGAGTCTTTTATTTTTATCTTGAGAGAGATATACTTACCACTCTGTGATAACTCTTTCAGAGTTGGTGCTTACACAAAAGAAATCTGAAAATAACCTGATTTTGGCTCTTTCCATAGTAAGTTGTAACAGGTATTTTCCCCCTTGTTTAGATGCTTGTAGACTTCACACAGTTTAAACTTTTATCATATCCTGTGTTGGCATATTTTTGGTATTAATTTTCATTTGATTAGTCTGTGATGCAAATAAATATGAAAGGAACCTGAATCAAAGCTAGAGGTGTGTAAGTGTAAGTGTGTAAGTGTGTAAGTAGAGGAGCAAGTGAGAGAGGGGCTGAAGGGCAAGAGATGGTATATGTTCAGTGTCTCCCATTTCATGTGGAGGCTTGTAGAAAGTGATGGCTACATTCCAAGCTTAGTTAGGCAAGGACCTAACAGAAGCAGAAGAGATTAAGAAGAGGTGGCAAGAATACACAGAAGAATTATACAAAAAATGGTCTTAATGACCTGATAACCACAATGGTGTGGTCACTAGAGCCACACATACTGGAGTGTGAAGTCAAGTAAGCCTTAGGAAGCATTGTTGTTGTTGTTGAGTCTCTAAGTCATGTCCTACTCTTCACGACCACATGGACTGCAGCACACCAGGTTTCCCTATCCTTTACTATCTTCCGGACTTAGCATCACCAACTCAATGGACATGAATCTGAGCAATCTAACCATCTCATCCTCTTCCACCCTCTTCTCCTTTTGCCTTCAATCTTTCCCAGCAACAGGGTCTTTTCCCATAGGAAGCATTACTATGAATGAAGCTAGTGGAGGTGATAGAATTCCAGTTGAACTATTTAAAATCCTAAAAGGTGATACTGTTAAAGTGCTGCACTCAACATGTCAACAAATTTGGAAAACTCATCAGTGGCCACAGGACTGGAAAAGATCAGCTTTCATCCCAATTCCAAAGAAAGACAATGCCAAAGAATTTTCAAATTGCTGTACAATTGGGCTTATTTCACAGGCTAACAAGGTAGCATTCAAAATCCTTCAAGCTAGGCTTCAGCAGTACATGACCAAGAACTTCCAGATGTTTAAACCAAATTTAGAAAAGGCAGAGGAACCAGAGATCAAATTGCCAACATCTGTTGGGCCATCGAGAAAGCAAAGGAATTCCAGAAAAACATCTGCTTTGTTGACTGCACGAAAGCCTTTGACTTTGTGGATCACAACAAACTGTGGAAAATTCTTAAAGAGATGGGAATGCCAGACCACTTTACCTGCCTCCTGAGAAACCTGTATGCAGGTCAAGAAGCAACAGTTAGAACCAGACACGGAACAATGGCCTTTTTCAAAATTGGGAAAGGGGTACATCAAGGCTATATATTGTCACCCTGCTTATTTAACTTAAATGCAGAGTACATCATGCAAAATGCCAGGCTGTATGAATCCCAAGCTGGAATCAAGATTGCCAGGAGAAATATCAATAACCTCAGATATGCAGATGATACCACCCTAATAGCAAAAAGCGAAGAGTAACTAAAGAGCTTCTTGATGAAGGTGAAAGATAAGAGTGAAAAAACTGGTTTAAAATTGAACATTCAAAAAACTAAGATCATGGCAACCAGTCCATCACATCATGGCAAACAGATGGGGGAAAAAAGTAGAATCAGTGACAGATTTTATTTTCTTGGGATCCAAAATCACTGGAGACAGTGACTATAGCCATGAAATTAAGATGCTTGCTCCTTGGAAGAAAAGTTATGACAAATATAGACAGCATTTTAAAAAGCAGAGACTTCACTTTGCCGACAAAGGTCTATATAGTCAAAATTGTGGTTTTTCCAGTAGTCATGCACAAATGTGAAATTTGGACCATAAAGAAAGCTGAGCACTGAATTGATGTTTTCAAATTGTGGTGCTGGAGAAGACTCTGGAGAGTCCCTTGGACTGCAAGAAACCAAACCAGTCAATTTCCTAAAGGAAATCAGTCCTGAATATTCATTGGAAGGACTGATGCTGAAGCTGAAGCTCCAATACTTTGGCCACCTCATGTGAAGAACTGACTCATTGGAAAAGACCCTGATGCTGGGAAAGATCGAGGGCAAGAGGAGAAGGGGGTGACAGAGGATGAGATAGCTGGATGGTATTGTTGGCTCAGTGGACATGGTGTGAGCAAACTCTGGGAGATGGTGAAGGAGAGGGAGACCTGGCGTGCTGCAGGCCATGGGGTCTCAAAGAATTGGACGTGACTTAGCGACTGAACAACAACGTTCCAAGATATGACATATTCTGGGAGGAGGGGGAGAGTACTTGTGGCCAGCAAGGAAATGACTGGGAACTGGGAGCCACAGGAGAATTCCTCTATAGACTGGAGTCAGCAGGATGGAGCCTCAGTGGGGCTGTGAATGTGAGTCTTAGACTAGTGTTGTTGACATGTAAGGGATCAAGAGGTCTCAGCAGGGGCTTCTAGGCCTTAGTGATAGTTGGTGTCTGAAAAGTACCTGAATCATAGTCCCTGGGAGGGTTCTGGGTGGATATAAAAAAATAGGTGGAAGGCAGGGTAGATTTGTGTAAACACCAGCAATCAGTACAGAAGTTCTCTGAAACTAATGCCCTAAAAATTTGGGGTTTAAGATCTCTGAATAATGTCAAATCCTATTGACTCTTAAGGAGGTGGCTCAGACCTCAGTAGTGTAGTGTCAGCAAGTGTTCAGCTTGTACACCTAGCTTGGGATGGGCAGAAGTTGACGAAAATCTTAGTGGGGAGAGTGAACAAAGTGTGGACAATTTTTAAGTGCTGCCTATATACCCAGTGCTATGATAACTTCTCTATTTGCCTTACTGTTTAATCCCCATAATCCCTTTATGAAATGGGCTTCCCTGGTGACTTAGATGGTAAAGAATCTGCCTGCAATGTGGGAGACCTGGGTTCAATCACTGGGTCAGGAAGATCCGCTGGAGAAGGGAATGGCTACCCACTCCAGTATTCTTGCCTGGAGAATTCCATTGGCAGAGGAGCCTGGCAAACTGTACAGTCCATGGGGTTGCAAACAGTCAGGCGCGACTGAGAGATTAACCCACACTTTATGATGTGGGAATCATAATTCCATTTTAGAGTTAAAAATGTTTTTTGAGGTTTAAATACTTATAAAATGTCATATCCTGTATGAACTTATATTTGACATTTATTGTTATTGCCTAGGACATTTTTGGTTTTTAACAGTTTCATAACTATTTCAGGGAAATTTCTTTAGAAGAGACTGAAAGGTCTCCTCATTTTGCCATTTTCATAGATGTCTCCTGTATACGTGGGTTTTTTTGTTTTGTTTTGTTTTTTGCAGCACATGTAGTAAAGTGAGCTGACCATCTAGAATGGTGGAGCTTGAACTTCAGTGTACATGAGAAACAGCTGGGGAGCCTGTTAGATTTGCAGACTCCAGAGAGTTTCCCTGAGTCCAGTAGGTCTGGAGTGGGACCCAGGGAGCTACATTTTGAATAAGCATCAGATGTGTATTCAGCTATAAGTTGTCCATGGACTATACACTGAGGTAGATCATAAGTGAGCAGCATAGATCTAGACCTGTGGTCATCACTACATTTGGTCCAGGGCCCCTGTTCCACCAGCATCATTTGATTATAAAATCAAAGGAGAAGTCACAGAATTGCCCTCATTGCCCTTCACTGCTGCGGGAAGGGGAGGGCTGACGGGAGAGTAGTCAAGCTGCTGAGATGTAGGTCAAGGAAGAGCCGCAGGATGGTTGACACAGTGCTGCTTTGACTGGCAAATACTGGATTACAAGGTCAAAGTCAGAGTGGTCTGGAACATTTCCAAGCAGAATAGACAAACCCAGAGGCCAATTTTAACAGGCTCTATCTACTAACAATTTTAGTATTTTTGTATTTTTAAAATAGTGAAAATAATTCTGAGGCAAAGGCTAAATGTATTTTAATAGATAATTTAAACGTAAAATAATCAGTAGTATTGGGGTCATGCCAGAAAGAAACACAGATATACTGTTAAATATTTATTCTAACAGTGTTTTAATTGATAATAGATATGGATGGTTCAAGTTAGTGCAGTTTTTAGTAGCAATTTTTTGTTTCTAGATACAAACCCCAAATTTTTAGGTAGGATACTTTTTTAAATTGTGATAAAAGTCACATAAAATATACTATTTTAACCATTTTAGCTGGACAGTTCAGTGGCACTGGGGACATTCACATTGTTGTGCAAATCTCACCGTCATCCATTTCCCAAATTTTTCTAAACTGAAACGCTGTCCCCATTAAACATTAACTCCCCATCCTCTTTCCCTCACCTTCCCACCCCTGGCCTCTAGCATCTACCAGTGTACTTTCTGACTCTATGAATTTGACTATTCTAGGTACCTCATATGAGTGCAATAAAACAGAATTTTACCTAACGTATATTGGAATGCATTTTTAAGGTTAACAATATATTAAGTAGGACATTTTTTACTTATGCAGGAGTACATATTTCACTTAATGTAAGAGATTGAGTCCTAAAAACTTGCTAGCAAATGGACTTCTAGAAATGTGACCACACTGAAAACTTGGCATTGATAGGAATTTGATAATCCTTTTGTGAGAATGAAAAAAATAACCACCCACTAATTGGCAAACCTAGAGTTAATTATATCTCTATACTTTAATATGAATTTCAGCAGCATTTGAAATAGTGCAAAGTGAATAAGGACAAATAAAAAATGTCTTTGGAATAAATCATTTGATAGCAATGAAAAAGATCATATGGAAAATTTTATCTGAATAAGTAAACCTAAAAATAAGCAAGGGCTTCCCTGGTGGCTCAGACAGTAAAGAATCTGCCTGCAATACAGGAGACCTGGATTTAATCTCTGGGTCAGGAAGATTCCCTGGAGAAGGGAATGACTACCCACTCCAGTATTCTTGCCTGGAGAATCCCATGGACAGAAGAGCCTGGTGGGCTACAGTCCATAGGGTTGCAAAGAGTCAGACACAATTGAGTGACCAACACTTTCACTTTCAAAAATAAGCAATCAACTTTACAATAAATAACTATTTACAGTAAGAGGATAACTAATGTAAATTATGACAGCAAAGTATAAAGACCAGTAGAATAATTAATTTATGACATATTTCTCATGACAGAGAACATATTGTTATTTAAAGACCATGACAATTCCACTAAAAAGAATAAGCTAAGAGTGCCAGGTGTCATATTAATGAAAAGGACTGTAACTATCAAAGAAGGTGGGTTCAGTACATCTGGCTTCTCTTTCATGGAAACTGGCAAAACATCACTGGTCCTAATCCTACAGATGTAGATGTTTAAAACAGGTTGAGGCAGCAACATTTTATAGGCCAGCATGAAAAGAAAAACAATCACAGGAATGATATAATTATGGGGTAATAAAAACATAAACACCATTATTGCATTAATTTTATATTTGGGCTTTTCTCCCATGGTTGGCTTACCAGCTTATAAGTACAAGGTTTTGATTACAAAAATCATTCAGATATTTGGTCATTTAGCCATCCTAACACACACACACACACACACACACACACACACACACACACACTGGATTTGATCAGTTTGGTAGTTTGATGTAATTGGTTATTTAAAAGAACAGAGGATTTAGGTTTTTACCAAATTAAAGAGAAAGAAAGAGAAGTAGCTGCCACTTTTGACTTCTTAGATGTTCACAAATTAATCTGTTTCTTGTTATTGACCTTTTGAGGTCATCAATATGCTTTCTTCAACTTCTATTGAAGTATAGGCTTATTGGGAGACAACTGGTTATCTTGGCAAGTTGCTTAAACTCCCCAAGATTCAGCTTCTTCACTTATAAAATGAAGATAATAATGGCTACTTCCACAGCTTGTTTTAAAGAGAGGCAGTACAGAGGTGCTTAATAGTACAAAGCTCAATAAATGATGGTTATCATTTTAATGCTGGAAGAGAGAGCCAAAGTCAGAAAGAGGCGCCTCATTTTGATCCTCTTATGCACCTTCTAGTTAATATGGTTGAGAGCCAGCTCTTCATAGGAAAGTTGGCTCAAAAATTCATGACTTCAGCAACAGTAACAAAATGAGCTCAGTTGTTGGATACTGATTGGAAATATGACAACTGTTGGGAAGGCGTTAAGTAGCATGTTTGTGGGGAGGAGGGTGTTGTGTATTTAAATAAAAGTAGGCATTTTAATGAAAAATTAAGTCAAATTCCAAAAAGGAAGTGTAGATAACTTTTTCTGTAACTGAGTGGAACCAGTAAATCTTCAGGGATGGTAGAACAGCAGCTCTGTGCTACACATGTGTCAAGGCTGTGTTGTGGGCTATTCTAATGCTCTTTATCTGTAGGAATATTTTCACTGTGCATTCCAGCTTTTAGCCTCTGGTTCTTCTTTCCCATTTTCAGAAATCCACTCCAACACCTCAGAGAAGTCTTTATTGTGGTCCTGGAGATACCACAGATGGATATAGATCAACTTCACTCCTACAAAATGCTTCATTTAAAAAATCACATGCTCAGATACATTTGGAAAATGTGGCAGATTAGAACTTCGTTTTTGGATGATCACACTCTGTAGTAAAGTATTGAAGACTTTGAAAAATCCCATTTAACTCATTTTCCCCAAGTTACTCACTTAAATTTTTTTCATGTAACTTTATTTTGTATCCTGCATAATTATTGTTCTGCAGACTGTACTTTGGGAAACATTAATTTAGACTTAACTCTTGCTATCATAGAAGTTTTATTGTTTTTCATGCAAAAGTATTGATGTACCAATTTTTAAAATACCTTAAATTTTTACTCATTTGAGTATTTTCCAAACTTTCTCACTTTATCCTATTACTTTTACTTACATAAAGTTTCCAAGGTACCTAAAGGGGATGGAACAGAATGGGCTTCCTTTTCTGGCTTCTCTCAGTTTTCCCACTTTATGACCAATATATTGAGCTTTAGTATCTCAAATCTTCTAGAAATTAGCTCTCAGGGGGAGAAAAGACAAAATCTTAGAAACAGAAGAACAGAAACAAAGTACTAATATTTTAAATTTATATATACATATATAGTTTAAAAATTATTTTATTATCTATCTTAGATATAGAGGAGCATAAATCCTCCATGCCCATAGCCCCAAACCACTATGCATTATGCTCCAAGGTAACCCAAATATGAAAAGCATAGAACCCCTTCATATTCACACTTCAGATTCTGAGCTGGTAAGGAATGCATAAATAGCAGGGCTGTCCAAAGAGCCACAGTTTCACCCTGATAACATAAGATTTTACACTGACCGTGGAAAAGGAATATACCACTACTTTTCAGAAACAGCATGCTGAACTTCGCCAGTTATGCATGCTGAGTGCGTGCTGTGTCTCTCGGTTGTGTCTCATTCACTGAGATCCCATGGACCATGGCCTACCAGACTCCTCTGTCCATGGGGCTTTCCAGGTAAGGACACAGGAGTCGGTTGCCATTTAGTTGTTGTTCAGTCTCTCAGTCATGTCTGACTCTTTGTGACCTCATGGACTGCAGCATGCCAGGCTTCTCTGTTCATCACTGTTTCCTGGAGTCTGCTCAAACTCATGTCCATTGAGTCGGTGATGCCATCCAACCATCTCATTCTCTGTCAGACCCTTCTCCTCTTGCCCTCAATTTTTCCCAGCATCAGGGTCTTTCCCAATGAGTCAGCTCTTTACATCAGGTGGCCAAAATATTGGCGCATCAACATCAGTCCTTCCAATGAATATTCAGGGTTGATTTCCCCTAGGATTAACTGGTTTGATCTCCTAGGTCTCCAAAGGACTCTCCAGAATCTTCTCCAACACAACAGTTTGAAAGCCTCAATTTTTTGGTGCTCAGCCTTCTTTATGGTCCAACTCTCACATCCATACCTGACTACTAGAAAAACCATAGCTTTGACTATACGGACCTTTGTCAGCAAAGTGTTGTCTCTGCTTTTTAATACTCTATCTAGGTTTGTCATAACTATTAGTGCCATTTAGTAGCCACATACAATTTACCTATAAATGTGAACCTAATCGATGAAGACATTCTGTTTCCAGCTCCCTTCCAAATGGGATACTGTATTCATTATTATAAAATAATAATTATTAATATTGGGCCAGGTAGAGGCAAATTTTCTTCACTGGAAATATAGTGTACAAGATATTCTACGAAAGTTGGTATGTGAGATAAGAAATCCCCATCCTAAATACCAATTTTCATTTGGTGTCAATTATTTAAAATGTTCTCTGTAAAAAACTAAAGAATCCTAATGCAGGAGGAAAGTATCCAAGGACAAATCTAAAGGGTAAAAAGCACAAAGAGATCAAACAAACCTGACAGGAGATATTGTTTCAACTATTGGCAATTCTCCCCCTAGACCTCTGGCTTCCAACCACATTCAACCTCAGCAGAGCAAAGGGCAAGGAAATTCCAATGGAATTAACTCATACTATTTCTGCGCACAAGAAGGCATAAAACAAATCTCTGGTAGAAGTTACATGTTAGCTGAACAATATATTAATATATTTTTTAGTATGTAGTTCAGGTAGTCTTTGAGCTGATTTGTTTAAAGAAGACTGTCCAGAATATATAAACCAACATCACAATCCAGTGATTGAGAATAAGAGAAATACTCAGTTACAGAAAGACCAAATTATAGATCTAGACATAACTTTTGTACATATATTAAGAAACTAATGTTTTTCTTTGAGAAAATAATTTCACTTCCCTGGACCTCAAAATTTGCATCTGTGCAGTGATAAAGTCATATTAGATAATGTTTTAAACTCTTTCCATCTGAATTTACATGATGTAATAACTATTTTTTAAAATTTTCTCTCTTTATTATAAAAGTAATTATTTTCAAACACCCCTGGCCATGTTTAAATCTTTTGGTGAGCTTTGTAAAAATATAGTCTTAGGTTTTGTCCCAAAGATTCTGTTTCAGTAGGTCTGGGGTGGGGCTCAAGATTTCACATATTTTTGAAAGTGATACCCATTCTAACATGTAGCCAGACTCAAGAACCACAGACCTAGAGTTCCAGCAGCCATGAGTAAAATCAATATTTCCCATCTGGAGTGAGTCACCTAGAATGTTTCAATTGCTAATAAGAGGAAAACTGATTTTTTATTTATACAGTGAGAAAATTTATAATCTTGAATAACTGGAAGCTTAGAGGTTGGGCATTTTCCATGCCCATGGTTTGGTCCCACTTTTGTCTGATTTGGCAGCTCTGTCTGTCTCTTAGAGATGTTTTCAACCTTAGGCTTTTTAATAAGTCTCTTTACTTCTTGTATCTGTTTGGGGGCAAGGAAATATTTTCCCAAAGTTTTCCTGCAGTCTTTGCTTTGCATTTTATTGGCCAAAATTGGATCTCATGCTCATTCATAAACTGGTTACAAGCAAAGTTCATGGCATTCCCAAGATCAAAGGTTCTCAGCCTTGACTGCACACTGGAATCACTGGGAAAATGTAAAAAAAAAAAAAAATTCTGGACCCAAACCCTAGAGCTTGTGATTTAATTGGTCTGGGGTGTAGCCAGGGCACCCAGAGTTTAAAAAATTTCCCAGGTGACTCTAATGTACAGCCATTTGAAAACCACTCTCTTAGATTAATCATCTGAACATGAAGTGTTGCAGGGGAGTCAACTACCATGACCACTATAATTCTTTTAAAATCCTTCTGACAAAAGGAGTCTCTACCTTATAATGGTGCTACAATGAGTAGAAGCCTCACAGACCTACAAGGTAAGCACAACTAGGAAGTGCCAGAAGCATGCAGGTTTTGATTCTTGGACTAGTATGCTTTCCACCATGAGACACTTATTTCTGGATCTAGAGTCAGTGTGGAAAGGAGGACAAAGTCATGCAGAAAGCATTACAGCTTATCCTTGGTGATTCCAACACCATCTACATCTAAATAATCTCAACTAGAACCTGCTGTAGCCAGAAAGAGGGAACCAGTAAGCAAAGTACATAGGTACACTGAAAAGGAGTCATAACACAGGGATGGTAAAAGATAGATTAAAATGAGAAAGTTTTTACTTTTGTCATGATATACCATAGTATCATCATAGTAAGAATATGTTCTTTGACATGCAGGAAGCAAATTTCTCCTTTCAGAAAATCACTTGTACAACAGTCTCTTGTGGGTGAACCAGCACAGGCTGTATAAAAGGGGAAAGACCTCAGTAAAGAGAGAAGAAAAACATTGGATTTTTTTCATGGTCTTTAAAATACATACTTTCCCAAAAATAGTCATAGAATTTAACAAACTGGCCTTTAACCAAGAGAAAATAATTCTGAGTTATTTACAAGCTTGGGATCACCAAGTGGATTTTCTTAACTATACATTCACAGTATGTTTTCAACTTTGACTATTTTCAGCTTGCATTTTATCATAATTCAAGTTCTCAAAATGCCTTTCTTGGCCTATTAACTGATAAAGACTTTATTTTGGTCCTATTACAGATGATTACATTCAAAATGTTAAAAATCCTTCAGATTTCAAAGAAAAAAAAAAGATAAAAAGTTAGAATTACCTAGGCCAGAATGATTTCAGCAAAGGAGCTAAGATTAAAATTTAACCAATCAGAAAAGTAAAGAAACAGGGTAGCTATGAACTAATTCAGTAATAAAACCCTTATTATCCTCCTTAAAACCTAGGAGGTAATCTGTTAAAGTTTGAATGAAGATGGTTTGGGACCGCCAAACTGAATACTATTATATTTTATTTTTTTGTTAGCTTGAATATATGGTTTTGGGAAATTTTTAGAAAAATCCTTTAATAACTATTATTCTTTATCAATTAATAGAGATAATTAAAGACTTACTAACATGAAGGACTTTTATTTGTTCCAAAATGTTTATCATGTCAGTGTTAGAACCAAAAGACCTTACAGGAAAAGGCTATGTTTTTTTATCCTTAAATTCTTAAGATACTCTCTGTGGGTACCACATTGATAGCATTGGTCCCTGGAGAGGAAATCACTGATATTTGTTACCCCACTGCATGCTTATTCAACAAATAACTAGCATTAGTGGAGCACCAACCATGAGCCAGGCACTGTAGCAGACTCTGACAATATTTAGAAACACATACCCCAATATTAAAGATTTCTTGTCTAGTGGGGGAAACAATTAAGAAAATCACTTTTAATAATTCAGTTTACAGGTGAATGCCAGAGTAAGCATGGAACACTGTGAAAACCTAAGGGAAAAGTACCAAATTCAGCCAGGGGAGTGAAATGAGAATGGAGAATAGAAGACTCTGGAGGATATAGTGCTTTGCAGAGGACTTAGCCAGGCAGAAAAATAAGAAAATGTCATTTCATACTGGAGAAGGTGTGGAGAAAAGGGAACCCTCTTACACCATTGGTGGGAATGCAAACTGATACAGCCACTATACAGAACAGTGTGGAGATTCCTTTAAAAACTGGAAATAGAACTGCCATATGACCCAGCAACCCCATTGCTGGGCATACACACCAAGGAAACTGGAATTGAAAGAGACACGTGTACCCAATGTTCATTGCAGCACTGTTTACAATGCTAGGACATGGAAGCAACCTAGATGTCCATTGGCAGATGAATGGATAAGGAAGTTGTGGTACATATACACAATGGAATATTACTCAGCTATGAAAAAGAATGCATTTGAGTCAGTTCTAATGAGGTTGATGAAACTGGAGCCTATTATACAGAGTGAAATAAGTCAGAAAGAGAAACACCAATACAGTATATTAACACATGTATATGGAATTTAGAAAGATGATAATGACGATCCTATATGCAAGGCAGCAAAAGAGGCATAGATGTAAAGAACAGACTTTTGGACTATGTGGTAAAAGGTGAGAGTGGGATAGATATGAGAGAATAGCATTGAAATATGTATATTACCATAGGTAAAATAGAAGACCAGTGCAAGTTCAATGCATTAAGCAGGGCACTCAAAGCTGGTGCTCTGGGACAGCCCAGAGGGATGAGGTGGGGAGGGTGATGGGAGGGGGGTTTGGGATCGGGGGACACATGTGCACCTGTGCCTGATTCATGTTGAAGTGTGGTGGAAGCTACCACAATATTAATTAGTAGAGTAATTGTCCTCCAATTAAAATAAATAATTAAAAAAACCTGAAAATGTCTTTTCAGTATGATTAAGGGAATATCATGTGTAAAAGAGATACAAATAACTAAGTTTAGCTGCCATATAAGGTTGCAGATAGGGACTGGTAAGAGGGCTGAAAAAAGCTTTATATAGGGATTGCATCACAAAAGTCTTGTAAGTCACAACATCTTACCTGAAGATAGTGTCTTAAGCTTTTTCCATTAGACATTTGTAAGTTTCCTCACTTATTATGATAAAGAAACTAAATAGTTTGAAAGATGTTATAATGAAAGAACATATGCCTTCTTGTGCAAAAACCATAGTTTGAAAGATGTTATAATGAGAGAACATATGCCTTCTTGAGCAAAAACCATAGCAATCTGCTTATATAGAAAGTAAAGTGGAAGTGATGGGATGGACACCTTTAACTGAGCACTTACTGTGTGACAGGCAGTATATAATATGACTTGCACATGATATTTCTAATGCTCGCAATATCTCTGCAAGTTAAGTATAAACTGAAGCTGAGAGAGATTGAGGGGTTGACAATGAACCTGGATGCTTCTGATGAGAGAAAATAGGGCTTATTGTTAGTATCATGAAGAAATATTGGGGATTTTTAAATTCATGATACATTTGTGAGATTAAAAAAACAAAACAATGTGGAAGAATATATTTCTTACAACATCAGTGACCAAGGCACAGCTCGAATAGCTGCCATTCAGCAAATTAGTAAATGAATCATCTTTACTCCTTTTCCCAGACTAGCATCCAAAAAAACTTATCATTTTAAAATGAGAAGAGTGTCAACTGGGGACTGAACTCTGCTCCTTTTCCCACATCAGTTAACTGCATGTAGGTTCGTAGTCTGCTGACTCTTTAAATTATTTGATTATAATCAGAATCTTCCAGTCACTACATAAGTGGAAAATACCTTTATTATATGGTCATAAAACTTCTTTCTCTTTACTAACATCTTTATAGCAGATGCGTGGACAAGTGGTCCAATGTTCCCTACAACTTTTCTTACAAAATTGTGTTGATTAAATGAGAAAATATGTTCAAAGCACTTAGCATCATGTCTGTAGCACATGGCAGCCATTATTGTTGAGAACCAGTCAAGACATTGCTTGCTTCTACTGCCTCCCCACAGCCCTACCAATACACACACACACACACACACACACACACATAGGTGTTTACGACTCACAGTTCCCATTTTAGAACAGAATGCTTGTTCTAAATGCATTCACTGAGGTCTCAGGTTAGAATGAAGGGAATCACCCCCATAGTTTGGGTCTATCAAAACAGAAAACCTGTTAATAACCAGATGATGTATTATCAATGCCTATAATATAGAGACAGCATTTCCTATAATCTTTGATTGTCAGTAAATTATCCCTTTGCTTAAGAAAACTAGCTGAAACCCAGTTTTATTTCCAAACAAATAGATGCAAAGATATAATGTCTGAAAAAACTGGTTCCTCAGGATGTTTAATGGTATCACACAGAGCTTATCGCTGTGCAAGGGGAGATCCATTTTCAGTTTTCACTCTGAGCATGGGAGAGGAAGTTTAACCAGGGTTTCACCTACTCCCACCCCACTGTCGCACTGTCTAATTTAAAATAACATTGCATTCCTAGGATAAACCACTCTTGGCCATGAAATATTGTCTTCTTCATATACTGTTGAGTTTATTTTTTATTTATTTATTTTTTTTATTATTATTATTATTTTTTTCCAGTGGGTTTTGTCATACATTGATATGAATCAGCCATGGATTTACATGTATTCCCAATCCCGATCCCCCCTCCCACCTCCCTCTCCACCCGATTCCTCTGGGTCTTCCCAGTGCACCAGGCCGGAGCACTTGTCTCGTGCATCCCTCCTGGGCTGGTGATCTGTTTCATCATAGATAGTATACATGCTGTTCTTTTGAAATATCCCACCCTCACATTCTCCCACAAAGTTCAAAAGTCTGTTCTGTATTTCTGTGTCTCTTTTTCTGTTCTGCATATAGGGTTATCGTTATCACCTTTCTAAATTCCATATACATGTGTCAGTATGCTGTAATGTTCTTTATCTTTCTGGCTTACTTCACTCTGTATAATGGGCTCCAGCTTCATCCATCTCATTAGGACTGGTTCAAATGAATTCTTTTTAATGGCTGAGTAATATTCCATGGTGTATATGTACCACAGCTTCCTAATGAAACTTAAAAGCTTTTGCACTACAAAGGAAACTATAAGTAAGGTGAAAAGACAGCCCTCAGAGTGGGAGAAAATAATAGCAAATGAAGAAACAGACAAAGGATTAATCTCAAAAATATACAAGCAACTCCTGCAGCTCAATTCCAGAAAAATAAATGACCCAATCAAAAAATGGGCCAAAGAACTAAACAGACACTTCTCCAAAGAAGACATACAGATGGCTAACAAACACATGAAAAGATGCTCAACATCACTCATTATTAGAGAAATGCAAATCAAAACCACAATGAGGTACCATTACACGCCAGCCAGGATGGCTGCTATCCAAAAGTCTACAAGCAATAAATGCTGGAGAGGGTGTGGAGAAAAGGGAACCCTCTTACACTGTTGGTGGGAATGCAAACTAGTACAGCCGCTATACTGTTGAGTTTAATTTGATAGTTTAAAAAAAATCTGTTCAGGAGTGAGATTGACCTTTTGATTTTCCTTATTCATACTATCCTTTCCAATCAGGGGTCAGAAAGAGTTGGGGAGCATTCCCTCTTTTTCAATTCTTTAGAAAAATTTCTATAAGATTGTAATTATTGGATTTTTGAACATTTGGTGAAACTAACCATCTAAAGCCATCCAGCCCTCAAATTTTCTTCATAGAATTTTTAAATATGAATTCAATCTTTGTGGTTATAGAATACTATGTATTTTTCTTTTACTTCTTGAGTTACATTTTTAAATTATCAAGTTTATTGCATAAACTTGTTTCTGTTAAGTTATTGATTATCTCCTTCATCTTCTATATTTTAGTTCTTTTACTTTTTTAATACTTTTACTCTTGGTGTTTTGTCTGTATTATTTATTATTTTGATCAGTATTGATAACATTTTGTTAATGCTATTAATTTTCAAATAAGCTCTTGGCTTTGTAGATTCTGTTATAGCTTTATTTCTTATTTCCTTAATTTCTGCCCATATTTTAAAATTATTTATGTCTTCTACTTTCTTTTATTTTATTCTGTTGTTTTAACTTCATCAGTTGTGTAATTAGTTCATGATTATTCAACCTTTCTTTTTTTCTAATAAACATACCTAGAGCTATACATTTTTCTTTAAGTACTGATTTTACTGTATCACACACACTTGATATATATAGTGATGTTATGATTCTCCTTTGAATCAATGGTAATTTAAAGGTCTTTTGAAAATTTCTGGTCTAGAAGTTTTAGGTTATTTTTGGTTACTGGTTTTTTACTTAATTCTCCTGGTCTTAGAAAAGTAATTTTTATGAAACTGATTTTTAAAATTCATTTTGATCCACTCTGTGGTTCAATATGTGATCAGTTTTTTGGTTTCATGTGTGCTTGAAAAGAATGTGTACTTGAAAAGAATGTGTATTCTTCAATTACTGGATGCAGGGCTCCGTGTATATCCATGAGATCATATTTATTAGTTATATTGTACATATATTTTATATTCTATTGCTTTTTGTCTACTTGTGAGAGAAGTGCATTAATATCTCTTTTTATGATGGCAAACATACATTTTTTGATAGGTTGGTCAAATTTTGCTTTAAATATCTGAATCTATATTTTAGGGGAATCTATATTTTAGGTGCATAAAGACTTAGATATGCTATATTTCTCTGGTGATTTGAAACTTTTATCATTATATACTGACATTCTTTAATCCTACTAATGCTCTTCAGTCTTAAAATCTTTTTTATTATTTACTTATTTTTATTGCTGTATAGCTGATTTACAATGTTAAAAATAAATAAACAAATAATAAAAATACACACACACACATATATATTTTCATATTTTTCCATTAGGGTTTATTACAAGATTTGAATATAGTTACCTGTGCTATACAATTGGACTTTATTTTTTACCTATTTTGTATATAGTAGTTTGTATATGTTAATCCCAAGCTCCTAATTTATCCCTCCCCCACTTTCCATTTTAGTCATGTTTGTTTTGTATGTAAATAAATCTATTTCTGTGTTATAAATAAGTTTATTTGTGTCATATTTTAGATTCCATATATAAGTGATATATATGTGTCGCTTATATATATATATATAAGCGATATATATGTGATATATATGTGATATATATATGTGTCACTTATATATATATATGTGATATATAAGTGATATATATTTGTCTCTGTCTGATTTACTTCACTTCATATGATAATCTCTGGATCCACCCATGTTACTGCAAATGACATTATTTCATTCTTTTTTATGGGTAACAGTCCATGTATGTATATGTATAGATAAATATACACATATATTGAATATGTGTGTGCATATAGTATATATACACCACATCTTCTTTATCCATTCATAGATTGCTTCTATGTCTTGGCTGTTGTATGAATAGGGCTAATATGAACATGGGAGTGCAAAAATTATTTTTAAAATCTATTTTATATGTTTATTTTCAGTAATCATCTCAATATAAAAGCAGTTATTTTATTGGTGTAGGCTTATCTTTCTTAAATTTCCACAACATTCTTATCTCTTAAGGTTTTTAATAGACAACTTTTTAGAAGAGTTTTAGATTTACAGAAAAATTGAGAAGATAGTACAGAGAGTTGCCACATACTCTTCAGTTCCCCTTATTAACATCTTACACTTGTAATTAATGAACCAACATTAACTAAAATCTATAGTTTTTTCAGATTTCTTCTGTTTTTGCCTAATGTCTTTTCCACTTTAGGGTCACACACAAGATCTCACATTATATTTAATCATTATCTTCATAAAGTTAGTTAGGAAGAGCTCCTTTTTAACGTGTTTTCTGAAAGAATTTCTCTGAGATTGGTATGTTATTTTTATTTTAAATATTTGGAAGAATTGAATGGTGAGGTGATTTAGGCCTGAGTTCTCTTTGTGAGAAAGTTTAAAATTGTGTATGCAGTTTCTTTAATAGATACTGGATTATTCAGATTTTCTGTTTTTGATAAGCTGTATTTTTCCCTTTACTCATTTCATCTAAATTGTCAAATTTCTTAGTGTCACATATATAATATTCATTTTTGTGTGTTTTGTCTTTATTTCTATAGGAGTTGTAGTGACATCATCTGTCACTTTCTCTTGGTAATTTGTATTTTCTGTCTTTTTCCTTAATTAGTCCTGGTAAAATTTTCAATTTTATTAATTGTTTCAAAGAATCAGCTTTTGGCTTTAATTTTATTCAATAATATGATTTTTTCTTTCTTTGATTTTTTTCTATTGTCTTTGTTATTTATTTCCCCTTACATATTTTGTTTTGATTTGCTATTCTTTTCTAGCTTTCTGAAGTGAAAATTAAGATGCTTTTTGCCTTTATTCTTCTATTCTGACATGTGTTTCTATCCATTAATTTACCTTAAAACACTGCTCAGCTGTATCCCACAAGTTTTGATATGCTGTGCTCATAATATTGTAATTTACTTCAAAATACAGTTGACTCCTTGAACAACATGAGGGTTAGGAGTACCAAACCTTCACACAGTTGAATATTTGCATATAACTTTTGATTCCCCAAAACTTAACTAATAGCCTACTGTTGACCAGAAGTGTCACTGATAACATAAACAGTTGATTTACATGTCTTGTAAGTTACATGTATTATATACTACATCTTACAATAAAGTTAAGAAAATGTTATTAAGAAAGTCATAAGGAAGAGAAAATACATTTACAGTACTTTTCTATATTTATCAATACAATAATCTTGTATCATCTGTTTACAAGATGAGTTGTCTGTGTATATCACTACTGTCTTATGTGATACAAAACACTGTAGATGGTATATATATTACTAATATTAGACATCAAAAAGGAAAAGATAATGTGAAAAATAAATTCATAATTATTTACAGGTGTAGCCATTCATGCACTGATAACAAGAATCAATATGATTACTTTATGATAGCCTAGTGTACTGTGTACGACTGTCCTATACATCAGTGAATGAATCATTATACAATTTTTATAGCATACAGTGTTACAGTCATATTCATAATACAGTATTGAAAACATTGTTATATTTAAAAAATGCTTACCTGTGATGATAGGCTGATAGGTAGTTTCTCCAATTATGAGAGAGAGAGGCATACTGTATGGTATTCTTTGAAAGCAAAATTATAAAATGGTAAGTAAACTAAGGGTATTAACTTCATGTTAAATATCTCCCACTTATGCCTATAAAATGATAGAATATTATCTACCTGTATTTTATACATTCATGACATATCTAACTTTTTCTGATTTTTAAAAAATATTTCTAGGCTACACAGTTCACCGGTGAGTTTTTTCAAGCTGTTGCAAGTCTCCAATTTTTTTTTCTAATGTATTTGTTGAAAAAAAATCTGCGTATAAGTGGACCCATCCAGTTCAAACCTGTGTTGTTCAGGGGTCAATTGTATCTCCCAATGTTTTGAAATACAGTAGTATTTCTTTTCAATCCATAAATTATTAAGAGATGTATTTCTTAACCTCCACATTGCTTTTTGACATCTATTCTCCAATACCATCTAGGTGTTCAACAACTCAATTCAATTCTAATGTTAGCTTCCTGGAAGTGGCACAGACTCCATAAGTTAAGGACCCACAAGACTGCCCCATTTCAAATGCTACCTGCTAGACCATGATGTTCACAATGCAACTGCACTTCTGCCTGACTAGCTACAAATTCAGGACTTCCCATACACCCTCAGTTCAATAATTCACAAGAATGACTCACAGAATTCACGAAAGCACTATACTTACATTTACTTTTTAATTATAAAGGAATCAAATGAACAGCTGCATGAAAGTAACATTGGGCAAGACTGGAAGGGTTCCGAACATGGGAGCTTCTGTCTCCTTGGAGTCAAGGTGCAGCCGTCTTCTCTCTATATACATGAATATATTCACCAGTCAGGAAGTGTTCAGAATTTAATCAAGGCTTCATTATACAGCATGATGGATTAAATCATTGACCACATGATCGAACGCAATCCCTAGCCTCCTCCCCTCCATGGAAGTGGAGGAATTGGGCTGAAAGTTCTGAGCCTCTAATCAGGTGCTTAGTTTTTCCTGATGTGGTCAGCTCCTCCCTAGACACTATCTAAGAGCTTACCATGAGTGACCTCATAGCATAAACTCAGGTATAGTCAAAGTGACTCATTATATAAAGCAAAAGACAATCCTACCGGGAAAATCCAAGGGTTTTGAAGCTCCCTGTGCCACAAACCAGGAACCAATGAAAGAGATCAGATATATTCTTTATTATGTCACAGAAGTAGTTGGGGATTTTCTAGTTATCTTTTCTTAACATTTTTCCTAGCTTATTTCCACTGTGTTCAGAAAATACAGGGTGAATGAGTTCAATTATCTTAACATTTGTTGAGAAATGGTTGATTTTTATTAATATTTCATATGCACATGAAAAAAATGTGTACTCTGCAGTGGCTGGGTGTCAATAAAGTCAAGTTTCTTACCAATCATTTGTTAATATACTCATTTTTGTGTGGAAGGCGTACTTGTTTTAAAAGTCATTAGAAAAGATGTTAATGGCTCCCAGTGTGATTGTGGAATTATCTATTGCTCCTTCTAGTTTTTAGAATTTTTTTTTTATACATGTAGTGAAACTATATTATTTGAGGCATACAACTTTAGAATTCTTCCATTTCCCTGGCAGATTGAGCTCTTCATCATAATGAAATGTCCTTTTTTTGTCCCATAGTGTTTCCTGCCTTAAAGTCTATTTTGTTTGATGTTAATATAGTGACAACTAGCTTTCTCTTTTTTTTCCTTTGTACCAGTTTTATTGAGGAAGTCACCACCACAATCATAACAGATAACAATTTCATAATCTAAAAAAGTTCCTTTGTGTCCTTTTAGAGTTAATCCACTGTCCTTCAATACCAACCCCTGGCAACAACTGATATGTTTCTGTCACTATAGTTTTTATTAATGTTTTATGGAAGTGGAATTATATGGTATGTAATCTTAGCATCTCCTTCTCTCATTAAACATGATGCATTTGAGAATTTGTCCATATTGTTGTATCAGTAGTTTATTTCTTTCTATTGCTAAGTAATATGCCATAGTGTTAATATGATACAGATTGTCCTGGATTTGACCAGGAGCTCTGTCAAACTGGTTCTATGTTATTTTGATGTGTCCTTATCATTTTTAGATCACTTCCTTGCTTTCTGGCATAAGATGTTCTAGGCTTATCATATACCACCTTTGAACCAATTCTAGACTGTAACCTAAAATTTAACCCTAAATTTTATCATAAAAATTTTGCTTTATAAATCTTTTTCTTTAACCACATAATTATATGCATTCAGGACTAAATGTTTTGAGAGCTCTAGTTGACCTTGAAATCTCAGAGGAAGTTTTATTGGTTTTTTTCCCACTGCTATGAACAGCTTAGACTAAAACAGATATTTTCATTTGCTATTTGTCTCTCTGGGGATATTTTCATTTAGTGTCAGTCAGGCATTTTATTGTAAAGTGTCCAGTGATGTACTGGTAAATGTTTAACAAATATCTGTCTGGAAAGAAAAAAGAGGCCCTGATTTATAGTCTATATGGATTTCTGTGGTGTAAATGTTCTCACCATAGCTTTATTTCAGTCATCAATATGAAGTTAACCAACTTTCAAAATTCCTGAAACAACTGACCTTACAAGCAAATACAGTACAAACCTTCATGTGCTCTGTTTTGTGTGGGTCGTTCAGTTCAGTAGTTCAGTGCTCAGTTGTGTCTGACTCTTTGTGACCCTAAGGACTGCAGCACGCCAGGCCTCCCTGTCCATCACCAACTGCTGGAGTTTACTCAAACTCATGTCCATTGAGTTGGTGATGCCATCCAACCATCTCATCCTCTATTGTCCCCTTCTCCTCCGACCTTCAACCTTTCCTATCATTGGGATCTTTTCCAATGAGTCTGTTTTTCGTATCAGGTGGCCGAAGTATTGGAGTTTCAGCTTTAGCATCAGTCCTTTCAATGAATATTCAGGACTAGTTTCCTTTAGGATGGACTGGTTGGATCTCCTTGCAGTCCAAGGGACTGAAGAGTCTTCACCAACACCACAGTTCAAAAACATCAGTTCTTTGGTGCTCAGCTTTATTTATAGTCCAACTCTCACTTCCATACATGACTACTGGAAAAACTATAGCTTTGACTAGATGGATCTTTGTTGGTAAAGTAATGTCTCTGGTTTTCAATATGCTTTCTAGGTTGGTCATAACTTTTCTTCCAAGGAGCAAGCGTCGTTTAATTTCATGGCTGCAGTCACCATCTGCAGTGATTTGGGAGCCCTCCAAAATAAAGTCTCTCACTGTTTCCATTGTTTCATCATCTATTTGCCATGAAGTAATGGGACCAGATGCCATGATCTTACTTTTCTGAATGTTGAGTTTTAAGCCAACTTTTTCACTCTCCTTTTCCACTTTCATCAGGAGGCTCTTTAGTTCTTCTTTGCTTTCTGCCATCAGGATGGTGTCATCTGCATATCTGAGGTTATTGATATTTCTCCTGGCAATCTTGATTCCAGCGTGTGCTTCATCCAGCCCAATGTTTCTCATGATGTACTCTGCATATAAGTTAAATAAGCAGGGTGACAATATATAGCCTTGACATACTCCTTTCCCAATTTGGAACCAGTCTGTTGTTCCATGTCCAGTTCTAACTGTTGCTTCTTGACCTGAATACACATTTCTCAGGAGGCAGGTCAGGTGGTCTGCCATCTCTTGAAGAATTTTCCATAGTTTGTTGTGACCCACACAGTCAAAGGATTTGGCATAGTCAATAAAGCAGAAGTAGATGTTTTTCTGGAACTCTCTTGCTTTTTTGATAATCCAATGGATGTTGGCAACTTGATCTCTGGTTCCTCTGCCTTTTATAAATCCAGCTTGAACATCTGGAAGTTCACGGTTCACATACTATTGAAGCCTGGCTTGGAAAATTTTGAGCATCACTTTGCTAGTGTGTGAGATGAGTGTGATTGTGTGGTAGTTTGAGCATTCTTTGGCATTGCCTTTCTTTGAGATTGGAATGAAAACTGACCTTTTCCAGTCCTGTGGCCACTGCTGAGTTTTCTAAAGCCATGTACTCTGCACAATGACATGGCTTAGATCACAGCCCCTTCTTTCATAGGAACTGCCTTGTGTGGAAGCACTTAGTCACAGAGCTTTATACATGCACTTAGGGCAATTATAGTGCTTATTTTCCTTTGTAAACTGGTTTGTTCTGCAAATTGGATGATTCTTATCTTCTTCCATTGTCCTTCACTTATTTAAAAGTGTGTATGTGCTTGAGAGAGAGAGAGAGAGAGAGAGAGAGTGTGTGTGTGTGTGTGTGTGTGTGTGTGTGTGTGTATCCCACCCTTCCTATCACTAGATGGTTTCTATCTGAAAGATTTCAGGATCTCTCATCCATCATATTATCAGAAATGAATGGATCCAAGTAACTTTGTTATGCAATGCTAAACCATCAGACTCCTAATCATGTATCTTGAGCAATAATTTTAATAGATATTATTTACCAACTGAACAGAGGGTAAGTCTATCAAACATGCACATTAAGAACCAATTATTTTAAAAATCCCAAATATTTGAGTTTAGGATCATACTCAGAATAAAAGTGCTTCAAAATCCAATCATTATTTTCCATGAGTGAATTTATGATGTACATAATAAACTCCACACATACTGATTGTGTGAGTAGTTCTCATACTTCCTCTATGGAGTCTTAAGAGTCTTACTACTTACAAAAGACAAAAGGGCATGAATAAGGGGACTATTCCAGCTTTCTACTTGTTTTAGGTTTCTGGTGGTGGTTTAGTTGCCAAGTCATGTCCAAATCTTGTGACTCCATGGACTGTAGCCTGCCAGGCTCCTCTGTCCATGGGATTCTCCAGGCAAGAATACCTAGGGTTCTATTCTACTTTTAGACTTCAGTAGAAGGTGCTGTTTGAAACCAGTTCCATGAGTACCAGTTTCCATGCAAACCCTTTTTCATCTCATATGCCATCTCTAGATTATCTGAGACCTATCTGCTAACAGAAATGAAGGCATACTGTAAAGAAACTGAAGAAATTCCTTAACTGGATCTTTGTTTATCCAGGCTGCGTGTGCTCACTTGCACAAACCCCATCCTACCAGACAGTATTAAGACAGAAAAAGCTAGTTAGTTCATGTAGTAAAAATATTCCTGGGTCTATAGAATGATTGAAACTTTTGTATGGCTGCTGTAGACATTTTGCTGCCCTACAAATCTTTTTAAAGTCAGCTGGGAAAGATCTGAGCATCTCATTTTTCTCGTTGACCTTCTTTGGAGTCTCTATCAAACAGAGAAATCATCAAAGGGAAGATAACATTAAAAGAAACCATTAGCAGGAAAGAAAGGTAGAAAAGAGACATCTGCAAACAACCTCACCTTCTAGAAAGTGAAGTGCTGACCCAGCTCCTTTCAGAAGCATAAGTAGCCACTTCTCTGTGAAGGGCCTATAGAATTTTTTTTTTTTTTGCTTGTTTTCCAAGACTTCCACATTTGATCTTTTAAATGGAGTCAAACGCACAATTTAAAAATGGGATTTAGATGTATTGGGTTAAACAAAAGCCCTGGTTATCTTGTCTCCCACAGTACATCTGCAAGTCCACTGTAATTTCAGCATAATTCAGTTCATTTCAGTTCAGTCCAGTCACTCAGTCATGTGCGACTCTGCGAACCCACGGATTGCAGCATGCCAGGCCTCCCTGTCCATCACCAACTCCCAGAGTTTACTCAAACTTATGTCCAGTTAGTCGGTGACGCCATCCAACCATCTCATCCTCTGTTGTCCCCTTCTCCTCCTGCCTTCAATCTTTCCCAGCATCAGGGTCTTTGCCAATAAGTCAGTTCTTCACATCAGGTGGCCGAAGTATTGGAGTTTCAGCTTCAGCATCAGTCCTTCCAATGAATATTCAGGACTGATTTCCTTTAGGTTGGACTAGTTGGACCTCCTTGCAGTCCAAGGGACTCTCAAGAATCTTCTCAGCATAATTAGGAAATGATAAAATCTCATAAAGTTTTCTGCCCAAACTCTCTATACTCTCTATACTTAATGATATCAATCAGCCCAGGATTTTATAGTGTTTTTTTTTTTTTTTCCCTTGAAAATGTTTGGTACTCCAACGGTATTTTTCACAGAACTAGACCAAAGAATTTCACAATTTGTATGGAAATACAAAAAACCTCGAATAGCCAAAGTAATCTTGAGAAAGAAGAATGGAACTGGAGGAATCAACCTGCCTGACTTCAGACTCTACTACAAAGCCACAGTCATCAAGACAGTATGGTACTGGCACAAAGACAGAAATATAGATCAATGGAACAGAATAGAAAGCCCAGAGATAAATCCACGAACCTATGGACACCTTATTTTTGACAAAGGAGGCAAGGATATACAATGGAAAAAAGACAACCTCTTTAACAAGTGGTGCTGGGAAAACTGGTCAACCACTTGTAAAAGAATGAAACTAGAACACTTTCTAACACCATACACAAAAATAAACTCAAAATGGATTAAAGATCTAAATGTAAGACCAGAAACTATAAAACTCCTAGAGGAGAACATAGGCAAAACACTCTCCGACATAAATCAAAGCAAGATCCTCTATGACCCACCTCCCAGAATATTGGAAATAAAAGCAAAACTAAACAAATGGGACCTAATGAAACTTAAAAGCTTTTGCACTACAAAGGAAACTATAAGTAAGGTGAAAAGACAGCCCTCAGATTGGGAGAAAATAATAGCAACTGAAGAAACAGACAAAGGATTAATCTCAAAAATATACAAGCAACTCCTGCAGCTCAATTCCAGAAAAATAAATGACCCAATCAAAAAATGGGCCAAAGAACTAAACAGACATTTCTCCAAAGAAGACATACAGATGGCTAACAAACACATGAAAAGATGCTCAACATCACTCATTATTAGAGAAATGCAAATCAAAACCACAGTGAGGTACCATTACACGCCAGTCAGGATGGCTGCTATCCAAAAGTCTACAAGCAATAAATGCTGGAGAGGGTGTGGAGAAAAGGGAACCCTCTTACACTGTTGGTGGGAATGCAAACTAGTACAGCCACTATGGAAAACAGTGTGGAGATTTCTTAAAAAACTGGAAATAGAACTGCCATATGACCCAGCAATCCCACTTCTGGGCATACACACTCAGGAAACCAGATCTGAAAGAGACACGTGCACCCCAATGTTCATCGCAGCACTGTTTATAATAGCCAGGACATGGAAGCAACCTAGATGCCCATCAGCAGATGAATGGATAAGGAAGCTGTGGTACATATACACCATGGAATATTACTCAGCCATTAAAAAGAATTCATATGAACCAGTCCTAATGAGATGGATGAAGCTGGAGCCCATTATACAGAGTGAAGTAAGCCAGAAAGATAAAGAACATTACAGCATACTGACACATGTATATGGAATTTAGAAAGGTGATAACGATAACCCTATATGCAGAACAGAAAAAGAGACACAGAAACACAGAACAGACTTTTGAACTTTGTGGGAGAATGTGAGGGTGGGATATTTGAAAAGAACAGCATGTATACTATCTATGGTGAAACAGATCACCAGCCCAAGTGGGATGCACGAGACAAGTGCTCGGGCCTGGTGCACTGGGAAGACCCAGAGGAATCGGGTGGAGAGGGAGGTGGGAGGGGGGATCGGGATTGGGAATACATGTAAATCCATGGCTGATTCATATCAATGTATGACAAAACCCACTGGGAAAAAAAAATAATAATAATAAAAATAAGAAAAAAAAAAAAAAAAAGAAAATGTTTGGTACAGTTAATATGCTGTCTATACCAGAACTTAAGTCCTTTTCAGTTGTTTATTTCTATTAGCTCAAATAGTGAGGAAAATTATATAGCAGACATCAAACCCACTTGCAGAAAGAGAGCTAAATATATATGTATGTGAGTTTATAATAACTAGCTATGATGAGTTTTTGCTTGCTAAAAGGGGCAGGGGATGGAAAACAACTATCATCATCTGAAAAGTGGAAAGTGATTTTTTTTTCCTTTTGCAGTACTGATATTGATCAATGACTAACCTCCCCAACACTTTTAAATGCCAGACTGTAAACCTGGGAGTCATCATTGCCTTTTTCCCATCCCTTTTCTCCAGCATTTGTATTAGTCAAGATTCTCCAGAGAAAACATAACCAATGATCATTATTTATATGTAAGTCCCTCCTCTCCACTAGAATTTCTTCTTTAGGGAAGATATCAAATTTTGTTCATCATTGGATCCCTATTACTGAGCATTTAGCAAATGAATAAATGTGTAAATAAATGATTTTTTTGCTTATTTTCTACAAGGAGTGTTGTGAATTATAACACAGTGCAGTGGCAAGAGAGTTTATCCAGGATGCATCAGCCTTGTGAGTTGTTAGACCCTGTACAGGTCACTTACTCCTTCCTGGTTCCCAGTTGTCATTAAAGAAATTATTTATGAGAAAGTGTTTAGTAAACTGTGGAAAACTATACAAACATAAAGTAAGGCTTATCCTGCATGTCAGTTGTTTTTTATACCACAAGAATGGAACCTGAAAGCATCTCGGCAGCTCTTTTGGTTCAGAATTTGAATCTCATTCTGTCTTTTAGATGCAGGGACATGCATTGGACCATCTTGGGGAATTCAGCCTGGCTGATAGGTTAGATTTTATTTGTTCTTTGAAGAAGAAAGAGTGCATCAGATATGTCAAATGTACTGATTTTAGTAGTCATTTTACTGCAGCCCTTGTGTTCTAGAGAGGCAGCGCCATCTGTCTAGTATTTAAAAGGAGCTCTGGAGGAAGACTTCTTGCCTTTGATCCAGTACCTGGATGAGGGGTTTGGACTTAGTCCACTAACATTTCTCAGTTGCAGTTTCTTCGGCTTTAAAACAGGGATAATATCTTCTTAGGGTTGTTGTGAGGATTAAATGAGATCAGGCATCAGTTTTTGAATATCAATAGAAAAACTCAAGCATGCAAGAATTAGAACTTTATTTTAATAACTCAGTTTGTTTTAACACTTCTCACACAGTTGGCGGTTTTAAAAGTTAACCTTTGCATATTGACCCTTTACTCTGAATTGTTCTAGGTTCTAGAGCAAGGTCGTTAATAGAAATACAATGCAAGTTGTATATGTAATTTAAGAATTTCTTGAAGCTATATTTTTAAAAGTTTGAAGAAACACAATAGTTTAATTTTAATAACACGTTTTATTTCACTCAATATATCCAAGATATTATTTCAGCATGTATTAATGAGATATTTTACATTAATTGTTTCATACTATCATTGAAACCTGGTGTGTATTTTACATTTGCAGAGCATTTCAATTTAGATTGGTCACATTGCAAGTGCTTGCTTTGCACTTGTGGCGCAATGCTAACATATCGAACACACAATTCTGGATCACCAAACAATAGCAAGTTGATTGAGAGGGATGGAAGGGGGATATACTTGGGATCACACTGTTTATTGCTGAGTTTCCCTACTCCACTCCCCCATTCTACATTTCTCCTTTGGCTTTAACTTTCTAATTAAATGAGGTGAAAGGAAAGGGAAGCATACAGAGAAAAACACCATCTTATGTATGACATGTACTTATTTTAGTGCCTAGTGTTATGATACAAAGATGAGCAACTAATATATGTTAATACTTATTATAACTAAAGCCTCTTGTTGTATTATCATCTCTCTTACTAGAAACCTACTTCTTTATTAATATATTCCTCTAGACCTATATTGTATGACTTTCCAGAATAAGATAAAGAAGCTCTTAATCTAGCGTAACTCTGCCAGCCTAAGCCTTCCTTGTTCAAAGGAAACAGCTGAAAGAGGCCATTTTATTTATAAAATGAGTCACGGTTCATTAAAGAAGAAAAGACATTGAAAAATTGCATCCCTCACAAGTATGTCTCTAAATAACTCCCCAGGTTCACTTTTAGCGGTTATTCTATGCTATTTTAAAATGTGCAGGAGAGTTGGACTAGCTTGACCCTAGAAACCCGAAACTCAAGTTGCTCTTGCCTTTCATACCTTTGCATTTCCCACATTTCCTTGGTAGATTTCTAGGTCAAAGGAGGTTAAATGAATTAATTACCCATCACGCCTTTAGAGGCCCTTAGTGGCATACCCAGCACATGGAAAGTGCCCGATATTAATCAGGTGCTTCTCAGACATTATTGTTTTTAATCACTGCCATGATCATATGAGGTATTATTATAAAACCCCCACTCTATAGACAAGAAAACTAAGGTTTGGGGGGCAATTAAGTAGCCCAAGAGCACACAGACAGTAAATGGAAGAGGCAGCTACCAAACTGAAGTAGCCTGACTCCAAAGCCCTTACTTGTCAACATTTGGCTACCCTCTCCCTGGGCTCTATAAATTTCAATGTAAGAGGCAGAGGCTCTGAGAAGCAGCAGTTTTATATACTTCGGTTAACACAAAACCATTAAATTGTTACTTGATGAAAGTCAATACTACTTGCTGCTGGATGTGCTCTTTTAAAGCACAGTGTTCCATATAAGACACTCACAGGGTATCAGCATACCTGTATCTACATCTGTTGTATCTATATCTGTATATTCTCTTGCTGATTAAAAGGTCAGGAAACAGTCTGACTTCCACTTATAACAGTAAGGTCCTGCAGATGAACCTTTTTGTATATGGAATAGCAAACAGAAAGAAAATGAACAAACAGACATTCCCAGCAGTGTGTATGAATTGCCCAAACAAACACTGAATAAAAGAAGCCAGACACAAACATACTGTATGGTTCTATTTATTTATAAACTAAACTAAGTTATTATGTTTAGGGATGCACATGTAGATGGGAAATAGTAAAGGAAAGCAAGGACTTTGAGTTCCAGAAGAATCAGTGTTATGAGTCTCTTCACGGCAGAAAGAGGATGTCATGATTGGGAAGAGATCCAAGAGAAGCTTCCAGACAGTGATGATTTTCTATTTCTTGACCTGGGTAGTGGTCACACGGCTCTTTATTTTATAATAGTTTATTAAACTGACATTTATGTTTTCTCAATGTGTAATATTTAACAATAAAAATGTTTGATGACATCACTGCTGTACAGTGGTGAATAATTGGAAAGTATAGATTAAACTTTCTCAGTTGTGGTTGGATTTGGGGAGGGGGATTTCCTACACAGAAGTGCAAAGGGAACTTTCAAATATGCAAGTTCTCAGGACTTGCCACCCTAGATTCCTATTCATTCATCCAATATTATATGTTGAGCATCTGTTATGTGTCAGGATCTGTAGATGCTGAGGACACTGCAGTGAACAACAATGACAAATTCCTACTCTTGTGGAGTTTACAGTTTAACGGGGCTTCAGAAGGACCCAGAAATCTGTGTTTTTACAAGATTCCTATGTGATTCTTCATATGAAAACAACTGATCTAGGTGCTAAACTTCCCTTAAATCCTTCTCAATTTACACATACAGAAAGACTCATACAAAGTTAGAATTTAAAAGAAAATTAATTCCTATCACACCACAGAAAACCCAAAGCATTTTTATATAAATTGAAATTCTTAAGCCAGTGTGAGTCAAAAGAAAAAAACATCCCGTTGAATATAATTCCTTTTCTAATTGTCCTTCAAGCCTCGAGGTACCACCCCCTACTGTCATTAACGTTTTGAACTTTCAAGTTGTTCCACCCCCACCATTCTCATCCTGTGTTCTTTTTTCTCTTAGCACAAGTGAACATCGTAAGCAAGCGAGTCTTTAAAGACACAGTAAAGGAACTTCCCAGGTTTTATATTAATTCTTTCTCTCTAACATAGCTTGGGCAGCTCAAATTTCATTCGGAACATCCAAGAGCTTCTTGAATTCCAATCAGTACTCCTAATCTCTAATGAAGGAATCTAAGTGACATTGAAACAAACAAAACAACAGCAATATCAACAGATGCCACAAAGATAGAAAAACACTTTATTTGAAAATCTTATTATTTACTGTAGAGATTCTCCTTAATAAAAATGGTAGTACTGAATTCAACCTGTGGATACCAGGCCTCAACTCCCAGTGAAGAGAAAAAAACTCACAGAGAAAGGACATATGATCTTGCCTGAGGTCATCCTGCTAAGATAAATAGGACCAAGCCTCATTCATTCATTTATTCACTTCTTCATTCAGTATACCAGGCACTCCTCAAGGCTCTGGAAATATTGCTGTAAGCAAAATAGTCAAAAACATGGTGTGTGTGTGTAAGGGAAAGAGAAAGGCAAATGATAAATAAATTGTAAAAGTAGATTCTTTAGGAAATTAAATTGTGATTATTGCTACAGGGAAAAATAAATCAGGCTGTGGGAGAAGGTTGAGAGACAGGAATAAGATTTGAAATTTTATATAGGATGGTTAGAGAAACCCTCAAGGAGAAAGTGGTATTTGTGTTTTAAAAAAAAAGCATATAAGAGGTAAGAGAGTAAAAGTGATGGCATCAGGAAGAAGAGTTTTCTAGTCAGAGCTATTCAGATTTGCACAACCAAGGCCTGGACCTGGGAGTATATCCTTGGTCACATCTCAGAATCTAAGTTGTAAAATGAACATACTGATTTCCTCCTATTGGAACAATTTCAAAGTTTAATTGAGACAATGGATTTAGTCATAAATGTGAATAGATTCAAGAGATTAGATAGACAGAGTACCTGAAGAACTATGGATGGAGGTCCATGACATTGTACAGGAGGTAGTAACCAAGACCATCTCCAAGAAAAAGAAATGCAAAAAGGCAAAATGGTTCTCTGACTAGGTCTTACAAAGAGCTGAGGAAAGAAGAGAAGCTAAAGGCAAGGGATGAAAGGAAAGATGTACCCATTTGAATGCAGAGTTCCAAAGAAAAGAAAAGGAGACATAAGAAAGCCTTCCTTAGCGATCAATGCAAAGAAATAGAGGAAAACAATAGAATGGGAAAGACTTGAGATCACTTCAAGAAAATTAGAGATACCAAGGGAACATTTCAGGCAAAAATGGGCTCAATAAAGGACAGAAATGGTAGGGACCTAACAGAAGCAGAGGATATTAAGAATAGGTGGCAAGTTTACACAGAAGAACAGTACAAAAAAGATCTTCCTGACCCAGATAACTATGATGGTGTGATCACTCACCTAGAGCCAGACATCCTGGAATGCAAAGTCAAGTAGGCCTTAGGAAGCATCACTATGAACAAAACTAGTGAAAGTGATGGAATTCCAACTGAGCTATTTCAACTCCTAAAAGATGATGCTGTGAAAGTACTGCACTCAATATGCCACCAAATTTGGAAAACTCAGCAGTGGCCACAGGACTGGAAAAGGTCAGTTTTCATTCCAATCCCAAAGAAAGGCAATGCCAAAGAATGCTCAAACTACTACACAATTGCACTCATCTCACACGCTAGCAAAGTAATGCTTAAAATTCTGCAAGCCAGGCTTTAACAATATGTGAACCTTGAATTTCCAGATGTTCAAGCTGGATTTATAAAAGGCAGAGGAACCAGAGATCAAATCGCCAACATCCGTTGGATCATCGAAAAAGTAAGACAGTTCCAGAAAAACATCTATTTCTGCTTTATTGACTATGCCAAATCCTTTGACTGTGAGGATCACAACAAACTGTGGAAAATTCTTCGAGATGAGAATACCAGATCACCTGACCTGCCTTCTGAGAAATGTGTATTCAGGTCAAGAAGCAACAGTTAGAATTGGATATGGAACAACAGACTGGTTCCAAATTGGGAAAGGAGTATGTCAAGGCTGTATATCGTCACCCTGCTTATTTAACTTATATGCAGAGTACATCATGAGAGATGTTGGGCTGGATGAAGCACAAGCTGGAATCAAGATTGCCAGGAGAAATATCAATAACCTCAGATATGCAGATGACACCACTCTTACGGCAGAAAGTGAAGAAGAACTAAAGAGCTTCTTGATGAAAGTGAAACAGGAGAGTGAGAAAGCTGGCTTAAAACTCAACATTCAAAAAACTAAGATCATGGCATCTGGTCCCATCTCTTCATGGCAAACAATAGATGGGAAAACAATGGAAACATAGGCTGACTTTATTTTCTTGGGCTCCAAAATCATTGCGGATGGTGACTGCAGCCATGAAATTAGAAGACGCTTGCTTCTTGGAAGAAAAGTTATGACCAACCTAGACAGCATATTAAAAAGCAGAGATATTACTTTGCTAACAAAAGTCCATCTAGTCAGACTATGGTTTTTCCAGTAGTCATGTATGGATGTGAGAGTTGGAGTATAAAGAAATCTGAACACCGAAGAATTGATGCTTTTGAACTGTGGTATTGGAGAAGACTCTTGAGAGTCCCTTGGACTTGCAAGGAGATCCAGCCAGTCCATCCTAAAGCAGATCAGTCCTGGGTATTTATTGGAAGGACTAATGCTAAAGCTGAAACTTCAATACTTTTGCCACCTGATGCAAAGAGCTGACTCATTTGAAAAGACCCTGATGCTGGGAAAGATTGAGGGTAGGAGGAGAAGGGGATGACAAAGGATGAGATGGTTGGATGGCATCACTGCCTCAATGGACATGAGTCTGGGTAAACTCCAGGAGTTGATGATGGACAGGGTGGCCTGGTGTGCTGCGGTTCATGGGGTCACAAAGAGTCGGACACAACTGAGCGACTAAACTGAACTGATATGCTACCAGTATGACTTATAACCGTTGGTGTTAACCTTGGTCACAAACAAAAACAGAAAAACTTTGTATATATTCTTTTTCTCTGCTTCACTCTTTTTCCTCTGATATCATTGGGAAAAGTTGGAAAAATGAAAATACAATGAGAAATAATGTGGAAGATAGATATTTCAAAATGAAGATTAAATGTTTTTAATATTACATCAAAAATTACAAAGAGTATGTAACTTAAGTAGATCTATGCACAAAAATTGACAGAATTATGACTGGGGAAATACCCTGAATGTACTTCATATTTACTTGCTTGTTCCCCTTAAATGATACTGGGTCAAACAACTAAAGGTGGATCACAATAAACTGTGGAAAATTCTTAAAGAGATGGGAATACCAGACCATCTGACCTGTCTCTTGAGAAACCTGTATGCAGGTCAGGAAGCAATAGTTAGAACTGGACATGGAACAACAGACTGGTTCCAAATAGGAAAAGGAGTACGTCAAGGCTGTATATTGTCACTCTGCTTATTTAACTTATATGCAGAGTGCATCATGAGAAACGCTGGGCTGGAGGAAGCACAAGCTGGAATCAAGATTGCCGGGAGAAATATCAATAACCTCAGATATGCCAATGACACCACCCTTATGGCAGAAAGTGAGGAGGAACTAAAAAGCCTCTTGATGAAAGTGAAGGAGGAGAGTGAAAAAGTTGGCTTAAAGCTCAACATTCAGAAAACTAAGATCATGGCATCCGGTCCCATCACTTCATGGGAAATAGATGGGGAAACAGTGGAAACAGTGTCAGACTTTATTTTTTTGGGCTCCAGAATCACTGCAGATGGTGACTGCAGCCGTGAAATTAAAAGATGCTTACTCCTTGGAAGGGAAGTTATGACCAACCTGGATAGCATATTTAAAAGCAGAGATATTACTTTGTCAACAAAGGTCCATCTAGTCAAGGCTATGGTTTTTCCAGTAGTCATGTATGGATGTGAGAGTTGGACAGTGAAGAAAGCTGAGTGCTGAAGAATTGATGCTTTTGAACTGTGGTGTTGGAGAAGACTCTTGAGAGTCCCTTGGAGTGCAAGGAGATCCAACCGGTCCATCCTAAAGCAGATCAGTCCTGGGTGTTCATTGGAAGGACTGATGTTAAAGCTGAAACTCCAATACTTTGGCCACCTCATGTGAATAGTTGACTCATTGGAAAAGACCCTGATGCTGGGAAGGATTGGGGGCAGGAGAAGAAGGGGATGACAGAGGGTGAGATGGTTGGATGGCATCACCTACTCAATGGACATGGGTTTGAGTAGACTCTGGGAGTTGGTGATGGACAGGGAGGCCTGGTGTGCTGCGATTCACGGGGTCGCAAAGAGTCAGACACGACTGAGCAACTGAACTGAACTAAACTGAATATTTTAAGAAATAAGAAGAAAGTTACATTTTCAATGTTTAAATTTCAGACTATTTAGGATAACATCATTTCATTCACTAAGATAAAGGTGGATTTGATCCTCTCCTAGGAGTCAGTCAAAAACTTTTCCACTCAACCTTGTAAATTTTGTTCAGAGGCAATTTGATGCACCTATTTCCTTCTTCCATTAAAAATCTGTTTCCACAGAAACTTTAATACTGACATCTCTATTAGGAATGAAAATTGACTGAACCTTCCTAAATAAGAAAAAAATGACAAACTGAAATTAAGTAGGTTTTTGTATTATTTGTGTGTAATTTAGAATGGATTTGGGAATCAGAGTGCTCCCCACATATTGTTATTTAGTTGCTAAGTTGTGTCTGACCCTTTTGCGACCCTGTGGACTGTAGCCCACCAGGCTCTTCTGTCCATGGGATTTCCCAGGCAAGAATACTAGAGTGGGTTGCCATTTCCTTCTCCAGGGGATCTTCCCAACCCAGGGATTGAACCCATGTCTCCTGTGTCTCCTGCATTGCAGGTGGATTCTTTACCACTGAGCCAGCAGGGAAGCCACCCACATATTACACAGCGATTTACACTGCACTGTGATGTTCTTAGATGGCCATAACCAATAAATAATTATTTTGGCAGGAAACAAAAAAAAATGTGGACATTAATATAAGAACATAACACTACTTGATCAAATTTAAGGCTGTAACCAACGCTTATGTCATCCCCACTATGTTAAAAATGTTAAAATCTCAGGAATGTTTTATCTCTTTCAACACGTATGAGCCTGATAGAGTTTGCTCACAGTCATAGCACCACAGAATGAAAAGAAGTGTAGCTTAAAGGAAAGTGAAGAAGGGCCAGACCCACCTCTGCCCTTAATGAATGGATGACCTGGAGTCACACATCTGGGAGCTACAGAATCTCTATGGAATGAGAGTTTGTACCAGGAGATCTCCATGGTCTTTTCTCATCTCAATATTCTTTGATTCTAGAGCATCATTACTAACCATCCAACCCCCAAATCATCAACCATCCACAAAACACCTTTCTATAAAGATTTCTGGACACATAGTCTCAGAAATTCCCTGTGAATCACTAAATTATCCCTTCTTTGTTGGGAATTTAGTGTTGATGTTACCAAAGCAATGGTGAATTAAATTTGGCTTATGCCTATGAAGGTATTTATCTATTCAGAGTGATATCTTTTAAAGAAGTGCCTTAATTAATATATGGTTATTCCCACTCAAAATTAAAACCAAATGGAAAACATCAATCTCCCTATTTTTTTGTGAGCTAATTTGATTGTTTGATTCATTCAAAAGGGTTTCTCAGGTGTCTCAGTGGTGAAGAATCTGCCTGCCAATGCAGGAGATGCAGGAGACGCAGGTTCGATCCCTGAGTCAGGACGATCCCCTGGAGAAGAAAATGGCAACCCACTCCAGTATTCTTGCCTGAGAAAGCCCACATACAAATGAGCCTGGCCAGCTATAGTCCATGGGGTTGCAAAGAGTTGGACATGACTGAGCGACTAAGAACAAATGCGTGCACACACACACACACACACACACACACACACATCATTTGAAAAACTGGGCACTCATGCAAATTTGCCTCTGAGTATAGAATTTCCCCTGTGGCTAATATAAATTCATAGACTATTCCAAGATGGGCATACTCATAGTTAGTCACTTGAGAGAATAGAGTTGTGCATACCTGTGCATCATAGAAAAACACCCACACATACAAAGGCTGCATTTCTAACCAGACCCGAAATGAGAAAATAAAAGAACTAGAATGCCTTCTTACCACCTCCACCCTAACCACACCTTCCTGCCGTAAGCCTATTGCCCAAACCTGGCTATGCCCCAGTGTTTGCCTCTTTGAAATTTAAAAAGATGTTGAGAGGAAAAGGTGAGTGGAAGAATAAGGTCAGGAAGAGAAACTGGTGAAAAAATAGATGAAAAGCAGGAAATTCAGTTGAGTGTGACTTTCTGGAATGCATTACATTTGGAAATGTAAAAAAGCAATTAAGGCTGTAAAAACAACTAGGATGTTACTCATTCTTATATTTCCTCCCCTATGCTCAAAAACTAGATGAACATGTGACAATTCAGTTGAATTAGATAAATAAGTGTTGTCTTAATACTTCAGATGAATTTTTCTTTCTTCAGCAACCAACAGTGGTTCAAGAAATTCTGTAAAACTCTTTGCTTTGATCACTTGGTTTGGACCTCTTAAAACAGATCAGTGATTCAACTTAATTTTTTTCTCCTTACATCCCAGTCCAACCCCCCTCCCTCCACCCTTGCCACAGATGGTGCTTGATCTCTACAGAAAGATCAATAGTTCACTCCATAGTGGCCCCTCTTGGAACTGTCTTCATTCTTCCTTCCTTCCTTCTGTCTCTTTAGCTTTTAAAGTATAAATTAGCTGAGTCTTTTCAGCCCTTGCAACTGCTTTGAAGCCAAGCAACCTGCTGCTGAATCCTTTAAAAGAGCAGGTAAGTTCAAAGACAGAAAAACCAATAAAAAGGAAGGGAAAGTGGTATCCAGAGAAAAGCACTTTTGTCAGGATGCAGCCAGTCAGGATCCAGTCATCTGATAAACCCGTGTAGACAGGGCAGAGGGAGATGCTAATTGGGCAGCTGGGAGTTGGAGAAACGTGCTGATGTTCAGAGTTCCCTGAAGGAGATCAAGCCAGGTGTGAATTATACAGGCCTAGAGCCAAGCCAGTGGCTGCTCCACTATTAAGGCCTAAACTTGTTGGTCTGGATGGGTCAACCTATTTCACATCTTCAAAGAATATGTGAAACAAAAATTTGAGACAATTATTTGGCTTCAATCACTTTTAAGCAGATTGAACACAGTAATTAAACTCTCAAGACCATTGCTTGATTTTCTACTGCATTTAATTTCTTGATGCAAATATGGTTCCTTTATTTTTCATTCTGAAAATTAAAGAAAAGCTTAGAGAGGGAAGAAATTGTAGCTTGCAGAATGCACATAGCCCTAATAATAATCCTAATTAATAATCAAGTCCTAATTAATAATCAAGCTGCAATTTCTGCAAGAAGAAAGGGGGGCATCTATTACATTAGCATGTACAAACAATTTAGCTTATTAAATCTGAGCTGAGCCAAGATGTTTGTCACACACCACCAGCAATGTCAGCACTGCAAAAGTAAAACAGTAAAAATTTTAACAGTGTCAGCACTGATTCACTCACCCCTCACACAGTGACTAGATTAATGAAGAGTATTTCCCTAATGAAGAATCAGAGTTTAAAAGAGAGATTACTGCATTTGAAAAATATCTCAGTTAAAAGTGACTCGGAAGGGATTCAATTCAGTTTCATTACAACAAACATTTATTAAGCATTTATATATGCAGCATATTGTAACAGCAACAGGCATCTGAGGCAAATGGTACCTTCCTTCAATTTATGGAAGATAGAGTCATATATGTGCTTTAATATTGAAATAAAAGTTAGATGGAGACACATCATAATAAATCAAGAGGTCATCAGCCCTTAGTCACAAATAGGTCTGAGTTCGCATCGTATCTCTACCAGTTATTATCAGTGTGATCCTGGGCAAGTCTCTTAATCTCTTCAAACCTCAACTTTCTCATCTGTAAATGGGAATCATTAGAATTACTTGTATATGGTTATAAAGATTAAATCAGATAGTAACACACAACAAAATTAGAAGGTATTACATCCCTTTCATTCTTCCTAGGATTAGGGAAGGATGAAATTAATTCCAGTGAGAATTGGAGAAAGTATCTCAGAGGAAGATATAGAACTTTAATAGAAGACGTGGTGAGATTTTTTCATTTGCAGAACAATGAGTAAAGGCCCAGTTGTTGAAGCACATATATGTTTGAGCCTTGGTGAATGGTCCAATGTAACCAAACTAGAGACTATAGAAAGAAGGTTTGAAACCACAGTACAGAGGAGTAATTTGTGATCTAACTAAAACATAGGAAAAGCACTTTTACACAGAAATGTTGAGGCAATGGAATAACATGATTTGACTATCTTTAGAATTCCATGGACAGAGGAGCCCAGCAGGCTACAGTCCATGGAGTCGCAAGAGTCGGACATGACTTAGCAACCAAACCACCAAACTTTTAGGAGACTACTAAATAGTCTTTGTCAATAATTCTGGTCGGGTCATAAATTCAGGTCATAATGGTAAGAATAGATATGAGGAAATGGATACTAAAAGGATTCTATAGTAGACTTTTCAAAACAAAGTAAATCTGCTTTCTTTGGAGACCAAAACTTATAAGATTTAGAGCTACCACATCAAGAATTTTTTTTCCTTTTTTGTGAGGATTAGAGGTTATTCATAATGTTGCCTATTATAAAAGTTGACTTAGTTTTTAATAAGCTAGTTCTGAGTTCATGATATCCTTTCCAGTAAATATTTGCATGTCTAAACTGAAGGAGACATGAAGATATATTTAAATCCAATGCTTGCAGTTTTTAGTTTAGGAGCGTAGTGATCTCAGACTAGCATGCACCAGGATCACTGGAAGGGCTTGTTAAAATAGACTACTGTGTATGTGCCCAGAGTTTTTTATTCAATAGAATTGGGGTGGCACCCAAGAATTTGTGGTCTAGAGGCTACACTTTGAGAAGCACTGGTGTGTATGTATAAAGGCCTGTCCCTTTGATTAAGGCCTTGTGGTTTTCACCTGTATAAAGGCTAATTGGATTAGTCCACTGGGGAGAATAGGAAAAGTATTTCAATCTCTATTCTGAGAAAAATAATCAAGGGATTAGCCCATCCATTTCCTCCTGCTGGAGCAGTAGCCTGGAAATTCCCTTCAGAGTTTCAATTTGTAGGTTTTTGTAACTGAGTTATGTCATTTGCCCCAATTATGAATGAGCCATATTGATTTCAGGCTTAGGACCACTTGAACAATTAGAAGTTTTCACATTGAAGCCGAAAGCTAAGAGCCATGTAGGTAAAACCCAGTTATTTGGGTAAATGAGGAGGATTGCATTTGACAGAAAACTAAATTTCATGTGAGATTCTTTAACTGCACTCTGTCTTTTGGTACATTGAAATTTCAGTATCATTGCACAGAAAATAATAAGAGAATGTTTTAGCCACACACACACACAAACACACACATGGAGTTGCCACTAATTTGCTGGTTCTTAAAACATATGAATGTAGTGTATGAGTTAGAAATATTTGTAGAGATGACTGCCAGGTTTTAACTTGGATGACTGATAGACAGAGACAACAACCAAGATAGAAAACCCGGGACGAGGAGGAGTAGATTTTGGCAGAAAGACAATGAGATTGAATTTAAATTGTCCTAAGGGGACTTTTCCACAGACAATATGGATTTGGTTCTTAGGTGTTTGTACAAAAATAATATACTTCTGGGACTGGAAAGACTTGCCTAGAAAGAGATCTCAGAGAGGAAGACAGAAGTCTTGATCTTAATTTACTAAGAGCTTAGAAGTCTTTAGCACAAGTCAACATGGATGTTTAATCATAAAAATACCCCCTTGGAGCTAGTATCAGAGAAAGAAAAATTGGACTAGGTAAACTGATCCTATTTATGCTATTTTTAATTTTTATATTCTTTGTAGTCTAGTAGGACATTCAACCTAAAATCATCTACTTCCTGGTCAATTGAATATTTTTCAAACATTTAATATTTTGTAATAAGACCGGCAGCTGTTGGATCAACTCTGTATGAAATCATATCACGATATTAGAAACAATGAATTGACTCTTTTTGCATCTGTGACTTTTCTACATTTTCAACTTACATGCCATGAAAAGAATAATAGAATACGAAAGCTGGAAGAGACCATAAAGATGACTCGATACAACCCTTTCATTTTACAGCTTAGAAAGTTTAGACCCCAAGTGGTTAACCAAGTTGCTAAGTATGACCTAAGTAAAACCAGAGTCAGGGCAAGAATCAAGATCTCCCGACCCCAGCTCTGGTGCTCTTTACCCTGTAGCATGCTGCCTACCCCATGTAGTACCTGTTGCCACACCCCAAAATCATTTCACTACAGAGATTAGGTCTTAAAGCAGAAAACAGTTTATTTCTTATTTCTCTTTAATGCTTAAAAAAAAAAAACCCTAGCTCTGAAATAGAATATGAATGAAGCATCCCCAGAAACCATTCACATAAATAAGTGAGCTTTGGGTTTTATTCCAACAGTCTAAATTGAAAAATGGACAGAGCAAATTAAAACTGTGACAGAAGAAAAATACCTCTTTCTGGTCATTACTTCACTTTACACTCTTAAATATATGTGTGTATATATCCACACACACCCATGCACGCACATACACACATTTTTTCCCTGTCTCCTCTAAGGTGGGTTTCTTGAGATGGCTAAGGAAAACAAAAGAACCAAATTACTGTTTTAAGTACATCCTGAGATACCTCACAAGAGGAAAGAGAAATCAGTAGGACTTTAAAAAAAAAAAAGATTAATTAAATGCCCCATTCTGTTGAAGAGTGCCAAGTGAGTCATCTTCAGATGGAGGCCCTCTGGCATCACAGATAGGAGGTTGGCTTCCAACACGAGCTTGAACTCTGCTGATAGAAATCATTACCATGACTGACTGAACTGCTCTTCTTCTTTTTAAAAGCACAGCTCTACCTTTCTGTGGAGCATGATCCCACAGACCACCAGGATCATGGTGGGCTTAATGGAGTTTATGTCAGGGCCCCGGAGATCAGACAGCCCTTCACCTCTCCTTCCACTGTCCATCACATCATTTTCTCCTGTCTTTCAGGTTATTTGGTTATAATTTGTATGAAAGGACTCAAAAGGCATTTCTTCAAACAACCATGTCCTTTTTTCTCCCTAAGAGCCCCCCTTCTGTTTTTATGCAATAACTGACTTCAAACAATGCACATAGTACCAGTGACTTCTTATACAAATGATTAAAGATATTCCCATCTCAGGGTTCGAAATATTTAAGCAAAATTGAATAATTTCTTAAAAGAATGATTTTATAAGTTTTGTGTCTTATTCTTTAAATCCAAGGTTGATATATTATTCAAGGACATTTTATCTGTGGCTTCACTAACAGAAATCATCTGGATTTGCTGTCTGCATAACATTTAAGTACTGTGTCCCTGAGTCAAATTTGCCAAGGAATGTCCTTTCTTGAAGAACCAGTCTATCATACACCTGAGAATCTTTCTTTTTGGGGTTCCTTCACAGGCTGTTTTCTTCAGGTGTAGTATCTTCGTGATTCACAAACATGCAAAGGAGAGAATTCTAAGGACTGATACTCTATGTTCTAAGAGTAGGCGATAAAATATGAAAATGAAGAAAGAAGAATGGAACTGGAGGAATCAACATGCCTGACTTCAGACTCTACTACAAAGCCACAGTCAACAAGACAGTGTGGTACTGGCACAAAGACAGAAATATAGACCAATGGAACAGAATAGAAAGCCCAGAGATAAATCCACGAACCTATGGACACCTTATCTTTGACAAAGGAGGCAAGGATATACAATGGAAAAAAGACAACCTCTTCAACAAGTGGTGCTGGGAAAACTGGTCAACCACTTGTAATAGAATGAAACTAAAACACTTTCTAACACCATACACAAAAATAAACTCAAAATGGATTAAAGATCTAAATGTAAGACCAGAAACTATAAAACTCCTAGAGGAGAACATAGGCAAAACACTCTCTGACATGAATCACAGCAGGATCCTCTATGACCCACCTCCAAGAATATTGGAAATAAAAGCAAAACTAAACAAATGGGACCTAATGAAACTTAAAAGCTTTTGCACTACAAAGGAAACTATAAGTAAGGTGAAAAGACAGCCCTCAGATTGGGAGAAAATAATAGCAAATGAAAAAACAGACAAAGGATTAATCTCAAAAATATACAAGCAACTCCTGCAGCTCAATCCCAGAAAAATAAATGACCCAATCAAAAAATGGGCCAAAGAACTAAACAGACATTTCTCCAAAGAAGACATACAGATGGCTAACAAACACATGAAAAGATGCTCAACATCACTCATTATCAGAGAAATGCAAATCAAAACCACAATGAGGTACCACTACACACTAGTCAGGATGGCTGCTATCCAAAAGTCTACAAGCAATAAATGCTGGAGAGGGTGTGGAGAAAAGGGAACCCTCTTACACTGTTGGTGGGAATGCAAACTAGTATAGCCACTACGGAAAACAGTGTGGAGATTTCTTAAAAAACTGGAAATAGAACTGCCATATGACCCAGCAATACCACTCTTGGGCATACACACTGAGGAAACCAGATCTGAAAGAGACATGTGCACCCCAATGTTCATCGCAGCACTGTTTATAATAGCCAGGACATGGAAGCAACCTAGATGCCCATCAGCAGACGAATGGATAAGGAAGCTATGGTACATATACACCATGGAATATTACTCAGCCTTTAAAAAGAATTCATTTGAATCAGTTCTAATGAGATGGATGAAACTGGACCCCATTATACAGAGTGAAGTAAGCCAGAAAGATAAAGATCATTACAGCATACTAACACATATATATGGAATTTAGAAAGATGGTAATGATAACCCTATATGCAAAACAGAAAAAGAGACACAGATGTACAGAACAGACTTTTGGACTCTGTGGGAGAAGGCGAGGGTGGGATGTTTCGAGAGAACAGCATGTATATTATCTATGGTGAAACAGACCACCGGCCCAGGTGGGATGCATGAGACAGGTGCTCGGGCCAGGTGCACTGGGAGGACCCAGGGGAATCGGGTGGGGGGGAGGTGGGAGGGGGGATCGGGATGGGGAATACATGTAACTCCATGGCTGATTCATGTCAATATATGACAAAACCCACTGCAATGTTGCGAAGTAATTAGCCTGCAACTAATAAAAATAATTGAAAAAAATTTAAAAAAAAATGAAAATGAGTCATCTTGACATCCTTCTTCTTCAAAGAGGTATTAACATCAATTTGAGTGAAATAGAGAAAAGGCAGGATCATCCCACTACCTGAATCCACTTTCCTGATTGCTGAATCATGACCTGTTGCGCCATCTTCAATCCCGTGCCGTTGGTTCCTGGCAAGTGACCCATCTTGCTTGCTCAGCTCTGACCCATTGTAGTCCTTCTGGAGACAAGTTCCTGGAGCCTCAGGGTTCAAGGGAGGCTCTATAAGTGAGTCATTCTCTTTAGGTGAATGAGGCACTTTATTTTTCAACAGGGAGACAAGGGAAAACCCACACAGGGCTGCAAGTATACCCTTAGCTAACTCCTCATTCCACATGTGTGTGAAAACTGATGTGTCAAGTACTACTCCTAGAATTTATGTGTTGACACACACTTGGAACCATGTGCTAAGAACAGGAGGAAAAAGCTCCTCTTGTGTCTCCCTGTCTCCTCTCCTCACTACATCTGGTCAAAAGCCAGTCAGTTTTTCTGAGTCAAGGATAAGGAGTTAACTGCTTTGCGTAAAACAACTTTCCCTGTGACTCATTGCTCTCGATGAGGTCTTATGTAAGCATTAGTGCAGGTCTGCTAATTGTCCTAGGATTTGAGAGGCAAACACCTATGGAACTTAAATAATGGAATAACTTCTGCTCATGTTCATCTCTGCTTTAAATACAAATGTAGAGGCATTGCAAATAACACTAGTTAACCAAAACTTTTAAAATGATTTCCAGAGAAACCAAGAGTATAAATTCAAACGAAAGAGCAATGTAAAGCATATTTTTAGATTGAACAGATTTATTATTCAGGCCATCCATGTGGCTTATGTGCTTTTAAATTTCTTCCAGCTAAACTGCACTTAAATTTCATATTATTTTCTTCATATAATCTGTCATAAACTACAGTATGTTTCTAGCTTATTTCCTACTGTGAAATACTGTCCAATTCTTTGTGATCCCATGAACTGTAGCTCATCAGGCTTCTCTGTCCATGGGATTTCCCAGACAAGAATACTGGACTGGGTTGCCATTTCTTTCTCCAGGGTATCTTCCCAACCTGGGAATCGAACCTCCGTCTCCTGCATTGTGGGTGGATTCTTAACCACTGAGCCACTGGGGAAACTCCTACTAGCTCTCATCTTATACTCTTGATAGTTTGCATTGGCAAAACACTTTAAAGCTTACAAAAGAATAGTACTCATGCATTTCTTTCTACTGTATTCACGTAGGTTCAACCCTACAACCTACAAAATTGGCAGCTCTACACCTTCACTCTCTAGTTGAGGAAACTGTAGGTTCAAGAGCTCCAATGATCTGGTAGAGGTCACTTTCTTGGCAAATGACAGAAATGTGACCAGAACCTTGGATTTCTAATGCCAATTTCCCTTTGAACCTCAGCTGCTCACTGTTGCCACATACTTTTTCTGTCTCAAAGACTTCATATATACTCATTTTACCCTTGCTTACTTGGCCTCTACCTCTTATCCAGTTCATAAATTCTCCAAGGTTTCTCATTGTGTGGCAGAACATTGTGGTGTGTAATGAGGTTAGCTGGTCATCCCAGTTCTTCATAAATTAAGGTTGAGATGGGAGCTATGTTCTCAGGATAGATGTGAAGGTATGACCAGAATAGACTGATTTAAGTCAATGTGAAAAGTCTCCACCTGGTGCAATTTGAACTGGAAATGTACTTCATCTCCTTTGTAGTTTAGTCCTGCTGCCCAAGATGCCCAACAATAGAAAGGATCCTCCTGCAAGGATCAACTTTTGTGAAAATCTTTTTGTTTTCTTTTTTGTATATTTCTTTCATTCATTTTCTTTTCCTTCCTTCCTTCTTCTCTGTCTCTCTCTCCCTCTTTCTTTCTTACCTAATAGATAGATACTTGCTGCTGCTGCTAAGTCGCGTCCGACTCTGTGCGACCCCATAGATGGCAGCCTACCAGGCTCCCCCGTCCATGGGATTTTCCAGATAGATACCTAGTGTACAGTTAATCTTTACAAATGACCCCAGCTAATTCTGTTCCTCTGTGTGTGTACATACAGTCCCTCCCATCAAGAGTCAGAGTTTGTGTTTCCTCAATGAATCTAGGTTGGGCCTAAGAAGAAAGTAATTTGCTGACACCTCAAAGCTTGGAAACTTGGTTGATTCCTTTAAAGCTATAAACCACCATGTAAGAAATCCAGGTTACTCTGATAGAGAGAATGACCATATGGTAAGGCCCTGGAAGATGAAAGGCCTGTAGAGAAACAATAAGGAGCCAATCACCAAGAACTGTCTGTAGCCCAGAGGCTATCTGCTTGCAACCTCATAAGAAAAGTCAAGTGTGACTGGTAAAGAAACCACCAAACTGGTCCTTGCCAATCCAGAGAATCATGAAATATAACAAAAATATTAGCTTCTTTAAGCCACTAAGTTTTTAGATGGTTTGTTATGCAGCATAATTGGTCACTTACACCCTAGTCGGAATGTTCAGTAACTATTATCTAGTCTGAAAAACTGGGCCCCAAATAGGCCAGTTTGGAATAGATTTTGGTGATCTAAAGTGGCATAATGGTAAATGGTATATGGTGGTTAGTAGGTAGGATAATGAGAATTTAGGCCAAAAATGGAATAGGAATCCAGAGAAGGAAACTATGGAGGAAGAAAAAGTAATCTTTTTTTTAGGATTTTGTATTCAGTTCTATGTAACTCTGATTCCCTTTCTGTGTGTCAGGCTTTGTTAAAAATAGAGAAAAAAGTTGCCTTTAACACAGGATTGTCGGGCCTAACACTTCAAGGAGTGCATCTGTTTTCTTTTTTTGTGTTGATTTTTGGGTGCAAGAATTAAAAAGTAGATTCAATGAAGAAAACTCACCCAGTAACGCTATTAGAGAGTTGGACCAAGCAAATAATCACATTAAGTCAGTGGATCTTTGTATGTCTGGAAAAAAACACAATTTGGAACATAGAGGGCATTGGCTATCTTTTTATTTTCCAATTAAACTGATAAGGGGCCCCCCTCCACTAGATCCAAGTAGCTAGGGGGCAGGTATAGACTGCCTTATACATACTGATGGGTTGGCTCTGGGTTGAAACTGTCTTCCATCCAAAGGAGAAATTCTGGATCATCACTTGTCCACCTATTATTTATCCTTAGAGTGTCTGTCTATCTGGAATACCCACAAAACCTTGGATAAAGCTAAGAAATTTGGAAGAAACATGTAAGTTAAAACTAGCTCAGAGTCACTTGCTTCTTCTATTTATTTATTTGGTCTGAGATGATTCCCACATTCACTTACCATATGGCATTAAATCATTCTGGTCCTTGAGTTATTATTACATGATTCAAAGAGTATAATTTACAGAATTGCCAACCCAGGCTGCACTCTGTCCCACACCAAAAAAAGACCACAAGGAGGAGAGAAGAAAAATGACTGTTTCCTGGTAGCCCATATTTACGCAATTTTCTCCCACCACAGATTGTTTTGGCAGTCTAGACAGAGTCTTGTAAAATCCTTCCCTGATGTCATCCACATCCTTCCTTGATAAGTTCAAAATGAGTCCGGAGCAAGTATGGCTCCCCTAGCAATGTCATACAAATAATTAGTGCAGCGCCACCCCTGAGAGGCCTGTGGACCCCAGTGATTTCCACATGAAGGGACGGACTGATGAGCTGGTCAACCAGATTATGTAAATATGTGGTGGAGAATGCAGCTGCTGAAGGGAAGAAAGAAACACACATATGGGTATTTCATGTTTTAAAAGAACTTTGTGGAAAACAAAACAGATTAGAAAGAGAAGGAGACTAGATTCAGGGAAAGAAAAGATTAAGGAAATTATTTTCTTATTGAAGCCAGGGACAAACTCTGAAATGAATGACTTCTTAAAAGACAGCTTAAAATTGTGTTTCTAAGAGAGTACATTTGATCTTATTTCTATTATTTTTGTAGAGGAGAAAATGTCTTTAGGTTAGGATTTGAAGTTCAGGTTATAAGAGCTGGAATTTATTCTTGGATCATTTTATTTCTTTATTTATCCATCACTAAGAAATTACACACACCAACACATGTATAATAGGATAGAATATACAATCAATGTTATTCTTTTCTAACAGAAGATAACAAAATTTACAAGACACATTTAAACAGTTATCAGGCTTCTGGCCTTGGTAAAAATCAATTCCAGTTTGTTAGAAAAGAATTGTTGGATCAGAACACATAAGGACAGACATATTTCCCTATTAAAAGCTTGAAAATGTTCTTTGTGTTAAATTTTACTTTTAATGTGGTTATATACTTCTGGCCTTAAAGAAATTGAAAGAAAGACTTCTCAAGCCACAGTTTTAATATTCTCTTCAATTTAGTTAAATTGTCCCTCAAAAAGAAGTTATATGAAAAGGAGTAAGAAATGTTCACTATGTTATAAACTTCTAAGTTTATAAAGTTACTAAGAAACTAGACCTGACTCAGGCCTTTGATGTTAGTCTACAACTACTATTTCTTTCATTTGCCTTGATTATCTCTCAGTTGTGGGGCTTAATATTTTATCAGACTTTCCACATGGCACAGTGGCTTAATTTTACCTCAGCTCCAGCCAACAACAAATTCCCAGATCACCTAGGGAAGCCATAAAACTGTATGCTCTATTCTTCTCCAGTAGAGAGTATCTTGTATATTCTTTATGTTTTTAACAGGCAGTAAGCTCTTAAAAACCAATCATGATGTCTTATCCATTTTGGTATCCTTAGGACATGATTTAGTCCCTGATATCTAGCAGCATTTGTTGAAAGAGTGATATGAATCTCTGATTTCCTACCTGTTCATCTTATTATATCTACCTGCTTTATCAGATTGCTTGGAAAATAGTGAGCCTTAACAAATATTTTTGGATTAAATGAATACTGCTTGGTTTGTTACAATGAGCATAAATAGTGTTTGTAATTTTAAGTGAAAAAAAACAGAGAGAAATAAAGATATCTTTTAAAACACATATACATTGTGATTATGTCCTTCTAAGTTCAACACTTAATTTAGAGACTAAATTAAGAATACCTTCTTAATTAAAAATTTGTGACTACATGGAAAAGTATGCTGAAGTGTCATTACTCATGATAAAAATAAAAAGACTCTCCAAATAGCTACACCAGAGAAGCAATAGTAAAAGCAATTATTTTACAACTCTTTGAAAAAAATCCATTTACCTATAAACAGATGCATTAAAAAGTATTTAATAATAGTTTAAAGAAAAGTAACAATAGGTTATTAGTTAAGGATGTGGATTCCAAGTAATATTAGTCATGGATATACAATAAATACATACAGTAGATATTTATGATAAATAAATCTAAAAATAGCTTGTTAACTGATCTTTCTTTCATTTACCTATTACATTTCCACCATTCCTTCACTTAACCAAGATGAACTGAGTGAGTGCTATTTGTCAAAGGACCTTATGATATTTACACCCTAAGAGAAGAAAACCTATATTTTTATTGAAATACAGTTGATTTACAACACTGTGTTAGTTTCAGGTGTAATTCAAAGTGATTCAGTTATATATTATTTTTCAGATTATTATCCACTATAGGTTATTATAAGATACTGAACATAGTTCCCTGGGTTATACAGTAAATCCTTATTGCTTATCTACTCTATGTATTACTGTATATTTATTGTATCTGTTAATCCCATGCTCCTAGTTTACTCCTCCCCAACTCCTTTTCCCCTTTGGTAACCATAAGTTTGTTTTCTAAGTCTGTGTGTTTCTGTTTTGTACATTTCTATTAATCTATTAATTATTTTTTAGATTCCACATGTAAGTGACATCCTATAATATACATCATTCTTTGTCTGACTTATTTCACTAAGTATTATATTCTCTAGGTTCATCTATGTTGCTGAAAAGGCAATATTTCATTCTTTTTTGTGGCTGAGTAATATTCCATTGTATATACATATACCACATCTCCTGAAGTCAGTTCTCTGTTGCCAGGCACTGGGGTTGTTCCCATGTCTTGACTAATGTAAATAGTGCTGCTGTGAACATTGGTGCTTGTATCTTTTCAAATTAGGGCTTTCATCTTTTCTGGATATATACCCAGGAATAGGATTTCTGGAAAATATAGTATGTCTATTTTTAGTTTTTGAAATAACCACTGTTTTCCATAGTATTTGCACTAATGTACATTCCTTCCAAAACCTAGGAGAGTTCCTTTTTCTCCATGCCCTGTCCAGCATTTATTATTTGTAGACATTTTGGTGATAACCATTCTGATCAATGTAGTGATACCTCATTGTGGTTTTGATTTGCATTGAAAAGAAAACCTATTTAAGGTATTATTCCATAAAATTGGCTACCTACCTAACTTAACCTTCTCCAGGCATCTAAGTATTAAACTAAGAAGAGAGAAAGACAGACAAACAGACAGACAGGCAAGCAGAGAGAGAGAGAGATGTTCATTATAACACATTTTTGTGTCACCAAAAAAATTAACTACTCCCTTAATGCCTCTCAATAGGTAAGAAAATAAATAAATTGTGATATATTTATATGATGATCTAGGCCAGTTAAAATCATCAAGAATGTATGTAAAAATAATAATAATATGTGAAAAAAGTAAAATTATATACTGACTTATATAAAATTAAGAGCACAAATAAGATGACAGCATATGGATACTACTATATACATGTAAAATGATGAAAACTAATTTGGTAGTACGTATTCAAAATTTATTTTGATCATGGCCTCTGGGAAAAGGGATGAGGAATGAGAGAGTCATCTTTAAGAGATATTTAGATTTATCTACAAGCTTTTGTTTCTTAAAGAACACTGAGAGCAATTATGACAAAACATTAACAGTTATTAATTCTAGGTGGTAGAAATATAAGTATTATATTATCCTTTGAACCTTTGTTTATTTCTCCAATAACATACTGAAATGAGGGTAAATTAACACTAACACCTACATTACAGTGGTTCATAGCCTCATAAGCCAGTTCAGGACCCTGGTCCAAATGCAAAAGAAGACACTACAGTGATGCTTGTGGGGGGGTCTCCTTTGTCTGCAGGAGCAAGGCTGCTCCTGTCCTTCCACTGTAGCCTGTTGTCTTAATCCATTCCAGAATGGACTGGGAGGCTTATAAACAATAGAAATTTATTTCTCATAGTCTGGAGCCTGGGAAGTCCAATATTAAGGTGCCTACAGATTTGATGTCTGGTGAGAGTCAGCTCCTGGTTCATAGATGGATGTCCTCACATGACAAAAGGGCAAGGGAGCTCCCTGGGGTCTCTTTTATAAAAGTACTAATCCCATTTTTGAGGGCTCCACCCCTGTGGCCTGATCACTTCCCAAAGGCCTGACCCCCTAACACTATCATATTGGGAATGAGGTTTCCACAAAGGAATTTGGGGGGAGAGACACAAGCATTGTCTATAGCATTTGTCCATGTCTGTGGCCTCTGCTTTCTGTGACAGTGCTGCTTGTCTGGATACAGCTGCCTGAGCTCTCGTGGCTCCAAAGCCACAGGGTAGTCTGAGGTAAGGGCCAAGTGTGTGTGTATATGCATGTGTGCTTGTGTGTGCATATTTGTGTGTATGTGGTGTAGGTCTTGAGGAGGCAAGAGCTAGTGGAGTGAAAACTGTCCATGGGACTAAAGAAGGGCCTTGTTGGGATTTTATCCAAAGTGCAGCTGAATATCAGGGATCACGCTGCTGTCCTATTCATGCCCAGTGCCTTACAAACCTCACCGTGGCCGGAGCAAGAGGCATTATCCTCAGACGCCAGTGGCCAGAGTGGCAGTTAGACAGGTGAAGGAAGAATGCAGTGTGCTAAGAGCGCTGTAGAAGTAGAGACACATGATGTGGGAGTGCAAGTTAGGGACACATAAACCCTGCTTGAGGGAGGCTCCTTCTGGAAGCACAGGCCTAGCTCATTGAGAGCATGTCCACAGCGTACTCTACGGCTTATGGTCACGCTGGCTTCTGCTGCTTGGTACATCTGGTGTCACGATGCAAAGGGACAATGCAGCACCAAAGTCAGCGCAAGAGGAACATAAAGACAAAGTTAACTTTCTTCCTGATGTCCTCTCAGAACCAACCTGCCCCCTGCTGCCACTGTGATCTCTGTTCCTCCTGAGGAGACCCTTCATCAAGAGGATTAGGTCCAGGCTCCTCAGAAGAGCAAGCGAAGTCCGTTTTGGTCTGGGTCCTCCCCATCCACACTCCCAGGTACAACATTCTCTGTAGTCTTGAGGTCCTCGTTCCCTGAATATGTCACACTTTTTCTGGTCTCCATTGTTTTTCCTTTGCACATGGTGTTCTCCTGACTAGAATGTCCCTTCCTTCCTGTCCCCAAAAGGGGACACTTACCCATCCATGGCACTTTCCATGATTTCCTAAGCAGAGAGGATGCGTCCACTCACCTTATAAAAGTCTTTATTGTAAAAGATTATTTGCAGGTCTATTTTCATGCTAGACTGATTTCCCCAATGTCAAGGGCTTTATATTATTAATTTCTGTATCCTTTGCATACCACAGAATAAGACACAAAATGGGCATTCTATAAATATTTGATGAATTGAAGTAAAGATTAATCCTCAAGGGACAAATTCCAGAAAGTGTTTTTTAAAAGCCAAGAAGGAATAATCTTCAGCATTAACTGTCTTTCTGGGTTATCTATGTCTTTACTGTTCTTCATTAATGTAGCCAATTAAGAGTTTTATTAACCCTAAGATGTTCAGATTGAAAAATGCAGGAAAACAACTTTTCTGAGACACAGTATTAAATAAGTGAGCATTACAGTAGCATAAAGAGTTTGGTGGTGGCAAACCACTACAAGAAAGTCTTCTAAAATGCCCTACATAAAAGAGAGGGCACAATGATGCCCTCTGAAGACATACAGTCTCAGAAAAATAGCTGATACACACTATGCATCAGATATTCTTCTAAGGGCTTTATTTGGATGACCTTTCTCAATACTCCTTACTGCATTTGAGTTTAAGTATTATCACGGCACCCGTTTAACAGATGAGAGAGCTGAGGCACAGAGGCTGAGCAATTTGTCAGTATCACATGACTAGGAAGCAGGGATTTGAGTCCAGTCAGTGTGGTTCCAGAGACTAAGCTTTAAGTCAATCTCTACGTTATATTGCTGTTCATTACTTCCTGTCATTAGTCACCAGTATTTCTTCTTTTTTGTGTGAAATTTATTACTGGATATTCATTTGCTTTATGCCAATGTCACTTCTCAAAATATTAAAGTACTTCTATGGCAGTTGGTAAGCAGGCACTGTCCTGAGATTCCTGAGCACCATTTCATTATTCCAGTCTTCTTGGCTCTACCTTTGGGATATCAGCCTCCCCCTTGGAACACACACACACACACACACACACACACACACACACCATAAGAATAAAGCCTTGAGGGACTTCCTGGTGGTCCAGTGATTAGGCTCTACACTTCCAATGCAGGGTGTGCAGGTTTGATCCCTGGTTGGAGAACTAAGATCTTGCATGCCATGGGGCATGGCCAGAAAGTAAAATAATGAAGCCTTGAGTGATCATGTCCTCTGCTCCAAGTATGTGGCTCCAGTGGTGCTGATGGCATGGTATCCATGTAATTCTGGTTGTTAAATAACTGTGAATACAATTGCTAAACAAAATTAAGTCAACCTATGAACCTCAGGCTACAGATAGTGGAAGGCTGGCAGGGAGAGATGCAGTGGGTTCAGGGTTGGGAAGTAATCGCAAACCTCTGCCTGACTTCAGGGGGACTGCTGCCTGTGAATAGAACTTGGACTTTGGACTAGATGAATATGGGTTTGCCTTTCAGCTCTACCATTCACTAACTACATGGCTTTGGATAAATGACTTAGCTTTATGGAACCTCAGGTTTTCATTAGGGATGATGCTAATCTTTCATGGGCAATATTAAGAGTTAAATAATAAACATACCTGACATGCTTAAATTAGGCTTTGACATATAGCCGTTGCCCAGAAGATGTGAATGTGCTGGACATTATAGTTATTATGTAAAAGACAACATAGTACTGTCCACTGTATAGGGTGGTTATAAGCTCTGAGTCAGTCTATAAAAGTAAAGTTATCAGAAACATGCCTGACACATGATAAGCTCAAAATATAAATGGTGGTTATTATTATTTTGTTATAAGCCAATTCTATTTAAAGTTTGTAATTTATGTGCTGTATTCTTTGAGGATATACTTTTTGTTTTAGACTTTCTTCCTCTTAAAAAATTCTTTCTAGACTGAAACCCTGTGGAATATTTCATAGAAATAGACATTTTTGCTTGCCACCTCTGTATAAAGATTTAAATCGTAATACAGCTGATATAGCAGTTTATATGATATTTATGCCTTCAGTTTGTAAGGTTGATAAAAATCACTTTCAGCTTAGGGAAGTCAACCAAAACATCTCATTTGTAAGATCTATCACAAACATGTTTAAATATTTTGTTTTAATACATTTAGGCAATGGAGAGTGGGCTCTCATTCTGAGAGAAATTTATCCAAAAAAGAGGAGAAAACAACATTAGCTTAAATTTGTTATCAATTGATTTTGACAAAAAGAAAATGAAAGTTCCAGTGGAAAATCAGAATGGGATCCTCAGGGAGAATTTTTATTTTCCTTCTGGAACACCAAAGGGAGGACTTTAAGGAATGGGATGGGGAGATTAGGGCACTCATCGCGTAGATACCCACAAACGAGATGAAATCCCACTGAAACCTTAGTTGCCATGGGCAACCAACACTGAGAGAAAGGGTTTTCTGGTTCTAAAATGATGTATTATTACATATCAACTGAAAATACTGAAGGGAGAATCAGACAGTTGATGCCAGTCCTGCCTCTGCTGTGGGTCAGAGCTGTGGCCTTAGGTAACATGGTTTACCTCTCCGCCTCTCAGAACCATTATGTATAATGTCTGTTGGTTAGACTTGGTGCTTTTTAATCTCCATTTTCAGTTCAGTTCAGTCACTCAGTTGTGTCCAACTCTTTGTGACCCCATGAACCGTAGCACACCAGGCCTCCCTGACCATCACCAACTCCTGGAGTCCACCCAAATCAAATGTCCATTGAGTCAGTGATGCCATCCAACCATCTAATCCTCTGTCATCCCCTTCTCCTCCTGCCCTCAATCCCTCCCAGCATCAGGGTCTTTTCCAATGAGTCAGCTCTTCACATGAGTTGGACAAAGTATTGGAATTTCAGCTTCAACACCAGTCCTTCCGATGAACACTCAGGACTGATTTCCTTTAGGATGGACTGGTTGGATCTCCTTGCAGTCCAAGGGATTCTCAAGAGTCTTCTCCAACACCACAGTTCAAAAGCATCAATTCTTCAGTGCTCAGCTTTCTTTATAGTCCAACTCTCACATCCATACATGACTACTGGAAAAACCATAGCCTTGACTAGATGGACCTTTGTTGACAAAGTACTGTCTCTGCTTTTTAATATGCTGTCTAGGTTGGGCACAACCTTCCTTCCAAGGAGTAAGCGTCTTTTAATTTCATTGCTGCAATCACCATCTGCAGTGATTTTGGAGCCCAGAAAAATAAAGTCAGCCACTGTTTCCACTGTTTCCCCATCTATTTTCCATGAAGTGGTGGGACCGGATGCCATGATCTTAGTTTTCTGAATATTGAGCTTTAAGCCAACTTTTTCACTCTCCTCTTTCACTTTCATCAAGAGGCTCTTTAGTTCTTCTTCACTTTCTGCCATAAGGGTGGTGTCATTTGCATATGTAAGCTCCTCTAAATTTAAGCTTCGAGTAAGCAAAGGTAGGAGGTGTTTAAAGCATTTCTAACACTGCATGCGCTGGCTTCATGATGAGCAGATGGTTTAATTCAATTAACTCATATTTATTAAACACCTATTATGTGTGACATAGAAATACAAAGATATAGATATAAAAGGCAATATAGATGTGAAATGCAAAGATAAATTATGTTTTCCCCAGAAGCTCCCATTCTAATAGGAGGGAAAATAGTGTAAATATTAATAATCTACAGCACGTGGTAGTAAACACAACAAAGATATTGCTACCCATGGAATCAGATGAATCAGAGTCAGAGACACTTCTGGGTCCTCTCTGAGTGGAGTTTTAAGGAAAACTATTGAGAATTGGGACCATCTACAGTCAATAAAAGTCACGAGTAAATCAACAACCTAGTTGTCTCTCTCAGTTGATGGTCTCATATATGATCGGCTTCCCTGGTGGGTTAGACGGTAGAGTCTATCTGCAGTGCAGGAGACCCAGGTTTGATCCCTGGGTTCGGAAGATCCCCTGGAGAAGGAAATGGCAACCCACCCCAGTAATCTGGCCTGAAAAATCCCATGGACGGAGGAGCTTGGTAGGTTACAGTCCACGGGGGCCACAAAGAGTTGGACACAACTGAGCACCTTCACTTCTTCACTTATATGATTGTGTGAAGTGGCCCCTATGGAAAAAAGGCAATCATTTGGGTGGGTATTGGACATTTAAGTATTGTTGCTACTTAAGTAGTTTAGAGCTCTTTCTGGGCAGTTCTTGCAGGGTTCTCTTTAAAACATTTTATAAACAACAGGATGAATCTCCTACTGTCTCTATAGCTTTGCCTATACGGCATTTGGTTCCTTCTGCTCCCACCAGGGAGGAAAAGGACTGACTTAAAGCTATTTTCAGCAAGTGACACCTCTTAGACATCTGAGTTACCAAGCAAGCCAGAGCATACGTTTCAAAGGACCACAGTCAGGACAGCAAACAATTCTTATGTGGTATTCTTGAAGAGCCAAAATTGCTTCCAAAACTACACCAATGTCATTTTAAATTTCCAGGGGTGACGTTTATTCCACACCAGAAAGCTAATCCCCTCTTATAACAAGCAGCCAGCCTCTTCAACCCAAAGTCTGGCCATTGGCTTTAGTCTCAAGTAATTAAAAACAACAGATTGCTTAAAAGATGGATTTTCCTTTCAACAGTTGCTTCCCCTAACCTGACAGAAAATTGGAACACCAGGAGGATATAGTATAATCTGTCTCCTCTTATGTAGGAGATATTTAGCAATAATAACTGTAACTACCACATTTGGAGGCCTATTCTGAGACGGACTCTTCGATCACAGACATTAGCTAGCCAGATCCTCTTGATTATCTGCAATGGAAGGTGTGTACTATTTTCGCAGGAGCCTGAGGCTCAGAGATGTTAATTGATCTAATGACAGTAATATGGTGGTTAAACGTTACAGTATGTATCTAGCCACTGTTTATCCTAAATGCTGGTGGAGTGTTTAGGTTTCTTAAAGTGATAGCCACGAGAATGCGGGCAGGGAATTCGAGTTCCTCAGTCAAAGACCCTCTCTCTCCTCTGCACATGACTCTCCTGAGATCCAGTTACTCCACAGAGATGTAGGTCAAGAGATTTATATTTTGGCAAAGCAGAAAAACCATTTGTACGTTTGTCACATATTTTGTTAATCTTATCTTTGTTTGTCCCTGTTCATATTTACCTGTGAATCGTGTCCCGAGGAATATTTGCAAGTATGAGCCAATATTCTAGCAAGAGTGGCTGTCCATTGACCTCAGTGTTAAAGCGGAAATATATCCCGATAAAGGGGGAAAAGTTTGGGTTCTGGACGTAGCCAAATGTTATTTCAGGTTATAGCACAACTTTGAAGAGTCTTTTAAAACTTTTTCTTGTTTAAAACAAAATACAGAACTTGATGCATAAATAAGAACCCAGAGGGATGTACAAAGATAGCCACAAAGTAAAATCAATGCAATTTAAACTATGAACACTATATCAGTTCTTCTTTTATATTATATATTCTGCAGTGGCAACAAAAGATGTAAGCATTTCATCAGTCTCAAATATTCCATTGTTTTCAAATTTATATATATATATTTATTTATTTATTATTTTACTTAGCCTATTGCTTGAAATTGCATCACCCAATCTTGTCAGATGTCTTTTCCCAAGAATACCTATAAAACTCTTTTTGTCTGTTGTCTTATATATGTATTTAAATATATTTTGCCTTTTCTGTAATGTATATTCGGAGGTTTATAATGGGTATGTGAAATGTCGTCAAGTGTTATAAGTTAAAAGTGAAATAAAGGAAATAAAATCAGGGGCAAAGATTAGACAGAAATAAAATAAAAAGTGCATTTCATGGTGACTCACACATACAGTGGAGTAGGGGATACAGTAGGGAGGCAATCTGTCAGCAGCTAAATGAAGATAATGTGATCAGTTATATAGTTCAGAGTACATAAGATAAAAACTGACTGATCAGAAGAATAATATCTGTTCTTGGTAGTGAGATCAGTCGGGAATTTCTCCCAGGAGTCATCATAAAAAGGATAATGTGTGATTTGGAAATACATTTCTGATGCAGAAAATACATTTCTGATGACAACTTTAGAATCAGAAGCTTTTTCTTATAAAGACCCCCTAATATAAATTGATGCACTCCTATTGAAGTTCAGCTTACTGAAAAGATTACTTCAGAGATCTTCAAACTAATTACAATTTTCTTGAGTGAAAGCAAAGTCTAAAAAATTAAGGATGAACCATTCTGATCCTTCTTTGGTAATGAAGACTCACTCCAGCTTTTAGCTGAGCTCAAGTCGAAAAGCTTTCAAGCATCATGCAAGGGTTTGTTTACAACTCTATTGGTTGACATGGCTATTCAGTTCAGTTCAGTTGCTTGGTCATGTCCTTGTTGCCCCATGAACTGCAGCCAGGCTTCCCTGTCCATCACCAACTCCCGGAGCTTGCTCAAACTCATGTTCATCAAGTCAGTGATGCCATCCAACCATCTCATTCTCTGTCGACCCCTTCTCCTCCTGCCTTCAATCTTCCTCAGCATCAGGGTCTTTTCAAATGAGTCAGTTCTTCGCATCACGTGGCCAAAGTATTGGAGTTTCAGCTTCAGCATCAGTCCTTCCAATGAATATTCAGGACTGATTTCCTTTAGGATGGACTGGTTTGATCTCCTTGCAGTTAAAGGGACTCTCAAGAGTCTTCTCCAACACCATAGTTCAAAAACATCAGTTCTTCAGTGCTCAGCTTTATTTACAGTCCAACTCTCACATCCATACATAACTACTGGAAAAACCATAGTTTGACTAGACGGACCTTTGTTGGCAAAGTAATGTCTCTGCTTTTTAATATGCTGTCTAGGTTGGTCATAGCTTTTCTTCCAAGGAGCAAGCGTCTTTTAATTTCATGGCTGCAATAACCATCTGCAATGATTTGGGAGCCCAAGAAAATCAAGTTAGCCACTGTTTCCATTGTTTCCCCATTTATTTGCTATGAAGTGATGGGGCCAGATGCCATGATCTTAGTTTACTGAATGTTGAGATTTAAGCCCACTTTCACTCTCCTTTTTCTCTTTCATCAAGAGGCTCTTTAGTTTTTCTTCGCTTTCTGCCACGAGGGTGGTGTCATCTGCGTATCTGAGGTTATTAATATTTCTCCAGGCGATCTTGATTCCAGCTTGTGCTTCATCCAGCCCAGCACTTCTCATGATGTACTCTGCATATAAGTTAAATAAGCAGGGTGAAAATATACAGCCTTGATGTACTCCTTTCCCGATTTGGAACCAGTCTGTTGTTCCATGTTCAGTTCTTGACCAGATTTCTCAGGAGGCAGGTCAAGTGGTCTGGTATTCCCATCTATTGAAGAATTTTCCACAGTTTGTTGTGATTACACAGTCAAAGGCTTTGGCATACTCAATAAAGCAGAAGTAGAAGTAGATGGTATTCCTATCTCTTTAAGAATTTCCCAGTTTGTTGTGATCCGCACAGTCAAAATCTTTGGCATAATCAATAAAGCAGAAGTAGACATGGTTATTAGAAAGATGGTTTTTAATACAGGTAAAATGATCCATCATTGTATATTCATAGCACATTATTATGCTTAATGTTGGTTAAATATAACATATTGGAAATGGGCACTCCCAACTGCATTGTGGAGACAGGGTAGATATTGAGATTATAGTGTCTCTTATCCTATAATCTGTTTATGACTCTGGGTTGGTCCTCACAAACCACAGGTCTTCCCCAGCTCTGTTAACAGGGGGCGCAGGATGGAGGTGGAAAGCTGGAGGGGGAAGGGACTTGCTCCTTCCTGTGTGTTTGCTGCCTGTCAGAACGGATTCTTTACTTAGCAGCAGCAGATGCTTCCATAGCAGTTGGTTCCAGTTTGCAATTTTCTTATCTTGCCAGACGCAGATTTCACCCCATCAGAGGTCAGAGGGACCACACCAGACACATTCAATACCTTCTCCTCTTAAAAGACCCTTCCTCTTAACTGCTAACTTTTAATAATCCCAACCTGTTCCTCAACCTTAGTGGTAGAAGCTGCTTCCTGTAATCACTACCTTTGAAATACCCTAGTGTTCCTTTTAACCCACTCCAGTGTTCTTGCCTGGAGAATCCCAGGGATGGGGGAGCCTGGTGGACTGCTGTCTATGGGGTCGCACTGAGTCAGACATGACTGAAGCGACTTAGCAGCAGCAGCAGTATATATATGTCAATCCTAACCTTCCAATTCATCCCACTCTTCTTCCCCTCTTGGTGTCCATATATTTGTTCTTTATGTCTGTGTATTTCTGCTTTGCAAATAATTTCATCTGTATCATTTTTCTAGATTCCACATATAAGCAATATTATATGATATTTGTTTTTCTTTTTCTGACTTACTTCACTCTGTGTGACAAACTCTATGTCCCTCTACATCTCTGCAAATGGTACAATTTCATTCCTTTTTACGGCTGAGTAATATTCCATTGTATATGTTCCACATTTTCTTTATCCATTCCTCTACTGATGGACATTTAGGTTGCTTCCATGTCCTGGCTATTGTAAATAATGCTACAATGAGAATTGGGGTGCATATTTCTTTTTAAATTATGGTTTTCTCTGGTTATATGCCCAGGAGTGGGGTTTCTGGGTCATATGGTAGTTATATTTTTAAATTTTTAAGGAAGCCCCATACTGTTCTCCATAGTGGCTGCATTAATTTACATTCCCACCAACAGTGTAAGAGAGTTCCCTTTTCTCTACATGTTTTCTAGCATTTACTGATGACCATTCTCACTAGTGTGAGACATCTCATTGTACTTTTGATTAGCATTTCTCTGATAATTAGTGATGCTAAGCATATTTTCATGTGTTTGTTGGTCATCTGTATATCTACTTTGGAGAAATGTCTATTTAGGTCTTCCACCCATTTTTTTGATTTGGGTTTTTTATTTTTTATATATACATATCACATCTTCTTTATCCATTCATCTGTTGATGGACACTTAGGTTGCTTCTATATCTTGACGAGTATAAATAATGCTGCTATGACATTAGGGTGCATGTACCCTTTGGAATTAGTGTTTTGTTTTTTTTTTCTGATACATACCCAGGGGTGTAATTGCTGGGCCATATGATAGTTCTATTTTAGTTTTTTTGAGAAACCTCCATACTGTTTTCCACAGTGGCTGTACCAATTTATATTCTCATCAACAGTGTATGAGGGTTCCCCTTTCTTCATATCTCAAAAAGTGGTGCATTTTGGGGCTGAATCTGTGAACACTGCTCATAGTAGGAACTTTTTTTATAGAATTCATATGTGAGACAAGGAAAAGAGACAGTGAAGAAAATATACCAGAGGGGAGCATTTAGAAAAGGCTTAATTATTTCCATTTTATCAATGAAAACTGGAGGCACCTTCAGTGACTTGTCCTAAAATACATAGCTAGTTGAGTGGCAGAACCAGGATGAAAGCTCAGGTTATATATCTAGAAAGCAGCACCCTTCTTTTCTTTTTCTTACAGTATCATGAGATTTCCTAAGCCAAACATCATATACTGTGCCAGTTAAAGTTCTTGGTTGTAAACACAAAAATTTGCTTTGGTTAGTGTATACAGTAAAGAGATTTATTGGAAGGCTGTCAGGTAGCTTACTGCATGGATAGGGAAGCTGGAAAATCCATTTCAGAAAATATTAATTGAGATAGTCATGGTCAGGCCAAACACAAAGACCTATTAGGGCGCTGGCATTGACACTTGTGGCCCTTGTAGCAGCATTGGCTACTGCCACTGCTGTTCTACTAATGTTACTGATCACAGCTTAAGTGAGTATCTGAAAGTCTGTGTGTCATTTTTCAAGTCCCAGCTAGGAACCTTGGTCACATCCTCAAGTCACCAGGTGGTTGTTTAGAAAAGAAACATCTAGGCCTGTATATTGCACATACATTTGGGGGGAGAGAGGTGGAGGGCTCCAAAATGAAATGAGGTTATGATTGTTGGCTAGCCAGAAATAACAGCAAATGTCTGCTGTATGCATTTTTACCTGAAGTGATCTCATTTTCCTACTCTATTTGAAGTTCTAGGTGGAACATGCCATTCTCATTGGAAACATGTAATGGTTTGAGAAAGAATGCCAGGGAGATGAAAGTGAGGAATGCCCAGCTAGATCCAGGATATTAGCTAGTGCAGTTCATACTCTGAGGCTTATTCTCTACCTTCTGCAGACAGTAAAGAAAGGGAAAGAGGAGGGAAACACTGGCTGAAAGCTGGGGCTTGTCCCTATGCTTATGTTAGCAATGCCTGTGGCTACCTGTCTGTCTGTCTAAAGCAGTCAGAAAAGATGATGATGTGAAAGCTGTTATTACATCAGCTGTCTTTGAGGCCAAGATTACAACAGAATGGTCTGAGTAAGCATTGCATTTTTCAGAGTGACATGCAAGAAAGGCTTTCAATGAATTCCCCACATGACATCCTTAGCAGAGTTCATGAGAGTCTGATATGTGCAGTCTAGCAAGTGATCCTCTGTAGACTACAAGAGAAAGCTCAGAATAGGATACGGGCAAAAAGCAGGACAATAGCTTCAGCAGCTTTGGGATTTAATCAGAAGAAGGGAATAAGTAATATTAATTTTCTTTATAAAACAACAGGAAAACTCAAGAAGGGAATCTATAAGAAAGGGAATTCCAGGCTCCAGAGTTAGTTGAGAGGAGAATTACTCAGAAGAGATCATGAGTGAATTTGGCTAAAATTGAGATAAAAACAAACACAGATACTGAGTCAAGGTTTATTAGCAGAGGAGAGTTAGACTTGGCATTGAACTAAAGGGATATGATGCAAAGAGCAGAATGAATGACTAGGTCCATTACCAGGAGAGGAGAAAGACTAGGATGAGGAGCCGGTTAGAGAATAAATATGAGAGGGTGAATAGGAAAATAAATTCTCTAGCATTGTGTAAGATCACTTAGCACATCCAGTCTGGGTGGGATCAAGTTCTTAAAAGGCAAAAAGAGGCTGAAACCACATTTTATATTCATTGTCACACACCAGCCAAATGCCCCTCCCTATTTTATACATGAGCAAATTAAGACTGAGAAAAGTTAAATCATTTACACCAAAAAACCATACTTAGCATTGGGCTAGCTAGGACTTACAGATAAGTCTTAAGTCCAAGCTTTTTTCACTTTACAGTGATGACCCTCGCATTCAGAAAATTTTAAGTTCAAAAGTTATCTGCTCTTGCATTTATTTCCAACTTTAGCATTAAGTAGAAGAGAGAGGTTACCATGAAATTCTTAGAAAATTTCAAAGGAAATGTAGAGAAGTAAAATGAAAGACCACTCCTTGCAGTTCCCCTTTCCTCCACATACATGTGATCTATTCAGATTTTAAGACTTTTTAAAAATTATTATTATTCAACTAATGCTGATGTGAGAGACAGAGAGAGATGGCTGTCCTCCAGAGATTTAGGCTTCTTTCCTTGGTGAAGGGTTGTTGCTGGGACAGGCTGCTCAGTTCTAGCCCCCCTTTATCTAAATAGAGCCATGTAACTTGTTAATTCCAGCCCAAGGCTGTAAAGAAGAAGGTACACCTTCTTCACCATTCCTCTTTTTCTCTCTTCTGACTAGATGTTAGCACCAGGAATGACCTTGGAAGCCACTTTATTAAAGAAACAGAGCTTCTGTCAATCTGGCTCCTGAAAAACTACCACTACCTCGTCCCTCTTCCTCTCTCCAAACATGAAGATCAGTATTTAACTATTGTGCTGTGTTCTTAGTCACTCAGTCATGTCTGACTCTTTGAGACCCCAAAGACTGTAGCCCGCCAGGCTCCTCTGTCCATGGGGATTCTCCAGGCAAGAGTACTGGAGTGGGTTGCCATGGGGATCTTCTTGACCCAGGGATCAAACCCAAGTCTCCTGCATTTCAGGCAGATTCTTTACCAACTGAGCTACCAGGGAACAATTACTTCAGTAAAAAATAAAGTTTTTTGTTAAATCATTATAATTAGGGGTTTATTTGTTTTAGCAGCTGGTATTACCTAACTAATACAATTAGTTAAAATTTCTAGGTGCTTTAATGTTCTTTTTTCTCTTTCTTATTTCTGTTTTGATGCTTTATGTTAAAACTTGCTTAATTATTTTAACTTACTTTGTGAATCAGTTTCTGCAGTTCACGGCTCTGCCATTTTCATGGCAGATTTAGTCTACTTGTTACTCACTGAGCAAGTATTTAATAACCATATATCCTGTGCTATATGTTAAATGATACATGGGACTATGAGTAAAAAACTATAAAATATCCTTTTAGAGGTGACTAATACAGTGATGTTAACTACAAGAATTCTGAGGCAACATTGCTTATACTAGCAAAAGAAAGGAAAATATATAAATTTTCAAGAATAGAAAAATAGATAATTAAGTCTATAATATATCTGTCAATAAAGCACTAAGAACTATTTTTAAGGGAAACTGAGTTTGAATTTCATTCAGTAGGCAATTCAAGAGCATTGAAATTTTTTGAGATGATAAGTGAAATGACCAAATTATATCTTAGCAAAAATAATCAGCCAGTAGAATGTAGGGTCAATTAAATTAGCAAGAGAATTGTGGATGAGATTACTTGTTGCCCTCAGTATTTGTTCTCGCCTTTTTTTATGATTAATAGTAAGAGAACTCTGAAGTATTAGCTGATCAAATAGCAGCCAAGCTAAAGTCAATATTTCCCAATAGGTGTGTCCATGTAACTAAGTTCTGGTCAGGGGTTGCTTTAAACAGGAGATAAGGCTGGGATGTCATACCTATCTTTCTCATGTACCTCCCAATTAAGACATCTTAGCCAGATGGTGAGAGCCAGCCCACTGGCAGGGTAAGTTGCCTTCATATCCAAGTCTATTGTGTTAAGTTGAGAAAGGCAGAATAGAATAAGCAGAAGCCAATAATGGCCAGATTTTAAGCACAAAATTTGCACTTGAGCTGCAACTAAACTGCATGCTCTTGACATAAAGGTTCCTTTTCTCTTTCTGGATGCTCTTGATCTTCCCTCTGTGCATTACAATACCCTGCAGGCATTCTCTCTTGGACAGGATCCCTTTTTAAAGGATCACACAGCCAGATCCTACTGAGGTTTCTTAGAAATTAAGAGCCCCAATGTTAGGAAATTGGAGTCCCTGCAAAGAAACCCTTTCACAAATTCTCTCTAGCTCTCCTCTCTGTCAGCTCTTTTATAGCCTTACATGAATGAGATAGTTCAAAAGTTGTGTCAATATTCATAGCCAGGATACTCCACCTTTCAACTAACAATAAGATACATCATCTATTATCTCACCTTAATGGAAGCTGACACAGGGCAAGTTGCACTCTAACACACAGCCCCACAAATAATAGAAAACCACAAGCTAGAGAAAGCAAACAAAGAAATCAAGAAAATTTTTTAAAAGGATATAAGAGTAAGTTTGGGAGTTTACCTTTTGCTGCAATTTTCTAGAAGAATTTGAGTAGGATAGGTGTTAGCTCTTCTCTAAATTTTTGGTAGAATTCACCTGTGAAGCCATCTGGCCCTGGGCTTTTGTTTGTTGGAAGATTTTTTATTACAGTTTCAATTTCCATGCTTCTGATGGGTCTGTTAAGATTTTCAGCTTCTTCCTGGTTCAGTTTTGGAAGGTAGTTTTCTAAAATTTGTCTATTTCTTCCAAGTTGTCCATTTTATTGGCACATAGTTGCTGATAGTAGTCTCTTATGAGCCTTTGTATTTATTTGTTGTCTGTTGTCTTTCTCCATTTTCATTTCTAATTTTATTGATTTGATTCTTCTCCTTTTTTTTTCTTGATGAGTATGACTAATTGTTTGTCTATTTTATCTTCTCAAAGAACCAGCTTTTAGTTTTGTTGATTTTTGCTATAGTGTCCTTTGTTCTATGAGGTAACCATCACCCTAATACCAAAACCAGACAAAGATGCCACAAAAAAAGAAAACTACAGGCCAATATCACTGATGAACATAGATGCAAAATCCTCAACAAAATTCTAGCAAAAAGAACCCAACAACATATGAAAAATATCATACATCATGACCAAGTGGACTTTATCCCAGGGATGCAATGATTCTTCAATATTCACAAATCAACCAATGTGATACACCACATTAACAAATTGAAAGATAAAAACTATATGCTTATCTCAACAGATGCAGAGGAAACCTTTTAAAATATTCAACACCCATTTATGATAAAAACTCTCCAGAAAGCAGGAATAGAAGGGACATACCTCAACATAATAAAATACATCTATGAAAAACCCACAGCAAACATTATCCTCAATGTCAAAAAAATTGAAAGCATTTCCCCTAAAGTCAGAAACAAGACAAGGGTGCCCACTCTCACCACTACCATTCAATAAAGTTATGGAAGTTTTAGCCACAACAATCAGAGAAGAAAAAGAAAGAAAAGGAATCCAGATTGGAAAATAAGAAGTAAAACTCTCACTGTTTGCAGATGAAATGATCCTCTACAAAGAAAACCCTAAAGACAACCACCAGAAAATTACTAGAGCTAACCAATGAATATAGTAAAGCTGCAAGATATAAAATTAATACACAGAAGTCCCTTGCATTCCTATACACTAACAATGAGAAAACAGAAAGAGAAATTAAGGAAACAATCCCAGTCACCATTTCAATGAAAAGAATAAAATACTTAGGAATAAATCTACCTAAAGAAACAAAAGACCTATATATAGAAAACAATAAAACACTGAGGAAAGAAATCAAAGGTGACACAAATAGATAGAGAAATATACCATGATCATGGATCAGAAGAATCAATATAGTGAAAATTAGTATACTACCCCAAAGCAATCTATAGATTCAAAGTACTCCCTATCAAGCTACAAATGGTATTTTTCACAGAACTAGAACAAATAATTTCACAAATAGCGTGGAAACACAAAAAACCTAGAATAGACAAAGCAATCTGGAGAAAGAAAAATGGAACTGGAGGAATCAACCTGCCTGACTTCAGACTCTACTACAAAGCTACAGTCATCAAGACAGTATGGTACGGCACAAAGACAGAACTATAGATCAACGGAACAAAACAGAAAGCCCAGAGATGAATCCATGCACCTATGGACACCTTATATTTGACAAAGGAGGCAAAAATATTCAATGGAGAAAAGACAATCTCTTTAACAAGTGGTACTGGGAAAGCTGGTCAACCACCTATAAAAGAATGAAACTAGAACACCTTCTAACACCATACACAAAAATAAACTCAAAATGGATTAAAGATCTAAATGTAAGACCAGAAACTATACAACTCCTAGAGGAAAACATTGGCAGAACTCTCTCTGACATAAATCATAGCAAGATCCTCCATGACCCATCTCCTGGAGTAGTGGAAATAAAAGCAAAACTAAACAAATGGGACCTAATGAAACTTAAAAGCTTTTGCACAATGAAGGAAACTATAAGTAAGGTGAAAAGGCAGCCCTCAGAATGGGCAAAAATAATAGCAAATGAAACAACTGACAAAGAATTAATCTCCAAAATATACAAGCAGCTCATGCAACTCAATACCAGAAAAATAAATAACCCAATCAAAAAATGGGCCAAAGAACTAAACAGACATTTCTCCAAAGAAGACATACAGATGGCTAACTGAATGTTAGCCATGTTAACACATGAAAAGATGCTCAACATCACTCATTATTAGAGAAATGCAAATCAAAACCACAATTAGGTACCATCTCACACTGGTCAGAATGGCTGCCATTAAAAAATCTACAAACAATAAAGGCTGGAGAGGGTGTGGAGAAAAGGGAACCCTCTTACACTGTTGGTGGGAATGCAAACTAATACAGCCTCTATGGAGAACAGTGTGGAGATTCTTTAAAAAACTGGAAATAGAACTGCCATATGACCCAGCAATCCCACTGCTGGGCATACACCCTGAGGAAACCAGAACTGAAAGAGAAACGTGTATCCCAATGTTCACTGCAGCACTGTTTACAATAGCTAGGACATGGAAGCAACCTAGACATCCATCAGCAGATGAATGGATAAGAAATTTGTGGTACATATTCACAATAGAATATTACTCAACTATTAAAAAGAACACATTTGAGTCAGTTCTAATAAGGTGGATGAAACTGGAGCCTATTATACAGAATGAAGTAAGTCAGAAAGAAAAACATCAATACAGTATATTAATGTATATATATGGGATTTAGAAAGATGGTACAATGACCCTATATGCAAGACAGCAAAAGAGTCATAGATATAAAGAACAGACTTTTAAGACTCTGTGGGAGAAGGCGAGAGTGGGATGATTTGAGAGAAAAGCATTGAAACAAGTGTATTACCTTGTATGATATGACCAGTCCAAGTTCAATGCATGAGACAGGAGACTCAAAGCCAATGCACTGGGACAACCCAGGGGATGTGACAGAGAGGGAGGTGGGAGTGGGGTTCAGGATGGGGGACACATGTACACCCATGGCTGATTCATGTCGATGTACGGCAAAAACCACCACGATATTGTAAAGTAATTAGCTTCCAATTAAAATAAATTATCAATTTTTAAAAAGAAAAAAAAGGATGTAAGAATAAAAAAGGGTGTGCTACAGATCTCATGATAAGGACTACAGCCAGATTTTGAGAATAGAAAGAAACCTGGCGAGGGGAAGTCAGGAACCTTGGATGTGGCTCTGGATTCTGACTTGCTGGCACTTCCTGTTCTTGGAATGAAATAATTCTTTTCTCTCAGCATCTTATTCTTCTTCTATTCACTCCACTTGGTTGAAGGTAGATGTCTCAGAACTCTTTAGTTTTTATATATCCTCTTTTTGAGGAATTAATCTAAGGTGAGTTAGAATTTCTCAGTCCTAATTCCAGATTCCTAAAAGACAGAATGTGAATGGCCTAGCTTTGATCAGGTGTCCAACCAACTATGGACAAGGGGATAGGAGATAAACATAGCTTCCTGGAACCCATCCTGTGAGTGAGGGATTGAAGCTTGTGGGTCATTTGAAGCTGGATAGATACTCCCCAAAAATACCTTTTTCATAGAATGACAATAGATTGTGGGAAACTGAGAAATATTGTAGAAATAGAATCAGTAGGGTTTGGAAAAGCCAACTGAACATAAAGAGAGAAAAGAAGGAGTCAAAGATGCTGACAGTTGAGTCAGAGTGACTCTGAAGAATAAAATATTGATTTGAACAGACAACAAAAGTAAAGGATAATGGTTCTGTTTGTATATATTGAGTTTAATGTTCTGATATGATAGCTGAATGGCAGTTGGCAAAATGAGCTAGAATTCAGGAGAGAGGTAAGAGTTGGCGATATTAATTTTTTCATTTAACTAGATAATAGATTCTGAGTACTTTTTAAGTGGCAAGAACTGTTTCAAGCCTTGCAACTATAGCAATGAACAAGGCAGACAAGTTGTCTCAACTCAGGACATTGTATCCCTCATGGTTTCATTAACAGAAGTTAATGGAGTTAAGAAACTCCATAAACCTCTTAAAATAATTTTTAAAATTTCATATGTACTATGGACTGAATGTTTGTATCCTCCCAAAATTCATATGTTGAAATCCTAACCCCCCACAATGTGATTGTATTAGGAGATTTTGGAGGTGACTAGGTATTGAGAGTAGAGCCCTCCTCTAACTAATGGAGTTAGTGCTCTTATAAAAGAGACCCTGGAGAGCTGCCTTGCCCCTTCTGTCATGTGAGGACACAGTGAGCAGATAGTGGTCTATGAGCCACAAAGTAGGCCCACATCAGGCAGAATTTGCCATCACTTTGATGTTGAACTTCCTAGTCTCCAGAGCTGTGAGAATAAATGTTTATTGTTCAAGTCACCTAGTCTATGTTTTTGTTTTCTTTTTTAATTATAACAACCTGAATGACTAAGACAATGTGTTATATACTTGAGTGTATTTTTCTAGGGGAAAAAGTCCCTACCTTCAGCAAATCTCACAAGGGTACATGTTCTCAAAGAAGTGAAGAACTATAGGCACAAAACTATGTTAGGCAGTGAAAGAAAATATATAGAAAGAACTGAAGCTATTCACTGATAATGTCTTGATTAATGTTATTGTTGACAATGTGGGAGAATGAAGAGAAATCAGAAAAGCAGCAGACAAAGACAATCTAACAATAAGATTTTCAAACATTACCCAATGTACTGATTTTTCTTTCTTGCCAATTCCTTTTCATGTATCATTGACTATAAACTCTGAGGCTGAGGCTTAATGTGCTAAGGAAACAAACCATAATGTTGGGAGGGGGAAATCTCACAAGGAAAAAAGATTATTCTTTTGAACTCCAAAAGAGGACCTTGAATGTCAGTGATAGAGACACTAACTTTGAAAAAGAAAGCTTTTTTTTTTTTTCGTAAGCCCCATCCCCTGTTCCCACCTCCACTCCCCCCTCACTCCACCGCCCAACACACATCTAAAAGTCTGGTGAATTCAGAGTACTCTCTTCTTTAGACTATAGAATCTATAAGAATTTATGATCATTCAAGAGCAGATTTTGTACCATAGAGAGAGAAGTAGGAATCCTTTCTGTACTGAGGGAAGGAGAAGCCAGGAGAGAAACAGGGAAAATAGATCAAGGGAGTTCGGATGCTAGTGAGAGTTGTCACCTCAGGGTCCAAATCTGAGTGGGAGATAGAGGTACCCAGATGGGTTTTGGGATTGAAAAACAAGGAACTCTGTGTTCCTTTTTCAAGCTCTGGAAGGATATAGAGTTCTGTAGGGTCTGTAGTCAACTGGAGTAGCCAGAGCAAAGTGGAAAGGTTTACTCACAGACCTAGGCAGGGCATGGATTGAAAGAGCCTCCTCCGGCTCTCTCCACCCACTGCCCAACCTTTTTAGAATTCCTTGAGATACATAAGAGATCCCGAAATATTTTGTATGTCTAATGAAGCTAATTGAGAAATCATCTTCTCACAAGCAGTTATCACAAAAGATAACAGGTCAAAATGGCCAGTTATTAAAGAATAAAATGGGGATAGGAGAGCCTTCAGCAGAAGCTGCAGGGTGGCCAGTGAAAGCCATGAATGAACAGAGGATGCAACTGAAAGGGTCACAGTGCTGAGCTTCATCAGAGAGCAGTGAGTCAGCAGCAGAGGTAGACCACCGAGTTTCCAGCAGCAGCCACCATGTACTTACAGGCAAAAGAACAGGAACAATTCCAGCAGAGACAGTCTCTCCCATGTGAGAAGCAAAGGTAGGCCCCTCAGAGAAGGAAAAGAGAACATAGGAGGCAAGAATCAAAGAGCCCTGTGTTTTAATACAAAAAAGTCTCAGTGATACTGATTTGATAAATTCAAGTCTTTCAACTTTAATGGACTTGAAAGTCACTAGGTTCATTTGGAATGAAATAAAATGTCTTCTTGGGACTTTCCTGGTGGTCCAGGGGCAGGGACTCCATGTTCCCAAAGCAGGGGGCTGGGGTTCAATCCCTAATTAGGGAATTAGATCCCACATACTACAGCTAAGAGTTCACATGCCATAACTGAAAAAAAAAAAAAATGTCCCATGTGCCACAACTGACACCTGGTGCAGCCAAATAAATATATATATATTTTAAAATCTTCTTTATTTGCTTAAGCCATATGGTGTGTAAAATCTATACCTGCTACCACAGAGACTTCCCTGGTGGCTCAGATGGTAAAGAATCTGTCTGCAACGTGGGAGACTTGGGTTAAATCCCTGGGTTGTGAAGATCCCCTAGAGAAGGAAATGACAACCCACTCCAGTATTCTTGCCTGGAGAATCCCATGGACAGAGGAACCTGGTGGGCTACAGTCCATGGAGTTGCAAAGAGTTGGATACGACTCAGCGACTAACACACACACACACACACACACACACACACATCATAGAAGTTAAAACAGGAAAGTCAGATGTCAGAGGAGCCTGGCAGAATGGAGTTTCAAGAAAGAGCACATGGTCAATCCCACCAAATCCTGAAAAGATGTATGTATCACTGTAGAGCTTGGAATTTCCCCTCCATTAACTATGCTGACCTCCTAATTGATCAGTTAGTATCAGTAAAAATGAACAAACAAAAACCAAAGAATTGAGTTTAACCAATGGGAGGTGCTGGCAGCAGATTGGAAGGAGAGAGACCAGGACATTTCCCACCCCTGCCCCCCCACTCCTCCTCTATTTGGTCCTGCAGCTTTGGTGCTACTGCCATGGGTGTGCTGTGCTGAACATTCTTCAGTTACATAGTTTGGTATCTTTTGAGTTTGGATTAAATCTCTTCAGAACTATTTCTACTCTTCTCTGCCCTGCTATGGGCCCTAGAAAGACTGACCTCTGGGGACCGTATCACCTGAATGCACGTTCCTTTTGTTTTACAGCTGGGTTCAATTAGTAGGCGGTACTAGGAGGAGGGGGCTTCCCTGGTGGCTCAGAAATAAAGAATCTGCCTGCCAAGCAGGAGATGCAGGTTTGATCCCTGGGTTGGGAAGATCCCAACTGGAGAAGGAAATGGCAACCCAGTCCAGTATTCTTTCCTGGGAAATCCCATGGACAGAGGAACCTGGTGGGTTACAGACCATGAGGTCACAAAGAGTCAGACACAACTTAGCAACTAAACAACAACAACAACTAGGAGGAGATCAAGGTGAGGATCTTTCATACTACCTGCCTTTGGTGCTATGGTTGCAGCTTCCTTCCTCTACTGATTACAGTTCCAGTTAGACAGTTCTCCTCTGTGGCTCCAGTTCTCTTAGGCTCCCATGGCACCATTTCCCCTTCTATAGGTTTGTGTGTGCTAAGTCCCCTCAGTTGTGTCCGACTCTTTGCAACTCTATGGACTGTATCCTGCCAGGCTCCTCTGCCCAAGGGGTTTTCCAGGCAAGAATACTGAAGTGGGTTGTCATGCCCTCCTCCAGGGAATCATCCCAACATAAGAATCAAACCCGCATCTCTTACATCTCCTGCATTGGCAGGCGGATTCTTTACCATTGAGCCACCTGGGAAGCCCTATCCATTTTTACCTTTACCCCAACTAATAGCATCAAGCTATTTAAGCCATTACTCTGTGAAACTATCACCATACTCCAATTTGCACATTCTGCAAATATAAGGAAAATAGCAGGAAACGTTTGAGCTAAGGACCTGGTTAGAAGAAAGCCTGACATATAGTGAAAAGAACATTGACTTTGAACCAATAGTTCTGGGGTAAATATCAGGTGCCTCAGTCAGGAGATCTTTGGCTGTTACAATGGCATTTATTATTTCTGAGCCTCAGTTTCTCCAACTATACATGGACATAATAATTTTAACCTGTGTGACTGATAGGCAAGGCACTTAGCAACAATGTGCACCCAATAGATACTAATATCATTAGCAATACAACTACTCAAATTAATCTTAATTTCATTGGTCAACAATCTTGTCTGTCTTATTCACATCGTATTTATCCTGCCTATAATACTGCCTGGCACTTTCAGATACTCAATATGTATTTGCTATATGAATGTTGAATGAATGAATGTTTGTACTTTAAGAACAATAATTAAAATAGATGATTTATTCAGTCATTCTGATAAGCACTTTTTATACATTATCTAGTTTTATATCTGTACCAAGTGAGTACTATTATTTTTCCCATTTTATAAATAAAACAACTGACAATTATCAAGAAAATGAGTTGGGAAGAATTTAAATGCCTCCCCTTCCTATCCTGTCAACTCCAATCTCTATGATGAGGACAGGTATCAGTAATATGGTGCACTCCTTCCAGAAGGTCACCAAATCATAACCTCAGTGTATTTTAATTGCATGATAACTTATTTGGGGATTTTCACACATACTAAATCTAATCACTTTATACTATATTTCTAAGGCCATTTAGTACAATCATGTGCCTCTGTTCCCATGCTGCATATTATAATGCACAAGAACTTTGAACAATAATGTAGCCACTAAAGACTACATCTGCAGAATGAATGAATTATTAATTTTACTTATAATACATTAAAAATGTATTAAAATGAGACATCTCTGGACCTCATTTTCAGCTACATCTTTGATACTTAACTAGCATAATTGAAGAAGATGGGACTTGGAGTTAGATAGAACTAGATGTGTAGCCTGGCTCCTCCACATACTAAACAAGTGATCTTGTCTAAGTTTTTTAGACTCCTTCGAGTCAGTAACACCCATGTCACCCAATGGCTATAGATATTGAATAGATACTCTACACGAAAGCCATTTGCATAGGGCCTAATGGAGAAGTTCTATGTAAATGCTCAACTTTCTTCCCTTTCATTATTTTATCTGCTGTCCTAACAATTATGTAAATATTCTACATGTGGTATTTTTTAAACTTAGTCTTCAAAGTCAAGGTAAAGTACTTTTAAATCAGCAGTTTTGAACAGTTTCTCCTGCCATTGTTTTCATTGTCTTTTTCTCAATAAACTGCACAACTTAGCCTTCAGATTTACACATCTGATTTTTGTGAGCAGAGTATTTACTAAAATATAAACATGGAATAACTGGAATTTTTGATATTTGTCTTTCAACATGTTATGTATAGACTTAAAAACTCCTGGATCTGCTAAAACTTATCAGAATTTGGGGGTTTGAGTTAGTTGATTCCCTGCTTCCCCCCTCCCAAGACCAGAGGTGGAGGATTTCATAATCTAAAACCAAAAGGAAATGATTCATACCAGGGAAATCTCTGATACCTCAGGTTCAAGATCTCTTATCAGATGGGTTTTGTTGTCATTGTTGATTCATTTGTTCAAATATGTATTAGGCATCAGTTATGTATGGTGCTCCGTGCAATGCCCTGAGGCAAGTAGTCCATGTTCTCAGGGAATCTTTAACCTGGAAGGGAGAGAAAGCATGTATTTAAATAGCCATAATGCAAGGTAAACTTTGGTAAGCACCACAGGAATGTTGAGGTAAAGTATTATGGGATTTCAATTGATGAAAAAGTCATTTCCTATTGAGGGGAGATGGAAGCACTTTTTATGTTTTATTAACAGCAGAGGAAGAGCTTAGAAGATGCTACCATGAGGTGAGACTTAGGTTATGCATTAGTGACCTAGAACCTCAGTCATGAGCAGAGAGAGCTTAGGTGACTGTGGTGCTTGGATCCCAGGAGCCTCAAAGGCTCCAAGGACACTGTCAATCACAGGTCAGTCTGAGACAACACTTCGGTGCACTTGGCCCATCCTCAGTTATGGCTCAATTCACCATGCATTTGAGCCTTTTATTTTTCTGACTTCCTGGCTAGCTGATGAACTCCTGGGGCACAGAGACCATGTCTTCCTTTTCTAGTACAGAGCCAGGCTCTATCAAATTATGCTCCACACATGACTATGCTATGGAGAGGAAGACTTACCAAACCAGAGAAGCCAGGAAGGAAGAATGGGTTTCTGCATAGCCTGTGTAGTTTAAATGCTTCATAGACAGAAGTTTCAAAGTCTGGCAAGGATAGCACACTCAGGTCATGTAGGCAGGAGGCTGGGGCTGAACCACTCCCAGAAAAGACCAGAGTTGCCTGGGCTACAGTGGTGCACTGAGCCCCAGGGAAGGTGAGACTATGGCATTACTCAGCCTTACTCAGTGAAGAAAGCTCTATTCTTCTCTCTTGGCCTCTGGCTTGAGGTTAGTGGTAGTGACATGAGGCTCAAATTCAGGCATGTGGGTATGAAGATGCCTAAAAGAGGGGGGAAAATTGGAGTGAAGAATTGACTCAAGAATCATAGCTCAGAGAATTCGTTTCAGTTTTCTACCAAATCTTCTGGCTGCATATTCTTCTAAAGGGGTAAGTGATCATTCTCAAAATATCTGAAATGCGAAAGGGGTAAATAGATAATTCTTTAAGAATAATACAGAAGTGTAGTTTGGGAAAAGTATGGGTTCTTTACTGTCTTCTAAAAGGTAAGATATGGACAAAAGTATATTACTGGCCACCTAACTTACTGCTGTAAGAAGCGGGAGGCATGAAAAAATTCTAACCCTGGGGAAAAATGCTATCTCCACACCCTCTTCCTTTTCACTATATATTTATTTTTAGGCTTAATTGTGGGCCCGGTGCACAGTGTTTTCCAGAAAACAAGAAAGGAGTTTGTAAAAGAGGCCAATATAGCAGACTATATATTCAAGGACAGAAATTTAGTCAAGTGTCTCTCAAATTTAGCTTCTTAGACTAGTCTGCTTCAGAATCACCTAACGTGTGGATTAAAATGCCAATTCATCAGCTCCATCAAAGACTTAATCAGAATCTCCGGGAAAAGCGTTCAGAAATCTGCATTTTAAACACACCCCGAATAATTCTGGTGTACCCTAAAATGTGTGGATCACTGCTACATTCTGTAGCTTCTATGAAACCAAAGAATGCCTTTCCTAGGGTTTGAATATGAAGCTACCAAACCAATGCTTTCTGCCTCTTTCTGCCATAAGCCCTGGAGCAGGCAGCTGGGAAAAGAGGAGACAAGGCATAATGAGACAAAATAGGCATTGAAGGGTGATGCACATGGAGGTATTGGGGACATCTTAGGAGCTAAATACCAGGGTCAGAGCAAGCTGGAAATCATCGTTTTGAGAGACAGACAAAGCAGAAAGGAGGAGGAGGTGTCAAATGGCTACTCAATGTAAATGATTAAAACCCCAAGTTAAAAATGAGGGAGCAGATCTGCAAAAGTGAAAGAAGGCCAGGCCAATCAGAGAAGTGGGAAGCCAGATCTGGGATGGCTACAACTGGCAGGATCCAACTATACAAGGCTAACTTCCTCCTCAGTCAATGGCCTTTACATGTTTCCTCTAAGAACAGGAACTAGTGGAATATACAGTAGTATGCAGCCATCAATTTCCTCCCAAGAAACAATGTCCAGTTTGAGCTCTCAAGTACTGCAGAAGTGCTTGACTGATGATAATAGTTAATATTTATTGATGATTTCTATGTACCAGGCACAATTTTAAACATCTTTCAAGTCATTTAATTCTCACAATCACCCTTTGAAATAGTTACTATTAGTTTGGCCATTCTACAGATGATAAAATTGAGGTAGAGAGGTTGAGCAACTTGCTCAAGGCCATGTAGCTTCCAGGGGCAGAGCCAGGATTTGAAACTAGACAGTCTCAATCCAGAGTCTGAGTTCTTACCTACTGTTTTTACTGTCAGATCCAGAGTATATATGGCTAAGAACTTTACACAGAAAACAACTCTCAGCTGCAATGAACTATATTGATTCAATCACTACTATTTCTGTTAATAATATCTGTAAAATTAAGAAGGAAATTTAGAAATTTCTCTTAGCATGACTATAAACTGTTTCTGTTTAAAATGCATACAGTGTCTTATGTATAAAAGCTAATATTTGACATTACAAGTATCAGATCTGTGATGTGATGTGGTTTTCGGAAGAAAACATGCCAACATAATTTTCAGGGTAAGAAGGTAACCGGAGAACCAAGAACCTCCAAAGATGCAAGTATGTGCGTTTGCGTGTGTTTAACAAACTTCTACTCTTTTGTTCTGTATCATTTTCCTTTTCTTTATTTATTTTTGGCTCAGATTTGTGGACTTGTTCAAACATTTTTAAAATGTACTTCAGCATGTACAGAGAAGAAGCTATTCCTTTTATCTCACATCCTTAGAGTTTGTCTTCTTGTTTGAGACACAAAGGTACACCAAGGCCAGAAGGGAAGGGGAATACTTAAAGAAAGCAAGCCCAGGTTGATTAAAAAAGCATTATGATTATAAAACAAAATGGAGCTACCCTCAAATTGGATAAAAAATAAATGAAACATTTCCTAAAGATTTTGTTTTATGACAGTTATAGTTTTATGCACATTTATAGATTGTTTTCTTTCCTTTTCAATATCCAGCATTCAAGGATATCCTGGTAAAGTCTAACCTCTCAAAATGCTGACAGCTATTGGTGACTGGTATATAGTTACCCTTAACTAAAAGCTGTTCGGTTGTTCCTCATGCATAGTTGAAACCCCCTTGAACATAGCCAGCAGCTGAAACCACAAACACATTATCCCACACTGGAAGTCAGAACAATAGAAACAGGCACAGAGAGAAAGTTGTGGAGGAAAAAAAAAAAGTGAATTTAACATTTTTCTTTATAGCCTAGACAATACAGACCAAAATTGTATATTTTTAAATTTATGTGAACACATTTAATAATTTTACACTTTCCTCTAAGAAGCTGCAGGTTTAGAAATTCTCACTACGTATCCAGTGCATGGCATATACCATAGAAATTAATAAATATGAAAATTCAATATAAACTAAATTATGGCAGCAAAGATAAACGTACAAAACTTATATGTCCTGACATAATTCTATCACAAGGAAGCTCTACTTTTCTTTCATTTTTGTTTTTCCACTCTCTAAAAAGTTATTATGACCCCTGGGACCCAAAAGCAGCTTAACAGCACAATTGTGTTCAAGGACAAATCTCTCTACTTATTGCAACACTACCAAGGCAGCCTTTTTTGACGATCCTCTCTCTCTCTTTCTATGTCTTGTTCTCTCAAACACACACATACACACTCCAAATAAATTAATAAAATTAATTCCTGGCCTTTTGGTGAATTATAGGAAGTTTAATAAGAAACAAAGTTGTAGAAAGAACATAGTAAGAGAGAAGAGGAATCATTGGCACTCCTTTTCATATTTATCAGAATAGTTGAAAACTAAGGGAGCAAATTAATAAAGTTCAAAATAAAATACTTAGTAAATTATAGCAAGCAAAAATATATATGTGACTCAAATTGTAGCTACATTTTAGAACCTGTTAAAATCAGTTTCAGATTTATAGCACTCTTTCTAAATCACTTAGAATAGTTTTTCCCCCAGACATAGCACCTGAGCTGAATTCTATGTGTACCAAGCAATTCTACCTACACATTATAAGGTTAAATCACATGTATGTTCCTTTGGACCTATGTGTATGTTGGAAGGCATACAAGTGATCAGAAAGACGAGGGGTAGAAAATGATAATGATTCCTGTCTCAACGCACAATCTCCAGAGTGGTTATTGTCTTAAGGGTGTTAGTGATGTTTGCGTGAGTGTTTCCCTTGGCTTTAACTTATAAAATGACAATGATCCAACAAATGCCTCATGACTGGGCATGGACTGCCTATACTTAGAAGATACCAGGATGGAAGATTTCTATCACTTTCCAGTTTCTTTTTTAAACTTCCTACCACCCAGACTTGAGAGAAAATAAATCTGCTGGGGCAGTAATGGACTACATTACAGAAGATTCAGAAAATATCCAAATTAATTAAAACACATGTATATTACCCTAAGATTTTTTTTTCCTTTTTCTTTTCGTTGTTTTTCTTTTTCTCCCTTCCTTTCTCTTTTCCCTTCCTGTCCTTTCTTTTCCATTTTTATATTCTGCCTGATCTCCCCAAAATCCAACACTTCTGAACCAGACAGGTGACTTTAACTGATGATGGACTGCCCATTAGGCTGTGCAAATAGCTCCCTGAAAAGTCATGTAAATAACTAGGTGCAAAGAGAGGAGAATCCAAGAGTGTTACCAAGATGGTGACAAAAGTCCACTTACCACATTTTTAATTGAATAGTGGTAATATAATTTGGAAGCACAAAGACTCACCTGATATTTAAGTGGGTGGTTTCTTAAGGAATAAAGAGGAATAAAGGAATAAAAAGCCTTAGGAATAAATAGCTTCCGTTTGAAATTATTTAATGTGTTTGAGTCAGATCTACTTTTGGAAATAATAAACAAAAACACATCTAAATTTTGTTTTATTAATACTTAAGAATTCTGGAGAAACATTAGGTACACACAAATTGAAAGAAATGAGAACCAGTTCTCTTTTTCTTTTACAAGTATTCTTTAAATTAGGATTTCTTCTAGTTTAAGAGAAAAAACTGTCTGTGAAAAAGATTCAGTGACTTCTATGCTGGCAATTGGTATCTTATATATTTTATAGGTTATAATACATATGTTCCTATCCTACTAAGTAAAACAAACCAGATAGATAAAAGGTTAATCTCTTCTCTAAGATTAAATGTCTCAGTTTTGCAAAGCTTTAAGAATACATAGCTTGAAAATAAAAAAAAAAATTGTACAAGAAAAATGTGAATCATAAGAACATTAAAACAAATTTATAAAAATTTGTTTTACTTACTATTAAAAGCAGTATTGTCCAAGAAACTTAAAATCCCACAGTTATGTGGTCAGTAATATGCCCTGTATAAGAAAGAAGAGTCAGCAATTCCTCTGGGAGCAAGTGACTTACTTTTGAAAACCTCTGCCTCCTTACTTAGTTGACTCAATAAATATGTTATTTTCTTTGATTCTTCTGGATTATCACATGGTACATGTGCAGAGCTGATCTCCCCTCATACTCCAGTCCCAGGCGGTCAGTGTGATCATTCCATGTTTCCAGGAAAATTTAAAATTGGAGCAGCAGAATAGGCAAAGCTAGACCTAGTGGTAAATTAGTGTGATCAGCATTTCTCAGTGTTTACTCAAAAGGTTCCAATACTCCTTTGTGAATGCAGGCAGTGAGTTCTATTATTCTCTGTATGACCAGTGCCTCACACAATACTAGCTACACAGTTTGACTCTCAATATGCAAAATTCAGCTATCATTTATTTTTCCACTTGGATAGCCTGACATGCTAGTGGGGTTATGCCAGGGTAGGCTGCCTGCACTCAGATACACACATGTTCTTTCTCAAGAACTACAGAGTCTTTCCTACCCTGAGACAGGAGTGAGAGGTCGAGTAGAGACATGTAGCTCTAACAGACCGTCTCCTGGATGATGGCTCTAGGCTCAGTATTTTACATACACGGTGGTGTTTACTCTAAATTTTTTATTCTCATTTTATAGATTAGAAAGTAGGTTCAGAATGGTTTGATCTCAAAGTCCTTCCTAAGCAGAACTGGGTTAAGATTAGAATTTAAATAAAAGTTACAACAAATAATAAGTTAACTCCATTTATTTGATGGTGGTTGAGTAATTACCATGTACCAGAAAAGAATTATGTGAGTCTTATTAATTTTTTCTCTCTTCAATGAAATACATGCACACTATAAAATATTAAGGCAAGTCTTGGAATACAATCTTTGCAGGCCCCAACTCATACCCTCAATTACGTTTTTAAGTCTTTCGTTTTATTAGAGAAATAAGATTCTTCCTGACTTATTTCTAACTTCATTTGAAAGGATTTATATAAGATTTATTTAGGGTGAAGCCCATGAAAGCTTGTTTTTTACTTTACTTTTTTTTTTTTTGAGGCTCACGTCAAACTGAAAGAGAAAGTAAATCAGGCAAGGAAACCTCTGTGGTTTTTTTCCTTTTTACTACAATAACACTCAAATAGTATGTACACAGAAAAGGCTGTATTTAAAGATTTGTCTATATTTTTACATCACAAAATTAAAATTTCCAAATGGATTGAGATGAATACTTATGAGAGCTATGGAAAACTAAGGATTAAAATCCTTATATAAAAAAGGATTACACAAATGTATAAGAAACAGTAAGATTACTATGCATACATAGGAAAAAGACATAGCTTATACAAAGGGAGATACAAGTGGCTTGTGACAAAATTTTAAATCATTAATGTCATTAATAATTACAAATGAGAATTAAAATAATAAGAAATTTAATTTTCTCCTATTAATTAGCATGAAAGTGAAATTCACTCAGTCCTGTCCGACTCTGCAACCCCATGGACTATACAGTCCATGGAATTCTCCAGGCCAGAATACTGGAGTGGGTAGCCTTTCCCTTCTCCAAGGGATCTTTCCGACCCAGGGATTGAACCCAGGTCTCCTGCATTGCAGGTGGATTCTCTACCACCTGAGCCACAAGGGAAGACCTTAATTAGCATGGTTTGTTCAAAATATACAGTACAGGTAGAAGTATAAATCTAGTCAGCAGAGTTGGTAAAGCAATTTGTAATTATGTATCAAGGAAGTTTTAAATATGTTGGTAGGGTTCTACTCTGAGGAAATATTCTGAAATGCAAGCAAATATTTAAATATAAACATATTCTTTTGTAAAGTAAAATACCAAGAAGCTTAAACGTCCTTAAATAAGAAGCACATATGAAGGCCATTTAACTACAGTGGAAAATAAATTCTTATGACCTAATAATAATGGAAAAAAACAGGCTATAATACAATTCAGTATGATCTCAGGTGTAGAAAATGATACTTCTAGAAAGATATAAATAGCAGTGATAATAGTAGCTATTTCTATTTAATTATTGATGATTTCTATTTTTGCCATGGTTTTCTATATTTTACTATATTTCTATAGTAAATATAGTACTATAGTTTTTCTATAGTTTATTTTCTATAGTTTTTCTATATTTTTCTATATTTATTTTCTATTTATTTTTATAATGAGAAACATATTATGGAAGAGAGAAGAAAACTCAAAATGATAGCAAAACTCAAATTATACAGGTTAAGTAAGATGCAGAAAGAGAATATGAATTTAATCCTTGACATCCCTGTTTGACCTAGGGTCAAAAATCCAACTCAAACCAGGCATTGGTTTACTAGACCACAGGGTTTATATAATAAGCCATGACGTAGTGGCCATCTGAGCAAATAACACCATTTGGGATGCATTAGTCCAATGTCCAGGGCAGAGGAGGCTACAGCCCAGCCCAGTCTGAACTCATCAGACCCTGAATAGCACATGTGGTTAGTGCCTGGCACCACATCTGAAGCAGAACGGTGAATAACTAGAGTCTGTCCAAGACAGGCGGGCTGAAGTGGTACAATGTCTGCTGGAAACCTTATGACTTATCAAATTAAAATCCCCCCTTCATTTCTTATTACTCTCATAATAAAGTCCAAAACCATATAAGATTCAGCCTTGTGAGACTCCCTACCTTGCTCACAAAGTTCTAATCTCTCATGTTCCCTTTAATATATTCAATTCCTCCTCACTTCAGAACCACCCAAGTACCAACCACCCAGCCTAGAATGTCTTATTTCACCCCTCCCTGCCTCTGTCTCCTCCACACACATACCTTTTGCCTGGCTAATTCCTAAATATTTTCAGGTCTGAGATCAAATATTCTTTCCTTAGGGATATTTCCCTGACCACCTACCTAGGAAAAGTGCTCCTGTTATACACTTTCATTCTTACCCTGTGGTTGTCTTTGGTTAACTGCCTTTCTAACGTCTGTATTTCTTGCTAGTTGGTGAACTTTGTGAGGACACTGCTATGAGTCTTACTATGTGTCTTAGTCCATTCAGACTTCTCTAACAAAATACCACAGAGCAAAAGCTTATAAATAGCAGACATGTATTTCTTAGGGCTATGGAGGCTGAGCTGTGCAAGATCAAGATACTAGCAAATTTAGCATCTGGGGAGGATTCCCTTCCTGGTGGATGGCTTCTATCCTTCCTGTGTCCTCCTGTGATAGAGCAAGGAGCTCTCTGGGGACTTTTTTCATAAGGGCACTAATCTCATTCATGAGAGCTCCTCCACGTCATGATTACATCATCTCCCAAACATTCCCCTTCCTATTACCGTCAACATTTCAGCATATGAATTTGGGGGGAATGCATTCAGTATATATCCCCAGAATGTAGTACAGTTTCTGAACCATTCAGTTCAGTCACTCAGTCGTGTACGACTCATTGCGACCCCATGAACGTTAGCACGCCAGCCCTCCCTGTCCATCACCAACTCCCGGAGTTTACCCAAAACCAAGTCCATTGAGTCGGTGATGCCATCCAACCATCTCATCCTCTGTTGTCCCCTTCTCCTCCTGCCCTCAATCTTTCCCAGCATCAGGGTCTTTTTAAATGAGTCAGCTCTTCCCATGAGGTGGCCAAAGTATTGGAATTTCAGCTTCAAAATCAGTCCTACCAATGAACACCCAGGACTGATCTCCTTTAGGATGGACTGGTTGGATCTCCTTGCAGTCCAAGGGACTCTCAAGAGTCTTCTCCAACACCACGGTTCAAAAGCATCAATTCTTCAGCGCTCAGCTTTCTTTATAGTCCAACTCACATCCATACATGACCACTGGAAAAACCATAGCCTTGACTGGATGGACCTTTGTTGACAAAGTAATGTCTCTGCTTTTTAATATGCTGTCTAGGTTGGTCATAACTTTGCTTCCAAGGAGCAAGTGTCTTTTAATTTCATGGCTGCAATCACCATCTGCAGTGATTTTGGAGCCCAGAAAAATAAAGTCTGACACTGTTTCCACTGTTCCCCCATCTATTTGCCATGAAGTGACGGGAACGGATGCCATGATCTTAGTTTTCTGAATATTGAGCTTTAAGTCACCTTTTTCACTCTCCTCTTTCACTTTCATCAGAGGCTCTTTAGTTCTTTTTCACTTTCTGCCATAAGGGTGGTGTCATCTGCATATCTGAGGTTGTTGATATTTCTCCCGGCAATCTTGATTCCAGCTTGTGCTTCCTTCAGCCCAGCGTTTCTCATGATGCACTCAGCATATAAGTTAAATAAGCAGGGTGACAATACTTTGGGCCATTTGTTGAATAAATTCCATGAAGTGTATCTGTCTATTTTTATGGCTACCCTCTACATGTATACTTAATTTCTCCTTAATGCTTAGAAAATGATAGGTTAGAATTTCAACATATGAATTTGGGGCGTATGCAAACATTCAGTACATATCCCCAGAATGTAGTACAGTTTCTGAACCATACTTTGGGCCATTTGTTGAATGAATTCCATGAAGTGTATCTGTCTATTTTTATGGCTACCCTCTACTTGTATACTTAATTTCTCCTTAATGATTAGAAAATGGGGTTAATCTGATAAAGAAAAAATGAATAAGAGGGAATACGATAGCTACTCATCACATAGACATTCTGTGCAACTCTATTTCTTAAAAGATATGGAGAAATTTCTAAAAATTAGGTTAAAAATGAAATTGACACCCTTTGTAGTAATGAATTCCCTTTTATGAAGTGTGTGCAATTCATATTTTAATATAAGCATGGGTTAGAGTTGTGAAAGAGATTCCTATATTGGGCAGGTGGATTTGATGGCTCTTAGGATCAATTCAAAGAGTATGATTCTATGACCTAACAATCTCTTTGGCTGTAGAGGCACTACATGAGGGAGAGAAGATTTAAGACAAAACAGGGCATGGACTAAACAAAGACAAGCTTGGGGAAGAAAAGGAAATGTGACACTGCCTCAAAGCGTTTGATCTCAATCATTTCTAACCTTTTCTGAGGCTGGGGTTGGCAGGCCTCCCAGAGAAACCAACACAAAGCCACCTAACAGGGCATCACCAAATAAAAGGAGACCTAAGCTGAGAGATGAGAAGATGAAAGCCCTGCATTTAGATTCACCGAGGACAGGAGGGGTTGGGGGTGGGAAAGGCAGGCATTCTGCTCGGGGTCCTTTCAGTTCACTTAAAGGCACACCTCTGAAATGAACATCCTCCACAGAGAGAGAGGGTGGTTGCCTGAGAATCCAGAATTCAGGGCATTAATAAACATGGCTTAAAGAATTGAGTTGAAATGTCAGTACAACTGCTTTATGTATCTTCACTAGCCTTAACCCAAACTTGTGTCATCATTCTGGAATGAGCAAGACCTGCTCAACAAACCCAGCTTTTATTATCTCCTTTGTATCTGCTTAGTCAGAGTTGAGAAATCATCCAATGGCCTTCTTACTCTCTAATCAAAGGAATTAATGTTGTTATGGAAAGAAAAACAACTTCCATTTGTTCAGAGAAAAAGACCCACACAATGCCTTTGAGGTGAGAAAACTGAGTTATGCTAATTGGTGATTTTTTCTCTACCACTGTATGGAGATTCCTGATGAAGTTGAATACATTTCTTTTTTCAAGTTTGACTGCTGCTAAAAATACTTAATGCATTCTGGGTGCTCACCCTGTTGCAGGCAAGGTGCTGAGTGATTTACACATTATCCTCTAGATCCTAACAACAATCTGGAAGTAGATGCAATTATAGTGCCTTTTCTAGAAAGGGCCTGCAGCGGTAGGTTGTGTCTGCAAGCTTCTGAGGCCAAGTATGAGGAAAGTGTCACATATTTGAACATCACCTATTGGGTGAAGTTCAGCATAAAAATTTTGTGATCTGCCTTAACAGATGAATCACCCTCACACTCCTTGTTGATAGTGGACAGAAGTGGACCCAGCAAAGAAAGTTAGGCTCCCAGATGGTTCACATTTGCAAACTGGTGCTCTCTCTCCTATGAGAATGGGGAACAGTGACAGTATTGAAATGAGAAAATGTAATATTACATTTATCTTAGCTTTATTATAAAAATGCAAACAGTCTACAAAGTAGAGAGAATATCATAATAAACTCCCATATCCCAATCACCTTACCTTAATAATTGCTATTATTTTACCATATTTTCTTCATTTATTATTTTTATTTTATTTTCTCTTTGCTCAATTCTTTTAAAGTAAGTCCCAGATGTCATGACTTTAGTCTCTAAATGTTCCAGTATGCCTCTGAAATTAAAGATATCTTTACTGTTATCTATTTTCTAGCTTTGTCTTGTCATTCACCCATCAACTCAGATTTTCTCACTTTGAACCTTTTTACTGTCTTACTTCCTTACTGTGTGTCAGCAGAAGAAAGCCATTGAATAAGCTATATGTTGTAGGCACTGGGAATATAGAAATGAATAACATAATATCTCTACTCCAAAGAACTTGGGATCTACTGGTTCTCAGAGAAGTCCTCCATGATCTGCCAGCTTCTCATAAAATACTACCTGTATGCCATCTCTGGATAGCCACGTACTTGGTCTGTTCCTTTTGGCTTTATTGACTATGTCAAAGCCTTTGGCATAGTGTGGATCACAACAAACTGGAAAGTTCTTAAAGTGATGGGAATACCAGACCACCTTACCTATCTCCTGAGAAATCTGTATGCAGGTCAAGAAGCAATAGTTAGAACCAGATATGGAACAACGGACTGCTTCCAAACTGGGAAAGGAATATGTCAAGGCTATATATTGTCACCCTGCTTATTTAACTTATATGCAGAGTACAGCATATGAAATTTAACTTATATGCAGAGTACATCATGTGAAATGCCAGGCTGGATGAAGCACAAGCTGGAATGAAGATTGCTGGGAGAAATATCAATAACCTCAGATATGCAGATGACACCACCCTTATGGCAGAAAGTGAAGAGGAACTGAAGAGCCACTTGATGAAAGTGAAAGAGAAGTGTGAAAAAGCTGGTTTAAAACTCAACATTCAAAAAAACTAAGATCATGGCATCTGGTCCCATCACTTCATGGCAAATATATGGGGAAACAATGGAAACTGTGACAGACTTGATTTCTTGGGCTCCAAAATCACTGCAGATGGTGACTGCAGCCATGAAATTAAAAGACACTTGCTCCTTGGAAGAAAAGCTATGATAAACCTAGACAGCATATTAAAAAACAGAGACATTACTTTGCCAGCAAATGTTCATCTAGTCAAAGCTATGGTTTTTCCAGCAGTCATGTATGGATGTGAGAGCTGGACCATTAAGAAAGCTGAGCAGGGAAGACTGATGCTCTTCAACTGTGATGTTGGAGAAGACTCTTGAGAGTCCCTTGGACTGCAAGAAGATCCAACTAGTCAATGCTAAAGTAAATCAGTCCTGAAAATTCATTGGAAGGACTGATGCTGAAGCTGAAGCTCCAATACTTTGGCCACCTCATGCGAAGAACTGACTCACTGGAAAAGACCCTGATGCTGGGAAAGATTGAAGGCAGGAGGAGAAGGGGATGACAGAGAATGAGATGGTTGGATGGCATCACTGACTCAATGAATATGAATTTGAGCAAACTCTGGGAGTTGGTGATGGACAGGGAGGCCTGGTTGCAGTCCATGGGGTTGCAAAGAGTTGGACATGACTAAGTCACTGAACTGAACTGAATGCCTAAATGGTATCATTTTAAGTATAAAAATGCTGCAACAAAAAATAGTGTGTTGTAAAAATTAGAATGTAGAGTCTGGAGACATGGGGTCTTACCACTTATTAGCTCTGTGACCATGGGTAATTCATTGTGTCTCATCAGACTTTATTTCCTTATCTGAAAAATGAGAAGATTAAATAAAATCATTTCTATGACTTCCTCAGTTCAATTTTTCCCTTTGTTGTTCTTATGTTAGTCGCTCAGTCATGCCCAACTCTTTGTGACCCCATGGACTGCAGCCCACCAGGCTCCTCTGTCCGTGAGATTTTCCAGGCAAGGGTACTGGAGTGGGTTGCTGTCTCCTACTGCAGGGGATCTTCCCAACCCAGGGATTGAACCCGGATCTCCTGCACTGCAGGCAGATTCTTTACTGACTGAGCTATAAGGGAAGCCCTTATTTCCTTATCTGTAAAATGAGAAGATTAAATAAAATCATTTCTATGACTCCCTCAGTTCATTTTTTCCCTTATTCTATTCCAAATCATTGAGTGAACCAAATTCATCAGCAAATAGTTTTTGTACCATGGTATATTTTGTATTCAAAGCATTTCTCTCTGTATTTTTTCCTTCTACAGTGAATAAAATAGAAAGTTATAAAAGAAATTACAAAGAGAATTTTGTAACAGTTAGCAGTCTACTTGTGCTGTAAGCTACATTGATTTTTCTCTCTGAAATCGCCCTCTAAAATCTAAGTTATTCCAAAGAAATCATTTTTTTGTGTGTTTGACTGTGAGGACAAGGCCCAAATTGCAAATGAGTATTGTCACTGGTTACAGAGAGAAATGTCTGGGGACAAAGCCAAGTGGAATTCTAGTTGAACCCGAATTTCACCAGTCTTTTTTGGTCTCTCCACTACACAACTCTAACTCTTAACATCTTTAACATAAAAGAAAACACTGTCAACCATTATTTACCTAGGTTAAGTGTGCCCACCACCTAGAAGTGAAGTTGGGAATCCCTGATTACATTTCTGTAGTCTTAGCCAGTTTCTAGTATAGGGCAAGATTCACATTTATATATATATAATATATACTTTATATATATCAAAGTTGCCAGTGAGTAACTAAGCACTAATGGAACGTTCTCATCTCTAGGATTCCATTTGGTCTACTGTTTGTGCCCCTGTTCCCAGCTTCCCCCATTCTGTTGACTCTTTGTGACCTCATGGACTGCAGCACGCCAGGCTTCCGTCTTTCACCATCTCCTGGAACTTGGTCTAACTCACATCCATTGAGTCAGTGATTCCATCCAACCATCTTGTCCTCTGTTGTTCCCTTCTTCTCCTTCAAAGTTTTCCAGCATCAGGGTCTTTTCTAATGAGTCGGCTCTTCGCATCAGGGGGCCAAAGTACTCTACTTTCTAGGATGTGTCATCCTCTTTCCTTCTGCTTTGCCTTTTACCTTATTTTCACTCCTCTAGTCCAGACCAGGGACCCCTCTCATGTTTCTCAGAATCCTCTGTTGATGGCAGCAGTTTTAAATTCTGATTTTCTGAAGGAAAACATTTATCTTTAATATTTTGGGAGGAGGGATGGCTTGAGTGTTGGTGGTGGTAAAGAGATAAATATTGAAGAGCAGAATGTGAAATGCAATACTATTTGAACAGATTTTAAGTCCCGTTTCCCAGTCCCCTACTTGGGTTTTCTTCTATTTTCTTATTTTGTCATTGAAAAGCTGGGCAATCTTCTCATTCCCTCATTTCATATCAGCAAAATGTTTAGTTTTCCAAAAATAACAGCAGGAGACAAATTATGTATTTGGTACAAATATGGAGAGGCATTTTGATCACATCTGATAAAAATTACCCCTGAACAACAGAAATGAAAATGGAAAAATATCCAAATTATGAGAGATGTTAGAACCCAGGATAATCTCTAAAAGATTTAAATATATGAAGAAATAGGGCAAATGATATTTTTCCATACATATACAGAAATCACATTTTCATAAGGAGTTGATGTTAGTTTGGGCCCATTCCATCTACAGTTTTCCAAGACTATAAAATTAGAGCTCTCTTGAATATTGAACTTGTAGCATAAGTGTGTCTTAAAGGGTTATATTTAAAATAAGATGACAAGACGAAGTATGAGAACATAATTCTGAGAAGGCATTTAGCTTAGGAAAAGCAGAAACTGTATACCAGCAGAGAAAAAGAATGATGTATCAATTAGCAAGCTATACTTTTCCTAAATGCCAAAGACATTAATATCTTAACAAGTGAAAAATATATTAAGAGTTGGTTAACTAATATCAAGTCAGTGATTTAATTTATATTCAGAAGGCTTTAACATATAAATTCTAAGACGCTTTTAAAAATAACACAAAAATCACTAATATTCATTATGTGTCAATTACTTTTAATTTTTTATTGTTCAGCTGCATTTAAATAAAATGAGAAAATTAGAATTATTTTGGTTAGGAGGATTTCATTTCAAAATATTCCTCCTTTCTTCTCACAAGTTTTCATTATGGGCCAAAACCAAAAATTATTCCTTTAGGAAATGTATACAATTTAATAATTTTATGTATCCAATTTTCTCTTTAAATTCTTTTGGAGGCATTATGGGTATTTATAGACAATTGCAAGAGATTAAAAATAAGAAAATAACTGCTACCACAAGCTAATGGATACTTTCAGTTCAGTGCTTTACCTCTCTGGTGGTGCTCCTGTTATTTTTCTTAAAACTTGAACTCTCCCCTGAATATCTCTAGGTTCCATCATATCCCAGTTCAAATTTATGAATTCAATTATATATCTTTTGCATCTCATTTTTCAGACAGCATCTACTGAAGTTTTTAAACTTTCACTAGTTTACAACCATATGTATAAAGAAATATACCTTTCTACCCAACTTAAAAACTAGAATAAAAACTGATTCACCCTAATATTCAGTAAAGTTCATTTATTCAGCATTCTGTTAACTAGAACTCATTAACAAGCATTTATGGCCACGCATAGTACCAAAAATATTCAGTTGTCAAAATGACACCTCTCTGGCATTTAACATTTGAACAACCCAGGATTAAACCCAGATCTCCCACATTGCAGGCAGACGCTTTACCCTCTGAGCCATGAGGGAAGCCCTTGAAAAGACAATAAATTATAAATCACTCTATAGCTTTGAAAACTGGTAGTAGAGCTTCCCTGGTGGCTCAGAGATAAAGAATTCCCCTGCCAATGCAGGAGACACAGGTTTGATGCCTGAGTGAGGAAGATCCCCTAGAGAAGAAAATGGAAACCAATTCCAGTATTCTTGCCCAGAGAATCCCATAGATAAACGAGCCTGGTGGGCTATAGTCCATGGGGTTGCAAAAGAGTGGGACATGACTTAGTGACTAAAACAGCAACAATATGACTTTTACACATTATAATTGTTATTATCACACTGATTTTATCCACAAATGGCCTTTTTAAATTTTGTCTTTACTCAAGTTTCATGTATTCTGGAATTCAGAGACCAAGCCCATACCCTTTGTTGTTTTATAAATATCAATTGTCTTGCTGTCCCTATTATTCCCTCCCCTTATATTCTTAGATCTATCCTTTTAAACCACAGTGAAAACTGTATGCTTGTTATATAAACAATATGCCCGCATACCTACATACACATAATTTCATCTTTGTATTTTTCTCATAAAAATTTTTATTTTCTATTTTTCCTCTATACTCTGTTTTTATTTCCTATTCTGTTTCATGTCAAGTTTCCCATTCTGTTTAAGGAATTCATCAAAAGTGATTAAAGTGATCTGTATGGGGAAAAAGGTGTAAAAACAGCCTATTGAAAGCAGAGGCTAAACCTGCCACACAAGGACAGTCCAGTTTTAAACCTAAGAGCGAATACTCATATCCACAGTTAGAGGTTTAGCCCTAGGGCTTTTTATATTATTATTTTAATGAAATATTAATTTATTTATTTGGCTGTGCCAGGTCTTAGTTGCATCATGCATCTTCTTCACTCTTTATTTGGGCATGTGGGATCTTCAGTTACAGCATCTGAACTCTTGATTTGTCATGTGAGATCTCGTTCCCTAACGAGGGATTGAACCCAAGCTAGTGGGAATTTCTAAAAATGTACTTTCATAGCCTTTAGAAATTTCATAGAAATAGCACTTGGAAAAACAGCATATATCAAGAAACTGTGTTGATTATTTTTCATGTTTTTCTTAGAATAATAGCCTTGTTACAGACCCCAAGGCCAGACCCAGAAGGGAGTATGACTGGGCATGGACCTTGGAACACTGGGTTGGCATTAGGTATGAACACCACCTACGCACTTGCTGATTGTTCCTGAGACTATCCTAGAAGGGAATGGCCTGGGGTAAAAACAAGGAGATCGGGACTATGTCAATGTAGTGTCTTGGGAAAGAAGGATCAAAGAAAGTTTTGTAGTGTGCAGTTAGAAATAAAAGCTGGACTCAGAGTGGACTCTGCACCTCAGTCCAATAGAGGCTGCAGATCCCCTGACCCATTGCACCAGATTTTGAGTTCTGTTTTCATTCTCGATGCTCGCTCCTGGACCTTTAGGGCAACATAGCACGAAGTCTTAGTCACTAGACCACGAGGGAAGAACGTAGCACTAGTTCTTAAGAGAAAGTAAAAGCAGACAAATGAGATAGAATCTTGTTTTGGGGCTAAACATACATTCTTCTGGGGATGTATTGTTTTGAATGAAAAGGCCTAGATTGCTTTGAACTCACATTAGACAGTGAAAGTTTATTCTGATGTTAGATATGCAGTGTATAATGGATTGTATTTTTAAGAAGCTTTGACATTTGTTTCATACATATTAGGACTCATTTCAACTCTAAAATCAATTCAGGTGAACAGTATCTTGTAACATAATAAATATACAGTGAATTGTTTATGTGTATATTGCATCTCAGTTTTTTTCTTATGGTGATTTGTTCAATCAGTGATAATGTAAGATGATACTGCAGGAACTGGCAATCCACTCCAGTATTTTTGCCTGGAGAATTTCATGGACAGAGGAGTCTGGCAGGCTTACAGTCCATAGGGTCGCAGAGTTGGACATGACTGAGCGACTAACACAGAAGATGATACTGAGTATTGATTTCACAGACTTTAAGGCAACATGATTAATTTGTTAGAAAATTTGAACTTAGCAGTAGTTTCTTAAAATTATGAGATTTATCAGTTAGAATGCTTACTTTTCCCCAGTGTCATCTTAGTCAACCTGCATAACCTGGTTGAGCCTCAGTTTTCTCATTAAAATTAGGATTATAGTTTTATAAGGTTATTGTGAGGGTCGCAAATGAGTGGATCTTGAACTCTGCCTAGAAGAAGGAGCTCTGTGATTAGTTTTTCTTCTTCAAATAAGCCCAAGAGATAGTGAGATAAAGTATCAATGTATATTTCAGATGATAAAAACAGTTTTAAAGTATTATGTTTTATATAAGCAATAACCACATTTTTATAACTTCAGAGCAAATAGGATACAATAAATTCATTATTTTTTATACTCCAATTAAGAACAATAGACACTCCAGTGTATTACTGTTTTTCTTTTTAAATTAAAGACATGTTCAGCAATATGTTCATCCACAATTTCCACAGTTATGTAAATTGAATAAGCAATGAAAAATTGTTAAGTAAAGGTTTTAAGCAAACATGTTTCCAAAAGTGAAGCAATGTCTTCAAATGATGTCACAGGATGGCTATTTGTCCTCTTAAGTGTAATTTTGTTATTCTTCCACTCCCAAGTTTAACCTTCTTTTCCCTTATTTCCCATTTTTTGCCCCAAAACTAATTATAGATTGCGTGGTTTTTGTTAGGTAAATAGAAATAATCATAACTTCATTTTAATTTGTCTCTTGATCACTTTCTTAGGGAATCTGATACTAGAATAAAAAATTTTGCTCCTGCCCTATCTTCAAGGTCTAACAAAATGCCTGGCATGTGGTAGGCACTCAGAAAAAAGTGATTGAATATAGGATTGACATGCATCTGGTATGCGCTGATATGACCAGGTTTATTAAACATTGATACAGCTCTGAACTAGTAGTGGTGTGCACGCGTGCTAAGTCAGTTCAGTCATGTCCGATTCTTTGTGACCCCACGGACTATAGCCTGCCTGGCTCCTGTGTCCATAGATTCTCCAGGCAAGAATACTGAAGTGGGCTTCCACGCCCTCCTCTAGGGGAACTTCCCAACCCTGGGATCAAGCCCACGTCTCTTAATGTCTCTGACTTTTGCAGGCGGGTTCTTTAACACTAGCGCCACATGGGAAACCCCCTGAGCTAGCAATAAATAGCTATTATCCTGTGGGCCCTCCAGCGTCCCTCCTATATCCCTGGCCCCTTACTTGTGGACATCCCGGACCCTGGATTCAGTATTCAGGGAGTGGGATACTTTCTAGGCCTCACTCCAAACCTCTGGTTACCCTCAGCTCTGGCTGGCCAGTGCTTATGTCGCATTGTGATATATCTTTAAATCTTCAATGAAATTAATATTCTATATGCTGGTTTAGTGATATCTACCAGCCAGATGTGAAGAAAGCTGAGCGCCGAAAAATTGATGCTTTTGAACTGTGGTGTTGGAGAAGACTCTTGAGAGTCCCTTGGACTGTAAGGAGATGCAACCAGTCCATCCTAAAGGAGATCAGTCCTGGGTGTTCATTGGAAGGACTGATGCTGAAGCTGAAACTCCAGTACTTTGGCCACCTCATGCGAAGAGCTGACTCATTGGAAAAGACCCTGATGCTGGGAGGGATTGGGGCAGGAGGAGAAGGGGACGACAGAGGATGAGATGGTTGGATGGCATCACCGACTCGATGGGCATGAGTTTGAGTAAACTCCGGGAGTTGGTGATGGACAGGGAGGCCTGGTGTGCTGCGATTCATGGGGTCACAAAGAGTTGGACACGACTGAGCGACTGAACTGAACTGAACTGAACTGAACTGAACCAGCCAGATGGGCTTTCCTGGTGACTCAGTGGTAAAGAATCCGCCTGCAATTCAGGAGACAGTTTCTATCCCTGGGTTGGGAAGATTCCCTGGAGGAGGGCATGGCAACCCACTCCAGTATTCTTGCCTGGAGAATCCCATGGACAGAGTCGTCTGTGGGCTATAGTCCATGGGGTCACAAAAGAATTGGACATGACTGAGCGACTAAACAATAAAAGCCCTGATACAATAAAAGGTGGGGAAAGTAGGAGGAGGAGAGGAGGATTCTGAGGAGGATGAGAGTGAAAGAGGAGAAAAGCTGAAAACAAAGGGAAGGCAGAAGACTCAGGTGACACAGAAAAGAGCCAGGAGGAAACCTAATATAAGAAGATCCACCTGCAAGGATCTGTTTCACACAGTCACCTTTCTCCTGTGCACTCCATCAGTTCAGACCGTCTTGCCAGGATGGTGAGTGAAAGCTCTTTGGAAAGTATATGGTACAAGTCTAGAACTGTAATTACTATTTGCAATGCTGACACCATTGTCTGACAAAATATTGTGCCAAACATTTCCCTTCTTTTGCCCTTGGTATTGGCTCATGTTAGGTAAAATAGCATTAGTCAGATTCATATCCAGCCTACATGAAATCCTATTACAGTGCACTCCCAGGCAGGGGGAATCTAAATTGTTTCATTGTGCTTGTATTCCACTGTATTAAATATTGTTGAAGATCTGGTACTTGTGAATCTTTTGGTGTTTTGTTGAAAGGTATTACGCACTAGTTTAGAAAGCTTTAAAGAACTGCTGCTGAATGTGTGAACTGCTTCTGTTTGGATCAGAGCTGAGTTTTGAAAACTTTGCCCTGCTCAACTCCAGAGAAGTGAAAGGAAGTTCAACGGTCAGAAATGTTTGGGAGGTACATGTGTGTCAGAATATTCAAGTTCTGAGAAGTCATGTATTTTTTTTAATTAACTTTTTTTAGCACCAAGTTTCCTCAAACCCGACTCTCGATTTTTTCATGGAACATCTAACATGGGATAGGAAGTTTGAGAAATGCAAATGCTGGCACAGGGTATTCATTTTTGGATTTGTAGAGGATCTGCCATGCATTTGGAGATGGGCCAGGCTGGCAAAACAAAGGCAAATACGGCCCAGTGTTGTCCCCGAAAGGCTAGCAGAGGAGGTACAAAGCAGATGATCTTACGGAGTTGTTTTGGTTTGTTTTTTAATTGTGGGAAAACAAGAGACAAAGCAACTGAGCAGGAAAGAAGGGAGGTTAGGACCATGTCTGGGAAAATTTCCCTGGTGATAAAGTTTTGCTGTAGGAATATATTCGTGCAAAGGTCAGATAACGGAGATTTATAAAATAGCCAGAAAGGGAATAAGACGATCCTCTCATGCATCCTCTTCTAAAATAATTTAAAATACACCCCAGCAATATTAATGCCTCCTATTTCAGGATGTTGGATATGTGTTGACACGTCGTCCTTACGACAGGTCACTCTCATTTCAGATAGTTTCCTGGAGGGCGAGTAGTGGCCATAAAGATAGTCTGCATTTGTTTTCCTTTCACACACATACACACCCACAAGTTGGGTCTCAACTGGACATCTGCTTAGGTCCTAGCTCTCTTTGCATGGCTGGACAGGGATTTAATAAATGTGCCAGGTTTCCTGAGTTGTGAACTTGTTTTCTCCTGTGTCCAACAGGCACACTGGCATGGCCTTTGTTAACTAGTCATTCAGTGGATAGGCAGTGGAAATAGACTGGACTCCTTGATGTGGTTCCAAACGTTGCTGGCTTTTTCAGCCTTAAAATCAATTGCCCAAAGACATCCAAACGTCTTTGGTGTGTTCCATACATACCAAATACGCTAAGTGTGCAGCAGCACACTACAAATGCTGAAGGGAAATGGGGTGTGTGTGTGTGTGTGTGTGTGTGTGTGTGTCCACCCCCACCTCAGAAAACGAGATGGTGTGCCCTCCACTCTACCAGTCAATCCATATACATCATTTTGTTTAAAGTTTACAACAACCGTAACAGGTAGGTATTACAGGGTTTTTGCCATTTTTACTGGCGTGCAAACTGAAGAACAAAGAAGTTGGGGATTTATCCCAGGTAAGAGGTGGAGTGAGGAATAAAACAGGAGTTGTGCTTCATTCCAAAGCCTAAAAACATTTTCCACTGCACCCACTACAATGCTAGAATGGGATGACTAAGACATATTTTGTATTACTCTAAAATAATTCTAATTTAGGGTGCTAAATTGACAAGAGTTCTTTACTTTAAGCAAGATGTATTAATACTTTCTTTTCCTAATAAAAACAGCGTACCATTACTTACATTGTTCTGAATGGTTCTAAACAGAGTTCATCATTTCTTCACTTTTCTCCTTTTCTCTGATAAATACATTCTTTGAAATAATCAATCCACTTCCTTTTGAATAAGGAGAGAATGGGCTAGAATTTAGGGTGGTACTTGGAACTCATCAGTGTATGCCCTGTTACTATTGGGGGGCGCACACACACATACACACACACACACACACAAAGGGACAGGTTTTCCAGAATCTTTAAGTTGACCCTTAAATATTTAACAGGGAAAGAGTCTCATCATTGAAAATATTTTGCCTAGACTACTAATTAAAAGACAAAGCACTGACTCTGAGGTTTCTTTTTATGGTACTGACAATATGCTGTCCATAATGAAACAAAAGAAATGAAAATTAAAATAAGCAATGTTTCAAGTTGATATTTTTTTTTAAAAAAAACTTAACTTCTGAGGCATGACACAATGAAATAAGATTTAGAGGGAAATAAGATGTACCGTGTTTCTTAAACAATTAGGGGCAGTTCCTTTGAGAATTTGGTGAACACTAAGAACTCTCTTTTGGAAAAATAGGAACATACAGTCACATTTTATATTCAGTGCATTTGTTAGTCCCTGAAACTCACTCATAGACCTGACTTGGAGGCTTTGATGTAGTCCTGAAGACCTTGAAAAACAAACAAAAATATGTCCAGAAAGAAGGGCAAATGTGACATAATTTATCAAAATAACTTTGTGTCTCTATTAATCTGTGATTCCAATGGCTCAGTTTTTAATGTTGCTCTAAAATCCTTGCCCCAAGAATCTTGTTTCCTATTTGAGATCTTGATAAAAATTCCTGGAGTATTAATGGCCTGAAGACTTCTGCTTTTCTCTCGTAAGAAAAGCCAGGGAACCAAAACCACGGGATTGGAAATGTTTGTATTAACTCCAGAATTTCTATAGTCCAGCATTTCCTAAATATTACTGTGCACACACATCATCTGGGGATCTTCTTAAAATGAACTGGGGATGGGATCCAGGATTCTGCAAATTCCCAGGTGATGTTGATACTATTAGTCTATGGGGCACACTTGCTATTAATAGTAAGACTGGGAGTGGACCCAGTTCTTTACCTTTACTGCAAAGTACTTTAGAGAAGCCCCTCCTATCCTCCTCTCTTATATATCTCGAGCTGCCCCATCTTACCACTCAACCAGACCCCAAACCTATACAAAGAGGAAGATGTCACCAGGTTTAGGTAGAGAGAGTAAACTGACTTTTTGCCTTAGGATAAGACCAACAATGATCTGAGTTTTGTATTAAATAGTTCTCTATCTACTTCTCTGGTACTTAACGTCTTGTTTTTGTTCAGTAACTCAGTCATGTCTGACTCTTTGTGACCCCATGGACTGCAGCACGCCAGGCTTCTTTGTCGTTCGCCATCTCCCAGAGCTTGGCCAAACTCATGTCCAGCGAGTCGGTGATGCCAACCAATCATCTCGTCTTCTGTCTTCCCCTTCTCCTGCCTTCAATGTTTCCTGGCATCGGGGTCTTTTCTAATGAGTCAACCAGGGTGGCCAAAGTATTGAAGCTTCATCTTCTGCATCAGTCCTTCCAATGAATATTTAGGGTTGATTTCCTTTAGGATTGACTTGATCTGAGATGGATTATAAGTAATGTATATGAATGGTTTATCTCTTTAAATGAGAGAAGACTTAAGATTTTCCCTTTAAAATTACTGCTTTCAAGAGAAGAGCAAGAGATGGAATCAGAGTTAACAAGTACAGAAAATTACACTATCACAATTTAATAATTGATGCCACGCCCATGCATAATTGTATCATCAATGTGTGTGCTCGAGTTAAGAACCACCACTCTCCTTCATAGATAGCACTGCCATCCTTTGAATCTTCAAAATATGAATGAGTCAAAAATAAGCAAGGCCACTGATCAGAAAGATAGATTTATTTCTGAGCCAGAGAGTAACTTTCTGTATGTTAGCAACTGGTGAAAAATTTGTAGCAACTGGAGTTATTAATTACATTTTAAATTAAGAAAAGTTTAGTAATAGTTCCTAAAATGGGGGTTGAACTGACAATGTTGAAAAATTGTGGAAACTAATTTAGCATTTAATAAATATACCTAATGGCACTTGCACAATCCAAGAATATGTCACTTCGTGTTCAGGAGAACGAAAATCTTGACTTTCAATAAATGTTCTCATAAAAAAGTATAAGGATCGTATTCAGTTTATTTTTAATAATATAAATATGTCTTTCACATCTACTTTATGGAAGTTAGGTGAAACAAAATTTGTTTTGACTAATTGTTTAAATAACATGACCATGCAAAGTGATAGTCCAAACTCAGCACAGAATAAAATATATGTCATATATCATTTTCAGCTTGTTTTGTTTGTTTTTTGGCCATACCACACAGCTTGTGGGATCTTAGTTACCTGACCAGGGATCAAACCCACATCCTTGGCAGTGAAAGTCAAGGGTCCTAACCATTGGACCATCAGGGAATTCCCAGCTTGTTTCTGTTTTAACTAGAGTATTTACTTGAAAAGCGTGGCATTGTTTCTTTTAGAAATATTCACTTCCCCTGTCTGCATGCACCAAAAATGATTCCTTCCTGCCTCACTCTACAGTCAGAACTCTTAGCCAGAAAGTTAGCAGGCTTAAGACTCCAGGCACAAGAAACTACTGATGGAAGACAACTGAAGTATTAAAAACTGTGGAAGAACAAATGTGGGATCACAAATAATTTTCAATTTACTTCAATGTTTTACTTACCATTGTTATATTCTATTTATTTCAATTTTTATTGTAAATTATGGAACATTTAAAAATGTCAGATGCCCAGATATCCACTATCTAGTTTCAACAGACATTAACTTTTGCAAGTTTGGGCCATTTATGGCAGCATTCTGTCACTCCTTGGTTTATTGTGATATTATGTGTTTGTCTCAGGGAAAATTGTTTGTTTGCCACAAATTGAAGTCTAAATGACAATCCTTTTTCTGTGGGTTTAAGATAGTTTCTGTTTCGGTTGATACTATTTGAGATGAATTATCCTTTCTTTGGCTCTTTTCTAGTCATGGTGCTGTGATACATAATTTTAGTTAAGCAATTGTATAATCTTTCTGTAACATTCTGGGCTCATGGAAGTTTAAAAATATGATCGACAAATGAAATGCTTACACTTGTTAATTCAATATCTTTTCCTATTGGATTTGCATGAAGTATTACCTACTGGAACTCACTTATAATGAAACCTTTTTTCCTCTTTATGTATTATATTTAAAACAGCTATTTGAGTAGATAATTCTGTGCTTTCCATGATAAAGTTAGTGGGTTTCTTTTTCACTTCAAAAAAGCGCTTTTAGTTTTGAGTTTTCTATGAACAAGTTTCAGTAAATATATATATAAAACATGTATTATATATACATTTAAATATATTTTAAAACAATTGTTCATAAGGTTCATAATCTTTTCTCTCTCAAGGCACATTTTTCATGATTTGCAAAATATCTGACTTTTCCCTTATGCTGTGACTATAAATTTTGAAAACTCAGTTTTCAAGAGCTATCAGGAATATTTTAATAGAAATAAACTTGTTAATTTTTGTTATTTCTTGGTCAAGAGGGTCAGGATGGCTTAAGATTTCTGTTCTTTAAAACAGAATTCATGAAATCACCTGTTTTAAGCTGAAGTACAAATCAGTTTCTTTGATTCCTATCTGTTTACTACATTAAATATGAAATACTACTGACCTCTCAACTCAAAATACACACTTAAGTGTATGTAGGACATGACAAAAGGCATAAATATTTTATTCAACTGTAGTTTATAAAGAAATTTTAAAATTTGAATCTTTCGTATTGCCCTTGAGTTCAAGTGCTCTTGCAAATCTAATTATGTAATACGTAAACTGTTTAAACTGCATTTGACTTATCTTCTATAGTTGACTAAGGAAAGAATACTTTAGGAAGTGCCAGCTTATTAGGGAACATCTGATGAATATTTTTCACTTCGACTGGATGACTTTTTACATGGAGATATATGCCACCATAAATGAAATATCACTATGAGGGACTCGGACTGACCTTTGCCAAAAATTAATTGCGTTCTCACACAGAGACAAAATCTCCCCGGACCTCCGCCCCCATCCTACATCTAGACGCAAGATGCCACGCTTGGCTTTCAGAGGCTACATAGGTATTCAGAGGATATAGGGAAGTAGGCCAGTCCGAATTTCCTGCTAGGTCATCTGGTGAGTTCTAAGTATCGTTCAGTATCTGCTTGAAAATTTCCAGAGATGAGCAACTTATTACAGCCTTTACCTTCAAAGAATTAAAACCCAAGTGGAAAGGATTAGGGAAGCATAAATCCCTCTGCTTCTAGACGACAGTACTGAAAATGAATACAGAGAGTACAATAAAAATAACTACTGAGTTTGGAGATGGCCCGCTGCATTTCACAAAGCGCTCTCACCCAAAGGCAGGGCCTATGGAGAGGTTCCGAGAGCCCTGGCTGTCCAAAAGGGGGCGAAATCAAATCTGGACGAGGGTGGGCACCTGGAAAAATTGCACGGTGGAGACGACATCGGAGACGGGCCTCGAAGCACCTAGAGCGTTGGGCACAGGGGAGAGGCCACTCCGGATGGAGAGCTCCCCGCCTGTTCTAAAGGCAGTCACACCAGGGGGCCCATTCTACCAGCCAGGTTTTTAGAAGACCCCTGCAAATGCAGGGGTCCGACCTAGGAGGCATTTCCGCTGTGCATTTGGCTAAGTTTGGATTTGGCGAGCGCATGGGGGAGCTAGGGCTCACGCAGGTGGGCACTCTCTCCCTTCCTTAGCTCTCCTGACTCTCCGCGAGACGCTCCCACACGAAACAGGATGCCGCTCCCCCGCAACAGATTCCGGCACTCCGGAGCAGCGCTGCAGTGTAGAGACCCGGGTCCCGCCCAGCCCCAGGGAGGAGGCGCAGCGCCCAGCTCACGCACCGGGCTCTGGGAGCCGCTTCCCGCCCCCTCCCTCCCTCCCGCGGCCGCGGCCAGAGCGGGGGGCGGGCGAGGGGGCGGAGCCAGGGAGGAGCGGTGACGGCGGCGGCCCCGGCGGCGGCGGCAGGTGTGGATCGGGCGGAGGTGCGGGGTATCCGCTCGCGCCCGCGCGCACGAGAGGCCGGGAATCTGGGGTCCGGGCGGCCTCCCTGAAGGTGCTTCGCGTGCGGCTTCGACCCGCGCACAACTTGGGGCACGGGCCAGGGACGCGCTGGTTCCGCGTCCGGCGGCGAGAGGAGAAAGACGCGCGGACCGGGAGGCGACCGGAGGGCGGCGGAGGCTGAGGGGAAGCAGGATGCCGCCCCAGTTTGGGCCCCCTCCCCGCCCCCGCGAGGCCGCGCGGAGCTTCAGCGCCCCAGCCCTACCGGCAGGTAAGCGAGGAACGCGCGGGAAGCCAGGCGAACTCCGAGTTGAGAGGGAGCTTCGGGGCCTGGCACACGGCAGTGCGCGCCCGGGTCCGAGGGCCGCCGGCGCCCGAGCGAGGATGCTGCGGCCGGGTCCGGCGCTTCCCGGGGCACCGCGGCCCTGGCTCTGCGCAGAACCGCCGCCTCCTCTAGCCCACATAGCAGGTTGTTACCCTGGCAGGATCTCCGAAGTCCCAGGTTCTTCGCTCTCTTCCCCTGAACCGCGAAGAAGGAAATATGTGGGTCAAGGGGCCAGTGCGGAGCGAGAGCTTTCAACCAGTGATGTTTCACGAGAGCCCCAATTGCTATTTAAAATTACTGCCGCTTTACAACTTACTCGGCTTTCCCCTCTTAGAGTGAAGAGAAGTTGAGCGTGTATATTACATCCCCTCCTGGTAGGATTAGAGTTTGTTTTCGCCACATACAGGTGGGAAAATGATGCGTTGTAAATCCTGGCGTTTCCAGCAGTACTTCACTGCTGGAAGAACCAGCGATCCTACAGCGAGACAATGGCTGTCGCGAAAAACATGAAAGAGACGTTCGTTTAATGCCGCTTTGGCAGGGGAGAAGTTAAGGAAAACTTGAGCTTAAGTGACCTGTTAACCGGCTTCTTGCGGGACCGTTTTTGTTCCCGCTTAAGTGGTATTAGGACCACGAGTGACAGCCCGAGACCTACACTTGGGTTGGAGTTGAGGCTGTGGTTGAACACCCCCCATCGTCAGGGACCTCTGGTTTCTGGAGTCGGGCCTTTCAGCTTTGTTCATTGAAATCTAGGCAGCTTTGAAGTGAATTAGGAAAATGATCCTATTTTTTTCCTCTGGAGTTTATTACCTCTGCATTAAAATGTTTCTCTCATAGACAAAAATATGAACAATATTCTACCTTATACTTTCTTTTAAATGAATGTTGCTTGAATCCATAAAAAGTTGATTCGAAATTGACAGCCAAGTTTAGATTTAGGTGGTGTGGAGTTTTGTGTTTGGCTGGGGAAGGGACTGACTTTTAAATTATTATTCAAGCCTAATACTGATTATTTTTTCAAGCCTAATACTGCTTATTTTTCACGGTCTCCAGACATTAATCCGTAAGTGAAGGCCTTTATCTTGATTTTAAGAGATAGATATAAAAGTAACAGTGGTTTAAGCCTGTGCATAAAAACTATTGCCGTCCCCACTTCTTTTATTTTTTTTTTCATTTATTTTTATTAGTTGGAGGCTAATTACTTTACAATATTGTAGTGCCCACTTCTTTTCTTAATTTGTGATAGAGCCTCATGAAAGTTGAACAACTTCCTTAACTTAGGGTGTGAAAAACCGCTTAAGTAGAATTTTAGGCCCCGAAATGAAAGTTCTTTATTTGTGTTTATCTTTGTATAATTATCAGACTTTAAGGAATTATCAGCATGTGATGTTTATCTTTATTTATGCCATATTAGGACTTTGTTGTAGATGCGGAAATATTGCCTACATAATAAGTAAATGTGGGGAACCCTCAAGAAGCTCCTTTAAAAAGTACAGTTATTCACTAGGTGAAGTTTTATAGCTCTGAAAAGCCTGCATCAGATACAAAGCTTGGACTGATAATGTAAACTGTTGGTTCTTTTTGAAATTTTAAATAGATGATTAAGAAGGGAGGTATAAAATGCTTTATACTTGGCATGTTTTTTAAAATGCAAGTGGGAAGAAATGTTAAGGGTATTATTTTTGTACAGTGTAATAACTGGATAACTATTTTAGAAGCTCTAGAATGCTTGAGGAAGTAAAATTAAAAGGTAGCATAAAATTATGTATTTGTACTTTTAGAACTTTAATGAGAATGCATACTTGTAAATCTCAAATCCTCAAGTGAACAGTATTAAACTGAATGAAATAGAATTTTTCTGCATATGATTTTTGCTCAGATTAAAAAATATTTATCTCGATTTGCCTTAAAATCTAAGTTATAGTTACATTTTGTTGGTAGCTATTTGGGATAATTCCAAGTGCTTTAAATCATTTACATTGACACTTTCCTTTATTAATAGATTTGTAAGATGTCTTTTACTTAGGACATTGATACTTAATAACAGTAGGTGTCATTAAATTTTTTATATAATTTACATTGCCACCGTTTTTCTTCATTTAGTGTATCTAGGTAGTTGTAACATATAGACATCTGTGGGGTCCCACCAAATTTAAACTGTAAGAAAGAAGTAGATTAAATTCCTGATTAGTAGCATTTCAGGAATGAAATCTAGCTTTAAGACCAAATGGCTTTCTGAAGACATTTTAGAATACATATATGATTTTTAGAGTTCTTTTCTAGTTCTTTGAAATGTTAAAGTAAATTAGCAAAAGAATCAGTAATTGTATTTTAACAGTTTTTTCATGTATTTAATAGATTGTTTCTTTAGGAATAAGGCTCCCAAGTGTTTTAAACATTTGTATGGAAACAAGAAAGTCTGTTTTTTGTTAAAACGTATTTCTATAGACTAGGAAAAAAAAAAAAACCAACTTGTTGAGTCTAGAGTAGGTCAGTCTTAAATAAGAAACAATGAAATGTGAACTTTGTATTCTGAAATGTATTTCCACTTGAGTACTTTAAAATTTTGTCCTCTTTTTAAAAACCTTTGTATAGAAAGTAAATCAGTTATTGCACTGGTGCAGTATATGCTCCTTAAGGTGTTTGCTTTATTCAAGAGTATGGAGACTTTTTTCTCTGTATCTTATGTGAGTAGTCCAGGCAATTATCAAAATATTTTTGGTGAGGATTGGAATGAAGGGGGCTGGAAATCCAAGCATGATTATGGTGTACATGTGATTTGATTTGCAGCAAAGAAAGGGTGAAAAAGAAAGAGTTTGGGGTCAGAATTTATACACATCAATCAGATTCCTTAGTGCTTGCTTCTTCATTGTCTAATTGACTTTTTAGCCAATATATAGTTACTGAGGTTAAAATACACAGTGGACACCAAAAAATATAAACTGGTTTGAAAATCCTTTCTCATGGCTTGATCAAATATTATCTATATACCACTTTCCAAGCTATTCAACAGTTGAGGACAATTTATAAATTAAAGGTATTATAAAAGTTAAATAATTTCCATTTGAGAGAAATGCCCCTTTTGAGGGACTTTTTAAAATCACAAATAGCACCAGTCCTTTGAGCAAAATAAGAATGGTTATGTTAATTACAAATTATATTTTTAGAAAGGGAAAATGTAAGTTTTATTGGCCTCAGGGGCATTCAGTTTGTGGCCCAGTTTCCATTTCTCTACCTGCCCTGCGTCTTATAAAGCATCGGGTACTGAGAGAGGAAAGACTGTGAGGAGAAAATTAATGAAACAAGCTATGTGGGCTGAGCATAGTTTTGCCCTGTAAGCCTGTGTCCACATGAATTCAGAGCCAGAAGAGAAATTCTGAGAGTCAGATTCCCCACTGTCCTCTTAGACTGATTCCAGTGGCAGGAAAGGGAGTAGCCGTCCTCTGCCATTTGCAAAGCCAGCTTCAGATCCACAGCAGATCAAACCCACAAAATCTTTTAGTCTTGTCCAGTTCAGCCCCACTTCCTTGCCAAGGGCATAACAGCTGAAGTTAAAAGACTTACATTCAAACAAGAAAATTAGTGCCATTTGTGTATAGGCAGTAGCCTTGTTCAAACTGCTTTCAACCTTAATTGGAAAGGAAAAAAAACAAAAAAACAAAACCCCAGAATATTATTTGATTATAAGTTTTCCAGGGTAGTATGCAGGAGACCGTGGCTTAAGAATGCAGTTAGGTTTTTCACTTATCTTGACTTACTTATGGTTTACATTGTAGTTCTCTGGTTTGTGTGTGTGTTGGGGGTGGGGTGGGGGTTACAATTTGAAAGTGGTGAAAAGTACAATAAAATGGTACATTTTAACATGACCGAGATGATATAGCACTGGTCACGTAAAAGCTGTTGCAGTACTGCTGAAGTAATTCTCTGTTGGACTTTCTTCCTCGTATTGTAAATATAAGTTCTTTGCTTAGAAGTAATCCTGATTCTGAGAAGAGCAGCAGGGAAGGACAAGAACTATGGCTAAAAACCAGTGTCATCTGACATGGACATTTTAAGTTGTCTTTGTCAGATTTCAGGTGGACCTTAGCCTCATTAATAAACTGGATATGTATAAAATAAGATAAATCAGCTCAGAAAGGCCTTTATCAGAAACTTGTGTGTGTGCTTTTCTAGTTGATCTGAATATGACATCCGGTGATCAGTAAAGACCAATTATTATTAGACATTTGAGGTGAAACTATTTTGGAGTTTAAAAGTTGATGCAAGTAAAGAATTGGTCCCCCTCACAAAGTCAAACTGGTAAAATCTTTCTAAGATAAAATAGCCCGAGATTTGTGAATTACAGTGCATGTTCAAGTGAAAATTCAAGTCATAAAATCATTATTAAATAACCCTGTGGGGTTCTGGTAATTTTTTCCTTGTTTAAATCTGACCTTTTACCTATCATCTCAACTTCATTAACTTTAAAAAAAAGTCTCAAGAAACAGTAAGACTAAAGTAATGAAGGGTATAACAGCTCTTTGTTGTAAAATCTACATAGAGTGAATGAAAAGCCTTATAAAATAGCATTTAACTGGCTTTTAACTAGAATGGATTTTCAAGTAACTAACTGGTAATACTGTCACTTGACATTTCCTTTAAATGTTCTGTGCTGTTAACTAAAAACTGATTTCCTTTTTTATAGGTAAGAGTGGAACTCTATTAAATTTAAAAAAGCAGAAGAAACAATTTATAGCTTACAACCTGACTTCTAATAGTTTAAAATACTGCTTCTGCTGCATGTTGGCCAGCACCCTAATAATGATAAGATTCTATGTTGTTTTATTATTTATTTTTGTTTTTTGAATTAGGATTTTTTAATGAAAAGAGTAACATTAATTTCCTTCTTAAGTGAATATCTTTGTGTATTAACTGTCAGTTATGACACCAATAGTTTGAATTGTAATTTGAAGTTAAAAAACTTATAGGTTAGTACCTGGACTGATGTGTGCTAAGTAGCATTTTAATTGCTTCTAATAATTGAATAATTAAAATTTTATCATAGCTCTTTAATATCTGGAAACAGATTTCTAGTTTCATACCAAAGAGGAAAAAATATGGCATCTTAATCTTTAAATATTAAATTAGCCAAATAATATTTTCTTTCAGTATTACAGCTTTTCAACCAAAAGTACTAAAAATATCTTTGTCAACAAAAGAAGGCTATATAGGAAGGTAACGAAAAGAAATATAAAGTAAGAGACTAACCAACTGGATTTTTTTCAAAAGTCTGGAGAAATAGCAGTAAATCATATTTATTGACAAAGATGAGCTAAGCTTTTGACAGAAGTCCGTTTCCTTTTAAAATAAATGTATTTAGTAATTGGTAACAGCTCATGTACTCTTTTCCTTTTTTTTTTATTAACACATTGTGGCAAAGAGACCAATGATACTAGAAAACTAATTTATCAATCAGTTAAGAACACTTCTAAAAACATTTTTTTGAAAAGTAAATCTTCCTTCTAAAGATGTTCATTATACTAACCATTAAGTGTTAGTAGAAATTTTTTGCAAAATTTAGTAAAGAAGGCATGATATGAGAACTTTATATTTCAGAAAAATACAGATATGCTGGATGGCTTTATTAGCTCACCTAAAAATGTAGTTTATACTGGGAATATTAGACTATAAATGGAATAGCATAGTTTATTATTGCTGCTTTTATTTCAGAACACATGTTAATCTAGAACTAACACAAAACTTTTCCAGAACTGCCAGGGTGGGGGGTGTCCACTTCATCTAGATCTTTTCTCAAAAACAAATATTAAAATGTGTCCAGTTCTTCTAATTACCAAAGCAATAATGATGACAATTATAACTCTCTTTATTAATAATTTTCTGTGTGCCATGTTTTCTTCCACGTGCTTTATCTGAATTACCTGCTGCAATCTTCACAACAACCTTACAATTTGGGAACCATGATTATTCCAGTCTTATAGACAAGAAAACCATGGCCTGGTGAAAATAAAGGGTTCAAACAGCTAATAAAGAGTGTGACTCTGAGATACAAACTAAAATCTTTCCTATGCCACCTCTCTGTTCTTGATTATTTTGCTGTACTTCACAGTTATTAAGCAGAATATTTGTGGAATTCTTGTAAAAAAACTGGGAGTCATTTGTATAGCAGTTTGAATGTTCTCAGTTATAGCACTTTTTTTTCCTTTACTTTTTAGAACTAGTTCAAAGCCTTTCATGTCCAAGTTTGACAGACGACATAGAAAACATACAGGTAACAATGTTTGTGACCAAAAGAAATAGGTAGTGTCTTTAAAGTACTAAGCCTGATTTTTAGATGACTTGTAAATTGTAAATTTTCTCTGAAAATCATTTCAAAAGCCTGTATAGACAGTTTTTTGTTGTTGTTTTCTGGAACCATGGCACTGGAATTGCATTGTAGTTAAAACCTCTGGGACCCCTAATCCATAATAGGTGTTCAGTGAATATATTTTGAAACAGTCAATGTAGGGAATGAGTGCAAAGAAGACATTTCTTTGTCCAGGAAAGTTGTAATATGCGTTTGTGTGTTAAACTGTTGTAGACAAGTTGTGCAGCTGGTACTGTACCTTCTTGAACCTTGGTTTCCACTTTTGTGAAACGGGAATAATTACATCTTCTTCAGTTATTGTTGTGAAAGTTAAGTAAATGATCATTCATTCTTCTTTATTGTTAAACCTGACCTTTTGTGTGGGTACAAAGCCTATAGGAGATGTTAGGATTGAGGAAAATCTGCCAGAGCCTGCCATTAATTAAGGCATGAGTTTAGACCAGAGTTCCTGTAACTGAACCCACCAGAGAAAGAGTATAGGAATGAGGTGAAAAGTGGGCTTGAGCAGTAGAGGAAGGGGGGACCCGTGTTACAGTGCTGAAACTTTATAGTATTGACTTGTGGCTTTTGGTAAGTCACCTGAGCTGTCGGTGTGTAAACTGCAGGCACACCGCAGGGCTGCCTGAGAGTCTCTGAAGTGTGGTCCATCGTAACAGCTCTGCTTGCAAAGTTTCAAGTGCCTCCTGCCACAGTACCTCTTCTAAGGATCTTACGGAAACTCCCCTTGGGAGGACACTACCATTCCATATACACACCCTCCTCTCTTTCTCTCTCCTCCCTGCTTCCATTTGCAGGTTAGCACTACTTGGACCTAAGCTTTTCCTGTAGCACCATTCTCCATTTCCCTTGGCCTCTTCCGCTGCTCTCTGTGATGGCAAAGGAGATAGGGACTTGTTAATTTTTTATTTGGTAAAGGTTAAAGGTCCTGTACTCCTGAGCAGGATAATTGCAAAGGCCCTTTTCAGGCCAGCATTTTATGGTATCTGAAATTCAGTGTAGGGACACAGGAAAAGAGCAAAAGGATCAGGCTAAAGAGTGGACTGAGTCAGTTTGTAGGCTGAACAAAACAGGGATTAAAACGCAGAGAAACAAAGGGAACTTTAATAGCAAAAAAAAAAAAAAAAAAAGAGTTCAGAGGTCAAAACAAAAATGTTAAGGACAAAATTAGACAAATTAAATTTATGTGAAAAGAAAGTAAACATGTAATGGAATTGAATGGAAATTAATGGGAAAATGACATTTAAATAGTAAAAGTAATTAAAACTCTATTTTTTTTTTCATCAGAATTCCTCTTTTGAGACCCACTGGACCAGAGTGGTTATAATCCAGAAAAGCAGACCTTTTATGTGCATGGGAAAAAGAGGTTATGAGGCGAATGATATAAAAAATGACACCGTCAAATCCAAGCATTTCAACTGAGATTTTTGACGAAAGAAGTTCTAAAGTAAAGCTATTTAAAAATAGGAAATCATTTTCTGTTTTTGTGTCTGAAATGAAAAACAGGGACTACACAGGTTGAAAGTCACCTGAAATTTAAAGTATTTTTTTTAAAAAAGCCAAAACAGACAAGTTTGTCACCAGAGGTACTTCAAAAAAATCTTTGGAATCCAAAAGCTAGTATAATAGAAACAGTATGATAAGAACAAAAGAAACTTACAGAATAATAGTAGATGCTGAATTCTTTTTGGGTCAGCGGGAACCAACGTAGCTTCTAGAACTTGTGGTACTCTAGAAGCTGACACTCGTTTATGCATAATCATGTATGACAGTGAACACAGTGGAAATGAGCGAATATTACTTACTAGTTACTTGCTCATCTAGCAGTAACTTTGTTAAGTAGGTTGCTGTAAAGACTCTTTACATTGGTTTTTGTTGTTTCCCTCCTCCACCCCCACATTACAGATACCACTCAGGGGAATGGGCTTGGGCTTTAATGTTGGGAACCTTGTGCTTGAGTCTCAGCTCAGCACTTAATTTCTGGCTTTGTGATTTGAACAGGTCTTTTAAAAGCTCTCTGCCTCACTTTTTACATTCGTTGAATTGTGCTGTGTGCTTAGTTGCTTAGTCGCGTCTCTGACTCTCTTCAACCCCGTGAACTGTAGCCCGCCAGGCTCCTCTGTCCATGGGGATTCTCCAGGCAAGAACACTGGAGCGGGTTGCCATGCCCTCTTCCAGGAGATCTTCCCAACCCAGGGATTGAACCTAGGCCTCCCGCATTGCAGGTGGATTCTTTACCATCTGAGCCACCAGGTTAATACTAATCTAATACCTTCCTCACGGGGCTGTGGTGAGAATCAAATGAGCTCATGTATTTTGTAAGTGTAATTGGATGATTTACTGTAATAGAGATCTTTTTGAAATTATTTCCAATGAGAAAGTGAAAGTCGCTCAGTTGTGTCTGACTCTTTGTGACTCCATGGACTATGCAGTCCACGGAATTCTCCAGGCCAGAATACTGGATTAGGTGGCCTTTCTCTTCTCTAGGGGATCTTCCCAACCGAGGGATCGAATCCAGGTCTCCCACATTGCAGGCGGATTCTTTACCAACTGAGCCACAGGGGAAGCCCAAGGATGCTGGAGTGGGTAGCCTATTCCTTCTCTAGGGGATCTTCCCAATCCAGGAATCAAACCGGGTCTCCTCCCTGCACAATGATGAGTTTTGATAGTAGTCAAGATGGTGGTGATCAAAAACATTTCCTGAGCATTTCCTGTGCCACAGGCACTGTCCTAAACACTTTACATAGTAAGACTCTAACCCTCACAACAACCCCATGCAACAAGTACTGTTATCATCTCCGTTTTACAGACGAGGAGACTGAGGCCAGAGAGGCAGCTGGAGTGTAGTAGTTGGGTTGCCCAGCTAACCGTGTCACCTGTAAACCAAGTTTTCCCAACCTTGGCACTCTTGACATTTGGACCATATAATTTGTTGTTGTGGGTGCCTGTCCAAGCCTTGTAGAATCTGTAACAGTATCCCGCGCCTTTGCTCAGTTGTGTCAACCAAAGCTGTGTCTCCAGACATTGCCAAATGTTCCCTAAATTGCTTCTGGTTTAAGTTGTTGTAACCACTGTTGTAAACTTGTAGCAGAAATTACTTTTTCAAATGACCTTCTTAGTAACTCTTACAGTGACTCATGATCGTGATTGGGCAAATTACACATTGTAGATTTTGTGACTTTATCAAGCTGTGTACACTTGCGTGGGGGTGGATGTGAGTTAACTTGACCCATGCTGCTCTCTTCTACTCCCTTTCTTTATTCTGCCTCTGATGAGAGCCCAGAGGCTAAAATTGTGATTCTGCCTGTAGCTTCTTTTAACTGCCCTACACACTCCCAAATCATATATTGTTTCCCCTTGTACTTGACCCACATAAACACACACACAGAGTCTTGTTTTTTTCTTTCTGTTAGAGGACTTAACACATTTGAATTAGTCTGCAGTAAGAATTTATGTCTGAGCCAAGATTAACAGCTGCCAAGAAAAACATACCCAGCAATGAAAAACTCACAAAGATTCAGTGAAGAAAAAATAATGTTATATGATGAAGTATATTACTAAGCTGTTGGGTTTTATTTTTGCAGTATGATAACGTGTTAAATTCACATACTTCAAATGGATTCAAGGCTTCTGGTCATTGCTTCTTTGTAACTTAATATGCCATTTTCAGGAGTAGCTGAGGTGTAATAAAAAGAGCAATGAAATACCTAGGTTTTAGTACTGTCTCTGCCAGACACTTACTGTGTGACCTCACCTATTTTTTTACTTTACCCCACAAGTAAGATGGGGTAATGCTGTGAAACTGATCATATTGAAAGGTTGAAGTGAGAGCATAGATGTACTGATATCCAGCCCAGGTCCTGACCTGTTGGTTTTCTCCTTCCTTCCAGGACCAGTTTATCAAGGAACTTTGCCATGGTTTTCAACTTTATAATCCATGGTTTTCAACTTCAAAAAATTGGTAGTTCTTTCAATGTGAACCAATTGTCTTTGAAAGTAATAGAGATAACATCAAATAGCCTATTCAGATTACTATTACAAGATGGTATTTGGAAAGAAGGGAGGGTACGTACATACAGTATTCTAAACCACTGAATCATGAAAACTTTACATTTAAAGATAACAACGAGGTTGCCAAGAGAGGGAGAGAAAAGACTCACAGAGGAACTCTTGGAGCCAAACCTTACCCTCTAATCCTAGTGACCATTTACTGATTCATCTTTTTAGTGGATATTTGAGTGCATACTGTGTGCCAGTCACAAAGCAAGTGCTAGGTATATGAAGAGAGCAAGTAACTAAAAGACTAGCGCTACACCCTGTCCCTTTGGAACTTAGACAGTGACCATGTCATGTCTTTGTCCCAACTCCAATTGATATTTGCTGCCTAGAACATGAGTTTGGAAGGAGTCCTGAGACTTGACTCATTGGAAAGAATGCTGTGCTCCATTAATATTGTCTCCCTCGAACAAGATAAAGGCAGTGGCAGCACAGAATTTGACAGTCCTCTGGCAGAGAGGTTTTTGAAGTGTGGGCCTGACCCCTTTGTGTATCATGAGATCAATTATGTGCATCACCATAAGGATTATTTAAGAAAGGAAGTAGTGAAATAACAAAGTGCATTGCACATAGTGATTCTAAGTATTGCTTTGTAAAACTTTTGTTTTTGTAACGTGTCGTGTATTGTGTAACAACAGGTCGTGACGTGAAATGCATTTTCTACAGTGGGTCACATAAAAATGTAATTCTAATGGTTTCATGAACGCCTACTCCTTTTTCTCTGTGTTTCATACTAGTTTTATTTTTCTGAAATTACCTCATCTGTTTGATAATTTATGTCTGATTAAAAGCAGAACAACTCATAGATTCTAGTATTCGTTCTTCAAAACATGGTTTATCCTTTGATTCTACTCTTACTAGACTCTTTGTATTTTGTCTGAGGTGATTAATAATTTTATTTATAGTCAGTTCTGGTGGGACCCAAAATAGCCCAGTAGTTAGAAGCATAGGCCCTGGAATAAAGCTTGCTTAGTAATGTAGATCGTGCCACTTTGAAGCTTTGTGAACTGGAGAAGCTACTTGAAACTTGAATTCTGTGACCATCACACATCATAATTATTTTTTACACACATGCAAATCTTGTTTCAGAATTCTTTGGTTATTACTTAGAGAAACAGATATATGCTCTCCTATTGCATGGCCAGATCATCATATCACATGGCAAGAATTTTTAGAAACAACATCAGAGTTAAACTAGAGAAGTAAAAATGCTGCTATATATCACATATGGAGAGCATGTCTAACATGAATGATTGCAAACTACCAACACCATTTTAGTACTTGAGCCAGCATTGTTTGGTTCTGTTTAATTCCAAGAGTGGAGGGAGATAAATGGAAGTCTGTATTAAAGATAACAGAATATTGAAGGAAAGTATTTGGAAGCCTTGAGGAAAAAGGATTGAGAACAAGAAGGTAACAAGCTCGCTAATCTGAAAGACCACACTTTGCCCCTCTTCCAATAATAGTTTCAAGCACAGAATCATCACTTGAAAGTCCCACAGTGATGCTTATAGTAAGAGAAAACCCTGCTACATAGCTTGCCTGCCTCCTCGAACAAGAATTAGATATTTAAAAAGTGATTTTAAAATAAATTCATTGAAAGCACCTGAGCTGGAGCAAGACCGAACTGGATTTGAATCCTGATTTTGCCGTTTCCCAGCTCTTTGGCCCTTGGCAGATCGCTTCAGCCTGTGAAACCTCAGTTCTACCGCTTGTGAGATGGATATAATACCACATTTCACAGGGTGAGGATCAAGATTAACTGAGAGCGGCTATGTAAAATTCCAAGTGTATGATGAGTGGCCAAAAAACGTTTTCCACAACCTCCTACCCTCTCAGAAAAAGTCAAATTTACTCCAGTATTCTTGTCTGGAAAATCCTGTGTCCATGTGAATACATAGAGATTACAGACAAGAACAATGTTTGAGGACACAGGGCAAAATGTTCCAAAAGAAACTTTAATTGCAAAGTCATTGAGCCTTTGACATCCTTCTGTGAGTGGACTGTCGGCTTTGTCACAGTGTCAGGAACAGAGGAAAAAGAGTACTCTGAGGCTTCCCTCTACAGCCTGGCTTACTCTCTGATGTATCTCATACCACACACTAGATAAGCAAATCGTATCATGCACGTTTAATGTGAATTTGGCATTTCTTGTAGGTTAAGCGGTCTCACAGATTACTTGTTTTTACTTCTCTAAATTTGTTAACTAAGGAAATTAGACTATCCCCAATCTAGTCCAGTAAAGGTTCCATCCAAGCTTTCACATCCTGAGAATCCTGTGATTCTTCCTTTAATTGAATCATAGTCTACAGTATTCCAGTTAGCTTTTCTTCTAGTTTATATGTTCAAGACTTTTAAGCTTCCAGTTGGTTTGAGTGGTAACTATACCTATGATTAGAACATTAACAAGAGAAATTATGTTGACCTTGACTCTTCTGATCCCCGCCTCCTGAAAATTCTTGTTCTTACATCTCAGTAATTTCTGATGGCAGGGCTTCTTTTTAAGAAGTAGTCCGCCAAGTGACAAGACACACTTGCCTGTGAGCACGAAAAGATGGCGTATTTGTCAAAGCAGGCACTGTTATGCTTGCATTTTATAAAACCTTCCGAGAAAATGCACCTCAGGGAACGGGCTTTAAAAAGTCAGTGTTCATTCAGCTTCCTGGGAAGGAAGCACCCAGGACCGGCCTTGTTTGCCAGGGCAAAATATGCTACACCAGGATTTTTCTCACTATTCCAGGAATTTTCTTCCCTCCATCCGTGAATGACTTAGGTGTGTATTTTATTTTCTGCTGGCTCCTCTGTAGATTGGTATTAACTTGTCAAACCTTTCATAGCTTTGTACGACTTTTAATATGAAAACATTCTGCTTGGTTAGTTACTAGCTTGAAAGACATGGGAATACTAACTTTATGAGAAGGTTTTGAAATTACCACCCTGAGTATTGTGGAATACTTCATCACCACAGGTGAAATTCTAGTAGGACTGATGGAGGAAGAAAGCAAATGTTATTCCAGTAACACAGAAGATAGCTATTTTATCATCATCTTGGACTTGGGAATATATTTATTAATTAAATTCAAATCTGCAATGTTTTATACTATTTAAATTTATGAATTAATTTAATTTTACTTTTTAAGAGTTGCTAATTCAGAAGCATAATCTTTAATACAGATGATATGAAATTTTTACAGATTTACTAGCAAAATACTGCAATTATGAGTCCTAAAGGAGTAAATGCTTTTTAAAATTTTATTCACTTAGCCAGCTTCTCTCAGATTATTACAAGCAATGTGCTTTTCACTGAATTTTGGTTATAACTTTAGGAAATGCCTGCTTGGTACAGACAAAAGCTAAGTAAATGCTAATATACAAAAACAACATTATTTTCTAAGTAGACCTAATAATTTAAAATGTTTTAAGTTTCTTTAAACCTGTTGACCATCCTTTAAAATCTTAAAAATATTTTTTTTGACAGCATCAGAGTGAGAGAAGATTTAAACAGTTTGGTTTTTGTTTTTGCCAGTGGGCATTTTATGCTAATCAAGTTAGTAAATTGGAAGGCTGTCAGGAGTTTGACAATCTGAATGCAGTGAGCCATTTTCTATAGAAAGCAAGCCTCCCAAGTAATTTTCTATTGATAGGGTTTTTGATGTGCTCAGTCTCAGTAACGCTTCCCAGTTTCTCTGCCAAGGGCCCCTGACCTCCATAAACAGCTACCATGTACTCACTTTATAAATAGTATAAATGTGTATACACACACAAACACGAGTTGTATGAAGGCTACACAGTGCAAAGGCTTAATGTGCAGAGGTACCACCAAGAGGGCAGGCATCTAACCTCAGCGTCACCACAGTTTATAACTTCCTACAAGGAAATCAGTGGGTTCTTCTAAATTATTAGATTTCCACTATTAAATACACGAGGAGTTTGTCTTTTGAGAGAGCATTCTTTTAAAGTCTATTAAAGTGTTAAAAATTTAATTATGTAATTTATCAAATTTCCACAGCTAGTCTGAATCATGGTGTTTGACAGTTTGACACATAGAGAAACTAGGCTGAATTCTAACACTTCGTTATTTGGGGGTAACACAGATGCAGTGCTATGGCTGGGTGGAGGGGTCTGCATAGTCCATGTCTCCAGGTTTGGATTAATGGGAGTTGTGGCCTGTGATCACAGGGCCTTGAGAGTCAGAGCTGAGACTTAAAACCGGTCGGTTTCCTTCATGCTGCTTCTGGATGCAGTGGTTCTTTCACACCCAGAATAGTGCCTTTAAATGGGCTTCATGCCTGAAAGTTCTGGAGAGCAAAGTGTGGTGTGAAAAGTGCATTTTTATTTTGGCCTGACTCTGCATTTACTTGAAAGAAAATAGAGATTATATGCTTATATCTGCACCACCTCCTCACTTTGAGGGATATTGAACTGTGGATTAAAAAAATAATGAAGATGCACCAAAATTATAGAATGGTAGCTCCCTGTGGTTTTATTTTTAAAAAATAATTACTACTTGTGACACATTTTATCTTCAAAGTGCTTGGTGAATATTAATTAACTTTCTAAAAGTTTAAAGGAACTCAAGTCAGCTTGCTTTTTCATAGAGAATATTCCATTGAAGTCAGGTGGCATAAGATTGAGCTATAATTGAGCTATAATAGAATTATTGAAGGATTCTTAATAGGATGCCTGGGCTTCAAAGACAGAAGATCTAAGTGGAGTAAAGTAATAAACATCTAAGAAAGTAATTTGGTTTGTACTGAAGAAAAACTGAATTTATCCTCTTGGCCAAATAAATTTATGCCCAAGTGAAATCCCCCAATGGGTGAGAGACGGACTGAGCTTAACTTAATTCCTGCATTGTCCAGGAGGTTGTAGAGTGACCCTTGACCTGATACCTATATTAAACATTTTTAGATTTTGGTCCACATAGGCATATTATTAAAGAATTACTTTTTCCATACTTAGGAAGTAGCAAAAATTAATAACCGCAGAATTAACCCATTCTAATAAAAATAAGTGGTCTAAAATGCTTAATATTAGAAAATATTTTCAAAACAACAAATACAAGTATTTATCAGTAGTTATGATAAATTCTACAAGATCCAGAGTTCAGAACATCCTGTAGTTTTAAAAGAATTTAATTCCTGTGTTAAATTTCCTTGCTTTCGTTGATGGTTTCACCTTTAAGGTGGTTATTCCTTTAAATACCTTTAAGGTGGTTATTCATATTCCAATATGGCACACATCATTTTCTGATTACTTGCTCCCCAAACTGCTTACATTTATGGCATGTCTCATTCCTACTTGCCCCATACACATACGCACGCGCATACACACACTCTTGCACACACGCCGCCGCACCCCCATCTCTGGACAGATATAAGCAGAGAGTTAATATTTAATTCTTGTTAGGAAGAGGGAAGTTCTGTGGTAGATAAATAAATCCAAAACCCTGGACACCATAGTTCATCTTAATCCTTTCCATGTAATGAGATCACTTGATAGAATACAATATGCAAAAAGGGAAGGGAAGATTTCATATAAACATAACAATATGAAATTAACTAACCTTGAAGGTGTAGTTTCAGAGATGTCTAAAATAGCCGTTACTTCTCTGGGCCTCAGTTTTCTTATTTGTGATATGGTCTTGGTTGGGAGAAAAAACAAAACAGAACTAACTCAGTTCTTGTCATATAGTATGTTTTTCATAAATGCTTATTCCCTGCCCTCAAAGTCAAGATCCTTGCAAGTTTCTGTTTTAGGAGAAAGAGCAGAGCCAAGCTCCTGACTGTTTCATGCCTGAGATCATTTGCATCAACTGTTTCCCTCCTAGAAAAGTTCTGTCCTGCCTTCTCTGGGTTTTGAACCGTTGTTTAGTCTTCACAGCCCTGCTCAGTCATTATTTCCTCTGTGAAGCTCTCCATGACCTCCTTCCGGACAAAAGTCACCTCTCCTTTCCCTGCATTCTGAAATCTTTGGCTGTTTTTGTTCTTGCCTGTATTAGTGTGATGTGTTATTTTTAGTCTGTCCACCTTCTCCACTTGGCAATTAGCTCATCAGTGCTGAAGTGTGTGTCAGTTCTTTAATCTGGTCTATAAAGGTTAAGCAGTAAATCTTAGTTGAGATGCAATGAAGTAAAAATGTTCACCATAATCACTAAAATGGCTTTAAGATTCAATATAAAATGTAATGTATCAAGTTTTTTTTTTTTTTACCTGTACCCCATTTTTAAAAAAAGTTATTTTGGCTATAATAATTAAATTTCTTTGCGAAATTTTTGGAAAAATATTTTTAAAGAAGAAAATTAAAATGACTTATTATTTCTCTACTCAGATAAACATTATTAACATTTTTTCCATATATCCTCACTCTTTGTACTCTAATTTTAATGTATGTAAACACACATATTTAACCAAAATTGGAATTTTACAGCCTGTGCTATTTGTAACTGCTTTCTTTTCTCCAAGTAGTTTGTAATTGTCTTCACGTATTAGTAACTGTTTTTGAAGACATGAACCTACTATAATTTGTTATTGGCAGTATAAATTTTGTCCAGTTTTTTTTAGTTTGTTTGTGTGTTTGCTGTCATAATTCATTCTACAATGAACAGCATTATATACAGGACTCAGGAATGTTCATCTGGTTTGGCTATACTTGCTGAGATACTGGAATATTTCATTAGTGATTGAAAAGTAGTCACTACCGTATCCATCCTGAGTCCCCTCTCTCTACCCTTCTTGGACTCCCCATCATCCAGTTTAATGCATCTCCTGGCCCAATAGCAGGCCTCTGGGACCCAGGTGATATCCATTCTGATTAGTCTTGACTCTGGTATAGCTCTTCAAAATAGTTCAAGACACCCCTGAATCTTTGCATACATCTCTCATAATTTCTTGAAAAATCGGAAAGTGAAAATCTTTGGCCAACAAATATGTTAGGAGCCTGTCTGGAAACAGATCACTCAAATTAGGGTAATTCTTGTTGGGTTCAATAAAGGAATTGTTTAAAAAAGAGGGGGCAGAGTAGGAAGGGCTTGTAAGAACAGAGATGGTTTGCAGTCCTAGACAGGAAGATGAGGGGTGGGAATAACTGGAACCTGCAAGAAGAGAGCCGCTTTGAGAGGACCTGTGTCTTTGCACCAACCTGTGGCTTTGGGCCGAGGTGCACAGTTGATCTGTGGCAGCCTTACAGCGAGCAAGCCAGGGGAATGTGTATCCCAGTTTCCCTCTCTTCCTTCCTTCTGATCTCCTTTCAGGGCTCCTCAGTGCTGTCCCCACCAGGAAGTCAGAGGACAGGGGAATTGTTTATATAGTCTGATACAGGTCAGCCTGGGCAAGAGGGCAGGGTGGAGAGGTGATTTGGAGAGGTAAACCCAGAAGACAGCTGGAACATGTATAGCCTCCTTATTCCATAATGTAAATTTGTCTCCAGAAAATAGTGATGTTTTAAGGGCCTCAAGTATAGGCTGTAATCTGGGCATGAGTTGATTACATTTACTTTAGATAATCTGAATTGACTCATAAAGGAGTGAAATCAAGTGCAATGGTGGGAGGGAAGAATCACAGGGATATTACGTACCTGGGAGATGCAGGGAGAGGAAAGACCAGTGAGGATGAGGGAGCATCTTGAATAAACTCCTCCTGCCCCGAGAGTTGACCTGTTTTCCGCTCTGCTTTCTCATCCAGTTCTGCCCCCCAGGGGACTCAGAGGATTTGCCTAACATCACCAGTCATTATCAATTCTTTGTGGAGGCGTCCCCTCTTTTTTTCTCCACTCAGCATTATTGGTTCACCAGCTTGTTAAGCTGACCGTGATGTAACCATCCATCTGTCTTCAAGTCTTCTGTCTGTGGTTCTCTCCCTGCCCGCACAGGATAATCACATATGGAGCTTTTATAAATATACCAGTGCTCTGGCCCTATCTCTAGAAAGTCTAATTTATTCACTGTGCTCTGAGGTCCAAGAGTCAGCTTTTTCAACTTGAAAGGATTCTAGTAAACTGCAAGGGCTTGTGAACCCATGTTCTGTTGGAGGCTCTGAAAGCCCTAAAATTCCCAGCAAGGAGAAGAATTTTCTTAACATCAGTTCCAGGCTTGTACCCTCACTGATCATGAAATGCGAAGGAAATTAAAAGTTAGCTTCTTCTCTGGAAGATTGGAGTCTAATCTTCTGATACAGAAATTGGGACAAAATTGCACATAGTTATGCTGCTTCTAAGACATTTTGTAAATCAGAAATTGAGTGATAAAGCTCTGTGTGTGCTGTGTGCTAAGCTGCTTCAGTCACGTCTGACTCATTGTGACCCCATGGGCTCTGTAGCCTACCAGGTTCCTCTCTCCATGTCTCAACTCTATTTAGAAGCAATTATCTGTCCTTACAAATGTGATTGGAGACAAAGAGTTGTATTTTCCCAGGATGTATTCATTGATATTCTGTCATACACTCTATGTGGTTACTATATATGAAAAATAAATGTAGTTCTTAACATTTAAATTTATTGGGAAAATACACATTTTAATTAGAGTGCTTGTGGCTTTAATGTTTCTGACATGGCTCAGTAGAATTGTCTTAAGTTACGGAGTAAATTTTTAGTACGATTTCTAAGGCATGATGTAAATAGAACAGTATTTCTAAAAATGGGCATTCTTTCAATAAATATTCTGAAGGTCTAAATGTGAAACTATTTATTATTTGAAGACATTTTCGTTATTCATTATCTACTGTGTTAAATGAAGAGTAATGAGTTGTATTTTTGGTTTATGTTTTCTTTTTACCAACTTTTCTTTTGAAATCCTTGTGCCCCTGGGTCTGTTCTAACCATCCCATTGTGTTTGAAAAGTGCCTTGTCACCTGTTTGCTTCTTTTCAGTATAGTGCAGCCTAAATCTTTGTTCAGGTCTTTAAAAAGTCATCGTCCTTGCAGTAGCAGATACTTTGTAATATAGTAACTAGAATAGTTTGCATTTTCTCCTGGATATCAAACACAACAGAAAGAAAGTTGAAATTACCTAGTTAAATTATCTAGTTAAATTGTCCATTCCTTTTAAAGTATTTATAAATTATGTCTCTAGGAGAGAAAGCTGATTGTAGATTAATAAGGCAAAGACTCTTTTCTTTCTGTCTTAAAAGTATAATGTGTTTATTTACCTTACAGTGCCACATACTAGTTAATAATTGTCATCAGGAAATGAAATTATTTTGAGTTTGCATTTGAGTTTCTGAGTGAACAGTCATCACAGGCTGACATCAGTAACAAGATATACATAGGTCTTTTAGTAAAAATAATTTCTGTAAATATAAGCAGAAACATAATTAGGAATATGTAAGTGGATATTGACTATAATAGAAGATAAACATATGTGTAGTAATATACCCAGTTCTATGAAAAACAAAAATGTCAAGGGCAAGGACTTCCTCACCATCTGGGGGGTAAGCGCTTTTTCCTGTGGTTATATCAGATTACCACATGCTGGCAGAAAGAGCAGCATAAAAGGCTAGTGATGACAATTAAAGTATGATGTTGCTTCTGTGGCCCAGAGGGCAGCCCCTTCAGTACACAGCCAAGTTCTTTACTGTTTGGACTTGCCTCCTCTTCACTGAAACTGGTCTTGTGTCTTTGGTTCTCCAGGTTTTCTTTTGTTCTTGTTTTTTTCTCTTTTTTCTTGACCTTATTTGAGTTTTTTATACACATTTACCGGGAAAATAACATACACTTTAATAAGTATTTCCAGAACACCTCAAGTTGTTTAGAGGAAATGTCTGAAAATGTACATATTTACTCTGATTTTTGTTTAACACCTATTAATATTTATCTTCTCTCAGTTCAGTTCAATTCTGTTCAGTCGCTCAGTCGTGTCCGACTCTTTGTGACCCCATGAATCGCAGCACACCAGGCCTCCCTGTCCATCACCAACTCCCGGAGTTTACTCAAACTCGTGCCCATCGAGTCGGTGATGCCATCCAGCCATCTCATCCTCTGTTGTCCCCTTTTCCTCCTGACCCCAATACCTGCCAGCATCAGGGTCTTTTCCAATGAGTCAACTCTTCACATGAGGTGGCCAAAGTACTGGAGTTTCGGCTTCAGCATCAGTCCTTCCAATGAACACCCAGGACTGATACTCCTTTAGGATGGACTGGTTGGATCTCCTTGCAGTCCAAGGGACTCTCAAGAGTCTTCTCCAACACCACAGTTCAAAAGCATCAATTTTTTGACGCTCAGCTTTCTTCACAATACAACTCTCACATCCATACATGACCACTGGAAAAACCATAGCCTTGACTAGACCGACCTTTGTTCACAGAGTAATGTCTCTGCTTAATATGCTATCTAGGTTGATCATAACTTTCCTTCCAAGGAGTGAGCGTCTTTGAATTTCATGGCTGCAATCACCATCTGCAGTGATTTTGGAGCCCAAAAAAATAAAGTCTGACACTACTTCCACTGTTTCCCCATCTATTTCCCATGAAGTGATGGGACCAGATGCCATGATCTTAGTTTTCTGAATGTTGAGCTTTAAGCCAACTTTTTCACTCTCCTCTTTCACTTTCATCAAGAGGCTTTTTAGTCCCTCTTCACTTTCTGCCGTAAGAGTGGTGTCATCTGCATATCTGAGGTTACTGATATTTTTCCCGGCAATCTTGAGTCCAGCTTGTGCTTCTTCCAGCCCAGCATTTCTCATGATATAATCTGCATATAAGTTAAATAAGCAGGGTGACAATATACAGCTTTGTTGTACTCCTTTTCCTATTTGGAACCAGTCTGCTGTTCCATGTCCAGTTCTAACTGTTGCTTCCTGACCTGCATACAGGTTTCTCAAGAGGCAGGTCAGGTGGCCTGGTATTCCCATCTCTTTCAGAATTTTCCACAGTTTATTGTAATACACACAGTCAAAGGCTTTGGCATAGTCAGTAAGTAGGTATTAAAATGAAAATTTTAGCCTTAAATGAGAAATTGGAGCTACATTTAGCAGAAGGGTAGTACAGCTGGAAAAAGTACAAACGAAAAATGTATTATATTGTTTTTATTCAAAACAGAACTCTTTTTCATGGATTGGAGTTAGGTTAGAAGGCATCAGTTTTACATATTCTCTGTAAAGAGAATAAGAAGGGAATGTTGATGTTACCTTGCAGGGCTTTTAGGGGGATTGGAAATAATCCAATGACATATATAAAAGCTGAGCATGGTGTCTGAATAGAGTAGAAACAAATGACAAGCACTGTTGTTGTTATCACTGCTGTTCTTCCCTACAGACTGTTCATCTTGCCACCCACTACCCCAGATTACTTGTGGCCCATGCTCTATGGCCTTCACTCCAGTTTCCCTGATGTTCAGTTCAGTTCAGTCACTCAGTCATGTCTGATTCTGTGCGACCCCATGGACTGCAGCACGCCAGGCTTCCCTGTCCATCACTAGCTCCCGGAGCTTGTTCAAACTCATATCCGTGGAGTCGGTGATGCTGACCAACCATCTCCTCCTCTGTCGTCTCCTTCTCCTCCTGCCTTCAGTCTTGCCCAGCATCAGGATCTTTTCAGATGAGTCAGTCTTCACATCAGGTGGCCAAAGTATTGGAGTTTCAGCTTCAGCATCAGTCCTTCCAATGAATATTCAGGGCTGATTTCCTTTAGGATGGACTGGTTGGATCTCCTTGCAGTCCAAGGGACTCTCAAGAGTCTTCTCCAACACCGCAGTTCAAAAACATCAATTCTTTGGTGCTCTGCTTTCTTTATAGTCCAGCTCTCATATCCATACATGACTACTAGAAAAACTATAGCTTTGACTAGAAGGACCTTTGTTGGCAAAGTAATCTTTGCTTTTTAAAATGCTGTCTAGGTTGGACATAGCTTTTCTTCCAAGGAGCAAGGTATCTTTTAATTTCATGGATGCAGTCACCATCTTCAGTGATTTTGGAGCCCCAAAAAATCAAGTCCATCACAGTTTCCATTGTTTCCCCATCTATTTGCCATGAAGTGGTGGGACCAAATGCAATGACTCCTTGATGTACTCAGGCCACATTCCTTCCTAAAGCCCCATTCTGGAATCCAGCTCTTCTTGGAGCCTTGATAGTCTCTGTGGATCTGAAAACTGCACTGTCATCCTTAGTGGCTTAGGGTGTTGGATTTTATTTAGAGCAGAAGTATACACAGATTGGGCCCAGTTTGTCAACCTTCCATTAGCACCAAAATCACCTGCAAGGGACCATTAAAAACAAAAACAAAGGAACCCTCTGGTGAATATGTATAATAACCTGGCATTCCTTAGTCTGTTCCTTTGTTAGAATAGGGCATTTATCATGACATGCATCAGCAGTATGGCACTACCTAAGCAGTCTTAAGGATGAATTGTGGTTTTCCAGGTATAAACCAAAGGGCAAGTTTGGAGGGTGCAAAGGGCTGGAGACTTAGCATCTAAGGCTCAGCATTCTCCGACACTTACAGATGATGGAGATACTTGAGAACCCTTGGTTTTTGGTTTATTTCGACGAGTTTCCTGTAATGTGTTCTTTACGTCTGAATTTGGTGGTAGTTGGCTCACAGGTAACCATCTAGCATATTTTATATTTTTATTATATTTAGTTGGTATCCCAAAGATGACTGACAAAGAAGAAGACTGAGTCATTCATAGATTTGCTGTGAATCAACTTGGTAGATCATTTCTTTGGGTTCAGAATGCTCCCTTTTAGAGGGATCCTTTTTTAACTGTGAAGCAGAATGATCACTTAGAAGAATATTTCACAGACAGAAGAAATAGTATGAGCACAGTGGCCCTGGAGGTGTCTCTGACTTGCTAGGGAGATAGTGAAATGAGTCTAGCTGCAAGGAGAGCCATGTTGGTAGGTGGGAAATAAAGTTGGTGACTTTGGAATTCAGTATGGGAGCACAGATACAGCATGGGGGAAGACATGCTGATTCTGGCTATAACATTTCCTGGCAATGTGATTATAAACTAGTTACTTAACCTTTCTTAGGTTTAGTTTCCTCATGCATAAAATGGATATAATTTACTCAATAACTCTTTAGTTTGGAGTTAGGGTTTAATCACAGAATAGATGTAAAGTATTTGACACTTAGTATAAATAGATTTAAGGGACTAGATCTGATAGACAGAGTGCCTGATGAACTATGGATGGAGGTTCATGACATTGTACAGGAGACAGGGATCAAGACCATCCCTATGGAAAAGAAATGCAAAAAGGCAAAATGGTTGTCTGAGGAGGCCTTACAAATAGCTGTGAAAAGAAGAGACGCAAAAAAGCAAAGGAAAAAAAGGAAAGATATTCCCATCTGAATGCAGAGTTCCAAAGAATAGCAAGGAGAGATAAGAAAGCCTTCCTTAGCGATCAATGCAAAGAAATAGAGGAAAACAACAGAATGGGAAAGACTAGAGATCTCTTCAAGAAAATGAGAGATACCAAGGGAACATTTCATGCAAAGATGGGCACAATAAAGGACAGAAATGGTATGTACCTAACAGAAGCAGAAGATATTAAGAAGAGGTGGCAAGAATACACAGAAGAACTGTACAAAAAAGATCTTCACAACCCAGATAATCACGATGGTGTGATCACTCACCTAGAGCCAGACATCCTGGAATATGAAGTCAAGTGGGCCTTAGAAAGCATCACTATGAACAAAGCTAGTGGAGGTGATGGAATTCCAGTTGAGCGATTTAAAATCCTGAAAGATGATGCTGTGAAAGTACTGCACTAGATATGCCAGCAAATTTGGAAAACTCAGCAGTGGCCACAGGACTGGAAAAGGTCACATTTCACTCCAGCCCCAAAGAAAGGCAATCCCAAAGAATGCTCAAACTACCGCACAATTGCACTTATCTCACACGCTAGTAAAGTAATGCTCAAAATTCTCCAAGCCAGGCTTCAGCAATACGTGAACCATGAACTTCCAGATGTTCAAGCTGGTTTTAGAAAAGGCAGAGGAACCAGAGATCAAATTGCCAACATCTGCTGGTCATCGAAAAAGCAAGAGTTCCAGAAAAACATCTATTTCTGATTTATTGACTATGCCAAAGGCTTTGACTATGTGTATTACAACAAACTGTGGAAAATTCTGAAAGAGATGGGAATACCAGGCCACCTGACCTGCCTCTTGAGAAACCTGTATGCAGGTCAGGAAGCAACAGTTAGAACTGGACATGGAACAACAGACTGGTTCCAAATAGGAAAAGGAGTACAACAAGGCTGTATATTGTCACCCTGTTTATTTAACTTATATGCCGAATACATCATGAGAAACACTGGGCAGGAGGAAGCACAAGCTGGAATCAAGATTGCCGGGAAAAATATCAGTAACCTCAGATATGCAGATGACACCACTCTTACGGCAGAAAGTGAAGAGGGACTAAAAAGCCTCTTGATGAAAGTGAAAGAGGAGAGTGAAAAAGTTGGCTTAAAGCTCAACATTCAGAAAACTAAGATCATGGCATCTGGTCCCATCACTTCATGGGAAATAGATGGGGAAACAGTGGAAGTAGTGTCAGACTTTATTTTTTTGGGCTCCAAAATCACTGCAGATGGTGATTGCAGCCATGAAATTCAAAGATGCTCACTCCTTGGAAGGAAAGTTATGATCAACCTAGATAGCATATTAAAAAGCAGAGACATTACTCTGTGAACAAAGGTCAGTCTAGTCAAGGCTATGGTTTTTCCAGTGGTCATGTATGGATGTGAGAGTTGTATTGTGAAGAAAGCTGAGCGTCAAAAAATTGATGCTTTTGAACTGTGGTGTTGGAGAAGACTCTTGAGAGTCCCTTGGACTGCAAGGAGATCCAACCAGTCCATCCTAAAGGAGTATCAGTCCTGGGTGTTCATTGGAAGGACTGATGCTGAAGCCGAAACTCCAGTACTTTGGCCACCTCATGTGAAGAGTTGACTCATTGGAAAAGACCCTGATACTGGGAGGAATTGGGGTCAGGAGGAAAAGGGGACAACAGAGGATGAGATGGCTGGATGGCATCACCGACTCGATGGGCACGAGTTTGAGTAAACTCCGGGAGTTGGTGATGGACAGGGAGGCCTGGTGTGCTGCGATTCATGGGGTCACAAAGAGTCGGACACAACTGAGCGACTGAACAGAACTGATACTCTAAATTCATCTTCCTCTTGGGAAACTCAATCATTATAAAGATTTTTTATTGATTTATAATAGTATATTGATTTCAGGTATACAACACAATGATTCAATATTTTCATTTTATAAGATTTTGTTTTTTTAAGATATACACTATGCCAGATCTAAGGGCGGGGGCTATCCAGTAGTCAAAGGGTTCCCCTTGGCTGTGCTTCAGCAGGTACCCTGTATTACTGGTAAGTCACTCATCCCCTTTGTAACTCAGAACAGATCCACATTCCCTATATTTTCATATTTTCACACATGAAAATAATAGCTCACGCACCATCAGAATGCTCCAGTCTATTTCTATAAGTGTTGATAGGTTTGTATGGGTCTGTCCCTAGTCTCTTATAACCCCAGCCCCTTTAAGACCAACAGCACACAATTTTAGGTAACTAGGATTGGGGTAGCAGTCCATGGCCATGAAATCAAGAAAATGTAGAATGACTCATACTCACATAAAGTAATGATCTGTTGTAAAAATAAACATTTTAATTTAATAAAGGACATTTTTTAAGGGCTTGGTTAAGGACTGAAATCTTTAGGAAAAGATGCCAGTTATGAGTTCAAGCCAGTGGTTTTACACTGGTGTAGACCACAGTGTGGTGGCTTTAGCAGTGCTCAAGAAGATAACTGATCATGACCTTAAACAATTAGATTAAAAAAAAAATAATTGCATTAAATGAAATTCTAGGAATGTGGAGTTCAAGGTGAATGTAAGGGAGCAAAGCAAGAGTGTGTACTTCCTGTATGTTCTAAAGTCTCCTTCAATTTTTAGGTCCATGGAAAATTTGTTAAGTAAGAAAGGATTCATCCTTAGTCTCTTAAAACTGATTTCAAATGTCTCACATACACTCTTTACTTTCTTAAACCTGATTTCCTTTAAGGGTTTAATGTAGTTCAAGAAATTTCCACAGCAGGGCTGTATTTTGTCCTCTAACAAAGACCCATCGTGGCCTTCCTTCAGATTGCTTTGGTCCACAGAAGGTAGATGAACTTTTCTGGGGCAACAGATTACAATTTACCATTCAAGGAACATCAGTCTTGGAGTAATTGATACCACAGATTCTTTACGTTGAAGTTCCAGATGGTGGCTTTATACTGGGATTAACTCATGATCTCTGTAATTAGGAGTCTACATTTTTTAAATATTTGTCCTCTTTCAGCATTCCCAATCTCAGTGAAAGTCACCACTTCCCATCAGGTGCACAGACTAGGACTCTGGGTTTTTCTTGGTTCTTCTATTTCTTTAGGCCCTCAAGTCCTCAAGCAAGTTTTCTCTGTTCCACCTCCCAAATATAACTGGGATCTGTGTTCTTATTTCTTCTAATCCAAGCTGACACCATCTCTGACTGGACAACCTTAGTGGCTCCTAGCTGGTCCCTGTGCATCCATTCTGGCCCCTTCCATCCATTCACCATTAATGAGCAGCCAGAGTCATCTTGCCAAATCACAAGTCTGGAAAATAAAGACATAAAAGGTGTTAAAACTTAGAGAAAACAAGACTTGTATTTTTAAAACAAGTCTGCTATTGTTGCTTTCTTACAGCTCTTTGGCAGCTTCCCATTGATCTGCTGATATAACTTATATCCTTACTATTCTCTTATTCAACAAATACTGACCGACGTTTCTGCCAAAGGCCTTTTATAACATTGTGTTCTGGGTATGAAGAGACAAATGAGACTTGCCTCCTACCCCCAAGGAGCCCATCATCTAGCAAAACAGTGCTGGATCAAAGTTTACTCATTTATTAATAAATACTCACTGAAATCCTACAATTTACCAGCAGAGTGCTAGAAGGAACTTGGGTGTCAGTTGACTTTGCTTTGCCTTTAGTGAAATGAACAATTCAAAGAAACATGGCCTGCACTGCTCTCAGGATAATTTTGACCCAGACACATAATCATTATTTATGTCACCTATCATCAGACAATTATACTACCTAGCAAACAACCAAAAAAAAAAAAAAAAATCCAAAGGAGTTCAGCAGAAGTGTTTATTTGCTCTCATATCAGGGATGGTCAGCTAAGCACCTCTGTTCATATTGGATGGGCATGCTCACATGTCAGGGTTGGCAGGCTGTTGGCTGATCTAGGCTGCCCTTGGCTGGAATGGCCAGGGAGGCTTTGCTCTGTGTGCCTGATTTTTCGATAGAGTCATCCGGGTATGTTTTCATGGCGATGGCTGAGGCTCAAGAAAGAGCAAGCAAGCCTAGTATCACAGTGCTTTTTTTATTTCAACAATTTAACAAATTTATTTGTACTTGTTCTAATGTGGAATTTATGAAATTTATTCACTGAAACAGTTTGACTGGTCTTGGTTCTTTATGCCTTAGATTTATATTAAAATTCACACATGAGTGAAAATGGAAAAATAAAATAACTTGCTGATCTATGATTCTATCACCTGTGTTTTCTTTTTCTTTTTCCCAATTATTTTTATTAGTTGGAGGCTAATTACTTTACAATATTGTAGTGGTTTTTGCCATACATTGACATGAAACTCTCCGGAAAGCAGGAATAGAAGGAACATACCTCAACATAATAAAAGCTATATATGACAAACCCACAGCACACATTATCCTCAATGGTGAAAAATTGAAAGAATTTCCCCTAAAATCAGAAGACAAGGGTGCCCACTCTCACCACTACTATTCAACATAGTTTAGGAAGTTTTGGCCACAGCAATCAGAGCAAAAAAAGAAATAAAAGGAATCCAGATAGGAAAAGAAGAAGTGAAACTCTCACTGTTTGCAGATGACATGATCCTCTACATAGAAAACCCTAAAGACTCTACCAGAAAATTACTAGAGCTAATCAATGAATATAGTAAAGTTGCAGGATATAAAATTAACACACCGAAATCCCTTGCATTCCTATACACTAACAATGAGAAAACAGAAAGAGAAATTAAGGAAACGATACCATTCACCATTGCAACAAAAAGAATAAAAGACTTAGGAGTATATCTACCTAAAGAAACAAAAGGCCTATACATAGAAAACTATAAAACACTGATGAAAGAAATCAAAGAGGACACAAAAAAATGGAGAAATATACCGTGTTCATAGATTGGAAGAATCAATATAGTGAAAATGAGTATACTACCCAAAGCAATCTATAAATTCAGTGTGATCCCTATCAAGCTACCAATGGTGTTCTTCACAGAACTAGAACAAATAATTTCACAATTTGTATGGAAATACAAAAAACTTCGAATAGCCAAAGCAATCTTGAGAAAGAAGAATGGAACTGGAGGAATCAACCTGCCTGACTTCAGGTTCTACTACAAAGCCACAGTCATCAAGACAGTATGGTACTGGCACAAAGACAGAAATATAGATCAATGGAACAAAATAGAAAGTCCAGAGATAAATCCACATACCTATGGACACTTTATCTTCGACAAAGGAGGCAAGAATATACAATGGAAAAAAGACAACCTCTTTAACAAGTGGTGCTGGGAAAACTGGTCAACCACTTGTAAAAGAATGAAACTAGAACACTCACAGTGCTTTTTAAGTTCTGCTTGCATCCTATCTTGTTAACGTAACTCGAGTCAGAATGGGTACTGCAAAGTTACATGGCCAGGATGTGAATATGGGGAGAATTGAGGCCATGATTGAATCTGTCACAATGCCATGTTTTCTCTTAGTATACTTTGTGTGTAGCTTGATCATAGGACTTACCAAACTAAGTTGAAATATATACGGGTTTGCCCCTCCCCCAACTTGGGAAACTCACTGTGGACAAACACCCTGTCTTTAGCATATGGCTTGGCGTATAATAGATGCCCAACAAATGTGAAAGTAACAGAATTATTGGTAGATTAACTTTGGACTATATATTTAAGATAATTAAACTTTCTCAGCCTCAGCTCAGTCTTTTATAGAGGATAATAATACCCACTACAACCCACCTTTCTGAGGATTAAATAGGGGAAAAATGTAAAAGTACATACCATTTCCTCAAGAGAGTTGTTTCTCTCCTTCTCCCCACACCTTCTTTTCTCACTGTGTTTATATGAATTTGGGAGAAGAGTAGTTGATTTAATCTTGGCCTATTTTATACAAGAAGTTGTAGGATAATGATGTCCCTATTAAAAACCATCTTCCGTATCATCTAAAAACTAATTTTGTATAATACCCGTCTCCTAAAGAAGTTTGGTCCCCTTGAAAGCTTAAGCTTTTGCACCATTTGCAGTATAAGGAAGGGATAGATTTCTTCTTTCTCATTCCCACAGAGAACTTACACAAAGAGGAAAGGCAGTTTGGAATGAATGGAGGACTGTAATGTGGGGCTGGGCGGGGGGTGGGTTTCTTTAATGGAAAGCAAGCCTGGTTTGTGCCACAGTCTGTGTGTGTGTGTGTGTGGTGGGAGGGGATGGCAGAGGGGTGAATGAGATCTTCCAGCAGAAAAGCTAGAGGCTGGTGGAGAGGGCAAGGAATAAAAACCCAACCCTTTCTGCCAGTTCCTCTTTAATTTAGTGGTTGAATCTTGGGGGTTGTTTCTGATGCTTGATATAGATATTCAGTTGTGTTTTATTAATATTTCTAAATTAAAAATATATGATATTTATTTATATTTAGTTATGTATTTTTATATAGTCTGGTTTTATACATCATTATATATGATCATATATAATTAAATATATATAACTATAAATGTGTGTGTGTATATATATATATATATATGTAATTATATATATGTATGACTTTTCCCCAGATGCAGGGCAGACACACATCTGGCTTCTATCAATTGGGGAGTAGCTTTAAGCACATCCTGTCAAGTTGTCTGTTCCCAGAAGCAATACCAACACATTCACTGAATGTTATTTTTTCTCCACAGTGATGTTCTTGATTGGACCACAAATTTTTCCATAATACTGTACTTGAAAAATAGGACATTCTACCTCTTTATACATAATCAGCCCTCCACCTCCAGCCATTTTTAGAAAACTTTTTTTTTTTTTAATGAAGCATTAAGTAGACTGTATTCCAGCTCTGGAAAAGAAAAAAGAAAAAAACCACATTGAGTATTAGTTATACCATTTTCTTTTGGTTTCTGTGATTGAGTTGTTCTCATTTTTTATATCTGAGTACTAATTGGGTCTGGTATAGCTAACTGCCTCCTGTCCCCCTCATGTCTGAGACATGCTGGATTTGCTGCCAGAGTGGTTGTAAATCAGTTATTCACAAAAGGAAATCAGATCATTCATTTAAATGAATTTAAAGTTAGTTAAAATAGTTTGAAAATTCCAAAATTTAAACTTTATTTTGTTAATTTTACTACTGAAAGGTTTAGGAGGTTTGAGGTGTTTTTAAACATTTTTTTATTCTTCTTTTTTTAGGGGAAAAAACAGGGCCTACATTTTCTCCAGGGTATTTCATTGACAGTATTTTTCAGAGTTTAACCTTAACTGCTAAAGGCTATAATCAGGTACCCATAATATTTTTCCTGCTTTCCAGTTGTAACATAATTCATGGTTAGGCTATATTTTTGTAAGAAATTTGTCTAAGGTGTATGTGGTGAGGAGGTACCTATTACCAGTATTTGATGGAAGCCATATTCCCTGGATACATCAGAGAAATTAACAAAAGGACCCAACTTTTAAAAGCAGCAGCTTCTTTAACAGGAGAAGGACATGCCCATGTTTTAGACTTGTAAATTATAAATTAGGCAATTATTTGAGAACTTACAAAAGTAAATTTCTTCCTGTTTAAATGAGATGGATGAAGCTGGAGCCCATTATACAGAGTGAAGTAAGCCAGAAAGATAAAGAACATTACAGCATACTATCACATATATATGGAATTTAGAAAGGTGATAACGATAACCCTGTATGCAAAACAGAAAAAGAGACACAGAAATACAGAACAGACTTTTGAACTTTGTGGGAGAATGTGAGGGTGGGATATTTCAAAAGAACAGCATGTATACTATCTATGGTGAAACAGATCACCAGCCCAGGTGGGATGCATGAGACAAGTGCTCCGGCCTGGTGCACTGGGAAGACCCAGAGGAATCGGGTGGAGAGGGAGGTGGGAGGGGGGATCGGGATTGGGAATACATGTAAATCCATGGCTGATTCATATCAATGTATGACAAAACCCACTGGAAAAAAAAATAATAATAATAAAAAACAATAATAAAGACTAAGATCTAAAAAAATTAAAAAAAAATTAAAAAAAATGCAAGTAAATAAGGAAGAGGAATATAGGACAGTTATTATATATCATCCTATCTTTCCCTTGAAGTGATCTTCGCTTAAAACAGCCTGTATGAATTCTCAGGTATCTGCTGTATCTGACTGGTACATCAGATAGTTGCTGACATTCAGTTTTCTTTTGCATGTGCAAGATGAATCTGAAGAAGTCACAGGGAATTATTGTTTTCAAATACATTGTGTGTTCCTTCTAAAATAATTGATCTACATCTGCCTCTGAATTATGAATATTAGGGATATTCTTTAAAAACTAAGCTGTGGGGAGAAATTTGATTTAAGTAAATCTTCTTCATTCAGTCGTACATTTTGTATCCTAATCTATATTGTATTTACCATTAATTTTGAACTAATGGCCTGTGCTTGATGAACCAAAAATTCCTAAATACTTTTACATTAATAGATCATAGTCAACTTGAATTGTAATCTAGAATTTCAGTTAGTACCTCTTCCACCAGTTCCCTAGCCCCAGGACCATTTTTACAGGGTCTTGTGCAATAGAACCCTCATTACCTCCTGTCCTCCCACTAGAAATGCATACCACAGAGTGCACACATGTAAGTGAACGTGTGTAAATATACCTAGCTTCAGACTTAGGAAACAATGAGCTTTGTTTCTGGCAAATGCAGTAGATATTAATCAAGTTTAAGTGAGTATGATTCTTTCTTAGCTGTACCTTGGTAGCACTGTGCAGCTGAATGTCTTATCTTTACGTGGGTATATCTTAGATTCATTTTTTGGTAAATAATATTTATCAGAAATGTATATAAAGAAGAAAACTAAATAATGCTGTCATCTGATTACTTTTAAAATAATAAACATTATTTAAAATAATAAAGCATTCATGTACCCTTCAAGAAGAAATTTATATGTACACCCCAGGCTATGTATGTGATTATGCATACTTTTTCACTTACACAAAAGTTCTCATATACCACATCATTATTTTTATGCTATGATCTTTTGTAAGAATGATAAAATACATGATCGTGAGACTATATCATAATTTATAGTTATAATTTAGCCAATATTAGTCATATTGATGGACATTCAGGTTGTTTCTAGTTCTTTGGCTATTAAAAACAGTGTTTCAGTGAACATCTTTGCACATAGAGTGGTGCTTTTGGAAATGCACTGGATTACGTTCCCAGCTGGGAGTTATTGGCTCAGAGGGGCCCTATTTTTAAGAGCACAGAAAGTAGTGAACTACACATAGCATGGTGACAGATTGTTATCGTTTGAGTACATCTAAGTGGCAGGAATTGACCAATAGAGTTACTAGAGTATTCAGAGCCACTGGAATGTACCTTGGGCTGTAGATATAGTGGTATTCACCTATAATTAACTGTCATCAACTTTAGACTTCACTGGCTTAAAATTTTTGTCAGAATTCCTCCCCACCACCCCTGTTGTCTCATAAGCAGTCAGTAAATATTCTCAGTTCTCATTTTTGATCAAAGGCCTTGAAAAAAAAAGAAACTAGGCCACAACCTTCCTGTGCTTAAACTACACCTTCAAAATCGGATGCTCTGAGACTTGTGCTGAAATGTTCAGAAACCAGTTTGCACTTCCCCTTAACAAGTGTGCTTTGCCTCCCTCAGGTGGAAGGGAAGATTTTGGAAAAGCAAAACACGGAAGAGTCGTGGTGTTGCTCCTGTAACTTGGAACTGGAGAGGAGGCAAGATGCTGGCATAGCTGTTGAACTGTGAACCTGCTATGCCAACATATTGCCATCTCTCTTGTCCGAAAGCAGCCATGGCCACCTGCATGCCGCTCCCCCACGCAGTGCTCTGGAGGCGTGCCCTTCCCTGGATGTGGCTTCCCAGGATGCAGCCCTGCTCACCTCCCTGACCTCACCTGCCATGCTCTGAGTCTCTTCATTTTAGCCTCGCTGGCCTTTCTGGCTGATCTCTGAACACACCCAGGATGATCCTACCTCTTCCTCTTCACTTGGGTCTTAACAGGAACATTACTTCCTTAGGGAAGCCTGCCTTGACCACACTCTTCAACAGCTGTCGCATTCCGCAGTTATCCATCTTGCCTGCTTCCTGCCCTGTGTTTTCAAAACATTGATCACTATCTGAAACACATTTGTTGGCTGGTAAATGTCTTTATCTCCCTCATTAGATTGTAAGCTCCTTGAGGGTTAAGGACCTTGTGTCTTGATCAACCACAATATTCCCAGACCCTGACGCATGGTAGGCCCTTAATACATACATTTGAGGCTCCATCCTGACTTTCTTTGCAGGAAAGATGTTAATCTCTTCCCAGTATGAATGCTTTTGGTAAAACCCTCTGGGCCTGCAAATCAAGCTCCTTAAAACAGTCCCAGCGTAGAGTCAGTCCTCCATATTCAGACTGAAATTTGATCCAAAGTTGATTGAACATGCAAATGCAGAGCACTTACTGTATTGTACCATTTTATATAAGGGACTTGAGCATCCAATACTGAGGGATGACTGTGTCTATCATTGGGTCCACAAACTCATGGAAGTTAACACAGCATAGTGGGGAAAGCATGGGCTTCAGGATAAAACTTATGTTCAAATCTCACCACTGGTGTTCTTAGACAGTCATTTTACCTTTGAACTAGAATTTTCTCAATTGTAAATTGAAGATAATACTACTAACCCCTCAGGATTCTTGAGACAAAGAAATGAGATGTTTTATCCAGATGGTTCTTTCTTTGTGTCTAAAAAGTAACTGTCTAAAACTCCTGAGATATGTGTAGTTGTAGTAGACACCCAACAAATTTTATTTTACTACCAAGAAAAGTTAACTTTTCTCTATCTAGAAACAGGTGGTCAGCCGTGGGACGTGTGGAAGTGCTCTGCCAAAAGACACGGACTTTTCTCTTGAGAGATAGAGGTTCTGAAAAGCCAAGGAATTAATTGTCCAGTGTCTCAGATTCTTCTCTCTGGTTTGGTTCTCACTTCTCTAACTTCTTGTATTTCTAGAGTTGCTCATTGTCTGTGGATCTCTTTTAAAAGCAACTTTTACAGAGTCACGTAACAAAATAAAAATATGTGATAAATGCTGCTTGGTGATCCTGTTTTTAAGTATTGAAGTTTTAGTTTAAAAAAGTTATGCTTTTAATAAACTTAATTTTATTTTGATTTTAATGCTTTTCCAAGAATTAAAGTAACAGTCGCTACTCGTGACTTATATATCGTTACTCTTGGTATTATAACTACAACATCCAGAAAGTGTTTATTATACATTTTTGTCTTGCCACCTCAGGGTATATTAATCTCAGCTGTGAATTTAACAAAAATCTACAAACGATGGCAATTTTAGTCTACAAGCCTAGTAAAAGTTCTGTTGATACCCGAGGATGATTAGAGACATTATATAAATTCAGTATGATAAGTAACTTAAGTAATATTATGCTACTTTCCTAACCTGAAGTATGTATGGATTTATCATCTCAGTATTGATGGTTTGTGTATTTATCACCTTTTTTTGTTCTTTGAATTCTTCAAGTTATCAGCCAGAAATAAATGCACAGAGAAACCAGCCCTGGAGGGTCATTATGTAAGCTAATATTGCCCATGAAGACATTTTTTACCCCCAAACTTAGGATGTTTACTTACACTGCACCTGAAATAAAAATAGATACAATGTATGACTATCTCTTCATTCTTTTAAGAATCCACACAATAGCTGTAGCTAAAATCAGGGATCCACGTCACCTTATTCATTCTTTATTTTTCTAGTAAAGAAAATGGATGCAGAATCAATAGGCTAGGACATTCTGTCTATTCTAGGAACTGCTGTTGTATAATACCTTTTTTTTTTTTTTTTTTAACCTGTAACTTAGTTCTCAAAACTCATTTTGTGAGCTTGTTTGGGCTGCTTCTACCTTTCTCAGAGTTCCGTTACTCTCATCTACATCCTTTGAAAGATATCCACTACCCCCTTGATGTCAATGCTGTTGGTGAGCTGGATCTATGATGGAAATGAACCCTAAGCTCACTGAGATGGCTCCTCAACATCTTAATGTGTTTTACTGTAATTCGATAAACACCCAAACTGTGATTGATTTTAAGTGATCATGGGGGGGAAAACAAAACTTGGGCTCTAGGAACGTCAAAATGAGAGGCTAAAAAATTAATTTTCTGAAGTATCCAATATCTCCTCAGGTCAGTGGTTTTTAAACTTTAGTGTTGTATTATCAATCACTGAGAGAACTTGTTAAAAAAAAAAAAAAAAACAGGTCCCAAACCATCCCCTGGACATTCTGATTTAGTAAGTCTTGATTGAGACTCAGGAATCTTCATTTTTAGCAAGCACCTTTTCTTGATGCAGTTTGACAGTGTACCATATTTCAAGAACATTTGTCTTAAATAAATCCTGAACCACAGGGGAGATTTTTTAAAATCATATACAATTTCCAGTATGGAACTTGGGCATGGTCTTGAAAGCAGGCTGCTTTCCCACTGCATCTGTGCTTATGGAAAGCTGGAGCAGTGTTTTGTAATTGTGCTTCATACCCTGAGGTTTCTTATATAAACAGGCCATATAACTGCATACAGGAGCACTGTAGGCTGCAGATGTGCTTCTGTGGGCTTGTTTTTAACTTCAATTATTTTTTTTCCACTGGATCACGTTACAGTTTCCGAGATGTTTTTTTTTTCTTTTCCAATTGACTTGATATTGACCAAAATCCTGTTCCTCTAAATATACATTCTTCTCTAAGATTTCTGTTGCAAATGATATGTGAGATCCTGGAGGCTAGAAACTAAGTCTAATTATGCAGAAGGGAAATTTTCAATATTTATAGGACTTCTGTGGTGGTAATCTTTCTATAAACTAAAGGATTGCATCTTAATTGACCTATATCTTAAGTTTAGACTTTTGTGGACTTTTTTTTTTAATGGAAACCTCTTTTTCTCTCTGAGACAATATGGTACAATAGTAAAAACTTCATAACATGCAAAAAGACCTAGGTTCTAATCCAAGTTCTGTTATTTCCATGAATTTGGACAGATCATTTGATCTGTTACCTTATTTGTAAATTGGGGTAATTGTAAAAGAGACTATATGATACACTAGAAAGAAAAAATAAAAATAACAGCTGTGCAAACTATGTAGGCCAGTTGGAAGACAATCTACAAAAAGAAAATAGTTGGAGATTTTCAGGAGTAATTTACACTTTGTTCAGTGTTTTGTTGCTTTATGTTGTTACTGTCCAATTTAAAAATCACTTAAAAATTGTGATTTTGGGTTAAAAGGCAGAACTTTGTTCTCATTTAGTCTGAATCACTTATTTGCTAATTTCAATCAATAAAGAAAAAAAGGTGATATTGTAGTTAGTTTTATCTTGAAGAAAGACCCAGCTTCTCTTAATCCTGTTTTAACACTGGTTTATCTTATCGACCTTCAAATAACGATAATAATAATTCTATGATCCTATACATTTCTCTTATCTCATTGGCTTATTATGAAGTTCAAATTATGAAACTACTTCAGAAATGGGATGAAGTCATGTGAAGTCCTAAGATATTGTTTATAAATTCTTTCCAACCTTCCTTTTCTCCCTTTATCCATGTAAAAGTTTGCTTTTGAAATGATTGAAATTTTAATAAAATTGAAACATTTTATTATAAACCTGGGTATAGTGTTTTAAAATCATAGGGTTCTCATTATTTGTTAGTATATCTATAGCAGCAAAACTAACAGCTCTGCTCATCTGGGAATGAGGAGGCCAAAAAGTGAGACACCTAGGGCGTCCACTACAATGGCTTTCCTGTTCTGGTCACATGTGTCACGAAATAGACCAGAGTACTACTTTTAGTTTCACTGAGACTTAGATAATGTGTTTTATTCTTATATAAACATTTTATGTACTTATTTAATGTGTATTAGAAAAATGCATGTTAGAGTTTCCTTTTGAAAATAAATTTGTTTTAATGTTTTAACAGTTCTAAAGTGTTATATTTATGATAAGTGTATATAACAAAGATTGTGGAAGTGCTGCCCACATACCCAGATTTTGGAAAATGGGAATGTGGATAAGCAAATACCTGCTCTGGAGCAGCAGGGTTGAACTTTATGGATTGGGTGAGATGTTTCCTAAAGTCTCCTCAATGCGTGGTCCAAACTGAGAAACTTATGCATTATTCATAGATGAAGAAAGTTTTAGTTTTGAGTATTAATAGACTTTACCAGTGCATTGCATGTGTGATTGTATACTTAGTTACTGTCAAGAACTACTAATATTTCCCAGATACAAAGATAATACATGTTGTGTCTTTGAAAGCAAAGCCCAATTGTTAACTTATTTAACTTATATGCAGAGTACATCATGAGAAATGCTGGGCTGGATGAAGCACAAGCTGGAATCAAGATTGCTGGGCAAAATATCAGTAGCCTCAGATATGCAGATAACATCATCCTTATGGCAGAAAGCGAAGAAGAACTGAAGAGCCTCTTGATGAAAGAGGAGAGTGAAAAAGTTGGCTTAAAACTCAACATTCAGAAAACTAAGATCATGGCATCCGGTCCCATCACTTCATGGCAAATAGATGGAGAAACAGTGGAAACAGTGGCAGACTTTATTTTTGGGGGCTCCAAAATCACTGCAGATGGTGACTGCCACCTTGAAATTAAAAGATGTTTACTCCTTGGAAGAAAAGTTATGACAAACCTACACAGCATATTAAAAAACAGAAACATTACTTTGGCCACAAAGGTCCATGTGGTCAAAGCTATGGTTTTTCCAGTAGTCATGTATGGATGTGAGAGTTGGACTATAAAGAAAGCTGAGCACTGAAGAACTGATACTCTTGAACTGTAGTGTTGGAGAAGACCCCTGAGAGTCCCTTGGACTGCAAGGAGATCAAACCAGTCCATCCTAAAGGAAATCATCCCTGAATATTCATTGGAAGGACTGATACTTAAGCTGAAACTCCAATACTTTGGCCACCTAATGCAAAGAACTGACTCATTTGAAAAGACCCTGATGCTGAGAAAGATTGAAGGTAGGAGGAGAAGGGGATGACAGAGGATGAAATTGTTGGATGGTATCACTGACTCAATGGACATGAGTTTGAATAAGCTCTGGGAGTTGGTGATGGACAGGAAAGCCTGGTGTGCTGCAGTCCATGAGGTCGCAAAGAGTTGGACAGGACTGAGTGACTGAACTGAATTGAAGAAAGTCCATTTATATGTTGACTAGCCAACTGAGCAAATATTTGAGGCTAGGTGTGTGGTCTTTTTTCAGATAAAAGGGTCCTCAGTGCCCAAAGGTGGCATTTTCCCGTGTTTATGAAACAAAAGCAGATATCCTTTCTTAAATAGTCTAGAGAGCCTTCAAAGTCTTAAATCAGAAGATGCCACTGGGAGATTTGCCTTACAGTGCCTGTGTATGTCATGAGAATTGCAAATTTGAAAATGTCAGCAAAGATAATTTGCTAAATTTGAGATTAAAATTCTAGAGGTCTAAAAAGATGTGTCCTGAGGAAATCATCAAGTGTGTGTGAGGAAACAAAGCTGGGATGGCATTACAGGAAGATGATGTATTACTGGGAAGCAGGCCACCTTCATAGTTTGCATTTTTTGGAAATATGTTCTATCTAATTGCTGAAAAATGAATGAGTTGACATGCTGATTCCAAATTAATTACCTGGCTGTTAAAAGAATTTCTAGAAGTGCACTTGGAATTTCTGTGACCAAGATGGTATCTGCCCATGTTTTCTCACCTGCCTTTTCACTTGCAAATCTTTCCTGATTTCTAAAACTGTGTAAGGGATCCATATAGTAGACTTCAGTGATGAACCATTAAAAAATAGGTTGACTCTGTTGCTGTACTGTGGGGAGAGAGGTGAGGAGAAAGAGAAAGGAGGTAATTTGAGGAAGATCAGTTTCTAATCTTAGAAGTTCTATCAGCACTTCAGAATGAAAAGGAAAGAAAAAAATGAAGGTAAAAATTTAATTGGTAACAAGGCCACAGACTGAAAAATTAAACCAGTTTTTAAAAATTAGAATACAGTTAGTTTACAATGTTGTGTTAGTTTTAGGTGTACAGCAAAGTGATTCATTTTATCTGTGTATATATAATCAGTTTTATATATTTTTTTATCAAATTCTTTTCCATTATAGGTTATTACAAGATTGTTTCCTGTGCCATATTGTAGGTCTTTTTGTTTATTATTTTATATTTAGTAGTGTGTATCTGAAAATCCCTAACTCATCATTTACTCCCCACTCTCTCCCCACTATACCGTTTGGTAAGCATAAATTTGTTCCCTGTGTAAGTCTATTTCTGGAAGACCCATCTTTTATAATTAAAATCACTAACATCTGTAGATGAATAGTTTCCCTAAATTTAATGATTCTGCATCACTGCTTTCAGTGACTATACAAACTCTAGCAGTTTTTTGAGAATTATAGAAGTCTGGTACCTAACCTTCTGTGTCTTGGCCTAGACTTTCTCAGTTTTTTATTCATCATTTAATACTTATTAAGCACATATCATGTGCCAGATATGTAGTCAGTACCCTCCTGTGGCTTGGAGTCTAAGAAAAGAGATAAGCCATTACAAGTTTGATTATGATGTGTGCTTAGTCACTCAGTCATGTCTGACTCTTTGTGAGCCCTGGCACTGTAGCCTGCTGTCTCCTCTGTCCATGAGGATTCTCCAGGCAAAAATACTGGAGGGGTTGCCATGCCCTCCTCCAGGGGATCTTCCCAACCCAGGGATCGAACCCAGGTCTCCCGCGTTGCAGGAGGATTCTTTACCTTCTGAACCATCAGGGAAGCGCAAGAATACTGGAGTGCCCAACCCAGGAATCGAGCAGGGGTCTCCTGCATTTTAGGCAGTTTCTTTACCAGCTGAGCTACCAGGGAAACTGATAGGGCAGTGCTTTTTTGCATATGGAAACATGACAAGGGAACCTAATTTAGATAGAAAATGATCAAAGAATTACATTCCAAGGTAGAGGTGTTTTAAGTTTAGTCAGAGACTCCTAAGGGTGCTTTGTGAAGGGAGAATGCCTGTGTTACTTCCGTGTATGTCTTCACAGTACCTGGTATAAAACCTTACACATATAATATGTTTGATGAATCTGCCATGATGGTTATCAATGGTTGTGTAATGTACAAACTACTTCCAAGGGATCAGCTTTTATTAAGTTATAAAACACACACATATGGAAACACTACAGTTGCTGCAGGCTGTCTGCTCAGTGAGAGCTCATTTCCTTGCCCAGGCATTTGGGGAGTGCTTTATCATATAAACTACTGCTGTGGTTAAGCTCTATTGATTTCAAGGATCAGAGTCTCAGGTTACCTCAGGGAGAAGGGGTCCAGTATAAGGATTCATGACTGCAACTAGACAATGTCAAGAGTCAAAGCAGCTATAAGGGAATGCCATTTTCTTCACCTGTTGTTTCTTGTGTGTGTATTGCTCATGGCTTCCTTGTTCCCTCTGAAAGTCTACCCCCATTTTCTTTTTCAGTACACTTTTCTCAGTTCAGTCGCTCAGTCATATCCGACTCTTTGTGACCCCATGAACTGCAGCACGCCAGGCCTCCCTGTCCATCACCAACTCTTGGAGCTTACCCAGACTCGTGTCCATTGAGTCAGTGATGCCATCCAACCATCTTATCCTCTGTCCTCCCCTTCTCCTCCTGCCTTCAATCTTTCCCAGCATTGAGTCTTTTCAAATGAGTCAGTTCTTCGCATTAAGTGACCAGAGTATTGGAGTTTCAGCTTCAGCATCAGTCCTTCCAATGAATATTCAGAACTGATTTCCTTTAGGATGGACTGGTTGGATCTCCTTGCAGTCCCAGGGACTCTCAAGAGTCTTTTCCAACACTTTTCTAATTACTCATTTTTCTCTTTTCTCATAGCTTTGGTTTAGAAGAGGCTGCTATGTGAGTGCCGCCACCTGCTCCTTCAGACTGTCTGCATCACAACCTTTTAGCTTCACTTCCCACTGTTAATTGTAACAGGGTCTCCAGGTATCCCAGTTCTAATTCCCAAGAGTCAGAAGCTGATGGGCTCAGCTCTCCTTTTGTACCTGACCACGTCATAGGGTTCTAGTGGAGACAGTTCTTGTATCATGTACCACCTCTGATCTAATCATCTCTAAACAAACAAACGTGGCTACCTAGGACATAGACATCGTGGGCAGAGGGTCTTTTCATAAAGGGTGTGAGTAATGTCTGCTTACACTCACCAAATGCCAGGACTGAATATCATTAATATGTCTACATGCTTAAAATTTGAGAATTATTTTCCTACTCTAATATATCCTAATCACACTAACAGAAACACGAAGATAATTTTATTGGTTAAAAAACATATCCCTAATTCTAGGCTTTCCCTTCCTTTATTTCTCCTCTGTGTCATAATGAACTTTATTCATCAAACCAGCCATTTATGGGACTTCTTCACACACTTGCAAGATTTAAGTATGCAGATACTCCAAAAAGTCTTAACCCTTAGAGATTCCTTGTCTTTCCTTTTCCTCATCTTTTCATAATATAACCCACATCAATTCCCATTTTCTGGTGTTTGTCCTCTTACCATCCTTCATCATTGCTGTCAAGAATTTTGAATAAACTCTGAAGTACATGTGACACTGGAACTCTTCATGATCTACTTTAGATCAGATCTTTTAATGCTTAACTCAAAAATAATGTTCAGTGATTGAGTTAAAGAAATCATAGGAAGAAAAGTCTTTTCTAGATTAAAGAAATCAAGTCTAATATCTTGTGAATTTCCAAAACCTTTCAAACCTTGATTTAATTCTGAAGTTACATAATACAGAGTATTACATACATATCAGCAAATGATATGCCCCATAGAAAAATAGCCTATTTCTAATTTAATCTCATCTTCCATTTTTCTTCATGTGCTGAAAACATCCTTTTATGGCTATAGCCAGAAAAAGTTTAGCATTCCTTTAATTTTTTTAAGCATTAACAGACTGAGTTTTTAAAATAGTAATCAAGTAGTGTGCTGATATGCAAAGTCTCCTATGGCATTTCTCTTGCTTTTAGCTAATATTTGTAATTCCTTGTTAATGTATGTTGGTTTGGGTATTTATTCTCCAGTTCCTCTTAAAAGATGGAAAAATTACAAGAGAATATGAAAGCTAACAACTTAATTTTTCTCTCAGGAAGGCGAAGAGGAGTGATGATTTAGAAAAACACTGATGTAAAAATCAAAACCAGTCTCTAAGGAATCAAATGAGGAGTATCTAGATATCACTGCTATTATTGACAGGCAGTTAGTAAATATTTGTTAAAGTGACAGTTTTCATTAAGTAGGTCATATCAAACCCCCACTGTCTAGATTTTGAAGGAGTAACAAGTACGTAAAAAACAAGTTCCTTTTAGGAGGAACATCAAGAGTTATTAATGACAGCACTGTCTTCCAGAAAAGTCTCAGAATTAACTGTGTAGTACTTGCTGAAACTTCATCCTTTGAAAAGATGGCCAAGGGTATCAACATTGCCTAATGGGCCAGGCTCTTCTTTTCCACAGACAACAGCCAGAGTCCTCATTTTTGTTTGAAGCACAGAAAGATGCCTGGGTACCCTTCTCTTTATTTATTTAAGCTCAATGGTCTTAGTCTATTGTTTTCTAATGTCTTTAAGGGAGAGAACATGTAGGAGTCATGGTGTTATTATAAGAACTTCATGAATTATTGCTATGACAGCCTTAATTATATATTATGGACAAATCAGAAACCACCTTGAGATATCAAGATAAATCGCTGCCCACACTACTGGTTTAAGACCAATTTATGATGAAGTTGCTTACAATTAGAAAACTATTCATTGACTTATTGTATATGCATTGAGAAATGCTTGCCATTATTTCATTTTAGCAGTAGATCATCTAGCTTTAACTTGCAAAATCTTTGTTGCATTGAGTCAAAGAAGCAGTGGTCTTCTTTATCTTGAAAATAAAAGTGAAAGTCACTCAGTCGTGTCCAACTCTTTACAATCCCATGGACTGTAGCCTGCCAGGCTCCTCTCTCCATGGAATTTCTACAGGTCAGAATGTTGGAGTGGGTAGCCGTTCCCTTCTCCAGGGGATCTTCCCAACTCAGAGATCGAACCCAGGTCTGCCATGTTGCAGGCAGATTCTTTACCATCTGAGCCATCAGGAAAGTCCTTAATTACTAATAATTTTAAAATTAATAAGTGCTAATATAAAATTTTAGGCTTTCAGAAAATTGAGTGCTTTTCTTGTTTAGAAGAGTGGTTGTGCCTATACTTAGTGAATTACAAAATGCTTTGCACCTATTGCCTATCTTCATGCCCTTGGTCTCCTACCTTACTCCTCCCCCACCGTACATATCTGTGTGATTTTCTAATTATGGCTGAGTAGACATAAATTAGAGATGGAAAAGTTCAATTTTACTAAAATCTAAAACTAACCACTATAGTTTTTAGCCTCATACCCTTCTTTGGGGATAAAAAAAGCAATATTTTTCTTAAACTGTGTGGGATGGTAATGTGAAAATACAAAAATGTGGCCATGAGCTATGATTCAAAATTATATGTTTTTTAAAAGTCCATGTGATGAATATAAAATAATGTGTTTCCTTGGTTTCTGAAATTCCTCCAAATAACCTCAAAGTTGTATTAGTACAATATGTTATATTCAACTCTATCCCAATAACAGCTGACTGGCAGTATTTCATAGTGTCCATTTTCCCCCTTCTATGATATAAGATGCTTTCTTTTAAAATGCTGTTTTCTGCCTTGTACATAGTATTATGAGTCCTGAGAAGGAAATCTAAAGGAGAGGAGGGGATATATATAAACATATAGCAGATTCACTTTGCTGTTTAACAGAAACTAACACAGCATTGCAAAGCAACTATAGTCCAATAAAATATAATTTTAAAAATTGAAAAAATATATTGTGCATACTGATGCATACTAAAAAAAAAAATCATAAGGACATCAGAACCTGGTGTAACTAAACCATTTTGAAAGTAACAGTACACCGCCAGCAGGGGAGTCAGTTCATTTCAGGGTGATCTTAGTCTTGTTCTGACTTTCAGGATGGGTGAGATGAGCAGGAAGAGGCTCCATTTATATTCCCAAGGCTAATGAGTGGTTTCATTTTATGACCTGGTTGTATTTGCTACCCAGTCACAGTGACAAAGAGGACATTTGTTTCTGAGTCTGAAGACTTTTTATAAAACCTTTATTTCTGCCCCAAAGTGGAGAACTGTCGCCACACAAGATGCTTATCAAAGACCCTGTCATTGTTCCAGTTTGCTCCACCCACGCCCCAGTTGCTACCTGTTGTTGGCTGTGTGTTACCATTTCTAAGGCATCTCCTCTTGAATTCCCAGAGGGGCCACTCTGGGGAAGCAAGCAGTCTCCCCATTTTACATCTTTAGAATGACCTTCCTCATCTTGCATTCACACGTGACTCAAGGCCACACAGATTAGCTTTCCTGACTTATTAGGTTGCTTCTGACTCTTTAGTATTTTATAGTGTCCTGGTTTATTTTTCTCTTTGCTCCACCAAGGAGTGAAGCCGACCAAGGTCTTCTCGAGACTCTGAGATTAATGAACCCCAAATGTGACAAAGCTCTGTGAGGTTACAGTGACTTCTCTGGTGTTTGTCTCTTTTAATCCTTCAAATATTGCTTCAGGAAAGGAAGAATTGATAAGCCTAAACTGAGATATTTGACATCAGAGGCCAGTGATATGGAATCTTAGTTCAGTTTCGATCTGAGGAAGAATTCATAATATTAGGTAAATATGAACTGAAGGGGAAAAAGGACTTCAGAAGGGCAAGAAATAAGTAAATATTAAATTGCTAATACTAGGCAATTTATGTATATTACCTTATTAACCCTTGTAACTTCCACGTTATTATTAGCATGCCAGTTTTACAAAAATGGAGACTTACTAAGGTTAACTAACTCTCCACGTACTGTACCTCTAGTGTGCTAAATTTCAGAAGCAGTACTATTTCAGGGTGGGGCCTGATTCCATTATTTCTCTGTCAGACTCATTAACTCATTATTCTCCTAGGTATGGGTCATGTTTTCCTATTTCCTTATATGTGCAGTAGTTTTAATTGAATGCCAGACATTGTGATTTTATATTTTAGTGTGCTGGATTTTGATGTATTTCTTGTAAGCGTCTTGGATTTTGCTCTGTCAGGCAGTCATAATGATTGCAGATGAGTTTGGTTTTTTCTAGTCTTATTCTTAAGCTCTCTTGACAGGTCTAGAGTAGTCTTCACCTTAGGACTAATTTAGTTCCACATATAAAAGTGGCTCTTTAAGGGATCTCTAATAGAATGCCTGATGTATTCTCCTATGTGGCTGGTGGAAACTTGAATGATTTCCAATCCTGAATATGCTCTTTAGCTTAAAAGTTCATGGTAATTATTTTCTTCTGAAGGTTGTACTTGTTGTGCTTTATAAGGTTTTACCTAACATCAACGCACATTAGTAACACCCAAAGGCTCAAGAATATACCTCTCAAATTCTAGACAGTTCCGCCCTGGTGGCTACTGTGCCCTGCAAATTCTATCTGTGTTGAGCACTGCAAACTCTGATCTCTCTTTCTTCAACTTAGATTGTTCAGGGAGGTTTCTCCTCCCTGCAGTCTAGTCTAGAAATTGCCTCCAAGCAAAAAGTGTCATTTGTTTCTCATCTCAAGGATCATAGTCTTCCACTACCTGTTATCCAGTGACCAAAAATTGTTGCTTGTGTTTTGTCTAGTTGTCTAGTTGTTTATGATGGGAGGGTAATTCTTGACCCTGTTATTTCCTCATAACAGGAAGTACAAGTCCATGGGGTTGGAAATATTATTTAATTCTTTAAATCAAAAGTATTTTTTCCTTTTCATTTTTAAGTGGAGATAATAAGACCTCCCTCTCAAGCATATTATAAAAATTAGAATTTTTCTTTTTAATTACATTTACTTTTTAAATTTTTTCCCATTATATCTTATTATAAGATACTGAGTATAGAGTTCCCTGTGCTATACAGTATGTCCTTGTTATTTACCTGTTTTATGTAGAGTAGTGTGTATATGTTAATCCCAAAATCCTAAACAAAATTTAGAAATAATACTAGTGCATTTTCTTAGTGATGTACTGCATTTGTATTTAATAAATCTTTGAATGTCCTTGTTTGCACAATGGGGATAATAATAATACTTCATAGAATAGTTGTGTGGATTAAATGAATTAATATTGGTAATTTGCCTAGAACAATGCCTCCCTCAAAGTAAGAGGTATAATTGTTAGTTAAGTAAATGATTTTGAACAATTGTGGGTGTGTTGCCTACTACTGGAAAGAAAATTATCTTAACATTAATCAGCAGTGAACCCACGTGGCAGTCAGAGAAAATACAAGCCATTTCTTTGCTTTTCCCATTGAGATACTTTTCAGTCCATAGAGACCATCTTGGATAGCTGTCCAGGGTCCCATCCTATTCATTGTCCCCTTTCATTTTCCCTCAGATTAAACCTCTCTTCCCTTCCCTGCCTAATTTCCTGGTTCACTTCTGGCCACAAGATGAAATGTCCTCAAGATTATGCCTCATACTTACCTTTTAAAGCTTTTCTCTTTGAAGAGCTTTGGGTACCTTTTATTGTTTATCTTATAAAAGCTTAGGTCATTTAATTTGTCAAAACATACATAGGACAGATTTCTCTCTTGCTATCTGGACCACTTCTCATAACTTTGATGTGTTATAATTCTAAGAGAGACTCTTCACATTATTTTACCAAAAAATCCTGCTGAGGTTTGAAAGGGAGAGAAAGGAAGAAGATTAAAGACTGACTACATAAAACTTTTTCATAAGTATTTCCTAGACAGTGTATATTCAGTAAGCAGTGGCTATTATTTGGATATTGCCTTATGAATGAATACACAAGTAACAATGTTATCTAACCAGGTATTCAAACTAGAGAAAATCAGAAGTCAGTTGTGAAATAGGATCAGAGGGTTTTGGAACTGTCCCACTCCTGAACTTGATCACTTAGGTATATAGTCCGTACTCACCTATTATCAATTCCAGGGTCCAACACTTCTACTACTCTCTTACTAATATCTTGAAATTATTTCATTGTCATTCAGTGGAATATCACCTGGCAAAACCCCAATCCTGGGTGGACTGTGGACTTTCTCTGCTTCTGCTGAAAGCAAGGTAAATTGATGCCGTTATTAACTTAGGTTCAGCAGTCTACCTAGTGTAATAGTCAACTAATGGGATGTGTGTATGTACACAGTGACATACACATTTGGAGGCTGGCAGATCCAAAATCTGTACGGTGGGCTGTACAAGGCAAGTTGCTGATTCAATTCAAGTCACTGTGGAATTCTTTCTTGCTTGGAGGAGATTGATTTTTTGTTTTATTTAGACCTCTGGCTGATCAGATGAGGCCCATCTACAATATGAAGGACAGTCAGTCTCACTCAGAGTCCATTGATTTAAGTGTTAAGTCTCACAGAAACATCAAGGATAATGTTTGCCAAGTATCTAAATTCTGTTGCCCAGCAAAGTTAACACGTAAATGACCATCACACCAGGTCAATATTACTCTTGTACCTGATCAGCTGTCTCTTCCTCAACATTCTCTGCTGTCACAACCCTAAATCTTGTTCCTTCTCTTAAACCTAGACTACCTCTCCTTCTTTTATTGAATTAAAAACATTCAATTTTTAATTGAATCCCTACTATATTCCGAGCTAGAAATATAATGTGCCAGACCTTTTCAGTGAAAGCAAAACAAAGATTTGGCTACTGCCTTGTTAGGAGAGAAAGAAAGTAATAAAATAATCACAAATTTTACAGACCATGATGAGAACAATGAATGGGGCTATAAGAGCATGTATATGGTATGTGCATGCTCAGTCATATCTGACTCTTTTCAACCACATGGACTGTAGCCTGCCAATCTCTCCTGTCCATGGGATTCTCCAGGCAAGGATACTAGAGGGGATTGCCATTTCCTTCAGGGTATCTTCCCCACCAGGGATCGAATTCGTGTCTCTTGTTTCTCCTGCGTTGACCCCAGATTCTTTACCTCTAGCACCCTCTGGGAGGCATATAAGCCCTGAGAAGAGGGGTTGGAAAATAAGAGGAACTTTTGAAGGCAGAAGAAATAGCATGTGCCAAGGCAAATATTGATCCCAAAGATGGCCCATCAAGTGATCTAACCTCCTACTTCACTGAGAATCCAAATAGAAACCAGAATGAAACTCTGAACTTCCTCTTCCACACCTGCATACCTGTGTCAGTGCCTATTCGTTTCTCTTTCCTTCCTGCTAAAGACCAAGCCTGCCTTGATTTCCATTTCTTCTCTGTCTCTATTGACTTCTTCCAGCCAACCACTAGTCTTTCTCACTTTAAAAACAAGTCAAAAGTTAGAAATTAACAAACCTTTTCAAGATTTAACATCTACTCCTGCTTGCACTCTATTTTTCTCCTCCCTGGAGTGATCAAATGTTTGTTGGCATTGCTTACATTGTTTTTCCACTTCTTAAAAGCATTGAAATTTGGCTCCCACCCAGAATGCCCTATTGAAAAATTCTGTTTATCAAAGTCACTAATGACTTCCAAGGCATTAACTCCAACATATGCTTTCAAGTACTTTATTTTGCTTATCCAGTCAGCAACATTGGACACTGTTAGACTGTCCTTCTTTCCTGAAAAATGGCTTTCCTTCTACCAATGTAGTAGTCATTCTTTAGTTCCCTTGTGGTGTCCTCTTTTACTCATTTCTTAAATACTGGTTCTCTTCAGGGGTTGATCTTAGGCTGCTTGCTCTGCTCACTCTATGTACAGAAGTTCTATAACCAAGAGGTCAATAGATGGGAACAAAAGATGCTCCCAACTGATCTTATTCTGATCTAAACTTCTATTTTATATTATACTATATAATTTGATTTTTCTTTATTGTTTCTCCCTCCTCAGCCATCCTAATCCAATTAAACCACATTCTGATGATCTTAATCTCTGCCTCACTGAATAATAGGTCTAAAGCAGTGATAGGAAGATAAGCAGTCAATAAAAATGTGTTGAATAAATTAGTATTGTGAGGAACAGTATATGTTGTGTAAGTGCTTCTAGAACATGCAACCACTTGGCCCTTCTTTCTTTGGATTAATCAACATTTACTGAAAAACCATCCATGGAAGATAGACAGCATCTTATTTGCAGCTGTGATTGATTAATAGGGGTCTGCTTGGAGAGCTATGTTGAAAGCAATTACCTAGGGATCAGTGGAAAAGAGTGCTGTAATCTATTAATCATGTCTAATACAAATACCATATTAATAATATTAATTGAGCACAGACCATGTGCCGTACATTGAGACAAGCATATTAATTGGATTTTATCAATTAGATCTTACAAAAGCTCCATGGGATGCCATTATGACAGTTGTCTTTACATTAATGTAACTGAGACACAGAAATGCTAATAGCTTGCCCAAGACCAACCAGCAGACAAATTAGATAAAGTTGGGATTAAATCTAATATGCTGTATTTTAGAGTTCATGGGCTAAAACATCATGCTATATTGATATATTCGTAGTGGGGAGTGTAGCCTTTTTTTACCCTGCATTTTTGCCATTCTTGGCCTAAATTAAACTGAAGAGGTGAAGAAAGAACAATAAAGGTGATGATAGTGTGTAAAAAGAAGGATACCCTCCCCTATGATGCCTCAGTTACCACATTTCAAAAATGGGTTATTTAAGCTGGGGCTTCCCTGATAGCTCAGTTGGTAAAGAATCTGCCTGCAATGCAGGAGACCCCAGTTCGATCCCTGGGTTGGGAAGATATGCTGGAGAAGGGATAGGCTACCTACTCCAGTATTCTTGGGCTTTTTTGTGGCTCAGCTGGTAAAGAATCCACTTGTAATGCGGAAGACCTGGGTTGGGAAGGTCCTCTGGAGAAGGGAAAGGTTACCCATTCCAGTATTCTGGCCTGGAGAGTTCCATGGACTGTATAGCCCGTGGGATCACAAAGAGTTGTACATAACTGAGCAACTGAACTGAAGTTACCAAACTGATGCTCTAATACTCTCAAATACTTTAATGTGTATTTCTTACAAACAAAAATGTTTTCTCCCATATAACCACAATACCGTCATCAAAACTGAGAAATCAGCATTGTTACATTAGTACCATGTAATACGCAGCCTTCATATTTAGATTTGTCCAGTTATACAATAATACTGTTAATTGCGAATGAAGACTGTTCAGAATCACGCTACATATTCAGTTGGGATATCCTTTCATCTCACTGAGCATTCAGCAACTCATCAATAACAGTTAAGGTTTTCCTACCCTGTGCTGACTCCCACAGTGGTTTCCTTCTGTGGGTCTCTGCTCTGGTGAACTCTTACTCCCTGTATTCTCCTGTCTTTCTCCATAATTTGAGGGACAGCAATTTGCCCTGTGTCTTCCCTTGTATGGATTCTAAAAGACTTATTGATTTACTGGTCTGTTCAGCTTTTTACTTACTATTGAGACAGTCACTACTTCCTTGCTCTTTGTAGGAATTGAAAACTGGAAGAATTGAAAATTGGAAGTCCCTTTAGTTTCTTTCATTCTGTAGCAGTTCTTTGGTCTTTTTGACGCGTTTTGTTTTGTGCAGTGTTCCTCAGTTTGAGTTTAAGTAATGGTGCTTCATGATTAAAGTTATTTACACTTGGCAGTAAGAGCGCAAAGGGGATGTTGTGTTGTTTGAGTTAAATCTTTTCTGGTCATCCATGATTTCAGTTTGTCCCATTTGGGGTTCACTTTGATCCTGTGAATGAGGTTGCAGCTGCCGGGCTTTTCCACTGTAAAGTTACTCTTTCACTTTTTAAAACTAGTAAGTATTTACGTAATTATGTGAGGTAATGGACATGTTCATTAGCTTGAGTATTGTAATCATTTCATGATGTACATGTGTATTAAAACTTCACGTTGTATACCTTAAATCTATACAACTTTTACAAATAAAGAATAAAATTTTGTAGTACAGTACTTTGAAACTTTTTCCTTTGGAAACTTTGCTTTTCTCACCCAACTCAGCCTGTGACTTTTCTTTTTCTTTTTTTTCCATTTATTTTTATTAGTTGAAGGCTAATTACTTTACAATATTGTAGTGGTTTTTGCCATACATTGACATGAATCAGCCATGGATTTACATGTATTCCCCACCCCGATCCCCTCTCCCGCCTTCCTCCCCATCCCATCCTTCTGGGTCTTCCCAGTGCACCAGCCCTGAGCACTTGTCTCATGCATCCAGCCTGGGCTGGTGATCTGTTTCACCCTTGATAGTATACTTGTTTCAATGCTATTCTCTCAGAACATCCCACCCTCGCCTTCTCCCACAGAGTCCCAAAGTCTGTTCTGTATATCTGTGTCTCTTTTCCTGTTTTTCATATTGGGTTATCATTACCATCTTTTTAAATTCCACATATGCGCGTTAGTATACTGTATTGGTCTTTATCTTTCTGGCTTACTTCACTCTGTATAATGTGCTCCAGTTTCATCCATCTCATAGAGCTGATTCAAATGAATTCTTTTTAATGGCTGAGTAATATTCCATTGTGTATATGTACCACGGCTTCCTTAACCATTCGTCTGCTGATGGGCATCTCGGTTGCTTCCATAGCAGCTGCCCTCCCCACTCCCTGCAGATGCTCAGTCTTCTCAGGCGCCAACATCTCATACCAGGTAATCTCTCCATTTGGAGACATGCCCCACCCTCTTTGAACTGCCATCCCACCATGGGATCTGGACCACCAGGGGTCCCTGCCCCCTTCCAGTGCAATGCTTCCTTTTTTCTACCCATTTTTTGGCTTCAGAATGAGTTTTTTTCAGGAAGAGAAAGGGAAGCAGAGATTACCTGCTATTTAAGGTCATTTTCAACTCCTGCATTTTATGATAGATAAAGTAACATGGTTAATTTAATTTGCAAGTTTATGCTCAGAAAACAGGGGTAGAGCAGGGGTCCCCAGCCTGTGGGCCAAGGACCAATACCTACTGTCAGATGAGCAGTGGCATTAGATTAGAAATAAAGTGCACAATTTTCCATTCTTGTGGTGAGCATGGTCTTAGTAAAACCACTTAAGAATCCATTAACTATTACATTCAAATAGTATAAAATCTCTGAAAAATCTATTTGATCCTCACAGTATTAAGCATAATAATGACTGAGTAGCTTGTGAATCCCATAACTACATGTGAAAATGAGGGTGGGGGAGCAATTCTTTTTGCTTTATCACAGGATTCTCTTCATATGTGTTCATATTCTGATATTACATATGTTAATAACTTCCTTCCTTATTGCTTCATAATAAACTATTTCCAAAAATTAAAAAATAGAGCACAATAAATGTAATGCACTTGAATCATCCTGAAAGTATCCCCTCTACACCTGGTCTGTGGAAAAATTGTCTTCCAGGAAGTCAATCCCTGATTCCAATAAGTTTGGGGACTGCTGAGAAATCATTGGGACAAATGACCTTTCCTGAAATCATCACTGAAACCAGAGCAAAGTGAGTCACTGAGTAATTTGTATCAGGGCTACATGTATCATGTTGAGTCTGGTCAGAAGCACAAGAACCAAGAGTAGGCAGAGAAGTCAGGATGTGTTTACCCATAGTCCCCAGAAAGGAGAGGGGTGATGGCAGTGAATATGCAGAAAGCAATAAATGTCCATTAGAGTAATCAAGGCAAAACAGGGAGAAATATTTAACACTAACCAGTAAGCATCTCAATATAAGTTAGAGTGATTATAATCTTACACATTATGGGAACAATTCATTTGGTCAAAGCAATAATATGTTGTTGACCACAGTTATTGGACTACTAGATGCTGCAAACTTTATTTCTCTTGAAAACAGTGCAAGTTGATATTAGGCTATAACTAATTGATCTTGCACTGCCATTCTTTGGTTTAAATACCTTCCTTACTAATGAACTGTTTTCGCGTATTTTTAACTCGGAGAGGCACTCAGGATTCTAATTACAGCATAATTTTTTTTATTTTTTAGGCTCATTTGTATTAGAGGGTAACAGCTTTACAGTGCTGTGTTAGTTTCTGCTATACGGCAGAGTGAGTCAGCTGTACATGGACGTGTGTCCCCTCCCTTCTGGACTTCCTTCCCCGTCAGGTCACCAGTGCATTAAGTGGCGTTCCCTGTGCTCTACAATACGTTCTGGTTAACGATCTGTTTTATACGTAGTTTCAGCAGTTCACATGAGTCAATCCAGTCTCCCAATCACCCCTCCTCACTTTTCGCCTTGGTATCCATACCTTTGTTCTCTGTGTCTGTGTCTCTATTTCTGCTTTACAAATAATATAATCTATATTATTTTTCTAGATCCCACATATATTCATTACTATACTATATTTGATTTTCTCTTTCTGACTGCACTCTGTATGACATTCTCTATGTCCATCCACATCTCTACAAATGACCCAATTTCATTCCTTTTTATGGCTGAGTAATATTCCATTGTATATATTTAGCACATCTTCTTTATCCATTACACTGTGGATGAACATGTAGGTTGTTTCCGTGTCCTGGCTGTTGTAAATAATGCTGCAGTGAACATTGGGGTGCATATATCTTTTTGAATTATGGTTTTCTCTGGGTGTATGGCCAGTTGTGGAATTTATGGGTTATCTGGTAGTTCTATTTTAGTTTAAGGTATGTGCATACTGTTTTCCATAGTAACTGTATCAATTTACACTCCAGCAACAGTGCATGAGGGTTCCCTTTTCTCCACACCTTCTCCAGCATGTATTGTTGGCAGGTTTTTTGATGATGGCCATTCAGACCGATGTGAGGTGATACCTTATTGTATTTTTATTTATATTTCTCTAATAATTAGTGATGTTGAGCATCTTTTCATGTGTTTATTGGCCATCTGTATGTTTTTTTTTTCATCTGTATGTTTTCTTTGGAGAAATGTCACATTAGATCTTCAATTTATGAAAAAAGTAAATAAACAGAAACATACATTCAGATGATAAACTAAGAAGTCACTGACAAAGCCTATTTTTGTCACAGCTACTCAAGTCTCCAGTTAGATCATGAAAGTGTTATATGTGATACATAATTGAATGGCACAGTTGTGCTCCCATAAAACTTTATTTATGAAAACAAGTAGCAAACTGGATTTGACCCATGGGTTGTAGTTTGCTAACTTCTAGTTTAGATCATTAATGTTGAGAGAACTTCAACTTCCAGGCATGATAGATGACTCAATGCACCCTTCCCACTTTAAACAACTGAAAAACAAAGCATATGATACAATAGCTTTCAAATATTGAGCAACAGGAAACATAGAATAATGATCCTTGAGAAAAAGGAAATAAATATAGTTAGCCCTGTTACTGCTCCTGCTTACTATGTAGAAAATTTCTAGGCTGCAGCATGAGGAGGAGAAGGAAAAAACCCAAACATATCAGTGATCTCATTGAGTTGATTGTCAGAGTTTGAAATTCAGAGAGGAAGAAAATATAGATGAACTTTTAAGTTATAGCCATTGAACTATCAAAAATAAAAGAGAAAAAGACTAAAAATAAATGAACAAAACATCATTGGCCCATATGATACTACTGAATGGTCTGACATATCTACAACAGAGTCCTAAAAAAGGATGAAAAATGTTGGAAAAAATAAGGTCTAAAACTTTTCTGATTTTGATGAAAATTATAGAAGCACAGATTCAAGAAACTCCCAAGTAGAGGACACAAGAGGAAAATTACCTCAAGGCACATCATAATTGAATTGCTGAAAATGATGACAGAGAGAAAATCTTAAAAGCTGCCACAGAACAAGGAGAAACATTATGTACAGGGGAATAAAATTAAGAATGATAGCAGTCTTCTCTTCAGAAATTATATGAACCAAAAGACAGTGGGACAATACCTTAAATACAGTTCTGAAAGGAAAAAAAGCTTGTCATCTTAAAATTCTATACCTAGTAAAAAGTGTTTCAAAAATGAAAAAAATGTTTCAAACAAACAAAAGCCAAGAGAATTTATTGCTAGTCAAACTGAAATACAAGAAATATTAAAGGAAGATAAAAATATTAAAGGAAGATATACAAGAATAATATTAAATATTATTCAAGAAGAAAGAAAATAATACCACATAGAAATTTAGATCTTTAAGAAGGAATGAAGGACAAAAAACAAGGTCATCATACACAGAACAGGGAATGTTCCAGTATCCTGTGATAAACCATAATGAAAAAGAATAAAAAAGATTGTATGCATGTGTACAACTTAATCACTTTGCTATACAGCAGAAGTTAACACCACATTCTAAATCAACTATACTTCAATCAAAATTTTTTTAAAAAAGGAATGAAGACCACTAGGAATGGTATTTGTGTAGGTAAATATGTGATTATGGTGTATGGTTGGTTAGATAGTGAATACGTGAGTAAATATAGAAAACAGATTTCCAAAATCTCTCTACTATGTAACTGACTAATTTAAAGGAACAATATCAATGCCTTTGAGGCTTAAAACATGAAGATGTCTGACAACAATAGTACAAAGGGTAAAAGGGAGGAGATAGACATACATTGTAACATCCTTACAGTATACTCTAAATGGAATTTAATATTATTTGAAAGTAAAATGTAATATGCTATATAAAAACATAGACTGTAAACCCTGGAGGAGCTATTGTAAAAATAAAATAAAATGGCTAATAAACCAATGGTAGAGATAAAGTGCAATCACTTTTTTAAAATCAATCTAAAGGAAAAAGAACATATAGGCAATTAGAAATTAAATAGCAAAATGGTAGATATAAACCCAGACACATTGATAATAACAGTAAATGAAAATGGCCCAGACACTACAATAAAAAAGTAAGATTGTTAGACTGGATAAAGAGTAAGATCCAACTATATACCATATATAAGAAACTCATTTTAAATGTGAAAAAAATGTGTATAGGATAAAAGTAAAAGGATACAACAAGATATAACATGAAAACACTAATTTAAAAAAAGCACAAGTGTATAATATTATACAAAGTTGACTTAAGAATAAGGAATATTACTAGGAAAAAGAGAGACATTTTAAAATAAAAGTCAGCTCATCAAATGGACATGATAATTCTAAATGTGACGTACCTAACAGCAGAGTTTAAAGATATATGAAGCAAAAACTGATAGAAATAATAACAGTAGGTAGACAAGTCTCCTTTTGATTGAGATTTCAAGGTGTCACTTAATAGTTGATAGAACAAATGGTAGAGCGAGCATAGAAAATTTCAACAATACCGTCAACCAAGTTGACCTAATTACCATTTATAGAACAGTTCAGCCAACAAAAGCAGAATATAATTCCTTTGAGTTCTCATGGGATAATTGCCAAGATAGAACATATTCTGAACTATGAAATACGTCTCAATAAATTTAAATTTCTTTAACCACAAGAAATTCAAATTAGAAATCAGTAACAGTATGATATCTGGAAAGTTCTCTAGCATTTGGAAATTAAACAACACAGTTTTACATTATTATAGTCAATTGGATGAAAATAATGTGAAAGTCTCGAGTGCAGATTAGCAATTATTCTCAGCTACCCTTACAGTTTTCCTGAAGCTCTGCATTAAAGATTTATAGATTTATCTTGACATCAGGTCAAAAATTTATTGTCTCGATGAAGTAACTGGAATGTTATTAAAACAGGTATTATTCTTTTTGTATATTATAAATTACCATAGGTCTTTGTTGAGCGAGAGAAAGACCAAGACACAGATGGAGAAAGAAGGGGGAGAGGGGAGAGAAAGATGAAGAGAAAGAGGAGAAGAAGTGGGAGAGGAAGAAATTTTTTAAAAACACTAGTGGAGTTATTGCCACAATAAAAAATATTCAGATATAGTGAGATCAGACCCTTTCAGAAGCCCAGAGCAACTCAGCTCAAAAGAGCCACAAGAAGATAGAAATGTTTCATTTTTAATTCTTCTGTTCTATCTATAAAAATATTTTACCATAACTATGAATCCCTAGGAAGAATGTGGCTGATTTAGTATTTGTTTAGTGGAAGTCAACAAATATGTATTAGTTGTTTATCATTATTTAGGCACCATGTTGTTGTTACTGTTCAGTCGCTAAGCTGTGTCTGACTCTCTTGCGACCTGGTGAACTGTAGCCTGCCAGTCTCCTCTGCCCATGGAATTTCCCAGGCAAGAATAGTGGAGTGGGTTGCCATTTCCTTCTCCAGGGGCTCTTCCCAACCCAGGGATCAAACCCACGAATTCTGCATTGGCAGGTGGATTCTTTACCACTAAGCCACCAGGGAAACCCTTAGGCACCATACTATATTTTTTATAATATTTTATCTGCTAATCCTCAAAAATGTTTTATAAATTAGAGATGAAAAAGTTGAGGTAGATAGAGATTAAGTAATTTGCACAAAGTCACAAAACCAGCAAATGGTAGAGAGAATATTCCGTTCCAGGTCTTTGTGACTTCAAAATCCAAATTCCATAATTCACCTGATAATACGTGACAGATTTCTTCTTTTTCTCTATCAGTTCCTTAAGCAGTTGGCTTCTGTAGCAGCCAGTGGGAAGGAACAGAGCCCTTTGGCCACTGAATCACTTTATAAAGTTACTAGTTGCCCTGGATGTGAAAACATGAATGAAGTATTCAGACATTTGTCACCCTGATGACACCACCAAGCAGAGAAGCACAATGTACAGATGTCAAATAACTAATAACTGTAATGGAATTGCTAGGTAATTTTTGATCTGTGAAGAGTTTAAAAACTTTTCAAAGAGAACATGCTTTACAGAACAATATTCGGTGCAAACTATACGTGGCTTGGATGTTAAGTTTATAGTCATGGGCACAAAGTTTAACATGACATAACTACCTTTGAATGGTTTCTACTCTGTCCAGTTCGGTGTGAAGTTTTCTTTTCTTCCCAACTCCCACTCCTTGACATCAGCTTAAAGCCTGTTTACCTTGTTAGCTCAGATAAGAGATTTCTGTAATTTGACTCTCATGGACCTGGATCTAAAAGTTCAAATTCCACAGCACCCAAAATGTTTGAAACTTTTTGATTGATGTAGTTGAACTTTTGAACAGGAAAGGATTCCTCCATGGAGCATGTTGACTCAGTTTATTAAGATCAGACTGACTAAATGATACCAACATATAATTGAGCTGGTGGATAACGAGGCCACGCATGTTTATATTCTCTTCCCAGCACTTGTGATTTCACTCAATGACCTGCAAAAAAAAAAAAGGTCAAATATGAGATGCAACATCTTGTATTACTTTGTGGTAGAGCACATTATCAGTCCAAGACAATATGGGTTTGTTAAGCTCCTACTATAGTTGTACAGACAGTAAAAATAGGAGTGTTTATTATACATTCGTAAGAGGTCTTAATGTTAGAAGGCTGTAAGACAATTAAATAAATAACCATTTATAAGACAGACCAAGAAAAGTGTCTTAAAAGGTGCAAAGTTCTGTGAGGATCCAGAGAAGAGATTATAGCTCACGGGAACAGTCTAGGCCCGAAAGGAGAAGTAGTCCTTAGTTCTTGGACAGCAGGTACTGGGAATGAAGGAGGCAACAAGTGATGTTTTAGAGAAAGAAAATATTACTAAACACACACACAAGTCCGGACAATCCTATGGACAGAGGAGCCTGGTAGGCTACAATCCGTAGAGTCACAAAGAGTCAGACATGGCTGCAGCAACTGACCATGCACATATATGCCACATTTGGAGCAACAGTGAGAGATGAGATTGGAACGGTTGATTGGAGGTTTATTCTGAAGAATTTAGAATGTGGAACTGGAGACTTCCTGGTGGTACAGTGGATAAGAATCCTCCTGTCTGCCACTGCAGGGGACACAGGTTCGATTCCTGATCTGGGGAAATCCCACATGCCGTGGAGCAGCTAAACCCGTGCACCGCAACTGCTGAGCTCACGTGCTGACTACTGGGCCAGGTGCTGTAGCTTCTAAAACCTGTGCCCCTAGAGCCCGGGCCCTGTAACAAGGGTGGCCGCCACAGTGAGAGCCCCACGCACCACAACGAAGAGTAGCCCCAACTTCACCTCACCTAGAGAAAGCCTGCGTGCAGCAACAAAGGCCAGCACAATCAAAACATTAATTAATTTAAAAGGTAATTGTTAAAAAAAGAATATGGAACTGGGAATTTGTAATTCAAGAAGCATTACTGGTATAAACTAGTCACATTGATTTTCCTTAGTGATTGGTACCCTAGGGAATATAGACTAACCAACTGCCCTCAAACTCTTTCCACATATGATGTGATTATTTATAATTTTTACATAGCATTTCATTATGTGGATTTCCCAACATTTATTTAACCATTCCACTATTGTTGGACCTATGCGGTGTCTCTCATGTTCTGCAGTTGCAATAATTTTATAACAATCTTCTTTTGCTAATATTTTCCTTTTTATATTACTTCCATAGGCTAGAATCTTAGATATTGAACTGCTTGGCTCAGACACAAAGCAATTTAAGATTGCTGATACATATCTTAAGGTTAATCTGCTCAAGCATTTGTGCAAAGATACAGTTCTACTTGAGGTTTTAAATTTAGTAGTGTAAAAAGGAGACAACAGACCCAAAATGGAATTACTTATGCTAAACCCCATGCCAGTAAACCAAGACTTAATATTTAACTTAATTGCAATTTCAACACCCCAGGAATGTAACCTTTAACCAGTCAACCTAGAATTACCTGGTTAGCAGTAGTGAAGTAATCTGTGCATAGGCACCTCCATCCCCCTTAGGAAGGCAACTTTGCCTGAAACAGTACGTTTTTTGTTAATAATTTTCTTTTTTCTGCCCCCTTTCTACCTTTAAAAACCTTTCCTTTTCTGTAGTTCGGTGGAACCAATTTGACCTTTAAATTTACTCAGTTAAATTTTTTTTTGTTTAATTTTTGCCTGGCTGTGTTATGGCTTCCCAGGTGGTGTTAGTGGTAAAGAACCCACCAGTCAATTCAGCAGATGTAAGAGATCTGGGTTCAATCCCTGGGTCAGGAAAGTCCCCTGAAGGAGGGCATGGCAACCCACTCCAGTATTCTTGCCTTGAGATTTCCATGGACAAGAGGAACTTGGCGGGCCCCAGTCCATAGGGTCGCAAAGAGTTGGACATGACTGAAGTGACTTAGCACACCCGCACACATGCCATATAGGTGCTGCTAAGCCTCTGATAAACATAACTCCAAGAAAGACTATTCCTTTAAGAAGAAAAACTTACTCTCAGTAAAAGAACTTTAATAAGCTTGACTAGATATTTAGAAAGCATATTGTGTTGAGTGAAACTTTGTGTATAATAAATAATGAGAGTAATAGAAGATCATTTTGGATGACTGGTCTGTTATTGTCTCAAGGAACACATGCAAAGAAAACAAATTCTTTCGATTACTTCCTCAAATAAACCAACACAATGGGGAAAGTGGAAGAAATGTCCCGTAAACCTTGTGAAAACAGAACCAGAAAGCTTAACATGTCAACTTGGAGAAATAACAACATTAGAAAACAAAACTACAAAAGAACACTTTCCAGAATAATCTAGGATGCACAAAAATAAATAATCACTAGAGTCGGAGCTTTATCCAGTCTGCAAAGAGATAAGTGGAATACTTGACCTTCACCATGATTAACAAGGCTTTCTTTGAAATTGTGTTGGTTCTGTTGGCTTCTTCCACTGTTTGCTCCCAAGAGCTGAAACTGGTTCTTTGCCAGCAAAGGAGAGTGAACCAAGAGAGTTTAAAACTTTTGAATAAACTGCAGACCTCGTCAATTCAGCAGTGTCTACCACACAGGAAAAACTTCCTGCTTCCCCAGAAGTCTCTGAATCCTCACCAGTATCAGAAAGGACAAGTACTGGCCATTCTTCATGAGATGCTTCAACAGATCTTCAACCTCTTCAGGGCAGTTGTATCTCTGGATGGTTGGGAGGAAAGTCACACAGAAAAGTTCCTTGTTGAACTTCATCAACAGCTGGAATACCTAGAAACACTCATGAAACTGCAAGCAAATCAGAAAAGTGACACCTTGGGCAGTGAGAACTTTAGATTACAGGTTAAAATGTATTTCCAAAGGATCCGTGATTACCTGGAAAGCCAGGACTATAGCAGCTGTGCCTGGACCATTGTCCAAGTAGAAATCAACCGGTGTCTCTTCTTGGTGTTCCGACTCACAAGAAAGCTGAGTGAACAGGGCATGGAAGCTTGAACCGTGTGAAGGAAGAGCCAACTGCAGGCTTTAAAAGCACAGCACGGAGGGGTAGTAGGATTTCTCCAGGCACTACTATATCTTTTTGTTTTAAAGTAGTACTATTCTTTGGGTGTGTGTGTGTGTGTGTGTGTGTGTGTGTGTGTGTGTGTGTGTGTATGTATAGTGATCTTTGCTTTAAAGATGCACATTGACTACAGTTGTTTTTATTTTGTGATGTCACTTTGTATTTTCTGTCCATCTGAAATTTTTATGAGTTGAAGCGATTCATTAATATTTCATAATTATTCTTCAAATTGGTATATTTTCATAAAAACTGGCCAAGTAGATATAATGAACTTTACTGTAATACTTTGCTTATCATTGAATATTCATCCCAGTGATTTCTTTTTTTAAAAATTAATTTGTATTGTGTATAATTGCTTTAAAATGTTGTGTTAGCTTCTGCTGTACAGCAAAGTGAATCAACCATGTGTATACATATATTCCCTCTTTTTTGGATTTCCTTCCCATTTAGGTCACCACAGAGCATTGAGTAGAGTTCCCTGTGCTATACAGTAGGTTCTTATTAGTTATCTATTTTATACATGAAAGTGAAAGTGTTAGTTGCTCAGTCATGTTTGACTCTTTGCAGCCCCATGGACTGTAGCCCACCAGGCTCCTTTGTCCATGGAATTCTCCAGGCAAGAATATTGGAGTGGGTAGCCATTCCCTTCTCCAGGGGATCTTCCTGACCCAGGGATTGAACCCAGGTCTCCTGCATTGTAGGCACATTCTTTACCATCTGATCCACCTCCCTTTCCCTGTTGATATCCATATATTTATTCTCTATCTCTGTGTCTCTATTTCTGTTGTGCAAATAAGTTCATCTGTATCTTTTTCTAGATTCCACATATAGGAGACATTATATAATATTTGTCTTGTCTTTCTGACTTACTCCACTCTGTGTGACAGTCTCTAGGTCCATCTGTGTCTCCGCAGGTGGCATAATTTCATTCCTTTTTCTGGCTGAGTAATATTATACAATTATATATATGTAATGGAATATTATCCTCTTTATCCATTCCTCTGCTGTTGGACAGTTAAGTTGCTTCTATGTCCTGCTATTGTAAATAGTGCTACAGTGAACATTGGGGTGCATGTATCTTTTTGAATTATAGTTTTCTCCAGTTATATGCCCGGGAGTGGGATTGCTGAGCCATATGGTAATTCTATTTTTAATTTTTGAAGGCACTTCCATACTGTTCTCCATAGTCTCTGTGTCTGCTTACACCCCACCAATAGTGTAAAAAAGGTTTCTCTTTTCTCCACACTCTGTCTAGGATTCATTATTTGTAGGTTTTTTTGATGATGGCTAGTCTGACTGGTATAGTTTTGATTTCTTTACTTAGTTAATGTTGAGCATCTTTTCATGTGTTTGTTAGCCATCTGTATGTCTCCACCCATGTTTTGATTGGGTTGTGTTTGTTTTGTTTTGTTTTCTGATATTGAGCTGCATGTGCTGTTTGTATACTTTCGAGATTAATACCTTGTCATTTGCTTCATTTGTAAATATTTTCTCCAATTCTGAGTGCTGAACAGTGATTTATTTGCCAGAAATTGATAGCAACAATGGGGAATATTAGGAATAATTTATATTACAAGTTCTGAAAATAATATCACACACTGAATATTTGTTACAGGCAACACAATAGAAGTAAGGCCAAAGGAGTGAATAAGCAGTTTGCAGAGGAAATAATAAATGCATAAAAGAGGTTCAACCTCTCACGTAACAATAAAAAATAGAGATTAAAAGTGAATGATATTCCATTTATTTATAACCTATCAGATAGATGAGACTGTAGAGTTCAATTTTTAAAATACTATCATGGAGACTTTGGAGGAGGGATGCTCTTACAATTTGCCAGAGCACCAGAAGTTGGCACAGTCACTGTGGAGGCAAATTGGTAGACTCTGTTAAAATCACAGGTGCATGTATACCTTTATTCATAAGTGCAGGTCTGCAATGTGTCCTGTAAAAACACTCACATCCATGTGAAGTGACTTACATACGGTGTTATTCATTGCAACGTTATATATAATATCAAAAGACAGGAAAACACCCAAATCCTTCCAGTTAGAGACAGTTAAGGCATGTTCACACAAAGCAAAACTGTTCAGCTGGAGGAAAGAAAGAGGTGCTGTTACCATACTGGGGGAAAAAAAAAAACATAAAAATAGGCAAGAGGCAGACAGAAAAAAAAAATAGGCAAGATGCAGACTGTATAATGCTACGTTTGAGATTAAAATGTAATACAAATTTTTTATATTTGATCTTATGTATGAATAAATCAAGAATATACAAGCAATAAATTACAGTGATGATAACCTGTATTTTGTGGAGTGGGGCAGGGAGAGAAACTAAGGGAGGAGGACAGGGTAGAAGAGACTTTACCACATATTTTTATATTTTGATTTTTAGTCATTTAAAAGGTACAAATTAATAAAATATATCCAGTGAATACAGTAATGTTGCAAGATATAAAATTAACACACAGAAATCCCTTGCATTCCTATATGCTAACAATGAGAAAACAGAAAGAGAAATGAAGGAAACAATACCATTCACCATTGCGACAAAAAGAATAAAATACTTAGGAGTATATCTACCTAAAGAAATGAAAGACCTATATATAGAAAACTATAAAACACTGATGAAAGAAATCAAAGAGGACACAAATAGATGGAGAAATACACTGTGTTCATGGATTGGAAGACTCAATATTATGAAAATGGCTATACTACCCAAAGCAATCTATAGATTCAATGCAATCCCTATCAAGCTACCAATGGTATTTTTCACAGAACTAGAACAAATAATTTCACAATTTGTATGGAAATACAAAAAACCTCGAATAGCCAAAGTAATCTTGAGAAAGAAGAATGGAACTGGAGGAATCAACCTGCCTGACTTCAGACTCTACTACAAAGCCACAGTCATCAACACAGTATGGTACTGGCACAAAGACAGAAATATAGATCAATGGAACAGAATAGAAAGCCCAGAGATAAATCCACATGCCAATGGACACCTTATCTTTGACAAAGGAGGCAAGGATATACAATGGAAAAAAGACAACCTCTTTAACAAGTGGTGCTAGGAAAACTGGTCAACCACTTGTGAAAGAATGAAACTAGAACACCTTCTAACACCATACACAAAAATAAACTCAAAATGGATGAAAGATCTAAATGTAAGACCAGAAACTATAAAACTCCTAGAGGAGAACATAGGCAAAACACTCTCCGACATGAATCACAGCAGGATCCTCTATGACCCACCTCCCAGAATATTGGAAATAAAAGCAAAAATACACAAATGGGACCTAATGAAACTTAAAAGCTTTTGCACAACAAAGGAAACTATAAGCAAGGTGAAAAGACAGCCCTCAGAATGGGAGAAAATAATAGCAAATGAAGCAACAGACAAAGGATTAATCTCAAAAATATACAAGCAGCTCCTGCAGCTCAATTCCAGAAAAATAAATGACCCAATCAAAAAATGGGCCAAAGAACTAAACAGACATTTCTCCAAAGAAGACATACAGATGGCTAACAAACACATGAAAAGATGCTCAACATCACTCATCATCAGAGAAATGCAAATCAGAACCACAATGAGGTACCATTACACGCCAGTCAGGATGACTGCTATCCAAAAGTCTACAAGCAATAAATGCTGGAGAGGGTGTGGAGAAAAGAGAACCCTCTTACACTGTTGGTGGGAATGCAAACTAGTACAGCCGCTATGGAGAACAGTGTGGAGATTCCTTAAAAAACTGGAACTAGAACTGCCATACGACCCAGCAATCCTGCTGCTGGGCATACACACCGAGGAAACCAGATCTGAAAGAGACACATGCACCCCAATGTTCATCAGAGCACTGTTTATAATAGCCAGGACATGGAAGCAACCTAGATGCCCATCAGCAGACGAATGGATAAGGAAGCTGTGGTACATATACACCATGGAATATTACTCAGCCATTAAAAAGAATTCATTTGAATCCGTTCTAATGAGATGGCTGAAACTGGAGCCCATTATACAGAGTGAAGTAAGCCAGAAAGATAAAGACCAATACAGTATACTAACGCATATTTATGGAATTTTAAAAGATGGTAACGATAACCCAATATGCAAGACTGAAAAAGAGACACAGATGTACAGAACAGACTTTGGGACTCTGTGGGAGAAGGCGAGGGTGGGAAGTTCTGAGAGAATAGCATTGAAACAAGTATACTATCTATGGTGAAACAGACTACCAGCCCAGGTTGGATGCATGAGACAAGTGCTTAGGGCTGGTGCACTGGGAAGACCCAGAGGGATGGGGAGGGAGGCGGGAGGGGGGGTTGCGATGGGGAACACATGTAAATCCATGGCTGATTCATGTCAATGTATGGCAAAAACCACTACAATATTGTAAAGTAATTAGCCTCCAACTAATAAAAATAAATGAAAAAAAAATATCTAACAAGTCACAGTTATCAGAAATACACATGGAGGAGTCTTGCTGGTGAAAGGAAGTGTTAGGTGAAGGCTAGAAGAAACAGGAGTGAGCCAGTCTGCCCTTGGGTTGGCCCGGAGAAGGGCTGGGTGGGAGGAGAGCTGGAAAGAAGGGTACCAATGCCAAAAGAGAGGAGATGCTGATGAGGAAGGGCTTCCAGCTCTTCCACCCAGGAGCTCCCCAAAATCATCATGGAACAAATGTGAGGCTGGAGAAACTGAAGGTCACTAAGGCTTGGTGACTTCCCCACAGTCATCAATGTGAGACACATAGCTGTGGCCCAGAAATTTGGTGCTCATTCTATCACTTTATGTCATGCTCTGCTTCAGGTTCACTGTGTAATTCTAGTTAAAAGTCATCACTGACTGTAAAAGCTTGCTGAGGAGCCTGTTCCTTTTCAGTTTAATTAATGTGTGTTAACTGTCGGCCAGTGCTTCCAGATTTGGCTTGAAAGGAACAAGGAAGAACCAAATAGGATCCTGAGACCTAGGCAGGGTCCGCTGCAACAGTGGCAGAGGGTGAGGAAGCGGAGGCTGGGCAGTCAGGAGGAAGTCTGTCGGCTCCACATTTCAGCCCAGGCACCTTCAAGTTCACGCAGAGAGAGGGAAGTGGGGAAAGGAGAAGTATTTATCAATTCACCTGTGCTGCAGGTTATTTGCTTCTCATCTCTATAGAATTTTTGTTGTTTTCTTTAAACCAGGAACTTTTTCAAAACCAAATCCATTATTTAACGTGTTATTCAATTCTCCAGTTAATCTTGCAGGGTAGTTTCTGATATTATCATCTTTCCTCAGGTGAGGAGAACAAGACTTTAAAAGTCAAGTATGTAACTGACTCAAAGTAATGTAGCAAGCCACAGAGTGAGCAAATGCCAGAGCAAATGCCAGAGCAAAGATTACCTGACTAAAAAGCCTGCATTGTATTCTAGACACTACAGATCCGAACAGCATTGTATAATATTACTGGCAAATATACTGATGACAATAATGATAATAATTTGCTTTTGGATTTCCTTATTCAAGTTCCCATACTCTCACAATCTTGAATTACTTGATTACAGTGTATCTTTACCCCCAGACATTTTTTTCCTCAGAACTAAGGTGAACAGAACACTTCTCCATGTGGAAGCTGCCAAGTGGAAACTTAAAGCAGATAATATTTAGAAGCTAAAACCAATACTTTGCATACTAATGTTTCCCCAGACATTTAGCTTAAGTTGACATCCTGCTTGTAGAACTGCCTTAGCTGCCTAATACAAACTAAAAAGTGCTTGCTTTTAAATATATGTACCATTTTAAAACTTTAAATCCAAAAAGTTTAGAGATATTGAGAAAGAAAAATACTTCAAAAAACTAGATACCCTTCTAGCAATCCATGAGTGAGCTCAGAGTAAAGGTAAGTTCATTCATTCAGTGAGTCATCTGAATTATCACTGTTACATCTATATATCCTGAGCTAAATAGATTACTAAATCAAATAAAAATAGGTTACAAAGTAATAAGTACAGTATCATCATATTTTTTACAAATATGTGTGAAAAATGTCTGAAAAGAAATTACACTAAAATGTTCATAGCAGTGCCATCTGGGCGATAGAATTTCCATTCTGTTACACTGTTCTAATTAAATAGCTCTCTCATAAATATGGATTCATTTTAGATCCAGGACAAATAAAGTTATTTTATTTTTGAGATTTAAACAAAGAACAAAGAGGGAATTCCCAGGTTGTCCAGTGGTTAGGACTCTGCGCTTCCACTGCAGGGGTATGAGTTCAGTCCCTAATTGGAGAACTGAGGATACTAAGATCCAAAATGCCATGTGGTGTGGCCAGAAGATAAATTAATTAGCTAATTAAAATAATTAAATTAAAAAAAAGAAGTTGGCCCCTTGTAGAGATCTGGCTTAGAATACTCATCACATGCAGTAAATTAAATACCACTTTCAGCACATCAGAATCGTTTGAAGGACTTGTTAAAACACAGGTCACTTGGCTCCATCCCCACTGTTTCTGATCCAGTAGGTCTGTGGTGGGGACTGAGTATTGGCATTTCTAACAATTCCTAGATGAAGCTGATGCTGTTGATCCTGTGACTGTACATTATTAACCACATTCCTATTTCTTGATGGCCGTGGTAGACTTTTAACAGATGAAGGCATGTTCTCCTTGAAATTCCTGACCTCATGTTTTCCCCACAGTACCTGGAGAGAAGTGAGCATCCTATAGATGGTAAGGTAGTTGGTAGATGGTAGTTGGTAAGGATGGTTTTTTTCTGTCATTACACATTTTCACAGCAGCAGGTTAGATAGTCTTTCTCCCTCTTAAAGAAGCCATATATAGAGACTTCAGTACCCCAGTCACACCCCATAGCAATAACTGCCTTTTAAGGAAAATGATCCAAACTAAATTTCTTTCTGTCAGAGTTTCTGATTCTCATGCCTGTGGTTGAGTGAAATAAAAATGACAACTATAACACTCACTACAGTTGGACAAAGAATATGCTGCGGACACAAAAGAAACCAAACTTCTAAAAGATAGAGGATTCCAAGGTGAAAGATGGCAAGTGATTCAATAATCTCTGTTGAGGTATGTAGATGTTTGGTAAATAAAGAGATCTAGGGTTCATTCCTGGAATTGCTTTTGGCAATAAGCCCAGGTTTTCTCTCCCTTCCTGAGGTCTGTCTGTATTCAGTGACTGGTTGATGTGGAGGTATAAAGGCTCAGACCCCTCATTCCACCTCTGAAAGGTCATCTCACCGTCAGAGCTCCTCACTGTAATTGGCCAAGGACACTTTGTGACTGCACGGCAACTTAGCATTCCCTGTCTCCATCCTCCTGGTTTTTCTTCCCTGAAGTGTTGATCCCATAGTACTCCCTAGTAAACCCCTTGCATGGTAAATTGTGTCTCAAAGTCTGCTTTCTCAGCATCTGACCTCTGATGGCATAGCATATAGAACTTCCCTTTAGGGCCATAGGAAACACAAACTCCCATTCTGTTTCTTTTCCTAATATGTGTTAATATTCTTTTCCTATTATGTGTTAATGTCTCATTCTTGCTATTCATGACTCACTTAAAACTTTTTCCTTCACTGAAAGCCCTTATAGTCTGATTTTCTTAATCTATCTGTGCCCCTCCAGATCAAAAAGGACAGTTTTACTGTGTCCCAAACTACATTGTAGTGTAATCAGTTACTTCTCTTTCTTTCAACAAGAGTGTGAACAATTAACGCCTCACAGTAGGCAAATGAAATCTTATCTCTTTACCTGAGCACATAACAGGGTCAATCTAAATATTGAATGGATGAAGAAATTTAAAATATAGTACTAAAAGAAAGAAGGAATATGTCAATACCATATTGTCATGGGAAGTTCTACATGTAAGGGGATTCTGTCTAGAGATAAGACTCAGTGATAAAGAATCTGCCTGCAATGCAGGAGATCCAGGTTCGATCCCTGGTCAGGAAGTCCCCTGGAGGAGGGCATAGCAACCCACTCCAGTACTCTTACCTGGAGAATCCCATGGACAGAGGAGCCTGGCAGGCTGTAGTCCATAAGGCTGCACTGAGTTGGACACAACTGAAGTGACTCAGCAACAGCAGCAGCAGCTAAGGGGTAAAGTTTTTCATTTTTGTTTTTCAATTTCTCTACTTTTCCTGGATGGGATATTGGATAAACTGCTTCTTAGAGTAAGAAGTAAAGTATCTATCTTCCTCTGATGAAAGGGTGGTTTCTGTCCTTGTATATTTAGGGCATAGTAAAGTAATGGTACAACATGTAAGGCAGAAATCCAGGTAGGAGCCTCTTTTCTGATAGCTCTGGTCTTAGACAATCCTTTTCTGAATTCACCCTTTGTGGGCCTTTGGCCCCGTCAGTCTGGTGATGGTTAGTCATGCTTTCAATTGCCAAGTAATATAGAAACCACTGGTACAAGCTTGAAATTATTGTTCAGTTTATAGAAGGCTTAATATGTTGGAAAAATTATGAAAACAATACATGCAAATGGTGTAAATGGCTCAATTTTATAGTTGTTATGTAACATTTTTTCCCGTCATCCTTTTAGAAAGCTAGCTTGTGCAAAATGGGGGGCTACTGGATCGGTTTCTCTGCTAACTATTAGGGAAGACTTGATGACAATTTTCCTCATCTCTTTGGATTATATACTTAAACATCATGAGTAGACAGGAAATAGCCAGCATGTGATGAGTATTTAGAGACAAATAGCCAGAGTCACATTACAAGTATGCAGGGAAAGGATCATAACGCAAAAACAGTCCCATGGATTTTCATTAAATAGAAGAGGAATCCAGTTTCTTAGAAGTATGGAAACCTGTTCAGCTAAGTTCTCATCACTGAAGGAGGAGATATGTACTCTTGGTAAGGGTGGAGCAAGGTTTGAGTAAAGCAAAAGGCAGGTTCCCTTGACTCGTAAATCATGTAACTTTTTCTGTGTAAGAGAGCTAAGTGCACATTGTTTTAGTAAAATTTATTCCAAGTTAAGTTTCAGTATAAGCATTGTACTAAACAAAGCATAGATCCCTGGGAGAAATTTATTTATTTGTTCTCAATAACAGATTCATTTGGTTTCATGTCAGATGAACAAGGTGGTCATAAATCTGATCAAAACAGTTAATTTGAGAGCATTAAGAACCGAAGTCTTAGCTGGTGTATTATTCCATATAGCTGACATTTTAAAGTAACATCTAATCTATTCTCATTGCTTGGGAGGGAGGAACTGGTAGAGGAGAAAAAGGATGGATGGAACTGGGAAAGAAATAAGCATAGTTCCAGAGCAAATTGTGCAGTTACAGGAAAAATGCCTTGAAGGACCCATTTATGTTTAGTAGAAAGACTAGAGATCTCTTCAAGAAAATTGGAGATACCAAGGGAACATTTCATGCAAAGACGGGCTCAATAAAAGACAGAAATGTTATGGACCTAACAGAAGCAGAAGATATTAAGAAAGGGTGGCAAGAAAACACAGAAGAACTGTACAAAAAAGATCTTCATGACTCAGATAATCACGATGGTGTGATCACTCACACTGACCTAGAGCCAGACATCCTGGAATGTGAAGTCAAGTGCACCTCAGGAAGCATCACTACGAATAAAGCTAGTGGAGGTGATGGAATTCCCGTTGAGCTATTTCAAATCCTAAAAGATGATGCTCTGAAAGTGCTGTACTCAATATGTCAGCAAATTTGAAAACCTCAGCAGTGGCCACAGGACTGGAAAAGGTCAGTTTTCATTCCAATCCCAAAGAAATGCAATGCCAAAGAATGCTCAAACTACTGCACAATTGCATTTATCTCACACGCTAGTAATAACTATGCCAAAGCCTTTGACTGTGTGGATCACAATAAACTGTGGAAAATTCTGAAGGAGATGGGAATACCAGACCACCTGACCTGGCTCTTGAGAAACCTGTACGCAGGTCAGGAAGCAACATTTAGAACTGGACATGGAACAACAGACCGGTTCCAAATAGGAAAAGGAGTACGTCAAGGCTGTATGTTGTCACCCTGCTTATTTAACTTATATGCAGAGTACATCATGAGAAATTCTGGGCTGGAAGAAGCACAAGCTGGAAGACTGCCGGGAGAAATATCAATAACCTTAGATACGCAGATGACACCTTATGGCATAAAGTGAAGAAAAACTAAAAAGCCTCATGATGAAAGTGAAAGAGGAGAGTGAAAAAGTTGGCTTAAAGCTCAACATTCAGAAAACTAAGATCATGGCATTTGGTCCCATCACTTTATGGCAAATAGATGGGGAAACAGTGGAAACAGTGGGCTGACTTTATTTTGGTGGGCTCCAATCACTGCAGATGGTGACTGCAGCCAAGAAATTAAAAGATGCTTACTCCTTGGAAGGAAAGTTATGCCCAACCTAGACAGCATGTTAAAAAGCAGAGACATTACTTGCTTGTAAATAATTACCTTGCCAACAAAGGTCCATCTAGTCAAGGCTATCATTTTTCCAGTAGTCATGTATGGGTGTGAGAGTTGGACTCTAAAGAAAGCTGAGTGCCAAAAAATTGATGCTTTTGAACTGTGGTGTTGGAGAAGACTCTTGAGAGTCCCTTGGACTGCAGGGAGATCCAACCAGGCCATCCTAAAGGAGATCAGTCCTGGGTGTTCATTGAAAGGACTGGTGTTGAAGCTGAGACTCCAATACTTTGGCCACCTGAAGAGCTGACTCATTTGAAAAGACCCTGATGCTGGGAAAGATTGGGGGCAGGAGGAGAAGGGGACGACAGAGGATGAGATGGTTGGATAGCATGACAAACTCAATGGGTATGAGTTTGGGTAAACTCTGGAAGTTGGTGATGGACAGGGAGGCTTGGCATGATGCAGTTCATGGGGTCACAAAGAGTCAGACATGACTGAGCAACTGAACTGAAGAAGAGGAAGGGAGAGACAATACACTCTTGTGGGTGGGATAGCGTTCAGGAGCTAAAATAAATAACAAAAATGTCCCCAAAATGCCTCTAGCTAAGTAGATTTATACCATAGATTGAAATTAGAAGGACAAAGAGATGAGTTTGGACATATCAAAGGATTCAGTTGTAGCATTCTATAGGGAAAAATCTGATAAAGAACAAAATAGCTTGCTGATGGTTGGGATAAGAGCTGACACCTATACAGAGTAGAAACAAAATTTTTCAAATATCAGTAATTTGGTAAAAATTACCAACATTTTTGAACCACTGGACTCACCAAATGCAGTTGTAGGTACTTATATTCCCTATTCAAATGGGAATACAAATTTATTTTTTGCAGCCCTATTTATATAAAGGGTAATTGTAGTCAAATGTGTTATTATAGAGGATTTGGTTATGTAAATACTGACCCCTTCATATTGTGGAATACTACACAGCAATTAAATTCTTCTAGGTAAAGAGTATTCACCTAAATCCAAGCTCATTCATAACATGTTGAATAATATTAAATGGATTACACTGGGGAAAACTGATGTCTCATTATTTCCAGGGAGTAGGATTTGAGGGAATGGAGGGTAAGAAATGAGATCTTTAAACTCCCTTTTAATTTTTGGAGCCTACATACCATTCCATTTTTTTTCCTTCTTAGCTATGTGCTTAAAATTGATTCTTTTAAATTGTGTCCAGTATTTCCATTTTTCTAAATAAAAGGGAGCTTGTCTTAGCTCAATCTCCCAGAGTTGGTACTGGAAGATGATGACTCCTGCCTTTGTATCACCAGGGACAGTATGGAGGAACCAAACCACTTCAGTAGACTCTGTTAAAAGACAAAGATGGGACAGACAGAATTTTGGGTAAAAATCATATTTTTCTAATAATATATAAATAGAAAATTTTAATATATGTTTCTCATTTAATGAATGAAAACATTGATATAACTTTAAGAGTAAGTAACTGATTCCTGAATGCTAATGTCTTCTTTGCTATATGGCTTTTCATAGTAGTTTATGGATGAATAAAGTACATCCTGATTGTTTTTTCCAGCACTATTCTAGATCTTATATCTATGTATCTGTGCCTCTTGGTATAAACTTATTTTCTCTTTAATGCAAATATTTTCACTAAAAAGGACTCCTAAAACTCAATATCTTGCTTTAAACTTACCTTTAACACTTCCAGCAATTGTTGAATAAGTTACAGCAGAAATTTCTGTACGTATATTTAGTCCAACCAGAAAGGTTTCTCTTAGATAAAATTAACATGAAAGAAGAACTTCTAGGATGCAATTTAGGGAAGAAAGACAATTGAGAAAAGGACTTCTGGTACAGAGTTAGCCAAGCTCTCTTACCTGCAGGGAGTATGAACCTACAAGGAAACTCTACTAAGGACACATTTTAGATGGATCAGAACAATCCCATGCCAATCCCAAAGACAATCATGATGTTGTCAGACCAGCCAGGTTAAAAAAAACTCCACAAAGATTATGAACTTACTTGCATTTCTAGCTTATTTATGTCTGTATCTTTCTTACATATTTTAAAAATATGTATTTCCGTATCAAGAAAATGAGAATCTTCGTATTTTGTGAAACCACACTTCACAAAAGAGAATCTCCAAATGATCAATAAACTTGAAAAAAAAGTGATCGACATCATGACTACTCATGGGAATCAAATTAAAGCCAAAATGTCATACCACAGCACACACACCAGAACAGCTAAAACTAAAAATATTAAATTAAAAAAAAATAAAAAGACATACAATTGTTGATGATGGAAGTATAAACTACTAAAACTTTTGGAAAGTGCTTGGTACTATCTATAAAGATAAACATGTAAACACACACCCTGTGATAAAGCCACTCCACTCACCCCTGGTCATATATCCACATATGTCATATATCCACAGAAATTTCTGCGGCATATATCCACAGAAATCATTGCTTAGATCCACCAGAAGAAAAGTCCAAGTATGCTAACAGAAGCTTTCATCATAGTAGTCCCAACACATGCCAAAGAAACAAAGCTAAACTACATTAGTAATAGAATTGACACATATATTTTGATCTATTCAAACGACATAGTGCATAACAATGAATTATTGATACACAAAACAATATGATTTCACAGACATAATATTGAGCAAAAGCACTAGACATAAAGTATTTTAACATTATTTTCATTTATAAGAAGTTCAGAAACAGGCAAAGCCAATCCATGGTGATAGAGGAGTCAAGAGTGGCTAGATTTACGGTGGAGTGTTCATTAACAGAGCTCAAAGTTGATCTTACTTTTGCCTTGGAAATTATATTTTCTTCTTGTTATAATAATTTTGCTTCCTTGTATTTGCTTCATATATTTTTAACATGTTATTATTCCACCACAATGTTAAATACTAGAAGGGAATGTAGGCATCATCGTTTTTTACCTAATTTTTAGCAAGAATACAGGCATATCTTCTTTGATTGTGCTTTGTAGATGATTGCATTTTTTATGAGTGAAAGGTCTGTGACAACCCTGCATTGAACAAGTATATCAGCACCATTTTTCAAACTTTGTGTCTGTGTCACATTTTGGTAAGTCTCATGATATTTCAGATTTTTTAATTATTATGGTATTAGTTATGGTTTTCCACGATCAGTGATCTTTGATGTTACGGTTACCAGAAGATTATGACTCACTGAAGGCTCAGATGATGGTTAGCATTTTTTAGCAATAAAGTATTTTTTAATTCAGGTATGTGCATTATTTTTTAGCATAATGTTGCACACTTAATAGACTACAATATAATATAAATAAAACTTAGATACACTGGAAAATAAAAAAGTTTGTGTGACTCACTTTATTGCAATATTAGCTTTATTGTAGTAGTCTGAAGCTGAACTTGCAAATCTCTGAGGTATACCTGTATTCCACTTTATCATTTCTCTTGTTTATAAAGAAACCTGATTGATATTATTCTCATGTTTCTGTTATTTCTCACTAGTTTGGGGTTTTAAAAGATGATGCATATATTACTAATTTCTTTTTTAATAAATATCACACCAAAATATTTGAGGTGAAAGTTTATTTTTTTCATATTAAATACTGATGAATAGATTGTTTTGAATTGTTCCCAGTAGTTGGATCAAAAATCCACATTACTGATTGCCTTATCGATTGTGGTAACCAACTTAGAAAAAAACCGTACAAAAATCTTCCATGTACCACCCTATTGAAATAAATCAAGTATGTTTACAGAAATCTAGAATAAGTAAATAATGCAGAATGAAGAGGAAAAGGTAAGCTTTAAAATGGGGATGTCAGCCTAACACGAGTCCTATGTGGTTATTTACTATCAAATCTGACAGTATCAGATATCCAATATCATTATTTTTTAAAGAAGTGGAACTTTTTCCATTCTGATTTTAATAACTTAGCTTTGTCCTCTGGCGTCTCTTTGCTAATAAGCATATTTGAATGGATAACCACTGGTAAAAATTGTGTTAATTGTGTTCCCTAAGGCTGAGTATAACATTGTGTTATGTTAGCTAACCAAATGCACTAAGACATGAATACCTGCAGTTAATTAATTTGTTTACATTGACTCTGTGAGCAAGTACCTTCTGTGACTAATGTTATTCTGCCCTCTACTGCTTCAAATTGAAATCTCCTATACATTCCAGGTGGAGAAGAAAATGGCAACCCACTCCGATATTCTTGCCTGGAGAATCCCATGGACAGAGGAGCCTGGCGGGCTACAGTCCAGGGGGTCTCAAGAGTTGGACACGACGTAGCAACTAAACCACCAACAATACATCCCAGGAAAACAGCTTCAAGGTAAAATTTTTATGAAATTTTCCTCTTAAAAAGAAAACAAACAATAAAACATAGAAAACTTGATGTGTCTACATTATCAGGTAATCAGCAGAAATAATTTGACTCATATAAGATTTCAGATTTACATTGTTTAGCACATTATGTCATTTAAAAGGTTTCATAGCTGTAACATTTCAACTCAATTTTAAGCTTTCACAACCAATAGTTTCAACAGTAGAGTTCAATGATAGCTTCCCCATGCCATTTTCTGAACAGAGTAACTTATCTTCACACCTTAATAAACATTTCTCAAAGCCAGAAAAAATGATGGAACATACAGCATATTCAGACATTAAAAATAGCTGACAAAGTCTTAATATTCTAAGTGCTCTTTATACACCATTTCCTTGTAGACACTAGGCTTTTTGCTACTGTAACCCAGTAACTTTCAACACACAAACAAAAACAAAGGCACACACATGAACCCCCCAACACACACACACACACACATGTATAACCATTCACCCATATTTGAATGATACTGACTGGCTGCTAGACCAACTAAACCGAATTCTCCCAATACTCCCACCTGTTTTCACTCAGGTTATTTGTTGACCATCTGAATCATCAGGTGGAACTGACTGCATTTCCCCCTCTCCAGTCATTATCTCTGCAGGATGTTTTCCTGTTCTAACATTTCTACTTGGGATGGATGTGGCTATAAACACATATGCTTTTTAATGGTGCTTTCTAAACTTCAGCTTGCCTGCACATATTTCCAGCTTTCTTTTATAGATATAAATATATCTATATATATCAATATACAGTGGAGGAGCACTCCCTGGATCTGTGACTCAAGAACTGCTGTTTTATTATTGCAGTCTCCTTTCTTATTTCTTGTCTATAAAAGCATGTCCAGCTCTTTATTGGTCCATATCCTCAAATTTGTTATCTAAAAGTGTGGACTTAATCATTCTTTGACTTACATCATGTGTCCAGAGATTCTCCCTCATCTCAAGTACTTAATATGTCGATGGGTCAAGAACAAAGATACCTCGCTGAGATTCAGCCCAAAATCAACCAGGGAAATACAGGTATTTCCTGTATTTTTGAGCATAGATCTCACACAGAAAAACATCAACTTGATTGCAGTTTCTGTGTGCATTAAAAACTGAACACAGAAGCATATTACATTTGAGAAACTGCATGTATGTTTACAAAATAAAATTTTATACATGGTAATGAAAACACTTTGTTCTGTAAGATACAAATACCATATACAAAATAAATACATGGTAACTGATTTAAACCTGTCAGGCTTAAATCACTGAGAATAATTCATATTTCTCTGCTTTTAAGGTCACCATTGCTGATTCTAGACTTCAGTTTTTCAGCTGGTAAAGCAACTTCTAAAATGCATGAAAACCTGAACTTTGTAAGAATCATTTTGCCACTGTTTTGTGAAAGCTTAGTTCTTTTTCTTTTTTTTCCCCTTAATTTTACAAATTTGTTAATGAAGAGAAAGTATTTGTTGATTTCCACTGTGTTAATTTCTTAAACGTGGAGGCCTGTATCCTTCCCCCTTTAGGGAAAGGTTCATTCCTTGAAAGTAGATCTTCACAACCAGTTTTGAATCCTCACTTCTAGCAAGTTCTCTTCTAAATTGCTCTCTTGTCTCAAACACATCTCCAGCTGTTCCAGCTACTAATGGTGTCCAATGTGGAATTTTTCCAAGTGGGTCTCATCCCAAACATCCTGGACCCTCTGTAGTGAAGATGCTGCAGAGACATCTCAGGGAAGACAGCAGGGTGTGGGCTTTCCTGAAACTGCCCAGCATCCACTGGATCCCAGACATCAGCCAGGCCTGTTTTCCAGAAATTACAGATGCAAAGCACTTGTTTTTTTTTTTGTTGGAGAAACATTAAGATGTGCCTCTTGTCCCTACTATGACGTGTGACACCTCACTACTCAGGCAAAATTTGGGGCTGTTTTTGTGTAGACTTGTGGGCTGTGTTGGTGTTGCACCTGCCTGTATTTACTGCATTTCTGTGTGTTGCAGGATTTCAGGAGCATCTTGATCTCTGCAGAAGGGGGCATGGCAGATGGGGAGGGTTGATTTGTGGCCACGTTCCTAATCTCACACCTGCAGCCAACTGCCTCTCCCTGACAGTGCCCCGTGATCCCCCACAGAAGCTCATGGTCACCCCAGCTGCAACCCTGTCTTCCTTCATCCTTTCCGCGTTTGACCACATGTGTCTTGAGCTGCTGAAGTCCTGAGCCCAGGCAGGACCTGTGCACAGCTGGCTGGCAGCTCAGCACAGGCAGCAGCTCAGTCACCCCTAGTTCTGCTTTAACAACCCAGCTTCTGGCTTCTCCAATAATTTGGAACCTACGAGTTAATAACATCTGACTATTAAACAGGATAGGACTACAGAGATTTTTAGGGCCAGGTGACAGTACTAAACTAACTGGGAGAAGTTTTTCACATTAAATAGAATTTAAAATTAAACTTAGAAAAGTATACATATATATGCATACCAACCAGCCAAATGGGTGGGTCATTTGTGAGGTATGTATGACTCTTTAAGTCTCAGACTATGAATTTCTGCCATCATTTCTTGAATTTGAATTTATGTGACCACTAAACTCTCTTGCTGTCTCTTCATTTTTTCTTGGCTAATGTTATAACTTTCCCATATATTATTTAATAAAAGTTCTTAGCCGTAGGTTTTGGGAGAAAGATTCTTTGATTCCATTTCTTTCTTTCATTTTTATTGAATGTCTCTCCTTTGTTATAACTAGCCATTTCAGTTCAGTTCAGTCACTCAGTCAGGTCCTGACCCTTTGTGACCCCATGGACTGCAGCACACCAGGCCTCCCTGTCCATCACCAGCTACCGGAGCGTACTTAAACTCATTCCATTGAGTCAGATGCCATCCAACCATCTCATCCTCTGTTGTTCCCTTCTCCCACCTTCAGTCTTTCCCAGAATCAGGGTCTTTTCCAGTGAGTCACTTCTTCGTATCAGGTGGCCAAAGTATTGGAGTTTCAACTTTAGCATCATTCTTTCCAATGAATATTCAGGACTGATTTCCTTTAGGATAGACTGGCTGGATCTCCTTGCAGTCCAAGGGACTCTCAAGAGTCTTCTCTCACACCATAGTTGTAAAGCATCAATTCTGTGGCCCTCAGCTTTCTTCCGGCACTCAGCTTTCAGCACTCAATTAGCCATTTGGGGATCCACACACGTTTGTGATTCTCATTAAGCCAATGTTCTTAACCTTAGAACAATTCTAAAACTAATCAGAAAATAATGCAAGCAACAATATTTAAAAACAGAAAGGAATATTTGACTTTGACTTCCTCAGTCAGAAGCATTAAATGAGTTTTAAAGTAGCTGTAGTAAAACCGTGTAGCAGTGAGTCAAGTTCAGTGACCGTATTAATAAAGCAAAAAAAAAAAAAAATCTCAAAAATTGCCATATTATCAGAATTAACTAGATGCTGATCATTAGCTAAAGATTTATGCAAAAGATGTACCTCTTGTTAATGAGGAAAGAAATGATATTTCAATAAAATATTCCAGGAAACTTGCCTGACACGTGAACAAAAAGCAATTTAGATTCTCATATCATAGATCAAAAAAGGGGAAAAAAATGCTAATGAAATACTGAATTTAATGTAAAAACAGATGAACAAGAAAGGACATCAAATACATACCAATTCAAAAGAGGAATGAATGTGACTAGGGAGAGGCTTGATTCTATGTCGTAAACAGCGCTTGGCAAAATATACAAGAGACTGCCTAGCTCTGTGTACACAGGAGAAATGAAAAACACATATCCATCAAAAGAATGTGGCTATAACATAGAGAAAATGTATATGTCAATGATTAGAGATTATAAAATGATAAATAATGTAATTTACCAATATAAAACTAAAGGAAGTAGATAAAATGAAGCTTGATTGTAAAACTTGATTAAACAAAGAATTTAAATTAGCAGGCAAATGGATTACTATTGAAATTCACTACAAAGTGACTAATTAGAACAATGCTAAATTAATTTTTAGCTAAAAAAGGAATGCGTCAAATCAAGTATCTAAACAAGCAATTGTTTAAATCAAATAAGTTATATATTTAAAGTGTTTTATGGCAATTCATCCATCCTTTGAAAATTATTCTTAGAAAACATGGGAGAAATGTGCACAGGCGTATTAACCCATAGTCTCCTCACTGTGCCGTCTTGTTTCACTGCTCCACTTCACAAACAAAATTTAATTTTCTATACAGTGTCCCTAATTCTCATTCTTGTGTTTACTTTTCAACCTACTCCCGTCTGGTTTCTGCCCCATTAATTCTACTAAACCAGATCCTGCTAAGGTCACCAGTGGCATATATTTCAGGTTCGCTGGGACAGTTCAGCCCTCACCTACCCTGCCGACACCACTGCGTCTTTGAAACACACTCCTTCCCTTCAGTAGTCTCTCCCCTGATCATCCTTATGTCCTTCTCACTGCACTGCCCCCTGCCTCAGTGCCTGTTGCAGACTCTCCTCTGCCTGGCCCTTAGTACTGAGGGTATGAAGGATTAGGTTTAGGTCCTCTTCTCATTGTCCATTCTATTTATAAGTGACCACATCCATCCCCATGCCCTCATTACCAGACACACAGTAAACAATTTAAAACTAATACCTCCTCCTCGGCATTTTTAAAAAATTTCCAACAGTCAATTACTCTGAATATTATATGTCTCCAGGCAACTTAGAAAGAATATATAATATTACTTTTCCTTTCCAGCATCATTTGTACCTAAAACTTTCAGTGTGAGAACATTCTTTTCCTATACCTCTCTTTGCGGTCTTTAATATAATTGAAATGAAATAAACAATAATATAGTTTTAATATCCTCTTCTTTGTAGGACTGAGAGTTTCAATGCAATAGGAACTGCATTTACTTTACTCACTGTATTTCTTGGTGGCAATTACACAGTCGGTCAATAGGGTACTCAATTTATATGTACAATCTAAAAGGAATGAATGAATAAATAAGTGTTACCACCCATTCTTTAATTATTGAATAAAGAAACTCATTTTCTTTGATAAGAATTGAATAAATAGAACAAAGTGCAAATTTAATAACATGAAATGGTAAACATGTTTTAGAAATTTTAATAGCATGTATAGATGAAATGTGATTTTATTAATAATTTCTAAATATTATAAATATGATAGATGCAAGAAGGAAAAGTAAATAATAACATCAGGGTGGGCATTTCTTAAGGACTGATTCCCCTGCAGATGAATACTTTTGTATCTACTTCCTTATTACTACTGACAAAATATTGGCTGAAGTAATTCATAAATTTGGTGGCTAAAGCAGAAATCAGTCTAATAAACACAGGTGAGTGTGCAGGCTGATGTGGCATCTTAGGGAGAGTCATGTCAAGGTGAGTTCAGGTCTCCATCCATTTTTCTTAACCTTTCTTGTAAGTCGGTTGATTAAGAGAAGGCTCTCATGATTTCCACTCTTACGATTTCTTAGGTGCAGTTGCTGTATTCCTTCTCTTTAAGATTGACATGGGGATTTCCTGGAAGTACCTCTTCATGGCTAGTGTGGGGCCATGTAGTATTTGTGTGAAGGACCTGGGTTCTCAGTGATGTCCTCCTTTCCTCCTGATCCATGCCCCCAGGTCTCAAGTGTCAGCAGCCCTCAGATGCTGAGAGCTAAAGTGTGGAGAGCTAAGTAGGTGGAGACATTATCCAGTTGCAATTGTTACACCTTTGGTAGACAATTTTTATTTTGCTACTACAGCTTTCATCGCTCAACTCTTACTTAAAGTGTTGAACATTTGCTTTGCCCAGAATTTCCTAGTGGGCCATAGGGAATTCCGTGACGGTGTTATGCATTAGTAAAAGCTTATGTCACAGAAATCGGTGACCCTCAGTTGTTCATTCAGCCTACATCCTTCTGTTGGGCTGACTGTCGCTCCATCTCTGTCTCCCGCTCAGAATGCAGAGCAGTGAGGCCCAGGCTGTGTCAGGGAGAAATAGCCTTGTCTCTTTACTTACTCTTGATGCTTTGTTTTAAATTTAAAGAACAGCAAAAAAACATTTAAGAACTTATTTTTTGCATATTGATTTACTGGCCAGTTTGTCTCTCCTACTGTGTTCCTTTACATGTCATCCTAGGTTTAATACAAAAGGAAGGGAAAGAATGGCAGAGAGGCGTCCCCATATTTTCTGTGATTTTCAAGACAAGAGATTTTTTTTTGTTTCTCATGTCAACTTTCCTGAAAGGCAAAACTTGATAGTTGGTTGTGGACAAAAATAAAGCAAATATAATTTTGAAGGTCATGAAAGAGAATAGAGACAAATGTCTTTTTTGCTGACAGTGTGGCAAATTGTAAGTTAAATCTAAAGAAAGGTGAACCAAAAAATGGAAGGAACCATAATATTTGAAAGTTGTCAAACAGTGTCAAAGATAGCCATGTGCACATGCTAAGTCACTTCAGTCATGTCTGACTCTGTGACCCTGTGGACAGGCTCCCCTGTCTTTGGGATTCTCCAGGCAAGAATACTGGAGTGGGTTGCCGTTTGCTCCTCCAGGGAATCTTTCTGACCCAGGGATTAAACCCTGGTCTCTTATGTCTCCTGGATTGGCAGGGAGGTTCTTTACCACTGGTGTCACCTGGGAAGCCTCCACAAAGACGGGCAGGTGAGACCAAAAGTTTTACATGTAGTCTTGCCACCAAAAGGGGCCCTAAAGTGTTGCAGGAAGAAAGAAAAGGAACAAAACTTATTTAGTATATGAATTAGAGAGCCCTCTCATTTGTCAGTTGGAGAGAAGCATTCTAAAGACAAGTCTGTAACCTGAGGCAGAGATTTGAGAAATCTAGGCTAAATTGAAGCCTTTTCCCACTACCTCAGCAGTACACACACACACACACACACACACACACACACACATCATGGTTAATTCCTGAGTTACAATTGGATTACCTTAATAGTTCTCAATTCTACTCAAATGGATAAATCCAGGCTAATGTTTGGCAACAGTTGTATTCTCTGAAATCTCTTTATTTGTGCCTGTGTTCTCTCTTACTAGTGAGTCAAAGTGGAAGGGATGCAAATGCAGTTATTATTCAAAGGGACATTGAGAATTTTCTCCTAATTATAAATTCAAGCAACAGGATCTCATACTGGGAATGGAATTTAAAAACTGACAACATACTCTTAAGAAAGATTTAATGCACCTTCCATCAGGATCTTTTTCCTCTGATTTCTCTTGCTTTTCCAGACCAGAATGCAAGGCTCTAAGCCTCCAAGAGTCTTAAAGTATGTGAAACGGATGAGAAATCTGGTACCTTTGTCAGATGAGCAGCCTAGAAGCAAGAATCACATCCTAATCTTTCAGGCTGCTCATGTGGCAAAGGTTCCTTAGCCCAAAGACATGTCCTGCCTGAAGCTGGGAGTATTTTCCTTCTCTAATATGAAAACCAAGAAAGCAGGCTTATTCAACTTACTGGCATCAGTTCTTTCCAGGAAAGACCCTCTTTTAACTCTGAAGAAAATGTTAATGGAAGAAGACAGACTTCTGCCTAGAGGAGCAAGATGCCTGTTCCACAGACTTGGTCAATGTCCTAGTCCATCTTGGCCAGTAGATGGCACTCTTCCTTTATAATTATTTTAATGGCCTCCAGAGGAAAATGGATCCTGCTTTCTAGTTCTTTTTTGCCACAGGTGTTGTTACAGTATTATAACAAGGACATTCTCTCATTCCCAAAAGTATTCATCACAAGAAAAACAGTAACCTCTTATATAAGCATTTCTGAAAAACCTAGAACTTCATTCAAACCTTTATTGATGGCTTTGCACTCTTAAGGGGAAATTATTAACCAGAACCACAAAGAAACAGGACACAGCTGTGTGAATGGCTAGGGCATGTGAAGACAGAGTGAATGAGGAGAGCTTACTGGGAATTTCTACATTAGAGGGAAAGTACAGGCATACTTTGCTTTACCTCACTTCACAAATAATTCCAATTTTAACAAATTGAAAGTTTGTGACAACCCCGTGTCAAGCAAGTCTATTGATGCCATTTTCCAACAACCCTTGCACACTCCCTGTCTCTGTATCACACTACAGTAATTCTCAGGATAGTTCAAACCTTCACAAGCAAAAAAATCTGAAGGCCCAGGTGATCATTGGTGATTTTTAGCAATAAAGTATTTTTTAAATTAAGGTTTGCATATATGGTCAGGCCACTGAAGTTGTCTTTTCTCTTACTCTCTGTACATCCCCTGCCCCCCCAGTACACCTATGCATATGACTAGCCTTCTCTGTACTTGTCTGAGGTCCCAGCTGGTGATCTTTCCTATCAAAGGAGTGGTTAGGGGCATGCCCCTCTACTGCTTTCCCTGTTAAGTAGAGCAGGGAAATGAACTCCCCTATAACTGGCAAAATCCCCCCAACCCCCGCTTCCCCATCCCCTAGTCCCCAGTCCCCCCATCCCTCCCAGGATGAAGCCTGCCACCATGTACTTCCTGCCACCAGCGCACCACACATGGGGTAGTGTCACTCCAGGACCTTGCTTCAGACGTGTAAGTGCCCCCATCCATGAAGCTAGTGATGTCTCTGTTGCTGACACCAGTTTCTTTCTTTGTCTTGAAGCTGGGCAGACATCGGCCTTGTAGCCTGCAGGGTCCAGTTTGACAATCGGTGGCAGCAGCCAGGAGGCCACAGAAACTCTTGTGAGCATCAGGGTATCGGGGATACAGGATGGGGGATGGAAAGTTGGGGGGGCATCCACTCACATGTGAGACCCAAAAGTTGAAGGTATTATATAGAAGTTTTACAACAAAGGCTACCTGAACAAAGGTAGCCTGAACATCAAGAGATTATTGTTAAATAAAGAACACCAGATATCCCAAATAAAGGAATTTAGCACTTTTCCATGTATGGGAAAATGGAAGAGTCTGGGCTCACTGAAATCATTCCTTTCATGTATCCCGGCTATCTCGTGGTCACTACCCTGTGTTTTTCACATCCTGAGTTCCTCAGGGCTCACCACAGGGAGTGGATGCAGCCTGATGGCAACCAGATCACAGGTATCTTCTCCTTTCTGAGTGCCCTTAAGGCTCAGGAATTCACATCTCGAAGGCTGGAATTGCTGATGACTGTGATATCCTTGCTTTACTGATATGGCAGGAAATACTCCAGTTCTTAATAGCAATTTGGGAAACTACCCCTATGCTAGAATTAAAACATTTTTCTTTTCTCTCTGCCTTTTCTCTCCAGAAATTGAGGACTCGAGTTCCAAGCAGCCTAATCAGGTGAGTGGGAAACCTTGTCTGCTGGCATGTGCAAGAATCTTAGTATTTGGGGGACCAAGAAATCCACTGAGGCAGAGCTGCCTCACCATACCTGCCTGGTGGTTCAGACAGTAAAGAATCTGCCTGCGTTGCAGGAGATGAAGGTTTGATCCCTGGGTAGGGAAGATCCCCTGGAGAAGGAAATGGCAACCCACTCCAGTGTTCTTGCCTGGAAAAGCCCATGGATGGAGGAGCCTGGAAGGCCACTATCCATGGGGTCACAAAGAGTTGGACATAACTGAGTGACTTCACTTTCACTTTACCATATTTAAACTCTAACTCTGGGGAAAACAACCTATGAAGTGTTTTTAAATGTTCATTTGTATGATAATTCTTAGAACATTTTCACCTTATTGTACATTTGTGAAACCTGAAGTGCAGAGAAGTTAGGTGAATTTCTAGAATCACACATAATTGCTGGCAGAATCACAGTTCTATACAGTACCCTATATTGCTTGTTATAAGCAATTTTAAGTTTCATTTTAGAATTCCATCAAGTTTTAAAATAAGCTTTGATCCCCAAATTAAATAAATGTCTTGTTTCCTTGTCTTCTTTTTATTGGTACTTACGATTTTGCTGTTTTCACCTATTCTTTACCTTAGGTATTGTAAAAGAGACTTCCTTGATCCAGTTTTACTCCTCTATCTTATGAAGGAATTGTTGCCGGGGTCCAGCCCCAGCAGGATCCAGGGGTACCCTCAGGATGAACGGTGTCGGCGAGTGAGAGAGAGAGAGACACCAGACCAGGGTGTGCAGCAGAATCTGGCGTCGCTTTATTTTTTACTGTAGCTTTTATACCCTAAGTAGTACATTTCTAAGGGGAGGTGAAAGATAAGCATACAGAGTTTAGTTGAACATTACGTCAGTTTTGTCCTTCACGAAACCAGGGTGTTTTCTGCATACTTCTTTGTTCATGAGAGTCTTCGTTCATAGTGGATCTTTGTACATTATCTTCTGGCCTTGGGGCCTATTAAAATTTTATGACCTAGGAGAAGGCAAAACTATTTTCCGTCGTTTATTCTTTATTGTTCTATTTTGCCTTGAGTTTAGCGGAAAACAGAAAAGTTGCAGTCTCATGGTACAGCAGGTTGCAACATAGTAGAAATACAAACTTGTTAATGCAAATGTCAGCCTTTTTGCAAAAGTTCTCAGCTAAATTTATCTAAAAAGTTTAGCACACAAAGACTCTGTGGCTGTGGTGAGGCAGCCTCTGTTTTAGCACTCTTGATTAAAATTAACAATTGTCTTATTGTTTCCACACTAGGGCTAAACTCTTATTTTTCTAAATCATTAACTATATTAACAATAGTTTTTACTGCACAACCTCAGCACAATAACAGCAATCAATTGTTGATCTAATAACCATTTTTAGAATAATATTTTTTGTGTTCTCTAATAGGGCTTTCTCACCCCCCAAAGGTCTCTGTGCCCACTAGGGCCTTTTGTGATCAGGTTCCTTATGCTGTTTATGATTAAGGTGTTGTGAGCAGTCATGTGCATTAGTACGTATTTGCCAAACAAGCCATAGTGCCAGCAAAAGGGTTTTTACTTGAAACATTTCCTTTATCCCTGGCCCCTTCATAGGGAACCAGTGTCCAGGAGATTTATTAATTAGGGTTCTATGTAGGTCTTTATTTAGTGAAAGAGGAGCAGGAGAGCTCTCGGCAGGCAACTCAAAGATCTGCAACAGGATGAACAAGGACAACAGCAAGAGGGGGAGGATACAGGGCTGGGTAGAGGCCGGGGTCAACCTGGAGGGTCCCTTGTAGCCTGAACAGCCTTGGGTTTCAGGTCTTCTCCTCATGACCTTGTCATGGGTGGGATCTCCCATAATGGCTCCTGACAAATCGTCCTAGACTATTATAATCATTGCCGTTTGGTTATCTCTGCATACTCAGGAGCTTGTGATTTTCGTAAAATTGATGCTCCACATTAAGGATGAAATATGAACTTAATCAGGAAGAATGGAAATAATGTTAAGAATAGAAGAATTCTTGGCATACCTATCTTTTCTAGAAAATGAAATGCAATTATAGTAGTAATACTAAAAACAGTGTGGTAAAGGGAAAATTAGGTGAACAAAAAATTAAATTTCAATTCTGAAATTGAAATATCTGTATTAATTAGATTTGAGATAAAATATATATCTTACAATAACATGATGGAAAAAAAGTTTCAGTAGATGGTTCAAGAATAGTTAGTAATCTCGAAATTGAGTGTGTGTGTTAGACCCTCAGTCGTGTCTGACTTTTGCGAGCCCATGGACTGTAGCTTGCCAGGCTCCTCTGTCCATTGAAATTCTCCAGGCGAGAATACTGGAGTGGGTAGCCATACCCTTCTCCAGGAGATCTTCCCAACCCAGGGATTGAACCCAGGTCTACTGCATTGCAGGCAGATTCTTGACCATCTGAGCTGTCCTTAGCTCAGTCGTGTCCAACTCTTTGTGACCCTATGGACTGCAGCACGCCAGGCTTCCTTGTCCAACACCAACTCCCTGAGCTTGCTCAAACTCATGTCTGTCAAGTCAGTGATGCGATCCATTTCATCCTCGGTCATTCCCTTCTCCTGCTTTCAATCTTTCCCAGCATCAGGGTCTTTTTCCAAAGGAGTCAGTTCTTTGCCTCTGGTGGCCAAAGTATTAGAGTTTCAGCATCAGTCCTTCCAGTGAATATTCAGGACTGATTTCCTTTAGGATTGACTTGTTTGATCTCCTTGCAGTCCAGGAGACTTTCAATAGTCTTCTACAGCACCACAGTTCAAAAGCATCAATTCTTCAGCACTCAGGTTTCTTTATGGTCCACCTCTCACATCCATACATGACTACTAGAAAAACCATAGCTTTGACTAGATGGACCTTTGTTGGTAAAGTAATATCTATGCTTTTTAATATGCTGTCTAGGTTTGTCATAACTTTTCTTCCAAGAAGCAAGCGTCTTTTAATTTCATGGTTGCAATCACCATCTGCAGAGATTTTGGAACCCAAGAAAATAAAGTCTGTCACTGTTTGCATTGTTTCCCCATCTATTTACCATGAAGTGATGGGACCAGATGCCATGATCTTAGTTTTCTGAATGTTGAATTTTAAGCCAGATTTTTCACTCTCCTCTTTAACTTTCATCAAGAGGTTCTTCAGTTTCTCTTCACTTTCTGCCATAAGGGTGGTGTCATCTGTATATCTGAGGTTATTTATATTTATTCCTGTGACCTTGATTTCAGCTTGTGCTTCATCCAGCCTGGCATTTTGCATGATGTACTTACTCTGCATATGAGAGTACATATCATATATGATAGTAAAATCATGATGGAATGGAGAATTGGCATTGAGATTAGGTTTTAAAAGGAGAGAGGGGATCAAGGGTAACATTGTAACCATGAGAAATAGCTAACAAAAAAAAAAGTTGGCTTTTTAAAAAATATATATGTTTTTAACTTCAAATGATGAAGGACATGGCTATAGAGACTTACCTGGCAAGTTGACTGAATGAAGCCTGATCTCAGAATTTCCTCACCCAGAAACCAATAAAATAAGGAAAATTATGTAAAATATACAAAATACATAAGCATTCATCAAAGAAAGGAGAGAAATAATATTTGAAAAGTATTAGGTCTTGAATTAGGGAAGAACAGTGTAATAGTTCATTTTATGTCAACTTGGCTAGGCCACAGTACCAAGATACTTAGTCAAACATTATTCTAGATATTTCTGGAAAGTAGGTTTTACATGAGATTATGGTAATTTGACATTTAAATCAGTAGACTTTAAGTAATGCATATTATCCTCCATACTATGGGTGGGCCTCATCCAATCAGTTGAAGGCCTTAATAGAAAAAGAGTGACCCTCCCAGGAACAAGCAGAAATTCCTCCAGATACTGCCTTTGGACTCAAGCAGCAGCTCTTCCCTGGGTTTCCAGCCTGCGGCCTTCCCTGCAGATTTTGAACTTGCCAGGTCCATAGTCACCTAAGCAAATTCCTTAAATTACTCTCCCTCTCTGGTCCCTGCTGGTTCTGTTTCTAGAAAATCCTGACCAATACAGGCTGGGAAGTCAAATGTTTTCAAATCTTGTCCATCTACTAAATGTTCCCATCCTCCCTTCCTCCAGAGGGGCGAGCAAGACGGCAAAGGACAGAAGCCTGTTGAAATTTTACTCAGTGGCTGAGTAATCCAGATGGTGAGTGAGTGACCTCAGGAAAAGATTGGAGACAACCCCTCAGTTGCCCCCCCAAACACCACACCCACCCAGTTACAGTCCCTGCTACCTTAGCAATTCACACACACTTCCCAGTGAAATACCTCATTGAAAATACTGATTACAGAAATTCCTCTCAGTTTATACCATAGTTGATACATTTGAATTAAGAAAATGTCACTAAGCTCCCAGGTAAAAATGATACTGTTAATTCACACTCCTTAGCTTATATCACACTTCGCTCTTGCTAGCTGGGCAGAATTTTTACTACTGGGTAGAACAGATGTCAAGATTATTATTAAGATTATTATTAATTAAGTCAGAAAATTATGATTGTGTTTTCCTATATGTTTTCCCCTAGTTTGTCATTTGGATGGGTAAATGATGAAGCACTGATTGAATTTATAGTTTAACTATAATACCTATATTACTTCCCTGGTGGCTCAGATGGTAAAGCGTCTGCCTACAATGCGGGAAAACTGGGTTTGATCCCTGGGTCGGGAAGATCCCCTGGAGAAGGAAATGGCACCCCACTCCAGTACTCTTGCCTGTAAAATCTCATGGACAGAGGAGCCTGGTAGGCTACAGTCTATGGGGTCGCAAAAAGTTGGACATGACTGAGCGACTTCACTTTCACTTTCATAATACCTATAAAAATCACTCCAAAATGCTCAGAGGATACAGAATTGTTGCAAGTGTGTATGCTGACTCATAGAGAGGTATTAATATGATATATTCATATTTAATGCAGCAGGCTCAGCCATAAATATATCTTATCATGGGTGTTGTTTTTTTCTTTAAAAGATTGTTATTCAAAGCAGCATTGAGAGCATTTTTCTATTTAATGATAGTTGAAGTATGATATTTGGAATAAATCTGTGAAACTAAAATTTTACTGTTGAGAATTGTTTAATGCACTATAAATCTGAGGTGTTCTTGTTCTTATTGAACTCCATATCCAGGTTGGCAGCTCTGCCTGTTGTGCAGTACAGGGAAGGGGTGATTCAAAGGGAGCCTCTGGTCTGCAGAGTAGTTTATAGACCATGGACACATCTTTGTCCCTTTGACAGCTCCATCCCAAAGAGTCCGTGCCCTGTCTGAGGCCAGAGACTCTGGAGACTCTTTCTGGTAGTAACAGACAAAGAATAAAGAAACAGCTTGTGACAGCATCAAAATCTACTGGTGCCAAGAAAGCCATTTTGTACCATGAAGGGACGTCCCCAGAAAGCAGTAGGATTTCTGCATAGCTCAGAAACTTGTTCTCTGGTCTTGGTCGCTGCTCTTGTTGCACTTGCCAGAGGGCTGTCTCCCCTGAAAGGACTTTCCTCTTACACCCAAAAGCTGGGTCCTCCTTTGTGTGCCTTTAGCTACAGCTACAGTGTAGGAGGGGCCTTCCCAGGCAGCACTAGTGGTAAAGAATTTGCCTGCCAGTGCAAGAGATGTAAAGAGACAAGGGTTCGATCCCTGGGTCGGGAAGATTCCCCGGAAAAGGGCATGGCAACCCACTCCAGTATTCCTGCCTAGAGAATCCCTTGGACGGAGGAACCTGGCAGGCTACAGTCCATGAGGTCACAAAGAGTCAGACATGACTGAGCAACTTTCACTCATTCATCATTCACTATTATATCATACTCAATAAAAATTAAGGAAAGCCTCTCTTGCAGATGTTTCTACAAAACCTAGATGTTTTATTTAGCATTTGCTTTCTACTCGTGTTGTTCTGCTTTTCAGGGAAACCTTTAAGTGGAAACCAAACAGCAGAAAGCAATTGTGGGAATAGTGGAGAAGTAAAAAGTGAATGAGAAGGGTGGTATGGGGATTTCTACCTTGGAGGGGAAGACAGTATTGTGAAATGGGAATGTATCCTGAAATGCTGAGAAGAGAATGCACCAGAAGCCAGACCGTTAAATAGATAACATGTTCTTTTGCCCTTTATCTAAATATTTGTTCCCCTCTCTCCGATGTTGATATAAGCCACCATTTCACCTCTGAACATAAATGACACACTTCTTTGAAATGAGGGGGGAAAATGACATTTTTTTCAGCCTTCTGTAGAATTCATTACAGAATTCTTTTTTTAGGCTGACTCCTGTGGAGGTCAGTTACTGAAAAGTAGGTCACGGTTCCTGAGAATTTTATAGAGACAAATAATATTTACTTATATAGCTGTCTGAAGGAAAACAGGAAAATACCTACCATATTTTAATCCCTTACTCTAATAAATGATGCTAAATGCCTTTAAGTGCCTAAGTTTATTTAATATTCACAAAAACTCTATAAATATTTTGAACCCATTTTAATTATGGAAAAGCTGAGGCTTAGATTAAGTGGGTCTCTGAACATCACACATGTGTCCATGCAGAATGGAATTTCAATGGAAAATTCCTTATTGAGAGTTACAGGTGATTCTGTGAGCTTTGTATTCTGAATTTCTGTTCCAATTGTTAAATCTGTTCTTACTCCTGAATTAAATACAACACTCTCTTACTCTATAGATTTTGATGGTTCATGTTGCTTTTGAGCTGATTTTGACCATTGTCAGGAAGCATTTAACAGGAGGCTTCCTGTGTGCTGTTTTGGATCTGTCATGAATCCTCTGTTCCTTATTAATTCCTGAATATTCAGGAATTTAGAGGAGTGGCACGCTGCTCCTGGGGCTGAGGAATGCATGTGTTTCCTTTGTTAGTTTCTCCATATGGTGATAAGTAACTATTTATGACCCTCTTCCTTTTTATGAACCATACGGTAAAAGTGATTATTTACAACCCTCTCTCTTTGATATGGATTGCATTATGTTTCCTTGATAATTTTAAGTCTGGACTTTTGATCTTTATCTTTGCTGAAAAGGCTACCTTGTAAGACAGTATATATTCTCACACTATGTTGAATAAAGCACCCTTGTTCCATCAGAGCTTCGGTCCCCGTGTCTGTCTTTCTCTTTCTCTCTTTCTCTCTATCTCTCTGTTTCTGGCCGATTCCCTGGAGCGCAAAGGCCTGCTGCGTAACCCTGGGAATATTAGCCTCTTTCCTTCTTTACTTTCTTATCGTCGACTCCGGACCATTAAAGGTTCCGGTCCATTAAAGGACCTCAACAGACCATTTTCTTTTCCTTTATCTTAAGTTTTGAGAAAGAGGTTGCCTGATCCAATTTCCCACTTTCCTTTTTGAAGAAAGTCTCAGTCTTTATATTGAGTATAATTTTTGTTATTTCAGAATCCATCACATCCTTTTAAATTACAAACTCACACATCCAACTAGCAAATGATATTTGCATATAAATGTCTACCAGTTAACTAGAGAGATAGCTACTGCTTTTGCTTTTATTTCCTGACATTCTCCACTCTTGCTCTTAGTGAGAGAATTCGTTTTTCCTTATTATTATTATTGCATTCGTTGTTATTTTTATTTAGTTGCTGAGTCATGTGCAACTTTTTTCAACCCCGTGGACTATAGCCCACCAGGCTCCTCTGTCCATGGGATTTTCCAGGCAAGAATACTGAGAAGGGTTGTCGTTTCCTACTCCAGGGCATCTTCCTGACCCAAGGATCAAGCCTACATCTCCTGCATTACCAGGCAGATTCTTTACCACTGAGCCACCTGGGAAGCTCATTATTGCATTAAGTATGGTTGCTATTTTTAAATTTCTTTTCCTTAAAAAATAAAAAAATAAGTTTTGTATAATAAAAATTTAATAAACAGAAGAACAATAAGCTAATTATGGACACATTTTATTACAGTGTAAAAGTACACAAATATATAAATAAAAATGCTTTAATTCTTTTAAATAGTCAAATATTTTTAAAAGATAAATATTTAACTAGATAAATAAAAAGATTGTCTTTGGCATGTTTGAGAGACTAGCACACCAGACTGCCCTGTCCTTTACTATGTCCTGTAGCTTACTCAAACTCATGTCCATTGGGTCAGTGATGCCATCCAATCATCTCATCCTGTGTTGTCCCCTTCGCCTCCTGGATGTGTATACACACACACACACAGACACACACAAATATACATATATGTAACTGATTTACTTTGCCGTACAGCAGAAACACAACATTGTAAATCAACTATATGCCAACAAAAATTACTTTTTAAAAACATTTGTTTTAAAAAAACAATATTTAAAAATGAGTAAAGTAGGCTCCCCAGACTATTAGAGATAGTTCTTTCCAAGAAAACACCTTTTTAACTCTGAAGAAAAATCTCCTGCTAGAGGACAAGACTTTTGCCTAGAACAGAAACCAGGTTTTCACATCGGTCGATGTCATTATCCATCTTGGCCAACAGGTGGCATTCCTCCCTTATAAATATTCTGAGTGAAATAGATCCTGCTTTCTATTTCCTTTTCGCTACAGAGACATTACATCATTGTAACAGAGTCATTCATTCATTTCCAAAAATATTCATCAAGAGAAAAAGAAAAGAAAAATGCCTGTCATGTGAGAGTTTCTGAGAAACCTAGAACTTTCACACAACTTTTTATTTGAATTGGAGATTTTCTGCTCAAGCAAAATAGACAGCGGGCTTCCCTGATAGCTCAGTTGGTGAAGAATCCCCCTGCAATGCAGTAGTTGTTGTTAATCACTCAGTCGTGTCTGACTCTTGCGACCCCATGGATTATAGCCTGCCAGGCTCCTCTGTCCATGGGATTCTCCAGACAAGAATACTGGAGTGGGTTGCCATTTCCTTCTCCAGCAATGCAGGAGACCCCAGTTCAATTCCTGGGTTGTGGAAGATCTGCTGGAGAAGAAATAGGCTACCCACTCCAGTAGTCTTGGGCATCCCTTGTGGCTCAGCTGGTAAAGAATCTGCGTGCAATGTGGGAGACCTGGGTTCGATCCCGAGGTTGGGAAGATCCCCTGGAGAAGGAACAGGCTACCCACTCCAGTATTCTGGCCTGGAGAATTCTATGGACTGTATAGTTCATAGGATCTCCAAAGAGTTGGACATGACTGAGCGACTTTCACTTTCGAAACAGACAGCAAGAAACCACAAGGGAATAGGAAACAGCTGTGTGAATGGAAATTACAGGTTACTGCAGAGTGAGTGAGGAGAGCCACACAGGGCATTTCTTCACCACGAGGAAGGAAGCGATTATGAAACGGAGGAAAGAATGGGATCCAGGAAAGCAGAGAGGAAAAGGGGAAGTAAGGCAGGTATCAGAATTGTTTATTGCAAATAGATATATATTTTTAATATGTTCTATACAGTAATACATGCCATCAAACATTATATGCTATATATATATTTTTTTCAACTTTCCTTTAGGAGGCTGGTCTCTGTACCAGTGCTTGAAGCCCAAGATGGAATCAAGATTGCCAGGAGAAATACTAAAACCTCACATAGACAGATGACACCACCTTTATGGCAGAAAGTGAAGAGGACCTAAAGAGCCTCTTGATGAAAGTGAAAGAAGAGAGTGAAAAGCTGGCTTAAAACTCAACATTCAAAAAACTAAGATCATGGCATTCGGTCCCATCACTTCATGACAAATAGATGGGGAAACAGTGGAAAGAGTGAGAGACTTTATTTTCTTGGGCTTCAAGATTACTGAAGATGGTGACTGCAGCCATGAAATTAAAAGACGCTTGCTCCTTGGAAGAAAAGCTATGACCAACCTAGATAGCATATTAAAAAGCAGAGACATTACTTTACTTACAAAGGTTTGTCTAGACAAAGCTATGGTTTTTCTAGTAGTCACGTATTGGATGTGAGAGTTGGACCATAAAGAAAGCCGAGTGCCGAAGACTTGATGCTTTTGAACTGTGGTGCTGTAGAAGACTCTTGAGAGTCTCTTGGACTAGAGGAAATCAAACCAGTCAATCCTAGAGGAAATCAGTCCTGAATATTCATTGGAAGGATTGATGCTGAAGCTGAAGCTCCAGTACGTTGGTCACCTGATGTGAAGAACTAACTCCTTGGGAAAGACCCTGATGCTGAGAAAGATTGAAGGCAGGAGGAGAAGGGCATGACAGAGGATGAGATGGTTGGATGGCATCACCAACTCGATGGACATGAGTTTGAGCAAGCGTTGGTGATGCACAGGGAAGCCTGGCATGCTGTAGTCCATGGGATCACAGAGTCAGATATGATTAAGCGACTGAACTGAACTGATAGGGAAAACTAAAATTGAGACAAAAGAGAACAACTATTAAGCCAACAGAGATAAAACAGAAAATAGAATCATATTTAAGGTCAATTAATTCAAGAGAGGGGGCTTCCCTGGTGGCTCAGACAGTAAAGGATCTGCCTGCGATGAGGGAGAATCAGGTTCGATCCCTGGGTTGGGAAGATGCCCTAGTGAAGGGGACAGCTACTCCAGTATCCTTGCCTGGAGAATTCCATGGACAGAGGAGCCTGGTAAGCTACAGTCCATGGGGTCACAAAGAGTTAGACACAACTGAGGAGCTAACACACACAGACACACACACACACAACACACAATCCCAGAGGAGGCAGAAAATTAAGAAAAGAACAAAGTCACCATAACAATTAAACATAAATAAGGAGAGAGTGATTCTGTGGAAGTATTTCCTCACAGCCAGGAGACTTGCCAAAAGTCAAGGAAATAGGAAATCTATAAAGAAAATAAGAAAAAGCAAGAATTTGTTTAAAGAAAAAGTTAAATAAATTATAGAACTCTAGCCAGACTGATCTAGCTAAAAAGAGGAAAAAATTTACCACACTACTACTATTCAACCCTCAATCTACACCAGTCTGGTTTCTGCCCTACTTTTCTGCCAAACCAGATCTTACTAAAGTCACCAAAGGCATCTGTGCTTCCCGAGCCATTGGATAGTTTAACCCTGTGTGAAAATGGTAGTTGCTCAGTTGTGTCTGACTCTTTACGACACCATGGACTATAACCCGCCAGGCTCCTCTATCCATGGGGATTCTCCAGGCAAGAATACGGGAGTGGGTTGCCATGCCCTCCTCCAGGGGATCTTCCCAACCCAGGAATCAAACCAGCATCTCATGCATTATAGGCATATTGTTTACCAGCTGAGCTACCAGGGAACCCCCTATATATATATATGCCTCAATGTAATTTTAAAAAAAATAATAAAAAATAGAAGTTTTCTATACCCAGAAAGTTTAATGAACAAAGAAAATAATAAATTGACTAAACACAAAGAATGTATTTTTTCTCTGAAACCTCTGTGTAAAGATTCACATATTATTATATGAACAAAAGTTATTTAAATCTTTATAAATAGGTAAATAAATAAATAAATGATAGATAAATAGATCAGCTTGGGCATCTGTGAGGGCCTAGTGACTGTAGAATAGAACATGATGTAGCTTAAAATTCTTGAAACCATTTGACAACCTGATTCATTTCAGGGCTCAGTGACGGCAGAAATGAAAGTCCTCCACGTGGCCGCGCAGGAGGCATGTGGTCTTGTTGGTCTGTGAGGATCATTTCCGTGTTGAACCAGGTGTGTGTCAGTCCTTCCTCTGGAATCTCTCCTGCAAGTTTGTTGAGGAAGAGAAGGCTCTCATGACTTCTGCTCTGACAACCTCCCAGGCACAAGGGCTGTGTCCCTTCTCTTGCAGATAGAGAGTGACTCTGTGGAAGTATTTCCTCAGAGCCAGGCTGGAGTCCCCCTTGAGCAGGGGAGCCCCTTGCAGCCCCTGCTCCTGCCTCAGACAGGCTTGCAGGTCAGTGAGCTGCTGATCCAGTGCAGTGCGGAGCTTGTCCAGGAGGCTCTGGTCCCACGCAGCGGCCGAGCCCTCGGTGCTGAAGAGCTGGAAGGTGTGCTGGGTCACCTCGTGGAGCACAGAGATGGCTTGAGCCCTCTGCAACTGGCTGCCACCCAGCGCCTCCTGGGGGAATGCGAAGTCATTCCTGTCCTGCAGGCAGGAGGAAGGGGAGACCCTCCTCAGTTGTCGCAGGAGCGTCAGGACCCTCCTGTTGGCCAGGCTGTGGGTGTGAGGCAGGTGGCAGCCCAGAGAGCAGATGGCGTTGCAGCTGAGCAGCAGCAGGGCCAGGAGTAAGGACCAGGCTGGGGCCATCGGGGACCTTGTGGATGCTGCTGGCCTGGGGAGGTGGGTGACTCTGTGAACCTGCTCTCTAGGTTCGCTGAAGACCTTCCTTCAGGCCTGCGTCTTAAATAGGAGCCCATGGTTTCCATTTTCTGAAAGTTTTCTCTTACTTTCCACTTCTCTTTTTGCTTTTCATTTTGTACTCTCCAAATGGGTTAGGGCAGAATTTCTCAACCACTTTTTTTTTCATGTTGCCCTTCTTTCTTCTGCCCACAGAGCCTTTTTAGATATTTTTTTTCCTAATTCCTACCCACCCCATGAAGTTTTGATAACACTGATATATTGTGTATATGTTTATGTAACCTATGGATATCTCTACTCTGTAGATAGAAAAAGAAAGTGCAAATCTTACTCTTTGAATTCAGTGCAGAGTTAAATTTCAGCTGTAATTTAAATCTGAGAGCTATTGAATTTTAATTTAACTTTAAAACTAAAGTTTTCAGAGTGACTTTTAATGTAACATATTTACTTATATAAGTAGGAATTATCAAATTTCATATTCAAGTAAACTTCAGATAACTATTTTATAATACCAAGATATAAGCATATATAAAAGTCATTCAAAGCTGCTCAAAATCATTGAAAAACTTATTTCTTTCATATTTATTTTAGGGACTTATCATTTAATTTTGCTTCATATAAAAAAACAGTGGTTACTTCACTGCATGCTAGATAGTCATTTGGATATTGTTAACATTTTTTTCTGTTTACCACTCACCACAATTATGGCTATGTTGAACAACTCTAGTAGAATTACATAATAAAATGTAATTTTTTATTTTATTTACAAATAAAAATTTCTATTTGTATTTAGTTTCCAGAGTCCAAATCACACTGAAACTCAAACACAAGCAACATCCACAAGACAGCCAATGGTTGCTCATAAGTATGGGAGGGCCACCTCTCACAATATGACTTTGAGATCATGCAACTGATGGAGAGAAGGTTCTCCAGTGAACCATCAATTCACCTTAGGTTGTAGCACTGTTTGTGTAAATCATTTGTTTTTCTTCCTTGAACTCAATCTCAATGCTTCCCTTGTGCATAATATATAAGAAAGCCCAAATACAGAAATAAATACTAAGGAGTAAAATGTTGTTATATCTAGTTGAGATTTGAAGTACCACAAATCATTGTAATGACAGGATTTGTTCATATTTCAAAAAGTAAATGTCTGCAAACGTGGAAGCATATCATCCCCAGTGAGAAAGCATGATTTAGGAATCATGATCCATTTGAATCTTTCTCTGTATTGTTGCATTAAATTTCAGATTTCCCAGGGGACATTCAAGGTTCCAATTCAAGTCTGTTCTTTTCAAACAAAAGGAAACCATGTTTGTGATTTATCCAGAACTGGATAAATATTGATTTTGTTTATGGGAAGAACTAGCTTTCGGTTCTGCTTCTGAATTTTTTTTTTTTTCACAGTGAATTTTCTGTTGCCTCAGTGTCTATGTTCCAAACTTCAGGCAATAGGTTGTGACCATCTTTGACTCCGTCTTATTGTCTGTGGTCTCTTTGGCACCAGTCCCAGTAATCAAGCAAAAGAACAGCCTGGTGTCATCTACAGAGCCATGTATCTGAACTCAAGCTCTCCGTGATTCACAGTGAACAGCAACCAGACAATTTACCACGTTACTGTTTGGTGTATCTTTACTGATATGGCAATTACTACTTGTATCCTGATAGTCTTTGGAGATTCCTCACAAAGAATGAGGAATGGCCATTTTCATCCTGTATCTTCATTCCCCTCCATGGGATGGTGGGCTCCATCCCAGTCTGGTTTCCAAAATTTGGCATATGAGAATTAAACTCTTACTTCAGGTTCAAAAGCAGAGTTTGTATTCTGAGTCCTTTGCCTGCTCCTTTGGCAGAAACTGAGAAATGAGAAACTGCTCGTTCTCCTTTATTTACTCAGCATGACTGTCCTCTCTTCCAGATGTCGAGTATGTAGCCGTCAGTGACCTTTCTGGTCTCAAAGTTTCAGTCCCCACAAAATTCTTATCTTGAAGCCCTAATCCCCAGAGTGATGGTATCAGGTGATGAACCCTTAGGGATGTGATTAGGGCATGAGTATGGAAGCCTCACAAACGGAATTACTGCCCTTATAAAAGATGTGGATATAAAACCCTCCCTCTCCAGTCCTGTGATTATACAAGAAAGAACTCTACAGTGTGAGACCTGAAGCAGGCTCTCAGCAGAATTGAGCCAAGCTGACACCCAGATCTTAGAATTCCAGACTCTAGAACTGTGAACAATACATTTCTACTCTTTACAAACTACCCAGTCTATGCTATTTTGTCGAAGAAGCCCGAATAGTGAGACCTGGCCTGATCTATTGTATCCTCAGAATACCTCTCAGGAGTCTGTAAAATAGCTAGAGGGAGAGGCACATCCAAATCAACCCCATTTCCTAGACATCTAGTCTGAGCCCTATCATTGCTTGAGCTTAATCCATATTTATGCAACATTAATTCACAATGATGGCAATGATGGGAGAAAGGGTAACACCAACATCTATTAGATAGATAGGATGTGAGAAGACAAAAATCTAAAAATACTTTAAGATTCTTCACAGTTCTACAAGGGAAGTTATAGTGGGATATTGTGAGAGGCATTTTTCTAAAGATCATTTATAGGAATATTTTATTCAAGTTTGTGTTTTCAATATTCGGAAGGTATGGTGAGTTGAAGACCCACTGTTAATTTTTAGTTCAGTGATTCTCAAGTACTTGCAAGGAGCTGCCTGATCATTCTTTCCTTGTCTCCCTCAGGTAATAAGGAAACACTTTGTCTACATGTGTAAATGTTTTCCTCATTAGCCTATGCCTTTGGGAGTCAACCTGAATGCTTCTTTCAAATAATCTATGATGCTGTGAACTCTAAGTGACATCTCTGTCATCTTCCCCAAGCTGAAACTGTGGAATAAGAGTTTAAGTCAGCATGTGTGCAAGCAAGAACACTGTATTTCCCCTTGCACACCCACCCAGAGCTCCATTAGGACAAACAATGCAAAAATGAAAAAATGATCTTGTGCACTGAATTTGTCGTCTCCTCTCTTAATCATCCAATTATTTCCCAACTTTCCTGCAACAAGATTCCCATGAGGATAAGTCCAGGCCGTGGAATGTGAGAAGTGCTATTACCCTATCTAGTCCTGGTCCTTGGAAGCATTCCGTGTGATCCACCAGACTTTTCTCTTTACCTTCAAGGAGAATAGACTCAAGTGCTACAGAGAAATTCAGAGTCACATGTTGATGACAGAAAAAATGCAAAAGAAGGGGACCCATGTCCTCAATTCACTGTTTGGACGAGAGCAAGCTAGAAGATTCACCTGATCAAGAAGGCCTGCATTGTGCTCCTCAAAAAGGAAAGAAAAGTGTCCATTAGAATCATATTCCTGACACTTTGCTTTTACCTGTTACAGAGGCTAAGCATTAGGTTAACTGACAAATACCTTTAACAGCATACTGTCTTAAAAACTTTTCCATACAAAAATAAATTTCATATGTTGAAAATAGCAAATACCTTCAAACTCATAAAAAAATCTTTTCCATTATGTTATAAAATTGTTTATTAAATAAAAGAGATTGTGTTATTCTGTCTAAATATTTTTGTAAAATTGTGATTTTCATTTCAGACATTTTTTAGCTTGTAAGCAAACAGATGATCCTTTGGAGGCTTAAGCAAACAACAGTCTGATTGAGTGCAGAGAACTGTGGTGTTGGAGAAGACTCTTGAGAATCCCTTGGACTGCAAGAAGATCCAACCAGTTCATCCTAAAGGAGATCGGTCCTGGGTGTTCATTTGGAAGGACTGATGTTGAAGCTGAAACTCCAATACTTTGGCCACCTGATGTGAAAAGCTGACTCATCTAAAAAGACCCTGGTGCTGGGAATGATTGAGGGCAAGAGAAGGGGACAACAGAGGATGAGATGGTTGGATGCCATCACCGACTCAATGAACATGAGTTTGTGTAGGCTCCAGGAGTTGGTGATGGACAGGGAGGCCTGGCGTGCTGCAGTTCATGGGGTCGCAAAGAGTTGAACAAGACTGAACTGAACTGAGCTGAACTTAACTGAAAAGTTTCCGTGATTCACTGGAAGGCCAACAGGGGGCGCGCGGACACCACTAATCAATGGAGAAAGGTTTCTTCGCCCGGTCCTGGGAGAGCGCCTCTCTCGGAGGCCGCAAGAGGGCGGAGGATGTCTCCTTAATCAGTTTTATTGGCGAGATTGCCAGTTCTGAGACCGTTTCAGCGGGTTTGGCCAGAGAGAAAAGGCGTCGCTGCACAGAGACCAAGTTGGTGTGCTTTGATAGTGCACTAAGAAATCTTCAATCTGAGCCCCCGCCAGAGACATTTTGTGTGAAGGCAAGCCCGGGACGTTGCATTTCTGGGCGTCCAATGAATGTTGTGCTTTCTTTTCGCACAGAAACTTGAGCGAAGCCATTTTTACAAAGAAAATGCGTGTACGGAGGCGTTTGAAGCAGAGAATTAGAGCGAGTTGGGGCCGATTTTACAGATTCGGGCTCCTTTCTGGCGCGATGAAGGGACAGCTCAGGGAATGGGGAACTTGGCGGCGGCGACGGGACGACGGGACGGCGTTGGGGACGCCATGGGGGTGAGTCGGAGCGCGGTCCCCACCCGAGGACGGGGGAGCTGTGCGCCCCTGGAGATGCTCTGGGACTTTCAGGGTGTCGTTCAAGGAATTGGCCTTGAAGTGGGGGAGTAAGTATTGAACAACTGAAAAGGAGGAATATTCAAAAAGTAACAGGAATGTATGCCTTTAAACTTATATTTAATTATATTTGTCTCATTAAATATTTTAAAACTTTTATTTTTGCAATATTTTAATGAAAACATCTTAAATATTAGATATATGATGTTAAAATGTATGAGTATTAAACCATTCATATTTATGAAAATATTTTAAATAGTAGATATATGATATTAAGGTATGCATATTAAAATATGTATTAATATTTATTAGTATTTTATTCTATTTAAGCTATGGTTTATTTATACTGAAACAAGAATTTAACATGATTTTACTTTCCTGGCTTTAATGGAAGCAAACTCAATATATTCAAGATCACTTCTATATTTGTTTGACAATTCTTGTCACTCTGTGACAGTCTTAAATAATTTTTATTTAACCAGAGTTTCTGAAACACCACTGCCAGCACCCCACCTTGAGTGTAGTGTAGAAAAAAGAATTAGTGCAGATGTACCTGGTTGAATGAGTAAGACTGAGCTTTCAAGGCAAGAGTTGCGAATGTGATGTCTGGTCTGGGAACTAAGATCCCACATGCAGTGCGGTGCAGTAAAAAGAAAGGAAAGAAGGATGGAAGAGAGAGGGAGAGAGGAACCAAAGGAAGAAGAGGCAGTGTCCTGTACAAAGCGTTGAGGTCATTTACTGGGTCTGATCTTTTCATTTTCTTTGGGAAGAATTTTGTAAGTGAAATGAAAATTGCCCAGATTTCATTGGCAATGTGAAGCCTTTCTTTCTGAGACACACATGGTCGTGCAAATGAAAGGGCATTTCTTGTCTTTCTTGAAAATTTTGATGTTTTGTTCAACATGTATATTTTAGCACTTTTGTTTTTTAATATTGAGTTACAATATTATTTATCTTGATGTCTTACACTTGGTGCCTTTTTACATATCACATTTAAGAGAAGTCCTTTCTTACTTTATCCCAATACTAACCCAAGAAATAGCTTTAGAAGTACTGTTGCCATCTTCCCTGGATGAAAGTATAGGTATGTCCCATTTCTTGTCATTCTCTCCCATCTCATTGTATAACAGATTTCCTGGTCTCTTTAACCATTAAAAAAAATCTTTGTCTTAAAATAATATCACCAAAGGTGGTCTGAGACTAACTGAGCATGATGTGAGGGACTGTTTACCTCATTTATACTCTTCACAGAGCAGCCATTATTTTGTCAGACAATTTTTCAAGATGCTGGTTCTCTGCAAAAGGATTCAAGTGCTGTAAGATTTCTTTCCATAATGTTCTAGGACTGCTCTAAGCCTGGGATCTTGGGATCTACTCCTTCAGAGAATTTTGGGCAGCCCCCTATCCTAGACTTTGCTTTTGTGGGGCCTCAAAACACAGCATTTTAGCCATTTTTCCTTCTCTCCACATCTTTTTTTAAAAAATATGTCATTTTTTTCTATTTAGAAAAAAGATTACCTTTAGACTGCCTTCATCTGATGTCCTCTTCAGCCACCCCTTAGCTTTTGGTAACTACAAATCTTGTTTCTTTTTCTCTCAGTGTGATTTTGAAGTATAACATAATCTGTGTCTTAAAAAGTAGCATCAGAGGTGGTCTAACTGAAACTAATTGAGGTTGAGGAAAGGGACTGCTTATCTCATTTATTAACAGAGCTGTTGCTGCTGCTAAGTCGCTTCAGCCGTGTCCGACTCTGTGCGACCCCATAGATGGCAGCCCACCAGGCTCCTCCATCCATGGGATTTTCCAGGCAAGAGAACTGGATTGAGGTGCCATCGCCTTCTCTGTATTAACAGAGCTGTTGTGTTTCATTAGACAACTTTCCTAGAATCTGTTTGTCTGCAAAGAACTTCAAGTGCTGTGGGATTTCTCTCCATAATGTACCAGGCACTGATCAAAAGGGAGGAAACTTGGGCTCCTGGGCTCCTTCCGAGTCCTGCAGGCAGTCCCTCTCCTAGAATGAACTCTTGGGGCCGCAATATGCAGACCTTTGACAGAGTTAAGGGGCTTGCAGGCAGAGCTTCTCTTGGTTGGACTGAGGGTGGAGGAAACAGGTGACTCTTGGTTCTATTGGTATGAAAGACTGCTATCATTCACTCAGTTCCACATGCTCAGCCGGTAATTTGCAAACTTTATGTTATTTGAACTATACGATGTCCTTTGTGATGGTACTAAAGTTGTCTTCATCTTTTAGAAGAGGAAGTGAAAGTCTGGTGTGGCTACACTCAGGAGCCCCAGATTGTGTGAGAGTAGACCTTCCTGCTGCTCCCAGTCCTTCCTCTTCATCAGCTCTGAGAACCGGCCCTCAGCTGCTCTGAGCTCCTGCTGCCTCCTTCCTCCTCATCCTCCCTCCAGTGTCCTCTCCCCTGCTCCCAGGAGGGCAGACACCATCCCCACATGACTCTCCTGGAATCCACATCACCAAGCACATTGTCACATGTCTGTGCGGTCAGCACACTTTGGTTCAGAATGAAAAGAACTGTATGAATTAACCCATGTTCAGTATTATGCCACTATTATCTGTAGACCATCAGAAAATGAGACCTATGTTCCTGTAAATAATTGTGGAAGAATTAAAACCTTATGTATTAGACCTTAAAAAGAAAATGCAGAGAGTTGTGGCTAGATTTATCTTGGTTCAATTTAAAAACTGTCAAGACTATGGAGTCACACCTCTAAGTTCTCTTTTAGACTAAAGAAGAGAGTTAGACTGAACTTCGGGTTTTTTTCAAGCTGAGTTGACTCATATAGATGAATATCTCCATTTGAACTGAGACTTTTCCATGAGTATATTTCATTTCCGATGTAATAACACAAAAGAAGCATCAAAGCTGTGACATTCTCTGATGCCGAGAATAGAAGGGAAGTTTTTCAGTGGAGACAAAATTGAGAAAAGTGCAGAAAGTGACAATACTGACCTATTTAAAGATCTTATTTGCGGGAAGGTGCTGGGAACAGCTGGATAAAGGCTGACACAGCCCGACGTCTGCAGCATCACCAAGCTCACCAGATTCCAACCCCTTCCCTGCTGACAAGGAGAATGATGTTCTCCAGCCCTGGAGAATGGTGATCATCACCATTGCCATCCTCTGAGAGACCAGGAATCCCCCAAATTCAGCACTTCTGTGAAACTGAGTCCCAGGGCTACAGCTCAACAAGGTGCTCACAGTTGCCTTCCCTGCACCCCAGCTGCCGGGAGGGCACCGCAGAACCCCCTGTGACAGAGCCACTGGCCCTGCCGCCCAGCGGGAACCGACTCCCGTTCCAGTGCCTCGAACTCAGGCACCCGGTCAACCGGGGAGAACCCAGGAGTCCCCGTAGGCAGGAGCCCCAGGCCGGGCCAGGTGAGGTGCCGCCAGGGCCCAGGGAACTTGTGGGGCCTCTGGAGCAGAGAGAAAACTTCCTTTTCTGGCCGACTGCCCAGGGGAGCTTTTCTGCCGCTTCGCTCAGAGCGTTTGATTTCTGCACCTGCCCTTGTATCCACCCTCCGCTTCCTGGGAGGAGATTTTAGGCAGAGCGGTTTATACTGGTGCCGTTTATGCTATCGTTGATGGCTGGAAATCAGAACATGTTGTGGTGTGTTTTCAGATTCAGGACTGTTTCTGGGGGGAAAGTCAAATTCTGGGGAAAGGGGGAAAGCATCTACAATCTGGACAGGTATCTGCTAGATATTGGGACCCTCCAGTGGGAGGGCTTGAAGGAAAGACTGAGACTTACAGGAGCCCCAGGGTAAAGGGAAATGGTTTCATTTAATAGAAATGGTTAATTTCTCCTGCAGTATTCAAATAGTTGAAAAATATTTTAAAATGTATGAGTAAGTCTTAAACTCACACCAAGTTTAAATAGTTTCCTTATGCCAAAACAAGAGTTTAAGTTCCTGGCTTCAGTGAAATCAAAATCATCTGTAATGTTTTCAAAATTACTTCTTTGTTCATCTCAGTTCAATTTAGTGAAAGCCATATTTGACAAACTGATGACCCAGTAACTGCCTTAGATAATGAATCTCAATTTTCAAAATCTTTTTATCTTCTCATTTCTTTTAACCAAGGGCCTTATGTTAAGCTTTCAAATTTACACATAGTTTTTCATTGGAAAATTTTAGTAGTATTTCTAAAATGTCATTTCATTTAGATAAGTTGCTTTAAAATTAATAATCAAGATGTTTTTGATTGGAACATAATATAGGTTTACACTTACTGTACCATTTGCTACTTGGTAAGTATCTTATATGCCAAGTGCACTGATGGCATGTTGATGTCATGCCCACTAAATAGCTCAGTGTGCTATGACATCATTTCATTTGCTAGTAAAATTTAAAAATTTGTAGATAGGCTTTGTACAATACTAGAAAAGATTAACCTATTCAAATTTGCAGAGGTAGAATTTTTGCATTAAAAATTCGAGTTGAACAAGACACAGATGTGGCATAATCATCTTTAGAGCAGGCATGAAATGATGGCAAAAGCTTTGTATACATCTGGAACAGTAAGCACTCTCACAGCTGTTTAATGTGTCCCTGATGCTATGTATAATCTACTAATTTATGATAATTTTGTAAGTTGTTAAATTAACATCATATAGAGGACATCACATGAGATGGTATGGTGAGTGGAGCACAGTATCCCCATTACCCCCATTCAGTTTTAATTGGAGAAAAATTGCTTTACACTGTTGTCCTGGTTTCTGCTCTACAACAGCGTAAACCAGCTCTAACTGCACATCTGCCCACTCCCATATCCCTGTTTGAAAGCTGAGAAACTGTAGTATAGGACAGGAAAACCAACTGGACTGAATGATGCAGGAAGCTGAAGGAAGAATAAAGAGATGCTCAAATAAATATACTGAGAAGACAGGAGTAACCCACAAAAGACAAAAAAACAGCAAGATTGTCATTTTCAAACAGTTTAACTGGTAAAACTATTTTAAACTTATCATCATAATTATTAGTATCATTATTACATTTACACTTTTATTGACAACCCCGAGGACCAGCAGTATCCTACCATTGTGCAGGATGCTGGGTGGGAATAAGAAATGGAGACTTGCTCCAGCTCTGGGGAGTCAGTTCCTCCCCATTTAAGGGACTCTCAGCTAGAAGGTCCTGATGGAGGATGTGTGTGGGGAAAGGATGTTTAAAGCTAAAAAGAAAGACCTTGATCTTGAAAAGTACAGACTATGAGAAATTCTTAAAATAATAAACATTGAAATATGGTGAATGAAATGTATAAACTGATGGGATCTTTTTTGATCAATTTTTATAAATGAACTCTGGCTTGTTACTACAGGAACTTCGATATGCCTCAGTAATGATATTTTCTGTGCAACACGTTGACATATTGATTTTTAACATCTTTCTTAGAAAATCATACTATTTGAAGACAGACAACATACCTGTTTCCAGTAATTAACCCCCTGTTCAAATCTCTTAGGTCTATGGTGCTGAATTAAAGACATGGTGGGTGTGCATGAGATGCTTCAACATATTTCAAATGATCAAATATCAAAGTTTTGGCTTAGCTTCTGGTTTAAGATGGCAGAGTAGAAGGACATGCACTCATCTCCTCCTGTGAGAACACCAAAATCACAACTAGCTATTGAAAACCATCCACAGGAGGACTCTGGAGCCCACCCAAAAATGATTCCCCACGTCCAAAGTTCTCTTTTAAACAAGATGGTTGGAGGCGCTCAAATACAAAATAAATCCCATACCCGCCAGGTGGGAAACCAACAAACTGGAAAACAATACTACCAAAAGAGTTCTCCCACTGTTGTCAAGCTTCCCAGCCTGCAGATCTGGCAAGGAGACTGGAAATCCCCAGGGAATCTGACTTTACTTCCACAGGACTGTGGGGGAAAAAAGACTCCGTACTCAAAGGAGACAAACAAAATCTTGCATGCACCATGACCCAGGGGATAGGAGCAGTGACCCCACAGGAGACAGAACCAGATCTCCCTGCTAAAGTTGGAGTCTCCTGTGGAGGTATGGGTCAGCAGTGGCTTGCCTTGGGGACGGGGCACTAGCAGCAGCAATCCTGGAAGCTGCCCCTTGACGTGAGTCCCCTTAGAGGTTGCAGAAAAGCAAACACTTCATTCATTAATAATGGTTCCTACTTTTTTAGTATAAGAAGGGCAAAAATTGGCTTCTGAACTCTGTTGGGTTTTGGTCTTACAGTAGCAATACAGAGGCTCCAGGAGGTGACATTACCAGCAAGTATGGACAAGGGACTTTATGGAAAAGAGAACTAGGATCCAACCCGGGACAGCCCAGAACTGGAGGGCAGAACCATGCACTTCACAGCGCCTGCTTTTTGCTTCCTGCCTCTGCATGTGTTTGATTATTTGCACTGATATGAGATCTCTGTTCTTTCCCTATTATTTGTGTTTGTATTAGATCAAAGCATTTTCTACTAATCCTTCTTTCTCAAAGAGTTTCTTAGGAACTCATAGGAATGCTTTTAGAAGTATGAAACCCAGAAATTGGAATGCTCTTCAGCATACAGCAAAGGAAAGTTCTCACACTGAAAGCACTTTGGAACTAGCACCAAGGTGAAAAGAAAATACCTTTGCCAGGGGCCTAGCTCCTTTCCAGTGTCACCTTCCAGTCACTGTCTCAGGCCAGCTCTCCTGTCTCCTCCCTGAGGGCAGGCAGTCTGTGATTCTCACAGTCCTGATGATATCTGCCAGGAGCACTTGATGCCTCTTGTGTGATATGCACTCATTGAATCCAAACAGTAATTTTGTGAAACTACTCTTATTGTCCCCATATTAAAGATGAAGAAACTGATCTACAGTGTTATCTATAGCGTTATCACTGATCTATAATGATATTTTTCAGGGTCACACTGCTGGTAATTAGCAGATCTGGGATTCAGAGGTTTTGAAATTTCTAGAACTCTCCTTAGACTTGGGCTCTCTTCCTGTGGCTTCCACTCTGACTACACCGTGCAGTTAGAAGAAATCAGCACAGAACGGAGCTCCTGAGATGGAGGCAGTGAAGGCGCTGTGTGAGGGGGTGAACTGCTCAGTCCTGAGGAGGCAGGGCTGAGGAGAAGGTGGGAGACAGAGTAATAGGAGTCAGGAGCGGCCATCAACACCGCATGTCCTCAGCTTTCCTGCAGGAGGGGACTGCTTCCCTCAGATATGTATATCAACCATTCTTTAATGAGTAGGTATACAATAGTTATGCCTATGGCATCAAAACTAACCATTTTCTAGAATTTCAAAATCTCCTTTATATCTTTTTTCTTTTTAGCACCCTCGACAGCTGATAGGATCTTAGTTCCCCAACCAAAGCTCCCTAGAGGGAAAACTCAGAGTCCTAACAACTGCACCCATAGAAAATTCCCAGAATTCCATCTTTTGACAGACATTTGCTAGAAAGTGATAGAACTGTTCCACACTATAAAATGAACAAATACTATTTTGCCATAGGTATATATAGACAAAATAAGCATTTAGGTGTTCAAAAAAAAAAAAAAACCTCAGGAAGTTTACCTTGATAAGTATTGAATAAATAAAACAAATTACAATATTAATGAAATAGAATATATTTTCTAAATTTTAATACAATGCAAACATATGCATCTTTTATATGAAAATATAAATATGAGATAAAACATTAAATAAATAATAAATAAATAAATAACACCGAGGCAGTTATCGCTAATGGACTGATACCCCTGCAGCTGAATAATTTCTATCTACTATCTTCTTACTACTGACAATGTATTGGTTGAACTAATCCAATAAATTTTGTGGCTGAAACAGAAATCAGAGTCTTCTGAAATGACCACAGGTAACTGTACAAGGGTGATGTGGCATCTTAGTCAGTGAGAGTCCTGTCAAGGTGAGATCAGGTCTCCATCCATCATTCTTAACCTTTCTTGCAAGCTGGTTGATGAAGAGAAGGATCTCATGATTTCCAGTCTGACGATTTCCCAGGCACAGTCGCTGTATCCCTTCTCTTGCAGGTAGACATGGATGCCCTGGAAGTACCTCTTCACGGCCAGTGTGGGGCCCATCCTTCCCAGGGCAGAGTCTTCCTCTCCCGTCACCTGCCCCAGGCAGGCATCCAGGTTGTCCAGCTGCTGATGGAGTCCCGTGCGGAGCTGCTCCAGGAGGGTGGTGTCCCAGGCAGCAGAGGAGCGCTCTGTGTGGAAGAGGTTGAAGCTCTGCTGGAGCATCTCGTGGAGCACAGAGATGGCCTGGGCCTCCTGCAGCTGGCCACCCTCCACCATCTCCTGGGGGAAAGCAAAGTCCATTCTGTCCTGCAGACAGAAGCGAGGGGAGAGTCTCCTCATTTGGCCCAGGAGCCTGAGGTTCTTCCTGCCAACCAGCACGTGGTTCTGAGACAGGTCACAGCCCAGGGATCCTCCAGGGCCGTAGCTGACCAGCACCAGGGCCATCAGTAGAGAGAGCACGAAGGCCATGGGGAAGATGAGGCTGCTGCTGGCCTGGCTGAGATGGTGGAACCTTGAGGTAGGTTCTCTGATGCCATGCTTTCTAAGCAAGGCCATTAAATAGGGAACACGGTAGTTTTCATTTTCTAATTGTTTCTATACACTTTTACTTCCCTTTTTTGATTTTCATGTATGTATTCACAATATGATCAAAGAAAACAATCTAAACTATTAATTTTATCTATTTCCCAATAACTTCAAATGTTCCCAGCCAAATCGATATTTATCAATAAATGAGTAAGGTCTTTGTCTTAAGTCAGGAGTGATGTACTTTTGTAATTACACACATTATTTCTTCCCGTCTCTCATGCATAAATGTTGCTCTCCTCTTGTCCAGGAACACATCAGTAGCCCTCATCTTAGGCTCCATTTTCCCCTCTTACTTTACATGGGAATCCAGTCTCTCTCAGCTCTATGCTTTCTGTATTTATTAGGAATTTACCAGATCATTCTGGCAATTAAGCTCTTTAAAACAAATGATGGGTGTTCTTCAGCGTTTGATTTACAGAAGAGGCTGATTATTACAAGTCCAAGCTCTTCTTCCATGTTTCTGTTCCTTCTAGAACAATTTCCTTCAGGTCCCTGTGGTTGTGCTTCAGGGGACCATGAGGTCAGGACTGTTACAGACATCACCGTTTCTTTCCGCCGTTTTCTTACTGGAGACCTGTTGTCGTCCACAGACTGAGCCAATAATTCCACCAGAATCCTGATTCTTCTCTGGGAACATGGGTGAGGAGACTCTAAATGCAGGACAATTGTATTTTCCCAGCAGCACCTCATAAGGGAGAGATGATGTGTAGCCTCACCCTGTCCTCTAGAATGACAGGGTCCACTTCCAAACCTGCTGGATACCCTCCCTGAGAGCAGGGTCAATCCTCAGAATCCTGAGGACTTGAAAATCTCCTTTCTATGGAAGGCCTGTTTACTTGTTGGGAAAAAACTTTATCTTCCAGAACTCCTTCCCTGTCCCCTGAGGTGTTTGTGTGAAGGACCCTGTTACTCTGTGGTGACTTCCTCTTCTCCTGATCCATGTCCTCAGGTGTCCATAGTGTCAGCAGCCCTCAGACACTAAGAGCAAATGTGTATTTGTGCAAGTAAGTGGAGGAATTAATCCAACGGCACTCCCTTAACCTTAATAAAAATTAAAAGGACCCAGGTATTGAAGCCGGGTGTCCTGCATCAGAGAACAAGTCTTGACCATCTGAGCTACCAGGCAAGCCCTAGCCTTAGTAGAAAAATAATTTTTATTTGACCAAGTATAGATTTAATTATTCAACCCTTTTACTATTGAGCACTTGTTTTACTGAAATTTTCTGAGCTTGAGGTGGGAGATTTAATGATGATGTTGTTTCTGTTTAGAAGCTATTTCACAGAACCAAGGGTTGAGCTTCATTTGGTCATTCAGTTCAGTTCAGTTGCTCAGTTGTGTCTGACTCTTTGCAACCCCATGGACTGCAGCATGCCAGGGTTCCCTGCCCATCACCAACTCCCAGAACTTACTCAAACTCATGTCCATTGAGTTGGTGATGCCATCCAACCATCTCATCCTCTGTCATCCCCCTCTCCCCCTGCCTTCAATCTTTCCCAGCATCAGGGTCTCTTCCAACGAATCAGTTCTTCACATCAGGTGGCCAAAGCATTGGAGTTTCAGCTTCAGCATCAGTCCTTCCAATGAATATTCAGGACTGATTTCCTTTAGGATGGACTGGCTGGATCTCCTTGCAACCCAAGGGACTCTCAAGAGTCTTCTCCAGCACCACAGTTCAAGAGCATCAATTTTTTGGTGCTCAACTGCCAGAGTCCAGCCCCAGCAGGATCCAGGGGAACCCTCAGGATGAACGGCGCTGGTGAATGAGAGAAAGACAGTGAGACAAAGCTTGGGGGCTAAGTCTGAAGTTTACTTTTGCATGGCCCCTTTATACCCTTAACAACATCTTTTTGGGGGAAGTGCATATTGCTTACACACAGGTCATCTTAAAACAGCAACTTGACCTTCAACAGAAACAGGATGTCACCCACATGCTTTTCGTTCACAAGAGTCTTTCTTATCATTTGGCCTCAGGCCTGCTAACATTTTATGGCTTGCACCTGGTGTGACTTAAGCAACTTCAGTAGCCGACCCTGTTTTTCTCATAATTAATCTATTTTCTTTCTAATAGGCATCATCTCTATGGGAACTAGATAGGATTACATTTTTACAGAACAGAAATGCGAAGGACTGCAAAAACAGCAGATATAGCACAAAACAGGCTCTTAGTCTAAAAGTTAACTCTAATCTCTATCTAAAGTATTTTCTATGAGGCACATTTGTGGCTATTATATTTGTGGAGCTTTTCTCACCCTGAGAAGGGGCCTATGCTTAATAGTTTCTTTTGTTAGCGTACTGTGCTTAGGATATTTAGAACAATCATGAGCATTTTTTGCAATGAGAGCACACATTTATCAAACAAGCCAGAATGCCAGCAAAAGAGTTTAAACTGAAGCATTTCTTTCATCCCTAGCCCCTTCATAGGGTACCAGCGTCTAGGAGATTTATTAATTAGGGTTTTAAGTTGGTCTTTATTCAATGAAAGAGGAGCAGGAGAGCTCTCGGCAGGCAACACAAGAATCCGCAGCAGGGCAAACAAGGACAACAGCAGAAAAGGAGGGAGGATACAGGGTGGGGTAGAGGCCGAGGCCAACCTGGAGGGTCCCTTATCCTAGACGGCCTTGCCTGTCAGGTTTTTTCCTCATGACCTCGTCATGAATGGGGTCCTGGATGGCCTTGCCTGTCCGGGATTTTCTTCATGACCTCGTCATGGGCGGGATCTCCCGTAATGGCTCCCAGCACTCAACTTTCTTTATAGTCCAACTCTCACATCCATACATGACTACTGGAAAAACCATAGCTTTGTTTGACTAGATGGATCTTTGTTGGTAAAGTAATGTCTCTGCTTTTTTTTTTGTCTCTGCTTTTTAATATGCTATCTAGGTTGGTCATAACTTTTCTTTCAAGGAGCAAGTGTCTTTTAATTTCATGGCTGCACTCACCATCTGCAGTGATTTTGGAGCCCCAGAATAAAGTCTGCCTCTGTTTCCATTGTTTCCCCATCTATTGCCATGAAGTGGTGGGACTGGATGCCATGATCTTAGTTTTCTGAATGTTGAGCTTTGAGCCAACTTTTTCACTCTCCTCTTTCACTTTCATCAAGAGGCTCTTTAGTTCTTCTTCACTTTCTGCCATAAGGGTGGTGTCACTTGTATGTCTGAGGTTATTGACATTTCTCCTGGCAATCTTGATTCCAGCTTATGCTTCATCCAACCCAGCATTTCTCATGATGTACTCTATATATAAGTTAAATAAGCAGAGTGACAATATACAGCTTTGACGTACTGCTTTCCCGATTTGGAACCAGTCAGTTGTTCCATGTCCAGTTCTAACTGTTGCTTAAGCCAGCTGAATTCCATGGGCATCTCTATTCCTCTGAGAATTCAGGGCAGTGAGGACCAGCCTAGTAGGTCAGGAAAAATACCCTTTTTTCCTTTACTTGAGTGTAATATTTCATTCAGTTTTTAATACTCTATATTCACTTAGTGGCTGACTGGACAAGACTTGTCTCAGTGCTCCTGATTTAGTTCTAATTCATGATGAGATAAAGAAAAGTAAAGAAAGCCATAGGGGCTGCATCTCTATCACTTTCAGAACTTTAGATTTTGTTTCTCTTTGCAAGTTTCCTAGAAAGTACAATTGGAGATGTGTTTTGTGGACAAAAAGAAAGCAAATGTAAGTCTTCAACGTAATGAATGTGGAAGAAGGGAAGTGGTTTTCCCTTGACACAGTGACGTATCCTGAGTTAGCAAACTTCAGTGCAGCACAGCCGGGGACGGGGCTGTGGCAGGGGGGAAGGGTGAGGCCAGTGTGAACAAGGATCAGAGAAATGCAAATCAAAACCACAGTGAGGTACCACTTCACGCCAGTCAGAATGGCTGCTATCCAAAAGTCTATAAGCAATGAATGCTGGAGAGGGTGTGGAGAAAAGGGAACTCTCTTTCACTGTTGGTGGGAATGCAAGCTAGTACAGCCGCTATGGAGAACAGTGTGGAGATTCCTTAAAAAACTCAAAATAGAACTGCTATATGACCCAGCAATCCCACTGCTGGCCATGCACACTGAGGAAACCAGAATTGGAAGAGACACGTGTACCCCAATGTTCATCGCAGCACTGTTTATAATAGGCAGGACATGGAAGCAACCTAGATGTCCATCAGCAGATGAATGGATAAGAAAGCTGTGGTACGTATACACAGTGGAATATTACTCAGCCATTAAAAAGAATACATTTGAATCAGTTCTAATGAGGTGGTTGAAACTGGAGCCTATTTTACAGAGTGAAGTAAGCCAGAAAGAAAAACACCAATACAGTATACTAACACATATATATGGAATTTAGAAAGATGGTAATGATAACCCTGTATGCAAGACAGCAAAAGAGACACAGATGTATTGGACAGTCTTTTGTACTCCGTGGGAGAGGGCAAGGGCGGGATGATATGGGAGAATGGCATTGAAACATGTAAATTATCATATGTGAGAGGAATCGCCAGTCCAGGTTCAATGCATGAGACAGGGTGCTCAGGGCTGGTGCATGGGGATGACCCAGAGGGATGGGATGGGAAGGGAGGTGGGAGGGGGGTTCAGGATGGAGAACACATGTACACCCATGGAGGATTCAAGTCAATGTACGGCAAAACCAATACAATATTGTAAAGTAAAATAAATTAATTAATTTAAAAAAAAAGAAAGAAAAGCTGGGACACAGCTGCTTCTGACAGAAGTTCAATCAAAGCCAAGCCCTGACTCTATTGACTGCTTTCAGCTTTGTATAATAGTCATTTGATGTTTCTTTCATATAATCCACATGTGATCAGTAATAAGGAAAGAAGGAATAAGACACACCCACCAGCTCACAAGAGACTAACAAGCAGAACCCAGTTGTTAGAACAATAACCCTCTCTGGCAAGATCGTGGAATCTAGGTTTGCTGAGCATTTGTGTAGGTGGTAAATACACCTGGGCACTGAGAAGGTGTATGGGAAAGCTAGAATTAAAAGGAAAGGAATTAGATGATTTAAAAGATTCTGATCTTATTCTAAATAATAGTGATTATGATATTAAAAAATAATAACTGAATTTTATTGCTTGCTACTAATGGACTAGCCACTTTTCTAAGTTCTTTCAAATTTTAACTCAGTCCTCTCATTAACACTATTAGGTTATAGTCAGTTATGCAACTAGAGAGCAACATAAATCTTGACAACTGAACTATTCCTAATGTACCAAAGATACAAGGGAACACCTTAGTGGCTCTACAATGATTTTTCTTAAAGAACCCATTAAAAAAGTCAAGAGTTCAATTGAAGATGATATTTAGGAATGAACGAAATAAGTAGATCCAGGAGAGTGAGATGACAGAGGACCCTAATCCACTACAAATGCCAAAGAGTACTGTCTATGGCTTTGTGGGGTGATTCGGGTGTGGTCTGAGTGAACAGAACTAACTTCTAATCAAAAACACAATATCACTATTGTGCAGTTAGAACAGAATAGATATGTCCGCCAAATGAAGCAGAAAAAGAAAGCATTTCCTAGAGTTTCCTAGAGGTCTAGTCATCAGGATCCTATATTTTCACTGCTGCAGGCCAGGTTCAATCCCTGATTGGGGAACTGAGATCTCACAAGCCACACAGCAAGAACTCTTAAGATTGTATGAGTTATTTCATCAATGAAATTTAGTAAAATAATGTTATTAAACCTACAGGAGCTGACTCCTGAAATCTTTGTAGTTTTAACTCTTGACTTTTCCAGTGAGTTTAATTTCTACCCATTTTAGCTCTGATGTTTCTCCTTCAGGATGACAACTAAAATGTCATTTTCCATCTTGTTCTACATGAATGAAATCGCTATACCCACTGCAGTCCCTGACCTCCAACATACCCTGATAGGTGTTCAGGGGGGAGATTAGGAACGAGGCTGGGAAAATTGACACAACAGGCCAGCAGAGAGTTAGATAATTCCCAGAGAAAATTTTTGAACCCAATTTTTGCAACTTCTCATACTTAGAAAAGCTTGGAAATCACTTATAGAGACATCTGTTCCTCCTGACTCTCAGCCACGTTCTACCAAGATGTGAGCTCGATGCCATATAACCCCTTTACCACAAACACATATACACTGACCTCCTGCTAAGTCCTTGAGCAGTTCCTCAGAGCTGAGGAGAGGCTGTCTTCCAGCCTGCAGTCCTCAGTAAGTCTTCCCCCAAAACTGAACCCCTGGCTCTCACCCTGTTGGATATTTTTCAGTTGACAAGAACCTCTTCCAGGAGACCTCCTCAGGTCAGCCTGTTACTCTCACTCACATTCTCTTTCATTTCCCACCTCCAGTCCAGACGGCTCATCCTGTTGTCCACTGAGTCCAGTGAAGGCCCTCTGCTCTTTATTTTTCCAGCTACTAGTGATGATGTGGGCACTGAAGAGGCCTTACGTGTGACCGAGATGGAAGAGCGTACATGCTTCCTGGACAGTAGTAGCACAGGTTTAGTGTATGTGCAGCCGAAGTGAGCGCAGCAGCACCGGTTTTGATGGGCTCCTTAGCAAGGAGGGTCTGAAATGAACTCCAGAGTCAGCCTTATGATCTTACATGGTTGTGTTTATTTAAATTTCTAGCCTCAATCTTTTGAAAATCAAAAATAATACTGTAGGATTGAAATAAAAATAATACTTAAGAAATCATTTGTTAATAAAATGATATTTTTAGCAGTAATATAGGAATGGTTTTTGCTTGTATTAGGGCCCTAATCCTCTGGAAGGGTTCCAAACCTAAAATGTACTTTAAATGTCCTCCATCTTTAAAAGTATCTACTCAGTGCTATATGTACCAACTGGAAAGAAGAGAGAAGCTCAATCCATCAATGTCCTCTTTACCAATTGCCCACATTAAATACATGAATTTCCACAAAAATCATTGTTACTTTTAGAAAGCGTGATCTTCCAGTGTGCACGTTACTGTCATATGTCCTGCAGGGAAAGCTCTGTCCCACTGTTGGTAAAGTATTAAAGCCCTGCCTGCGTCCCTTCTACGCAAGCTTGTTTGATCTTGTTTGTCTCTCAAAAAGGCAAAGACACCATGATGGAATTTAAGAACTTCCTTGGATTGCACTGTCCCCAGGCACATCCTGCCCTGCTCTGTGATAACTTGCTGGGTCCTAAGGAAGAAACAAGTCTGCAGCTGTGACGGGAGTGACCCTCGCCCCTTCCAGGACTCTGCAGGCTGCTGTGGTGTGAACGTCACCCGTGCTGGGGACACAGCTAGTGGCCAGTCATTCGTGCTCTGTCTCTGTACTTTCAACATCCACTTCGGTCTTCTCAGTCTCTGAAAAGGAATGTTGTGGAGAAGCACTTGCCTCAGTGCAGCCCATCTGTGTTGTTCCATATCCTGAGGACCTGCCACTGCTCCACAAACACTTTAAATGTCTGTGTTCTCCTTCCAAGTTCTCAAGCTGCTGCTGACTTTCAGCTCCATGTTTCCTGCCCTTTGGGCTTTTTGAGCAAGTGAGATTCTTGAACCAGGTGAGCTCCTCCTAGTGTAATCAGCATGTGGAAGAGCCCAGGTAGACGCTCAGAGGAGCCCCTGGAGTCTCCACCATTGTTCACTGTGGTGCATTTCCCTCTATTTGCTGTGTTTCTTTGGGAGGCTGGACAGTCTGGACCTGCAGTGCTTTTCAGGCAGAGTGGGTAAAATCATAGGAGAGTGTCTGACAGACCTAGAACATTAACTCAGGTCCTGCTTTTCGGTTGGTGGCTTTGCCGTCTTACGGGTAAATTGACAACCAGAAAGCTAAATGGAGAAGGACACAGCTGTCTGAATGGAGAGGACACCTTCATGCAGAGTGAATGAGGAGAGCATGCTGGGGATTTCTACACTGGGAGGAGTGAATGATTGTGATAGTTGAGTGTAAGAATGAGACCCAGGGGAGCAGAGATGAAGCAGAATGGTGCCATGTATCAGAATCAGCAGATGGGTATATGGTATGTTATACATGTAGCATGCTTTATTACTTTGTTTTCACACACGTGTATATTATTATTTTATCATGTATATAATTACATACAATTGATGAAACACTTTCCCCCAATACTTTTATTTAGGTTGTTATTGTTTTGCAGTCAGTGAAAGAGGGAGGGTAGGAGAATTCATTATTCCCATTTAGATTTATATGAAAGAAAAGAAAATATGCACTACCTGTTTAGCCCTCACTCAGTGTATGATACTTGGCTACGTGCTCTTTAATGTTCTGTTTTGTCTGACTCTCCAAACACTAGGAACATTTTCACTTACTTTATATTTGAGGAGACTGAGGTTCAGGGAAGTTCAGTGGTTTCCTGTGATGACCCTGACAGAGTCTAGACTCGATGCAGGATCTCAGATCACATAGAAATCATTTTTTAACTTTCAGCCCGTGTGAGTCTCAACCCTTTGTTTTCTTCTCTGGTGCTTTGGGAAGATCGGTTCTCCCGGTTGGCTCCCAAGTGCACTGCATGCTCCACCTCTGGGCCCTTTGCAGACTCTTCTTTACTTTCTCAACCTTCAGAGTGGAAGGTCCTCATGAACTTTAGGTCATCTTCTCATTCTACACTCTAATCCTAAAGCACAACATCCACATAAGCTTCTACCAATGGGAAATGGTAAACCTGTTTTTAGGTATTTCTTGGGCACTTTATAGACTAATCGTCTTTATCCCCTTCTTGAGAGGCCTCAACCAGATCCTGGTGGGAGAATCCCCTTTTGTCTAGCTCTCATTGTAACAGGAAACTTAAATAATTAAGCATGATTACTGCTTTTATACCTTTCTCTTCCAAACTAAACCCTCCAAAAGTAGAGGTTTCGCACTTGGTTTTTCCACCTGTGTGTTTTCAGAACTGAAAATATATCTGATATAGAAATAAACAATTTCAAATCATATATCTGATATAGAAATATGTAGTTTTAAGTTATAACCTGCTGAAAGAAGTGAATGATGAGTAGAATTCTTCATTCAGGTTTCAGTATGCATTGTGAATTTAAGCTATTTCTTTTTATAAGAGTAACAATTCCAAGCTGTCTTCTGGGGAAGAGTTTCATAAATTAAAGGAGAAAATAATTTGAAAAACGATAAAGGTAAGTATCTTTTCTTACATTTGAATACATTATAAATTTGAACATGATATTATATGAACAAAACTATTCTAAATACCATACATAGTATGACTGAGGTAAAGTACAGGGATAAGTAGGTGAATACGTTAGAGCCCTTTGCACTTTAATCACTGTTATATTGACTCCTGATCTGATCATTTCTAAATCTCTACTGTATCTGAGACTAGCTGTGATACTTGCTGTGTGTCCTCCAACTGCATTCTTCAGCTTTTAGTACAGTAAATATCTGTTAAAAGTTGATGTTGATGGACTGGATAAAAGGGACCGAGGTAAACTGGCCTTGACAGTGATCATTAGCATTCATTTTGGGAGGAGTTTGGCTGTGTTTACTTGTAGTTCTACCTTTGTTTCTGCCCTCTTGATTTTGCATGTCAACTACACTGGCTTATGGTTCTGGATTGGTCTTCTTGAAAACAGATTTATTAGACGTGTTTGACAAGTAACCACCATAGAAGAAAAGTGTATGTCTTGTTCACCATTCTGTCATGAGCACAGAGTTCATAATAATTGCACCGAATTCACAAAGAATATTCTTAGAGTTTCCATCAGACATCCCACCAGAATCTTCTGTTGACTTCACTTATTGACCTTCTTAAGAGAAGTAGTTAATAAGCATCTTTAGCTGACATTTCTACTGAGCCTCTTGAATCTTCATTTTCATCTCACAGTGGAGCTGTAGGGTCTGTGATGCTAGGTAATCAGCCCTCATGCTTTCCTGATTTCACAGTCTTTTTAATTTTATACATTCTTTTTCATTTAGTATTTTTCTGGGAAGGGCTTGTCTTGCTACTTCTGAGTTACTTTCTGTATCATTTTGAGGTTGTAGCTTAATAAGAAAGTAAAAATGGAAACATAAAGGGCCTGTGCCATGATTTTCCATGTTCAATACATCATTGATTTTCTTCTCCATTCAGCTTTCTTGGAAAGCTGTCACTGTGTTGGAAGCACTGAGGTAAAAGGAAAACAAATGCTATTCTAACTATGGTGAGAGTAAAAGAACTAAAGAGAATCCCCAGAGGAAACAGGTGACATTGGGACTTTGTTTCTTATTAAATTGCCACCCAATCCAGTATCATTCCTGGTGGTTAATTCCACCTCATCAGCTCTCACTAAGGTCAGTTCCATCTGCTTCCTGTGCAGTGAATGCTTTCAACCACAGAGCAGCTTCCTGACATTCAACACTCTGTAACACAATCAAGAGAATGATACTTCATCACTGTGTGTTACTAAATCTCATGATTTAAAGTAAATCAGATCTTAAACAGTGATGAGTTGTTAATGCATCAAATCCACGAAACTCTTCATAAGCAAAGTATGAAACACTGCAGAGCAGGGGAAAAAAACGAACACTTCCATTCTAAGTCCCACCCTATCCTCTCCTCAATGAGACAGCAAATATCTCAAAACCATTTTCTATACATATCATTATTACCTTCTCTTCTCCATCCTTCCACCTTGTCCACTATGGTGTCTGTTGATTAAATCTACCAAGCAAGCTCTCATTAAGGTGGCCCATGCCATCTCTTTTCCCAAGTAAGAAGCACTTTCCATCTACAGGTTCATGAATGCATTGAGTCTTAAGTGGTTGCAGCCTTTGCATCGCTGTCTTCTCACCATTCTCTCTTGTGCTGTTAACATATGGCCATTCCATCTCTGCTTCCCTTGTGGCATTCCCTCCCTTTTAAGACTGAGGTCATGGGACTCAATTTTCAGTGCTTTTCTCATTCTCTATCTCGTCCTATTTGATCAGTTCTTCTGTTACGCCTTACACTTTATGGAATTGCTTGTAAATTGCCATCGCCAATATCCATTGAACATTTGCACTGAAATGTCTACTATAAGTAGTTGACTTTTATTTTCACATGCTCCCAAAGCTTCATCCACCTTCTACTGGGGGAATTCCATTTTTCTCCCTTTCATTGTATCAGTCAAGCTAATTGATAGTCATTTCTACTACTAATTATACTATTTTAAAAATAGTTAACATTTTATTATAAAGTAACTCGTTATTGTTTTTAGGTTACTTTCCATTAAAATAATCAAAGTTACAAAAATGATTGGATTAATTAATTTCACGTCTAGGTCCTGAGAGCATCACACCACCTGACTACAGAAAGTATATTTTTACTTGTAATGGGCAAATCATAAAGATGGGTGAAGGAATTGTAAACTGCATTCTTTAATCAAGTTGTGTATTCAGTCTTGATGTTTCTTTTTTAAAGAAAAACAAAGGAAGTTTTTTATAGTAAGGTTTAATGAATGAAGAAAACTCATAAATTGACTAAATACAAAATATATTTTTCCCTTAAGTATACATACATAATTATATGAACAAAATAAATTAATTCTTTATATATAGATAAATATTAAATTAGATAAATAAGTGTCCAAGTAGATAAATAAGTAGATGGATCAGCTTGAGTATCTGCAATGGATTAGTGCCTGTAGAGTAGAACATGATGTCGCTTAATATACCTGAAATCATTTGACAAATTGAATCAATTCAGGGCAGGATGACAGCGGAAATGTGAGCCCTTGACGTGGCCGCGCAGGAGGCATGTGGTCTTGTTGGTCTGTGAGGATCATTTCTGTGTTGAACCAGGTGTGTGTCAGTCCTTCCTCCGGAATCTCTCCTGCAAGTTTGTTGAGGAAGAGAAGGCTCTCATGACTTCTGCTCTGACAACCTCCCAGGCACAAGGGCTGTGTCCCTTCTCTTGCAGATAGAGAGTGACTCTGTGGAAGTATTTCCTCAGAGCCAGGCTGGAGTCCCCCTTGAGCAGGGGAGCCCCTTGCAGCCCCTGCTCCTGCCTCAGACAGGCTTGCAGGTCAGTGAGCTGCTGATCCAGTGCAGTGCGGAGCTTGTCCAGGAGGCTCTGGTCCCACGCAGCGGCCGAGCCCTGAGTGCTGAAGAGCTGGAAGGTGTGCTGGGTCACCTCGTGGAGCACAGAGATGGCTTGAGCCCTCTGCAACTGGCTGCCACCCAGCGCCTCCTGGGGGAATGCGAAGTCATTCCTGTCCTGCAGGCAGGAGGAAGGGGAGACCCTCCTCAGTTGTCGCAGGAGCGTCAGGACCCTCCTGTTGGCCAGGCTGTGGGTGTGAGGCAGGTGGCAGCCCAGAGAGCAGATGGCGTTGCAGCTGAGCAGCAGCAGGGCCAGGAGTAAGGACCAGGCTGGGGCCATCAGGGACCTTGCAGATGCTGCTGGCCTGGGGAGGTGGGTGACTCTGTGAACCTGCTCTCTAGGTTCTCTGAAGACCTTCCTTCAGGCCTGTGTCTTAAATAGGAGCCCATGGTTTCCATTTTCTGAGAGTTCCCTCTTGCTTTCTACTTTTATTTTTGCTTTTCAATTTGCACTCTTCAAATGGGTTAGGACAGCGTTTCACAAACGTTGTTTTCATTATTGCCCTCTCTTCCCCTATTGACAGAGTCTTCTGAGATTTTTTTTTCCTAATTACCCACACCATGAAATTTTGACAACACAATTATGCTGTGGATCCATCTTTGTACTACTTGCATATCTTTATACATAGAAAAAGAAAGTTCAAAGCTTACTTGTTGTATTCACCCTGGGGTTAACAATGCCATAAAATGAAAGGTGTACATTAAATGTAAAAGTTGTTGAATTTTGTTTACTTTATGAATGAGTTTGAAGAATGACTTTTAATGGAGGATATTTACTTATATAAATAGTAATGTACCAAATTACATATTCATATGAAATTCATATAAAAATATATAATAATACCTCAGTATAGATAGACTTAAAAATCTTTCAAAACTCAAAATCATCGAAAATCTTAGATTATTTTCCTCATATTTATTTTGAAGCACTTTTAACTTTGTTTCATATCAGAAACCAATTTTTAATTCCCTGTCTGCTGAATATTCATCTCAATTTTATCAACATTTCTTTCTGTTTAGCTCTTCACATACTTATGGATGTTCTTAACAACTTTGATAGGAATAAATAATAAAATGCCATGATACCAATCCAATGGAGGAAAGCAAAGAGGAACTAAAGAGTCTCTTGATGAGGGTGAAAGAGGAGACTGAAAAAGCTGGCATAACACTCAACATTTAAAAACCTAAGCTTATGACATCTATGGCAAATAGATGGGAGAAAGAGAGGAAACAGTGACAGATTTTCTTTTCTTGGTCTCCAAAATCACTGTGGACGTTGACTGCAGCTACAAAATTAAAAGACACTTGCTCCTTGGAAGAAAAGCTATGACAGAACTAGATAGCATGTTAAAAAGCATAAACATCACTTTGACAACAAACGTCTGTATAGTCAAAGCTATGGTATTTCCAGTAATCTTATATGGATGTGAGAGTTGGGCCATAAAGAAGGCTGAGTGCAGTAGAATCAATGCTTTCGAATTATGGTGCTGGAGAAGACTCATGAGAGTCCCTTGGACATTAAGAAGATCAAACCAGTCAAGAAATCAACCCTGAATATCATTGGAAGGATTGATAATGAAGCTGAAGCTCCAATAAGTAAGTAAACGTTAGTTGCTCAGTAGTGTCTGATCTTTGTGACCCCATGGACTGTAGCCAGCCAGTTGCTCTTCTGTCCATGGAATTCTCTAGGCAAGAACACTGGAGTAGGTTGCCATTCCCTTTTCCAGCGATCTTCCTAACCCAGGGATCAAACCCAAGTCTCCCGCACTTGCACGTACATTCTTTATCATCTGAGCTACCAGGGAAGCCCTGCACTTTGACTATCTGATGTACAGAGCCAACTCACTGGAAGAGATCCTGATGCTGGGGAAGATTAAGGGCAGGAGGAGAAGGGGGCGACAGAGGAAATGGTTGGATGGCATTACCAACTCAGTGGATATGAATTTGAGCAAACTCCAGGAGATAGTGAAGGACAGGGAATCCTGGCGTGCTGCTGTCCATGGGGTCGTGAAGAGTCAGACAGGATTGAGCACAGGATTTAGCAACTCAAAAACAGCAATAAAATATTCTTCCCTTGATCCCTGGAAAGTGCACTTCTCTAGGCAGCTGTAGGAGGACCAAAGAACTCTTTTTCTCGGGTTCCTTTGGGATGCCCACTTTGGAGAGTTTGCAGTTCTGGGCTCTGCAGACTGTCAGGGAACAGCAACCTCAGTGAGTCTTTTGATACTGATTTACTATTGGGGGGAAAACCTTTTTGTTTTCACAGTGCTGAGTGCTGAAGAGGGAGCCTTGTAGTCCTACCAGCGACAGTATTCTCTGGTTGGGAGCTCAGAACCTTGCATTTTCTGAGCCTTCCCTAGAGTTTTGTGCTTTATTTTCCAGGCAGGATTCCATTTACTGAGGGGCTTCAGATGGGGAGTCAGCGAGTTGGGGTCGATTTTACAGATTCGGGGCCCTTCTGGCACCATCCAGCAACAGTTCAGAGACAGGGAGCCTGGTGGTGGTGATGGGACCTCTGGAAGGTGCCCAGGATGTCCTGGGGTGAGTCAGAGCACGGCCACCACCAGGGCCAAGGACCGGGGAGCTGTGATTTCCTGCCTTAAGAATATTTATCCCTGTGCAGATTAAATTAAAAAAAAAGTTTCCTGGCCTATTCATAGATAATAAGGAAATAAAATAAAAATAATTTAGAACATGGAACCAACAGATTTCTTCTTGAACAAGTTGGCAGGAAAACTCAGGAATTAAGGGGAAATATTTTAATTCTCAAGATACTGAAATTTACTGACTTTCACCAAAACATGAAGTTAAGCAAGTTGGTTAATTTCACTGCCCCCTCTCTGACTGGTTACTGATTAAAGGAATGGTTGATGCAAATATTTGGATCAAGCCATGGATAGGGAACAATTGGCTAAACTGTTACATGATTTTAAAAATATCCAATCGTTTTTCAAAATATGTTAAAATAAAAATTATTGTAGGTATATTTTCCCATTATCCCTTGGGAAGAACCAGAAGGCAGAGCATTCTTCCCTGTTGCCTCATTTTTCTTGCTGTTTCCTTTCTTTCATCAGTACTCTTAATGTCCTTTAGAAGTCCTTTAGATGGGCCGTCATTCCTCTCTTTGATTCAGACTCTATGGTTTTTACTTGTGAGTGCAGATTGTCAGTTTTCTTTCTGAAGAAGGGGATTGAGAATAATTACACATGACAATTTCTTCTCTGTCATGTATTCTTTGAACATGAAATATTTACATACAACCTCAACTAGGACTGCCATGCCCTGTGTCTTAGTTCAGGCTGCTCTGACAGGGTCCCAGAGACTGGGTGGCTCATCGGTGATAGAAGTTTATTTGTCACAGTCCTGGGGCTGCAAGTGTGAGATCAGGGTGCCAGCAGCGTGGAATTCTGGTGAGAACCCTCTTCTGGGTTGCAGACTGCCAGCGTCTCTCTATGTCCTCACATGGTGGAGAGCAGAGAGGAAGCAAAGTGTCTTGTGAGCCTCATGAAGACAGTAATCCTGTGCATGGGGAATCTCCCCTCATAACCTCCTCTAACCCTAATGATTTCTCTGATATCCCACCTCCTGATATGATCACATGGTGGGGGTAGATTTCAATATGTGAATTTTGGGAACACACACACATTCAACCTGTAACATGGTAATAAGATACCGGGCATTGTGTTTATTGCAGATCCATTAGAATATATTTCATTCTTGATATTTATCTGAGGATAACACATTCCTTGACCTGTCATCCCTCATTATGGCTCATTCATCCTGATTTGATTACTAATTTAATGTTACAATGCTACTGTGAACATGATTACCAAGAACTTGCCAAATTCCAGACTTTCAGTCTTTATAAAAAATGATGTTGACAGCAACTACAAATTCCTTAACCCTTAAAAAGGACACTTAATCCTTCCAACATAGTTGAACCTGAGTTGTAAATATTCTCATTTCCAGGAGCCACCTGCTAAGACTTTATTTGAATAAAATAATCTAATAAGAAAAGTCCAGGTTTCAAAACCATTATGTCAAATTCCAAACTCCACCTCCCTATCCATACCATAAACACCTGTGCAAATTGTATGTATTGAACCATTGCTTATTTTCCTATTTCACTAACACACGTTGTGCCTTTGTTTTCTATACCTTGCTGTTACAGTACTCTATATTTTCATTAGTTTATCATCTACCTCCAAATTTCTAGATGAATTGAGCAATTTACAAATTATCCTGATTATTTTATGTAATAAGCAAAATGAAATTATCAACTGGGAATTCTTTCTGAGAGTCTAAATGTGATGGACAAAATTAATAATTCTAATAATTATGAAATAATCATATTTAACTGTCCAGGATGATTCATATAGATTGCTCAATTAACTGTCACCATAAATTTGAGATGCATGATAGAAGACCCTTGAGAATTATAGCCACTATAAGAGATTGGATTACAAACATTTCAGTGAGTCTCTGTAGAAAACAGGCTTCCCTGTTGGGAAAGAATCTTTCAGTGGATAAAAGAATCCACGTGTCCATGCAGGAGAGGTGTGTTAGATCCCTGGATTGGGAAGATCCTCTGGAGGAGGAAATGGAAACCCACTCCAGTATTGTCTGGGAGATCCCATACAGAGAAGCCTGGCAGGCTTCCATGGGGTCACAAAGAGTCGAATGAGACTTAGCAGCTAAACAATGAGAACAACTGTAGAAAACACCAAGCTGACAGGGCTCTTGTGGATTTAGGTTAAAAATACTTAATGCTACCAAATTACATGAATGTGGGAAATGACTGGAAGAAGAGAAGACGACACTTGCTAACCGGTGAAACGTTAGGGATGGAGCAGAGCATCCCCACTGCCATCAGCAGGGAGACCAGAGTTTCAGAAATTCAGCACTTCACTTGGGTCTCAGTGAAACAGCTCAGGTCTTGCACTAAGCTAAGTCCTCCAAGCTCCCTTCGCTGCGCCCCAGCGGCCGGGATGAGCACCTGAACTCTGAGTAATGGACCAGACGCGCCTCCAGGTCCAGCGCCGCGAACTCCCGCGCAGGATCCAGGGGAGAACTGAGGAGTCCGGTCGACAATAGCCTTGACTCCGGCGGCGAGGCGCCGCCATAGCCCAGGAGCGCGTGTGGCCGCGGGAGCAGTCAGGAAACTTCCTTTTGGGTCCCACTGCCAAGGGGAGCTTTGCCACTACTTCGCTCAGATCCTTAGATTTCTGCACTTGCCCCCATGTCCACCCTCCCCTTCCTAGGAAGAGATTTTGGCCAGAGAGGTTTATCCCGGTGCCCTTTTATGCTGCGACTGATGGCTGGAAATCAGACCATGTTGTGAAGTGTTTTCAAATTCAGGATTGTTTCTGGGGAGAAAGACTAATTCTTTCAGGGATTCAGGGAAAAGGGAAAGCCACCTGAAGTCTGGACAGGAATCTACTAGATATTGGGACCCTCCAGTGGGAAGACTTGGGGACAAGACTAAGACTTAAAAGGAAAATTATTTCATTTAATATTAATATAAGTGGTTAATTTCTCTTGCAATATTAATTGGTTGAAAAATATTTCAAATTTTATAGTGAAAGTCGTTCAGTCATGTCTAACTCTTTGTGACCCCATGGATTTATACAGTCCATGGAATTCTCCAGGCCAGAATACTGGAGTGGGTAGGCATTCCCTTCTCCAGGAGATCTCCCCAACCTAGGGATCCAACCCAGGTCTCCCACATTGCAGGCAGATTCCTTACCAGATGAGCCATAAGGAAGACCAAGAATACTGGAGTGGGTAGCCTATTCCTTCTCCAAGGGATCTTCCTGACCCAGTCATCGAACTGGGGACCCCTGCATTGCAGGCGGATTCTTATAATTTATAAGTAATTATAAATAACTTAAAATTTAAGTCTTAAATTTAAGTCTTAAATATCGAGTTAAGATATTTTCTTTATGACCAAACCAAACTTTAGTTTAAGTTCTTGGCTTCAGTGTAAACAAAATCATCAGTAACGTTTTCAAAACTGCTTCCTAGCTTATCTCACTTCATTGCGTGAATGCTGCATTTGACTAACCTATGACCCAGTAACTATAGTAAATAATTAATTTCAGTTTACAAAATCCCTTTTTCTCTCATTTCTTTCAACCAAGAGTCTTCCCTAGTGGCTCAGACAGTTCAGAATCTGCCTGAAATGCAGATTCCAGATTCCATCCTTGGTTGGGGAAGATCCCCTGGTGAAGGAAATAGCAACAAACTCCAGTAGTCCTGCCTGGAAAATCCCATGGACAGAGGAGCCTGGTGGGCTATAGTCTATGTGGTCACAAAAGAGTCGGACTTTGCTTAGCAACTAAACAAAAAACAGTAAAAAATTCAAGAAGTTCACCTTGATAATATTTAATAAATAAATTACAGATTTAATGAAATAAAAATGTGAATGTATTTGCTAAATTTTAATACTATGTAAACAAAATATTTTATATGAAAAAATAAATATGAGGAGATAAAAGAATAAATATAACAAAATAAATAAGCAGACAATAACATCAGGGCAGTCTTCACTTCGGGACTGATGCACCTACAGCCAAAAAAATGTATATATATTCATTTACTACTGACAAAGTATTGGCTGAAGTAATTCAATAAATTTTGTGGCTAAAGCAGAAATCAGAGTCTTCTGAAATAACCACAGATGACTGTACAAAGATGACGGGGCATCTTAGTCAGTGAGAGTCATCTCAAGGTGAGTTCTGGTCTCCATCCATCATTCTTAACTTTTCTTGCAAGCTGGTTGATGAAGACAAGGATCTCATTATCTCCACTCTGATGATTTCCCAGGCGCAGTCGCTGTATTCCTTCTCTTGCAGGTAGACCTGGATGCTCTGGAAGTACCTCTTCACGGCCAGGGTGGGGCCCATCCTTCCCAGGGCAGAGTCTTCCTCTCCCATCACCTGCCCCAGGCAGGCATCCAGGTCGTCCAGCTGCTGATGGAGTCAAGTGCGGAGCTGCTCCAGGAGGGTGGTGTCCCAGGCAGCAGAGGAGCGCTCTGTGTGGAAGAGGTTGAAGCTCTGCTGGAGCATCTCGTGGAGCACAGAGATGGCCTGGGCCTCCTGCAGCTGGCCACCCTCCACCATCTCCTGGGGGAAAGCGAAGTCCATTCTGTCCTGCAGACAGAAGCGAGGGGAGAGTCTCCTCATTTGGCCCAGGAGCCTGAGGGTCTTCCTGCCAACCAGCACGTGGTTCTGAGACAGGTCACAGCCCAGGGATCCTCCCGGGCCGTAGCTGACCAGCACCAGGGCCATCAGTAGAGAGAGCACGAAGGCCATGGGGAAGATGAGGCTTCTGCTGGGCTGGCTGAGACAGTGTCTGGTGGAACCTTGAGGTAGGTTCTCTAATGCCATGCTTTCTAAGCAAGGCCATTAAATAGGGAACACAGTAGTTTTCATTTTCTAGTCATTTCTATACATTTTTACTTCCTTTTTTGACTTTCATTTTTGTATTCTGAATATGGTCAAAGAAACTGTCATCAATCTAAACTATTAATTTTATCTATTTCCCAATAACTTCAAATGTACCCGTCCAAATAGATATTTATCAATCAAATGAGAAAGGTTTTTGTCTTACATCAGAAATGATGTAGGTTTCTAAGTACAAACATTATCACTCTTTCTCTTACATATGTAAATGTAGCTCTTCTCTGTTCCATGAACAAATTTTTGGCCCTGATCCTTGGCTCAATTTCTGTTTCTTACTTTACTTAGGAAGGCAGGCTCTGTATTTATCAGGGATTTACCAGGTCACTCTAGCAAATAAACTCTGAAACAAACGCTGGGTTTTCTTTAGTGTTTGATTTAGAGAAGAGGCTGATTATTATGAGTCCATGAACTCCTCCCATGTTTCTCTTCCTTCTAGAACACGTCCCTGCAGGTCCATGTGGTTGTGCTTCAGGGAACCACGAAGTCAGGACTATTACAGACATCACGCTTTCTTTCCACCATTTTCATACTGGAGACCTGTTGTCCTTCGCTGGCTTGGCCATTACCCCTACCAGGAATTTTGGTTCTTCTCAGATAATATGGGTGGGGAGACTCTAATTCCAGGATAATTGTATTTCCCCAGCAGCACCTCACTCACAAGGGAGAGATCGCATGGAGCCACACTCTGTCCTCTAGAGTGACTGAGTCTCCTTACTCACCTGCTGAGGGCAGGCTCACCACAATCTGAGGACTCAAAAATCTGCTTTCTGTGGAGGGCTTGTTTATTTATTGGGAAAATAAATCGTCTTCCTGAACCATCAACTTTTCACCTGCAGTGTTTGTGTGAAGGACCCTAGTTCTCAGTGGTGACCTCCTCTTCTCTGACCCATTTCCCCAGGTGTCCAAAGTGTCAGCAAAGCTCAAATGCTGAGAGCAAAAGTGCATTTGTGCAAGTTGGTGGAGGAGTTTCCAACTGCAATTATTTTGCTTTTAGTATATAAACAATATTTACTCTGCCAAGTATAGTTTTTATTATTCAACTCCTTTACTTAAACTGTTCGACACTTGTTCTGCTCAAACTTTCTGAGCTGGAGGAAGGAGATTCAGTATCGGTGTTGTCTCTTATTGGAAGCTTATGTCACAAAATCTAGTGAGTTACAGTTGTTTATTCAGGCAGTTGATTCCACCAGGCATCTCTGTTCCTCTGTCTGTTCCTCTGAGAATGCAGGGCAGTGAGACCCAGCTTACCAGATCAGGAGAAATAATCTTCTTTCCTTGAGTATAATTTTTCATTTAAACTTTTTATATTCACTTAGTGACTTATTTTGGGTAGGCTCCGGGAGTTGGTGATGGACAGGGAGGCCTGGCGTGCTGCAGTTCAGAGGGTCACAAACAGTTGGCATGACTGAGTGACTGAACTGAACTGAACTGAGTGACTTATTGGACAAGATTTGTCTCATTGCTTCTGCTCTGGTTGTAATTCATGATGACATGAGAACAACAAAGGGAAGTAAAGAAAGGCAGAGGGGCTGCATCTCTATCACTTTCAAGACATTTGATTTTTTTGTTTCTCTTTGCAACTTTTCTAGAAAGTAAAATTGCACAGTTGTTTTGTGGGCAACAAGAAAACAAGGTTAAGTCTCAATGTCATGAATATGAAAGAAGGGAAGTGCTTTTCCCCTGACACAGTGACGTATTCTGAGTTAGAAAACTTCAGTGCAGCACAGCTGGGGACAAGTCTGAGGCAGAGGGAAACTATGAGGCCAATATGAACATCAGAAAGCCTGGGACATAACTGTTTCTTACAGAAGCTCGAAGAAGGACAAATCCTGGCTCTGACTGCCCTCAGCTTTGTAAGACCAGCCACCTAATTTTTCTTTCCTTTAATCAACGTGTGGTCAGTATAAGGGGAGAAGGAAGAAGTCACACTCACCAGCTCACAAGAGACAGGCAATCAGAGCCCCAGTTGCTGGAAAACTAATCCTATCTGGCAGGGTCGAGGAGACCAACCTTGCTGAGTATCTGCTTAGATGATAAATCCACTTGGGCAAAGAGAATATGCTTTGAAATAACTAGAATGAAAGGGAATTAAATGATTCCAAAAGATCCTGATCTTAGTCTAGCTAATAGTAATTATGATATTAAAAATAATAACTGAATTTTATTGATAACCAACTCTAATGATCTCCCTAATATTCCAGCTCTTGATACTATCACATTGATGGGTTGGGTTTCTGAGGGATTTTTAAGAATTTTAAAAATATTTATTTTATGTGTTTGTTTATTTGGCTATGGCATGTCTTAGTCGGTGTATGCTAGATCTTGGATCTTTGTTGCTTCATGCAGGATCTTTACTTGGGCCATGGGAAGTCTTGCTTACCACATGCAGAATCCCTGACCAGAGATCCAACTCAGGCTCCATGCTTTGGGAGCATGGAGTCCTGGCCACTGGACCATCAGGGAAGTCTCAAGGGGTAGGGTTTAAATATATGAATTTGGGGAACACACACATATTCAGTCTGTAACCTGGTAGTAAGGAGATGCCAAGGTATTGTGTTTATGGCAAGGATTCTTTAGGATATATTTCATTCTTGATATTATTGAGGAGTAAGAACACATTCCCTGAGGCTACCTTCACTTTTTATGACACATCCATCCTGAACTGATTACTAATTAAATGTTACAAGACCACTGTGGACATGATTACCAAGGACCTGCCAGACAAATTTCACAGACTATCAGTGTTTATCAAAAATGACAGTGACAACAACTACAAATTCCTTAGCCTTTGTGAGGGACTCACTAAATCCTTTCATAGTTGAAACTGAGTTAATAGTTCTATTTCGAAGAGCCTCCTGCTAAGACTTTATTTGAATAAAATAATCTAATAATGAAATGGCAAATCCAGTTTTAAAAACCTAATATGTCAGATTCCAAACTACTTGTCTAGACCATAACACCTGAGCACACTGCATGTACTGAGCCCTCACTTATTTTCCTATTTTACTTCTAATGCAAGGTGCACCTTTGTTGTTTCATACCTTGATGTTACAAATCTCTTATTTCCATTAGTTAACATCTACATCCAAATTCTAGATAAGTTGAGTGATTTACAATGTATCTTATTATTTTGTATAATAAGCAAAATGAACTTATCAACTGGTAGTTATTACTGAAAGTCTAAATGTGATTGACAAAATTAATAATTCTAATAATTATAAAATATTCATATTTAACTGTCCAAGATGATTCATATAGATTGTTTAATGAATCCTCACCATAAATTGGGGATACATGATGGACAAGATCCTTATGAGTTATGACCCCAGCAAGAGATTGGATTACAAACATTTCAGTGAATCCTCTGTAGAAAGCAACAAGCTGATGGCTCTTGTGAATATAAGTAAAAAAAAATACTTAATGCTTTTGAGAGGGTAACAGGCAGGAAGACCAGAGGTCTCCAAACAGAGGAAATAGGCTGCAAGTGTCAGACATTTTTTTATCTCTCTCTTAAGAGCCAGGAGGAAACAAATTAGTGTTGTATTTTCCCCCCTTCTCTATACAAATTTAAAAAGAGGTTTCTCTTCAAATTCTGTGTTGCCATAATGACACCTGGTTCCACCTGAACTTAACTTTTCCCAAACCTTGAGCTAACCAATGCATCTTTCTTATGGAAATGTTTGTCTTAAGCTGTTAATGCACTGTGTATTTACCCTAGACTCTGTTCAAGTCAGTTCCACCTAAAGGCTTAGAACCAACTTGACAAACCAGTATGTTATACACATACATTGTTCTCGTAATCTGTGTTAATGAAACTATATATTTGTTTGGAAATCTCCTTTCTTCAAGATTCATGTCAATTGTTTTATGGCCTGGGATGACTCACCTGGTGCCAATGTTATCTCAAGGCATGTTGTGAGTGAGGGGCCTGGTGCCATTCTCTGAGTTTTGAGACATTCCCTTTCTCTAATTAGCAGACTGCCGGTAGCTGCATAACATCTGGCTGAAGACTAGCAGGGGGACACTCTTTCTGCCCCCTTCTGATGTCTGTGTCAGTAGGTTTCCCTATCTCTTTTATACTTTAATAAATCTTTATTACACAAAAGCTCTGAGCGATCAAGCCTCATCACTGGCCTTGGATTGAATTCTTCGCCTCTAGAGGCCAAGAATCCCAGCGTCTTTTGTGGTTCAACAGCAACCTTTCATCTTGGGGGCTCATCCAAGATTCTTCAGGACAAGGTAAAGATGCTTGGAGCTCTAATTCTTTGTTCTCCTAACAAACTTGTTTTTTTGTTTTTTTTGGTTTTTTTTGCTGTACTTTACTAACTCTACAGTGTACTTGTGTGAATGAATGACACGCCCTGCACAAAGCAAGTGAGGAGCCCTGCTCTGCAGTTCCTTGGTGACCTCATATGGCTTATGGCAGAAACCCTGTCAGGGGTTTATAACGACCTGCCAATGAACTTTTCTGGTGGCTCAGACAGTAAAACATCTGCCTACAATGCGGAGACTCTGGTTCAATCCCTGGGTCAGGAAGATCTCCTGGAGAAGGAAATGGCAACCCACTCCCATGTTCTTGCCTGGAAAATCCCGTGGATGGAGGAATCTGGTAGGTTACAGTCCATGGGGTCACAAAGAGTTGGACACGACTGAGTGACTTCACTTTCTTTGCCAATGCCAAGAGGCACCCAAAGTCTCCTTTGGGGAGCGGCCAGAAATGGGCAAAGTGTGTGGACCAACCTCTCCTTTCTCAGTCAAAGTTTCTGGTCTCTTTGACCATTTCATAACCTCCTGGGATTAGAACTACTAACCTAATCTGTCAAATCATAGACTTTCAAGGGACTTGTGATCTATGCTGTTACTGTGTACTGCTTACTTAGGTCCCAAACTTGGATTGGTAGTCAGGAAGCGCCTAACCTCGCTAGGAGTTGGAAGTTTAGAAGCTAGGTGGAGCTCTACCTCCAAGAGCATCTCTGAGATTAAAGTTTACTCAGATTGGAAGTGCAATGGGCTTCTTCCTTTGGTAACTCTAGGTCTTAGTGGACCAGTGGAAGCTCTGCAGTGGCTTTTGTCCTAACTCCTTAGATATTCTTTCTGTGGAATCTATGGGAATCAACTGGAAAGACTGGCCCTAATAACTCGAGGACAAAAATCACTCTTTCTTACCTGGCCAGCCCTTCACCATCACTTTTGCTATCACTTATACTGGTGTGGGGACGCTTGGAAAGAACATCTTGGTTTTATGTTCGTACTGGTCTTATTGTGGTCAGGAATATACTCAGGGTCGTGCACAGGCACTCAGGTTATGAATATTTCCCCCAGAGGTTTTAGCTTGGGAGGCAGTCAGAAGGTTACTCTGATTGCACCCCGGGTGGCATCACAGGCAACAAGGTTTTAATGGTGTGGAACTGGACATCAGTCTGGAATACCATCATGTCTACCCCCAGTGGTTCTCCATCCCACCTCGGAGGTAGAACCAGGAGGGATGTGTATGACACGTGCGTTGGTATGGGGGCAGACTAAGTCCGACCAGGTAAGGAAAGCTTTGGTATAAAGTCTGTCTACCCCCATCTAGAGCAGGGAGGGACACCTCCAGTAGAAAGATGGCGCTGGTCACATTTTTTCTTTCACAGATGGGAGCTAACAATTCCAGCCTCACTCCTTTGACCTGTATCCTGAAAAACTGGGATAGACTTGATTCCCAGAGCTTAAAGAAGACACGCCTGATCTTCCTACGTGATACTGCATGGCCACAGTATTCATTGGAGGATGGCGAACAGTGGCTGGTTGGAGGGTCTCTTAATTATAATACTGTTTTACAGTTAGACCGGTTCTGTAGAAAACAAGGGAAATGGGTAGAAGTAGCAAAAACTAAAGGTGAAATACAGGATGAAATGGAGGACAGAAGACAAAGAGATAAAGAAAAGCAGGTTTTGCCAATCTATCTCTGGGATCGTATGCACAGAGCATCCAGAGAGGCTGAGGAACCGCCACACAAGCTGTTGCCTCTTCATGAAGCACCCACCAGGAGAAATAATCAGTCTATGAGAGTTAATAAGCCCATTTCTTATCAAGAAATACAAAGAACCATGGAGGATCTGGGAGACTATTTAGAGGACCCAGAAATATATATTAGAGCTTTTAAAGGTGTTACTCTGCTTTATGACCTTACTTGGAAGGATGTGATGTATATGTTGGGACAAACACTAACTCCTGACTCAAAAACTTGAGTTTTTAGGAAAGCTGTTGCCTATGGAGATGAATGGCCTGGTTATGAATCACTAGGAAAGAGGGAGGGTGAGATAGCCGCCCTCTGCACTGTGAATCAGGCAGTCCCAACTACAGAATTAGATTGGGACTATAACATGGCTAAAGGAAGATGGGATCAGAGTCATTTTGTTAGATGTATTTTTGAAGGTCTCAGGCAAGCGCATGCTAAGACATTAAACCATGCCAAATTTGCAAACATAGAACAGGAAGAGAAGGAAGCTCCTGGTAAATTCCTAGATAAACTGAGAGAAGCCCTTCTCAGATTCACTGAGATTGATCTCGAAAGTGAAGAGAATAGAGTGATCTTGAAAGATAGATTTCTCACTCAGTCAGCTCCTGATACCCACCATAAGCTATTAAAACAGGCTTGTAGACCAAATCAGTCTTTAGATAATCTACTGCATCTGGCTCAGTCTTTTAAGGCAGGGACTATGAGGAAAGGAAAGAAAGGCAGAAAAAGACAAAGGAACAGGCGGAAGCCCTTGTAATGGTTGTCAGAATCATTCTTAAACAGCCTGAGAAAAGTGCCCAGAGGGACCCAGGGGAAAAGGGATGGGCTTCCTATTACTGTGGAAAGGAGGGACATCTCAAGCAGGATTGCCCTCAGGCATCTAAGCTGCCCCCAGCTCCATGTCTGGTCTGCAAGGGACCACACTGGAGAAGAGACTGCTCCCAGAAGTTTCAGGGGTCAGACTCTGAAGAGTCTAATCAGGACTGAAGGTGCCCAGGGGTCCCCACACAATCCCCTGTCCTAAGTACACCTGAGGAACCCCGGCTGTTAATAACTGTAGGGGGCCAACCCATAGATTTCCTTTTAGACACTGGGGCAGCTTACTCTATGCTTACTGAAGCCCCTGGACCACTTTCTTCCTGATCCGCTTCCATAATGGGACTGTCTGGATGAGCCAAACTATTATTTCCTCTAAGCTGCAACTAGGACTCTGTGCTATTTTCACACAAGTTTCTGATCGTGCCAGAGTCTCCCTCACCCCTTTTGGGGAGAGATATACTGAACAAGGTCCATGCCTCTGTTTTCATGAATATGGAGCCCTCCCTTTCTCTCCCTTTAATTGAACAAAATGTACATCCTAGAGTGTGGGTTGATGGAAAACATGTGGGTCGAGCACAAAATGCTATTCCTATAGTTATCAAGCTCAAAGACCCGTACTTATTTCCACATAAGCAGTACCCACTGAAATCTGAGGCTAAGGAAGGGTTAAAACCCATCATTGAAAATTTAAAGTAGCAGGGACTATTAATTCCCTGTAACAGTCCATGCAGCACTCCTATTTTGGGTATAAAGAAATCAAATGATAAATGGAGACTAGTTCAAGATTTATGTATAATAAATGAGGCTGTGGTTCCTTTACACCCCGTGGTGCCTAATCCTTATACTCTATTGTCTAAAATTCCTGAACGAGCCAAATATTTCTCAGTAATTGATTTAAAAGATGCCCTCTATTCAGTGTCTTTGGTGGAGGAAAGTCAATTTTAATTTGCCTTTGAAGACCCTACGCAGCCAGCTTCTTGGTTAACCTGGACAGTTTTATGCCAGGGATCTCGTGACACCCCTCACCTATTTGGGCAAAGTTTGTCACAAGATCTACAAAACTTTAATTGCTCCGAAGCAATGGTGCTACAACATGTAGATGATATTCTGCTCTGTGCTGAGACAGAGGAAACTTGTTCACAAGCCTCAGAAGATTTCTTAAACTTTCTGGCAGGCTGTGGTTACAAGGCATCAAGAGAAAAGGCTCAGCTTTGTCAACAATCTGTTAAATATCTGGGCCTAAGCATATCAGAAGGGACTAGGGCCATAGGCCCTGAAAGAATTAAACCTATAATCATCCCTTACCTATGACTTTAAGACAACTGAGAGGCACTTTAGGAATCACAGGCTACTGCCTGGATTTGGATTCCGGGTCATGGGAAACTTGCCCAGCCTTTATATAAACTTATAACTGAAACTCAGCAGGCCCAAAACGACAAACTGGTTTGGTCTCCAGATACTCAAAAGGCTTTTAAGGCTCTTCAGACTGCTCCCCTGCAAGCTCCCACTTTGAGCTTGCCCACAGAGCCAGAATTTAATTTGTTTGTCACTGAAAGAAAAGGTATGGCTTTGGAAGTTTTGACACAAGCCCGAGGACCTCACCAGCAGCCTATAGGAGTGGAATCTTAAACTCTAAGGATAATATTAGAGTTTTAATATGACAAACAGTAGGATTCTTAAATATCAGTCATTGTTGTCAGACAGACAGTAGGATTCTTAAATATTAATCATTGTTGTTAGAAAGACCAATAACTAAGTTTAAAGTTTGTGGAAATTTAAATCCTGCTGCATTTCTTCCTGAGAAGGAAAATGAAACACCTGATCACGATTATTCCCAATTTCTAACTTTAAACTGAACAGCTCAGGAAGATCTGATGGATACCCCGTTAGACAATCCTGACATGGAAATATTTAGAAATGGTAGTTCTTTTGTTTGGGATGGGAAGCAAAGCATAAAGCAGGTTACTCCGGGTGACAGCTTTTAGAACAGGTTTCAGAAGCGAAATCTCTCCGCCAGGGAATGAGTGCTTAGCTAGCGAAGCTTGTGGCTCTGACCGGACCTCTAGAGCTAAGCAAGGGCAGTGGGTGAATATCTACACTGATTCTCAGTTCAGTCGCTCAGTCGTGTCCCACCGTTTGCAACCCCATGGACTGCAGCACACCAGGCCTCCCTGTCAATCACCAACTACCAGAGCCTACCCAAGCTCATGTCCATTAAGTCGGTGATGCCATCCAACCATCTCATCCTCTGTTGTTCCCTTCTCCTCCCACCTTCAGTCTCTCCCAGCATCAGGACCTTTTCAAATGAGTCAGCTCTTCGCATCAGGTGGCCAAAGTATTGGAGTTTCAGCCTCACATCAGTCCTTCCAATGAATATTCAGGACTGATTTCCTTTAGGATGGGCTGGTTGGATCTCCTTGCAGTCCAAGGGACTCTCAAGAGTCTTCTTCAACACCACAGTTCAAAAGCATCAATTCGTTGGCGCTCAGCTTTCTTTATGGTCCAACTCTCACATTCATACGTGACTACTGGAAAAACCATAGCCTTGACTAGACGGACCTTTGATTCTAAGTATGCTTATTCTAAGTGTGACTAGACAGACACTGATTCTCAGTATGCTTATTTGACTTACATGATCATGCTGCAATATAGAAAGAAAGACAGTTTAAAACAACAACAGAAGAACCTATTACGCATTTCAGAGAGATCCAGAGACTTTTAACTGCTACCAGTCAGTCAGTTCAGTCGCTCAGTCACGTCCGACTCTTTGCGACCCCATGAATCGCAGCACGCCAGGCCTCCCTGTCCATCACAAGCTCCCGGAGTTTACTCAAACTCATGCCCATCGAGTCAGTGATGCCATACATTGTCCTAAAGAAGTGGCTGTTATGCATTGCAAAGGGCACAGCAGGGATGGGAGTAAAGTAGCCTAAGGTAATCAGCTGGCTGTGAAGCCAGAAAAGCAGCTCTTCAAGAAACCCCTTCACTGCAGATGACTTTGATGTGGACAGGTCATGTGGAACAGGAAAAATCACAATATATTGGGGAAGAATTAGAAAGATATGAGAAAAGAGAAGCAAAGATTACTGATAAAGGATGGTTACAATCCAAGAATGGAAGATTAATAATTTCTGAAAATGCTTGATGGGAAATTCTTAAGGGTTTACACCAGTTTTCATTTAGGTGTAGAGCATACTTACCAGATGGCTTCTTGTTTGTTTGAAGGTAAAAGTGTAATGAAAACTTTAAAGAACATTATCAAAAGATGTGAGGTTTGTCAGAAAAATAACTCAGAGACTGAAAGGCTAACAAAATCTGGATTACAATGAGTGGAAAATATTCTGGAGAGGACTGGGAAATTGATTTTACTCATATGCCCAAAGCTAATGGATATTCTTGCTTACAAGTTTGGGTGGATACTTTTACTGGATGGATTGAGGCTTTTCCCTGTCATAGTGAACAGGCTAAGGAGGTTATAAGAATTTTAATCTGTGAAATTATCCCCAGGTTTGGGCTGCCACGGCAATGGCACCACCTTTAAAGCTGCTGTAACTCAGGGGGTGTCTAAAGCTCTAGGAATAGAATATCACTTACACTGTTCCTGGAGACCCCAATCCTCAGGAAAGGTTGAAAAAGCTAATGACATTATCAAAAGACATCTGCACAAATTAACCCAAGAGATGCAGGACAATTGGATTAAAGTTCTACCCATAGCTTTAATGAGGCCCTGAACTGCCCCCAAGAAGGAGAGATTATCCCTCTTTGAATGTATTTATGGAAGGCCTTTCTTATATACAGACATTGTTATAGACCCCGAAGCCTTGGATGCTGGGGTCCAGCCTCAGCAGGATCCAGGGGTACCCTCAGGATGCATGGCATCGGCAAGAGAAAGAGAGAGAGAGACAGAGAGAGAGACCAGACTGGGGGTGTGCAGCATAGTCTGGCAAATCTTTATTTTTTTACCATAGCTTTTATATTCTAAGTTAGTACATTTTTAAGGGGAAGATAGTTTAATATTACATCGGCTTATCCTTCACGAAACCAGGGTGTTTTCTGCATACTTCTTTGTGAGAGTCTTGTACATTATCTTCTGGCCTTAGGGTCTATTGACATTTTATGACCTAGGTGAATGCAAAGCTGTTTTCCGTAATTTATTCTTTGTTGAACACAGTGGTCAGTCCTTTTGCAGAAGTTATCAGTTAAATTTGTCTAAAAGGTTTACCATACAAAGACTCTGCAGCTCCGGTGAGGCAGCCCCTGTTTAGCATTCCTGGTTAAAATGAACAATTCTAAACTCTTATTTTTCTAAATCTTTAACTATAACCACTTTTAGAATAATATTTTGTGTTCTCTAATAGGGCTTCCTCACCCCCGAAGGGCTCTGTGCCTATTAGGGCCTTTATGTGATCAGGTTCTTTATGCTGTTTATGATTAAGGTATCGTGAGCAGTCATGTGCATTAGTACGCATTTGCCAAGCAGGCTAGAATGCCAGCAAAGGGGTCTAAATTGACACACTCCTTTCATCCTTGATAATCTTATAGGATACCACCGTCCGGGGGACATATTGATCAAAGTTCTAAGTTGATTCTGTTTGGAGAGAGATCGGGGAAGGCCTTCTACCTGTGTCACAGAAATTAGGGAGTAGTCTAATATAGCAAGCATCAGAAAGACAGAGATCATCTTTAAGGTGAGCGCCGGGGCAGCTTTTCGAAATCCCTGAGGTCCTGATCTGCCTTGCTTGTCAGGTCTTCTCCTCATGACCTTGTCATGGGTGGGATCTCTGTGCTGGCTCTTGGAATTAACTAATTATGTAATTCAGCTCTCAGCTTTTCAAAAGACATTAACAGAACTCTGGGAGACAATTCCTGACCCATCCTCTGAATCAAGCAAGCATCTATTTGAGCCAGGAACCGAGGTACTAATAAAAAACATTAGGATCTGGGTGCCAATCCCCTGAACACCTCTGGCAAGGCCCTTACCAGGTTATTCTTTGTTCTCCCAGAGCTGTCAAAGTGTCGAATTGATTCGTGGGTCCATCACACTGGAGTTAAGAGGTGGCACCCTGACCAAATCTAATTGATGTCATTCTGTGTCTTTACTTTCTATGCTCTAACTTTGTACTTTTCAGATGGGTCTGATAATCTATGTGAGCCTACTTCTGCTGACTCCAAAAATCCTGAGTCTGCCATTTGACTCTCAAGACAATGCCTTCCTGTCCTGGGGTCACTCCTACGCTGCATTCCACAATCTAACTGCTGGGTCTGCAGAGCACACCCCTCTTCATCAGTGGAAGGCTTCCCATGGTGGACATCTCCTCTTCAAGGAAAAGACTTTCTCTAAGTCTGCGAGTACCTTCGACAACAGCAATCATATGTGATGCCTCTTCTTAATCTGATGACATCAGACAACCCTGGTGCAACACTTTGTACTTTAACTATGGACATAATGTGACCTTTAATTTTGATTATATATTGTCTTGGTTTAATGACTATTTTGCTACACATAAGAAGGTAAATGGGTCTAGATCTGGTGGCTTTTAACCTGACGTTTATCTAATATGGGCTGAAGTTATACGGCTAACTCCTGAAAAGGGACTTCTAATATCTAGTACCCCTATATGCTGGGAACAAATAGAGCCATCCCCAGAAGTTAGCCAACAACTTAATTATATGATTGGAAACAATTGGGGTTTTTTTCCTCAGGAAATATGCAATGTAATTATTCCTGTGTTTTCCAACCCCAGTTCAGGTCCTCCCTTTGTCTGGCCAGGCACTGATTGGGACTGGGTATCTCAGTCATGCTGGCTTGCTCCAAATGGGACCTACTGGATATGTGGCTCTTACCTAAGGGCATGGCTTCCCCCTGGCTGGATAGGGAGATGCACCCTAGGTCTAGCTTGTACTCACAGCTTCATATTTTTGGAGCTTCCAGAAAAGCCTGCTAATTTACCACACCTTAGAACTCCCTGGGCAAGGTCTGTATTTCACTGGTATGATTATTTGGCTGCAGTATTTGTTCCCTCTCTGGGAACTGCAGATGTTATGCTATGAGTGGATGCTCTGACTAATTTTACCCAACAGGCATTACAAGATTCTCAAAAAGCTATTTCAGCTCTTAATGCTGGACAAATACAAATTAGAAACGTGGTTTTACAAAGCAGATTGGCCTTAGATATTCTGACAGCTGCACAAGGAGGAACTTGTGCCATTATTCATACTCAGTTCTATACATATATACCTGATATGAACACTAATGCTACTCATTTTACTATACACATGAACAAGATGATTCAGGCTATGGATACTCCTGAAGCCTCAATTGCCTCACTTTGGGTGACGTTAACTAGTTCCCTATGATGGAAAACTATCTTAACTGCAATAATTCTGTTTGTTCTGTTTTTGCTGTTTGCTCCCTGCATCTGCAACTGTGTAGCTGGATTTGTTTCTAGTCGCACAAAGGCTTTTAAGTTACAAATGGTTGCTCAAACTCCTGCGACTGCCGCAGCTTCCTCCATCTACTACTTGGGGCCCTAGATCAAAGACCCTCAATATGAGGATTAGGAGAATATGTTGCCTCACCAATTTAGGGACAATGCCGCTTATCAGCTCGGAAGCAGTTATGGAACGAGAACGACGCCTCTTTCCCTAGGCAACATAATTTCATGGGCCATACAGTCTGTGGAATTCTCTAGGCCAGAATACTGAGTGGATAGCCTTTCTCTTCTCCAGGAGCTCTCCATGGGAATGTGATTATAACAGGTAGGAGGCCAGGGGTCTCCAAACAGAGGAAATAGGCTGCAAATGTTCAGACATTTTTTATCTCTCTCTTAAGAGCCAGGAGGAAACAAATTAGTGTTATATTTTTTCCCCTTCTCTATACAAATTTAAAAAGAGGTTTCTCTTCAAATTCTGTGTTGCCATAATGACACCTCGTTCCACCTGAACTTAACTTTTCCCTAACCTTGAGCTAACCAATGCATCTTTCTTATGGAAATGTTTGTCTTAAGCTGTTAATGCACTGTGTATTTACCCTAGACTCTGTTCAAGTCAGTTCCACCTAAAGGCTTAGAACCAACTTGACAAACCAGTATGTTATACACATACATTGTTCTCCTAATATGTGTTAATGAAACTGTATATTTGTTTGGAAATCTGCCTTTCTTCAAGATTCTTGTCAATTGTTTTATGGCCTGGGATGACTTACCTGGTGCCAATGTTATCTCAAGGCATGTTGTGGGTGAGGGGCCTGGTGCCATTCTCTGAGTTTTGAGATGTTTCCTTTCTCTAATTAGCAGACAGCTAGTAGCTATATAACATCTGGCTGAAGACTAGCAGGGGGGCACTCTTTCTGACCCCTTCTGATGTCTATGTCAGGAACTTTCTCTATCTCTTTTATACTTTAATAAAACTTTATTACACAAAAGCTCTGAGCGATCAAGCCTCGTCACTGGCCCTGGATTGAATTCTTCTCCTCTGGAGGCCAAGAATCCTGGTGTCTTTTGCGGTTCAGCAACAAACTTTCACTTCCAAATTATATGAATTTGGGAAATGACAAAAAGAATAGACGACCTACGCTACGCGTGAAATGCGAACGATGGAGCAGAGCATCCCCACTGCCATCAGCAGGGAGACCAGGAGTCCAGAAATTCAGCACTTTACCTGGACCTCAGTGAAACAGCTCAGGTCCTGCACTAAACTCAGGAGCCCTCCAAACTCCTTTTGCTGCTCCCCAGCGGCCGGGAGGGGGCGCCCGAACTCTCAGTAGCTGACAAACACGCACCGCCCACCCAGCGGGACCCGCCTCCTGGTGCAGCGCTGCCCGCTGAGGCGGTCAGATACACCAGGAGAACTCGCGGGTCTCCCTCGGCAGGAGCCGCGACCGGGGCGAGGCGCCGCCGGGGCCCAAGGAGAGTTTGGGGCCGCTGAAACAGAGAGGAAACTTCCTTTTCGGGACCCACTGCCCAGGCGAGCTTTGCGCCGCGTCTCTCAGAGCCTTTGATTTCTGCACCTCCAAATTCTAGATAAGCTACCATTGCGTCCCTCCCCTTCCTGGGAGAAGATTTTTGCCAGAGCGGTTCACACCGGTGCCCTTTTATGCTGCGATTGACGGCTGGAAATCACAGCTTGTTGTGGTATGTTTTCAGATTCAGGATTGTTCTGGAGTGAGTGAAAGTCGTTCAGTCGTGTCTGACTCTTAGCGACCCCGTGGACTGACTATACACTCCATAGAATTCTCCAGGCCAGAATACTGGAGTGGGTAGCCTTTCCCTTCTCCAGGAGATCTTCCCAACTCAGGGACTGAACCCAGGTCTCCCGCATTGCGGGCAGAACTTTACCAGCTGAGCCACAAGGGAAGCCCTTGTTTATGGGGAAAAGGAGTAATTCAGGGAAAGGAGAAAGGTATCTACAATCTGGACAGGAATCTACTAGATATTGGGACCCTCCAGTGGGAAGACTTGGGGACAAAACTGAGACTTAAAAGGAGCTCCTAGGTAAAGGGAAAATTCTTTCATTTAACATTAATATAAATGGTTAATTTCTCCTGTAATGTTAATTGGTTGAAAAATGTTTTAAAATGTATAAGTCTTAAACTCACATCAAATTCAAGTATTTTCCTTATACCACAACAGTACTTTAAGTTCCTGGCTTTAATGGAAGCAAAATCATCAGTAATGATTTCAATATTACTTCTTTGTATATCTCTCTTCATCTGAGCGAAAGCCATATTTGACAAACTTATACCCAGTAACTACTTTGAATAACTCATCTCAATTTACAAAATCCTTTTTTTCCTCTCATTTCTTGTAACCAAGGGTCATCTATTAAACATTTTTTTTAGTCAGTTTTTCATTGGAGAGTTTCATTAACTTTTTCAAAATGTCATCTCATATGGATAAGTTGTTTAAAAAATTGCATTAAATTCTTTTGATTTCAGCATAATGTGTGCTCAGTAGACACCAACTGTGAAATAGGCAGTTGGGTATATGATTCCAGAATGCATCTTTGGAAGACAACTCCATCAAGATAGATTTTTAAAGCCCTGAAAACTAGAACAGGTCATGACCTACTTCATCAGTTTGAACGGAAAACAGTTCTGGGCTTGGAACACAGGAAAACCACAAACTTCTTGGTCACAAACAAAATTCAGACTGGATACCAGCCAGATGGCAGGAGGGCAGTGTGAGTGTGGAGCCAGGGATCTGGTTGAGGACCTTGCAGTCTATGTGTCTTCTAGCTGGAGATCACAGAGTTTGCACAGAAATGAATAATGAACTTCTTTACATGAGTTAAGTGACAATGGAAGAGCAATGGGTGCATTGTGTATGGATCAGAAATTCACAGAGGAAGACTGCACTTCCAGTGGATATGATGGGGAAAGGCTGTCACCTATTCTAGTGCACTGGTCTTAAAACTAAAGTCTCAGCTCCACAGCTCTTCTTCTCAGGTCTACTCTGTGATGCTGGGGCTCTGGTTCCTTCCAGTACATTTCTCCTTTGCCTGCAGATTGTTTTTCTTTCCCATACCAGTTCCAAGAGGTGCACTAGAAGGCTGGCAGGAACTTTCTGTTTTCCTGACTGGAGTATGACTGATAACTTTAAGCCGCCATCAATTAGGAAAAGGAAAACTAATGGTTGCTGCTAGATGCTCTGTGTCACCAGTCAGATTGGCAAAAACTAAAAAAAGATGATAAGATCCTGTTTTGGTCAATGTGTGAGAACATATAAGAGCTCACATGGTCTTGAATATGGATGAATGTAGCCATTGTTATCATGGACAGTTTGCAGTATGAATGTGTAAGGTTTATGTATTTTGACCAATAAAATTGACTTCATGGCCCCTTGTTCAGAGAAAGCTCTCACTTGCTTATAAGACAACTGCATACACTTGTAGCAGTCTCTCCTCTAAAGGCATAATTTCTGAGAAGGACTGACTCTAGGAGGTGACACTGCCAGCACTTAGGGACTGAAGTTTTTAATGGAAAACAGCTAGAATCAAATCCAGGACAGCCCAGGGTTGGAGAGCAGAACCTCACACTTCATGGCCCTTGCTCTTTTATTCCTGCCTCTGCTTTGCTGTTGAAAGACTGAAACCCAACAAAGAGTTGAGAAGGTAATTTTAGAAATATGTTAAAAAGTAGTACAGGACTACTCATACTAAAGAACAAGAAACAATATTAATGAGTAATGTGTGTGATATTCTGCATTCATATGAGATCTCTGTGATTTCCCTATTATTCATTTTTATAGTAGATCAAAGCATTTTCTACTAATCCTTCTTTCTCAAAGAATTTCTATGACTTCCTAAGAATGCTTCCAGAAGTCTGAGACACTGAAATTGGAATTGTCTTCAGCATTGAGCGCAGTAGAGTTCACAAACTAAACTGTGAAACTAGCACCCAAGTTAAATATTTTTACCAAAGTCTTAGCATCTTTCCAGTGTTACCTTCCAGTCATTGCCTCAGGCGAGCTGTCCTGTCTCCTCCCTGTGGGCAGCTACTCTGGGAGTCACTGTCCTGATCATTTCTGCCAGGCACACTTTTATGCTTCTTGTAATATGGGCTCATTGACCCTAACAGTAATCCTATGAAAAACTACTGTTATTTCCCCCATATTAAAGAAGAGGATCAAGACAGCATGCATGCCTGTATGCATTCTAAGTTGGTTCAGTCATGTCCTATTCTTGTGAGCCATGGACTGTAGCCCAAGAGGCTCCTCTGTCCATGGGATTTTCAAGAAAGAATACTGGAGTGGGTTGCCATGTCCTTCTCCTTAGTGTTTGTGACATTTTTCAGGGTCACCCTGCTGTGAAATAGCAGAGCTGCAATTCCAAGGTTTTGAAACTTTGAGAACTCCCCTTTCACTTGTGTTGTCTTCCAGTGATTTCCACTGAGAGAAACTTTGAAACTAGAAACCATCACAGACACAGCTTCTGTGTTGGAGGCAGTGAAGATATTGTGTAAGGAGTGGATTGTTCAGTAAAGCAGGGCTGAGGAGAAGGTGGGAGGGAGAGTAACAGGGGTCAGGATCAGTCAGTCAACACCACATGTTGGCAACTTTTCTGGAGATGAGTCTTCCCCCAGATACTGACACCAACAGTTCTTTGCTGACTGGGTATAAATTAGTTTATTTGTGATTCAGGACTAATCATTTTCCACAGTTTCAGAGACTCCTTTTTCTACCTTGTTTTCTCTTTTTTTTGAAGGGGTGGGATGGAGGGCTGCACTCTGTAGCTTGCAGAATCTTAGTTCCCTGAGCAGATATCCATGGTACCTGAGCTTCTCATACTGGAAGCATGGAGTCCAAACCACTGGACTGCCAGGGAACTCCAGGAATTCCACCTTTTGACAATCAAATCCTGAGAAGTAATAGAACCATTCTAAAGTATAAATGGACAGATGCTATTCCACAATAGGTTTATGGAGACAAAATAAGGATATGGTCTTCAGAATGAATAAACAAGTTTACCTTCATAAGAATTTAATGAAGAAAACAAATTAGAAGATTGAGGAAATGAACATGTTTACTAAATTTTATTATGATGTAAACAAAAATTTTATATGAAAATATAAATATGATGAGATAAAATAATAAATGAAAATATGTACATAAAGAAACATATAAATAACATCAGGGAAGCCATCACTATGGACTGATTCCCATGCAGCTGAATACTTTTTTTATCTACTTGCTTATTACTACTGAGAAAGTATTTATTTATTGAATTCAATAAATATTGTGGCTAAAGCAGAATTCAGAATCTCTTAAATGACCACAGGTGAGCGTACAAGGGTGATGTGGCATCTTAGTCAGTGAGAGTCATTTCAAGGTGAGTTCAAGTCTCCATCCAACATTCTTAACTTTTCTTGCAAGCTGGTTGATGAAGACAAGGATCTCATTATCTCCACTCTGATGATTTCCCAGGCACAGTCGCTGTATTCCTTCTCTTGCAGGTAGGCATGGATTCCCTGGAAGTACCTCTTCACGGCCAGCGTGGGGCCCATCCTTCCCAGGGCAGAGTCTTCCTCTCCCGTCACCTGCCCCAGGCAGGAGTCCAGGTCGTCCAGCTGCTGATGGAGTCCAGTGCGGAGCTGCTCCAGGAGGGTGGTGTCCCAGGCAGCAGAGGAGAGCTCTGTGTGGAAGAGGTTGAAGCTCTGCTGGAGCATCTCGTGGAGCACAGAGATGGCCTGGGCCTCCTGCAGCTGGCCACCCTCCACCATCTCCTGGGGGAAAGTGAAGTCTTTTCTGTCCTGCAGACAGAAGCGAGGGGAGAGTCTCCTCATTTGGTCCAAGAGCCTGAGGTTCTTCCTGCCAACCAGCACGTGGTTCTGAGACAGGTCACAGCCCAGGGATCCTCCAGGGCCGTAGCTGACCAGCACCAGGGCCATCAGTAGAGAGAGCACGAAGGCCATGGGGAAGATGAGGCTGCTGCTAGCCTGGCTGAGACAGTGTCTGGTGGAACCTTGAGGTAGGTTCTCTGATGCCATGCTTTTGAAGCAAGGCCATTAAATAGGGAACACAGTAATTTTCATTTTCTAGTCATTTCTCTACACTTTTACTTCCTTTTTTGATTTTCATTTATGTATTCACAGTATGATCGAAGAAAATATCATCAATCTAAACTATTGATTTTACCTATTTCCTAATAACTTCAAATATACCTATCCAAACAGATATTTATCAATCAAATGAGAAAGGTCTTTGTCTTAAGTCAGAATTGATGGGCATTTGTAATTACATACATTTTTGCTCTTTGTCTCTCATGCCTAAATGTTGCTCTCCTCTTGTCCATGAACACATCTGTAGCCCTGATATTAGGCTCCATTTTTCCTCTTACTTTACAGGGGAAGACAGGCTCCCTTAGCTCTCTGGTTTTTGTATTTATTTAGGCATTTACCAGATCACTCTGCAATTAAGTTCTTTGAAACAAATGATGAGTTTTCTTCAGTGTTTGATTTAGAGAAGAGGCTGATTATTATGAGTCCATGAACTCCTCCCATGTTTCTCTTCCTTCTAGAACACTTTCCTTCAGGTCCACTTGGTTGTGCTTCAGGGAACCATGAGGTTAGGATTGTTACAGATATCATCATTTCTTTCCACCATTTTCTTCTTGGAGACTTGTCGTCCTCCACAGACTGGCCAATACTCGCTCCAGAATCCTGGTTCTTCTCAGAGAACATGGGTGTGGAAGTTCTAAATCCAGGATAATTGTTATTTCCCCAGCAGCACTTCACTCACAATGGAGAGATCACATGGAGCCACAGCCTGTCCTCTGGAGTGACAGAGTCCCTTCCTCACCTGCTGGACTCCCTCCCTGAGAACAGGCTCACCACATCCTGTGGACTCGAAAATCTTCTTTCTGTAGAGGGCTTGTTTATTTGTTGGGCAAATAAATCATCTTCCTAAACCTCCATTCTCTCCCCAGCACTGTTTGTGTGAAGAACCCTGGTTTTCAGTGGTGACCTCCTCTTCTCCTGACACATGTCCCCAGATGTCCAAAGTGTCAGCAGTGCTCAGATACTGAGAGCAAATATGTATTTGTGCAAGTTGGTAGAGGAATTTCCAACTGCAATTATTTTGCTTTTAGTAGATAAATATTATCTGTGTTGCCAAGTATGGTTTTATTATTCAATCCTTTTACCTAAACTGTTCAAGACTTGTTCTGCACAGTTTCTGAGCTGGAAAGAAGGAGATTCAGTGATGGTGTTTTCTCTCATTGGAAGCTTATGTCACAGGATCTAGTGAGTTACAGTTGTTCATTCAGGCAGTTGATTCCACTGGGCTTCTCTGTTCCTCTGTTTCTTTCTCCCTCTGAGAATTCAGGATGGTGAGAACCAGGCTACTTGCTCAGGGAGAAATAGCCTTCTTTCCTTTACTTGAGTGTAATTTTTCACTTAAAGTTTCAACATTCGTTTAGTGACTTGTTGGTCAGGATTTGTCCTGCTGCTTCTGCTCTGGTACTAATTCACGTTGAGGTAAGAACAATAAAGCAAAGAAAGGCAGAGGGGCTGTATCTCTATCATTTTAAGACTTTAGTTTTTCTGTTGTTGTTGTTGTTTCCCTTTGACAGTTTCCTAGAAAGTAAAAGTCCACAGTTGTTTTGTGGGCAAAGAGAAAACTAATGTATTCTGAATGTCTGAAAGAAGGGAAGTGGTTTTCCCCTGATACAATGACGTATTCTGAGCTAGCAAATTCAATGCAGCACAGCTGGGGCGAGGCTGTGGCAGAGGGGAAGCATGAGGCCAGTATGAACTACACAAAGGCTGGGACATGGCTGCTTCTGACAGAAGCTCAACGAAGGCCAAATCCTGGGTCAACTGACTGCCCTTTGTTTTGGAAGATCAGCTATCTCAGTTTTCTTTCAGTTAATCCATGTACGATTAGTTTCAGGAGAGAAGGAAGAAGTCAAACCCACCACCTAACAAGAGGTGGACGACTAGAATGCCAATTGCTAGAACACTAATCCTCTCTGGCAGTGTCTTGGAGACCAGCCTTCCTGAGCATCTGTCTAGGTAACAAATCCACTCAGGCAATGAGAAGATGCTTTGAGAAAAACTAAAAGGAAATGGAATTAAATGATTCCAAAAGACCCTGATCTTAATCAGGGGACTAGTAATTATGATATTAAAGTAATCACTGAATTTTATTGCTTGCTACTAATGGACTAGCCACTTTCCAAGTTCTTTAGAATTTTAACTGAGTCCTCTCACTAACTCTTAGGTCACACTTACATATAATCCTGAAGAAAAATATAAATCTGGACAAATGAACTATTCCAATCGTAGCAAAGATTCAAGGGCAAACCTTGGGGGCTTTGATTTGTCTGAACGATCCCACTGGAAAAAAAAAGGAAGGGTGAAAATCAACATGACATTAAGGAACCAATGAAATAAGTGATTGGATGAGAATGAGATGACAAAGACCCGTTAATCCATTTCAAATGCCAAAGGGTCACTATCTATTGTTTTCTAGGGCCACAGGGTATGGTCTGAAGTCAACAGAACTAAGATCTAATCGTAAATAGACAAAATCACTATTAAGTAGTTAGAAGGGAATAGGGAATAGATTGCTCATTGTCTAGTGGTTAGAATCCAGCACTTTCACTGCTGTGACCTGATTTCAGTCCCTGGTTGGGGAAGTCCAATCACACAAGACTCGCAGAAGGCAGTCTAAGCTTTTATGAAATATAGTGAAATGAAGAAATATGAAATATTTCTTCAATGAAATATAGTGAAATAACTTTATTATCCCTACTAGAAGTGAGCCCTCTTTTCTATGTATTTTAACTCTTGACATTTCTTGTGAGTTTAAATACAAAGCAAAAGCATCCAACAGTTTCCCGCCACATGAGCTCTGATGTTTCTCCTTCAGGATCAGGATGACAACGAACACATCTTTCAGCATCAGGTTCTGCAGAATGAAGTCACTACCTACTGCAGTCCCTGACCTCCAACACACCCTGACAGGAGTTCAGGATGGAGATCAGGAACGAGGCACTCTGTGCTCTGGGAAAACTGACACAGCAGGTCAGCAGAGTTAGATAATGTCCAGAGGAAATTTATGAACCCAATTTTTACAACTTCTCATGGGTCAAAAAGCTGTAAAATCTTTCAGAGAGACATCTGTTCTTCCTGATTCTCAGCCACAATCTCCCAAGATCTGAGCTTATCAGTACGTCACCCCTTCACCACAGTCACATGCATACTGACCTCCCCTATGTCTGTGGAGCAGTCCCTTAGAGCAGAAGAGAGGCTGACCTCCAGCCTGTAGTCCTCAGCAAGTCCTCCCGAGAAAATGAACTCCCACAACCTGTTGTTCTCATTCTAAAGGAAGACACCTGCATTTCTCACTTCCAGTCCAAATGGGTCATCCTCTTGTTGAGTCCAGTGAAGAACCTCTGCTCCTTATTTTCCAACTACTGGTCAAGATGTGGGTGCTGAGGAGCCCTGTGTGTGACAAAGATGGAAAAACATGTGCTTCCTAGATAGGAGCAGTGAAGATTTTTCTCCTTAGCGGGGAGAGACTGGCTTGAATTGTGAAGTAAGCCTCAATGCCTTGTGTAATTATCTTCTTTAAAAATGTCTAGATCAACTTATTAAGCATCATTAAGTAATAGTATAGAATTGACATTAAAAAGTTATTTAGAAAATAATTTGTTAATAAAATGATATGTTGACCAGTAATAAAGGAATGTTTTCTACTTATTTCAGGACTGTAATCATCAAGAAGTTTTCTAAACCTCTCAATGTACTTTAAATGCCCTCTGAGGGGCTTCCTTGGTGGCTCAATGGTAAGGAATCTGCCTGCCAAGGCAGGTGACTCATAGGACTACATGTGGTCTAGAGGCTGTGAAGCCCATGGACCACAACTATTGAGCCTGTGCTCTAGACCCTGGGACCACCTCTACTGAAGCCCGAGTGCCCTAGAGACCATGCTCTTCAATGAGAGAAGCTACTGCAATGAGAAGCCTGTGTACCACCACTAGAGAGAAGACCTGCTTTGGGCAACTAAAGAGAAGTTCATGCAGCTACGAAGACCCAGTACAGAGAAAAATGAATAAATAAATTAAATTATATTAAAAAATGCCCCTCTGACTTTACATGTAGCTATATGTGCTATATGTCCCTACTGGGAAGAAGAGAAAGATTGATTGATCCATCAATGCCCTCCTTCAAAATTGCCTACATTAAATACATGAATTTCCACAAAGATCTTTACTTTGAGAAATTGCAGTCTCCCAGTCTGCACATTACTGACATATGTCCTGGGGGGATGGCTCTGTCCCACTGTTAATAAATGTTCTAAAGACCTGCCTGTGACTCTTTTATTCAAGCTTGTTTGATTTTGTCTCTCAAAGTTGCAAAGACATCATGGTGGAATTTAAGAACTTCCTTGGATTGCATTGTCGACAGGTACATCTTGCTCTGCTCTGAGATACCTTGCTGGGTCCCATGGAGGAAACAAGTCTGAAGCTCTGACAGGAGTGACCCTCTTGCCTGAGTGCAGCTAATCTGTGTTGTTCCGTGTCCTGAGGACCTGCCGCTGTTCCAGGGAACACTTTAGACTTCTCTGTTCTCCTTCCAAGTTCTCAAACGGCTGCTGACTTTCAACTCCAAGTTTCCTGCACTTTGGGCTTTTTGAGCAAAAGAGACTCCTGACCCAGGCAAGCTCCTCCTAGTGTAATCACCACATGGAAAAGCCCAGGTAGAGGCACAGAGGAGCCCCTGGAGTCTCCACCATTGTTCACTGGGGGGCGGGGTTCCCTCTATGTACTGTGTTTCTCTGGGAGCCTGGACAGTCTGGACCTGCAGTGCTTGGCAGGCAGAGCAGGTGAAGTCATAGGAGAGTCTCTGACAGATCTAGAACTTTCTCTCAGGTTCTGCTTTTAGTTGGTGGTTTGCAGTCTTAAGGGGAAATTGACAACCAGAAACCGTAATGGAGAAGGACACAGCTGTCTGAATGGAGAGGACGCCTTCATGCAGAGTGAATGAGGAGAGCATGCTGGGGATTCCTACACTGGGAGGAAGTGAGTAATTGTGATATTTGAGTGTAAAGATAAGATAGTCACCTGACCTCTCCCCAACTGACTATCATGTCTTTAAGCATCTCTACCACTTTCCAGGGAAAAAACTTCGACAACCAACAAGAGGCAGAAAGCCCTTCCCAAGAGTTCATCAAATCCTGAAGCATGGATTTTTTTGATCATTGTTTTTAGGTGACGTTCCTTTTGAAAAAATCAGAGTTACAAAATGTATTGGAGTAGTTATGTGCACTTCGAGGTCCTCAGAGCAACAAACAACACAGGTAGAGCTTGTGTATTTTTTATTTCTAACATCCAAATCCTAAAGAGGGGTCAAGGTTTTATAAAATGCATTTTTTTTTTTTTTTTTGCTGCCATTCAGAATTGGTATCTCCGTTTTAGAGAAAAAACAAAGTAACTTTCTTACACTAAGAATTTAGTGAATGAAGAAAAATCATAAACTGACTAAATACAAAATATACATTTTCCCATAAATATACATACATAATATTATATCAACAAGATCATTTAAATATTTATAAATAGATAAATAATGGGCCAGGTAGTGAATAAGTAGATAGATCAGCTTCAGCATCTGTGAGGAATAAGTGCCTGTAGAGTAGAACATGATGTCACTTAATATTCAAGGAAATGTTCGACAAATTGAATCAATTCAGGGCAGGACAACAGCAGAAATGTGAGCCCTTGACGCGGCCGCGCAGGAGGCATGTGGTCTTGTTGGTCTGTGAGGATCATTTCTGTGTTGAAACAGGTGTGTGTCAGTCCTTCCTCCAGAATCTCTCCTGCAAGTTTGTTCAGGAAGAGAAGGCTCTCATGACTTCTGCTCTGACAACCTCCCAGGCACAAGGGCTGTGTCCCTTCTCTTGCAGATAGAGAGTGACTCTGTGGAAGTATTTCCTCAGAGCCAGGCTGGAGTCCCCCTTGAGCAGGGGAGCCCCTTGCAGCCCCTGCTCCTGCCTCAGACAGGCTTGCAGGTCAGTGAGCCGCTGATCCAGTGCAGTGCGGAGCTTGTCCAGGAGGCTCTGGTCCCACGCAGCGGCCGAGCCCTCGGTGCTGAAGAGCTGGAAGGTGTGCTGGGTCACCTCGTGGAGCACAGAGATGGCTTGAGCCCTCTGCAACTGGCTGCCACCCAGCGCCTCCTGGGGGAATGCGAAGTCATTCCTGTCCTGCAGGCAGGAGGAAGGGGAGACCCTCCTCAGTTGTCGCAGGAGCGTCAGGACCCTCCTGTTGGCCAGGCTGTGGGTGTGAGGCAGGTGGCAGCCCAGAGAGCAGATGGCGTTGCAGCTGAGCAGCAGCAGGGCCAGGAGTAAGGACCAGGCTGGGGCCATCAGGGACCTTGCAGATGCTGCTGGCCTGGGGAGGTGGGTGACTCTGTGAACTTGCTCTTTAGGTTCCCTGAAGACCTTCCTTCAGGCCTGTGTCTTAAATAGGAGCCCATGGTTTCCATTTTCTGAGAGTTCCCTCTTGCTTTCTACTTTTGTTCTTGCTTTTCAATTTGCACTCTCCAGTGTGTTAGGGCAGCACTTCTCAGTCTTTTTTTTTTTCATGTTGCCCTTCTTTCTTATGCCCACAGAGCCTTTTTAGGTATTTTTTCTTAATTGCCCTGCACTGTGAAATTTTGATAGCATAGATATACTGTGTATGTATTTATGTACTCTATGAATATCTTTTCTCTGTACATAGAAAAAGGATGTGAAAATCTTTCTATTCAGTGTAGTTAAGAATGACAGAAAGTTTTAAGCTATAATTTAAATGTAAAAGCTACTGAATTTTATTGTTTCCTTATAAGCTCAGTTTTCAGAGTGACTTTAATATCATATATTTACTTATATAAGTATGTATGTATCCAATTACATATTGAAATAAAATTTACATAAATATTTGATAATAATACCAAGGTATAGACATACTTAAAAGTCATTCAAAGCTGCTCAAATCATTGAATAACTTAAAAATAGTTCTTTATTATTTATTTTCAATATTTATCATTGAATTTTCTTCATGTCAGAAAATAATTTTTAGTTTTACTGCCTACTAGATATTCATCTGGATATTATCAACATTTTTTCTCTTTAGTACTTTGACATGTTGAACCACCTTTGTCGAATTCTGTAAGAAAATATAATATTTTTTGTATTTTATTTGCAAAAACAAGTTTCCATTTTTATTTAATCTGGAGCCCAAATCACACCGAGGTTCAGACATAAGCAACATGCACAAGACAGACAGTGGTTTCTCAGAAGTACAGAAAGGCCACCTCTCACAATATGACTTTGAGATGAAGCAAATGGTGGAAAGTCCTCCAGTGAACCATCTACTCACCTTAGGTTGTACCACTGATCATGTATACAATTTGTTTATATTCCATAAACTCAATCTCAATGTTTCTCTTATGTATGATACACAAGAAAGGCCAAAGACAAATAAATACTAAGGGGTTAGATTTTGTTGTATCAGGTTGAGCTTTGACATGTAATAACTAATCATTGTAATGACAATATTTGTTCAATTCCAGAGAACTAATGTCTGCATGCGTGGAAGCAGCATTATCCCCAGTGAGAAAGCATGATTTAGGAATCACCATCCATTTGGATCTTTCTCTCTGTTCCTTTGCATTAAATTTCAGATTTCCCAAAGACTTTCAAGTTCCAGTATGAGCCTATTATTTTCAAATAAAGGAAGCCATCTTTGTAATGAATTCAAAATGGGATAAATATTGTTTATTTCATGGGAAGATTTAACTTTTGGCTCTGCTCCTGAATTCTTTTGATTTTACATTGAATTTTATGCTGTCAAAGCCCCCTAATATTCTAAACTTCAGATAATAAGGATGTGATTATCTTTGGCAAATCAGCTCTGTAGTAACTGAACCCTGATTTCTTCTCTGTGGTGTCCTCTGTAACCAGGCCCAGTGTAATCGCTCAACAAGTTGTTTTTTGGTTATTTATGTATTTATCCACTTTTGGCTACCCTGGGTCTTCACTGCTTGCCAGGGCTTTCTCTAGTTGTGGCCAGTGGGGCTCACTCTTCCCCGCAGCTCCTGGTTTCCTTCCTGTGAGTCTTCTTCGGGCTTCAGCAGCTGCAGCACGTGGGCTCTAGAGCAGGGTCTCAGGATCAGTGGAGCGCTGTCTTAGTTGTTCTGTGGCAGGTGGACACTTCCTGCACCAGGGATCGAACCTGTCTCTCCTGAGGAAAGATTCTTATTCACTGCACCACCAGGGAAGTCCTCAACAAGTCATTTTAGCCAAAGCAGTTTCTCAGATTTCCTCCTACTACTGGAAGGCATTTACAAATGACCAAGCTATTTTGCCTCATCTGGGCCCTATTTCCCGGAATTATAATAGGCAGTGGCTGGTATTTCCATTCTATTCTTGCTGGTGCCAGTCATGCCGAGTTTGTTGCTAAAACCACTAGTGTCTCCTACCTTGAAGGCACACGTGGTCTGGGATTCAATAGCAAGTCCAACACACTTTTCAGCTTTTGCCCAGCACTATATTAAACTCAAGAGGACGCCTCACCCCTAATTGTCCTCAACTAGGTCATGATTCCAGAAAACATCTACTTCTACTGCATTGACTAGGCTAAAGCCTTTGACTTTGTGGATCACAAGAGACTGTGGAAAATGCTTCAAGAGATAGGAATACCAGAATATCTTACCTGCCTCCTGAGAAATCCGTATGCAGGTCAAGCAACAGTTAGAACTGAACATGGAACAAATGACTGGTTCCAAACTGGGGAAAGGGTACATCAAGACTGTATACTGTCACCCTGCTTATTCAACTTATATCCAGAGTACATCATGTGAAATGCCGGGCTCGATGAAGCACAAGCTGGAATCAAGATTGCTGGGAGAAATAGCAATAACCTCAGACATGCAAATGACACCACCCTTATGGCAGAAAGCAAAGAGGAACCAAAGGAAGACTTTCACTAAAGATGAAAGTGAAAGAGGAGAGTGAAAAAGCTGGTTTAAAACTTAAAACATTCAGAAAATGAAGATCATGGCAACCAGTCCCATCACTTCATGGAAAATACATGGGGAAACAATGCAAAGAGAAACTGACTTTATTTTCTTGGGCTCCAAAATCACTGCAGATAGTGACTGCAGCCAGGAAATTAAAAGACACTTGCTCCTTGAAAGAAAAGTCATGACAAACCTAGACAGCATATTAAAAAGGAGAGACGTTACTTTCCTGACAAAGGTCCATCTGGTCAAAGCCATAGTTTTTCTAGTAGTCATGTATGGATGTGAGACTTGGACTATAAAAAAGCTGAACGCCTAAGAATTGATGCTTCTGAACTGTGGTGTTGGAGAAGACCCTTGAGAATGCCTTGGACTGCAAGGAGATCCAACCAGTCCATCCTAAAGAAAATCAGTCCTGAATATTCATTGGAAGGACTGATGCTGAAGCTAAAACTCCAATACTTTGGCCACCTGCTGTGAAGAGCCAGCTTATTAGAAAAGTCCCTGATGCTGGGAATGATTGAAAGCAGGAGGAGAAGAGGACAACAGAGGATGAGATGATTGCATGGCATCACTGACTCCATGGACGTGAGTTTGAACAAGCTCTGGAAGTTGCTGATGGGCTGGGAAGCCTGGCATGCTGACTGCATGGGGTTGCAAAGTGTTGGACACGACTGAGGGACTGAATTCAACTGAAGTCATGAGAGAGAGAACATGCTGGTGTCATACACAGAGCCATGTATCTGAACTCAGACTCTCCCTGATGCTCACAGCTCACAGCAACCAGGCAATTTACCACAACACTCTTTCGTGGATCTTTACCGACATGGCAATCACTACTACACTGATGCAGATACTTCAGAGAATCCTCACAAGGAATGATGAATGATCATTTTCATGCTCCATTTTATTCCACTGCATCGGCTGTTGAGTTCCATTTCAGGATGACTTCCAGTATTTGACACATAATAATTAAAGGCTTATGACAGGTTGAAACTCTAGAGTTTGGGTATGAATCCCTGATCTCCTATTTCAGCCTACTAACCTGCGTTTTTTTTTTGTTTTTTTTTTTTTTTTTTGCTCAGTGAGACTATATTCTTAGAAGCATGTAGACTTTAAAGCTCTTTATGTTCTGAATGGTTAGGACCCAACAAAATTCATATCTTGAAGTCCTAAAGCCCCAAATCATGATATCAGGTGATAGACCTTTTGGGAAATGCTTAGGGTGTCAGGATGGAGACCTCACAAAAGGAAATAATGCCCTTATCAAAGAGGTGGATATAAACTAGTCCCACACGGACTCTGCAGTGTCAGACCTGAAGCAGGTTCTCACCACAACTGGAACAAGCTGACATCCAGTTCTCAGATATCCAGACTCGAGAACTAACTTGCAGCAATACATTTCTGGTCTTTATAAACTACCCAGTCTATGCTATTTTGTTGAAGAATCTTGAACACTAAGATATATCATGCCCTGTTTTATCCTAAGAATACCTGCAGGAGTCTGTAAAATACCTGAAAGGAGAAATCAACTTCCTCAACTCCGTTTCCTAGACATGTCATCTGGGCCATAACATTTCATGAGCTCAATCAATATTCATGTAACATCAATTCACAAGGATGGTAATGATAGGAGAAAAAATAATACCAACATCTCTTAATAGATATGATGTGATAACACAATAATTTAAATATTCTTCATGGTTCTACAAGGGAGGCTATGATGAAATAATGTGTGAGATGATTTTTAAAGATCATTTGCAGAAATATTTTCTTCAAGTTTGCATTTTCAATATTTGGAATGTGTGGTGAGTGGAAGGCCCACTGTCCACTTTTAGTTCAGTGATTCTCAAGTACTTGCAAGGAGCTGCCTGATCATTCTTTCGTTGTCTCCCTCAGGTAATAAGGAAACACTTTGTCTACACATGTAGATGATTTTCTCATTAGCCTATGCCTTGGGAGTCAATCCGTATGCTTCCTTCAAATAGTCTATGATGCTCTGAACTCTGAGTGACATCTCTGTCATCTTCCCCAAGCTGAAACTGTGACATAAGAGATTGTCAGAGAGTGTGCAAGCAAGAACAATGGATTTCCCCTTGCACACCCACGAAGAGCCCATTAGGACAAATAGTGCAAAAATGAAAAAATAGTCTTGTGCACTGAACTTGTCCTCTCTCTTAATCATCCAGTTATTTTCCACCTTCCTTGCCATGAGACTCCCATGAGGATAAGTCCAGGCCAAGTAATATGAGAAGAAGTGCTATTACCCCATTTAGTCCTGGTCCCTGGAAGCATCCCATGTGATCCACCAGACTTTTCTCTTTGCCTCAGGGAGAATAGACTCAAGTACTACAGGCAAATTTGGAGTCTCAGGTTGATGATGGAAAAAATATCTCAAAACAATGGCACCAATGTTCACAGCTCACTCTTTGGAGGAGAGCAAGCTAGAAGATTCACCTGATCAAGAACGCCTGCATTATGCTCTTCAAAGAAGGAAAGAAAAGTGTCCACTAGAATCAAATGCCTGACACTTTGCTGTTTACCTGTTAAAGAAGCTAAGCATTAGGTGAACAAATACCTTTAACAACATACTCTCTTAAAAACTTTTCCACAAACAAATAATTTCATATGTTGAAAACAGCAAGTACCCTCAAAACACGTACAAAAATCTTCTAAATTATGTTATAATATTATTTATTTAAGAAAAAAGATTGTGTTTCTCTGTCTAAATATTTTTGTACAATTGTGATTTTCATTTCAGACATTTTTCAGACTGTAAATAAACAGATGATCACTTTGGAGGCTTAAGCAAAAAACAGTCTGATTGAATGGAGAGTTGTCACAAGTATAATTTTCATTTTATCTGTTAACTTTTCTTGAAGATTCTTACATGAGGAAAAGGCACTTTTGAATTTCCACTCTGACAACCTCCCAGGCACAGGGGCTGTATTCCTTTTCCTTCAGGTAGAGATGGATTCCTTGGAAATACTTCCGGACAGCAATTCCCAAATCGGGACAATCCAGAGTCACTTCTTCCAGCTGTTCCAAGGTCTGATCCAGGCTAGAGTGGTTTTTGAGGAGGGCGCTGTTCCAAGCACCTCAGCTGCTCTCCGTGGTGAAGAGGTTGAAGATCTGCTGGAGCATCACTTGGTGATAACAGGTGCCTTGAGTCATCTGGATTGGGGTGATATTCTCTCTTCTCCAAGGAATCTTGAAGTCGTGTCTGTGCTCTAGGCATGACTGAGAGGGGATCGTTTTCATCTGTCTCAAATGTATGAAGAATTTGTTGTCAAGAGGACAAGCAGGGATGGAGCAGAGCATGACTCCTGCCACTAGCAGATAGATCTTGGCCACAGAGAGTTTCCGTGAGTCACTGGGAGGCCACCAGGGGGCGCGCGGACACCACTAATCAAAGAGCGAAAGGTTTCTTCCCCCGGTCCTGGCACAGCGCGCTTCCCTGGGCTTTCACAGGAGGGCGGAGGATGTCTTCTTACAGGTTTTATAGTGAGTTTCCCAGTACAGAGACTTCATTTCAGCGGGTTTGGCAGCCTTTTCAGCAGGAAGGGCGTCGCTGTCAGAGACCAAGTTGGTGCTCCTTGGTGGACTACTGTCCACTCAGAAATCTTCAATCCGAGCCCTCACCAGAGACGTTTTGTGTGGTGGCAAGCCCGGAACCTTGCGTTTTCTGCTTTCCCCTGAGTGTCGTGCTTTCTTTTCGCACAGAGACTTGAGAGAGGCCACTTTTACACAGAAAATGCGTTTAGGGAGGCATTTGAAGCGGAGAATCAGCGCGAGTTGGCGCCAATTTTACAGATTCGGGCTCCTTTCTGTCGCAATGAAGGGACCGCTCACGGAAAGGGGAACTTGGCGGCGGCGACGGGACGAAGGGACGGTGTTGGGGACGCCCTGGGGGTGTCGGGGCGCGGTCCCCACCCGAGGACCGGGGACTTTCAGGGTGTCGTTCAAGGAATTGGCCCTGAAGTGGGGGAATAAGTATTGAACAACTGAAAAGTAGGGATATTCAAAAACTCACAGCACTGTATTTTTATGCGTTTAAATTTGGATTTAATTATATTTGTCTCATTAAATAGTTCACATTTTTTATTTTTGAAATATTTTATGAAAACATTTAAATATTATATATATGATATTAAAATATGTGAGTATTGAAATGTTTATTCATTTATGAAAATATTTAATTGTTAGATAATATATTAAAATATGAGTATTAGATGATATTAATATTTATTAGTATTTTATTAAATTCTTTTTAAGCTATGGTTTATACTGAAACAAGAATTTAATATGATTTTACTTTATTGGCTTTAATGGAAGCCAACTCATGAATATATTCAAGCTCACTTCTTTGACAATTTCTTGTGCGTCTGTGACAGTCTTAAATAATTATTATGTAACTCGAGTTTCTGAAACACCGCTGCCAGCACTCCACCTTGAGTGTAGTGTAGCAAAAGGAATTAGTGCAGATGTCCCTGGTCCAATGATTAAGACTGTGCTTTCAATGCAGGAGGTGCGAATCTGATGTGTGGCTGGGAACTAACATCCCACATGCAGTGCTGTGCAGTCAAAAAGAAAGGAAGATGGATGGAAGAGAGAGACAGAGAGAGAGAGAGAGAGGAACCAAAGGAAGAAGAGGCAGTGTCCTGTACAAAGCATTGAGGGCATTTACCAGGTCTGATCTTTTCATTTTCTTTGGGAAGAATTTTGTAAGTGAAATGAAAATTGCCCAGATTTCATTGGCAATGTGAAGCCTTTCTTCGTAAGACACATATGGTCTTGCAAATGAAAGGGCATTTCTTGTCTTTCTTGAACATTTTGATGTTTTGTTTAGCACATATATTTTGGTATTTTCATTTTTTTAATATTGAGTTACAATGTTATTTATCTTGATGTCTTAGACTTGGTGCCTTTTAACATTTCATACTCAAGAGAAGTCCTTTCTTACTATTCCCCAATACTAACCCAAGAAATAGCTTCAGAAGTACTGTTGCCAGCTTCCCTGGTGGCAGGGAAAGTATACGAATGTCCCATTTCTTGTCCTCCTCCGCTCTGTCACAGTTTGTAACCGATTTCCTGGTCTCTTTAACCATTAAAAAAAAAAAAAAAATCTATGTCTTAAAATAATGTCACCAGAGATGGTCTAAGACTAACTGAGGATGATGTTAGGAAATGTTTACCTCATTTGTACTCTTCACAGAGCAGCTAATATTTTGTAAGACAATTTTTCAAGATGCTGGCCACAAGCAAAAGGATTCAAGTGCTGTAAGATTTGTTTTCATAATGTTCCAGGACTGCTGTAAGCGTGGAATCTTGGGATCTGCTCCTTCAGAATCTTTTGGGCAGTCCCCTCTCCTAGACTTTGGTTTTGGTGGGCCTCAAAACACAGCATTTTAGCCAATTTCCTTCTCTCCACATCTTTTATTTTTTTTAAGTCATTTTTGTTTCTTTTAGTAAAAAAACTTTGTTTAACTAACTACAAATTTGGTTTCTTTTTCTCTCAGTATGATTTTGAGGTATAACACAATCTGTATCTTAAAACGTAGTATCAGAGGTGGTCTAAAACTTACTGAGGTTGAAGAAAGGGACTGCTTCTTTTATCTCATTTATTAACAGAGCAATGGTGTTGTATTAGACTAGAATCTGTTTCTCTGCAAAGAACTTAAAGTACTGTCGGATTTCTCTCCATACTGTACCAGGCACTGATCAAAGGAAGGAAACGTGGGCTCCTGGGCCCCTTCAAAGTCCTGCAAGGCAGTCCCTCTCCTGGAATTAACACTTAGGGATTCAACATGCAGATCCTTGACAGTGTTAAGAGCTCTTCAGGCAGAGTTTCTCTTGGTTGGACTCAGGGTGGAGTAAAGAGTTCCTATTGGTCATATTGATATGAAAGACTGCTATCATTCACTACGTTTCACATTCTCAGCCTAATTTGCAAACTTTGTATTATTTGAAGTGAAGGATGTCCTCTGTGGCTGCCACTAAAGTGGTACTGATGTTTTAGAAGAGGAAATGAACGTCTGGTGTTGGCTACACTCAGGAGCCCCAGATAGTGCGAGAGTAGACTTCCTGCCGCCCCCAGGCCCTCCTCTTCATCAGCTCTGAGATCCTGCCCTCAGCTGCTCTGAGCTCCTGCTGCCTCCTTCCTCCTCATCCTGCCTCGATGACCTCTTCCCTGCTCCCAGGAGGGCAGTCACCATTCGTGCCTGACTCTTCTGGAATGCCCATCTCCAAGCACATTGTCACCTATGTGTGTGTGTGTGGTCAGCACACTTTGGTGACAGAATAAAGAAACTGTATGAATTAACCCATGTTCCGTATTATGTCACTGTTATCTGTAGACCATCAGAAAGCAAGAACTATGGTCCTGAAAATCATTGTGGAAAAATTCAAACCTTATGTATTACACCTTAAACAGAAATCCAGAGAGTAGTGGTTAGATATATTTTGGAGCAATTTAAACTGTCACAATAGACTATGTAGTCACACCTTTGAGTTCTCTTTTAGACTAAAGAAGTGAGTTAGATAGAGCTTCAGGTTTTTATTTCAAGCTGAGTTGACTCATATAGATGAATAGCTCCTTTTGGATTAAGACTTTTCCGTGAGTATATTTCATTTCCATTGTAAAAACACAAAAGAAGCATCAAAGCTGTGACATTCTCTGATGGCCAGGATGGAAGGAAAAAGTTTCTCCATGAAAACAAAATTGAGAAAAGTGCAGAAAATGACAATTCTGGCCTATTTAAAGATCTTATATGCGGGAAGTTGCTGGGAACAGCTGGATAAAGGCTGGCAGAGCCCAACATCTGCAGGATCACCAAGCTCACCAGATGCCAACCCCTTCCCTGATGACATGGAGGGTGATGTTCTCCAGCCCTGGAGAATGGTGATCATCACCATTGCCACCCTCTGAGAGACCGGGAATCGCCAAACTCAGCGCTTCAGTGTAACTGAGTCCCAGGGCTCCAGCTCTACAAGGAGCTCAAAGCTGCCTTCCCCCTGCCTCTGCGGCTGGGATGGGCACCGCAGATCTCCCTGTAACAGACCAACTGGCCCTGCCCGCGCAGCGGGCACCACCTGCGGGTCAAGCGCCTTGAGCTCGAGTGCTAGATCCACCAAGGAGAACAGGGGAGTCCCAGTGGGCAGGAGCCCCAGGCCTGGGCAAGGCGCTGCTGGGGCCCCGGGAACACATGGAACCACGGGAGCACTGAGGAAACTCCCTTTTTCCGGCCAACAGCCCAGGGCAGCTTTGCAGTTACTTTGCTTGGAGCCTGTGATTTCTGCACCTGCCTCTGTGTCCTTCCTCCCCTTCCTGGGAGGAGATTTTAGCCAGGGCGCTTTACCCCAGTGCCCGTTTATGCAGTGATTCATGGCTGGAGATCAGAGCATGTTGGGGTGTGTTTTCAGATTCAGGGTTGTTTCTGGGGAAAGGACTGATTCGGGGAAAGGGGATAAGGCACCTACAGTCTGGACTGGCATCTTTAGATATTGGGGCTCTCTTGTGGGAAGACTTGAGGACAAGACTGAGACTTACAAGAAAGGGAAAATGATTTCATTTAATATAAATGGTTAATTTCTCCTTCAATGTTCAACTCGTTGAAAAATATTTTAAAATGTATAAATAAGTTTGAAACTCACACCAAGTTTACATATTTTCCTTATGCCAAAACAAGATCAAATGCAAATGTTTTCAAAATGACTTCTTTGTTCATCTCAGTTCAGTTGAGCAAAACCTGTAGTTGACAAACTTATGACCCAGTAACTACCTAAAATAATTAATCTCAATTTTCAAAATCTTTCTTTCTTTTCTTCTCTTTTAGCCTAGGATCTTATGTTAAGCTTTCACATTTATACATGGTCTTGCATTGGAGAGTTTTATGAACTTTTAAAAATGTCATTTCATACAGATAAATTCATAATCAAGATGTTTTTGTGTTCAACATAATGTAGGTTTCCACTTAATGTACCATTTGCTACTTAATAGGTACCTTATGTGCTAAATGCATGGATTGTATGCTGACTTGATGCCCAGTAAATAGCTGGCCATGCTTGCTACAGCTGTGAGATTATTTCATTTGCTAGTAAAATTTAAAAATGTGTAGATATTCTTTGTACAATCCTAGAGAAGACTAACCTATTCTAATTTGCAGAAGTAGAAGTTTTGCATTAAAAATTAGAGTTGAGCAAGGCACAGATATGGCATAATCCTCTCTAAGGTAGATATGAAATAATGGTCAGAGCTCTGTATACACCTGTCACAGTAACAACTCTCACTTTTAATATGTTTAAATTTAATGTGTTAATGTTTACTGTCCCTGATGCTTTATATAATTTACTCATATATGATAATTTTATAAGTTGTTATATTAACATCATATAGATTAAATAACATGAGAGGGTATATTGAATGGAGTACAGTATTCTCATTATCCCTATTTTGATTTTAATTGGAGAATAATTGCTTTACAATGATGTGTTGGTTTCTGCTGTACAACCATGTAAACCAGCTCTGAGTACACATATATCCACTCCTCCCTATTTTAAAGCTGAGAAAACTGTAGGATAGGACAGAAAAATCAACTGGAGTAAATGATGCAGAGAACTGAGGGAAAAGTAAAGAGATGACGAGATAACAAATACACTGGTCACCTGAGAAGACAACAGTAACCCACAAAAAATGAAAAGAAAAAATGCAGCAGGATTGTTGTTTTCAAGCAGTTTAACTGGTAAAACTATTTTAGGATTCATACTTCATTCATTAATAATGTTTCTCATGTCTTTAGTATGAGGAGGTAACAGTTGGTTTCTGGACTCGTTGTTGGGTTTTGGTCTTTCAGTAGCAATGCAGAGGCTCCAGGAGGTGACATTGCCAGCAATTATAGACAAGGGGCTTTATTGAAAAGAGAACTAGGATCCAACCCGGGACACCGCAGGACTGGAGGGCAGAAATCCATTTCACAGCACCTGCTCTTTCCTTCCTGCCTGTGCATGTGTTTGATTTTCTGCATTGATATGAGATCTCTATTCTTTCCCTATTATTCATCTTTGTACTACATCAAAGCATTTTCTACTAATTCATCTTTCTCAAAGAGTGTTTGATGAACTCATAGGAGTGCTTTCTAGAGATAAGAAACCCAGACATTGGAATGCTTTTCAGCATACAGCCAAGGAAAGTTCTCACACTGAAAGCATTTTGGAACTAGCACCCAAGGTGAAAGGAAAATACCTTTGCGGGGGGCGCAGCACCTTTGCAGTGTCGCCTTCTAGTCACTGTCTCAGGCCAGCTGTCCTGCCTCCTCCCTGCGGGCAGCCACACTGTGATCCTCACAGTCCTGATGATTTCTGCCAGGAGCACTTGATGCTTCTTGTGTGACTGAACTCATTGAATCCAAACAGTAATCCTGTGAAAACTACTCTTATTGTCTGCGTACTAAAGATGAGGAAACTGACCTGTTGTGTTTGTGAGACTTTTCAGGGTCACACTGTTGGTAAATAGCAGGGCTGGGATTCAGAGGTTTTGGAATTTCTAGAACTCTCCTTTCCCTTGGGCTCTCTTCCTGTGGCTTCCACTCTGACTACACCGTGCAGCTAGAAGAAACCAGCACAGAACGGAGCTCCTGAGATGGAGGCAGTGAAGGCGCTGTGTGAGGGGGTGAACTGCTCAGTCCTGAGGAGGCAGGGCTGAGGAGAAGGTGGGAGACAGAGTAATAGGAGTCAGGAGCGGCCATCAACACCGCATGTCCTCAGCTTTCCAGCAGGAGGGGACTGCTTCCCTCAGACATTTATATCAACCATTCTGTAATGAGTGGGTGTAGATTAGTTATGCCTATGACATCAAGATTAACCATTTTGTACAATTTCATAATCTCCTTTCTACCTGTTTTTTTCTTGGCACCCTCGATAGCTTAGAAGATCTTAGTTCTCAACCAAGGCTCCCTGGAGGGAAAACTCAGAGTGCTAAAAACTGCACCACCAGAAAGCTTGAAGAATTCCACCTTTTGACAGACATTTGTTAGAAAGTCATAGAACTGTTCCACAGTATAAAATGAACAAATACTGTTTTGTGATAGGTATATATAGACAAAATAAGGACTTAGTTTTTTAAAATAAAGAAACTCAAGAAGTTGACCTTGATAAGTATGTAATAAATAAAACAAATTACAATTTGAATCATAGAAAGGGGAATATATTTTCTAAATTTCAATACATGTAAGCACACACATCTTTTATATGAAAATATGAAATATTGAGATACAATAACATTAACTAAATAAAATATCAATAAATAACATCAAAGCAGTTGTTGCTTATAGACTGATACTCCTGCACCTGGGTACTTTTATATCTCCTTGCTTATTACCACTGACATGTATTGGCTGAGTTAATTCAATAAATTTGGTGGCTGAAGCAGAATTCAGAGTCTTCTGAAATGACCCCAGGTGGGTATACAAGGGTGATGTGGCATCTTAGTCAGTGAGAGTCATGTCAAGGTCAGATCAGTCTCCATCCTACATTCTTAAACGTTCTTGCAAGCTGGTTGATGAAGAGAGAGAAGGCTCTCCTTATATCCAATCTGACGATTTCCCAGGCACAGTTGCTGTATTCCTTCTCATTCAGGTAGACATGGATTCCCTGGAAGTACCTCCTCACGGCATCTGTGGGGCCCTTCCTCCCCAGGGCAGAGTCTTCCTCTCCTGTCACCTGCTGCAAACAGTAGTCCAGGTCAGCCAGCTGCTGACCCAATCCAGTGCAGAGCTGCTTCAGGAGGGTGGTGTCCCAGGCAGCAGAGGAGCGCGTTGTGTTGAAGACGTTGAAGCTCTGCTGGAGCATCTCGTGGAGCACAGAGATGGCCTGGGCCTCCTGCAGCTGGCCGCCCTCCACCATCTCCTGGGGAAAAGCGAAGTCTTTTCTCTCCTGCAGACAGAGGTGAGGGGAGAGTCTCCTCATTTGGTCCAGGAGAGTGAGGTTCTTCTCAGTGGCAGCCAGCACGTGGTTCAGAGACAGGTCACAGCCCAGGGATCCTCCCGGGCCGTAGCTGACCAGCACCAGGGCCATCAGTAGAGAGAGCACGAGGGCCATGGGGAAGATGAGGCTGCTGCTGGGCTGGCGGAGACAGCGTCTGCTGAACCTTGAGGTAGGTTCTCTGATGCCATGCTTTCTAAGCAAGGCCATTAAATAGGAAACACAGTAGTTTTCATTTTCTAATCATTTCTATACACTTTTACTTCCTTTTTGGTTTTCTGTTACGTATTTTCTATATAGTCAAAGAAATTTTCTTTCTTCTAGACTGTGATAGGATCTGTGTCTTAAGTCAGAATTGATGGACATGTGATATCACACAGGTTATTGCCCTTCATCTCTCATTCATAAGTGTTGCTGTCCTCTCATCCATGAACACATTGTTGGCTTGCTCTTAGGCTCCTTTTTTCCCTCTTAGTTTCCATAGGAAGCCAGGCTCTGTCAGCCCTATCGTTTCCCTATTTGTAAGGGATTTACCAGATCATTCTGGCAGTTAAGCTCTTGGAAACAAAGGATGAGTTTTCCTTAGTGTTTGACTTAGAGAAGAAGCTGATTATTATCAGTCCTTGAACTCCTCCCACATTTCTCTTCCTTCTGGAACACATTCCTGCAGATCCCTGCCCTTCAGGGAACCACGAGGGCAGGTCTATTAGAGACATCACCCTTTCTTCCCACCATTTTCTTATTGGACACCTGTGGTCCTCCACAGACTGGGCCAGGACACCCACCAGAATCCTAATTCTTCTCAGGGCACATGGGTGAGGAGATTTTAATTCCAAGATAATTGTATTTCCCCAGCAGCACCTCACTCACAAGGGAGAGATCACACAGAGCCACAGCCTGTCCTCTGGAGTGAGTGAGTCCCTTCCTCACCTGCTGGACTCCCTCCCTGAGGACAGGCCCACCACATCCTGTGGACAAGAATCTCCTTTCTGTGGAGGGCTTGTTTACTTATTGGGAAGATAGTCTTCCTGAAACCCCACCCGCTCCACTGGAGTGGTTGTGTGAAGGACCCTAGTTCTCGGTGGTGACCTCTTCTTCTCCTGACCAATTTCCCCAGGTTTCCAAATTGTCAGCACTGCTCAGAAGCTGAGAGCCAAAGTATGTTTGCGCAAGTTGGTGGAGGAGTTTCCAACTGCAATTATTTTACTTTTTCGTAGATAAATAATATTTACTTTGCCAAATATAGGGTTTATTATTCAAATCTTTTACTTAAACTCTTCAACACTTGCTCTGCTCAGAGTTTCTGAGCTGGAGGAAGGAGATTCAGTGATGGTGTTGTCCCTCATTGGAAGCTTATGTCACAGAATCTAATGAGTTTCAGTCATTTATTCGGGCAGTTGATTCTACTGGGCATCTCTGTTCCTCTGTTTCTGTCTCCTCTGAGGTTGCAAGGCAGTGAGACCCAGGTCACTAGATCAGGAAAAATAGCCTTCTTTCCTTTACCAGAGCATAAATTTTCATTTAAACTGTTTATATTCACTTAGTGACTTATTGGACAATGTTGGTATTCCTCTTCTGCTCTGATTCTATTTCATGATGAGACAAGAACAATAAAGGGAAGTAAAGAAAGTCAGAGGGGCTGCATCTCTATCACTTTCTTGTTTCTCTTTGCAACTTTCCTAGAAAGTAAAATTGCACAGTTGTTTTGTGGGCAACAAAAAACAAGGGTAAGTCTCAATGTCTTGAATATGGAAGAAGGGAAGTGGTTTTCCCCTGACGTAATGAGGTATTCTGAGATAGCAAACTGCAGTGAGGCATGCCTGGGGAGTAGGCTGTGGCAGAGGGGGAGGATGAGGCCAATATGAACAATAGAAAGCCTGGGACAGGTCTGCTTCTTACAGAAGCTCAATGAAGGCCAAGTCCTGAGTCAGTTGACTGCCTTCAGCTTTGGAAGACCAGCTAGCTGATTTTCCTTTCCTTTAATCCACATGTGATCAGCATAAGGGGAGATGGAAGAGAGATGGGCAATCAGAACCCCAGTTTCTAGGACACAAACCCTTTCTGGCAGGGTTGAGGAGACCAGCCTTGCCTAGCATCTGTGTAGTTGATAAATCCACTTGGGCAATGAGAAGATGCTTTGAAAAACGAGAATGATAGGGAATGAAATGACTCCAAAAGATCCTGATCTTAATCTGGTTAACAGTAAAATTATGATATTAAAAGTAAGAGCTGCATTTTATTGATTGCTAACCCTAATGATTTCTTTAATATTCCAGTTTGTGATATGATCACATTCATGGGCTGGGTTTCTGCAGGTTTTTTAAGAATGTTAAAAATATTTATGTGCTTATTTGGCTGGGCCAGGTCTTAGTTGAAGCATGCTGGATATTGCATCTTCTTTGCTTCATGCAGGCTCTTTACTTGGGCCATGGGAAGTCTTGCCTGCCTCATGCAGGATCTAGTTCCCTGAACAGAGATCCAACTCAGGCTCCCTGCTTTGGGAGCATGGAATCCTGGCCACTGGACCATCAGGGATGTCTTAAGGAGTAGGGTTTCAATATATGAATTTGGGGAACACACACACATTTAGTCTATAACATGGTAATAAGAAGATACCAAGGTATTGTGTTTATGGTAAAGATTCATTAGGATATGTTTCCTTCTCGGTATTTATTTGCAGAAAAAGAACACATTGCCTGATGCTACCCTCACTTTTTATGGCACATCCACCCTGAATTGTTTACTAATTAACTGTTATTCATGTTGTACTGTGAACCTAATTACCAAGGATCTACCAGGCTTCCCTGGTGGCTCAGATGGTAAAGAATCCGCCTGCAATGCAGGAGACCAAGGTTCAATCCATGCGTTGGGAAGTTCCCCTGGAGAAGGAAATGGTACCCACTCCAGGATTCTTGCTTGGAGAATTCCTTGCGCACAGGAACCTGGCAGGCTACAGTTTATGGGGTCACCAAGAGTCAGACTCAACTGAGCGACTAGTACTTTTGCCAGACAAATTCCACAGACTATCAGTGTTCATCAAAAATGACAGTGACAACAACGACAAATTCCTTAGCCTCTGTAAGGGACTCACTTAATCCTTCCAACATAGTTGAAACTGAGTTGATATTCTCCTTTTCAAGAGCCCACTGCTAAGACTTTATTTGAATAAAATAATCTAAGAGTGAATTTGCAACTCCAGGTTTCAAAACCTAATATGTCAGATTCCAAACTCCCTATCCACAGCATAAACACCTGAGCACACTGCATGTACTGAACTCTCACTTATTCCCCTACTTTACTTCTAACACAAGATGTTCCTTTTTGTTTCATACCTCGATGTTACAAAGCTCTTATTTCCATTAATTAACTCCTCCCTCCAAATTCTAGATAAGCTGAGCGATTTACAAAGTATCCTGATTATTTTTTAGAAGAAGCAAAATGAAATTATCAAGTGGTAGTTATTACTGAGAGTCTAACTGTGCTTGTCAAAATTAATAATTCTAATAAATATAAAATAATCATAGTTCACTATCCAAGATCACTCATAGATTGTTAAGTGATCCTCACCATAAAATAGATACGTGATGGACAAGGTCCTTGAGAGTTATGACCACTGCGCGAGATTCGATTACAAACATTCAGTGAATCCACTGTAGAAAACCCCAAGCTGACGGTACTTGTGGATATAGGTAAAGCATACTTAATGCTACCAAATTACATGAATATGGGAAATGACTGGAAGAATACAAGGCGACGCATGCTAACGGGTGAGTTGTGAGGGATGGAGCAGAGCATCACCATGGCCATCAGCAGGAAACAGGAGTTCAGAAAGTCAGCACTTGCCCTGGGCCTCAGGGAAACAGCTCAGGTCCTGCCCTGAGCTAAGCCGCCCTCCAAGCTCCTTTCGCTGCGCCCCAACGGCCGGGAGGGGGCGCCCGATCTCTCAGGAACTGACACACCGGCGCCGCAAACCCAGCTGGACCCGCCTCCAGGTACAGAGCGGCCAACTCGGGCGGCGGATCCGCCGGGAGAACTCGGGGGTCGCCCTCGGAGGGAGCCGCCGGAGCCCAGGGAGCGCCTGGGGTCGCGCGAGCAGAGAGGAAAGTTCTTTTTCGGGCTCAACCGCCCAGGGCAGCTTTGCCGCTGCTTCTGTCAGAGCCTTTGATGTCTGCACCTGCCCTTGTATCCACCCTCCCCTTCCTGGGAGGAGATTTTACCCAGAGCGATTTACAGCGGTGCCCGTTTATGCTGCGATTGATGGCTGGAAGTCCAATGGCACCCCACTCCAGTACTCTTGCCTGGAAAGTCCCATGGACAGAGGAGCCTGGTAGGCTGCAGTCCACGGGATCGCGAAGAGTCGGACACGACTGAAGCGACTTAGCAGTAGCAGCAGCAGATGGCTGAAAATCAGAGCATGTTGTGGTATGTTTTCAGATTCAGGGCTGTTTCTGGGGAAAAGGACTAATTCAGGGACAATGGGAAAGGCATCTACAATCCGGACAGAAATCTACTAGATATTGGGATCCTCCAGTGGGAAGGAAGACTGGGGACAAGACTGAGACTTAAAGGAGCTCCCAGGGTTGAGAAAATTATTTCATTCAATAGTAATATAAAAGGTAAATTTCTCCTGTAATATTAATTGTTTGAAAAATCTTTTAAAATAGATAAGTCTTAAACTCACACCAAGTTGAAATATTTTCCTTATGCCCCAACAGTACTTTTATGTTCCTTGCTTTAATGGAAGCAAAATCATCAGTAATGTTTTCAAAATAGCTACTTTGTATATATCTCTCCTCACTGAAGGAATGCCATCTTTGATAAATTATGACCCAGTAATTATCTTAAATAACCAATCTCAACTTAATCTCAACCAGTCTCAAAATCCTTTTCCCTCTCATGTCTTTTAACCAAGGATCATCTATTAAACATTCCTTTTTCTATGTAGTCTGTTTTTCATTGGAAAGGTTCATTAACTTTTTCAGAATGTCAGATCATATGGATAAGTTGCTTAAAAAGCTGCAATCAAAATGCTTTTGATTTCAGCATCATGTGTGCTCAGTAGGTATCAACTGTGAAATAGACAGTTGGGTATATGATTCCAGCATGCATCTTCGGAAGGCATCACCATCAAGGCTGATTTCTAAAGCCCTGAAAACCAGAGCAGGTCATGATCTAGCTCATGAGTTTGAAAAGAAAACATTTCTGGGCCCTGAACACAGGAAAACCACAAGTGTCTTTGTCACAAATGAAACTCAGACTAGATACCAGCCAGATGGCAGGAGGGTAGTGTGAGTGTGGAGCCTGGGATCTGGTTAAAAACCTTGAAATCTGTGTGTCTTCTAGCTGGAGATCACGGAGTTTGAACAAAAATGAATAATGAACATCTTTACGTGGGTAAGTAACAATGCAAGAGCAAAGGGTGCATTGTGTATGGGTCAGAAATTCACAGAAGAAACCTGCATTTCCAGTGGATATGATGGGGAAAGGTTGTCACCTATTCTAGCATACTGGTCTTAAAACTGAAGTCTCAACTCCACAGCTCTTCTTCTGAGCTCTACTCTGTGATGCTGGGGCTCCAGTTCCTTCCAGTACATTTCTCCTTTGGCTGCAGATTGTTTTTCTTTCAGAGTTCTCCCGAACCAATTCCAAGAGGTGGACTAGAAGGCTGGAGTATGACGGATGACAACCACCATCAATTAGGAACAGGAAAACTAATGGTTGCTGCTAGATGCTCTGTGTCACCAGTCAGATTGGCAAAAACTAAAAAGGATGATAAGATCCTATTTTGGTTAATGTGTGAGCACATATAAGGACTTAAATGGTCTTGAGTATAGGTTAATTTAGCCATTGTTATTGTGAACAGTTGGCAATATGCATGTGCGTGGTTTATGTATTTTGACCAATAAAATTGACTTCATGGCCACTTGTTCGGAGAAAGACACTCACTTGCATTATAAGACACCTGCACATACTTGTAGCAATCTCTCCTCTAAAAGCACTAATTTCTGAGAAGGACTGACTCTGGGGGTGACACTGCCCGCACTTAGGGACTGAAGTTTTTATGGAAAACAGGTAGGATCAAACCCAGGACAGCCCAGGCTTGGAGAGCAGAACCTCACACTTCATGGCCCTTGCTCTTTTCCTCCTGACTCTGCTTTGCTGCTGAAAGTCTGAAGCCCAACAGAGTTGAGAAGGTAATTTTAGAAGTTTCTTAAAGGAGTAGTAGAGTAGTACTCATACTAAAGAAGCAAGAAACATTATTAATGAGTAATGTGTGTGATATTCTGCATTTATATCAGATCTCTATGATTTCCCTATTATGCATTTTTATAGTAGATCAAAGCGTTTTCTACTACTCCTTCTTTCTCAAAGAATTTCTATGACTTCCTAAGAATACTTCTAGAAGTCTGAAGCACAGAAATTGGAACTGTCTTCAGCATTGAGCACAGGAGAGTTCACACACTGAATATACTGTGAAACTAGCACCCGAGTTAAATATTTTTACCGAAGACCTAGCGTCTTTCTAGTGTTGCCTTTCAGTCACTGCCTCAGGCCAGCTGTCCTGTCTCCCCACTGTGGGCAGCTACCCTGGACTCTCACTGTCCTGATTATTTCTGCCAGGCATATTTTATGCCTCTTGTAATATGGACTCATTGATCCAAACAGTAGTCCTATGAAAAACTACTGTTATTTTCCCCATACTTGAGAAGAAGATCAAGACAGCATGCATGCCTGCGTGCATGCTAAGTTGGTTCAGTCCTGTCTGACTTGTGACCCAAGGACTGTAGCCCACGAGGCTCCTCTGTCCATGGGATTTTCAAGAAAGAATACTGGAGTGGGTTGCCATTGTCCTTCTACTTAGTGTTTGTGACATTTTTCAGGGTCACACTGCTGTGAAATAGCAGAGATGCAATTCAAAGGTGTTGAAACTTCGAGAACTCTCCCTTCACTTGTGCTGTCTTCCAGTGATTTCCACTGAGAGAACCTTTGAGGCTAGAAAGCATCACAGAACACAGGTCCTGTGTTGGAGGCAGTGAAGATATTGCGTAAGGGAGTGGATTGCTCAGTAAAGCAGGGCTGAGGAGGAGGTGGGAGGAAGAGTAACAGGTGTCAGGATCAGCCTCTCGGCACCTCATGTTGGCAACTTCCCTGGAGGGGATGAGTCCTCCCCCACTTACTGACACCAACCGTTCTTTGCTGACTGGGTATAAACTAGTTATACTTGTGACTTCAGGACTAATCATTTACCACAGTTTCAGAGACTCCTTTCTACCTGTTTTATTTTGGGGGGGAGGTGAAGGGGTGGCTGCACTCCACAGCTTGCAGAATCTTAGTTCCCTGGACAGATAATCCTGGTACCTGAGCTTCTTACACTGGAAGCATGGAGTCCTAACCACTGGACTGCCAGGGAATTCCAGGAATTCCACCTTTTGACAATCATTTCCTGGAAAGTGTTACGACTATTCTGTAGTATAAATGGACAAATGCTATTCCATGATACGTTTATGTAGACAAAATAAGTATTTATGTCTTCATAATGAAAAAGGCAATGTTTTCCAAGGAAAAGCATTCAATATCACGGTAATCTAAGTCGATACCCCGATGAGTAATGCTGAAGAAGCTGAAGTTGAATGGTTCCTCTTATTTTTTTTTTTTTTTATTAGTTGGAGGCTAATTACTTCACAACATTTCAGTGGGTTTTGTCATACATTGATATGAATCAGCCATAGAGTTACACGCATTCCCCATCCCGATCCCCCATCCCGATCCCCCCTCCCACCTCCCTCTCCACCCGATTCCTCTGGGTCTTCCCAGTGCACCAGGCCCGAGCACTTGTCTCATGCATCCCACCTGGGCTGGTGATCTGTTTCACCATAGATAATATACATGCTGTTCTTTCGAAACATCCCACCCTCACCTTCTCCCACAGAGTTCAAAAGTCTGTTCTGTACTTCTGTGTCTCTTTTTCTGTTTTGCATATAGGGTTATCGTTACCATCTTTCTAAATTCCATATATATGTGTTAGTATGCTGTAATGTTCTTTATCTGTCTGGCTTACTTCACTCTGTATAATGGGCTCCAGTTTCATCCATCTCATTAGAACTGATTCAAATGAATTCTTTTTAATGGCTGAGTAATATTCCATGGTGTATATGTAGCAGAGCTTCCTTATCCATTCATCTGCTGATGGGCATCTAGGTTGCTTCCATGTCCTGGCTATTATAAACAGTGCTGTGATGAACATTGGGGTGCACGTGTCTCCTTCAGATCTGGTTTCCTCAGTGTGTATGCCCAGCAGTGGGATTGCTGGGTCATATGGCAGTTCTATTTCCAGTTTTTTAAGAAATCTCCACACTGTTCTCCATAGTGGCTGTACTAGTTTGCATTCCCACCAACAGTGTAAGAGGGTTCCCTTTTCTCCACACCCTCTCCAGCATTTATTGCTTGTAGACTTTTGGATAGCAGCCATCCTGACTGGCATGAAATGGTACCTCACTGTGGTTTTGATTTGCATTTCTCTAATAATGAGTGATGTTGAGCATCTTTTCATGTGTTTGTTAGCCATCTGTATGTCTTCTTTGGAGAAATGTCTGTTTAGTTCTTTGGCCCATTTTTTGATTGCGTCATTTATTTTTCTGGAATTGAGCTTCAGGTGTTGCTTGTATATTTTTGAGATTAATCCTTTGTCTGTTTTTTCATTTGCTATTATTTTCTCCCAATGTGAGGGCTGTCTTTTCACCTTACTTATAGTTTCCTTTGTAGTGCAAAAGCTTTTAAGTTTCATTAGGTCCCATTTGTTTAGTTTTGCTTTTATTTCCAATATTCTGGGAGGTGGGTCATAGAGGATCCTGCTGTGATTTATGTCGGAGAGTGTTTTGCCTATGTTCTCCACTAGGAGTTTTATAGTTTCTGGTCTTACATTTAGATCTTTAATCCATTTTGAGTTTATTTCTGTGTATGGTGTTAGAAAGTGTTCTAGTTTCATTCTTTTACAAGTGGTTGACCAGTTTTCCCAGCACCACTTGTTAAAGAGGTTGTCTTTTTTCCATTGTATATCCTTGCCTACTTTGTCAAAGATAAGGTGTCCATAGGTTCTTGGATTTATCTCTGGGCTTTTGAAGACCTACAAGTTCATCTAGAACTAACACCCAAAAAAGATATCCTTTTCATTATAGAGGACTGGAATGCAAAAGTAGGAAGTCAAGAAACACCTGGAGTAACAGGCAAATTTGGCCTTGGAGTACAGAATGAAGCAGGGCAAAGGCTAATAGAGTTCTGCCAAGAGAACGCACTGGTCATAGCAAACACCCTCTTCCAACAACACAAGAAAAGACTCCACACATGGACATCACTAGATGGTCAACACCAAAATCAGATTGATTATATTCGTTGCAACCAAAGATGGAGAAACTTTTATACAGTCAGCAAAAACCAGACTGGGAGCTGACTGTGGCTCAGATCATGAACTCCTTATTGCCAAATTCAGACTTAAATTGAACAAAGTGGGGAAAGCCACTAGACCATTCAGGTATGATCTAAATCAAATCCCTTATGACTATACCGTGGAAGTGAGAAATAGATTTAAGGGACTAGATCTGATAGACAGAGAACTTGATGAACTATGGCCAGAGGTTCGTGATATTGTACAGGAGACAGGAATCAAGAACATCCCCAAGAAAAAGAAATGCAAAAAAGCAAAATGGCTGTCTGAGGAGGCCTTACAAATAGCTGTGAAAAGAAGAGAAGTGAAAAGCAAAGGAGAAAAGGAAAGATATACTCATTTGAATCCAGAGTTCCAAAGAATAGCAAGGAGAGATAAGAAGCCTTCCTCAATGATCAGTGCAAAGAAATAGAGGAAAACAACAGAACAGGAAAGACTAGAGATCTCTTCAAGAAAATTAGAGATACCAAGGGAACATTTTATGCAAAGATGGGCTCAATAAGGGACTGAAATGGTATGGACCTAACAGAAGCAGAAGATATTAAGAAGGGGTGGCAAGAATACACAGAAGAACTGTACAAAAAGGATCTTCATGACCCAGAGAATCATGATGGTGTGATCACTCACACTCAGCTAGAGCCGGACATCCTGCAATGTGAAGTCAAGTGGGCCTTAGGAAGCATGACTACAAAGCTAGTGGAGGTGATGGAATTCCAGTTGAGCTATTTCAAATCCTGAAAGATGATGCTGTGAAAGTGCTGCACTCAATATGTCAGCAAATTTGGAAAACTCAGCAGTGGCCACAGGACTGGAAAAGGTCAGTTTTCATTCCAATCCCAAAGAAAGGCAATGCCAAAGAATGTTCCAACTACCGCACAATTGCACTCATCTCACATGCTAGTAAAGTAATGCTAAAATTCTCCAAGCCAGACTTCAGTAATACGTGAACCATGAACTTCCAGATGTTCAAGATGGTTTTAGAAAAGGCAGAGGAACCAGAGATCAAATTGCCAACATCCGCTGGATCATCAAAAAAGCAACAGAGTTCCAGAAAAACACCTATTTCTGCTTCACTGACTATGCCAAAATCTTTGACTATGTGCATCACAATAAACTGTGGGAAATTCTTCAAGAGATGGGCATACAAGACGACCTGACCTGCCTCTTGAGAAATCTGTATGCAGGTCAGGAAGCAACAGTTAGAACTGGACATGGAAGAAGAGACTTGTTCCAAATAGGCCAAGGAGTACATCGAGGCTATATATTGTCACCCTGCTTATTTAACTTATATGCAGAGTACATCATGAGAAATGCTGGGCTGGAGGAAGCACAAGCTGGAATCAAGATTGCTGGGAGAAATATCAGTAACCTCAGATTTGCAGATGACACCACAATCACATGCATACTGACCTCCTCTACGTTTGTGGGGCAGTTTCTCAGAGCTGAGAAGAGGCTGACCTCCAGCCTGTAGTCCTCAGCAAGTACTCCCAATTAAATGAATTCTCGGGAGTCTGGTTTTGGGTTTTTGAGGTTTTTTTTTTTTTTTGGTTGACCAGGACCCCTTCCAGTAGACCTCCTGACGTAACCTGCTGTTCTCACCTGCATTTCTCACCTCCAGTCCAGACGGGTCATCCTGTTGTCTCCTGATGGAGTCCAGTGAGGAACCACTACTCCATCTTCCAAATTCTGGTCAAGATGTGTGTGTTGAGGAGGCCTGTGTGAGACCAAGATGGAGGAACACGTGTGCTTCCTAGACAGAAGCAGTGAAAATGTTCTTCTTAGCAGGGATAGACTGGCTCAAATTGTGAAATAAGCCTCAAAGTCTTGTAGAGTTATCTTTTTTAAAATATCTCTAGCTCAACCTATTAAACATCATTAAGTAATACTGTAGAATTGAGATGAAAAGTTTATTTAGAAAATAATTTTTCAGTGAAATGATATTTTTAGCACTAATATAGGAATGTTTTTTACTTGTTTCGGACCCTAATCCTCAAGAAGGTTTCCAAACCTCTCAATGTACTTTAAATGTTCTCTGAGGGGCTTCCATGGTGGCTCAGTGGTAAGGAGTCCACCTGCCATTGGGACCACATGTGGTCCTAGAGGAAGCCACGTGCTGCAGAACAGCTGAGCCCGTGTGCCGCAACTACTGAGCCTGTGCTCTAGACCCTGGGACCACCACTACCAAAGCCAAGTGCACTAGAATCTGTGCTCCCCAATGAGAGAAGCTACCAGAGTGAGGAGCCTGTGCGCCCCAACTAGAGAGGACCCACCTTTGCCACAACTGGAGAAAAGGCCGTGCTGCAATGAAGACCCAGCACAGTGAAAAATGAATAAATAAATAAAATTATTTTAAAAGTCCCTCTGACTTTACATATAGCTCCTGAGTGCTATATGTCCCAACCAGAAAGAAGAGAAAGATGATTGATCCGTCAATGTCCTGAAGGTTGCCTACATTAAATACATGAATTTCCACAAAGATCTTTGTTACTTTGAGAAATTGTGATCTTCCAGTGTGCACGTTACTAACATATGTCCTGAGAAGAAAGCTCTGACCCACTGTTGCTAAATGTATTAAAAGTCCTGCCTGTGTCCCTTCTATTCAGTCTTGTTTGATTTTGTCTCTCAAAGATGCAGACACCATGATGGAATTTAAGAACTTCCTTGGATTGCACTGTCCCCAGGCACCTCTTGCCCTGCTCTGTGATAACTTGCTGGGTCCTAGGGAAGAAGCAATCTGCATGAGGGAGTGACCCTCGCCCCTTCCAGGACTCTGCAGGCTGCTGTGGTGTGAACGTCACCCGTGCTGGGGACACAGCTAGAGGCCAGGCATCGTGCTCTGTCTCCGTCCTCAGCATCCACGTCAGTCTTCTCATTCTCTGAAAAGGAGTGCTGTGGAGAAGCACTTGCCTCAGGGTATTTCAGGTGTTGTTCCGTGTCCTGAGGACCCGCTGCTGCTCCAGTGAACAATTAAACATCTTTGTTCTCCTTCCAAGTTCTCAAGCTGCTGCTGACTTTCAACTCCAAGTTTCCGGTGCTTTGGGCTTTTTGAGCAAGTGAGATTCCTGAATGAGGTGAGCTCCTCCTAGTGCAATCAGCATGGGCGAGAGCCCAGGTAGAGGCTCAGAGGAGCCCCTGGAGTCGCCACCCTTGTTCACTGGGGGGCGGGGTTCCCTCTATGTACTGTGTTTCCCTGGGAGCCTGGACAGTCTGGACCTGCAGTGCTTGGCAGGCAGAGCAGGTGAAGTCATAGGAGAGTCTCTGACAGATCTAGAACTTTCTCTCAGGTTCTGCTTTTAGTTGGTGGTTTGCAGGCTTAAGGGGAAATTGACAACCAGAAACTGTAATGGAGAAAGACACAGCTGTCTGAATGGAGAGGACACCTTCATGCAGAGTGAATGAGGAGAGAAATAGGGATTTCTACACTGGGAGGAAGTGAATGATTGTGATATTTGAGTGTGAGGATAAGATATTCACCTGACCTCTCGCCAACTGAATACCACGAATTCAAGCAGCTCTCCAATTGTTTTCCGGGGGAAAATGTTCCACAACCAACAAGAGGCAGAAAATCCTTCCCAAGAATTCATGAAATCCTGAAGAATGGATTTTTTTTTCATCATTGTTTTTAGGTTACTTATTTTGAAAAAAATCAGAGTTACAAAAAGCATTGGAGTGGTTATGTTCACTTCAAGTTCCTCAGAGTAAGAAACAACATAGCTAGAGCTAGAATATTTTTGCTTCTAACTTGTAAATCCTAATGAGAGCTCAAAGAATTGTAAAATGCATTTTTTAATCAGGTTGCCATTCAGGATTGGTGTTTCTGTTTTAATGAAAAAACAAAGTAAGTCTTTTAGGGTAAGAATTTAATAAAGGAAGAAAAATCATGAACGGACTAAATACAAAATATCCATTTTCCCATCAGTATACATACATAATATTTTATCAACAAAATAATGTAAATATTTATAAATAGTTAAATAAATATTAAAATAGATAAATAAATGTCCAGGTAGTTAAATACATAGATAGATCAGCTTTGGCATCTGTGAGGAACCAGTGTCTATAGAGTAGAACATGATGTTACTTAATATTCCAGAAAAGATTTGACAACCTGATTCATTTCAGGGCTCAGTGACGGCAGAAATGAGAGTCTTCCCCGAGGCCGCGCAGGAGGCATGTGGTCTTGTTGGTCTGTGAGGATCATTTCCGTGTTGAACCAGGTGTGTGTCAGTCCTTCCTCCGGAATCTCTCCTGCAAGTTTGTTGAGGAAGAGAAGGCTCTCATGACTTCTGCTCTGACAACCTCCCAGGCACAAGGGCTGTGTCCCTTCTCTTGCAGATAGAGAGTGACTCTGTGGAAGTATTTCCTCAGAGCCAGGCTGGAGTCCCCCTTGAGCAGGGGAGCCCCTTGCAGCCCCTGCTCCTGCCTCAGACAGGCTTGCAGGTCAGTGAGCTGCTGATCCAGTGCAGTGCGGAGCTTGTCCAGGAGGCTCTGGTCCCACGCAGCGGCCGAGCCCTCGGTGCTGAAGAGCTGGAAGGTGTGTTGGGTCACCTCGTGGAGCACAGAGATGGCTTGAGCCCTCTGCAACTGGCTGCCACCCAGCGCCTCCTGGGGGAATGCGAAGTCATTCCTGTCCTGCAGGCAGGAGGAAGGGGAGACCCTCCTCAGTTGTCGCAGGAGCGTCAGGACCCTCCTGTTGGCCAGGCTGTGGGTGTGAGGCAGGTGGCAGCCCAGAGAGCAGATGGCGTTGCAGCTGAGCAGCAGCAGGGCCAGGAGTAAGGACCAGGCTGGGGCCATCGGGGACCTTGCAGATGCTGCTGGCCTGGGGAGGTGGGTGACTCTGTGAACTTGCTCTTTAGGTTCCCTGAAGACCTTCCTTCAGGCCTGTGTCTTAAATAGGAGCCCATGGTTTCCATTTTCTGAGAGTTCCCTCTTGCTTTCTACTTTTGTTCTTGCTTTTCAATTTGCACTCTCCAGTGTGTTAGGGCAGCACTTCTCAGTCTTTTTTTTTTTCATGTTGCCCTTCTTTCTTCTGCCCACAGAGACTTTTTAGATATTTTTTAGATATTTAGATATTTTTTCTTAATTGCCCTGCACTGTGAAAGTTTGATAGCATAGATATACTGTGTATGTAGTTATGTACTCTATGAATATCTTTTCTTTGTACATAGAAAAAGGAAGTGTAAATCTTACTCTTTGTATCCAGTGTAGTTAAGAATGACAGAAAGTTTTAAGCTATAATTTAAATGTAAAAGCTACTGAATTTTATTGTTTCCTTATAAGCTCAGTTTTCAGAGTGACTTTAATGTCATATGTTTACTTATATAAGTAGGTATGTATCCAATTACATATTGCAATAAAATTTACATAAATACTTGATAATAATACCAAGATATAGACATACTTAAAAGTCATTCAAAGCTGCTCAAATCATTGAATAACTTAAAAATAGTTCTTTAGTATTTATTTTCAGTATTTATCATTGAATTTTCTTCATGTCAGAAAATAATTTTTAGTTTTACTGCCTACTAGATATTCATCTGGATATTATCAACATTTTTTCTCTTTAGTACTTTGACATGTTGAACCACCTTTGTCGAATTCTGTAAGAAAATATAATATTTTTTGTATTTTATTTGCAAAAACAAGTTTCCATTTTTATTTAATCTGGAGGCCAAATCACACCGAGGTTCAGACATAAGCAACATGCACAAGACAGACAGTGGTTTCTCAGAAGTACAGAAAGGCCACCTCTCACAATATGACTTTGAGATAAAGCAAAAGGTGGAAAGTCCTCCAGTGAACCATCTAGTCATCTTAGGTGTACCACTGATCTTGTATACAATTTGTTTATATTCCATAAACTCAATCTCAATGCTTCTCTTATGTATGATACACAAGAAAGGCCAAAGACAGAAATAAATACTAAGGGGTTAGATTTTGTTGTATCAGGTTGAGCTTTGACATGTAATAACTAATCATTGTAATGACAATATTTGTTCAATTCCAGAGAACTAATGTCTGCATGCGTGGAAGCAGCATTATCCCCAGTGAGAAAGCATGATTTAGGAATCACCATCCATTTGGATCTTTCTCTCTGTTCCTTTGCATTAAATTTCAGATTTCCCAAAGACTTTCAAGTTCCAGTATGAGCCTATTATTTTCAAATAAAGGAAGCCATCTTTGTAATGAATTCAGAATAGGACAAATATTGTTTATTTCATGGGAAGATTTAACTTTTGGCTCTGCTCCTGAATTCTTTTGATTTTACATTGAATTTTATGCTGTCAAAGCCCCCTATATTCTAAACTTCAGATAATAAGGATGTGATTATCTTTGGCAAATCAGCTCTGTAGTAACTGAACCCTGATTTCTTCTCTGTGGTGTCCTCTGTAACCAGGCCCAGTGTAATCGCTCAACAAGTTGTTTTTTGGTTATTTATGTATTTATCCACTTTTGGCTACCCTGGGTCTTCACTGCTTGCCGGGGCTTTCTCTAGTTGTGGCCAGTGGGGCTCACTCTTCCCCGCAGCTCCTGGTTTCCTTCCTGTGAGTCTTCTTTGGGCTTCAGCAGCTGCAGCACGTGGGCTCTAGAGCAGGGTCTCAGGATCAGTGGAGCGCTGTCTTAGTTGTTCTGTGGCAGGTGGACACTTCCTGCACCAGGGATCGAACCTGTCTCTCCTGAGGAAAGATTCTTATTCACTGCACCACCAGGGAAGTCCTCAACAAGTCATTTTAGCCAAAGCAGTTTCTCAGATTTCCTCCTACTACTGGAAGGCATTTACAAATGACCAAGCTATTTTGCCTCATCTGGGCCCTATTTCCCGGAATTATAATAGGCAGTGGCTGGTATTTCCATTCTATTCTTGCTGGTGCCAGTCATGCCGAGTTTGTTGCTAAAACCACTAGTGTCTCCTACCTTGAAGGCACACGTGGTCTGGGATTCAATAGCAAGTCCAACACACTTTTCAGCTTTTGCCCAGCACTATATTAAACTCAAGAGGACGCCTCACCCCTAATGGTCCTCAACTAGGTCATGATTCCAGAAAACATCTACTTCTACTGCATTGACTAGGCTAAAGCCTTTGACTTTGGCACAACAGACTGTGGAAAATGCTTCAAGAGATAGGAATACCAGAATATCTTACCTGCCTCCTGAGAAATCTGTTAGATTAGCAACAGTTAGAACTGGACATGGGACAAATGACTGGTTCTAAACTGGGGAAAGGGTACATCAAGACTGTATACTGTCACCCTGCTTATTCAACTTATATCCAGAGTACATCATGTGAAATGACAGGCTGGATGAAGCACAAGCTGGAATCAAGATTGCTGGGAGAAATAGCAATAACCTCAGACATGCAAATGACACCACCCTTATGGCAGAAAGCAAAGCGGAACCAAAGGAACACTTTCAGTAAAGATGAAAGTGAAAGAGGAGAGTGAAAAAGCTGGTTTAAAACTTAAAACATTCAGAAAACGAAGACCATGGCATCCGGTCCCATCACTTCATGGAAAATATATGGGGAAACAATGCAAAGAGAAACTGACTTTATTTTCTTGGGCTCCAAAATCACTGCAGATGGTGACTGCAGCCAGGAAATTAAAAGACACTTGCTCCTTGAAAGAAAAGTTATCACAAACCTAGACAGCATATTAAAAATCAGAGACGTTACTTTTCTGACAAAGGTCCATCTGGTCAAAGCCATAGTTTTTCTAGTAGTCATGTATGGATGTGAGAGTTGGACTATAAAAAAGCTGAATGCTGAAGAATTGATGCTTTTGAACTGTGGTGTTGCAGAAGACCCTTGAGAATGCCTTGGACTGCAAGGAGATCCAACCAGTCCATCTTAAAGGAAATCAGTCCTGAATATTCATTGGAAGGACTGATGCTGAAGCTAAAACTCCAATACTTTAGCAACCTGATGTGAAGAGCCAACTTATTAGAAAAGCCCCTGATGCTGGGAATGATTGAAAGCAGGAGGAGAAGAGGACGACAGAGGATGAGATGATTGCATGGCATCACTGACTCCATGGACATGAGTTTGAACAAGCTCTGGGAGTTGGTGATGGGCTGGGAAGCCTGGCATGCTGAGTGCATGGGGTCACAAAGAGATGGACACGACTGAGGGACTGAATTCAACTGAAGTCATGAGAGAGAGAACATGCTGGTGTCATACACAGAGCCATGTATCTGAACTCAGACTCTCCCTGATGCTCACAGCTCACAGCAACCAGGCAGTTTACCACAACACTCTTTGGTGGATCTTTACCGACATGGCAATCACTACTACATTGATGCAGATACTTCAGAGAATCCTCACAAGGAATGATGAATGATCATTTTCATGCTCCATTTTATTCCACTGCATCGGCTGTTGAGTTCCATTTCAGGATGACTTCCAGTATTTGACACATAATAATTAAAGGCTTATGACAGGTTGAAACTCTAGAGTTTGGGTATGAATCCCTGATCTCCTATTTCAGCCTACTAACCTGCGTTTTTTGTCTGTTTGTTTGTTTGTTTTTGTTGTTGTTGTTCAGTGAGACTATATTCTTAGAAGCATGTAGACTTTAAAGCCCTTTATGTTCTGAGTGGTTAGGACCCCACAAAATTCATATCTTGAAGTCCTAAAGCCCAAAATCACGATATCAGGTGATAGACCTTTTGGGATATGCTTAGGGTGTCAGGATGGAGACCTCACAAAAGGAAATAATGCCCTTATCAAAGAGGTGGATATAAACTAGTCCCACACGGACTCTGCAGTGTCAGACCTGAAGCAGGCTCTCACCACAACTGGAACAAGCTGACATCCAGTTCTCAGATATCCAGACTCGAGAACTAACTTGCAGCAATACATTTCTGGTCTTTGTAAACTACCCAGTCTATGCTATTTTGTTGAAGAAGCTTGAACAATAAGATATATCATGCCCTGTTTTATCCTAAGAATACCTGCAGGAGTCTGTAAAATACCTGAAAGGAGAAATCAACTTCCTCAACTCCGTTTCCTAGACATGTCATCTGGGCCGTAACATTTCATGAGCCCAATCAATATTCATGTAACATCAATTCACAAGGATGGTAATGATAGGAGAAAAAATAATACCAACATCTCTTAAAAGATATGATGTGATAACACAATAATTTAAATATTCTTCATGGTTCTACAAGGGAGGCTATGATGACATAATGTGTGAGATGATTTTTAAAGATCATTTGCAGAAATATTTTCTTCAAGTTTGCATTTTCAATATTTGGAAGGTGTGGTGAGTAGAAGGCCCACTGTCCACTTTTAGTTCAGTGATTCTCAAGTACTTGCAAGGAGCTGCCTGATCATTCTTTCGTTGTCTCCCTCAGGTAATAAGGAAACACTTTGTCTACACGTGTAGATGATTTTCTCATTAGCCTATGCCTTGGGAGTCAATCCGTATGCTTCCTTCAAATAGTCTATGATGCTCTGAATTCTGAGTGACATCACTGTCATCTTCCCCAAGCTGAAACTGTGACATAAGAGTTTGTCAGAGAGTGTGCAAGCAAGAACAATGGATTTCCCCTTGCACACCCACGAAGAGCCCATTAGGACAAATAGTGCAAAAATGAAAAAATAGTCTTGTGCACTGAACTTGTCCTCTCTCTGAATCATCCAATTATTTTCCAGCTTCCTTGCCATGAGACTCCCATGAGGGTAAGTCCAGGCCAAGTAATGTGAGAAGAAGTGCTATTACCCCATCTAGTCCTGGTCCCTGGAAGCATCCCATGTGATCCACCAGACTTTTCTCTTTGCCTCAGGGAGAATAGACTCAAGTACTACAGGCAAATTTGGAGCCTCAGGTTGATGATGGAAAAAAAGTCTCAAAACAATGGCACCAATGTTCTCAACTCACTCTTTGGAGGAGCGCAAGCTAGAAGATTCACCTGATCAAGAACGCCTGCATTATGCTCTTCAAAGAAGGAAAGAAAAGTGTCCATTAGAATCAAATATCTGACACTTTGCTGTTTACCTGTTAAAGAAGCTAAGCATTATGTGAACTGACAAATACCTTTAACAACATACTCTCTTTAAACCTTTTCCACAAACGAATAATTTCATATGTTGAAAACAGCAAATACCCTCAAAACACATACAAAAATCTTCTAAATTATGTTATAATATTATTTATTTAAGAAAAAAGATTGTGTTTCTCTGTCTAAATATTTTTGTAAAATTGTGATTTTCATTTCAGACATTTTTAAGCTTGTGAGCAAACAGATGATCACTTTGGAGGCTTAAGCAAACAACAGTCTGATTGAGTGGAGAGTGTCACAAGTATAATTTTCATTTTATTTGTTGACTTTTCTTGAGGATTCTTACATGAAGAAAAGGCAATTTTCAATTTCCACTCTGACAACCTCCCAGGCACAGGGGCTGTATTCCTTTCCCTTCTAGTAGAGATGGATTCTTTGGAAATACTTCCGGACAGCAATTCCCAAATCGGGACAATCCAGAGTCACTTCTTCCCGCTGTTCCAAGGTCTGATCCAGGCTGGAGTGGTTTTTGAGGAGGGCGCTGTTCCAAGCAGCTCAGCTGCTCTCCCTGGTGAAGAGGTTGAAGATCTGCTGGAGCATCAGTTGGTGATAACAGGTGCCTTGAGTCATCTGGATTGGGGTGATAGTCTCTCTTCTCCAAGGAAACTTGAAGTCGTGTCTGTGCTCTAGGCATGACTGAGAGGGGATCGTTTTCATCTGTCTCAAATGTATGAAGAATTTGTTGTCAAGGGGACAAGCAGGGATGGAGCAGAGCTTGACTCCTGCCACTAGCAGATAGATCTTGGCCACAGAGAGTTTCCGTGAGTCACTGGGAGGCCACCAGGGGGCGCGCGGACACCACTAGTCAATGAGCGAAAGGTTTCTTCATCAGGTCCTGGCACAGCGCGCTTCTCTGGGCTTTCACAGGAGGGCGGAGGATGTCTTCTTACAGGTTTTATAGTGAGTTTCCGAGTTCTGAGAGTTCGTTTCAGCGGGTTTGGCAGCCTTTTCAGCAGGAAAGGCGTCGCTGTCAGAGACCAGGTTAGTACTCCTTGAGTAGTGCACTCAGAAATCTTCAATCCGAGCCCTCGCCAGAGACGTTTTGTGTGGTGGCAAGCCCGGAACCTTGCGTTTTCTGCTTTCCCCTGAGTGTCGTGCTTTCTTCTCACACGGAAACTTGAGCGACGCCACTTTTACAAAGAAAATGCGTTTAGGGAGGTGTTTGAACCGGAGAATCAGAGCGACTTGGGGGCCGATTTTACAGATTCGGGCTCCTTTCTGTCGCAATGAAGGGACCGCTCACGGAAAGGGGAGCTGGCGGCGGCGACGGGACGAAGGGACGGTGTTGGGGACGCCCTGGGGGTGTCCGGGCGCGGTCCCCACCCGAGGACGGGGGACTTTCAGGGTGTCGTTCAAGGAATTGGCCCTGAAGTGGGGGAATAAGTATTGAACAACTGAAAAGTAGGGATATTCAAAAACTCACAGCACTGTATTTTTATGCGTTTAAATTTGGATTTAATTATATTTGTCACATTAAATAGTTCACATTTTTTATTTTTGAAATATTTTATGAAACCATTTAAAATATTATATATATGATATTAAAATATGTGAGTATTGAAATGTTTATTCATTTATGAAAATATTTAATTGTTAGATAATATATTAAAATATGAGTATTAGATGATATTAATATTTATTAGTATTTTATTAAATTCTTTTTAAGCTATGGTTTATACTGAAACAAGAATTTAATATAATTTTACTTTACTGACTTTAATGGAAGCCAACTCAATATATTCAAGATCACTTCTTTATTTGTTTGACAATTTGTTGTGACTCTGTGAAGTCTTAAATAATTATCTTTAACTCGAGATTCTGAAACACCTCTGCCAGCACTCCACCTTGAGTGTAGCGTAGCAAAAGGAATTAGTGCAGATGTCCCTGGTCCAATGATTAAGACTATGCTTTCAATGCAGGAGGTGCGAATCTGATGTGTGGCTGGGAACTAACATCCCACATGCAGTGCTGTGCAGTCAAAAAGAAAGGAAGATGGATGGAAGAGAGAGACAGAGAGAGGAACCAAAGGAAGAAGAGGCAGTGTCCTGTACAAAGCGTTGAGGGCATTTACCAGGTCTGATCTTTTCATTTTCTTTGGGAAGAATTTTGTAAGTGAAATGAAAATTGCCCAAATTTCAATGGCAATGAGAAGCCTTTCTTCGTAAGACACATATGGTCTTGCAAATGAAAGGGCATTTCTTGTCTTTCTTGAACATTTTGATGTTTTGTTTAGTGCATATATTTTGGTATTTTCATTTTTTTAATATTGAGTTACAATGTTATTTATCTTGATGTCTTAGACTTGGTGCCTTTTAACATTTCATACTCAAGAGAAGTCCTTTCTTACTTTTCCCCAATACTAACCCAAGAAATAGCTTCAGAAGTACTGTTGCCAGCTTCCCTGGTGGCAGGGAAAGTATACGAATGTCCCATTTCTTGTCCTCCTCCCCTCTATCATATTTTATAACCGATTTCCTGGTCTCCTTAACCATTAAAAAAGAAGTCTGTGTCTTAAAATAACATCACCAGAGGTGGTCTAAGACCAACTGAGGATGATGTTAGGGAATGTTTACCTCATTTGTACTCTTCACAGAGCAGCTATTATTTTGTAAGACAATTTTTCAAGATGCTGGCCCCAAGCAAAAGGATTCAAGTGCTGTAAGATTTCTTTTCATAATGTTCCAGGACTGCTGTAAGTGTGGAATCTTGGGATCTGCTCCTTCAGAATCTTTTGGCAGTCCCCTCTCCTAGACTTTGGTTTTGGTGGGCCTCAAAACACAGCATTTTAGCCAATTTCCTTCTATCCACATCTTTTATTTTTTTTTAAGTCGCTTTTTCTCTTTTAGAAAAAAAAATTCGTTTAACTAAGTACAAATCTGACTTCTTTTTCTCTCAGTATGATTTTGAAGTATAACACAATCTGTATCTTTTTTTTTTCCATTTATTTTTATTAGTTGGAGGCTAATTATTTCACAACATTGCAGTGGGTTTTGTCATACTTTGACATGAATTAGCCATGGAGTTACATGTATTCCCCATCCCGATCCCCCCTCCCACCTCCCTCTCCACCCTATTCCTCTGGGTCTTCCCAGTGCACCAGGCCCAAGCACTTATTTGGTTTCTTTTTCTCTCAGTATGATTTTGAGGTATAACACAATCTGTATCTTAAAAAGTAGTATCAGAGGTGGTCTAAAACTTACTGAGGTTGAAGAAAGGGACTGCTCATTTTATCTCATTTATTAACAGAGCAATGATGTTGTATTAGACAACTGCCTAGAATCTGTTTCTCTGCAAAGAATTTAAAGTACTGTGGGATTTCTCTCCATACTGTACCAGGCACTGATCAAAGGAAGGAAACGTGGGCTCCTGGGCCCCTTCAAAGTCCTGCAAGGCAGTCCCTCTCCTGGAATTAACACTTAGGGATTCAACATACAGATCCTTGACAGTGTTAAGAGCTCTTCAGGCAGAGTTTCTCTTGGTTGGACTGAGGGTGGAGTAAAGAGGTTCCTATTGGTCATATTGATATGAAAGACTGCTATCATTCACTACGTTTCACATTCTCAGCCTAATTTGCAAACTTTGTATTATTTGAAGTGAAGGATGTCCTCTGTGGCTGCTACTAAAGTGGTACTGATGTTTTAGAAGAGGAAATGAACGTCTGGTGTTGGCTACACTCAGGAGCCCCAGATAGTGCGAGAGTAGACTTCCTGCCGCCCCCAGGCCCTCCTCTTCATCAGCTCTGAGATCCTGCCCTCAGCTGCTCTGAGCTCCTGCTGCCTCCTTCCTCCTCATCCTGCCTCGATGACCTCTTCCCTGCTCCCAGGAGGGCAGTCACCATTCATGCCTGACTCTTCTGGAATGCACATCTCCAAGCACATTGTCACCTATGTGTGTGTGGTCAGCACACTTTGGTGACAGAATAAAGAAACTGTATGAATTAACCCATGTTCCGTATTATGTCACAGTTATCTGTAGACCATCAGAAAGCAAGAACTATGGTCCTGAAAATCATTGTGGAAAAATTCAAACCTTATGTATTAGACCTTAAACAGAAATGCAGAGAGTAGTGGTTAGATTTATTTTGGTGCAATTTAAACTGTCACAATAGACTATGTAGTCACACCTTTGAGTTCTCTTTTAGACTAAAGAAGTGAGTTAGATAGAGCTTCAGGTTTTTATCTCAAGCTGAGTTGACTCATATAGATGAATAGCTCCTTTTGGATTAAGACTTTTCCGTGAGTATATTTCATTTCCATTGTAAAAACACAAAAGAAGCATCAAGACTATGACATTCTCTGATGGCCAGGATGGAAGGAAAAAGTTTCTCCATGAAAACAAAATTGAGAAAAGTGCAGAAAATGACAGTTCTGGCCTATTTAAAGATCTTATATGCGGGAAGTTGCTGGGAACAGCTGGATAAAGGCTGGCAGAGCCCAACATCTGCAGGATCACCAAGCTCACCAGATGCCAACCCCTTCCCTGATGACATGGAGGGTGATGTTCTCCAGCCCTGGAGAATGGTGATCATCACCATTGCCACCCTCTGAGAAACCAGGAATCGCCAAACTCAGCGCTTCAGTGTAACTGAGTCCCAGGGCTCCAGCTCTACAAGGAGCTCAAAGCTGCCTTCCCCCTGCCTCTGCGGCTGGGATGGGCACCGCAGATCTCCCTGTAACAGACCAACTGGCCCTGCCCGCCCAGCGGGCACCACCTGCGGGTCAAGCGCCTTGAGCTCGAGTGCTAGATCCACCAAGGAGAACAGGGGAGTCCCAGTGGGCAGGAGCCCCAGGCCTGGGCAAGGCGCTGCTGGGGCCCCGGGAGCACATGGAACCCCGGGAGCACTGAGGAAACTCCCTTTTTCCGGCCAACAGCCCAGGGCAGCTTTGCAGTCACTTTGCTTGGAGCCTGTGATTTCTGCATCTGCCTCTGTGTCCTTCCTCCCCTTCCTGGGAGGAGATTTTAGCCAGGGCGCTTTACCCCAGTGCCCGTTTATGCAGTGATTCATGGCTGGAGATCAGAGCATGTTGGGGTGTGTTTTCAGATTCAGGGTTGTTTCTGGGGAAAGGACTGATTCGGGGAAAGGGGATAAGGCACCTACAGTCTGGACTGGCATCTTTAGATATTGGGGCCCTCTTTTGGGAAGACTTGAGGACAAGACTGAGACTTACAGGAAAGGGAAAATGATTTCATTTAATATAAATGGTTAATTTCTCCTTCAATGTTCAACTCGTTGAAAAATATTTTAAAATGTATAAATAAGTCAAACTCACACCAAGTTTACATATTTTCCTTATGCCAAAACAAGATCAAATGCAAATGTTTTCAAAATGACTTCTTTGTTCATCTCAGTTCAGTTGAGCAAAACCTGTAGTTGACAAACTTATGACCCAGTAACTACCTAAAATTATTAATCTCAATTTTCAAAATCTTTCTTTCTTTTCTTCTCTTTTAGCCTAGGATCTTATGTTAAGCTTTCACATTTATACATGATTTGGCATTGGAGAGTTTTATGAACTTTTAAAAATGTCATTTCATACAGATAAGTTGCTTTAAAATTCACAATCAAGATGTTTTTGTGTTCAGCATAATGTAGGTTTCCACTTAATATACCATTTGCTACTTCATAGGCAGCTTGTATGCTAAATGAACTGATTGTATGGTGACTTGATGCCCAGTAAATATCTCGGCGTGCTTGCTACAGCTGTGAGATTATTTCATTTGCTAGTAAAATTTAAAAATGTGTAGATATTCTTTGTACAATCCTAGAGAAGACTAACCTATTCTAACTTGCAGAGGTAGAAGTTTTGCATTAAAAATTAGAGTTGAGCAAGGCACAGACATAGCATAATCCTCTCTAAGGTAGATATGAAATAATGGTCAGAGCTCTGTATACACCTGTCACAGTAACAACTCTCACAGCTATGTTTAATGTGTTCCTGATGCTTTATGTAATTTACTCATATATGATAATTTTGTAAGTTGTTATATTAACATCATATAGATTAAATAACATGAGACGGTATATTGAATGGAGTACAGTATTCTCATTATCCCTATTTTGATTTTAATTGGAGAATAATTGCTTTACAATGTTGTGTTGGTTTCTGCTGTACAGCCATGTAAACCAGCTCTGAGTACACATATATCCACTCCTCCCTATTTTAAAGCTGAGAAAACTGTAGGATAGGACAGAAAAATCAACTGGACTAAATGATGCAGAGAACTGAGGGAAAAGTAAAGAGATGCCCAGATAACAAATATACTGGTCACCTGAGAAGACAAGAGTAACCCACAAAAAATAGAAACAAAAAACGCAGCAAGATTGTTGTTTTCAAACAGTTTAACTGGTAAAACTATTTTAAGCTTATCGTTAGGACTATTATCATTATTAGAGTTACACTTTTATTGATACCCCTGAGGACCAGCAGATTCCTACCATTGTGCAGGATGCTGGGTGGGAAGAAGAAATGGAGACTTGCTCCTGCTCTGGGGAGTCAATTCCTCCCCATTTAAGGGACTGTCAGTTAGAAGGTCCTCATGGAGGATTGTGTGGGGAAGGGGAGTTCAAAATGAAAAGCAAGACTTTGATCTTGAAAACTACAGGCTATAAGAAATTCTTAAAATAATAAAAGTTGAAAAAAAGTGAATGAAATGTATAAATTTGTGGGATTTTTGTTGATCAATTTTTATCAATGAACCCTGTGGAACTTGTTACTGTGGGCACGTGTTACTGTGGGAGCTTGTTACTGCGGGAACTTGGATATAGCTCAATAACAGTATTTTCTGTGCAGCACATTGACATATCAATTATCAAACTCCTTCTTAGAAAATAGTACTATTTGAAGATAAAGAACATACATGTTTGCAGTAATGAACCTCCTGTTCAAACCTCAGCCAAGATATGGTGGGGGTGCATGAGATGCTTCACCGTATTTCAAATGGTCTAATGTCAAAGTTTTGGCTTAGCTTCTGGTCCAAGATGGCAGAGTAGAAGGACATGCACTCCCCTCCTGCAAGAGCACTGAAACCGCAAATGCTGTTGAAAACCATCCACAGGAGGTCTCTGGAGCCCACCCAAAAAGACACTCCATGTCCAAAGACAAAAAAGAAGTTATAATGAGATGGTAGGAGGCGCTCAAGCACAATAAAAATAAATTCCATACCTGCCAGTTGGGAAACCAACAAACTGGAAAACAATACAACGACAATGTTCTCTCCCTGTTGTGAAGGATCTAAGACTCATGTCAGGCTTCCAGGTCTGCGAATCCAGCAAAGGGCCTGGGAATGCCCAGGAAATCTGACTCTAAAGGCAAGTGATATTTGATTACAAGACTTCCACAGGACTGTGGGGGAAAGACTCCATTCTCAAAGGGGACAAACAAAAACTTGCGAGCACCAAGACCCAAGGGAACTGAGCAGCAGTGACCCCACCGGAGGCTGAACCAGACCTACCTGCTAAGGTTGGAGTCTCCTATGGAAGTATGTGTCAGCAGTGGCTTGCCGTGGGGACAAGGGCACAGGCAGCAACAATCCTGGAAGGTGCCCCTTGGCTGAGTCCCCTTGGAGTTTGCAGAAAATCACACTTCGTTCACGAATAATGTTTCTGATGTCTTTAGTATGAGGAGGGTAACAGTTGGTTTCTGGACGCTTTGTTGGGTTTTGGTCTTTCAGTAGCAATGCAGAAGCTCCAGGAGGTGACATTGCCAGCAAGTATAGACAAGGGGCTTTATTGAAAAGAGAACTAGGATCCAACCCGGGACACCGTAGGACTGGAGGGCAGAAATCCATTTCACAGTACCTGCTCTTTCCTTCCTGCCTGTGCATGTGTTTGATTTTCTGCATTGATATGAGATCTCTATTCTTTCCCTATTATTCATCTTTGTATTACATCAAAGCATTTTCTACTAATTCATCATTCTCAAAGAGTTTTTGATGAACTCATAGAAGTGCTTTCTGGAGATATGAAACCCAGAAATAGGAATTCTCTTCAGCATACAGCAAAGGTAGTTCTCACATTGAAAGCACTATGGAACTAGCACCCAAGGTGAAAAGAAAATACCTTTGCCAGGGACCTAGCACCTTTCCAGTGTCTCCTTCCAGTCACTGTCTCAGGCCAGCTCTCCTGTCTCCTCCCTGCGGGCAGCCACTCTGTGATCCTCACAGTCCTGATGATTTCTGCCAGGAGCGCTAGATGATTCTTGTGTGACTGAACTCATTGTATCCAAACAGTAATCCTGTGAAAACTACTCTTATTGTCTGCGTACTAAAGATGAGGAAACGGACCTGTTGTGTTTGTGAGACTTTTCAGGGTCACACTGTTGGTAAATAGCAGGGCTGGGATTCAGAGGTTTTGGAATTTCTAGAACTCTCCTTTCCCTTGGGCTCTCTTCCTGTGGCTTCCACTCTGACTACACCGTGCAGCTAGAAGAAACCAGCACAGAACGGAGCTCCTGAGACGGAGGGAGTGAAGGCGCTGTGTGAGGGGGTGAACTGCTCAGTCCTGAGGAGGCAGGGCTGAGGAGAAGGTGGGAGACAGAGTAATAGGAGTCAGGAGCGGCCATCAACACCGCATGTCCTCAGCTTTCCAGCAGGAGGGGACTGCTTCCCTCAGACATTTATATCAACCATTCTGTAATGAGTGGGTATAGATTAGGTATGCCTATCATATCAAGATTAAACATTTTGTACAATTTCATAATCTCCTTTCTACCTGTTTTTTTCTTGGCACCCTCGACAGCTTAGAAGATCTTAGTTCTCAACCAAGGCTCCCTGGAGGGAAAACTCAGAGTGCTAAAAACTGCACCACCAGAAAGCTTGAAGAATTCCACCTTTTGACAGACATTTGTTAGAAAGTCATAGAACTGTTCCACAGTATAAAATGAACAAATACAGTTTTGTGATAGCTATCTATAGACAAAATAAGGACTTAGTTTTTTAAAATAAAAAACTCAAGAAGTTGACCTTGATAAGTATTTAATAAATAAATCAAATTACAATTTGAATCATAGAAAGGGGAATATATTTTCTAAATTTCAATACAATGTAAGCACATACATCTTTTATATGAAAATATAAAATATTGAGACACAATAACATTAAATAAATAAAATATAAATAACATCAAAGCAGTTGTTGCTTATAGACTGATACTCCTGCACCTGGGTACTTTTATATCTCCTTGCTTATTACCACTGACAAGTATTGGCTGAGTTAATTCAATAAATTTGGTGGCTGAAGCAGAATTCAGAGTCTTCTGAAATGACCCCAGGTGGGTATACGTGGGTGATGTGGCATCTTAGTCAGTGAGAGTCATGTCAGGGTGAGATCAGTCTCCATCCAACATTCTTAACCTTTCTTGCAAGCTGGTTGATGAAGAGAGAGAAGGCTCTCCTTATATCCATTCTGACGATTTCCCAGGCACAGTCGCTGTATTCCTTCTCATTCAGGTAGACATGGATTCCCTGGAAGTACGTTGTCACGGCATCTGTGGGGCCCGTCCTTCCCAGGGCAGAGTCTTCCTCTCCCGTCACCTGTTGCCAACAGTCATCCAGGTCTGCCAGCTGCTGAAGGAGTCCAGTGCAGAGCTGCTTCAGGAGGGTGGTGTCCCAGGTAGCAGAGGAGCGTGTTGTATTGAAGACATTGAAGCTCTGCTGGAGCATCTTGTGGAGCACAGCCATGGCCTGGGCCTCCTGCAGCTGGCCGCCCTCCACCATCTCCTGGGGAAAAGCGAAGTCTTTTCTGTCCTTCAGACAGAGGTGAGGGGAGAGTCTCCTCATTTGGTCCAGGAGAGTGAGGTTCTTCTCAGTGGCAGCCAGCACGTGGTTCAGAGACAGGTCACAGCCCAGGGATCCTCCTGGGCCATAGCTGACCAGCACCAGGGCCATCAGTAGAGAAAGCACGAAGGCCATGGGGAAGATGAGGCTGCTGCTGGGCTGGTGGAGACGGCGTCTGCTGAACCTTGAGGTATGTTCTCTGATGCCATGCTTTCTAAGCAAGGCCATTAAATAGGGAACACGGTAGTTTTCATTTTCTAATCATTTCTATACACTTTTACTTCCTTTTTTGGTTTTCTGTTTTGTATTTTCATTACAGTCAAAGACATTTTCTTCCTTCTAGGCTGTTAATTTTGCCTTTTCCTAGTGACTTCAGAAGTGCCCATCCAAATGGATATTACTCAATCAAATCGGAAAGGTCTTTGTCTTAAGTCTGTATTGATGGACATGTGTAATTACACACGTTATTGCCCTTTTCTCTCGTTCATAAGTGTTGCTGTCCTCTAATCCATGAACACATTGTTGGCTTGCTCTTAGGCTCCTTTTTTCCCTCTTAGTTTCCGTAGGAAGCCAGGCTCTGCCAGCCCTATTGTTTCCCTATTTGTAAGAGATTTACCAGATCACTCTGGCAGTTAAGCTCTTGGAAACAAAGGATGAGATTTCCTTAGTGTTTGACTTAGAGAAGAAGCTGATTATTATCAGTCCTTGAAATCCTCCCACTTTTCTCTTCCTTCTGGAACACATTCCTGCAGATCCCTGCCCTTCAGGGAACCACGAGGGCAGGTCTATTATAGACATCACCCTTTCTTTCCACCATTTTCTTATTGGACACCTGTGGTCCTCCACAGACAGGGCCAATACACCCACCAGAATCCTAGTTCGTCTCAGGGATCATGAGTGAGGAGACTCTAATTCCAGGATAATTGTAGTTTCCCATCAGCACCCCACTCACAAGGGAGAGATCACATGGAGCCACAGCCTGTCCTCTGGAGTGAGTGAGTCCCTTCCTCACCTGCTGGACTCCCTCCATGAGGGCAGGCTCACCACATCTGTGGCCTCAACATCCCCTTTCTGTGGAGGGATTATTTATTTGTTGGGAAAATAAATTCTCTTCCTAAACCCCATCTTCTCCCCTGGAGTGTTTCTGTGAAGGACCCTAGTCTTGGTGGTGACCTCCTCTTCTCCTGACCCATTTCGCAGGTGTCCAAAATATCAGCAGTGCTCAGATGCTGAGAGCAAAAGTGTGTGTAAGTTGGTGAAGACAATTTCCAACTGCAATCATTTTGCTTTTAGTAGATAAATTATATTTACTTTGCCAAGTATAGTTTTTATTTTTCAACTCTTTACTTAAACACTTCAACACTTGTTCTGCTCAGTGTTTCTGAGCTGGATGAAGGAGATTCAGTGATGGTGTTGTCTCTTGATGGAAGCTTATGTCACAGAATCTAGTGAGTTTCAGTCGTTTACTCAGGCAGTTGTTTCCAACTGGCATCTCTGTTCCTCTTTTTCTGTTTCCTCTGAGAATGTAGGGCAGTGAGACCCAGTCTATGAGATCAGGAGAAATAGCCTTCTTTCCTTGAGTGTGGTTTTTCATTGAAACGTTTTATATACACTTAGTGACGTATTGGACAAGATTTGTTTCACTGCTCCTTCTCTGGCTGTAATTCATGATCAGGTGAGAATAAGAAAGGGAAGTATAGAAAGCCGAGGGGCTGCATCACTTTCAAGAGGTTAGATTTTTGTGTTTCTCTTTGCAGTTATGCTAGAAAGTAAAATTCCATAGTTGTTCTGTGGGCAACTAGAAAACAAGGGTAAGTCTCAATATCATGAATATGAAAGAAATGAAGTTGCTTTCCCTGACACAGTGATGTGTCTCGGTTAGCCAACTTCAGGGCAGCATAGCTGGGGCCTAGGCTGTGGCAGAAGGGAAGGATCAGATCAATATGAACAACAGAAAGGCTGAGACATGGCTGCTTCTGATAAAAGCTCAAGGAAGGACAAGTCCTGAGTCTGTGGACTGCCATCATCTTTGTAAGACCAGCCACCTGATTTTCCTTTCATTTAATCCATATGTGGTCAGTATAGGGGAAGAAGGAAGAAGTCACACGCACCAGTTCATGGGAGATGGGCAATCAGAACCCCAGTTGCTCGAACACTAACCCTCTCTCACAGGGTCAAGGAGACCAGCCTTGCTGTGCATCTGTGAAAATCCACCTGGGCAATGAGAATTTGCATTGAAAAAAATTAGAATGAAAGGGAATGAAACGATTCCAAAAGATCCTGATCTTAATCTGGGTAACAAGTATTATGATATGAAAAATGATAACTGAATTTTATTGATTGCTAACCCTAATCTCCCTAATATCCCACCTTGCGATATGATCCCATTGATGGGTTGGGTTTCTTCGGGTTTTTAAGAATTTGAAATGTATTTATTTTATGTATTCATTTGCCTGTGCTAGGTCTTAGGTCAAGATATTTTTTATTTTGGCATAATGTAGATTTTCACTTAATACACCATTTCCTACCTAAGAAGCATCTCGTATGCCAAGTGCACTGATTGCATGGTGACCTGATGCCCACTAAACGTCTCGGTGTGCTTGGTACAGTCATGGGATTATTTTATTTGCTAGTAAAATTTTTAAATGTGTAGATATGCTTTGTAGAACGCTAGAAAAGATTTACCTATTCTAATTTGCACAGGTAGAATTTTTGCATTAAAGATTAGAGTTGAGCAAGGCACAGATAAGGCATAGTCATCTTTAGGGTAGACATGAAATAATGGCGAAACCGTTGTATACACCTGTCACAGTAATAACGCTCACAGCTCTTTAATGTGTCCCTGATGCTTTGTATAATGTACTCATTTAAGGTAATTTTGCAGGTTGGTATATTAACATCATATAGAGTACATAACATGAGATGGTATATTGAATGGAGTACAGTAGTCTCATTACCCCTATTTTGATTTTATTTGGAGAATAATTGCTTTACATTGTTGTGTTGGTTTCTGCTGTACAACAACATAAAATAGCTATAAGTACACATATATCCACTGCCAAGTCCTTATTTTAAAGCTGAGAAAACAGTAGCATTGGATAGAAGCATCGACTGGACTAAATGATGCAGGAAATTGTGGGACAAGGAAAACGATGCCCAGATAAGAAATATACTGGTCACCTGAGAAGACAAGAGTAACCCACAAAAATAAAAACAAAAAATGTAGCAAGATTGGCGTTTTCAAACAGTTTAACTGGTAAAACTATTTTAAGCTTATCATTATGATTATTATCATTATTACACTTACACTTTTATTGACACCCCTGAGGACCAGCAGTATCCCACCATTGTGCAGGATGCTGGGTGGGAATAAGAAATGGAGACTTGCTCCTGCTCTGGGGAGTCAATTCCTTCCCATTTAAGGGACTGTCAGTTAGAAGGTCCTGATGGAGGATGTGTGTGGGGGAGGGGAGTTTAAAATGAAAAGAAAGGCTTTGATCTTGAAAAGTACAGGTTATAGGAAATTCTTAAAATAATAAAAGTTGACATATGGTGAATGAAATGTAGCAATTGGTGGGATCTTTGTTGATCAATTTTGATGAATGAATCCTGGCTTGTTACTGCAGGAACTTGGATATACTTCAATAAAAATCTTTTCTGTACAACATGTTGACATATTGATTTTCAAAATCTTTCTTAGAAAATCTTACTAGAATGCTTTGGAAGATGGTGGAAGAATAGGAAGGGGAGACCACTTTCTCCCCCACAAATTCGTGGAAAGAGCATTTGAACACCTAGCAAATTCCACAGAACAACTTCTGAATGCTGGCAGAGTATATCAGACACCCAAAAAGTCAGCCCATTGTCTTTGAGAGGAGATAGGACAAAATATAAAAGATAAAAAGAGAGACAAAAGAGGTAGGGACGGAGATCCATCCAGGGAAGGGAGTCTTAAAAAAGAGAATTTTCAAGACACCAGGAAACACTCTCTCTGGCGGGTCTGTGGCGAGCCTTGGAATCTCAGAGGGCAAAATAAGCGGAAGGAAAAATAAATACATAGTGAAATCCCACAGATTAAGTGCCTAACAGCAACTCCCAGTGCAGCAGCAGCTCAGACACTGGCATCCCCCACTTGCAAGCAGGGGAGGGACAGGGAGGAGCAGGTGCATTGCTTAGGGTAAGGTCTGGGCCTGAATACCCTGAGGGCAATCTGAGGGAACTAGGTTGAGATAGCAGCCCAGACTGTGGGATAGCTATCCCGTGAGCCCCGTGAAAAGCCCAAACCTAAGACACTGCCAGGCAGGCTCACAGGACAAAGGACTGAGCAGAGCCAGCCGGCTGCAGACCGGCCCATTCCCTGCCAGAGACAGGCAGGGGAGGGCAGCCAGAGCAGGAAGGGGGCAATCGGCCCCAGAGAGGCATCCACCAAACTGCAAGCAGACTTCTCTGCTAACCAAGACTTCTTGGGGTTCTGGACGGTCGACATCCGCCGGGAGGGTCACAGGCAGAGACCAGCTCCCCAGAAGAGACACAGGGCACACGTAAGAAGGCCAGATAACCAAGTGGCTGGAAGCGGGGAGGGGGTAAGCCGCAGCCTCCACCTGGGGTGAATACGCGTGCCTAGCACCGGGCCACCTGAGCGGCTCAGGCCTGGGGAGGGCGCAAAACACTGGCCCAACCAAGTCTGCGCCTTTGTGGAGTACCCGAGAACCTGGACCTGAGCGGCTTAGACCTGGGAAGTGCATGTAAACCAGGGCCCGCCTCAGACAGTTCCCGGCAGAGCAACCGAGAGTCTGAGCAGTGTGGACGGGGAAAGCACACACGCCGTGAGCGGGGGCAAACCAGTGTGGCTGAGACACTGTGAGCACATGCCAGTGAGATTTGTTCGCAGTGTTCCTCCCTCCCCAAAGCACGACTGAACAAGCGAGCCTAAAAAACAGTGACCACCACCCGCCCCTTGTATCAGGGTGGAAATTAGACACTGAAGAGACCAGCAAACAGAAGCTAAATAAACAGAGGGAACCGCTGTGGAAGTGACAGGTGAAATAGATTAAAACCCTGTACCTAGCACCGACTACATAGGAAGGGGCCTATAGACCTTGAGAAGTACAAGCCAGACCAAGGAACTATCTGAAGATGAACTGACCCCACACTGTCTGCAACAGCTCCAGAGAAAGTCTTAGATATACTTTTACTACTATCATTTTTTAAATTTAAAAAACATTAAATTTTTTTTATTTTATTTATTTTTTAAGTCTCCATTACTCCTTTACTTTTCATTTTTTATAACCTACTCTTTCCTTGAAAAAAAAAATCCTATTTTTAAAGCAAATATTATAATTATATTCTATTTTTATAATTATATTTTATATGAAGATAGTATATTAATATTTTAATATTATGTTATATTATAATTATAATTAAAACTTCACATATTATAATCTCTGTGACTAATCTTGGTTTGTTTTCTTTTTTTTTTTTTAATATTGTATTTTGGGGAATCTAACCCATACTCAAGATTTTTAATCTTTGCTTTTTGGTATTTGTTATCAACTTTGTACCTTTAAGAACCCAAACGTCAGTAGCCATTTTTACTTGGGAGCTGCATCACTGGCCTGATTGCTCTCTACACCTTTGGACTCTCCTTTCTCTTCACCAGGTCGCCTCTATCTCCCCCGCCACCTTTACTTCTCTACCCAACTCGGTGAATCTCTGTGTGTGTTCCGGGCTGTGGAGAACACTTAGGGAACTGATTACTGGCTGGATCTGTCTCCCTCCTTTTGATTCCCCCTTTTACCCTCCTGGTCACTGCTGTCTCCTTCCTCCCTCTTCTCCTCTCTGTGTAACCCCGTGAACATCTCTGAGGGGTCCAGACAGTGGAGAGCAGATAGGGAAGTGATTACTGGCTACCTTGCTCTCTGCCCTTTTGATACACCCTCTGCTCCTCCTGGTCACCTCTAACTCCCTCTTCCCTCTTCTCTTTTCCATGTAACTCTGTGTGCCTCTCCGGGTGTCCCTCACGGCGGAGAAACTTTTCATCATTAGCCTAGATGTTTTGTCATCAGTGCTGTATAGATGGAGAAGTCTTGTGGCTACTGTAAGAATAAGACTGAAAACCAGAGGCAGGAGGCATAAGTCCAAATCCTGAGAACACCAGAGAACTCCTGAATCCAGGGAGCATTAAATGATAGGAGCTCATCAAACGCCTCCATACCTACACTGAAACATAGCACCACCCAAGAGCCAACAAGTTCCAAAGCAAGACATACCACGCAAATTCTCCAGCAACACAGGAGGCTGACCAAAGTCACACCAAACCCACTGACACCTCAAAACTTATTACTGGACACTTCATTGCACTCCAGAGAGAAGAAACCCAGCTCCACCCACTGGAACACCAACACAAGCTTCCCTAACCAGAAAACCTTGACAAGCGACCCGTCCAACCCCACCCACAGCGAGGAAGCTCCACAATAAACAGGAACCACCAACTGCCAGAATACAGAAAGGCCACCCCAAACACAGCAATATAAACAAGATGAAAAGGCAGAGAAATACCCAGCAGGTAAAGAAAAGGATATATGCCCACCAAACCAAACAAAAGAGGGAGAGATAGGGAATCTTCCTGATAAAGAATTCCAAATAATGATAGTGAAAATGACCCAAAATCTCGTAAGCAAACTGGAGTTACAGATCAATAGCCTGCAGAGAAGGATCAAAGATGCAAGAAAGGTTTAGTAAAGACCTAGAAGAAATAAAAAAGGGTCAATATATAATGAATAATGCAGTAAATTGAGGTCAAAAGCACTCTGGAGGGAACCAAGAGTAGAATAAAGGAGGCAGAAGATAGAATAAGTGAGGTAGAAGATAGAATGCTAGAAATAAATGAAACAGAGAGGAAAAAAGAAAAAAGAATTCAAAGAAATGAGAACAACCTCAGAGACCTCTGGGAAAATGTGTAACGCCCCAACATTCGAATCTTAGGAGTCCCAGAAGAAGAAGACAAAAAGAAAGACCATGAGAAAACACTTGAGGAGATAATAGTTGAAAACTCCCCTAAAATGGGGAAGGAAATAATCACCCAAGTCCAAGAAACCCCCAGAGAGTCCCAAACAGGATAAACCCAAGGCAAAACACTCCAGGACAGATATTAATCAAATTAACAAAGATCAAACACAAACAACAAATATTAAAAGCAGCAAGGGAAAAACAACAAATAACACACAAGGGGATTCCCATAAGGATAACAGCTGAACTTTCAATAGAAACTCTTCAGGCCAGAAGGGAAAGGCAGGACGTACTTAAAGTGATGAAAGAAAATAACCTACAGCCCAGACTACTGTACCCAGCAAGGATCTCATTCAAATATGAAGGAGAAATCAAAAGCTTTACAGACAAGCAAAACCTGAGGGAATTCAGCACCACCAAACCAGCTCTCCAACAAATGCTAAACGATCTTCTCTAGACAGGAAGCACAGAAAGGTTGTATAAACTTGAACCCAAAACAATAGAGTAAATGGCAATGGTGTCATACTTATCAATAATTACCTTAAATGTAAATGGGTTGAATGCCCCAACCAAAAGACAAAGACTGGCTGAATGGATACAAAAACAAGACCCCTATATATGCTGTCTAAAAGAGACCCACCTTGAAACAAGGGACACATGCAGACTGAAAGTGAAGGGCTGGAAAAAGATATTCCATGCAAACAGAGTCCAAAAGAGAGCAGGAGTACCAATACTCACATCAGATAAAATAGACTTTAAAACAAAGGCTCTGAAAAGAGACAAAGATAGACATGACATAATGATCAAAGTCAATCCAAGAAGAAGATATAACAATCATAAATATATATGCACCCAACATAAGAGCACCACAGGATGTAAGACAAATGCTAACAAATATGAAAGGGGAAGTTAACAATAACACAATAATAGTGGGAGACTTTAATACTCCACTCACAACTACGGATAGATCAACTAAACAGAAAATTAATGAGGAAACACAAACTTTAAATGATACAATAGGCCAGTTAGGCCTAATTGATATCTATGGGACATTTCACCCCAAAATAATGAATTTCACCTTTTTCTCAAGCTCACAGAGAACCTTCTCCAGGATAGATCACATCCTGGGCCATAAATCTAGCCTTGGTAAATTCAAAAAAATTGAAATTATACCAAGCATCTTTTCTGACCACAATGCAACAATATCAGATGTCAATTACAGGAGAAAAACTATTAAAAATGCCAACATATGGAGGCTGCACAACACGCTGCTCAACAACCAACAAATCACAGAAGAAATCAAAAAAGAAATCAAAATATGCATAGAAATGAATGAAAATGAAAACACAACAACCCAAAACTTATGGGACACTGTAAAAGCAGTGCTAAGGGGAAGGTTCAAAGCAAAACAGGCTTATCTCCAGAAACAAGAAAAAAGTCAAATAAATAACCTTACTCTACACCTAAAGCAACTTGAAAAGGAAGAAATTACCAACCCCAGGGTTAGTAGAAGGGAAAAAAATCTTAAAAGTTAGGGCAGAAAAAAATGCAAAAGAAGCAAAAGAGACGGTAGCAAAAATCCATAAAACCAAAAGCTGGTTCTTTGAGAAGGTAAATAAAATTGACAAACCATTAGTCAAACTCATCAAGAAACAAAGGGAGAAGAACCAAATCAACAAAATTAGAAATGAACATGGAGAGATCACAAGAGATAACACAGAAATAGAAAGGATCCTAAGAGACTGTTATCAGCACCTGTATGCTAATAAAAGGGACAACTTGGAAGAAATGAACAAATTCTTAGAAAAGTACAACTTTCCAAAATTGAACAAGGAAGAAATAGAAGATCTCAACAGACCCAGCACAAGCACAAAAATTGAAACTGTAATCAGAAATCTTCCAACAAACCAAAGCCCAGGACCAGACGGCTTCACAGCTGAATTCAACCAAAAATTTAGAGAAGAACTAACACCTATCCTACTCAAACTCTTCCAGAAAATTGCAGAGGAAGGTAAACTTCCCAACTCTTTCTATGAGGCCACCATCACCTTAATACCAAAACCTGACAAAGATGTCACAAAAAAAGAAAACTATAGGCCAATATCACTGAAGAACATAGATGCAAAAATGCTTAACAAAATTCTAGCAAACAGAATCCAACAACATATTAAAGAGATCATACATCATGACCAAGTGGACTTTATCCCAGAGATGCAAGGATTCTTCAATATCTGCAAATCAACCAATGTAATACACCATATTAACAAATTGAAAGATTAAAAACCATATGATTATCTCAGTAGATGCAGAGAAAGCCTTTGAGAAAATTGAACAACCATTTATGATTTAAAAAAAAAAACCCTCCATAAAGCAGGAATAGAAGGAACATACCCCAACATAATAAAAGCTATATATGAGAAACCCTCAGCAAACATTATCCTCAATGGTGAAAAATTGAAAGCATTTCCCCTAAAGTCAGGAACAGGAGAAGGGTGCCCACTCTCACCACTATGATTCAATATAGTTTTGGAAGCTTTGGCCACAGCAATCAGAGCAGAAAAAGAAATAAAAGGAATCTGTATTGGAAAAGAAGAAGTAAAACTCTCACTGTTTGCAGATGACATGATCCTCTACAATGAAAACCCTAAAGACTCCACCAGAAAATTACTAGAGCTCATCTAAGAATAGAGTAAAGTTGCAGGATATAAAATTAACACACAGAAATCCCTTGCATTCCTATACACTAACAATGAGAAAACAGAAAGACAAATTAAGGAAACAATTTCATTCACCTTTGCAACGGAAAGAATAAAATACTTAGGAATAAATCTACCTAAAGAAACCAGTCCTATATACAGAAAACTATAAACCACTGAGGAAAGAAATCAAAGAGGACACAAATAGATGGAGAAATATACCATGTTCATGAATTGGAAGAAGCAATATAGTGAAAATGAATATACTACCTAAAGCAATCTATAGATTCAATGCAATCCCTATCAAGCTACCAATGGTTTTTTTCAGAGAACTAGATCAAATAATTTCACAATTTGTATGGAAATACAAAAACCTCAAAGAGCCAAAGCAATCTTGAGAAAGAAGAATGGAACTGGAGGAATCAACCTGCCTGACTTCAGTGTCTACTACAAAGCCACAGTCAGCAAGACAGTGTGGTACTGGCACAAAGACAGAAATATAGACCAATGGAACAAAATAGAAAGTCCAGAGATAAGTCCGCACACCTATGGACAACTTACATTTGACAAAGGAGGCAAGAATATACAATGGAGAAAAGACAATCTCTTTAACAAGTGGTGCTAGGAAAACTGGTCAACCACTTGTAAAAGAATGAAACTAGAACACTAACACCATGCACAAAAATAAACTCAAAATGGATTAGAGATCTAAATGTAAGACCAGACACTATGAAACTCCTAGAGGAAAACATAGGCAAAACACTCTCCAGCATAAACCACAGCAGGATCCCCTATGACCCACCTCCCAGAATATTGGAAATAAAAGCAAAAATAAACAAACGGGACCTTATCAAAATTAAAAGTTTCTGCATAACAAAGGAAACCATAAGCAAGGTGAAAAGACAGCCTTCAGAGTGGGAGAAAATAATAGCAAATAAAGCAACTGACAAAGAATTAATCTCAAAAAGATACACGCAACTCCTGCACCTCAATTCCAGAGAAATAAAAGACCCAATCAAAAAGTGGGCCAAACAATTAAACAGACATTTCTCTAAAGAAGACGTACAGATAGCTCACAAACACATGAAAAGATGCTCAACATCACTCATTATCAGAGAAATGCAGATCAAAACCACAATGAGGTACCATTACATGCCAGTCAGAATGGATGCTATCCAAAAGTCTACAAGCAATAAATGCTGGAGAGGGTGTGGAGAAAAGGGAACACTCTTACATTGTTGGTGAGAATGCAAACTAGTGCAGCCTCTATGGAGAACAGTGTGGAGATTCCTTCAAAAACTGGAAACAGAACTGCCATATGACCCAGCAATCCTGCTGCTGGGCATACACACTGAGGAAACCAGAACTGAAAGAGACACGTGTACCCCAATGTTCATCGCAGCACTGTTCATAATAGCCAGGACATGGAAGCAACCTAGATGCCCATCAAGAGATGAATGGATAAGGAAGCTGTGGTACATATACACAATGGAATATTTCTCACCCATTAAAAAGAATACATTTGAATCAGTTCTAATGAGGTGGATAAAACTGGAGCCTATTATACAGAGTGAAGTAAGCCAGGAAAAAAAACACAGTACAGTATACTAAAGCATATATATGGAATTTAGAAAGATGGCAATGATAACCCTTTATGTGAGACAGCAAGAGAAACACAGATTTATTGAACAGTCTTTTAGACTCTGTGGGAGAGGGAGAGGGCGGCATGACATGGAAAAATGGCATTGAAACATGTAAATTATCATATGTGAAATAAATCGCCAGCCCAGGTTCGATGCATGAGACAGGATGCTTGGGGCTGGTGCACTGGGATGACCCAGAGGGATGGGATAGGGAGGTAGGTGGGAGGGGAGTTCAGGATGGGGAACACATGTACACTCATGGCAGATTCAAGTCAACGTGTGGCAAAACCAATACAATGCTGTAAAGTAGAAGAAATAAATTAATTAATTTTTAAAAAGGACGTAGGGAAAAAACAAAGAAAATCATACTATTTCAAGACAGACAACATACGTGTTTCCAGTAATGAACCTCGTGTTCAAAACTCAGCCACACGTATTTCCGTGGTGGTGAATAAAAGATATGGTGGTTGTGCATGAGATAGTTCAGCATATTGCAAATGGTCAAATATCAAAGTTTTGGCTTAGCTTCTGGTTCAAGATGGCAGAGTAGAAGGACATGCACTTACCTCCTCACGCAAGAGCAACGAATTCGCAACTAGCTGATGAACAACCATCCAGAGGAGGACTCTGGAGCCCACTAGAAAAGGATGCCCCAGGTCCAAACACAAAGAAGAAACTACAATGAGATGTAGGAGGCACTCAAGCACAATAAAAATAAATCCCATACCTGTCAGATGGGAAACCAACAAACTGGAAAACAGTAATACCAAAAAAGTTCTCCCACTGGTGTGAAGGTTCTGAGCCTCATGGCATGCTTCCAAGCCTGCAAAGGGACTGGGAATCCCCAGGGAATCTGACTCTGAAGGCCAGTAGGATTTGATTCCAGGACGTCCACAGGGCTGTGGGAGAGACTCTCCGCAGGGGCCAGACAAAATCTTGCATGCACCAAGACCCAGGGGAATGGAGCAGTGACCCCACAGGAGACTGAACCAGACCTAGGTCCTAAAGTTGAAGTCTCCTATGGAAGTGTGGTTCAGAAGTGGCTTGCCCTGGGGACAAGGGTACTAGCAGCAGCAATCCTGGAAGGTAGCCCTTGGTCTAAGCCCCTTGGAAGTTGCCGAAAATCAAGCACTTCATTCATTAGTAATGTTTCTCACTTCTTTAGTATGCAAAGAGGTAAAACTGGCTTCTGAACCACTTGTTGGGTTTTGTTCCTTCAGTAGCAAAACAGAGGCTCCAGGAGGTGACATTGCCAGCAAGTATGGACAAGGGATTCTATGGAAATGAGAAGTAGGATTGAACCTCGGACAGCCCAGAACTGGAGATCAGAACCATACACTTCACAGCCCGTGCTGTTTCTTTGCTGTCTCTGATTGTCTTTGATTATCTGCACTGATTCGCAATCTCTATTCTTTCCATGTTATCGTACCTATGTGAGATCAAACATTTTTGACTAATTCATCTTTCTCAAAGAGTTTTTTATGAACTCATAGGAATGCTTTTAGAAGTATGAAACCCCAAAATTGGAATGCTCTTCAGCATACAGCAAAGGAAAGTTCTCACACTGAAAGCACTATGGAATTAGCACCCAAGGTGAAAAGAAAACACCTTTGCCGGGGGCCCAGCACCTTTCCAGTGTCACCTTCCAGTCACTGTCTCAGGCCAGCTGTCCTGTCTCCTCCCTGAGGGCAGTCACTCTGTGATCCTCACAGTCCTGATGATTTCTGCCAGGAGCGTTTGATGCCTCTTGTGTTATATGCCGTCATTGAATCCAAACAGTAATTATATGAAAACCACTCTTATTGTCCCCATATTAAAGGTGAGGAAACTGACCTGTAGTGTTTGTGATATGTTTCAGGGGCACACTGTGGGTAAGTAGCAGAGCTGGGAGCCAGAGGTTTTGACATTTCTAGAACTCCTCTCACTTGGGCTCTCTTCCTGTGGCTTCCACTCTGACTACACCGTGCAGCTAGAAACCAAAACAGAACAGAGCTCCTGTGTTGGAGGCAGTGAAGGTGCTGTGTAAGGGCGTGAACTGCTCAGTCAGGCAGGACTGAGGAGAAGGTGGGAGACAGAGTAACAGGAATCAGGAGAGGCCAGTTAACACCGTATGTCATCAGCTTTCCAGCAGGAGGAGACTGCTTCCCTCATATACTTATATCAACCATTCGGTAATGAGTAGGTATAAATTAGTTATGCCTATGACATCAAGATTAGCCCTTTTCAACAGTCTCATAATTTCCCTTCTTCTTTTTTCTATTTGGCACCCTCCACAGCTTATAGGATCTTAGTTCCTCAACCAAGGCTCCCTGAAGGAAAAAAGAGTCCGAACAACCACACCCACAGAAAATTCTCAGAATTCCACCTTTTGACAAACATTTCCTAGAAAATGTTACAACTGTTCCACCGTATAAAGTGAACAAATATTATTTTCTGATAGGTGTATGTAGACAACATAAGGATTTAGGTTTTCAAATTGAAAACTCAAGAAATTTATCTTGATAACTATTTAATAAAAAAGCAAATAACAATTTTAATGAAAGGGGGAAATATATGTTTTAAATTTTAATACGATGTAAACATACACATCTTTTATATGAAAATATAAATATGATGAGATAAAATATTACTTGAACTAAATAAAGAATAAATAAATAACATCAGGGCAGTCATCACTTATGAATTGATACCCTGCACTTGAATACTTTGATATCTACTTGCTTATTACCGCTGACAAGTATTGGCTGAGTTAATTCAATAAATTTGGTGGCTGAAGCAGAATTCAGAGTCTTCTGAAATGACCCCAGGTGAGTATACAAGGGTGACGTGGCATGTTAGTCAGTGAGAGTCATTTCAAGGTGAGTTCAGGTCTCCATCTTACATTCTTATCCTATCTTGCAAGCTGGTTGATGAAGAGAGAGAAGGCTCTCCTTATATCCATTCTGACGATTTCCCAGGCACAGTCGCTGTATTCCTTCTCATTCAGGTAGACATGGATTCCCTGGAAGTACAATGTCACGGGCTGTGTGGGGTCCGTCCTTCCCAGGGCAGAGTCTTCCTCTCCCATCACCTGCTGCCAACAGTCATCCAGGTCAGCCAGCTGCTCAAGCAGTCCAGTGTGGAGCTGCTTCAGGAGGGTGGTGTCCCAGGCAGCAGAGAAGGCAGTGTCGAAGAGGTTGAAGCTCTGCTGGAGCATCTTGTGGACCACAGAGATGGCCTGGGCCTCCTGCAGCTGGCTGCCCTCCACCATCTACTGGGGAAAAGCAAAGTCTTTTCTGTCCTGCAGACCGAAGCGAGGGGAGGGCCTCCTCATTTGGTGCAAGAGAGTGAGGGTCTTCTCAGTGGCAGCCAGCACGTGGTTCAGAGACAGGTCACAGCCCAGGGACCCTCCAGGGCCATAGCTGACCAGCACCAGGGCCATCAGTAGAGAGAGCACGAGGGCCATGGGGAAGATGAGGCTGCTGCTGGGCTGGCGGAGACAGCGTCTGCTGAACCTTGAGGTAGGTTCTCTGATGCCATGCTTTCTAAGCAAGGCCATTAAATAGGGAACACAGTAGTTTTCATTTTCTAATATTTCTATACACTTTTACTTCCGTTTTTGGTTTTCTGTTTTGTATTTTCAATACAGTCAAAGTAAATTTCTTCCTTCTAGGCTGTTAATTTTGCCTTTTCCTAGTGACTTCAGAAGTGCCCATCCAAATGAATATTTATTACTCAATCAAATCGGAAAGGTCTTTGTCTTAAGTCTGTATTGATGGACATGTGTAATTACACAGGTTATTGCCCTTTATCTCTCATTCATAAGTGTTGCTGTCCTCTCATCCATGAACACATTGTTGGCTTGCTCTTAAGGCTCCATTTTTCTCTCTTAGTTTCCATAGGAAGCCAGGCTCTGTCAGCCCTATTTGTTTGTTTCCCTATTTGTAAGGAATTTACCAGATCACTCTGGCAGTTAAGCTCTTGGAAACAAAGGATGAGTTTTCCTTAGTGTTTGACTTAGAGAAGAAGCTGATTATTATCAGTTCTTGAACTCCTCCCATATTTCTCTTCCTTCTGGAACACGTTCCTGCAGATCCCTGCCCTTCAGGGAACCACGAGCGCAGGTCTATTACAGACATTACCCTTTCTTCCCACCATTTTCTTATTGGACACCTGTGGTCCTCCACAGACTGGGCCAATACACCCACCAGAATCCTAGTTCTTCTCAGGGAACATCGGTGAGGAGATTCTAATTCTAAGATAATTGTATTTCCCCAGCAGCACCTCACTCACAAGGGAGAGATCACATGGAGCCACAGCCTGTCCTCTGGAGTGAGTGAGTCCCTTCCTCACCTGCTGGACTCCCTCCCTGAGCACAGGCTCACCACATCCTGTGGACAAGAATGTCCTTTCTGTGGAGGGTTTGTTTACTTATTGGGAAGATAGTCTTCCTGAAACCCCACCCGGTCCCCTGGAGTGGTTGTGTGAAGGACTCTAGTTCTCGGTGGTGACCTCCTCTTCTCCTGACCCATTTGGCAGGTGTCCAAATTGTCAGCACTGCTCAGAAGCTGAGAGCAAAAGTGTGTTTGCACAAGTTGGTGGAGGAGTTTCCAACTGCAATTATTTTACCTTTTCATAGATAAAGAATATTTACTTTGCCCAATATAGGTTTTATTATTCAACCCTTTTACTTAAACTCTTCAACACTTGTTCTGCTCAGAGCTACTGAGCTGGAGGAAGGAGATTCAGTGATGGTGTTGTCCCTCATTGGAAGCTTATGTCACAGAATCTAATGAGTTTCAGTCATTTATTCGGGCAGTTGATTCTACTGGGCATCTCTGTTCCTCTATTTCTGTCTCCTCTGAGGTTGCAAGGCAGTGAGACCCAGGTTACTAGATCACGACAAATAGCCTTCTTTCCTTTACTTGAGCATAATTTTTCATTTAAACTGTTTATATACACTTAGTGACTTATTGGACAATGTTGGTATTCCTTTTCTGCTCTGGTTCTATTTCATGATGAGACAAGAACAATAAAGGGAAGTAAAGAAAGCCAGAGCGGCTGCATCTCTATCACTTTCAAGACGTTAGATTTTGTTTGTTTGTTTCTGTTTGCAACTTTCCTAGAAAATAAAATTGCATAGATGTTTTGTAGGCAACAAGAAAACAAGGGTAAGTCTCAATGACGTGATGAAGGGAAGTGGTTTTACCTGGTGTCATGAGGTATTCTGAGTTAGCAAACTGCAGTGCGGCACGCCTGGGGAGTAGGCTGTGGCAGAGGGGGAGGATGAGGCCAATTATGAATAACAGAAAGCCTGGGACAGGGCTGCTTCTTACAGAAGCTCAATGAAGGCCAAGTCCTGAGTCAGTTGACTGCCTTCAGCTTTGGAAGACCAGCTAGCTGATTTTCCTTTCCTTTAATCCACATGTGATCAGTATAAGGGGAGATGGAAGAGAGACGGGCAATCGGAACCCCACTTGCTAAAACACAAACCCTCTCTGGCAGAGTTTAGGAGACCAGTCTTGCCTAGCATCTGTGTAGTTGATAAATCCACTTGGGCAATGAGAAGATGCTTTGAAAAAACTAGAATGATAGGGAATGAAATGATTCCAAAAGATCCTGATCTTAATCAGGTTAACAAAAAAATTATGATATTAAAAGTAAGAGCTGCATTTTATTGATTGCTAACCCTAATGATTTCTTTAATATTCCATTTTCTGATATGGTCACATTCATGGGTTGGGTTTCTGCAGGTTTTTGAAGAATTTTAAAAACATTCATGTGCTTATTTGACTGGGCCAGGTCTTAGTTGAAGCATGCTGGATATTGCATCTTCTTTGCTTCATGCAGGATCTTTACTTGGGCCATGGGAAGTCTTGCCTGCCTCATGCAGGATCTAGTTCCCTGAACAGAGATCCAACTCAGGCTCCCTGCTTTGGGAGCATGGAATCCTGGCCACTGGACCATCAGGGAAGTCTTAAGGAGTAGGGTTTCAATATATGAATTTGGGGAACACACACACATTCAGTCTGTAACATAGTAATAAGAAGATAGCAAGGTATTGTGTTTATGGTAAGGATTCATTAGGATATGTTTCCTTCTCGGTATTTATTTGAGGAGAAAGAACACATTGCCTGATGCTACCCTCACTTTTTATGGGACATCCACCCTGAATTGTTTACTAATTAAATGTTATTCATGTTCATACTGTGAACTTAATTACCAAGGATCTACCAGGCTTCCCTGGTGGCTCAGATGGTAAAGAATCCGCCTGCAATGCAGGAGACCAAGGTTCAATCCCTGAGATGGAAAGATCCCCTGGAGAAGGAAATGGTAACCCACTCCAGGATTCTTGCTTGGAGAATTCCTTGGGCACAGGAGCCTGACAGTCTACAGTTTATGGGGTCGCAAAGAGTCGGACTCAACTGAGCAACTAACACTTTTGCCAGACAAATTCCACAGACTATCAGTGTTCATCAAAAATGACTGTGACAAAAACGACAAATTCCTTAGCCTCTGTAAGGGACTCACTTAATCCTTCCAACACAGTTGAAACTGAGTTAATATCCTCCTTTCCAAGAGCCCCCTGCTAAGACTTTATTTGAATAAAATAAGAGTGAATTTGCAAATCCCAGTTTCAAAATCTAATATGTCAGATTCCAAACTCCCTATCCACAGCAGAAACACCTGAGCACACTGCATGTACTGAACTCTCACTTATTCCCCTACTTTACTTCTAACACAAGATGTTCCTTTTTGTTTCATACCTCGATGTCACAAATCTCTTATTTCCATCAATTAAAGCCTCCCTCCAAATTCTAGATAAGCTGAGCGATTTACAAAGTATCCTGATTATTTTTTAGAAGAAGCAAATGAAATTATCAAGTGGTAGTTATTACTGAGAGTCTAGCTGTGCCTGACATAATTAATAATTCTAATAATTATAAAATAATCATAGTTAACTGTCCAAGATGACTCATAGATTGTTAAGTGATCCTCACCATAAAATTGAAATACATGATGGACAAGGTCCTTGAGAGTTATGACCCCTGTGCGAGATTTGGATTACAAACATTTCAGTGAATCCACTGTAGAAAACCCCAAGCTGACGGTACTTGTGGATATAGGTAAAGCATACTTAATGCTACCAATTTTCATGAATATGGGAAATGACTGTAAGAATACAAGACGACGTATGCTAACGGGTGAGTTGTGAGGGATGGAGCAGAGCATCCCCTTGGCCATCAGCAGGGAATCCAGGAGTCTAGAAAGTCAGCACTTGCCCTGGGCCTCAGGGAAACAGCTCAGGTCCTGCCCTGAGCTAAGCCGCCCTCCAAGCTCCTTTCGCTGCGCCCCAACGGCCGGGAGGGGGCGCCCGATCTCTCAGGAACTGACAGACCCGCGCCGCAAACCCAGCTGGACCCGCCTCCAGGTACAGAGCGGCCAACTCGGGCGGCGGATCCTCCAGGAGAACTCGGGGATCGCCCTCGGAGGGAGCCGCCGCAGCCCAGGGAGCGCTTGGGGCCGCGCGAGCAGAGAGGAAAGTTCTTTTTCGGGCCCGACTGCCCAGGGGAGCTTTGCCGCTGCTTCTGTCAGAGCCTTTGATGTCTGCACCTGCCCTTGTATCCACCCTCCCCTTCCTGGGAGGAGATTTTACCCAGAGCGATTTACAGCGGTACCCGTTTATGCTGCGATTGATGGCTGGAAATCCAATGGCACCCCACTCCAGTACTCTTGCCTGGAAAATCCCATGGACAGAGGAGCCTGGTAGGCTGCAGTCCACGGGATCGCGAAGAGTCGGACACGACTGAAGCGACTTAGCAGTAGCAGCAGCAGATGGCTGAAAATCAGAGCATGTTGTGGTATGTTTTCAGATTCAGGGCTGTTTCTGGGGAAAAGGACTAATTCAGGGACAATGGGAAAGGCATCTACAATCCGGACAGAAATCTACTAGATATTGGGATCCTCCAGTGGGAAGGAAGACTGGGGACAAGACTGAGACTTAAAGGAGCTCCCAGGGTTGAGAAAATTATTTCATTCAATAGTAATATAAAAGGTAAATTTCTCTTGTAATATTAATTGTTTGAAAAATCTTTTAAAATAGATAAGTCTTAAACTCACATCAAGTTGAAATATTTTCCTTATGCCCCAACAGTACTTTTATGTTCCTTGCTTTAATGGAAGCAAAATCAGCAGTAATGTTTTCAAAACTGCTACTTTGTATATATCTCTCTTCACTGATGGAATGCCATATTTGATAAATTATGACCCAGTAACTATCTTAAATAACCAATCTCAACTTAACCAATCTCAATGTGCTTTTCCATCTCATGTCTTTTAACCAAGGATCATCTATTAGTCATTTTTTATGTAGTCAGTTTTTCATTGGAGAGGTGCATTACCTTTTCAAAATGTCAAATCATATGGATAAGTTGCTTAAAAAGCTGCAATCAAAATGCTTTTGATTTCAGCATCATGTGTGCTCAGTAGGTATCAACTGTGAAATAGACGGTTGGGTATATGATTCCAGCATGCATCTTCGGAAGGCATCACCATCAAGACTGATTTCTAAAGCCCTGAAAACTAGAGCAGCTCATGACCTAGCTCATGAGTTTGAAAAGAAAACATTTCTGGGCCCTGAACACAGGAAAACCACAAGTGTCTTTGTCACAAATGAAACTCAGACTGGATACCAGCCAGATGGCAGGAGGGCAGTGTGAGTGTGGAGCCTGGGATCTGGTTGAAGACCTTAAAATCTGTGTGTCCTCTAGCTGGAGATCACAGAGTTTGAACAAAAATGAATAATGAACTTGTTTCCATGGGTAAAGTGACAATGCAAGAACAATGGGTACATTGTGTGTGAATCAGAAATTCATAGAAGAAACCTGCATTTCCAGTGGATATGATGGGGAAAGGTTGTCACCTATTCTAGCATACTGGTCTTAAAACTAAAATCCACAGCTCTTCTTCTCAGATCTACTCTGTGATGCTGGGACTCCAGTTCCTTCCAGTACATTTCTCCTTTGGCTGCAGATTGTTTTTCTTTCAGAGTTCTCCCGAACCAATTCCAAGAGATGGACTAGAAGGCTGGAGTATGACTGATGACAACCACCATCCATTAGGAACAGGAAAACTAATGGTTGCTGCTAGATGCTCTGTGTCACCAGTCAGATTGGCAAAAACCAAAAAGGATGATAAGATCCTGTTTTGGTCAATGTGTGAGCACATATAAGGACTTAAATGGTCTTGAGTATAGGTTAATGTAGCCATTGTTATTGTGAACAGTTAGCAATATGCATGTGTGTGGTTTACGTATTTTGACCAGTAAAATTGACTTCATGGCCACTTGTTCAGAGAAAGACACTCACTTGCATTATAAGACACCTGCACATACTTGTAGCAATCTCTCCTCTAAAAGCACTAATTTCTGAGAAGGACTGACTCTGGGGGTGACACTGCCCGCACTTAGGGACTGAAGTTTTTATGGAAAACAGGTAGGATCAAACCCAGGACAGCCCAGGCTTGGAGAGCAGAACCTCACACTTCATGGCCCTTGCTCTTTTCCTCCTGACTCTGCTTTGCTGCTGAAAGTCTGAAGCCCAACAGAGTAGAGAAGGTAATTTTAGAAGTTTCTTAAAGGAGTAGTAGAGTAGTACTCATACTAAAGAAGCAAGAAACATTATTAATGAGTAATATGTGTGATATTCTGCATTTGTATCAGATCTCTATGATTTCCCTATTATGCATTTTTATAGTAGATCAAAGCATTTTCTACTAATCCTTCTTTCTCAAAGAATTTCTATGACTTCCTAAGAATACTTCTAGAAGTCTGAAGCACAGAAATTGGAACTGTCTTCAGCACTGAGCACAGGAGAGTTCACACACTGAATATACTGTGAAACTAGCACCCAAGTTAAATATTTTTACCGAAGACCTAGCATCTTTCTAGGGTTGCCTTTCTGTCACTGCATCAGGCCAGCTGTCCTGTCTCCCCACTGTGGGCAGCTACTCTGGACTCTCACTGTCCTGATTATTTCTGCCAGGCATATTTTATGCCTCTTGTAATATGGACTCATTGATCCAAACAGTAGTCCTATGAAAAACTGCTGTAATTTTCCCCGTATTAGAGAAGAACATCAAGACAGCATGCATGCCTGCGCGCATGCTAAGTTGGTTCAGTCGTGTCTGACTTGTGATCCATGGACTGTAGCTCACGAGGCTCCTCTGTTCATGGGATTTTCAAGAAAGAATACTGGAGTGGGTTGCCATGTCCTTCTCCTTAGTGTTTGTGATATTTTTTAGGGTCACCCTGCTGGGAAATAGCAGAGCTGCAATTCCAAGGTTTTGAAACTTGGAGAACTCTCCCTTCACTTGTGCTGTCTTCCAGTGATTTCCACTGAGAGAACCTTTGAGGCTAGAAAGCATCACAGAACACAGGTCCTGTGTTGGAGGCAGTGAAGATATTGTGTAAGGGAGTGGATTGTCCAGTAAAGCAGGGCTGAGGAGGAGGTGGGAGGAAGAGTAACAGGGGTCAGGATCAGCCACTCGGCACCTCATGTTGGCAACTTCCCTGGAGGAGGTGAGTCCTCCCCCACATACTGACACCAACCGTTCTTTGCTGACTGGGTATAAACTAGTTATACTTGTGACTTCAGGACTAATCATTTACCACAGTTTCAGAGACTCCTTTCTACCTGTTTTTTTTTTTTTTTTTTTTTTTGGCGGGGGGGGGGGGGGGTGGTGGGTTGGTGGAGGGGTGGCTGCACTCCACAGCTTGCAGAATCTTAGTTCCCTGGACAGATAATCCTGGTACCTGAGCTTCTTACACTGGAAGCATGGAGTCCTAACCACTGGACTGCCAGGGAATTCCACCTTTTGACAAACATTTCCTGAATAGTGTTAGGACTCTTCTGTAGTATAAATGGACAAATGCTATTCCATGATACGTTTATGTAGACAAAATAAGTATTTATGTCTTCATAATGAAAAAGGCAATGTTTTCCAAGGCAAAGCATTCAATATCATGGTAATCCAAGTCTATACCCCGACAAGTAATGCTGAAGAAGCTGAAGTTGAATGGTTCTATGAAGACCTACAAGTTCATCTAGAACTAACACCCAAAAAAGATGTTCTTTTCATTATAGAGGACTGGAATGCAAAAGTAGGAAGTCAAGGCAAATTTGGCCTTGGAGTACAGAATGAAGCAGGGTAAAGGCTAATAGAGTTCTGCCAAGAAAACGCACTGGTCATATCAAACACCCTCTTCCAACAACACGAGAGAAGACTCTACACATGGACATACCAGATGGTCTACACCGAAGTCAGATTGATTATATTCTTTGCAACCAATTATGGAGAAGCTTTTATACAGTCAGCAAAAACCAGACTGGGAGCTGACTGTGGCTCAGATCATGAACTGCTTATTGTCAAATTCAGACTAAAATTGAACAAAGTGGGGAAAACCACTAGACCATTCAGGTATGACCTAAATCAAATCCCTTATGACCATACAGTGGAAGTGAGAAATAGATTTAAGGGACTAGATCTGATAGACAGAGAGCCGGATGAACTGTGGACGGAGGTTCATGACATTGTACAGGAGACAGGAATCAAGAACATCCCCAAGAAAAAGAAATGCAAAAAAGCAAAATGGCTGTCTGAGGAGGCCTTACAAATAGCTGTGAAAAGAAGAGAAGTGAAAAGCAAAGGAGAAAAGGAAAGATATACTCATTTGAATGCAGAGTTCCAAAGAATAGTAAGGAGAGATAAGCCTTCCTCAAACGATCAGTGCAAAGAAATAGAGGAAAACAGTAGAACAGGAAAGACTAGAGATCTCTTCAAAAAAATTAGAGATACCAAGGGAACATTTTATGCAAAGATGGGCTCAATAAGGGACTGAAATGGTATGGACCTAACAGAAGCAGAAGATATTAAGAAGGGGTGGCAAGAATACACAGAAGACCTGTACAGAAAAGATCTTCATGACCCAGAGAATCATGATGGTGTAATCACTCACACTCAGCTAGAGCCAGACATCCTGGAATGTGAAGTCAAGTGGGCCTTAGGAAGCATGACTACAAAGCTAGTGGAGGTGATGGAATTCCAGTTGAGCTACTTCAAATCCTGAAAGATGATGCTGTGAAAGTGCTGCACTCAATATTTCAGCAAATTTGGAAAACTCAGCAGTGGCCACAGGACTGAAAAAGTTCAGTTTTCATTCCAATCCCAAAGAAAGGCAATGCCAAAGAATGCTCCAACTACTGCACAATTGCATTCATCTCACATGCTTGTAAAGGATGCTCAAAAATCTCCAAGCCAGGCTTCAGCAATATGTGAACCATGAACTTCCAGATGTTCAAACTGGTTTTTGAAAAGTCAGAGGAACCAGAGATCAAATTGCCTACATCCACTGGATCATCAAAAAAGCAACAGAGTTCCAGAAAAACACCTATTTCTGCTTTATTGACTATGCCAAAGCCTTTGACTATGTGCAGCACAATAAACTGTGGAAAATTCTTCAAGAGATGGGCATACCAGACAACCTGACATGACTCTTGAGAAACCTGTATGCAGGTCAGGAGGCAACACTTAGAACTGGACATGGAACAGCAGACTGGTTCCAAATAGGGAAAGGAGTACATCGAGGCTGTATATTGTCACCCTGCTTATTTAACTTATATGCAGAGTACATCATGAGAAATGCTGGGCTGGAGGAAGCACAAGCTGGGATCAAGATTGCTGGGAGAAATATCAATAACCTCAGATATGCAGATGACACCACGCTTATGGCAGAAAGTGAAGAGGAACTAAAGAACCTCTTGATGAATGGATGCTTTTGAACTGTAGTGTTAGAGAAGACTCTTGAGAGTCCTTTGGACTGAAAGGAGGTCCAAGCAGTCCATCCTACAGGAGATCAGTCCTGGGTGTTCACTGGAAGGACTGAGGCTGAAGCTGAAACTGCAATACTTTGGCCACCTGATGCGAAGAGCTGACACATTTCCAAAGACCCTGATGCTGGGAAAGTTTGAGGGCAGGAGGAGAAGGGTGCGACAGAGGATGAGATGGTTGGATGGCATCACCGACTCAATGGACATGGATTTCGGTGGACTCCGGGAGTTGGTGATGGACTGAGAGGCCTAGCGTGCTGCGGTTCATGGGTTCACAAGAGTTGCACATGACTAAGTGACTGAATTGAACTGAACTGAATGAAATAACAAATTTACTTTCATAAGAATTTAATAAGTAAAACAACTTACAAGATTAAGTAAATGAACATATTTTCTAAACTTTATTACAATGCAGACAAACTTTTTATATGAAAATATAAATATGATGAGATAAAAGAAAATAAATACATAAATAAACATAAATAACATCAGAGCAGTCATCCATTATCCACTGATCCCTGTGCAGTTGAATACATTTTATATCTACTTGCTTATTGCTACAGAGAAAGTACTGCTGATTGAATTCAGGAAACATTGTGGCTAAAGCAGAAATCCGAGTCTTCTGAAATGAACACAGGTGAGTATACGAGGGTTATGTGGCATCTTAGTCAGTGAGAGTCATGTGAAGGTGAGTTCTCGTCTCCATCCATCATTCTTAACCTTTCTTGCAAGCTGGTTGATGAAGAGAAGGATCTCATGAGTTCCAATCTGACGATTTCCCAGGCACAGACGCTGTATCCCTTCTCTTGCAGGTAGGCATGGATTCCCTGGAAGTACCTCCTCACGGCCAGCGTGGGGCCCATCTTTCCCAGGGCAGAGTCTTCCTCTCCCATCACCTGCCCCAGGCAGGCATCCAGGTCGTCCAGCTGCTGATGGAGTCCCGTGTGGAGCTGCTCCAGGAGGGTGGTGTCCCAGGCAGCAGAGGAGCGCTTTGTGTGGAAGAGGTTGAAGCTCTGCTGGAGCATCTCGTGGAGCACAGAGATGGCCTGGGCCTCCTGGAGCTGGCCACCCTCCACCATCTCCTGGGGAAAAGCGAAGTCTTTTCTGTCCTGCAGACAGAAGTGAGGGGAGAGCCTCCTCGTTTGGCCCAGGAGCCTCAGGGTCTTTCTGCCAGCCAGCATGTGGTTCTGAGACAGGTCACAGCCCAGGGATCCTCCCGGGCCGTAGCTGACCAGCACCAGGGCCATCAGTAGAGAGAGCTCGAAGGCCATGGGGAGGATGAGGCTGCTGCTGGGCTGGTGGAGATGGCGTCTGCTGCACCTTGAGGTAGCTCCTCTGATGTCATGCTTTCTAAGCAAGACCATTAAATAGGGAACATGGTAATTTTCATTTTCTAAATGTTTCTATATAGTTTTACTTCCTTCTTTGATTTTCATTTATGTATTCACAATATGTTAAAAGAAAATGTCATCAATTTAAAGTATTAATTTTACTTATTTCCCAATAACTTCAAAAGGATCCATCCAATTGGATATTTGTTAATCAAATTAGAAAGATTTTATTATTCAACACTTTTACTTAAACTGTTCAACACTTTTCTCCTCAGAGTTTCTGAGCTGGAGGAAGGAGATTTAGTGATGGTGTTGGCTCTCACTGGAAGCTTATGTCACAGACTCTAGTGAGTTTCAGTCATTCATTCAGGCAGTTGATTCCACTGCACTTCTCTGTTCCTCTGTCTCTTTCTCCCTCTGAGAACAAAGGACGGTGAGAACCAGGCTACTCCTTCAGGGAGAAATCACCTTCTTTCCTTCACTTGACTATAATTTTTCACTTAGTTTCTCCATTCATTTAGTGACTTGTTGGCCAGGATTTGTCTTGCTGCTCCTGCCCCGGTTCTGGTTCATGTTGAGGTAAGAACAATAAAGCGAAGTAAAGAAGACAGAGGGGCTGTATCTCTATCATGTTTAATACTTTAGGTTTTTGTTGTTGTTGTTGTTTCCCTTTGCCATGTTCCTAGAAAGTAAAATTCCAGTTTTTTTGTGGGCAAAAAAGAAAACTAATCTAAGTCTGGTTGTTTGAACATGAACGAAGGGAAGTGACTTTCCCTGGCACAATGATGTATTCTGAGTTAGCAAACTTCAGTGCAGCACAGCTGGCGATGAGGCTGTGGCAGAGGGGAAGCATGAGGCCAGTGTGAACAGCAGAAAGGCTGGGACATTGCTGCTTCTGACAGAAGCTCAACGAAGGTTAAGTCCCAGTCAGGTGACTGTCCTTTGCTTTGCAAGATCAGCTACCTCATTTTTCTTTCAATTAATGCACGTAGGATTCATTTCAGGAGAGAAGGAAGAAGTCCAACCCATCACCTAACAAGAGATGGACAACTGGAATGCCAATTGCTGGAATACTAACCCTCTCTGTCAGTGTCTTGGAGCCAGCTTTGCTGAGCATCTGTCTAGGTAATAAATCCACTCACTCAATGAGAAGCTGCTTTGAAAAAAACTAGAATGAAATGGAATTAAACGATTCCAAAACATCCTGATCTTAATCTGGATGATAGTAATTATGATATTAAAAATAATACCTGAATTTTATTTCCTGCTACTAATGGACTAGTCACTTTCCAAGTTCTTTAGAATTTTAAATGAATCTTCTCATTAACTCTTAGGGTCACACTCCTGGAGAAAAATATAAATCTAGACAAATGAACTATTCCAACCATAGCAAAGATTCAGGAGCAAACCTTGGGGGTTTTGATTTGTCGGAAAGATCCCATTAAACAAAAAAGGAAGGGTGCAAATGAACATGACATTAAGGAAGCAATGAAATAAGTGATAGGAGGAGAATGAGTTGAGAAAGACCCCTTAATCAATTTCAAATGCCAAAGGGTCACTATCTATTGTTTTGTGGGGCCACAGTGTGTGGTCTGAAGTCCGCAAAAGTAAGATCTAATCATAAATAGACAAAATTACTATTAAGTAGTTGGAAGGAAATAGATTGTTCTTCCAGCTAAAAGAAAAGCAGGAGTTTGCTCATTGTCTAGTGGTTAGGATCCAGCACTTTCACTGCTGTGACCTGATTTTAATCCCTGTTTGGGGATGTCCGATCACACAAACCTCGCAGAAGTCTCAGTTTTTATGAGTGTTTTCTTCAATGAAATATAGTAAAATAGTTTTATTAACCCTATGAGAGGTGAGCCCTACTTTCTATGTATTTAAACCTCTTGACCTTTCTTGTGAGTTTAAGAACAAAGAAAAACCAGCTAACAGTTCCTCGCCACATGAGCTCTGATGTTTCTCCTTCAGAATGACAAATGAAAATGTCTTTCAGGATCAGGTTCTGCAGAATGAAGTCACTACCCACTGCAGTCCCTGACCTCCAACACGCCCTGACAGGAGTTCAGAATGGAGATCAGGAACCAGGCACTCTCTGCTCTGGGAAAACTGACACAGCAGGTCAGCAGAGAGTTAGATAATTTCCAGAGGAAATTTATGAACCCAATTGTTACAACTTGTCATGGATAGAAATGCTCTAAAATCTTTCAGAGAGACATCTGTTCCTCCTGATTCTCAGCCGCTTTCTCCCAAGATGTGAGTTGATCGGCACGTCATCGCTTCACCATAGTCACATGCAAACTGACCTCCTCTACGTCCGTGGGGCAGTTTCTCAGAGCTGAGGAGAGGCTGACCTCCAGCCTGCAGTCCTCAGCAAGTACTCCCAATAAAATACACTCTCAGGAATCATGTTTTGGGTTGTTGTTTTTTAGTGGTTGACGGTCCCCTTCCAGGAAACCTCCTCAGGTAACCTGCTGTTCTCATTCTAAAGGAAATCACCTGCATTTCTCACCTCCAGTCCAGACGGTCATCCTGTTGTCTCCTGATGGAGTCCAGTGAAGAACATCTACTGTTTTCCTAATTCTGTTCAAGATGTGGGTGTTGAGGAAGCCTGTGTGAGACCAAGATGGAGGAGCACGTGTACTTCCTAGATAGAAGCAGCGAACAATGTTCTCCTTAGCAGGGAGAGACTGGCTTGAATTGTGAAATAAGCCTCAAAGTCTTGTAGAGTTATCTTTATTTTTAAATTTCTTGGTCAACCTATCAAACATCATTATGTAATACTATAGAATAGAGATGAAAAGCTTATTTAGAAAATAATTTGTCAATGAAATGATATTTTTAGCAGTAATATCAGCATGTTTTTTACTTGTTTAGCACCCTAATCCTCAAGAAGGTTTCCAAACCTCTCAATGTACTTTAAATGTTCTTTGAGGGGCTTCCATGGGGGCTCAGTGGTAAGGAGTCCACCCGCCAATGTGACCACATGTGGTCCTAGAGGATGCCACGTGCTGCAAAACAGCTGAGCCCGGGTGCCACAACTATTGAGCCTGTGCTCTTGACCCCGGGACCACCACTACCAAAGCCAAGTGCACTAGAATCTGTGCTCCCCAACGAGAGAAGCTACCAGAGTGAGGAGCCTGTGCACCCCAACTAGAGAGGACCCACCTTAGCCACAACTAGAGAAAAGGCCGTGCGGCAATGAAGACCCAGCACAGTGAATAATGAATAAATAAATAAAATCATTTTAAAAGTCCCTCTGACTTTACATATAGCTCCTGAGTGCTACATGTCCCAACCAGAAAGAAGAGAAAGCTGATTGATCCATCAATGTCCTGAGAATCATATAGATTCTACATTAATGTAGATTGCCTACATTAATATAGATTGCCTACATTAAATACATGAATTTCCACAAAGATCTTTGTTTCTTTGAGAAATTGTATTCTTCCAGTGTGCACGTTACTGACATATGTCCTGAAAGGAAAACTTTGACCCACTGTTGCTACATGTATTAAAAGTCCTGCCTGTGTCCCTTCTATTCAATCTTGTTTGATTTTGTCTCTCAAAGATGCAAAGACACCATGATGGAATTTAAGAACTTCCTTGGATTGCACTGTCCCCAGGCGCCTCTTGCCCTGCTCTGTGATAACTTGCTGGATCCTAAGGAAGAAGCAATCTGCATGAGGGAGTGACCCTCGTGCCTTCCAGGACTCTGCAGGCTGCTGTGGTGTGAACGTCACCCGTGCTGGGGACACAGCTAGAGGCCAGGCATCGTGCTCTGTCTCCGTGCCCTCAGCGTCCACGTCAGTCTTCTCATTCTCTGAAAAGGAGTGCTGTGGAGAAGCACTTGCCTCAGTGTGTTTCATCTGTGTTGTTCCGTGTCCTGAGGACCCGCTGCTGCTCCAGTGAACAATTAAACATCTTTGTTCTCCTTCCAAGTTCTCAAGCTGCTGCTGACTTTCAACTCCAAGTTTCTGGTGCTTTGGGCTTTTGAGCAAGTGAGATTCCTGAACGAGGTGAGCTCCTCCTAGTGCAATCAGCATGGGCGAGAGCCCAGGGAGAGGCTCAGAGGAGCCCCTGGAGTCGCCACCCTTGTTCACTGGGGGGCGGGGTTCCCTCTATGTACTGTGTTTCCCTGGGAGCCTGGGCAGTCTGGACCTGCAGTGCTTGGCAGGCAGAGCAGGTGAAGTCATAGGAGAGTCTCTGACAGATCTAGAACTTTCTCTCAGGTTCTGCTTTTAGTTGGTGGTTTGCAGGCTTAAGGGGAAATTGACAACCAGAAACCATAATGGAGAAGGACACAGCTGTCTGAATGGAGAGGACACCTTCATGCAGAGTGAATGAGGAGAGAAATAGGGATTTCTACACTGGGAGGAAGTGAATGATTGTGATATTTGAGTGTGAGGATAAGATATTCACCTGACCTCTCGCCAACGGAATATCACGTCTTCAAGCATCTCTCCAATTGTCTTCCGGGGGGAAAAATTCCACAACCAACAAGAGGCAGAAAATCCTTCCCAAGAATTCATGAAATCCTGAAGCATGGTTTTTTTTTTCATCACTGCTTTTAGGTTACTTATTTTGAAAAAAATCAGAGTTACAAAAAGCATTGGAGTGGTTATGTTCACTTCAAGTTCCTCAGGGCAACAAACAACATAGCTAAAGGTAGAATATTTTCACTTCTAGCGTGCAAATCCTAAAGGGGGCTCAAGGAATTGTAAAATGCATTTTTTAATCAGGTTGCCATTCAGGATTGGTGTTTCTGTTTTAATGAAAAAAAATTAAGTCTTTTAGAGTAAGAATTTAATAAAGGAAGAAAAATCATAAACAGACTAAATACATAGTATCCATTTTCCCATAAGTATACATACCTAGTATTTTATCAACAAAATAATGTAAATATTTATAAATAGTTAAATAAATATTAAAATAGTTAAACAAATGTCCAGGTAGTTAAATACATAGATAGATCAGCTTTGGCATCTGTGAGGAACCAGTGTGTATAGTGTAGAACATGATGTTACTTAATATTCCAGAAAACATTTGACAACCTGATTCATTTCAGGGCTCAGTGACGGCAGAAATGAGAGTCTTCCCCGAGGCCGCGCAGGAGGCATGTGGTCTTGTTGGTCTGTGAGGATCATTTCCGTGTTGAACCAGGTGTGTGTCAGTCCTTCCCCCGGAATCTCCTGCAAGTTTGTTGAGGAAGAGAAGGCTCTCATGACTTCTGCTCTGACAACCTCCCAGGCACAAGGGCTGTGTCCCTTCTCTTGCAGATAGAGAGTGACTCTGTGGAAGTATTTTCTCAGAGCCAGGCTGGAGTCCCCCTTGAGCAGGGGAGCCCTGGGCTTTCTCTAGTTCTGGCCAGTGGGGCTCACTCTTCCTCACACGTCCTGGTTTCCTTCCTGTGAGCCTTCTTCGGGCTCCAGCATGCAGGCTTCAGCAGCTGCAGCATGTGGACTCTAGAGCAGGGTCTCAGGATCAGTGGAGCACTGTCTTAGTTGTTCTGTGGCAGGTGGACACTTCCTGGACCAGGGATCGAACCTGTCTCTCCTGAGGAAAGATTCTTATTCACAGCACCACCAGAGAAGTCTTCAACAAGTCATTTTGGCTAAAGCAGTTTCTCAGATTTCCTCCTACTACTGGAAGGCATTTACAAATGACCAAGCTATTTTGCTTCATCTGGGCCCCATTTCCTGGAATTATAATAGACAGTGGCTGGTATTTCCACTCTATTCTTGCTGGTGCCAGTCATACCGAGTTTGTTGCTAAAACCACTAGGAGTCTCCTTCCTTGAAGGCACACGTGGTCTGGGGATTCAGGTAGCAAGTGCAACACACTTTTCAGCCTCTGCCCAGCACTATATTAAACTCAGGAGGATGCCTCACCCTTAATTGTCCTCAACTAGGTCATGACTCCAGAAAACATCTACTTCTACTGCATTGACTAGGCTAAAGCCTTTGACTTTGTGGATCACAAGAGACTGTGGAAAATGCTTCAAGAGAAAGAAATACCAGACCATCTTACCTGCCTCCTGAGAAATCTGTATGCAGGTCAAGAAGCAACAGTTAGAACTGGACATGGAACAATGGACTCGTTCCAAACTGGGAAAAGAGTACATCAAGACTGTATACTGTCACTTTGCTTATTCAACTTATATCCAGAGTGCGTCATGTGAGATGCCGGGCTGGATGAAGCAGAAGCTGGAGTCAAGATTGCCAGGAGAAATATCAATAATCTCAGATATGCAGATAACACCACCCCTTAGTCAGAAAGGAAAGAGGAACTAAAGAGCCTCTTGATGAAAGTGAAAGAGGAGAGTGAAAAAGCTGGCTGAAAACTGAAAACATTCAAAAAAGTAAGAACATGGTTTCCAGTACCATTGCTTCATGGCAAATAGATGGGGAAACAAAGGATAGAGTGACAGACTTTATTTTCCTGGACTCCAAAATCACTGCAGATGGTAACCGCAGACATGAAATTAAAAGACACTTACTCCTTGGAGGAAAAGCTATGACCAATCTAGACAGCATATTAAAAGGCAGAGACATTACTTTGGCCACAAAGGTCCGTATGGTCAAAGCTATGGTTTTTCCAGTAGTCATGTATGGATGTGAGAGCTGGACCATAAAGCTGAGTGCCAAAGAATTGATGCTTTTGAACTATGGTGAAAAAGCTGGCAGAGCTATGGATCTGAACTCAAACTCTCCTTGATGCTCACAGCTCACAGCAAGAAGCAGGCAGTTTACCACAATACTCTCTGGTGGATCTTTAACAACATGGCAATTACTGCTACACTGATCCTGAGATGCTTCAGAGACTCCTCACAAGGAATGATGAATGATCATTTCCATGCTCTATTTTATTCCATTGCATGTCTGGTAAGCTTTATTTTAGTTTGGCTTCCAGTTTTTGACATGTAATAATTAAAGCCTTACAACAGGTTGAAAATCTAGAGTTTGGATCTGAATCCCTGGTTTCCTTATTTTGCCTATTAACCTGCTCATTCTTTTTAATTCAGGGTGACTATTTTCCTACTTCTGCATGTCAAGCATGTAGACTTTAAAGACCTTTATGTTCTGAATGGTTAGGACCCCACCAAGGTCGTATCACAAGGTCATAAACCCCAAAGTAATGATATAGGTGACAGACCTTTTGGGACATGATTAGGGTGTGAGGATTATTTCCTCACATAAATAATGCCCTTATAAAAGAGGTGGATATAAACCACTCCCTCTGCTTCCCTGTGATGATACAAGGAGAACTCTGCAGTGTGAGACCTGAAGCAGGCTCTCACCACAACTGGACCAAACTGACACACAGTTCTCGGATATCCAGACTTGAGAACTACCTTTGAGCAATACATTTCTGGTCTTTGCAAACTACCCAGTCTATGCTATTTTGTTGAAGAAGCTTGAATAGGAAGATATTACATGCCCTGTTTTATCCTCAGAATACCTCTGGAGTCTGTAAAATTTCTGAAGGGAAAGAAATTATATTACTGAACTCTGTTTCCTAGACATCTAGTCTGGGCCGAAACATTTCTTGAGCTCAATCAATATTCAAGTAACATCAGTTCACAAGGATGATAATGATAGGAGAAACAATAATCCAATATCTATTATATATATATATATATATGTGTGTGTGTGTGTGTGTGTGATGTGAGAACACAATAATTTAAAGATTCTTCATGCTTCTACAAGGGAAGATATGATGAAATATTGTGTGAGATACTTTTTAAAGATCATCTGCAGAAATATTTTATTAAAGTTTGCATTTTCAATATTTGGAATGTATGGTGAGTGGAAGACTCACTGTCCACTTTTAGTTCAGTGATTCTCAAGTTCTTTCAAGGAGCCACCTGATCATTCTTTCCTTGCCTCCCTCAGGTAGTAAGGAAACACATTGTCTACACTTGTAGATGTTTTCCTCATTAGCCTATGCCTTTGGGAGTCAATCTGCGTGCTTCTTTCAAATAGTCTATGATGCTCTGAACTCCGAGTGACATCTCTGTCATCTTCCCCAAGCTGAAACTATGAAATAAGAGTTTAAATCAGAGTGTGTGCAAGCAAGATATTGGTTTTCCCCTTGCACACCCACCCAGAGCTCCATTAGGACAAATAGTGAAAAAATGAAAAAATGGTCTTGTGCACTGAACTTGTCTCCTTTTGTCTTAATCATCCAATTATTTCCAAACTTCCTTGCAATGAGACTCCAATGAGGATAAGTCCGGGCCGGGTAATGTGAGCAGAAGTGCTATTACCCCCGTGTAGTCCTGGCCCTTGGAAACATCTCATGTGATCCACTAATCTTTTCCCTTTGCCTTCAAGGAAAATAGACTCAAGTACTACAGATAAAATTGAAGTCACATGTTAATAATGGAAAAATTGAAAAACAAGGGGACCCATTTCCCTGACTCACTTTCTGGAGAAGAGCAAACTAGAAGATTCACCTGATCAAGAAGGCCTGCATTGTGCTCTTCAAGAAGGAAAGGAAAGTGTCCATTAGAATCAAATTCCTGACACTTTTCTGTTTACCTGTTACAGAGGTTAAACATTAGGTTAACTGACAAATACCTTTAATAACAACATACTCTCCTAAAAACTCCCATAAAAAAGTAAACTTCAGATGTTGAAGATAGTAAATACCCCCAAATACATAAAGATCTTTTACATTGTGTTATAAAATTGTTTATTTAAGAAAAGAGACTTTGTTTTTCTATTTTTTGTAAAACTACGATTTTTATTTCAGTTATTTTTCAGCTTGTAAGCAAACAGAAGTCCAGCTCACTTTGGAGAGTTGAGAAAACAACAATCTGATTGAGTAGAGAGTTGACACAAGTATAATTTTCATTTTATCTGTTGACTTTTCTTGAGGATTCTTACATGAGGGAAAGGCACTTTTCAATTTCCACCCTGGCAACCTCCCAGGCACAGGGGCTGTATGCCTTTCCCTTCAAGTAGAGATGGATTCCTTGGAAATAATTCCGGACATCAATTGCCAAATCGGGACAATCCAGAGTCACTTCTCCCAGCTTTTCCAGGCTCTGACCCAGGCTGGAGAGTAGTTTGTCCAGGAGGGCGCTGTTCCAAGCACCCCAGCTGCTCTCCGTGGTGAAGAGGTTGAAGATCTGCTGGAGCATCAGTTGGTGATAACAGGTGCCTTGAGTCATCTGGATTGAGGTGATATTCTCTCTTCTCCAAGGAAACTTGAAGTCGTGTCTGTGCTCTAGGCATGACTGAGAGGGGATCGTTTTCATCTGTCTCAAATGTCTGGAGATTTCTTTGTTGTCAAGAGAACAAGCAGGGATGGAGCAGAGCATGACTCCTGCCACTAGCAGATAGATCTTGGCCATAGAGAGTTTCCGTGATTCACTGGAGGGCCACTAGGGGGCGCGCGGCACCACTAATCAATGAGCGAAAGGTTTCTCCGCCCAGTCCTGTCACAGCGCGGTTTTCTAGCAGTCCGCAAGAAGGCTCAGGATGTCTTTTTATCGGTTTTCTTAGACTCTTTGCGAGTTCTGAGACTTCGTTTCAGCGGGTTTGGCAGCCAGAGAGGAAACCGTCGCTGCTCAGAGACCAAGTTGGTGCGGCTTTAATAGTGCACGAAGAAACTTTCATTTCCGAGCCCTCGCCAGAGACATTTTCGTGTGGTGGCAAGCCCGGAACCTTGCGTTTTCTGCTTTCCCCTGAGTTTGGTGCTTTCTTTTCGCCCAGAAACTTGAGCGAGGCCATTTTTACAAAGGTCTTTCATGGTGACTCAGACGGTAAAGAATTCGCCCGCCATGAGGGAGACCTGGGTTCGATCCCTGGGTTGGGAAGGTCCCCTGGAGCAGGAAATAGCACCCACTCCAGTATTCTTGCCTGGAGAATCCCATGGACAGAGGAGCCTGGTGGGCTACAATCCATGGAGGTCTCAAAAAGTCGGACAGAACTGAGCGGCTTGGCATGTCTTTACAAAGAAAATACGTTTACCAAGGGGTTTGAGGCAGAGAATCAGAGCGAGCTGGGGCCTATTTTACAGATTCGGGCTCGTTTCTGACGCGATGAAAGGACAGCTCAGGGAATAGGGAACTTGGCCGCGGCGATGGGACGACTGGACGGTGTTGGGGACTTCCTGGGGGTGAATCGGAGCGCGGTCCCCACCCCGGCCGAGGACAGGGGAGCTGTGCGCCCCTGGAGATGCTCTGGGACTTTCAGGGTGTCTTTTAAGGTATCGGCCTTGAAGTGGGGGAGTAAGCATTAATTAACTGAGAAGTAGGAATATTAAAACACTCATAGCACTGTATTTTTATATGTATGAATTTATTAATATTTAAATACAATTAATATTGATCATATTTAACTTGTTTAAAATGTTTATACTTTGAAATATTTTAATGAAAATATTTAAATATTTGCTATATGGTATTAAAATGCATATGAGTATTAAACAGCATTTTATTAAATTCTATTTAAACTACAGTTCTTTATATTACAACAAGAATTTAATTTTGCTTTCTTTGCTGTAGTGGAAGCAAACTCATTCATATATTCAAGATCATTTCTGTTCTTGCTTGACAATTGTTTGTGACTCTGTAACAGTCTTAATTTTTTTTTAACCTGGGTTTCTGAAACACTGCTGCCAGGACCCCACCTGAGTGTCGTATGGAAAGAAGAGTTAGTGGAAATATCCCTGGTGGTCCAAGGATTAAGACTGAGTTTTCAGTGCAGAAGGTGCCAGTTTGATCCCTGGTTAGGGAGCTAAGATCCCACATGCAGTGCTGTGCAGCCAAAAAGAAAGGAAAGAAGAATGGAAGGGAGAGAGGGAGGGAGGAAGCAGGGAAGGAAAAAGAGGCAATGTCTTGTACGAAGCATTGAGGAAGTTTACCCGGTCCATCTTTTCCTTTTCTTTGGTAAGAATTTTATAGACTCAACGTAAATTTCCCAGAGTTCATTGACGTGAAACCGTCCCTTGTAAGACATGACCCTGCAAATGCAGAGTCATTTCTTGTCTTTATTTAAAATTTTGATGTTTCGTTCAGTGTGTGTTTTGGCATTTTCTTTTTTTTAACATTGAATTACAATATTATCTATCTTGACATCTTAGATTTGGTGCCTTTTACATTTCATACTTAAGAAAAGTCCTTTCTTAGTTTACCCCAATACTAACCCAAGAAATAGCTTTAGAAGTACTGTTGCCATCTTCCCTGGATGAAAGTATAGGAATGTCCCATTTCTTGCCATCCTCTCCCCTATCTCGTTGTATAACTGATTTCCTGGTCTCTTTAACCCTTAAAAAAATCTTTGTCTTAAAATAATCTTACCAGAGGTGGTCTGAGACTAACTGAGGATGAGGTAAGGGACAGTTTATCTCATTTGTATTTTTCACAGAGCAGCCATGTTTTTGTTTTGGTTTGGTTTGGTTTTTTGGACAGTTTTCTGAGGTGCTGGTTCTCTGCAAAAGGATTCAAGTGCTGTAAGATTTTTTTTTTCCAGAATGTTCCAGGCACTTCTCTAAGACTGGAATCTTGTGCCCTGCTTCTTCACAATCCTATGGGCAGCCCCCTCTCCTAGAGTTTGCACTGGGGGCCTCAACATACAGACCCCTGACAGTGTTAAGGGCCTTACAGTCAAAGCTTCTCCTGGTTGAACTGAGAATGGACTAAAGACATTACTATTGGTTATATTGATAGGAAAGGCTACTATCATTCATTAAGTTCAGATTCTCAGCCTGTAATTTGCAAACTTTATATTTGATGAACATGATATCCTCTGTGACCACAACTGAAGTTGTCTTGGTTTTTTAGAAGGGAAATCAAATTCTGGTGTCAGTTACACTCAGGAGCCCCAGACTGTCTGGAAGTAGAGCTTTCTGCTGCTCCCAGTCCCTCCTCTTCCTCAGCTCTGAGTACAGGCCCTCAGCTGCTCTGACCTCCTGCTGCCTCCTTCCTCTCATCCTGCCTCCGAGGTCCTCGCCCCTGCTCCCAGGAGGGCAGCCACCATCCCTGCCTGACTGTCCTGGAATCCACATCACCAAGCACATTGTCACTATTTATGCAGTCAGCACACTTTGGTGACAGAATGAAGAGAACTGTATGAATTAATCCATGTTCAATATTATGCTACTATTAACTGTAGACCATCAGAAAATGAGAGCTATGGTCCTGTAAATCATTGTGGAAGAATTCAAACCTTATGTATTAGATCTTAAAAAGGAAATACAGAGAGTTGTGGCTAGATGTATTTTGGTGCAGTTTAAAAACTGTCAAAATAGAGTATGGGGTCACACCTCTTAAGTTTTCTTATTAGACTTAAAGAAGAGAGTTAGATTGAGCTTTGTGTTTTATTTCAACCTGAGGTGACTCATTTAGATGAATACATCCTATTGGACTGAGACTTTTCCATGAGTGTATTTCATTTCCAGTGTAATTACACAAAAGAAGCATCAAAGCTGTGACAGTCTCTGATGCCGGAGATAGGGAGAGTTTTTAGGTGGAAACTAAAATGAGAAAAGTGCTGAAAATGACAATTCTGGCCTAATTAAGCATCTCATTTTCAGGAAGGTCCTCAGAGCAGCTGTATAAATATGCAGCATAATCAACCACCCTCCGCCCCGGGGGGGAGGGCGGGGGCCTGCCAGCTCCTTCACTGATGACAACAAGAATGATGTTCTCCAGTCCTGGAGAATGGTGATCCCCATTGCCGTCCTCTGAGAGACCAGGAGTCCCCAAACTCAGCGCTTTAGTGAAACTGAGTCTCAGGCATACAACTCAAGGCTCTCCAAGCTGCCCTCACTGCGCCCCAGCGGCCGGGAGGGGGCGCCCGAACTCGCCATAGCGCGCTGACCACACCGCCCGCCCAGCGCGACCCGCCTCCAGCGCTGGGAACTCGAGCGCTGGATCCACCGGGAGATCCCGGGAGCCCGGGCGAGGCGCCGCCGGGGTTCAGGGAGCGCGAGGGGACGCGGGAGCCGTGAGTAAACTTCCTTTTCCAACACGACTGCCCAGGGGAACCTTGCCGCGGCTTCGCTCAGAGCCTCGCATTTTCTGCACCTGCCTCTGCGTCCACCCTCCCCTTCCTGGGAGGAGATTTTGGCCAGAGCGGTTGACACCGGTGCCCGTTTAAGCTGCGATTGACCGCTGGAAATCAGAGCATGTTGTGATGTGTTTTCAGATTCAGGATTATTTCCGGGGGAAGGGGGAAAGGCATCTCCAATCCGGAGACGAAGATTATTACAATGATTTTATTAAATTTTACGGATGTGAGAGTTGGACTATAAAGAAAGCTGAGCGCCGAAGAATTGATGCTTTTGAACTGTGGTGTTGGAGAAGACGCTTGAGAGTCCCTTGGACTGCAAGGAGATCAGTCCTAGGTGTTCATTGGAAGGACTGATGTTGAAGCTGAAACTCCAATACTTTGGTCACCTGATGCGAAGAGCTGACTCATTGGAAAAGACCCTGATGCTGGGAAAGATGGAGGGTAGGAGGAGAAGGGGACGACAGAGGATGAGATGGTTGGATGGCATCATCGACTCGATGGACATGGGTTTGGGTGGACTCCGGGAGTTGGTGATGGACAGAGGCCTGGCGTGCTGCGGTTCATGGGGTCACAAAGAGTCAGACACGGCTGAGCGACTGAACTAAAATAATGATTAATTTGGCTTCCCTGGTGGCTCAGCGGTTAAGAGTCTGCCTGCAATGCAGAATACCCGGGTTCTATCTCTGGGTTGGAAAGTTCCCTGGAGGAGGGAATGGCTACCCGCTCCAGTATTCTTGACTGGACAATGCCATGGACAGAGGAGTCTGGTGGGCTGCGGTCCACGGGGTCACAAACAGTTGGACAGGACTGAGAGACTAACACTTTCACTTTCAGGCTTCCCTGGTAACTCATAAAGAATCCTTCAACAGCCTCATAGTAGTTAAAAAGTATTGAAACGTGGGTGTATTAAAATTCAGATTAGTTTAACTTTAAACATTTTATTTATACCAAAACCAGAATTTTTTATAATTTACTGATATTTTGAAGACAAATTGAACAATAATTTTGTCAGAATTACTTCTTTGCTTATCTCATTTTCAATGGAGAGAATTAATTTAATTTTAGCTTGCTGAAAGTTTTGGAGAGACAGCATATGAATTTCTGATTCATATTAATTCTTTTCTCCATCTCATCCATGATGCATTTCCAAATTATAGGACATATTTTTCTTGTCCGCTAGTTGAAATTACAATTCTATGGCAGTCCAATGTTTTGATAGCTTTCTTTGACAACAGTGATAACCATCCTGTTGCCACATCTTTATGGGGCTCTTTCTCTTTTGACAGGATCAACATTTTCATCAAGTTCTTCTCTATGTATCGAGAATGAAAAGTGACCAAAACTTTTCATTATAAAAGCTTCAGTATCTCAGGTAAACGGATCACACCACTTTTTACCAATGTTATGTGAGAAGTGTCCAGATATTTAACAAGCAAGTACATTTAGGTTTCTTCGGTGAGTAATATACAGAATGCATGAAATTTGTCACAGTTTAACTTTGTGCCACAAGCCCCTCCCAGCCCCCCGAACTTGTACACCTCTTAGACTTTTTAAGTTGTGGGGCCAGATCTTGTCTTGTATAATTTTTATATATTGTTCATCAAGACTTTTTACCATTAATTTTACTTTTTTAAAATATTGCAGTAATGTATATTTTCCCCACATTACTAAGTCACTTGTCACCCCCTCTCTGCATTTGAGGCAACTTTCTAACTTGCCTAACCCTAATCCCAACACTGGGAAGAATTTTTGACGTGAAGCATTGTGAAAATTATGTCTGAAAATCTGGAAACATCCCCTTCTCCCATCCCTTACTGTATTTTTTTCCTTATAAGTTATCTTTGTCTTTATAACATTGTTTTGCCTATACTGTCACCAGAGGTAGTCTGAAATTAGTGAAATGAACATTGAGATTATTTGTATCATTTATTTATACTTTTCACAAAGTAGTTTTGATCTGCCAAACAACTTGCTAAGATTTAGGGGCTCCAGAAAGAGCTTCAAGCATGCTGTGTGATTTCTCCTCTGTGCTAGACACAGTCTTAGCATCGGAGCCTGGGCACTGCTCCTTCACATGCCTGCAGACATCCCTTTGTCCAGGAGCCCCCATTTGGGACATGCTAACTTCTCTGATCCTTAAGTTTTAAAAACATCTGAAAAAAACATCAAGTATATCACACCCCAAACACAAAATTAGGACAATCTAGGTGAACTTCCCTGGAAAGATTTCCATGATAAATATATAGAAATTAACTGTACAGTGATACCTTTGGTATAATTATATAAAAGCATACCCAAAAAGAATATTGATCCTCTAGAGACAGTTTGAGATGCCAACCCCTCAACTTTAGTGGCTAGGGGCCTTGTTGAGGTCTCCCTGGGCCAGTCTTGATATTGCCATGGCTCTAGGACTCGGGGGCATGGGCTGGGTGGGCTCTGGACAGTGTTATTTGCCAAGTCTATGTGGCAACTCTAACCAGGCCAGGCCTTAAATTTGTCTAAAGTGCTTGCCTATTTATTCTGTTCCTCACAACTACATTATTAGGATATATGAATATTCTCCAGTTAGTAGATGAGATTTGGGGGTTATATGCAGTTTTCTGTGTTAAATATCATTACCATGGTTATCTCCGTGGACCTGCAGCAGAGAAGGGAGGTGCCTGCTCCAGCAGGCCCAGACCACAAGCAGCCCTTTAAAGAAGGCTGCTTGAGGCTGAGGCTGAGCACAGGGGTGCTGAGGTTCCACGGCTTCCCCTGGGTGGAGTGGCTTCAGAGGCCACGGAGCTGAGCCCTGGCTGCAGAACCCTGGGAGAGGAACTGAGAGCAGCAGCCCTCTGATGGGGGCACCGCAGGCTTCCCCCCGAGTCCAGAAAGCTGTGCCCGAGCCTCGTCTATAAGGCTGAGTCTCCAGCACTTGTCTTCCAGAAGCCACAGAGGCAGAGCACAGTTCCTGAGGAGAAAGCTGTGGTGGCCTCTGCTAGACAGCCTGCGGGAGCATCCCTCAGAGTCTGGTCCTTTCTGGGGGCTCTGTCCCAGGACATGCTGTGGGGGCCCTCTCTCCAGCCAGCCCCCTCATTCCTCATTCATTTCCCAAATGGCTTTTGAGTACCAAGAAAATCCTAAGCACCTGAGACTAGTAATAGAGCCATGATGCCTGTTCTGGAAGAAAATAGAGAAGTCAGCCAGAAGTCACAACATAGACTGAAATGTACATGCCTGGGGCAATAAAAGCACCTTTCCCAGCTGGAAAACTCAAAGAAGGACTACCGTCTGGGAAACTTTTATCACTCTAACAGGAAGGAGGAAGAAGAAAGGTGGAAAATGTTTTATCCTTTGGTGACAAAAAAGTTCTCTTCTAGTGGCCTTTACTTCCTTTATGAAGTGGCATCCAGCACATCTGAGGCTGAGGGGACGGAAGTTTGTCAAAGAGGAGAATGTTTGAAATCATTTGTGAAGAATAAGAGAGTTGATGCTGGAACCAGTGATATAAGCTCCAAGAAACCAGGGAGCTTTATGACTTTGTTCACTTATGTATCCTAGGTGCACCTGTGTGTGTGTGCCTCACTCTCTGTGACCCCGTGGACTGTAGCCCACCAGGCTCCTCTGTCCATGGGATTTTGCAGGCAAGAATACTGGAGTATGTTGCTTCTCCAGGGGGTCTTCCCAACCCGGGGATGGAACCCACATCTTCTGCATTGGCGGGTGGATTCTTCACCACTACAGCACCTGGGAAGCCTTCAGTGCACACAGAAGAAACTTACCAAAGATATAGGGTGAATGAAATTATGAATTCCATGTAGTACTGGAGAGGCCCATTAGTCGTAGACCATAGAACTACGGTAGTACGATATATCCGTTTGTGGTGATTTTATCTAATAGGTCTCCACCACGTACCTGAGGTCAGGTGTGGAAGAGGCCGAGGGTTTGACTTCTGCCAGACAGGAGTGATGACACAAGAGTGACGGGAGGGCATGAAAAATGTGGCTCAACTGATGGACCAGGAAGTCCACTCTGTTAGTTTCCAGGAGCTGCCATAACAAAATGCCGCAGACTGGGTGGCTTAGACAACAGAGAATTATTTTCTCAAAGTTCTGGAGGCTAGAAATCCAAGATTGAGGCGTAGGCAGATTTGGTTTCTCCAGAGGCCTCTCTCCTTGGCTTGCAGATGGCTGCCTTCTTGCTGTGTCCTCACACGGCCTTTTCTCTGTGTGTGCCCATCCCTGGTATCTCTTCCTTTTATGAGGACACCAGTGAGACACCAGGTGGCCCAGTGGTTAGGACTCTGCACATCCACTTCAAGGGGCATGGGTTCAATCCCTGGTAGGGGAACTAAGATCCAGCAGGGTTGGGAGGAAGGTGGGGAGATACTAGTCAGATTAGGACCCCACCCTAAGGGTCTCATTTTAACTTAATCACCTCTTTAAAGGCCTTACCTCCAAATCCCATTGCATTCTTAGGTACTGGATGTTGAGATTTTAATAAACAAATTTGTATGGAGTACACATTTCAGCCAATAACATCTACGTGGAGAGAGAGAACAGATCAGAGGCTAGTGATGGAGAAGAAGAAACTAAGGACCCACAGACTGTAATTCCTTGACTAATTGGTGGCTGGAGGGCAATTTAGACAATTTGGAGAAATTGAAGGTGGAGGTTAGAGGGTGGGATGCTAGGCTGTATTAGTGTATGACTTCAGATTGTAGACCAGCTCCTATGGAAAAGCAAAGATCTGTGAGTCAGGTGTAACTTGTCATGTGACCCATGGCCAGTCATGGGCACTCCAAGCCACTGCCTCTCCTGGTGAGTAGTCTTCGTCAACGGGAGCAAAACGAAGGTCACTGTCCTGAGACACTCCTCTTCCAGGTTCCCTAGTCCTGAGTCTTCTGCATGTGTGGTTACTCATCCTGTCTAAACTTCAAGTTAGAAGAATCAGACTGTTTTTGAATGAGTGAGAAGGGTTATTCATTGTACAATAAAAAAGCAGGTAGTAATTCTCCCCAGGCTTTACTTGCTCTGTATGAACTTATCTGTAGGCGATAAAGGCTGATTCTCATGGCGCAGATATGGGCACCAAGGCAGCTGAAGAGACTGGTGTGGTTACAGTGACCCCGACCTCCTTTCTCCTCCAGGTGGAAATGGCAACACAGGTAGCTCAGTGGCTCTGTTTTCAATTTCATGGGGACTCCTCCTTTGAGGTGACTCCACTTCTTTGTGGCTCTTCTTTTTCAGCCATCACGCCACTCTGCCCTTCAATGGTGTTAACCCAGGTCGTATTGTTAGAGAGGGATGTGGAGAGTCTTTAGAATCTTTGGTCACCTTGGCTTCAGTTGGTTGAGTAGCAGTCCAAGGTAAGCCCAGAAAGATTGCACTCTTGTGATAAATCACAGAACCACCTGTGGTGCATGTGCTTTCTGTGTCCTGAAGAAGATTTCCCATGACTGTATCAAGCTTATAACTAACGATCCCAGCTATGCGTGCTAAGTCGCTTCAGTCATGTCTGACTCTGCAACCCTAATGACTGTAGCCTGTCAGGCGCCTCTGTCCATGGGATTCTCAAGGCAAGAATAGTGGAGTGAACCCAGGTGTCTTATGTCTCCTGCATTGGCAGGTGGGTTCTTTACCACTAATGCCACCTGGGAAGCCCACAGAGGACACCTCACCCCTGATCGGCCAGGTGTTGGCATTGAGTACACGATCCTGCACGATATCAGAAAGAATGGCTGTAAGGAAGGCCAAAAAGGAGTTTGGGATGCCTCAGAACATCCCTGATTGTGCTCAAAGGCTAGCTTTCCCTCTAACACTATCTGTCCCCAGGCTACACTCACACACTTGTCAGGATGGCGCCAAGTCCATCACTTTGTCAGTGTTCCTAGTCAGTCACGAGCAGGTGGCGCCAGAACCAGATGGTTGGGAAGGGAGTCAGGGAGTGGGAGAATTTGATTCAGTTCAGTTCAGTCGCTCAGTCCTGTCCAACTCTTTGCGACCCCATGGACTGCAGCACGCCAGTCTTGATTAGTGATAAGTTATAGGGATACTCCTGTTCCTCCCCACCCAAGGGATCTTCTTTCCCACTTTGTTAGTTTCCCTTCTTCCCACCCACTCAATCCCTAACCCTTTCCTCATTCTCTCTTCATTTTCCTGCAGGCCCTGTGTGGCTGCGCTGTGAACATTTCCATCACTGATGGCTGTTTGACCCCTATGCCTTGCATTGATGTTGTCAAGTCAGGCCACGTGCAGTCTCAGTGAGGCGTTAAATCCTTGGGCAAGGTCACCAGCCAGTGGGAGAGTTTATTTGAGTTCAAAGTTTTTGTCAAAACAGATGAATATCGCAGCTATAGTAGATCTTCAAGTAGCACGTATCATTTTATTAGGCCTCAGCACGTCCATCTCAGTCTCCAAGCATGGCAGCATTCCCATCCTCCACCCAGTTCTCACTCAGTTCTGCATCCACTACACAGTGGATACTTTTCTAACATTCTGACATCTTAAAAAGCCACTTTTAAGAGAGAAGTTCTCCTGCTTCTGAACCCCTTCAGAGCTTGGCTGCCTGGAGGTCAGCAGGAGGGATGACCCAACTCATGGGTCCATCTTCAGGTCCCTGGCTTTGAATCCAGTCCCCTTCTCATGACTGGAGAGCAATGTGCATGTTAATTTGAAGATATGTGGAGATTTCTTCCCTGAGTGTGGGTACACGCTTTATTCCCCTTCCCCTGCAGTTTTGCTGAGGTCTTTTAGGGCTCTCCTTTCCTTTTATTTCTCTCTTTTTTTAAATTGCTTGTTTTTTAAAGTATTTATTTATCTTTGGCTCTTCATTGCTGTGTGCAGTCTTTATCTAGTTGTGGTGCATGGGTTACTCATTGTGGTGGCTTTTCTTGTTACAGAACAGGCTCTAGGGCACATGGGCTTCAGTAGTTATGGTGCACGGCCTTAGTTGCGCCAAGGCAGGTGGGATCCTACTTTCTGGAACAGGGATGGAACCCATGTCCCCTGCATCGGCAGGTGGAGTCTTAACCACTGGGCACCTCAGAAGTCCCTCTCCCTTCCATTTAGCTACGTCCTGTCTGCAGGAAAAAAAGCAGAGGACTCCTGTTTCAGCAGCCCCACTAGACCCTGGGTATTTTTTGTTATTTATTTATTTATCCACTTTTGGCTACCCTGGGTCCTCAGTGCATTGCTGGGACTTTCTCTAGTTGTGGCCAGTGGGGCTGACTCTTCCTCGCAGCTCCTGGTTTCCTTCCTGTGAGCCTTCTTCGGGCCCCAGCATGCAGGCTTCAGCAGCTGCAGCAGGTGGGCTCTAGAGCAGGGTCTCAGGAACAGTGGAGCACTGTCTTAGTTGTTCTGTGGCAGGTGGACACTTCCTGGACCACGGATCGAACCTGTCTCTCCTGAGGAAAGCTTCTTATTCACTGCACCACCAGGGAAGTCCTCAACAAGTCATTTTAGCCAAAGCAGTTTCTCAGATTTCCTCCTACTACTGGAAGGCATTTACAAATGACCAAGCGATTTTGCTTCATCTGGGCCCCATTTCCTGGAATTATAATAGACAGTGGCTGGTATTTCCACTCTATTCCTGCTGGTGGCAGTCATACCGAGTTTGTTGCTAAAACCACTAGTGTCTCCTACCTTAAAGGCATACATGGTCTGGGGATTCAGGTAGCAAGTGCAACACACTTTTCAGCTTTTGCCCAGCACTATATTAAACTCAAGAGGATGCCTCACCCCTGATTGTCCTCAACTAGGTCATGATTCCAGAAAACATCTACTTCTACTGCATTGACTAGGCTAAAGCCTTTGACTTTGTGGATCACAAGAGACTGTGGAAAATGCTTCAAGAGAATGGAATACCAGAATATCTTACCTGCCTCCTGAGAAATCTGTATGCAGGTCAAGAAGCAACAGTGAGAACTGGACATGGAACAATGGACTGGTTCCAAACTGGGGAAAGGGTACATCAAGACTGTATACTGTCACCCTGCTTATTCAACTTATATCCAGCGTACATCATGTGAAATGACAGGCTGGATGAAGCACAAGCTGGAATCAAGATTGCTGGGAGAAATAGCAATAACCTCAGACATGCAAATGACACCACCCTTATGGCAGAAAGCAAAGAGGAGCCAAAGGAACACTTTCAGTAAAGATGAAAGTGAAAGAGGAGAGTGAAAAAGCTGGTTTAAAAGTTAAAACATTCAGAAAACGAAGATCATGGTATCCGGTCCCATCACTTCATGGAAAATACATGGGGAAACAATGCAAAGAGAAACTGACTTTATTTTCTTGGGCTCCAAAATCACTGCAGATAGTGACTGCAGCCAGGAAATTAAAAGACACTTGCTCCTTGAAAGAAAAGTTATCACAAACCTAGACAGCATATTAAGAAGCAGAGATGTTACTTTCCTGACAAAGGTCCATCTGGTCAAAGCCATAGTTTTTCTAGTAGTCATGTATGGATGTGAGACTTGGACTGTAAAAAAGCTGAACGCCTAAGAATTGATGCTTCTGAACTGTGGTGTTGTAGAAGACCCTTGAGAATGCCTTGGACTGCAAGGAGATCCAACCAGTCCATCCTAAAGGAAATCAGTCCTGAATATTCATTGGAAAGACTGATGCTGAAGCTAAAACTCCAATACTTTGGCCACCTGATGTGAAGAGCCAACTTATTAGAAAAGTCCCTGATGCTGGGAATGATTGAAAGCAGGAGAAGAAGGGGACGACAGAGGATGAGATGATTGCATGGCATCACTGACTCCATGGACATGAGTTTGAACAAGTTCTGGGAGTTGGTGATGGGCTGGGAAGCCTGGCAGGCTGAGTGCATGAGGTCACAAAGAGTTGGACACGACTGAAGGACTGAATTCACCTGAGGTCATGAGAGAAGGAACATGCTGGTGTCATACACAGAGCCATGTATCTGAACTCAGACTCTCCCTGATGCTCACAGCTCACAGCAACCAGGCAGTTTACCACAACACTCTTTGGTGGATCTTTACCAACATGGCAATCACCACTACATTGATGCAGATACTTCAGAGAATCCTCACAAGGAATGATGAATGGTCGTTTTCATGCTCCATTTTATTCCACTGCATCGGCTGTTGAGTTCCATTTCAGGATGACTTCCAGAATTTGACACATAATAATTAAAGCCTTATGACAGGTTGAAACGCTAGAGTTTGGGTATGAATCCCTGATCTCCTATTTCTGCCTGCTAACCTGCTTTTTCTTTCTTTTATTTTTTTGCTCAGTGAGACTATATTCTTAGAAGCATGTAGACCTTAAAGCCCTTTATGTTCTGAGTGGTTAGGAACCCACAAAATTCATATCTTGAAGTCCTAAAGCCCAAAATCATGATATCAGCTGATAGACATTTTGGGATATGCTTAGGGTGTCGGGATGGAGACCTCACAAAAGGAAATAATGCCCTTATCAAAGAGGTGGATATAAACTAGTCCCACACGGACTCTGCAGTGTCAGACCTGAAGCAGGCTCTCACCACAACTGGAACAAGCTGACATCCAGTTCTCAGATATCCAGACTCGAGAACTAACTTGCAGCAATACATTTCTGGTCTTTGTAAACTACCCAGTCTATGCTATTTTGTTGAAGAAGCTTGAACAATAAGATATATCATGCCCTGTTCTATCCTAAGAATACCTGCAGGAGTCTGTAAAATACCTGAAAGGAGAAATCAACTTCCTCAACTCCGTTTCCTAGACATGTCATCTGGGCCATAACATTTCATGAGCTCAATCAATATTCATGTAACATCAATTCACAAGGATGGTAATGATAGGAGAAAAAATACCAACATCTCTTAATAGATATGATGTGATAACACAATAATTTAAATATTCTTCATGGTTCTACAAGGGAGGCTATGATGAAATAATGTGTGAGATGATTTTTAAAGATCATTTGCAGAAATATTTTCTTCAAGTTTGCATTTTCAATATTTGGAAGGTGTGGTGAGTGGAAGGCCCACTGTCCACTTTTAGTTCAGTGATTCTCAAGTACTTGCAAGGAGCTGCCTGATCATTCTTTCGTTGTCTCCCTCAGGTAATAAGGAAACACTTTGTCTACACGTGTAGATGATTTTCTCATTAGCCTGTGCCTTGAGAGTCAATCTGTATACTTCCTTCAAATAGTCTATGATGCTCTGAACTCTGAGTGACATCTCTGTCATCTTCCCCAGCTGAAACTGTGACATAAGAGTTTTTTGAGAGAGTGTGCAAGCAAGAACAATGGATTTCCCCTTGCACACCCATGCAGAGCCGATTAGGACAAATAGTGCAAAAATGAAAAAATAGTCTTGTGCACTGAACTTGTCCTCTCTCTGAATCATCCAATTATTTTCCAACTTTCTTGCCATGAGACTCCCATGAGGATAAGTCCAGGCCAAGTAATGTGAGAAGAAGTGCTATTACCCCATCTAGTCCTGGTCCCTGGAAGCATCCCATGTGATCAACCAGACTTTTCTCTTTGCCTCAAGGAGAATAGACTCAAGTACTACAGTCAAATTTGAAGTCTCCGGTTGATGATGGAAAAAAATATCTCAAAACAATGGCACCAATGTTCTCAACTCACTCTTTGGAGGAGAGCAAGCTAGAAGATTCACCTGATCAAGAACGCCTGCATTATGCTCTTCATAGAAGGAAAGAAAAGTGTCCACTGGAATCAAATGCCTGACACTTTGCTGTTTACCTGTTAAAGAAGCTAAGCATTAGGTGAACTGACAAATACCTTTAACACCATACTCTCTTAAAAGCTTTTCCACAAACAAATAAATTTCATATGTTGAAAACAGCATATACCGTCAAAACACATAGAAAAATCTTCTAAATTATGTTCTAATATTATTTATTTAAGAAAAGAGATTGTGTTTCTCTGTCTAAATATTTTTGTAAAATTGTGATTTTCATTTCAGACATTTTTAAGCTTGTGAGCAAACAGATGATCACTTTGGAGGCTTAAGCAAACAACAGTCTGATTGAGTGGAGAGTGTCACAAGTATAATTTTCATTTTATCTGTTGACTTTTCTTGAAGATTCTTACATGAGGGAAAGGCACTTTTCAATTTCCACTCTGACAACCTCCCAGGCACAGGGGCTGTATTCCTTTCCCTTCTAGTAGAGATGGATTCCTTGGAAATACTTCCGGACAGCAATTCCCAAATCGGGACAATCCAGAGTCACTTCTTCCCGCTGTTCCAAGCTCTGACCCAGGCTGGAGTGGTTTTTGAGGAGGGCGCTGTTCCAAGCAGCTCAGCTGCTCTCCCTGGTGAAGAGGTTGAAGATCTGCTGGAGCATCAGTTGGTGATAACAGGTGCCTTGAGTCATCTGGATTGGGGTGATATTCTCTCTTCTCCAAGGACACTTGAAGTCGTGTCTGTGCTCTAGGCATGACTGAGAGGGGATCGTTTTCATCTGTCTCAAATGTATGAAGAATTTGTTGTCAAGGGGACAAGCAGGGATTGAGCAGAGCTTGACTCCTGCCACTAGCAGATAGATCTTGGCCACAGAGTTTCCGTGAGTCACTGGGCGGCCACCAGGGGGCGCGCGGACACCACTAATCAAAGAGCGAAAGGTTTCTTCCCCCGGTCCTGGCACAGCGCGCTTCCCTGGGCTTTCACAGGAGGGCGGAGGATGTCTTCTTACAGGTTTTATAGTGAGTTTCCGAGTTCTAAGACTTCATTTCACCGGGTTTGGCAGCCTTTTCTGCAGGAAAGGCGTCGCTGTCAGAGGCCAGGTTAGTACTCCTTGAGTAGTGCACTCAGAAATCTTCAATCCGAGCCCTCGCCAGAGACGTTTTGTGTGGTGGCAAGCCCGGAACCTTGCGTTTTCTGCTTTCCCCTGAGTGTCGTGCTTTCTTCTCGCACAGAGATTTAGCGACGCCACTTTTAGAAAGAAAATGCGTTTAGGGAGGCGTTTGAGGCGGAGAATCAGAGCGACTTGGGGGCCGATTTTACAGATTCGGGCTCCTTTCTGTCGCAATGAAGGGACCGCTCACGGAAAGGGGAGCTGGCGGCGGCGACGGGGCGACGGGACGGTGTTGGGGACGCCCTGGGGGTGTCGGGGCGCGGTCCCCACCCGAGGACCGGGGACTTTCAGGGTGTCGTTCAAGGAATTGGCCCTGAAGTGGGGGAATAAGTATTGAACAACTGAAAACTAGGAATATTCGAAAACTCACAGCACTGTATTTTTATGCGTTTAAATTTGGATTTAATTATATTTGTCTCATTAAATAGTTCACATTTTTTATTTTTGAAATATTTTATGAAAACATTTAAAATATTATATATGATATTAAAATATGTGAGTATTGAAATATTTATTCATTTACGAAAATATTTGTTAGATAATATATTAAAATATTAGTATTAAATGATATTAATATTTATTAGTATTTCATTAAATTCTTTTTAAGCTATGGTTTATACTGAAACAAGAATTTAATATGATTTTACTTTACTGACTTTAATGGAAGCCACCTCATTAATATATTCCAGATCACTTCTTTGACAATTTCTTGTGCGTCTGTGACAGTCTTAAATAATTATTATGTAACTCGAGTTTCTGAAACACCGCTGCCAGCACTCCACCTTGAGTGTAGTGTAGCAAAAGGAATTAGTGCAGATGTCCCTGGTCCAATGATTAAGACTGTGCTTTCAATGCAGGAGGTGCAAATCTGATGTGTGGCTGGGAACTAACATCCCACATGCAGTACTGTGCAGTCAAAAAGAAAGGAAGATGGATGGGAGAGAGAGAGAGAGAGAGAGAGAGGAACGAAAGGAAGAAGAGGCAGTGTCCTGTACAAAGCATTGAGGGCATTTACCAGGTCTGATCTTTTCATTTTCTTTGGGAAGAATTTTGTAAGTGAAATGAAAATTGCCCAGATTTCATTGGCAATGAGAAGCCTTTCTTCGTAAGACACATATGGTCTTGCAAATGAAAGGGCATTTCTTGTCTTTCTTGAACATTTTGATGTTTTGTTTAGTGCATATATTTTGGTATTTTCATTTTTTTAATATTGAGTTACAATGTTATTTATCTTGATGTCTTAGACTTGGTGCCTTTTAACATTTCATACTCAAGAGAAGTCCTTTCTTACTTTTCCCCAATACTAACCCAAGAAATAGCTTCAGAAGTACTGTTGCCAGCTTCCCTGGTGGCAGGGAAAGTATACGAATGTCCCATTTCTTGTCCTCCTACCCTCTGTCACATTTTATAACCGATTTCCTGGTCTCTTTAACCATTAAAAAAAAAATCTATGTCTTAAAATAATGTCACCAGAGATGGTCTAAGACTAACTGAGGATGATGTTAGGAAATGTTTACCTCATTTGTACTCTTCACAGAGCAGCTATTATTTTGTAAGACAATTTTTCAAGATGCTGGCCCCAAGCAAAAGGATTCAAGTGCTGTAAGATTTGTTTTCATAATGTTCCAGGACTGCTGTAAGCGTGGAATCTTGGGATCTGCTCCTTCAGAATCTTTTGGGCAGTCCCCTCTCCTAGACTTTGGTTTTGGTGGGCCTCAAAACACAGCATTTTAGCCAATTTCCTTCTCTCCACATCTTTTATTTTTTTTAAGTCATTTTTTTTTTCTTTTAGAAAAAAAATTTCATTTAACTAACTACAAATTTGGTTTCTTTTTCTCTCAGTATTATTTTGAAGTATAACACAATCTGTATCTTAAAAAGTAGTATCAGAGGTGGTCTAAAACTTACTGAGGTTGAAGAAAGGGACTGCTTCTTTTCTCTCATTTATTAACAGAGCAATGGTGTTGTATTAGACAACTGCCTAAAATCTGGTTCACTGCAAAGAACTTAAAGTACTGTGGGATTTCTCTCCATACCGTACGAGGCACTGATCAAAGGAAGGAAACGTGGGCTCCTGGGCCCCTTCAAAGTCCTGCAGGCAGTCCCTCTCCTGGAATTAACACTTAGGGATTCAACATGCAGATCCTCGACAGTGTTAAGAGCCCTGCAGGCAGAGTTTCTCCTGGCTGGACTAAGGGTGGAGTAAAGAGGTTCCTATTGGTTATATTGATATGAAAGACTGCTATCATTCACTACGTTTCACATTCTCAGCCTAATTTGCAAACTTTGTATTATTTGAAGTGAAGGATGTCCTCTGTGGCTGCTACTAAAGTGGTCTTGATGTTTTTGAAGACAAAATGAACGTCTGGTGTCCGCTACATCAGGAGCCCCAGATAGTGTGAGAGTAGACTTCCTGCCGCCCCCAGGCCCTCCTCTTCATCAGCCCTGAGATCCGGCCCTCAGCTGCTCTGAGCTCCTGCTGCCTCCTTCCTCCTCATCCTGCCTCGATGACCTCTGCCCTGCTCCCAGGAGGCCAGTCACCATTCGTGCCTGACTCTTCTGGAATGCACATCTCCAAGCACATTGTCACCTATGTGTGTGTGTGGTCAGCACACTTTGGTGACAGAATAAAGAAACTGTATGAATTAACCCATGTTCCGTATTATGTCACAGTTATCTGTAGACCATCAGAAAGCAAGAACTATGGTCCTGAAAATCATTGTGGAAAAATTCAAACCTTATGTATTAGACCTTAAACAGACATCCAGAGAGTAGTGGTTAGATATATTTTGGAGCAATTTAAACTGTCACAATAGACTATGTAGTCACACCTTTGAGTTCTCTTTTAGACTAAAGAAGTGAGTTAGATAGAGCTTCAGGTTTTTATTTCAAGCTGAGTTGACTCATATAGATGAATAGCTCCTTTTGGATTAAGACTTTTCCGTGAGTATATTTCATTTCCATTGTAAAAACACAAAAGAAGCATCAAAGCTGTGACATTCTCTGATGGCCAGGATGGAAGGAAAAAGTTTCTCCATGAAAACAAAATTGAGAAAAGTGCAGAAAATGACAATTCTGGCCTATTTAAAGATCTCATATGCGGGAAGTTGCTGGGAACAGCTGGATAAAGGCTGGCAGAGCCCAACATCTGCAGGATCACCAAGCTCACCAGATGCCAACCCCTTCCCTGATGACATGGAGGGTGATGTTCTCCAGCCCTGGAGAATGGTGATCATCACCATTGCCACCCTCTGAGAGACCAGAAATCGCCAAACTCAGCGCTTCAGTGTAACTGAGTCCCAGGGCTCCAGCTCTACAAGGAGCTCACAGCTGCCTTCCCCCTGCCTCTGCGGCTGGGATGGGCACCGCAGATCTCCCTGTAACAGACCAACTGGCCCTGCCCGCCCAGCGGGCACCACCTGCGGGTCAAGCGCCTTGAGCTCGAGCGCGAGATCCACCAAGGAGAACAGGGGAGTCCCAGTGGGCAGGAGCCCCAGGCCTGGGCAAGGCGCTGCTGGGGCCCCGGGAGCACATGGAACCACGGGAGCACTGAGGAAACTCCCTTTTCCGGCCAACAGCCCAGGGCAGCTTTGCAGTCACTTTGCTTGGAGCCTGTGATTTCTGCACCTGCCTCTGTGTCCTTCCTCCCCTTCCTGGGAGGAGATTTTAGCCAGGGCGCTTTACCCCAGTGCCCGTTTATGCGCTGATTCACGGCGGGAGATCAGAGCATGTTGGGGTGTGTTTTCAGATTCAGGGTTGTTTCTGGGGAAAGGACTGATTCAGGGAAAGGGGATAAGGCACCTACAGTCTGGACTGGCATCTTTAGATATTGGGGCCCTCTTGTGGGAAGACTTGAGGACAAGACTGAGACTTACAGGAAAGGGAAAATGATTTCATTTAATATAAATGGTTAATTTCTCCTTCAATGTTCAACTCGTTGAAAAATATTTTAAAATGTATAAATAAGTTTGAAACTCACACCAAGTTTAAATATTTTCCTTATGCCAAAACAAGATCAAATGCAAATGTTTTCAAAATGACTTCTTTGTTCATCTCAGTTCAGTTGAGCAAAACCTGTAGTTGACAAACTTATGACCCAGTAACTACCTAAAATTATTAATCTCAATTTTCAAAATCTTTCTTTCTTTCTTCTCTTTTAGCCTAGGATCTTATGTTAAGCTTTCAAATTTATACATGGTCTTGCATTGGAGAGTTTTATGAACTTTTAAAAATGTCATTTCATACAGATAAGTTGCTTTAAAATTCATAATCAAGATGTTTTTGTGTTCAGCATAATGTAGGTTTCCACTTAATGTACCATTTGCTACTTAATAGGAACCTTATATGCTAAATGCACTGATTGTATGGTGACTTGATGCCCAGTAAATATCTCGGCGTGCTTGCTACAGCTGTGAGATTATTTCATTTGCTAGTAAAATTTAAAAATGTGTAGATATTCTTTGTACAATCCTAGAGAAGACTAACCTGTTCTAATTTGTAGAAGTAGAAGTTTTGCATTAAAAATTAGAATTGAGCAAGGCACAGATATGGCATAATCCTCTCTAAGGTAGATATGAAATAATGGTCAGAGCTCTGTATACACCTGTCACAGTAACAACTCTCACAGCTATGTTTAATGTGTTCCTGATGCTTTATGTAATTTACTCATATACGATAATTTTGTAAGTTGTTATATTAACATCATATAGATTAAATAACATGAGACGGTATATTGAATGGAGTACAGTATTCTCATTATCCCTATTTTGATTTTAATTGGAGAATAATTGCTTTACAATGTTGTGTTGGTTTCTGCTGTACAGCCATGTAAACCAGCTCTGAGTACACATATATCCACTCCTCCCTATTTTAAAGCTGAGAAAACTGTAGGATAGGACAGAAAAATCAACTGGACTAAATGATGCAGAGAACTGAGGGAAAAGTAAAGAGATGCCCAGATAACAAATATACTGGTCACCTGAGAAGACAAGAGTAACCCACAAAAAATAGAAACAAAAAACGCAGCAAGATTGTTGTTTTCAAACAGTTTAACTGGTAAAACAATTTTAAGCTTATCGTTAGGACTATTATCATTATTAGAGTTACAGTTTTATTGATACCCGTGAGGACCAGCAGATTCCTACCATTGTGCAGGATGCTGGGTGGGAAGAAGAAATGGAGACTTGCTCCTGCTCTGGGGAGTCAATTCCTCCCCATTTAAGGGACTGTCAGTTAGAAGGTCCTCATGGAGGATTGTGTGGGGAAGGGGAGTTCAAAATGAAAAGCAAGACTTTGATCTTGAAAACTACAGGCTATAAGAAATTCTTAAAATAATAAAAGTTGAAAAAAAGTGAATGAAATGTATAAATTTGTGGGATTTTTGTTGATCAATTTTTATCAATGAACCCTGTGGAACTTGTTACTGTGGGCACGTGTTACTGTGGGAGCTTGTTACTGCGGGAACTTGGATATAGCTCAATAACAGTATTTTCTGTGCAGCACATTGACATATCAATTATCAAACTCCTTCTTAGAAAATAATACTATTTGAAGATAAAGAACATACATGTTTGCAGTAATGAACCTCCTGTTCAAACCTCAGCCAAGATATGGTGGGGGTGCATGAGATGCTTCACCGTATTTCAAATGGTCTAATGTCAAAGTTTTGGCTTAGCTTCTGGTCCAAGATGGCAGAGTAGAAGGACATGCACTCCCCTCCTGCAAGAGCACTGAAACCGCAAATGCTGTTGAAAACCATCCACAGGAGGTCTCTGGAGCCCACCCAAAAAGACACTCCATGTCCAAAGACAAAAAAGAACTTATAATGAGATGGTAGGAGGCGCTCAAGCACAATAAAAATAAATTCCATACCTGCCAGTTGGGAAACCAACAAACTGGAAAACAATACAACGACAATGTTCTCTCCCTGTTGTGAAGGATCTAAGACTCATGTCAGGCTTCCAGGTCTGCAAATCCAGCAAAGGGCCTGGGAATGCCCAGGAAATCTGACTCTAAAGGCAAGTGATATTTGATTACAAGACTTCCACAGGACTGTGGGGGAAAGACTCCATTCTCAAAGGGGACAAACAAAAACTTGCGAGCACCAAGACCCAAGGGAACTGAGCAGCAGTGACCCGACCGGAGGCTGAACCAGACCTACCTGCTAAGGTTGGAGTCTCCTACGGAAGTATGTGTCAGCAGTGGCTTGCCGTGGGGACAAGGGCACAGGCAGCAACAATCCTGGAAGGTGCCCCTTGGCTGAGTGCCCTTGGAGTTTGCAGAAAATCACACTTAATTCACTAATAATGTTTCTCATGTCTTTAGTATGAGGAGGGTAACAGTTGGTTTCTGATTTCTTTGTTGGGTTTTGGTCTTTCAGTAGCAATGCAGAAGCTCCAGGAGGTGACATTGCCAGCAAGTATAGACAAGGGGCTTTATTGAAAAGAACTAGGATCCAACCTGGGACACCGTAGGACTGGAGGGCAGAAATCCATTTCACAGCACCTGCTCTTTCCTTCCTACCTGTGCATGTGTTTGATTTTCTGCATTGATATGAGATCTCTATTCTTTCCGTATTATTCATCTTTGTATTACATCAAAGCATTTTCTACTAATTCATCATTCTCAAAGAGTGTTTGATGAATTCATAGGAGTGCTTTCTAGAGAAATGAAACCCAGAAATAGGAATTCTCTTCAGCATACAGCAAAGGTAGTTCTCACATTGAAAGCACTATGGAACTAGCACCCAAGCTGAAAAGAAAATACCTTTGCCAGGGGCCTAGCACTTTCCAGTGTCTCTTTCCAGTCACTGTCTCAGGCCAGCTCTCCTGTCTCCTCCCTGCGGGCAGGCACTCTGTGATCCTCACAGTCCTGATGATTTCTGCCAGGAGCGCTTGATGATTCTTGTGTGACTGAACTCATTGAATCCAAATAGTAATCCTGTGAAAACTACTCATTGTCCGCGTACTAAAGATGAGGAAAATGACCAGTGCGCTTGTGAGATTTTTCAGGGTCATACTGTTGGTAAATAGCAGGGCTGGGATTCAGAGGTTTTGGAATTTCTAGAACTCTCCTTTCCCTTGGGCTCTCTTCCTGTGGCTTCCACTCTGACTACACCGTGCAGCTAGAAGAAATCAGCACAGAACGGAGCTCCTGAGATGGAGGCAGTGAAGGCGCTGTGTGAGGGGGTGAACTGCTCAGTCCTGAGGGGGCAGGGCTGAGGAGAAGGTGGGAGACAGAGTAATAGGAGTCAGGAGCGGCCATCAACACCGCATGTCGTCAGCTTTCCTGCAGGAGGTGACTGCTTCCCTCAGACATTTATATCAACCATTCTGTAATGAGTGAGTATAGATTCGTTATGCCTATGACATCAAGATGAACCATTTTGTACAATTTCATAATCTCCTTTCTACCTGTTATCTTCTTGGCACCCTCGACAGCTTATAGGATCTTAGTTCTCAACCAAGGCAACCTGGAGGGAAAACTCAGAGTGCTAAAAACTGCACCACCAGAAAGCTTGAAGAATTCCACCTTTTGACAGACATTTGTTAGAAAGTCATAGAACTGTTCCACAGTATAAAGTGAACAAATACTGTTTTGTGATAGCTATCTATAGTCAAAATAAGGACTTAGTTTTTTAAAATAAAAAAACTCAAGAAGCTGACCTTGATAAGTATTTAATAAATAAAACAAATTACAATTTGAATCATAGAAAGGGGAATATATTTTCTAAATTTCAATACATGTAAGCACACACATCTTTTATATGAAAATATGAAATATTGAGATACAATAACATTAAATATATAAAATATAAATAAATAATATCAAAGCAGTTGTTGCTTATAGACTGATACTCCTGCAGCTGGGTATTTTATATCTCCTTGCTTATTACCACTGACAAGTATTGGCTGAGTTAATTCAATAAATTTGGTGGCTGAAGCAGAATTCAGAGTCTTCTGAAATGACCCCAGGTGGGTATACGAGGGTGATGTGGCATCTTAGTCAGTGAGAGTCATGTCAAGGTCAGATCAGTCTCCATCCTACATTCTTAACCTTTCCTGCAAGCTGGTTGATGAAGAGAGAGAAGGCTCTCCTTATATCCATTCTGACGATTTCCCAGGCACAGTCGCTGTATTCCTTCTCATTCAGGTAGACATGGATTCCCTGGAAGTACCTCCTCATGGCATCTGTGGGGCCCGTCCTTCCCAGGGCAGAGTCTTCCTCTCCCGTCACCTGCTGCCAACAGTCATACAGGTCAGCCAGCCGCTGAACAAGTCCAGTGCAGAGCTGCTTCAGGAGGGTGGTGTCCCAGGCAGCAGAGGAGCGCTTTGTGTTGAAGACATTGAAGGTCTGCTGGAGCATCTTGTGGAGCACAGAGATGGCCTGGGCCTCCTGCAGCTGGCCGCCCTCCACCATCTCCTCGGGAAAAGCGAAGTCTTTTCTCTCCTGCAGACAGAGGTGAGGGGAGAGTCTCCTCATTTGGTCCAGGAAAGTGAGGTTCTTCTCAGTGGCAGCCAGCACTTGGTTCAGAGACAGGTCACAGCCCAGGGATCCTCCAGGGCCGTAGCTGACCAGCACCAGGGCCATCAGTAGAGAAAGCATGAAGGCCATGGGGAAGATGAGGCTGATGCTGGGCTGATGGAGATGGCGTCTGCTGAACCTTGAGGTACGTTCTCTGATGCCATGCTTTCTAAGCAAAGCCATTAAATAGGGAACACGGTAGTTTTCATTTTCTAATCATTTCTATACACTTTTACTTCCTTTTTTGGTTTTCTGTTTTGTATTTTCAATACAGTCAAAGACATTTTCTTCCTTCTAGGCTGTTAATTTTGCCTTTTCCTAGTGACTTCAGAAGTGCCCATCCAAATGAATATTTTTCAATCAAATGGGAAAGGTCTTTGTCTTAATTCTGTATTGATGGACATGTGTAATTACACAGGTTATTGCCTTTTTCTCTCATTCATAAGTGTTGCTGTCCTCTCATCCATGAACACATTGTTGGCTTGCTCTTAGGCTCCGTTTTTCCCTCTTAGTTTCCATAGGAAGCCAGGCTCTGCCAGCCCTATTGTTTCCCTATTTGTAAGAGATTTACCAGATCACTCTGGCAGTAAAGCTCTTGGAAACAAAGGATGAGTTTTCCTTAGTGTTTGATTTAGAGAAGAAGCTGATTATTATCAGTCCTTGAACTCCTCCCACATTTCTCTTCCTTCTGGAACACATTCCTGCAGATCCCTGCCCTTCAGGGAACCACGAGGGCAGGTCTATTAGAGACATCACCCTTTCTTTCCACCATTTTCTTATTGGACACCTGTGGTGCTCCACAGACTGGGCCAATACACCCACCAGAATCCTGGTTCTTCTCAGGGATCATGGGTGAGGAGACTCTAATTCCAGGATAATTGTAGTTTCCCATCAGCACCCCACTCACAAGGGAGAGATCACATGCAGCTACAGCCTGTCCTCTGGAGTGAGTGAGTCCCTTCCTCACTTGCTGGACTCCCTCCTTGAGGGCAGGCTCACCACATCTGTGGCCTCAGCATTCCCTTTCTGTGGAGGGCTTGTTTATTTGTTGGGAAAATAAATTCTCTTCCTAAACCCCATCCTCTCCCCTGGAGTGTTTCTGTGAAGGACTGTAGGTCTTGGTGGTGACCTCCTCTTCTCCTGACCCATTTCGCAGGTGTCCAAAATATCAGCAGTGCTCAGATGCTGAGAGCAAAAGTGTGTGTAAGTTGGTGAAGACAATTTCCAACTGCAATCATTTTGCTTTTAGTAGATAAATTATATTTACTTTGCCAAGTATAGTTTTTATTTTTCAACTCTTTACTTAAACACTTCAACACTTGTTCTGCTCAGTGTTTCTGAGCTGGATGAAGGAGATTCAGTGATGGTGTTGTCTCTTGATGGAAGCTTATGTCACAGAATCTAGTGAGTTTCAGTCGTTTACTCAGGCAGTTGTTTCCAACTGGCATCTCTGTTCCTCTTTTTCTGTTTCCTCTGAGAATGTAGGGCAGTGAGACCCAGTCTATGAGATCAGGAGAAATAGCCTTCTTTCCTCGAGTGTGGTTTTTCATTGAAACGTTTTATATACACTTAGTGACGTATTGGACAAGGTTTGTTTCACTGCTCCTTCTCTGGCTGTAATTCATGATCAGGTGAGAATAAGAAAGGGAAGTATAGAAAGCCGAGGGGCTGCATCACTTTCAAGAGGTTAGATTTTTTTGTTTCTCTTTGCAGTTATGCTAGAAAGTAAAATTCCATAGTTGTTCTGTGGGCAACTAGAAAACAAGGGTAAGTCTCAATATCATGAATATGAAAGAAATGAAGTTGCTTTCCCTGACACAGTGATGTGTCTCGGTTAGCCAACTTCAGGGCAGCATAGCTGGGGCCTAGGCTGTGGCAGAAGGGAAGGATCAGGTCAATATGAACAACAGAAAGGCTGAGACATGGCTGCTTCTGATAAAAGCTCAAGGAAGGACAAGTCCTGAGTCTGTGGACTGCCCTCAGCTTTGTAAGACCAGCCACCTGATTTTCCTTTCATTTAATCCATATGTGGTCAGTATAGGGGAAGAAGGAAGAAGTCACACGCACCAGTTCATGGGAGATGGGCAATCAGAACCCCAGTTGCTCGAACACTAACCCTCTCTCACAGGGTCAAGGAGACCAGCCTTGCTGTGCATCTGTGAAAATCCACCTGGGCAATGAGAATTTGCATTGAAAAAAATTAGAATGAAAGGGAATGAAACGATTCCAAAAGATCCTGATCTTAATCTGGGTAACAAGTATTATGATATGAAAAATGATAACTGAATTTTATTGATTGCTAACCCTAATCTCCCTAATATCCCACCTTGCGATATGATCCCATTGATGGGTTGGGTTTCTTCGGGTTTTTAAGAATTTGAAATGTATTTATTTTATGTATTCATTTGCCTGTGCTAGGTCTTAGGTCAAGATATTTTTTATTTTGGCATAATGTAGATTTTCACTTAATACACCATTTCCTACCTAAGAAGCATCTCGTATGCCAAGTGCACTGATTGCATGGTGACCTGATGCCCACTAAACGTCTCGGTGTGCTTGGTACAGTCATGGGATTATTTTATTTGCTAGTAAAATTTTTAAATGTGTAGATATGCTTTGTAGAATGCTAGAAAAGATTTACCTATTCTAATTTGCACAGGTAGAATTTTTGCATTAAAGATTAGAGTTGAGCAAGGCACAGATAAGGCATAGTCATCTTTAGGGTAGACATGAAATAATGGCGAAACCGTTGTATACACCTGTCACAGTAATAACGCTCACAGCTCTTTAATGTGTCCCTGATGCTTTGTATAATGTACTCATTTAAGATAATTTTGCAGGTTGGTATATTAACATCATATAGAGTACATAACATGAGATGGTATATTGAATGGAGTACAGTAGTCTCATTACCCCTATTTTGATTTTATTTGGAGAATAATTGCTTTACATTGTTGTGTTGGTTTCTGCTGTACAACAACATAAAATAGCTATAAGTACACATATATCCACTGCCAAGTCCTTATTTTAAAGCTGAGAAAACAGTAGCATTGGATAGAAGCATCGACTGGACTAAATGATGCAGGAAATTGTGGGACAAGGAAAACGATGCCCAGATAAGAAATATACTGGTCACCTGAGAAGACAAGAGTAACCCACAAAAATAAAAACAAAAAATGTAGCAAGATTGGCGTTTTCAAACAGTTTAACTGGTAAAACTATTTTAAGCTTATCATTATGATTATTATCATTATTACACTTACACTTTTATTGACACCCCTGAGGACCAGCAGTATCCTACCATTGTGCAGGATGCTGGGTGGGAATAAGAAATGGAGACTTGCTCCCGCTCTGGGGAGTCAATTCCTCCCCATTTAAGGGACTGTCAGTTAGAAGGTCCTGCTGGAGGATGTGTGTGGGGGAGGGGAGTTTAAAATGAAAAGAAAGGCTTTGATCTTGAAAAGTACAGGTTATAGGAAATTCTTAAAATAATAAAAGTTGACATATGGTGAATGAAATGTAGAAATTGGTGGGATCTTTGTTGATCAATTTTGATGAATGAATCCTGGCTTGTTACTGCAGGAACTTGGATATACTTCAATAAAAATCTTTTCTGTACAACATGTTGACATATTGATTTTCAAAATCTTTCTTAGAAAATCTTACTAGAATGCTTTGGAAGATGGTGGAAGAATAGGAAGGGGAGACCACTTTCTCCCCCACAAATTCGTGGAAAGAGCATTTGAACACCTAGCAAATTCCACAGAACAACTTCTGAATGCTGGCAGAGTATATCAGACACCCAAAAAGTCAGCCCATTGTCTTTGACAGGAGATAGGACAAAATATAAAAGATAAAAAGAGAGACAAAAGAGGTAGGGACGGAGATCCATCCAGGGAAGGGAGTCTTAAAAAAGAGAATTTTCAAGACACCAGGAAACACTCTCTCTGGCAGGTCTGTGGCGAGCCTTGGAATCTCAGAGGGCAAAATAAGCGGAAGGAAAAATAAATACATAGTGAAATCCCACAGATTAAGTGCCTAACAGCAACTCCCAGCGCAGCAGCAGCTCAGACACTGGCATCCCCCACTTGCAAGCAGGGGAGGGACAGGGAGGAGCAGGTGCATTGCTTAGGGTAAGGGCTGGGCCTGAATACCCTGAGGGCAATCTGAGGGAACTAGGTTGAGATAGCAGCCCAGACTGTGGGATAGCTATCCCATGAGCCCCGTGAAAAGCCCAAACCTAAGACACCGCCAGGCAGGCTCACAGGACAAAGGACTGAGCAGAGCCAGCCGGCTGCAGACTGGCCCATTCCCTGCCAGAGACAGGCAGGGGAGGGCAGCCAGAGCAGGAAGGGGGCAATCGGCCCCAGAGAGGCATCCACCAAACTGCAAGCAGACTTCTCTGCTAACCAAGACTTCTCGGGGTTCTGGACGGTCGACATCCGCCGGGAGGGTCACAGGCAGAGACCAGCTCCCCAGAAGAGACACAGGGCACACGTAAGAAGGCCAGATAACCAAGTGGCTGGAACCGGGTAGGGGGTAAGCCGCAGCCCTCCACCTGGGGTGAATACGTGTGCCTAGCACCGGGCCACCTGAGCGGCTCAGGCCTGGGGAGGGCGCAAAACACTGGCCCAACCAAGTCTGCGCCTTTGTGGAGTACCCGAGAACCTGGACCTGAGCGGCTTAGACCTGGGAAGTGCATGTAAACCAGGGCCCGCCTCAGACAGTTCCCGGCAGAGCAACCGAGAGTCTGAGCAGTGTGGACGGGGAAAGCACACACGCCGTGAGCGGGGGCAAACCAGTGTGGCTGAGCCACTGTGAGCACACGCCAGTGAGATTTGTTCGCAGTGTTCCTCCCTCCCCAAAGCACGACTGAACAAGCGAGCCTAAAAAAAGTGACCACCACCCGCCCCTTGTGTCAGGGCGGAAATTAGACACTGAAGAGACCAGCAAACAGAAGCTAAATAAACAGAGGGAACCGCTGTGGAAGTGACAGGTGCAATAGATTAAAACCCTGTAGCTAGCACCGACTACATAGGAAGGGGCCTATAGACCTTGAGAAGTACAAGCCAGACCAAGGAACTATCTGAAGATGAACTGACCCCACACTGTCTGCAACAGCTCCAGAGAAAGTCTTAGATATACTTTTACCACTATCATTTTTTAAATTTAAAAAACATTAAATTTTTTTTATTTTATTTATTTTTTAAGTCTCCATTACACCTTTACTTTTCATTTTTTATAACCTACTCTTTCCTTGAAAAAAAAAATCCTATTTTTAAAGCAAATATTATAATTATATTCTATTTTTATAATTATATTTTATATGAAGATAGTATATTAATATTTTAATATTATGTTATATTATAATTATAATTAAAACTTCACATATTATAATCTCTGTGACTAATCTTGGTTTGTTTTCTTTTTTTTTTTTTTTAATATTGTATTTTGGGGAATCTAACCCATACTCAAGATTTTTAATCTTTGCTTTTTGGTATTTGTTATCAACTTTGTACCTTTAAGAACCCAAACGTCAGTAGCCATTTTTACTTGGGAGCTGCATCACTGGCCTGATTGCTCTCTACACCTTTGGACTCTCCTTTCTCTTCACCAGGTCGCCTCTATCTCCCCCGCCACCTTTACTTCTCTACCCAACTCGGTGAATCTCTTTGTGTGTTCCGGGCTGTGGAGAACACTTAGGGAACTGATTACTGGCTGGATCTGTCTCCCTCCTTTTGATTCCCCCTTTTACCCTCCTGGTCACTGCTGTCTCCTTCCTCCCTCTTCTCCTCTCTGTGTAACCCCGTGAACATCTCTGAGGGGTCCAGACCGTGGAGAGCAGATAGGGAAGTGATTACTGGCTACCTTGCTCTCTGCCCTTTTGATACACCCTCTGCTCCTCCTGGTCACCTCTAACTCCCTCTTCCCTCTTCTCTTTTCCATGTAACTCTGTGTGCCTCTCCGGGTGTCCCTCACTGTGGAGAAACTTTTCATCATTAGCCTAGATGTTTTGTCATCAGTGCTGTATAGATGGAGAAGTCTTGTGGCTACTGTAAGAATAAGACTGAAAACCAGAGGCAGGAGGCTTAAGTCCAAATCCTGAGAACACCAGAGAACTCCTGAATCCAGGGAGCATTAAATGATAGGAGCTCATCAAACGCCTCCATACCTACACTGAAACATAGCACCATCCAAGAGCCAACAAGTTCCAAAGCAAGACATACCACGCAAATTCTCCAGCAACACAGGAGGCTGACCAAAGTCACACCAAACCCACTGACACCTCAAAACTTATTACTGGACACTTCATTGCACTCCAGAGAGAAGAAACCCAGCTCCACCCACTGGAACACCAACACAAGCTTCCCTAACCAGAAAACCTTGACAAGCGACCCGTCCAACCCCACCCACAGTGAGGAAGCTCCACAATAAACAGGAACCACCAACTGCCAGAATACAGAAAGGCCACCCCAAACACAGCAATATAAACAAGATGAAAAGGCAGAGAAATACCCAGCAGGTAAAGAAAAGGATGTATGCCCACCAAACCAAACAAAAGAGGGAGAGATAGGGAATCTTCCTGATAAAGAATTCCAAATAATGATAGTGAAAATGACCCAAAATCTCGTAAGCAAACTGGAGTTACAGACCAATAGCCTGCAGAGAGGGATCAAAGATGCAAGAAAGGTTTAGTAAAGACCTAGAAGAAATAAAAAAGGGTCAATATGTAATGAATAATGCAGTAAATTGAGGTCAAAAGCACTCTGGAGGGAACCAAGAGTAGAATAAAGGAGGCAGAAGATAGAATAAGTGAGGTAGAAGATAGAATGCTAGAAATAAATGAAACAGAGAGGAAAAAAGAAAAAAGAATTCAAAGAAATGAGAACAACCTCAGAGACCTCTGGGAAAATGTGTAACGCCCCAACATTCGAATCTTAGGAGTCCCAGAAGAAGAAGACAAAAAGAAAGACCATGAGAAAACACTTGAGGAGATAATAGTTGAAAACTCCCCTAAAATGGGGAAGGAAATAATCACCCAAGTCTAAGAAACCCCCAGAGAGTCCCAAACAGGATAAACCCAAGGCAAAACACTCCAGGACAGATATTAATCAAATTAACAAAGATCAAACACAAACAACAAATATTAAAAGCAGCAAGGGAAAAACAACAAATAACACACAAGGGGATTCCCATAAGGATAACAGCTGAACTTTCAATAGAAACTCTTCAGGCCAGAAGGGAAAGGCAGGACGTACTTAAAGTGATGAAAGAAAATAACCTACAGCCCAGACTACTGTACCCAGCAAGGATCTCATTCAAATATGAAGGAGAAATCAAAAGCTTTACAGACAAGCAAAACCTGAGGGAATTCAGCACCACCAAACCAGCTCTCCAACAAATGCTAAACGATCTTCTCTAGACAGGAAGCACAGAAAGGTTGTATAAACTTGAACCCAAAACAATAAAGTAAATGGCAATGGTGTCATACTTATCAATAATTACCTTAAACGTAAATGGGTTGAATGCCCCAACCAAAAGACAAAGACTGGCTGAATGGATACAAAAACAAGACCCCTATATATGCTGTCTAAAAGAGACCCACCTTGAAACAAGGGACACATGCAGACTGAAAGTGAAGGGCTGGAAAAAGATATTCCATGCAAACAGAGTCCAAAAGAGAGCAGGAGTACCAATACTCACATCAGATAAAATAGACTTTAAAACAAAGGCTCTGAAAAGAGACAAAGATAGACATGACATAATGATCAAAGTCAATCCAAGAAGAAGATATAACAATCATAAATATATATGCACCCAACATAAGAGCACCACAGGATGTAAGACAAATGCTAACAAATATGAAAGGGGAAGTTAACAATAACACAATAATAGTGGGAGACTTTAATACTCCACTCACAACTACGGATAGATCAACTAAACAGAAAATTAATGAGGAAACACAAACTTTAAATGATACAATAGGCCAGTTAGGCCTAATTGATATCTATAGGACATTTCACCCCAAAATAATGAATTTCACCTTTTTCTCAAGCTCACAGAGAACCTTCTCCAGGATAGATCACATCCTGGGCCATAAATCTAGCCTTGGTAAATTCAAAAAAATTGAAATTATACCAAGCATCTTTTCTGACCACAATGCAACAATATCAGATGTCAATTACAGGAGAAAAACTATTAAAAATGCCAACATATGGAGGCTGCACAACACGCTGCTCAACAACCAACAAATCACAGAAGAAATCAAAAAAGAAATCAAAATATGCATAGAAATGAATGAAAATGAAAACACAACAACCCAAAACTTATGGGACACTGTAAAAGCAGTGCTAAGGGGAAGGTTCAAAGCAAAACAGGCTTATCTCCAGAAACAAGAAAAAAGTCAAATAAATAACCTAACTCTACACCTAAAGCAACTTGAAAAGGAAGAAATTACCAACCCCAGGGTTAGTAGAAGGGGAAAAAATCTTAAAAGTTAGGGCAGAAAAAAATGCAAAAGAAGCAAAAGAGACGGTAGCAAAAATCCATAAAACCAAAAGCTGGTTCTTTGAGAAGGTAAATAAAATTGACAAACCATTAGTCAAACTCATCAAGAAACAAAGGGAGAAGAACCAAATCAACAAAATTAGAAATGAAAATGGAGAGATCACAAGAGATAACACAGAAATAGAAAGGATCCTAAGAGACTGTTATCAGCACCTGTATGCTAATAAAAGGGACAACTTGGAAGAAATGAACAAATTCTTAGAAAAGTACAACTTTCCAAAATTGAACAAGGAAGAAATAGAAGATCTCAACAGACCCAGCACAAGCACAAAAATTGACACTGTAATCAGAAATCTTCCAACAAACCAAAGCCCAGGACCAGACGGCTTCACAGCTGAATTCAACCAAAAATTTAGAGAAGAACTAACACCTATCCTACTCAAACTCTTCCAGAAAATTGCAGAGGAAGGTAAACTTCCCAACTCTTTCTATGAGGCCACCATCACCTTAATACCAAAACCTGACAAAGATGTCACAAAAAAAGAAAACTATAGGCCAATATCACTGAAGAACATAGATGCAAAAATGCTTAACAAAATTCTAGCAAACAGAATCCAACAACATATTAAAGAGATCATACATCACGACCAAGTGGACTTTATCCCAGAGATGCAAGGATTCTTCAATATCTGCAAATCAACCAATGTAATACACCATATTAACAAATTGAAAGATTAAAAACCATATGATTATCTCAATAGATGCAGAGAAAGCCTTTGAGAAAATTGAACAACCATTTATGATAAAAAAAAAAAAAAACCCTCCATAAAGCAGGAATAGAAGGAACATACCCCAACATAATAAAAGCTATATATGAGAAACCCTCAGCAAACATTATCCTCAATGGTGAAAAATTGAAAGCATTTCCTCTAAAGTCAGGAACAGGAGAAGGGTGCCCACTCTCACCACTATGATTCAATATAGTTTTGGAAGCTTTGGCCACAGCAATCAGAGCAGAAAAAGAAATAAAAGGAATCTGTATTGGAAAAGAAGAAGTAAAACTCTCACTGTTTGCAGATGACATGATCCTCTACAATGAAAACCCTAAAGACTCCACCAGAAAATTACTAGAGCTAATCTAAGAATACAGTAAAGTTGCAGGATATAAAATTAACACACAGAAATCCCTTGCATTCCTATACACTAACAATGAGAAAACAGAAAGACAAATTAAGGAAACAATTTCATTCACCTTTGCAACAGAAAGAATAAAATACTTAGGAATAAATCTACCTAAAGAAACCAGTCCTATATACAGAAAACTATAAACCACTGATGAAAGAAATCAAAGAGGCCACAAATAGATGGAGAAATATACCATGTTCATGAATTGGAAGAAGCAATATAGTGAAAATGAATATACTACCTAAAGCAATCTATAGATTCAATGCAATCCCTATCAAGCTACCAATGGTTTTTTTCAGAGAACTAGATCAAATAATTTCACAATTTGTATGGAAATACAAAAACCTCAAAGAGCCAAAGCAATCTTGAGAAAGAAGAATGGAACTGGAGGAATCAACCTGCCTGACTTCAGTGTCTACTACAAAGCCACAGTCAGCAAGACAGTGTGGTACTGGCACAAAGACAGAAATATAGATCAATGGAACAAAATAGAAAGTCCAGAGATAAGTCCGCACACCTATGGACAACTTACATTTGACAAAGGAGGCAAGAATATACAATGGAGAAAAGACAATCTCTTTAACAAGTGGTGCTAGGAAAACTGGTCAACCACTTGTAAAAGAATGAAACTAGAACACTAACACCATGCACAAAAATAAACTCAAAATGGATTAGAGATCTAAATGGAAGACCAGACACTATAAAACTCCTAGAGGAAAACATAGGCAAAACACTCTCCAGCATAAACCACAGCAGGATCCCCTATGACCCACCTCCCAGAATATTGGAAATAAAAGCAAAAATAAACAAACGGGACCTTCTCAAAATTAAAAGTTTCTGCATAACAAAGGAAACCATAAGCAAGGTGAAAAGACAGCCTTCAGAGTGGGAGAAAATAATAGCAAATAAAGCAACTGACAAAGAATTAATCTCAAAAAGATACACGCAACTCCTGCACCTCAATTCCAGAGAAATAAAAGACCCAATCAAAAAGTGGGCCAAACAATTAAACAGACATTTCTCTAAAGAAGACGTACAGATAGCTCACAAACACATGAAAAGATGCTCAACATCACTCATTATCAGAGAAATGCAAATCAAAACCACAATGAGGTACCATTACATGCCAGTCAGAATGGATGCTATCCAAAAGTCTACAAGCAATAAATGCTGGAGAAGGTGTGGAGAAAAGGGAACACTCTTACATTGTTGGTGAGAATGCAAACTAGTGCAGCCTCTATGGAGAACAGTGTGGAGATTCCTTCAAAAACTGGAAACAGAACTGCCATATGACCCAGCAATCCTGCTGCTGGGCATACACACTGAGGAAACCAGAACTGAAAGAGACACGTGTACCCCAATGTTCATCGCAGCACTGTTCATAATAGCCAGGACATGGAAGCAACCTAGATGCCCATCAAGAGATGAATGGATAAGGAAGCTGTGGTACATATACACAATGGAATATTACTCACCCATTAAAAAGAATACATTTGAATCAGTTCTAATGAGGTGGATAAAACTGGAGCCTATTATACAGAGTGAAGTAAGCCAGGAAAAAAAACACAGTACAGTATACTAAAGCATATATATGGAATTTAGAAAGATGGCAATGATAACCCTTTATGTGAGACAGCAAGAGAAACACAGATTTATTGAACAGTCTTTTAGACTCTGTGGGAGAGGGAGAGGGCGGCATGACATGGAAAAATGGCATTGAAACATGTAAATTATCATATGTGAAATGAATCGCCAGCCCAGGTTCGATGCATGAGACAGGATGCTTGGGGCTGGTGCACTGGGATGACCCAGAGGAATGGGATAGGGAGGTAGGTGGGAGGGGAGTTCAGGATGGGGAACACATGTACACTCATGGCAGATTCAAGTCAATGTGTGGCAAAACCAATACAATGCTGTAAAGTAGAACAAATAAATTAATTAATTTTTAAAAAGGACGTAGGGAAAAAACAAAGAAAATCATACTATTTCAAGACAGACAACATACGTGTTTCCAGTAATGAACCTCGTGTTCAAAACTCAGCCACACGTATTTCCATGGTGGTGAATAAAAGATATGGTGGTTGTGCATGAGATAGTTCAGCATATTGCAAATGGTCAAATATCAAAGTTTTGGCTTAGCTTCTGGTTCAAGATGGCAGAGTAGAAGGACATGCACTTACCTCCTCACGCAAGAGCAACGAATTCGCAACTAGCTGATGAACAACCATCCAGAGGAGGACTCTGGAGCCCACTAGAAAAGGATGCCCCAGGTCCAAACACAAAGAAGAAACTACAATGAGATGTAGGAGGCACTCAAGCACAATAAAAATAAATCCCATACCTGTCAGATGGGAAACCAACAAACTGGAAAACAGTAATACCAAAAAAGTTCTCCCACTGGTGTGAAGGTTCTGAGCCTCATGGCATGCTTCCAAGCCTGCAAAGGGACTGGGAATCCCCAGGGAATCTGACTCTGAAGGCCAGTAGGATTTGATTCCAGGACGTCCACAGGGCTGTGGGAGAGACTCTCCGCAGGGGCCAGACAAAATCTTGCATGCACCAAGACCCAGGGGAATGGAGCAGTGACCCCACAGGAGACTGAACCAGACCTAGGTCCTAAAGTTGAAGTCTCCTATGGAAGTGTGGTTCAGAAGTGGCTTGCCCTGGGGACAAGGGTACTAGCAGCAGCAATCCTGGAAGGTAGCCCTTGGTCTAAGCCCCTTGGAAGTTGCCGAAAATCAAGCACTTCATTCATTAGTAATGTTTCTCACTTCTTTAGTATGCGAAGAGGTAAAACTGGCTTCTGAACCACTTGTTGGGTTTTGTTCCTTCAGTAGCAAAACAGAGGCTCCAGGAGGTGACATTGCCAGCAAGTATGGACAAGGGATTCTATGGAAATGAGAAGTAGGATTGAACCTCGGACAGCCCAGAACTGGAGATCAGAACCATACACTTCACAGCCCCTGCTGTTTCTTTGCTGTCTCTGATTGTCTTTGATTATCTGCACTGATTCGCAATCTCTATTCTTTCCATGTTATCGTACCTATGTGAGATCAAACATTTTTGACTAATTCATCTTTCTCAAAGAGTTTTTTATGAACTCATAGGAATGCTTTTAGAAGTATGAAACCCCAAAATTGGAATGCTCTTCAGCATACAGCAAAGGAAAGTTCTCACACTGAAAGCACTATGGAATTAGCACCCAAGGTGAAAAGAAAACACCTTTGCCAGGGGCCCAGCACCTTTCCAGTGTCACCTTCCAGTCACTGTCTCAGGCCAGCTGTCCTGTCTCCTCCCTGAGGGCAGTCACTCTGTGATCCTCACAGTCCTGATGATTTCTGCCAGGAGCGTTTGATGCCTCTTGTGTTATATGCCGTCATTGAATCCAAACAGTAATTATATGAAAACCACTCTTATTGTCCCCATATTAAAGGTGAGGAAACTGACCTGTAGTGTTTGTGATATGTTTCAGGGGCACACTGTGGGTAAGTAGCAGAGCTGGGAGCCAGAGGTTTTGACATTTCTAGAACTCCTCTCACTTGGGCTCTCTTCCTGTGGCTTCCACTCTGACTACACCGTGCAGCTAGAAACCAAAACAGAACAGAGCTCCTGTGTTGGAGGCAGTGAAGGTACTATGTAAGGGCGTAAACTGCTCAGTCAGGCAGGACTGAGGAGAAGGTGGGAGACAGAGTAGTAGGAATCAGGAGAGGCCTGTGAAAACCGTATGCTTTCCAGGAGGAGGAGACTGCATCCCTCATATACTTATATCAACCATTCGGTAATGAGTGGGTATAAATTAGTGATGCCTATGACATCAAGATTAACCATTTTCTACAATTTCATAATTTCCCTTCTTCTTTTTTCTATTTGGCACCCTCCACAGCTTATAGGATCTTAGTTCCTCAACCAAGGCTACCTGAAGGAAAAAAGAGTCCTAACAACCACACCCACAGAAAATTCTCAGAATTCCACCTTTTGACAAACATTTCCTAGAAAATGATAGAACTGTTCCACAGTATAAAGGGAACAAATACTATTTTATGATAGGTGTATGTAGGCAACATAAGGATTTCTGTTTTCAAATTAAAAACTCAAGAAATTTATCTTGATAACTATTTAATAAACAAAGCAAATAACAATTTTAATGAAAGAGGGAAATATATTTTCTAAATTTTAATGCAATGTAAACATACACGTCTTTTATATGAAAATATAAATATGATGAGATAAAATATTACATGAACTAAATAAAGAATAAATAAATAACATCAGGGCAGTCATCGCTTATGAACTGATACCCCTGCACTTGAATACATTGATATCTACTTGCTTATTATCACTGACAAGTATTGGCTGAGTTAATTCAATAAATTTGGTGGCTGAAGCAGAATTCAGAGTCTTCTGAAATGACCCCAGGTGAGTATACAAGGGTGACATGGCATCTTAGTCAGTGAGAGTCATGTCAAGGTCAGATCAGTCTCCATCCTACATTCTTAACCTTTCCTGCAAGCTGGTTGATGAAGAGAGAGAAGGCTCTCCTTATATCCATTCTGACGATTTCCCAGGCACAGTCGCTGTATTCCTTCTCTTTGAGGTAGACGTGGATTCCCTGGAAGTATGTTGTCACGGCCTGTGTGGGGTCCGTCCTTCCCAGGGCAGAGTCTTCCTCTCCCATCACCTGCCACTGGCAGTCGTCCAGATCGGCCAGCTGCTCAAGCAGTCCAGTGCGGAGCTGCTGCAGGAAGGTGGTGTCCCAGGCAGCAGAGGAGCGCTTTGTGTCGAAGAGGTTGAAGCTCTGCTGGAGCATCTTGTGAAGCACAGAGATGGCCTGGGCATCCTGGAGCTGGCCGCCCTCCACCATCTCCTGGGGAAAAGCAAAGTCTTTTCTGTCCTGCAGACAGAAGCGAGGGGAGAGCCTCCTCATTTGGTGCAGGAGAGTGAGGGTCTTCTCAGTGCCAGCCAGCACGTGGTTCTGAGACAGGTCACAGCCCAGGGATCCTCCAGGGCCATAGCTGAGCAGCACCAGGGCCATCAGTAGAGAGAGCACAAGGGCCATGGGGAAGATGAGGCTGCTGCTGGGCTGATGGAGACGGCGTCTGCTGAACCTTGAGATAGGTTCTCTGATGCCATGCTTTCTAAACAAGACCATTAAATAGGGAACACAGTAGTTTTCATTTTCTAATCATTCTATACACTTTTACTTCTTTTTTTGGTTTTCTGTTATGTATTCTAAATACAGTCAAAGTAAATTTCTTCCTTCTCGACTGTTAATTTTGCCTTTTCCTAGTGACTTCAGAAGTGCCCATCCAAATTAATATTATTCAATCAAATCGGAAGGGTCTTTGTCTTAAGTCTGTATTGATGGACATGTGTAATTACACACGTTATTGCCCTTCATCTCTCATTCATAAGTGTTGCTGTCCTCTCATCCATGAACACATTGTTGGCTGCTCTTAGGCTCCGTTTTTCTCTCTTAGTTTCCATAGGAAGCCAGGCTCTGTCAGCCCTATTTGTTTGTTTCCTTATTTGTAAGGGATTTACAAGATCACTCTGGCAGTAAAGCTCTTGGAAACAAAGGATGAGTTTTCCTTAGTGTTTGATTTAGAGAAGAAGCTGATTATTATCAGTTTTGAACCCCTTCCACATTTCTCTTCCTTCTGGAACACATTCCTGCAGATCCCTGCCCTTCAGGGAACCACGAGGGCAGGTCTATTAGAGACATCACCCTTTCTTCCCACCATTTTCTTATTGGACACCTGTGGTCCTCCACAGACTGGGCCAATACACCCACCAGAATCCTAGTTCTTCTCAGGGAACATGGGTGAGGAGATTCTAATTCCAAGATAATTGTATTTCCCCAGCAGCCCCTCACTCACAAGGGAAAGATCACACAGAGTCACAGCCTGTCCTCTGGAGTGAGTGAGTCCCTTCCTCACCTGCTGGACTCCCTCCCTGAGGACAGGCCCACCACATCCTGTGGACAAGAATCTCCTTTCTGTGGAGGGCTTGTTTACTTATTGGGAAGATAGTCTTCCTGAAACCCCACCCGGTCCCCTGGAGTGGTTGTGTGAAGGACTCTAGTTCTCGGTGGTGACCTCTTCTTCTCCTGACCCATTTGGCAGGTGTCCAAATTGTCAGCACTGCTCAGAAGCTGAGAGCAAAACTGTGTTTGCGCAAGTTGGTGGAGGAGTTTCCAACTGCAATTATTTTACTTTTTCATAGATGAATAATACTTACTTTGCCCAATATAGGTTTTATTATTCAACCCTTTTACTTAAACTCTTCAACACTTGTTCTGCTCAGAGCTACTGAGCTGGAGGAAGGAGATTCAGTGATGGTGTTGTCCCTCATTGGAAGCTTATGTCACAGAATCTAATGAGTTTCAGTCATTTATTCGGGCAGTTGATTCTACTGGGCATCTCTGTTCCTCTATTTCTGTCTCTTCTGAGATTGCAAGGCAGTGAGACCCAGGTTACTAGATTAGGACAAACAGCCTTCTTTCCTTTACCAGAGCATAATTTTTCATTTAAACTGTTTATATACACTTAGTGACTTATTGGACCATGTTGGTATTCCTCTTCTGCTCTGGTTCTATTTCATGATGAGACAAGAACAATAAAGGGAAGTAAAGAAAGCCAGAGGGGCTGCATCTCTATCACTTTCAAGGCATTAGATTTTTTTGTTTCTGTTTGCAATTTTCCTAGAAAATAAGATTGCATAGTTGTTTTGTGGACAACAAGAAAACAAGGGTAAGTCTCAACGTCGTGAAGAATGAAAGTGGTTTTACCCTGGTGTCATGAGGTATTCTGAGTTAGCAAACTGCAGTGAGGCATGCCTGGGCAGTAGGATGTGGCAGAGGGGAAGGATGAGGCCAATATGAACAACAGAAAGCCTGGGACAGGGCTGCTTCTTACAGAAGCTCAATGAAGGCCAAGTCCTGAGTCAGTTGACTGCCTTCAGCTTTGGAAGACCAGCTATCTGATTTTCCTTTCCTTTAATCCACATGTGATCAGCATAAGGGGAGATGGAAGAGAGACGGGCAATCAGAACCCCAGTTTCTAGAACACAAACCCTTTCTGGCAGGGTTGAGGAGACCAGCCTTGCCTAGCATCTGTGTAGTTGATAAATCCACTTGGGCAATGAGAAGATGCTTTGAAAAAACTAGAATGATAGAAAATGAAATGATTCCAAAAGATCCTAATCTTAATCTGGTTAACAGTAAAATTATGATATTAAAAGTAAGAGCTGCATTTTATTGATTGCTAACCCTAACGATTTCTTTAATATTCCAGTTTGTGATATGATCACATTCATGGGTTGGGTTTCTGCAGGTTTTTGAAGAATGTTAAAAATATTTATGTGCTTATTTGACTGGGCCAGGTCTTAGTTGAAGCATGCTGGATATTGCATCTTCTTTGCTTCATGCAGGATCTTTACTTGGGCCATGGGAAGACTTGCCTGCCTCATGCAGGATCTACTTCCCTGAACAGAGATCCAACTCAGGCTCCGTGCTTTCGGAGCATGGAATCCTGACCACTGGACCATCAGGGAAATCTTAGGGGTAGGGTTTCAATATATGAATTTGGGGAACACACACACATTCAGTCCGTATCATAGTAATAAGATAGCAAGGTATTGTGTTTATGGTAAGGATTCATTAGGCTATGTTTCCTTCTTGGTATTTATTTGTGGAGAAAGAACACATTGCCTGATGCTACCCTCACTTTTTATGGCACGTCCACCCTGAATTGTTTACTAATTAAATGTTTTCATGTTGTACTGTGAACCTAATTACCAAGGATCTACCAGGCTTCCCTGGTGGCTCAGATGGTAAAGAATCCGCCTGCAATGCAGGAGACCAAGGTTCAATCCCTGAGTTGGGAAGATCCCCTGGAGAAGGAAATGGTAACCCACTCCAGGATTCTTGCTTGGAGAATTCCTTGGGCACAGGAGCCTGACAGGCTACAGTTTATGGGGTCACAAAGAGTCATACTCAACTGAGCGACTAACACTTTTGCCAGACAAATTCCACAGACTCTCAGTGTTCATCAAAAATGACAGTGACAACAACGACAAATTCCTTAGGCTCTGTAAGGGACTCACTTAGTCCTTCCAACATAGTTGAAACTGAGTTAATATTCTCCTTTCCAAGAGCCCCCTGCTAAGACTTTATTTGAATAAAATAATCTAAGAGTGAATTTGCAACTCCAGGTTTCAAAACCTAATATGTCAGATTCCAAACTCCCTATCCACAGCATAAACACCTGAGCAAACTGCATGTACTGAACTCTCACTTATTTCCCTATTTTACTTCTAACACAAGATGTTCCTTTTTGTTTCATACCTTGATGTTACAAATCTCTTATTTCCATCATTTAACGCCTCCCTCCAAATTCTAGATAAGCTGAGCGATTTACAAAGTATCCTGATTATTTTTTATAAGAAGCAAAATGAAATTATCAAGTGGTAGGTATTACTGAGAGTCTAACTGTGCTTCACATAATTAATAATTCTAATAATTATGAAATGATCATAGTTAACTGTCCAAGATGACTCATAGATTGTTAAGTGATCCTCACCATAAAATTGAGATACATGACGGACAAGGTCCTTGAGAGTTATGACCCCTGCGCGAGATTTGGATTACAAACATTTCGGTGAATCCAGTGTAGAAAACCCCAAGCTGACGGTACTTGTGGATATAGGTAAAGCATACTTAATGCTACCAAATTACATGAATGAGGGAAACTACTGGAAGAATACAAGACGACGCATGCTAACGGGTGAAATGTGAGGGATGGAGCAGAGCATCCCCATGGCCATCAGCAGGGAATCCAGGGGTCCAGAGAGTCAGCACTTGCACTGGGCCTCAGGGAAACAGCTCAGGTCCTGCCCTGAGCTAAGCCGCCCTCCAAGCTCCTTTCGCTGCGCCCCAACGGCCGGGAGGGGGCGCCCGATCTCTCAGGAACTGACAGACCGGCGCCGCAAACCCAGCTGGACCCGCCTCCAGGTACAGAGCGGCCAACTCGGGCGGCGGATCCACGGGGAGAACTCGGGGGTCGCCCTCGGAGGGAGCCGCCGGAGCCCAGGGAGCGCTTGGGGCCGCGCGAGCAGAGAGGAAAGTTCTTTGTCGGGCCCGACTGCCCAGGGGAGCTTTGCCGCTGCTTCTGTCAGAGCCTTTGATGTCTGCACCTGCCCTTGTATCCACCCTCCCCTTCCTGGGAGGAGATTTTACCCAGAGCGATTTACAGCGGTGCCTGTTTATGCTGCGATTGATGGCTGGAAATCCAATGGCAACCCATCCAGTACTCTTGCCTGGAAAGTCCCATGGACAGAGGAGCCTGGTAGGCTGCAGTCCACGGGATCGCGAAGAGTCGGACACGACTGAAGCGACTTAGCAGTAGCAGCAGCAGATGGCTGAAAATCAGAGCATGTTGTGGTATGTTTTCAGATTCAGGGCTGTTTCTGGGGAAAAGGACTAATTCAGGGACAATGGGAAAGGCATCTACAATCCGGACAGAAATCTACTAGATATTGGGATCCTCCAGTGGGAAGGAAGACTGGGGACAAGACTGAGACTTAAAGGAGCTCCCAGGGTTGAGAAAATTATTTCATTCAATAGTAATATAAAAGGTAAATTTCTCTTGTAATATTAATTGTTTGAAAAATCTTTTAAAATAGGTAAGTCTTAAACTCACATCAAGTTGAAATATTTTCCTTATGCCCCAACAGTACTTTTATGTTCCTGGCTTTAATGGAAGCAAAATCAGCAGTAATGTTTTCAAAACTGCTACTTTGTATATATCTCTCTTCACTGATGGAATGCCATATTTGATAAATTATGACCCAGTAACTATCTTAAATAACCAATCTCAACTTAACCAATCTCAATGTGCTTTTCCATCTCATGTCTTTTAACCAAGGATCATCTATTAAACAGTCATTTTTTATGTAGTCAGTTTTTCATTGGAGAGGTGCATTACCTTTTCAAAATGTCAAATCATATGGATAAGTTGCTTAAAAAGCTGCAATCAAAATGCTTTTGATTTCAGCATCATGTGTGCTCAGTAGGTATCAACTGTGAAATAGACAGTTGGGTATATGATTCCAGCATGCATCTTCGGAAGGCATCACCATCAAGGCTGATTTCTAAAGCCCTGAAAACTAGAGCAGCTCATGACGTAGCTCATGAGTTTGAAAAGAAAACATTTCTGGGCCCTGAACACAGCAAAACCACAAGTGTCTTTGTCACAAATGAAACTCGGACTGGATACCAGCCAGATGGCAGGAGGGCAGTGTGAGTGTGGAGCCTGGGATCCAGTGGAGGACCTTGAAATCTGTGTGTCTTCTAGCTGGAGATCATGGAGTTTGAACAAAAATGAATAATGAACTTGTTTCCATGGGTAAAGTGACAAGGAAGAGCAATGGGTACATTGTGTATGAATCTGAAATTCATAGAAGAAACCTGCATTTCCAGTGGATATGATGGGGAAAGGTTGTCACCTATTCTAGCATACTGGTCTTAAAACTAAAGTCTCAACTCCACAGCTCTTCTTCTCAGCTCTACTCTGTGATGCTGGGGCTCCAGTTCCTTCCAGTACATTTCTCCTTTGGCTGCAGATTGTTTTTCTTTCAGAGTTCTCCCGAACCAATTCCAAGAGGTGGACTAGAAGGCTGGAGTATGACGGATGACAACCACCATCCATTAGGAACAGGAAAACTAATGGTTGCTGCTAGATGCTCTGTGTTACCAGTCAGATTGGCAAAAACTAAAAAGGATGATAAGAACCTATTTTGGTCAATGTGTGAGCACATATAAGGACTTAAATGGTCTTGAGTATAGGTTAATGTAGCCATTGTTATTGTGAACAGTTGGCAATATGCATGTGCGTGGTTTACGTATTTTGACCAATAAAACTGACTTCATGGACACTTGTTCAGAGAAAGACACTCACTTGCATTATAAGACAGCTGCATATACTTGTAGCAATCTCTCCTCTAAAAGCACTAATTTCTGAGAAAGACTGACTCTCGGGGGTGACACTGCCAGCACTTAGGGACTGAAGTTTTTATGGAAAACAGATAGGATCAAACCCAGGACAGCCCAGGCTTGGAGAGCAGAACCTCACACTTCATGGCCCTTGCTCCTTTCCTCCTGACTCTGCTTTGCTGCTGAAAGTCTGAAGCCCAACAGAGTAGAGAAGGTAATTGTAGAAGTTTCTTAAAGGAGTAGTAGAGTAGTACTCATACTACAGAAGCAAGAAACATTATTAATGAGTAATATGTGTGATATTCTGCATTTATATCAGATCTCTATGATTTCCCTATTATTCATTTTTATAGTAGATCAAAGCATTTTCTACTAATCCTTCTTTCTCAAAGAATTTCTATGACTTCCTAAGAATACTTCTAGAAGTCTGAAGCACAGAAATTGGAACTGTCTTCAGCACTGAGCACAGGAGAGTTCACACACTGAATATACTGTGAAACTAGCACCCAAGTTAAATATTTTTACCGAAGACCTAGCATCTTTCTAGTGTTGCCTTTCTGTCACTGCCTCAGGCCAGCTGTCCTGTCTCCTCCCTGTGGGCAGCTACTCTGGACTCTCACTGTCCTGATTATTTCTGCCAGGCATATTTTATGCCTCTTGTAATATGGACTCATTGATCCAAACAGTAGTCCTATGAAAAACTGCTGTAATTTTCCCCGTATTAGAGAAGAAGATCAAGACAGCATGCATGCCTGGGCACATGCTAAGTTGGTTCAGTCCTGTCTGATTTGTGACCCACGGACTGTAGCTCACGAGGCTCCTCTGTTCATGGGATTTTCAAGAAAGAATACTGGAGTGGGTTGCCATGTCCTTCTCCTTAGTGTTTGTGATATTTTTCAGGGTCACCCTGCTGTGAAATAGCAGAGCTGCAATTCAAAGGTTTTGAAACTTGGAGAACTCTCCCTTCACTTGTGCTGTCTTCCAGTGATTTCCACTGAGAGAACATTTGAAGCTAGACCATCACAGAACACAGGTCCTGTGTTGGAGGCAGTGAAGATATTGCGTAAGGGAGTGGATTGTTCAGTAAAGCAGGGCTGAGGAGGAGGTGGGAGGAAGAGTAACAGGGGTCAGGATCAGCCACTCGGCACCTCATGTTGGCAACTTCCCTGGAGGAAGTGAGTCCTCTCCCACATACTGACACCAACCGTTCTTTGCTGACTGGGTATAAACTAGCTATACTTGTGACTTCAGGACTAATCATTTACCACAGTTTCAGAGACTCCTTTCTACCTGTTTGTTTGTTTTTTGCAGGGGGGTTGGTTGAGGGGTGGCTGCACTCCACAGCTTGCAGAATCTTAGTTCCCTGGACAGATAATCCTGGTACCTGAGCTTCTTACACTGGAAGCATGGAGTCCTAACCACTGGACTGCCAGGGAATTCCACCTTTTGACAATCATTTCCTGAAAAGTGTTAGGACTCTTCTGTAGTATAAATGGACAAATGCTATTCCATGATACGTTTATGTAGACAAAATAAGTATTTATGTCTTCATAATGAAAAAGGCAATGTTTTCCAAGGCAAAGCATTCAATATCATGGTAATCCAAGTCTATATACCCCGACAAGTAATGCTGAAGAAGCTGAAGTTGAATGGTTCTATGAAGACCTACAAGTTCATCTAGAACTAACACCCAAAAAAGATGTTCTTTTCATTATAGAGGACTGGAATGCAAAAGTAGGAAGTCAAGAAACACCTGGAGTAACAGGCAAATTTGGCCTTGGAGTACAGAATGAAGCAGGGCAAAGGCTGATAGAGTTCTGCCAAAAGAACGCACTGGCCATCGCAAACACCCTCTTCCAACAACACAAGAGAAGTCTCTACATATGGACATCACCAGATGGTCAACACCTAAATCAGATTGATTATATTCTATGCAGCCAAAGATGGAGAAGCTTTTAAGCAGTCAACAAAAACAAGACTGGGAGCTGACTGTGGCTCAGATCATGAACTCCTTATTGCCAAATACAGACTTAAATTGAACAAAGTGGGGAAAGCCACTAGACCAATCACGTATGACCTAAATCAAATCCCTTATGACCATACAGTGGAAGTGAGAAATAGATTTAAGGGACTAGATCTGATAGAGAGCCTGATGAACTACGGACGGATGTTCGTGACATTGTACAGGAGACAGGAATCAAGAACATACCCAAGCGAAAGAAATACAAAAAAGCAAAATGGCTGTCTGAGGAGGCCTTACAAATAGCTGTGAAAAGAAGAGAAGTGAAAAGCAAAGGAGAAAAGGAAAGATATACTCATTTGAATGCAGAGTTCCAAAGAATAGCAAGGAGAGATAAGAAGCCTTCCTCAATGATCAGTGCAAAGAAATAGAGGAAAACAATAGACCAGGAAAGACTAGAGATCTCTTCAAGAAAATTAGAGCTACCAAGGGAACATTTTATGCAAAGATGGGCTCAATAAGGGACTGAAATGGTATGGACCTAACAGAAGCAGAAGATATTAAGAAGGGGTGGCAAGAATACACAGAAGAACTGTACAAAAAAGATCTTCATGACCCAGAGAATCATGATGGTGTGATCACTCACACTCAGCTAGAGCCAGACATCCTGCAATGTGAAGTCAAGTGGGCCTTAGGAAGCATCACGAGAAAGCTAGTGGAGGTGATGGAATTCCAGTTGAGCTATTTCAAATCCTGAAAGATGATGCTGTGAAAGTGCTGCACTCAATATGTCAGCAAATTTGGAAAACTCAGCAGTGGCCACAGGACTGGAAAATTCAGTTTTCATTCCAATCCCAAAGAAAGGCAATGCCAAAAAATGCTCAAACTACCGCACAATTGCACTCATCTCACATGCTTGTAAATGATGCTCAAAAATCTCCAAGCCAGGCTTCAGCAATATGTGAACCATGAACTTCCAAATGTTCAAACTGGTTTTAGAAAAGGCACAGGAACCAGATATCAAATTGCCAACATCCGCTGGACCATCGAAAAAGCAACAGTGTTCCAGAAAAACACCTATTTCTGCTTTATTGACTATGCCAAAGCCTTTGACTGTGTGCAGCACAATAAACTGTGGAAAATTCTTCAAGAGATGGGCATACCAGACAACCTGACCTGCCTCTTCAGAAACCTGTATGCAGGTCAGGAAGCAACAGTTAGAATTGGACATGGAAGAACAGACTGGTTCCAAACAGGGAAAGGAGTACATCGAGGCTGTATATTGTCACCCTGCTTATTTAACTTATATGCAGAGTACATCATGAGAAATGCTGGGCTGGAGGAAGCACAAGCTGGAATCAAGATTGCTGGGAGAAATATCAATAACCTCAGATATGCAGATGACACCACCCTTATGGCACAAAGTGAAGAGGAACTAAAGAACCTCTTGATGAATGGATGGTTTTGAACTATGGTGTTGGAGAAGACTCTTGAGAGTCCTTTGGACTGAAAGGAGGTCCAAGCAGTCCATCCTAAAGGAGATCAGTCCTGGGTGTTCATTGGAAGGACTGAGGCTGAAGCTGAAACTGCAATACTTTGGCCACCTGATGCGAAGAGCTGACACATTTCCAAAGACCCTGATGCTGGGAAAGATTGAGGGCAGGAGGAGAACGGTGCGACAGAGGATGAGATGGTTGGATGACATCACCAACTCAATGGACATGGATTTCGGTGGACTCCGGCAGTTGGTGATGGACTGAGAGGCCTGGCATGCTGCGGTTCATGGGTTCACAAGAGTTGCACATGACTAAGTGACTGAATCGAACTGAACTGAATGAAATAACAAATTTACTTTCATAAGAATTTAATAAGTAAAACAACTTACAAGATTAAGTAAATGAACATATTTTCCAAACTTTATTACAATGCAGACAGACTTTTTATATGAAAATATAAATATGATGAGATAAAAGAAAATAAATACATAAATAAACATAAATAACATCAGAGCAGTCATCCATTATGCACTGATCCCTGTGCAGTTGAATACATTTTATATCTACTTGCTTATTGCTACAGAGAAAGTACTGCTGATTGAATTCAGGAAACATTGTGGCTAAAGCAGAAATCCGAGTCTTCTGAAATGAACACAGGTGAGTATACGAGGGTTATGTGGCATCTTAGTCAGTGAGAGTCATGTGAAGGTGAGTTCTGGTCTCCATCCATCATTCTTAACCTTTCTTGCAAGTTGGTTGATGAAGAGAAGGATCTCATGAGTTCCAATCTGACAATTTCCCAGGCACAGTCGCTGTATTCCTTCTCTCGCAGGTAGACATGGATGCCCTGGAAGTACCTCCTCACGGCCAGCGTGGGGCCCGTCCTTCCCAGGGCAGAGTCTTCCTCTCCCATCACCTGCCCCAGGCAGGCATCCAGGTCGTCCAGCTGCTGAAGGAGTCCAGTGCGGAGCTGCTCCAGGAGGGTGGTGTCCCAGGCAGCAGAGGAGCGCTCTGTGTGGAAAAGGTTGAAGCTCTGCTGGAGCATCTCGTGGAGCACAGAGATGGCCTGGGCCTCCTGGAGCTGGCCACCCTCCACCATCTCTTGGGGGAAGCGAAGTCTTTTCTGTCCTGCAGACAGAAGCGAGGGGAGAGCCTCCTCATTTGGCCCAGGAGCCTCAGGGTCTTTCTGCCAGCCAGACGTGGTTCTGAGACAGGTCACAGCCCAGGGATCCTCTGGGCCGTAGCTGACCAGCACCAGGGCCATCAGTGGAGAGAGCACGAATGCCTTGGGAAAGATGAAGCTGCTGCTGGGCTGGCGGAGACAGCGTCTGGTGGAATCTTGAGGTAGGTTCTCTGATGTCATGCTTTCTAAGCAAGGCCATTAAATAGGGAACATGGTAATTTTCATTTTCTATTTGTTTCTATATAGTTTTACTTCCTTCTTTGATTTTCATTTATGTATTCACAATATGTTAAAAGAAAATGTCATCAATTTAAAGTATTAATTTTACCTATTTCCCAATAACTTCAAATGGATCCATCCAATTGGATATTTGTTAATCAAATTAGAAAGATTTTATTATTCAACACTTTTACTTAAACTGTTCAACACTTTTCTCCTCAGAGTTTCTGAGCTGGAGGAAGGAGATTTAGTGATGGTGTTGGCTCTCACTGGAAGCTTATGTCACAGACTCTAGTGAGTTTCAGTCATTCATTCAGGCAGTTGATTCCACTGCACTTCTCTGTTCCTCTGTCTCTTTCTCCCTCTGAGAACAAAGGACGGTGAGAACCAGGCTACTCCTTCAGGGAGAAATCACCTTCTTTCCTTCACTTGACTATAATTTTTCACTTAGTTTCTCCATTCATTTAGTGACTTGTTGGCCAGGATTTGTCTTGCTGCTCCTGCCCCGGTTCTGGTTCATGTTGAGGTAAGAACAATAAAGCGAAGTAAAGAAGGCAGAGGGGCTGTATCTCTATCATGTTTAATACTTTAGGTTTTTGTTGTTGTTGTTGTTTCCCTTTGCCATGTTCCTAGAAAGTAAAATTCCAGTTTTTTTGTGGGCAAAAAAGAAAACTAATCTAAGTCTGGTTGTTTGAACATGAACGAAGGGAAGTGACTTTCCCTGGCACAATGATGTATTCTGAGTTAGCAAACTTCAGTGCAGCACAGCTGGGGATGAGGCTGTGGCAGAGGGGAAGCATGAGGCCAGTGTGAACAGCAGAAAGGCTGGGACATTGCTGCTTCTGACAGAAGCTCAACGAAGGTTAAGTCCTGGTCAGGTGACTGTCCTTTGCTTTGCAAGATCAGCTACCTCATTTTTCTTTCAATTAATGCACGTAGGATTCATTTCAGGAGAGAAGGAAGAAGTCCAACCCATCACCTAACAAGAGATGGACAACTGGAATGCCAATTGCTGGAATACTAACCCTCTCTGTCAGTGTCTTGGAGCCAGCTTTGCTGAGCATCTGTCTAGGTAATAAATCCACTCACTCAATGAGAAGCTGCTTTGAAAAAAACTAGAATGAAATGGAATTAAACGATTCCAAAACATCCTGATCTTAATCTGGATGATAGTAATTATGATATTAAAAATAATACCTGAATTTTATTTCCTGCTACTAATGGACTAGTCACTTTCCAAGTTCTTTAGAATTTTAAATGAATCTTCTCATTAACTCTTAGGGTCACACTCCTGGAGAAAAATATAAATCTAGACAAATGAACTATTCCAACCATAGCAAAGATTCAGGAGCAAATCTTGGGGGTTTTGATTTGTCTGAAAGATCGCATTAAACAAAAAAGGAAGGGTGCAAATGAACATGACATTAAGGAAGCAATGAAATAAGTGATAGGAGGAGAATGAGTTGAGAAAGACCCCTTCATCAATTTCAAATGCCAAAGGGTCACTATCTATTGTTTTGTGGGGCCACAGTGTGTGGTCTGAAGTCCGCAAAAGTAAGATCTAATCATAAATAGACAAAATTACTATTAAGTAGTTGGAAGGAAATAGATTGTTCTTCCAGCTAAAAGAAAAGCAGGAGTTTGCTCATTGTCTAGTGGTTAGGATCCAGCACTTTCACTGCTGTGACCTGATTTTAATCCCTGTTTGGGGATGTCTGATCACACAAGCCTCTCAGAAGGAAGTCTTAGCTTTTATGAGTGTTTTCTTCAATGAAATATAGTAAAATAGTTTTATTAACCCTATGAGAGGTAAGCCCTACTTTCTATGTATTTTAAATTCTTGACCTTTCTTGTGAGTTTAAGAACAAAGAAAAAGCAGCCTACAGTTCCTTGCCACATGAGCTCTGATGTTTCTCCTTCAGAATGACAAATGAAAACGTCTTTCAGGATCAGGTTCTGCAGAATGAAGTCACTACCCACTGCAGTCCCTGACCTCCAACACGCCCTGATAGGAGTTCAGGATGGAGATCAGGAACGAGGCACTCTCTGCTCTGGGAAAACTGACACAGCAGGTCAGCAGAGAGTTAGATAATTTCCAGAGGAAATTTATGAACCCAATTGTTACAACTTGTCATGGATAGAAATGCTCTAAAATCTTTCAGAGAGACATCTGTTCCTCCTGATTCTCAGCCGCTTTCTCCCAAGATGTGAGTTGATCAGCACGTCATCGCTTCACCATAGTCACATGCAAACTGACCTCCTCTACGTCCGTGGGCAGTTTCTCAGAGCTGAGGAGAGGCTGACCTCCAGCCTGCAGTCCTCAGCAAGTACTCCCAATAAAATACACTCTCAGGAATCATGTTTTGGGTTGTTGTTTTTTAGTGGTTGACGGTCCCCTTCCAGGTAACCTCCTTAGGTAACCTGCTGTTCTCATTCTAAAGGAAATCACCTGCATTTCTCACCTCCAGTCCAGACGGTCATCCTGTTGTCTCCTGATGGAGTCCAGTGAAGAACATCTACTGTTTTCCTAATTCTGTTCAAGATGTGGGTGTTGAGGAAGCCTGTGTGAGACCAAGATGGAGGAACACATGTGCTTCCTAGACAGAAGCAGCGAACAATGTTCTCCTTAGCAGGGAGAGACTGGCTTGAATTGTGAAATAAGCCTCAAAGTCTTGTAGAGTTATCTTTTTTTAAAAATTTCTTGGTCAACCTATCAAACATCATTATGTAATACTATAGAATAGAGATGAAAAGCTTATTTAGAAAATAATTTGTCAATGAAATGATATTTTTAGCAGTAATATCAGCATGTTTTTTACTTGTTTAGCACCCTAATCCTCAAGAAGGTTTCCAGACCTCTCAATGTACTTTAAATGTTCTCTGAGGGGCTTCCATGGGGGCTCAGTGGTAAGGAGTCCACCCGCCAATGTGACCACATGTGGTCCTAGAGGATGCCACGGGCTGCAGACCAGCTGAGCCCAGGTGCCACAACTATTGAGCCTGGGCTCTAGACCCCGGCACCACCACTACCAAAGCCAAGTGCACTAGAATCTGTGCTCCCCAACGAGAGAAGCTACCAGAGTGAGGAGCCTGTGCACCCCAACTAGAGAGGACCCACCTTAGCCACAACTAGAGAAAAGGCTGTGCTGCAATGAAGACCCAGCACAGTGAATAATGAATAAATAAATAAAATTATTTTAAAAGTCCCTCTGACTTTACATATAGCTCCTGAGTGCTACATTTCCCAACCAGAAAGAAGAGAAAGCTGATTGATCCATCAATGTCCTGAGAACCATATAGATTCTACATTAATGTAGATTGCCTACATTTAATGTAGATTGCCTACATTAAATACATGAATTTCCACAAAGATCTTTGTTACTTTGAGAAATTGTATTCTTCCAGTTTGCACGTTACTGACATATGTCCTGAGAGGAAAGCTCTGACCCACTGTTGCTAAATGTATTAAAAGTCCTGCCTGTGTCCCTTCTATTCAATCTTGTTTGATTTTGTCTCTCAAAGATGCAAAGACACCATGATGGAATTTAAGAACTTCCTTGGATTGCACTGTCCCCAGGCACCTCTTGCCCTGCTCTGTGATAACTTGCTGGGTTCTAAGGAAGAAACAATCGGCATGAGGGAGTGACCCTCGCCCCTTCCAGGACTCTGCAGGCTGCTGTGGTGTGAACGTCACCCGTGCTGGGGACACAGCTAGAGGCCAGGCATCGTGCTCTGTCTCCGTCCCTCAGCGTCCACGTCAGTCTTCTCATTCTCTGAAAAGGAGTGCTGTGGAGAAGCACTTGCCTCAGTGTGTTTCATCTGTGTTGTTCCGTGTCCTGAGGACCCGCTGCTGCTCCAGTGAACAATTAAACATCTTTGTTCTCCTTCCAAGTTCTCAAGCTGCTGCTGACTTTCAACTCCAAGTTTCCGGTGCTTAGGGCTTTTGAGCAACTGAGATTCTTGAACTAGGTGAGTTCCTCCTAGTGCAATCAGCACGGGCAAGAGCCCAGGTAGACGCCCAGAGGAGCTCCTGGAGTCGCCACCCTTGTTCACTGGGGGGCGGGGTTCCCTCTATGTACTGTGTTTCCCTGGGAGCCTGGGCAGTCTGGACCTGCAGTGCTTGGCAGGCAGAGCAGGTGAAGTCATAGGAGAGTCTCTGACAGATCTAGAACTCTATCTCAGGTTCTGCTTTTAGTTGGTGGTTTGCAGGCTTAAGGGGAAATTGACAACCAGAAACCGTAATGGAGAAGGACACAGCTGTCTGAATGGAGAGGACACCTTCATGCAGAGTGAATGAGGAGAGAAATAGGGATTTCTACACTGGGAGGAAGTGAATGATTGTGATATTTGACTGTGAGGATAGGATATTCACCTGACCTCTCGCCAACTGAATACAACGTCTTCAAGCATCTCTCCAATTGTTTTCCGGGGGGAAAAATTCCACAACCAACAAGAGGCAGAAAATCCTTCCCAAGAATTCATGAAATCCTGAAAAATGGATTTTTTATTTTCATCACTGCTTTTAGGTTACTTATTTTTAAAAAAATCAGAGTTACAAAAAGCGTTGGAGTGGTTATGTTCACTTCAAGTTCCTCAGGGCAACAAACAACATAGCTAAAGGTAGAATATTTTTACTTCTAGCGTGCAAATCCTAAAGGGGGCTCAAGGCATTGTAAAATGCATTTTTTAATCAGGTTGCCATTCAGGATTGGTGTTTCTGTTTTAATGAAAAAAAATTAAGTCTTTTAGAGTAAGAATTTAATAAAGGAAGAAAAATCATAAATGGACTAAATACAAAATATCCATTTTCCCATAAGTACACATACCTAGTATTTTATCAACAAAATAATGTAAATATTTATAAATAGTTAAATAAATATTAAAATAGATAAATAAATGTCCAGGTAGTTAAATACATAGATAGGTCAGCTTTGGCATCTGTGAGGAACCAGTGTGTATAGTGTAGAACATGATGTTACTTAATATTCCAGAAAACATTTGACAACCTGATTCATTTCAGGGCTCAATGACAGCAGAAATGAGAGTCCTCCACGTGGCCCTGCAGGAGGCATGTGGTCTTGTTGGTCTGTGAGGATCGTTTCTATGTTGAACCAGGTGTGTGTCAGTCCTTCCTTCAGATGTTGAAGATAGTAAATACCCCCAAATACATAAAGATCTTTTACATTGTGTTATAAAATTGTTTATTTAAGAAAAGAGACTTTGTTTTTCTATTTTTGTAAAACTACGATTTTTATTTCAGTTATTTTTCAGCTTGTAAGCAAACAGAAGTCCAGCTCACTTTGGAGAGTTGAGAAAACAACAATCTGATTGAGTAGAGAGTTGTTACAAGTATAATTTTCATTTTATCTGTTGACTTTTCTTGAGGATTCTTACATGAGGGAAAGGCACTTTTCAATTTCCACCCTGACGACCTCCCAGGCACAGGGGCTGTATGCCTTTCCCTTTAAGTATAGATGGATTCCTTGGAAATACTTCTGGACATCAATTGCCAAATCGGGACAATCCAGAGTCACTTCTCCCAGCTTTTCCAGGCTCTGACCCAGGCTGGAGAGTAGTTTGTCCAGGAGGGCGCTGTTCCAAGCACCCCAGCTGCTCTCCGTGGTGAAAAGGTTGAAGAACTGCTGGAGCATCACTTGGTGATAACAGGTGCCTTGAGTCATCCGGATTGAGGTGATATTCTCTCTTCTCCAAGGAAACTTGAAGTCGTGTCTGTGCCCTAGGCATGACTGAGAGGGGATCGTTTTCATCTGTCTCAAATGTCTGGAGATTTCTTTGTTGTCAAGAGAACAAGCAGGGATGGAGCAGAGCATGACTCCTGCCACTAGCAAACAGATCTTGGCCATAGAGAATTTCCGTGATTCACTGGAGGGCCACGAGGGGGCGCGCGGCACCACTAATCAATGAGCGAAAGGTTTCTCCGCCCAGTCCTGTCACAGCGCGGTTTTCTAGCAGTCCGCAAGAAGGCTCAGGATGTCTTTTTATCGGTTTTCTTAGACTCTTTGCGAGTTCTGAGACTTCGTTTCAGCGGGTTTGGCAGCCAGAGAGGAAACCGTCGCTGCTCAGAGACCAAGTTGGTGCGGCTTTAATAGTGCACGAAGAAACTTTCATTTCCGAGCCCTCGCCAGAGACATTTTCGTGTGGTGGCAAGCCCGGAACCTTGCGTTTTCTGCTTTCCCCTGAGTTTGGTGCTTTCTTTTCGCCCAGAAACTTGAGCGAGGCCATTTTTACAAAGGTCTTTCATGGTGACTCAGACGGTAAAGAATTCGCCTGCCATGAGGGAGACCTGGGTTCGATCCCTGGGTTGGGAAGGTCCCCTGGAGCAGGAAATAGCACCCACTCCAGTATTCTTGCCTGGAGAATCCCATGGACAGAGGAGCCTGGTGGGCTACAATCCATGGAGGTCTCAAAAAGTCGGACAGAACTGAGCGGCTTGGCATGTCTTTACAAAGAAAATACGTTTACCAAGGGGTTTGAGAAAGAGAATCAGAGCGAGCTGGGGCCTATTTTACAGATTCGGGCTCGTTTCTGACGCGATGAAAGGACAGCTCAGGGAAGAGCGAACTTGGCCGCGGGGATGGGACGACTGGACGGTGTTGGGGACTTCCTGGGGGTGAATCGGAGCGCGGTCCCCACCCCGGCCGAGGACAGGGGAGCTGTGCGCCCCTGGAGATGCCCTGGGACTTTCAGGGTGTCTTTTAAGGTATCGGCCTTGAAGTGGGGGAGTAAGCATTAATTAACTGAGAAGTAGGAATATTAAAACACTCATAGCACTGTATTTTTATATGTATGAATTTATTAATATTTAAATACAATTAATATTGATCATATTTAACCTATTTAAAATGTTTATACTTTGAAATATTTTAATGAAAATATTTAAATATTTGCTATATGGTATTAAAATGCATATGAGTATTAAACAGCATTTTATTAAATTCTATTTAAACTACAGTTCTTTATATTACAACAAGAATTTAATTTTGCTTTCTTTGCTGTAGTGGAAGCAAACTCATTCATATATTCAAGATCATTTCTGTTCTTGCTTGACAATTGTTTGTGACTCTGTAACAGTCTTAATTTTTTTTTAACCTGGGTTTCTGAAACACTGCTGCCAGGACCCCACCTGAGTGTCGTATGGAAAGAAGAGTTAGTGGAAATATCCCTGGTGGTCCAAGGATTAAGACTGAGTTTTCAGTGCAGAAGGTGCCAGTTTGATCCCTGGTTAGGGAGCTAAGATCCCACATGCAGTGCTGTGCAGCCAAAAAGAAAGGAAAGAAGAATGGGAGGGAGAGAGGGAGGGAGGAAGCAGGGAAGGAAAAAGAGGCAATGTCTTGTACGAAGCATTGAGGAAGTTTACCCGGTCCATCTTTTCCTTTTCTTTGGTAAGAATTTTATAGACTCAACGTAAATTTCCCAGAGTTCATTGACGTGAAACCGTCCCTTGTAAGACATGACCCTGCAAATGCAGAGTCATTTCTTGTCTTTATTTAAAATTTTGATGTTTCGTTCAGTGTGTGTTTTGGCATTTTCTTTTTTTTAACATTGAATTACAATATTATCTATCTTGACATCTTAGATTTGGTGCCTTTTACATTTCATACTTAAGAAAAGTCCTTTCTTAGTTTACCCCAATACTAACCCAAGAAATAGCTTTAGAAGTACTGTTGCCATCTTCCCTGGATGAAAGTATAGGAATGTCCCATTTCTTGCCATCCTCTCCCCTATCTCGTTGTATAACTGATTTCCTGGTCTCTTTAACCCTTAAAAAAGTCTTTGTCTTAAAATAATCTTACCAGAGGTGGTCCGAGACTAACTGAGGATGAGGTAAGGGACAGTTTATCTCATTTGTATTTTTCACAGAGCAGCCATGTTTTTGTTTTGGTTTGGTTTGGTTTTTTGGACAATTTTCTGAGGTGCTGGTTCTCTGCAAAAGGATTCAAGTGCTGTAAGATTTTTTTTTCCAGAATGTTCCAGGCACTTCTCTAAGACTGGAATCTTGTGCTCTGCTTCTTCACAATCCTATGGGCAGCCCCCTCTCCTAGAGTTTGCACTGGGGGCCTCAACATACAGACCCCTGACAGTGTTAAGGGCCTTACAGTCAAAGCTTCTCCTGGTTGAACTGAGAATGGACTAAAGACATTACTATTGGTTATATTGATAGGAAAGGCTACTATCATTCATTAAGTTCAGATTCTCAGCCTGTAATTTGCAAACTTTATATTTGATGAACATGATATCCTCTGTGACCACAACTGAAGTTGTCTTGGTTTTTTAGAAGGGAAATCAAATTCTGGTGTCAGTTACACTCAGGAGCCCCAGACTGTCTGGAAGTAGAGCTTTCTGCTGCTCCCAGTCCCTCCTCTTCCTCAGCTCTGAGTACAGGCCCTCAGCTGCTCTGACCTCCTGCTGCCTCCTTCCTCTCATCCTGCCTCCGAGGTCCTCGCCCCTGCTCCCAGGAGGGCAGCCACCATCCCTGCCTGACTGTCCTGGAATCCACATCACCAAGCACATTGTCACTATTTATGCAGTCAGCACACTTTGGTGACAGAATGAAGAGAACTGTATGAATTAATCCATGTTCAATATTATGCTACTATTAACTGTAGACCATCAGAAAACGAGAGCTATGGTCCTGTAAATCATTGTGGAAGAATTCAAACCTTATGTATTAGATCTTAAAAAGGAAATACAGAGAGTTGTGGCTAGATATATTTTGGTGCAGTTTAAAAACTGTCAAAATAGAGTATTGGGTCACACCTCTTAAGTTTTCTTATTAGACTTAAAGAAGAGAGTTAGATTGAGCTTTGTGTTTTATTTCAACCTGAGGTGACTCATTTAGATGAATACATCCTATTGGACTGAGACTTTTCCATGAGTGTATTTCATTTCCAGTGTAATTACACAAAAGAAGCATCAAAGCTGTGACATTCTCTGATGCCGGAGATAGACAGGGAAAGTTTTTAGGTGGAAACTAAAATGAGAAAAGTGCTGAAAATGACAATTCTGGCCTAATTAAGCATCTCATTTGCCGGAAGGTCCTCAGAGCAGCTGGATAAATACGCAGCATAATCAACCACCCTCCGCCCCGGGGGGGAGGGCGGGGGCCTGCCAGCTCCTTCACTGATGACAACAAGAATGATGTTCTCCAGTCCTGGAGAATGGTGATCACCATTGCCATCCTCTGAGAGACCTGGAGTCCCCAAACTCAGCGCTTTAGTGAAACTGAGTCTCAGGCATACAACTCAAGGCTCTCCAAGCTGCCCTCACTGCGCCCCAGCGGCCGGGAGGGGGCGCCCGAACTCGCCATAGCGCGCTGACCACACCGCCCGCCCAGCGCGACCCGCCTCCAGCGCCGCGAACTCGAGCGCTGGATCCACCGGGAGATCCCGGGAGCCCGGGCGAGGCGCCGCCGGGGTTCAGGGAGCGCGTGGGAACGCGGGAGCCGTGAGTAAACTTCCTTTTCCAACACGACTGCCCAGGGGAACCTTGCCGCGGCTTCGCTCAGAGCCTCGCATTTTCTGCACCTGCCTCTGCGTCCACCCTCCCCTTCCTGGGAGGAGATTTTGGCCAGAGCGGTTGACACCGGTGCCCTTTTAAGCTGCGATTGACCGCTGGAAATCAGAGCATGTTGTGATGTGTTTTCAGATTCAGGATTATTTCCGGGGGAAGGGGGAAAGGCATCTCCAATCCGGAGACGAAGATTATTACAATGATTTTATTAAATTTTACGGATGTGAGAGTTGGACTATAAAGAAAGCTGAGCGCCGAAGAATTGATGCTTTTGAGCTGTGGTGTTGGAGAAGACGCTTGAGAGTCCCTTGGACTGCAAGGAGATCAGTGCTAGGTGTTCATTGGAAGGACTGATGTTGAAGCTGAAACTCCAATACTTTGGTCACCTGATGCGAAGAGCTGACTCATTGGAAAAGACCCTGATGCTGGGAAAGATGGAGGGTAGGAGGAGAAGGGGACGACAGAGGATGAGATGGTTGGATGGCATCATCGACTCGATGGACATGGGTTTGGGTGGACTCCGGGAGTTGGTGATGGACAGAGGCCTGGCCTGCTGCAGTTCATGGGGTCACAAAGAGTCAGACACGGCTGAGCGACTGAACTGAAATAATGATTAATTTGGCTTCCCTGGTGGCTCAGCGGTTAAGAGTCTGCCTGCAATGCAGAATACCTGGGTTCTATCTCTGGGTTGGAAAGTTCCCTGGAGGAGGGAATGGCTACCCGCTCCAGTATTCTTGACTGGACAATGCCATGGACAGAGGAGTCTGGTGGGCTGCGGTCCACGGGGTCACAAACAGTTGGACAGGACTGAGAGACTAACACTTTCACTTTCAGGCTTCCCTGGTAACTCATAAAGAATCCTTCAACAGCCTTATAGTAGTTAAAAAGTATTGAAACGTGGGTGTATTAAAATTCAGATTAGTTTAACTTTAAACATTTTATTTATACCAAAACCAGAATTTTTTATAATTTACTATATTTTGAAGACAAATTGAACAATAATTTTGTCAGAATTACTTCTTTGCTTATCTCATTTTCAATGGAGAGAATTAATTTAATTTTAGCTTGCTGAAAGTTTTGGAGAGACAGCATATGAATTTCTGATTCATATTAATTCTTTTCTCCATCTCATCCATGATGCATTTCCAAATTATAGGACATATTTTTCTTGTCCGCTAGTTGAAATTACAATTCTATGGCAGTCCAATGTTTTGATAGCTTTCTTTGACAACAGTGATAACCATCCTGTTGCCACATCTTTATGGGGTTCTTTCTCTTTTGACAGGATCAAAATTTTCATCAAGTTCTTCTCTATGTATCGAGAATGAAAAGTGACCAAAACTTTTCATTATGAAAGCTTCAGTATCTCAGGTAAACACATCACACCACTTTTTACCAATGTTATGTGAGAAGTGTCCAGATATTTAACAAGCAAGTACATTTAGGTTTCTTCGGTGAGTAATATACAGAATGCATGAAATTTGTCACAGTTTAACTTTGTGCCACAAGCCCCTCCCAGCCCCCCGAACTTGTACACCTCTTAGACTTTTTAAGTTGTGGGGCCAGATCTTGTCTTGTATAATTTTTATATATTGTTCATCAAGACTTTTTACCATTAATTTTACTTTTTTAAAATATTGCAGTAATGTACATTTTCCCCACATTACTAAGTCACTTGTCACCCCCTCTCTGCATTTGAGGCAACTTTCTAACTTGCCTAACCCTAATCCCAACACTGGGAAGAATTTTTGACGTGAAGCATTGTGAAAATTATGTCTGAAAATCTGGAAACATCCCCTTCTCCCATCCCTTACTGTATTTTTTTCCTTATAAGTTATCTTTGTCTTTATAACATTGTTTTGCCTATACTGTCACCAGAGGTAGTCTGAAATTAGTGAAATGAACATTGAGATTATTTGTATCATTTATTTATACTTTTCACAAAGTAGTTTTGATCTGCCAAACAACTTGCTAAGATTTAGGGGCTCCAGAAAGAGCTTCAAGCATGCTGTGTGATTTCTCCTCTGTGCTAGACACAGTCTTAGCATCGGAGCCTGGGCACTGCTCCTTCACATGCCTGCAGACATCCCTTTGTCCAGGAGCCCCCATTTGGGACATGCTAACTTCTCTGATCCTTAAGTTTAAAAACATCTGAAAAAAACATCAAGTATATCACACCCCAAACACAAAATTAGGACAATCTAGGTGAACTTCCCTGGAAAGATTTCCATGATAAATATATAGAAATTAACTGTACAGTGATACCTTTGGTATAATTATATAAAAGCATACCCAAAAAGAATATTGATCCTCTAGAGACAGTTTGAGATGCCAACCCCTCAACTTTAGTGGCTAGGGGCCTTGTTGAGGTCTCCCTGGGCCAGTCTTGATATTGCCATGGCTCTAGGACTCGGGGGCATGGGCTGGGTGGGCTCTGGACAGTGTTATTTGCCAAGTCTATGTGGCAACTCTAACCAGGCCAGGCCTTAAATTTGTCTAAAGTGCTTGCCTATTTATTCTGTTCCTCACAACTACATTATTAGGATATATGAATATTCTCCAGTTAGTAGATGAGATTTGGGGGTTATATGCAGTTTTCTGTGTTAAATATCATTACCATGGTTATCTCCGTGGACCTGCAGCAGAGAAGGGAGGTGCCTGCTCCAGCAGGCCCAGACCACAAGCAGCCCTTTAAAGAAGGCTGCTTGAGGCTGAGGCTGAGCACAGGGGTGCTGAGGTTCCACGGCTTCCCCTGGGTGGAGTGGCTTCAGAGGCCACGGAGCTGAGCCCTGGCTGCAGAACCCTGGGAGAGGAACTGAGAGCAGCAGCCCTCTGATGGGGGCACCGCAGGCTTCCCCCCGAGTCCAGAAAGCTGTGCCCGAGCCTCGTCTATAAGGCTGAGTCTCCAGCACTTGTCTTCCAGAAGCCACAGAGGCAGAGCACAGTTCCTGAGGAGAAAGCTGTGGTGGCCTCTGCTAGACAGCCTGCGGGAGCATCCCTCAGAGTCTGGTCCTTTCTGGGGGCTCTGTCCCAGGACATGCTGTGGGGGCCCTCTCTCCAGCCAGCCCCCTCATTCCTCATTCATTTCCCAAATGGCTTTTGAGTACCAAGAAAATCCTAAGCACCTGAGACTAGTAATAGAGCAATGATGCCTGTTCTGGAAGAAAATAGAGAAGTCAGCCAGAAGTCACAACATAGACTGAAATGTACATGCCTGGGGCAATAAAAGCACCTTTCCCAGCTGGAAAACTCAAAGAAGGACTACCGTCTGGGAAACTTATCACTCTAACAGGAAGGAGGAAGAAGAAAGGTGGAAAATGTTTTATCCTTTGGTGACAAAAAAGTTCTCTTCTAGTGGCCTTTACTTCCTTTATGAAGTGGCATCCAGCACATCTGAGGCTGAGGGGACGGAAGTTTGTCAAAGAGGAGAATGTTTGAAATCATTTGTGAAGAATAAGAGAGTTGATGCTGGAACCAGTGATATAAGCTCCAAGAAACCAGGGAGCTTTATGACTTTGTTCACTTATGTATCCTAGGTGCACCTGTGTGTGTGTGCCTCACTCTCTGTGACCCCGTGGACTGTAGCCCACCAGGCTCCTCTGTCCATGGGATTTTGCAGGCAAGAATACTGGAGTATGTTGCTTCTCCAGGGGGTCTTCCCGACCCGGGGATGGAACCCACATCTTCTGCATTGGCGGGTGGATTCTTCACCACTACAGCACCTGGGAAGCCTTCAGTGCACACAGAAGAAACTTACCAAAGATATAGGGTGAATGAAATTATGAATTCCATGTAGTACTGGAGAGGCCCATTAGTCGTAGACCATAGAACTACGGTAGTACGATATATCCGTTTGCGGTGATTTTATCTAATAGGTCTCCACCACGTACCTGAGGTCAGGTGTGGAAGAGGCCGAGGGTTTGACTTCTGCCAGACAGGAGTGATGACACAAGAGTGACGGGAGGGCATGAGAAATGTGGCTCAACTGATGGACCAGGAAGTCCGCTCTGTTAGTTTCCAGGAGCTGCCATAACAAAATGCCGCAGACTGGGTGGCTTAGACAACAGAGAATTATTTTCTCAAAGTTCTGGAGGCTAGAAATCCAAGATTGAGGCGTAGGCAGATTTGGTTTCTCCAGAGGCCTCTCTCCTTGGCTTGCAGATGGCTGCCTTCTTGCTGTGTCCTCACACGGCCTTTTCTCTGTGTGTGCCCATCCCTGGTATCTCTTCCTTTTATGAGGACACCAGTGAGACGCCAGGTGGCCCAGTGGTTAGGACTCTGCACATCCACTTCAAGGGGCATGGGTTCAATCCCTGGTAGGGGAACTAAGATCCAGCAGGGTTGGGAGGAAGGTGGGGAGATACTAGTCAGATTAGGACCCCACCCTAAGGGTCTCATTTTAACTTAATCACCTCTTTAAAGGCCTTACCTCCAAATCCCATTGCATTCTTAGGTACTGGATGTTGAGATTTTAATAAACAAATTTGTATGGAGTACACATTTCAGCCAATAACATCTACGTGGAGAGAGAGAACAGATCAGAGGCTAGTGATGGAGAAGAAGAAACTAAGGACCCACAGACTGTAATTCCTTGACTAATTGGTGGCTGGAGGGCAATTTAGACAATTTGGAGAAATTGAAGGTGGAGGTTAGAGGGTGGGATGCTAGGCTGTATTAGTGTATGACTTCAGATTGTAGACCAGCTCCTATGGAAAAGCAAAGATCTGTGAGTCAGGTGTAACTTGTCATGTGACCCATGGCCAGTCATGGGCACTCCAAGCCACTGCCTCTCCTGGTGAGTAGTCTTCGTCAACGGGAGCAAAACGAAGGTCACTGTCCTGAGACACTCCTCCTCCAGGTTCCCTAGTCCTGGGTCTTCTGCATGTGTGGTTACTCATCCTGTCTAAACTTCAAGTTAGAAGAATCAGACTGTTTTTGAATGAGTGAGAAGAGTTATTCATTGTACAATAAAAAAGCAGGTAGTAATTCTCCCCAGGCTTTACTTGCTCTGTATGAACTTATCTGTAGGCGATAAAGGCTGATTCTCATGGCGCAGATATGGGCACCAAGGCAGCTGAAGAGACTGGTGTGGTTACAGTGACCCCGACCTCCTTTCTCCTCCAGGTGGAAATGGCAACACAGGTAGCTCAGTGGCTCTGTTTTTAATTTCATGGGGACTCCTCCTTTGAGGTGACTCCACTTCTTTGTGGCTCTTCTTTTTCAGCCATCACGCCACTCTGCCCTTCAATGGTGTTAACCCAGGTCGTATTGTTAGAGAGGGATGTGGAGAGTCTTTAGAATCTTTGGTCACCTTGGCTTCAGTTGGTTGAGTAGCAGTCCAAGGTAAGCCCAGAAAGATTGCACTCTTGTGATAAATCACAGAACCACCTGTGGTGCATGTGCTTTCTGTGTCCTGGAGAAGATTTCCCATGACTGTATCAAGCTTATAACTAACGATCCCAGCTATGCGTGCTAAGTCGCTTCAGTCATGTCTGACTCTGCAACCCTATGGACTGTAGCCTGTCAGGCGCCTCTGTCCATGGGATTCTCAAGGCAAGAATAGTGGAGTGAACCCAGGTCTCTTATGTCTCCTGCATTGGCAGGTGGGTTCTTTTCCACTAATGCCACCTGGGAAGCCCGCAGAGGACACCTCACCCCTGATCGGCCAGGTGTTGGCATTGAGTACACGATCCTGCACGATATCAGAAAGAATGGCTGTAAGGAAGGCCAAAAAGGAGTTTGGGATGCCTCAGAACATCCCTGATTGTGCTCAAAGGCTAGCTTTCCCTCTTCCACTATCTGTCCCCAGGCTACACTCACACACTTGTCAGGATGGCGCCAAGTCCATCACTTTGTCAGTGTCCTAGTCAGTCACGAGCAGGTGGCGCCAGAACCAGATGGTTGGGAAGGGAGTCAGGGAGTGGGAGAATTTGATTCAGTTCAGTTCAGTCGCTCAGTCCTGTCCAACTCTTTGCGACCCCATGGACTGCAGCACGCCAGTCTTGATTAGTGATAAGTTATAGGGATACTCCTGTTCCTCCCCACCCAAGGGATCTTCTTTCCCACTTTGTTAGTTTCCCTTCTTCCCACCCACTCAATCCCTAACCCTTTCCTCATTCTCTCTTCATTTTCCTGCAGGCCCTGTGTGGCTGTGCTGTGAACATTTCCATCACTGATGGCTGTTTGACCCCTATGCCTTGCATTGATGTTGTCAAGTCAGGCCACGTGCAGTCTCAGTGAGGCGTTAAATCCTTGGGCAAGGTCACCAGCCAGTGGGAGAGTTTATTTGAGTTCAAAGTTTTTGTCAAAACAGATGAATATCGCAGCTATAGTAGATCTTCAAGTAGCACGTATCATTTTATTAGGCCTCAGCACGTCCATCTCAGTCTCCAAGCATGGCAGCATTCCCATCCTCCACCCAGTTCTCACTCAGTTCTGCATCCACTACACAGTGGATACTTTTCTAACATTCTGACATCTTAAAAAGCCACTTTTAAGAGAGAAGTTCTCCTGCTTCTGAACCCCTTCAGAGCTTGGCTGCCTGGAGGTCAGCAGGAGGGATGACCCAGCTCATGGGTCCATCTTCAGGTCCCTGGCTTTGAATCCAGTCCCCTTCTCATGACTGGAGAGCAATGTGCATGTTAATTTGAAGATATGTGGAGATTTCTTCCCTGAGTGTGGGTACACGCTTTATTCCCCTTCCCCTGCAGTTTTGCTGAGGTCTTTTAGGGCTCTCCTTTCCTTTTATTTCTCTCTTTTTTAAATTGCTTGTTTTTTAAAGTATTTATTTATCTTTGGCTCTTCATTGCTGTGTGCAGTCTTTATCTAGTTGTGGTGCATGGGTTACTCATTGTGGTGGCTTTTCTTGTTACAGAACAGGCTCTAGGGCACATGGGCTTCAGTAGTTATGGTGCACGGCCTTAGTTGCGCCAAGGCAGGTGGGATCCTACTTTCTGGAACAGGGATGGAACCCATGTCCCCTGCATCGGCAGGTGGAGTCTTAACCACTGGGCACCTCAGAAGTCCCTCTCCCTTCCATTTAGCTACGTCCTGTCTGCAAGAAAAAAAGCAGAGGACTCCTGTTTCAGCAGCCCCACTAGATCCTGGGTATTTTTTGTTATTTATTTATTTATCCACTTTTGGCTACCCTGGGTCCTCAGTGCATTGCTGGGACTTTCTCTAGTTGTGGCCAGTGGGGCTGACTCTTCCTCGCAGCTCCTGGTTTCCTTCCTGTGAGCCTTCTTCGGGCTCCAGCATGCAGGCTTCAGCAGCTGCAGCACGTGGGCTCTAGAGCAGGGTCTCAGGAACAGTGGAGCGCTGTCTTAGTTGTTCTGTGGCAGGTGGACACTTCCTGGACCACGGATCGAACCTGTCTCTCCTGAGGAAAGCTTCTTATTCACTGCACCACCAGGGAAGTCCTCAACAAGTCATTTTAGCCAAAGCAGTTTCTCAGATTTCCTCCTACTACTGGAAGGCATTTACAAATGACCAAGCGATTTTGCTTCATCTGGGCTCCATTTCCTGGAATTATAATAGACAGTGGCTGGTATTTCCACTCTATTCCTGCTGGTGGCAGTCATACCGAGTTTGTTGCTAAAACCACTAGTGTCTCCTACCTTAAAGGCATACATGGTCTGGGGATTCAGGTAGCAAGTGCAACACACTTTTCAGCTTTTGCCCAGCACTATATTAAACTCAAGAGGACGCCTCACCCCTAATGGTCCTCAACTAGGTCATGATTCCAGAAAACATCTACTTCTACTGCATTGACTAGGCTAAAGCCTTTGACTTTGTGGATCACAAGAGACTGTGGAAAATGCTTCAAGAGAATGGAATACCAGAATATCTTACCTGCCTCCTGAGAAATCTGTATGCAGGTCAAGAAGCAACAGTGAGAACTGGACATGGAACAATGGACTGGTTCCAAACTGGGGAAAGGGTACATCAAGACTGTATACTGTCACCCTGCTTATTCAACTTATATCCAGCGTACATCATGTGAAATGACAGGCTGGATGAAGCACAAGCTGGAATCAAGATTGCTGGGAGAAATAGCAATAACCTCAGACATGCAAATGACACCACCCTTATGGCAGAAAGCAAAGAGGAGCCAAAGGAACACTTTCAGTAAAGATGAAAGTGAAAGAGGAGAGTGAAAAAGCTGGTTTAAAAGTTAAAACATTCAGAAAACGAAGATCATGGTATCCGGTCCCATCACTTCATGGAAAATACATGGGGAAACAATGCAAAGAGAAACAGACTTTATTTTCTTGGGCTCCAAAATCACTGCAGATAGTGACTGCAGCCAGGAAATTAAAAGACACTTGCTCCTTGAAAGAAAAGTTATCACAAACCTAGACAGCATATTAAAAAGCAGAGATGTTACTTTTCTGACAAAGGTCCATCTGGTCAAAGCCATAGTTTTTCTAGTAGTCATGTATGGATGTGAGACTTGGACTGTAAAAAAGCTGAACGCCTAAGAATTGATGCTTCTGAACTGTGGTGTTGTAGAAGACCCTTGAGAATGCCTTGGACTGCAAGGAGATCCAACCAGTCCATCCTAAAGGAAATCAGTCCTGAATATTCATTGGAAAGACTGATGCTGAAGCTAAAACTCCAATACTTTGGCCACCTGATGTGAAGAGCCAACTTATTAGAAAAGTCCCTGATGCTGGGAATGATTGAAAGCAGGAGAAGAAGGGGACGACAGAGGATGAGATGATTGCATGGCATCACTGACTCCATGGACATGAGTTTGAACAAGTTCTGGGAGTTGGTGATGGGCTGGGAAGCCTGGCAGGCTGAATGCATGGGGTCACAAAGAGTTGGACACGACTGAAGGACTGAATTCACCTGAGGTCATGAGAGAAGGAACATGCTGGTGTCATACACAGAGCCATGTATCTGAACTCAGACTCTCCCTGATGCTCACAGCTCACAGCAACCAGGCAGTTTACCACAACACTCTTTGGTGGATCTTTACCGACATGGCAATCACCACTACATTGATGCAGATACTTCAGAGAATCCTCACAAGGAATGATGAATGGTCATTTTCATGCTCCATTTTATTCCACTGCATCGGCTGTTGAGTTCCATTTCAGGATGACTTCCAGAATTTGACACATAATAATTAAAGCCTTATGACAGGTTGAAACGCTAGAGTTTGGGTATGAATCCCTGATCTCCTATTTCAGCCTGCTAACCTGCTTTTTCTTTCTTTTATTTTTTTGCTCAGTGAGACTATATTCTTAGAAGCATGTAGACCTTAAAGCCCTTTATGTTCTGAGTGGTTAGGACCCCACAAAATTCATATCTTGAAGTCCTAAAGCCCAAAATCATGATATCAGCTGATAGACATTTTGGGATATGCTTAGGGTGTCAGGATGGAGACCTCACAAAAGGAAATAATGCCCTTATCAAAGAGGTGGATATAAACTAGTCCCACACGGACTCTGCAGTGTCAGACCTGAAGCAGGCTCTCACCACAACTGGAACAAGCTGACATCCAGTTCTCAGATATCCAGACTCGAGAACTAACTTGCAGCAATACATTTCTGGTCTTTGTACACTACCCAGTCTATGCTATTTTATTGAAGAAGCTTGAACAATAAGATATATCATGCCCTGTTTTATCCTAAGAATACCTGCAGGAGTCTGTAAAATACCTGAAAGGAGAAATCAACTTCCTCAACTCTGTTACCTAGACATGTCATCTGGGCCATAACATTTCATGAGCTCAATCAATATTCATGTAACATCAATTCACAAGGATGGTAATGATAGGAGAAAAAATACCAACATCTCTTAATAGATATGATGTGATAACACAATAATTTAAATATTCTTCATGGTTCTACAAGGGAGGCTATGATGAAATAATGTGTGAGATGATTTTTAAAGATCATTTGCGGAAATATTTTCTTCAAGTTTGCATTTTCAATATTTGGAAGGTGTGGTGAGTGGAAGGCCCACTGTCCACTTTTAGTTCAGTGATTCTCAAGTACTTGCAAGGAGCTGCCTGATCATTCTTTCTTTTTCTCCCTCAGGTAATAAGGAAACACTTTGTCTACACGTGTAGATGATTTTCTCATTAGCCTGTGCCTTGAGAGTCAATCTGTATACTTCCTTCAAATAGTCTATGATGCTCTGAACTCTGAGTGACATCTCTGTCATCTTCCCCAGCTGAAACTGTGACATAAGAGTTTTTTGAGAGAGTGTGCAAGCAAGAACAATGGATTTCCCCTTGCACACCCATGCAGAGCCGATTAGGACAAATAGTGCAAAAATGAAAAAATAGTCTTGTGCACTGAACTTGTCCTCTCTCTGAATCATCCAATTATTTTCCAACTTCCTTGCCATGAGACTCCCATGAGGATAAGTCCAGGCCAAGTAATGTGAGAAGAAGTGCTATTACCCCATCTAGTCCTGGTCCCTGGAAGCACCCCATGTGATCAACCAGACTTTTCTCTTTGCCTCAAGGAGAATAGACTCAAGTACTACAGTCAAATTTGAAGTCTCAGGTTGATGATGGAAAAAAATATCTCAAAACAATGGCACCAATGTTCTCAACTCACTCTTTGGAGGAGAGCAAGCTAGAAGATTCACCTGATCAAGAACGCCTGCATTATGCTCTTCATAGAAGGAAAGAAAAGTGTCCACTGGAATCAAATGCCTGACACTTTGCTGTTTACCTGTTAAAGAAGCTAAGCATTAGGTGAACTGACAAATACCTTTAACACCATACTCTCTTAAAAGCTTTTCCACAAACAAATAAATTTCATATGTTGAAAACAGCATATACCGTCAAAACACATAGAAAAATCTTCTAAATTATGTTCTAATATTATTTATTTAAGAAAAGAGATTGTGTTTCTCTGTCTAAATATTTTTGTAAAATTGTGATTTTCATTTCAGACATTTTTAAGCTTGTGAGCAAACAGATGATCACTTTGGAGGCTTAAGCAAACAACAGTCTGATTGAGTGGAGAGTGTCACAAGTATAATTTTCATTTTATCTGTTGACTTTTCTTGAAGATTCTTACATGAGGGAAAGGCACTTTTCAATTTCCACTCTGACAACCTCCCAGGCACAGGGGCTGTATTCCTTTCCCTTCTAGTAGAGATGGATTCCTTGGAAATACTTCCGGACAGCAATTCCCAAATCGGGACAATCCAGAGTCACTTCTTCCCGCTGTTCCAAGCTCTGACCCAGGCTGGAGTGGTTTTTGAGGAGGGCGCTGTTCCAAGCAGCTCAGCTGCTCTCCCTGGTGAAGAGGTTGAAGATCTGCTGGAGCATCAGTTGGTGATAACAGGTGCCTTGAGTCATCTGGATTGGGGTGATATTCTCTCTTCTCCAAGGACACTTGAAGTCGTGTCTGTGCTCTAGGCATGACTGAGAGGGGATCGTTTTCATCTGTCTCAAATGTATGAAGAATTTGTTGTCAAGGGGACAAGCAGGGATTGAGCAGAGCTTGACTCCTGCCACTAGCAGATAGATCTTAGCCACAGAGTTTCCGTGAGTCACTGGGCGGCCACCAGGGGGCGCGCGGACACCACTAATCAAAGAGCGAAAGGTTTCTTCCCCCGGTCCTGGCACAGCGCGCTTCCCTGGGCTTTCACAGGAGGGCGGAGGATGTCTTCTTACAGGTTTTATAGTGAGTTTCCGAGTTCTAAGACTTCATTTCACCGGGTTTGGCAGCCTTTTCTGCAGGAAAGGCGTCGCTGTCAGAGGCCAGGTTAGTACTCCTTGAGTAGTGCACTCAGAAATCTTCAATCCGAGCCCTCGCCAGAGACGTTTTGTGTGGTGGCAAGCCCGGAACCTTGCGTTTTCTGCTTTCCCCTGAGTGTCGTGCTTTCTTCTCGCACAGAGATTTAGCGACGCCACTTTTAGAAAGAAAATGCGTTTAGGGAGGCGTTTGAGGCGGAGAATCAGAGCGACTTGGGGGCCGATTTTACAGATTCGGGCTCCTTTCTGTCGCAATGAAGGGACCGCTCACGGAAAGGGGAGCTGGCGGCGGCGACGGGGCGACGGGACGGTGTTGGGGACGCCCTGGGGGTGTCGGGGCGCGGTCCCCACCCGAGGACCGGGGACTTTCAGGGTGTCGTTCAAGGAATTGGCCCTGAAGTGGGGGAATAAGTATTGAACAACTGAAAACTAGGAATATTCGAAAACTCACAGCACTGTATTTTTATGCGTTTAAATTTGGATTTAATTATATTTGTCTCATTAAATAGTTCACATTTTTTATTTTTGAAATATTTTATGAAAACATTTAAAATATTATATATGATATTAAAATATGTGAGTATTGAAATATTTATTCATTTACGAAAATATTTGTTAGATAATATATTAAAATATTAGTATTAAATGATATTAATATTTATTAGTATTTCATTAAATTCTTTTTAAGCTATGGTTTATACTGAAACAAGAATTTAATATGATTTTACTTTACTGACTTTAATGGAAGCCACCTCATTAATATATTCCAGATCACTTCTTTGACAATTTCTTGTGCGTCTGTGACAGTCTTAAATAATTATTATGTAACTCGAGTTTCTGAAACACCGCTGCCAGCACTCCACCTTGAGTGTAGTGTAGCAAAAGGAATTAGTGCAGATGTCCCTGGTCCAATGATTAAGACTGTGCTTTCAATGCAGGAGGTGCAAATCTGATGTGTGGCTGGGAACTAACATCCCACATGCAGTACTGTGCAGTCAAAAAGAAAGGAAGATGGATGGAAGAGAGAGAGAGAGAGAGAGAGAGAGGAACGAAAGGAAGAAGAGGCAGTGTCCTGTACAAAGCGTTGAGGGCATTTACCAGGTCTGATCTTTTCATTTTATTTGGGAAGAATTTTGTAAGTGAAATGAAAATTGCCCAGATTTCATTGGCAATGAGAAGCCTTTCTTCGTAAGACACATATGGTCTTGCAAATGAAAGGGCATTTCTTGTCTTTCTTGAACATTTTGATGTTTTGTTTAGTGCATATATTTTGGTATTTTCATTTTTTTAATATTGAGTTACAATGTTATTTATCTTGATGTCTTAGACTTGGTGCCTTTTAACATTTCATACTCAAGAGAAGTCCTTTCTTACTTTTCCCCAATACTAACCCAAGAAATAGCTTCAGAAGTACTGTTGCCAGCTTCCCTGGTGGCAGGGAAAGTATACGAATGTCCCATTTCTTGTCCTCCTCCCCTCTGTCACATTTTATAACCGATTTCCTGGTCTCTTTAACCATTAAAAAAAAAATCTATGTCTTAAAATAATGTCACCAGAGATGGTCTAAGACTAACTGAGGATGATGTTAGGAAATGTTTACCTCATTTGTACTCTTCACAGAGCAGCTATTATTTTGTAAGACAATTTTTCAAGATGCTGGCCCCAAGCAAAAGGATTCAAGTGCTGTAAGATTTGTTTTCATAATGTTCCAGGACTGCTGTAAGCGTGGAATCTTGGGATCTGCTCCTTCAGAATCTTTTGGGCAGTCCCCTCTCCTAGACTTTGGTTTTGGTGGGCCTCAAAACACAGCATTTTAGCCAATTTCCTTCTCTCCACATCTTTTATTTTTTTTAAGTCATTTTTTTTTTCTTTTAGAAAAAAAATTTCATTTAACTAACTACAAATTTGGTTTCTTTTTCTCTCAGTATTATTTTGAAGTATAACACAATCTGTATCTTAAAAAGTAGTATCAGAGGTGGTCTAAAACTTACTGAGGTTGAAGAAAGGGACTGCTTCTTTTCTCTCATTTATTAACAGAGCAATGGTGTTGTATTAGACAACTGCCTAAAATCTGGTTCACTGCAAAGAACTTAAAGTACTGTGGGATTTCTCTCCATACCGTACGAGGCACTGATCAAAGGAAGGAAACGTGGGCTCCTGGGCCCCTTCAAAGTCCTGCAGGCAGTCCCTCTCCTGGAATTAACACTTAGGGATTCAACATGCAGATCCTCGACAGTGTTAAGAGCCCTGCAGGCAGAGTTTCTCCTGGCTGGACTAAGGGTGGAGTAAAGAGGTTCCTATTGGTTATATTGATATGAAAGACTGCTATCATTCACTACGTTTCACATTCTCAGCCTAATTTGCAAACTTTGTATTATTTGAAGTGAAGGATGTCCTCTGTGGCTGCTACTAAAGTGGTCTTGATGTTTTTGAAGACAAAATGAACGTCTGGTGTCCTCTACATCAGGAGCCCCAGATAGTGTGAGAGTAGACTTCCTGCCGCCCCCAGGCCCTCCTCTTCATCAGCCCTGAGATCCGGCCCTCAGCTGCTCTGAGCTCCTGCTGCCTCCTTCCTCCTCATCCTGCCTCGATGACCTCTGCCCTGCTCCCAGGAGGCCAGTCACCATTCGTGCCTGACTCTTCTGGAATGCACATCTCCAAGCACATTGTCACCTATGTGTGTGTGTGGTCAGCACACTTTGGTGACAGAATAAAGAAACTGTATGAATTAACCCATGTTCCGTATTATGTCACAGTTATCTGTAGACCATCAGAAAGCAAGAACTATGGTCCTGAAAATCATTGTGGAAAAATTCAAACCTTATGTATTAGACCTTAAACAGACATCCAGAGAGTAGTGGTTAGATATATTTTGGAGCAATTTAAACTGTCACAATAGACTATGTAGTCACACCTTTGAGTTCTCTTTTAGACTAAAGAAGTGAGTTAGATAGAGCTTCAGGTTTTTATTTCAAGCTGAGTTGACTCATATAGATGAATAGCTCCTTTTGGATTAAGACTTTTCCGTGAGTATATTTCATTTCCATTGTAAAAACACAAAAGAAGCATCAAAGCTGTGACATTCTCTGATGGCCAGGATGGAAGGAAAAAGTTTCTCCATGAAAACAAAATTGAGAAAAGTGCAGAAAATGACAATTCTGGCCTATTTAAAGATCTCATATGCGGGAAGTTGCTGGGAACAGCTGGATAAAGGCTGGCAGAGCCCAGCATCTGCAGGATCACCAAGCTCACCAGATGCCAACCCCTTCCCTGATGACATGGAGGGTGATGTTCTCCAGCCCTGGAGAATGGTGATCATCACCATTGCCACCCTCTGAGAGACCAGAAATCGCCAAACTCAGCGCTTCAGTGTAACTGAGTCCCAGGGCTCCAGCTCTACAAGGAGCTCACAGCTGCCTTCCCCCTGCCTCTGCGGCTGGGATGGGCACCGCAGATCTCCCTGTAACAGACCAACTGGCCCTGCCCGCCCAGCGGGCACCACCTGCGGGTCAAGCGCCTTGAGCTCGAGCGCGAGATCCACCAAGGAGAACAGGGGAATCCCAGTGGGCAGGAGCCCCAGGCCTGGGCAAGGCGCTGCTGGGGCCCCGGGAGCACATGGAACCACGGGAGCACTGAGGAAACTCCCTTTTCCGGCCAACAGCCCAGGGCAGCTTTGCAGTCACTTTGCTTGGAGCCTGTGATTTCTGCACCTGCCTCTGTGTCCTTCCTCCCCTTCCTGGGAGGAGATTTTAGCCAGGGCGCTTTACCCCAGTGCCCGTTTATGCAGTGATTCATGGCTGGAGATCAGAGCATGTTGGGGTGTGTTTTCAGATTCAGGGTTGTTTCTGGGGAAAGGACTGATTCGGGGAAAGGGGATAAGGCACCTACAGTCTGGACTGGCATCTTTAGATATTGGGGCTCTCTTGTGGGAAGACTTGAGGACAAGACTGAGACTTACAAGAAAGGGAAAATGATTTCATTTAATATAAATGGTTAATTTCTCCTTCAATGTTCAACTCGTTGAAAAATATTTTAAAATGTATAAATAAGTTTGAAACTCACACCAAGTTTACATATTTTCCTTATGCCAAAACAAGATCAAATGCAAATGTTTTCAAAATGACTTCTTTGTTCATCTCAGTTCAGTTGAGCAAAACCTGTAGTTGACAAACTTATGACCCAGTAACTACCTAAAATAATTAATCTCAATTTTCAAAATCTTTCTTTCTTTTCTTCTCTTTTAGCCTAGGATCTTATGTTAAGCTTTCACATTTATACATGGTCTTGCATTGGAGAGTTTTATGAACTTTTAAAAATGTCATTTCATACAGATAAATTCATAATCAAGATGTTTTTGTGTTCAGCATAATGTAGGTTTCCACTTAATGTACCATTTGCTACTTAATAGGAACCTTATATGCTAAATGCACTGATTGTATGGTGACTTGATGCCCAGTAAATATCTCGGCGTGCTTGCTACAGCTGTGAGATTATTTCATTTGCTAGTAAAATTTAAAAATGTGTAGATATTCTTTGTACAATCCTAGAGAAGACTAACCTGTTCTAATTTGTAGAAGTAGAAGTTTTGCATTAAAAATTAGAATTGAGCAAGGCACAGATATGGCATAATCCTCTCTAAGGTAGATATGAAATAATGGTCAGAGCTCTGTATACACCTGTCACAGTAACAACTCTCACAGCTATGTTTAATGTGTTCCTGATGCTTTATGTAATTTACTCATATACGATAATTTTGTAAGTTGTTATATTAACATCATATAGATTAAATAACATGAGACGGTATATTGAATGGAGTACAGTATTCTCATTATCCCTATTTTGATTTTAATTGGAGAATAATTGCTTTACAATGTTGTGTTGGTTTCTGCTGTACAGCCATGTAAACCAGCTCTGAGTACACATATATCCACTCCTCCCTATTTTAAAGCTGAGAAAACTGTAGGATAGGACAGAAAAATCAACTGGACTAAATGATGCAGAGAACTGAGGGAAAAGTAAAGAGATGCCCAGATAACAAATATACTGGTCACCTGAGAAGACAAGAGTAACCCACAAAAAATAGAAACAAAAAACGCAGCAAGATTGTTGTTTTCAAACAGTTTAACTGGTAAAACTATTTTAAGCTTATCGTTAGGACTATTATCATTATTAGAGTTACACTTTTATTGATACCCCTGAGGACCAGCAGATTCCTACCATTGTGCAGGATGCTGGGTGGGAAGAAGAAATGGAGACTTGCTCCTGCTCTGGGGAGTCAATTCCTCCCCATTTAAGGGACTGTCAGTTAGAAGGTCCTCATGGAGGATTGTGTGGGGAAGGGGAGTTCAAAATGAAAAGCAAGACTTTGATCTTGAAAACTACAGGCTATAAGAAATTCTTAAAATAATAAAAGTTGAAAAAAAGTGAATGAAATGTATAAATTTGTGGGATTTTTGTTGATCAATTTTTATCAATGAACCCTGTGGAACTTGTTACTGTGGGCACGTGTTACTGTGGGAGCTTGCTACTGCGGGAACTTGGATATAGCTCAATAACAGTATTTTCTGTGCAGCACATTGACATATCAATTATCAAACTCCTTCTTAGAAAATAATACTATTTGAAGATAAAGAACATACATGTTTGCAGTAATGAACCTCCTGTTCAAACCTCAGCCAAGATATGGTGGGGGTGCATGAGATGCTTCACCGTATTTCAAATGGTCTAATGTCAAAGTTTTGGCTTAGCTTCTGGTCCAAGATGGCAGAGTAGAAGGACATGCACTCCCCTCCTGCAAGAGCACTGAAACCGCAAATGCTGTTGAAAACCATCCACAGGAGGTCTCTGGAGCCCACCCAAAAAGACACTCCATGTCCAAAGACAAAAAAGAAGTTATAATGAGATGGTAGGAGGCGCTCAAGCACAATAAAAATAAATTCCATACCTGCCAGTTGGGAAACCAACAAACTGGAAAACAATACAACGACAATGTTCTCTCCCTGTTGTGAAGGATCTAAGACTCATGTCAGGCTTCCAGGTCTGCGAATCCAGCAAAGGGCCTGGGAATGCCCAGGAAATCTGACTCTAAAGGCAAGTGATATTTGATTACAAGACTTCCACAGGACTGTGGGGGAAAGACTCCATTCTCAAAGGGGACAAACAAAAACTTGCGAGCACCAAGACCCAAGGGAACTGAGCAGCAGTGACCCGACCGGAGGCTGAACCAGACCTACCTGCTAAGGTTGGAGTCTCCTACGGAAGTATGTGTCAGCAGTGGCTTGCCGTGGGGACAAGGGCACAGGCAGCAACAATCCTGGAAGGTGCCCCTTGGCTGAGTGCCCTTGGAGTTTGCAGAAAATCACACTTAATTCACTAATAATGTTTCTCATGTCTTTAGTATGAGGAGGGTAACAGTTGGTTTCTGATTTCTTTGTTGGGTTTTGGTCTTTCAGTAGCAATGCAGAAGCTCCAGGAGGTGACATTGCCAGCAAGTATAGACAAGGGGCTTTATTGAAAAGAGAACTAGGATCCAACCCGGGACACCGTAGGACTGGAGGGCAGAAATCCATTTCACAGTACCTGCTCTTTCCTTCCTGCCTGTGCATGTGTTTGATTTTCTGCATTGATATGAGATCTCTATTCTTTCCCTATTATTCATCTTTGTATTACATCAAAGCATTTTCTACTAATTCATCATTCTCAAAGAGTTTTTGATGAACTCATAGAAGTGCTTTCTGGAGATATGAAACCCAGAAATAGGAATTCTCTTCAGCATACAGCAAAGGTAGTTCTCACATTGAAAGCACTATGGAACTAGCACCCAAGGTGAAAAGAAAATACCTTTGCCAGGGACCTAGCACCTTTCCAGTGTCTCCTTCCAGTCACTGTCTCAGGCCAGCTCTCCTGTCTCCTCCCTGCGGGCAGCCACTCTGTGATCCTCACAGTCCTGATGATTTCTGCCAGGAGCGCTAGATGATTCTTGTGTGACTGAACTCATTGTATCCAAACAGTAATCCTGTGAAAACTACTCTTATTGTCTGCGTACTAAAGATGAGGAAACGGACCTGTTGTGTTTGTGAGACTTTTCAGGGTCACACTGTTGGTAAATAGCAGGGCTGGGATTCAGAGGTTTTGGAATTTCTAGAACTCTCCTTTCCCTTGGGCTCTCTTCCTGTGGCTTCCACTCTGACTACACCGTGCAGCTAGAAGAAACCAGCACAGAACGGAGCTCCTGAGACGGAGGGAGTGAAGGCGCTGTGTGAGGGGGTGAACTGCTCAGTCCTGAGGAGGCAGGGCTGAGGAGAAGGTGGGAGACAGAGTAATAGGAGTCAGGAGCGGCCATCAACACCGCATGTCCTCAGCTTTCCAGCAGGAGGGGACTGCTTCCCTCAGACATTTATATCAACCATTCTGTAATGAGTGGGTATAGATTAGGTATGCCTATCATATCAAGATTAAACATTTTGTACAATTTCATAATCTCCTTTCTACCTGTTTTTTTCTTGGCACCCTCGACAGCTTAGAAGATCTTAGTTCTCAACCAAGGCTCCCTGGAGGGAAAACTCAGAGTGCTAAAAACTGCACCACCAGAAAGCTTGAAGAATTCCACCTTTTGACAGACATTTGTTAGAAAGTCATAGAACTGTTCCACAGTATAAAATGAACAAATACAGTTTTGTGATAGCTATCTATAGACAAAATAAGGACTTAGTTTTTTAAAATAAAAAACTCAAGAAGTTGACCTTGATAAGTATTTAATAAATAAATCAAATTACAATTTGAATCATAGAAAGGGGAATATATTTTCTAAATTTCAATACAATGTAAGCACATACATCTTTTATATGAAAATATAAAATATTGAGACACAATAACATTAAATAAATAAAATATAAATAACATCAAAGCAGTTGTTGCTTATAGACTGATACTCCTGCACCTGGGTACTTTTATATCTCCTTGCTTATTACCACTGACAAGTATTGGCTGAGTTAATTCAATAAATTTGGTGGCTGAAGCAGAATTCAGAGTCTTCTGAAATGACCCCAGGTGGGTATACGTGGGTGATGTGGCATCTTAGTCAGTGAGAGTCATGTCAGGGTGAGATCAGTCTCCATCCAACATTCTTAACCTTTCTTGCAAGCTGGTTGATGAAGAGAGAGAAGGCTCTCCTTATATCCATTCTGACGATTTCCCAGGCACAGTCGCTGTATTCCTTCTCATTCAGGTAGACATGGATTCCCTGGAAGTACGTTGTCACGGCATCTGTGGGGCCCGTCCTTCCCAGGGCAGAGTCTTCCTCTCCCGTCACCTGTTGCCAACAGTCATCCAGGTCTGCCAGCTGCTGAAGGAGTCCAGTGCAGAGCTGCTTCAGGAGGGTGGTGTCCCAGGTAGCAGAGGAGCGTGTTGTATTGAAGACATTGAAGCTCTGCTGGAGCATCTTGTGGAGCACAGCCATGGCCTGGGCCTCCTGCAGCTGGCCGCCCTCCACCATCTCCTGGGGAAAAGCGAAGTCTTTTCTGTCCTTCAGACAGAGGTGAGGGGAGAGTCTCCTCATTTGGTCCAGGAGAGTGAGGTTCTTCTCAGTGGCAGCCAGCACGTGGTTCAGAGACAGGTCACAGCCCAGGGATCCTCCTGGGCCATAGCTGACCAGCACAAGGGCCATCAGTAGAGAAAGCACGAAGGCCATGGGGAAGATGAGGCTGCTGCTGGGCTGGTGGAGACGGCGTCTGCTGAACCTTGAGGTACGTTCTCTGATGCCATGCTTTCTAAGCAAGGCCATTAAATAGGGAACACGGTAGTTTTCATTTTCTAATCATTTCTATACACTTTTACTTCCTTTTTTGGTTTTCTGTTTTGTATTTTCATTACAGTCAAAGACATTTTCTTCCTTCTAGGCTGTTAATTTTGCCTTTTCCTAGTGACTTCAGAAGTGCCCATCCAAATGGATATTACTCAATCAAATCGGAAAGGTCTTTGTCTTAAGTCTGTATTGATGGACATGTGTAATTACACACGTTATTGCCCTTTTCTCTCGTTCATAAGTGTTGCTGTCCTCTAATCCATGAACACATTGTTGGCTTGCTCTTAGGCTCCTTTTTTCCCTCTTAGTTTCCGTAGGAAGCCAGGCTCTGCCAGCCCTATCTTTTCCCTATTTGTAAGAGATTTACCAGATCACTCTGGCAGTTAAGCTCTTGGAAACAAAGGATGAGTTTTCCTTAGTGTTTGACTTAGAGAAGAAGCTGATTATTATCAGTCCTTGAAATCCTCCCACTTTTCTCTTCCTTCTGGAACACATTCCTGCAGATCCCTGCCCTTCAGGGAACCACGAGGGCAGTCTATTATAGACATCACCCTTTCTTTCCACCATTTTCTTATTGGACACCTGTGGTCCTCCACAGACAGGGCCAATACACCCACCAGAATCCTAGTTCGTCTCAGGGATCATGAGTGAGGAGACTCTAATTCCAGGATAATTGTAGTTTCCCATCAGCACCCCACTCACAAGGGAGAGATCACATGGAGCCACAGCCTGTCCTCTGGAGTGAGTGAGTCCCTTCCTCACCTGCTGGACTTCCTCCATGAGGGCAGGCTCACCACATCTGTGGCCTCAACATCCCCTTTCTGTGGAGGGATTATTTATTTGTTGGGAAAATAAATTCTCTTCCTAAACCCCATCTTCTCCCCTGGAGTGTTTCTGTGAAGGACCCTAGTCTTGGTGGTGACCTCCTCTTCTCCTGACCCATTTCGCAGGTGTCCAAAATATCAGCAGTGCTCAGATGCTGAGAGCAAAAGTGTGTGTAAGTTGGTGAAGACAATTTCCAACTGCAATCATTTTGCTTTTAGTAGAGAAATTATATTTACTTTGCCAAGTATAGTTTTTATTTTTCAACTCTTTACTTAAACACTTCAACACTTGTTCTGCTCAGTGTTTCTGAGCTGGATGAAGGAGATTCAGTGATGGTGTTGTCTCTTGATGGAAGCTTATGTCACAGAATCTAGTGAGTTTCAGTCGTTTACTCAGGCAGTTGTTTCCAACTGGCATCTCTGTTCCTCTTTTTCTGTTTCCTCTGAGAATGTAGGGCAGTGAGACCCAGTCTATGAGATCAGGAGAAATAGCCTTCTTTCCTTGAGTGTGGTTTTTCATTGAAACGTTTTATATACACTTAGTGACGTATTGGACAAGATTTGTTTCACTGCTCCTTCTCTGGCTGTAATTCATGATCAGGTGAGAATAAGAAAGGGAAGTATAGAAAGCCGAGGGGCTGCATCACTTTCAAGAGGTTAGATTTTTTTGTTTCTCTTTGCAGTTATGCTAGAAAGTAAAATTCCATAGTTGTTCTGTGGGCAACTAGAAAACAAGGGTAAGTCTCAATGTCATGAATATGAAAGAAATGAAGTTGCTTTCCCTGACACAGTGATGTGTCTCGGTTAGCCAACTTCAGGGCAGCATAGCTGGGGCCTAGGCTGTGGCAGAAGGGAAGGATCAGGTCAATATGAACAACAGAAAGGCTGAGACATGGCTGCTTCTGATAAAAGCTCAAGGAAGGACAAGTCCTGAGTCTGTGGACTGCCCTCAGCTTTGTAAGACCAGCCACCTGAGTTTTCTTTCCTTTAATCCATATGTGGTCAGTGTAAGGGACGAAGGAAGAAGTCACACGCACCAGTTCATGGGAGATGGGCAATCAGAACCCCAGTTGCTCGAACACTAACCCTCTCTCACAGGGTCAAGGAGACCAGCCTTGCTGTGCATCTGTGAAAATCCACCTGGGCAATGAGAATTTGCATTGAAAAAAATTAGAATGAAAGGGAATGAAACGATTCCAAAAGATCCTGATCTTAATCTGGGTAACAAGAATTATGATATGAAAAATGATAACTGAATTTTATTTATTGATTGCTAACCCTAATCTCCCTAATATCCCACCTTGTGATATGATCCCATTGACGGGTTGGGTTTCTTCGGGTTTTTAAGAATTTGAAATGTATTTATTTCATGTATTTATTTGTCTGTGCTAGGTCTTAGGTCAAGATATTTTTTATTTTGGCATAATGTAGATTTTCACTTAATACACCATTTCCTACCTAAGAAGCATCTCGTATGCCTAGTGCCCTGACTGCATGGTGACCTGATGCCCACTAAACGTCTCGGTGTGCTTGGTACAGTCATGGGATTATTTTATTTGCTAGTAAAATTTTTAAATGTGTAGATATGCTTTGGAATGCTAGAAAAGATTTACCTATTCTAATTTGCACAGGTAGAATTTTTGCATTAAAGATTAGAGTTGAGCAAGGCACAGATAAGGCATAGTCATCTTTAGGGTAGACATGAAATAATGGTGAAACCGTTGTATACACCTGTCACAGTAATAACGCTCACAGCTCTTTAATGTGTCCATGATGCTTTGTATAATGTACTCATTTAAGATAATTTTGCAGGTTGGTATATTAACATCATATAGAGTACATAACATGAGATGGTATATTGAATGGAGTACAGTAGTCTCATTACCCCTATTTTGATTTTATTTGGAGAATAATTGCTTTACATTGTTGTGTTGGTTTCTGCTGTACAACAACATAAAATAGCTATAAGTACACATATATCCACTGCCAAGTCCTTATTTTAAAGCTGAGAAAACAGTAGCATTGGATAGAAGAATCGACTGGACTAAATGATGCAGGGAATTGTGGAACAAGGAAAGCGATGCCCAGATAAGAAATATACTGGTCACCTGAGAAGACAAGAGTAACCCACAAAAATAAAAACAAAAAATGTAGCAAGATTGGCGTTTTCAAACAGTTTAACTGGTAAAACTATTTTAAGCTTATCATTATGATTATTATCATTATTACACTTACACTTTTATTGACACCCCTGAGGACCAGCAGTATCCTACCGTTGTGCAGGATGCGGGGGGGGGGGGTGATAAGAAATGGAGCCTTGCTCCTGCTCTGGGGAGTCAGTTCCTCCCCATTTAAGGGACTGTCAGTTAGAAGGTCCTGATGGAGGATGTGTGTGGGGGAGGGGAGTTTAAAATGTAAAGAAAGGCTTTGATCTTGAAAAGTACAGATTATGGGAAATTCTTAAAATAATAAAAGTTGACATATGGTGAATGAAATGTAGCAATTGGTGGGATCTTTGTTGATCAATTTTGATGAATGAATCCTGGCTTGTTACTGCAGGAACTTGGATATACTTCAATAAAAATCTTTTCTGTACAACATGTTGACATATTGATTTTCAAAATCTTTCTTAGAAAATCTTACTAGAATGCTTTGGAAGATGGTGGAAGAATAGGAAGGGGAGACCACTTTCTCCCCCACAAATTCGTGGAAAGAACATTTGAACACCGAGCAAATTCCACAGAACAACTTCTGAATGCTGGCAGAGTACATCAGACACCCAAAAAGGCAGCCCATTGTCTTTGAGAGGAGATAGGACAAAATATAAAAGATAAAAAGAGAGACAAAAGAGATAGGGATGGAGATCCGTCCAGGGAAGGGGGTCTTAAAAAAGAGAATTTTCCAGACAGCAGGAAACACTCTCTCTGGCGGGTCTGTGGCAAGTCTTGGAATCTCAGAGGGCAAAATAACTGGAAGGAAAAATAAATACATAGTGAAATCCCACAGATTAAGTGCCTAACAGCAACTCCCAGTGCAGCAGCAGCCCAGACACTGGCATCCCCCACTTGCAAGCAGGGGAGGGACAGGGAGGAGCAGGTGCATTGCTTAGGGTAAGGTCTGGGCCTGAATACCCTGAGGGCAATCTGAGGGAACTAGGTTGAGATAGCAACCCAGACTGTGGGATAATTATCCCGCGAGCCCCGCGAAAAGCCCCAACCTAAGACACAGCCAGGCAGGCTCAGAGGACAGAGGACTGAGCAGAGCCAGCTGGCTGCGGACCGGCCCATTCCCCACCAGAGTCGGGCAGAGGAGGGCAGCCAGAGCAGGAAGGGGGCAATTGGCCCCAGAGAGGCATCCACCGAACTGCAAGCAGACTTCTCTGCTAACCAAGACTTCTTGGGGTTCTGGACGGTCGACATCCGCCGGGAGGGTCACAGGCAGAGACCAGCTCCCTAGAATAGACACGGGGCACACGTAAGAAGGCCATAAAACCAAGCGGCTGGAAGCGGGGAGGGGGTAAGCCACAGCCTCCACCTGGGGGTGAATACGCGTGCCTAGCACCTGGTCACCTGAGCGGCTCGGCCCTGGGGAGGGCGCAAAACACTGGCCCAACCAAGTCTGCGCCTTTGTGGAGTACCCGAGAACCTGGACCTGAGCGGCTTAGACCTGGGAAGTGCATGTAAACCAGGGCCCGCCTCAGACAGTTCCCAGCAGAGCAACCGAGAGTCTGAGCAGTGTGGACGGGGAAAGCACACACGCCGTGAGCGGGGGCAAACCAGTGTGGCTGAGCCACTGTGAGCACACGCCAGTGAGATTTGTTCGCAGTGTTCCTCCCTCCCCAAAGCACGACTGAACAAGTGAGCCTAAAAAAAGTGACCACCACCCGCCCCTTGTGTCAGGGCGGAAATTAGACACTGAAGAGACCAGCAAACAGAAGCTAAATAAACAGAGGGAACCTGTGTGGAAGTGACAGGTGAAATAGATTAAAACCCTGTAGCTAGCACCGACTACATAGGAAGGGGCCTATAGACCTTGAGAAGTACAAGCCGGACCAAGGAACTATCTGAAGATGAACTGACCCCACACTGTCCACAACAGCTCCAGAGAAAGTCTTAGATATACCTTTACTACTATCATTTTTTAAATTTAAAAAACATTAAAAATTTTTTTACTTTATTTTTTTAAGTCCCCATTACTCCTTTAATTTTCATTTTTTATAACCTACTATTACCTTGCAAAAAAAAGATCTTATTTATAAAGCAAACTTCATATATTATAATTATATTTTTATAATTATATTTTATATGAATATATTTATATTGATATATTAATATTTTCATATAACATTATAATTGTAATAAAAACTTCACATATTATAATCTCTGTGACTAATTTTTGTTTGTTTTCATTTTTTTTTAATATTGTATTTTTGGGAATCTAAACTCTACTCAAGATTTTTAATCTTTGCTTTTTGGTATTTGTTATCAACTTTGTACCTTTAAGAACCCAAATGTCAGTAGCCATTATTACTTGGGAGCCGCATCACTAGCCTGATTGCTCTCTATACCTTTGGACTCTCCTTTTTCTTCACCAGGTCGCCTCTATCTCCCCCCACCTCCTTTTCTTCTCTACCCAACTCGGTGAATCTCTTTGTGTGTTCCGGGCTATGGAGAACACTTAGGGAACTGATTACTGGCTGGATCTGTCCCCCTCCTTTTGATTCCCCCTTACACCCCCTTATACCCTCCTGGCCACCGCTGTCTCCTTCCTCCCTCTTCTCCTCTCTGTGTAACCCCGTGAACATATCTGAGGGGTCCAGACTGTGGAGAGCACATAGGGAAGTGATTACTCGCTACCTTGCTCTTTCCCCTTTTGATACACCCTCTGATCCTCCTGGTCACCTTTAACTCCCTCTTCCCTCTTCTCTCCTCCATGTAACTCTGTGTGCCTCTCCGGGTGTCCCTCACTGCAGAGAAACTTTTCATCATTAACCTAGATATTTTGTCATCAGTGCTGTATAGATGGAGAAGTCTTGAGGCTATTGTAAGAATAAGACTGAAAACCAGAGGCAGGTTAATGTCCAGAGGCAGGCTTAAGTCCAAATCCTGAGAACACCAGAGAACTCCTGAATCCAGGGAGCATTAAATGATAGGAGCTCATCAAATGCCTCCATACCTACACTGAAACCTAGCACCACCCAAGGGCCAACAAGTTCCAGAGCAAGACATACTATGCAAATTCTCCGGCAACACAGGAGGCTGACCAAAGTCACACCAAGCCCACTGACATCTCAAAACTTATTACTGGACACTTCATTGCACTCCAGAGAGAAGAAACCCAGCTCCACCCACTGGAACACCAACACAAGCTTCCCTAACCAGAAAACCTTGACAAGCGACCCGTCCAACCCCACCCACAGCGAGGAAGCTCCACAATAAACAGGAACCACCAACTGCCAGAATACAGAAAGGCCACCCCAAACACAGCAATATAAACAAGATGAAAAGGCAGAGAAATACCCAGCAGGTAAAGAAAAGGTTATATGCCCACCAAACCAAACAAAAGAGGGAGAGATAGGGAATCAACCTGATAAAAAATTCCAAATAATGATAGTGAAAATGACCCAAAATCTTGTAAGCAAATTGGAGTTACAGATCAATAGCCTGCAGAGAAGGATCAAAGATGCAAGAAAGGTTTAGCAAATACCTAGAAGAAACAAAAAAGAGTCGATATATAATGAATAATGCAATAAATGAGATCAAAAGCACTCTGGAGGGAACCAAGAGTAGAATAAAGGAGGCAGAAGATAGCATAAGTGAGGTAGAAGATAGAATGCTAGAAATAAATGAAACAGAGAGGAAAAAAGAAAAAAGAATTCAAAGAAATGAGAACAACCTCAGAGACCACTGGGAAAATGTGTAGTGCCCCAACATTTGAATCATAGGAGTCCCAGAAGAAGAAGATAAAAAGAAAGACCATGAGAAAATACTTGAGGAGATAATAGTTGAAAACTCCCCTAAAATGGGGAAGGAAATAATCACCCAAGTCCAAGAAACCCAGAGAGCCCCACACAGGATAAACCCAAGGCGAAACACTCCAGGACAGATATTAATCAAATTAACAAAGATCAAACACAAACAACAAATATTAAAAGCAGCAAGGGAAAAACAACAAATAACACACAAGGGGATTCCCATAAGGATAACAGCTGATCTTTCAATAGAAACTCTTCAGGCCAGAAGGGAAAGACAGGACGTACTTAAAGTGATGAAAGAAAATAACATACAGTCCAGATTACTGTACCGAGCAAGGATCTCATTCAAATATGTAGGAGAAATCAAAAGCTTTACAGACAAGCAAAACCTGAGGGAATTCAGCACCACCAAACCAGCTCTCCAACAAATGCTAAAGGATCTTCTCTAGACAGGAAACACAGAAAAGTTGTAGAAACTTGAACCCAAATCAATAAAGTAAATGGCAATGGGGTCATACTTATCAATAATTACCTTAAATGTAAATGGGTTGAATGCCCCAACCAAAAGACAAAGACTGGCTGAATGGATACAAAAACAAGACCCCTATATATGCTGTCTAAAAGAGACCCACCTTGAAACAAGGGACACATGCAGACTGAAAGTGAAGGGCTGGAAAAAGATATTCCATGCAAACAGAGTCCAAAAGAGAGCAGGAGTACCAATACTCACATCAGATAAAATAGACTTTAAAACAAAGGCTGTGAAAAGAGACAAAGATAGACATGACATAATGATCAAAGGTCAATCCAAGAAGAAGATATAACAATCATAAATATATATGCACCCAACATAGGAGCACCACAGTATGTAAGACAAATGCTAACAAATATGAAAGGGGAAATTAACAATAACACAATAATAGTGGGAGACTTTAATACTCCACTCACAACTACGGATAGATCAACTAAACAGAAAATTAATGAGGAAACACAAACTTTAAATGATACAATAGGCCAGTTAGGCCTAATTGATATCTATAGGACATTTCACCCCAAAATAATGAATTTCACCTTTTTCTCAAGCTCACAGGCAACCTTCTCCAGGATAGATCACATCCTGGGCCATAAATCTAGCCTTGGTAAATTCAAAAAAATTGAAATTACTACAAGCATCTTTTCTGACCACAATGCAGCAAGATTAGATGTCAATTACAGGAGAAAAACTATTAAAAATGCCAACATATGGAGGCTGCACAACACGCTACTCAACAACCAAGAAATCACAGAAGAAATCAAAAAAGAAATCAAAATATGCATAGAAATGAATGAAAATGAAAACACAACAACCCAAAACCTGTGGGACACTGTAAAAGCAGTGCTAAGGGGAAGGTTCAAAGCAAAACAGGCTTACCTCTAGAAACAAGACAAAAGTCAAATAAATAACCTAACTCTACACCTAAAGCAACTTGAAAAGGAAGAAAATTACAAACCCCAGGGTTAGTAGAAGGGAAAAAATCTTAAAAGTTAGGGCAGAAAAAAATGCAAAAGAAGCAAAAGAGACCATAGCAAAAATCAATAAAACCAAAAGCTGGTTCTTTGAGAAGGTAAATAAAATTGACAAACCATTAGTCAAACTCATCAACAAACAAAGGGAGAAAAATCAAATCAACAAAATTAGAAATGAAAATGGAGAGATCACAAGAGATAACACAGAAGTAGAAAGGATCCTAAGAGATTGTTATCAGCAACTGTATGCTAATAAAAGGGACAACTTGGAAGAAACGAACAAATTCTTAGAAAAGTACAACTTTCAAAAATTGAACAAGGAAGAAATAGAAGATCTCAACAGACCCATCACAAGCACGAAAATTGAAACTGTAATCAGAAATCTTTCAACAAACCAAAGCCCAGGACTAGACGGCTTCACAGCTGAATTCAACCAAATATTTAGAGAAGAACTAACACCTATCCTACTCAAACTCTTCCAGAAAATTGCAGAGGAAGGTAAACTTCCCAACTCTTTCTATGAGGCCACCATCACCTTAATACCAAAACCTGACAAAGATGTCACAAAAAAAGAAAACTATAGGCCAATATCACCGAAGAACAGATGTGCAAAATGCTAAAAAATATTCTAGCAAACAGAATCCAACAACATATTAAAGAGATCATACATCATGACCAAGTGGGCTTTATCCCAGAGATGCAAGCAGTCTTCAATATCTGCAAATCAATCAATGTAATACACCACATTAACAAATTGAAATATTAAAAACCATATGATTATCTCAATAGATGCAGAGAAAGCCTTTGAGAAAATTCAACATCCATTTATGATAAAAACCCTCCAGAAAGCAGCAATAGAAGGAACATACCTCAACATAATAAAAGCTATATATGAGAAACCCTCAGCAAACATTATCCTCAATGGTGAAAAACTGAAAGCATTTCCCCTAAAGTCAGGAACAGGAGAAGGGTGCGCACTCTCACCACTATGATTCAATATAGTTTTGGAAGCTTTGGCCACAGCAATCAGAGCAGAAAAAGAAACAAAAGGAATCCATATTGGAAAAGAAGAAGTAAAACTCTCACTGTTTGCAGATGACATGATCCTCTACAATGAAAACCCTAAAGACTCCACCAGAAAATTACTAGAGCTAATCAAAGAATACAGTAAAGTTGCAGGATATAAAATTAACACACAGAAATCCCTTGCATTCCTATACACTAACAATGAGAAAACAGAAAGACAAATTAAGGATACAATTTCATTCACCTTTGCAACAGAAAGAATAAAATACTTAGGAATAAATCTACCTAAAGAAACAAAAGACCTATATATAGAAAACTATAAACCACTGATGATAGAAATCAAAGAGGACACAAATAGATGGAGAAATATACCATGTTCATCAATTGGAAGAAGCAATATAGTGAAAATGAATATACCACCTACAGCAATCTATAGATTCAATGCAATCCCTATCAAGCTACCAATGGTATTTTTCAGAGAACTAGAACAAATAATTTCACAATTTGTATGGGAATACAAAAACCCTCGAAGAGCCAAAGCAATCTTGAGAAAGAAGAATGGAACTGGAGGAATCAACCTGCCTGACTTCAGTCTCGACTACAAAACCACAGTCAGCAAGACAGTGTGGTACTGGCACAAAGACAGAAATATAGATCAATGGAACAAAATAGAAAGTCCAGAGATAAGTCCGCACACCTATGGACAACTTATGTTTGACAAAGGAGGCAAGAATAGACAATGGAGAGAAGACAATCTCTTTAACAAGTGGTGCTAGGAAAACTGGTCAACCACTTGTAAAAGAATGAAACTAGAACACTAACACCATACACAAAAATAAACTCAAAATGGATTAGAGATCTAAGTGTAAGACCAGACACTATGAAACTCCTAGAGGAAAACATAGGCAAAACACTCTCCAGCATAAACCACAGCAGGATCCTCTATGACCCACCTCCCAGAATATTGGAAATAAAAGCAAAAATAAACAAATGGGACCTTATTAAAATTAAAAGTTTCTGCATAACAAAGGAAACTATAAGCAAGGTGAAAAGACAGCCTTCAGAGTGAGAGATAATAATAGCAAATAGAGCAACTGACAAAGAATTAATCTCAAAAAGAAACACGCAACTCCTGCACCTCAATTCCAGAGAAATGAAAGACCCAATCAAAAAGTGGGCCAAACAATTAAACAGACATTTCTCCAAGGAAGACATACAGATAGCTAACAAACACATGAAAAGATGCTCAACATCACTCATTATCAGAGAAATGCAAATCAAAACCACAATGAGGTACCATTACATGCCAGTTAGAATGGATGCTATCCAAAAGTCTACAAGCAATAAATGCTGGAGAGGGTGTGGAGAAAAGGGAACACTCTTAAATTGTTGGTGAGAATGCAAACTAGTGCAGCCACTATGGAGAACAGTGTGGAGATTCCTTCAAAAACTGGAAATAGAACTGCCATACGACCCAGCAATCCCACTGCTGGGCATACACACTGAGGAAACCAGAACTGAAAGAGACACGTGTACCCCAATGTTCATCGCAGCACTGTTCATAATAGCCAGGACATGGAAGCAACCTAGATGCCCATCAACAGATGAATGGATAAGAAAGCTGTGGTACATATACACAATGGAATATTACTCAGCCATTAAAAAGAATAAATTTGAATCAGTTCTAATGAAGTGGATAAAACTGGAGCCTATTATACAGAGTGAAGTAAGCCAGAATAAAAAACACAGTACAGTATACTAAAGCATATATATGGAATTTAGGAAGATGGTAACGATAACCCTTTATGTGAGACAGCAAAAGAAACACAGATTTATTGAATGGTCTTTTAGACTCTGTGGGAAAGGGAGAGGGTGGCATGATATGGAAAAATGGCACTGAAACATGTAAATTATCATATGTGAAATGAATTACCAGTCCAGGTTTGATGCATGAGACAGGATGCTTGGGGCTGGTGCACTGGGATGACCCAGAGGGATGGGATAGGGAGGTAGGTGGGAGGGCAGTTCAGGATGGGGAACACATGTACACTCATGGCAGATTCAAGTCAATGTGTGGCAAAACCAATACAATGCTGTAAAGTAAAATTAATTAATTAATTAATTTTTAAAAAGGACATAAGGAAAAAACAAAGAAATTCGTACTATTTCAAGACAGACAACATATGTATTTCCAGTAATGAACCTCCTGTTCAAAATTCAGCCACACGTATTTCCATGGTGGTGAATAAAAGATATGGTGGTTGCGCATGAGATAGTTCAGCATATTGCAAATGGTCAAATATCAAAGTTTTGGCTTAGCTTCTGGTTCAAGATGGCAGAGTAGAAGGACATGCACATATCTCCTCACGCAAGAGCAACGAATTCGCAACTAGCTGATGAACAACCATTCAGAGGAGGACCCTGGAGCCCACTAGAAAAGGATGCCCCAGGTCCAAACACAAAGAAGAAACTACAATGAGATGTAGGAGGTGCTCAAGCACAATAAAAATAAATCCCATACCTGTCAGATGGGAAACCAACAAACCGGAAAACAGTAATACTAAAAAAGTTCTCCCACTGGTGTGAAGGTTCTGAAGCTCATGGCATGCTTCCAAGCCTGCAAAGTGACTGGGAATCCCCAGGGAATCTGACTCTGAAGGCCAGTAGGATTTGATTCCAGGACTTCCACAGGAATGTGGGAGAGACTCTCCTTGCAGGGGCCAGACAAAGTCTTGCATGCACCAAGACTCAGGGGAATGGAGCAGTGACCCCACAGGAGACTGAACCAGACCTAGGTCCTAAAGTTGGAGTCTCCTATGGAAGTGTGGTTCAGAAGTGGCTTGCCCTGGGGACAAGGGTACTAGCAGCAGCAATCCTGGAAGGTGGCCCTTGGTCTAAGCCCCTTGGAGGTTGCCGAAAATCAAGCACTTCATTCATTAGTAATGTTTCTCACTTCTTTAGTATGCGAAGAGGTAAAACTGGCTTCTGAACCACTTGTTGGGTTTTGTTCCTTCAGTAGCAAAACAGAGGCTCCAGGAGGTGACATTGCCAGCAAGTATGGACAAGGGATTCTATGGAAATGAGAAGTAGGATTGAACCTCGGACAGCCCAGAACTGGAGATCAGAAACATACACTTCACAGCCCCTGCTGTTTCTTTGCTGTCTCTGATTGTCTTTGATTATCTGCACTGATCCGCAATCTCTATTCTTTCCCTGTTATCGTACCTATGTGAGATCAAACATTTTTGACTAATTCATCTTTCTCAAAGAGTTTTTTATGAACTCATAAGAATGCTTTTAGAAGTATGAAACCCCAAACTTGGAATGCTCTTCAGCATACAGCAAAGGAAAGTTCTCACACTGAAAGCACTTTGGAACTAGCACCCAAGCTGAAAAGAAAACACCTTTGCCAGGGCCCTAGCACCTTTCCAGTGTCAACTTCCAGTCACTGTCTCAGGCCAGCTGTCCTGTCTCCTCCCTGAGGGCAGTCACTCTGTGATCCTCACAGTCCTGATGATTTCTGCCAGGAGCGTTTGATGCCTCTTGTGATATATGCCGTCATTGAATCCAAACAGTAATTATATGAAAACCACTCTTATTGTCGCCATATTAAAGATGAGGAAACTGACCTGTAGTGTTTGTGATATGTTTCAGGGTCACACTGTGGGTAAATAGCAGAGCTGGGAGCCAGAGGTTTTGACATTTCTAGAACTCCTCTCACTTGGGCTCTCTTCCTGTGGCTTCCACTCTGACTACACCGTGCAGCTAGAAACCAAAACAGAACAGAGCTCCTGTGTTGGAGGCAGTGAAGGTACTATGTAAGGGCGTAAACTGCTCAGTCAGGCAGGACTGAGGAGAAGGTGGGAGACAGAGTAGTAGGAATCAGGAGAGGCCTGTGAAAACCGTATGCTTTCCAGGAGGAGGAGACTGCATCCCTCATATACTTATATCAACCATTCGGTAATGAGTGGGTATAAATTAGTGATGCCTATGACATCAAGATTAACCATTTTCTACAATTTCATAATTTCCCTTCTTCTTTTTTCTATTTGGCACCCTCCACAGCTTATAGGATCTTAGTTCCTCAACCAAGGCTACCTGAAGGAAAAGAGTCCTAACAACCACACCCACAGAAAATTCTCAGAATTCCACCTTTTGACAAACATTTCCTAGAAAATGATAGAACTGTTCCACAGTATAAAGGGAACAAATACTATTTTATGATAGGTGTATGTAGGCAACATAAGGATTTCTGTTTTCAAATTAAAAACTCAAGAAATTTATCTTGATAACTATTTAATAAACAAAGCAAATAACAATTTTAATGAAAGAGGGAAATATATTTTCTAAATTTTAATACAATGTAAACATACACGTCTTTTATATGAAAATATAAATATGATGAGATAAAATATTACATGAACTAAATAAAGAATAAATAAATAACATCAGGGCAGTCATCGCTTATGAACTGATACCCCTGCACTTGAATACATTGATATCTACTTGCTTATTATCACTGACAAGTATTGGCTGAGTTAATTCAATAAATTTGGTGGCTGAAGCAGAATTCAGAGTCTTCTGAAATGACCCCAGGTGAGTATACAAGGGTGACATGGCATCTTAGTCAGTGAGAGTCATGTCAAGGTCAGATCAGTCTCCATCCTACATTCTTAACCTTTCCTGCAAGCTGGTTGATGATGAGAGAGAAGGCTCTCCTTATATCCATTCTGACGATTTCCCAGGCACAGTCGCTGTATTCCTTCTCTTTGAGGTAGACGTGGATTCCCTGGAAGTATGTTGTCACGGCCTGTGTGGGGTCCGTCCTTCCCAGGGCAGAGTCTTCCTCTCCCATCACCTGCCACTGGCAGTCGTCCAGATCGGCCAGCTGCTCAAGCAGTCCAGTGCGGAGCTGCTGCAGGAAGGTGGTGTCCCAGGCAGCAGAGGAGCGCTTTGTGTCGAAGAGGTTGAAGCTCTGCTGGAGCATCTTGTGAAGCACAGAGATGGCCTGGGCATCCTGGAGCTGGCCGCCCTCCACCATCTCCTGGGGAAAAGCAAAGTCTTTTCTGTCCTGCAGACAGAAGCGAGGGGAGAGCCTCCTCATTTGGTGCAGGAGAGTGAGGGTCTTCTCAGTGCCAGCCAGCACGTGGTTCTGAGACAGGTCACAGCCCAGGGATCCTCCAGGGCCATAGCTGAGCAGCACCAGGGCCATCAGTAGAGAGAGCACAAGGGCCATGGGGAAGATGAGGCTGCTGCTGGGCTGATGGAGACGGCGTCTGCTGAACCTTGAGATAGGTTCTCTGATGCCATGCTTTCTAAACAAGACCATTAAATAGGGAACACAGTAGTTTTCATTTTCTAATCATTTTATACACTTTTACTTCTTTTTTTAGTTTTCTGTTATGTATTCTAAATACAGTCAAAGTAAATTTCTTCCTTCTCGACTGTTAATTTTGCCTTTTCCTAGTGACTTCAGAAGTGCCCATCCAAATTAATATTATTCAATCAAATCGGAAGGGTCTTTGTCTTAAGTCTGTATTGATGGACATGTGTAATTACACACGTTATTGCCCTTTATCTCTCATTCATAAGTGTTGCTGTCCTCTCATCCATGAACACATTGTTGGCTGCTCTTAGGCTCCGTTTTTCTCTCTTAGTTTCCATAGGAAGCCAGGCTCTGTCAGCCCTATTTGTTTGTTTCCTTATTTGTAAGGGATTTACGAGATCACTCTGGCAGTAAAGCTCTTGGAAACAAAGGATGAGTTTTCCTTAGTGTTTGATTTAGAGAAGAAGCTGATTATTATCAGTTTTGAACCCCTTCCACATTTCTCTTCCTTCTGGAACACATTCCTGCAGATCCCTGCCCTTCAGGGAACCACGAGGGCAGGTCTATTAGAGACATCACCCTTTCTTTCCACCATTTTCTTATTGGACACCTGTGGTCCTCCACAGACTGGGCCAATACACCCACCAGAATCCTAGTTCTTCTCAGGGAACATGGGTGAGGAGATTCTAATTCCAAGATAATTGTATTTCCCCAGCAGCCCCTCACTCACAAGGGAGAGATCACACAGAGTCACAGCCTGTCCTCTGGAGTGAGTGAGTCCCTTCCTCACCTGCTGGACTCCCTCCCTGAGGACAGGCCCACCACATCCTGTGGACAAGAATCTCCTTTCTGTGGAGGGCTTGTTTACTTATTGGGAAGATAGTCTTCCTGAAACCCCACCCGGTCCCCTGGAGTGGTTGTGTGAAGGACTCTAGTTCTCGGTGGTGACCTCTTCTTCTCCTGACCCATTTGGCAGGTGTCCAAATTGTCAGCACTGCTCAGAAGCTGAGAGCAAAACTGTGTTTGCGCAAGTTGGTGGAGGAGTTTCCAACTGCAATTATTTTACTTTTTCATAGATGAATAATACTTACTTTGCCCAATATAGGTTTTATTATTCAACCCTTTTACTTAAACTCTTCAACACTTGTTCTGCTCAGAGCTACTGAGCTGGAGGAAGGAGATTCAGTGATGGTGTTGTCCCTCATTGGAAGCTTATGTCACAGAATCTAATGAGTTTCAGTCATTTATTTGGGCAGTTGATTCTACTGGGCATCTCTGTTCCTCTATTTCTGTCTCTTCTGAGATTGCAAGGCAGTGAGACCCAGGTTACTAGATTAGGACAAACAGCCTTCTTTCCTTTACCAGAGCATAATTTTTCATTTAAACTGTTTATATACACTTAGTGACTTATTGGACCATGTTGGTATTCCTCTTCTGCTCTGGTTCTATTTCATGATGAGACAAGAACAATAAAGGGAAGTAAAGAAAGCCAGAGGGGCTGCATCTCTATCACTTTCAAGGCATTAGATTTTTTTGTTTCTGTTTGCAATTTTCCTAGAAAATAAGATTGCATAGTTGTTTTGTGGACAACAAGAAAACAAGGGTAAGTCTCAACGTCGTGAAGAATGAAAGTGGTTTTACCCTGGTGTCATGAGGTATTCTGAGTTAGCAAACTGCAGTGAGGCATGCCTGGGCAGTAGGATGTGGCAGAGGGGAAGGATGAGGCCAATATGAACAACAGAAAGCCTGGGACAGGGCTGCTTCTTACAGAAGCTCAATGAAGGCCAAGTCCTGAGTCAGTTGACTGCCTTCAGCTTTGGAAGACCAGCTATCTGATTTTCCTTTCCTTTAATCCACATGTGATCAGCATAAGGGGAGATGGAAGAGAGTCGGGCAATCAGAACCCCAGTTTCTAGAACACAAACCCTTTCTGGCAGGGTTGAGGAGACCAGCCTTGCCTAGCATCTGTGTAGTTGATAAATCCACTTGGGCAATGAGAAGATGCTTTGAAAAAACTAGAATGATAGAAAATGAAATGATTCCAAAAGATCCTAATCTTAATCTGGTTAACAGTAAAATTATGATATTAAAAGTAAGAGCTGCATTTTATTGATTGCTAACCCTAATGATTTCTTTAATATTCCAGTTTGTGATATGATCACATTCATGGGTTGGGTTTCTGCAGCTTTTTGAAGAATGTTAAAAATATTTATGTGCTTATTTGACTGGGCCAGGTCTTAGTTGAAGCATGCTGGATATTGCATCTTCTTTGCTTCATGCAGGATCTTTACTTGGGCCATGGGAAGACTTGCCTGCCTCATGCAGGATCTACTTCCCTGAACAGAGATCCAACTCAGGCTCCGTGCTTTCGGAGCATGGAATCCTGACCACTGGACCATCAGGGAAGTCTTAAGGAGTAGGGTTTCAATATATGAATTTGGGGAACACACACACATTCAGTCCGTATCATAGTAATAAGATAGCAAGGTATTGTGTTTATGGTAAGGATTCATTAGGCTATGTTTCCTTCTTGGTATTTATTTGTGGAGAAAGAACACATTGCCTGATGCTACCCTCACTTTTTATGGCACGTCCACCCTGAATTGTTTACTAATTAAATGTTTTCATGTTGTACTGTGAACCTAATTACCAAGGATCTACCAGGCTTCCCTGGTGGCTCAGATGGTAAAGAATCCGCCTGCAATGCAGGAGACCAAGGTTCAATCCCTGAGTTGGGAAGATCCCCTGGAGAAGGAAATGGTAACCCACTCCAGGATTCTTGCTTGGAGAATTCCTTGGGCACAGGAGCCTGACAGGTACAGTTTATGGGGTCACAAAGAGTCATACTCAACTGAGCGACTAACACTTTTGCCAGACAAATTCCACAGACTCTCAGTGTTCATCAAAAATGACAGTGACAACAACGACAAATTCCTTAGGCTCTGTAAGGGACTCACTTAGTCCTTCCAACATAGTTGAAACTGAGTTAATATTCTCCTTTCCAAGAGCCCCCTGCTAAGACTTTATTTGAATAAAATAATCTAAGAGTGAATTTGCAACTCCAGGTTTCAAAACCTAATATGTCAGATTCCAAACTCCCTATCCACAGCATAAACACCTGAGCAAACTGCATGTACTGAACTCTCACTTATTTCCCTATTTTACTTCTAACACAAGATGTTCCTTTTTGTTTCATACCTTGATGTTACAAATCTCTTATTTCCATCATTTAACGCCTCCCTCCAAATTCTAGATAAGCTGAGCGATTTACAAAGTATCCTGATTATTTTTTATAAGAAGCAAAATGAAATTATCAAGTGGTAGTTATTACTGAGAGTCTAACTGTGCTTCACATAATTAATAATTCTAATAATTATGAAATGATCATAGTTAACTGTCCAAGATGACTCATAGATTGTTAAGTGATCCTCACCATAAAATTGAGATACATGACGGACAAGGTCCTTGAGAGTTATGACCCCTGCGCGAGATTTGGATTACAAACATTTCGGTGAATCCAGTGTAGAAAACCCCAAGCTGACGGTACTTGTGGATATAGGTAAAGCATACTTAATGCTACCAAATTACATGAATGAGGGAAACTACTGGAAGAATACAAGACGACGCATGCTAACGGGTGAAATGTGAGGGATGGAGCAGAGCATCCCCATGGCCATCAGCAGGGAATCCAGGGGTCCAGAGAGTCAGCACTTGCCCTGGGCCTCAGGGAAACAGCTCAGGTCCTGCCCTGAGCTAAGCCGCCCTCCAAGCTCCTTTCGCTGCGCCCCAACGGCCGGGAGGGGGCGCCCGATCTCTCAGGAACTGACAGACCGGCGCCGCAAACCCAGCTGGACCCGCCTCCAGGTACAGAGCGGCCAACTCGGGCGGCGGATCCACGGGGAGAACTCGGGGGTCGCCCTCGGAGGGAGCCGCCGGAGCCCAGGGAGCGCCTGGGGCCGCGCGAGCAGAGAGGAAAGTTCTTTTTCGGGCCCGACTGCCCAGGGCAGCTTTGCCGCTGCTTCTGTCAGAGCCTTTGATGTCTGCACCTGCCCTTGTATCCACCCTCCCCTTCCTGGGAGGAGATTTTACCCAGAGCGATTTACAGCGGTGCCCGTTTATGCTGCGATTGGTGGCTGGAAATCCAATGGCAACCCATCCAGTACTCTTGCCTGGAAAATCCCATGGACAGAGGAGCCTGGTAGGCTGCAGTCCACGGGATCGCGAAGAGTCGGACACGACTGAAGCGACTTAGCAGTAGCAGCAGCAGATGGCTGAAAATCAGAGCATGTTGTGGTATGTTTTCAGATTCAGGGCTGTTTCTGGGGAAAAGGACTAATTCAGGGACAATGGGAAAGGCATCTACAATCCGGACAGAAATCTACTAGATATTGGGATCCTCCAGTGGGAAGGAAGACTGGGGACAAGACTGAGACTTAAAGGAGCTCCCAGGGTTGAGAAAATTATTTCATTCAATAGTAATATAAAAGGTAAATTTCTCCTGTAATATTAATTGTTTGAAAAATCTTTTAAAATAGATAAGTCTTAAACTCGCACCAAGTTGAAATATTTTCCTTATGCCCCAACAGTACTTTTATGTTCCTGGCTTTAATGGAAGCAAAATCATCAGTAATGTTTTCAAAATAGCTACTTTGTATATATCTCTCCTCACTGAAGGAATGCCATATTTGATAAATTATGACCCAGTAATTATCTTAAATAACCAATCTCAACTTAATCTCAACCAGTCTCAAAATCCTTTTCCCTCTCATGTCTTTTAACCAAGGATCATCTATTAAACATTCCTTTTTCTATGTAGCCTGTTTTTCATTGGAAAGGTTCATTAACTTTTTCAGAATGTCAGATCATATGGATAAGTTGCTTAAAAAGCTGCAATCAAAATGCTTTTGATTTCAGCATCATGTGTGCTCAGTAGGTATCAACTGTGAAATAGACAGTTGGGTATATGATTCCAGCATGCATCTTCGGAAGGCATCACCATCAAGGCTGATTTCTAAAGCCCTGAAAACCAGAGCAGGTCATGATCTAGCTCATGAGTTTGAAAAGAAAACATTTCTGGGCCCTGAACACAGGAAAACCACAAGTGTCTTTGTCACAAATGAAACTCAGACTAGATACCAGCCAGATGGCAGGAGGGTAGTGTGAGTGTGGAGCCTGGGATCTGGTTAAAAACCTTGAAATCTGTGTGTCTTCTAGCTGGAGATCACGGAGTTTGAACAAAAATGAATAATGAACATCTTTACGTGGGTAAGTAACAATGCAAGAGCAAAGGGTGCATTGTGTATGGGTCAGAAATTCACAGAAGAAACCTGCATTTCCAGTGGATATGATGGGGAAGGGTTGTCACCTATTCTAGCATACTGGTCTTAAAACTGAAGTCTCAACTCCACAGCTCTTCTTCTGAGCTCTACTCTGTGATGCTGGGGCTCCAGTTCCTTCCAGTACATTTCTCCTTTGGCTGCAGATTGTTTTTCTTTCAGAGTTCTCCCGAACCAATTCCAAGAGGTGGACTAGAAGGCTGGAGTATGACGGATGACAACCACCATCCATTAGGAACAGGAAAACTAATGGTTGCTGCTAGATGCTCTGTGTCACCAGTCAGATTGGCAAAAACTAAAAAGGATGATAAGATCCTATTTTGGTTAATGTGTGAGCACATATAAGGACTTAAATGGTCTTGAGTATAGGTTAATTTAGCCATTGTTATTGTGAACAGTTGGCAATATGCATGTGCGTGGTTTATGTATTTTGACCAATAAAATTGACTTCATGGCCACTTGTTCGGAGAAAGACACTCACTTGCATTATAAGACACCTGCATATACTTGTAGCAATCTCTCCTCTAAAAGCACTAATTTCTGAGAAGGACTGACTCTGGGGATGACACTGCCCGCACTTAGGGACTGAAGTTTTTATGGAAAACAGGTAGGATCAAACCCAGGACAGCCCAGGCTTGGAGAGCAGAACCTCACACTTCATGGCCCTTGCTCTTTTCCTCCTGACTCTGCTTTGCTGCTGAAAGTCTGAAACCCAACAGAGTTGAGAAGGTAATTTTAGAAGTTTCTTAAAGGAGTAGTAGAGTAGTACTCATACTAAAGAAGCAAGAAACATTATTAATGAGTAATGTGTGTGATATTCTGCATTTGTATCAGATCTCTATGATTTCCCTATTATGCATTTTTATAGTAGATCAAAGCATTTTCTACTACTCCTTCTTTCTCAAAGAATTTCTATGACTTCCTAAGAATACTTCTAGAAGTCTGAAGCACAGAAATTGGAACTGTCTTCAGCATTGAGCACAGGAGAGTTCACACACTGAATATACTGTGAAACTAGCACCCGAGTTAAATATTTTTACCGAAGACCTAGCGTCTTTCTAGTGTTGCCTTTCAGTCACTGCCTCAGGCCAGCTGTCCTGTCTCCCCACTGTGGGCAGCTACTCTGGACTCTCAGTGTCCTGATTATTTCTGCCAGGCATATTTTATGCCTCTTGTAATATGGACTCATTGATCCAAACAGTAGTCCTATGAAAAACTACTGTTATTTTCCCCATACTTGAGAAGAAGATCAAGACAGCATGCATGCCTGCGTGCATGCTAAGTTGGTTCAGTCCTGTCTGACTTGTGACCCAAGGACTGTAGCCCACGAGGCTCCTCTGTCCATGGGATTTTCAAGAAAGAATACTGGAGTGGGTTGCCATGTCCTTCTCCTTAGTGTTTGTGACATTTTTCAGGGTCACACTGCTGTGAAATAGCAGAGATGCAATTCAAAGGTGTTGAAACTTCGAGAACTCTCCCTTCACTTGTGCTGTCTTCCAGTGATTTCCACTGAGAGAACCTTTGAGGCTAGAAAGCATCACAGAACACAGGTCCTGTGTTGGAGGCAGTGAAGATATTGCGTAAGGGAGTGGATTGTTCAGTAAAGCAGGGCTGAGGAGGAGGTGGGAGGAAGAGTAACAGGGGTCAGGATCAGCCACTCGGCACCTCATGTTGGCAACTTCCCTGGAGGAAGTGAGTCCTCTCCCACATACTGACACCAACCGTTCTTTGCTGACTGGGTATAAACTAGTTATACTTGTGACTTCAGGACTAATCATTTACCACAGTTTCAGAGACTCCTTTATACCTGTTTTATTTTGGGGGGGAGGTGAAGGGGTGGCTGCACTCCACAGCTTGCAGAATCTTAGTTCCCTGGACAGATAATCCCGGTACCTGAGCTTCTTACACTGGAAGCATGGAGTCCTAACCACTGGACTGCCAGGGAATTCCAGGAATTCCACCTTTTGACAATCATTTCCTGGAAAGTGTTAGGACTCTTCTGTAGTATAAATGGACAAATGCTATTCCATGATACGTTTATGTAGACAAAATAAGTATTTATGTCTTCATAATGAAAAAGGCAATGTTTTCCAAGGAAAAGCATTCAATATCACGGTAATCTAAGTCGATACCCCGATGAGTAATGCTGAAGAAGCTGAAGTTGAATGGTTCCTCTTATTTTTTTTTTTTTATTAGTTGGAGGCTAATTACTTCACAACATTTCAGTGGGTTTTGTCATACATTGATATGAATCAGCCATAGAGTTACACGCATTCCCCATCCCGATCCCCCATCCCGATCCCCCCTCCCACCTCCCTCTCCACCCGATTCCTCTGGGTCTTCCCAGTGCACCAGGCCTGAGCACTTGTCTCATGCATCCCACCTGGGCTGGTGATCTGTTTCACCATAGATAATATACATGCTGTTCTTTTGAAACATCCCACCCTCACCTTCTCCCACAGAGTTCAAAAGTCTGTTCTGTACTTCTGTGTCTCTTTTTCTGTTTTGCATATAGGGTTATCGTTACCATCTTTCTAAATTCCATATATATGTGTTAGTATGCTGTAATATTCTTTATCTGTCTGGCTTACTTCACTCTGTATAATGGGCTCCAGTTTCATCCATCTCATTAGAACTGATTCAAATGAATTCTTTTTAATGGCTGAGTAATATTCCATGGTGTATATGTAGCAGAGCTTCCTTATCCATTCATCTGCTGATGGGCATCTAGGTTGCTTCCATGTCCTGGCTATTATAAACAGTGCTGTGATGAACATTGGGGTGCACGTGTCTCCTTCAGATCTGGTTTCCTCAGTGTGTATGCCCAGCAGTGGGATTGCTGGGTCATATGGCAGTTCTATTTCCAGTTTTTTAAGAAATCTCCACACTGTTCTCCATAGTGGCTGTACTAGTTTGCATTCCCACCAACAGTGTAAGAGGGTTCCCTTTTCTCCATACCCTCTCCAGCATTTATTGCTTGTAGACTTTTGGATAGCAGCCATCCTGACTGGCTTGTAATGGTACCTCACTGTGGTTTTGATTTGCATTTCTCTAATAATGAGTGATGTTGAGCATCTTTTCATGTGTTTGTTAGCCATCTGTATGTCTTCTTTGGAGAAATGTCTGTTTAGTTCTTTGGCCCATTTTTTGATTGGGTCATTTATTTTTCTGGAATTGAGCTTCAGGTGTTGCTTGTATATTTTTGAGATTAATCCTTTGTCTGTTTTTTCATTTGCTATTATTTTCTCCCAATCTGAGGGCTGTCTTTTCACCTTACTTATAGTTTCCTTTGTAGTGCAAAAGCTTTTAAGTTTCATTAGGTCCCATTTGTTTAGTTTTGCTTTTATTTCCAATATTCTGGGAGGTGGGTCATAGAGGATCCTGCTGTGATTTATGTCGGAGAGTGTTTTGCCTATGTTCTCCTCTAGGAGTTTTATAGTTTCTGGTCTTACATTTAGATCTTTAATCCATTTTGAGTTTATTTCTGTGTATGGTGTTAGAAAGTGTTCTAGTTTCATTCTTTTACAAGTGGTTGACCAGTTTTCCCAGCACCACTTGTTAAAGAGGTTGTCTTTTTTCCATTGTATATCCTTGCCTACTTTGTCAAAGATAAGGTGTCCATAGGTTCGTGGATTTATCTCTGGGCTTTTGAAGACCTACAAGTTCATCTAGAACTAACACCCAAAAAAGATATCCTTTTCACTATAGAGGACTGGAATGCAAAAGTAGGAAGTCAAGAAACACCTGGAGTAACAGGCAAATTTGGCCTTGGAGTACAGAATGAAGCAGGGCAAAGGCTAATAGAGTTCTGCCAAGAGAACGCACTGGTCATAGCAAACACCCTCTTCCAACAACACAAGAAAAGACTCCACACATGGACATCACTAGATGGTCAACACCAAAATCAGATTGATTATATTCGTTGCAACCAAAGATGGAGAAACTTTTATACAGTCAGCAAAAACCAGACTGGGAGCTGACTGTGGCTCAGATCATGAACTGCTTATTGCCAAATTCAGACTTAAATTGAACAAAGTGGGGAAAGCCACTAGACCATTCAGGTATGATCTAAATCAAATCCCTTATGACTATACCGTGGAAGTGAGAAATAGATTTAAGGGACTAGATCTGATAGACAGAGAACTTGATGAACTATGGCCAGAGGTTCGTGATATTGTACAGGAGACAGGAATCAAGAACATCCCCAAGAAAAAGAAATGCAAAAAAGCAAAATGGCTGTCTGAGGAGGCCTTACAAATAGCTGTGAAAAGAAGAGAAGTGAAAAGCAAAGGAGAAAAGGAAAGATATACTCATTTGAATCCAGAGTTCCAAAGAATAGCAAGGAGAGATAAGAAGCCTTCCTCAATGATCAGTGCAAAGAAATAGAGGAAAACAACAGAACAGGAAAGACTAGAGATCTCTTCAAGAAAATTAGAGATACCAAGGGAACATTTTATGCAAAGATGGGCTCAATAAGGGACTGAAATGGTATGGACCTAACAGAAGCAGAAGATATTAAGAAGGGGTGGCAAGAATACACAGAAGAGCTGTACAAAAAGGATCTTCATGACCCAGAGAATCATGATGGTGTGATCACTCACACTCAGCTAGAGCCGGACATCCTGCAATGTGAAGTCAAGTGGGCCTTAGGAAGCATGACTACAAAGCTAGTGGAGGTGATGGAATTCCAGTTGAGCTATTTCAAATCCTGAAAGATGATGCTGTGAAAGTGCTGCACTCAATATGTCAGCAAATTTGGAAAACTCAGCAGTGGCCACAGGACTGGAAAAGGTCAGTTTTCATTCCAATCCCAAAGAAAGGCAATGCCAAAGAATGTTCCAACTACCGCACAATTGCACTCATCTCACATGCTAGTAAAGTAATGCTAAAATTCTCCAAGCCAGACTTCAGTAATACGTGAACCATGAACTTCCAGATGTTCAAGATGGTTTTAGAAAAGGCAGAGGAACCAGAGATCAAATTGCCAACATCCGCTGGATCATCAAAAAAGCAACAGAGTTCCAGAAAAACACCTATTTCTGCTTCACTGACTATGCCAAAATCTTTGACTATGTGCATCACAATAAACTGTGGGAAATTCTTCAAGAGATGGGCATACAAGACGACCTGACCTGCCTCTTGAGAAATCTGTATGCAGGTCAGGAAGCAACAGTTAGAACTGGACATGGAAGAAGAGACTTGTTCCAAATAGGCCAAGGAGTACATCGAGGCTATATATTGTCACCCTGCTTATTTAACTTATATGCAGAGTACATCATGAGAAATGCTGGGCTGGAGGAAGCACAAGCTGGAATCAAGATTTCTGGGAGAAATATCAGTAACCTCAGATTTGCAGATGACACCACAATCACATGCATACTGACCTCCTCTACGTTTGTGGGGCAGTTTCTCAGAGCTGAGAAGAGGCTGACCTCCAGCCTGTAGTCCTCAGCAAGTACTCCCAATTAAATGAATTCTCGGGAGTCTGGTTTTGGGTTTTTGAGGTTTTTTTTTTTTTTGGTTGACCAGGACCCCTTCCAGTAGACCTCCTGACATAACCTGCTGTTCTCACCTGCATTTCTCACCTCCAGTCCAGACGGGTCATCCTGTTGTCTCCTGATGGAGTCCAGTGAGGAACCACTACTCCATCTTCCAAATTCTGGTCAAGATGTGTGTGTTGAGGAGGCCTGTGTGAGACCAAGATGGAGGAACACGTGTGCTTCCTAGACAGAAGCAGTGAAAATGTTCTTCTTAGCAGGGATAGACTGGCTCAAATTGTGAAATAAGCCTCAAAGTCTTGTAGAGTTATCTTTTTTAAAATATCTCTAGCTCAACCTATTAAACATCATTAAGTAATACTGTAGAATTGAGATGAAAAGTTTATTTAGAAAATAATTTTTCAGTGAAATGATATTTTTAGCACTAATATAGGAATGTTTTTTACTTGTTTCGGACCCTAATCCTCAAGAAGGTTTCCAAACCTCTCAATGTACTTTAAATGTTCTCTGAGGGGCTTCCATGGTGGCTCAGTGGTAAGGAGTCCACCTGCCATTGGGACCACATGTGGTCCTAGAGGAAGCCACGTGCTGCAGAACAGCTGAGCCCGTGTGCCGCAACTACTGAGCCTGTGCTCTAGACCCTGGGACCACCACTACCAAAGCCAAGTGCACTAGAATCTGTGCTCCCCAATGAGAGAAGCTACCAGAGTGAGGAGCCTGTGCGCCCCAACTAGAGAGGACCCACCTTTACCACAACTGGAGAAAAGGCCATGCTGCAATGAAGACCCAGCACAGTGAAAAATGAATAAATAAATAAAATTATTTTAAAAGTCCCTCTGACTTTACATATAGCTCCTGAGTGCTATATGTCCCAACCAGAAAGAAGAGAAAGATGATTGATCCGTCAATGTCCTGAAGGTTGCCTACATTAAATACATGAATTTCCACAAAGATTTTTGTTACTTTGAGAAATTGTGATCTTCCAGTGTGCACGTTACTAACATATGTCCTGAGAAGAAAGCTCTGACCCACTGTTGCTAAATGTATTAAAAGTCCTGCCTGTGTCCCTTCTATTCAGTCTTGTTTGATTTTGTCTCTCAAAGATGCAAAGACACCATGATGGAATTTAAGAACTTCCTTGGATTGCACTGTCCCCAGGCAACTCTTGCCCTGCTCTGTGATAACTTGCTGGGTCCTAGGGAAGAAGCAATCTGCATGAGGGAGTGACCCTCGCCCCTTCCAGGACTCTGCAGGCTGCTGTGGTGTGAACGTCACCCGTGCTGGGGACACAGCTAGAGGCCAGGCATCGTGCTCTGTCTCCGTCCTCAGTGTCCACGTCAGTCTTCTCATTCTCTGAAAAGGAGTGCTGTGGAGAAGCACTTGCCTCAGGGTATTTCAGGTGTTGTTCCGTGTCCTGAGGACCCGCTGCTGCTCCAGTGAACAATTAAACATCTTTGTTCTCCTTCCAAGTTCTCAAGCTGCTGCTGACTTTCAACTCCAAGTTTCCGGTGCTTTGGGCTTTTTGAGCAAGTGAGATTCCTGAATGAGGTGAGCTCCTCCTAGTGCAATCAGCATGGGCGAGAGCCCAGGTAGAGGCTCAGAGGAGCCCCTGGAGTCGCCACCCTTGTTCACTGGGGGGCGGGGTTCCCTCTATGTACTGTGTTTCCCTGGGAGCCTGGGCAGTCTGGACCTGCAGTGCTTGGCAGGCAGAGCAGGTGAAGTCATAGGAGAGTCTCTGACAGATCTAGAACTTTCTCTCAGGTTCTGCTTTTAGTTGGTGGTTTGCAGGCTTAAGGGGAAATTGACAACCAGAAACTGTAATGGAGAAAGACACAGCTGTCTGAATGGAGAGGACACCTTCATGCAGAGTGAATGAGGAGAGAAATAGGGATTTCTACACTGGGAGGAAGTGAATGATTGTGATATTTGAGTGTGAGGATAAGATATTCACCTGACCTCTCGCCAACTGAATACCACGAATTCAAGCAGCTCTCCAATTGTTTTCCGGGGGAAAAAGTTCCACAACCAACAAGAGGCAGAAAATCCTTCCCAAGAATTCATGAAATCCTGAAGAATGGATTTTTTTTTCATCATTGTTTTTAGGTTACTTATTTTGAAAAAAATCAGAGTTACAAAAAGCATTGGAGTGGTTATGTTCACTTCAAGTTCCTCAGAGTAAGAAACAACATAGCTAGAGCTAGAATATTTTTGCTTCTAACTTGTAAATCCTAATGAGAGCTCAAAGAATTGTAAAATGCATTTTTTAATCAGGTTGCCATTCAGGATTGGTGTTTCTGTTTTAATGAAAAAACAAAGTAAGTCTTTTAGGGTAAGAATTTAATAAAGGAAGAAAAATCATGAACGGACTAAATACAAAATATCCATTTTCCCATCAGTATACATACATAATATTTTATCAACAAAATAATGTAAATATTTATAAATAGTTAAATAAATATTAAAATAGATAAATAAATGTCCAGGTAGTTAAATACATAGATAGATCAGCTTTGGCATCTGTGAGGAACCAGTGTCTATAGAGTAGAACATGATGTTACTTAATATTCCAGAAAACATTTGACAACCTGATTCATTTCAGGGCTCAGTGACGGCAGAAATGAGAGTCTTCCCCGAGGCCGCGCAGGAGGCATGTGGTCTTGTTGGTCTGTGAGGATCATTTCCGTGTTGAACCAGGTGTGTGTCAGTCCTTCCTCCGGAATCTCTCCTGCAAGTTTGTTGAGGAAGAGAAGGCTCTCATGACTTCTGCTCTGACAACCTCCCAGGCACAAGGGCTGTGTCCCTTCTCTTGCAGATAGAGAGTGACTCTGTGGAAGTATTTCCTCAGAGCCAGGCTGGAGTCCCCCTTGAGCAGGGGAGCCCCTTGCAGCCCCTGCTCCTGCCTCAGACAGGCTTGCAGGTCAGTGAGCTGCTGATCCAGTGCAGTGCGGAGCTTGTCCAGGAGGCTCTGGTCCCACGCAGCGGCCGAGCCCTCGGTGCTGAAGAGCTGGAAGGTGTGTTGGGTCACCTCGTGGAGCACAGAGATGGCTTGAGCCCTCTGCAACTGGCTGCCACCCAGCGCCTCCTGGGGGAATGCAAAGTCATTCCTGTCCTGCAGGCAGGAGGAAGGGGAGACCCTCCTCAGTTGTCGCAGGAGCGTCAGGACCCTCCTGTTGGCCAGGCTGTGGGTGTGAGGCAGGTGGCAGCCCAGAGAGCAGATGGAGTTGCAGCTGAGCAGCAGCAGGGCCAGGAGTAAGGACCAGGCTGGGGCCATCGGGGACCTTGCAGATGCTGCTGGCCTGGGGAGGTGGGTGACTCTGTGAACTTGCTCTTTAGGTTCCCTGAAGACCTTCCTTCAGGCCTGTGTCTTAAATAGGAGCCCATGGTTTCCATTTTCTGAGAGTTCCCTCTTGCTTTCTACTTTTGTTTTTGCTTTTCAGTTTGCACTCTCCAGTGTGTTAGGGCAGCACTTCTCAGTCTTTTTTTTTTTCATGTTGCCCTTCTTTCTTCTGCCCACAGAGACTTTTTAGATATTTTTTAGATATTTAGATATTTTTTCTTAATTGCCCTGCACTGTGAAATTTTGATAGCATAGATATACTGTGTATGTAGTTATGTACTCTATGAATATCTTTTCTTTGTACATAGAAAAAGGAAGTGTAAATCTTACTCTTTGTATCCAGTGTAGTTAAGAATGACAGAAAGTTTTAAGCTATAATTTAAATGTAAAAGCTACTGAATTTTATTGTTTCCTTATAAGCTCAGTTTTCAGAGTGACTTTAATGTCATATGTTTACTTATATAAGTAGGTATGTATCCAATTACATATTGCAATAAAATTTACATAAATACTTGATAATAATACCAAGATATAGACATACTTAAAAGTCATTCAAAGCTGCTCAAATCATTGAATAACTTAAAAATAGTTCTTTAGTATTTATTTTCAGTATTTATCATTGAATTTTCTTCATGTCAGAAAATAATTTTTAGTTTTACTGCCTACTAGATATTCATCTGGATATTATCAACATTTTTTCTCTTTAGTACTTTGACATGTTGAACCACCTTTGTCGAATTCTGTAAGAAAATATAATATTTTTTGTATTTTATTTGCAAAAACAAGTTTCCATTTTTATTTAATCTGGAGGCCAAATCACACCGAGGTTCAGACATAAGCAACATGCACAAGACAGACAGTGGTTTCTCAGAAGTACAGAAAGGCCACCTCTCACAATATGACTTTGAGATAAAGCAAAAGGTGGAAAGTCCTCCAGTGAACCATCTAGTCATCTTAGGTGTACCACTGATCTTGTATACAATTTGTTTATATTCCATAAACTCAATCTCAATGCTTCTCTTATGTATGATACACAAGAAAGGCCAAAGACAGAAATAAATACTAAGGGGTTAGATTTTGTTGTATCAGGTTGAGCTTTGACATGTAATAACTAATCATTGTAATGACAATATTTGTTCAATTCCAGAGAACTAATGTCTGCATGCGTGGAAGCAGCATTATCCCCAGTGAGAAAGCATGATTTAGGAATCACCATCCATTTGGATCTTTCTCTCTGTTCCTTTGCATTAAATTTCAGATTTCCCAAAGACTTTCAAGTTCCAGTATGAGCCTATTATTTTCAAATAAAGGAAGCCATCTTTGTAATGAATTCAGAATAGGACAAATATTGTTTATTTCATGGGAAGATTTAACTTTTGGCTCTGCTCCTGAATTCTTTTGATTTTACATTGAATTTTATGCTGTCAAAGCCCCCTATATTCTAAACTTCAGATAATAAGGATGTGATTATCTTTGGCAAATCAGCTCTGTAGTAACTGAACCCTGATTTCTTCTCTGTGGTGTCCTCTGTAACCAGGCCCAGTGTAATCGCTCAACAAGTTGTTTTTTGGTTATTTATGTATTTATCCACTTTTGGCTACCCTGGGTCTTCACTGCTTGCCGGGGCTTTCTCTAGTTGTGGCCAGTGGGGCTCACTCTTCCCCGCAGCTCCTGGTTTCCTTCCTGTGAGTCTTCTTCGGGCTTCAGCAGCTGCAGCACGTGGGCTCTAGAGCAGGGTCTCAGGATCAGTGGAGCGCTGTCTTAGTTGTTCTGTGGCAGGTGGACACTTCCTGCACCAGGGATCGAACCTGTCTCTCCTGAGGAAAGATTCTTATTCACTGCACCACCAGGGAAGTCCTCAACAAGTCATTTTAGCCAAAGCAGTTTCTCAGATTTCCTCCTACTACTGGAAGGCATTTACAAATGACCAAGCTATTTTGCCTCATCTGGGCCCTATTTCCCGGAATTATAATAGGCAGTGGCTGGTATTTCCATTCTATTCTTGCTGGTGCCAGTCATGCCGAGTTTGTTGCTAAAACCACTAGTGTCTCCTACCTTGAAGGCACACGTGGTCTGGGATTCAATAGCAAGTCCAACACACTTTTCAGCTTTTGCCCAGCACTATATTAAACTCAAGAGGACGCCTCACCCCTAATGGTCCTCAACTAGGTCATGATTCCAGAAAACATCTACTTCTACTGCATTGACTAGGCTAAAGCCTTTGACTTTGGCACAACAGACTGTGGAAAATGCTTCAAGAGATAGGAATACCAGAATATCTTACCTGCCTCCTGAGAAATCTGTTAGATTAGCAACAGTTAGAACTGGACATGGGACAAATGACTGGTTCTAAACTGGGGAAAGGGTACATCAAGACTGTATACTGTCACCCTGCTTATTCAACTTATATCCAGAGTACATCATGTGAAATGACAGGCTGGATGAAGCACAAGCTGGAATCAAGATTGCTGGGAGAAATAGCAATAACCTCAGACATGCAAATGACACCACCCTTATGGCAGAAAGCAAAGCGGAACCAAAGGAACACTTTCAGTAAAGATGAAAGTGAAAGAGGAGAGTGAAAAAGCTGGTTTAAAACTTAAAACATTCAGAAAACAAAGATCATGGTATCCGGTCCCATCACTTCATGGAAAATACATGGGGAAACAATGCAAAGAGAAACAGACTTTATTTTCTTGGGCTCCAAAATCACTGCAGATGGTGACTGCAGCCAGGAAATTAAAAGACACTTGCTCCTTGAAAGAAAAGTTATCACAAACCTAGACAGCATATTAAAAATCAGAGACGTTACTTTTCTGACAAAGGTCCATCTGGTCAAAGCCATAGTTTTTCTAGTAGTCATGTATGGATGTGAGAGTTGGACTATAAAAAAGCTGAATGCTGAAGAATTGATGCTTTTGAACTGTGGTGTTGCAGAACACCCTTGAGAATGCCTTGGACTGCAAGGAGATCCAACCAGTCCATCTTAAAGGAAATCAGTCCTGAATATTCATTGGAAGGACTGATGCTGAAGCTAAAACTCCAATACTTTAGCAACCTGATGTGAAGAGCCAACTTATTAGAAAAGCCCCTGATGCTGGGAATGATTGAAAGCAGGAGGAGAAGAGGACGACAGAGGATGAGATGATTGCATGGCATTACTGACTCCATGGACATGAGTTTGAACAAGCTCTGGGAGTTGGTGATGGGCTGGGAAGCCTGGCATGCTGAGTGCATGGGGTCACAAAGAGATGGACACGACTGAGGGACTGAATTCAACTGAAGTCATGAGAGAAGGAACATGCTGGTGTCATACACAGAGCCATGTATCTGAACTCAGACTCTCCCTGATGCTCACAGCTCACAGCAACCAGGCAGTTTACCACAACACTCTTTGGTGGATCTTTACCGACATGGCAATCACTACTACATTGATGCAGATACTTCAGAGAATCCTCACAAGGAATGATGAATGATCATTTTCATGCTCCATTTTATTCCACTGCATCGGCTGTTGAGTTCCATTTCAGGATGACTTCCAGTATTTGACACATAATAATTAAAGGCTTATGACAGGTTGAAACTCTAGAGTTTGGGTATGAATCCCTGATCTCCTATTTCAGCCTACTAACCTGCGTTTTTTGTCTGTTTGTTTGTTTGTTTTTGTTGTTGTTGTTCAGTGAGACTATATTCTTAGAAGCATGTAGACTTTAAAGCCCTTTATGTTCTCAATGGTTAGGACCCCACAAAATTCATATCTTGAAGTCCTAAAGCCCAAAATCACGATATCAGGTGATAGACCTTTTGGGATATGCTTAGGGTGTCAGGATGGAGACCTCACAAAAGGAAATAATGCCCTTATCAAAGAGGTGGATATAAACTAGTCCCACACGGACTCTGCAGTGTCAGACCTGAAGCAGGCTCTCACCACAACTGGAACAAGCTGACATCCAGTTCTCAGATATCCAGACTCGAGAACTAACTTGCAGCAATACATTTCTGGTCTTTGTAAACTACCCAGTCTATGCTATTTTGTTGAAGAAGCTTGAACAATAAGATATATCACGCCCTGTTTTATCCTAAGAATACCTGCAGGAGTCTGTAAAATACCTGAAAGGAGAAATCAACTTCCTCAACTCCGTTTCCTAGACATGTCATCTGGGCCATAACATTTCATGAGCTCAATCAATATTCATGTAACATCAATTCACAAGGATGGTAATGATAGGAGAAAAAATAATACCAACATCTCTTAAAAGATATGATGTGATAACACAATAATTTAAATATTCTTCATGGTTCTACAAGGGAGGCTATGATGTAATAATGTGTGAGATGATTTTTAAAGATCATTTGCAGAAATATTTTCTTCAAGTTTGCATTTTCAACATTTGGAAGGTGTGGTGAGTAGAAGGCCCACTGTCCACTTTTAGTTCAGTGATTCTCAAGTACTTGCAAGGAGCTGCCTGATCATTCTTTCTTTTTCTCCCTCAGGTAATAAGGAAACACTTTTTCTACACGTGTAGATGATTTTCTCATTAGCCTATGCCTTGGGAGTCAATCCGTATGCTTCCTTCAAATAGTCTATGATGCTCTGAATTCTGAGTGACATCACTGTCATCTTCCCCAAGCTGAAACTGTGACATAAGAGTTTGTCAGAGAGTGTGCAAGCAAGAACAATGGATTTCCCCTTGCACACCCACGAAGAGCCCATTAGGACAAATAGTGCAAAAATGAAAAAATAGTCTTGTGCACTGAACTTGTCCTCTCTCTTAATCATCCAATTATTTTCCAGCTTCCTTGCCATGAGACTCCCATGAGGATAAGTCCAGGCCAAGTAATGTGAGAAGAAGTGCTATTACCCCATCTAGTCCTGGTCCCTGGAAGCATCCCATGTGATCCACCAGACTTTTCTCTTTGCCTCAGGGAGAATAGACTCAAGTACTACAGGCAAATTTGGAGTCTCAGGTTGATGATGGAAAAAAAGTCTCAAAACAATGGCACCAATGTTCTCAACTCACTCTTTGGAGGAGCGCAAGCTAGAAGATTCACCTGATCAAGAACGCCTGCATTATGCTCTTCAAAGAAGGAAAGAAAAGTGTCCATTAGAATCAAATATCTGACACTTTGCTGTTTACCTGTTAAAGAAGCTAAGCATTATGTGAACTGACAAATACCTTTAACAACATACTCTCTTTAAACCTTTTCCACAAACGAATAATTTCATATGTTGAAAACAGCAAATACCCTCAAAACACATACAAAAATCTTCTAAATTATGTTATAATATTATTTATTTAAGAAAAAAGATTGTGTTTCTCTGTCTAAATATTTTTGTAAAATTGTGATTTTCATTTCAGACATTTTTAAGCTTGTGAGCAAACAGATGATCACTTTGGAGGCTTAAGCAAACAACAGTGTGATTGAGTGGAGAGTGTCACAAGTATAATTTTCATTTTATTTGTTGACTTTTCTTGAGGATTCTTACATGAAGAAAAGGCACTTTTCAATTTCCACTCTGACAACCTCCCAGGCACAGGGGCTGTATTCCTTTCCCTTCAGGTAGAGATGGATTCTTTGGAAATACTTCCGGACAGCAATTCCCAAATCGGGACAATCCAGAGTCACTTCTTCCCGCTGTTCCAAGCTCTGACCCAGGCTGGAGTGGTTTTTGAGGAGGGCGCTGTTCCAAGCAGCTCAGCTGCTCTCCGTGGTGAAGAGGTTGAAGATCTGCTGGAGCATCAGTTGGTGATAACAGGTGCCTTGAGTCATCTGGATTGGGGTGATAGTCTCTCTTCTCCAAGGAAACTTGAAGTCGTGTCTGTGCTCTAGGCATGACTGAGAGGGGATCGTTTTCATCTGTATCAAATGTATGAAGAATTTGTTGTCAAGGGGACAAGCAGGGATGGAGCAGAGCATGACGCCTGCCACTAGCAGATAGATCTTGGCCACAGAGAGTTTCCGTGAGTCACTGGGAGGCCACCAGGGGGCGCGCGGACACCACTAGTCAATGAGCGAAAGGTTTCTTCATCAGGTCCTGGCACAGCGCGCTTCTCTGGGCTTTCACAGGAGGGCGGAGGATGTCTTCTTACAGGTTTTATAGTGAGTTTCCGAGTTCTGAGAGTTCGTTTCAGCGGGTTTGGCAGCCTTTTCAGCAGGAAAGGCGTCGCTGTCAGAGGCCAGGTTAGTACTCCTTGAGTAGTGCACTCAGAAATCTTCAATCCGAGCCCTCGCCAGAGACGTTTTGTGTGGTGGCAAGCCCGGAACCTTGCGTTTTCTGCTTTCCCCTGAGTGTCGTGCTTTCTTCTCACACGGAAACTTGAGCGACGCCACTTTTACAAAGAAAATGCGTTTAGGGAGGTGTTTGAAGCGGAGAATCAGAGCGAGTTGGGGCCGATTTTACAGATTCGGGCTCCTTTCTGTCGCGGTGAAGGGACCGCTCATGGAAAGGGGAGCTGGCGGCGGCGACGGGGCGACGGGACGGTGTTGGGGACGCCCTGGGGGTATCCGGGCGCGGTCCCCACCCGAGGACGGGGGACTTTCAGGGTGTCGTTCAAGGAATTGGCCCTGAAGTGGGGGAATAAGTATTGAACAACTGAAAAGTAGGGATATTCAAAAACTCACAGCACTGTATTTTTATGCGTTTAAATTTGGATTTAATTATATTTGTCACATTAAATAGTTCACATTTTTTATTTTTGAAATATTTTATGAAACCATTTAAAATATTATATATGATATTAAAATATGTGAGTATTGAAATGTTTATTCATTTATGAAAATATTTAATTGTTAGATAATATATTAAAATATGAGTATTAGATGATATTAATATTTATTAGTATTTTATTAAATTCTTTTTAAGCTATGGTTTATACTGAAACAAGAATTTAATATAATTTTACTTTACTGACTTTAATGGAAGCCAACTCAATATATTCAAGATCACTTCTTTATTTGTTTGACAATTTGTTGTGACTCTGTGAAGTCTTAAATAATTATCATTTAACTCGAGTTTCTGAAACACCTCTGCCAGCACTCCACCTTGAGTGTAGTGTAGCAAAAGGAATTAGTGCAGATGTCCCTGGTCCAATGATTAAGACTATGCTTTCAATGCAGGAGGTGCGAATCTGATGTGTGGCTGGGAACTAACATCCCACATGCAGTGCTGTGCAGTCAAAAAGAAAGGAAGATGGATGGAAGAGAGAGATAGAGAGAGGAACCAAAGGAAGAAGAGGCAGTGTCCTGTACAAAGCATTGAGGGCATTTACCAGGTCTGATCTTTTCATTTTCTTTGGGAAGAATTTTGTAAGTGAAATGAAAATTGCCCAAATTTCAATGGCAATGAGAAGCCTTTCTTCGTAAGACACATATGGTCTTGCAAATGAAAGGGCATTTCTTGTCTTTCTTGAAAATTTTGATGTTTTGTTTAGCACATATATTTTGGTATATTCAATTTTTTAATATTGAGTTACAATGTTATTTATCTTGATGTCTTAGACTTGGTGCCTTTTAACATTTCATACTCAAGAGAAGTCCTTTCTTACTATTCCCCAATACTAACCCAAGAAATAGCTTCAGAAGTACTGTTGCCAGCTTCCCTGGTGGCAGGGAAAGTATACGATTGTCCCATTTCTTGTCCTCCTCCCCTCTATCATATTTTATAACCGATTTCCTGGTCTCCTTAACCATTAAAAAAGAAGTCTGTGTCTTAAAATAACATCACCAGAGGTGGTCTAAGACCAACTGAGGATGATGTTAGGGAATGGTTACTTCATTTGTACTCTTCACAGAGCAGCTATTATTTTGTAAGACAATTTTTCAAGATGCTGGCCCCAAGCAAAAGGATTCAAGTGCTGTAAGATTTCTTTTCATAATGTTCCAGGACTGCTGTAAGTGTGGAATCTTGGGATCTGCTCCTTCAGAATCTTTTGGCAGTCCCCTCTCCTAGACTTTGGTTTTGGTGGGCCTCAAAACACAGCATTTTAGCCAATTTCTTTCTATCCACATCTTTTATTTTTTTTTAAGTCGCTTTTTCTCTTTTAGAAAAAAAAATTCGTTTAACTAAGTACAAATCTGACTTCTTTTTCTCTCAGTATGATTTTGAAGTTTAACACAATCTGTATCTTTTTTTTTTGCATTTATTTTTATTAGTTGGAGGCTAATTATTTCACAACATTGCAGTGGGTTTTGTCATACTTTGACATGAATTAGCCATGAAGTTACATGTATTCCCCATCCCGATCCCCCCTCCCACCTCCCTCTCCACCCTATTCCTCTGGGTCTTCCCAGTGCACCAGGCCCAAGCACTTATTTGGTTTCTTTTTCTCTCAGTATGATTTTGAAGTATAACACAATCTGTATCTTAAAAAGTAGTATCAGAGGTGGTCTAAAACTTACTGAGGTTGAAGAAAGGGACTGCTCCTTTTATCTCATTTATTAACAGAGCAATGATGTTGTATTAGACAACTGCCTAGAATCTGTTTCTCTGCAAAGAACTTAAAGTACTGCGGGATTTCTCTCCATACTGTACCAGGCACTGATCAAAGGAAGGAAACGTGGGCTCCTGGGCCCCTTCAAAGTCCTGCAAGGCAGTCCCTCTCCTGGAATTAACACTTAGGGATTCAACATGCAGATCCTTGAGAGTGTTAAGAGCTCTTCAGGCAGAGTTTCTCTTGGTTGGACTGAGGGTGGAGTAAAGAGGTTCCTATTGGTCATATTGATATGAAAGACTGCTATCATTCACTACGTTTCACATTCTCAGCCTAATTTGCAAACTTTGTATTATTTGAAGTGAAGGATGTCCTCTGTGACTGCCACTAAAGTGGTACTGATGTTTTAGAAGAGGAAATGAACGTCTGGTGTTGGCTACACTCAGGAGCCCCAGATAGTTCGAGAGTAGACTTCCTGCCGCCCCCAGGCCCTCCTCTTCATCAGCTCTGAGATCCTGCCCTCAGCTGCTCTGAGCTCCTGCTGCCTCCTTCCTCCTCATCCTGCCTCGATGACCTCTTCCCTGCTCCCAGGAGGCCAGTCACCATTCATGCCTGACTCTTCTGGAATGCACATCTCCAAGCACATTGTCACCTATGTGTGTGTGGTCAGCACACTTTGGTGACAGAATAAAGAAACTGTATGAATTAACCCATGTTCCGTATTATGTCACAGTTATCTGTAGACCATCAGAAAGCAAGAACTATGGTCCTGAAAATCATTGTGGAAAAATTCAAACCTTATGTATTAGACCTTAAACAGAAATGCAGAGAGTAGTGGTTAGATATATTTTGGTGCAATTTAAACTGTCACAATAGACTATGTAGTCACACCTTTGAGTTCTCTTTTAGACTAAAGAAGTGAGTTAGATAGAGCTTCAGGTTTTTATTTCAAGCTGAGTTGACTCATATAGATGAATAGCTCCTTTTGGATTAAGACTTTTCCGTGAGTATATTTCATTTCCATTGTAAAAACACAAAAGAAGCATCAAGACTGTGACATTCTCTGATGGCCAGGATGGAAGGAAAAAGTTTCTCCATGAAAACAAAATTGAGAAAAGTGCAGAAAATGACAATTCTGGCCTATTTAAAGATCTTATATGTGGGAAGTTGCTGGGAACAGCTGGATAAAGGCTGGCAGAGCCCAACATCTGCAGGATTACCAAGCTCACCAGATGCCAACCCCTTCCCTGATGACATGGAGGGTGATGTTCTCCAGCCCTGGAGAATGGTGATCATCACCATTGCCACCCTCTGAGAAACCAGGAATCGCCAAACTCAGCGCTTCAGTGTAACTGAGTCCCAGGGCTCCAGCTCTACAAGGAGCTCAAAGCTGCCTTCCCCCTGCCTCTGCGGCTGGGATGGGCACCGCAGATCTCCCTGTAACAGACCAACTGGCCCTGCCCGCGCAGCGGGCACCACCTGCGGGTCAAGCGCCTTGAGCTCATGCGCGAGATCCACCAAGGAGAACAGGGGAGTCCCAGTGGGCAGGAGCCCCAGGCCTGGGCAAGGCGCTGCTGGGGCCCCGGGAACACATGGAACCACGGGAGCACTGAGGAAACTCCCTTTTTCCGGCCAACAGCCCAGGGCAGCTTTGCAGTCACTTTGCTTGGAGCCTGTGATTTCTGCACCTGCCTCTGTGTCCTTCCTCCCCTTCCTGGGAGGAGATTTTAGCCAGGGCGCTTTACCCCAGTGCCCGTTTATGCGGTGATTCATGGCTGGAGATCAGAGCATGTTGGGGTGTGTTTTCAGATTCAGGGTTGTTTCTGGGGAAAGGACTGATTCGGGGAAAGGGGATAAGGCACCTACAGTCTGGACTGGCATCTTTAGATATTGGGGCCCTCTTGTGGGAAGACTTGAGGACAAGACTGAGACTTACAGGAAAGGGAAAATGATTTCATTTAATATAAATGGTTAATTTCTCCTTCAATGTTCAACTCGTTGAAAAATATTTTAAAATGTATAAATAAGTCAAACTCACACCAAGTTTACATATTTTCCTTATGCCAAAACAAGATCAAATGCAAATGTTTTCAAAATGACTTCTTTGTTCATCTCAGTTCAGTTGAGCAAAAGCTGTAGTTGACAAACTTATGACCCAGTAACTACCTAAAATTATTAATCTCAATTTTCAAAGTCTTTCTTTCTTTTCTTCTCTTTTAGCCTAGGATCTTATGTTAAGCTTTCACATTTATACATGATTTGGCATTGGAGAGTTTTACGAACTTTTAAAAATGTCATTTCATACAGATAAGTTGCTTTAAAATTCACAATCAAGATGTTTTTGTGTTCAGCATAATGTAGGTTTCCACTTAATATACCATTTGCTACTTCATAGGCAGCTTGTATGCTAAATGAACTGATTGTATGGTGACTTGATGCCCAGTAAATATCTCGGTGTGCTTGCTACAGCTGTGAGATTATTTCATTTGCTAGTAAAATTTAAAAATGTGTAGATATTCTTTGTACAATCCTAGAGAAGACTAACCTATTCTAACTTGCAGAGGTAGAAGTTTTGCATTAAAAATTAGAGTTGAGCAAGGCACAGATATAGCATAATCCTCTCTAAGGTAGATATGAAATAATGGTCAGAGCTCTGTATACACCTGTCACAGTAACAACTCTCACAGCTATGTTTAATGTGTTCCTGATGCTTTATGTAATTTACTCATATACGATAATTTTGTAAGTTGTTATATTAACATCATATAGATTAAATAACATGAGACGGTATATTGAATGGAGTACAGTATTCTCATTATCCCTATTTTGATTTTAATTGGAGAATAATTGCTTTACAATGTTGTGTTGGTTTCTGCTGTACAGCCATGTAAACCAGCTCTGAGTACACATATATCCACTCCTCCCTATTTTAAAGCTGAGAAAACTGTAGGATAGGACAGAAAAATCAACTGGACTAAATGATGCAGAGAACTGAGGGAAAAGTAAAGAGATGCCCAGATAACAAATATACTGGTCACCTGAGAAGACAAGAGTAACCCACAAAAAATAGAAACAAAAAACGCAGCAAGATTGTTGTTTTCAAACAGTTTAACTGGTAAAACAATTTTAAGCTTATCGTTAGGACTATTATCATTATTAGAGTTACACTTTTATTGATACCCGTGAGGACCAGCAGATTCCTACCATTGTGCAGGATGCTGGGTGGGAAGAAGAAATGGAGACTTGCTCCTGCTCTGGGGAGTCAATTCCTCCCCATTTAAGGGACTGTCAGTTAGAAGGTCCTCATGGAGGATTGTGTGGGGAAGGGGAGTTCAAAATGAAAAGCAAGACTTTGATCTTGAAAACTACAGGCTATAAGAAATTCTTAAAATAATAAAAGTTGAAAAAAAGTGAATGAAATGTATAAATTTGTGGGATTTTTGTTGATCAATTTTTATCAATGAACCCTGTGGAACTTGTTACTGTGGGCACGTGTTACTGTGGGAGCTTGCTACTGCGGGAACTTGGATATAGCTCAATAACAGTATTTTCTGTGCAGCACATTGACATATCAATTATCAAACTCCTTCTTAGAAAATAATACTATTTGAAGATAAAGAACATACATGTTTGCAGTAATGAACCTCCTGTTCAAACCTCAGCCAAGATATGGTGGGGGTGCATGAGATGCTTCACCGTATTTCAAATGGTCTAATGTCAAAGTTTTGGCTTAGCTTCTGGTCCAAGATGGCAGAGTAGAAGGACATGCACTCCCCTCCTGCAAGAGCACTGAAACCGCAAATGCTGTTGAAAACCATCCACAGGAGGTCTCTGGAGCCCACCCAAAAAGACACTCCATGTCCAAAGACAAAAAAGAAGTTATAATGAGATGGTAGGAGGCGCTCAAGCACAATAAAAATAAATTCCATACCTGCCAGTTGGGAAACCAACAAACTGGAAAACAATACAACGACAATGTTCTCTCCCTGTTGTGAAGGATCTAAGACTCATGTCAGGCTTCCAGGTCTGCGAATCCAGCAAAGGGCCTGGGAATGCCCAGGAAATCTGACTCTAAAGGCAAGTGATATTTGATTACAAGACTTCCACAGGACTGTGAGGGAAAGACTCCATTCTCAAAGGGGACAAACAAAAACTTGCGAGCACCAAGACCCAAGGGAACTGAGCAGCAGTGACCCCACCGGAGGCTGAACCAGACCTACCTGCTAAGGTTGGAGTCTCCTACGGAAGTATGTGTCAGCAGTGGCTTGCCGTGGGGACAAGGGCACAGGCAGCAACAATCCTGGAAGGTGCCCCTTGGCTGAGTGCCCTTGGAGTTTGCAGAAAATCACACTTAATTCACTAATAATGTTTCTCATGTCTTTAGTATGAGGAGGGTAACAGTTGGTTTCTGAATTCTTTGTTGGGTTTTGGTCTTTCAGTAGCAATGCAGAAGCTCCAGGAGGTGACATTGCCAGCAAGTATAGACAAGGGGCTTTATTGAAAAGAACTAGGATCCAACCTGGGACACCGTAGGACTGGAGGGCAGAAATCCATTTCACAGCACCTGCTCTTTCCTTCCTGCCTGTGCATGTGTTTGATTTTCTGCATTGATATAAGATCTCTATTCTTTCCCTATTATTCATCTTTGTATTACATCAAAGCATTTTCTACTAATTCATCATTCTCAAAGAGTGTTTGATGAATTCATAGGAGTGCTTTCTAGAGATATGAAACCCAGAAATAGGAATTCTCTTCAGCATACAGCAAAGGTAGTTCTCACATTGAAAGCACTATGGAACTAGCACCCAAGCTGAAAAGAAAATACCTTTGCCAGGGGCCTAGCACTTTCCAGTGTCTCTTTCCAGTCACTGTCTCAGGCCAGCTCTCCTGTCTCCTCCCTGCGGGCAGGCACTCTGTGATCCTCACAGTCCTGATGATTTCTGCCAGGAGCGCTTGATGATTCTTGTGTGACTGAACTCATTGAATCCAAATAGTAATCGTGTGAAAACTACTCTTATTGTCCGCGTACTAAAGATGAGGAAACTGACCTGTGCGTTTGTGAGATTTTTCAGGGTCACACTGTTGGTAAATAGCAGGGCTGGGATTCAGAGGTTTTGGAATTTCTAGAACTCTCCTTTCCCTTGGGCTCTCTTCCTGTGGCTTCCACTCTGACTACACCGCGCAGCTAGAAGAAATCAGCAGAGAACGGAGCTCCTGAGATGGAGGCAGCGAAGGCGCTGTGTGAGGGGGTGACCTGCTCAGTCCTGAGGAGGCAGGGCTGAGGAGAAGGTGGGAGACAGAGTAATAGGAGTCAGGAGCGGCCATCAACACCGCATGTCGTCAGCTTTCCTGCAGGAGGGGACTGCTTCCCTCAGACATTTATATCAACCATTCTGTAATGAGTGAGTATGGATTAGTTATGCCTATGACATCAAGATGAACCATTTTGTACAATTTCATAATCTCCTTTCTACCTGTTATCTTCTTGGCACCCTCGACAGCTTATAGGATCTTAGTTCTCAACCAAGGCAACCTGGAGGGAAAACTCAGAGTGCTAAAAACTGCACCACCAGAAAGCTTGAAGAATTCCACCTTTTGACAGACATTTGTTAGAAAGTCATAGAACTGTTCCACAGTATAAAGTGAACAAATACTGTTTTGTGATAGCTATCTATAGTCAAAATAAGGACTTAGTTTTTTAAAATAAAAAAACTCAAGAAGTTGACCTTGATAAGTATTTAATAAATAAAACAAATTACAATTTGAATCATAGAAAGGGGAATATATTTTCTAAATTTCAATACATGTAAGCACACACATCTTTTATATGAAAATATGAAATATTGAGATACAATAACATTAAATATATAAAATATAAATAAATAATATCAAAGCAGTTGTTGCTTATAGACTGATACTCCTGCAGCTGGGTATTTTATATCTCCTTGCTTATTACCACTGACAAGTATTGGCTGAGTTAATTCAATAAATTTGGTGGCTGAAGCAGAATTCAGAGTCTTCTGAAATGACCCCAGGTGGGTATACGAGGGTGATGTGGCATCTTAGTCAGTGAGAGTCATGTCAAGGTCAGATCAGTCTCCATCCTACATTCTTAACCTTTCCTGCAAGCTGGTTGATGAAGAGAGAGAAGGCTCTCCTTATATCCATTCTGACGATTTCCCAGGCACAGTCGCTGTATTCCTTCTCATTCAGGTAGACATGGATTCCCTGGAAGTACCTCCTCACGGCATCTGTGGGGCCCGTCCTTCCCAGGGCAGAGTCTTCCTCTCCCGTCACCTGCTGCCAACAGTCATACAGGTCAGCCAGCCGCTGAACAAGTCCAGTGCAGAGCTGCTTCAGGAGGGTGGTGTCCCAGGCAGCAGAGGAGCGCTTTGTGTTGAAGACATTGAAGGTCTGCTGGAGCATCTTGTGGAGCACAGAGATGGCCTGGGCCTCCTGCAGCTGGCCGCCCTCCACCATCTCCTCGGGAAAAGCGAAGTCTTTTCTCTCCTGCAGACAGAGGTGAGGGGAGAGTCTCCTCATTTGGTCCAGGAAAGTGAGGTTCTTCTCAGTGGCAGCCAGCACTTGGTTCAGAGACAGGTCACAGCCCAGGGATCCTCCAGGGCCGTAGCTGACCAGCACCAGGGCCATCAGTAGAGAATGCATGAAGGCCATGGGGAAGATGAGGCTGATGCTGGGCTGATGGAGATGGCGTCTGCTGAACCTTGAGGTAGGTTCTCTGATGCCATGCTTTCTAAGCAAAGCCATTAAGTAGGGAACACGGTAGTTTTCATTTTCTAATCATTTCTATACACTTTTACTTCCTTTTTTGGTTTTCTGTTTTGTATTTTCAATACAGTCAAAGACATTTTCTTCCTTCTAGGCTGTTAATTTTGCCTTTTCCTAGTGACTTCAGAAGTTCCCATCCAAATGAATATTTTTCAATCAAATGGGAAAGGTCTTTGTCTTAAGTCTGTATTGATGGACATGTGTAATTACACAGGTTATTGCCCTTTTCTCTCATTCATAAGTGTTGCTGTCCTCTCATCCATGAACACATTGTTGGCTTGCTCTTAGGCTCCGTTTTTCCCTCTTAGTTTCCATAGGAAGCCAGGCTCTGCCAGCCCTATTGTTTCCCTATTTGTAAGAGATTTACCAGATCACTCTGGCAGTAAAGCTCTTGGAAACAAAGGATGAGTTTTCCTTAGTGTTTGATTTAGAGAAGAAGCTGATTATTATCAGTCCTTGAACTCCTCCCACATTTCTCTTCCTTCTGGAACACATTCCTGCAGATCCCTGCCCTTCAGGGAACCACGAGGGCAGATCTATTAGAGACATCACCCTTTCTTTCCATCATTTTCTTATTGGACACCTGTGGTGCTCCACAGACTGGGCCAATACACCCACCAGAATCCTGGTTCTTCTCAGGGATCATGGGTGAGGAGACTCTAATTCCAGGATAATTGTAGTTTCCCATCAGCACCCCACTCACAAGGGAGAGGTCACATGCAGCTACAGCCTGTCCTCTGGAGTGAGTGAGTCCCTTCCTCACTTGCTGGACTCCCTCCATGAGGGCAGGCTCACCACATCTGTGGCCTCAGCATTCCCTTTCTGTGGAGGGCTTGTTTATTTGTTGGGAAAATAAATTCTCTTCCTAAACCCCATCCTCTCCCCTGGAGTGTTTCTGTGAAGGACTGTAGGTCTTGGTGGTGACCTCCTCTTCTCCTGACCCATTTCGCAGGTGTCCAAAATATCAGCAGTGCTCAGATGCTGAGAGCAAAAGTGTGTTTGTGTAAGTTGGTGAAGACAATTTCCAACTGCAATCATTTTGCTTTTAGTAGAGAAATAATATTTACTTTGCCAAGTATAGTTTTTATTTTTCAACTCTTTACTTAAACACTTCAGCACTTGTTCTGCTCAGAGTTTCTGAGCTGGATGAAGGAGATTCAGTGATGGTGTTGTCTCTTGATGGAAGCTTATGTCACAGAATCTAGTGAGTTTCAGTCGTTTACTCAGGCAGTTGTTTCCAACTGGCATCTCTGTTCCTCTTTTTCTGTTTCCTCTGAGAATGTAGGGCAGTGAGACCCAGTCTATGAGATCAGGAGAAATAGCCTTCTTTCCTTGAGTGTGGTTTTTCATTGAAACGTTTTATATACACTTAGTGACGTATTGGACAAGATTTGTTTCACTGCTCCTTCTCTGGCTGTAATTCATGATCAGGTGAGAATAAGAAAGGGAAGTATAGAAAGCCGAGGGGCTGCATCACTTTCAAGAGGTTAGATTTTTTTGTTTCTCTTTGCAGTTATGCTAGAAAGTAAAATTCCATAGTTGTTCTGTGGGCAACTAGAAAACAAGGGTAAGTCTCAATATCATGAATATGAAAGAAATGAAGTTGCTTTCCCTGACACAGTGATGTGTCTCGGTTAGCCAACTTCAGGGCAGCATAGCTGGGGCCTAGGCTGTGGCAGAAGGGAAGGATCAGATCAATATGAACAACAGAAAGGCTGAGACATGGCTGCTTCTGATAAAAGCTCAAGGAAGGACAAGTCCTGAGTCTGTGGACTGCCATCATCTTTGTAAGACCAGCCACCTGATTTTTCTTTCATTTAATCCATATGTGGTCAGTATAGGGGAAGAAGGAAGAAGTCACACGCACCAGTTCATGGGAGATGGGCAATCAGAACCCCAGTTGCTCGAACACTAACCCTCTCTCACAGGGTCAAGGAGACCAGCCTTGCTGTGCATCTGTGAAAATCCACCTGGGCAATGAGAATTTGCATTGAAAAAAATTAGAACGAAAGGGAATGAAACGATTCCAAAAGATCCTGATCTTAATCTGGGTAACAAGTATTATGATATGAAAAATGATAACTGAATTTTATTGATTGCTAACCCTAATCTCCCTAATATCCCACCTTGCGATATGATCCCATTGATGGGTTGGGTTTCTTCGGGTTTTTAAGAATTTGAAATGTATTTATTTTATGTATTCATTTGCCTGTGCTAGGTCTTAGGTCAAGATATTTTTTATTTTGGCATAATGTAGATTTTCACTTAATACACCATTTCCTACCTAAGAAGCATCTCGTATGCCAAGTGCACTGATTGCATGGTGACCTGATGCCCACTAAACGTCTCGGTGTGCTTGGTACGGTCATGGGATTATTTTATTTGCTAGTAAAATTTTTAAATGTGTAGATATGCTTTGTAGAATGCTAGAAAAGATTTAGCTATTCTAATTTGCACAGGTAGAATTTTTGCATTAAAGATTAGAGTTGAGCAAGGCACAGATAAGGCATAGTCATCTTTAGGGTAGACATGAAATAATGGCGAAACCGTTGTATACACCTGTCACAGTAATAACGCTCACAGCTCTTTAATGTGTCCCTGATGCTTTGTATAATGTACTCATTTAAGATAATTTTGCAGGTTGGTATATTAACATCATATAGAGTACATAACATGAGATGGTATATTGAATGGAGTCTCATTACCCCTATTTTGATTTTATTTGGAGAATAATTGCTTTACATTGTTGTGTTGGTTTCTGCTGTACAACAACATAAAATAGCTATAAGTACACATATATCCACTGCCAAGTCCTTATTTTAAAGCTGAGAAAACAGTAGCATTGGATAGAAGCATCGACTGGACTAAATGATGCAGGAAATTGTGGGACAAGGAAAACGATGCCCAGATAAGAAATATACTGGTCACCTGAGAAGACAAGAGTAACCCACAAAAATAAAAACAAAAAATGTAGCAAGATTGGCGTTTTCAAACAGTTTAACTGGTAAAACTATTTTAAGCTTATCATTATGATTATTATCATTATTACACTTACACTTTTATTGACACCCCTGAGGACCAGCAGTATCCTACCATTGTGCAGGATGCTGGGTGGGAATAAGAAATGGAGACTTGCTCCCGCTCTGGGGAGTCAATTCCTCCCCATTTAAGGGACTGTCAGTTAGAAGGTCCTGCTGGAGGATGTGTGTGGGGGAGGGGAGTTTAAAATGAAAAGAAAGGCTTTGATCTTGAAAAGTACAGGTTATAGGAAATTCTTAAAATAATAAAAGTTGACATATGGTGAATGAAATGTAGCAATTGGTGGGATCTTTGTTGATCAATTTTGATGAATGAATCCTGGCTTGTTACTGCAGGAACTTGGATATACTTCAATAAAAATCTTTTCTGTACAACATGTTGACGTATTGATTTTCAAAATCTTTCTTAGAAAATCTTACTAGAATGCTTTGGAAGATGGTGGAAGAATAGGAAGGGGAGACCACTTTCTTCCCCACAAATTCGTGGAAAGAGCATTTGAACACCTAGCAAATTCCACAGAACAACTTCTGAATGCTGGCAGAGTATATCAGACACCCAAAAAGTCAGCCCATTGTCTTTGAGAGGAGATAGGACAAAATATAAAAGATAAAAAGAGAGACAAAAGAGGTAGGGACGGAGATCCATCCAGGGAAGGGAGTCTTAAAAAAGAGAATTTTCAAGACACCAGGAAACACTCTCTCTGGCGGGTCTGTGGCGGGCCTTGGAATCTCAGAGGGCAAAATAAGCGGAAGGAAAAATAAATACATAGTGAAATCCCACAGATTAAGTGCCTAACAGCAACTCCCAGCGCAGCAGCAGCTCAGACACTGGCATCCCCCACTTGCAAGCAGGGGAGGGACAGGGAGGAGCAGGTGCATTGCTTAGGGTAAGGTCTGGGCCTGAATACCCTGAGGGCAATCTGAGGGAACTAGGTTGAGAGAGCAATCCAAACTGTGGGATAGCTATCCCGTGAGCCCCGCGAAAAGCCCAAACCTAAGACACCGCCAGGCAGGCTCACAGGACAAAGGACTGAGCAGAGCCAGCCGGCTACGGACCGGCCCATTCCCCGCCAGAGACAGGCAGGGGAGGGCAGCCAGAGCAGGAAGGGGGCAATCGGCCCCAGAGAGGCATCCACCAAACTGCAAGCAGACTTCTCTGCTAACCAAGACTTCTTGGGGGTTCTGGACGGTCGACATCCGCCGGGAGGGTCACAGGCAGAGACCAGCTCCCCAGAAGAGACACAGGGCACACGTAAGAAGGCCAGATAACCAAGTGGCTGGAAGCGGGGAGGGGGTAAGCCGCAGCCTCCACCTGGGGTGAATACGCGTGCCTAGCACCTGGCCACCTGAGCGGCTCAGGCCTGGGGAGGGCGCAAAACACTGGCCCAACCAAGTCTGCGCCTTTGTGGAGTACCCGAGAACCTGGACCTGAGCGGCTTAGACCTGGGAAGTGCATGTAAACCAGGGCCCGCCTCAGACAGTTCCCGGCACAGCAACCGAGAGTCTGAGCAGTGTGGACGGGGAAAGCACACACGCCGTGAGCGGGGCAAACCAGTGTGGCTGAGCCACTGTGAGCACACGCCAGTGAGATTTGTTCGCAGTGTTCCTCCCTCCCCAAAGCACGACTGAACAAGCGAGCCTAAAAAAAGTGACCACCACCCGCCCCTTGTGTCAGGGCGGAAATTAGACACTGAAGAGACCAGCAAACAGAAGCTAAAATAAACAGAGGGAACCGCTGTGGAAGTGACAGGTGCAATAGATTAAAACCCTGTAGCTAGCACCAACTACATAGGAAGGGGCCTATAGACCTTGAGAAGTACAAGCCAGACCAAGGAACTATCTGAAGATGAACTGACCCCACACTGTCTGCAACAGCTCCAGAGAAAGTCTTAGATATACTTTTACTACTATCATTTTTTAAATTTAAAAAACATTAAATTTTTTTTATTTTATTTATTTTTTAAGTCTCCATTACTCCTTTACTTTTCATTTTTTATAACCTACTCTTTCCTTGAAAAAAGAATCCTATTTTTAAAGCAAATATTATAATTATATTCTATTTTTATAATTATATTTTATATGAAGATAGTATATTAATATTTTAATATTATGTTATATTATAATTATAATTAAAACTTCACATATTATAATCTCTGTGACTAATCTTGGTTTGTTTTCTTTTTTTTTTTTTTAATATTGTATTTTGGGGAATCTAACCCATACTCAAGATTTTTAATCTTTGCTTTTTGGTATTTGTTATCAACTTTGTACCTTTAAGAACCCAAACGTCAGTAGCCATTTTTACTTGGGAGCTGCATCACTGGCCTGATTGCTCTCTACACCTTTGGACTCTCCTTTCTCTTCACCAGGTCGCCTCTATCTCCCCTGCCACCTTTACTTCTCTACCCAACTTGGTGAATCTCTTTGTGTGTTCCGGGCTGTGGAGAACACTTAGGGAACTGATTACTGGCTGGATCTGTCTCCCTCCTTTTATTCCCCCTTTTACCCTCCTGGTCACTGCTGTCTCCTTCCTCCCTCTTCTCCTCTCTGTGTAACCCCGTGAACATCTCTGAGGGGTCCAGACCGTGGAGAGCAGATAGGGAAGTGATTACTGGCTACCTTGCTCTCTGCCCTTTTGATACACCCTCTGCTCCTCCTGGTCACCTCTAACTCCCTCTTCCCTCTTCTCTTTTCCATGTAACTCTGTGTGCCTCTCCGGGTGTCTCTCACTGCGGAGAAACTTTTCATCATTAGCCTAGATGTTTTGTCATCAGTGCTGTATAGATGGAGAAGTCTTGTGGCTACTGTAAGAATAAGACTGAAAACCAGAGGCAGGAGGCTTAAGTCCAAATCCTGAGAACACCAGAGAACTCCTGAATCCAGGGAGCATTAAATGATAGGAGCTCATCAAACGCCTCCATACCTACACTGAAACATAGCACCATCCAAGAGCCAACAAGTTCCAAAGCAAGACATACCACGCAAATTCTCCAGCAACACAGGAGGCTGACCAAAGTCACACCAAACCCACTGACACCTCAAAACTTATTACTGGACACTTCATTGCACTCCAGAGAGAAGAAACCCAGCTCCACCCACTGGAACACCAACACAAGCTTCCCTAACCAGAAAACCTTGACAAGCGACCCGTCCAACCCCACCCACAGTGAGGAAGCTCCACAATAAACAGGAACCACCAACTGCCAGAATACAGAAAGGCCACCCCAAACACAGCAATATAAACAAGATGAAAAGGCAGAGAAATACCCAGCAGGTAAAGAAAAGGATGTATGCCCACCAAACCAAACAAAAGAGGGAGAGATAGGGAATCTTCCTGATAAAGAATTCCAAATAATGATAGTGAAAATGACCCAAAATCTCGTAAGCAAACTGGAGTTACAGACCAATAGCCTGCAGAGAAGGATCAAAGATGCAAGAAAGGTTTAGTAAAGACCTAGAAGAAATAAAAAAGGGTCAATATATAATGAATAATGCAGTAAATTGAGGTCAAAAGCACTCTGGAGGGAACCAAGAGTAGAATAAAGGAGGCAGAAGATAGAATAAGTGAGGTAGAAGATAGAATGCTAGAAATAAATGAAACAGAGAGGAAAAAAGAAAAAAGAATTCAAAGAAATGAGAACAACCTCAGAGACCTCTGGGAAAATGTGTAACGCCCCAACATTCGAATCTTAGGAGTCCCAGAAGAAGAAGACAAAAAGAAAGACCATGAGAAAACACTTGAGGAGATAATAGTTGAAAACTCCCCTAAAATGGGGAAGGAAATAATCACCCAAGTCTAAGAAACCCCCAGAGAGTCCCAAACAGGATAAACCCAAGGCAAAACACTCCAGGACAGATATTAATCAAATTAACAAAGATCAAACACAAACAACAAATATTAAAAGCAGCAAGGGAAAAACAACAAATAACACACAAGGGGATTCCCATAAGGATAACAGCTGAACTTTCAATAGAAACTCTTCAGGCCAGAAGGGAAAGGCAGGACGTACTTAAAGTGATGAAAGAAAATAACCTACAGCCCAGACTACTGTACCCAGCAAGGATCTCATTCAAATATGAAGGAGAAATCAAAAGCTTTACAGACAAGCAAAACCTGAGGGAATTCAGCACCACCAAACCAGCTCTCCAACAAATGCTAAACGATCTTCTCTAGACAGGAAGCACAGAAAGGTTGTATAAACTTGAACCCAAAACAATAAAGTAAATGGCAATGGTGTCATACTTATCAATAATTACCTTAAATGTAAATGGGTTGAATGCCCCAACCAAAAGACAAAGACTGGCTGAATGGATACAAAAACAAGACCCCTATATATGCTGTCTAAAAGAGACCCACCTTGAAACAAGGGACACATGCAGACTGAAAGTGAAGGGCTGGAAAAAGATATTCCATGCAAACAGAGTCCAAAAGAGAGCAGGAGTACCAATACTCACATCAGATAAAATAGACTTTAAAACAAAGGCTCTGAAAAGAGACAAAGATAGACATGACATAATGATCAAAGTCAATCCAAGAAGAAGATATAACAATCATAAATATATATGCACCCAACATAAGAGCACCACAGGATGTAAGACAAATGCTAACAAATATGAAAGGGGAAGTTAACAATAACACAATAATAGTGGGAGACTTTAATACTCCACTCACAACTACGGATAGATCAACTAAACAGAAAATTAATGAGGAAACACAAACTTTAAATGATACAATAGGCCAGTTAGGCCTAATTGATATCTATAGGACATTTCACCCCAAAATAATGAATTTCACCTTTTTCTCAAGCTCACAGAGAACCTTCTCCAGGATAGATCACATCCTGGGCCATAAATCTAGCCTTGGTAAATTCAAAAAAATTGAAATTATACCAAGCATCTTTTCTGACCACAATGCAACAATATCAGATGTCAATTACAGGAGAAAAACTATTAAAAATGCCAACATATGGAGGCTGCACAACACGCTGCTCAACAACCAACAAATCACAGAAGAAATCAAAAAAGAAATCAAAATATGCATAGAAATGAATGAAAATGAAAACACAACAACCCAAAACTTATGGGACACTGTAAAAGCAGTGCTAAGGGGAAGGTTCAAAGCAAAACAGGCTTATCTCCAGAAACAAGAAAAAAGTCAAATAAATAACCTTACTCTACACCTAAAGCAACTTGAAAAGGAAGAAATTACCAACCCCAGGGTTAGTAGAAGGGAAAAAAATCTTAAAAGTTAGGGCAGAAAAAAATGCAAAAGAAGCAAAAGAGATGGTAGCAAAAATCCATAAAACCAAAAGCTGGTTCTTTGAGAAGGTAAATAAAATTGACAAACCATTAGTCAAACTCATCAAGAAACAAAGGGAGAAGAACCAAATCAACAAAATTAGAAATGAACATGGAGAGATCACAAGAGATAACACAGAAATAGAAAGGATCCTAAGAGACTGTTATCAGCACCTGTATGCTAATAAAAGGGACAACTTGGAAGAAATGAACAAATTCTTAGAAAAGTACAACTTTCCAAAATTGAACAAGGAAGAAATAGAAGATCTCAACAGACCCAGCACAAGCACAAAAATTGACACTGTAATCAGAAATCTTCCAACAAACCAAAGCCCAGGACCAGACGGCTTCACAGCTGAATTCAACCAAAAATTTAGAGAAGAACTAACACCTATCCTACTCAAACTCTTCCAGAAAATTGCAGAGGAAGGTAAACTTCCCAACTCTTTCTATGAGGCCACCATCACCTTAATACCAAAACCTGACAAAGATGTCACAAAAAAAGAAAACTATAGGCCAATATCACTGAAGAACATAGATGCAAAAATGCTTAACAAAATTCTAGCAAACAGAATCCAACAACATATTAAAGAGATCATACATCACGACCAAGTGGACTTTATCCCAGAGATGCAAGGATTCTTCAATATCTGCAAATCAACCAATGTAATACACCATATTAACAAATTGAAAGATTAAAAACCATATGATTATCTCAGTAGATGCAGAGAAAGCCTTTGAGAAAATTGAACAACCATTTATGATAAAAAAAAAAAAAACCCTCCATAAAGCAGGAATAGAAGGAACATACCCCAACATAATAAAAGCTATATATGAGAAACCCTCAGCAAACATTATCCTCAATGGTGAAAAATTGAAAGCATTTCCCCTAAAGTCAGGAACAGGAGAAGGGTGCCCACTCTCACCACTATGATTCAATATAGTTTTGGAAGCTTTGGCCACAGCAATCAGAGCAGAAAAAGAAATAAAAGGAATCTGTATTGGAAAAGAAGAAGTAAAACTCTCACTGTTTGCAGATGACATGATCCTCTACAATGAAAACCCTAAAGACTCCACCAGAAAATTACTAGAGCTAATCTAAGAATAGAGTAAAGTTGCAGGATATAAAATTAACACACAGAAATCCCTTGCATTCCTATACACTAACAATGAGAAAACAGAAAGACAAATTAAGGAAACAATTTCATTCACCTTTGCAACGGAAAGAATAAAATACTTAGGAATAAATCTACCTAAAGAAACCAGTCCTATATACAGAAAACTATAAACCACTGATGAAAGAAATCAAAGAGGACACAAATGGATGGAGAAATATACCATGTTCATGAATTGGAAGAAGCAATATAGTGAAAATGAATATAGTACCTAAAGCAATCTATAGATTCAATGCAATCCCTATCAAGCTACCAATGGTTTTTTTCAGAGAACTAGATCAAATAATTTCACAATTTGTATGGAAATACAAAAACCTCAAAGAGCCAAAGCAATCTTGAGAAAGAAGAATGGAACTGGAGGAATCAACCTGCCTGACTTCAGTGTCTACTACAAAGCCACAGTCAGCAAGACAGTGTGGTACTGGCACAAAGACAGAAATATAGATCAATGGAACAAAATAGAAAGTCCAGAGATAAGTCCGCACACCTATGGACAACTTACATTTGACAAAGGAGGCAAGAATATACAATGGAGAAAAGACAATCTCTTTAACAAGTGGTGCTAGGAAAACTGGTCAACCACTTGTAAAAGAATGAAACTAGAACACTAACACCATGCACAAAAATAAACTCAAAATGGATTAGAGATCTAAATGGAAGACCAGACACTATAAAACTCCTAGAGGAAAACATAGGCAAAACACTCTCCAGCATAAACCACAGCAGGATCCCCTATGACCCACCTCCCAGAATATTGGAAATAAAAGCAAAAATAAACAAACGGGACCTTATCAAAATTAAAAGTTTCTGCATAACAAAGGAAACCATAAGCAAGGTGAAAAGACAGCCTTCAGAGTGGGAGAAAATAATAGCAAATAAAGCAACTGACAAAGAATTAATCTCAAAAAGATACATGCAACTCCTGCACCTCAATTCCAGAGAAATAAAAGACCCAATCAAAAAGTGGGCCAAACAATTAAACAGACATTTCTCTAAAGAAGACGTACAGATAGCTCACAAACACATGAAAAGATGCTCAACATCACTCATTATCAGAGAAATGCAAATCAAAACCACAATGAGGTACCATTACATGCCAGTCAGAATGGATGCTATCCAAAAGTCTACAAGCAATAAATGCTAGAGAGGGTGTGGAGAAAAGGGAACACTCTTACATTGTTGGTGAGAATGCAAACTAGTGCAGCCTCTATGGAGAACAGTGTGGAGATTTCTTCAAAAACTGGAAACAGAACTGCCATATGACCCAGCAATCCTGCTGCTGGGCATACACACTGAGGAAACCAGAACTGAAAGAGACACGTGTACCCCAATGTTCATCGCAGCACTGTTTATAATAGCCAGGACATGGAAGCAACCTAGATGCCCATCAAGAGATGAATGGATAAGGAAGCTGTGGTACATATACACAATGGAATATTACTCACCCATTAAAAAGAATACATTTGAATCAGTTCTAATGAGGTGGATAAAACTGGAGCCTATTATACAGAGTGAAGTAAGCCAGGAAATAAAACACAGTACAGTATACTAAAGCATATATATGGAATTTAGAAAGATGGCAATGATAACCCTTTATGTGAGACAGCAAGAGAAACACAGATTTATTGAACAGTCTTTTAGACTCTGTGGGAGAGGGAGAGGGCGGCATGACATGGAAAAATGGCATTGAAACATGTAAATTATCATATGTGAAATGAATTGCCAGCCCATGTTCGATGCATGAGACAGGATGCTTGGGGCTGGTGCACTGGGATAACCCAGAGGGATGGGATAGGGAGGTAGGTGGGAGGGGAGTTCAGGATGGGGAACACATGTACACTCATGGCAGATTCAAGTCAATGTGTGGCAAAACCAATACAATGCTGTAAAGTAGAACAAATAAATTAATTAATTTTTAAAAAGGACGTAGGGAAAAAACAAAGAAAATCATACTATTTCAAGACAGACAACATACGTGTTTCCAGTAATGAACCTCGTGTTCAAAACTCAGCCACACGTATTTCCATGGTGGTGAATAAAAGATATGGTGGTTGTGCATGAGATAGTTCAGCATATTGCAAATGGTCAAATATCAAAGTTTTGGCTTAGCTTCTGGTTCAAGATGGCAGAGTAGAAGGACATGCACTTACCTCCTCACGCAAGAGCAACGAATTCGCAACTAGCTGATGAACAACCATCCAGAGGAGGACTCTGGAGCCCACTAGAAAAGGATGCCCCAGGTCCAAACACAAAGAAGAAACTACAATGAGATGTAGGAGGCACTCAAGCACAATAAAAATAAATCCCATACCTGTCAGATGGGAAACCAACAAACTGGAAAACAGTAATACCAAAAAAGTTCTCCCACTGGTGTGAAGGTTCTGAGGCTCACGTCATGCTTCCAAGCCTGCAAAGGGACTGGGAATCCCCAGGGAATCTGATTCTGAAGGCCAGTAGGATTTGATTCCAGGACTTCCACAGGAATGTGGGAGAGACTCTCCGCAGGGGCCAGACAAAATCTTGCATGCACCAAGACCCAGGGGAATGGAGCAGTGACCCCACAGGAGACTGAACCAGACCTAGGTCCTAAAGTTGGAGTCTCCTATGGAAGTGTGGTTCAGAAGTGGCTTGCCCTGGGGACAAGGGTACTAGCAGCAGCAATCCTGGAAGGTAGCCCTTGGTCTAAGCCCCTTGGAAGTTGCCGAAAATTAAGCACTTCATTCATTAGTAATGTTTCTCACTTCTTTAGTATGCGAAGAGGTAAAACTGGCTTCTGAACCACTTGTTGGGTTTTGTTCCTTCAGTAGCAAAACAGAGGCTCCAGGAGGTGACATTGCCAGCAAGTATGGACAAGGGATTCTATGGAAATGAGAAGTAGGATTGAACCTCGGACAGCCCAGAACTGGAGATCAGAACCATACACTTCACAACCCCTGCTGTTTCTTTGCTGTCTCTGATTGTCTTTGATTATCTGCACTGATTCGCAATCTCTATTCTTTCCATGTTATCGTACCTATGTGAGATCAAACATTTTTGACTAATTCATCTTTCTCAAAGAGTTTTTTATGAACTCATAGGAATGCTTTTAGAAGTATGAAACCCCAAAATTGGAATGCTCTTCAGCATACAGCAAAGGAAAGTTCTCACACTGAAAGCACTATGGAATTAGCACCCAAGGTGAAAAGAAAACACCTTTGCCAGGGGCCCAGCACCTTTCCAGTGTCACCTTCCAGTCACTGTCTCAGGCCAGCTGTCCTGTCTCCTCCCTGAGGGCAGTCACTCTGTGATCCTCACAGTCCTGATGATTTCTGCCAGGAGCGTTTGATGCCTCTTGTGTTATATGCCGTCATTGAATCCAAACAGTAATTATATGAAAACCACTCTTATTGTCCCCATATTAAAGGTGAGGAAACTGACCTGTAGTGTTTGTGATATGTTTCAGGGGCACACTGTGGGTAAGTAGCAGAGCTGGGAGCCAGAGGTTTTGACATTTCTAGAACTCCTCTCACTTGGGCTCTCTTCCTGTGGCTTCCACTCTGACTACACCGTGCAGCTAGAAACCAAAACAGAACAGAGCTCCTGTGTTGGAGGCAGTGAAGGTGCTGTGTAAGGGCGTGAACTGCTCAGTCAGGCAGGACTGAGGAGAAGGTGGGAGACAGAACAGGAATCAGGAGAGGCCAGTTAACACCGTATGTCATCAGCTTTCCAGCAGGAGGAGACTGCTTCCCTCATATACTTATATCAACCATTCGGTAATGAGTGGGTATAAATTAGTTATGCCTATGACATCAAGATTAGCCCTTTTCAACAGTCTCATAATTTCCCTTCTTCTTTTTTCTATTTGGCACCCTCCACAGCTTATAGGATCTTAGTTCCTCAACCAAGGCTCCCTGAAGGAAAAAAGAGTCCTAACAACCACACCCACAGAAAATTCTCAGAATTCCACCTTTTGACAAACATTTCCTAGAAAATGTTACAACTGTTCCACCGTATAAAGTGAACAAATATTATTTTCTGATAGGTGTATGTAGACAACATAAGGATTTAGGTTTTCAAATTGAAAACTCAAGAAATTTATCTTGATAACTATTTAATAAAAAAGCAAATAACAATTTTAATGAAAGGGGGAAATATATTTTTTAAATTTTAATACGATGTAAACATACACATCTTTTATATGAAAATATAAATATGATGAGATAAAATATTACTTGAACTAAATAAAGAATAAATAAATAACATCAGGGCAGTCATCACTTATGAATTGATACCCTGCACTTGAATACTTTGATATCTACTTGCTTATTACCGCTGACAAGTATTGGCTGAGTTAATTCAATAAATTTGGTGGCTGAAGCAGAATTCAGAGTCTTCTGAAATGACCCCAGGTGAGTATACAAGGGTGACGTGGCATGTTAGTCAGTGAGTCATTTCAAGGTGAGTTCAGGTCTCCATCTTACATTCTTATCCTATCTTGCAAGCTGGTTGATGAAGAGAGAGAAGGCTCTCCTTATATCCATTCTGACGATTTCCCAGGCACAGTCGCTGTATTCCTTCTCATTCAGGTAGACATGGATTCCCTGGAAGTACGATGTCACGGGCTGTGTGGGGTCTGTCCTTCCCAGGGCAGAGTCTTCCTCTCCCGTCACCTGCTGCCAACAGTCATCCAGGTCAGCCAGCTGCTCAAGCAGTCCAGTGTGGAGCTGCTTCAGGAGGGTGGTGTCCCAGGCAGCAGAGAAGGCAGTGTCGAAGAGGTTGAAGCTCTGCTGGAGCATCTTGTGGACCACAGAGATGGCCTGGGCCTCCTGCAGCTGGCTGCCCTCCACCATCTACTGGGGAAAAGCAAAGTCTTTTCTGTCCTGCAGACCGAAGCGAGGGGAGAGCCTCCTCATTTGGTGCAGGAGAGTGAGGGTCTTCTCAGTGGCAGCCAGCACGTGGTTCAGAGACAGGTCACAGCCCAGGGACCCTCCAGGGCCATAGCTGACCAGCACCAGGGCCATCAGTAGAGAGAGCACGAGGGCCATGGGGAAGATGAGGCTGCTGCTGGGCTGGCGGAGACAGCGTCTGCTGAACCTTGAGGTAGGTTCTCTGATGCCATGCTTTCTAAGCAAGGCCATTAAATAGGGAACACAGTAGTTTTCATTTTCTAATATTTCTATACACTTTTACTTCCGTTTTTGGTTTTCTGTTTTGTATTTTCAATACAGTCAAAGTAAATTTCTTCCTTCTAGGCTGTTAATTTTGCCTTTTCCTAGTGACTTCAGAAGTGCCCATCCAAATGAATATTACTCAATCAAATCGGAAAGGTCTTTGTCTTAAGTCTGTATTGATGGACATGTGTAATTACACAGGTTATTGCCCTTTATCTCTCATTCATAAGTGTTGCTGTCCTCTCATCCATGAACACATTGTTGGCTTGCTCTTAAGGCTCCATTTTTCTCTCTTAGTTTCCATAGGAAGCCAGGCTCTGTCAGCCCTATTTGTTTGTTTCCCTATTTGTAAGGAATTTACCAGATCACTCTGGCAGTTAAGCTCTTGGAAACAAAGGATGAGTTTTCCTTAGTGTTTGACTTAGAGAAGAAGCTGATTATTATCAGTCCTTGAACTCCTCCCATATTTCTCTTCCTTCTGGAACATGTTCCTGCAGATCCCTGCCCTTCAGGGAACCACGAGCGCAGGTCTATTACAGACATTACCCTTTCTTCCCACCATTTTCTTATTGGACACCTGTGGTCCTCCACAGACTGGGCCAATACACCCACCAGAATCCTAGTTCTTCTCAGGGAACATGGGTGAGGAGATTCTAATTTGAAGATAATTGTATTTCCCCAGCAGCACCTCACTCACAAGGGAGAGATCACATGGAGCCACAGCCTGTCCTCTGGAGTGAGTGAGTCCCTTCCTCACCTGCTGGACTCCCTCCCTGAGGACAGGCCCACCACATCCTGTGGACAAGAATCTCCTCTCTGTGGAGGGCTTGTTTACTTATTGGGAAGATAGTCTTCCTGAAACCCCACCCGGTCCCCTGGAGTGGTTGTGTGAAGGACTCTAGTTCTCGGTGGTGACCTCCTCTTCTCCTGACCCATTTGGCAGGTGTCCAAATTGTCAGCACTGCTCAGAAGCTGAGAGCAAAAGTGTGTTTGCACAAGTTGGTGGAGGAGTTTCCAACTGCAATTATTTTACCTTTTCATAGATAAAGAATATTTACTTTGCCCAATATAGGTTTTATTATTCAACCCTTTTACTTAAACTCTTCAACACTTGTTCTGCTCAGAGCTTCTGAGCTGGAGGAAGGAGATTCAGTGATGGTGTTGTCCCTCATTGGAAGCTTATGTCACAGAATCTAATGAGTTTCAGTCATTTATTCGGGCAGTTGATTCTACTGGGCATCTCTGTTCCTCTATTTCTGTCTCCTCTGAGGTTGCAAGGCAGTGAGACCCAGGTTACTAGATCACGACAAATAGCCTTCTTTCCTTTACTTGAGCATAATTTTTCATTTAAACTGTTTATATACACTTAGTGACTTATTGGACAATGTTGGTATTCCTTTTCTGCTCTGGTTCTATTTCATGATGAGACAAGAACAATAAAGGGAAGTAAAGAAAGCCAGAGCGGCTGCATCTCTATCACTTTCAAGACGTTAGATTTTGTTTGTTTGTTTCTGTTTGCAACTTTCCTAGAAAATAAAATTGCATAGATGTTTTGTAGGCAACAAGAAAACAAGGGTAAGTCTCAATGACGTGATGAAGGGAAGTGGTTTTACCTGGTGTCATGAGGTATTCTGAGTTAGCAAACTGCAGTGCGGCACGCCTGGGGAGTAGGCTGTGGCAGAGGGGGAGGATGAGGCCAATTATGAATAACAGAAAGCCTGGGACAGGGCTGCTTCTTACAGAAGCTCAATGAAGGCCAAGTCCTGAGTCAGTTGACTGCCTTCAGCTTTGGAAGACCAGCTAGCTGATTTTCCTTTCCTTTAATCCACATGTGATCAGTATAAGGGGAGATGGAAGAGAGACGGGCAATCAGAACCCCACTTGCTAAAACACAAACCCTCTCTGGCAGAGTTTAGGAGACCAGCCTTGCCTAGCATCTGTGTAGTTGATAAATCCACTTGGGCAATGAGAAGATGCTTTGAAAAAACTAGAATGATAGGGAATGAAATGATTCCAAAAGATCCTGATCTTAATCAGGTTAACAAAAAAATTATGATATTAAAAGTAAGAGCTGCATTTTATTGATTGCTAACCCTAATGATTTCTTTAATATTCCATTTTCTGATATGATCACATTCATGGGTTGGGTTTCTGCAGGTTTTTGAAGAATTTTAAAAACATTCATGTGCTTATTTGACTGGGCCAGGTCTTAGTTGAAGCATGCTGGATATTGCATCTTCTCTGCTTCATGCAGGATCTTTACTTGGGCCATGGGAAGACTTGAATGCCTCATGCAGGATCTAGTTCCCTGAACAGAGATCCAACTCAGGCTCCCTGCTTTGGGAGCATGGAATCCTGGCCACTGGACCATCAGGGAAGTCTTAAGGAGTAGGGTTTCAATATATGAATTTGGGGAACACACACACATTCAGTCTGTAACATAGTAATAAGAAGATAGCAAGGTATTGTGTTTATGGTAAGGATTCGTTAGGATATGTTTCCTTCTCGGTATTTATTTGAGGAGAAAGAACACATTGCCTGATGCTACCCTCACTTTTTATGGCACATCCACCCTGAATTGTTTACTAATTAAATGTTATTCATGTTCATACTGTGAACTTAATTACCAAGGATCTACCAGGCTTCCCTGGTGGCTCAGATGGTAAAGAATCCACCTGCAATGCAGGAGACCAAGGTTCAATCCCTGAGATGGGAAGATCCCCTGGAGAAGGAAATGGTAACCCACTCCAGGATTCTTGCTTGGAGAATTCCTTGGGCACAGGAGCCTGACAGGCTACAGTTTATGGGGTCGCAAAGAGTCGGACTCAACTGAGCAACTAACACTTTTGTCAGACAAATTCCACAGACTCTCAGTGTTCATCAAAAATGACTGTGACAAAAACGACAAATTCCTTAGCCTCTGTAAGGGACTCACTTAATCCTTCCAACACAGTTGAAACTGAGTTAATATTCTCCTTTCCAAGAGCCCCCTGCTAAGACTTTATTTGAATAAAATAAGAGTGAATTTGCAAATCCCAGTTTCAAAATCTAATATGTCAGATTCCAAACTCCCTATCCACAGCAGAAACACCTGAGCACACTGCATGTACTGAACTCTCACTTATTCCCCTACTTTACTTCTAACACAAGATGTTCCTTTTTGTTTCATACCTCGATGTCACAAATCTCTTATTTCCATCAATTAAAGCCTCCCTCCAAATTCTAGATAAGCTGAGCGATTTACAAAGTATCCTGATTATTCTTTAGAAGAAGCAAATGAAATTATCAAGTGGTAGGTATTACTGAGAGTCTAGCTGTGCCTGACATAATTAATAATTCTAATAATTATAAAATAATCATAGTTCACTATCCAAGATCACTCATAGATTGTTAAGTGATCCTCACCATAAAATTGAAATATATGATGGACAAGGTCCTTGAGAGTTATGACCCCTGCGCGAGATTTGGATTACAAACATTTCAGTGAATCCACTGTAGAAAACCCCAAGCTGACGGTACTTGTGGATATAGGTAAAGCATACTTAATGCTACCAATTTTCATGAATGAGGGAAATGACTGTAAGAATACAAGACGACGCATGCTAACGGGTGAATTGTGAGGGATGGAGCAGAGCATCCCCATGGCCATCAGCAGGGAAACCAGGAGTCCAGAAAGTCAGCACTTCCCCTGGGCCTCAGGGAAACAGCTCAGGTCCTACCCTGAGCTAAGCCGCCCTCCAAGCTCCTTTCGCTGCGCCCCAACGGCCGGGAGGGGGCGCCCGATCTCTCAGGAACTGACAGACCGGCGCCGCAAACCCAGCTGGACCCGCCTCCAGGTACAGAGCGGCCAACTCGGGCGGCGGATCCTCCAGGAGAACTCGGGGATCGCCCTCGGAGGGAGCCGCCGGAGCCCAGGGAGGGCTTGGGGCCGCGCGAGCAGAGAGGAAACTTCTTTTTCGGGCCCGACTGCCCAGGGCAGCTTTGCCGCTGCTTCTGTCAGAGCCTTTGATGTCTGCACCTGCCCTTGTATCCACCCTCCCCTTCCTGGGAGGAGATTTTACCCAGAGCGATTTACAGCGGTGCCTGTTTATGCTGCGATTGATGGCTGGAAATCCAATGGCAACCCATCCAGTACGCTTGCCTGGAAAATCCCATGGACAGAGGAGCCTGGTAGGCTGCAGTCCACGGGATCGCGAAGAGTCGGACACGACTGAAGCGACTTAGCAGTAGCAGCAGCAGATGGCTGAAAATCAGAGCATGTTTTGGTATGTTTTCAGATTCAGGGCTGTTTCTGGGGAAAAGGACTAATTCAGGGACAATGGGAAAGGCATCTACAATCCGGACAGAAATCTACTAGATATTGGGATCCTCCAGTGGGAAGGAAGACTGGGGCAAAGACTGAGACTTAAAGGAGCTCCCAGGGTTGAGAAAATTATTTCATTCAATAGTAATATAAAAAGGTAAATTTCTCTTGTAATATTAATTGTTTGAAAAATCTTTTAAAATAGATAAGTCTTAAACTCACATCAAGTTGAAATATTTTCCTTATGCCCCAACAGTACTTTTATGTTCCTGGATTTAATGGAAGCAAAATCAGCAGTAATGGTTTCAAAACTGCTACTTTGTATATATCTCTCTTCACTGATGGAATGCCATATTTGATAAATTATGACCCAGTAACTATCTTAAATAACCTATCTCAACTTAACCAATCTCAATGTGCTTTTCCATCTCATGTCTTTTAACCAAGGATCATCTATTAAACAGTCATTTTTTATGTAGTCAGTTTTTCATTGGAGAGGTGCATTACCTTTTCAAAATGTCAAATCATATGGATAAGTTGCTTAAAAAGCTGCAATCAAAATGCTTTTGATTTCAGCATCATGTGTGCTCAGTAGGTATCAACTGTGAAATAGACGGTTGGGTATATGATTCCAGCATGCATCTTCGGAAGGCATCACCATCAAGACTGATTTCTAAAGCCCTGAAAACTAGAGCAGCTCATGACCTAGCTCATGAGTTTGAAAAGAAAACATTTCTGGGCCCTGAACACAGGAAAATCACAAGTGTCTTTGTCACAAATGAAACTCAGACTGGATACCAGCCAGATGGCAGGAGGGCAGTGTGAGTGTGGAGCCTGGGATCTGGTTGAAGACCTTAAAATCTGTGTGTCCTCTAGCTGGAGATCACAGAGTTTGAACAAAAATGAATAATGAACTTGTTTCCATGGGTAAAGTGACAATGCAAGAGCAATGGGTACATTGTGTGTGAATCAGAAATTCATAGAAGAAACCTGCATTTCCAGTGGATATGATGGGGAAAGGTTGTCACCTATTCTAGCATACTGGTCTTAAAACTAAAATCCACAGCTCTTCTTCTCAGATCTACTCTGTGATGCTGGGACTCCAGTTCCTTCCAGTACATTTCTCCTTTGCCTGCAGATTGTTTTACTTTCAGAGTTCTCCCGAACCAATTCCAAGAGATGGACTAGAAGGCTGGAGTATGACTGATGACAACCACCATCCATTAGGAACAGGAAAACTAATGGTTGCTGCTAGATGCTCTGTGTCACCAGTCAGATTGGCAAAAACCAAAAAGGATGATAAGATCCTATTTTGGTCAATGTGTGAGCACATATAAGGACTTAAATGGTCTTGAGTATTGGTTAATGTAGCCATTGTTATTGTGAACAGTTAGCAATATGCATGTGTGTGGTTTACGTATTTTGACCAGTAAAATTGACTTCATGGCCACTTGTTCAGAGAAAGACACTCACTTGCATTATAAGACACCTGCACATACTTGTAGCAATCTCTCCTCTAAAAGCACTAATTTCTGAGAAGGACTGACTCTCAGGGGTGACACTGCCCGCACTTAGGGACTGAAGTTTTTATGGAAAACAGGTAGGATCAAACCCAGGACAGCCCAGGCTTGGAGAGCAGAACCTCACACTTCATGGCCCTTGCTCTTTTCCTCCTGACTCTGCTTTGCTGCTGAAAGTCTGAAGCCCAACAGAGTAGAGAAGGTAATTGTAGAAGTTTCTTAAAGGAGTAGTAGAGTAGTACTCATACTACAGAAGCAAGAAACATTATTAATGAGTAATGTGTGTGATATTCTGCATTTGTATCAGATCTCTATGATTTCCCTATTATGCATTTTTATAGTAGATCAAAGCGTTTTCTACTAATCCTTTTTTCTCAAAGAATTTCTATGACTTCCTAAGAATACTTCTAGAAGTCTGAAGCACAGAAATTGGAACTGTCTTCAGCACTGAGCACAGGAGAGTTCACACACTGAATATACTGTGAAACTAGCACCCAAGTTAAATATTTTTACCGAAGACCTAGCATCTTTCTAGTGTTGCCTTTCTGTCACTGCATCAGGCCAGCTGTCCTGTCTCCCCACTGTGGGCAGCTACTCTGGACTCTCACTGTCCTGATTATTTCTGCCAGGCATATTTTATGCCTCTTGTAATATGGACTCATTGATCCAAACAGTAGTCCTATGAAAAACTGCTGTAATTTTCCCCGTATTAGAGAAGAACATCAAGACAGCATGCATGCCTGCGCGCATGCTAAGTTGGTTCAGTCGTGTCTGACTTGTGATCCATGGACTGTAGCTCACGAGGCTCCTCTGTTCATGGGATTTTCAAGAAAGAATACTGCAGTGGGTTGCCAAGTCCTTCTCCTTAGTGTTTGTGATATTTTTCAGGGTCACCCTGCTGGGAAATAGCAGAGCTGCAATTCCAAGGTTTTGAAACTTGGAGAACTCTCCCTTCACTTGTGCTGTCTTCCAGTGATTTCCACTGAGAGAACCTTTGAGGCTAGAAACCATCACAGAACACAGGTCCTGTTTTGGAGGCAGTGAAGATATTGCGTAAGGGAGTGGATTGTCCAGTAAAGCAGGGCTGAGGAGGAGGTGGGAGGAAGAGTAACAGGTGTCAGGATCAGCCACTCGGCACCTCATGTTGGCAACTTCCCTGGAGGAGGTGAGTCCTCTCCCACATACTGACACCAACCGTTCTTTGCTGACTGGGTATAAACTAGTTATACTTGTGACTTCAGGACTAATCATTTACCACAGTTTCAGAGACTCCTTTCTACCTGTTTTTTTTTTTTTTTTTTTTTTTTTGGCGGTGGGGGGGGGGGTGGGTTGGTGGAGGGGTGGCTGCACTCCACAGCTTGCAGAATCTTAGTTCCCTGGACAGATAATCCTGGTACCTGAGCTTCTTATACTGGAAGCATGGAGTCCTAACCACTGGACTGCCAGGGAATTCCACCTTTTGACAATCATTTCCTGAAAAGTGTTAGGACTCTTCTGTAGTATAAATGGACAAATGCTATTCCATGATATGTTTATGTAGACAAAATAAGTATTTATGTCTTCATAATGAAAAAGGCAATGTTTTCCAAGGCAAAGCATTCAATATCATGGTAATCCAAGTCTATACCCCGACAAGTAATGCTGAAGAAGCTGAAGTTGAATGGTTCTATGAAGACCTACAAGTTCATCTAGAACTAACACCCAAAAAAGATGTTCTTTTCATTATAGAGGACTGGAATGCAAAAGTAGGAAGTCAAGGCAAATTTGGCCTTGGAGTACAGAATGAAGCAGGGTAAAGGCTAATAGAGTTCTGCCAAGAAAACGCACTGGTCATATCAAACACCCTCTTCCAACAACACGAGAGAAGACTCTACACATGGACATACCAGATGGTCTACACCGAAGTCAGATTGATTATATTCTTTGCAACCAATTATGGAGAAGCTTTTATACAGTCAGCAAAAACCAGACTGGGAGCTGACTGTGGCTCAGATCATGAACTGCTTATTGTCAAATTCAGACTAAAATTGAACAAAGTGGGGAAAACCACTAGACCATTCAGGTATGACCTAAATCAAATCCCTTATGACCATACAGTGGAAGTGAGAAATAGATTTAAGGGACTAGATCTGATAGACAGAGAGCCAGATGAACTGTGGACGGAGGTTCGTGACATTGTACAGGAGACAGGAATCAAGAACATCCCCAAGAAAAAGAAATGCAAAAAAGCAAAATGGCTGTCTGAGGAGGCCTTACAAATAGCTGTGAAAAGAAGAGAAGTGAAAAGCAAAGGAGAAAAGGAAAGATATACTCATTTGAATGCAGAGTTCCAAAGAATAGTAAGGAGAGATAAGCCTTCCTCAAACGGTCAGTGCAAGGAAATAGAGGAAAACAGTAGAACAGGAAAGACTAGAGATCTCTTCAAAAAAATTAGAGATACCAAGGGAACATTTTATGCAAAGATGGGCTCAATAAGGGACTGAAATGGTATGGACCTAACAGAAGCAGAAGATATTAAGAAGGGGTGGCAAGAATACACAGAAGAACTGTACAGAAAAGATCTTCATGACCCAGAGAATCATGATGGTGTAATCACTCACACTCAGCTAGAGCCAGACATCCTGGAATGTGAAGTCAAGTGGGCCTTAGGAAGCATGACTACAAAGCTAGTGGAGGTGATGGAATTCCAGTTGAGCTACTTCAAATCCTGAAAGATGATGCTGTGAAAGTGCTGCACTCAATATTTCAGCAAATTTGGAAAACTCAGCAGTGGCCACAGGACTGAAAAAGTTCAGTTTTCATTCCAATCCCAAAGAAAGGCAATGCCAAAGAATGCTCCAACTACTGCACAATTGCATTCATCTCACATGCTTGTAAATGATGCTCAAAAATCTCCAAGCCAGGCTTCAGCAATATGTGAACCATGAACTTCCAGATGTTCAAACTGGTTTTTGAAAAGTCAGAGGAACCAGAGATCAAATTGCCTACATCCGCTGGATCATCGAAAAAGCAACAGAGTTCCAGAAAAACACCTATTTCTGCTTTATTGACTATGCCAAAGCCTTTGACTATGTGCAGCACAATAAACTGTGGAAAATTCTTCAAGAGATGGGCATACCAGACCACCTGACATGACTCTTGAGAAAGCTGTATGCAGGTCGGGAGGCAACACTTAGAACTGGACATGGAACAGCAGACTGGTTCCAAATAGGGAAAGGAGTACATCGAGGCTGTATATTGTCACCCTGCTTATTTAACTTATATGCAGAGTACATCATGAGAAATGCTGGGCTGGAGGAAGCACAAGCTGGGATCAAGATTGCTGGGAGAAATATCAATAACCTCAGATATGCAGATGACACCACGCTTATGGCAGAAAGTGAAGAGGAACTAAAGAACCTCTTGATGAATGGATGCTTTTGAACTATAGTGTTAGAGAAGACTCTTGAGAGTCCTTTGGACTGAAAGGAGGTCCAAGCAGTCCATCCTACAGGAGATCAGTCCTGGGTGTTCACTGGAAGGACTGAGGCTGAAACTGAAACTGCAATACTTTGGCCACCTGATGCGAAGAGCTGACACATTTCCAAAGACCCTGATGCTGGGAAAGTTTGAGGGCAGGAGGAGAAGGGTGCGACAGAGGATGAGATGGTTGGATGGCATCACCGACTCAATGGACATGGATTTCGGTGGACTCCGGCAGTTGGTGATGGACTGAGAGGCCTAGCGTGCTGCGGTTCATGGGTTCACAAGAGTTGCACATGACTAAGTGACTGAATTGAACTGAACTGAATGAAATAACAAATTTACTTTCATAAGAATTTAATAAGTAAAACAACTTACAAGATTAAGTAAATGAACATATTTTCTAAACTTTATTACAATGCAGACAAACTTTTTATATGAAAATATAAATATGATGAGATAAAAGAAAATAAGTACATAAATAAACATAAATAACATCAGAGCAGTCATCCATTATCCACTGAACCCTGTGCAGTTGAATACATTTTATATCTACTTGCTTATTGCTACAGAGAAAGTACTGCTGATTGAATTCAGGAAACATTGTGGCTAAAGCAGAAATCCGAGTCTTCTGAAATGAACACAGGTGAGTATACGAGGGTTATGTGGCATCTTAGTCAGTGAGAGTCATGTGAAGGTGAGTTCTCGTCTCCATCCATCATTCTTAACCTTTCTTGCAAGCTGGTTGATGAAGAGAAGGATCTCATGAGTTCCAATCTGACGATTTCCCAGGCACAGGCGCTGTATCCCTTCTCTTGCAGGTAGACATGGATTCCCTGGAAGTACCTCCTCACGGCCAGCGTGGGGCCCATCTTTCCCAGGGCAGAGTCTTCCTCTCCCATCACCTGCCCCAGGCAGGCATCCAGGTCGTCCAGCTGCTGATGGAGTCCCGTGTGGAGCTGCTCCAGGAGGGTGGTGTCCCAGGCAGCAGAGGAGCGCTCTGTGTGGAAGAGGTTGAAGCTCTGCTGGAGCATCTCGTGGAGCACAGAGATGGCCTGGGCCTCCTGGAGCTGGCCGCCCTCCACCATCTCCTGGGGAAAAGCGAAGTCTTTTCTGTCCTGCAGACAGAAGTGAGGGGAGAGCCTCCTCGTTTGGCCCAGGAGCCTCAGGGTCTTTCTGCCAGCCAGCATGTGGTTCTGAGACAGGTCACAGCCCAGGGATCCTCCCGGGCCGTAGCTGACCAGCACCAGGGCCATCAGTAGAGAGAGCACGAAGGCCATGGGGAGGATGAGGTGGCTGCTGGGCTGGTGGAGATGGCGTCTGCTGCACCTTGAGGTAGCTCCTCTGATGTCATGATTTCTAAGCAAGACCATTAAATAGGGATCATGGTAATTTTCATTTTCTAAATGTTTCTATATAGTTTTACTTCCTTCTTTGATTTTCGTTTATGTATTCACAATATGTTAAAAGAAAATGTCATCAATTTAAAGTATTAGTTTTACCTATTTCCCAATAACTTCAAAAGGATCCATCCAATTGGATATTTGTTAATCAAATTAGAAAGATTTTATTATTCAACACTTTTACTTAAACTGTTCAACACTTTTCTCCTCAGAGTTTCTGAGCTGGAGGAAGGAGATTTAGTGATGGTGTTGGCTCTCACTGGAAGCTTATGTCACAGACTCTAGTGAGTTTCAGTCATTCATTCAGGCAGTTGATTCCACTGCACTTCTCTGTTCCTCTGTCTCTTTCTCCCTCTGAGAACAAAGGACGGTGAGAACCAGGCTACTCCTTCAGGGAGAAATCACCTTCTTTCCTTCACTTGACTATAATTTTTCACTTAGTTTCTCCATTCATTTAGTGACTTGTTGGCCAGGATTTGTCTTGCTGCTCCTGCCCCGGTTCTGGTTCATGTTGAGGTAAGAACAATAAAGCGAAGTAAAGAAGGCAGAGGGGCTGTATCTCTATCATGTTTAATACTTTAGGTTTTTGTTGTTGTTGTTGTTTCCCTTTGCCATGTTCCTAGAAAGTAAAATTCCAGTTTTTTTGTGGGCAAAAAAGAAAACTAATCTAAGTCTGGTTGTTTGAACATGAACGAAGGGAAGTGACTTTCCCTGGCACAGTGATGTATTCTGAGTTAGCAAACTTCAGTGCAGCACAGCTGGGGATGAGGCTGTGGCAGAGGGGAAGCATGAGGCCAGTGTGAACAGCAGAAAGGCTGGGACATTGCTGCTTCTGACAGAAGCTCAACGAAGGTTAAGTCCCGGTCAGGTGACTGTCCTTTGCTTTGCAAGATCAGCTACCTCATTTTTCTTTCAATTAATGCACGTAGGATTCATTTCAGGAGAGAAGGAAGAAGTCCAACCCATCACCTAACAAGAGATGGACAACTGGAATGCCAATTGCTGGAATACTAACCCTCTCTGTCAGTGTCTTGGAGCCAGCTTTGCTGAGCATCTGTCTAGGTAATAAATCCACTCACTCAATGAGAAGCTGCTTTGAAAAAAACTAGAATGAAATGGAATTAAACGATTCCAAAACATCCTGATCTTAATCTGGATGATAGTAATTGTGATATTAAAAATAATACCTGAATTTTATTTCCTGCTACTAATGGACTAGTCACTTTCCAAGTTCTTTAGAATTTTAAATGAATCTTCTCATTAACTCTTAGGGTCACACTCCTGGAGAAAAATATAAATCTAGACAAATGAACTATTCCAACCATAGCAAAGATTCAGGAGCAAACCTTGGGGGTTTTGATTTGTCGGAAAGATCCCATTAAACAAAAAAGGAAGGGTGCAAATGAACATGACATTAAGGAAGCAGTGAAATAAGTGATAGGAGGAGAATGAGTTGAGAAAGACCCCTTCATCAATTTCAAATGCCAAAGGGTCACTATCTATTGTTTTGTGGGGCCACAGTGTGTGGTCTGAAGTCCGCAAAAGTAAGATCTAATCATAAATAGACAAAATTACTATTAAGTAGTTGGAAGGAAATAGATTGTTCTTCCAGCTAAAAGAAAAGCAGGAGTTTGCTCATTGTCTAGTGGTTAGGATCCAGCACTTTCACTGCTGTGACCTGATTTTAATCCCTGTTTGGGGATGTCTGATCACACAAGCCTCTCAGAAGGAAGTCTTAGCTTTTAAGAGTGTTTTCTTCAATGAAATATAGTAAAATAGTTTTATTAACCCTATGAGAGGTAAGCCCTACTTTCTATGTATTTTAAATTCTTGACCTTTCTTGTGAGTTTAAGAACAAAGAAAAAGCAGCCTACAGTTCCTCGCCACATGAGCTCTGATGTTTCTCCTTCAGAATGACAATGAAAACATCTTTCAGCATCAGGTTCTGCAGAATGAAGTCACTACCCACTGCAGTCCCTGACCTCCAACACACCCTGATAGGAGTTCAGAATGGAGATCAGGAACGAGGCACTCTCTGCTCTGGGAAATCTGACACAGCAGGTCAGCAGAGAGTTAGATAATTTCCAGAGGAAATTTATGAACCCAATTGTTACAACTTGTCATGGATAGAAATGCTCTAAAATCTTTCAGAGAGACATCTGTTCCTCCTGATTCTCAGCCGCTTTCTCCCAAGATGTGAGTTGATCGGCACCTCATCCCTTCACCATAGTCACATGCATACTGACCTCCTCTACGTCCGTGGGGCAGTTTCTCAGAGCTGAGGAGAGGCTGACCTCCAGCCTGCAGTCCTCAGCAAGTACTCCCAATAAAATACACTCTCAGGAATCATGTTTTGGGTTGTTGTTTTTTAGTGGTTGACGGTCCCCTTCCAGGTAAGCTCCTTAGGTAACCTGCTGTTCTCATTCTAAAGGAAATCACCTGCATTTCTCACCTCCAGTCCAGACGGTCATCCTGTTGTCTCCTGATGGAGTCCAGTGAAGAACATCTACTGTTTTCCTAATTCTGTTCAAGATGTGGGTGTTGAGGAAGCCTGTGTGAGACCAAGATGGAGGAACACATGTGCTTCCTAGACAGAAGCAGCGAACAATGTTCTCCTTAGCAGGGAGAGACTGGCTTGAATTGTGAAATAAGCCTCAAAGTCTTGTAGAGTTATCTTTTTTTAAAAATTTCTTGGTCAACCTATCAAACATCATTATGTAATACTATAGAATAGAGATGAAAAGCTTATTTAGAAAATAATTTGTCAATGAAATGATATTTTTAGCAGTAATATCAGCATGTTTTTTACTTGTTTAGCACCCTAATCCTCAAGAAGGTTTCCAGACCTCTCAATGTACTTTAAATGTTCTCTGAGGGGCTTCCATGGGGGCTCAGTGGTAAGGAGTCCACCCGCCAATGTGACCACATGTGGTCCTAGAGGATGCCACGGGCTGCAGACCAGCTGAGCCCAGGTGCCACAACTATTGAGCCTGGGCTCTAGACCCCGGGACCACCACTACCAAAGCCAAGTGCACTAGAATCTGTGCTCCCCAACGAGAGAAGCTACCAGAGTGAGGAGCCTGTGCACCCCAACTAGAGAGGACCCACCTTAGCCACAACTAGAGAAAAGGCCGTGCTGCAATGAAGACCCAGCACAGTGAATAATGAATAAATAAATAAAATTATTTTAAAAGTCCCTCTGACTTTACATATAGCTCCTGAGTGCTACATTTCCCAACCAGAAAGAAGAGAAAGCTGATTGATCCATCAATGTCCTGAGAACCATATAGATTCTACATTAATGTAGATTGCCTACATTTAATGTAGATTGCCTACATTAAATACATGAATTTCCACAAAGATCTTTGTTACTTTGAGAAATTGTATTCTTCCAGTTTGCACGTTACTGACATATGTCCTGAGAGGAAAGCTCTGACCCACTGTTGCTAAATGTATTAAAAGTCCTGCCTGTGTCCCTTCTATTCAATCTTGTTTGATTTTGTCTCTCAAAGATGCAAAGACACCATGATGGAATTTAAGAACTTCCTTGGATTGCACTGTCCCCAGGCACCTCTTGCCCTGCTCTGTGATAACTTGCTGGGTTCTAAGGAAGAAACAATCGGCATGAGGGAGTGACCCTCGCCCCTTCCAGGACTCTGCAGGCTGCTGTGGTGTGAACGTCACCCGTGCTGGGGACACAGCTAGAGGCCAGGCATCGTGCTCTGTCTCCGTCCCTCAGCGTCCACGTCAGTCTTCTCATTCTCTGAAAAGGAGTGCTGTGGAGAAGCACTTGCCTCAGTGTGTTTCATCTGTGTTGTTCCGTGTCCTGAGGACCCGCTGCTGCTCCAGTGAACAATTAAACATCTTTGTTCTCCTTCCAAGTTCTCAAGCTGCTGCTGACTTTCAACTCCAAGTTTCCGGTGCTTAGGGCTTTTGAGCAACTGAGATTCTTGAACTAGGTGAGTTCCTCCTAGTGCAATCAGCACGGGCAAGAGCCCAGGTAGACGCCCAGAGGAGCTCCTGGAGTCGCCACCCTTGTTCACTGGGGGGCGGGGTTCCCTCTATGTACTGTGTTTCCCTGGGAGCCTGGGCAGTCTGGACCTGCAGTGCTTGGCAGGCAGAGCAGGTGAAGTCATAGGAGAGTCTCTGACAGATCTAGAACTCTATCTCAGGTTCTGCTTTTAGTTGGTGGTTTGCAGGCTTAAGGGGAAATTGACAACCAGAAACCGTAATGGAGAAGGACACAGCTGTCTGAATGGAGAGGACACCTTCATGCAGAGTGAATGAGGAGAGAAATAGGGATTTCTACACTGGGAGGAAGTGAATGATTGTGATATTTGACTGTGAGGATAGGATATTCACCTGACCTCTCGCCAACTGAATACAACGTCTTCAAGCATCTCTCCAATTGTTTTCCGGGGGGAAAAATTCCACAACCAACAAGAGGCAGAAAATCCTTCCCAAGAATTCATGAAATCCTGAAAAATGGATTTTTTATTTTCATCACTGCTTTTAGGTTACTTATTTTTAAAAAAATCAGAGTTACAAAAAGCGTTGGAGTGGTTATGTTCACTTCAAGTTCCTCAGGGCAACAAACAACATAGCTAAAGGTAGAATATTTTTACTTCTAGCGTGCAAATCCTAAAGGGGGCTCAAGGCATTGTAAAATGCATTTTTTAATCAGGTTGCCATTCAGGATTGGTGTTTCTGTTTTAATGAAAAAAAATTAAGTCTTTTAGAGTAAGAATTTAATAAAGGAAGAAAAATCATAAATGGACTAAATACAAAATATCCATTTTCCCATAAGTACACATACCTAGTATTTTATCAACAAAATAATGTAAATATTTATAAATAGTTAAATAAATATTAAAATAGATAAATAAATGTCCAGGTAGTTAAATACATAGATAGGTCAGCTTTGGCATCTGTGAGGAACCAGTGTGTATAGTGTAGAACATGATGTTACTTAATATTCCAGAAAACATTTGACAACCTGATTCATTTCAGGGCTCAATGACAGCAGAAATGAGAGTCCTCCACGTGGCCCTGCAGGAGGCATGTGGTCTTGTTGGTCTGTGAGGATCGTTTCTATGTTGAACCAGGTGTGTGTCAGTCCTTCCTTCAGATGTTGAAGATAGTAAATACCCCCAAATACATAAAGATCTTTTACATTGTGTTATAAAATTGTTTATTTAAGAAAAGAGACTTTGTTTTTCTATTTTTGTAAAACTACGATTTTTATTTCAGTTATTTTTCAGCTTGTAAGCAAACAGAAGTCCAGCTCACTTTGGAGAGTTGAGAAAACAACAATCTGATTGAGTAGAGAGTTGTTACAAGTATAATTTTCATTTTATCTGTTGACTTTTCTTGAGGATTCTTACATGAGGGAAAGGCACTTTTCAATTTCCACCCTGACGACCTCCCAGGCACAGGGGCTGTATGCCTTTCCCTTTAAGTATAGATGGATTCCTTGGAAATACTTCTGGACATCAATTGCCAAATCGGGACAATCCAGAGTCACTTCTCCCAGCTTTTCCAGGCTCTGACCCAGGCTGGAGAGTAGTTTGTCCAGGAGGGCGCTGTTCCAAGCACCCCAGCTGCTCTCCGTGGTGAAAAGGTTGAAGAACTGCTGGAGCATCACTTGGTGATAACAGGTGCCTTGAGTCATCCGGATTGAGGTGATATTCTCTCTTCTCCAAGGAAACTTGAAGTCGTGTCTGTGCCCTAGGCATGACTGAGAGGGGATCGTTTTCATCTGTCTCAAATGTCTGGAGATTTCTTTGTTGTCAAGAGAACAAGCAGGGATGGAGCAGAGCATGACTCCTGCCACTAGCAAACAGATCTTGGCCATAGAGAATTTCCGTGATTCACTGGAGGGCCACGAGGGGGCGCGCGGCACCACTAATCAATGAGCGAAAGGTTTCTCCGCCCAGTCCTGTCACAGCGCGGTTTTCTAGCAGTCCGCAAGAAGGCTCAGGATGTCTTTTTATCGGTTTTCTTAGACTCTTTGCGAGTTCTGAGACTTCGTTTCAGCGGGTTTGGCAGCCAGAGAGGAAACCGTCGCTGCTCAGAGACCAAGTTGGTGCGGCTTTAATAGTGCACGAAGAAACTTTCATTTCCGAGCCCTCGCCAGAGACATTTTCGTGTGGTGGCAAGCCCGGAACCTTGCGTTTTCTGCTTTCCCCTGAGTTTGGTGCTTTCTTTTCGCCCAGAAACTTGAGCGAGGCCATTTTTACAAAGGTCTTTCATGGTGACTCAGACGGTAAAGAATTCGCCTGCCATGAGGGAGACCTGGGTTCGATCCCTGGGTTGGGAAGGTCCCCTGGAGCAGGAAATAGCACCCACTCCAGTATTCTTGCCTGGAGAATCCCATGGACAGAGGAGCCTGGTGGGCTACAATCCATGGAGGTCTCAAAAAGTCGGACAGAACTGAGCGACTTGGCATGTCTTTACAAAGAAAATACGTTTACCAAGGGGTTTGAGAAAGAGAATCAGAGCGAGCTGGGGCCTATTTTACAGATTCGGGATCGTTTCTGACGCGATGAAAGGACAGCTCAGGGAATAGGGAACTTGGCCGCGGCGATGGGACGACTGGACGGTGTTGGGGACTTCCTGGGGGTGAATCGGAGCGCGGTCCCCACCCCGGCCGAGGACGGGGGAGCTGTGCGCCCCTGGAGATGCCCTGGGACTTTCAGGGTGTCTTTTAAGGTATCGGCCTTGAAGTGGGGGAGTAAGCATTAATTAACTGAGAAGTAGGAATATTAAAACACTCATAGCACTGTATTTTTATATGTATGAATTTATTAATATTTAAATACAATTAATATTGATCATATTTAACCTATTTAAAATGTTTATACTTTGAAATATTTTAATGAAAATATTTAACTATTTGCTATATGGTATTAAAATGCATATGAGTATTAAACAGCATTTTATTAAATTCTATTTAAACTACAGTTCTTTATATTACAACAAGAATTTAATTTTGCTTTCTTTGCTGTAGTGGAAGCAAACTCATTCATATATTCAAGATCATTTCTGTTCTTGCTTGACAATTGTTTGTGACTCTGTAACAGTCTTAATTTTTTTTTAACCTGGGTTTCTGAAACACTGCTGCCAGGACCCCACCTGAGTGTCGTATGGAAAGAAGAGTTAGTGGAAATATCCCTGGTGGTCCAAGGATTAAGACTGAGTTTTCAGTGCAGAAGGTGCCAGTTTGATCCCTGGTTAAGGAGCTAAGATCCCACATGCAGTGCTGTGCAGCCAAAAAGAAAGGAAAGAAGAATGGGAGGGAGAGAGGGAGGGAGGAAGCAGGGAAGGAAAAAGAGGCAATGTCTTGTACGAAGCATTGAGGAAGTTTACCCGGTCCATCTTTTCCTTTTCTTTGGTAAGAATTTTATAGACTCAACGTAAATTTCCCAGAGTTCATTGACGTGAAACCGTCCCTTGTAAGACATGACCCTGCAAATGCAGAGTCATTTCTTGTCTTTATTTAAAATTTTGATGTTTCGTTCAGTGTGTGTTTTGGCATTTTCTTTTTTTTAACATTGAATTACAATATTATCTATCTTGACATCTTAGATTTGGTGCCTTTTACATTTCATACTTAAGAAAAGTCCTTTCTTATTTTACCCCAATACTAACCCAAGAAATAGCTTTAGAAGTACTGTTGCCATCTTCCCTGGATGAAAGTATAGGAATGTCCCATTTCTTGCCATCCTCTCCCCTATCTCGTTGTATAACTGATTTCCTGGTCTCTTTAACCCTTAAAAAAGTCTTTGTCTTAAAATAATCTTACCAGAGGTGGTCTGAGACTAACTGAGGATGAGGTAAGGGACAGTTTATCTCATTTGTATTTTTCACAGAGCAGCCATGTTTTTGTTTTGGTTTGGTTTGGTTTTTTGGACAATTTTCTGAGGTGCTGGTTCTCTGCAAAAGGATTCAAGTGCTGTAAGATTTTTTTTTCCAGAATGTTCCAGGCACTTCTCTAAGACTGGAATCTTGTGCTCTGCTTCTTCACAATCCTATGGGCAGCCCCCTCTCCTAGAGTTTGCACTGGGGGCCTCAACATACAGACCCCTGACAGTGTTAAGGGCCTTACAGTCAAAGCTTCTCCTGGTTGAACTGAGAATGGACTAAAGACATTACTATTGGTTATATTGATAGGAAAGGCTACTATCATTCATTAAGTTCAGATTCTCAGCCTGTAATTTGCAAACTTTATATTTGATGAACATGATATCCTCTGTGACCACAACTGAAGTTGTCTTGGTTTTTTAGAAGGGAAATCAAATTCTGGTGTCAGTTACACTCAGGAGCCCCAGACTGTCTGGAAGTAGAGCTTTCTGCTGCTCCCAGTCCCTCCTCTTCCTCAGCTCTGAGTACAGGCCCTCAGCTGCTCTGACCTCCTGCTGCCTCCTTCCTCTCATCCTGCCTCCGAGGTCCTCGCCCCTGCTCCCAGGAGGGCAGCCACCATCCCTGCCTGACTGTCCTGGAATCCACATCACCAAGCACATTGTCACTATTTATGCAGTCAGCACACTTTGGTGACAGAATGAAGAGAACTGTATGAATTAATCCATGTTCAATATTATGCTACTATTAACTGTAGACCATCAGAAAACGAGAGCTATGGTCCTGTAAATCATTGTGGAAGAATTCAAACTTTATGTATTAGATCTTAAAAAGGAAATACAGAGAGTTGTGGCTAGATATATTTTGGTGCAGTTTAAAAACTGTCAAAATAGAGTATTGGGTCACACCTCTTAAGTTTTCTTATTAGACTTAAAGAACAGAGTTAGATTGAGCTTTGTGTTTTATTTCAACCTGAGGTGACTCATTTAGATGAATACATCCTATTGGACTGAGACTTTTCCATGAGTGTATTTCATTTCCAGTGTAATTACACAAAAGAAGCATCAAAGCTGTGACATTCTCTGATGCCGGAGATAGACAGGGAAAGTTTTTAGGTGGAAACTAAAATGAGAAAAGTGCTGAAAATGACAATTCTGGCCTAATTAAGCATCTCATTTGCCGGAAGGTCCTCAGAGCAGCTGGATAAATACGCAGCATAATCAACCACCCTCCGCCCCGGGGGGGAGGGCGGGGGCCTGCCAGCTCCTTCACTGATGACAACAAGAATGATGTTCTCCAGTCCTGGAGAATGGTGATCACCATTGCCATCCTCTGAGAGACCTGGAGTCCCCAAACTCAGCGCTTTAGTGAAACTGAGTCTCAGGCATACAACTCAAGGCTCTCCAAGCTGCCCTCACTGCGCCCCAGCGGCCGGGAGGGGGCGCCCGAACTCGCCATAGCGCGCTGACCACACCGCCCGCCCAGCGCGACCCGCCTCCAGCGCTGCGAACTCGAGCGCTGGATCCACCGGGAGATCCCGGGAGCCCGGGCGAGGCGCCGCCGGGGTTCAGGGAGCGCGTGGGGACGCGGGAGCCGTGAGTAAACTTCCTTTTCCAACACGACTGCCCAGGGGAACCTTGCCGCGGCTTCGCTCAGAGCCTCGCATTTTCTGCACCTGCCTCTGCGTCCACCCTCCCCTTCCTGGGAGGAGATTTTGGCCAGAGCGGTTTACACCGGTGCCCTTTTAAGCTGCGATTGACCGCTGGAAATCAGAGCATGTTGTGATGTGTTTTCAGATTCAGGATTATTTCCGGGGGAAGGGGGAAAGGCATCTCCAATCCGGAGACGAAGATTATTACAATGATTTTATTAAATTTTACGGATGTGAGAGTTGGACTATAAAGAAAGCTGAGCGCCGAAGAATTGATGCTTTTGAGCTGTGGTGTTGGAGAAGACGCTTGAGAGTCCCTTGGACTGCAAGGAGATCAGTCCTAGGTGTTCATTGGAAGGACTGATGTTGAAGCTGAAACTCCAATACTTTGGTCACCTGATGCGAAGAGCTGACTCATTGGAAAAGACCCTGATGCTGGGAAAGATGGAGGGTAGGAGGAGAAGGGGACGACAGAGGATGAGATGGTTGGATGGCATCATCGACTCGATGGACATGGGTTTGGGTGGACTCCGGGAGTTGGTGATGGACAGAGGCCTGGCCTGCTGCAGTTCATGGGGTCACAAAGAGTCAGACACGGCTGAGCGACTGAACTGAAATAATGATTAATTTGGCTTCCCTGGTGGCTCAGCGGTTAAGAGTCTGCCTGCAATGCAGAATACCTGGGTTCTATCTCTGGGTTGGAAAGTTCCCTGGAGGAGGGAATGGCTACCCGCTCCAGTATTCTTGACTGGACAATGCCATGGACAGAGGAGTCTGGTGGGCTGCGGTCCACGGGGTCACAAACAGTTGGACAGGACTGAGAGACTAACACTTTCACTTTCAGGCTTCCCTGGTAACTCATAAAGAATCCTTCAACAGCCTTATAGTAGTTAAAAAGTATTGAAACGTGGGTGTATTAAAATTCAGATTAGTTTAACTTTAAACATTTTATTTATACCAAAACCAGAATTTTTTATAATTTACTATATTTTGAAGACAAATTGAACAATAATTTTGTCAGAATTACTTCTTTGCTTATCTCATTTTCAATGGAGAGAATTAATTTAATTTTAGCTTGCTGAAAGTTTTGGAGAGACAGCATATGAATTTCTGATTCATATTAATTCTTTTCTCCATCTCATCCATGATGCATTTCCAAATTATAGGACATATTTTTCTTGTCCGCTAGTTGAAATTACAATTCTATGGCAGTCCAATGTTTTGATAGCTTTCTTTGACAACAGTGATAACCATCCTGTTGCCACATCTTTATGGGGCTCTTTCTCTTTTGACAGGATCAAAATTTTCATCAAGTTCTTCTCTATGTATCGAGAATGAAAAGTGACCAAAACTTTTCATTATAAAAGCTTCAGTATCTCAGGTAAACACATCACACCACTTTTTACCAATGTTATGTGAGAAGTGTCCAGATATTTAACAAGCAAGTACATTTAGGTTTCTTCGGTGAGTAATATACAGAATGCATGAAATTTGTCACAGTTTAACTTTGTGCCACAAGCCCCTCCCAGCCCCCCGAACTTGTACACCTCTTAGACTTTTTAAGTTGTGGGGCCAGATCTTGTCTTGTATAATTTTTATATATTGTTCATCAAGACTTTTTACCATTAATTTTACTTTTTTAAAATATTGCAGTAATGTACATTTTCCCCACATTACTAAGTCACTTGTCACCCCCTCTCTGCATTTGAGGCAACTTTCTAACTTGCCTAACCCTAATCCCAACACTGGGAAGAATTTTTGACGTGAAGCATTGTGAAAATTATGTCTGAAAATCTGGAAACATCCCCTTCTCCCATCCCTTACTGTATTTTTTTCCTTATAAGTTATCTTTGTCTTTATAACATTGTTTTGCCTATACTGTCACCAGAGGTAGTCTGAAATTAGTGAAATGAACATTGAGATTATTTGTATCATTTATTTATACTTTTCACAAAGTAGTTTTGATCTGCCAAACAACTTGCTAAGATTTAGGGGCTCCAGAAAGAGCTTCAAGCATGCTGTGTGATTTCTCCTCTGTGCTAGACACAGTCTTAGCATCGGAGCCTGGGCACTGCTCCTTCACATGCCTGCAGACATCCCTTTGTCCAGGAGCCCCCATTTGGGACATGCTAACTTCTCTGATCCTTAAGTTTAAAAACATCTGAAAAAAACATCAAGTATATCACACCCCAAACACAAAATTAGGACAATCTAGGTGAACTTCCCTGGAAAGATTTCCATGATAAATATATAGAAATTAACTGTACAGTGATACCTTTGGTATAATTATATAAAAGCATACCCAAAAAGAATATTGATCCTCTAGAGACAGTTTGAGATGCCAACCCCTCAACTTTAGTGGCTAGGGGCCTTGTTGAGGTCTCCCTGGGCCAGTCTTGATATTGCCATGGGTCTAGGACTCGGGGGCATGGGCTGGGTGGGCTCTGGACAGTGTTATTTGCCAAGTCTATGTGGCAACTCTAACCAGGCCAGGCCTTAAATTTGTCTAAAGTGCTTGCCTATTTATTCTGTTCCTCACAACTACATTATTAGGATATATGAATATTCTCCAGTTTGTAGATGAGATTTGGGGGTTATATGCAGTTTTCTGTGTTAAATATCATTACCATGGTTATCTCCGTGGACCTGCAGCAGAGAAGGGAGGTGCCTGCTCCAGCAGGCCCAGACCACAAGCAGCCCTTTAAAGAAGGCTGCTTGAGGCTGAGGCTGAGCACAGGGGTGCTGAGGTTCCACGGCTTCCCCTGGGTGGAGTGGCTTCAGAGGCCACGGAGCTGAGCCCTGGCTGCAGAACCCTGGGAGAGGAACTGAGAGCAGCAGCCCTCTGATGGGGGCACCGCAGGCTTCCCCCCGAGTCCAGAAAGCTGTGCCCGAGCCTCGTCTATAAGGCTGAGTCTCCAGCACTTGTCTTCCAGAAGCCACAGAGGCAGAGCACAGTTCCTGAGGAGAAAGCTGTGGTGGCCTCTGCTAGACAGCCTGCGGGAGCATCCCTCAGAGTCTGGTCCTTTCTGGGGGCTCTGTCCCAGGACATGCTGTGGGGGCCCTCTCTCCAGCCAGCCCCCTCATTCCTCATTCATTTCCCAAATGGCTTTTGAGTACCAAGAAAATCCTAAGCACCTGAGACTAGTAATAGAGCAATGATGCCTGTTCTGGAAGAAAATAGAGAAGTCAGCCAGAAGTCACAACATAGACTGAAATGTACATGCCTGGGGCAATAAAAGCACCTTTCCCAGCTGGAAAACTCAAAGAAGGACTACCGTCTGGGAAACTTATCACTCTAACAGGAAGGAGGAAGAAAAAAGGTGGAAAATGTTTTATCCTTTGGTGACAAAAAAGTTCTCTTCTAGTGGCTTTTACTTCCTTTATGAAGTGGCATCCAGCACATCTGAGGCTGAGGGGACGGAAGTTTGTCAAAGAGGAGAATGTTTGAAATCATTTGTGAAGAATAAGAGAGTTGATGCTGGAACCAGTGATATAAGCTCCAAGAAACCAGGGAGCTTTATGACTTTGTTCACTTATGTATCCTAGGTGCACCTGTGTGTGTGTGCCTCACTCTCTGTGAGGCTACAGCCCCGTGGACTGTAGCCCACCAGGCTCCTCTGTCCATGGGATTTTGCAGGCAAGAATACTGGAGTATGTTGCTTCTCCAGGGGGTCTTCCCGACCCGGGGATGGAACCCACATCTTCTGCATTGGCGGGTGGATTCTTCACCACTACAGCACCTGGGAAGCCTTCAGTGCACACAGAAGAAACTTACCAAAGATATAGGGTGAATGAAATTATGAATTCCATGTAGTACTGGAGAGGCCCATTAGTCGTAGACCATAGAACTACGGTAGTACGATATATCCGTTTGTGGTGATTTTATCTAATAGGTCTCCACCACGTACCTGAGGTCAGGTGTGGAAGAGGCCGAGGGTTTGACTTCTGCCAGACAGGAGTGATGACACAAGAGTGACGGGAGGGCATGAGAAATGTGGCTCAACTGATGGACCAGGAAGTCCGCTCTGTTAGTTTCCAGGAGCTGCCATAACAAAATGCCGCAGACTGGGTGGCTTAGACAACAGAGAATTATTTTCTCAAAGTTCTGGAGGCTAGAAATCCAAGATTGAGGCGTAGGCAGATTTGGTTTCTCCAGAGGCCTCTCTCCTTGGCTTGCAGATGGCTGCCTTCTTGCTGTGTCCTCACACGGCCTTTTCTCTGTGTGTGCCCATCCCTGGTATCTCTTCCTTTTATGAGGACACCAGTGAGACACCAGGTGGCCCAGTGGTTAGGACTCTGCACATCCACTTCAAGGGGCATGGGTTCAATCCCTGGTAGGGGAACTAAGATCCAGCAGGGTTGGGAGGAAGGTGGGGAGATACTAGTCAGATTAGGACCCCACCCTAAGGGTCTCATTTTAACTTAATCACCTCTTTAAAGGCCTTACCTCCAAATCCCATTGCATTCTTAGGTACTGGATGTTGAGATTTTAATAAACAAATTTGTATGGAGTACACATTTCAGCCAATAACATCTACGTGGAGAGAGAGAACAGATCAGAGGCTAGTGATGGAGAAGAAGAAACTAAGGACCCACAGACTGTAATTCCTTGACTAATTGGTGGCTGGAGGGCAATTTAGACAATTTGGAGAAATTGAAGGTGGAGGTTAGAGGGTGGGATGCTAGGCTGTATTAGTGTATGACTTCAGATTGTAGACCAGCTCCTATGGAAAAGCAAAGATCTGTGAGTCAGGTGTAACTTGTCATGTGACCCATGGCCAGTCATGGGCACTCCAAGCCACTGCCTCTCCTGGTGAGTAGTCTTCGTCAACGGGAGCAAAACGAAGGTCACTGTCCTGAGACACTCCTCTTCCAGGTTCCCTAGTCCTGAGTCTTCTGCATGTGTGGTTACTCATCCTGTCTAAACTTCAAGTTAGAAGAATCAGACTGTTTTTGAATGAGTGAGAAGGGTTATTCATTGTACAATAAAAAAGCAGGTAGTAATTCTCCCCAGGCTTTACTTGCTCTGTATGAACTTATCTGTAGGCGATAAAGGCTGATTCTCATGGCGCAGATATGGGCACCAAGGCAGCTGAAGAGACTGGTGTGGTTACAGTGACCCCGACCTCCTTTCTCCTCCAGGTGGAAATGGCAACACAGGTAGCTCAGTGGCTCTGTTTTCAATTTCATGGGGACTCCTCCTTTGAGGTGACTCCACTTCTTTGTGGCTCTTCTTTTTCAGCCATCACGCCACTCTGCCCTTCAATGGTGTTAACCCAGGTCGTATTGTTAGAGAGGGATGTGGAGAGTCTTTAGAATCTTTGGTCACCTTGGCTTCAGTTGGTTGAGTAGCAGTCCAAGGTAAGCCCAGAAAGATTGCACTCTTGTGATAAATCACAGAACCACCTGTGGTGCATGTGCTTTCTGTGTCCTGGAGAAGATTTCCCATGACTGTATCAAGCTTATAACTAACGATCCCAGCTATGCGTGCTAAGTCGCTTCAGTCATGTCTGACTCTGCAACCCTATGGACTGTAGCCTGTCAGGCGCCTCTGTCCATGGGATTCTCAAGGCAAGAATAGTGGAGTGAACCCAGGTGTCTTATGTCTCCTGCATTGGCAGGTGGGTTCTTTACCACTAATGCCACCTGGGAAGCCCACAGAGGACACCTCACCCCTGATCGGCCAGGTGTTGGCATTGAGTACACGATCCTGCACGATATCAGAAAGAATGGCTGTAAGGAAGGCCAAAAAGGAGTTTGGGATGCCTCAGAACATCCCTGATTGTGCTCAAAGGCTAGCTTTCCCTCTAACACTATCTGTCCCCAGGCTACACTCACACACTTGTCAGGATGGCGCCAAGTCCATCACTTTGTCAGTGTTCCTAGTCAGTCACGAGCAGGTGGCGCCAGAACCAGATGGTTGGGAAGGGAGTCAGGGAGTGGGAGAATTTGATTCAGTTCAGTTCAGTCGCTCAGTCCTGTCCAACTCTTTGCGACCCCATGGACTGCAGCACGCCAGTCTTGATTAGTGATAAGTTATAGGGATACTCCTGTTCCTCCCCACCCAAGGGATCTTCTTTCCCACTTTGTTAGTTTCCCTTCTTCCCACCCACTCAATCCCTAACCCTTTCCTCATTCTCTCTTCATTTTCCTGCAGGCCCTGTGTGGCTGCGCTGTGAACATTTCCATCACTGATGGCTGTTTGACCCCTATGCCTTGCATTGATGTTGTCAAGTCAGGCCACGTGCAGTCTCAGTGAGGCGTTAAATCCTTGGGCAAGGTCACCAGCCAGTGGGAGAGTTTATTTGAGTTCAAAGTTTTTGTCAAAACAGATGAATATCGCAGCTATAGTAGATCTTCAAGTAGCACGTATCATTTTATTAGGCCTCAGCACGTCCATCTCAGTCTCCAAGCGTGGCAGCATTCCCATCCTCCACCCAGTTCTCACTCAGTTCTGCATCCACTACACAGTGGATACTTTTCTAACATTCTGACATCTTAAAAAGCCACTTTTAAGAGAGAAGTTCTCCTGCTTCTGAACCCCTTCAGAGCTTGGCTGCCTGGAGGTCAGCAGGAGGGATGACCCAGCTCATGGGTCCATCTTCAGGTCCCTGGCTTTGAATCCAGTCCCCTTCTCATGACTGGAGAGCAATGTGCATGTTAATTTGAAGATATGTGGAGATTTCTTCCCTGAGTGTGGGTACACGCTTTATTCCCCTTCCCCTGCAGTTTTGCTGAGGTCTTTTAGGGCTCTCCTTTCCTTTTATTTCTCTCTTTTTTTAAATTGCTTGTTTTTTAAAGTATTTATTTATCTTTGGCTCTTCATTGCTGTGTGCAGTCTTTATCTAGTTGTGGTGCATGGGTTACTCATTGTGGTGGCTTTTCTTGTTACAGAACAGGCTCTAGGGCACATGGGCTTCAGTAGTTATGGTGCACGGCCTTAGTTGCGCCAAGGCAGGTGGGATCCTACTTTCTGGAACAGGGATGGAACCCATGTCCCCTGCATCGGCAGGTGGAGTCTTAACCACTGGGCACCTCAGAAGTCCCTCTCCCTTCCATTTAGCTACGTCCTGTCTGCAGGAAAAAAAGCAGAGGACTCCTGTTTCAGCAGCCCCACTAGACCCTGGGTATTTTTTGTTATTTATTTATTTATCCACTTTTGGCTACCCTGGGTCCTCAGTGCATTGCTGGGACTTTCTCTAGTTGTGGCCAGTGGGGCTGACTCTTCCTCGCAGCTCCTGGTTTCCTTCCTGTGAGCCTTCTTCGGGCCCCAGCATGCAGGCTTCAGCAGCTGCAGCAGGTGGGCTCTAGAGCAGGGTCTCAGGAACAGTGGAGCACTGTCTTAGTTGTTCTGTGGCAGGTGGACACTTCCTGGACCACGGATCGAACCTGTCTCTCCTGAGGAAAGCTTCTTATTCACTGCACCACCAGGGAAGTCCTCAACAAGTCATTTTAGCCAAAGCAGTTTCTCAGATTTCCTCCTACTACTGGAAGGCATTTACAAATGACCAAGCGATTTTGCTTCATCTGGGCCCCATTTCCTGGAATTATAATAGACAGTGGCTGGTATTTCCACTCTATTCCTGCTGGTGGCAGTCATACCGAGTTTGTTGCTAAAACCACTAGTGTCTCCTACCTTAAAGGCATACATGGTCTGGGGATTCAGGTAGCAAGTGCAACACACTTTTCAGCTTTTGCCCAGCACTATATTAAACTCAAGAGGATGCCTCACCCCTGATTGTCCTCAACTAGGTCATGATTCCAGAAAACATCTACTTCTACTGCATTGACTAGGCTAAAGCCTTTGACTTTGTGGATCACAAGAGACTGTGGAAAATGCTTCAAGAGAATGGAATACCAGAATATCTTACCTGCCTCCTGAGAAATCTGTATGCAGGTCAAGAAGCAACAGTGAGAACTGGACATGGAACAATGGACTGGTTCCAAACTGGGGAAAGGGTACATCAAGACTGTATACTGTCACCCTGCTTATTCAACTTATATCCAGCGTACATCATGTGAAATGACAGGCTGGATGAAGCACAAGCTGGAATCAAGATTGCTGGGAGAAATAGCAATAACCTCAGACATGCAAATGATACCACCCTTATGGCAGAAAGCAAAGAGGAGCCAAAGGAACACTTTCAGTAAAGATGAAAGTGAAAGAGGAGAGTGAAAAAGCTGGTTTAAAAGTTAAAACATTCAGAAAACGAAGATCATGGTATCCGGTCCCATCACTTCATGGAAAATACATGGGGAAACAATGCAAAGAGAAACTGAGTTTATTTTCTTGGGCTCCAAAATCACTGCAGATAGTGACTGCAGCCAGGAAATTAAAAGACACTTGCTCCTTGAAAGAAAAGTTATCACAAACCTAGACAGCATATTAAGAAGCAGAGATGTTACTTTCCTGACAAAGGTCCATCTGGTCAAAGCCATAGTTTTTCTAGTAGTCATGTATGGATGTGAGACTTGGACTGTAAAAAAGCTGAATGCCTAAGAATTGATGCTTCTGAACTGTGGTGTTGTAGAAGACCCTTGAGAATGCCTTGGACTGCAAGGAGATCCAACCAGTCCATCCTAAAGGAAATCAGTCCTGAATATTCATTGGAAAGACTGATGCTGAAGCTAAAACTCCAATACTTTGGCCACCTGATGTGAAGAGCCAACTTATTAGAAAAGTCCCTGATGCTGGGAATGATTGAAAGCAGGAGAAGAAGGGGACGACAGAGGATGAGATGATTGCATGGCATCACTGACTCCATGGACATGAGTTTGAACAAGTTCTGGGAGTTGGTGATGGGCTGGGAAGCCTGGCAGGCTGAGTGCATGGGGTCACAAAGAGTTGGACACGACTGAAGGACTGAATTCACCTGAGGTCATGAGAGAAGGAACATGCTGGTGTCATACACAGAGCCATGTATCTGAACTCAGACTCTCCCTGATGCTCACAGCTCACAGCAACCAGGCAGTTTACCACAACACTCTTTGGTGGATCTTTACCAACATGGCAATCACCACTACATTGATGCAGATACTTCAGAGAATCCTCACAAGGAATGATGAATGGTCGTTTTCATGCTCCATTGTATTCCACTGCATCGGCTGTTGAGTTCCATTTCAGGATGACTTCCAGAATTTGACACATAATAATTAAAGCCTTATGACAGGTTGAAACGCTAGAGTTTGGGTATGAATCCCTGATCTCCTATTTCTGCCTGCTAACCTGCTTTTTCTTTCTTTTATTTTTTTGCTCAGTGAGACTATATTCTTAGAAGCATGTAGACCTTAAAGCCCTTTATGTTCTGAGTGGTTAGGACCCCACAAAATTCATATCTTGAAGTCCTAAAGCCCAAAATCATGATATCAGCTGATAGACATTTTGAGATATGCTTAGGGTGTCGGGATGGAGACCTCACAAAAGGAAATAATGCCCTTATCAAAGAGGTGGATATAAACTAGTCCCACACGGACTCTGCAGTGTCAGACCTGAAGCAGGCTCTCACCACAACTGGAACAAGCTGACATCCAGTTCTCAGATATCCAGACTCGAGAACTAACTTGCAGCAATACATTTCTGGTCTTTGTAAACTACCCAGTCTATGCTATTTTGTTGAAGAAGCTTGAACAATAAGATATATCATGCCCTGTTCTATCCTAAGAATACCTGCAGGAGTCTGTAAAATACCTGAAAGGAGAAATCAACTTCCTCAACTCCGTTTCCTAGACATGTCATCTGGGCCATAACATTTCATGAGCTCAATCAATATTCATGTAACATCAATTCACAAGGATGGTAATGATAGGAGAAAAAATACCAACATCTCTTAATAGATATGATGTGATAACACAATAATTTAAATATTCTTCATGGTTCTACAAGGGAGGCTATGATGAAATAATGTGTGAGATGATTTTTAAAGATCATTTGCAGAAATATTTTCTTCAAGTTTGCATTTTCAATATTTGGAAGGTGTGGTGAGTGGAAGGCCCACTGTCCACTTTTAGTTCAGTGATTCTCAAGTACTTGCAAGGAGCTGCCTGATCATTCTTTCGTTGTCTCCCTCAGGTAATAAGGAAACACTTTGTCTACACGTGTAGATGATTTTCTCATTAGCCTGTGCCTTGAGAGTCAATCTGTATACTTCCTTCAAATAGTCTATGATGCTCTGAACACTGAGTGACATCTCTGTCATCTTCCCCAGCTGAAACTGTGACATAAGAGTTTTTTGAGAGAGTGTGCAAGCAAGAACAATGGATTTCCCCTTGCACACCCATGCAGAGCCGATTAGGACAAATAGTGCAAAAATGAAAAAATAGTCTTGTGCACTGAACTTGTCCTCTCTCTGAATCATCCAATTATTTTCCAGCTTCCTTGCCATGAGACTCCCATGAGGATAAGTCCAGGCCAAGTAATGTGAGAAGAAGTGCTATTACCCCATCTAGTCCTGGTCCCTGGAAGCATCCCATGTGATCAACCAGACTTTTCTCTTTGCCTCAAGGAGAATAGACTCAAGTACTACAGTCAAATTTGAAGTCTCCGGTTGATGATGGAAAAAAATATCTCAAAACAATGGCACCAATGTTCTCAACTCACTCTTTGGAGGAGAGCAAGCTAGAAGATTCACCTGATCAAGAACGCCTGCATTATGCTCTTCATAGAAGGAAAGAAAAGTGTCCACTGGAATCAAATGCCTGACACTTTGCTGTTTACCTGTTAAAGAAGCTAAGCATTAGGTGAACTGACAAATACCTTTAACACCATACTCTCTTAAAAGCTTTTCCACAAACAAATAAATTTCATATGTTGAAAACAGCATATACCGTCAAAACACATAGAAAAATCTTCTAAATTATGTTCTAATATTATTTATTTAAGAAAAGAGATTGTGTTTCTCTGTCTAAATATTTTTGTAAAATTGTGATTTTCATTTCAGACATTTTTAAGCTTGTGAGCAAACAGATGATCACTTTGGAGGCTTAAGCAAACAACAGTGTGATTGAGTGGAGAGTGTCACAAGTATAATTTTCATTTTATCTGTTGACTTTTCTTGAAGATTCTTACATGAGGGAAAGGCACTTTTCAATTTCCACTCTGACAACCTCCCAGGCACAGGGGCTGTATTCCTTTCCCTTCTAGTAGAGATGGATTCCTTGGAAATACTTCCGGACAGCAATTCCCAAATCGGGACAATCCAGAGTCACTTCTTCCCGCTGTTCCAAGCTCTGACCCAGGCTGGAGTGGTTTTTGAGGAGGGCGCTGTTCCAAGCAGCTCAGCTGCTCTCCCTGGTGAAGAGGTTGAAGATCTGCTGGAGCATCAGTTGGTGATAACAGGTGCCTTGAGTCATCTGGATTGGGGTGATATTCTCTCTTCTCCAAGGACACTTGAAGTCGTGTCTGTGCTCTAGGCATGACTGAGAGGGGATCGTTTTCATCTGTCTCAAATGTATGAAGAATGTTGTCAAGGGGACAAGCAGGGATTGAGCAGAGCTTGACTCCTGCCACTAGCAGATAGATCTTGGTCATAGAGAGTTTCCGTGAGTCACTGGGCGGCCACCAGGGGGCGCGCGGACACCACTAATCAAAGAGCGAAAGGTTTCTTCCCCCGGTCCTGGCACAGCGCGCTTCCCTGGGCTTTCACAGGAGGGCGGAGGATGTCTTCTTACAGGTTTTATAGTGAGTTTCCGAGTTCTAAGACTTCATTTCACCGGGTTTGGCAGCCTTTTCTGCAGGAAAGGCGTCGCTGTCAGAGGCCAGGTTAGTACTCCTTGAGTAGTGCACTCAGAAATCTTCAATCCGAGCCCTCGCCAGAGACGTTTTGTGTGGTGGCAAGCCCGGAACCTTGCGTTTTCTGCTTTCCCCTGAGTGTCGTGCTTTCTTCTCGCACAGAGATTTAGCGACGCCACTTTTAGAAAGAAAATGCGTTTAGGGAGGCGTTTGAGGCGGAGAATCAGAGCGACTTGGGGGCCGATTTTACAGATTCGGGCTCCTTTCTGTCGCAATGAAGGGACCGCTCACGGAAAGGGGAGCTGGCGGCGGCGACGGGGCGACGGGACGGTGTTGGGGACGCCCTGGGGGTGTCGGGGCGCGGTCCCCACCCGAGGACCGGGGACTTTCAGGGTGTCGTTCAAGGAATTGGCCCTGAAGTGGGGGAATAAGTATTGAACAACTGAAAACTAGGAATATTCGAAAACTCACAGCACTGTATTTTTATGCGTTTAAATTTGGATTTAATTATATTTGTCTCATTAAATAGTTCACATTTTTTATTTTTGAAATATTTTATGAAAACATTTAAAATATTATATATGATATTAAAATATGTGAGTATTGAAATATTTATTCATTTACGAAAATATTTGTTAGATAATATATTAAAATATTAGTATTAAATGATATTAATATTTATTAGTATTTCATTAAATTCTTTTTAAGCTATGGTTTATACTGAAACAAGAATTTAATATGATTTTACTTTACTGACTTTAATGGAAGCCACCTCATTAATATATTCCAGATCACTTCTTTGACAATTTCTTGTGCGTCTGTGACAGTCTTAAATAATTATTATGTAACTCGAGTTTCTGAAACACCGCTGCCAGCACTCCACCTTGAGTGTAGTGTAGCCAAAGGAATTAGTGCAGATGTCCCTGGTCCAATGATTAAGACTGTGCTTTCAATGCAGGAGGTGCAAATCTGATGTGTGGCTGGGAACTAACATCCCACATGCAGTACTGTGCAGTCAAAAAGAAAGGAAGATGGATGGAAGAGAGAGAGAGAGAGAGAGAGAGGAACGAAAGGAAGAAGAGGCAGTGTCCTGTACAAAGCGTTGAGGGCATTTACCAGGTCTGATCTTTTCATTTTCTTTGGGAAGAATTTTGTAAGTGAAATGAAAATTGCCCAGATTTCATTGGCAATGAGAAGCCTTTCTTCGTAAGACACATATGGTCTTGCAAATGAAAGGGCATTTCTTGTCTTTCTTGAACATTTTGATGTTTTGTTTAGTGCATATATTTTGGTATTTTCATTTTTTTAATATTGAGTTACAATGTTATTTATCTTGATGTCTTAGACTTGGTGCCTTTTAACATTTCATACTCAAGAGAAGTCCTTTCTTACTTTTCCCCAATACTAACCCAAGAAATAGCTTCAGAAGTACTGTTGCCAGCTTCCCTGGTGGCAGGGAAAGTATACGAATGTCCCATTTCTTGTCCTCCTACCCTCTGTCACATTTTATAACCGATTTCCTGGTCTCTTTAACCATTAAAAAAAAAATCTATGTCTTAAAATAATGTCACCAGAGATGGTCTAAGACTAACTGAGGATGATGTTAGGAAATGTTTACCTCATTTGTACTCTTCACAGAGCAGCTATTATTTTGTAAGACAATTTTTCAAGATGCTGGCCCCAAGCAAAAGGATTCAAGTGCTGTAAGATTTGTTTTCATAATGTTCCAGGACTGCTGTAAGCGTGGAATCTTGGGATCTGCTCCTTCAGAATCTTTTGGGCAGTCCCCTCTCCTAGACTTTGGTTTTGGTGGGCCTCAAAACACAGCATTTTAGCCAATTTCCTTCTCTCCACATCTTTTATTTTTTTTAAGTCATTTTTTTTTCTTTTAGAAAAAAAATTTCATTTAACTAACTACAAATTTGGTTTCTTTTTCTCTCAGTATTATTTTGAAGTATAACACAATCTGTATCTTAAAAAGTAGTATCAGAGGTGGTCTAAAACTTACTGAGGTTGAAGAAAGGGACTGCTTCTTTTCTCTCATTTATTAACAGAGCAATGGTGTTGTATTAGACAACTGCCTAAAATCTGGTTCACTGCAAAGAACTTAAAGTACTGTGGGATTTCTCTCCATACTGTACCAGGCACTGATCAAAGGAAGGAAACGTGGGCTCCTGGGCCCCTTCAAAGTCCTGCAAGGCAGTCCCTCTCCTGGAATTAACACTTAGGGATTCAACATGCAGATCCTTGACAGTGTTAAGAGCCCTGCAGGCAGAGTTTCTCCTGGCTGGACTAAGGGTGGAGTAAAGAGGTTCCTATTGGTTATATTGATATGAAAGACTGCTATCATTCACTACGTTTCACATTCTCAGCCTAATTTGCAAACTTTGTATTATTTGAAGTGAAGGATGTCCTCTGTGGCTGCTACTAAAGTGGTCTTGATGTTTTTGAAGACAAAATGAACGTCTGGTGTCCGCTACATCAGGAGCCCCAGATAGTGTGAGAGTAGACTTCCTGCCGCCCCCAGCCCCTCCTCTTCATCAGCTCTGAGATCCTGCCCTCAGCTGCTCTGAGCTCCTGCTGCCTCCTTCCTCCTCATCCTGCCTCGATGACCTCTGCCCTGCTCCCAGGAGGCCAGTCACCATTCGTGCCTGACTCTTCTGGAATGCACATCTCCAAGCACATTGTCACCTATGTGTGTGTGTGGTCAGCACACTTTGGTGACAGAATAAAGAAACTGTATGAATTAACCCATGTTCCGTATTATGTCACAGTTATCTGTAGACCATCAGAAAGCAAGAACTATGGTCCTGAAAATCATTGTGGAAAAATTCAAACCTTATGTATTAGACCTTAAACAGACATCCAGAGAGTAGTGGTTAGATATATTTTGGTGCAATTTAAACTGTCACAATAGACTATGTAGTCACACCTTTGAGTTCTCTTTTAGACTAAAGAAGTGAGTTAGATAGAGCTTCAGGTTTTTATTTCAAGCTGAGTTGACTCATATAGATGAATAGCTCCTTTTGGATTAAGACTTTTCCGTGAGTATATTTCATTTCCATTGTAAAAACACAAAAGAAGCATCAAAGCTGTGACATTCTCTGATGGCCAGGATGGAAGGAAAAAGTTTCTCCATGAAAACAAAATTGAGAAAAGTGCAGAAAATGACAATTCTGGCCTATTTAAAGATCTTATATGCGGGAAGTTGCTGGGAAGAGCTGGATAAAGGCTGGCAGAGCCCAGCATCTGCAGGATCACCAAGCTCACCAGATGCCAACCCCTTCCCTGATGACATGGAGGGTGATGTTCTCCAGCCCTGGAGAATGGTGATCATCACCATTGCCACCCTCTGAGAGACCAGGAATCGCCAAACTCAGCGCTTCAGTGTAACTGAGTCCCAGGGCTCCAGCTCTACAAGGAGCTCAAAGCTGCCTTCCCCCTGCCTCTGCGGCTGGGATGGGCACTGCAGATCTCCCTGTAACAGACCAACTGGCCCTGCCCGCCCAGCGGGCACCACCTGCGGGTCAAGCGCCTTGAGCTCGAGTGCTAGATCCACCAAGGAGAACAGGGGAGTCCCAGTGGGCAGGAGCCCCAGGCCTGGGCAAGGCGCTGCTGGGGCCCCGGGAGCACATGGAACCCCGGGAGCACTGAGGAAACTCCCTTTTCCGGCCAACAGCCCAGGGCAGCTTTGCAGTCACTTTGCTTGGAGCCTGTGATTTCTGCACCTGCCTCTGTGTCCTTCCTCCCCTTCCTGGGAGGAGATTTTAGCCAGGGCGCTTTACCCCAGTGCCCGTTTATGCAGTGATTCACGGCTGGAGATCAGAGCATGTTGGGGTGTGTTTTCAGATTCAGGGTTGTTTCTGGGGAAAGGACTGATTCGGGGAAAGGGGATAAGGCACCTAAAGTCTGGACTGGCATCTTTAGATATTGGGGCCCTCTTGTGGGAAGACTTGAGGACAAGACTGAGACTTACAGGAAAGGGAAAATGATTTCATTTAATATAAATGGTTAATTTCTCCTTCAATGTTCAACTCGTTGAAAAATATTTTAAAATGTATAAATAAGTTTGAAACTCACACCAAGTTTACATATTTTCCTTATGCCAAAACAAGATCAAATGCAAATGTTTTCAAAATGACTTCTTTGTTCATCTCAGTTCAGTTGAGCAAAACCTGTAGTTGACAAACTTATGACCCAGTAACTACCTAAAATTATTAATCTCAATTTTCAAAATCTTTCTTTCTTTCTTCTCTTTTAGCCTAGGATCTTATGTTAAGCTTTCAAATTTATACATGGTCTTGCATTGGAGAGTTTTATGAACTTTTAAAAATGTCATTTCATACAGATAAGTTGCTTTAAAATTCATAATCAAGATGTTTTTGTGTTCAGCATAATGTAGGTTTCCACTTAATGTACCATTTGCTACTTAATAGAAACCTTATATGCTAAATGCACTGATTGTATGGTGACTTGATGCCCAGTAAATATCTCGGCGTGCTTGCTACAGCTGTGAGATTATTTCATTTGCTAGTAAAATTTAAAAATGTGTAGATATTCTCTGTACAATCCTAGAGAAGACTAACCTGTTCTAATTTGTAGAAGTAGAAGTTTTGCATTAAAAATTAGAATTGAGCAAGGCACAGATATGGCATAATCCTCTCTAAGGTAGATATGAAATAATGGTCAGAGCTCTGTATACACCTGTCACAGTAACAACTCTCATTTTAGTATGTTTAATTTTAATGTGTTAATGTTTACTGTGTCCCTGATGCTTTATATAATTGACTCATATCTGATAATTTTGTAAGTTGTTGTATTAACATCATATAGATTAAATGACATGAGATGGTATATTGAATGGAGTACAGTATTCTCATTATCCCTATTTTGATTTTAATTGGAGAATAATTGCTTTACAATGTTGTGTTGATTTTTGTGTACAACCGTGTAAACCAGCTCTGAGTACACATATATCCACTTCTCCCTATTTTAAAGCTGAGAAAACTGTAGGATAGGACAGAAAAATCAACTGGACTAAATGATGCAGAGAATTGAGGGAAAAGTAAAGAGATGACGAGATAACAAATACACTGGTCACCTGAGAAGACAACAGTAACCCACAAAAAATGAAAAGAAAAAATGCAGCAGGATTGTTGTTTTCAAGCAGTTTAACTGGTAAAACTATTTTAGGATTCATACTTCATTCATTAATAATGTTTCTCATGTCTTTAGTATGAGGAGGTAACAGTTGGTTTCTGGACTCGTTGTTGGGTTTTGGTCTTTCAGTAGCAATGCAGAGGCTCCAGGAGGTGACATTGCCAGCAAGTATAGACAAGGGGCTTTATTGAAAAGAGAACTAGGATCCAACCCGGGACACCACAGGACTAGAGGGCAGAAATCCATTTCACAGCACCTGCTCTTTCCTTCCTGCCTGTGCATGTGTTTGATTTTCTGCATTGATATGAGATCTCTATTCTTTCCCTATTATTCATCTTTGTACTACATCAAAGCATTTTCTACTAATTCATCTTTCTCAAAGAGTGTTTGATGAACTCATAGGAGTGCTTTCTAGAGATATGAAACCCAGACATTGGAATGCTTTTCAGCATACAGCCAAGGAAAGTTCTCACACTGAAAGCATTTTGGAACTAGCACCCAAGGTGAAAGGAAAATACCTTTGCCGGGGGCGCAGCACCTTTGCAGTGTCCCCTTCTAGTCACTGTCTCAGGCCAGCTGTCCTGCCTCCTCCCTGCGGGCAGCCACACTGTGATCCTCACAGTCCTGATGATTTCTGCCAGGAGCACTTGATGATTCTTGTGTGTGAACTCATTGAATCCAAACAGTAATCCTGTGAAAACTACTCTTATTGTCTGCGTACTAAAGATGAGGAAACGGACCTGTTGTGTTTGTGAGACTTTTCAGGGTCACACTGTTGGTAAATAGCAGTGCTGGGATTCAGAGGTTTTGGAATTTCTAGAACTCTCCTTTCCCTTGGGCTCTCTTCCTGTGGCTTCCACTCTGACTACACCGTGCAGCTAGAAGAAACCAGCACAGAACGGAGCTCCTGAGATGGAGGCAGTGAAGGCGCTGTGTGAGGGGGTGACCTGCTCAGTCCTGAGGAGGCAGGGCTGAGGAGAAGGTGGGAGACAGAGTAATAGGAGTCAGGAGCGGCCATCAACACCGCATGTCGTCAGCTTTCCTGCAGGAGGGGACTGCTTCCCTCAGACATTTATATCAACCATTCTGTAATGAGTGGGTATGGATTAGTTATGCCTATGACATCAAGATGAACCATTTTGTACAATTTCATAATCTCCTTTCTACCTGTTATTTTCTTGGCACCCTCGACAGCTTAGAAGATCTTAGTTCTCAACCAAGGCAACCTGGAGGGAAAACTCAGAGTGCTAAAAACTGCACCACCAGAAAGCTTGAAGAATTCCACCTTTTGACAGACATTTGTTAGAAAGTCATAGAACTGTTCCACAGTATAAAATGAACAAATACTGTTTTGTGATAGGTATATATAGACAAAATAAGGACTTAGTTTTTTAAAATAAAAAAACTCAAGAAGTTGTCCTTGATAAGTATTCAATAAATAAAACAAATTACAATTTGAATCATAGAAAGGGGAATATATTTTCTAAATTTTAATACAATGTAAGGACATACATCTTTTATATGAAAATATGAAATATTGAGATACAATAACATTAAATAAATAAAATATCAATAACATCAAAGCAGTTGTTGCTTATAGACTGATACTCGTGCACCTGGGTACTTTTATATCTCCTTGCTTATTACCACTGACATGTATTGGCTGAGTTAATTCAATAAATTTGGTGGCTGAAGCAGAATTCAGAGTCTTCTGAAATGACCCCAGGTGGGTATATGAGGGTGATGTGGCATCTTAGTCAGTGAGAGTCATGTCAAGGTCAGATCAGTCTCCATCCTACATTCTTAAACGTTCTTGCAAGCTGGTTGATGAAGAGAGAAAAGGCTCTCCTTATATCCAATCTGACAATTTCCCAGGCACAGTCGCTGTATTCCTTCTCATTCAGGTAGACATGGATTCCCTGGAAGTACCTCCTCACGGCATCTGTGGGGCCCTTCCTCCCCAGGGCAGAGTCTTCCTCTCCCGTCACCTGCTGCAAACAGTAGTCCAGGTCAGCCAGCTGCTGACCCAATCCAGTGCAGAGCTGCTTCAGGAGGGTGGTGTCCCAGGCAGCAGAGGAGCGCGTTGTGTTGAAGACGTTGAAGCTCTGCTGGAGCATCTCGTGGAGCACAGAGATGGCCTGGGCCTCCTGCAGCTGGCCGCCCTCCACCATCTCCTGGGGAAAAGCGAAGTCTTTTCTCTCCTGCAGACAGAGGTGAGGGGAGAGTCTCCTCATTTGGTCCAGGAGAGTGAGGTTCTTCTCAGTGGCAGCCAGCACGTGGTTCAGAGACAGGTCACAGCCCAGGGATCCTCCAGGGCCGTAGCTGACCAGCACCAGGGCCATCAGTAGAGAGAGCACGAGGGCCATGGGGAAGATGAGGCTGCTGCTGGGCTGGCGGAGACAGCGTCTGCTGAACCTTGAGGTAGGTTCTCTGATGCCATGCTTTCTAAGCAAGGCCATTAAATAGGAAACACAGTAGTTTTCATTTTCTAATCATTTCTATACACTTTTACTTCCTTTTTGGTTTTCTGTTACGTATTTTCTATATAGTCAAAGAAATTTTCTTTCTTCTAGACTGTGATAGGATCTGTGTCTTAAGTCAGAATTGATGGACATGTGATATCACACAGGTTATTGCCCTTCATCTCTCATTCATAAGTGTTGCTGTCCTCTCATCCATGAACACATTGTTGGCTTGCTCTTAGGCTCCTTTTTTCCCTCTTAGTTTCCATAGGAAGCCAGGCTCTGTCAGCCCTATCGTTTCCCTATTTGTAAGGGATTTACCAGATCATTCTGGCAGTTAAGCTCTTGGAAACAAAGGATGAGTTTTCCTTAGTGTTTGACTTAGAGAAGAAGCTGATTATTATCAGTCCTTGAACTCCTCCCACATTTCTCTTCCTTCTGGAACACATTCCTGCAGATCCCTGCCCTTCAGGGAACCACGAGGGCAGGTCTATTAGAGACATCACCCTTTCTTCCCACCATTTTCTTATTGGACACCTGTGGTCCTCCACAGACTGGGCCAGGACACCCACCAGAATCCTAATTCTTCTCAGGGCACATGGGTGAGGAGATTCTAATTCCAAGATAATTGTATTTCCCCAGCAGCACCTCACTCACAAGGGAGAGATCACACAGAGCCACAGCCTGTCCTCTGGAGTGAGTGAGTCCCTTCCTCACCTGCTGGACTCCCTCCCTGAGGACAGGCCCACCACATCCTGTGGACAAGAATCTCCTTTCTGTGGAGGGCTTGTTTACTTATTGGGAAGATAGTCTTCCTGAAACCCCACCCGCTCCACTGGAGTGGTTGTTTGAAGGACCCTAGTTCTCGGTGGTGACCTCTTCTTCTCCTGACCAATTTCCCCAGGTTTCCAAGTTGTCAGCACTGCTCAGAAGCTGAGAGCCAAAGTATGTTTGCGCAAGTTGGTGGAGGAGTTTCCAACTGCAATTATTTTACTTTTTCGTAGATAAATAATATTTACTTTGCCAAATATAGGGTTTATTATTCAAATCTTTTACTTAAACTCTTCAACACTTGCTCTGCTCAGAGTTTCTGAGCTGGAGGAAGGAGATTCAGTGATGGTGTTGTCCCTCATTGGAAGCTTATGTCACAGAATCTAATGAGTTTCAGTCATTTATTCGGGCAGTTGATTCTACTGGGCATCTCTGTTCCTCTGTTTCTGTCTCCTCTGAGGTTGCAAGGCAGTGAGACCCAGGTCACTAGATCAGGAAAAATAGCCTTCTTTCCTTTACCAGAGCATAATTTTTCATTTAAACTGTTTATATTCACTTAGTGACTTATTGGACAATGTTGGTATTCCTCTTCTGCTCTGATTCTATTTCATGATGAGACAAGAACAATAAAGGGAAGTAAAGAAAGTCAGAGGGGCTGCATCTCTATCACTTTCTTGTTTCTCTTTGCAACTTTCCTAGAAAGTAAAATTGCACAGTTGTTTTGTGGGCAACAAAAAACAAGGGTAAGTCTCAATGTCTTGAATATGGAAGAAGGGAAGTGGTTTTCCCCTGACGTAATGAGGTATTCTGAGATAGCAAACTGCAGTGAGGCATGCCTGGGGAGTAGGCTGTGGCAGAGGGGGAGGATGAGGCCAATATGAACAATAGAAAGCCTGGGACAGGGCTGCTTCTTACAGAAGCTCAATGAAGGCCAAGTCCTGAGTCAGTTGACTGCCTTCAGCTTTGGAAGACCAGCTAGCTGATTTTCCTTTCCTTTAATCCACATGTGATCAGCATAAGGGGAGATGGAAGAGAGATGGGCAATCAGAACCCCAGTTTCTAGGACACAAACCCTTTCTGGCAGGGTTGAGGAGACCAGCCTTGCCTAGCATCTGTGTAGTTGATAAATCCACTTGGGCAATGAGAAGATGCTTTGAAAAACGAGAATGATAGGGAATGAAATGACTCCAAAAGATCCTGATCTTAATCTGGTTAACAGTAAAATTATGATATTAAAAGTAAGAGCTGCATTTTATTGATTGTTAACCCTAATGATTTCTTTAATATTCCAGTTTGTGATATGATCACATTCATGGGTTGGGTTTCTGCAGGTTTTTGAAGAATGTTAAAAATATTTATGTGCTTATTTGGCTGGGCCAGGTCTTAGTTGAAGCATGCTGGATATTGCATCTTCTTTGCTTCATGCAGGCTCTTTACTTGGGCCATGGGAAGTCTTGCCTGCCTCATGCAGGATCTAGTTCCCTGAACAGAGATCCAACTCAGGCTCCCTGCTTTGGGAGCATGGAATCCTGGCCACTGGACCATCAGGGAAGTCTTAAGGAGTAGGGTTTCAATATATGAATTTGGGGAACACACACACATTTAGTCTATAACATGGTAATAAGAAGATACCAAGGTATTGTGTTTATGGTAAAGATTCATTAGGATATGTTTCCTTCTCGGTATTTATTTGCGGAAAAAGAACACATTGCCTGATGCTACCCTCATTTTTATGGCACATCCACCCTGAATTGTTTACTAATTAACTGTTATTCATGTTGTACTGTGAACCTAATTACCAAGGATCTACCAGGCTTCCCTGGTGGCTCAGATGGTAAAGAATCCACCTGCAATGCAGGAGACCAAGGTTCAATCCATGCGTTGGGAAGTTCCCCTGGAGAAGGAAATGGTACCCACTCCAGGATTCTTGCTTGGAGAATTCCTTGCGCACAGGAACCTGGCAGGCTACAGTTTATGGGGTCACCAAGAGTCAGACTCAACTGAGCGACTAGTACTTTTGCCAGACAAATTCCACAGACTATCAGTGTTCATCAAAAATGACAGTGACAACAACGACAAATTCCTTAGCCTCTGTAAGGGACTCACTTAATCCTTCCAACATAGTTGAAACTGAGTTGATATTCTCCTTTTCAAGAGCCCACTGCTAAGACTTTATTTGAATAAAATAATCTAAGAATGAATTTGCAAATCCAGGTTTCAAAACCTAATAGGTCAGATTCCAAACTCCCTATCCACAGCATAAACACCTGAGCACACTGCATGTACTGAACTCTCACTTATTCCCCTACTTTACTTCTAACACAAGATGTTCCTTTTTGTTTCATACCTCGATGTTACAAAGCTCTTATTTCCATTAATTAACTCCTCCCTCCAAATTCTAGATAAGCTGAGCGATTTACAAAGTATCCTGATTATTTTTTAGAAGAAGCAAAATGAAATTATCAAGTGGTAGTTATTACTGAGAGTCTAACTGTGCTTGTCAAAATTAATAATTCTAATAAATATAAAATAATCATAGTTCACTATCCAAGATCACTCATAGATTGTTAAGTGATCCTCACCATAAAATAGATACGTGATGGACAAGGTCCTTGAGAGTTATGACCACTGCGCGAGATTCGATTACAAACATTCAGTGAATCCACTGTAGAAAACCCCAAGCTGACGGTACTTGTGGATATAGGTAAAGCATACTTAATGCTACCAAATTACATGAATATGGGAAATGACTGGAAGAATACTAGGCGACGCATGCTAACGGGTGAGTTGTGAGGGATGGAGCAGAGCATCCCCATGGCCATCAGCAGGAAACAGGAGTTCAGAAAGTCAGCACTTGCCCTGGGCCTCAGGGAAACAGCTCAGGTCCTGCCCTGAGCTAAGCCGCCCTCCAAGCTCCTTTCGCTGCGCCCCAACGGCCGGGAGGGGGCGCCCGATCTCTCAGGAACTGACAGACCGGCGCCGCAAACCCAGCTGGACCCGCCTCCAGGTACAGAGCGGCCAACTCGGGCGGCGGATCCACGGGGAGAACTCGGGGGTCGCCCTCGGAGGGAGCCGCCGGAGCCCAGGGAGCGCCTGGGGCCGCGCGAGCAGAGAGGAAAGTTCTTTTTCGGGCCCGACTGCCCAGGGCAGCTTTGCCGCTGCTTCTGTCAGAGCCTTTGATGTCTGCACCTGCCCTTGTATCCACCCTCCCCTTCCTGGGAGGAGATTTTACCCAGAGCGATTTACAGCGGTGCCCGTTTATGCTGCGATTGGTGGCTGGAAATCCAATGGCAACCCACTCCAGTACTCTTGCCTGGAAAGTCCCATGGACAGAGGAGCCTGGTAGGCTGCAGTCCACGGGATCGCGAAGAGTCGGACACGACTGAAGCGACTTAGCAGTAGCAGCAGCAGATGGCTGAAAATCAGAGCATGTTGTGGTATGTTTTCAGATTCAGGGCTGTTTCTGGGGAAAAGGACTAATTCAGGGACAATGGGAAAGGCATCTACAATCCGGACAGAAATCTACTAGATATTGGGATCCTCCAGTGGGAAGGAAGACTGGGGACAAGACTGAGACTTAAAGGAGCTCCCAGGGTTGAGAAAATTATTTCATTCAATAGTAATATAAAAGGTAAATTTCTCCTGTAATATTAATTGTTTGAAAAATCTTTTAAAATAGATAAGTCTTAAACTCGCACCAAGTTGAAATATTTTCCTTATGCCCCAACAGTACTTTTATGTTCCTGGCTTTAATGGAAGCAAAATCATCAGTAATGTTTTCAAAATAGCTACTTTGTATATATCTCTCCTCACTGAAGGAATGCCATATTTGATAAATTATGACCCAGTAATTATCTTAAATAACCAATCTCAACTTAATCTCAACCAGTCTCAAAATCCTTTTCCCTCTCATGTCTTTTAACCAAGGATCATCTATTAAACATTCCTTTTTCTATGTAGCCTGTTTTTCATTGGAAAGGTTCATTAACTTTTTCAGAATGTCAGATCATATGGATAAGTTGCTTAAAAAGCTGCAATCAAAATGCTTTTGATTTCAGCATCATGTGTGCTCAGTAGGTATCAACCGTAAATAGACAGTTGGGTATATGATTCCAGCATGCATCTTCGGAAGGCATCACCATCAAGGCTGATTTCTAAAGCCCTGAAAACCAGAGCAGGTCATGATCTAGCTCATGAGTTTGAAAAGAAAACATTTCTGGGCCCTGAACACAGGAAAACCACAAGTGTCTTTGTCACAAATGAAACTCAGACTAGATACCAGCCAGATGGCAGGAGGGTAGTGTGAGTGTGGAGCCTGGGATCTGGTTAAAAACCTTGAAATCTGTGTGTCTTCTAGCTGGAGATCACGGAGTTTGAACAAAAATGAATAATGAACATCTTTACGTGGGTAAGTAACAATGCAAGAGCAAAGGGTGCATTGTGTATGGGTCAGAAATTCACAGAAGAAACCTGCATTTCCAGTGGATATGATGGGGAAAGGTTGTCACCTATTCTAGCATACTGGTCTTAAAACTGAAGTCTCAACTCCACAGCTCTTCTTCTGAGCTCTACTCTGTGATGCTGGGGCTCCAGTTCCTTCCAGTACATTTCTCCTTTGGCTGCAGATTGTTTTTCTTTCAGAGTTCTCCCGAACCAATTCCAAGAGGTGAACTAGAAGGCTGGAGTATGACGGATGACAACCACCATCAATTAGGAACAGGAAAACTAATGGTTGCTGCTAGATGCTCTGTGTCACCAGTCAGATTGGCAAAAACTAAAAAGGATGATAAGATCCTATTTTGGTTAATGTGTGAGCACATATAAGGACTTAAATGGTCTTGAGTATAGGTTAATTTAGCCATTGTTATTGTGAACAGTTGGCAATATGCATGTGCGTGGTTTATGTATTTTGACCAATAAAATTGACTTCATGGCCACTTGTTCGGAGAAAGACACTCACTTGCATTATAAGACACCTGCATATACTTGTAGCAATCTCTCCTCTAAAAGCACTAATTTCTGAGAAGGACTGACTCTGGGGGTGACACTGCCCGCACTTAGGGACTGAAGTTTTTATGGAAAACAGGTAGGATCAAACCCAGGACAGCCCAGGCTTGGAGAGCAGAACCTCACACTTCATGGCCCTTGCTCTTTTCCTCCTGACTCTGCTTTGCTGCTGAAAGTCTGAAACCCAACAGAGTTGAGAAGGTAATTTTAGAAGTTTCTTAAAGGAGTAGTAGAGTAGTACTCATACTAAAGAAGCAAGAAACATTATTAATGAGTAATGTGTGTGATATTCTGCATTTATATCAGATCTCTATGATTTCCCTATTATGCATTCTTATAGTAGATCAAAGCATTTTCTACTACTCCTTCTTTCTCAAAGAATTTCTATGACTTCCTAAGAATACTTCTAGAAGTCTGAAGCACAGAAATTGGAACTGTCTTCAGCATTGAGCACAGGAGAGTTCACACACTGAATATACTGTGAAACTAGCACCCGAGTTAAATATTTTTACCGAAGACCTAGCGTCTTTCTAGTGTTGCCTTTCTGTCACTGCCTCAGGCCAGCTGTCCTGTCTCCCCACTGTGGGCAGCTACTCTGGACTCTCAGTGTCCTGATTATTTCTGCCAGGCATATTTTATGCCTCTTGTAATATGGACTCATTGATCCAAACAGTAGTCCTATGAAAAACTACTGTTATTTTCCCCATACTTGAGAAGAAGATCAAGACAGCATGCATGCCTGCGTGCATGCTAAGTTGGTTCAGTCCTGTCTGACTTGTGACCCAAGGACTGTAGCCCACGAGGCTCCTCTGTCCATGGGATTTTCAAGAAAGAATACTGGAGTGGGTTGCCATGTCCTTCTCCTTAGTGTTTGTGACATTTTTCAGGGTCACACTGCTGTGAAATAGCAGAGATGCAATTCAAAGGTGTTGAAACTTGGAGAACTCTCCCTTCACTTGTGCTGTCTTCCAGTGATTTCCACTGAGAGAACCTTTGAGGCTAGAAAGCATCACAGAACACAGGTCCTGTGTTGGAGGCAGTGAAGATATTGCATAAGGGAGTGGATTGTCCAGTAAAGCAGGGCTGAGGAGGAGGTGGGAGGAAGAGTAACAGGGGTCAGGATCAGCCACTCGGCACCTCATGTTGGCAACTTCCCTGGAGGAAGTGAGTCCTCTCCCACATACTGACACCAACCGTTCTTTGCTGACTGGGTATAAACTAGTTATACTTGTGACTTCAGGACTAATCATTTACCACAGTTTCAGAGACTCCTTTATACCTGTTTTATTTTGGGGGGGAGGTGAAGGGGTGGCTGCACTCCACAGCTTGCAGAATCTTAGTTCCCTGGACAGATAATCCTGGTACCTGAGCTTCTTACACTGGAAGCATGGAGTCCTAACCACTGGACTGCCAGGGAATTCCAGGAATTCCACCTTTTGACAATCATTTCCTGGAAAGTGTTAGGACTCTTCTGTAGTATAAATGGACAAATGCTATTCCATGATACGTTTATGTAGACAAAATAAGTATTTATGTCTTCATAATGAAAAAGGCAATGTTTTCCAAGGAAAAGCATTCAATATCACGGTAATCTAAGTCGATACCCCGATGAGTAATGCTGAAGAAGCTGAAGTTGAATGGTTCCTCTTATTTTTTTTTTTTTATTAGTTGGAGGCTAATTACTTCACAACATTTCAGTGGGTTTTGTCATACATTGATATGAATCAGCCATAGAGTTACACGCATTCCCCATCCCGATCCCCCATCCCGATCCCCCCTCCCACCTCCCTCTCCACCCGATTCCTCTGGGTCTTCCCAGTGCACCAGGCCCGAGCACTTGTCTCATGCATCCCACCTGGGCTGGTGATCTGTTTCACCATAGATAATATACATGCTGTTCTTTCGAAACATCCCACCCTCACCTTCTCCCACAGAGTTCAAAAGTCTGTTCTGTACTTCTGTGTCTCTTTTTCTGTTTTGCATATAGGGTTATCGTTACCATCTTTCTAAATTCCATATATATGTGTTAGTATGCTGTAATGTTCTTTATCTGTCTGGCTTACTTCACTCTGTATAATGGGCTCCAGTTTCATCCATCTCATTAGAACTGATTCAAATGAATTCTTTTTAATGGCTGAGTAATATTCCATGGTGTATATGTAGCAGAGCTTCCTTATCCATTCATCTGCTGATGGGCATCTAGGTTGCTTCCATGTCCTGGCTATTATAAACAGTGCTGTGATGAACATTGGGGTGCACGTGTCTCCTTCAGATCTGGTTTCCTCAGTGTGTATGCCCAGCAGTGGGATTGCTGGGTCATATGGCAGTTCTATTTCCAGTTTTTTAAGAAATCTCCACACTGTTCTCCATAGTGGCTGTACTAGTTTGCATTCCCACCAACAGTGTAAGAGGGTTCCCTTTTCTCCATACCCTCTCCAGCATTTATTGCTTGTAGACTTTTGGATAGCAGCCATCCTGACTGGCTTGTAATGGTACCTCACTGTGGTTTTGATTTGCATTTCTCTAATAATGAGTGATGTTGAGCATCTTTTCATGTGTTTGTTAGCCATCTGTATGTCTTCTTTGGAGAAATGTCTGTTTAGTTCTTTGGCCCATTTTTTGATTGGGTCATTTATTTTTCTGGAATTGAGCTTCAGGTGTTGCTTGTATATTTTTGAGATTAATCCTTTGTCTGTTTTTTCATTTGCTATTATTTTCTCCCAATCTGAGGGCTGTCTTTTCACCTTACTTATAGTTTCCTTTGTAGTGCAAAAGCTTTTAAGTTTCATTAGGTCCCATTTGTTTAGTTTTGCTTTTATTTCCAATATTCTGGGAGGTGGGTCATAGAGGATCCTGCTGTGATTTATGTCGGAGAGTGTTTTGCCTATGTTCTCCACTAGGAGTTTTATAGTTTCTGGTCTTACATTTAGATCTTTAATCCATTTTGAGTTTATTTCTGTGTATGGTGTTAGAAAGTGTTCTAGTTTCATTCTTTTACAAGTGGTTGACCAGTTTTCCCAGCACCACTTGTTAAAGAGGTTGTCTTTTTTCCATTGTATATCCTTGCCTACTTTGTCAAAGATAAGGTGTCCATAGGTTCGTGGATTTATCTCTGGGCTTTTGAAGACCTACAAGTTCATCTAGAACTAACACCCAAAAAAGATATCCTTTTCACTATAGAGGACTGGAATGCAAAAGTAGGAAGTCAAGAAACACCTGGAGTAACAGGCAAATTTGGCCTTGGAGTACAGAATGAAGCAGGGCAAAGGCTAATAGAGTTCTGCCAAGAGAACGCACTGGTCATAGCAAACACCCTCTTCCAACAACACAAGAAAAGACTCCACACATGGACATCACTAGATGGTCAACACCAAAATCAGATTGATTATATTCGTTGCAACCAAAGATGGAGAAACTTTTATACAGTCAGCAAAAACCAGACTGGGAGCTGACTGTGGCTCAGATCATGAACTGCTTATTGCCAAATTCAGACTTAAATTGAACAAAGTGGGGAAAGCCACTAGACCATTCAGGTATGATCTAAATCAAATCCCTTATGACTATACCGTGGAAGTGAGAAATAGATTTAAGGGACTAGATCTGATAGACAGAGAACTTGATGAACTATGGCCAGAGGTTCGTGATATTGTACAGGAGACAGGAATCAAGAACATCCCCAAGAAAAAGAAATGCAAAAAAGCAAAATGGCTGTCTGAGGAGGCCTTACAAATAGCTGTGAAAAGAAGAGAAGTGAAAAGCAAAGGAGAAAAGGAAAGATATACTCATTTGAATGCAGAGTTCCAAAGAATAGCAAGGAGAGATAAGAAGCCTTCCTCAATGATCAGTGCAAAGAAATAGAGGAAAATAACAGAACAGGAAAGACTAGAGATCTCTTCAAGAAAATTAGAGATACCAAGGGAACATTTTATGCAAAGATGGGCTCAATAAGGGACTGAAATGGTATGGACCTAACAGAAGCAGAAGATATTAAGAAGGGGTGGCAAGAATACACAGAAGAACTGTACAAAAAGGATCTTCATGACCCAGAGAATCATGATGGTGTGATCACTCACACTCAGCTAGAGCCAGACATCCTGCAATGTGAAGTCAAGTGGGCCTTAGGAAGCATGACTACAAAGCTAGTGGAGGTGATGGAATTCCAGTTGAGCTATTTCAAATCCTGAAAGATGATGCTGTGAAAGTGCTGCACTCAATATGTCAGCAAATTTGGAAAACTCAGCAGTGGCCACAGGACTGGAAAAGGTCAGTTTTCATTCCAATCCCAAAGAAAGGCAATGCCAAAGAATGTTCCAACTACCGCACAATTGCACTCATCTCACATGCTAGTAAAGTAATGCTAAAATTCCCCAAGCCAGACTTCAGTAATACGTGAACCATGAACTTCCAGATGTTCAAGATGGTTTTAGAAAAGGCAGAGGAACCAGAGATCAAATTGCCAACATCCGCTGGATCATCAAAAAAGCAACAGAGTTCCAGAAAAACACCTATTTCTGCTTCACTGACTATGCCAAAATCTTTGACTATGTGCATCACAATAAACTGTGGGAAATTCTTCAAGAGATGGGCATACAAGACGACCTGACCTGCCTCTTGAGAAATCTGTATGCAGGTCAGGAAGCAACAGTTAGAACTGGACATGGAAGAAGAGACTTGTTCCAAATAGGCCAAGGAGTACATCGAGGCTATATATTGTCACCCTGCTTATTTAACTTATATGCAGAGTACATCATGAGAAATGCTGGGCTGGAGGAAGCACAAGCTGGAATCAAGATTTCTGGGAGAAATATCAGTAACCTCAGATTTGCAGATGACACCACAATCACATGCATACTGACCTCCTCTACGTTTGTGGGGCAGTTTCTCAGAGCTGAGAAGAGGCTGACCTCCAGCCTGTAGTCCTCAGCAAGTACTCCCAATTAAATGAATTCTCGGGAGTCTGGTTTTGGGTTTTTGAGGTTTTTTTTTTTTTTGGTTGACCAGGACCCCTTCCAGTAGACCTCCTGACGTAACCTGCTGTTCTCACCTGCATTTCTCACCTCCAGTCCAGACGGGTCATCCTGTTGTCTCCTGATGGAGTCCAGTGAGGAACCACTACTCCATCTTCCAAATTCTGGTCAAGATGTGTGTGTTGAGGAGGCCTGTGTGAGACCAAGATGGAGGAACACGTGTGCTTCCTAGACAGAAGCAGTGAAAATGTTCTTCTTAGCAGGGATAGACTGGCTCAAATTGTGAAATAAGCCTCAAAGTCTTGTAGAGTTATCTTTTTTAAAATATCTCTAGCTCAACCTATTAAACATCATTAAGTAATACTGTAGAATTGAGATGAAAAGTTTATTTAGAAAATAATTTTTCAGTGAAATGATATTTTTAGCACTAATATAGGAATGTTTTTTACTTGTTTCGGACCCTAATCCTCAAGAAGGTTTCCAAACCTCTCAATGTACTTTAAATGTTCTCTGAGGGGCTTCCATGGTGGCTCAGTGGTAAGGAGTCCACCTGCCATTGGGACCACATGTGGTCCTAGAGGAAGCCACGTGCTGCAGAACAGCTGAGCCCGTGTGCCGCAACTACTGAGCCTGTGCTCTAGACCCTGGGACCACCACTACCAAAGCCAAGTGCACTAGAATCTGTGCTCCCCAATGAGAGAAGCTACCAGAGTGAGGAGCCTGTGCGCCCCAACTAGAGAGGACCCACCTTTGCCACAACTGGAGAAAAGGCCGTGCTGCAATGAAGACCCAGCACAGTGAAAAATGAATAAATAAATAAAATTATTTTAAAAGTCCCTCTGACTTTACATATAGCTCCTGAGTGCTATATGTCCCAACCAGAAAGAAGAGAAAGATGATTGATCCGTCAATGTCCTGAAGGTTGCCTACATTAAATACATGAATTTCCACAAAGATCTTTGTTACTTTGAGAAATTGTGATCTTCCAGTGTGCACGTTACTAACATATGTCCTGAGAAGAAAGCTCTGACCCACTGTTGCTAAATGTATTAAAAGTCCTGCCTGTGTCCCTTCTATTCAGTCTTGTTTGATTTTGTCTCTCAAAGATGCAAAGACACCATGATGGAATTTAAGAACTTCCTTGGATTGCACTGTCCCCAGGCACCTCTTGCCCTGCTCTGTGATAACTTGCTGGGTCCTAGGGAAGAAGCAATCTGCATGAGGGAGTGACCCTCGCCCCTTCCAGGACTCTGCAGGCTGCTGTGGTGTGAACGTCACCCGTGCTGGGGACACAGCTAGAGGCCAGGCATCGTGCTCTGTCTCCGTCCTCAGTGTCCACGTCAGTCTTCTCATTCTCTGAAAAGGAGTGTTGTGGAGAAGCACTTGCCTCAGGGTATTTCAGGTGTTGTTCCGTGTCCTGAGGACCCGCTGCTGCTCCAGTGAACAATTAAACATCTTTGTTCTCCTTCCAAGTTCTCAAGCTGCTGCTGACTTTCAACTCCAAGTTTCCGGTGCTTTGGGCTTTTTGAGCAAGTGAGATTCCTGAATGAGGTGAGCTCCTCCTAGTGCAATCAGCATGGGCGAGAGCCCAGGTAGAGGCTCAGAGGAGCCCCTGGAGTCGCCACCCTTGTTCACTGGGGGGCGGGGTTCCCTCTATGTACTGTGTTTCCCTGGGAGCCTGGACAGTCTGGACCTGCAGTGCTTGGCAGGCAGAGCAGGTGAAGTCATAGGAGAGTCTCTGACAGATCTAGAACTTTCTCTCAGGTTCTGCTTTTAGTTGGTGGTTTGCAGGCTTAAGGGGAAATTGACAACCAGAAACTGTAATGGAGAAAGACACAGCTGTCTGAATGGAGAGGACACCTTCATGCAGAGTGAATGAGGAGAGAAATAGGGATTTCTACACTGGGAGGAAGTGAATGATTGTGATATTTGAGTGTGAGGATAAGATATTCACCTGACCTCTCGCCAACTGAATACCACGAATTCAAGCAGCTCTCCAATTGTTTTCCGGGGGAAAAAGTTCCACAACCAACAAGAGGCAGAAAATCCTTCCCAAGAATTCATGAAATCCTGAAGAATGGATTTTTTTTTCATCATTGTTTTTAGGTTACTTATTTTGAAAAAAATCAGAGTTACAAAAAGCATTGGAGTGGTTATGTTCACTTCAAGTTCCTCAGAGTAAGAAACAACATAGCTAGAGCTAGAATATTTTTGCTTCTAACTTGTAAATCCTAATGAGAGCTCAAAGAATTGTAAAATGCATTTTTTAATCAGGTTGCCATTCAGGATTGGTGTTTCTGTTTTAATGAAAAAACAAAGTAAGTCTTTTAGGGTAAGAATTTAATAAAGGAAGAAAAATCATGAACGGACTAAATACAAAATATCCATTTTCCCATCAGTATACATACATAATATTTTATCAACAAAATAATGTAAATATTTATAAATAGTTAAATAAATATTAAAATAGATAAATAAATGTCCAGGTAGTTAAATACGTAGATAGATCAGCTTTGGCATCTGTGAGGAACCAGTGTCTATAGAGTAGAACATGATGTTACTTAATATTCCAGAAAACATTTGACAACCTGATTCATTTCAGGGCTCAATGACAGCAGAAATGAGAGTCTTCCCCGTGGCCGCGCAGGAGGCATGTGGTCTTGTTGGTCTGTGAGGATCATTTCCGTGTTGAACCAGGTGTGTGTCAGTCCTTCCTCCGGAATTTCTCCTGCAAGTTTGTTGAGGAAGAGAAGGCTCTCATGACTTCTGCTCTGACAACCTCCCAGGCACAAGGGCTGTGTCCCTTCTCTTGCAGATAGAGAGTGACTCTGTGGAAGTATTTCCTCAGAGCCAGGCTGGAGTCCCCCTTGAGCAGGGGAGCCCCTTGCAGCCCCTGCTCCTGCCTCAGACAGGCTTGCAGGTCAGTGAGCTGCTGATCCAGTGCAGTGCGGAGCTTGTCCAGGAGGCTCTGGTCCCACGCAGCGGCCGAGCCCTCGGTGCTGAAGAGCTGGAAGGTGTGTTGGGTCACCTCGTGGAGCACAGAGATGGCTTGAGCCCTCTGCAACTGGCTGCCACCCAGCGCCTCCTGGGGGAATGCGAAGTCATTCCTGTCCTGCAGGCAGGAGGAAGGGGAGACCCTCCTCAGTTGTCGCAGGAGCGTCAGGACCCTCCTGTTGGCCAGGCTGTGGGTGTGAGGCAGGTGGCAGCCCAGAGAGCAGATGGAGTTGCAGCTGAGCAGCAGCAGGGCCAGGAGTAAGGACCAGGCTGGGGCCATCGGGGACCTTGCAGATGCTGCTGGCCTGGGGAGGTGGGTGACTCTGTGAACTTGCTCTTTAGGTTCCCTGAAGACCTTCCTTCAGGCCTGTGTCTTAAATAGGAGCCCATGGTTTCCATTTTCTGAGAGTTCCCTCTTGCTTTCTACTTTTGTTTTTGCTTTTCAATTTGCACTCTCCAGTGTGTTAGGGCAGCACTTCTCAGTCTTTTTTTTTTCATGTTGCCCTTCTTTCTTCTGCCCACAGAGACTTTTTAGATATTTTTTAGATATTTAGATATTTTTTCTTAATTGCCCTGCACTGTGAAATTTTGATAGCATAGATATACTGTGTATGTAGTTATGTACTCTATGAATATCTTTTCTTTGTACATAGAAAAAGGAAGTGTAAATCTTACTCTTTGTATCCAGTGTAGTTAAGAATGACAGAAAGTTTTAAGCTATAATTTAAATGTAAAAGCTACTGAATTTTATTGTTTCCTTATAAGCTCAGTTTTCAGAGTGACTTTAATGTCATATGTTTACTTATATAAGTAGGTATGTATCCAATTACATATTGCAATAAAATTTACATAAATACTTGATAATAATACCAAGATATAGACATACTTAAAAGTCATTCAAAGCTGCTCAAATCATTGAATAACTTAAAAATAGTTCTTTAGTATTTATTTTCAGTATTTATCATTGAATTTTCTTCATGTCAGAAAATAATTTTTAGTTTTACTGCCTACTAGATATTCATCTGGATATTATCAACATTTTTTCTCTTTAGTACTTTGACATGTTGAACCACCTTTGTCGAATTCTGTAAGAAAATATAATATTTTTTGTATTTTATTTGCAAAAACAAGTTTCCATTTTTATTTAATCTGGAGGCCAAATCACACCGAGGTTCAGACATAAGCAACATGCACAAGACAGACAGTGGTTTCTCAGAAGTACAGAAAGGCCACCTCTCACAATATGACTTTGAGATAAAGCAAAAGGTGGAAAGTCCTCCAGTGAACCATCTAGTCATCTTAGGTGTACCACTGATCTTGTATACAATTTGTTTATATTCCATAAACTCAATCTCAATGCTTCTCTTATGTATGATACACAAGAAAGGCCAAAGACAGAAATAAATACTAAGGGGTTAGATTTTGTTGTATCAGGTTGAGCTTTGACATGTAATAACTAATCATTGTAATGACAATATTTGTTCAATTCCAGAGAACTAATGTCTGCATGCGTGGAAGCAGTATTATCCCCAGTGAGAAAGCATGATTTAGGAATCACCATCCATTTGGATCTTTCTCTCTGTTCCTTTGCATTAAATTTCAGATTTCCCAAAGACTTTCAAGTTCCAGTATGAGCCTATTATTTTCAAATAAAGGAAGCCATCTTTGTAATGAATTCAGAATAGGACAAATATTGTTTATTTCATGGGAAGATTTAACTTTTGGCTCTGCTCCTGAATTCTTTTGATTTTACATTGAATTTTATGCTGTCAAAGCCCCCTATATTCTAAACTTCAGATAATAAGGATGTGATTATCTTTGGCAAATCAGCTCTGTAGTAACTGAACCCTGATTTCTTCTCTGTGGTGTCCTCTGTAACCAGGCCCAGTGTAATCGCTCAACAAGTTGTTTTTTGGTTATTTATGTATTTATCCACTTTTGGCTACCCTGGGTCTTCACTGCTTGCCGGGGCTTTCTCTAGTTGTGGCCAGTGGGGCTCACTCTTCCCCGCAGCTCCTGGTTTCCTTCCTGTGAGTCTTCTTCGGGCTTCAGCAGCTGCAGCACGTGGGCTCTAGAGCAGGGTCTCAGGATCAGTGGAGCGCTGTCTTAGTTGTTCTGTGGCAGGTGGACACTTCCTGCACCAGGGATCGAACCTGTCTCTCCTGAGGAAAGATTCTTATTCACTGCACCACCAGGGAAGTCCTCAACAAGTCATTTTAGCCAAAGCAGTTTCTCAGATTTCCTCCTACTACTGGAAGGCATTTACAAATGACCAAGCTATTTTGCCTCATCTGGGCCCTATTTCCCGGAATTATAATAGGCAGTGGCTGGTATTTCCATTCTATTCTTGCTGGTGCCGGTCATGCCGAGTTTGTTGCTAAAACCACTAGTGTCTCCTACCTTGAAGGCACACGTGGTCTGGGATTCAATAGCAAGTCCAACACACTTTTCAGCTTTTGCCCAGCACTATATTAAACTCAAGAGGACGCCTCACCCCTAATGGTCCTCAACTAGATCATGATTCCAGAAAACATCTACTTCTACTGCATTGACTAGGCTAAAGCCTTTGACTTTGGCACAACAGACTGTGGAAAATGCTTCAAGAGATAGGAATACCAGAATATCTTACCTGCCTCCTGAGAAATCTGTTAGATTAGCAACAGTTAGAACTGGACATGGGACAAATGACTGGTTCTAAACTGGGGAAAGGGTACATCAAGACTGTATACTGTCACCCTGCTTATTCAACTTATATCCAGAGTACATCATGTGAAATGACAGGCTGGATGAAGCACAAGCTGGAATCAAGATTGCTGGGAGAAATAGCAATAACCTCAGACATGCAAATGACACCACCCTTATGGCAGAAAGCAAAGCGGAACCAAAGGAACACTTTCAGTAAAGATGAAAGTGAAAGAGGAGAGTGAAAAAGCTGGTTTAAAACTTAAAACATTCAGAAAACGAAGACCATGGCATCCGGTCCCATCACTTCATGGAAAATACATGGGGAAACAATGCAAAGAGAAACAGACTTTATTTTCTTGGGCTCCAAAATCACTGCAGATGGTGACTGCAGCCAGGAAATTAAAAGACACTTGCTCCTTGAAAGAAAAGTTATCACAAACCTAGACAGCATATTAAAAATCAGAGACGTTACTTTTCTGACAAAGGTCCATCTGGTCAAAGCCATAGTTTTTCTAGTAGTCATGTATGGATGTGAGAGTTGGACTATAAAAAAGCTGAATGCTGAAGAATTGATGCTTTTGAACTGTGGTGTTGCAGAAGACCCTTGAGAATGCCTTGGACTGCAAGGAGATCCAACCAGTCCATCTTAAAGGAAATCAGTCCTGAATATTCATTGGAAGGACTGATGCTGAAGCTAAAACTCCAATACTTTAGCAACCTGATGTGAAGAGCCAACTTATTAGAAAAGCCCCTGATGCTGGGAATGATTGAAAGCAGGAGGAGAAGAGGACGACAGAGGATGAGATGATTGCATGGCATCACTGACTCCATGGACATGAGTTTGAACAAGCTCTGGGAGTTGGTGATGGGCTGGGAAGCCTGGCATGCTGAGTGCATGGGGTCACAAAGAGATGGACACGACTGAGGGACTGAATTCAACTGAAGTCATGAGAGAGAGAACATGCTGGTGTCATACACAGAGCCATGTATCTGAACTCAGACTCTCCCTGATGCTCACAGCTCACAGCAACCAGGCAGTTTACCACAACACTCTTTGGTGGATCTTTACCGACATGGCAATCACTACTACATTGATGCAGATACTTCAGAGAATCCTCACAAGGAATGATGAATGATCATTTTCATGCTCCATTTTATTCCACTGCATCGGCTGTTGAGTTCCATTTCAGGATGACTTCCAGTATTTGACACATAATAATTAAAGGCTTATGACAGGTTGAAACTCTAGAGTTTGGGTATGAATCCCTGATCTCCTATTTCAGCCTACTAACCTGCGTTTTTTGTCTGTTTGTTTGTTTGTTTTTGTTGTTGTTGTTCAGTGAGACTATATTCTTAGAAGCATGTAGACTTTAAAGCCCTTTATGTTCTGAATGGTTAGGACCCCACAAAATTCATATCTTGAAGTCCTAAAGCCCAAAATCACGATATCAGGTGATAGACCTTTTGGGATATGCTTAGGGTGTCAGGATGGAGACCTCACAAAAGGAAATAATGCCCTTATCAAAGAGGTGGATATAAACTAGTCCCACACGGACTCTGCAGTGTCAGACCTGAAGCAGGCTCTCACCACAACTGGAACAAGCTGACATCCAGTTCTCAGATATCCAGACTCGAGAACTAACTTGCAGCAATACATTTCTGGTCTTTGTAAACTACCCAGTCTATGCTATTTTGTTGAAGAAGCTTGAACAATAAGATATATCATGCCCTGTTTTATCCTAAGAATACCTGCAGGAGTCTGTAAAATACCTGAAAGGAGAAATCAACTTCCTCAACTCCGTTTCCTAGACATGTCATCTGGGCCATAACATTTCATGAGCTCAATCAATATTCATGTAACATCAATTCACAAGGATGGTAATGATAGGAGAAAAAATAATACCAACATCTCTTAATAGATATGATGTGATAACACAATAATTTAAATATTCTTCATGGTTCTACAAGGGAGGCTATGATGACATAATGTGTGAGATGATTTTTAAAGATCATTTGCAGAAATATTTTCTTCAAGTTTGCATTTTCAATATTTGGAAGGTGTGGTGAGTAGAAGGCCCACTGTCCACTTTTAGTTCAGTGATTCTCAAGTACTTGCAAGGAGCTGCCTGATCATTCTTTCGTTGTCTCCCTCAGGTAATAAGGAAACACTTTGTCTACACGTGTAGATGATTTTCTCATTAGCCTATGCCTTGGGAGTCAATCCGTATGCTTCCTTCAAATAGTCTATGATGCTCTGAATTCTGAGTGACATCACTGTCATCTTCCCCAAGCTGAAACTGTGACATAAGAGATTGTCAGAGAGTGTGCAAGCAAGAACAATGGATTTCCCCTTGCACACCCACGAAGAGCCCATTAGGACAAATAGTGCAAAAATGAAAAAATAGTCTTGTGCACTGAACTTGTCTTCTCTCTGAATCATCCAATTATTTTCCAGCTTCCTTGCCATGAGACTCCCATGAGGGTAAGTCCAGGCCAAGTAATGTGAGAAGAAGTGCTATTACCCCATCTAGTCCTGGTCCCTGGAAGCATCCCATGTGATCCACCAGACTTTTCTCTTTGCCTCAGGGAGAATAGACTCAAGTACTACAGGCAAATTTGGAGCCTCAGGTTGATGATGGAAAAAAAGTCTCAAAACAATGGCACCAATGTTCTCAACTCACTCTTTGGAGGAGCGCAAGCTAGAAGATTCACCTGATCAAGAACGCCTGCATTATGCTCTTCAAAGAAGGAAAGAAAAGTGTCCATTAGAATCAAATATCTGACACTTTGCTGTTTACCTGTTAAAGAAGCTAAGCATTATGTGAACTGACAAATACCTTTAACAACATACTCTCTTTAAACCTTTTCCACAAACGAATAATTTCATATGTGGAAAACAGCAAATACCCTCAAAACACATACAAAAATCTTCTAAATTATGTTATAATATTATTTATTTAAGAAAAAAGATTGTGTTTCTCTGTCTAAATATTTTTGTAAAATTGTGATTTTCATTTCAGACATTTTTAAGCTTGTGAGCAAACAGATGATCACTTTGGAGGCTTAAGCAAACAACAGTCTGATTGAGTGGAGAGTGTCACAAGTATAATTTTCATTTTATTTGTTGACTTTTCTTGAGGATTCTTACATGAAGAAAAGGCAATTTTCAATTTCCACTCTGACAACCTCCCAGGCACAGGGGCTGTATTCCTTTCCCTTCTAGTAGAGATGGATTCTTTGGAAATACTTCCGGACAGCAATTCCCAAATCGGGACAATCCAGAGTCACTTCTTCCCGCTGTTCCAAGCTCTGATCCAGGCTGGAGTGGTTTTTGAGGAGGGCGCTGTTCCAAGCAGCTCAGCTGCTCTCCCTGGTGAAGAGGTTGAAGATCTGCTGGAGCATCAGTTGGTGATAACAGGTGCCTTGAGTCATCTGGATTGGGGTGATAGTCTCTCTTCTCCAAGGAAACTTGAAGTCGTGTCTGTGCTCTAGGCATGACTGAGAGGGGATCGTTTTCATCTGTATCAAATGTATGAAGAATTTGTTGTCAAGGGGACAAGCAGGGATGGAGCAGAGCTTGACTCCTGCCACTAGCAGATAGATCTTGGCCACAGAGAGTTTCCGTGAGTCACTGGGAGGCCACCAGGGGGCGCGCGGACACCACTAGTCAATGAGCGAAAGGTTTCTTCATCAGGTCCTGGCACAGCGCGCTTCTCTGGGCTTTCACAGGAGGGCGGAGGATGTCTTCTTACAGGTTTTATAGTGAGTTTCCGAGTTCTGAGAGTTCGTTTCAGCGGGTTTGGCAGCCTTTTCAGCAGGAAAGGCGTCGCTGTCAGAGACCAGGTTAGTACTCCTTGAGTAGTGCACTCAGAAATCTTCAATCCGAGCCCTCGCCAGAGACGTTTTGTGTGGTGGCAAGCCCGGAACCTTGCGTTTTCTGCTTTCCCCTGAGTGTCGTGCTTTCTTCTCACACGGAAACTTGAGCGACGCCACTTTTACAAAGAAAATGCGTTTAGGGAGGTGTTTGAACCGGAGAATCAGAGCGACTTGGGGGCCGATTTTACAGATTCGGGCTCCTTTCTGTCGCAATGAAGGGACCGTTCATGGAAAGGGGAGCTGGCGGCGGCGACGGGGCGACGGGACGGTGTTGGGGACGCCCTGGGGGTGTCCGGGCGCGGTCCCCACCCGAGGACGGGGGACTTTCAGGGTGTCGTTCAAGGAATTGGCCCTGAAGTGGGGGAATAAGTATTGAACAACTGAAAAGTAGGGATATTCAAAAACTCACAGCACTGTATTTTTATGCGTTTAAATTTGGATTTAATTATATTTGTCACATTAAATAGTTCACATTTTTTATTTTTGAAATATTTTATGAAACCATTTAAAATATTATATATATGATATTAAAATATGTGAGTATTGAAATGTTTATTCATTTATGAAAATATTTAATTGTTAGATAATATATTAAAATATGAGTATTAGATGATATTAATATTTATTAGTATTTTATTAAATTCTTTTTAAGCTATGGTTTATACTGAAACAAGAATTTAATATAATTTTACTTTACTGACTTTAATGGAAGCCAACTCAATATATTCAAGATCACTTCTTTATTTGTTTGACAATTTGTTGTGACTCTGTGAAGTCTTAAATAATTATCATTTAACTCGAGTTTCTGAAACACCTCTGCCAGCACTCCACCTTGAGTGTAGTGTAGCAAAAGGAATTAGTGCAGATGTCCCTGGTCCAATGATTAAGACTATGCTTTCAATGCAGGAGGTGCGAATCTGATGTGTGGCTGGGAACTAACATCCCACATGCAGTGCTGTGCAGTCAAAAAGAAAGGAAGATGGATGGAAGAGAGAGACAGAGAGAGGAACCAAAGGAAGAAGAGGCAGTGTCCTGTACAAAGCATTGAGGGCATTTACCAGGTCTGATCTTTTCATTTTCTTTGGGAAGAATTTTGTAAGTGAAATGAAAATTGCCCAAATTTCAATGGCAATGAGAAGCCTTTCTTCGTAAGACACATATGGCCTTGCAAATGAAAGGGCATTTCTTGTCTTTCTTGAAAATTTTGATGTTTTGTTTAGTGCATATATTTTGGTATATTCAATTTTTTAATATTGAGTTACAATGTTATTTATCTTGATGTCTTAGACTTGGTGCCTTTTAACATTTCATACTCAAGAGAAGTCCTTTCTTACTATTCCCCAATACTAACCCAAGAAATAGCTTCAGAAGTACTGTTGCCAGCTTCCCTGGTGGCAGGGAAAGTATACGATTGTCCCATTTCTTGTCCTCCTCCCCTCTATCATATTTTATAACCGATTTCCTGGTCTCCTTAACCATTAAAAAAGAAGTCTGTGTCTTAAAATAACATCACCAGAGGTGGTCTAAGACCAACTGAGGATGATGTTAGGGAATGGTTACTTCATTTGTACTCTTCACAGAGCAGCTATTATTTTGTAAGACAATTTTTCAAGATGCTGGCCCCAAGCAAAAGGATTCAAGTGCTGTAAGATTTCTTTTCATAATGTTCCAGGACTGCTGTAAGTGTGGAATCTTGGGATCTGCTCCTTCAGAATCTTTTGGCAGTCCCCTCTCCTAGACTTTGGTTTTGGTGGGCCTCAAAACACAGCATTTTAGCCAATTTCCTTCTATCCACATCTTTTATTTTTTTTTAAGTCGCTTTTTCTCTTTTAGAAAAAAAAATTCGTTTAACTAAGTACAAATCTGACTTCTTTTTCTCTCAGTATGATTTTGAAGTTTAACACAATCTGTATCTTTTTTTTTTCCATTTATTTTTATTAGTTGGAGGCTAATTATTTCACAACATTGCAGTGGGTTTTGTCATACTTTGACATGAATTAGCCATGGAGTTACATGTATTCCCCATCCCGATCCCCCCTCCCACCTCCCTCTCCACCCTATTCCTCTGGGTCTTCCCAGTGCACCAGGCCCAAGCACTTATTTGGTTTCTTTTTCTCTCAGTATGATTTTGAAGTATAACACAATCTGTATCTTAAAAAGTAGTATCAGAGGTGGTCTAAAACTTACTGAGGTTGAAGAAAGGGACTGCTCCTTTTATCTCATTTATTAACAGAGCAATGATGTTGTATTAGACAACTGCCTAGAATCTGTTTCTCTGCAAAGAACTTAAAGTACTGTGGGATTTCTCTCCATACTGTACCAGGCACTGATCAAAGGAAGGAAACGTGGGCTCCTGGGCCCCTTCAAAGTCCTGCAAGGCAGTCCCTCTCCTGGAATTAACACTTAGGGATTCAACATGCAGATCCTTGACAGTGTTAAGAGCTCTTCAGGCAGAGTTTCTCTTGGTTGGACTGAGGGTGGAGTAAAGAGGTTCCTATTGGTCATATTGATATGAAAGACTGCTATCATTCACTACGTTTCACATTCTCAGCCTATTTGCAAACTTTGTATTATTTGAAGTGAAGGATGTCCTCTGTGGCTGCCACTAAAGTGGTACTGATGTTTTAGAAGAGGAAATGAACGTCTGGTGTTGGCTACACTCAGGAGCCCCAGATAGTGCGAGAGTAGACTTCCTGCCGCCCCCAGGCCCTCCTCTTCATCAGCTCTGAGATCCTGCCCTCAGCTGCTCTGAGCTCCTGCTGCCTCCTTCCTCCTCATCCTGCCTCGATGACCTCTTCCCTGCTCCCAGGAGGCCAGTCACCATTCATGCCTGACTCTTCTGGAATGCACATCTCCAAGCACATTGTCACCTATGTGTGTGTGGTCAGCACACTTTGGTGACAGAATAAAGAAACTGTATGAATTAACCCATGTTCTGTATTATGTCACAGTTATCTGTAGACCATCAGAAAGCAAGAACTATGGTCCTGAAAATCATTGTGGAAAAATTCAAACCTTATGTATTAGACCTTAAACAGAAATGCAGAGAGTAGTGGTTAGATATATTTTGGTGCAATTTAAACTGTCACAATAGACTATGTAGTCACACCTTTGAGTTCTCTTTTAGACTAAAGAAGTGAGTTAGATAGAGCTTCAGGTTTTTATTTCAAGCTGAGTTGACTCATATAGATGAATAGCTCCTTTTGGATTAAGACTTTTCCGTGAGTATATTTCATTTCCATTGTAAAAACACAAAAGAAGCATCAAGACTGTGACATTCTCTGATGGCCAGGATGGAAGGAAAAAGTTTCTCCATGAAAACAAAATTGAGAAAAGTGCAGAAAATGACAATTCTGGCCTATTTAAAGATCTTATATGCGGGAAGTTGCTGGGAACAGCTGGATAAAGGCTGGCAGAGCCCAACATCTGCAGGATTACCAAGCTCACCAGATGCCAACCCCTTCCCTGATGACATGGAGGGTGATGTTCTCCAGCCCTGGAGAATGGTGATCATCACCATTGCCACCCTCTGAGAAACCAGGAATCGCCAAACTCAGCACTTCAGTGTAACTGAGTCCCAGGGCTCCAGCTCTACAAGGAGCTCAAAGCTGCCTTCCCCCTGCCTCTGCGGCTGGGATGGGCACCGCAGATCTCCCTGTAACAGACCAACTGGCCCTGCCCGCGCAGCGGGCACCACCTGCGGGTCAAGCGCCTTGAGCTCATGCGCGAGATCCACCAAGGAGAACAGGGGAGTCCCAGTGGGCAGGAGCCCCAGGCCTGGGCAAGGCGCTGCTGGGGCCCCGGGAACACATGGAACCACGGGAGCACTGAGGAAACTCCCTTTTTCCGGCCAACAGCCCAGGGCAGCTTTGCAGTCACTTTGCTTGGAGCCTGTGATTTCTGCACCTGCCTCTGTGTCCTTCCTCCCCTTCCTGGGAGGAGATTTTAGCCAGGGCGCTTTACCCCAGTGCCCGTTTATGCAGTGATTCATGGCTGGAGATCAGAGCATGTTGGGGTGTGTTTTCAGATTCAGGGTTGTTTCTGGGGAAAGGACTGATTCGGGGAAAGGGGATAAGGCACCTACAGTCTGGACTGGCATCTTTAGATATTGGGGCCCTCTTGTGGGAAGACTTGAGGACAAGACTGAGACTTACAGGAAAGGGAAAATGATTTCATTTAATATAAATGGTTAATTTCTCCTTCAATGTTCAACTCGTTGAAAAATATTTTAAAATGTATAAATAAGTCAAACTCACACCAAGTTTACATAGTTTCCTTATGCCAAAACAAGATCAAATGCAAATGTTTTCAAAATGACTTCTTTGTTCATCTCAGTTCAGTTGAGCAAAACCTGTAGTTGACAAACTTATGACCCAGTAACTACCTAAAATTATTAATCTCAATTTTCAAAATCTTTCTTTCTTTTCTTCTCTTTTAGCCTAGGATCTTATGTTAAGCTTTCACATTTATACATGATTTGGCATTGGAGAGTTTTACGAACTTTTAAAAATGTCATTTCATACAGATAAGTTGCTTTAAAATTCACAATCAAGATGTTTTTGTGTTCAGCATAATGTAGGTTTCCACTTAATATACCATTTGCTACTTCATAGGCAGCTTGTATGCTAAATGAACTGATTGTATGGTGACTTGATGCCCAGTAAATATCTCGGCGTGCTTGCTACAGCTGTGAGATTATTTCATTTGCTAGTAAAATTTAAAAATGTGTAGATATTCTTTGTACAATCCTAGAGAAGACTAACCTATTCTAACTTGCAGAGGTAGAAGTTTTGCATTAAAAATTAGAGTTGAGCAAGGCACAGATATAGCATAATCCTCTCTAAGGTAGATATGAAATAATGGTCAGAGCTCTGTATACACCTGTCACAGTAACAACTCTCACAGCTATGTTTAATGTGTTCCTGATGCTTTATGTAATTTACTCATATATGATAATTTTGTAAGTTGTTATATTAACATCATATAGATTAAATAACATGAGACGGTATATTGAATGGAGTACAGTATTCTCATTATCCCTATTTTGATTTTAATTGGAGAATAATTGCTTTACAATGTTGTGTTGGTTTCTGCTGTACAGCCATGTAAACCAGCTCTGAGTACACATATATCCACTCCTCCCTATTTTAAAGCTGAGAAAACTGTAGGATAGGACAGAAAAATCAACTGGACTAAATGATGCAGAGAACTGAGGGAAAAGTAAAGAGATGCCCAGATAACAAATATACTGGTCACCTGAGAAGACAAGAGTAACCCGCAAAAAATAGAAACAAAATACGCAGCAAGATTGTTGTTTTCAAACAGTTTAACTGGTAAAACTATTTTAAGCTTATCGTTAGGATTATTATCATTATTAGAGTTACACTTTTATTGATACCCCTGAGGACCAGCAGATTCCTACCATTGTGCAGGATGCTGGGTGGGAAGAAGAAATGGAGACTTGCTCCTGCTCTGGGGAGTCAATTCCTCCCCATTTAAGGGACTGTCAGTTAGAAGGTCCTCATGGAGGATTGTGTGGGGAAGGGGAGTTCAAAATGAAAAGCAAGACTTTGATCTTGAAAACTACAGGCTATAAGAAATTCTTAAAATAATAAAAGTTGAAAAAAAGTGAATGAAATGTATAAATTTGTGGGATTTTTGTTGATCAATTTTTATCAATGAACCCTGTGGAACTTGTTACTGTGGGCACGTGTTACTGTGGGAGCTTGTTACTGCGGGAACTTGGATATAGCTCAATAACAGTATTTTCTGTGCAGCACATTGACATATCAATTATCAAACTCCTTCTTAGAAAATAATACTATTTGAAGATAAAGAACATACATGTTTGCAGTAATGAACCTCCTGTTCAAACCTCAGCCAAGATATGGTGGGGGTGCATGAGATGCTTCACCGTATTTCAAATGTCAAAGTTTTGTCTTAGCTTCTGGTCCAAGATGGCAGAGTAGAAGGACATGCACTCCCCTCCTGCAAGAGCACTGAAACCGCAAATGCTGTTGAAAACCATCCACAGGAGGTCTCTGGAGCCCACCCAAAAAGACACTCCATGTCCAAAGACAAAAAAGAAGTTATAATGAGATGGTAGGAGGCGCTCAAGCACAATAAAAATAAATTCCATACCTGCCAGTTGGGAAACCAACAAACTGGAAAACAATACAACGACAATGTTCTCTCCCTGTTGTGAAGGATCTAAGACTCATGTCAGGCTTCCAGGTCTGCGAATCCAGCAAAGGGCCTGGGAATGCCCAGGAAATCTGACTCTAAAGGCAAGTGATATTTGATTACAAGACTTCCACAGGACTGTGGGGGAAAGACTCCATTCTCAAAGGGGACAAACAAAAACTTGCGAGCACCAAGACCCAAGGGAACTGAGCAGCAGTGACCCCACCGGAGGCTGAACCAGACCTACCTGCTAAGGTTGGAGTCTCCTATGGAAGTATGTGTCAGCAGTGGCTTGCCGTGGGGACAAGGGCACAGGCAGCAACAATCCTGGAAGGTGCCCCTTGGCTGAGTGCCCTTGGAGTTTGCAGAAAATCACACTTCGTTCACGAATAATGTTTCTGATGTCTTTAGTATGAGGAGGGTAACAGTTGGTTTCTGGACGCTTTGTTGGGTTTTGGTCTTTCAGTAGCAATGCAGAAGCTCCAGGAGGTGACATTGCCAGCAAGTATAGACAAGGGGCTTTATTGAAAAGAGAACTAGGATCCAACCCGGGACACCGTAGGACTGGAGGGCAGAAATCCATTTCACAGTACCTGCTCTTTCCTTCCTGCCTGTGCATGTGTTTGATTTTCTGCATTGATATGAGATCTCTATTCTTTCCCTATTATTCATCTTTGTATTACATCAAAGCATTTTCTACTAATTCATCATTCTCAAAGAGTTTTTGATGAACTCATAGAAGTGCTTTCTGGAGATATGAAACCCAGAAATAGGAATTCTCTTCAGCATACAGCAAAGGTAGTTCTCACATTGAAAGCACTATGGAACTAGCACCCAAGGTGAAAAGAAAATACCTTTGCCAGGGACCTAGCACCTTTCCAGTGTTGCCTTCCGGTCACTGTCTCAGGCCAGCTCTCCTGTCTCCTCCCTGCGGGCAGCCACTCTGTGATCCTCACAGTCCTGATGATTTCTGCCAGGAGCGCTAGATGATTCTTGTGTGACTGAACTCATTGTATCCAAACAGTAATCCTGTGAAAACTACTCTTATTGTCTGCGTACTAAAGATGAGGAAACGGACCTGTTGTGTTTGTGAGACTTTTCAGGGTCACACTGTTGGTAAATAGCAGGGCTGGGATTCAGAGGTTTTGGAATTTCTAGAACTCTCCTTTCCCTTGGGCTCTCTTCCTGTGGCTTCCACTCTGACTACACCGTGCAGCTAGAAGAAACCAGCACAGAACGGAGCTCCTGAGACGGAGGGAGTGAAGGCGCTGTGTGAGGGGGTGAACTGCTCAGTCCTGAGGAGGCAGGGCTGAGGAGAAGGTGGGAGACAGAGTAATAGGAGTCAGGAGCGGCCATCAACACCGCATGTCCTCAGCTTTCCAGCAGGAGGGGACTGCTTCCCTCAGACATTTATATCAACCATTCTGTAATGAGTGGGTATAGATTAGGTATGCCTATCATATCAAGATTAAACATTTTGTACAATTTCATAATCTCCTTTCTACCTGTTTTTTTCTTGGCACCCTCGACAGCTTAGAAGATCTTAGTTCTCAACCAAGGCTCCCTGGAGGGAAAACTCAGAGTGCTAAAAACTGCACCACCAGAAAGCTTGAAGAATTCCACCTTTTGACAGACATTTGTTAGAAAGTCATAGAACTGTTCCACAGTATAAAATGAACAAATACAGTTTTGTGATAGCTATCTATAGACAAAATAAGGACTTAGTTTTTTAAAATAAAAAACTCAAGAAGTTGACCTTGATAAGTATTTAATAAATAAATCAAATTACAATTTGAATCATAGAAAGGGGAATATATTTTCTAAATTTCAATACAATGTAAGCACATACATCTTTTATATGAAAATATAAAATATTGAGACACAATAACATTAAATAAATAAAATATAAATAACATCAAAGCAGTTGTTGCTTATAGACTGATACTCCTGCACCTGGGTACTTTTATATCTCCTTGCTTATTACCACTGACAAGTATTGGCTGAGTTAATTCAATAAATTTGGTGGCTGAAGCAGAATTCAGAGTCTTCTGAAATGACCCCAGGTGGGTATACGTGGGTGATGTGGCATCTTAGTCAGTGAGAGTCATGTCAGGGTGAGATCAGTCTCCATCCAACATTCTTAACCTTTCTTGCAAGCTGGTTGATGAAGAGAGAGAAGGCTCTCCTTATATCCATTCTGACGATTTCCCAGGCACAGTCGCTGTATTCCTTCTCATTCAGGTAGACATGGATTCCCTGGAAGTACGTTGTCACGGCATCTGTGGGGCCCGTCCTTCCCAGGGCAGAGTCTTCCTCTCCCGTCACCTGTTGCCAACAGTCATCCAGGTCTGCCAGCTGCTGAAGGAGTCCAGTGCAGAGCTGCTTCAGGAGGGTGGTGTCCCAGGTAGCAGAGGAGCGTGTTGTATTGAAGACATTGAAGCTCTGCTGGAGCATCTTGTGGAGCACAGCCATGGCCTGGGCCTCCTGCAGCTGGCCGCCCTCCACCATCTCCTCGGGAAAAGCGAAGTCTTTTCTGTCCTTCAGACAGAGGTGAGGGGAGAGTCTCCTCATTTGGTCCAGGAGAGTGAGGTTCTTCTCAGTGGCAGCCAGCACGTGGTTCAGAGACAGGTCACAGCCCAGGGATCCTCCTGGGCCATAGCTGACCAGCACCAGGGCCATCAGTAGAGAAAGCACGAAGGCCATGGGGAAGATGAGGCTGCTGCTGGGCTGGTGGAGACGGCGTCTGCTGAACCTTGAGGTATGTTCTCTGATGCCATGCTTTCTAAGCAAGGCCATTAAATAGGGAACACGGTAGTTTTCATTTTCTAATCATTTCTATACACTTTTACTTCCTTTTTTGGTTTTCTGTTTTGTATTTTCATTACAGTCAAAGACATTTTCTTCCTTCTAGGCTGTTAATTTTGCCTTTTCCTAGTGACTTCAGAAGTGCCCATCCAAATGGATATTACTCAATCAAATCGGAAAGGTCTTTGTCTTAAGTCTGTATTGATGGACATGTGTAATTACACACGTTATTGCCCTTTTCTCTCGTTCATAAGTGTTGCTGTCCTCTAATCCATGAACACATTGTTGGCTTGCTCTTAGGCTCCTTTTTTCCCTCTTAGTTTCCGTAGGAAGCCAGGCTCTGCCAGCCCTATTGTTTCCCTATTTGTAAGAGATTTACCAGATCACTCTGGCAGTTAAGCTCTTGGAAACAAAGGATGAGTTTTCCTTAGTGTTTGACTTAGAGAAGAAGCTGATTATTATCAGTCCTTGAAATCCTCCCACTTTTCTCTTCCTTCTGGAACACATTCCTGCAGATCCCTGCCCTTCAGGGAACCATGAGGGCAGGTCTATTATAGACATCACCCTTTCTTTCCACCATTTTCTTATTGGACACCTGTGGTCCTCCACAGACAGGGCCAATACACCCACCAGAATCCTAGTTCGTCTCAGGGATCATGAGTGAGGAGACTCTAATTCCAGGATAATTGTAGTTTCCCATCAGCACCCCACTCACAAGGGAGAGATCACATGGAGCCACAGCCTGTCCTCTGGAGTGAGTGAGTCCCTTCCTCACCTGCTGGACTCCCTCCATGAGGGCAGGCTCACCACATCTGTGGCCTCAACATCCCCTTTCTGTGGAGGGATTATTTATTTGTTGGGAAAATAAATTCTCTTCCTAAACCCCATCTTCTCCCCTGGAGTGTTTCTGTGAAGGACCCTAGTCTTGGTGGTGACCTCCTCTTCTCCTGACCCATTTCGCAGGTGTCCAAAATATCAGCAGTGCTCAGATGCTGAGAGCAAAAGTGTGTGTAAGTTGGTGAAGACAATTTCCAACTGCAATCATTTTGCTTTTAGTAGATAAATTATATTTACTTTGCCAAGTATAGTTTTTATTTTTCAACTCTTTACTTAAACACTTCAACACTTGTTCTGCTCAGTGTTTCTGAGCTGGATGAAGGAGATTCAGTGATGGTGTTGTCTCTTGATGGAAGCTTATGTCACAGAATCTAGTGAGTTTCAGTCGTTTACTCAGGCAGTTGTTTCCAACTGGCATCTCTGTTCCTCTTTTTCTGTTTCCTCTGAGAATGTAGGGCAGTGAGACCCAGTCTATGAGATCAGGAGAAATAGCCTTCTTTCCTTGAGTGTGGTTTTTCATTGAAACGTTTTATATACACTTAGTGACGTATTGGACAAGATTTGTTTCACTGCTCCTTCTCTGGCTGTAATTCATGATCAGGTGAGAATAAGAAAGGGAAGTATAGAAAGCCGAGGGGCTGCATCACTTTCAAGAGGTTAGATTTTTTTGTTTCTCTTTGCAGTTATGCTAGAAAGTAAAATTCCATAGTTGTTCTGTGGGCAACTAGAAAACAAGGGTAAGTCTCAATGTCATGAATATGAAAGAAATGAAGTTGCTTTCCCTGACACAGTGATGTGTCTCGGTTAGCCAACTTCAGGGCAGCATAGCTGGGGCCTAGGCTGTGGCAGAAGGGAAGGATCAGGTCAATATGAACAACAGAAAGGCTGAGACATGGCTGCTTCTGATAAAAGCTCAAGGAAGGACAAGTCCTGAGTCTGTGGACTGCCCTCAGCTTTGTAAGACCAGCCACCTGAGTTTTCTTTCCTTTAATCCATATGTGGTCAGTGTAAGGGACGAAGGAAGAAGTCACACGCACCAGTTCATGGGAGATGGGCAATCAGAACCCCAGTTGCTCGAACACTAACCCTCTCTCACAGGGTCAAGGAGACCAGCCTTGCTGTGCATCTGTGAAAATCCACCTGGGCAATGAGAATTTGCATTGAAAAAAATTAGAATGAAAGGGAATGAAACGATTCCAAAAGATCCTGATCTTAATCTGGGTAACAAGAATTATGATATGAAAAATGATAACTGAATTTTATTTATTGATTGCTAACCCTAATCTCCCTAATATCCCACCTTGTGATATGATCCCATTGACGGGTTGGGTTTCTTCGGGTTTTTAAGAATTTGAAATGTATTTATTTCATGTATTTATTTGTCTGTGCTAGGTCTTAGGTCAAGATATTTTTTATTTTGGCATAATGTAGATTTTCACTTAATACACCATTTCCTACCTAAGAAGCATCTCGTATGCCTAGTGCCCTGACTGCATGGTGACCTGATGCCCACTAAACGTCTCGGTGTGCTTGGTACAGTCATGGGATTATTTTATTTGCTAGTAAAATTTTTAAATGTGTAGATATGCTTTGGAATGCTAGAAAAGATTTACCTATTCTAATTTGCACAGGTAGAATTTTTGCATTAAAGATTAGAGTTGAGCAAGGCACAGATAAGGCATAGTCATCTTTAGGGTAGACATGAAATAATGGTGAAACCGTTGTATACACCTGTCACAGTAATAACGCTCACAGCTCTTTAATGTGTCCATGATGCTTTGTATAATGTACTCATTTAAGATAATTTTGCAGGTTGGTATATTAACATCATATAGAGTACATAACATGAGATGGTATATTGAATGGAGTACAGTAGTCTCATTACCCCTATTTTGATTTTATTTGGAGAATAATTGCTTTACATTGTTGTGTTGGTTTCTGCTGTACAACAACATAAAATAGCTATAAGTACACATATATCCACTGCCAAGTCCTTATTTTAAAGCTGAGAAAACAGTAGCATTGGATAGAAGAATCGACTGGACTAAATGATGCAGGGAATTGTGGGACAAGGAAAGCGATGCCCAGATAAGAAATATACTGGTCACCTGAGAAGACAAGAGTAACCCACAAAAATAAAAACAAAAAATGTAGCAAGATTGGCGTTTTCAAACAGTTTAACTGGTAAAACTATTTTAAGCTTATCATTATGATTATTATCATTATTACACTTACACTTTTATTGACACCCCTGAGGACCAGCAGTATCCTACCGTTGTGCAGGATGCGGGGGGGGGGGGGGGTGATAAGAAATGGAGCCTTGCTCCTGCTCTGGGGAGTCAGTTCCTCCCCATTTAAGGGACTGTCAGTTAGAAGGTCCTGATGGAGGATGTGTGTGGGGGAGGGGAGTTTAAAATGTAAAGAAAGGCTTTGATCTTGAAAAGTACAGATTATGGGAAATTCTTAAAATAATAAAAGTTGACATATGGTGAATGAAATGTAGCAATTGGTGGGATCTTTGTTGATCAATTTTGATGAATGAATCCTGGCTTGTTACTGCAGGAACTTGGATATACTTCAATAAAAATCTTTTCTGTACAACATGTTGACATATTGATTTTCAAAATCTTTCTTAGAAAATCTTACTAGAATGCTTTGGAAGATGGTGGAAGAATAGGAAGGGGAGACCACTTTCTCCCCCACAAATTCGTGGAAAGAACATTTGAACACCGAGCAAATTCCACAGAACAACTTCTGAATGCTGGCAGAGTACATCAGACACCCAAAAAGACAGCCCATTGTCTTTGAGAGGAGATAGGACAAAATATAAAAGATAAAAAGAGAGACAAAAGAGATAGGGATGGAGATCCGTCCAGGGAAGGGGGTCTTAAAAAAGAGAATTTTCCAGACAGCAGGAAACACTCTCTCTGGCGGGTCTGTGGCAAGCCTTGGAATCTCAGAGGGCAAAATAACTGGAAGGAAAAATAAATACATAGTGAAATCCCACAGATTAAGTGCCTAACAGCAACTCCCAGTGCAGCAGCAGCCCAGACACTGGCATCCCCCACTTGCAAGCAGGGGAGGGACAGGGAGGAGCAGGTGCATTGCTTAGGGTAAGGGCTGGGCCTGAATACCCTGAGGGCAATCTGAGGGAACTAGGTTGAGATAGCAACCCAGACTGTGGGATAATTATCCCGCGAGCCCCGCGAAAAGCCCCAACCTAAGACACAGCCAGGCAGGCTCAGAGGACAGAGGACTGAGCAGAGCCAGCTGGCTGCGGACCGGCCCATTCCCCACCAGAGTCGGGCAGAGGAGGGCAGCCAGAGCAGGAAGGGGGCAATTGGCCCCAGAGAGGCATCCACCGAACTGCAAGCAGACTTCTCTGCTAACCAAGACTTCTTGGGGTTCTGGACGGTCGACATCCGCCGGGAGGGTCACAGGCAGAGACCAGCTCCCTAGAATAGACACGGGGCACACGTAAGAAGGCCATAAAACCAAGCGGCTGGAAGCGGGGAGGGGGTAAGCCACAGCCTCCACCTGGGGGTGAATACGCGTGCCTAGCACCTGGTCACCTGAGCGGCTCGGCCCTGGGGAGGGCGCAAAACACTGGCCCAACCAAGTCTGTGCCTTTGTGGAGTACCCGAGAACCTGGACCTGAGCGGCTTAGACCTGGGAAGTGCATGTAAACCAGGGCCCGCCTCAGACAGTTCCCGGCAGAGCAACCGAGAGTCTGAGCAGTGTGGACGGGGAAAGCACACACGCCGTGAGCGGGGGCAAACCAGTGTGGCTGAGACACTGTGAGCACACGCCAGTGAGATTTGTTCGCAGTGTTCCTCCCTCCCCAAAGCACGACTGAACAAGCGAGCCTAAAAAAAGTGACCACCACCCGCCCCTTGTGTCAGGGCGGAAATTAGACACTGAAGAGACCAGCAAACAGAAGCTAAATAAACAGAGGGAACCGCTGTGGAAGTGACAGGTGCAATAGATTAAAACCCTGTAGCTAGCACCGACTACATAGGAAGGGGCCTATAGACCTTGAGAAGTACAAGCCAGACCAAGGAACTATCTGAAGATGAACTGACCCCACACTGTCTGCAACAGCTCCAGAGAAAGTCTTAGATATACCTTTACTACTATCATTTTTTAAATTTAAAAAACATTAAAAATTTTTTTACTTTATTTTTTTAAGTCCCCATTACTCCTTTAATTTTCATTTTTTATAACCTACTATTACCTTGCAAAAAAAAGATCTTATTTATAAAGCAAACTTCATATATTATAATTATATTTTTATAATTATATTTTATATGAATATATTTATATTGATATATTAATATTTTCATATAACATTATAATTGTAATAAAAACTTCACATATTATAATCTCTGTGACTAATTTTTGTTTGTTTTCATTTTTTTTTAATATTGTATTTTTGGGAATCTAAACTCTACTCAAGATTTTTAATCTTTGCTTTTTGGTATTTGTTATCAACTTTGTACCTTTAAGAACCCAAACGTCAGTAGCCATTATTACTTGGGAGCCGCATCACTAGCCTGATTGCTGTCTATACCTTTGGACTCTCCTTTTTCTTCACCAGGTCGCCTCTATCTCCCCCCACCTCCTTTTCTTCTCTACCCAACTCGGTGAATCTCTTTGTGTGTTCCGGGCTATGGAGAACACTTAGGGAACTGATTACTGGCTGGATCTGTCCCCCTCCTTTTGATTCCCCCTTACACCCCCTTATACCCTCCTGGCCACCGCTGTCTCCTTCCTCCCTCTTCTCCTCTCTGTGTAACCCCGTGAACATCTCTGAGGGGTCCAGACTGTGGAGAGCACATAGGGAAGTGATTACTCGCTACCTTGCTCTTTCCCCTTTTGATACACCCTCTGATCCTCCTGGTCACCTCTAACTCCCTCTTCCCTCTTCTCTCCTCCATGTAACTCTGTGTGCCTCTCCGGGTGTCCCTCACTGCAGAGAAACTTTTCATCATTAACCTAGATATTTTGTCATCAGTGCTGTATAGATGGAGAAGTCTTGAGGCTATTGTAAGAATAAGACTGAAAACCAGAGGCAGGTTAATGTCCAGAGGCAGGCTTAAGTCCAAATCCTGAGAACACCAGAGAACTCCTGAATCCAGGGAGCATTAAATGATAGGAGCTCATCAAATGCCTCCATACCTACACTGAAACCTAGCACCACCCAAGGGCCAACAAGTTCCAGAGCAAGACATACTATGCAAATTCTCCGGCAACACAGGAGGCTGACCAAAGTCACACCAAGCCCACTGACATCTCAAAACTTATTACTGGACACTTCATTGCACTCCAGAGAGAAGAAACCCAGCTCCACCCACTGGAACACCAACACAAGCTTCCCTAACCAGAAAACCTTGACAAGCGACCCGTCCAACCCCACCCACAGCGAGGAAGCTCCACAATAAACAGGAACCACCAACTGCCAGAATACAGAAAGGCCACCCCAAACACAGCAATATAAACAAGATGAAAAGGCAGAGAAATACCCAGCAGGTAAAGAAAAGGTTATATGCCCACCAAACCAAACAAAAGAGGGAGAGATAGGGAATCAACCTGATAAAAAATTCCAAATAATGATAGTGAAAATGACCCAAAATCTTGTAAGCAAATTGGAGTTACAGATCAATAGCCTGCAGAGAAGGATCAAAGATGCAAGAAAGGTTTAGCAAATACCTAGAAGAAACAAAAAAGAGTCGATATATAATGAATAATGCAATAAATGAGATCAAAAGCACTCTGGAGGGAACCAAGAGTAGAATAAAGGAGGCAGAAGATAGCATAAGTGAGGTAGAAGATAGAATGCTAGAAATAAATGAAACAGAGAGGAAAAAAGAAAAAAGAATTCAAAGAAATGAGAACAACCTCAGAGACCACTGGGAAAATGTGTAGTGCCCCAACATTTGAATCATAGGAGTCCCAGAAGAAGAAGATAAAAAGAAAGACCATGAGAAAATACTTGAGGAGATAATAGTTGAAAACTCCCCTAAAATGGGGAAGGAAATAATCACCCAAGTCCAAGAAACCCAGAGAGCCCCACACAGGATAAACCCAAGGCAAAACACTCCAGGACAGATATTAATCAAATTAACAAAGATCAAACACAAACAACAAATATTAAAAGCAGCAAGGGAAAAACAACAAATAACACACAAGGGGATTCCCATAAGGATAACAGCTGAACTTTCAATAGAAACTCTTCAGGCCAGAAGGGAAAGACAGGACGTACTTAAAGTGATGAAAGAAAATAACATACAGTCCAGATTACTGTACCGAGCAAGGATCTCATTCAAATATGAAGGAGAAATCAAAAGCTTTACAGACAAGCAAAACCTGAGGGAATTCAGCACCACCAAACCAGCTCTCCAACAAATGCTAAAGGATCTTCTCTAGACAGGAAACACAGAAAAGTTGTAGAAACTTGAACCCAAATCAATAAAGTAAATGGCAATGGGGTCATACTTATCAATAATTACCTTAAATGTAAATGGGTTGAATGCCCCAACCAAAAGACAAAGACTGGCTGAATGTATACAAAAACAAGACCCCTATATATGCTGTCTAAAAGAGACCCACCTTGAAACAAGGGACACATGCAGACTGAAAGTGAAGGGCTGGAAAAAGATATTCCATGCAAACAGAGTCCAAAAGAGAGCAGGAGTACCAATACTCACATCAGATAAAATAGACTTTAAAACAAAGGCTGTGAAAAGAGACAAAGATAGACATGACATAATGATCAAAGGTCAATCCAAGAAGAAGATATAACAATCATAAATATATATGCACCCAACATAGGAGCACCACAGTATGTAAGACAAATGCTAACAAATATGAAAGGGGAAATTAACAATAACACAATAATAGTGGGAGACTTTAATACTCCACTCACAACTACGGATAGATCAACTAAACAGAAAATTAATGAGGAAACACAAACTTTAAATGATACAATAGGCCAGTTAGGCCTAATTGATATCTATAGGACATTTCACCCCAAAATAATGAATTTCACCTTTTTCTCAAGCTCACAGGCAACCTTCTCCAGGATAGATCACATCCTGGGCCATAAATCTAGCCTTGGTAAATTCAAAAAAATTGAAATTACTACAAGCATCTTTTCTGACCACAATGCAGCAAGATTAGATGTCAATTACAGGAGAAAAACTATTAAAAATGCCAACATATGGAGGCTGCACAACACGCTACTCAACAACCAAGAAATCACAGAAGAAATCAAAAAAGAAATCAAAATATGCATAGAAATGAATGAAAATGAAAACACAACAACCCAAAACCTATGGGACACTGTAAAAGCAGTGCTAAGGGGAAGGTTCAAAGCAAAACAGGCTTACCTCTAGAAACAAGACAAAAGTCAAATAAATAACCTAACTCTACACCTAAAGCAACTTGAAAAGGAAGAAAATTACAAACCCCAGGGTTAGTAGAAGGGAAAAAATCTTAAAAGTTAGGGCAGAAAAAAATGCAAAAGAAGCAAAAGAGACCATAGCAAAAATCAATAAAACCAAAAGCTGGTTCTTTGAGAAGGTAAATAAAATTGACAAACCATTAGTCAAACTCATCAACAAACAAAGGGAGAAAAATCAAATCAACAAAATTAGAAATGAAAATGGAGAGATCACAAGAGATAACACAGAAGTAGAAAGGATCCTAAGAGATTGTTATCAGCAACTGTATGCTAATAAAAGGGACAACTTGGAAGAAACGAACAAATTCTTAGAAAAGTACAACTTTCAAAAATTGAACAAGGAAGAAATAGAAGATCTCAACAGACCCATCACAAGCACGAAAATTGAAACTGTAATCAGAAATCTTTCAACAAACCAAAGCCCAGGACTAGACGGCTTCACAGCTGAATTCAATCAAATATTTAGAGAAGAACTAACACCTATCCTACTCAAACTCTTCCAGAAAATTGCAGAGGAAGGTAAACTTCCCAACTCTTTCTATGAGGCCACCATCACCTTAATACCAAAACCTGACAAAGATGTCACAAAAAAAGAAAACTATAGGCCAATATCACCGAAGAACAGATGTGCAAAATGCTAAAAAATATTCTAGCAAACAGAATCCAACAACATATTAAAGAGATCATACATCATGACCAAGTGGACTTTATCCCAGAGATGCAAGCAGTCTTCAATATCTGCAAATCAATCAATGTAATACACCACATTAACAAATTGAAATATTAAAAACCATATGATTATCTCAATAGATGCAGAGAAAGCCTTTGAGAAAATTCAACATCCATTTATGATAAAAACCCTCCAGAAAGCAGCAATAGAAGGAACATACCTCAACATAATAAAAGCTATATATGAGAAACCCTCAGCAAACATTATCCTCAATGGTGAAAAATTGAAAGCATTTCCCCTAAAGTCAGGAACAGGAGAAGGGTGCGCACTCTCACCACTATGATTCAATATAGTTTTGGAAGCTTTGGCCACAGCAATCAGAGCAGAAAAAGAAACAAAAGGAATCCATATTGGAAAAGAAGAAGTAAAACTCTCACTGTTTGCAGATGACATGATCCTCTACAATGAAAACCCTAAAGACTCCACCAGAAAATTACTAGAGCTAATCAAAGAATACAGTAAAGTTGCAGGATATAAAATTAACACACAGAAATCCCTTGCATTCCTATACACTAACAATGAGAAAACAGAAAGACAAATTAAGGATACAATTTCATTCACCTTTGCAACAGAAAGAATAAAATACTTAGGAATAAATCTACCTAAAGAAACAAAAGACCTATATATAGAAAACTATAAACCACTGATGACAGAAATCAAAGAGGACACAAATAGATGGAGAAATATACCATGTTCATCAATTGGAAGAAGCAATATAGTGAAAATGAATATACCACCTACAGCAATCTATAGATTCAATGCAATCCCTATCAAGCTACCAATGGTATTTTTCAGAGAACTAGAACAAATAATTTCACAATTTGTATGGAAATACAAAAACCCTCGAAGAGCCAAAGCAATCTTGAGAAAGAAGAATGGAACTGGAGGAATCAACCTGCCTGACTTCAGTCTCTACTACAAAACCACAGTCAGCAAGACAGTGTGGTACTGGCACAAAGACAGAAATATAGATCAATGGAACAAAATAGAAAGTCCAGAGATAAGTCCGCACACCTATGGACAACTTATGTTTGACAAAGGAGGCAAGAATAGACAATGGAGAGAAGACAATCTCTTTAACAAGTGGTGCTAGGAAAACTGGTCAACCACTTGTAAAAGAATGAAACTAGAACACTAACACCATACACAAAAATAAACTAAAAATGGATTAGAGATCTAAGTGTAAGACCAGACACTATGAAACTCCTAGAGGAAAACATAGGCAAAACACTCTCCAGCATAAACCACAGCAGGATCCTCTATGACCCACCTCCCAGAATATTGGAAATAAAAGCAAAAATAAACAAATGGGACCTTATTAAAATTAAAAGTTTCTGCACAACAAAGGAAACTATAAGCAAGGTGAAAAGACAGCCTTCAGAGTGAGAGATAATAATAGCAAATAGAGCAACTGACAAAGAATTAATCTCAAAAAGAAACACGCAACTCCTGCACCTCAATTCCAGAGAAATGAAAGACCCAATCAAAAAGTGGGCCAAACAATTAAACAGACATTTCTCCAAGGAAGACATACAGATAGCTAACAAACACATGAAAAGATGCTCAACATCACTCATTATCAGAGAAATGCAAATCAAAACCACAATGAGGTACCATTACATGCCAGTTAGAATGGATGCTATCCAAAAGTCTACAAGCAATAAATGCTGGAGAGGGTGTGGAGAAAAGGGAACACTCTTAAATTGTTGGTGAGAATGCAAACTAGTGCAGCCACTATGGAGAACAGTGTGGAGATTCCTTCAAAAACTGGAAATAGAACTGCCATATGACCCAGCAATCCCACTGCTGGGCATACACACTGAGGAAACCAGAACTGAAAGAGACACGTGTACCCCAATGTTCATCGCAGCACTGTTCATAATAGCCAGGACATGGAAGCAACCTAGATGCCCATCAACAGATGAATGGATAAGAAAGCTGTGGTACATATACACAATGGAATATTACTCAGCCATTAAAAAGAATAAATTTGAATCAGTTCTAATGAAGTGGATAAAACTGGAGCCTATTATACAGAGTGAAGTAAGCCAGAATAAAAAACACAGTACAGTATACTAAAGCATATATATGGAATTTAGGAAGATGGTAACGATAACCCTTTATGTGAGACAGCAAAAGAAACACAGATTTATTGAATGGTCTTTTAGACTCTGTGGGAAAGGGAGAGGGTGGCATGATATGGAAAAATGGCACTGAAACATGTAAATTATCATATGTGAAATGAATTACCAGTCCAGGTTTGATGCATGAGACAGGATGCTTGGGGCTGGTGCACTGGGATGACCCAGAGGGATGGGATAGGGAGGTAGGTGGGAGGGCAGTTCAGGATGGGGAACACATGTACACTCATGGCAGATTCAAGTCAATGTGTGGCAAAACCAATACAATGCTGTAAAGTAAAATTAATTAATTAATTAATTTTTAAAAAGGACATAAGGAAAAAACAAAGAAATTCGTACTATTTCAAGACAGACAACATATGTATTTCCAGTAATGAACCTCCTGTTCAAAATTCAGCCACACGTATTTCCATGGTGGTGAATAAAAGATATGGTGGTTGTGCATGAGATAGTTCAGCATATTGCAAATGGTCAAATATCAAAGTTTTGGCTTAGCTTCTGGTTCAAGATGGCAGAGTAGAAGGACATGCACATATCTCCTCACGCAAGAGCAACGAATTCGCAACTAGCTGATGAACAACCATTCAGAGGAGGACCCTGGAGCCCACTAGAAAAGGATGCCCCAGGTCCAAACACAAAGAAGAAACTACAATGAGATGTAGGAGGTGCTCAAGCACAATAAAAATAAATTCCATACCTGTCAGATGGGAAACCAACAAACCGGAAAACAGTAATACTAAAAAAGTTCTCCCACTGGTGTGAAGGTTCTGAAGCTCATGGCATGCTTCCAAGCCTGCAAAGTGACGGGGAATCCCCAGGGAATCTGACTCTGAAGGCCAGTAGGATTTGATTCCAGGACTTCCACAGGAATGTGGGAGAGACTCTCCTTGCAGGGGCCAGACAAAGTCTTGCATGCACCAAGACTCAGGGGAATGGAGCAGTGACCCCACAGGAGACTGAACCAGACCTAGGTCCTAAAGTTGGAGTCTCCTATGGAAGTGTGGTTCAGAAGTGGCTTGCCCTGGGGACAAGGGTACTAGCAGCAGCAATCCTGGAAGGTGGCCCTTGGTCTAAGCCCCTTGGAGGTTGCCGAAAATCAAGCACTTCATTCATTAGTAATGTTTCTCACTTCTTTAGTATGCGAAGAGGTAAAACTGGCTTCTGAACCACTTGTTGGGTTTTGTTCCTTCAGTAGCAAAACAGAGGCTCCAGGAGGTGACATTGCCAGCAAGTATGGACAAGGGATTCTATGGAAATGAGAAGTAGGATTGAACCTCGGACAGCCCAGAACTGGAGATCAGAAACATACACTTCACAGCCCGTGCTGTTTCTTTGCTGTCTCTGATTGTCTTTGATTATCTGCACTGATCCGCAATCTCTATTCTTTCCCTGTTATCGTACCTATGTGAGATCAAACATTTTTGACTAATTCATCTTTCTCAAAGAGTTTTTTATGAACTCATAAGAATGCTTTTAGAAGTATGAAACCCCAAACTTGGAATGCTCTTCAGCATACAGCAAAGGAAAGTTCTCACACTGAAAGCACTTTGGAACTAGCACCCAAGCTGAAAAGAAAACACCTTTGCCAGGGCCCTAGCACCTTTCCAGTGTCAACTTCCAGTCACTGTCTCAGGCCAGCTGTCCTGTCTCCTCCCTGAGGGCAGTCACTCTGTGATCCTCACAGTCCTGATGATTTCTGCCAGGAGCGTTTGATGCCTCTTGTGATATATGCCGTCATTGAATCCAAACAGTAATTATATGAAAACCACTCTTATTGTTGCCATATTAAAGATGAGGAAACTGACCTGTAGTGTTTGTGATATGTTTCAGGGGCACACTGTGGGTAAATAGCAGAGCTGGGAGCCAGAGGTTTTGACATTTCTAGAACTCCTCTCACTTGGGCTCTCTTCCTGTGGCTTCCACTCTGACTACACCGTGCAGCTAGAAACCAAAACAGAACAGAGCTCCTGTGTTGGAGGCAGTGAAGGTACTATGTAAGGGCGTAAACTGCTCAGTCAGGCAGGACTGAGGAGAAGGTGGGAGACAGAGTAGTAGGAATCAGGAGAGGCCTGTGAAAACCGTATGCTTTCCAGGAGGAGGAGACTGCATCCCTCATATACTTATATCAACCATTCGGTAATGAGTGGGTATAAATTAGTGATGCCTATGACATCAAGATTAACCATTTTCTACAATTTCATAATTTCCCTTCTTCTTTTTTCTATTTGGCACCCTCCACAGCTTATAGGATCTTAGTTCCTCAACCAAGGCTACCTGAAGGAAAAAAGAGTCCTAACAACCACACCCACAGAAAATTCTCAGAATTCCACCTTTTGACAAACATTTCCTAGAAAATGATAGAACTGTTCCACAGTATAAAGTGAACAAATACTATTTTATGATAGGTGTATGTAGGCAACATAAGGATTTCTGTTTTCAAATTAAAAACTCAAGAAATTTATCTTGATAACTATTTAATAAACAAAGCAAATAACAATTTTAATGAAAGAGGGAAATATATTTTCTAAATTTTAATACAATGTAAACATACACGTCTTTTATATGAAAATATAAATATGATGAGATAAAATATTACATGAACTAAATAAAGAATAAATAAATAACATCAGGGCAGTCATCGCTTATGAACTGATACCCCTGCACTTGAATACATTGATATCTACTTGCTTATTATCACTGACAAGTATTGGCTGAGTTAATTCAATAAATTTGGTGGCTGAAGCAGAATTCAGAGTCTTCTGAAATGACCCCAGGTGAGTATACAAGGGTGACATGGCATCTTAGTCAGTGAGAGTCATGTCAAGGTCAGATCAGTCTCCATCCTACATTCTTAACCTTTCCTGCAAGCTGGTTGATGAAGAGAGAGAAGGCTCTCCTTATATCCATTCTGACGATTTCCCAGGCACAGTCGCTGTATTCCTTCTCTTTGAGGTAGACGTGGATTCCCTGGAAGTATGTTGTCACGGCCTGTGTGGGGTCCGTCCTTCCCAGGGCAGAGTCTTCCTCTCCCATCACCTGCCACTGGCAGTCGTCCAGATCGGCCAGCTGCTCAAGCAGTCCAGTGCGGAGCTGCTGCAGGAAGGTGGTGTCCCAGGCAGCAGAGGAGCGCTTTGTGTCGAAGAGGTTGAAGCTCTGCTGGAGCATCTTGTGAAGCACAGAGATGGCCTGGGCATCCTGGAGCTGGCCGCCCTCCACCATCTCCTGGGGAAAAGCAAAGTCTTTTCTGTCCTGCAGACAGAAGCGAGGGGAGAGCCTCCTCATTTGGTGCAGGAGAGTGAGGGTCTTCTCAGTGCCAGCCAACACGTGGTTCTGAGACAGGTCACAGCCCAGGGATCCTCCAGGGCCATAGCTGAGCAGCACCAGGGCCATCAGTAGAGAGAGCACAAGGGCCATGGGGAAGATGAGGCTGCTGCTGGGCTGATGGAGACGGCGTCTGCTGAACCTTGAGATAGGTTCTCTGATGCCATGCTTTCTAAACAAGACCATTAAATAGGGAACACAGTAGTTTTCATTTTCTAATCATTCTATACACTTTTACTTCTTTTTTTGGTTTTCTGTTATGTATTCTAAATACAGTCAAAGTAAATTTCTTCCTTCTCGACTGTTAATTTTGCCTTTTCCTAGTGACTTCAGAAGTGCCCATCCAAATTAATATTATTCAATCAAATCGGAAGGGTCTTTGTCTTAAGTCTGTATTGATGGACATGTGTAATTACACACGTCATTGCCCTTTATCTCTCATTCATAAGTGTTGCTGTCCTCTCATCCATGAACACATTGTTGGCTGCTCTTAGGCTCCGTTTTTCTCTCTTAGTTTCCATAGGAAGCCAGGCTCTGTCAGCCCTATTTGTTTGTTTCCTTATTTGTAAGGGATTTACGAGATCACTCTGACAGTAAAGCTCTTGGAAACAAAGGATGAGTTTTCCTTAGTGTTTGATTTAGAGAAGAAGCTGATTATTATCAGTTTTGAACCCCTTCCACATTTCTCTTCCTTCTGGAACACATTCCTGCAGATCCCTGCCCTTCAGGGAACCACGAGGGCAGGTCTATTAGAGACATCACCCTTTCTTTCCACCATTTTCTTATTGGACACCTGTGGTCCTCCACAGACTGGGCCAATACACCCACCAGAATCCTAGTTCTTCTCAGGGAACATGGGTGAGGAGATTCTAATTCCAAGATAATTGTATTTCCCCAGCAGCCCCTCACTCACAAGGGAGAGATCACACAGAGTCACAGCCTGTCCTCTGGAGTGAGTGAGTCCCTTCCTCACCTGCTGGACTCCCTCCCTGAGGACAGGCCCACCACATCCTGTGGACAAGAATCTCCTTTCTGTGGAGGGCTTGTTTACTTATTGGGAAGATAGTCTTCCTGAAACCCCACCCGGTCCCCTGGAGTGGTTGTGTGAAGGACTCTAGTTCTCGGTGGTGACCTCTTCTTCTCCTGACCCATTTGGCAGGTGTCCAAATTGTCAGCACTGCTCAGAAGCTGAGAGCAAAACTGTGTTTGCGCAAGTTGGTGGAGGAGTTTCCAACTGCAATTATTTTACTTTTTCATAGGTGAATAATACTTACTTTGCCCAATATAGGTTTTATTATTCAACCCTTTTACTTAAACTCTTCAACACTTGTTCTGCTCAGAGCTACTGAGCTGGAGGAAGGAGATTCAGTGATGGTGTTGTCCCTCATTGGAAGCTTATGTCACAGAATCTAATGAGTTTCAGTCATTTATTCGGGCAGTTGATTCTACTGGGCATCTCTGTTCCTCTATTTCTGTCTCTTCTGAGATTGCAAGGCAGTGAGACCCAGGTTACTAGATTAGGACAAACAGCCTTCTTTCCTTTACCAGAGCATAATTTTTCATTTAAACTGTTTATATACACTTAGTGACTTATTGGACCATGTTGGTATTCCTCTTCTGCTCTGGTTCTATTTCATGATGAGACAAGAACAATAAAGGGAAGTAAAGAAAGCCAGAGCGGCTGCATCTCTATCACTTTCAAGGCATTAGATTTTTTTGTTTCTGTTTGCAATTTTCCTAGAAAATAAGATTGCATAGTTGTTTTGTGGACAACAAGAAAACAAGGGTAAGTCTCAACGTCGTGAAGAATGAAAGTGGTTTTACCCTGGTGTCATGAGGTATTCTGAGTTAGCAAACTGCAGTGAGGCATGCCTGGGCAGTAGGATGTGGCAGAGGGGAAGGATGAGGCCAATATGAACAACAGAAAGCCTGGGACAGGGCTGCTTCTTACAGAAGCTCAATGAAGGCCAAGTCCTGAGTCAGTTGACTGCCTTCAGCTTTGGAAGACCAGCTATCTGATTTTCCTTTCCTTTAATCCACATGTGATCAGCATAAGGGGAGATGGAAGAGAGACGGGCAATCAGAACCCCAGTTTCTAGAACACAAACCCTTTCTGGCAGGGTTGAGGAGACCAGCCTTGCCTAGCATCTGTGTAGTTGATAAATCCACTTGGGCAATGAGAAGATGCTTTGAAAAAACTAGAATGATAGAAAATGAAATGATTCCAAAAGATCCTAATCTTAATCTGGTTAACAGTAAAATTATGGTATTAAAAGTAAGAGCTGCATTTTATTGATTGCTAACCCTAATGATTTCTTTAATATTCCAGTTTGTGATATGATCACATTCATGGGTTGGGTTTCTGCAGCTTTTTGAAGAATGTTAAAAATATTTATGTGCTTATTTGACTGGGCTAGGTCTTAGTTGAAGCATGCTGGATATTGCATCTTCTTTGCTTCATGCAGGATCTTTACTTGGGCCATGGGAAGACTTGCCTGCCTCATGCAGGATCTACTTCCCTGAACAGAGATCCAACTCAGGCTCCGTGCTTTCGGAGCATGGAATCCTGACCACTGGACCATCAGGGAAATCTTAAGGGGTAGGGTTTCAATATATGAATTTGGGGAACACACACACATTCAGTCCGTATCATAGTAATAAGATAGCAAGGTATTGTGTTTATGGTAAGGATTCATTAGGCTATGTTTCCTTCTTGGTATTTATTTGTGGAGAAAGAACACATTGCCTGATGCTACCCTCACTTTTTATGGCACGTCCACCCTGAATTGTTTACTAATTAAATGTTTTCATGTTGTACTGTGAACCTAATTACCAAGGATCTACCAGGCTTCCCTGGTGGCTCAGATGGTAAAGAATCCGCCTGCAATGCAGGAGACCAAGGTTCAATCCCTGAGTTGGGAAGATCCCCTGGAGAAGGAAATGGTAACCCACTCCAGGATTCTTGCTTGGAGAATTCCTTGGGCACAGGAGCCTGACAGGTACAGTTTATGGGGTCACAAAGAGTCATACTCAACTGAGCAACTAACACTTTTGCCAGACAAATTCCACAGACTCTCAGTGTTCATCAAAAATGACAGTGACAACAACGACAAATTCCTTAGGCTCTGTAAGGGACTCACTTAGTCCTTCCAACATAGTTGAAACTGAGTTAATATTCTCCTTTCCAAGAGCCCCCTGCTAAGACTTTATTTGAATAAAATAATCTAAGAGTGAATTTGCAACTCCAGGTTTCAAAACCTAATATGTCAGATTCCAAACTCCCTATCCACAGCATAAACACCTGAGCAAACTGCATGTACTGAACTCTCACTTATTTCCCTATTTTACTTCTAACACAAGATGTTCCTTTTTGTTTCATACCTTGATGTTACAAATCTCTTATTTCCATCATTTAACGCCTCCCTCCAAATTCTAGATAAGCTGAGCGATTTACAAAGTATCCTGATTATTTTTTATAAGAAGCAAAATGAAATTATCAAGTGGTAGTTATTACTGAGAGTCTAACTGTGCTTCACATAATTAATAATTCTAATAATTATGAAATGATCATAGTTAACTGTCCAAGATGACTCATAGATTGTTAAGTGATCCTCACCATAAAATTGAGATACATGACGGACAAGGTCCTTGAGAGTTATGACCCCTGCGCGAGATTTGGATTACAAACATTTCGGTGAATCCAGTGTAGAAAACCCCAAGCTGACGGTACTTGTGGATATAGGTAAAGCATACTTAATGCTACCAAATTACATGAATGAGGGAAACTACTGGAAGAATACAAGACGACGCATGCTAACAGGTGAAATGTGAGGGATGGAGCAGAGCATCCCCATGGCCATCAGCAGGGAAACCAGGAGTCCAGAAAGTCAGCACTTGCCCTGGGCCTCAGGGAAACAGCTCAGGTCCTGCCCTGAGCTAAGCCGCCCTCCAAGCTCCTTTCGCTGCGCCCCAACGGCCGGGAGGGGGCGCCCGATCTCTCAGGAACTGACAGACCGGCGCCGCAAACCCAGCTGGACCCGCCTCCAGGTACAGAGCGGCCAACTCGGGCGGCGGATCCACGGGGAGAACTCGGGGGTCGCCCTCGGAGGGAGCCGCCGGAGCCCAGGGAGCGCCTGGGGCCGCGCGAGCAGAGAGGAAAGTTCTTTTTCGGGCCCGACTGCCCAGGGCAGCTTTGCCGCTGCTTCTGTCAGAGCCTTTGATGTCTGCACCTGCCCTTGTATCCACCCTCCCCTTCCTGGGAGGAGATTTTACCCAGAGCGATTTACAGCGGTGCCTGTTTATGCTGTGATTGATGGCTGGAAATCCAATGGCACCCCACTCCAGTACTCTTGCCTGGAAAATCCCATGGACAGAGGAGCCTGGTAGGCTGCAGTCCACGGGATCGCGAAGAGTCGGACACGACTGAAGCGACTTAGCAGTAGCAGCAGCAGATGGCTGAAAATCAGAGCATGTTGTGGTATGTTTTCAGATTCAGGGCTGTTTCTGGGGAAAAGGACTAATTCAGGGACAATGGGAAAGGCATCTACAATCCGGACAGAAATCTACTAGATATTGGGATCCTCCAGTGGGAAGGAAGACTGGGGACAAGACTGAGACTTAAAGGAGCTCCCAGGGTTGAGAAAATTATTTCATTCAATAGTAATATAAAAGGTAAATTTCTCTTGTAATATTAATTGTTTGAAAAATCTTTTAAAATAGGTAAGTCTTAAACTCACATCAAGTTGAAATATTTTCCTTATGCCCCAACAGTACTTTTATGTTCCTGGCTTTAATGGAAGCAAAATCAGCAGTAATGGTTTCAAAACTGCTACTTTGTATATATCTCTCTTCACTGATGGAATGCCATATTTGATAAATTATGACCCAGTAACTATCTTAAATAACCAATCTCAACTTAACCAATCTCAATGTGCTTTTCCATCTCATGTCTTTTAACCAAGCATCATCTATTAAACAGTCATTTTTTATGTAGTCAGTTTTTCATTGGAGAGGTGCATTACCTTTTCAAAATGTCAAATCATATGGATAAGTTGCTTAAAAAGCTGCAATCAAAATGCTTTTGATTTCAGCATCATGTGTGCTCAGTAGGTATCAACTGTGAAATAGACAGTTGGGTATATGATTCCAGCATGCATCTTCGGAAGGCATCACCATCAAGACTGATTTCTAAAGCCCTGAAAACTAGAGCAGCTCATGACGTAGCTCATGAGTTTGAAAAGAAAACATTTCTGGGCCCTGAACACAGCAAAACCACAAGTGTCTTTGTCACAAATGAAACTCGGACTGGATACCAGCCAGATGGCAGGAGGGCAGTGTGAGTGTGGAGCCTGGGATCCAGTGGAGGACCTTGAAATCTGTGTGTCTTCTAGCTGGAGATCATGGAGTTTGAACAAAAATGAATAATGAACTTGTTTCCATGGGTAAAGTGACAAGGAAGAGCAATGGGTACATTGTGTATGAATCCGAAATTCATAGAAGAAACCTGCATTTCCAGTGGATATGATGGGGAAAGGTTGTCACCTATTCTAGCATACTGGTCTTAAAACTAAAGTCTCAACTCCACAGCTCTTCTTCTCAGCTCTACTCTGTGATGCTGGGGCTCCAGTTCCTTCCAGTACATTTCTCCTTTGGCTGCAGATTGTTTTTCTTTCAGAGTTCTCCCGAACCAATTCCAAGAGGTGGACTAGAAGGCTGGAGTATGACGGATGACAACCACCATCCATTAGGAACAGGAAAACTAATGGTTGCTGCTAGATGCTCTGTGTTACCAGTCAGATTGGCAAAAACTAAAAAGGATGATAAGATCCTATTTTGGTCAATGTGTGAGCACATATAAGGACTTAAATGGTCTTGAGTATAGGTTAATGTAGCCATTGTTATTGTGAACAGTTGGCAATATGCATGTGCGTGGTTTACGTATTTTGACCAATAAAACTGACTTCATGGACACTTGTTCAGAGAAAGACACTCACTTGCATTATAAGACAGCTGCATATACTTGTAGCAATCTCTCCTCTAAAAGCACTAATTTCTGAGAAAGACTGACTCTCGGGGGTGACACTGCCAGCAGTTAGGGACTGAAGTTTTTATGGAAAACAGGTAGGATCAAACCCAGGACAGCCCAGGCCTGGAGAGCAGAACCTCACACTTCATGGCCCTTGCTCCTTTCGTCCTGACTCTGCTTTGCTGCTGAAAGTCTGAAGCCCAACAGAGTAGAGAAGGTAATTGTAGAAGTTTCTTAAAGGAGTAGTAGAGTAGTACTCATACTAAAGAAGCAAGAAACATTATTAATGAGTAATATGTGTGATATTCTGCATTTATATCAGATCTCTATGATTTCCCTATTATTCATTTTTATAGTAGATCAAAGCATTTTCTACTAATCCTTTTTTCTCAAAGAATTTCTATGACTTCCTAAGAATACTTCTAGAAGTCTGAAGCACAGAAATTGGAACTGTCTTCAGCACTGAGCACAGGAGAGTTCACACACTGAATATACTGTGAAACTAGCACCCAAGTTAAATATTTTTACCGAAGACCTAGCATCTTTCTAGTGTTGCCTTTCTGTCACTGCCTCAGGCCAGCTGTCCTGTCTCCTCCCTGTGGGCAGCTACTCTGGACTCTCACTGTCCTGATTATTTCTGCCAGGCATATTTTATGCCTCTTGTAATATGGACTCATTGATCCAAACAGTAGTCCTATGAAAAACTGCTGTAATTTTCCCCGTATTAGAGAAGAAGATCAAGACAGCATGCATGCCTGGGCACATGCTAAGTTGGTTCAGTCCTGTCTGATTTGTGACCCACGGACTGTAGCTCACGAGGCTCCTCTGTTCATGGGATTTTCAAGAAAGAATACTGGAGTGGGTTGCCATGTCCTTCTCCTTAGTGTTTGTGATATTTTTCAGGGTCACCCTGCTGTGAAATAGCAGAGCTGCAATTCAAAGGTTTTGAAACTTGGAGAACTCTCCCTTCACTTGTGCTGTCTTCCAGTGATTTCCACTGAGAGAACATTTGAAGCTAGACCATCACAGAACACAGGTCCTGTGTTGGAGGCAGTGAAGATATTGCGTAAGAGAGTGGATTGTTCAGTAAAGCAGGGCTGAGGAGGAGGTGGGAGGAAGAGTAACAGGGGTCAGGATCAGCCACTCGGCACCTCATGTTGGCAACTTCCCTGGAGGAAGTGAGTCCTCTCCCACTACTGACACCAACCGTTCTTTGCTGACTGGGTATAAACTAGCTATACTTGTGACTTCAGGACTAATCATTTACCACAGTTTCAGAGACTCCTTTCTACCTGTTTGTTTGTTTGTTTGTTTTTTGCAGGGGGGTTGGTTGAGGGGTGGCTGCACTCCACAGCTTGCAGAATCTTAGTTCCCTGGACAGATAATCCTGGTACCTGAGCTTCTTACATGGAAGCATGGAGTCCTAACCACTGGACTGCCAGGGAATTCCACCTTTTGACAATCATTTCCTGAAAAGTGTTAGGACTCTTCTGTAGTATAAATGGACAAATGCTATTCCATGATACGTTTATGTAGACAAAATAAGTATTTATGTCTTCATAATGAAAAAGGCAATGTTTTCCAAGGCAAAGCATTCAATATCATGGTAATCCAAGTCTATATACCCCGACAAGTAATGCTGAAGAAGCTGAAGTTGAATGGTTCTATGAAGACCTACAAGTTCATCTAGAACTAACACCCAAAAAAGATGTTCTTTTCATTATAGAGGACTGGAATGCAAAAGTAGGAAGTCAAGAAACACCTGGAGTAACAGGCAAATTTGGCCTTGGAGTACAGAATGAAGCAGGGCAAAGGCTGATAGAGTTCTGCCAAAAGAACGCACTGGCCATCGCAAACACCCTCTTCCAACAACACAAGAGAAGTCTCTACATATGGACATCACCAGATGGTCAACACCAAAATCAGATTGATTATATTCTATGCAGCCAAAGATGGAGAAGCTTTTAAGCAGTCAACAAAAACAAGACTGGGAGCTGACTGTGGCTCAGATCATGAACTCCTTATTGCCAAATTCAGACTTAAATTGAACAAAGTGGGGAAAGCCACTAGACCAATCACGTATGACCTAAATCAAATCCCTTATGACCATACAGTGGAAGTGAGAAATAGATTTAAGGGACTAGATCTGATAGAGAGCCTGATGAACTACGGACGGATGTTCGTGACATTGTACAGGAGACAGGAATCAAGAACATACCCAAGCGAAAGAAATACAAAAAAGCAAAATGGCTGTCTGAGGAGGCCTTACAAATAGCTGTGAAAAGAAGAGAAGTGAAAAGCAAAGGAGAAAAGGAAAGATATACTCATTTGAATGCAGAGTTCCAAAGAATAGCAAGGAGAGATAAGAAGCCTTCCTCAACGATCAGTGCAAAGAAATAGAGGAAAACAATAGACCAGGAAAGACTAGAGATCTCTTCAAGAAAATTAGAGCTACCAAGGGAACATTTTATGCAAAGATGGGCTCAATAAGGGACTGAAATGGTATGGACCTAACAGAAGCAGAAGATATTAAGAAGGGGTGGCAAGAATACACAGAAGAACTGTACAAAAAAGATCTTCATGACCCAGAGAATCATGATGGTGTGATCACTCACACTCAGCTAGAGCCAGACATCCTGCAATGTGAAGTCAAGTGGGCCTTAGGAAGCATCACGAGAAAGCTAGTGGAGGTGATGGAATTCCAGTTGAGCTATTTCAAATCCTGAAAGATGATGCTGTGAAAGTGCTGCACTCAATATGTCAGCAAATTTGGAAAACTCAGCAGTGGCCACAGGACTGGAAAAGTTCAGTTTTCATTCCAATCCCAAAGAAAGGCAATGCCAAAAAATGCTCAAACTACCGCACAATTGCACTCATCTCACATGCTTGTAAATGATGCTCAAAAATCTCCAAGCCAGGCTTCAGCAATATGTGAACCATGAACTTCCAAATGTTCAAACTGGTTTTAGAAAAGGCACAGGAACCAGATATCAAATTGCCAACATCCGCTGGACCATCGAAAAAGCAACAGTGTTCCAGAAAAACACCTATTTCTGCTTTATTGACTATGCCAAAGCCTTTGACTGTGTGCAGCACAATAAACTGTGGAAAATTCTTCAAGAGATGGGCATACCAGACAACCTGACCTGCCTCTTCAGAAACCTGTATGCAGGTCAGGAAGCAACAGTTAGAATTGGACATGGAAGAACAGACTGGTTCCAAACAGGGAAAGGAGTACATCGAGGCTGTATATTGTCACCCTGCTTATTTAACTTATATGCAGAGTACATCATGAGAAATGCTGGGCTGGAGGAAGCACAAGCTGGAATCAAGATTGCTGGGAGAAATATCAATAACCTCAGATATGCAGATGACACCACCCTTATGGCACAAAGTGAAGAGGAACTAAAGAACCTCTTGATGAATGGATGGTTTTGAACTATGGTGTTGGAGAAGACTCTTGAGAGTCCTTTGGACTGAAAGGAGGTCCAAGCAGTCCATCCTAAAGGAGATCAGTCCTGGGTGTTCATTGGAAGGACTGAGGCTGAAACTGAAACTGCAATACTTTGGCCACCTGATGCGAAGAGCTGACACATTTCCAAAGACCCTGATGCTGGGAAAGATTGAGGGCAGGAGGAGAACGGTGCGACAGAGGATGAGATGGTTGGATGGCATCACCAACTCAATGGACATGGATTTCGGTGGACTCCGGCAGTTGGTGATGGACTGAGAGGCCTGGCATGCTGCGGTTCATGGGTTCACAAGAGTTGCACATGACTAAGTGACTGAATCGAACTGAACTGAATGAAATAACAAATTTACTTTCATAAGAATTTAATAAGTAAAACAACTTACAAGATTAAGTAAATGAACATATTTTCCAAACTTTATTACAATGCAGACAGACTTTTTATATGAAAATATAAATATGATGAGATAAAAGAAAATAAATACATAAATAAACATAAATAACATCAGAGCAGTCATCCATTATGCACTGATCCCTGTGCAGTTGAATACATTTTATATCTACTTGCTTATTGCTACAGAGAAAGTACTGCTGATTGAATTCAGGAAACATTGTGGCTAAAGCAGAAATCCGAGTCTTCTGAAATGAACACAGGTGAGTATACGAGGGTTATGTGGCATCTTAGTCAGTGAGAGTTATGTGAAGGTGAGTTCTGGTCTCCATCCATCATTCTTAACCTTTCTTGCAAGTTGGTTGATGAAGACAAGGCTCTCATGATTTCCAGTCTGACGATTTCCCAGGCACAGTCGCTGTATCCCTTCTCTCGCAGGTAGACATGGATGCCCTGGAAGTACCTCCTCACGGCCAGCGTGGGGCCCGTCCTTCCCAGGGCAGAGTCTTCCTCTCCCATCACCTGCCCCAGGCAGGCATCCAGGTCGTCCAGCTGCTGAAGGAGTCCAGTGCGGAGCTGCTCCAGGAGGGTGGTGTCCCAGGCAGCAGAGGAGCGCTCTGTGTGGAAAAGGTTGAAGCTCTGCTGGAGCATCTCGTGGAGCACAGAGATGGCCTGGGCCTCCTGCAGCTGGCCACCCTCCACCATCTCTTGGGGGAAGCGAAGTCTTTTCTGTCCTGCAGACAGAAGCGAGGGGAGAGCCTCCTCATTTGGCCCAGGAGCCTCAGGGTCTTTCTGCCAGCCAGACGTGGTTCTGAGACAGGTCACAGCCCAGGGATCCTCTGGGCCGTAGCTGACCAGCACCAGGGCCATCAGTGGAGAGAGCACGAATGCCTTGGGAAAGATGAAGCTGCTGCTGGGCTGGCGGAGACAGCGTCTGGTGGAATCTTGAGGTAGGTTCTCTGATGTCATGCTTTCTAAGCAAGGCCATTAAATAGGGAACATGGTAATTTTCATTTTCTATTTGTTTCTATATAGTTTTACTTCCTTCTTTGATTTTCGTTTATGTATTCACAATATGTTAAAAGAAAATGTCATCAATTTAAAGTATTAATTTTACCTATTTCCCAATAACTTCAAATGGATCCATCCAATTGGATATTTGTTAATCAAATTAGAAAGATTTTATTATTCAACACTTTTACTTAAACTGTTCAACACTTTTCTCCTCAGAGTTTCTGAGCTGGAGGAAGGAGATTTAGTGATGCTGTTGGCTCTCACTGGAAGCTTATGTCACTGAATCTAGTGAGTTTCAGTCATTCATTCAGGCAGTTGATTCCACTGCACTTCTTGGTCCTCTGTCTCTTTCTCCCTCTGAGAACAAAGGACGGTGAGAACCAGGCTACTCCTTCAGGGAAAAATCACCTTCTTTCCTTCACTTGACTATAATTTTTCACTTAGTTTCTCCATTCATTTAGTGACATGTTGGCCAGGATTTGTCTTGCTGCTCCTGCTCCAGATCTAATTCATGTTGAGGTAAGAACAATAAAGTGAAGTAAAGAAGACAGAGGGGCTGTATCTCTATCACATTTAATACTTTAGGGTTTTTTTTGTTGTTGTTGTTTCCCTTTGCCATGTTCCTAGAAAGTAAAATTCCACAGTTTTTTTGTGGGCAAAAAAGAAAACTAATCTAAGTCTGAATGTCTGAACATGAAAGAAGGGAAGTGGTTTTCCATGGCAGAATGATGTATTCTGAATTAACAAAGTTCAGTTCAGCACAGCTGGCGATGAGGCTGTGGCAGAGGGGAAGCATGAGGCCAGTGTGAACAGCAGAAAGGCTGGGACATTGCTGCTTCTGACAGAAGCTCAACGAAGGTTAAGTCCCGGTCAAGTGACTGTCCTTTGCTTTGCAAGAACAGCTACCTCATTTTTCTTTCAATTAATGCACGTAGGATTCATTTCAGGAGAGAAGGAACAAGTCCAACCCATCACCTAATAAGAGATGGACAACTGGAATGCCAATTGCTGGAATACTAACCCTCTCTGTCAGTGTCTTGGAGCCAGCTTTGCTGAGCATCTGTCTAGGTAATAAATCCACTCAGGCAATGAGAAGCTGCTTTGAAAAAAACTGGAATGAAATGGAATTAAATGATTCCAAAACATCTTGATCTTAATCTGGATAATAGTAATTATGATATTAAAAATAATACCTGAATTTTATTTCCTGCTACTAATGGACTAGTCACTTTCCAAGTTCTTTAGAATTTTAACTGAATCTTCTCATTAACTCTTAGGGTCACACTCCTGGAGAAAAATATAAATCTAGACAAATGAACTATTCCAACCATAGCAAAGATTCAGGAGCAAACCTTGGGGGTTTTGATTTGTCTGAAAGATCCCATTAAAAAAAAAAAGGAAGGGTGCAAATGAACATGACATTAAGGAAGCAATGAAATAAGTGACAGGAGGAGAAAGAGTTGACAAAAATCCCTTAATCCATTTCAAATGCAAAGAGTCACTATCTATTGTTTTGTAGGCCACAATGTGTGATCTGAAGTCCACAAAAGTAAGATATAATCATAAATAGACAAAATCACTATTAAGTAGTTGGAAGGGAATAGATTGTTCTGCCACCTAAAAGAAAAGCAGGAGTTTGCTCATTGTCTAGTGGTTAGGATCCAGCACTTTCACTGCTGTGACCTGATTTTAATCCCTGTTTGGGGATGTCCGATCACACAAACCTCGCAGAAGTCTCAGCTTTTATGAGTGTTTTCTTCAATGAAATATAGTAAAATAGTTTTATTAACCCTATGAGAGGTGAGCCCTACTTTCTATGTATTTAAACCTCTTGACCTTTCTTGTGAGTTTAAGAACAAAGAAAAACCAGCTAACAGTTCCTCGCCACATGAGCTCTGATGTTTCTCCTTCAGAATGACAATGAAAACATCTTTCAGCATCAGGTTCTGCAGAATGAAGTCACTACCCACTGCAGTCCCTGACCTCCAACACGCCCTGACAGGAGTTCAGAATGGAGATCAGGAACGAGGCACTCTCTGCTCTGGGAAAACTGAAACAGCAGGTCAGCAGAGAGTTAGATAATTTCCAGAGGAAATTTATGAACCCAATTGTTACAACTTGTCATGGATAGAAATGCTCTAAAATCTTTCAGAAAGACATCTGTTCCTCCTGATTCTCAGCCGCTTTCTCCCAAGATGTGAGTTGATCGGCACCTCATTCCTTCACCATAGTCACATGCATACTGACCTCCTCTACGTCCGTGGGGCAGTTTCTCAGAGCTGAGGAGAGGCTGACCTCCAGCCTGCAGTCCTCAGCAAGTACTCCCAATAAAATACACTCTCAGGAATCATGTTTTTGGGTTGTTGTTTTTTAGTGGTTGACGGTCCCCTTCCAGGAAACCTCCTCAGGTAACCTGCTGTTCTTATTCTAAAGGAAATCACCTGCATTTCTCACCTCCAGTCCAGACGGTCATCCTGTTGTCTCCTGATGGAGTCCAGTGAAGAACATCTACTGTTTTCCTAATTCTGTTCAAGATGTGGGTGATGAGGAAGCCTGTGTGAGACCAAGATGGAGGAGCACGTGTGCTTCCTAGATAGAAGCAGCAAACAATGTTCTCCTTAGCAGGGAGAGACTGGCTTGAATTGTGAAATAAGCCTCAAAGTCTTGTAGAGTTATCTTTATTTTTAAATTTCTTGGTCAACCTATCAAACATCATTACGTAATACTATAGAATAGAGATGAAAAGCTTATTTAGAAAATGATTTGTCAATGAAATGATATTTTTAGCAGTAATATCAGCATGTTTTTTACTTGTTTAGCACCCTAATCCTCAAGAAGGTTTCCAAACCTCTCAATGTACTTTAAATGTTCTTTGAGGGGCTTCCATGGGGGCTCAGTGGTAAGGAGTCCACCCGCCAATGTGACCACATGTGGTCCTAGAGGATGCCACGTGCTGCAAAACAGCTGAGCCCGGGTGCCACAACTATTGAGCCTGTGCTCTAGACCCTGGGACCACCACTACCAAAGCCAAGTGCACTAGAATCTGTGCTCCCCAACGAGAGAAGCTACCAGAGTGAGGAGCCTGTGCACCCCAACTAGAGAGGACCCACCTTAGCCACAACTAGAGAAAAGGCCGTGCAGCAATGAAGACCCAGCACAGTGAATAATGAATAAATAAATAAAATTATTTTAGAAGTCCCTCTGACTTTACATATAGCTCCTGAATGCTACATGTCCCAACCAGAAAGAAGAGAAAGCTGATTGATCCATCAATGTCCTGAGAATCATATAGATTCTACATTAATGTAGATTGCCTACATTAAATACATGAATTTCCACAAAGATCTTTGTTTCTTTGAGAAATTGTATTCTTCCAGTGTGCACGTTACTGACATATGTCCTGAAAGGAAAACTTTGACCCACTGTTGCTAAATGTATTAAAAGTCCTGCCTGTGTCCCTTCTATTCAGTCTTGTTTGATTTTGTCTCTCAAAGATGCAAAGACACCATGATGGAATTTAAGAACTTCCTTGGATTGCACTGTCCCCAGGCGCCTCTTGCCCTGCTCTGTGATAACTTGCTGGATCCTAAGGAAGAAGCAATCTGCATGAGGGAGTGACCCTCGTGCCTTCCAGGACTCTGCAGGCTGCTGTGGTGTGAACGTCACCCGTGCTGGGGACACAGCTAGAGGCCAGGCATCGTGCTCTGTCTCCGTGCCCTCAGCGTCCACGTCAGTCTTCTCATTCTCTGAAAAGGAGTGCTGTGGAGAAGCACTTGCCTCAGTGTGTTTCATCTGTGTTGTTCCGTGTCCTGAGGACCCACTGCTGCTCCAGTGAACAATTAAACATCTTTGTTCTCCTTCCAAGTTCTCAAGCTGCTGCTGACTTTCAACTCCAAGTTTCTGGTGCTTTGGGCTTTTGAGCAAGTGAGATTCCTGAATGAGGTGAGCTCCTCCTAGTGCAATCTCGCCCAGGTAGAGGCTCAGAGGAGCCCCTGGAGTCTCCACCATTGTTCACTGGGGGGCGGGGTTCCCTCTATGTACTGTGTTTCCCTGGGAGCCTGGGCAGTCTGGACCTGCAGTGCTTGGCAGGCAGAGCAGGTGAAGTCATAGGAGAGTCTCTGACAGATCTAGAACTTTCTCTCAGGTTCTGCTTTTAGTTGGTGGTTTGCAGGCTTAAGGGGAAATTGACAACCAGAAACCATAATGGAGAAGGACACAGCTGTCTGAATGGAGAGGACACCTTCATGCAGAGTGAATGAGGAGAGAAATAGGGATTTCTACACTGGGAGGAAGTGAATGATTGTGATATTTGAGTGTGAGGATAAGATATTCACCTGACCTCTCGCCAACGGAATATCACGTCTTCAAGCATCTCTCCAATTGTTTTCCGGGGGGAAAAATTCCACAACCAACAACAGGCAGAAAATCCTTCCCAAGAATTCATGAAATCCTGAAGCATGGATTTTTTTTGCATCACTGCTTTTAGGTTACTTATTTTTAAAAAAAATCAGAGTTACAAAAAGCATTGGAGTGGTTATGTTCACTTCAAGTTCCTCAGGGCAACAAACAACATAGCTAAAGGTAGAATATTTTCACTTCTAGCGTGCAAATCCTAAAGAGGGCTCAAGGAATTGTAAAATGCATTTTTTTAATCAGGTTGCCATTCAGGATTCGTGTATCTGTTTTAATGAAAAAAAATTAAGTCTTTTAGAGTAAGAATTTAATAAAGGAAGAAAAATCATAAACAGACTAAATACAAAATATCCATTTTCCCATAAGTATACATACCTAGTATTTTATCAACAAAATAATGTAAATATTTATAAATAGTTAAATAAATATTAAAATAGATAAACAAATGTCCAGGTAGTTAAATACATAGATAGATCAGCTTTGGCATCTGTGAGGAACCAGTGTGTATAGAGTAGAACATGATGTTACTTAATATTCCAGAAAACACTTGACAACCTGATTCATTTCAGGGCTCAATGACAGCAGAAATGAGAGTCTTCCCCGAGGCCGCGCAGGAGGCATGTGGTCTTGTTGGTCTGTGAGGATCATTTCCGTGTTGAACCAGGTGTGTGTCAGTCCTTCCTCCGGAATCTCCTGCAAGTTTGTTGAGGAAGAGAAAGCTCTCATGACTTCTGCTCTGACAACCTCCCAGGCACAAGGGCTGTGTCCGTTCTCTTGCAGATAGAGAGTGACTCTGTGGAAGTATTTCCTCAGAGCCAGGCTGGAGTCCCCCTTGAGCAGGGGAGCCCTGGGCTTTCTCTAGTTGTGGCCAGTGGGGCTCACTCTTCCTCACACCTCCTGGTTTCCTTCCTGTGAGCCTTCTTCGGGCTCCAGCATGCAGGCTTCAGCAGCTGCAGCACGTGGACTCTAGAGCAGGGTCTCAGGATCAGTGGAGCGCTGTCTTAGTTGTTCTGTGGCAGGTGGACACTTCCTGGACCAGGGATCGAACCTGTCTCTCCTGAGGAAAGATTCTTATTCACTTCACCACCAGAGAAGTCTTCAACAAGTCATTTTGGCTAAAGCAGTTTCTCAGATTTCCTCCTACTACTGGAAGGCATTTACAAATGACCAAGCGATTTTGCTTCATCTGGGCCCCATTTCCCGGAATTATAATAGACAGTGGCTGGTATTTCTACTCTATTCTTGCTGGTGCCAGTCATACTGAGTTTGTTGCTAAAACCACTAGGAGTCTCCTTCCTTGAAGGCACACGTGGTCTGGGGATTCAAGTAGCAAGTGCAACACACTTTTCAGCCTCTGCCCAGCACTATATTAAACTCAAGAGGATGCCTCACCCCTAATTGTCCTCATCTAGGTCATGATTCCAGAAAACATCTGCTTATACTGCATTGACTAGGCTAAAGCCTTTGACTTTGTGGATCACAACAGACTGTGGAAAATGCTTCAAGAGAAAGAAATACCAGACCATCTTACCTGCCTCCTGAGAAATCTGTATGCAGGTCAAGAAGCAACAGTTAAAACTGGACATGGAACAGTGGACTGGTTCCAAACTGGGAAAAGAGTACATCAAGACTGTATACTGTCACCCTGCTTATTCAACTTATATCCAGAGTGCATCATGTGAGATGCTGGGCTGGATGAAGCAGAAGCTGGAGTCAAGATTGCCAGGAGAATTATCAATTATGCAGATGACACCACCCTTTAGGCAGAAAGGAAAGAGGAACTAAAGAGCCTCTTGATGAAAGTGAAAGAGGAGAGTGAAAAAGCTGGCTGAAAACTGAAAACATTCAAAAATTAAGAACATGGTTTCCAGTACCATTGCTTCATGGCAAATAGATGGGGAAACAAAGGATAGAGTGACAGACTTTATTTTCCTGGGCTCCAAAATCACTGCAGATGGTAACCGCAGACATGAAATTAAAAGACACTTACTCCTTGGAGGAAAAGCTATGACCAATCTAGACAGCATATTAAAAGGCAGAGACATTACTTTGGCCACAAAGGTCCGTATGGTCAAAGCTATGGTTTTTCCAGTAGTCATGTATGGATGTGAGAGCTGGACCATAAAGCTGAGTGCCAAAGAATTGATGCTTTTGAAATATGGTGAAAAAGCTGGCAGAGCTATGGATCTGAACTCAAACTCTCCTTGATGCTCACAGCTCACAGCAAGAAGCAGGCAGTTTACCACAATACTCTCTGGTGGATCTTTACCAACATGGCAATTACTACTACACTGATCCTGAGATGCTTCAGAGACTCCTCACAAGGAATGATGAATGATCATTTCCATGCTCTATTTTATTCCATTGCATGTCTGGTAAGCTTTATTTTAGTTTGGCTTCCAGTTTTTGACATGTAATAATTAAAGCCTTACAACAGGTTGAAAATCTAGAGTTTGGATCTGAATCCCTGGTTTCCTTATTTTGCCTATTAACCTGCTCATTCTTTTTAATTCAGTGTGACTATTTTCCTACTTCTGCATGTCAAGCATGTAGACTTTAAAGACCTTTATGTTCTGAATGGTTAGGACCCCACCAAGGTCGTATCACAAGGTCATAAACCCCAAAGTAATGATATAGGTGACAGACCTTTTGGGACATGATTAGGGTGTGAGGATTATTTCCTCACATAAATAATGCCCTTATAAAAGAGGTGGATATAAACCACTCCCTCTGCTTCCCTGTGATGATACAAGGAGAACTCTGCAGTGTGAGACCTGAAGCAGGCTCTCACCACAACTGGACCAAACTGACACACAGTTCTCAGATATCCAGACTTGAGAACTACCTTTGAGCAATACATTTCTGGTCTTTGCAAACTACCCAGTCTATGCTATTTTGTTGAAGAAGCTTGAATAGGAAGATATTACATGCCCTGTTTTATCCTCAGAATACCTCTGGAGTCTGTAAAATTTCTGAAGGGAAAGAAATTATATTACTGAACTCTGTTTCCTAGACATCTAGTCTGGGCCGAAACATTTCTTGAGCTCAATCAATATTCAAGTAACATCAATTCACAAGGATGATAATGATAGGAGAAACAATAATCCAATATCTATTATATATATATATATATGTGTGTGTGTGTGTGTGTGTGATGTGAGAACACAATAATTTAAAGATTCTTCATGCTTCTACAAGGGAAGATATGATGAAATATTGTGTGAGATACTTTTTAAAGATCATCTGCAGAAATATTTTATTAAAGTTTGCATTTTCAATATTTGGAATGTATGGTGAGTGGAAGACTCACTGTCCACTTTTAGTTCAGTGATTCTCAAGTTCTTGCAAGGAGCCGCCTGATCATTCTTTCCTTGCCTCCCTCAGGTAGTAAGGAAACACATTGTCTACACTTGTAGATGTTTTCCTCATTAGCCTATGCCTTTTGGAGTCAATCTGAGTGCTTCTTTCAAATAGTCTATGATGCTCTGAACTCCGAGTGACATCTCTGTCATCTTCCCCAAGCTGAAACTATGAAATAAGAGTTTAAATCAGAGTGTGTGCAAGCAAGATATTGGTTTTCCCCTTGCACACCCACCCAGAGCTCCATTAGGACAAATAGTGAAAAAATGAAAAAATGGTCTTGTGCACTGAACTTGTCTCCTTTTGTCCTAATCATCCAATTATTTCCAAACTTCCTTGCAATGAGACTCCAATGGGGATAAGTCCGGGCCGGGTAATGTGAGCAGAAGTGCTACTACCCCCGTGTAGTCCTGGCCCTTGGAAACATCTCATGTGATCCACTAATCTTTTCCCTTTGCCTTCAAGGAGAATAGACTCAAGTACTACAGATAAAATTGAAGTCACATGTTAATAATGGAAAAATTGAAAAACAAGGGGACCCATTTCCCTGACTCACTTTCTGGAGAAGAGCAAACTAGAAGATTCACCTGATCAAGAAGGCCTGCATTGTGCTCTTCAAAGAAGGAAAGGAAAGTGTCCATTAGAATAAAATTCCTGACATTTTTCTGTTTACCTGTTACAGAGGTTAAACATTAGGTTAACTGAGAAATACCTTTAATAACAACATATTCTCCTAAAAACTCCCATAAAAAAGTAAACTTCAGATGTTGAAGATAGTAAATACCCCCAAATACATAAAGATCTTTTACATTGTGTTATAAAATTGTTTATTTAAGAAAAGAGACTTTGTTTTTCTATTTTTTGTAAAACTACGATTTTTATTTCAGTTATTTTTCAGCTTGTAAGCAAACAGAAGTCCAGCTCACTTTGGAGAGTTGAGAAAACAACAATCTGATTGAGTAGAGAGTTGACACAAGTATAATTTTCATTTTATCTGTTGACTTTTCTTGAGGATTCTTACATGAGGGAAAGGCACTTTTCAATTTCCACCCTGGCAACCTCCCAGGCACAGGAGCTGTATGCCTTTCCCTTCAAGTAGAGATGGATTCCTTGGAAATACTTCCGGACAGCAATTGCCAAATCGGGACAATCCAGAGTCACTTCTCCCAGCTTTTCCAGGCTCTGACACAGGCTGGAGAGTAGTTTGTCCAGGAGGGCGCTGTTCCAAGCACCCCAGCTGCTCTCCGTGGTGAAGAGGTTGAAGATCTGCTGGAGCATCAGTTGGTGATAACAGGTGCCTTGAGTCATCTGGATTGAGGTGATATTCTCTCTTCTCCAAGGAAACTTGAAGTCGTGTCTGTGCTCTAGGCATGACTGAGAGGGGATCGTTTTCATCTGTCTCAAATGTCTGGAGATTTCTTTGTTGTCAAGAGAACAAGCAGGGATGGAGCAGAGCATGACTCCTGCCACTAGCAGATAGGTCTTGGCCATAGAGAGTTTCCGTGATTCACTGGAGGGCCACTAGGGGGCGCGCGGCACCACTAATCAATGAGCGAAAGGTTTCTCCGCCCAGTCCTGTCACAGCGCGGTTTTCTAGCAGTCCGCAGGAAGGCTCAGGATGTCTTTTTATCGGTTTTCTTAGACTCTTTGCGAGTTCTGAGACTTCGTTTCAGCGGGTTTGGCAGCCAGAGAGGAAACCGTCGCTGCTCAGAGACCAAGTTGGTGCGGCTTTAATAGTGCACGAAGAAACTTTCATTTCCGAGCCCTCGCCAGAGACATTTTCGTGTGGTGGCAAGCCCGGAACCTTGCGTTTTCTGCTTTCCCCTGAGTTTGGTGCTTTCTTTTCGCCCAGAAACTTGAGCGAGGCCATTTTTACAAAGGTCTTTCATGGTGACTCAGACGGTAAAGAATTCGCCCGCCATGAGGGAGACCTGGGTTCGACCCCTGGGTTGGGAAGGTCCCCTGGAGCAGGAAATAGCACCCACTCCAGTATTCTTGCCTGGAGAATCCCATGGACAGAGGAGCCTGGTGGGCTACAATCCATGGAGGTCTCAAAAAGTCGGACAGAACTGAGCGGCTTGGCATGTCTTTACAAAGAAAATACGTTTACCAAGGGGTTTGAGAAAGAGAATCAGAGCGAGCTGGGGCCTATTTTACAGATTCGGGCTCGTTTCTGACGCGATGAAAGGACAGCTCAGGGAAGAGCGAACTTGGCCGCGGCGATGGGACGACTGGACGGTGTTGGGGACTTCCTGGGGGTGAATCGGAGCGCGGTCCCCACCCCGGCCGAGGACGGGGGAGCTGTGCGCCCCTGGAGATGCTCTGGGACTTTCAGGGTGTCTTTTAAGGTATCGGCCTTGAAGTGGGGGAGTAAGCATTAATTAACTGAGAAGTAGGAATATTAAAACACTCATAGCACTGTATTTTTATATGTATGAATTTATTAATATTTAAATACAATTAATATTGATCATATTTAACCTGTTTAAAATGTTTATACTTTGAAATATTTTAATGAAAATATTTAACTATTTGCTATATGGTATTAAAATGCATATGAGTATTAAACAGCATTTTATTAAATTCTATTTAAACTACAGTTCTTTATATTACAACAAGAATTTAATTTTGCTTTCTTTGCTGTAGTGGAAGCAAACTCATTCATATATTCAAGATCATTTCTGTTCTTGCTTGACAATTTTTTGTGACTCTGTAACAGTCTTAATTTTTTTTTAACCTGGGTTTCTGAAACACTACTGCCAGGACCCCACCTGAGTGTCGTATGGAAAGAAGAGTTAGTGGAAATATCCCTGGTGGTCCAAGGATTAAGACTGAGTTTTCAGTGCAGAAGGTGCCAGTTTGATCCCTGGTTAGGGAGCTAAGATCCCACATGCAGTGCTGTGCAGCCAAAAAGAAAGGAAAGAAGAATGGAAGGGAGAGAGGGAGGGAGGAAGCAGGGAAGGAAAAAGAGGCAATGTCTTGTACGAAGCATTGAGGAAGTTTACCCGGTCCATCTTTTCCTTTTCTTTGGTAAGAATTTTATAGACTCAACGTAAATTTCCCAGAGTTCATTGACGTGAAACCGTCCCTTGTAAGACATGACCCTGCAAATGCAGAGTCATTTCTTGTCTTTATTTAAAATTTTGATGTTTCGTTCAATGTGTGTTTTTGGCATTTTCTTTTTTTTAACATTGAATTACAATATTATCTATCTTGACATCTTAGATTTGGTGCCTTTTACATTTCATACTTAAGAAAAGTCCTTTCTTATTTTACCCCAATACTAACCCAAGAAATAGCTTTAGAAGTACTGTTGCCATCTTCCCTGGATGAAAGTATAGGAATGTCCCATTTCTTGCCATCCTCTCCCCTATCTCGTTGTATAACTGATTTCCTGGTCTCTTTAACCCTTAAAAAAATCTTTGTCTTAAAATAATCTTACCAGAGGTGGTCTGAGACTAACTGAGGATGAGGTAAGGGACAGTTTATCTCATTTGTATTTTTCACAGAGCAGCCATGTTTTTGTTTTGGTTTGGTTTGGTTTTTGGGACAATTTTCTGAGGTGCTGGTTCTCTGCAAAAGGATTCAAGTGCTGTAAGATTTTTTTTTTCCAGAATGTTCCAGGCACTTCTCTAAGACTGGAATCTTGTGCTCTGCTTCTTCACAATCCTATGGGCAGCCCCCTCTCCTAGAGTTTGCACTGGGGGCCTCAACATACAGACCCCTGACAGTGTTAAGGGCCTTACAGTCAAAGCTTCTCCTGGTTGAACTGAGAATGGACTAAAGACATTACTATTGGTTATATTGATAGGAAAGGCTACTATCATTCATTAAGTTCAGATTCTCAGCCTGTAATTTGCAAACTTTATATTTGATGAACATGATATCCTCTGTGACCACAACTGAAGTTGTCTTGGTTTTTTAGAAGGGAAATCAAATTCTGGTGTCAGTTACACTCAGGAGCCCCAGACTGTCTGGAAGTAGAGCTTTCTGCTGCTCCCAGTCCCTCCTCTTCCTCAGCTCTGAGTACAGGCCCTCAGCTGCTCTGACCTCCTGCTGCCTCCTTCCTCTCATCCTGCCTCCGAGGTCCTCGCCCCTGCTCCCAGGAGGGCAGCCACCATCCCTGCCTGACTGTCCTGGAATCCACATCACCAAGCACATTGTCACTATTTATGCAGTCAGCACACTTTGGTGACAGAATGAAGAGAACTGTATGAATTAATCCATGTTCAATATTATGCTACTATTAACTGTAGACCATCAGAAAATGAGAGCTATGGTCCTGTAAATCATTGTGGGAGAATTCAAACCTTATGTATTAGATCTTAAAAAGGAAATACAGAGAGTTGTGGCTAGATATATTTTGGTGCAGTTTAAAAACTGTCAAAATAGAGTATTGGGTCACACCTCTTAAGTTTTCTTATTAGACTTAAAGAAGAGAGTTAGATTGAGCTTTGTGTTTTATTTCAACCTGAGGTGACTCATTTAGATGAATACATCCTATTGGACTGAGACTTTTCCATGAGTGTATTTCATTTCCAGTGTAATTACACAAAAGAAGCATCAAAGCTGTGACATTCTCTGATGCCGGAAATAGACAGGGAAAGTTTTTAGGTGGAAACTAAAATGAGAAAAGTGCTGAAAATGACAATTCTGGCCTAATTAAGCATCTCATTTGCAGGAAGGTCCTCAGAGCAGCTGGATAAATATGCAGCATAATCAACTACCCTCCGCCCCGGGGGGGAGGGCGGGGGCCTGCCAGCTCCTTCACTGATGACAACAAGAATGATGTTCTCCAGTCCTGGAGAATGGTGATTACCATTGCCATCCTCTGAGAGACCAGGAGTCCCCAAACTCAGCGCTTTAGTGAGACTGAGTCTCAGGCATACAACTCAAGGCTCTCCAAGCTGCCCTCGCTGCGCCCCAGCGGCCGGGAGGGGGCGCCCGAACTCGCCATAGCGCGCTGACCACACCGCCCGCCCAGCGCGACCCGCCTCCAGCGCCGCGAACTCGAGCGCTGGATCCACCGGGAGATCCCGGGAGCCCGGGCGAGGCGCCGCCGGGGTTCAGGGAGCGCGTGGGAACGCGGGAGCCGTGAGTAAACTTCCTTTTCCAACACGACTGCCCAGGGGAACCTTGCCGCGGCTTCGCTCAGAGCCTCGCATTTTCTGCACCTGCCTCTGCGTCCACCCTCCCTTTCCTGGGAGGAGATTTTGGCCAGAGCGGTTGACACCGGTGCCCTTTTAAGCTGTGATTGACCGCTGGAAATCAGAGCATGTTGTGATGTGTTTTCAGATTCAGGATTATTTCCGGGGGAAGGGGGAAAGGCATCTCCAATCCGGAGACGAAGATTATTACAATGATTTTATTAAATTTTACGGATGTGAGAGTTGGACTATAAAGAAAGCTGAGCGCCGAAGAATTGATGCTTTTGAACTGTGGCGTTGGAGAAGACGCTTGAGAGTCCCTTGGACTGCAAGGAGATCAGTGCTAGGTGTTCATTGGAAGGACTGATGTTGAAGCTGAAACTCCAATACTTTGGTCACCTGATGCGAAGAGCTGACTCATTGGAAAAGACCCTGATGCTGGGAAAGATGGAGGGTAGGAGGAGAAGGGGACGACAGAGGATGAGATGGTTGGATGGCATCATCGACTCGATGGACATGGGTTTGGGTGGACTCCGGGAGTTGGTGATGGACAGAGGCCTGGCGTGCTGCGGTTCATGGGGTCACAAAGAGTCAGACACGGCTGAGCGACTGAACTGAAATAATGATTAATTTGGCTTCCCTGGTGGCTCAGCGGTTAAGAGTCTGCCTGCAATGCAGAATACCCGGGTTCTATCTCTGGGTTGGAAAGTTCCCTGGAGGAGGGAATGGCTACCCGCTCCAGTATTCTTGACTGGACAATGCCATGGACAGAGGAGTCTGGTGGGCTGCGGTCCACGGGGTCACAAACAGTTGGACAGGACTGAGAGACTAACACTTTCACTTTCAGGCTTCCCTGGTAACTCATAAAGAATCCTTCAACAGCCTTATAGTAGTTAAAAAGTATTGAAACGTGGGTGTATTAAAATTCAGATTATTTTAACTTTAAACATTTTATTTATACCAAAACCAGAATTTTTTATAATTTACTGATATTTTGAAGACAAATTGAACAATAATTTTGTCAGAATTACTTCTTTGCTTATCTCATTTTCAATGGAGAGAATTAATTTAATTTTAGCTTGCTGAAAGTTTTGGAGAGACAGCATATGAATTTCTGATTCATATTAATTCTATTCTCCATCTCATCCATGATGCATTTCCAAATTATAGGACATATTTTTCTTGTCCGCTAGTTGAAATTACAATTCTATGGCAGTCCAATGTTTTGATAGCTTTCTTTGACAACAGTGATAACCATCCTGTTGCCACATCTTTATGGGGCTCTTTCTCTTTTGACAGGATCAAAATTTTCATCAAGTTCTTCTCTATGTATCGAGAATGAAAAGTGACCAAAACTTTTCATTATAAAAGCTTCAGTATCTCAGGTAAACACATCACACCACTTTTTACCAATGTTATGTGAGAAGTGTCCAGATATTTAACAAGCAAGTACATTTAGGTTTCTTCGGTGAGTAATATAAAGAATGCATGAAATTTGTCACAGTTTAACTTTGTGCCACAAGCCCCTCCCAGCCCCCCCAACTTGTACACCTCTTAGACTTTTTAAGTTGTGGGGCCAGATCTTGTCTTGTATAATTTTTATATATTGTTCATCAAGACTTTTTACCATTAATTTTACTTTTTTAAAATATTGCAGTAATTTACATTTTCCCCACATTACTAAGTCACTTGTCACCCCCTCTCTGCATTTGAGGCAACTTTCTAACTTGCCTAACCCTAATCCCAACACTGGGAAGAATTTTTGACGTGAAGCATTGTGAAAATTATGTCTGAAAATCTGGAAACATCCCCTTCTCCCATCCCTTACTGTATTTTTTTCCTTATAAGTTATCTTTGTCTTTATAACATTGTTTTGCCTATACTGTCACCAGAGGTAGTTTGAAATTAGTGAAATGAACATTGAGATTATTTGTATCATTTATTTATACTTTTCACAAAGTAGTTTTGATCTGCCAAACAACTTGCTAAGATTTAGGGGCTCCAGAAAGAGCTTCAAGCATGCTGTGTGATTTCTCCTCTGTGCTAGACACAGTCTTAGCATCGGAGCCTGGGCACTGCTCCTTCACATGCCTGCAGACATCCCTTTGTCCAGGAGCCCCCATTTGGGACATGCTAACTTCTCTGATCCTTAAGTTTAAAAACATCTGAAAAAAACATCAAGTATATCACACCCCAAACACAAAATTAGGACAATCTAGGTGAACTTCCCTGGAAAGATTTCCATGATAAATATATAGAAATTAACTGTACAGTGATACCTTTGGTATAATTATATAAAAGCATACCCAAAAAGAATATTGATCCTCTAGAGACAGTTTGAGATGCCAACCCCTCAACTTTAGTGGCTAGGGGCCTTGTTGAGGTCTCCCTGGGCCAGTCTTGATATTGCCATGGGTCTAGGACTCGGGGGCATGGGCTGGGTGGGCTCTGGACAGTGTTATTTGCCAAGTCTATGTGGCAACTCTAACCAGGCCAGGCCTTAAATTTGTCTAAAGTGCTTGCCTATTTATTCTGTTCCTCACAACTATATTATTAGGATATATGAATATTCTCCAGTTAGTAGATGAGATTTGGGGGTTATATGCAGTTTTCTGTGTTAAATATCATTACCATGGTTATCTCCGTGGACCTGCAGCAGAGAAGGGAGGTGCCTGCTCCAGCAGGCCCAGACCACAAGCAGCCCTTTAAAGAAGGCTGCTTGAGGCTGAGGCTGAGCACAGGGGTGCTGAGGTTCCACGGCTTCCCCTGGGTGGAGTGGCTTCAGAGGCCACGGAGCTGAGCCCTGGCTGCAGAACCCTGGGAGAGGAACTGAGAGCAGCAGCCCTCTGATGGGGGCACCGCAGGCTTCCCCCCGAGTCCAGAAAGCTGTGCCCGAGCCTCGTCTATAAGGCTGAGTCTCCAGCACTTGTCTTCCAGAAGCCACAGAGGCAGAGCACAGTTCCTGAGGAGAAAGCTGTGGTGGCCTCTGCTAGACAGCCTGCGGGAGCATCCCTCAGAGTCTGGTCCTTTCTGGGGGCTCTGTCCCAGGACATGCTGTGGGGGCCCTCTCTCCAGCCAGCCCCCTCATTCCTCATTCATTTCCCAAATGGCTTTTGAGTACCAAGAAAATCCTAAGCACCTGAGACTAGTAATAGAGCCATGATGCCTGTTCTGGAAGAAAATAGAGAAGTCAGCCAGAAGTCACAACATAGACTGAAATGTACATGCCTGGGGCAATAAAAGCACCTTTCCCAGCTGGAAAACTCAAAGAAGGACTACCGTCTGGGAAACTTATCACTCTAACAGGAAGGAGGAAGAAGAAAGGTGGAAAATGTTTTATCCTTTGGTGACAAAAAAGTTCTCTTCTAGTGGCTTTTACTTCCTTTATGAAGTGGCATCCAGCACATCTGAGGCTGAGGGGACGGAAGTTTGTCAAAGAGGAGAATGTTTGAAATCATTTGTGAAGAATAAGAGAGTTGATGGTGGAACCAGTGATATAAGCTCCAAGAAACCAGGGAGCTTTATGACTTTGTTCACTTATGTATCCTAGGTGCACCTGTGTGTGTGTGCCTCACTCTCTGTGACCCCGTGGACTGTAGCCCACCAGGCTCCTCTGTCCATGGGATTTTGCAGGCAAGAGTACTGGAGTATGTTGCTTCTCCAGGGGGTCTTCCCGACCCGGGGATGGAACCCACATCTTCTGCATTGGCGGGTGGATTCTTCACCACTACAGCACCTGGGAAGCCTTCAGTGCACACAGAAGAAACTTACCAAAGATATAGGGTGAATGAAATTATGAATTCCATGTAGTACTGGAGAGGCCCATTAGTCGTAGACCATAGAACTACGGTAGTACGATATATCCGTTTGTGGTGATTTTATCTAATAGGTCTCCACCACGTACCTGAGGTCAGGTGTGGAAGAGGCCGAGGGTTTGACTTCTGCCAGACAGGAGTGATGACACAAGAGTGACGGGAGGGCATGAGAAATGTGGCTCAACTGATGGACCAGGAAGTCCGCTCTGTTAGTTTCCAGGAGCTGCCATAACAAAATGCCGCAGACTGGGTGGCTTAGACAACAGAGAATTATTTTCTCAAAGTTCTGGAGGCTAGAAATCCAAGATTGAGGCGTAGGCAGATTTGGTTTCTCCAGAGGCCTCTCTCCTTGGCTTGCAGATGGCTGCCTTCTTGCTGTGTCCTCACACGGCCTTTTCTCTGTGTGTGCCCATCCCTGGTATCTCTTCCTTTTATGAGGACACCAGTGAGACGCCAGGTGGCCCAGTGGTTAGGACTCTGCACATCCACTTCAAGGGGCATGGGTTCAATCCCTGGTAGGGGAACTAAGATCCAGCAGGGTTGGGAGGAAGGTGGGGAGATACTAGTCAGATTAGGACCCCACCCTAAGGGTCTCATTTTAACTTAATCACCTCTTTAAAGGCCTTACCTCCAAATCCCATTGCATTCTTAGGTACTGGATGTTGAGATTTTAATAAACAAATTTGTATGGAGTACACATTTCAGCCAATAACATCTACGTGGAGAGAGAGAACAGATCAGAGGCTAGTGATGGAGAAGAAGAAACTAAGGACCCACAGACTGTAATTCCTTGACTAATTGGTGGCTGGAGGGCAATTTAGACAATTTGGAGAAATTGAAGGTGGAGGTTAGAGGGTGGGATGCTAGGCTGTATTAGTGTATGACTTCAGATTGTAGACCAGCTCCTATGGAAAAGCAAAGATCTGTGAGTCAGGTGTAACTTGTCATGTGACCCATGGCCAGTCATGGGCACTCCAAGCCACTGCCTCTCCTGGTGAGTAGTCTTCGTCAACGGGAGCAAAACGAAGGTCACTGTCCTGAGACACTCCTCCTCCAGGTTCCCTAGTCCTGGGTCTTCTGCATGTGTGGTTACTCATCCTGTCTAAACTTCAAGTTAGAAGAATCAGACTGTTTTTGAATGAGTGAGAAGAGTTATTCATTGTACAATAAAAAAGCAGGTAGTAATTCTCCCCAGGCTTTACTTGCTCTGTATGAACTTATCTGTAGGCGATAAAGGCTGATTCTCATGGCGCAGATATGGGCACCAAGGCAGCTGAAGAGACTGGTGTGGTTACAGTGACCCCGACCTCCTTTCTCCTCCAGGTGGAAATGGCAACACAGGTAGCTCAGTGGCTCTGTTTTTAATTTCATGGGGACTCCTCCTTTGAGGTGACTCCACTTCTTTGTGGCTCTTCTTTTTCAGCCATCACGCCACTCTGCCCTTCAATGGTGTTAACCCAGGTCGTATTGTTAGAGAGGGATGTGGAGAGTCTTTAGAATCTTTGGTCACCTTGGCTTCAGTTGGTTGAGTAGCAGTCCAAGGTAAGCCCAGAAAGATTGCACTCTTGTGATAAATCACAGAACCACCTGTGGTGCATGTGCTTTCTGTGTCCTGGAGAAGATTTCCCATGACTGTATCAAGCTTATAACTAACGATCCCAGCTATGCGTGCTAAGTCGCTTCAGTCATGTCTGACTCTGCAACCCTATGGACTGTAGCCTGTCAGGCGCCTCTGGCCATGGGATTCTCAAGGCAAGAATAGTGGAGTGAACCCAGGTGTCTTATGTCTCCTGCATTGGCAGGTGGGTTCTTTACCACTAATGCCACCTGGGAAGCCCACAGAGGACACCTCACCCCTGATCGGCCAGGTGTTGGCATTGAGTACACGATCCTGCACGATATCAGAAAGAATGGCTGTAAGGAAGGCCAAAAAGGAGTTTGGGATGCCTCAGAACATCCCTGATTGTGCTCAAAGGCTAGCTTTCCCTCTTCCACTATCTGTCCCCAGGCTACACTCACACACTTGTCAGGATGGCGCCAAGTCCATCACTTTGTCAGTGTCCTAGTCAGTCACGAGCAGGTGGCGCCAGAACCAGATGGTTGGGAAGGGAGTCAGGGAGTGGGAGAATTTGATTCAGTTCAGTTCAGTCGCTCAGTCCTGTCCAACTCTTTGCGACCCCATGGACTGCAGCACGCCAGTCTTGATTAGTGATAAGTTATAGGGATACTCCTGTTCCTCCCCACCCAAGGGATCTTCTTTCCCACTTTGTTAGTTTCCCTTCTTCCCACCCACTCAATCCCTAACCCTTTCCTCATTCTCTCTTCATTTTCCTGCAGGCCCTGTGTGGCTGCGCTGTGAACATTTCCATCACTGATGGCTGTTTGACCCCTATGCCTTGCATTGATGTTGTCAAGTCAGGCCACGTGCAGTCTCAGTGAGGCGTTAAATCCTTGGGCAAGGTCACCAGCCAGTGGGAGAGTTTATTTGAGTTCAAAGTTTTTGTCAAAACAGATGAATATCGCAGCTATAGTAGATCTTCAAGTAGCACGTATCATTTTATTAGGCCTCAGCACGTCCATCTCAGTCTCCAAGCATGGCAGCATTCCCATCCTCCACCCAGTTCTCACTCAGTTCTGCATCCACTACACAGTGGATACTTTTCTAACATTCTGACATCTTAAAAAGCCACTTTTAAGAGAGAAGTTCTCCTGCTTCTGAACCCCTTCAGAGCTTGGCTGCCTGGAGGTCAGCAGGAGGGATGACCCAGCTCATGGGTCCATCTTCAGGTCCCTGGCTTTGAATCCAGTCCCCTTCTCATGACTGGAGAGCAATGTGCATGTTAATTTGAAGATATGTGGAGATTTCTTCCCTGAGTGTGGGTACACGCTTTATTCCCCTTCCCCTGCAGTTTTGCTGAGGTCTTTTAGGGCTCTCCTTTCCTTTTATTTCTCTCTTTTTTTAAATTGCTTGTTTTTTAAAGTATTTATTTATCTTTGGCTCTTCATTGCTGTGTGCAGTCTTTATCTAGTTGTGGTGCATGGGTTACTCATTGTGGTGGCTTTTCTTGTTACAGAACAGGCTCTAGGGCACATGGGCTTCAGTAGTTATGGTGCACGGCCTTAGTTGCGCCAAGGCAGGTGGGATCCTACTTTCTGGAACAGGGATGGAACCCATGTCCCCTGCATCGGCAGGTGGAGTCTTAACCACTGGGCACCTCAGAAGTCCCTCTCCATTCCCTTTAGCTACGTCCTGTCTGCAAGAAAAAAAGCAGAGGACTCCTGTTTCAGCAGCCCCACTAGATCCTGGGTATTTTTTGTTATTTATTTATTTATCCACTTTTGGCTACCCTGGGTCCTCAGTGCATTGCTGGGACTTTCTCTAGTTGTGGCCAGTGGGGCTGACTCTTCCTCGCAGCTCCTGGTTTCCTTCCTGTGAGCCTTCTTCGGGCTCCAGCATGCAGGCTTCAGCAGCTGCAGCACGTGGGCTCTAGAGCAGGGTCTCAGGAACAGTGGAGCACTGTCTTAGTTGTTCTGTGGCAGGTGGACACTTCCTGGACCAGGGATCAAACCTGTCTCTCCTGAGGAAAGCTTCTTATTCACTGCACCACCAGGGAAGTCCTCAACAAGTCATTTTAGCCAAAGCAGTTTCTCAGATTTCCTCCTACTACTGGAAGGCATTTACAAATGACCAAGCGATTTTGCTTCATCTGGGCTCCATTTCCTGGAATTATAATAGACAGTGGCTGGTATTTCCACTCTATTCCTGCTGGTGGCAGTCATACCGAGTTTGTTGCTAAAACCACTAGTGTCTCCTACCTTAAAGGCATACATGGTCTGGGGATTCAGGTAGCAAGTGCAACACACTTTTCAGCTTTTGCCCAGCACTATATTAAACTCAAGAGGACGCCTCACCCCTAATGGTCCTCAACTAGGTCATGATTCCAGAAAACATCTACTTCTACTGCATTGACTAGGCTAAAGCCTTTGACTTTGTGGATCACAAGAGACTGTGGAAAATGCTTCAAGAGAATGGAATACCAGAATATCTTACCTGCCTCCTGAGAAATCTGTATGCAGGTCAAGAAGCAACAGTGAGAACTGGACATGGAACAATGGACTGGTTCCAAACTGGGGAAAGGGTACATCAAGACTGTATATTGTCACCCTGCTTATTCAACTTATATCCAGCGTACATCATGTGAAATGACAGGCTGGATGAAGCACAAGCTGGAATCAAGATTGCTGGGAGAAATAGCAATAACCTCAGACATGCAAATGACACCACCCTTATGGCAGAAAGCAAAGAGGAGCCAAAGGAACACTTTCAGTAAAGATGAAAGTGAAAGAGGAGAGTGAAAAAGCTGGTTTAAAAGTTAAAACATTCAGAAAACAAAGATCATGGTATCCGGTCCCATCACTTCATGGAAAATACATGGGGAAACAATGCAAAGAGAAACAGACTTTATTTTCTTGGGCTCCAAAATCACTGCAGATGGTGACTGCAGCCAGGAAATTAAAAGACACTTGCTCCTTGAAAGAAAAGTTATCACAAACCTAGACAGCATATTAAAAAGCAGAGATGTTACTTTCCTGACAAAGGTCCATCTGGTCAAAGCCATAGTTTTTCTAGTAGTCATGTATGGATGTGAGACTTGGACTGTAAAAAAGCTGAACGCCTAAGAATTGATGCTTCTGAACTGTGGTGTTGTAGAAGACCCTTGAGAATGCCTTGGACTGCAAGGAGATCCAACCAGTCCATCCTAAAGGAAATCAGTCCTGAATATTCATTGGAAAGACTGATGCTGAAGCTAAAACTCCAATACTTTGGCCACGTGATGTGAAGAGCCAACTTATTAGAAAAGTCCCTGATGCTGGGAATGATTGAAAGCAGGAGAAGAAGGGGACGACAGAGGATGAGATGATTGCATGGCATCACTGACTCCATGGACATGAGTTTGAACAAGTTCTGGGAGTTGGTGATGGGCTGGGAAGCCTGGCAGGCTGACTGCATGGGGTCACAAAGAGTTGGACACGACTGAAGGACTGAATTCACCTGAGGTCATGAGAGAAGGAACATGCTGGTGTCATACACAGAGCCATGTATCTGAACTCAGACTCTCCCTGATGCTCACAGCTCACAGCAACCAGGCAGTTTACCACAACACTCTTTGGTGGATCTTTACCGACATGGCAATCACCACTACATTGATGCAGATACTTCAGAGAATCCTCACAAGGAATGATGAATGGTCATTTTCATGCTCCATTTTATTCCACTGCATCGGCTGTTGAGTTCCATTTCAGGATGACTTCCAGAATTTGACACATAATAATTAAAGCCTTATGACAGGTTGAAACGCTAGAGTTTGGGTATGAATCCCTGATCTCCTATTTCAGCCTGCTAACCTGCTTTTTCTTTCTTTTATTTTTTTGCTCAGTGAGACTATATTCTTAGAAGCATGTAGACCTTAAAGCCCTTTATGTTCTGAGTGGTTAGGACCCCACAAAATTCATATCTTGAAGTCCTAAAGCCCAAAATCATGATATCAGCTGATAGACATTTTGGGATATGCTTAGGGTGTCAGGATGGAGACCTCACAAAAGGAAATAATGCCCTTATCAAAGAGGTGGATATAAACTAGTCCCACACGGACTCTGCAGTGTCAGACCTGAAGCAGGCTCTCACCACAACTGGAACAAGCTGACATCCAGTTCTCAGATATCCAGACTCGAGAACTAACTTGCAGCAATACATTTCTGGTCTTTGTAAACTACCCAGTCTATGCTATTTTATTGAAGAAGCTTGAACAATAAGATATATCATGCCCTGTTTTATCCTAAGAATACCTGCAGGAGTCTGTAAAATACCTGAAAGGAGAAATCAACTTCCTCAACTCTGTTACCTAGACATGTCATCTGGGCCATAACATTTCATGAGGTCAATCAATATTCATGTAACATCAATTCACAAGGATGGTAATGATAGGAGAAAAAATACCAACATCTCTTAATAGATATGATGTGATAACACAATAATTTAAATATTCTTCATGGTTCTACAAGGGAGGCTATGATGAAATAATGTGTGAGATGATTTTTAAAGATCATTTGCAGAAATATTTTCTTCAAGTTTGCATTTTCAATATTTGGAAGGTGTGGTGAGTGGAAGGCCCACTGTCCACTTTTAGTTCAGTGATTCTCAAGTACTTGCAAGGAGCTGCCTGATCATTCTTTCGTTGTCTCCCTCAGGTAATAAGGAAACACTTTGTCTACACGTGTAGATGATTTTCTCATTAGCCTGTGCCTTGAGAGTCAATCTGTATACTTCCTTCAAATTGTCTATGATGCTCTGAACTCTGAGTGACATCTCTGTCATCTTCCCCAGCTGAAACTGTGACATAAGAGTTTTTTGAGAGAGTGTGCAAGCAAGAACAATGGATTTCCCCTTGCACACCCATGCAGAGCCGATTAGGACAAATAGTGCAAAAATGAAAAAATAGTCTTGTGCACTGAACTTGTCCTCTCTCTGAATCATCCAATTATTTTCCAACTTCCTTGCCATGAGACTCCCATGAGGATAAGTCCAGGCCAAGTAATGTGAGAAGAAGTGCTATTACCCCATCTAGTCCTGGTCCCTGGAAGCACCCCATGTGATCAACCAGACTTTTCTCTTTGCCTCAAGGAGAATAGACTCAAGTACTACAGTCAAATTTGAAGTCTCCGGTTGATGATGGAAAAAAATATCTCAAAACAATGGCACCAATGTTCTCAACTCACTCTTTGGAGGAGAGCAAGCTAGAAGATTCACCTGATCAAGAACGCCTGCATTATGCTCTTCATAGAAGGAAAGAAAAGTGTCCACTGGAATCAAATGCCTGACACTTTGCTGTTTACCTGTTAAAGAAGCTAAGCATTAGGTGAACTGACAAATACCTTTAACACCATACTCTCTTAAAAGCTTTTCCACAAACAAATAAATTTCATATGTTGAAAACAGCATATACCGTCAAAACACATAGAAAAATCTTCTAAATTATGTTCTAATATTATTTATTTAAGAAAAGAGATTGTGTTTCTCTGTCTAAATATTTTTGTAAAATTGTGATTTTCATTTCAGACATTTTTAAGCTTGTGAGCAAACAGATGATCACTTTGGAGGCTTAAGCAAACAACAGTCTGATTGAGTGGAGAGTGTCACAAGTATAATTTTCATTTTATCTGTTGACTTTTCTTGAAGATTCTTACATGAGGGAAAGGCACTTTTCAATTTCCACTCTGACAACCTCCCAGGCACAGGGGCTGTATTCCTTTCCCTTCTAGTAGAGATGGATTCCTTGGAAATACTTCCGGACAGCAATTCCCAAATCGGGACAATCCAGAGTCACTTCTTCCCGCTGTTCCAAGCTCTGACCCAGGCTGGAGTGGTTTTTGAGGAGGGCGCTGTTCCAAGCAGCTCAGCTGCTCTCCCTGGTGAAGAGGTTGAAGATCTGCTGGAGCATCAGTTGGTGATAACAGGTGCCTTGAGTCATCTGGATTGGGGTGATATTCTCTCTTCTCCAAGGACACTTGAAGTCGTGTCTGTGCTCTAGGCATGACTGAGAGGGGATCGTTTTCATCTGTCTCAAATGTATGAAGAATGTTGTCAAGGGGACAAGCAGGGATTGAGCAGAGCTTGACTCCTGCCACTAGCAGATAGATCTTGGCCACAGAGTTTCCGTGAGTCACTGGGCGGCCACCAGGGGGCGCGCGGACACCACTAATCAAAGAGCGAAAGGTTTCTTCCCCCGGTCCTGGCACAGCGCGCTTCCCTGGGCTTTCACAGGAGGGCGGAGGATGTCTTCTTACAGGTTTTATAGTGAGTTTCCGAGTTCTAAGACTTCATTTCACCGGGTTTGGCAGCCTTTTCTGCAGGAAAGGCGTCGCTGTCAGAGGCCAGGTTAGTACTCCTTGAGTAGTGCACTCAGAAATCTTCAATCCGAGCCCTCGCCAGAGACGTTTTGTGTGGTGGCAAGCCCGGAACCTTGCGTTTTCTGCTTTCCCCTGAGTGTCGTGCTTTCTTCTCGCACAGAGATTTAGCGACGCCACTTTTAGAAAGAAAATGCGTTTAGGGAGGCGTTTGAGGCGGAGAATCAGAGCGACTTGGGGGCCGATTTTACAGATTCGGGCTCCTTTCTGTCGCAATGAAGGGACCGCTCACGGAAAGGGGAGCTGGCGGCGGCGACGGGACGACGGGACGATGTTGGGGACGCCCTGCGGGTGTCGGGGCGCGGTCCCCACCCGAGGACCGGGGACTTTCAGGGTGTCGTTCAAGGAATTGGCCCTGAAGTGGGGGAATAAGTATTGAACAACTGAAAAGTAGGAATATTCGAAAACTCACAGCACTGTATTTTTATGCGTTTAAATTTGGATTTAATTATATTTGTCTCATTAAATATTTCACATTTTTTATTTTTGAAATATTTTATGAAAACATTTAAAATATTATATATGATATTAAAATATGTGAGTATTGAAATATTTATTCATTTACGAAAATATTTGTTAGATAATATATTAAAATATGAGTATTAAATGATATTAATATTTATTAGTATTTTATTAAATTCTTTTTAAGCTATGGTTTATACTGAAACAAGAATTTAATATGATTTTACTTTATTGGTTTAATGGAAGCCAACTCATTAATATATTCCAGATCACTTCTTTGACAATTTCTTGTGCGTCTGTGACAGTCTTAAATAATTATTATGTAACTCGAGTTTCTGAAACACCGCTGCCAGCACTCCACCTTGAGTGTAGTGTAGCAAAAGGAATTAGTGCAGATGTCCCTGGTCCAATGATTAAGACTGTGCTTTCAATGCAGGAGGTGCAAATCTGATGTGTGGCTGGGAACTAACATCCCACATGCAGTACTGTGCAGTCAAAAAGAAAGGAAGATGGATGGAAGAGAGAGAGAGAGAGAGAGAGAGGAACGAAAGGAAGAAGAGGCAGTGTCCTGTACAAAGCGTTGAGGGCATTTACCAGGTCTGATCTTTTCATTTTCTTTGGGAAGAATTTTGTAAGTGAAATGAAAATTGCCCAGATTTCATTGGCAGTGAGAAGCCTTTCTTCGTAAGACACATATGGTCTTGCAAATGAAAGGGCATTTCTTGTCTTTCTTGAACATTTTGATGTTTTGTTTAGTGCATATATTTTGGTATTTTCATTTTTTTAATATTGAGTTACAATGTTATTTATCTTGATGTCTTAGACTTGGTGCCTTTTAACATTTCATACTCAAGAGAAGTCCTTTCTTACTTTTCCCCAATACTAACCCAAGAAATAGCTTCAGAAGTACTGTTGCCAGCTTCCCTGGTGGCAGGGAAAGTATACGAATGTCCCATTTCTTGTCCTCCTCCCCTCTGTCACATTTTATAACCGATTTCCTGGTCTCTTTAACCATTAAAAAAAAAAATCTATGTCTTAAAATAATGTCACCAGAGATGGTCTAAGACTAACTGAGGATGATGTTAGGAAATGTTTACCTCATTTGTACTCTTCACAGAGCAGCTATTATTTTGTAAGACAATTTTTCAAGATGCTGGCCCCAAGCAAAAGGATTCAAGTGCTGTAAGATTTGTTTTCATAATGTTCCAGGACTGCTGTAAGCGTGGAATCTTGGGATCTGCTCCTTCAGAATCTTTTGGGCAGTCCCCTCTCCTAGACTTTGGTTTTGGTGGGCCTCAAAACACAGCATTTTAGCCAATTTCCTTCTCTCCACATGTTTTATTTTTTTTAAGTCATTTTTTTTTCTTTTAGAAAAAAAATTTCATTTAACTAACTACAAATTTGGTTTCTTTTTCTCTCAGTATTATTTTGAAGTATAACACAATCTGTATCTTAAAAAGTAGTATCAGAGGTGGTCTAAAACTTACTGAGGTTGAAGAAAGGGACTGCTTCTTTTCTCTCATTTATTAACAGAGCAATGGTGTTGTATTAGACAACTGCCTAAAATCTGGTTCACTGCAAAGAACTTAAAGTACTGTGGGATTTCTCTCCATACCGTACGAGGCACTGATTAAAGGAAGGAAACGTGGGCTCCTGGGCCCCTTCAAAGTCCTGCAGGCAGTCCCTCTCCTGGAATTAACACTTAGGGATTCAACATGCAGATCCTTGACAGTGTTAAGAGCCCTGCAGGCAGAGTTTCTCCTGGCTGGACTAAGGGTGGAGTAAAGAGGTTCCTATTGGTTATATTGATATGAAAGACTGCTATCATTCACTACGTTTCACATTCTCAGCCTAATTTGCAAACTTTGTATTATTTGAAGTGAAGGATGTCCTCTGTGGCTGCTACTAAAGTGGTCTTGATGTTTTTGAAGACAAAATGAACGTCTGGTGTCCGCTACATCAGGAGCCCCAGATAGTGTGAGAGTAGACTTCCTGCCGCCCCCAGGCCCTCCTCTTCATCAGCCCTGAGATCCGGCCCTCAGCTGCTCTGAGCTCCTGCTGCCTCCTTCCTCCTCATCCTGCCTCGATGACCTCTTCCCTGCTCCCAGGAGGGCAGTCACCATTCGTGCCTGACTCTTCTGGAATGCACATCTCCAAGCACATTGTCACCTATGTGTGTGTGGTCAGCACACTTTGGTGACAGAATAAAGAAACTGTATGAATTAACCCATGTTCCGTATTATGTCACAGTTATCTGTAGACCATCAGAAAGCAAGAACTATGGTCCTGAAAATCATTGTGGAAAAATTCAAACCTTATGTATTAGACCTTAAACAGACATCCAGAGAGTAGTGGTTAGATATATTTTGGAGCAATTTAAACTGTCACAATAGACTATGTAGTCACACCTTTGAGTTCTCTTTTAGACTAAAGAAGTGAGTTAGATAGAGCTTCAGGTTTTTATTTCAAGCTGAGTTGACTCATATAGATGAATAGCTCCTTTTGGATTAAGACTTTTCCGTGAGTATATTTCATTTCCATTGTAAAAACACAAAAGAAGCATCAAAGCTGTGACATTCTCTGATGGCCAGGATGGAAGGAAAAAGTTTCTCCATGAAAAGAAAATTGAGAAAAGTGCAGAAAATGACAATTCTGGCCTATTTAAAGATCTTATATGCGGGAAGTTGCTGGGAACAGCTGGATAAAGGCTGGCAGAGCCCAACATCTGCAGGATCACCAAGCTCACCAGATGCCAACCCCTTCCCTGATGACATGGAGGGTGATGTTCTCCAGCCCTGGAGAATGGTGATCATCACCATTGCCACCCTCTGAGAGATCAGAAATCGCCAAACTCAGCGCTTCAGTGTAACTGAGTCCCAGGGCTCCAGCTCTACAAGGAGCTCAAAGCTGCCTTCCCCCTGCCTCTGCGGCTGGGATGGGCACCGCAGATCTCCCTGTAACAGACCAACTGGCCCTGCCCGCCCAGCGGGCACCACCTGCGGGTCAAGCGCCTTGAGCTCGAGTGCTAGATCCACCAAGGAGAACAGGGGAGTCCCAGTGGGCAGGAGCCCCAGGCCTGGGCAAGGCGCTGCTGGGGCCCCGGGAGCACATGGAACCCCGGGAGCACTGAGGAAACTCCCTTTTCCGGCCAACAGCCCAGGGCAGCTTTGCAGTCACTTTGCTTGGAGCCTGTGATTTCTGCACCTGCCTCTGTGTCCTTCCTCCCCTTCCTGGGAGGAGATTTTAGCCAGGGCGCTTTACCCCAGTGCCCGTTTATGCAGTGATTCACGGCTGGAGATCAGAGCATGTTGGGGTGTGTTTTCAGATTCAGGGTTGTTTCTGGGGAAAGGACTGATTCGGGGAAAGGGGATAAGGCACCTAAAGTCTGGACTGGCATCTTTAGATATTGGGGCCCTCTTGTGGGAAGACTTGAGGACAAGACTGAGACTTACAGGAAAGGGAAAATGATTTCATTTAATATAAATGGTTAATTTCTCCTTCAATGTTCAACTCGTTGAAAAATATTTTAAAATGTATAAATAAGTTTGAAACTCACACCAAGTTTACATATTTTCCTTATGCCAAAACAAGATCAAATGCAAATGTTTTCAAAATGACTTCTTTGTTCATCTCAGTTCAGTTGAGCAAAACCTGTAGTTGACAAACTTATGACCCAGTAACTACCTAAAATAATTAATCTCAATTTTCAAAATCTTTCTTTCTTTTCTTCTCTTTTAGCCTAGGATCTTATGTTAAGCTTTCAAATTTATACATGGTCTTGCATTGGAGAGTTTTATGAACTTTTAAAAATGTCATTTCATACAGATAAGTTGCTTTAAAATTCATAATCAAGATGTTTTTGTGTTCAGCATAATGTAGGTTTCCACTTAATGTACCATTTGCTACTTAATAGAAACCTTATATGCTAAATGCACTGATTGTATGGTGACTTGATGCCCAGTAAATATCTCGGCGTGCTTGCTACAGCTGTGAGATTATTTCATTTGCTAGTAAAATTTAAAAATGTGTAGATATTCTTTGTACAATCCTAGAGAAGACTAACCTGTTCTAATTTGTAGAAGTAGAAGTTTTGCATTAAAAATTAGAATTGAGCAAGGCACAGATATGGCATAATCCTCTCTAAGGTAGATATGAAATAATGGTCAGAGCTCTGTATACACCTGTCACAGTAACAACTCTCATTTTAGTATGTTTAATTTTAATGTGTTAATGTTTACTGTGTCCCTGATGCTTTATATAATTGACTCATATCTGATAATTTTGTAAGTTGTTGTATTAACATCATATAGATTAAATGACATGAGATGGTATATTGAATGGAGTACAGTATTCTCATTATCCCTATTTTGATTTTAATTGGAGAATAATTGCTTTACAATGTTGTGTTGATTTTTGTGTACAACCGTGTAAACCAGCTCTGAGTACACATATATCCACTTCTTCCTATTTTAAAGCTGAGAAAACTGTAGGATAGGACAGAAAAATCAACTGGACTAAATGATGCAGAGAATTGAGGGAAAAGTAAAGAGATGACGAGATAACAAATACACTGGTCACCTGAGAAGACAACAGTAACCCACAAAAAATGAAAAGAAAAAATGCAGCAGGATTGTTGTTTTCAAGCAGTTTAACTGGTAAAACTATTTTAGGATTCATACTTCATTCATTAATAATGTTTCTCATGTCTTTAGTATGAGGAGGTAACAGTTGGTTTCTGGACTCGTTGTTGGGTTTTGGTCTTTCAGTAGCAATGCAGAGGCTCCAGGAGGTGACATTGCCAGCAAGTATAGACAAGGGGCTTTATTGAAAAGAGAACTAGGATCCAACCCGGGACACCGCAGGACTGGAGGGCAGAAATCCATTTCACAGCACCTGCTCTTTCCTTCCTGCCTGTGCATGTGTTTGATTTTCTGCATTGATATGAGATCTCTATTCTTTCCCTATTATTCATCTTTGTACTACATCAAAGCATTTTCTACTAATTCATCTTTCTCAAAGAGTGTTTGATGAACTCATAGGAGTGCTTTCTAGAGATATGAAACCCAGACATTGGAATGCTTTTCAGCATACAGCCAAGGAAGGTTCTCACACTGAAAGCATTTTGGAACTAGCACCCAAGGTGAAAGGAAAATACCTTTGCCGGGGGCGCAGCACCTTTGCAGTGTCCCCTTCTAGTCACTGTCTCAGGCCAGCTGTCCTGCCTCCTCCCTGCGGGCAGCCACACTGTGATCCTCACAGTCCTGATGATTTCTGCCAGGAGCACTTGATGATTCTTGTGTGTGAACTCATTGAATCCAAACAGTAATCCTGTGAAAACTACTCTTATTGTCTGCGTACTAAAGATGAGGAAACGGACCTGTTGTGTTTGTGAGACTTTTCAGGGTCACACTGTTGGTAAATAGCAGGGCTGGGATTCAGAGGTTTTGGAATTTCTAGAACTCTCCTTTCCCTTGGGCTCTCTTCCTGTGGCTTCCACTCTGACTACACCGTGCAGCTAGAAGAAACCAGCACAGAACGGAGCTCCTGAGATGGAGGCAGTGAAGGCGCTGTGTGAGGGGGTGACCTGCTCAGTCCTGAGGAGGCAGGGCTGAGGAGAAGGTGGGAGACAGAGTAATAGGAGTCAGGAGCGGCCATCAACACCGCATGTCGTCAGCTTTCCTGCAGGAGGGGACTGCTTCCCTCAGACATTTATATCAACCATTCTGTAATGAGTGGGTATGGATTAGTTATGCCTATGACATCAAGATGAACCATTTTGTACAATTTCATAATCTCCTTTCTACCTGTTTTTTTCTTGGCACCCTCAACAGCTTAGAAGATCTTAGTTCTCAACCAAGGCAACCTGGAGGGAAAACTCAGAGTGCTAAAAACTGCACCACCAGAAAGCTTGAAGAATTCCACCTTTTGACAGACATTTGTTAGAAAGTCATAGAACTGTTCCACAGTATAAAATGAACAAATACTGTTTTGTGATAGGTATATATAGACAAAATAAGGACTTAGTTTTTTAAAATAAAAAAACTCAAGAAGTTGACCTTGATAAGTATTCAATAAATAAAACAAATTACAATTTGAATCATAGAAAGGGGAATATATTTTCTAAATTTTAATACAATGTAAGCACACACATCTTTTATATGAAAATATGAAATATTGAGATACAATAACATTAAATAAATAAAATATCAATAACATCAAAGCAGTTGTTGCTTATAGACTGATACTCGTGCACCTGGGTACTTTTATATCTCCTTGCTTATTACCACTGACATGTATTGGCTGAGTTAATTCAATAAATTTGGTGGCTGAAGCAGAATTCAGAGTCTTCTGAAATGACCCCAGGTGGGTATATGAGGGTGATGTGGCATCTTAGTCAGTGAGAGTCATGTCAAGGTCAGATCAGTCTCCATCCTACATTCTTAAACGTTCTTGCAAGCTGGTTGATGAAGAGAGAAAAGGCTCTCCTTATATCCAATCTGACAATTTCCCAGGCACAGTCGCTGTATTCCTTCTCATTCAGGTAGACATGGATTCCCTGGAAGTACCTCCTCACGGCATCTGTGGGGCCCTTCCTCCCCAGGGCAGAGTCTTCCTCTCCCGTCACCTGCTGCAAACAGTAGTCCAGGTCAGCCAGCTGCTGACCCAATCCAGTGCAGAGCTGCTTCAGGAGGGTGGTGTCCCAGGCAGCAGAGGAGCGCGTTGTGTTGAAGACGTTGAAGCTCTGCTGGAGCATCTCGTGGAGCACAGAGATGGCCTGGGCCTCCTGCAGCTGGCCGCCCTCCACCATCTCCTGGGGAAAAGCGAAGTCTTTTCTCTCCTGCAGACAGAGGTGAGGGGAGAGTCTCCTCATTTGGTCCAGGAGAGTGAGGTTCTTCTCAGTGGCAGCCAGCACGTGGTTCAGAGACAGGTCACAGCCCAGGGATCCTCCAGGGCCGTAGCTGACCAGCACCAGGGCCATCAGTAGAGAGAGCACGAGGGCCATGGGGAAGATGAGGCTGCTGCTGGGCTGGCGGAGACAGCGTCTGCTGAACCTTGAGGTAGGTTCTCTGATGCCATGCTTTCTAAGCAAGGCCATTAAATAGGGAACACAGTAGTTTTCATTTTCTAATCATTTCTATACACTTTTACTTCCTTTTTGGTTTTCTGTTACGTATTTTCTATATAGTCAAAGAAATTTTCTTTCTTCTAGACTGTGATAGGATCTGTGTCTTAAGTCAGAATTGATGGACATGTGATATCACACAGGTTATTGCCCTTCATCTCTCATTCATAAGTGTTGCTGTCCTCTCATCCATGAACACATTGTTGGCTTGCTCTTAGGCTCCTTTTTTCCCTCTTAGTTTCCATAGGAAGCCAGGCTCTGTCAGCCCTATCGTTTCCCTATTTGTAAGGGATTTACCAGATCATTCTGGCAGTTAAGCTCTTGGAAACAAAGGATGAGTTTTCCTTAGTGTTTGACTTAGAGAAGAAGCTGATTATTATCAGTCCTTGAACTCCTCCCACATTTCTCTTCCTTCTGGAACACATTCCTGCAGATCCCTGCCCTTCAGGAAACCACGAGGGCAGGTCTATTAGAGACATCACCCTTTCTTCCCACCATTTTCTTATTGGACACCTGTGGTCCTCCACAGACTGGGCCAGGACACCCACCAGAATCCTAATTCTTCTCAGGGCACATGGGTGAGGAGATTCTAATTCCAAGATAATTGTATTTCCCCAGCAGCACCTCACTCACAAGGGAGAGATCACACAGAGCCACAGCCTGTCCTCTGGAGTGAGTGAGTCCCTTCCTCACCTGCTGGACTCCCTCCCTGAGGACAGGCCCACCACATCCTGTGGACAAGAATCTCCTTTCTGTGGAGGGCTTGTTTACTTATTGGGAAGATAGTCTTCCTGAAACCCCACCCGCTCCACTGGAGTGGTTGTTTGAAGGACCCTAGTTCTCGGTGGTGACCTCTTCTTCTCCTGACCAATTTCCCCAGGTTTCCAAGTTGTCAGCACTGCTCAGAAGCTGAGAGCCAAAGTATGTTTGCGCAAGTTGGTGGAGGAGTTTCCAACTGCAATTATTTTACTTTTTCGTAGATAAATAATATTTACTTTGCCAAATATAGGGTTTATTATTCAAATCTTTTACTTAAACTCTTCAACACTTGCTCTGCTCAGAGTTTCTGAGCTGGAGGAAGGAGATTCAGTGATGGTGTTGTCCCTCATTGGAAGCTTATGTCACAGAATCTAATGAGTTTCAGTCATTTATTCGGGCAGTTGATTCTACTGGGCATCTCTGTTCCTCTGTTTCTGTCTCCTCTGAGGTTGCAAGGCAGTGAGACCCAGGTCACTAGATCAGGAAAAATAGCCTTCTTTCCTTTACCAGAGCATAATTTTTCATTTAAACTGTTTATATTCACTTAGTGACTTATTGGACAATGTTGGTATTCCTCTTCTGCTCTGATTCTATTTCATGATGAGACAAGAACAATAAAGGGAAGTAAAGAAAGTCAGAGGGGCTGCATCTCTATCACTTTCTTGTTTCTCTTTGCAACTTTCCTAGAAAGTAAAATTGCACAGTTGTTTTGTGGGCAACAAAAAACAAGGGTAAGTCTCAATGTCTTGAATATGGAAGAAGGGAAGTGGTTTTCCCCTGACGTAATGAGGTATTCTGAGATAGCAAACTGCAGTGAGGCATGCCTGGGGAGTAGGCTGTGGCAGAGGGGGAGGATGAGGCCAATATGAACAATAGAAAGCCTGGGACAGGGCTGCTTCTTACAGAAGCTCAATGAAGGCCAAGTCCTGAGTCAGTTGACTGCCTTCAGCTTTGGAAGACCAGCTAGCTGATTTTCCTTTCCTTTAATCCACATGTGATCAGCATAAGGGGAGATGGAAGAGAGATGGGCAATCAGAACCCCAGTTTCTAGGACACAAACCCTTTCTGGCAGGGTTGAGGAGACCAGCCTTGCCTAGCATCTGTGTAGTTGATAAATCCACTTGGGCAATGAGAAGATGCTTTGAAAAACGAGAATGATAGGGAATGAAATGACTCCAAAAGATCCTGATCTTAATCTGGTTAACAGTAAAATTATGATATTAAAAGTAAGAGCTGCATTTTATTGATTGTTAACCCTAATGATTTCTTTAATATTCCAGTTTGTGATATGATCACATTCATGGGTTGGGTTTCTGCAGGTTTTTGAAGAATGTTAAAAATATTTATGTGCTTATTTGGCTGGGCCAGGTCTTAGTTGAAGCATGCTGGATATTGCATCTTCTTTGCTTCATGCAGGCTCTTTACTTGGGCCATGGGAAGTCTTGCCTGCCTCATGCAGGATCTAGTTCCCTGAACAGAGATCCAACTCAGGCTCCCTGCTTTGGGAGCATGGAATCCTGGCCACTGGACCATCAGGGAAGTCTTAAGGAGTAGGGTTTCAATATATGAATTTGGGGAACACACACACATTTAGTCTATAACATGGTAATAAGAAGATACCAAGGTATTGTGTTTATGGTAAAGATTCATTAGGATATGTTTCCTTCTCGGTATTTATTTGCGGAAAAAGAATACATTGCCTGATGCTACCCTCATTTTTATGGCACATCCACCCTGAATTGTTTACTAATTAACTGTTATTCATGTTGTACTGTGAACCTAATTACCAAGGATCTACCAGGCTTCCCTGGTGGCTCAGATGGTAAAGAATCCACCTGCAATGCAGGAGACCAAGGTTCAATCCATGCGTTGGGAAGTTCCCCTGGAGAAGGAAATGGTACCCACTCCAGGATTCTTGCTTGGAGAATTCCTTGCGCACAGGAACCTGGCAGGCTACAGTTTATGGGGTCACCAAGAGTCAGACTCAACTGAGCGACTAGTACTTTTGCCAGACAAATTCCACAGACTATCAGTGTTCATCAAAAATGACAGTGACAACAACGACAAATTCCTTAGCCTCTGTAAGGGACTCACTTAATCCTTCCAACATAGTTGAAACTGAGTTGATATTCTCCTTTTCAAGAGCCCACTGCTAAGACTTTATTTGAATAAAATAATCTAAGAATGAATTTGCAAATCCAGGTTTCAAAACCTAATAGGTCAGATTCCAAACTCCCTATCCACAGCATAAACACCTGAGCACACTGCATGTACTGAACTCTCACTTATTCCCCTACTTTACTTCTAACACAAGATGTTCCTTTTTGTTTCATACCTCGATGTTACAAAGCTCTTATTTCCATTAATTAACTCCTCCCTCCAAATTCTAGATAAGCTGAGCGATTTACAAAGTATCCTGATTATTTTTTAGAAGAAGCAAAATGAAATTATCAAGTGGTAGTTATTACTGAGAGTCTAACTGTGCTTGTCAAAATTAATAATTCTAATAAATATAAAATAATCATAGTTCACTATCCAAGATCACTCATAGATTGTTAAGTGATCCTCACCATAAAATAGATACGTGATGGACAAGGTCCTTGAGAGTTATGACCACTGCGCGAGATTCGATTACAAACGTTCAGTGAATCCACTGTAGAAAACCCCAAGCTGACGGTACTTGTGGATATAGGTAAAGCATACTTAATGCTACCAAATTACATGAATATGGGAAATGACTGGAAGAATACTAGGCGACGCATGCTAACGGGTGAGTTGTGAGGGATGGAGCAGAGCATCCCCATGGCCATCAGCAGGAAACAGGAGTTCAGAAAGTCAGCACTTGCCCTGGGCCTCAGGGAAACAGCTCAGGTCCTGCCCTGAGCTAAGCCGCCCTCCAAGCTCCTTTCGCTGCGCCCCAACGGCCGGGAGGGGGCGCCCGATCTCTCAGGAACTGACAGACCGGCGCCGCAAACCCAGCTGGACCCGCCTCCAGGTACAGAGCGGCCAACTCGGGCGGCGGATCCTCCGGGAGAACTCGGGGGTCGCCCTCGGAGGGAGCCGCCTGAGCCCAGGGAGCGCCTGGGGCCGCGCGAGCAGAGAGGAAAGTTCTTTTTCGGGCCCGACTGCCCAGGGCAGCTTTGCCGCTGCTTCTGTCAGAGCCTTTGATGTCTGCACCTGCCCTTGTATCCACCCTCCCCTTCCTGGGAGGAGATTTTACCCAGAGCGATTTACAGCGGTGCCCGTTTATGCTGCGATTGATGGCTGGAAATCCAATGGCACCCCACTCCAGTACTCTTGCCTGGAAAATCCCATGGACAGAGGAGCCTGGTAGGCTGCAGTCCACGGGATCGCGAAGAGTCGGACACGACTGAAGCGACTTAGCAGTAGCAGCAGCAGATGGCTGAAAATCAGAGCATGTTGTGGTATGTTTTCAGATTCAGGGCTGTTTCTGGGGAAAAGGACTAATTCAGGGACAATGGGAAAGGCATCTACAATCCGGACAGAAATCTACTAGATATTGGGATCCTCCAGTGGGAAGGAAGACTGGGGACAAGACTGAGACTTAAAGGAGCTCCCAGGGTTGAGAAAATTATTTCATTCAATAGTAATATAAAAGGTAAATTTCTCCTGTAATATTAATTGTTTGAAAAATCTTTTAAAATAGATAAGTCTTAAACTCGCACCAAGTTGAAATATTTTCCTTATGCCCCAACAGTACTTTTATGTTCCTTGCTTTAATGGAAGCAAAATCATCAGTAATGTTTTCAAAATAGCTACTTTGTATATATCTCTCCTCACTGAAGGAATGCCATCTTTGATAAATTATGACCCAGTAATTATCTTAAATAACCAATCTCAACTTAATCTCAACCAGTCTCAAAATCCTTTTCCCTCTCATGTCTTTTAACCAAGGATCATCTATTAAACATTCCTTTTTCTATGTAGTCTGTTTTTCATTGGAAAGGTTCATTAACTTTTTCAGAATGTCAGATCATATGGATAAGTTGCTTAAAAAGCTGCAATCAAAATGCTTTTGATTTCAGCATCATGTGTGCTCAGTAGGTATCAACTGTGAAATAGACAGTTGGGTATATGATTCCAGCATGCATCTTCGGAAGGCATCACCATCAAGGCTGATTTCTAAAGCCCTGAAAACCAGAGCAGGTCATGATCTAGCTCATGAGTTTGAAAAGAAAACATTTCTGGGCCCTGAACACAGGAAAACCACAAGTGTCTTTGTCACAAATGAAACTCAGACTAGATACCAGCCAGATGGCAGGAGGGTAGTGTGAGTGTGGAGCCTGGGATCTGGTTAAAAACCTTGAAATCTGTGTGTCTTCTAGCTGGAGATCACGGAGTTTGAACAAAAATGAATAATGAACATCTTTACGTGGGTAAGTAACAATGCAAGAGCAAAGGGTGCATTGTGTATGGGTCAGAAATTCACAGAAGAAACCTGCATTTCCAGTGGATATGATGGGGAAAGGTTGTCACCTATTCTAGCATACTGGTCTTAAAACTGAAGTCTCAACTCCACAGCTCTTCTTCTGAGCTCTACTCTGTGATGCTGGGGCTCCAGTTCCTTCCAGTACATTTCTCCTTTGGCTGCAGATTGTTTTTCTTTCAGAGTTCTCCCGAACCAATTCCAAGAGGTGGACTAGAAGGCTGGAGTATGACGGATGACAACCACCATCAATTAGGAACAGGAAAACTAATGGTTGCTGCTAGATGCTCTGTGTCACCAGTCAGATTGGCAAAAACTAAAAAGGATGATAAGATCCTATTTTGGTTAATGTGTGAGCACATATAAGGACTTAAATGGTCTTGAGTATAGGTTAATTTAGCCATTGTTATTGTGAACAGTTGGCAATATGCATGTGCGTGGTTTATGTATTTTGACCAATAAAATTGACTTCATGGCCACTTGTTCGGAGAAAGACACTCACTTGCATTATAAGACACCTGCACATACTTGTAGCAATCTCTCCTCTAAAAGCACTAATTTCTGAGAAGGACTGACTCTGGGGGTGACACTGCCCGCACTTAGGGACTGAAGTTTTTATGGAAAACAGGTAGGATCAAACCCAGGACAGCCCAGGCTTGGAGAGCAGAACCTCACACTTCATGGCCCTTGCTCTTTTCCTCCTGACTCTGCTTTGCTGCTGAAAGTCTGAAGCCCAACAGAGTAGAGAAGGTAATTTTAGAAGTTTCTTAAAGGAGTAGTAGAGTAGTACTCATACTAAAGAAGCAAGAAACATTATTAATGAGTAATGTGTGTGATATTCTGCATTTATATCAGATCTCTATGATTTCCCTATTATGCATTTTTATAGTAGATCAAAGCGTTTTCTACTACTCCTTCTTTCTCAAAGAATTTCTATGACTTCCTAAGAATACTTCTAGAAGTCTGAAGCACAGAAATTGGAACTGTCTTCAGCATTGAGCACAGGAGAGTTCACACACTGAATATACTGTGAAACTAGCACCCGAGTTAAATATTTTTACCGAAGACCTAGCGTCTTTCTAGTGTTGCCTTTCAGTCACTGCCTCAGGCCAGCTGTCCTGTCTCCCCACTGTGGGCAGCTACCCTGGACTCTCACTGTCCTGATTATTTCTGCCAGGCATATTTTATGCCTCTTGTAATATGGACTCATTGATCCAAACAGTAGTCCTATGAAAAACTACTGTAATTTTCCCCGTATTAGAGAAGAAGATCAAGACAGCATGCATGCCTGCGTGCATGCTAAGTTGGTTCAGTCCTGTCTGACTTGTGACCCAAGGACTGTAGCCCACGAGGCTCCTCTGTCCATGGGATTTTCAAGAAAGAATACTGGAGTGGGTTGCCATTGTCCTTCTCCTTAGTGTTTGTGACATTTTTCAGGGTCACACTGCTGTGAAATAGCAGAGATGCAATTCAAAGGTGTTGAAACTTCGAGAACTCTCCCTTCACTTGTGCTGTCTTCCAGTGATTTCCACTGAGAGAACCTTTGAGGCTAGAAAGCATCACAGAACACAGGTCCTGTGTTGGAGGCAGTGAAGATATTGCGTAAGGGAGTGGATTGCTCAGTAAAGCAGGGCTGAGGAGGAGGTGGGAGGAAGAGTAACAGGTGTCAGGATCAGCCTCTCGGCACCTCATGTTGGCAACTTCCCTGGAGGGGATGAGTCCTCCCCCACTTACTGACACCAACCGTTCTTTGCTGACTGGGTATAAACTAGTTATACTTGTGACTTCAGGACTAATCATTTACCACAGTTTCAGAGACTCCTTTATACCTGTTTTATTTTGGGGGGGAGGTGAAGGGGTGGCTGCACTCCACAGCTTGCAGAATCTTAGTTCCCTGGACAGATAATCCTGGTACCTGAGCTTCTTACACTGGAAGCATGGAGTCCTAACCACTGGACTGCCAGGGAATTCCAGGAATTCCACCTTTTGACAATCATTTCCTGGAAAGTGTTACAACTATTCTGTAGTATAAATGGACAAATGCTATTCCATGATACGTTTATGTAGACAAAATAAGTATTTATGTCTTCATAATGAAAAAGGCAATGTTTTCCAAGGAAAAGCATTCAATATCACGGTAATCTAAGTCGATACCCCGATGAGTAATGCTGAAGAAGCTGAAGTTGAATGGTTCCTCTTATTTTTTTTTTTTTTTTATTAGTTGGAGGCTAATTACTTCACAACATTTCAGTGGGTTTTGTCATACATTGATATGAATCAGCCATAGAGTTACACGCATTCCCCATCCCGATCCCCCATCCCGATCCCCCCTCCCACCTCCCTCTCCACCCGATTCCTCTGGGTCTTCCCAGTGCACCAGGCCCGAGCACTTGTCTCATGCATCCCACCTGGGCTGGTGATCTGTTTCACCATAGATAATATACATGCTGTTCTTTCGAAACATCCCACCCTCACCTTCTCCCACAGAGTTCAAAAGTCTGTTCTGTACTTCTGTGTCTCTTTTTCTGTTTTGCATATAGGGTTATCGTTACCATCTTTCTAAATTCCATATATATGTGTTAGTATGCTGTAATGTTCTTTATCTGTCTGGCTTACTTCACTCTGTATAATGGGCTCCAGTTTCATCCATCTCATTAGAACTGATTCAAATGAATTCTTTTTAATGGCTGAGTAATATTCCATGGTGTATATGTAGCAGAGCTTCCTTATCCATTCATCTGCTGATGGGCATCTAGGTTGCTTCCATGTCCTGGCTATTATAAACAGTGCTGTGATGAACATTGGGGTGCACGTGTCTCCTTCAGATCTGGTTTCCTCAGTGTGTATGCCCAGCAGTGGGATTGCTGGGTCATATGGCAGTTCTATTTCCAGTTTTTTAAGAAATCTCCACACTGTTCTCCATAGTGGCTGTACTAGTTTGCATTCCCACCAACAGTGTAAGAGGGTTCCCTTTTCTCCACACCCTCTCCAGCATTTATTGCTTGTAGACTTTTGGATAGCAGCCATCCTGACTGGCATGTAATGGTACCTCACTGTGGTTTTGATTTGCATTTCTCTAATAATGAGTGATGTTGAGCATCTTTTCATGTGTTTGTTAGCCATCTGTATGTCTTCTTTGGAGAAATGTCTGTTTAGTTCTTTGGCCCATTTTTTGATTGGGTCATTTATTTTTCTGGAATTGAGCTTCAGGTGTTGCTTGTATATTTTTGAGATTAATCCTTTGTCTGTTTTTTCATTTGCTATTATTTTCTCCCAATGTGAGGGCTGTCTTTTCACCTTACTTATAGTTTCCTTTGTAGTGCAAAAGCTTTTAAGTTTCATTAGGTCCCATTTGTTTAGTTTTGCTTTTATTTCCAATATTCTGGGAGGTGGGTCATAGAGGATCCTGCTGTGATTTATGTCGGAGAGTGTTTTGCCTATGTTCTCCACTAGGAGTTTTATAGTTTCTGGTCTTACATTTAGATCTTTAATCCATTTTGAGTTTATTTCTGTGTATGGTGTTAGAAAGTGTTCTAGTTTCATTCTTTTACAAGTGGTTGACCAGTTTTCCCAGCACCACTTGTTAAAGAGGTTGTCTTTTTTCCATTGTATATCCTTGCCTACTTTGTCAAAGATAAGGTGTCCATAGGTTCTTGGATTTATCTCTGGGCTTTTGAAGACCTACAAGTTCATCTAGAACTAACACCCAAAAAAGATATCCTTTTCATTATAGAGGACTGGAATGCAAAAGTAGGAAGTCAAGAAACACCTGGAGTAACAGGCAAATTTGGCCTTGGAGTACAGAATGAAGCAGGGCAAAGGCTAATAGAGTTCTGCCAAGAGAACGCACTGGTCATAGCAAACACCCTCTTCCAACAACACAAGAAAAGACTCCACACATGGACATCACTAGATGGTCAACACCAAAATCAGATTGATTATATTCGTTGCAACCAAAGATGGAGAAACTTTTATACAGTCAGCAAAAACCAGACTGGGAGCTGACTGTGGCTCAGATCATGAACTCCTTATTGCCAAATTCAGACTTAAATTGAACAAAGTGGGGAAAGCCACTAGACCATTCAGGTATGATCTAAATCAAATCCCTTATGACTATACCGTGGAAGTGAGAAATAGATTTAAGGGACTAGATCTGATAGACAGAGAACTTGATGAACTATGGCCAGAGGTTCGTGATATTGTACAGGAGACAGGAATCAAGAACATCCCCAAGAAAAAGAAATGCAAAAAAGCAAAATGGCTGTCTGAGGAGGCCTTACAAATAGCTGTGAAAAGAAGAGAAGTGAAAAGCAAAGGAGAAAAGGAAAGATATACTCATTTGAATCCAGAGTTCCAAAGAATAGCAAGGAGAGATAAGAAGCCTTCCTCAATGATCAGTGCAAAGAAATAGAGGAAAACAACAGAACAGGAAAGACTAGAGATCTCTTCAAGAAAATTAGAGATACCAAGGGAACATTTTATGCAAAGATGGGCTCAATAAGGGACTGAAATGGTATGGACCTAACAGAAGCAGAAGATATTAAGAAGGGGTGGCAAGAATACACAGAAGAACTGTACAAAAAGGATCTTCATGACCCAGAGAATCATGATGGTGTGATCACTCACACTCAGCTAGAGCCGGACATCCTGCAATGTGAAGTCAAGTGGGCCTTAGGAAGCATGACTACAAAGCTAGTGGAGGTGATGGAATTCCAGTTGAGCTATTTCAAATCCTGAAAGATGATGCTGTGAAAGTGCTGCACTCAATATGTCAGCAAATTTGGAAAACTCAGCAGTGGCCACAGGACTGGAAAAGGTCAGTTTTCATTCCAATCCCAAAGAAAGGCAATGCCAAAGAATGTTCCAACTACCGCACAATTGCACTCATCTCACATGCTAGTAAAGTAATGCTAAAATTCTCCAAGCCAGACTTCAGTAATACGTGAACCATGAACTTCCAGATGTTCAAGATGGTTTTAGAAAAGGCAGAGGAACCAGAGATCAAATTGCCAACATCCGCTGGATCATCAAAAAAGCAACAGAGTTCCAGAAAAACACCTATTTCTGCTTCACTGACTATGCCAAAATCTTTGACTATGTGCATCACAATAAACTGTGGGAAATTCTTCAAGAGATGGGCATACAAGACGACCTGACCTGCCTCTTGAGAAATCTGTATGCAGGTCAGGAAGCAACAGTTAGAACTGGACATGGAAGAAGAGATTTGTTCCAAATAGGCCAAGGAGTACATCGAGGCTATATATTGTCACCCTGCTTATTTAACTTATATGCAGAGTACATCATGAGAAATGCTGGGCTGGAGGAAGCACAAGCTGGAATCAAGATTGCTGGGAGAAATATCAGTAACCTCAGATTTGCAGATGACACCACAATCACATGCATACTGACCTCCTCTACGTTTGTGGGGCAGTTTCTCAGAGCTGAGAAGAGGCTGACCTCCAGCCTGTAGTCCTCAGCAAGTACTCCCAATTAAATGAATTCTCGGGAGTCTGGTTTTGGGTTTTTGAGGTTTTTTTTTTTTTTTTGGTTGACCAGGACCCCTTCCAGTAGACCTCCTGACGTAACCTGCTGTTCTCACCTGCATTTCTCACCTCCAGTCCAGACGGGTCATCCTGTTGTCTCCTGATGGAGTCCAGTGAGGAACCACTACTCCATCTTCCAAATTCTGGTCAAGATGTGTGTGTTGAGGAGGCCTGTGTGAGACCAAGATGGAGGAACACGTGTGCTTCCTAGACAGAAGCAGTGAAAATGTTCTTCTTAGCAGGGATAGACTGGCTCAAATTGTGAAATAAGCCTCAAAGTCTTGTAGAGTTATCTTTTTTAAAATATCTCTAGCTCAACCTATTAAACATCATTAAGTAATACTGTAGAATTGAGATGAAAAGTTTATTTAGAAAATAATTTTTCAGTGAAATGATATTTTTAGCACTAATATAGGAATGTTTTTTACTTGTTTCGGACCCTAATCCTCAAGAAGGTTTCCAAACCTCTCAATGTACTTTAAATGTTCTCTGAGGGGCTTCCATGGTGGCTCAGTGGTAAGGAGTCCACCTGCCATTGGGACCACATGTGGTCCTAGAGGAAGCCACGTGCTGCAGAACAGCTGAGCCCGTGTGCCGCAACTACTGAGCCTGTGCTCTAGACCCTGGGACCACCACTACCAAAGCCAAGTGCACTAGAATCTGTGCTCCCCAATGAGAGAAGCTACCAGAGTGAGGAGCCTGTGCGCCCCAACTAGAGAGGACCCACCTTTGCCACAACTGGAGAAAAGGCCGTGCTGCAATGAAGACCCAGCACAGTGAAAAATGAATAAATAAATAAAATTATTTTAAAAGTCCCTCTGACTTTACATATAGCTCCTGAGTGCTATATGTCCCAACCAGAAAGAAGAGAAAGATGATTGATCCGTCAATGTCCTGAAGGTTGCCTACATTAAATACATGAATTTCCACAAAGATCTTTGTTACTTTGAGAAATTGTGATCTTCCAGTGTGCACGTTACTAACATATGTCCTGAGAAGAAAGCTCTGACCCACTGTTGCTAAATGTATTAAAAGTCCTGCCTGTGTCCCTTCTATTCAGTCTTGTTTGATTTTGTCTCTCAAAGATGCAGACACCATGATGGAATTTAAGAACTTCCTTGGATTGCACTGTCCCCAGGCACCTCTTGCCCTGCTCTGTGATAACTTGCTGGGTCCTAGGGAAGAAGCAATCTGCATGAGGGAGTGACCCTCGCCCCTTCCAGGACTCTGCAGGCTGCTGTGGTGTGAACGTCACCCGTGCTGGGGACACAGCTAGAGGCCAGGCATCGTGCTCTGTCTCCGTCCTCAGCATCCACGTCAGTCTTCTCATTCTCTGAAAAGGAGTGCTGTGGAGAAGCACTTGCCTCAGGGTATTTCAGGTGTTGTTCCGTGTCCTGAGGACCCGCTGCTGCTCCAGTGAACAATTAAACATCTTTGTTCTCCTTCCAAGTTCTCAAGCTGCTGCTGACTTTCAACTCCAAGTTTCCGGTGCTTTGGGCTTTTTGAGCAAGTGAGATTCCTGAATGAGGTGAGCTCCTCCTAGTGCAATCAGCATGGGCGAGAGCCCAGGTAGAGGCTCAGAGGAGCCCCTGGAGTCGCCACCCTTGTTCACTGGGGGGCGGGGTTCCCTCTATGTACTGTGTTTCCCTGGGAGCCTGGACAGTCTGGACCTGCAGTGCTTGGCAGGCAGAGCAGGTGAAGTCATAGGAGAGTCTCTGACAGATCTAGAACTTTCTCTCAGGTTCTGCTTTTAGTTGGTGGTTTGCAGGCTTAAGGGGAAATTGACAACCAGAAACTGTAATGGAGAAAGACACAGCTGTCTGAATGGAGAGGACACCTTCATGCAGAGTGAATGAGGAGAGAAATAGGGATTTCTACACTGGGAGGAAGTGAATGATTGTGATATTTGAGTGTGAGGATAAGATATTCACCTGACCTCTCGCCAACTGAATACCACGAATTCAAGCAGCTCTCCAATTGTTTTCCGGGGGAAAATGTTCCACAACCAACAAGAGGCAGAAAATCCTTCCCAAGAATTCATGAAATCCTGAAGAATGGATTTTTTTTTCATCATTGTTTTTAGGTTACTTATTTTGAAAAAAATCAGAGTTACAAAAAGCATTGGAGTGGTTATGTTCACTTCAAGTTCCTCAGAGTAAGAAACAACATAGCTAGAGCTAGAATATTTTTGCTTCTAACTTGTAAATCCTAATGAGAGCTCAAAGAATTGTAAAATGCATTTTTTAATCAGGTTGCCATTCAGGATTGGTGTTTCTGTTTTAATGAAAAAACAAAGTAAGTCTTTTAGGGTAAGAATTTAATAAAGGAAGAAAAATCATGAACGGACTAAATACAAAATATCCATTTTCCCATCAGTATACATACATAATATTTTATCAACAAAATAATGTAAATATTTATAAATAGTTAAATAAATATTAAAATAGATAAATAAATGTCCAGGTAGTTAAATACATAGATAGATCAGCTTTGGCATCTGTGAGGAACCAGTGTCTATAGAGTAGAACATGATGTTACTTAATATTCCAGAAAACATTTGACAACCTGATTCATTTCAGGGCTCAGTGACGGCAGAAATGAGAGTCTTCCCCGAGGCCGCGCAGGAGGCATGTGGTCTTGTTGGTCTGTGAGGATCATTTCCGTGTTGAACCAGGTGTGTGTCAGTCCTTCCTCCGGAATCTCTCCTGCAAGTTTGTTGAGGAAGAGAAGGCTCTCATGACTTCTGCTCTGACAACCTCCCAGGCACAAGGGCTGTGTCCCTTCTCTTGCAGATAGAGAGTGACTCTGTGGAAGTATTTCCTCAGAGCCAGGCTGGAGTCCCCCTTGAGCAGGGGAGCCCCTTGCAGCCCCTGCTCCTGCCTCAGACAGGCTTGCAGGTCAGTGAGCTGCTGATCCAGTGCAGTGCGGAGCTTGTCCAGGAGGCTCTGGTCCCACGCAGCGGCCGAGCCCTCGGTGCTGAAGAGCTGGAAGGTGTGTTGGGTCACCTCGTGGAGCACAGAGATGGCTTGAGCCCTCTGCAACTGGCTGCCACCCAGCGCCTCCTGGGGGAATGCGAAGTCATTCCTGTCCTGCAGGCAGGAGGAAGGGGAGACCCTCCTCAGTTGTCGCAGGAGCGTCAGGACCCTCCTGTTGGCCAGGCTGTGGGTGTGAGGCAGGTGGCAGCCCAGAGAGCAGATGGCGTTGCAGCTGAGCAGCAGCAGGGCCAGGAGTAAGGACCAGGCTGGGGCCATCGGGGACCTTGCAGATGCTGCTGGCCTGGGGAGGTGGGTGACTCTGTGAACTTGCTCTTTAGGTTCCCTGAAGACCTTCCTTCAGGCCTGTGTCTTAAATAGGAGCCCATGGTTTCCATTTTCTGAGAGTTCCCTCTTGCTTTCTACTTTTGTTCTTGCTTTTCAATTTGCACTCTCCAGTGTGTTAGGGCAGCACTTCTCAGTCTTTTTTTTTTCATGTTGCCCTTCTTTCTTCTGCCCACAGAGACTTTTTAGATATTTTTTAGATATTTAGATATTTTTTCTTAATTGCCCTGCACTGTGAAAGTTTGATAGCATAGATATACTGTGTATGTAGTTATGTACTCTATGAATATCTTTTCTTTGTACATAGAAAAAGGAAGTGTAAATCTTACTCTTTGTATCCAGTGTAGTTAAGAATGACAGAAAGTTTTAAGCTATAATTTAAATGTAAAAGCTACTGAATTTTATTGTTTCCTTATAAGCTCAGTTTTCAGAGTGACTTTAATGTCATATGTTTACTTATATAAGTAGGTATGTATCCAATTACATATTGCAATAAAATTTACATAAATACTTGATAATAATACCAAGATATAGACATACTTAAAAGTCATTCAAAGCTGCTCAAATCATTGAATAACTTAAAAATAGTTCTTTAGTATTTATTTTCAGTATTTATCGTTGAATTTTCTTCATGTCAGAAAATAATTTTTAGTTTTACTGCCTACTAGATATTCATCTGGATATTATCAACATTTTTTCTCTTTAGTACTTTGACATGTTGAACCACCTTTGTCGAATTCTGTAAGAAAATATAATATTTTTTGTATTTTATTTGCAAAAACAAGTTTCCATTTTTATTTAATCTGGAGGCCAAATCACACCGAGGTTCAGACATAAGCAACATGCACAAGACAGACAGTGGTTTCTCAGAAGTACAGAAAGGCCACCTCTCACAATATGACTTTGAGATAAAGCAAAAGGTGGAAAGTCCTCCAGTGAACCATCTAGTCATCTTAGGTGTACCACTGATCTTGTATACAATTTGTTTATATTCCATAAACTCAATCTCAATGCTTCTCTTATGTATGATACACAAGAAAGGCCAAAGACAGAAATAAATACTAAGGGGTTAGATTTTGTTGTATCAGGTTGAGCTTTGACATGTAATAACTAATCATTGTAATGACAATATTTGTTCAATTCCAGAGAACTAATGTCTGCATGCGTGGAAGCAGCATTATCCCCAGTGAGAAAGCATGATTTAGGAATCACCATCCATTTGGATCTTTCTCTCTGTTCCTTTGCATTAAATTTCAGATTTCCCAAAGACTTTCAAGTTCCAGTATGAGCCTATTATTTTCAAATAAAGGAAGCCATCTTTGTAATGAATTCAGAATAGGACAAATATTGTTTATTTCATGGGAAGATTTAACTTTTGGCTCTGCTCCTGAATTCTTTTGATTTTACATTGAATTTTATGCTGTCAAAGCCCCCTATATTCTAAACTTCAGATAATAAGGATGTGATTATCTTTGGCAAATCAGCTCTGTAGTAACTGAACCCTGATTTCTTCTCTGTGGTGTCCTCTGTAACCAGGCCCAGTGTAATCGCTCAACAAGTTGTTTTTTGGTTATTTATGTATTTATCCACTTTTGGCTACCCTGGGTCTTCACTGCTTGCCGGGGCTTTCTCTAGTTGTGGCCAGTGGGGCTCACTCTTCCCCGCAGCTCCTGGTTTCCTTCCTGTGAGTCTTCTTCGGGCTTCAGCAGCTGCAGCACGTGGGCTCTAGAGCAGGGTCTCAGGATCAGTGGAGCGCTGTCTTAGTTGTTCTGTGGCAGGTGGACACTTCCTGCACCAGGGATCGAACCTGTCTCTCCTGAGGAAAGATTCTTATTCACTGCACCACCAGGGAAGTCCTCAACAAGTCATTTTAGCCAAAGCAGTTTCTCAGATTTCCTCCTACTACTGGAAGGCATTTACAAATGACCAAGCTATTTTGCCTCATCTGGGCCCTATTTCCCGGAATTATAATAGGCAGTGGCTGGTATTTCCATTCTATTCTTGCTGGTGCCAGTCATGCCGAGTTTGTTGCTAAAACCACTAGTGTCTCCTACCTTGAAGGCACACGTGGTCTGGGATTCAATAGCAAGTCCAACACACTTTTCAGCTTTTGCCCAGCACTATATTAAACTCAAGAGGACGCCTCACCCCTAATGGTCCTCAACTAGGTCATGATTCCAGAAAACATCTACTTCTACTGCATTGACTAGGCTAAAGCCTTTGACTTTGGCACAACAGACTGTGGAAAATGCTTCAAGAGATAGGAATACCAGAATATCTTACCTGCCTCCTGAGAAATCTGTTAGATTAGCAACAGTTAGAACTGGACATGGGACAAATGACTGGTTCTAAACTGGGGAAAGGGTACATCAAGACTGTATACTGTCACCCTGCTTATTCAACTTATATCCAGAGTACATCATGTGAAATGACAGGCTGGATGAAGCACAAGCTGGAATCAAGATTGCTGGGAGAAATAGCAATAACCTCAGACATGCAAATGACACCACCCTTATGGCAGAAAGCAAAGCGGAACCAAAGGAACACTTTCAGTAAAGATGAAAGTGAAAGAGGAGAGTGAAAAAGCTGGTTTAAAACTTAAAACATTCAGAAAACGAAGACCATGGCATCCGGTCCCATCACTTCATGGAAAATATATGGGGAAACAATGCAAAGAGAAACTGACTTTATTTTCTTGGGCTCCAAAATCACTGCAGATGGTGACTGCAGCCAGGAAATTAAAAGACACTTGCTCCTTGAAAGAAAAGTTATCACAAACCTAGACAGCATATTAAGAAGCAGAGATGTTACTTTTCTGACAAAGGTCCATCTGGTCAAAGCCATAGTTTTTCTAGTAGTCATGTATGGATGTGAGAGTTGGACTATAAAAAAGCTGAACGCCTAAGAATTGATGCTTTTGAACTGTGGTGTTGCAGAAGACCCTTGAGAATGCCTTGGACTGCAAGGAGATCCAACCAGTCCATCCTAAAGGAAATCAGTCCTGAATATTCATTGGAAGGACTGATGCTGAAGCTAAAACTCCAATACTTTAGCAACCTGATGTGAAGAGCCAACTTATTAGAAAAGCCCCTGATGCTGGGAATGATTGAAAGCAGGAGGAGAAGAGGACAACAGAGGATGAGATGATTGCATGGCATTACTGACTCCATGGACATGAGTTTGAACAAGCTCTGGGAGTTGGTGATGGGCTGGGAAGCCTGGCATGCTGAGTGCATGGGGTCACAAAGAGATGGACACGACTGAGGGACTGAATTCAACTGAAGTCATGAGAGAGAGAACATGCTGGTGTCATACACAGAGCCATGTATCTGAACTCAGACTCTCCCTGATGCTCACAGCTCACAGCAACCAGGCAGTTTACCACAACACTCTTTGGTGGATCTTTACCGACATGGCAATCACTACTACATTGATGCAGATACTTCAGAGAATCCTCACAAGGAATGATGAATGATCATTTTCATGCTCCATTTTATTCCACTGCATCGGCTGTTGAGTTCCATTTCAGGATGACTTCCAGTATTTGACACATAATAATTAAAGGCTTATGACAGGTTGAAACTCTAGAGTTTGGGTATGAATCCCTGATCTCCTATTTCAGCCTACTAACCTGCGTTTTTTTTTGTTTGTTTGTTTGTTTTTGTTGTTGTTGTTCAGTGAGACTATATTCTTAGAAGCATGTAGACTTTAAAGCTCTTTATGTTCTGAATGGTTAGGACCCCACAAAATTCATATCTTGAAGTCCTAAAGCCCAAAATCACGATATCAGGTGATAGACCTTTTGGGATATGCTTAGGGTGTCAGGATGGAGACCTCACAAAAGGAAATAATGCCCTTATCAAAGAGGTGGATATAAACTAGTCCCACACGGACTCTGCAGTGTCAGACCTGAAGCAGGCTCTCACCACAACTGGAACAAGCTGACATCCAGTTCTCAGATATCCAGACTCGAGAACTAACTTGCAGCAATACATTTCTGGTCTTTGTAAACTACCCAGTCTATGCTATTTTGTTGAAGAAGCTTGAACAATAAGATATATCACGCCCTGTTTTATCCTAAGAATACCTGCAGGAGTCTGTAAAATACCTGAAAGGAGAAATCAACTTCCTCAACTCCGTTTCCTAGACATGTCATCTGGGCCATAACATTTCATGAGCTCAATCAATATTCATGTAACATCAATTCACAAGGATGGTAATGATAGGAGAAAAAATAATACCAACATCTCTTAAAAGATATGATGTGATAACACAATAATTTAAATATTCTTCATGGTTCTACAAGGGAGGCTATGATGTAATAATGTGTGAGATGATTTTTAAAGATCATTTGCAGAAATATTTTCTTCAAGTTTGCATTTTCAATATTTGGAATGTGTGGTGAGTAGAAGGCCCACTGTCCACTTTTAGTTCAGTGATTCTCAAGTACTTGCAAGGAGCTGCCTGATCATTCTTTCTTTTTCTCCCTCAGGTAATAAGGAAACACTTTTTCTACACGTGTAGATGATTTTCTCATTAGCCTATGCCTTGGGAGTCAATCCGTATGCTTCCTTCAAATAGTCTATGATGCTCTGAATTCTGAGTGACATCACTGTCATCTTCCCCAAGCTGAAACTGTGACATAAGAGTTTGTCAGAGAATGTGCAAGCAAGAACAATGGATTTCCCCTTGCACACCCACGAAGAGCCCATTAGGACAAATAGTGCAAAAATGAAAAAATAGTCTTGTGCACTGAACTTGTCCTCTCTCTTAATCATCCAATTATTTTCCAGCTTCCTTGCCATGAGACTCCCATGAGGATAAGTCCAGGCCAAGTAATGTGAGAAGAAGTGCTATTACCCCATCTAGTCCTGGTCCCTAGAAGCATCCCATGTGATCCACCAGACTTTTCTCTTTGCCTCAGGGAGAATAGACTCAAGTACTACAGGCAAATTTGGAGTCTCAGGTTGATGATGGAAAAAAAATCTCAAAACAATGGCACCAATGTTCTCAACTCACTCTTTGGAGGAGCGCAAGCTAGAAGATTCACCTGATCAAGAACGCCTGCATTATGCTCTTCAAAGAAGGAAAGAAAAGTGTCCATTAGAATCAAATATCTGACACTTTGCTGTTTACCTGTTAAAGAAGCTAAGCATTATGTGAACTGACAAATACCTTTAACAACATACTCTCTTTAAACCTTTTCCACAAATGAATAATTTCATATGTTGAAAACAGCAAATACCCTCAAAACACATACAAAAATCTTCTAAATTATGTTATAATATTATTTATTTAAGAAAAAAGATTGTGTTTCTCTGTCTAAATATTTTTGTAAAATTGTGATTTTCATTTCAGACATTTTTAAGCTTGTGAGCAAACAGATGATCACTTTGGAGGCTTAAGCAAACAACAGTCTGATTGAGTGGAGAGTGTCACAAGTATAATTTTCATTTTATTTGTTGACTTTTCTTGAGGATTCTTACATGAAGAAAAGGCAATTTTCAATTTCCACTCTGACAACCTCCCAGGCACAGGGGCTGTATTCCTTTCCCTTCAGGTAGAGATGGATTCTTTGGAAATACTTCCGGACAGCAATTCCCAAATCGGGACAATCCAGAGTCACTTCTTCCCGCTGTTCCAAGCTCTGACCCAGGCTGGAGTGGTTTTTGAGGAGGGCGCTGTTGCAAGCAGCTCAGCTGCTCTCCGTGGTGAAGAGGTTGAAGATCTGCTGGAGCATCAGTTGGTGATAACAGGTGCCTTGAGTCATCTGGATTGGGGTGATAGTCTCTCTTCTCCAAGGAAACTTGAAGTCGTGTCTGTGCTCTAGGCATGACTGAGAGGGGATCGTTTTCATCTGTATCAAATGTATGAAGAATTTGTTGTCAAGGGGACAAGCAGGGATGGAGCAGAGCATGACGCCTGCCACTAGCAGATAGATCTTGGCCACAGAGAGTTTCCGTGAGTCACTGGGAGGCCACCAGGGGGCGCGCGGACACCACTAATCAAAGAGCGAAAGGTTTCTTCATCAGGTCCTGGCACAGCGCGCTTCTCTGGGCTTTCACAGGAGGGCGGAGGATGTCTTCTTACAGGTTTTATAGTGAGTTTCCGAGTTCTGAGAGTTCGTTTCAGCGGGTTTGGCAGCCTTTTCAGCAGGAAAGGCGTCGCTGTCAGAGACCAGGTTAGTACTCCTTGAGTAGTGCACTCAGAAATCTTCAATCCGAGCCCTCGCCAGAGACGTTTTGTGTGGTGGCAAGCCCGGAACCTTGCGTTTTCTGCTTTCCCCTGAGTGTCGTGCTTTCTTCTCACACGGAAACTTGAGCGACGCCACTTTTACAAAGGAAATGCGTTTAGGGAGGTGTTTGAACCGGAGAATCAGAGCGAGTTGGGGCCGATTTTACAGATTCGGGCTCCTTTCTGTCGCGGTGAAGGGACCGCTCATGGAAAGGGGAGCTGGCGGCGGCGACGGGGCGACGGGACGGTGTTGGGGACGCCCTGGGGGTGTCGGGGCGCGGTCCCCACCCGAGGACCGGGGACTTTCAGGGTGTCGTTCAAGGAATTGGCCCTGAAGTGGGGGAATAAGTATTGAACAACTGAAAAGTAGGGATATTCAAAAACTCACAGCACTGTATTTTTATGCGTTTAAATTTGGATTTAATTATATTTGTCACATTAAATAGTTCACATTTTTTATTTTTGAAATATTTTATGAAACCATTTAAAATATTATATATATGATATTAAAATATGTGAGTATTGAAATGTTTATTCATTTATGAAAATATTTAATTGTTAGATAATATATTAAAATATGATTATTAGATGATATTAATATTTATTAGTATTTTATTAAATTCTTTTTAAGCTATGGTTTATACTGAAACAAGAATTTAATATAATTTTACTTTACTGACTTTAATGGAAGCCAACTCAATATATTCAAGATCACTTCTTTATTTGTTTGACAATTTGTTGTGACTCTGTGAAGTCTTAAATAATTATCATTTAACTCGAGTTTCTGAAACACCTCTGCCAGCACTCCACCTTGAGTGTAGTGTAGCAAAAGGAATTAGTGCAGATGTCCCTGGTCCAATGATTAAGACTATGCTTTCAATGCAGGAGGTGCGAATCTGATGTGTGGCTGGGAACTAACATCCCACATGCAGTGCTGTGCAGTCAAAAAGAAAGGAAGATGGATGGAAGAGAGAGACAGAGAGAGGAACCAAAGGAAGAAGAGGCAGTGTCCTGTACAAAGCATTGAGGGCATTTACCAGGTCTGATCTTTTCATTTTCTTTGGGAAGAATTTTGTAAGTGAAATGAAAATTGCCCAAATTTCAATGGCAATGAGAAGCCTTTCTTCGTAAGACACATATGGCCTTGCAAATGAAAGGGCATTTCTTGTCTTTCTTGAAAATTTTGATGTTTTGTTTAGCACATATATTTTGGTATATTCAATTTTTTAATATTGAGTTACAATGTTATTTATCTTGATGTCTTAGACTTGGTGCCTTTTAACATTTCATACTCAAGAGAAGTCCTTTCTTACTATTCCCCAATACTAACCCAAGAAATAGCTTCAGAAGTACTGTTGCCAGCTTCCCTGGTGGCAGGGAAAGTATACGATTGTCCCATTTCTTGTCCTCCTCCCCTCTATCATATTTTATAACCGATTTCCTGGTCTCCTTAACCATTAAAAAAGAAGTCTGTGTCTTAAAATAACATCACCAGAGGTGGTCTAAGACCAACTGAGGATGATGTTAGGGAATGGTTACTTCATTTGTACTCTTCACAGAGCAGCTATTATTTTGTAAGACAATTTTTCAAGATGCTGGCCCCAAGCAAAAGGATTCAAGTGCTGTAAGATTTCTTTTCATAATGTTCCAGGACTGCTGTAAGTGTGGAATCTTGGGATCTGCTCCTTCAGAATCTTTTGGCAGTCCCCTCTCCTAGACTTTGGTTTTGGTGGGCCTCAAAACACAGCATTTTAGCCAATTTCCTTCTATCCACATCTTTTATTTTTTTTTAAGTCGCTTTTTCTCTTTTAGAAAAAAAAATTCGTTTAACTAAGTACAAATCTGACTTCTTTTTCTCTCAGTATGATTTTGAAGTTTAACACAATCTGTATCTTTTTTTTTTCCATTTATTTTTATTAGTTGGAGGCTAATTATTTCACAACATTGCAGTGGGTTTTGTCATACTTTGACATGAATTAGCCATGGAGTTACATGTATTCCCCATCCCGATCCCCCCTCCCACCTCCCTCTCCACCCTATTCCTCTGGGTCTTCCCAGTGCACCAGGCCCAAGCACTTATTTGGTTTCTTTTTCTCTCAGTATGATTTTGAAGTATAACACAATCTGTATCTTAAAAAGTAGTATCAGAGGTGGTCTAAAACTTACTGAGGTTGAAGAAAGGGACTGCTCCTTTTATCTCATTTATTAACAGAGCAATGATGTTGTATTAGACAACTGCCTAGAATCTGTTTCTCTGCAAAGAACTTAAAGTACTGTGGGATTTCTCTCCATACTGTACCAGGCACTGATCAAAGGAAGGAAACGTGGGCTCCTGGGCCCCTTCAAAGTCCTGCAAGGCAGTCCCTCTCCTGGAATTAACACTTAGGGATTCAACATGCAGATCCTTGACAGTGTTAAGAGCTCTTCAGGCAGAGTTTCTCTTGGTTGGACTGAGGGTGGAGTAAAGAGGTTCCTATTGGTCATATTGATATGAAAGACTGCTATCATTCACTACGTTTCACATTCTCAGCCTAATTTGCAAACTTTGTATTATTTGAAGTGAAGGATGTCCTCTGTGGCTGCCACTAAAGTGGTACTGATGTTTTAGAAGAGGAAATGAACGTCTGGTGTTGGCTACACTCAGGAGCCCCAGATAGTGCGAGAGTAGACTTCCTGCCGCCCCCAGGCCCTCCTCTTCATCAGCTCTGAGATCCTGCCCTCAGCTGCTCTGAGCTCCTGCTGCCTCCTTCCTCCTCATCCTGCCTCGATGACCTCTTCCCTGCTCCCAGGAGGCCAGTCACCATTCATGCCTGACTCTTCTGGAATGCACATCTCCAAGCACATTGTCACCTATGTGTGTGTGGTCAGCACACTTTGGTGACAGAATAAAGAAACTGTATGAATTAACCCATGTTCTGTATTATGTCACTGTTATCTGTAGACCATCAGAAAGCAAGAACTATGGTCCTGAAAATCATTGTGGAAAAATTCAAACCTTATGTATTAGACCTTAAACAGAAATGCAGAGAGTAGTGGTTAGATATATTTTGGTGCAATTTAAACTGTCACAATAGACTATGTAGTCACACCTTTGAGTTCTCTTTTAGACTAAAGAAGTGAGTTAGATAGAGCTTCAGGTTTTTATTTCAAGCTGAGTTGACTCATATAGATGAATAGCTCCTTTTGGATTAAGACTTTTCCGTGAGTATATTTCATTTCCATTGTAAAAACACAAAAGAAGCATCAAGACTGTGACATTCTCTGATGGCCAGGATGGAAGGAAAAAGTTTCTCCATGAAAACAAAATTGAGGAAAGTGCAGAAAATGACAATTCTGGCCTATTTAAAGATCTTATATGCGGGAAGTTGCTGGGAACAGCTGGATAAAGGCTGGCAGAGCCCAACATCTGCAGGATTACCAAGCTCACCAGATGCCAACCCCTTCCCTGATGACATGGAGGGTGATGTTCTCCAGCCCTGGAGAATGGTGATCATCACCATTGCCACCCTCTGAGAAACCAGGAATCGCCAAACTCAGCACTTCAGTGTAACTGAGTCCCAGGGCTCCAGCTCTACAAGGAGCTCAAAGCTGCCTTCCCCCTGCCTCTGCGGCTGGGATGGGCACCGCAGATCTCCCTGTAACAGACCAACTGGCCCTGCCCGCGCAGCGGGCACCACCTGCGGGTCAAGCGCCTTGAGCTCATGCGCGAGATCCACCAAGGAGAACAGGGGAGTCCCAGTGGGCAGGAGCCCCAGGCCTGGGCAAGGCGCTGCTGGGGCCCCGGGAACACATGGAACCACGGGAGCACTGAGGAAACTCCCTTTTTCCGGCCAACAGCCCAGGGCAGCTTTGCAGTCACTTTGCTTGGAGCCTGTGATTTCTGCACCTGCCTCTGTGTCCTTCCTCCCCTTCCTGGGAGGAGATTTTAGCCAGGGCGCTTTACCCCAGTGCCCGTTTATGCAGTGATTCATGGCTGGAGATCAGAGCATGTTGGGGTGTGTTTTCAGATTCAGGGTTGTTTCTGGGGAAAGGACTGATTCGGGGAAAGGGGATAAGGCACCTACAGTCTGGACTGGCATCTTTAGATATTGGGGCCCTCTTGTGGGAAGACTTGAGGACAAGACTGAGACTTACAGGAAAGGGAAAATGATTTCATTTAATATAAATGGTTAATTTCTCCTTCAATGTTCAACTCGTTGAAAAATATTTTAAAATGTATAAATAAGTCAAACTCACACCAAGTTTACATAGTTTCCTTATGCCAAAACAAGATCAAATGCAAATGTTTTCAAAATGACTTCTTTGTTCATCTCAGTTCAGTTGAGCAAAACCTGTAGTTGACAAACTTATGACCCAGTAACTACCTAAAATTATTAATCTCAATTTTCAAAATCTTTCTTTCTTTTCTTCTCTTTTAGCCTAGGATCTTATGTTAAGCTTTCACATTTATACATGATTTGGCATTGGAGAGTTTTACGAACTTTTAAAAATGTCATTTCATACAGATAAGTTGCTTTAAAATTCACAATCAAGATGTTTTTGTGTTCAGCATAATGTAGGTTTCCACTTAATATACCATTTGCTACTTCATAGGCAGCTTGTATGCTAAATGAACTGATTGTATGGTGACTTGATGCCCAGTAAATATCTCGGCGTGCTTGCTACAGCTGTGAGATTATTTCATTTGCTAGTAAAATTTAAAAATGTGTAGATATTCTTTGTACAATCCTAGAGAAGACTAACCTATTCTAACTTGCAGAGGTAGAAGTTTTGCATTAAAAATTAGAGTTGAGCAAGGCACAGATATAGCATAATCCTCTCTAAGGTAGATATGAAATAATGGTCAGAGCTCTGTATACACCTGTCACAGTAACAACTCTCACAGCTATGTTTAATGTGTTCCTGATGCTTTATGTAATTTACTCATATATGATAATTTTGTAAGTTGTTATATTAACATCATATAGATTAAATAACATGAGACGGTATATTGAATGGAGTACAGTATTCTCATTATCCCTATTTTGATTTTAATTGGAGAATAATTGCTTTACAATGTTGTGTTGGTTTCTGCTGTACAGCCATGTAAACCAGCTCTGAGTACACATATATCCACTCCTCCCTATTTTAAAGCTGAGAAAACTGTAGGATAGGACAGAAAAATCAACTGGACTAAATGATGCAGAGAACTGAGGGAAAAGTAAAGAGATGCCCAGATAACAAATATACTGGTCACCTGAGAAGACAAGAGTAACCCGCAAAAAATAGAAACAAAATACGCAGCAAGATTGTTGTTTTCAAACAGTTTAACTGGTAAAACTATTTTAAGCTTATCGTTAGGATTATTATCATTATTAGAGTTACACTTTTATTGATACCCCTGAGGACCAGCAGATTCCTACCATTGTGCAGGATGCTGGGTGGGAAGAAGAAATGGAGACTTGCTCCTGCTCTGGGGAGTCAATTCCTCCCCATTTAAGGGACTGTCAGTTAGAAGGTCCTCATGGAGGATTGTGTGGGGAAGGGGAGTTCAAAATGAAAAGCAAGACTTTGATCTTGAAAACTACAGGCTATAAGAAATTCTTAAAATAATAAAAGTTGAAAAAAAGTGAATGAAATGTATAAATTTGTGGGATTTTTGTTGATCAATTTTTATCAATGAACCCTGTGGAACTTGTTACTGTGGGCACGTGTTACTGTGGGAGCTTGTTACTGCGGGAACTTGGATATAGCTCAATAACAGTATTTTCTGTGCAGCACATTGACATATCAATTATCAAACTCCTTCTTAGAAAATAATACTATTTGAAGATAAAGAACATACATGTTTGCAGTAATGAACCTCCTGTTCAAACCTCAGCCAAGATATGGTGGGGGTGCATGAGATGCTTCACCGTATTTCAAATGTCAAAGTTTTGTCTTAGCTTCTGGTCCAAGATGGCAGAGTAGAAGGACATGCACTCCCCTCCTGCAAGAGCACTGAAACCGCAAATGCTGTTGAAAACCATCCACAGGAGGTCTCTGGAGCCCACCCAAAAAGACACTCCATGTCCAAAGACAAAAAAGAAGTTATAATGAGATGGTAGGAGGCGCTCAAGCACAATAAAAATAAATTCCATACCTGCCAGTTGGGAAACCAACAAACTGGAAAACAATACAACGACAATGTTCTCTCCCTGTTGTGAAGGATCTAAGACTCATGTCAGGCTTCCAGGTCTGCGAATCCAGCAAAGGGCCTGGGAATGCCCAGGAAATCTGACTCTAAAGGCAAGTGATATTTGATTACAAGACTTCCACAGGACTGTGGGGGAAAGACTCCATTCTCAAAGGGGACAAACAAAAACTTGCGAGCACCAAGACCCAAGGGAACTGAGCAGCAGTGACCCCACCGGAGGCTGAACCAGACCTACCTGCTAAGGTTGGAGTCTCCTATGGAAGTATGTGTCAGCAGTGGCTTGCCGTGGGGACAAGGGCACAGGCAGCAACAATCCTGGAAGGTGCCCCTTGGCTGAGTCCCCTTGGAGTTTGCAGAAAATCACACTTCGTTCACGAATAATGTTTCTGATGTCTTTAGTATGAGGAGGGTAACAGTTGGTTTCTGGACGCTTTGTTGGGTTTTGGTCTTTCAGTAGCAATGCAGAAGCTCCAGGAGGTGACATTGCCAGCAAGTATAGACAAGGGGCTTTATTGAAAAGAGAACTAGGATCCAACCCGGGACACCGTAGGACTGGAGGGCAGAAATCCATTTCACAGTACCTGCTCTTTCCTTCCTGCCTGTGCATGTGTTTGATTTTCTGCATTGATATGAGATCTCTATTCTTTCCCTATTATTCATCTTTGTATTACATCAAAGCATTTTCTACTAATTCATCATTCTCAAAGAGTTTTTGATGAACTCATAGAAGTGCTTTCTGGAGATATGAAACCCAGAAATAGGAATTCTCTTCAGCATACAGCAAAGGTAGTTCTCACATTGAAAGCACTATGGAACTAGCACCCAAGGTGAAAAGAAAATACCTTTGCCAGGGACCTAGCACCTTTCCAGTGTCTCCTTCCAGTCACTGTCTCAGGCCAGCTCTCCTGTCTCCTCCCTGCGGGCAGCCACTCTGTGATCCTCACAGTCCTGATGATTTCTGCCAGGAGCGCTAGATGATTCTTGTGTGACTGAACTCATTGTATCCAAACAGTAATCCTGTGAAAACTACTCTTATTGTCTGCGTACTAAAGATGAGGAAACGGACCTGTTGTGTTTGTGAGACTTTTCAGGGTCACACTGTTGGTAAATAGCAGGGCTGGGATTCAGAGGTTTTGGAATTTCTAGAACTCTCCTTTCCCTTGGGCTCTCTTCCTGTGGCTTCCACTCTGACTACACCGTGCAGCTAGAAGAAACCAGCACAGAACGGAGCTCCTGAGACGGAGGGAGTGAAGGCGCTGTGTGAGGGGGTGAACTGCTCAGTCCTGAGGAGGCAGGGCTGAGGAGAAGGTGGGAGACAGAGTAATAGGAGTCAGGAGCGGCCATCAACACCGCATGTCCTCAGCTTTCCAGCAGGAGGGGACTGCTTCCCTCAGACATTTATATCAACCATTCTGTAATGAGTGGGTATAGATTAGGTATGCCTATCATATCAAGATTAAACATTTTGTACAATTTCATAATCTCCTTTCTACCTGTTTTTTTCTTGGCACCCTCGACAGCTTAGAAGATCTTAGTTCTCAACCAAGGCTCCCTGGAGGGAAAACTCAGAGTGCTAAAAACTGCACCACCAGAAAGCTTGAAGAATTCCACCTTTTGACAGACATTTGTTAGAAAGTCATAGAACTGTTCCACAGTATAAAATGAACAAATACAGTTTTGTGATAGCTATCTATAGACAAAATAAGGACTTAGTTTTTTAAAATAAAAAACTCAAGAAGTTGACCTTGATAAGTATTTAATAAATAAATCAAATTACAATTTGAATCATAGAAAGGGGAATATATTTTCTAAATTTCAATACAATGTAAGCACATACATCTTTTATATGAAAATATAAAATATTGAGACACAATAACATTAAATAAATAAAATATAAATAACATCAAAGCAGTTGTTGCTTATAGACTGATACTCCTGCACCTGGGTACTTTTATATCTCCTTGCTTATTACCACTGACAAGTATTGGCTGAGTTAATTCAATAAATTTGGTGGCTGAAGCAGAATTCAGAGTCTTCTGAAATGACCCCAGGTGGGTATACGTGGGTGATGTGGCATCTTAGTCAGTGAGAGTCATGTCAGGGTGAGATCAGTCTCCATCCAACATTCTTAACCTTTCTTGCAAGCTGGTTGATGAAGAGAGAGAAGGCTCTCCTTATATCCATTCTGACGATTTCCCAGGCACAGTCGCTGTATTCCTTCTCATTCAGGTAGACATGGATTCCCTGGAAGTACGTTGTCACGGCATCTGTGGGGCCCGTCCTTCCCAGGGCAGAGTCTTCCTCTCCCGTCACCTGTTGCCAACAGTCATCCAGGTCTGCCAGCTGCTGAAGGAGTCCAGTGCAGAGCCGCTTCAGGAGGGTGGTGTCCCAGGTAGCAGAGGAGCGTGTTGTATTGAAGACATTGAAGCTCTGCTGGAGCATCTTGTGGAGCACAGCCATGGCCTGGGCCTCCTGCAGCTGGCCGCCCTCCACCATCTCCTGGGGAAAAGCGAAGTCTTTTCTGTCCTTCAGACAGAGGTGAGGGGAGAGTCTCCTCATTTGGTCCAGGAGAGTGAGGTTCTTCTCAGTGGCAGCCAGCACGTGGTTCAGAGACAGGTCACAGCCCAGGGATCCTCCTGGGCCATAGCTGACCAGCACAAGGGCCATCAGTAGAGAAAGCACGAAGGCCATGGGGAAGATGAGGCTGCTGCTGGGCTGGTGGAGACGGCGTCTGCTGAACCTTGAGGTATGTTCTCTGATGCCATGCTTTCTAAGCAAGGCCATTAAATAGGGAACACGGTAGTTTTCATTTTCTAATCATTTCTATACACTTTTACTTCCTTTTTTGGTTTTCTGTTTTGTATTTTCATTACAGTCAAAGACATTTTCTTCCTTCTAGGCTGTTAATTTTGCCTTTTCCTAGTGACTTCAGAAGTGCCCATCCAAATGGATATTACTCAATCAAATCGGAAAGGTCTTTGTCTTAAGTCTGTATTGATGGACATGTGTAATTACACACGTTATTGCCCTTTTCTCTCGTTCATAAGTGTTGCTGTCCTCTAATCCATGAACACATTGTTGGCTTGCTCTTAGGCTCCTTTTTTCCCTCTTAGTTTCCGTAGGAAGCCAGGCTCTGTCAGCCCTATCTTTTCCCTGTTTGTAAGAGATTTACCAGATCACTCTGGTAGTTAAGCTCTTGGAAACAAAGGATGAGTTTTCCTTAGTGTTTGACTTAGAGAAGAAGCTGATTATTATCAGTCCTTGAAATCCTCCCACTTTTCTCTTCCTTCTGGAACACATTCCTGCAGATCCCTGCCCTTCAGGGAACCACGAGGGCAGTCTATTATAGACATCACCCTTTCTTTCCACCATTTTCTTATTGGACACCTGTGGTCCTCCACAGACAGGGCCAATACACCCACCAGAATCCTAGTTCGTCTCAGGGATCATGAGTGAGGAGACTCTAATTCCAGGATAATTGTAGTTTCCCATCAGCACCCCACTCACAAGGGAGAGATCACATGGAGCCACAGCCTGTCCTCTGGAGTGAGTGAGTCCCTTCCTCACCTGCTGGACTCCCTCCATGAGGGCAGGCTCACCACATATGTGGCCTCAACATCCCCTTTCTGTGGAGGGATTATTTATTTGTTGGGAAAATAAATTCTCTTCCTAAACCCCATCTTCTCCCCTGGAGTGTTTCTGTGAAGGACCCTAGTCTTGGTGGTGACCTCCTCTTCTCCTGACCCATTTCGCAGGTGTCCAAAATATCAGCAGTGCTCAGATGCTGAGAGCAAAAGTGTGTGTAAGTTGGTGAAGACAATTTCCAACTGCAATCATTTTGCTTTTAGTAGATAAATTATATTTACTTTGCCAAGTATAGTTTTTATTTTTCAACTCTTTACTTAAACACTTCAACACTTGTTCTGCTCAGTGTTTCTGAGCTGGATGAAGGAGATTCAGTGATGGTGTTGTCTCTTGATGGAAGCTTATGTCACAGAATCTAGTGAGTTTCAGTCGTTTACTCAGGCAGTTGTTTCCAACTGGCATCTCTGTTCCTCTTTTTCTGTTTCCTCTGAGAATGTAGGGCAGTGAGACCCAGTCTATGAGATCAGGAGAAATAGCCTTCTTTCCTTGAGTGTGGTTTTTCATTGAAACGTTTTATATACACTTAGTGACGTATTGGACAAGATTTGTTTCACTGCTCCTTCTCTGGCTGTAATTCATGATCAGGTGAGAATAAGAAAGGGAAGTATAGAAAGCCGAGGGGCTGCATCACTTTCAAGAGGTTAGATTTTTTTGTTTCTCTTTGCAGTTATGCTAGAAAGTAAAATTCCATAGTTGTTCTGTGGGCAACTAGAAAACAAGGGTAAGTCTCAATATCATGAATATGAAAGAAATGAAGTTGCTTTCCCTGACACAGTGATGTGTCTCGGTTAGCCAACTTCAGGGCAGCATAGCTGGGGCCTAGGCTGTGGCAGAAGGGAAGGATCAGGTCAATATGAACAACAGAAAGGCTGAGACATGGCTGCTTCTGATAAAAGCTCAAGGAAGGACAAGTCCTGAGTCTGTGGACTGCCATCATCTTTGTAAGACCAGCCACCTGATTTTCCTTTCATTTAATCCATATGTGGTCAGTATAGGGGAAGAAGGAAGAAGTCACACGCACCAGTTCATGGGAGATGGGCAATCAGAACCCCAGTTGCTCGAACACTAACCCTCTCTCACAGGGTCAAGGAGACCAGCCTTGCTGTGCATCTGTGAAAATCCACCTGGGCAATGAGAATTTGCATTGAAAAAAATTAGAATGAAAGGGAATGAAACGATTCCAAAAGATCCTGATCTTAATCTGGGTAACAAGTATTATGATATGAAAAATGATAACTGAATTTTATTGATTGCTAACCCTAATCTCCCTAATATCCCACCTTGCGATATGATCCCATTGATGGGTTGGGTTTCTTCGGGTTTTTAAGAATTTGAAATGTATTTATTTTATGTATTCATTTGCCTGTGCTAGGTCTTAGGTCAAGATATTTTTTATTTTGGCATAATGTAGATTTTCACTTAATACACCATTTCCTACCTAAGAAGCATCTCGTATGCCAAGTGCACTGATTGCATGGTGACCTGATGCCCACTAAACGTCTCGGTGTGCTTGGTACAGTCATGGGATTATTTTATTTGCTAGTAAAATTTTTAAATGTGTAGATATGCTTTGTAGAATGCTAGAAAAGATTTACCTATTCTAATTTGCACAGGTAGAATTTTTGCATTAAAGATTAGAGTTGAGCAAGGCACAGATAAGGCATAGTCATCTTTAGGGTAGACATGAAATAATGGCGAAACCGTTGTATACACCTGTCACAGTAATAACGCTCACAGCTCTTTAATGTGTCCCTGATGCTTTGTATAATGTACTCATTTAAGATAATTTTGCAGGTTGGTATATTAACATCATATAGAGTACATAACATGAGATGGTATATTGAATGGAGTACAGTAGTCTCATTACCCCTATTTTGATTTTATTTGGAGAATAATTGCTTTACATTGTTGTGTTGGTTTCTGCTGTACAACAACATAAAATAGCTATAAGTACACATATATCCACTGCCAAGTCCTTATTTTAAAGCTGAGAAAACAGTAGCATTGGATAGAAGCATCGACTGGACTAAATGATGCAGGAAATTGTGGGACAAGGAAAACGATGCCCAGATAAGAAATATACTGGTCACCTGAGAAGACAAGAGTAACCCACAAAAATAAAAACAAAAAATGTAGCAAGATTGGCGTTTTCAAACAGTTTAACTGGTAAAACTATTTTAAGCTTATCATTATGATTATTATCATTATTACACTTACACTTTTATTGACACCCCTGAGGACCAGCAGTATCCCACCATTGTGCAGGATGCTGGGTGGGAATAAGAAATGGAGACTTGCTCCTGCTCTGGGGAGTCAATTCCTCCCCATTTAAGGGACTGTCAGTTAGAAGGTCCTGATGGAGGATGTGTGTGGGGGAGGGGAGTTTAAAATGAAAAGAAAGGCTTTGATCTTGAAAAGTACAGGTTATAGGAAATTCTTAAAATAATAAAAGTTGACATATGGTGAATGAAATGTAGCAATTGGTGGGATCTTTGTTGATCAATTTTGATGAATGAATCCTGGCTTGTTACTGCAGGAACTTGGATATACTTCAATAAAAATCTTTTCTGTACAACATGTTGACATATTGATTTTCAAAATCTTTCTTAGAAAATCTTACTAGAATGCTTTGGAAGATGGTGGAAGAATAGGAAGGGGAGACCACTTTCTCCCCCACAAATTCGTGGAAAGAGCATTTGAACACCTAGCAAATTCCACAGAACAACTTCTGAATGCTGGCAGAGTATATCAGACACCCAAAAAGTCAGCCCATTGTCTTTGAGAGGAGATAGGACAAAATATAAAAGATAAAAAGAGAGACAAAAGAGGTAGGGACGGAGATCCATCCAGGGAAGGGAGTCTTAAAAAAGAGAATTTTCAAGACACCAGGAAACACTCTCTCTGGCAGGTCTGTGGCGAGCCTTGGAATCTCAGAGGGCAAAATAAGCGGAAGGAAAAATAAATACATAGTGAAATCCCACAGATTAAGTGCCTAACAGCAACTCCCAGTGCAGCAGCAGCTCAGACACTGGCATCCCCCACTTGCAAGCAGGGGAGGGACAGGGAGGAGCAGGTGCATTGCTTAGGGTAAGGTCTGGGCCTGAATACCCTGAGGGCAATCTGAGGGAACTAGGTTGAGAGAGCAATCCAAACTGTGGGATAGCTATCCCGTGAGCCCCGCGAAAAGCCCAAACCTAAGACACTGCCAGGCAGGCTCACAGGACAAAGGACTGAGCAGAGCCAGCCTGCTGCAGACCGGCCCATTCCCTGCCAGAGACAGGCAGGGGAGGGCAGCCAGAGCAGGAAGGGGGCAATCGGCCCCAGAGAGGCATCCACCAAACTGCAAGCAGACTTCTCTGCTAACCAAGACTTCTCGGGGTTCTGGACGGTCGACATCCGCCGGGAGGGTCACAGGCAGAGACCAGCTCCCCAGAAGAGACACAGGGCACACGTAAGAAGGCCAGATAACCAAGTGGCTGGAAGCGGGGAGGGGGTAAGCCGCAGCCTCCACCTGGGGTGAATACGCGTGCCTAGCACCGGGCCACCTGAGCGGCTCAGGCCTGGGGAGGGCGCAAAACACTGGCCCAACCAAGTCTGCGCCTTTGTGGAGTACCCGAGAACCTGGACCTGAGCGGCTTAGACCTGGGAAGTGCATGTAAACCAGGGCCCGCCTCAGACAGTTCCCGGCAGAGCAACCGAGAGTCTGAGCAGTGTGGACGGGGAAAGCACACACGCCGTGAGCGGGGGCAAACCAGTGTGGCTGAGACACTGTGAGCACATGCCAGTGAGATTTGTTCGCAGTGTTCCTCCCTCCCCAAAGCACGACTGAACAAGCGAGCCTAAAAAACAGTGACCACCACCCGCCCCTTGTATCAGGGTGGAAATTAGACACTGAAGAGACCAGCAAACAGAAGCTAAATAAACAGAGGGAACCGCTGTGGAAGTGACAGGTGAAATAGATTAAAACCCTGTAGCTAGCACCGACTACATAGGAAGGGGCCTATAGACCTTGAGAAGTACAAGCCAGACCAAGGAACTATCTGAAGATGAACTGACCCCACACTGTCTGCAACAGCTCCAGAGAAAGTCTTAGATATACTTTTACTACTATCATTTTTTAAATTTAAAAAACATTAAATTTTTTTATTTTATTTATTTTTTAAGTCTCCATTACTCCTTTACTTTTCATTTTTTATAACCTACTCTTTCCTTGAAAAAAGAATCCTATTTTTAAAGCAAATATTATAATTATATTCTATTTTTATAATTATATTTTATATGAAGATAGTATATTAATATTTTAATATTATGTTATATTATAATTATAATTAAAACTTCACATATTATAATCTCTGTGACTAATCTTGGTTTGTTTTCTTTTTTTTTTTTTAATATTGTATTTTGGGGAATCTAACCCATACTCAAGATTTTTAATCTTTGCTTTTTGGTATTTGTTATCAACTTTGTACCTTTAAGAACCCAAACGTCAGTAGCCATTTTTACTTGGGAGCTGCATCACTGGCCTGATTGCTCTCTACACCTTTGGACTCTCCTTTCTCTTCACCAGGTCGCCTCTATCTCCCCCGCCACCTTTACTTCTCTACCCAACTCGGTGAATCTCTTTGTGTGTTCCGGGCTGTGGAGAACACTTAGGGAACTGATTACTGGCTGGATCTGTCTCCCTCCTTTTGATTCCCCCTTTTACCCTCCTGGTCACTGCTGTCTCCTTCCTCCCTCTTCTCCTCTCTGTGTAACCCCGTGAACATCTCTGAGGGGTCCAGACAGTGGAGAGCAGATAGGGAAGTGATTACTGGCTACCTTGCTCTCTGCCCTTTTGATACACCCTCTGCTCCTCCTGGTCACCTCTAACTCCCTCTTCCCTCTTCTCTTTTCCATGTAACTCTGTGTGCCTCTCCGGGTGTCCCTCACGGCGGAGAAACTTTTCATCATTAGCCTAGATGTTTTGTCATCAGTGCTGTATAGATGGAGAAGTTGTGGCTACTGTAAGAATAAGACTGAAAACCAGAGGCAGGAGGCTTAAGTCCAAATCCTGAGAACACCAGAGAACTCCTGAATCCAGGGAGCATTAAATGATAGGAGCTCATCAAACGCCTCCATACCTACACTGAAACATAGCACCACCCAAGAGCCAACAAGTTCCAAAGCAAGACATACCACGCAAATTCTCCAGCAACACAGGAGGCTGACCAAAGTCACACCAAACCCACTGACACCTCAAAACTTATTACTGGACACTTCATTGCACTCCAGAGAGAAGAAACCCAGCTCCACCCACTGGAACACCAACACAAGCTTCCCTAACCAGAAAACCTTGACAAGCGACCCGTCCAACCCCACCCACAGCGAGGAAGCTCCACAATAAACAGGAACCACCAACTGCCAGAATACAGAAAGGCCACCCCAAACACAGCAATATAAACAAGATGAAAAGGCAGAGAAATACCCAGCAGGTAAAGAAAAGGATATATGCCCACCAAACCAAACAAAAGAGGGAGAGATAGGGAATCTTCCTGATAAAGAATTCCAAATAATGATAGTGAAAATGACCCAAAATCTCGTAAGCAAACTGGAGTTACAGATCAATAGCCTGCAGAGAAGGATCAAAGATGCAAGAAAGGTTTAGTAAAGACCTAGAAGAAATAAAAAAGGGTCAATATATAATGAATAATGCAGTAAATTGAGGTCAAAAGCACTCTGGAGGGAACCAAGAGTAGAATAAAGGAGGCAGAAGATAGAATAAGTGAGGTAGAAGATAGAATGCTAGAAATAAATGAAACAGAGAGGAAAAAAGAAAAAAGAATTCAAAGAAATGAGAACAACCTCAGAGACCTCTGGGAAAATGTGTAACGCCCCAACATTCGAATCTTAGGAGTCCCAGAAGAAGAAGACAAAAAGAAAGACCATGAGAAAACACTTGAGGAGATAATAGTTGAAAACTCCCCTAAAATGGGGAAGGAAATAATCACCCAAGTCCAAGAAACCCCCAGAGAGTCCCAAACAGGATAAACCCAAGGCAAAACACTCCAGGACAGATATTAATCAAATTAACAAAGATCAAACACAAACAACAAATATTAAAAGCAGCAAGGGAAAAACAACAAATAACACACAAGGGGATTCCCATAAGGATAACAGCTGAACTTTCAATAGAAACTCTTCAGGCCAGAAGGGAAAGGCAGGACGTACTTAAAGTGATGAAAGAAAATAACCTACAGCCCAGACTACTGTACCCAGCAAGGATCTCATTCAAATATGAAGGAGAAATCAAAAGCTTTACAGACAAGCAAAACCTGAGGGAATTCAGCACCACCAAACCAGCTCTCCAACAAATGCTAAACGATCTTCTCTAGACAGGAAGCACAGAAAGGTTGTATAAACTTGAACCCAAAACAATAAAGTAAATGGCAATGGTGTCATACTTATCAATAATTACCTTAAATGTAAATGGGTTGAATGCCCCAACCAAAAGACAAAGACTGGCTGAATGGATACAAAAACAAGACCCCTATATATGCTGTCTAAAAGAGACCCACCTTGAAACAAGAGACACATGCAGACTGAAAGTGAAGGGCTGGAAAAAGATATTCCATGCAAACAGAGTCCAAAAGAGAGCAGGAGTACCAATACTCACATCAGATAAAATAGACTTTAAAACAAAGGCTCTGAAAAGAGACAAAGATAGACATGACATAATGATCAAAGTCAATCCAAGAAGAAGATATAACAATCATAAATATATATGCACCCAACATAAGAGCACCACAGGATGTAAGACAAATGCTAACAAATATGAAAGGGGAAGTTAACAATAACACAATAATAGTGGGAGACTTTAATACTCCACTCACAACTACGGATAGATCAACTAAACAGAAAATTAATGAGGAAACACAAACTTTAAATGATACAATAGGCCAGTTAGGCCTAATTGATATCTATAGGACATTTCACCCCAAAATAATGAATTTCACCTTTTTCTCAAGCTCACAGAGAACCTTCTCCAGGATAGATCACATCCTGGGCCATAAATCTAGCCTTGGTAAATTCAAAAAAATTGAAATTATACCAAGCATCTTTTCTGACCACAATGCAACAATATCAGATGTCAATTACAGGAGAAAAACTATTAAAAATGCCAACATATGGAGGCTGCACAACACGCTGCTCAACAACCAACAAATCACAGAAGAAATCAAAAAAGAAATCAAAATATGCATAGAAATGAATGAAAATGAAAACACAACAACCCAAAACTTATGGGACACTGTAAAAGCAGTGCTAAGGGGAAGGTTCAAAGCAAAACAGGCTTATCTCCAGAAACAAGAAAAAAGTCAAATAAATAACCTTACTCTACACCTAAAGCAACTTGAAAAGGAAGAAATTACCAACCCCAGGGTTAGTAGAAGGGAAAAAAATCTTAAAAGTTAGGGCAGAAAAAAATGCAAAAGAAGCAAAAGAGACGGTAGCAAAAATCCATAAAACCAAAAGCTGGTTCTTTGAGAAGGTAAATAAAATTGACAAACCATTAGTCAAACTCATCAAGAAACAAAGGGAGAAGAACCAAATCAACAAAATTAGAAATGAACATGGAGAGATCACAAGAGATAACACAGAAATAGAAAGGATCCTAAGAGACTGTTATCAGCACCTGTATGCTAATAAAAGGGACAACTTGGAAGAAATGAACAAATTCTTAGAAAAGTACAACTTTCCAAAATTGAACAAGGAAGAAATAGAAGATCTCAACAGACCCAGCACAAGCACAAAAATTGAAACTGTAATCAGAAATCTTCCAACAAACCAAAGCCCAGGACCAGACGGCTTCACAGCTGAATTCAACCAAAAATTTAGAGAAGAACTAACACCTATCCTACTCAAACTCTTCCAGAAAATTGCAGAGGAAGGTAAACTTCCCAACTCTTTCTATGAGGCCACCATCACCTTAATACCAAAACCTGACAAAGATGTCACAAAAAAAGAAAACTATAGGCCAATATCACTGAAGAACATAGATGCAAAAATGCTTAACAAAATTCTAGCAAACAGAATCCAACAACATATTAAAGAGATCATACATCATGACCAAGTGGACTTTATCCCAGAGATGCAAGGATTCTTCAATATCTGCAAATCAACCAATGTAATACACCATATTAACAAATTGAAAGATTAAAAACCATATGATTATCTCAGTAGATGCAGAGAAAGCCTTTGAGAAAATTGAACAACCATTTATGATTTAAAAAAAAAAACCCTCCATAAAGCAGGAATAGAAGGAACATACCCCAACATAATAAAAGCTATATATGAGAAACCCTCAGCAAACATTATCCTCAATGGTGAAAAATTGAAAGCATTTCCCCTAAAGTCAGGAACAGGAGAAGGGTGCCCACTCTCACCACTATGATTCAATATAGTTTTGGAAGCTTTGGCCACAGCAATCAGAGCAGAAAAAGAAATAAAAGGAATCTGTATTGGAAAAGAAGAAGTAAAACTCTCACTGTTTGCAGATGACATGATCCTCTACAATGAAAACCCTAAAGACTCCACCAGAAAATTACTAGAGCTCATCTAAGAATACAGTAAAGTTGCAGGATATAAAATTAACACACAGAAATCCCTTGCATTCCTATACACTAACAATGAGAAAACAGAAAGACAAATTAAGGAAACAATTTCATTCACCTTTGCAACGGAAAGAATAAAATACTTAGGAATAAATCTACCTAAAGAAACCAGTCCTATATACAGAAAACTATAAACCACTGAGGAAAGAAATCAAAGAGGACACAAATAGATGGAGAAATATACCATGTTCATGAATTGGAAGAAGCAATATAGTGAAAATGAATATACTACCTAAAGCAATCTATAGATTCAATGCAATCCCTATCAAGCTACCAATGGTTTTTTTCAGAGAACTAGATCAAATAATTTCACAATTTGTATGGAAATACAAAAACCTCAAAGAGCCAAAGCAATCTTGAGAAAGAAGAATGGAACTGGAGGAATCAACCTGCCTGACTTCAGTGTCTACTACAAAGCCACAGTCAGCAAGACAGTGTGGTACTGGCACAAAGACAGAAATATAGACCAATGGAACAAAATAGAAAGTCCAGAGATAAGTCCGCACACCTATGGACAACTTACGTTTGACAAAGGAGGCAAGAATATACAATGGAGAAAAGACAATCTCTTTAACAAGTGGTGCTAGGAAAACTGGTCAACCACTTGTAAAAGAATGAAACTAGAACACTAACACCATGCACAAAAATAAACTCAAAATGGATTAGAGATCTAAATGTAAGACCAGACACTATGAAACTCCTAGAGGAAAACATAGGCAAAACACTCTCCAGCATAAACCACAGCAGGATCCCCTATGACCCACCTCCCAGAATATTGGAAATAAAAGCAAAAATAAACAAACGGGACCTTATCAAAATTAAAAGTTTCTGCATAACAAAGGAAACCATAAGCAAGGTGAAAAGACAGCCTTCAGAGTGGGAGAAAATAATAGCAAATAAAGCAACTGACAAAGAATTAATCTCAAAAAGATACACGCAACTCCTGCACCTCAATTCCAGAGAAATAAAAGACCCAATCAAAAAGTGGGCCAAACAATTAAACAGACATTTCTCTAAAGAAGACGTACAGATAGCTCACAAACACATGAAAAGATGCTCAACATCACTCATTATCAGAGAAATGCAGATCAAAACCACAATGAGGTACCATTACATGCCAGTCAGAATGGATGCTATCCAAAAGTCTACAAGCAATAAATGCTGGAGAGGGTGTGGAGAAAAGGGAACACTCTTACATTGTTGGTGAGAATGCAAACTAGTGCAGCCTCTATGGAGAACAGTGTGGAGATTCCTTCAAAAACTGGAAACAGAACTGCCATATGACCCAGCAATCCTGCTGCTGGGCATACACACTGAGGAAACCAGAACTGAAAGAGACACGTGTACCCCAATGTTCATCGCAGCACTGTTCATAATAGCCAGGACATGGAAGCAACCTAGATGCCCATCAAGAGATGAATGGATAAGGAAGCTGTGGTACATATACACAATGGAATATTTCTCACCCATTAAAAAGAATACATTTGAATCAGTTCTAATGAGGTGGATAAAACTGGAGCCTATTATACAGAGTGAAGTAAGCCAGGAAAAAAAACACAGTACAGTATACTAAAGCATATATATGGAATTTAGAAAGATGGCAATGATAACCCTTTATGTGAGACAGCAAGAGAAACACAGATTTATTGAACAGTCTTTTAGACTCTGTGGGAGAGGGAGAGGGCGGCATGACATGGAAAAATGGCATTGAAACATGTAAATTATCATATGTGAAATAAATCGCCAGCCCAGGTTCGATGCATGAGACAGGATGCTTGGGGCTGGTGCACTGGGATGACCCAGAGGGATGGGATAGGGAGGTAGGTGGGAGGGGAGTTCAGGATGGGGAACACATGTACACTCATGGCAGATTCAAGTCAACGTGTGGCAAAACCAATACAATGCTGTAAAGTAGAAGAAATAAATTAATTAATTTTTAAAAAGGACGTAGGGAAAAAACAAAGAAAATCATACTATTTCAAGACAGACAACATACGTGTTTCCAGTAATGAACCTCGTGTTCAAAACTCAGCCACACGTATTTCCATGGTGGTGAATAAAAGATATGGTGGTTGTGCATGAGATAGTTCAGCATATTGCAAATGGTCAAATATCAAAGTTTTGGCTTAGCTTCTGGTTCAAGATGGCAGAGTAGAAGGACATGCACTTACCTCCTCACGCAAGAGCAACGAATTCGCAACTAGCTGATGAACAACCATCCAGAGGAGGACTCTGGAGCCCACTAGAAAAGGATGCCCCAGGTCCAAACACAAAGAAGAAACTACAATGAGATGTAGGAGGCACTCAAGCACAATAAAAATAAATCCCATACCTGTCAGATGGGAAACCAACAAACTGGAAAACAGTAATACCAAAAAAGTTCTCCCACTGGTGTGAAGGTTCTGAGCCTCATGGCATGCTTCCAAGCCTGCAAAGGGACTGGGAATCCCCAGGGAATCTGACTCTGAAGGCCAGTAGGATTTGATTCCAGGACGTCCACAGGGCTGTGGGAGAGACTCTCCGCAGGGGCCAGACAAAATCTTGCATGCACCAAGACCCAGGGGAATGGAGCAGTGACCCCACAGGAGACTGAACCAGACCTAGGTCCTAAAGTTGAAGTCTCCTATGGAAGTGTGGTTCAGAAGTGGCTTGCCCTGGGGACAAGGGTACTAGCAGCAGCAATCCTGGAAGGTAGCCCTTGGTCTAAGCCCCTTGGAAGTTGCCGAAAATCAAGCACTTCATTCATTAGTAATGTTTCTCACTTCTTTAGTATGCAAAGAGGTAAAACTGGCTTCTGAACCACTTGTTGGGTTTTGTTCCTTCAGTAGCAAAACAGAGGCTCCAGGAGGTGACATTGCCAGCAAGTATGGACAAGGGATTCTATGGAAATGAGAAGTAGGATTGAACCTCGGACAGCCCAGAACTGGAGATCAGAACCATACACTTCACAGCCCGTGCTGTTTCTTTGCTGTCTCTGATTGTCTTTGATTATCTGCACTGATTCGCAATCTCTATTCTTTCCATGTTATCGTACCTATGTGAGATCAAACATTTTTGACTAATTCATCTTTCTCAAAGAGTTTTTTATGAACTCATAGGAATGCTTTTAGAAGTATGAAACCCCAAAATTGGAATGCTCTTCAGCATACAGCAAAGGAAAGTTCTCACACTGAAAGCACTATGGAATTAGCACCCAAGGTGAAAAGAAAACACCTTTGCCGGGGGCCCAGCACCTTTCCAGTGTCACCTTCCAGTCACTGTCTCAGGCCAGCTGTCCTGTCTCCTCCCTGAGGGCAGTCACTCTGTGATCCTCACAGTCCTGATGATTTCTGCCAGGAGCGTTTGATGCCTCTTGTGTTATATGCCGTCATTGAATCCAAACAGTAATTATATGAAAACCACTCTTATTGTCCCCATATTAAAGGTGAGGAAACTGACCTGTAGTGTTTGTGATATGTTTCAGGGGCACACTGTGGGTAAGTAGCAGAGCTGGGAGCCAGAGGTTTTGACATTTCTAGAACTCCTCTCACTTGGGCTCTCTTCCTGTGGCTTCCACTCTGACTACACCGTGCAGCTAGAAACCAAAACAGAACAGAGCTCCTGTGTTGGAGGCAGTGAAGGTGCTGTGTAAGGGCGTGAACTGCTCAGTCAGGCAGGACTGAGGAGAAGGTGGGAGACAGAGTAACAGGAATCAGGAGAGGCCAGTTAACACCGTATGTCATCAGCTTTCCAGCAGGAGGAGACTGCTTCCCTCATATACTTATATCAACCATTCGGTAATGAGTGGGTATAAATTAGTTATGCCTATGACATCAAGATTAGCCCTTTTCAACAGTCTCATAATTTCCCTTCTTCTTTTTTCTATTTGGCACCCTCCACAGCTTATAGGATCTTAGTTCCTCAACCAAGGCTCCCTGAAGGAAAAAAGAGTCCTAACAACCACACCCACAGAAAATTCTCAGAATTCCACCTTTTGACAAACATTTCCTAGAAAATGTTACAACTGTTCCACCGTATAAAGTGAACAAATATTATTTTCTGATAGGTGTATGTAGACAACATAAGGATTTAGGTTTTCAAATTGAAAACTCAAGAAATTTATCTTGATAACTATTTAATAAAAAAGCAAATAACAATTTTAATGAAAGGGGGAAATATATGTTTTAAATTTTAATACGATGTAAACATACACATCTTTTATATGAAAATATAAATATGATGAGATAAAATATTACTTGAACTAAATAAAGAATAAATAAATAACATCAGGGCAGTCATCACTTATGAATTGATACCCTGCACTTGAATACTTTGATATCTACTTGCTTATTACCGCTGACAAGTATTGGCTGAGTTAATTCAATAAATTTGGTGGCTGAAGCAGAATTCAGAGTCTTCTGAAATGACCCCAGGTGAGTATACAAGGGTGACGTGGCATGTTAGTCAGTGAGAGTCATTTCAAGGTGAGTTCAGGTCTCCATCTTACATTCTTATCCTATCTTGCAAGCTGGTTGATGAAGAGAGAGAAGGCTCTCCTTATATCCATTCTGACGATTTCCCAGGCACAGTCGCTGTATTCCTTCTCATTCAGGTAGACATGGATTCCCTGGAAGTACAATGTCACGGGCTGTGTGGGGTCCGTCCTTCCCAGGGCAGAGTCTTCCTCTCCCATCACCTGCTGCCAACAGTCATCCAGGTCAGCCAGCTGCTCAAGCAGTCCAGTGTGGAGCTGCTTCAGGAGGGTGGTGTCCCAGGCAGCAGAGAAGGCAGTGTCGAAGAGGTTGAAGCTCTGCTGGAGCATCTTGTGGACCACAGAGATGGCCTGGGCCTCCTGCAGCTGGCTGCCCTCCACCATCTACTGGGGAAAAGCAAAGTCTTTTCTGTCCTGCAGACCGAAGCGAGGGGAGGGCCTCCTCATTTGGTGCAAGAGAGTGAGGGTCTTCTCAGTGGCAGCCAGCACGTGGTTCAGAGACAGGTCACAGCCCAGGGACCCTCCAGGGCCATAGCTGACCAGCACCAGGGCCATCAGTAGAGAGAGCACGAGGGCCATGGGGAAGATGAGGCTGCTGCTGGGCTGGCGGAGACAGCGTCTGCTGAACCTTGAGGTAGGTTCTCTGATGCCATGCTTTCTAAGCAAGGCCATTAAATAGGGAACACAGTAGTTTTCATTTTCTAATATTTCTATACACTTTTACTTCCGTTTTTGGTTTTCTGTTTTGTATTTTCAATACAGTCAAAGTAAATTTCTTCCTTCTAGGCTGTTAATTTTGCCTTTTCCTAGTGACTTCAGAAGTGCCCATCCAAATGAATATTTATTACTCAATCAAATCGGAAAGGTCTTTGTCTTAAGTCTGTATTGATGGACATGTGTAATTACACAGGTTATTGCCCTTTATCTCTCATTCATAAGTGTTGCTGTCCTCTCATCCATGAACACATTGTTGGCTTGCTCTTAAGGCTCCATTTTTCTCTCTTAGTTTCCATAGGAAGCCAGGCTCTGTCAGCCCTATTTGTTTGTTTCCCTATTTGTAAGGAATTTACCAGATCACTCTGGCAGTTAAGCTCTTGGAAACAAAGGATGAGTTTTCCTTAGTGTTTGACTTAGAGAAGAAGCTGATTATTATCAGTCCTTGAAATCCTCCCACTTTTCTCTTCCTTCTGGAACACATTCCTGCAGATCCCTGCCCTTCAGGGAACCACGAGGGCAGTCTATTATAGACATCACCCTTTCTTTCCACCATTTTCTTATTGGACACCTGTGGTCCTCCACAGACAGGGCCAATACACCCACCAGAATCCTAGTTCGTCTCAGGGATCATGAGTGAGGAGACTCTAATTCCAGGATAATTGTAGTTTCCCATCAGCACCCCACTCACAAGGGAGAGATCACATGGAGCCACAGCCTGTCCTCTGGAGTGAGTGAGTCCCTTCCTCACCTGCTGGACTCCCTCCATGAGGGCAGGCTCACCACATATGTGGCCTCAACATCCCCTTTCTGTGGAGGGATTATTTATTTGTTGGGAAAATAAATTCTCTTCCTAAACCCCATCTTCTCCCCTGGAGTGTTTCTGTGAAGGACCCTAGTCTTGGTGGTGACCTCCTCTTCTCCTGACCCATTTCGCAGGTGTCCAAAATATCAGCAGTGCTCAGATGCTGAGAGCAAAAGTGTGTGTAAGTTGGTGAAGACAATTTCCAACTGCAATCATTTTGCTTTTAGTAGATAAATTATATTTACTTTGCCAAGTATAGTTTTTATTTTTCAACTCTTTACTTAAACACTTCAACACTTGTTCTGCTCAGTGTTTCTGAGCTGGATGAAGGAGATTCAGTGATGGTGTTGTCTCTTGATGGAAGCTTATGTCACAGAATCTAGTGAGTTTCAGTCGTTTACTCAGGCAGTTGTTTCCAACTGGCATCTCTGTTCCTCTTTTTCTGTTTCCTCTGAGAATGTAGGGCAGTGAGACCCAGTCTATGAGATCAGGAGAAATAGCCTTCTTTCCTTGAGTGTGGTTTTTCATTGAAACGTTTTATATACACTTAGTGACGTATTGGACAAGATTTGTTTCACTGCTCCTTCTCTGGCTGTAATTCATGATCAGGTGAGAATAAGAAAGGGAAGTATAGAAAGCCGAGGGGCTGCATCACTTTCAAGAGGTTAGATTTTTTTGTTTCTCTTTGCAGTTATGCTAGAAAGTAAAATTCCATAGTTGTTCTGTGGGCAACTAGAAAACAAGGGTAAGTCTCAATGTCATGAATATGAAAGAAATGAAGTTGCTTTCCCTGACACAGTGATGTGTCTCGGTTAGCCAACTTCAGGGCAGCATAGCTGGGGCCTAGGCTGTGGCAGAAGGGAAGGATCAGGTCAATATGAACAACAGAAAGGCTGAGACATGGCTGCTTCTGATAAAAGCTCAAGGAAGGACAAGTCCTGAGTCTGTGGACTGCCCTCAGCTTTGTAAGACCAGCCACCTGAGTTTTCTTTCCTTTAATCCATATGTGGTCAGTGTAAGGGACGAAGGAAGAAGTCACACGCACCAGTTCATGGGAGATGGGCAATCAGAACCCCAGTTGCTCGAACACTAACCCTCTCTCACAGGGTCAAGGAGACCAGCCTTGCTGTGCATCTGTGAAAATCCACCTGGGCAATGAGAATTTGCATTGAAAAAAATTAGAATGAAAGGGAATGAAACGATTCCAAAAGATCCTGATCTTAATCTGGGTAACAAGAATTATGATATGAAAAATGATAACTGAATTTTATTTATTGATTGCTAACCCTAATCTCCCTAATATCCCACCTTGTGATATGATCCCATTGACGGGTTGGGTTTCTTCGGGTTTTTAAGAATTTGAAATGTATTTATTTCATGTATTTATTTGTCTGTGCTAGGTCTTAGGTCAAGATATTTTTTATTTTGGCATAATGTAGATTTTCACTTAATACACCATTTCCTACCAAAGAAGCATCTCGTATGCCTAGTGCCCTGACTGCATGGTGACCTGATGCCCACTAAACGTCTCGGTGTGCTTGGTACAGTCATGGGATTATTTTATTTGCTAGTAAAATTTTTAAATGTGTAGATATGCTTTGGAATGCTAGAAAAGATTTACCTATTCTAATTTGCACAGGTAGAATTTTTGCATTAAAGATTAGAGTTGAGCAAGGCACAGATAAGGCATAGTCATCTTTAGGGTAGACATGAAATAATGGTGAAACCGTTGTATACACCTGTCACAGTAATAACGCTCACAGCTCTTTAATGTGTCCATGATGCTTTGTATAATGTACTCATTTAAGATAATTTTGCAGGTTGGTATATTAACATCATATAGAGTACATAACATGAGATGGTATATTGAATGGAGTACAGTAGTCTCATTACCCCTATTTTGATTTTATTTGGAGAATAATTGCTTTACATTGTTGTGTTGGTTTCTGCTGTACAACAACATAAAATAGCTATAAGTACACATATATCCACTGCCAAGTCCTTATTTTAAAGCTGAGAAAACAGTAGCATTGGATAGAAGAATCGACTGGACTAAATGATGCAGGGAATTGTGGGACAAGGAAAGCGATGCCCAGATAAGAAATATACTGGTCACCTGAGAAGACAAGAGTAACCCACAAAAATAAAAACAAAAAATGTAGCAAGATTGGCGTTTTCAAACAGTTTAACTGGTAAAACTATTTTAAGCTTATCATTATGATTATTATCATTATTACACTTACACTTTTATTGACACCCCTGAGGACCAGCAGTATCCTACCGTTGTGCAGGATGCGGGGGGGGGGGGGGGTGATAAGAAATGGAGCCTTGCTCCTGCTCTGGGGAGTCAGTTCCTCCCCATTTAAGGGACTGTCAGTTAGAAGGTCCTGATGGAGGATGTGTGTGGGGGAGGGGAGTTTAAAATGTAAAGAAAGGCTTTGATCTTGAAAAGTACAGATTATGGGAAATTCTTAAAATAATAAAAGTTGACATATGGTGAATGAAATGTAGCAATTGGTGGGATCTTTGTTGATCAATTTTGATGAATGAATCCTGGCTTGTTACTGCAGGAACTTGGATATACTTCAATAAAAATCTTTTCTGTACAACATGTTGACATATTGATTTTCAAAATCTTTCTTAGAAAATCTTACTAGAATGCTTTGGAAGATGGTGGAAGAATAGGAAGGGGAGACCACTTTCTCCCCCACAAATTCGTGGAAAGAACATTTGAACACCGAGCAAATTCCACAGAACAACTTCTGAATGCTGGCAGAGTACATCAGACACCCAAAAAGGCAGCCCATTGTCTTTGAGAGGAGATAGGACAAAATATAAAAGATAAAAAGAGAGACAAAAGAGATAGGGATGGAGATCCGTCCAGGGAAGGGGGTCTTAAAAAAGAGAATTTTCCAGACAGCAGGAAACACTCTCTCTGGCGGGTCTGTGGCAAGCCTTGGAATCTCAGAGGGCAAAATAACTGGAAGGAAAAATAAATACATAGTGAAATCCCACAGATTAAGTGCCTAACAGCAACTCCCAGTGCAGCAGCAGCCCAGACACTGGCATCCCCCACTTGCAAGCAGGGGAGGGACAGGGAGGAGCAGGTGCATTGCTTAGGGTAAGGGCTGGGCCTGAATACCCTGAGGGCAATCTGAGGGAACTAGGTTGAGATAGCAACCCAGACTGTGGGATAATTATCCCGCGAGCCCCGCGAAAAGCCCCAACCTAAGACACAGCCAGGCAGGCTCAGAGGACAGAGGACTGAGCAGAGCCAGCTGGCTGCGGACCGGCCCATTCCCCACCAGAGTCGGGCAGAGGAGGGCAGCCAGAGCAGGAAGGGGGCAATTGGCCCCAGAGAGGCATCCACCGAACTGCAAGAAGACTTCTCTGCTAACCAAGACTTCTTGGGGTTCTGGACGGTCGACATCCGCCGGGAGGGTCACAGGCAGAGACCAGCTCCCTAGAATAGACACGGGGCACACGTAAGAAGGCCATAAAACCAAGCGGCTGGAAGCGGGGAGGGGGTAAGCCACAGCCTCCACCTGGGGGTGAATACGCGTGCCTAGCACCTGGTCACCTGAGCGGCTCGGCCCTGGGGAGGGCGCAAAACACTGGCCCAACCAAGTCTGCGCCTTTGTGGAGTACCCGAGAACCTGGACCTGAGCGGCTTAGACCTGGGAAGTGCATGTAAACCAGGGCCCGCCTCAGACAGTTCCCAGCAGAGCAACCGAGAGTCTGAGCAGTGTGGACGGGGAAAGCACACACGCCGTGAGCGGGGGCAAACCAGTGTGGCTGAGACACTGTGAGCACACGCCAGTGAGATTTGTTCGCAGTGTTCCTCCCTCCCCAAAGCACGACTGAACAAGTGAGCCTAAAAAAAGTGACCACCACCCGCCCCTTGTGTCAGGGCGGAAATTAGACACTGAAGAGACCAGCAAACAGAAGCTAAATAAACAGAGGGAACCGCTGTGGAAGTGACAGGTGAAATAGATTAAAACCCTGTAGCTAGCACCGACTACATAGGAAGGGGCCTATAGACCTTGAGAAGTACAAGCCAGACCAAGGAACTATCTGAAGATGAACTGACCCCACACTGTCCACAACAGCTCCAGAGAAAGTCTTAGATATACCTTTACTACTATCATTTTTTAAATTTAAAAAACATTAAAAATTTTTTTACTTTATTTTTTTAAGTCCCCATTACTCCTTTAATTTTCATTTTTTATAACCTACTATTACCTTGCAAAAAAAAGATCTTATTTATAAAGCAAACTTCATATATTATAATTATATTTTTATAATTATATTTTATATGAATATATTTATATTGATATATTAATATTTTCATATAACATTATAATTGTAATAAAAACTTCACATATTATAATCTCTGTGACTAATTTTTGTTTGTTTTCATTTTTTTTTAATATTGTATTTTTGGGAATCTAAACTCTACTCAAGATTTTTAATCTTTGCTTTTTGGTATTTGTTATCAACTTTGTACCTTTAAGAACCCAAATGTCAGTAGCCATTATTACTTGGGAGCCGCATCACTAGCCTGATTGCTCTCTATACCTTTGGACTCTCCTTTTTCTTCACCAGGTCGCCTCTATCTCCCCCCACCTCCTTTTCTTCTCTACCCAACTCGGTGAATCTCTTTGTGTGTTCCAGGCTATGGAGAACACTTAGGGAACTGATTACTGGCTGGATCTGTCCCCCTCCTTTTGATTCCCCCTTACACCCCCTTATACCCTCCTGGCCACCGCTGTCTCCTTCCTCCCTCTTCTCCTCTCTGTGTAACCCCGTGAACATATCTGAGGGGTCCAGACTGTGGAGAGCACATAGGGAAGTGATTACTCGCTACCTTGCTCTTTCCCCTTTTGATACACCCTCTGATCCTCCTGGTCACCTTTAACTCCCTCTTCCCTCTTCTCTCCTCCATGTAACTCTGTGTGCCTCTCCGGGTGTCCCTCACTGCAGAGAAACTTTTCATCATTAACCTAGATATTTTGTCATCAGTGCTGTATAGATGGAGAAGTCTTGAGGCTATTGTAAGAATAAGACTGAAAACCAGAGGCAGGTTAATGTCCAGAGGCAGGCTTAAGTCCAAATCCTGAGAACACCAGAGAACTCCTGAATCCAGGGAGCATTAAATGATAGGAGCTCATCAAATGCCTCCATACCTACACTGAAACCTAGCACCACCCAAGGGCCAACAAGTTCCAGAGCAAGACATACTATGCAAATTCTCCGGCAACACAGGAGGCTGACCAAAGTCACACCAAGCCCACTGACATCTCAAAACTTATTACTGGACACTTCATTGCACTCCAGAGAGAAGAAACCCAGCTCCACCCACTGGAACACCAACACAAGCTTCCCTAACCAGAAAACCTTGACAAGCGACCCGTCCAACCCCACCCACAGCGAGGAAGCTCCACAATAAACAGGAACCACCAACTGCCAGAATACAGAAAGGCCACCCCAAACACAGCAATATAAACAAGATGAAAAGGCAGAGAAATACCCAGCAGGTAAAGAAAAGGTTATATGCCCACCAAACCAAACAAAAGAGGGAGAGATAGGGAATCAACCTGATAAAAAATTCCAAATAATGATAGTGAAAATGACCCAAAATCTTGTAAGCAAATTGGAGTTACAGATCAATAGCCTGCAGAGAAGGATCAAAGATGCAAGAAAGGTTTAGCAAATACCTAGAAGAAACAAAAAAGAGTCGATATATAATGAATAATGCAATAAATGAGATCAAAAGCACTCTGGAGGGAACCAAGAGTAGAATAAAGGAGGCAGAAGATAGAATAAGTGAGGTAGAAGATAGAATGCTAGAAATAAATGAAACAGAGAGGAAAAAAGAAAAAAGAATTCAAAGAAATGAGAACAACCTCAGAGACCACTGGGAAAATGTGTAGTGCCCCAACATTTGAATCATAGGAGTCCCAGAAGAAGAAGATAAAAAGAAAGACCATGAGAAAATACTTGAGGAGATAATAGTTGAAAACTCCCCTAAAATGGGGAAGGAAATAATCACCCAAGTCCAAGAAACCCAGAGAGCCCCACACAGGATAAACCCAAGGCGAAACACTCCAGGACAGATATTAATCAAATTAACAAAGATCAAACACAAACAACAAATATTAAAAGCAGCAAGGGAAAAACAACAAATAACACACAAGGGGATTCCCATAAGGATAACAGCTGATCTTTCAATAGAAACTCTTCAGGCCAGAAGGGAAAGACAGGACGTACTTAAAGTGATGAAAGAAAATAACATACAGTCCAGATTACTGTACCGAGCAAGGATCTCATTCAAATATGAAGGAGAAATCAAAAGCTTTACAGACAAGCAAAACCTGAGGGAATTCAGCACCACCAAACCAGCTCTCCAACAAATGCTAAAGGATCTTCTCTAGACAGGAAACACAGAAAAGTTGTAGAAACTTGAACCCAAATCAATAAAGTAAATGGCAATGGGGTCATACTTATCAATAATTACCTTAAATGTAAATGGGTTGAATGCCCCAACCAAAAGACAAAGACTGGCTGAATGGATACAAAAACAAGACCCCTATATATGCTGTCTAAAAGAGACCCACCTTGAAACAAGGGACACATGCAGACTGAAAGTGAAGGGCTGGAAAAAGATATTCCATGCAAACAGAGTCCAAAAGAGAGCAGGAGTACCAATACTCACATCAGATAAAATAGACTTTAAAACAAAGGCTCTGAAAAGAGACAAAGATAGACATGACATAATGATCAAAGTCAATCCAAGAAGAAGATATAACAATCATAAATATATATGCACCCAACATAGGAGCACCACAGTATGTAAGACAAATGCTAACAAATATGAAAGGGGAAATTAACAATAACACAATAATAGTGGGAGACTTTAATACTCCACTCACAACTACGGATAGATCAACTAAACAGAAAATTAATGAGGAAACACAAACTTTAAATGATACAATAGGCCAGTTAGGCCTAATTGATATCTATAGGACATTTCACCCCAAAATAATGAATTTCACCTTTTTCTCAAGCTCACAGGCAACCTTCTCCAGGATAGATCACATCCTGGGCCATAAATCTAGCCTTGGTAAATTCAAAAAAATTGAAATTACTACAAGCATCTTTTCTGACCACAATGCAGCAAGATTAGATGTCAATTACAGGAGAAAAACTATTAAAAATGCCAACATATGGAGGCTGCACAACACGCTGCTCAACAACCAAGAAATCACAGAAGAAATCAAAAAAGAAATCAAAATATGCATAGAAATGAATGAAAATGAAAACACAACAACCCAAAACCTATGGGACACTGTAAAAGCAGTGCTAAGGGGAAGGTTCAAAGCAAAACAGGCTTACCTCTAGAAACAAGACAAAAGTCAAATAAATAACCTAACTCTACACCTAAAGCAACTTGAAAAGGAAGAAAATTACAAACCCCAGGGTTAGTAGAAGGGAAAAAATCTTAAAAGTTAGGGCAGAAAAAAATGCAAAAGAAGCAAAAGAGACCATAGCAAAAATCAATAAAACCAAAAGCTGGTTCTTTGAGAAGGTAAATAAAATTGACAAACCATTAGTCAAACTCATCAACAAACAAAGGGAGAAAAATCAAATCAACAAAATTAGAAATGAAAATGGAGAGATCACAAGAGATAACACAGAAGTAGAAAGGATCCTAAGAGATTGTTATCAGCAACTGTATGTTAATAAAAGGGACAACTTGGAAGAAACGAACAAATTCTTAGAAAAGTACAACTTTCAAAAATTGAACAAGGAAGAAATAGAAGATCTCAACAGACCCATCACAAGCACGAAAATTGAAACTGTAATCAGAAATCTTTCAACAAACCAAAGCCCAGGACTAGACGGCTTCACAGCTGAATTCAACCAAATATTTAGAGAAGAACTAACACCTATCCTACTCAAACTCTTCCAGAAAATTGCAGAGGAAGGTAAACTTCCCAACTCTTTCTATGAGGCCACCATCACCTTAATACCAAAACCTGACAAAGATGTCACAAAAAAAGAAAACTATAGGCCAATATCACCGAAGAACAGATGTGCAAAATGCTAAAAAATATTCTAGCAAACAGAATCCAACAACATATTAAAGAGATCATACATCATGACCAAGTGGGCTTTATCCCAGAGATGCAAGCAGTCTTCAATATCTGCAAATCAATCAATGTAATACACCACATTAACAAATTGAAATATTAAAAACCATATGATTATCTCAATAGATGCAGAGAAAGCCTTTGAGAAAATTCAACATCCATTTATGATAAAAACCCTCCAGAAAGCAGGAATAGAAGGAACATACCTCAACATAATAAAAGCTATATATGAGAAACCCTCAGCAAACATTATCCTCAATGGTGAAAAATTGAAAGCATTTCCCCTAAAGTCAGGAACAGGAGAAGGGTGCGCACTCTCACCACTATGATTCAATATAGTTTTGGAAGCTTTGGCCACAGCAATCAGAGCAGAAAAAGAAACAAAAGGAATCCATATTGGAAAAGAAGAAGTAAAACTCTCACTGTTTGCAGATGACATGATCCTCTACAATGAAAACCCTAAAGACTCCACCAGAAAATTACTAGAGCTAATCAAAGAATACAGTAAAGTTGCAGGATATAAAATTAACACACAGAAATCCCTTGCATTCCTATACACTAACAATGAGAAAACAGAAAGACAAATTAAGGATACAATTTCATTCACCTTTGCAACAGAAAGAATAAAATACTTAGGAATAAATCTACCTAAAGAAACAAAAGACCTATATATAGAAAACTATAAACCACTGATGATAGAAATCAAAGAGGACACAAATAGATGGAGAAATATACCATGTTCATCAATTGGAAGAAGCAATATAGTGAAAATGAATATACCACCTACAGCAATCTATAGATTCAATGCAATCCCTATCAAGCTACCAATGGTATTTTTCAGAGAACTAGAACAAATAATTTCACAATTTGTATGGAAATACAAAAACCCTCGAAGAGCCAAAGCAATCTTGAGAAAGAAGAATGGAACTGGAGGAATCAACCTGCCTGACTTCAGTCTCTACTACAAAACCACAGTCAGCAAGACAGTGTGGTACTGGCACAAAGACAGAAATATAGATCAATGGAACAAAATAGAAAGTCCAGAGATAAGTCCGCACACCTATGGACAACTTATGTTTGACAAAGGAGGCAAGAATAGACAATGGAGAGAAGACAATCTCTTTAACAAGTGGTGCTAGGAAATCTGGTCAACCACTTGTAAAAGAATGAAACTAGAACACTAACACCATACACAAAAATAAACTAAAAATGGATTAGAGATCTAAGTGTAAGACCAGACACTATGAAACTCCTAGAGGAAAACATAGGCAAAACACTCTCCAGCATAAACCACAGCAGGATCCTCTATGACCCACCTCCCAGAATATTGGAAATAAAAGCAAAAATAAACAAATGGGACCTTATTAAAATTAAAAGTTTCTGCACAACAAAGGAAACTATAAGCAAGGTGAAAAGACAGCCTTCAGAGTGAGAGATAATAATAGCAAATAGAGCAACTGACAAAGAATTAATCTCAAAAAGAAACACGCAACTCCTGCACCTCAATTCCAGAGAAATGAAAGACCCAATCAAAAAGTGGGCCAAACAATTAAACAGACATTTCTCCAAGGAAGACATACAGATAGCTAACAAACACATGAAAAGATGCTCAACATCACTCATTATCAGAGAAATGCAAATCAAAACCACAATGAGGTACCATTACATGCCAGTTAGAATGGATGCTATCCAAAAGTCTACAAGCAATAAATGCTGGAGAGGGTGTGGAGAAAAGGGAACACTCTTACATTGTTGGTGAGAATGCAAACTAGTGCAGCCACTATGGAGAACAGTGTGGAGATTCCTTCAAAAACTGGAAATAGAACTGCCATATGACCCAGCAATCCCACTGCTGGGCATACACACTGAGGAAACCAGAACTGAAAGAGACACGTGTACCCCAATGTTCATCGCAGCACTGTTCATAATAGCCAGGACATGGAAGCAACCTAGATGCCCATCAACAGATGAATGGATAAGAAAGCTGTGGTACATATACGCAATGGAATATTACTCAGCCATTAAAAAGAATAAATTTGAATCAGTTCTAATGAAGTGGATAAAACTGGAGCCTATTATACAGAGTGAAGTAAGCCAGAATAAAAAACACAGTACAGTATACTAAAGCATATATATGGAATTTAGGAAGATGGTAACAATAACCCTTTATGTGAGACAGCAAAAGAAACACAGATTTATTGAATGGTCTTTTAGACTCTGTGGGAAAGGGAGAGGGTGGCATGATATGGAAAAATGGCACTGAAACATGTAAATTATCATATGTGAAATGAATTACCAGTCCAGGTTTGATGCATGAGACAGGATGCTTGGGGCTGGTGCACTGGGATGACCCAGAGGGATGGGATAGGGAGGTAGGTGGGAGGGCAGTTCAGGATGGGGAACACATGTACACTCATGGCAGATTCAAGTCAATGTGTGGCAAAACCAATACAATGCTGTAAAGTAAAATTAATTAATTAATTAATTTTTAAAAAGGACATAAGGAAAAAACAAAGAAATTCGTACTATTTCAAGACAGACAACATATGTATTTCCAGTAATGAACCTCCTGTTCAAAATTCAGCCACACGTATTTCCATGGTGGTGAATAAAAGATATGGTGGTTGTGCATGAGATAGTTCAGCATATTGCAAATGGTCAAATATCAAAGTTTTGGTTTAGCTTCTGGTTCAAGATGGCAGAGTAGAAGGACATGCACATATCTCCTCACGCAAGAGCAACGAATTCGCAAGTAGCTGATGAACAACCATTCAGAGGAGGACCCTGGAGCCCACTAGAAAAGGATGCCCCAGGTCCAAACACAAAGAAGAAACTACAATGAGATGTAGGAGGTGCTCAAGCACAATAAAAATAAATTCCATACCTGTCAGATGGGAAACCAACAAACCGGAAAACAGTAATACTAAAAAAGTTCTCCCACTGGTGTGAAGGTTCTGAAGCTCATGGCATGCTTCCAAGCCTGCAAAGTGACGGGGAATCCCCAGGGAATCTGACTCTGAAGGCCAGTAGGATTTGATTCCAGGACTTCCACAGGAATGTGGGAGAGACTCTCCTTGCAGGGGCCAGACAAAGTCTTGCATGCACCAAGACTCAGGGGAATGGAGCAGTGACCCCACAGGAGACTGAACCAGACCTAGGTCCTAAAGTTGGAGTCTCCTATGGAAGTGTGGTTCAGAAGTGGCTTGCCCTGGGGACAAGGGTACTAGCAGCAGCAATCCTGGAAGGTGGCCCTTGGTCTAAGCCCCTTGGAAGTTGCCGAAAATCAAGCACTTCATTCATTAGTAATGTTTCTCACTTCTTTAGTATGCGAAGAGGTAAAACTGGCTTCTGAACCACTTGTTGGGTTTTGTTCCTTCAGTAGCAAAACAGAGGCTCCAGGAGGTGACATTGCCAGCAAGTATGGACAAGGGATTCTATGGAAATGAGAAGTAGGATTGAACCTCGGACAGCCCAGAACTGGAGATCAGAAACATACACTTCACAGCCCCTGCTGTTTCTTTGCTGTCTCTGATTGTCTTTGATTATCTGCACTGATCCGCAATCTCTATTCTTTCCCTGTTATCGTACCTATGTGAGATCAAACATTTTTGACTAATTCATCTTTCTCAAAGAGTTTTTTATGAACTCATAAGAATGCTTTTAGAAGTATGAAACCCCAAAATTGGAATGCTCTTCAGCATACAGCAAAGGAAAGTTCTCACACTGAAAGCACTTTGGAACTAGCACCCAAGCTGAAAAGAAAACACCTTTGCCAGGGCCCTAGCACCTTTCCAGTGTCAACTTCCAGTCACTGTCTCAGGCCAGCTGTCCTGTCTCCTCCCTGAGGGCAGTCACTCTGTGATCCTCACAGTCCTGATGATTTCTGCCAGGAGCGTTTGATGCCTCTTGTGATATATGCCGTCATTGAATCCAAACAGTAATTATATGAAAACCACTCTTATTGTCGCCATATTAAAGATGAGGAAACTGACCTGTAGTGTTTGTGATATGTTTCAGGGTCACACTGTGGGTAAATAGCAGAGCTGGGAGCCAGAGGTTTTGACATTTCTAGAACTCCTCTCACTTGGGCTCTCTTCCTGTGGCTTCCACTCTGACTACACCGTGCAGCTAGAAACCAAAACAGAACAGAGCTCCTGTGTTGGAGGCAGTGAAGGTACTATGTAAGGGCGTAAACTGCTCAGTCAGGCAGGACTGAGGAGAAGGTGGGAGACAGAGTAGTAGGAATCAGGAGAGGCCTGTGAAAACCGTATGCTTTCCAGGAGGAGGAGACTGCATCCCTCATATACTTATATCAACCATTCGGTAATGAGTGGGTATAAATTAGTGATGCCTATGACATCAAGATTAACCATTTTCTACAATTTCATAATTTCCCTTCTTCTTTTTTCTATTTGGCACCCTCCACAGCTTATAGGATCTTAGTTCCTCAACCAAGGCTACCTGAAGGAAAAAAGAGTCCTAACAACCACACCCACAGAAAATTCTCAGAATTCCACCTTTTGACAAACATTTCCTAGAAAATGATAGAACTGTTCCACAGTATAAAGGGAACAAATACTATTTTATGATAGGTGTATGTAGGCAACATAAGGATTTCTGTTTTCAAATTAAAAACTCAAGAAATTTATCTTGATAACTATTTAATAAACAAAGCAAATAACAATTTTAATGAAAGAGGGAAATATATTTTCTAAATTTTAATACAATGTAAACATACACGTCTTTTATATGAAAATATAAATATGATGAGATAAAATATTACATGAACTAAATAAAGAATAAATAAATAACATCAGGGCAGTCATCGCTTATGAACTGATACCCCTGCACTTGAATACATTGATATCTACTTGCTTATTATCACTGACAAGTATTGGCTGAGTTAATTCAATAAATTTGGTGGCTGAAGCAGAATTCAGAGTCTTCTGAAATGACCCCAGGTGAGTACACAAGGGTGACATGGCATCTTAGTCAGTGAGAGTCATGTCAAGGTCAGATCAGTCTCCATCCTACATTCTTAACCTTTCCTGCAAGCTGGTTGATGAAGAGAGAGAAGGCTCTCCTTATATCCATTCTGACGATTTCCCAGGCACAGTCGCTGTATTCCTTCTCTTTGAGGTAGACGTGGATTCCCTGGAAGTATGTTGTCACGGCCTGTGTGGGGTCCGTCCTTCCCAGGGCAGAGTCTTCCTCTCCCATCACCTGCCACTGGCAGTCGTCCAGATCGGCCAGCTGCTCAAGCAGTCCAGTGCGGAGCTGCTGCAGGAAGGTGGTGTCCCAGGCAGCAGAGGAGCGCTTTGTGTCGAAGAGGTTGAAGCTCTGCTGGAGCATCTTGTGAAGCACAGAGATGGCCTGGGCATCCTGGAGCTGGCCGCCCTCCACCATCTCCTGGGGAAAAGCAAAGTCTTTTCTGTCCTGCAGACAGAAGCGAGGGGAGAGCCTCCTCATTTGGTGCAGGAGAGTGAGGGTCTTCTCAGTGCCAGCCAGCACGTGGTTCTGAGACAGGTCACAGCCCAGGGATCCTCCAGGGCCATAGCTGAGCAGCACCAGGGCCATCAGTAGAGAGAGCACAAGGGCCATGGGGAAGATGAGGCTGCTGCTGGGCTGATGGAGACGGCGTCTGCTGAACCTTGAGATAGGTTCTCTGATGCCATGCTTTCTAAACAAGACCATTAAATAGGGAACACAGTAGTTTTCATTTTCTAATCATTTTATACACTTTTACTTCTTTTTTTGGTTTTCTGTTATGTATTCTAAATACAGTCAAAGTAAATTTCTTCCTTCTCGACTGTTAATTTTGCCTTTTCCTAGTGACTTCAGAAGTGCCCATCCAAATTAATATTATTCAATCAAATTGGAAGGGTCTTTGTCTTAAGTCTGTATTGATGGACATGTGTAATTACACAGGTTATTGCCCTTTATCTCTCATTCATAAGTGTTGCTGTCCTCTCATCCATGAACACATTGTTGGCTGCTCTTAGGCTCCGTTTTTCTCTCTTAGTTTCCATAGGAAGCCAGGCTCTGTCAGCCCTATTTGTTTGTTTCCTTATTTGTAAGGGATTTACGAGATCACTCTGGCAGTAAAGCTCTTGGAAACAAAGGATGAGTTTTCCTTAGTGTTTGATTTAGAGAAGAAGCTGATTATTATCAGTTTTGAACCCCTTCCACATTTCTCTTCCTTCTGGAACACATTCCTGCAGATCCCTGCCCTTCAGGGAACCACGAGGGCAGGTCTATTAGAGACATCACCCTTTCTTTCCACCATTTTCTTATTGGACACCTGTGGTCCTCCACAGACTGGGCCAATACACCCACCAGAATCCTAGTTCTTCTCAGGGAACATGGGTGAGGAGATTCTAATTCCAAGATAATTGTATTTCCCCAGCAGCCCCTCACTCACAAGGGAGAGATCACACAGAGTCACAGCCTGTCCTCTGGAGTGAGTGAGTCCCTTCCTCACCTGCTGGACTCCCTCCCTGAGGACAGGCCCACCACATCCTGTGGACAAGAATCTCCTTTCTGTGGAGGGCTTGTTTACTTATTGGGAAGATAGTCTTCCTGAAACCCCACCCGGTCCCCTGGAGTGGTTGTGTGAAGGACTCTAGTTCTCGGTGGTGACCTCTTCTTCTCCTGACCCATTTGGCAGGTGTCCAAATTGTCAGCACTGCTCAGAAGCTGAGAGCAAAACTGTGTTTGCGCAAGTTGGTGGAGGAGTTTCCAACTGCAATTATTTTACTTTTTCATAGGTGAATAATACTTACTTTGCCCAATATAGGTTTTATTATTCAACCCTTTTACTTAAACTCTTCAACACTTGTTCTGCTCAGAGCTACTGAGCTGGAGGAAGGAGATTCAGTGATGGTGTTGTCCCTCATAGGAAGCTTATGTCACAGAATCTAATGAGTTTCAGTCATTTATTCGGGCAGTTGATTCTACTGGGCATCTCTGTTCCTCTATTTCTGTCTCTTCTGAGATTGCAAGGCAGTGAGACCCAGGTTACTAGATTAGGACAAACAGCCTTCTTTCCTTTACCAGAGCATAATTTTTCATTTAAACTGTTTATATACACTTAGTGACTTATTGGACCATGTTGGTATTCCTCTTCTGCTCTGGTTCTATTTCATGATGAGACAAGAACAATAAAGGGAAGTAAAGAAAGCCAGAGGGGCTGCATCTCTATCACTTTCAAGGCATTAGATTTTTTTGTTTCTGTTTGCAATTTTCCTAGAAAATAAGATTGCATAGTTGTTTTGTGGACAACAAGAAAACAAGGGTAAGTCTCAACGTCGTGAAGAATGAAAGTGGTTTTACCCTGGTGTCATGAGGTATTCTGAGTTAGCAAACTGCAGTGAGGCATGCCTGGGCAGTAGGATGTGGCAGAGGGGAAGGATGAGGCCAATATGAACAACAGAAAGCCTGGGACAGGGCTGCTTCTTACAGAAGCTCAATGAAGGCCAAGTCCTGAGTCAGTTGACTGCCTTCAGCTTTGGAAGACCAGCTATCTGATTTTCCTTTCCTTTAATCCACATGTGATCAGCATAAGGGGAGATGGAAGAGAGACGGGCAATCAGAACCCCAGTTTCTAGAACACAAACCCTTTCTGGCAGGGTTGAGGAGACCAGCCTTGCCTAGCATCTGTGTAGTTGATAAATCCACTTGGGCAATGAGAAGATGCTTTGAAAAAACTAGAATGATAGAAAATGAAATGATTCCAAAAGATCCTAATCTTAATCTGGTTAACAGTAAAATTATGATATTAAAAGTAAGAGCTGCATTTTATTGATTGCTAACCCTAATGATTTCTTTAATATTCCAGTTTGTGATATGATCACATTCATGGGTTGGGTTTCTGCAGCTTTTTGAAGAATGTTAAAAATATTTATGTGCTTATTTGACTGGGCCAGGTCTTAGTTGAAGCATGCTGGATATTGCATCTTCTTTGCTTCATGCAGGATCTTTACTTGGGCCATGGGAAGACTTGCCTGCCTCATGCAGGATCTACTTCCCTGAACAGAGATCCAACTCAGGCTCCGTGCTTTCGGAGCATGGAATCCTGACCACTGGACCATCAGGGAAATCTTAAGGGGTAGGGTTTCAATATATGAATTTGGGGAACACACACACATTCAGTCCGTATCATAGTAATAAGATAGCAAGGTATTGTGTTTATGGTAAGGATTCATTAGGCTATGTTTCCTTCTTGGTATTTATTTGTGGAGAAAGAACACATTGCCTGATGCTACCCTCACTTTTTATGGCACGTCCACCCTGAATTGTTTACTAATTAAATGTTTTCATGTTGTACTGTGAACCTAATTACCAAGGATCTACCAGGCTTCCCTGGTGGCTCAGATGGTAAAGAATCCGCCTGCAATGCAGGAGACCAAGGTTCAATCCCTGAGTTGGGAAGATCCCCTGGAGAAGGAAATGGTAACCCACTCCAGGATTCTTGCTTGGAGAATTCCTTGGGCACAGGAGCCTGACAGGTACAGTTTATGGGGTCACAAAGAGTCATACTCAACTGAGCGACTAACACTTTTGCCAGACAAATTCCACAGACTCTCAGTGTTCATCAAAAATGACAGTGACAACAACGACAAATTCCTTAGGCTCTGTAAGGGACTCACTTAGTCCTTCCAACATAGTTGAAACTGAGTTAATATTCTCCTTTCCAAGAGCCCCCTGCTAAGACTTTATTTGAATAAAATAATCTAAGAGTGAATTTGCAACTCCAGGTTTCAAAACCTAATATGTCAGATTCCAAACTCCCTATCCACAGCATAAACACCTGAGCAAACTGCATGTACTGAACTCTCACTTATTTCCCTATTTTACTTCTAACACAAGATGTTCCTTTTTGTTTCATACCTTGATGTTACAAATCTCTTATTTCCATCATTTAACGCCTCCCTCCAAATTCTAGATAAGCTGAGCGATTTACAAAGTATCCTGATTATTTTTTATAAGAAGCAAAATGAAATTATCAAGTGGTAGTTATTACTGAGAGTCTAACTGTGCTTCACATAATTAATAATTCTAATAATTATGAAATGATCATAGTTAACTGTCCAAGATGACTCATAGATTGTTAAGTGATCCTCACCATAAAATTGAGATACATGACGGACAAGGTCCTTGAGAGTTATGACCCCTGCGCAAGATTTGTATTACAAACATTTCGGTGAATCCAGTGTAGAAAACCCCAAGCTGACGGTACTTGTGGATATAGGTAAAGCATACTTAATGCTACCAAATTACATGAATGAGGGAAACTACTGGAAGAATACAAGACGACGCATGCTAACGGGTGAAATGTGAGGGATGGAGCAGAGCATCCCCATGGCCATCAGCAGGGAATCCAGGGGTCCAGAGAGTCAGCACTTGCACTGGGCCTCAGGGAAACAGCTCAGGTCCTGCCCTGAGCTAAGCCGCCCTCCAAGCTCCTTTCGCTGCGCCCCAACGGCCGCGAGGGGGCGCCCGATCTCTCAGGAACTGACAGACCGGCGACGCAAACCCAGCTGGACCCGCCTCCAGGTACAGAGCGGCCAACTCGGGCGGCGGATCCACGGGGAGAACTCGGGGGTCGCCCTCGGAGGGAGCCGCCGGAGCCCAGGGAGCGCTTGGGGCCGCGCGAGCAGAGAGGAAAGTTCTTTGTCGGGCCCGACTGCCCAGGGGAGCTTTGCCGCTGCTTCTGTCAGAGCCTTTGATGTCTGCACCTGCCCTTGTATCCACCCTCCCCTTCCTGGGAGGAGATTTTACCCAGAGCGATTTACAGCGGTGCCTGTTTATGCTGCGATTGATGGCTGGAAATCCAATGGCAACCCATCCAGTACTCTTGCCTGGAAAATCCCATGGACAGAGGAGCCTGGTAGGCTGCAGTCCACGGGATCGCGAAGAGTCGGACACGACTGAAGCGACTTAGCAGTAGCAGCAGCAGATGGCTGAAAATCAGAGCATGTTGTGGTATGTTTTCAGATTCAGGGCTGTTTCTGGGGAAAAGGACTAATTCAGGGACAATGGGAAAGGCATCTACAATCCGGACAGAAATCTACTAGATATTGGGATCCTCCAGTGGGAAGGAAGACTGGGGACAAGACTGAGACTTAAAGGAGCTCCCAGGGTTGAGAAAATTATTTCATTCAATAGTAATATAAAAGGTAAATTTCTCTTGTAATATTAATTGTTTGAAAAATCTTTTAAAATAGGTAAGTCTTAAACTCACATCAAGTTGAAATATTTTCCTTATGCCCCAACAGTACTTTTATGTTCCTGGCTTTAATGGAAGCAAAATCAGCAGTAATGGTTTCAAAACTGCTACTTTGTATATATCTCTCTTCACTGATGGAATGCCATATTTGATAAATTATGACCCAGTAACTATCTTAAATAACCAATCTCAACTTAACCAATCTCAATGTGCTTTTCCATCTCATGTCTTTTAACCAAGCATCATCTATTAAACAGTCATTTTTTATGTAGTCAGTTTTTCATTGGAGAGGTGCATTACCTTTTCAAAATGTCAAATCATATGGATAAGTTGCTTAAAAAGCTGCAATCAAAATGCTTTTGATTTCAGCATCATGTGTGCTCAGTAGGTATCAACTGTGAAATAGACAGTTGGGTATATGATTCCAGCATGCATCTTCGGAAGGCATCACCATCAAGACTGATTTCTAAAGCCCTGAAAACTAGAGCAGCTCATGACGTAGCTCATGAGTTTGAAAAGAAAACATTTCTGGGCCCTGAACACAGCAAAACCACAAGTGTCTTTGTCACAAATGAAACTCGGACTGGATACCAGCCAGATGGCAGGAGGGCAGTGTGAGTGTGGAGCCTGGGATCCAGTGGAGGACCTTGAAATCTGTGTGTCTTCTAGCTGGAGATCATGGAGTTTGAACAAAAATGAATAATGAACTTGTTTCCATGGGTAAAGTGACAAGGAAGAGCAATGGGTACATTGTGTATGAATCCGAAATTCATAGAAGAAACCTGCATTTCCAGTGGATATGATGGGGAAAGGTTGTCACCTATTCTAGCATACTGGTCTTAAAACTAAAGTCTCAACTCCACAGCTCTTCTTCTCAGCTCTACTCTGTGATGCTGGGGCTCCAGTTCCTTCCAGTACATTTCTCCTTTGGCTGCAGATTGTTTTTCTTTCAGAGTTCTCCCGAACCAATTCCAAGAGGTGGACTAGAAGGCTGGAGTATGACGGATGACAACCACCATCCATTAGGAACAGGAAAACTAATGGTTGCTGCTAGATGCTCTGTGTTACCAGTCAGATTGGCAAAAACTAAAAAGGATGATAAGATCCTATTTTGGTCAATGTGTGAGCAGATATAAGGACTTAAATGGTCTTGAGTATAGGTTAATGTAGCCATTGTTATTGTGAACAGTTGGCAATATGCATGTGCGTGGTTTACGTATTTTGACCAATAAAACTGACTTCATGGACACTTGTTCAGAGAAAGACACTCACTTGCATTATAAGACAGCTGCATATACTTGTAGCAATCTCTCCTCTAAAAGCACTAATTTCTGAGAAAGACTGACTCTCGGGGGTGACACTGCCAGCACTTAGGGACTGAAGTTTTTATGGAAAACAGGTAGGATCAAACCCAGGACAGCCCAGGCCTGGAGAGCAGAACCTCACACTTCATGGCCCTTGCTCCTTTCGTCCTGACTCTGCTTTGCTGCTGAAAGTCTGAAGCCCAACAGAGTAGAGAAGGTAATTGTAGAAGTTTCTTAAAGGAGTAGTAGAGTAGTACTCATACTAAAGAAGCAAGAAACATTATTAATGAGTAATATGTGTGATATTCTGCATTTATATCAGATCTCTATGATTTCCCTATTATTCATTTTTATAGTAGATCAAAGCATTTTCTACTAATCCTTCTTTCTCAAAGAATTTCTATGACTTCCTAAGAATACTTCTAGAAGTCTGAAGCACAGAAATTGGAACTGTCTTCAGCACTGAGCACAGGAGAGTTCACACACTGAATATACTGTGAAACTAGCACCCAAGTTAAATATTTTTACCGAAGACCTAGCATCTTTCTAGTGTTGCCTTTCTGTCACTGCCTCAGGCCAGCTGTCCTGTCTCCTCCCTGTGGGCAGCTACTCTGGACTCTCACTGTCCTGATTATTTCTGCCAGGCATATTTTATGCCTCTTGTAATATGGACTCATTGATCCAAACAGTAGTCCTATGAAAAACTGCTGTAATTTTCCCCGTATTAGAGAAGAAGATCAAGACAGCATGCATGCCTGGGCACATGCTAAGTTGGTTCAGTCCTGTCTGATTTGTGACCCACGGACTGTAGCTCACGAGGCTCCTCTGTTCATGGGATTTTCAAGAAAGAATACTGGAGTGGGTTGCCATGTCCTTCTCCTTAGTGTTTGTGATATTTTTCAGGGTCACCCTGCTGTGAAATAGCAGAGCTGCAATTCAAAGGTTTTGAAACTTGGAGAACTCTCCCTTCACTTGTGCTGTCTTCCAGTGATTTCCACTGAGAGAACATTTGAAGCTAGACCATCACAGAACACAGGTCCTGTGTTGGAGGCAGTGAAGATATTGCGTAAGGGAGTGGATTGTTCAGTAAAGCAGGGCTGAGGAGGAGGTGGGAGGAAGAGTAACAGGGGTCAGGATCAGCCACTCGGCACCTCATGTTGGCAACTTCCCTGGAGGAAGTGAGTCCTCTCCCACATACTGACACCAACCGTTCTTTGCTGACTGGGTATAAACTAGCTATACTTGTGACTTCAGGACTAATCATTTACCACAGTTTCAGAGACTCCTTTCTACCTGTTTGTTTGTTTGTTTGTTTTTTGCAGGGGGGTTGGTTGAGGGGTGGCTGCACTCCACAGCTTGCAGAATCTTAGTTCCCTGGACAGATAATCCTGGTACCTGAGCTTCTTACACTGGAAGCATGGAGTCCTAACCACTGGACTGCCAGGGAATTCCACCTTTTGACAATCATTTCCTGAAAAGTGTTAGGACTCTTCTGTAGTATAAATGGACAAATGCTATTCCATGATACGTTTATGTAGACAAAATAAGTATTTATGTCTTCATAATGAAAAAGGCAATGTTTTCCAAGGCAAAGCATTCAATATCATGGTAATCCAAGTCTATATACCCCGACAAGTAATGCTGAAGAAGCTGAAGTTGAATGGTTCTATGAAGACCTACAAGTTCATCTAGAACTAACACCCAAAAAAGATGTTCTTTTCATTATAGAGGACTGGAATGCAAAAGTAGGAAGTCAAGAAACACCTGGAGTAACAGGCAAATTTGGCCTTGGAGTACAGAATGAAGCAGGGCAAAGGCTGATAGAGTTCTGCCAAAAGAACGCACTGGCCATCGCAAACACCCTCTTCCAACAACACAAGAGAAGTCTCTACATATGGACATCACCAGATGGTCAACACCAAAATCAGATTGATTATATTCTATGCAGCCAAAGATGGAGAAGCTTTTAAGCAGTCAACAAAAACAAGACTGGGAGCTGACTGTGGCTCAGATCATGAACTCCTTATTGCCAAATACAGACTTAAATTGAACAAAGTGGGGAAAGCCACTAGACCAATCACGTATGACCTAAATCAAATCCCTTATGACCATACAGTGGAAGTGAGAAATAGATTTAAGGGACTAGATCTGATAGAGAGCCTGATGAACTACGGACGGATGTTCGTGACATTGTACAGGAGACAGGAATCAAGAACATACCCAAGCGAAAGAAATACAAAAAAGCAAAATGGCTGTCTGAGGAGGCCATTCTTAACCTTTCTTGCAAGTTGGTTGATGAAGACAAGGCTCTCATGATTTCCAGTCTGACGATTTCCCAGGCGCAGTCGCTGTATCCCTTCTCTTGCAGGTAGACATGGATGCCCTGGAAGTACCTCCTCACGGCCAGCGTGGGGCCCGTCCTTCCCAGGGCAGAGTCTTCCTCTCCCATCACCTGCCCCAGGCAGGCATCCAGGTCGTCCAGCTGCTGAAGGAGTCCAGTGCGGAGCTGCTCCAGGAGGGTGGTGTCCCAGGCAGCAGAGGAGCGCTCTGTGTGGAAGAGGTTGAAGCTCTGCTGGAGCATCTCGTGGAGCACAGAGATGGCCTGGGCCTCCTGCAGCTGGCCACCCTCCACCATCTCTTGGGGGAAGCGAAGTCTTTTCTGTCCTGCAGACAGAAGCGAGGGGAGAGCCTCCTCATTTGGCCCAGGAGCCTCAGGGTCTTTCTGCCAGCCAGACGTGGTTCTGAGACAGGTCACAGCCCAGGGATCCTCTGGGCCGTAGCTGACCAGCACCAGGGCCATCAGTGGAGAGAGCACGAATGCCTTGGGAAAGATGAAGCTGCTGCTGGGCTGGCGGAGACAGCGTCTGGTGGAATCTTGAGGTAGGTTCTCTGATGTCATGCTTTCTAAGCAAGGCCATTAAATAGGGAACATGGTAATTTTCATTTTCTATTTGTTTCTATATAGTTTTACTTCCTTCTTTGATTTTCATTTATGTATTCACAATATGTTAAAAGAAAATGTCATCAATTTAAAGTATTAATTTTACCTATTTCTCAATAACTTCAAATGGATCCATCCAATTGGATATTTGTTAATCAAATTAGAAAGATTTTATTATTCAACACTTTTACTTAAACTGTTCAACACTTTTCTCCTCAGAGTTTCTGAGCTGGAGGAAGGAGATTTAGTGATGCTGTTGGCTCTCACTGGAAGCTTATGTCACAGACTCTAGTGAGTTTCAGTCATTCATTCAGGCAGTTGATTCCACTGCACTTCTTGGTCCTCTGTCTCTTTCTCCCTCTGAGAACAAAGGACGGTGAGAACCAGGCTACTCCTTCAGGGAAAAATCACCTTCTTTCCTTCACTTGACTATAATTTTTCACTTAGTTTCTCCATTCATTTAGTGACGTGTTGGCCAGGATTTGTCTTGCTGCTCCTGCTCCAGATCTAATTCATGTTGAGGTAAGAACAATAAAGTGAAGTAAAGAAGACAGAGGGGCTGTATCTCTATCATATTTAATACTTTAGGGTTTTTTTTGTTGTTGTTGTTTCCCTTTGCCATGTTCCTAGAAAGTAAAATTCCACAGTTTTTTTGTGGGCAAAAAAGAAAACTAATCTAAGTCTGAATGTCTGAACATGAAAGAAGGGAAGTGGTTTTCCATGGCAGAATGATGTATTCTGAATTAACAAAGTTCAGTTCAGCACAGCTGGCGATGAGGCTGTGGCAGAGGGGAAGCATGAGGCCAGTGTGAACAGCAGAAAGGCTGGGACATTGCTGCTTCTGACAGAAGCTCAACGAAGGTTAAGTCCCGGTCAAGTGACTGTCCTTTGCTTTGCAAGAACAGCTACCTCATTTTTCTTTCAATTAATGCACGTAGGATTCATTTCAGGAGAGAAGGAACAAGTCCAACCCATCACCTAACAAGAGATGGACAACTGGAATGCCAATTGCTGGAATACTAACCCTCTCTGTCAGTGTCTTGGAGCCAGCTTTGCTGAGCATCTGTCTAGGTAATAAATCCACTCAGGCAATGAGAAGCTGCTTTGAAAAAAACTGGAATGAAATGGAATTAAATGATTCCAAAACATCTTGATCTTAATCTGGATAATAGTAATTATGATATTAAAAATAATACCTGAATTTTATTTCCTGCTACTAATGGACTAGTCACTTTCCAAGTTCTTTAGAATTTTAACTGAATCTTCTCATTAACTCTTAGGGTCACACTCCTGGAGAAAAATATAAATCTAGACAAATGAACTATTCCAACCATAGCAAAGATTCAGGAGCAAACCTTGGGGGTTTTGATTTGTCTGAAAGATCCCATTAAAAAAAAAAAGGAAGGGTGCAAATGAACATGACATTAAGGAAGCAATGAAATAAGTGACAGGAGGAGAAAGAGTTGACAAAAATCCCTTAATCCATTTCAAATGCAAAGAGTCACTATCTATTGTTTTGTAGGCCACAATGTGTGATCTGAAGTCCACAAAAGTAAGATATAATCATAAATAGACAAAATCACTATTAAGTAGTTGGAAGGGAATAGATTGTTCTGCCACCTAAAAGAAAAGCAGGAGTTTGCTCATTGTCTAGTGGTTAGGATCCAGCACTTTCACTGCTGTGACCTGATTTTAATCCCTGTTTGGGGATGTCCGATCACACAAACCTCGCAGAAGTCTCAGCTTTTATGAGTGTTTTCTTCAATGAAATATAGTAAAATAGTTTTATTAACCCTATGAGAGGTGAGCCCTACTTTCTATGTATTTAAACCTCTTGACCTTTCTTGTGAGTTTAAGAACAAAGAAAAACCAGCTAACAGTTCCTCGCCACATGAGCTCTGATGTTTCTCCTTCAGAATGACAATGAAAACATCTTTCAGCATCAGGTTCTGCAGAATGAAGTCACTACCCACTGCAGTCCCTGACCTCCAACACGCCCTGACAGGAGTTCAGAATGGAGATCAGGAACGAGGCACTCTCTGCTCTGGGAAAACTGAAACAGCAGGTCAGCAGAGAGTTAGATAATTTCCAGAGGAAATTTATGAACCCAATTGTTACAACTTGTCATGGATAGAAATGCTCTAAAATCTTTCAGAGAGACATCTGTTCCTCCTGATTCTCAGCCGCTTTCTCCCAAGATGTGAGTTGATCGGCACCTCATTCCTTCACCATAGTCACATGCATACTGACCTCCTCTACGTCCGTGGGGCAGTTTCTCAGAGCTGAGGAGAGGCTGACCTCCAGCCTGCAGTCCTCAGCAAGTACTCCCAATAAAATACACTCTCAGGAATCATGTTTTTGGGTTGTTGTTTTTTAGTGGTTGACGGTCCCCTTCCAGGAAACCTCCTCAGGTAACCTGCTGTTCTTATTCTAAAGGAAATCACCTGCATTTCTCACCTCCAGTCCAGACGGTCATCCTGTTGTCTCCTGATGGAGTCCAGTGAAGAACATCTACTGTTTTCCTAATTCTGTTCAAGATGTGGGTGATGAGGAAGCCTGTGTGAGACCAAGATGGAGGAGCACGTGTGCTTCCTAGATAGAAGCAGCAAACAATGTTCTCCTTAGCAGGGAGAGACTGGCTTGAATTGTGAAATAAGCCTCAAAGTCTTGTAGAGTTATCTTTATTTTTAAATTTCTTGGTCAACCTATCAAACATCATTATGTAATACTATAGAATAGAGATGAAAAGCTTATTTAGAAAATGATTTGTCAATGAAATGATATTTTTAGCAGTAATATCAGCATGTTTTTTACTTGTTTAGCACCCTAATCCTCAAGAAGGTTTCCAAACCTCTCAATGTACTTTAAATGTTCTTTGAGGGGCTTCCATGGGGGCTCAGTGGTAAGGAGTCCACCCGCCAATGTGACCACATGTGGTCCTAGAGGATGCCACGTGCTGCAAAACAGCTGAGCCCGGGTGCCACAACTATTGAGCCTGTGCTCTAGACCCTGGGACCACCACTACCAAAGCCAAGTGCACTAGAATCTGTGCTCCCCAACGAGAGAAGCTACCAGAGTGAGGAGCCTGTGCACCCCAACTAGAGAGGACCCACCTTAGCCACAACTAGAGAAAAGGCCGTGCAGCAATGAAGACCCAGCACAGTGAATAATGAATAAATAAATAAAATTATTTTAGAAGTCCCTCTGACTTTACATATAGCTCCTGAATGCTACATGTCCCAACCAGAAAGAAGAGAAAGCTGATTGATCCATCAATGTCCTGAGAATCATATAGATTCTACATTAATGTAGATTGCCTACATTAAATACATGAATTTCCACAAAGATCTTTGTTTCTTTGAGAAATTGTATTCTTCCAGTGTGCACGTTACTGACATATGTCCTGAAAGGAAAACTTTGACCCACTGTTGCTAAATGTATTAAAAGTCCTGCCTGTGTCCCTTCTATTCAGTCTTGTTTGATTTTGTCTCTCAAAGATGCAAAGACACCATGATGGAATTTAAGAACTTCCTTGGATTGCACTGTCCCCAGGCGCCTCTTGCCCTGCTCTGTGATAACTTGCTGGATCCTAAGGAAGAAGCAATCTGCATGAGGGAGTGCCTTCTAGGCCCTTGTGCCTTCTAGGACTCTGCAGGCTGCTGTGGTGTGAACGTCACCCGTGCTGGGGACACAGCTAGAGGCCAGGCATCGTGCTCTGTCTCCGTGCCCTCAGCGTCCACGTCAGTCTTCTCATTCTCTGAAAAGGAGTGCTGTGGAGAAGCACTTGCCTCAGTGTGTTTCATCTGTGTTGTTCCGTGTCCTGAGGACCCGCTGCTGCTCCAGTGAACAATTAAACATCTTTGTTCTCCTTCCAAGTTCTCAAGCTGCTGCTGACTTTCAACTCCAAGTTTCTGGTGCTTTGGGCTTTTGAGCAAGTGAGATTCCTGAATGAGGTGAGCTCCTCCTAGTGCAATCAGCATGGGCGAGAGCCCAGGTAGAGGCTCAGAGGAGCCCCTGGAGTCTCCACCATTGTTCACTGGGGGGCGGGGTTCCCTCTATGTACTGTGTTTCCCTGGGAGCCTGGGCAGTCTGGACCTGCAGTGCTTGGCAGGCAGAGCAGGTGAAGTCATAGGAGAGTCTCTGACAGATCTAGAACTTTCTCTCAGGTTCTGCTTTTAGTTGGTGGTTTGCAGGCTTAAGGGGAAATTGACAACCAGAAACCATAATGGAGAAGGACACAGCTGTCTGAATGGAGAGGACACCTTCATGCAGAGTGAATGAGGAGAGAAATAGGGATTTCTACACTGGGAGGAAGTGAATGATTGTGATATTTGAGTGTGAGGATAAGATATTCACCTGACCTCTCGCCAACGGAATATCACGTCTTCAAGCATCTCTCCAATTGTTTTCCGGGGGGGAAAATTCCACAACCAACAACAGGCAGAAAATCCTTCCCAAGAATTCATGAAATCCTGAAGCATGGATTTTTTTTGCATCACTGCTTTTAGGTTACTTATTTTTAAAAAAAATCAGAGTTACAAAAAGCATTGGAGTGGTTATGTTCACTTCAAGTTCCTCAGGGCAACAAACAACATAGCTAAAGGTAGAATATTTTCACTTCTAGCGTGCAAATCCTAAAGAGGGCTCAAGGAATTGTAAAATGCATTTTTTAATCAGGTTGCCATTCAGGATTCGTGTATCTGTTTTAATGAAAAAAAATTAAGTCTTTTAGAGTAAGAATTTAATAAAGGAAGAAAAATCATAAACAGACTAAATACAAAATATCCATTTTCCCATAAGTATACATACCTAGTATTTTATCAACAAAATAATGTAAATATTTATAAATAGTTAAATAAATATTAAAATAGATAAACAAATGTCCAGGTAGTTAAATACATAGATAGATCAGCTTTGGCATCTGTGAGGAACCAGTGTGTATAGAGTAGAACATGATGTTACTTAATATTCCAGAAAACACTTGACAACCTGATTCATTTCAGGGCTCAATGACAGCAGAAATGAGAGTCTTCCCCGAGGCCGCGCAGGAGGCATGTGGTCTTGTTGGTCTGTGAGGATCATTTCCGTGTTGAACCAGGTGTGTGTCAGTCCTTCCTCCGGAATCTCCTGCAAGTTTGTTGAGGAAGAGAAAGCTCTCATGACTTCTGCTCTGACAACCTCCCAGGCACAAGGGCTGTGTCCGTTCTCTTGCAGATAGAGAGTGACTCTGTGGAAGTATTTCCTCAGAGCCAGGCTGGAGTCCCCCTTGAGCAGGGGAGCCCTGGGCTTTCTCTAGTTGTGGCCAGTGGGGCTCACTCTTCCTCACACCTCCTGGTTTCCTTCCTGTGAGCCTTCTTCGGGCTCCAGCATGCAGGCTTCAGCAGCTGCAGCACGTGGACTCTAGAGCAGGGTCTCAGGATCAGTGGAGCGCTGTCTTAGTTGTTCTGTGGCAGGTGGACACTTCCTGGACCAGGGATCGAACCTGTCTCTCCTGAGGAAAGATTCTTATTCACTTCACCACCAGAGAAGTCTTCAACAAGTCATTTTGGCTAAAGCAGTTTCTCAGATTTCCTCCTACTACTGGAAGGCATTTACAAATGACCAAGCGATTTTGCTTCATCTGGGCCCCATTTCCCGGAATTATAATAGACAGTGGCTGGTATTTCTACTCTATTCTTGCTGGTGCCAGTCATACTGAGTTTGTTGCTAAAACCACTAGGAGTCTCCTTCCTTGAAGGCACACGTGGTCTGGGGATTCAAGTAGCAAGTGCAACACACTTTTCAGCCTCTGCCCAGCACTATATTAAACTCAAGAGGATGCCTCACCCCTAATTGTCCTCATCTAGGTCATGATTCCAGAAAACATCTGCTTATACTGCATTGACTAGGCTAAAGCCTTTGACTTTGTGGATCACAACAGACTGTGGAAAATGCTTCAAGAGAAAGAAATACCAGACCATCTTACCTGCGTCCTGAGAAATCTGTATGCAGGTCAAGAAGCAACAGTTAAAACTGGACATGGAACAGTGGACTGGTTCCAAACTGGGAAAAGAGTACATCAAGACTGTATACTGTCACCCTGCTTATTCAACTTATATCCAGAGTGCATCATGTGAGATGCCGGGCTGGATGAAGCAGAAGCTGGAGTCAAGATTGCCAGGAGAATTATCAATTATGCAGATGACACCACCCTTTAGGCAGAAAGGAAAGAGGAACTAAAGAGCCTCTTGATGAAAGTGAAAGAGGAGAGTGAAAAAGCTGGCTGAAAACTGAAAACATTCAAAAAAGTAAGAACATGGTTTCCAGTACCATTGCTTCATGGCAAATAGATGGGGAAACAAAGGATAGAGTGACAGACTTTATTTTCCTGGGCTCCAAAATCACTGCAGATGGTAACCGCAGACATGAAATTAAAAGACACTTACTCCTTGGAGGAAAAGCTATGACCAATCTAGACAGCATATTAAAAGGCAGAGACATTACTTTGGCCACAAAGGTCCGTATGGTCAAAGCTATGGTTTTTCCAGTAGTCATGTATGGATGTGAGAGCTGGACCATAAAGCTGAGTGCCAAAGAATTGATGCTTTTGAAATATGGTGAAAAAGCTGGCAGAGCTATGGATCTGAACTCAAACTCTCCTTGATGCTCACAGCTCACAGCAAGAAGCAGGCAGTTTACCACAATACTCTCTGGTGGATCTTTACCAACATGGCAATTACTACTACACTGATCCTGAGATGCTTCAGAGACTCCTCACAAGGAATGATGAATGATCATTTCCATGCTCTATTTTATTCCATTGCATGTCTGGTAAGCTTTATTTTAGTTTGGCTTCCAGTTTTTGACATGTAATAATTAAAGCCTTACAACAGGTTGAAAATCTAGAATTTGGATCTGAATCCCTGGTTTCCTTATTTTGCCTATTAACCTGCTCATTCTTTTTAATTCAGGGTGACTATTTTCCTACTTCTGCATGTCAAGCATGTAGACTTTAAAGACCTTTATGTTCTGAATGGTTAGGACCCCACCAAGGTCGTATCACAAGGTCATAAACCCCAAAGTAATGATATAGGTGACAGACCTTTTGGGACATGATTAGGGTGTGAGGATTATTTCCTCACATAAATAATGCCCTTATAAAAGAGGTGGATATAAACCACTCCCTCTGCTTCCCTGTGATGATACAAGGAGAACTCTGCAGTGTGAGACCTGAAGCAGGCTCTCACCACAACTGGACCAAACTGACACACAGTTCTCAGATATCCAGACTTGAGAACTACCTTTGAGCAATACATTTCTGGTCTTTGCAAACTACCCAGTCTATGCTATTTTGTTGAAGAAGCTTGAATAGGAAGATATTACATGCCCTGTTTTATCCTCAGAATACCTCTGGAGTCTGTAAAATTTCTGAAGGGAAAGAAATTATATTACTGAACTCTGTTTCCTAGACATCTAGTCTGGGCCGAAACATTTCTTGAGCTCAATCAATATTCAAGTAACATCAATTCACAAGGATGATAATGATAGGAGAAACAATAATCCAATATCTATTATATATATATATATATATATATGTGTGTGTGTGTGTGTGTGATGTGAGAACACAATAATTTAAAGATTCTTCATGCTTCTACAAGGGAAGATATGATGAAATATTGTGTGAGATACTTTTTAAAGATCATCTGCAGAAATATTTTATTAAAGTTTGCATTTTCAATATTTGGAATGTATGGTGAGTGGAAGACTCACTGTCCACTTTTAGTTCAGTGATTCTCAAGTTCTTGCAAGGAGCCGCCTGATCATTCTTTCCTTGCCTCCCTCAGGTAGTAAGGAAACACATTGTCTACACTTGTAGATGTTTTCCTCATTAGCCTATGCCTTTGGGAGTCAATCTGCATGCTTCTTTCAAATAGTCTATGATGCTCTGAACTCCGAGTGACATCTCTGTCATCTTCCCCAAGCTGAAACTATGAAATAAGAGTTTAAATCAGAGTGTGTGCAAGCAAGATATTGGTTTTCCCCTTGCACACCCACCCAGAGCTCCATTAGGACAAATAGTGAAAAAATGAAAAAATGGTCTTGTGCACTGAACTTGTCTCCTTTTGTCTTAATCATCCAATTATTTCCAAACTTCCTTGCAGTGAGACTCCAATGGGGATAAGTCCGGGCCGGGTAATGTGAGCAGAAGTGCTATTACCCCCGTGTAGTCCTGGCCCTTGGAAACATCTCATGTGATCCACTAATCTTTTCCCTTTGCCTTCAAGGAAAATAGACTCAAGTACTACAGATAAAATTGAAGTCACATGTTAATAATGGAAAAATTGAAAAACAAGGGGACCCATTTCCCTGACTCACTTTCTGGAGAAGAGCAAACTAGAAGATTCACCTGATCAAGAAGGCCTGCATTGTGCTCTTCAAGAAGGAAAGGAAAGTGTCCATTAGAATCAAATTCCTGACACTTTTCTGTTTACCTGTTACAGAGGTTAAACATTAGGTTAACTGACAAATACCTTTAATAACAACATACTCTCCTAAAAACTCCCATAAAAAAGTAAACTTCAGATGTTGAAGATAGTAAATACCCCCAAATACATAAAGATCTTTTACATTGTGTTATAAAATTGTTTATTTAAGAAAAGAGACTTTGTTTTTCTATTTTTTGTAAAACTACGATTTTTATTTCAGTTATTTTTCAGCTTGTAAGCAAACAGAAGTCCAGCTCACTTTGGAGAGTTGAGAAAACAACAATCTGATTGAGTAGAGAGTTGACACAAGTATAATTTTCATTTTATCTGTTGACTTTTCTTGAGGATTCTTACATGAGGGAAAGGCACTTTTCAATTTCCACCCTGGCAACCTCCCAGGCACAGGGGCTGTATGCCTTTCCCTTCAAGTAGAGATGGATTCCTTGGAAATAATTCCGGACATCAATTGCCAAATCGGGACAATCCAGAGTCACTTCTCCCAGCTTTTCCAGGCTCTGACCCAGGCTGGAGAGTAGTTTGTCCAGGAGGGCGCTGTTCCAAGCACCCCAGCTGCTCTCCGTGGTGAAGAGGTTGAAGATCTGCTGGAGCATCAGTTGGTGATAACAGGTGCCTTGAGTCATCTGGATTGAGGTGATATTCTCTCTTCTCCAAGGAAACTTGAAGTCGTGTCTGTGCTCTAGGCATGACTGAGAGGGGATCGTTTTCATCTGTCTCAAATGTCTGGAGATTTCTTTGTTGTCAAGAGAACAAGCAGGGATGGAGCAGAGCATGACTCCTGCCACTAGCAGATAGATCTTGGCCATAGAGAGTTTCCGTGATTCACTGGAGGGCCACGAGGGGGCGCGCGGCACCACTAATCAATGAGCGAAAGGTTTCTCCGCCCAGTCCTGTCACAGCGCGGTTTTCTAGCAGTCCGCAGGAAGGCTCAGGATGTCTTTTTATCGGTTTTCTTAGACTCTTTGCGAGTTCTGAGACTTCGTTTCAGCGGGTTTGGCAGCCAGAGAGGAAACCGTCGCTGCTCAGAGACCAAGTTGGTGCGGCTTTAATAGTGCACGAAGAAACTTTCATTTCCGAGCCCTCGCCAGAGACATTTTCGTGTGGTGGCAAGCCCGGAACCGTGCGTTTTCTGCTTTCCCCTGAGTTTGGTGCTTTCTTTTCGCCCAGAAACTTGAGCGAGGCCATTTTTACAAAGGTCTTTCATGGTGACTCAGACGGTAAAGAATTCGCCCGCCATGAGGGAGACCTGGGTTCGATCCCTGGGTTGGGAAGGTCCCCTGGAGCAGGAAATAGCACCCACTCCAGTATTCTTGCCTGGAGAATCCCATGGACAGAGGAGCCTGGTGGGCTACAATCCATGGAGGTCTCAAAAAGTCGGACAGAACTGAGCGGCTTGGCATGTCTTTACAAAGAAAATACGTTTACCAAGGGGTTTGAGGCAGAGAATCAGAGCGAGCTGGGGCCTATTTTACAGATTCGGGCTCGTTTCTGACGCGATGAAAGGACAGCTCAGGGAAGAGCGAACTTGGCCGCGGCGATGGGACGACTGGACGGTGTTGGGGACTTCCTGGGGGTGAATCGGAGCGCGGTCCCCACCCCGGCCGAGGACGGGGGAGCTGTGCGCCCCTGGAGATGCCCTGGGACTTTCAGGGTGTCTTTTAAGGTATCGGCCTTGAAGTGGGGGAGTAAGCATTAATTAACTGAGAAGTAGGAATATTAAAACACTCATAGCACTGTATTTTTATATGTATGAATTTATTAATATTTAAATACAATTAATATTGATCATATTTAACCTATTTAAAATGTTTATACTTTGAAATATTTTAATGAAAATATTTAACTATTTGCTATATGGTATTAAAATGCATATGAGTATTAAACAGCATTTTATTAAATTCTATTTAAACTACAGTTCTTTATATTACAACAAGAATTTAATTTTGCTTTCTTTGCTGTAGTGGAAGCAAACTCATTCATATATTCAAGATCATTTCTGTTCTTGCTTGACAATTGTTTGTGACTCTGTAACAGTCTTAATTTTTTTTTAACCTGGGTTTCTGAAACACTGCTGCCAGGACCCCACCTGAGTGTCGTATGGAAAGAAGAGTTAGTGGAAATATCCCTGGTGGTCCAAGGATTAAGACTGAGTTTTCAGTGCAGAAGGTGCCAGTTTGATCCCTGGTTAGGGAGCTAAGATCCCACATGCAGTGCTGTGCAGCCAAAAAGAAAGGAAAGAAGAATGGAAGGGAGAGAGGGAGGGAGGAAGCAGGGAAGGAAAAAGAGGCAATGTCTTGTACGAAGCATTGAGGAAGTTTACCCGGTCCATCTTTTCCTTTTCTTTGGTAAGAATTTTATAGACTCATCGTAAATTTCCCAGAGTTCATTGACGTGAAACCGTCCCTTGTAAGACATGGCCCTGCAAATGCAGAGTCATTTCTTGTCTTTATTTAAAATTTTGATGTTTCGTTCAGTGTGTGTTTTGGCATTTTATTTTTTTAACATTGAATTACAATATCATCTATCTTGACGTCTTAGATTTGGTGCCTTTTACATTTCATACTTAAGAAAAGTCCTTTCTTAGTTTACCCCAATACTAACCCAAGAAATAGCTTTAGAAGTACTGTTGCCATCTTCCCTGGATGAAAGTATAGGAATGTCCCATTTCTTGCCATCCTCTCCCCTATCTCGTTGTATAACTGATTTCCTGGTCTCTTTAACCCTTAAAAAAATCTTTGTCTTAAAATAATCTTACCAGAGGTGGTCTGAGACTAACTGAGGATGAGGTAAGGGACAGTTTATCTCATTTGTATTTTTCACAGAGCAGCCATGTTTTTGTTTTGGTTTGGTTTGGTTTTTGGGACAATTTTCTGAGGTGCTGGTTCTCTGCAAAAGGATTCAAGTGCTGTAAGATTTTTTTTCCAGAATGTTCCAGGCACTTCTCTAAGACTGGAATCTTGTGCTCTGCTTCTTCACAATCCTATGGGCAGCCCCCTCTCCTAGAGTTTGCATTGGGGGCCTCAACATACAGACCCCTGACAGTGTTAAGGGCCTTACAGTCAAAGCTTCTCCTGGTTGAACTGAGAATGGACTAAAGACATTACTATTGGTTATATTGATAGGAAAGGCTACTATCATTCATTAAGTTCAGATTCTCAGCCTGTAATTTGCAAACTTTATATTTGATGAACATGATATCCTCTGTGACCACAACTGAAGTTGTCTTGGTTTTTTAGAAGGGAAATCAAATTCTGGTGTCAGTTACACTCAGGAGCCCCAGACTGTCTGGAAGTAGAGCTTTCTGCTGCTCCCAGTCCCTCCTCTTCCTCAGCTCTGAGTACAGGCCCTCAGCTGCTCTGACCTCCTGCTGCCTCCTTCCTCTCATCCTGCCTCCGAGGTCCTCGCCCCTGCTCCCAGGAGGGCAGCCACCATCCCTGCCTGACTGTCCTGGAATCCACATCACCAAGCACATTGTCACTATTTATGCAGTCAGCACACTTTGGTGACAGAATGAAGAGAACTGTATGAATTAATCCATGTTCAATATTATGCTACTATTAACTGTAGACCATCAGAAAATGAGAGCTATGGTCCTGTAAATCATTGTGGAAGAATTCAAACCATATGTATTAGATCTTAAAAAGGAAATACAGAGAGTTGTGGCTAGATATATTTTGGTGCAGTTTAAAAACTGTCAAAATAGAGTATGGGGTCACACCTCTTAAGTTTTCTTATTAGACTTAAAGAAGAGAGTTAGATTGAGCTTTGTGTTTTATTTCAACCTAAGGTGACTCATTTAGATGAATACATCCTATTGGACTGAGACTTTTCCATGAGTGTATTTCATTTCCAGTGTAATTACACAAAAGAAGCATCAAAGCTGTGACATTCTCTGATGCCGGAAATAGACAGGGAAAGTTTTTAGGTGGAAACTAAAATGAGAAAAGTGCTGAAAATGACAATTCTGGCCTAATTAAGCATCTCATTTGCAGGAAGGTCCTCAGAGCAGCTGGATAAATATGCAGCGTAATCAACCACCCTCCGCCCCGGGGGGGAGGGCGGGGGCCTGCCATCTCCTTCACTGATGACAACAAGAATGATGTTCTCCAGTCCTGGAGAATGGTGATCACCATTGCCATCTTCTGAGAGACCAGGAGTCCCCAAACTCAGCGCTTTAGTGAAACTGAGTCTCAGGCATACAACTCAAGGCTCTCCAAGCTGCCCTCACTTCGCCCCAGCGGCCGGGAGGGGGCGCCCGAACTCGCCATAGCGCGCTGACCACACCGCCCGCCCAGCGCGACCCGCCTCCAGCGCCGCGAACTCGAGCGCTGGATCCACCGGGAGATCCCGGGAGCCCGGGCGAGGCGCCGCCGGGGTTCAGGGAGCGCGTGGGGACGCGGGAGCCGTGAGTAAACTTCCTTTTCCAACACGACTGCCCAGGGGAACCTTGCCGCGGCTTCGCTCAGAGCCTCGCATTTTCTGCACCTGCCTCTGCGTCCACCCTCCCCTTCCTGGGAGGAGATTTTGGCCAGAGCGGTTGACACCGGTGCCCGTTTAAGCTGCGATTGACCGCTGGAAATCAGAGCATGTTGTGATGTGTTTTCAGATTCAAGATTATTTCCGGGGGAAGGGGGGAAAGCATCTCCAATCCGGAGACGAATATTATTACAATGGTTTTGTTAAATTTTACGGATGTGAGAGTTGGACTATAAAGAAAGCTGAGCGCCGAAGAATTGATGCTTTTGAACTGTGGTATTGGAGAAGACGCTTGAGAGTCCCTTGGACTGCAAGGAGATCCAACCAGTCCATCCTGAAGGAGATCAGTCCTAGGTGTTCATTGGAAGGACTGATGTTGAAGCTGAAACTCCAATACTTTGGTCATCTGATGCGAAGAGCTGACTCATTGGAAAAGACCCTGATGCTGGGAAAGATTGAGGGCAGGAGGAGAAGGGGACGACAGAGGATGAGATGGTTGGATGGCATCATCGACTCGATGGACATGGGTTTGGGTGGACTCCGGGAGTTGGTGATGGACAGAGGCCTGGCGTGCTGCGGTTCGTGGGGTCACAAAGAGTCAGACACGACTGAGCGACTGAACTGAACTAATGATTAATTTGGCTTCCCTGGTGGCTCAGCGGCTAAGAGTCTGCCTGCAATGCAGGATACCCGGGTTCTATCTCTGGGTTGGGAAGTTCCCTGGAGGAGGGAATGGCTACCCGCTCCAGTATTCTTGACTGGACAATGCCATGGACAGAGGAGTCTGGTGGGCTGCGGTCCACGGGGTCACAAACAGTTGGACAGGATTGAGAGACTAACACTTTCACTTTCAGGCTTTCCTGGTAACTCATAATCCTTCAACAACCTTATAGTAGTTAAAAAGTATTGAAACGTGGGTGTATTAAAATTCAGATTATTTTAACTTTAAACATTTTATTTATACCAAAACCAGAATTTTTTATAATTTACTGACATTTTGAAGACAAATTGAACAATAATTTTGTCAGAATTACTTCTTTGCTTATCTCATTTTCGATGGAGAGAATTAATTTAATTTTAGCTTGCTGAAAGTTTTGGAGAGACAGCATATGAATTTCTGATTCATATTAATTCTTTTCTCCATCTCATCCATGATGCATTTCCAAATTATAGGACATATTTTTCTTGTCCGCTAGTTGAAATTACAATTCTATGGCAGTCCAATGTTTTGATAGCTTTCTTTGACAACAGTGATAACCATCTTGTTGCCACATCTTTATGGGGCTCTTTCTCTTTTGACAGGATCAAAATTTTCATCAAGTTCTTCTCTATGTATTGAGAATGAAAGTGATAACCATCTTGTTGCCACATCTTTATGGGGCTCTTTCTCTTTTGACAGGATCAAAATTTTCATCAAGTTCTTCTCTATGTATCGAGAATGAAAAGTGACCAAAACTTTTCATTATGAAAGCTTCAGTATCTCAGGTAAACACATCACACCACTTTTTACCAATGTTATGTGAGAAGTGTCCAGATATTTAACAAGCAAGTACATTTAGGTTTCTTTGGTGAGTAATATATAGAATGCATGAAATTTGTCACAATTTAACTTTGTGCCACAAGCCCCTCCCAGCCCCCCCCAACTTGTACACCTCTTAGACTTTTTAAGTTGTGGGGCCAGATCTTGTCTTGTATAATTTTTATATATTGTTCATCAAGACTTTTTACCATTAATTTTAATTTTTTAAAATATTGCAGTAATGTATATTTTCCCCACATTACTAAGTCACTTGTCACCCCTTCTCTGTATTTGAGGCAACTTTCTAACTTGCCTAACCCTAATCCCAACACTGGGAAGAATTTTTGACGTGAAGCATTGTGAAAATTATGTCTGAAAATCTGGAAACATCCCCTTCTCCCATCCCTTACTGTATTTTTTTCCTTATAAGTTATCTTTCTCTTTATAGCATTGTTTTGCCTATACTGTCACCAGAGGTAGTCTGAAATTAGTGAAATGAACATTGAGATTATTTGTATCATTTATTTATACTTTTCACAAAGTAGTTTTGATCTGCCAAACAACTTGCTAAGATTTAGGGGCTCCAGAAAGAGCTTCAAGCATGCTGTGTGATTTCTCCTCTGTGCTAGACACAGTCTTAGCATCGGAGCCTGGGCACTGCTCCTTCACATGCCTGCAGACATCCCTTTGTCCAGGAGCCCCCATTTGGGACATGCTAACTTCTCTGATCCTTAAGTTTTAAAACATCTGAAAAAAACATCAAGTATATCACACCCCAAACACAAAATTAGGACAATCTAGGTGAACTTCCCTGGAAAGATTTCCATGATAAATATATAGAAATTAACTGTACAGTGATACCTTTGGTATAATTATATAAAAGCATACCCAAAAAGAATATTGATCCTCTAGAGACAGTTTGAGATGCCAACCCCTCAACTTTAGTGGCTAGGGGCCTTGTTGAGGTCTCCCTGGGCCAGTCTTGATATTGCCATGGCTCTAGGACTCGGGGGCATGGGCTGGGTGGGCTCTGGACAGTGTTATTTGCCAAGTCTATGTGGCAACTCTAACCAGGCCAGGCCTTAAATTTGTCTAAAGTGCTTGCCTATTTATTCTGTTCCTCACAACTATATTATTAGGATATATGAATATTCTCCAGTTAGTAGATGAGATTTGGGGGTTATATGCAGTTTTCTGTGTTAAATATCATTACCATGGTTATCTCCGTGGACCTGCAGCAGAGAAGGGAGGTGCCTGCTCCAGCAGGCCCAGACCACAAGCAGCCCTTTAAAGAAGGCTGCTTGAGGCTGAGGCTGAGCACAGGGGTGCTGAGGTTCCACGGCTTCCCCTGGGTGGAGTGGCTTCAGAGGCCACGGAGCTGAGCCCTGGCTGCAGAACCCTGGGAGAGGAACTGAGAGCAGCAGCCCTCTGATGGGGGCACCGCAGGCTTCCCCCCGAGTCCAGAAAGCTGTGCCCGAGCCTCAGTCTATAAGGCTGAGTCTCCAGCACTTGTCTTCCAGAAGCCACAGAGGCAGAGCACAGTTCCTGAGGAGAAAGCTGTGGTGGCCTCTGCTAGACAGCCTGCGGGAGCATCCCTCAGAGTCTGGTCCTTTCTGGGGGCTCTGTCCCAGGACATGCTGTGGGGGCCCTCTCTCCAGCCAGCCCCCTCATTCCTCATTCATTTCCCAAATGGCTTTTGAGTACCAAGAAAATCCTAAGCACCTGAGACTAGTAATAGAGCAATGATGCCTGTTCTGGAAGAAAATAGAGAAGTCAGCCAGAAGTCACAACATAGACTGAAATGTACATGCCTGGGGCAATAAAAGCACCTTTCCCAGCTGGAAAACTCAAAGAAGGACTACCGTCTGGGAAACTTATCACTCTAACAGGAAGGAGGAAGAAGAAAGGTGGAAAATGTTTTATCCTTTGGTGACAAAAAAGTTCTCTTCTAGTGGCTTTTACTTCCTTTATGAAGTGGCATCCAGCACATCTGAGGCTGAGGGGACGGAAGTTTGTCAAAGAGGAGAATGTTTGAAATCATTTGTGAAGAATAAGAGAGTTGATGCTGGAACCAGTGATATAAGCTCCAAGAAACCAGGGAGCTTTATGACTTTGTTCACTTATGTATCCTAGGTGCACCTTTGTGTGTGTGCCTCACTCTCTGTGACCCCGTGGACTGTAGCCCACCAGGCTCCTCTCTCGACGGGATTTTGCAGGCAAGAGTACTGGAGTATGTTGCTTCTCCAGGGGGTCTTCCCGACCCGGGGATGGAACCCACATCTTCTGCATTGGCAGGTGAATTCTTCACCACTAAACCACCTGGGAAGCCTTCAGTGCACACAGAAGAAACTTACCAAAGATAGAGGGTGAATGAAATTATGAATTCCATGTAGTACTGGAGAGGCCCATTAGTCGTAGACCATAGAACTACGGTAGTACGATATATCCGTTTGTGGTGATTTTATCTAATAGGTCTCCACCACGTACCTGAGGTCAGGTGTGGAAGAGGCCGAGGGTTTGACTTCTGTCAGACAGGAGTGATGACACAAGAGTGACGGGAGGGCATGAGAAATGTGGCTCAACTGATGGACCAGGAAGTCCGCTCTGTTAGTTTCCAGGAGCTGCCATAACAAAATGCCGCAGACTGGGTGGCTTAGACAACAGAGAATTATTTTCTCAAAGTTCTGGAGGCTAGAAATCCAAGATTGGGGCGTAGGCAGATTTGGTTTCTCCAGAGGCCTCTCTCCTTGGCTTGCAGATGGCTGCCTTCTTGCTGTGTCCTCACACGGCCTTTTCTCTGTGTGTGCCCATCCCTGGTATCTCTTCCTTTTATGAGGACACCAGTGAGACACCAGGTGGCCCAGTGGTTAGGACTGTGCACGTCCACTTCAAGGGGCATGGGTTCAATCCCTGGTAGGGGAACTAAGATCCAGCAGGGTTGGGAGGAAGGTGGGGAGATACTAGTCATATTAGATTAGGACCCCACCCTAAGGGTCTCATTTTAACTTAATCACCTCTTTAAAGGCCTTACCTCCAAATCCCATTGCATTCTTAGGTACTGGAGGTTGAGATTTTAATAAACAAATTTGTATGGAGTACACATTTCAGCCAATAACATCTACGTGGAGAGAGAGAACAGATCAGAGGCTGGTGATGGAGAAGAAGAAACTAAGGACCCACAGACTGTAATTCCTTGACTAATTGGTGGCTGGAGGGCAATTTAGACAATTTGGAGAAATTGAAGGTGGAGGTTAGAGGGTGGGATGCTAGGCTGTATTAGTGTATGACTTCAGATTGTAGACCAGCTCCTATGGAAAAGCAAAGATCTGTGAGTCAGGTGTAACTTGTCATGTGACCCATGGCCAGTCATGGGCACTCCAAGCCACTGCCTCTCCTGGTGAGTAGTCTTCGTCAACGGGAGCAAAACGAAGGTCACTGTCCTGAGACACTCCTCCTCCAGGTTCCCTAGTCCTGGGTCTTCTGCATGTGTGGTTACTCATCCTGTCTAAACTTCAAGTTAGAAGAATCAGACTGTTTTTGAATGAGTGAGAAGAGTTATTCATTGTACAATAAAAAAGCAGGTAGTAATTCTCCCCAGGCTTTACTTGCTCTGTATGAACTTATCTGTAGGCGATAAAGGCTGATTCTCATGGCGCAGATATGGGCACCAAGGCAGCTGAAGAGACTGGTGTGGTTACAGTGACCCCGACCTCCTTTCTGCTCCAGGTGGAAATGGCAACACAGGTAGCTCAGTGGCTCTGTTTTTAATTTCATGGGGACTCCTCCTTTGAGGTGACTCCACTTCTTTGTGGCTCTTCTTTTTCAGCCATCACGCCACTCTGCCCTTCAATGGTGTTAACCCAGGTCGTATTGTTAGAGAGGGATGTGGAGAGTCTTTAGAATCTTTGGTCACCTTGGCTTCAGTTGGTTGAGTAGCAGTCCAAGGTAAGCCCAGAAAGATTGCACTCTTGTGATAAATCACAGAACCACCTGTGGTGCATGTGCTTTCTGTGTCCTGGAGAAGATTTCCCATGACTGTATCAAGCTTATAACTAACGATCCCAGCTATGCGTGCTAAGTCGCTTCAGTCATGTCTGACTCTGCAACCCTATGGACTGTAGCCTGTCAGGCGCCTCTGTCCATGGGATTCTCAAGGCAAGAATAGTGGAGTGAACCCAGGTGTCTTATGTCTCCTGCATTGGCAGGTGGGTTCTTTACCACTAATGCCACCTGGGAAGCCCGCAGAGGACACCTCACCCCTGATCGGCCAGGTGTTGGCATTGAGTACACGATCCTGCACGATATCAGAAAGAATGGCTGTAAGGAAGGCCAAAAAGGAGTTTGGGATGCCTCAGAACATCCCTGATTGTGCTCAAAGGCTAGCTTTCCCTCTAACACTATCTGTCCCCAGGCTACACTCACACACTTGTCAGGATGGCGCCAAGTCCATCACTTTGTCAGTGTCCTAGTCAGTCACGAGCAGGTGGCGCCAGAACCAGATGGTTGGGAAGGGAGTCAGGGAGTGGGAGAATTTGATTCAGTTCAGTTCAGTCGCTCAGTCCTGTCCAACTCTTTGCGACCCCATGGACTGCAGCACGCCAGTCTTGATTAGTGATAAGTTATAGGGATACTCCTGTTCCTCCCCACCCAAGGGATCTTCTTTCCCACTTTGTTAGTTTCCCTTCTTCCCACCCACTCAATCCCTAACCCTTTCCTCATTCTCTCTTCATTTTCCTGCAGGCCCTGTGTGGCTGCGCTGTGAACATTTCCATCACTGATGGCTGTTTGACCCCTATGCCTTGCATTGATGTTGTCAAGTCAGGCCACGTGCAGTCTCAGTGAGGCGTTAAATCCTTGGGCAAGGTCACCAGCCAGTGGGAGAGTTTATTTGAGTTCAAAGTTTTTGTCAAAACAGATGAATATCGCAGCTATAGTAGATCTTCAAGTAGCACGTATCATTTTATTAGGCCTCAGCACGTCCATCTCAGTCTCCAAGCGTGGCAGCATTCCCATCCTCCACCCAGTTCTCACTCAGTTCTGCATCCACTACACAGTGGATACTTTTCTAACATTCTGACATCTTAAAAAGCCACTTTTAAGAGAGAAGTTCTCCTGCTTCTGAACCCCTTCAGAGCTTGGCTGCCTGGAGGTCAGCAGGAGGGATGACCCAGCTCATGGGTCCATCTTCAGGTCCCTGGCTTTGAATCCAGTCCCCTTCTCATGACTGGAGAGCAATGTGCATGTTAATTTGAAGATATGTGGAGATTTCTTCCCTGAGTGTGGGTACACGCTTTATTCCCCTTCCCCTGCAGTTTTGCTGAGGTCTTTTAGGGCTCTCCTTTCCTTTTATTTCTCTCTTTTTTAAATTGCTTGTTTTTTAAAGTATTTATTTATCTTTGGCTCTTCATTGCTGTGTGCAGTCTTTATCTAGTTGTGGTGCATGGGTTACTCATTGTGGTGGCTTTTCTTGTTACAGAACAGGCTCTAGGGCACATGGGCTTCAGTAGTTATGGTGCACGGCCTTAGTTGCGCCAAGGCAGGTGGGATCCTACTTTCTGGAACAGGGATGGAACCCATGTCCCCTGCATCGGCAGGTGGAGTCTTAACCACTGGGCACCTCAGAAGTCCCTCTCCGTTCCCTTTAGCTACGTCCTGTCTGCAAGAAAAAAAGCAGAGGACTCCTGTTTCAGCAGCCCCACTAGATCCTGGGTATTTTTTGTTATTTATTTATTTATCCACTTTTGGCTACCCTGGGTCCTCAGTGCATTGCTGGGACTTTCTCTAGTTGTGGCCAGTGGGGCTGACTCTTCCTCGCAGCTCCTGGTTTCCTTCCTGTGAGCCTTCTTCGGGCTCCAGCATGCAGGCTTCAGCAGCTGCAGCACGTGGGCTCTAGAGCAGGGTCTCAGGAACAGTGGAGCGCTGTCTTAGTTGTTCTGTGGCAGGTGGACACTTCCTGGACCAGGGATCAAACCTGTCTCTCCTGAGGAAAGCTTCTTATTCACTGCACCACCAGGGAAGTCCTCAACAAGTCATTTTAGCCAAAGCAGTTTCTCAGATTTCCTCCTACTACTGGAAGGCATTTACAAATGACCAAGCGATTTTGCTTCATCTGGGCTCCATTTCCTGGAATTATAATAGACAGTGGCTGGTATTTCCACTCTATTCCTGCTGGTGGCAGTCATACCGAGTTTGTTGCTAAAACCACTAGTGTCTCCTACCTTAAAGGCATACATGGTCTGGGGATTCAGGTAGCAAGTGCAACACACTTTTCAGCTTTTGCCCAGCACTATATTAAACTCAAGAGGACGCCTCACCCCTAATGGTCCTCAACTAGGTCATGATTCCAGAAAACATCTACTTCTACTGCATTGACTAGGCTAAAGCCTTTGACTTTGTGGATCACAAGAGACTGTGGAAAATGCTTCAAGAGAATGGAATACCAGAATATCTTACCTGCCTCCTGAGAAATCTGTATGCAGGTCAAGAAGCAACAGTGAGAACTGGACATGGAACAATGGACTGGTTCCAAACTGGGGAAAGGGTACATCAAGACTGTATATTGTCACCCTGCTTATTCAACTTATATCCAGCGTACATCATGTGAAATGACAGGCTGGATGAAGCACAAGCTGGAATCAAGATTGCTGGGAGAAATAGCAATAACCTCAGACATGCAAATGACACCACCCTTATGGCAGAAAGCAAAGAGGAGCCAAAGGAACACTTTCAGTAAAGATGAAAGTGAAAGAGGAGAGTGAAAAAGCTGGTTTAAAAGTTAAAACATTCAGAAAACAAAGATCATGGTATCCGGTCCCATCACTTCATGGAAAATACATGGGGAAACAATGCAAAGAGAAACAGACTTTATTTTCTTGGGCTCCAAAATCACTGCAGATAGTGACTGCAGCCAGGAAATTAAAAGACACTTGCTCCTTGAAAGAAAAGTTATCACAAACCTAGACAGCATATTAAAAAGCAGAGATGTTACTTTCCTGACAAAGGTCCATCTGGTCAAAGCCATAGTTTTTCTAGTAGTCATGTATGGATGTGAGACTTGGACTGTAAAAAAGCTGAACGCCTAAGAATTGATGCTTCTGAACTGTGGTGTTGTAGAAGACCCTTGAGAATGCCTTGGACTGCAAGGAGATCCAACCAGTCCATCCTAAAGGAAATCAGTCCTGAATATTCATTGGAAAGACTGATGCTGAAGCTAAAACTCCAATACTTTGGCCACCTGATGTGAAGAGCCAACTTATTAGAAATGTCCCTGATGCTGGGAATGATTGAAAGCAGGAGAAGAAGGGGACGACAGAGGATGAGATGATTGCATGGCATCACTGACTCCATGGACATGAGTTTGAACAAGTTCTGGGAGTTGGTGATGGGCTGGGAAGCCTGGCAGGCTGACTGCATGGGGTCACAAAGAGTTGGACACGACTGAAGGACTGAATTCACCTGAGGTCATGAGAGAAGGAACATGCTGGTGTCATACACAGAGCCATGTATCTGAACTCAGACTCTCCCTGATGCTCACAGCTCACAGCAACCAGGCAGTTTACCACAACACTCTTTGGTGGATCTTTACCGACATGGCAATCACCACTACATTGATGCAGATACTTCAGAGAATCCTCACAAGGAATGATGAATGGTCATTTTTATGCTCCATTTTATTCCACTGCATCGGCTGTTGAGTTCCATTTCAGGATGACTTCCAGAATTTGACACATAATAATTAAAGCCTTATGACAGGTTGAAACGCTAGAGTTTGGGTATGAATCCCTGATCTCCTATTTCAGCCTGCTAACCTGCTTTTTCTTTCTTTTATTTTTTTGCTCAGTGAGACTATATTCTTAGAAGCATGTAGACCTTAAAGCCCTTTATGTTCTGAGTGGTTAGGACCCCACAAAATTCATATCTTGAAGTCCTAAAGCCCAAAATCATGATATCAGCTGATAGACATTTTGGGATATGCTTAGGGTGTCAGGATGGAGACCTCACAAAAGGAAATAATGCCCTTATCAAAGAGGTGGATATAAACTAGTCCCACACGGACTCTGCAGTGTCAGACCTGAAGCAGGCTCTCACCACAACTGGAACAAGCTGACACCCAGTTCTCAGATATCCAGACTCGAGAACTAACTTGCAGCAATACATTTCTGGTCTTTGTAAACTACCCAGTCTATGCTATTTTATTGAAGAAGCTTGAACAATAAGATATATCATGCCCTGTTTTATCCTAAGAATACCTGCAGGAGTCTGTAAAATACCTGAAAGGAGAAATCAACTTCCTCAACTCTGTTACCTAGACATGTCATCTGGGCCATAACATTTCATGAGCTCAATCAATATTCATGTAACATCAATTCACAAGGATGGTAATGATAGGAGAAAAAATACCAACATCTCTTAATAGATATGATGTGATAACACAATAATTTAAATATTCTTCATGGTTCTACAAGGGAGGCTATGATGAAATAATGTGTGAGATGATTTTTAAAGATCATTTGCAGAAATATTTTCTTCAAGTTTGCATTTTCAATATTTGGAAGGTGTGGTGAGTGGAAGGCCCACTGTCCACTTTTAGTTCAGTGATTCTCAAGTACTTGCAAGGAGCTGCCTGATCATTCTTTCGTTGTCTCCCTCAGGTAATAAGGAAACACTTTGTCTACACGTGTAGATGATTTTCTCATTAGCCTGTGCCTTGAGAGTCAATCTGTATACTTCCTTCAAATAGTCTATGATGCTCTGAACTCTGAGTGACATCTCTGTCATCTTCCCCAGCTGAAACTGTGACATAAGAGTTTTTTGAGAGAGTGTGCAAGCAAGAACAATGGATTTCCCCTTGCACACCCATGCAGAGCCGATTAGGACAAATAGTGCAAAAATGAAAAAATAGTCTTGTGCACTGAACTTGTCCTCTCTCTGAATCATCCAATTATTTTCCAGCTTCCTTGCCATGAGACTCCCATGAGGATAAGTCCAGGCCAAGTAATGTGAGAAGAAGTGCTATTACCCCATCTAGTCCTGGTCCCTGGAAGCACCCCATGTGATCAACCAGACTTTTCTCTTTGCCTCAAGGAGAATAGACTCAAGTACTACAGTCAAATTTGAAGTCTCAGGTTGATGATGGAAAAAAATATCTCAAAACAATGGCACCAATGTTCTCAACTCACTCTTTGGAGGAGAGCAAGCTAGAAGATTCACCTGATCAAGAACGCCTGCATTATGCTCTTCATAGAAGGAAAGAAAAGTGTCCACTGGAATCAAATGCCTGACACTTTGCTGTTTACCTGTTAAAGAAGCTAAGCATTAGGTGAACTGACAAATACCTTTAACACCATACTCTCTTAAAAGCTTTTCCACAAACAAATAAATTTCATATGTTGAAAACAGCATATACCGTCAAAACACATAGAAAAATCTTCTAAATTATGTTCTAATATTATTTATTTAAGAAAAGAGATTGTGTTTCTCTGTCTAAATATTTTTGTAAAATTGTGATTTTCATTTCAGACATTTTTAAGCTTGTGAGCAAACAGATGATCACTTTGGAGGCTTAAGCAAACAACAGTCTGATTGAGTGGAGAGTGTCACAAGTATAATTTTCATTTTATCTGTTGACTTTTCTTGAAGATTCTTACATGAGGGAAAGGCACTTTTCAATTTCCACTCTGACAACCTCCCAGGCACAGGGGCTGTATTCCTTTCCCTTCTAGTAGAGATGGATTCCTTGGAAATACTTCCGGACAGCAATTCCCAAATCGGGACAATCCAGAGTCACTTCTTCCCGCTGTTCCAAGCTCTGACCCAGGCTGGAGTGGTTTTTGAGGAGGGCGCTGTTGCAAGCAGCTCAGCTGCTCTCCCTGGTGAAGAGGTTGAAGATCTGCTGGAGCATCAGTTGGTGATAACAGGTGCCTTGAGTCATCTGGATTGGGGTGATATTCTCTCTTCTCCAAGGACACTTGAAGTCGTGTCTGTGCTCTAGGCATGACTGAGAGGGGATCGTTTTCATCTGTCTCAAATGTATGAAGAATTTGTTGTCAAGGGGACAAGCAGGGATTGAGCAGAGCTTGACTCCTGCCACTAGCAGATAGATCTTGGCCACAGAGTTTCCGTGAGTCACTGGGCGGCCACCAGGGGGCGCGCGGACACCACTAATCAAAGAGCGAAAGGTTTCTTCATCAGGTCCTGGCACAGCGCGCTTCCCTGGGCTTTCACAGGAGGGCGGAGGATGTCTTCTTACAGGTTTTATAGTGAGTTTCCGAGTTCTGAGAGTTCGTTTCAGCGGGTTTGGCAGCCTTTTCTGCAGGAAAGGCGTCGCTGTCAGAGCCCAGGTTAGTACTCCTTGAGTAGTGCACTCAGAAATCTTCAATCCGAGCCCTCGCCAGAGACGTTTTGTGTGGTGGCAAGCCCGGAACCTTGCGTTTTCTGCTTTCCCCTGAGTGTCGTGCTTTCTTCTCGCACAGAGATTTAGCGACGCCACTTTTAGAAAGAAAATGCGTTTAGGGAGGCGTTTGAGGCGGAGAATCAGAGCGACTTGGGGGCCGATTTTACAGATTCGGGCTCCTTTCTGTCGCAATGAAGGGACCGCTCACGGAAAGGGGAGCTGGCGGCGGCGACGGGACGACGGGACGATGTTGGGGACGCCCTGCGGGTGTCGGGGCGCGGTCCCCACCCGAGGACCGGGGACTTTCAGGGTGTCGTTCAAGGAATTGGCCCTGAAGTGGGGGAATAAGTATTGAACAACTGAAAAGTAGGAATATTCGAAAACTCACAGCACTGTATTTTTATGCGTTTAAATTTGGATTTAATTATATTTGTCTCATTAAATATTTCACATTTTTTATTTTTGAAATATTTTATGAAAACATTTAAAATATTATATATGATATTAAAATATGTGAGTATTGAAATATTTATTCATTTACGAAAATATTTGTTAGATAATATATTAAAATATGAGTATTAAATGATATTAATATTTATTAGTATTTTATTAAATTCTTTTTAAGCTATGGTTTATACTGAAACAAGAATTTAATATGATTTTACTTTATTGGTTTAATGGAAGCCAACTCATTAATATATTCCAGATCACTTCTTTGACAATTTCTTGTGCGTCTGTGACAGTCTTAAATAATTATTATGTAACTCGAGTTTCTGAAACACCGCTGCCAGCACTCCACCTTGAGTGTAGTGTAGCAAAAGGAATTAGTGCAGATGTCCCTGGTCCAATGATTAAGACTGTGCTTTCAATGCAGGAGGTGCAAATCTGATGTGTGGCTGGGAACTAACATCCCACATGCAGTACTGTGCAGTCAAAAAGAAAGGAAGATGGATGGAAGAGAGAGAGAGAGAGAGAGAGAGAGGAACGAAAGGAAGAAGAGGCAGTGTCCTGTACAAAGCGTTGAGGGCATTTACCAGGTCTGATCTTTTCATTTTCTTTGGGAAGAATTTTGTAAGTGAAATGAAAATTGCCCAGATTTCATTGGCAGTGAGAAGCCTTTCTTCGTAAGACACATATGGTCTTGCAAATGAAAGGGCATTTCTTGTCTTTCTTGAACATTTTGATGTTTTGTTTAGTGCATATATTTTGGTATTTTCATTTTTTTAATATTGAGTTACAATGTTATTTATCTTGATGTCTTAGACTTGGTGCCTTTTAACATTTCATACTCAAGAGAAGTCCTTTCTTACTTTTCCCCAATACTAACCCAAGAAATAGCTTCAGAAGTACTGTTGCCAGCTTCCCTGGTGTCAGGGAAAGTATACGAATGTCCCATTTCTTGTCCTCCTCCCCTCTGTCACATTTTATAACCGATTTCCTGGTCTCTTTAACCATTAAAAAAAAAATCTATGTCTTAAAATAATGTCACCAGAGATGGTCTAAGACTAACTGAGGATGATGTTAGGAAATGTTTACCTCATTTGTACTCTTCACAGAGCAGCTATTATTTTGTAAGACAATTTTTCAAGATGCTGGCCCCAAGCAAAAGGATTCAAGTGCTGTAAGATTTGTTTTCATAATGTTCCAGGACTGCTGTAAGCGTGGAATCTTGGGATCTGCTCCTTCAGAATCTTTTGGGCAGTCCCCTCTCCTAGACTTTGGTTTTGGTGGGCCTCAAAACACAGCATTTTAGCCAATTTCCTTCTCTCCACATGTTTTATTTTTTTTAAGTCATTTTTTTTTCTTTTAGAAAAAAAATTTCATTTAACTAACTACAAATTTGGTTTCTTTTTCTCTCAGTATTATTTTGAAGTATAACACAATCTGTATCTTAAAAAGTAGTATCAGAGGTGGTCTAAAACTTACTGAGGTTGAAGAAAGGGACTGCTTCTTTTCTCTCATTTATTAACAGAGCAATGGTGTTGTATTAGACAACTGCCTAAAATCTGGTTCACTGCAAAGAACTTAAAGTACTGTGGGATTTCTCTCCATACCGTACGAGGCACTGATCAAAGGAAGGAAACGTGGGCTCCTGGGCCCCTTCAAAGTCCTGCAAGGCAGTCCCTCTCCTGGAATTAACACTTAGGGATTCAACATGCAGATCCTTGACAGTGTTAAGAGCCCTGCAGGCAGAGTTTCTCCTGGCTGGACTAAGGGTGGAGTAAAGAGGTTCCTATTGGTTATATTGATATGAAAGACTGCTATCATTCACTACGTTTCACATTCTCAGCCTAATTTGCAAACTTTGTATTATTTGAAGTGAAGGATGTCCTCTGTGGCTGCTACTAAAGTGGTCTTGATGTTTTTGAAGACAAAATGAACGTCTGGTGTCCGCTACATCAGGAGCCCCAGATAGTGTGAGAGTAGACTTCCTGCCGCCCCCAGCGCCTCCTCTTCATCAGCTCTGAGATCCTGCCCTCAGCTGCTCTGAGCTCCTGCTGCCTCCTTCCTCCTCATCCTGCCTCGATGACCTCTGCGCTGCTCCCAGGAGGCCAGTCACCATTCGTGCCTGACTCTTCTGGAATGCACATCTCCAAGCACATTGTCACCTATGTGTGTGTGTGGTCAGCACACTTTGGTGACAGAATAAAGAAACTGTATGAATTAACCCATGTTCCGTATTATGTCACAGTTATCTGTAGACCATCAGAAAGCAAGAACTATGGTCCTGAAAATCATTGTGGAAAAATTCAAACCTTATGTATTAGACCTTAAACAGACATCCAGAGAGTAGTGGTTAGATATATTTTGGAGCAATTTAAACTGTCACAATAGACTATGTAGTCACACCTTTGAGTTCTCTTTTAGACTAAAGAAGTGAGTTAGATAGAGCTTCAGGTTTTTATTTCAAGCTGAGTTGACTCATATAGATGAATAGCTCCTTTTGGATTAAGACTTTTCCGTGAGTATATTTCATTTCCATTGTAAAAACACAAAAGAAGCATCAAAGCTGTGACATTCTCTGATGGCCAGGATGGAAGGAAAAAGTTTCTCCATGAAAACAAAATTGAGAAAAGTGCAGAAAATGACAATTCTGGCCTATTTAAAGATCTTATATGCGGGAAGTTGCTGGGAAGAGCTGGATAAAGGCTGGCAGAGCCCAGCATCTGCAGGATCACCAAGCTCACCAGATGCCAACCCCTTCCCTGATGACATGGAGGGTGATGTTCTCCAGCCCTGGAGAATGGTGATCATCACCTTTGCCACCCTCTGAGAGACCAGGAATCGCCAAACTCAGCGCTTCAGTGTAACTGAGTCCCAGGGCTCCAGCTCTACAAGGAGCTCAAAGCTGCCTTCCCCCTGCCTCTGCGGCTGGGATGGGCACCGCAGATCTCCCTGTAACAGACCAACTGGCCCTGCCCGCCCAGCGGGCACCACCTGCGGGTCAAGCGCCTTGAGCTCGAGTGCTAGATCCACCAAGGAGAACAGGGGAGTCCCAGTGGGCAGGAGCCCCAGGCCTGGGCAAGGCGCTGCTGGGGCCCCGGGAGCACATGGAACCCCGGGAGCACTGAGGAAACTCCCTTTTCCGGCCAACAGCCCAGGGCAGCTTTGCAGTCACTTTGCTTGGAGCCTGTGATTTCTGCACCTGCCTCTGTGTCCTTCCTCCCCTTCCTGGGAGGAGATTTTAGCCAGGGCGCTTTACCCCAGTGCCCGTTTATGCAGTGATTCATGGCTGGAGATCAGAGCATGTTGGGGTGTGTTTTCAGATTCAGGGTTGTTTCTGGGGAAAGGACTGATTCGGGGAAAGGGGATAAGGCACCTAAAGTCTGGACTGGCATCTTTAGATATTGGGGCCCTCTTGTGGGAAGACTTGAGGACAAGACTGAGACTTACAGGAAAGGGAAAATGATTTCATTTAATATAAATGGTTAATTTCTCCTTCAATGTTCAACTCGTTGAAAAATATTTTAAAATGTATAAATAAGTTTGAAACTCACACCAAGTTTACATATTTTCCTTATGCCAAAACAAGATCAAATGCAAATGTTTTCAAAATGACTTCTTTGTTCATCTCAGTTCAGTTGAGCAAAACCTGTAGTTGACAAACTTATGACCCAGTAACTACCTAAAATTATTAATCTCAATTTTCAAAATCTTTCTTTCTTTCTTCTCTTTTAGCCTAGGATCTTATGTTAAGCTTTCAAATTTATACATGGTCTTGCATTGGAGAGTTTTATGAACTTTTAAAAATGTCATTTCATACAGATAAGTTGCTTTAAAATTCATAATCAAGATGTTTTTGTGTTCAGCATAATGTAGGTTTCCACTTAATGTACCATTTGCTACTTAATAGAAACCTTATATGCTAAATGCACTGATTGTATGGTGACTTGATGCCCAGTAAATATCTCGGCGTGCTTGCTACAGCTGTGAGATTATTTCATTTGCTAGTAAAATTTAAAAATGTGTAGATATTCTTTGTACAATCCTAGAGAAGACTAACCTGTTCTAATTTGTAGAAGTAGAAGTTTTGCATTAAAAATTAGAATTGAGCAAGGCACAGATATGGCATAATCCTCTCTAAGGTAGATATGAAATAATGGTCAGAGCTCTGTATACACCTGTCACAGTAACAACTCTCATTTTAGTATGTTTAATTTTAATGTGTTAATGTTTACTGTGTCCCTGATGCTTTATATAATTGACTCATATCTGATAATTTTGTAAGTTGTTGTATTAACATCATATAGATTAAATGACATGAGATGGTATATTGAATGGAGTACAGTATTCTCATTATCCCTATTTTGATTTTAATTGGAGAATAATTGCTTTACAATGTTGTGTTGATTTTTGTGTACAACCGTGTAAACCAGCTCTGAGTACACATATATCCACTTCTCCCTATTTTAAAGCTGAGAAAACTGTAGGATAGGACAGAAAAATCAACTGGACTAAATGATGCAGAGAATTGAGGGAAAAGTAAAGAGATGACGAGATAACAAATACACTGGTCACCTGAGAAGACAACAGTAACCCACAAAAAATGAAAAGAAAAAATGCAGCAGGATTGTTGTTTTCAAGCAGTTTAACTGGTAAAACTATTTTAGGATTCATACTTCATTCATTAATAATGTTTCTCATGTCTTTAGTATGAGGAGGTAACAGTTGGTTTCTGGACTCGTTGTTGGGTTTTGGTCTTTCAGTAGCAATGCAGAGGCTCCAGGAGGTGACATTGCCAGCAAGTATAGACAAGGGGCTTTATTGAAAAGAGAACTAGGATCCAACCCGGGACACCGCAGGACTGGAGGGCAGAAATCCATTTCACAGCACCTGCTCTTTCCTTCCTGCCTGTGCATGTGTTTGATTTTCTGCATTGATATGAGATCTCTATTCTTTCCCTATTATTCATCTTTGTACTACATCAAAGCATTTTCTACTAATTCATCTTTCTCAAAGAGTGTTTGATGAACTCATAGGAGTGCTTTCTAGAGATATGAAACCCAGACATTGGAATGCTTTTCAGCATACAGCCAAGGAAAGTTCTCACACTGAAAGCATTTTGGAACTAGCACCCAAGGTGAAAGGAAAATACCTTTGCCGGGGGCGCAGCAACTTTGCAGTGTCCCCTTCTAGTCACAGTCTCAGGCCAGCTGTCCTGCCTCCTCCCTGCGGGCAGCCACACTGTGATCCTCAAAGTCCTGATGATTTCTGCCAGGAGCACTTGATGATTCTTGTGTGTGAACTCATTGAATCCAAACAGTAATCCTGTGAAAACTACTCTTATTGTCTGCGTACTAAAGATGAGGAAACGGACCTGTTGTGTTTGTGAGACTTTTCAGGGTCACACTGTTGGTAAATAGCAGGGCTGGGATTCAGAGGTTTTGGAATTTCTAGAACTCTCCTTTCCCTTGGGCTCTCTTCCTGTGGCTTCCACTCTGACTACACCGTGCAGCTAGAAGAAACCAGCACAGAACGGAGCTCCTGAGATGGAGGCAGTGAAGGCGCTGTGTGAGGGGGTGAACTGCTCAGTCCTGAGGAGGCAGGGCTGAGGAGAAGGTGGGAGACAGAGTAATAGGAGTCAGGAACGGCCATCAACACCGCATGTCGTCAGCTTTCCTGCAGGAGGGGACTGCTTCCCTCAGACATTTATATCAACCATTCTGTAATGAGTGGGTATGGATTAGTTATGCCTATGACATCAAGATGAACCATTTTGTACAATTTCATAATCTCCTTTCTACCTGTTATTTTCTTGGCACCCTCGACAGCTTAGAAGATCTTAGTTCTCAACCAAGGCAACCTGGAGGGAAAACTCAGAGTGCTAAAAACTGCACCACCAGAAAGCTTGAAGAATTCCACCTTTTGACAGACATTTGTTAGAAAGTCATAGAACTGTTCCACAGTATAAAATGAACAAATACTGTTTTGTGATAGGTATATATAGACAAAATAAGGACTTAGTTTTTTAAAATAAAAAAACTCAAGAAGTTGTCCTTGATAAGTATTCAATAAATAAAACAAATTACAATTTGAATCATAGAAAGGGGAATATATTTTCTAAATTTTAATACAATGTAAGCACATACATCTTTTATATGAAAATATGAAATATTGAGATACAATAACATTAAATAAATAAAATATCAATAACATCAAAGCAGTTGTTGCTTATAGACTGATACTCGTGCACCTGGGTACTTTTATATCTCCTTGCTTATTACCACTGACATGTATTGGCTGAGTTAATTCAATAAATTTGGTGGCTGAAGCAGAATTCAGAGTCTTCTGAAATGACCCCAGGTGGGTATACGAGGGTGATGTGGCATCTTAGTCAGTGAGAGTCATGTCAAGGTCAGATCAGTCTCCATCCTACATTCTTAAACGTTCTTGCAAGCTGGTTGATGAAGAGAGAAAAGGCTCTCCTTATATCCAATCTGACAATTTCCCAGGCACAGTCGCTGTATTCCTTCTCATTCAGGTAGACATGGATTCCCTGGAAGTACCTCCTCACGGCATCTGTGGGGCCCTTCCTCCCCAGGGCAGAGTCTTCCTCTCCCGTCACCTGCTGCAAACAGTAGTCCAGGTCAGCCAGCTGCTGACCCAATCCAGTGCAGAGCTGCTTCAGGAGGGTGGTGTCCCAGGCAGCAGAGGAGCGCGTTGTGTTGAAGACGTTGAAGCTCTGCTGGAGCATCTCGTGGAGCACAGAGATGGCCTGGGCCTCCTGCAGCTGGCCGCCCTCCACCATCTCCTGGGGAAAAGCGAAGTCTTTTCTCTCCTGCAGACAGAGGTGAGGGGAGAGTCTCCTCATTTGGTCCAGGAGAGTGAGGTTCTTCTCAGTGGCAGCCAGCACGTGGTTCAGAGACAGGTCACAGCCCAGGGATCCTCCAGGGCCGTAGCTGACCAGCACCAGGGCCATCAGTAGAGAGAGCACGAGGGCCATGGGGAAGATGAGGCTGCTGCTGGGCTGGCGGAGACAGCGTCTGCTGAACCTTGAGGTAGGTTCTCTGATGCCATGCTTTCTAAGCAAGGCCATTAAATAGGAAACACAGTAGTTTTCATTTTCTAATCATTTCTATACACTTTTACTTCCTTTTTGGTTTTCTGTTACGTATTTTCTATATAGTCAAAGAAATTTTCTTTCTTCTAGACTGTGATAGGATCTGTGTCTTAAGTCAGAATTGATGGACATGTGATATCACACAGGTTATTGCCCTTCATCTCTCATTCATAAGTGTTGCTGTCCTCTCATCCATGAACACATTGTTGGCTTGCTCTTAGGCTCCTTTTTTCCCTCTTAGTTTCCATAGGAAGCCAGGCTCTGTCAGCCCTATCGTTTCCCTATTTGTAAGGGATTTACCAGATCATTCTGGCAGTTAAGCTCTTGGAAACAAAGGATGAGTTTTCCTTAGTGTTTGACTTAGAGAAGAAGCTGATTATTATCAGTCCTTGAACTCCTCCCACATTTCTCTTCCTTCTGGAACACATTCCTGCAGATCCCTGCCCTTCAGGGAACCACGAGGGCAGGTCTATTAGAGACATCACCCTTTCTTCCCACCATTTTCTTATTGGACACCTGTGGTCCTCCACAGACTGGGCCAGGACACCCACCAGAATCCTAATTCTTCTCAGGGCACATGGGTGAGGAGATTCTAATTCCAAGATAATTGTATTTCCCCAGCAGCACCTCACTCACAAGGGAGAGATCACACAGAGCCACAGCCTGTCCTCTGGAGTGAGTGAGTCCCTTCCTCACCTGCTGGACTCCCTCCCTGAGGACAGGCCCACCACATCCTGTGGACAAGAATCTCCTTTCTGTGGAGGGCTTGTTTACTTATTGGGAAGATAGTCTTCCTGAAACCCCACCCGCTCCACTGGAGTGGTTGTGTGAAGGACCCTAGTTCTCGGTGGTGACCTCTTCTTCTCCTGACCAATTTCCCCAGGTTTCCAAGTTGTCAGCACTGCTCAGAAGCTGAGAGCCAAAGTATGTTTGCGCAAGTTGGTGGAGGAGTTTCCAACTGCAATTATTTTACTTTTTCGTAGATAAATAATATTTACTTTGCCAAATATAGGGTTTATTATTCAAATCTTTTACTTAAACTCTTCAACACTTGCTCTGCTCAGAGTTTCTGAGCTGGAGGAAGGAGATTCAGTGATGGTGTTGTCCCTCATTGGAAGCTTATGTCACAGAATCTAATGAGTTTCAGTCATTTATTCGGGCAGTTGATTCTACTGGGCATCTCTGTTCCTCTGTTTCTGTCTCCTCTGAGGTTGCAAGGCAGTGAGACCCAGGTCACTAGATCAGGAAAAATAGCCTTCTTTCCTTTACCAGAGCATAATTTTTCATTTAAACTGTTTATATTCACTTAGTGACTTATTGGACAATGTTGGTATTCCTCTTCTGCTCTGATTCTATTTCATGATGAGACAAGAACAATAAAGGGAAGTAAAGAAAGTCAGAGGGGCTGCATCTCTATCACTTTCTTGTTTCTCTTTGCAACTTTCCTAGAAAGTAAAATTGCACAGTTGTTTTGTGGGCAACAAAAAACAAGGGTAAGTCTCAATGTCTTGAATATGGAAGAAGGGAAGTGGTTTTCCCCTGACGTAATGAGGTATTCTGAGATAGCAAACTGCAGTGAGGCATGCCTGGGGAGTAGGCTGTGGCAGAGGGGGAGGATGAGGCCAATATGAACAATAGAAAGCCTGGGACAGGGCTGCTTCTTACAGAAGCTCAATGAAGGCCAAGTCCTGAGTCAGTTGACTGCCTTCAGCTTTGGAAGACCAGCTAGCTGATTTTCCTTTCCTTTAATCCACATGTGATCAGCATAAGGGGAGATGGAAGAGAGATGGGCAATCAGAACCCCAGTTTCTAGGACACAAACCCTTTCTGGCAGGGTTGAGGAGACCAGCCTTGCCTAGCATCTGTGTAGTTGATAAATCCACTTGGGCAATGAGAAGATGCTTTGAAAAACGAGAATGATAGGGAATGAAATGACTCCAAAAGATCCTGATCTTAATCTGGTTAACAGTAAAATTATGATATTAAAAGTAAGAGCTGCATTTTATTGATTGTTAACCCTAATGATTTCTTTAATATTCCAGTTTGTGATATGATCACATTCATGGGTTGGGTTTCTGCAGGTTTTTGAAGAATGTTAAAAATATTTATGTGCTTATTTGGCTGGGCCAGGTCTTAGTTGAAGCATGCTGGATATTGCATCTTCTTTGCTTCATGCAGGCTCTTTACTTGGGCCATGGGAAGTCTTGCCTGCCTCATGCAGGATCTAGTTCCCTGAACAGAGATCCAACTCAGGCTCCCTGCTTTGGGAGCATGGAATCCTGGCCACTGGACCATCAGGGAAGTCTTAAGGAGTAGGGTTTCAATATATGAATTTGGGGAACACACACACATTTAGTCTATAACATGGTAATAAGAAGATACCAAGGTATTGTGTTTATGGTAAAGATTCATTAGGATATGTTTCCTTCTCGGTATTTATTTGCGGAAAAAGAACACATTGCCTGATGCTACCCTCATTTTTATGGCACATCCACCCTGAATTGTTTACTAATTAACTGTTATTCATGTTGTACTGTGAACCTAATTACCAAGGATCTACCAGGCTTCCCTGGTAGCTCAGATGGTAAAGAATCCACCTGCAATGCAGGAGACCAAGGTTCAATCCATGCGTTGGGAAGTTCCCCTGGAGAAGGAAATGGTACCCACTCCAGGATTCTTGCTTGGAGAATTCCTTGCGCACAGGAACCTGGCAGGCTACAGTTTATGGGGTCACCAAGAGTCAGACTCAACTGAGCGACTAGTACTTTTGCCAGACAAATTCCACAGACTATCAGTGTTCATCAAAAATGACAGTGACAACAACGACAAATTCCTTAGCCTCTGTAAGGGACTCACTTAATCCTTCCAACATAGTTGAAACTGAGTTGATATTCTCCTTTTCAAGAGCCCACTGCTAAGACTTTATTTGAATAAAATAATCTAAGAATGAATTTGCAAATCCAGGTTTCAAAACCTAATAGGTCAGATTCCAAACTCCCTATCCACAGCATAAACACCTGAGCACACTGCATGTACTGAACTCTCACTTATTCCCCTACTTTACTTCTAACACAAGATGTTCCTTTTTGTTTCATACCTCGATGTTACAAAGCTCTTATTTCCATTAATTAACTCCTCCCTCCAAATTCTAGATAAGCTGAGCGATTTACAAAGTATCCTGATTATTTTTTAGAAGAAGCAAAATGAAATTATCAAGTGGTAGTTATTACTGAGAGTCTAACTGTGCTTGTCAAAATTAATAATTCTAATAAATATAAAATAATCATAGTTCACTATCCAAGATCACTCATAGATTGTTAAGTGATCCTCACCATAAAATAGATACGTGATGGACAAGGTCCTTGAGAGTTATGACCACTGCGCGAGATTCGATTACAAACATTCAGTGAATCCACTGTAGAAAACCCCAAGCTGACGGTACTTGTGGATATAGGTAAAGCATACTTAATGCTACCAAATTACATGAATATGGGAAATGACTGGAAGAATACTAGGCGACGCATGCTAACGGGTGAGTTGTGAGGGATGGAGCAGAGCATCCCCATGGCCATCAGCAGGAAACAGGAGTTCAGAAAGTCAGCACTTGCCCTGGGCCTCAGGGAAACAGCTCAGGTCCTGCCCTGAGCTAAGCCGCCCTCCAAGCTCCTTTCGCTGCGCCCCAACGGCCGGGAGGGGGCGCCCGATCTCTCAGGAACTGACAGACCGGCGACGCAAACCCAGCTGGACCCGCCTCCAGGTACAGAGCGGCCAACTCGGGCGGCGGATCCACGGGGAGAACTCGGGGGTCGCCCTCGGAGGGAGCCGCCGGAGCCCAGGGAGCGCCTGGGGCCGCGCGAGCAGAGAGGAAAGTTCTTTTTCGGGCCCGACTGCCCAGGGCAGCTTTGCCGCTGCTTCTGTCAGAGCCTTTGATGTCTGCACCTGCCCTTGTATCCACCCTCCCCTTCCTGGGAGGAGATTTTACCCAGAGCGATTTACAGCGGTGCCTGTTTATGCTGCGATTGATGGCTGGAAATCCAATGGCAACCCATCCAGTACTCTTGCCTGGAAAATCCCATGGACAGAGGAGCCTGGTAGGCTGCAGTCCACGGGATCGCGAAGAGTCGGACACGACTGAAGCGACTTAGCAGTAGCAGCAGCAGATGGCTGAAAATCAGAGCATGTTGTGGTATGTTTTCAGATTCAGGGCTGTTTCTGGGGAAAAGGACTAATTCAGGGACAATGGGAAAGGCATCTACAATCCGGACAGAAATCTACTAGATATTGGGATCCTCCAGTGGGAAGGAAGACTGGGGACAAGACTGAGACTTAAAGGAGCTCCCAGGGTTGAGAAAATTATTTCATTCAATAGTAATATAAAAGGTAAATTTCTCCTGTAATATTAATTGTTTGAAAAATCTTTTAAAATAGATAAGTCTTAAACTCGCACCAAGTTGAAATATTTTCCTTATGCCCCAACAGTACTTTTATGTTCCTGGCTTTAATGGAAGCAAAATCATCAGTAATGTTTTCAAAATAGCTACTTTGTATATATCTCTCCTCACTGAAGGAATGCCATATTTGATAAATTATGACCCAGTAATTATCTTAAATAACCAATCTCAACTTAATCTCAACCAGTCTCAAAATCCTTTTCCCTCTCATGTCTTTTAACCAAGGATCATCTATTAAACATTCCTTTTTCTATGTAGCCTGTTTTTCATTGGAAAGGTTCATTAACTTTTTCAGAATGTCAGATCATATGGATAAGTTGCTTAAAAAGCTGCAATCAAAATGCTTTTGATTTCAGCATCATGTGTGCTCAGTAGGTATCAACTGTGAAATAGACAGTTGGGTATATGATTCCAGCATGCATCTTCGGAAGGCATCACCATCAAGGCTGATTTCTAAAGCCCTGAAAACCAGAGCAGGTCATGATCTAGCTCATGAGTTTGAAAAGAAAACATTTCTGGGCCCTGAACACAGGAAAACCACAAGTGTCTTTGTCACAAATGAAACTCAGACTAGATACCAGCCAGATGGCAGGAGGGTAGTGTGAGTGTGGAGCCTGGGATCTGGTTAAAAACCTTGAAATCTGTGTGTCTTCTAGCTGGAGATCACGGAGTTTGAACAAAAATGAATAATGAACATCTTTACGTGGGTAAGTAACAATGCAAGAGCAAAGGGTGCATTGTGTATGGGTCAGAAATTCACAGAAGAAACCTGCATTTCCAGTGGATATGATGGGGAAGGGTTGTCACCTATTCTAGCATACTGGTCTTAAAACTGAAGTCTCAACTCCACAGCTCTTCTTCTGAGCTCTACTCTGTGATGCTGGGGCTCCAGTTCCTTCCAGTACATTTCTCCTTTGGCTGCAGATTGTTTTTCTTTCAGAGTTCTCCCGAACCAATTCCAAGAGGTGGACTAGAAGGCTGGAGTATGACGGATGACAACCACCATCAATTAGGAACAGGAAAACTAATGGTTGCTGCTAGATGCTCTGTGTCACCAGTCAGATTGGCAAAAACTAAAAAGGATGATAAGATCCTATTTTGGTTAATGTGTGAGCACATATAAGGACTTAAATGGTCTTGAGTATAGGTTAATTTAGCCATTGTTATTGTGAACAGTTGGCAATATGCATGTGCGTGGTTTATGTATTTTGACCAATAAAATTGACTTCATGGCCACTTGTTCGGAGAAAGACACTCACTTGCATTATAAGACACCTGCATATACTTGTAGCAATCTCTCCTCTAAAAGCACTAATTTCTGAGAAGGACTGACTCTGGGGATGACACTGCCCGCACTTAGGGACTGAAGTTTTTATGGAAAACAGGTAGGATCAAACCCAGGACAGCCCAGGCTTGGAGAGCAGAACCTCACACTTCATGGCCCTTGCTCTTTTCCTCCTGACTCTGCTTTGCTGCTGAAAGTCTGAAACCCAACAGAGTTGAGAAGGTAATTTTAGAAGTTTCTTAAAGGAGTAGTAGAGTAGTACTCATACTAAAGAAGCAAGAAACATTATTAATGAGTAATGTGTGTGATATTCTGCATTTGTATCAGATCTCTATGATTTCCCTATTATGCATTTTTATAGTAGATCAAAGCATTTTCTACTACTCCTTCTTTCTCAAAGAATTTCTATGACTTCCTAAGAATACTTCTAGAAGTCTGAAGCACAGAAATTGGAACTGTCTTCAGCATTGAGCACAGGAGAGTTCACACACTGAATATACTGTGAAACTAGCACCCAAGTTAAATATTTTTACCGAAGACCTAGCGTCTTTCTAGTGTTGCCTTTCAGTCACTGCCTCAGGCCAGCTGTCCTGTCTCCCCACTGTGGGCAGCTACTCTGGACTCTCAGTGTCCTGATTATTTCTGCCAGGCATATTTTATGCCTCTTGTAATATGGACTCATTGATCCAAACAGTAGTCCTATGAAAAACTACTGTTATTTTCCCCATACTTGAGAAGAAGATCAAGACAGCATGCATGCTTGCGTGCATGCTAAGTTGGTTCAGTCCTGTCTGACTTGTGACCCAAGGACTGTAGCCCACGAGGCTCCTCTGTCCATGGGATTTTCAAGAAAGAATACTGGAGTGGGTTGCCATGTCCTTCTCCTTAGTGTTTGTGACATTTTTCAGGGTCACACTGCTGTGAAATAGCAGAGATGCAATTCAAAGGTGTTGAAACTTCGAGAACTCTCCCTTCACTTGTGCTGTCTTCCAGTGATTTCCACTGAGAGAACCTTTGAGGCTAGAAAGCATCACAGAACACAGGTCCTGTGTTGGAGGCAGTGAAGATATTGCGTAAGGGAGTGGATTGTTCAGTAAAGCAGGGCTGAGGAGGAGGTGGGAGGAAGAGTAACAGGGGTCAGGATCAGCCACTCGGCACCTCATGTTGGCAACTTCCCTGGAGGAAGTGAGTCCTCTCCCACATACTGACACCAACCGTTCTTTGCTGACTGGGTATAAACTAGTTATACTTGTGACTTCAGGACTAATCATTTACCACAGTTTCAGAGACTCCTTTATACCTGTTTTATTTTGGGGGGGAGGTGAAGGGGTGGCTGCACTCCACAGCTTGCAGAATCTTAGTTCCCTGGACAGATAATCCTGGTACCTGAGCTTCTTACACTGGAAGCATGGAGTCCTAACCACTGGACTGCCAGGGAATTCCAGGAATTCCACCTTTTGACAATCATTTCCTGGAAAGTGTTAGGACTCTTCTGTAGTATAAATGGACAAATGCTATTCCATGATACGTTTATGTAGACAAAATAAGTATTTATGTCTTCATAATGAAAAAGACAATGTTTTCCAAGGAAAAGCATTCAATATCACGGTAATCTAAGTCGATACCCCGATGAGTAATGCTGAAGAAGCTGAAGTTGAATGGTTCCTCTTATTTTTTTTTTTTTTTATTAGTTGGAGGCTAATTACTTCACAACATTTCAGTGGGTTTTGTCATACATTGATATGAATCAGCCATAGAGTTACACGCATTCCCCATCCCGATCCCCCATCCCGATACCCCCTCCCACCTCCCTCTCCACCCGATTCCTCTGGGTCTTCCCAGTGCACCAGGCCCGAGCACTTGTCTCATGCATCCCACCTGGGCTGGTGATCTGTTTCACCATAGATAATATACATGCTGTTCTTTCGAAACATCCCACCCTCACCTTCTCCCACAGAGTTCAAAAGTCTGTTCTGTACTTCTGTGTCTCTTTTTCTGTTTTGCATATAGGGTTATCGTTACCATCTTTCTAAATTCCATATATATGTGTTAGTATGCTGTAATGTTCTTTATCTGTCTGGCTTACTTCACTCTGTATAATGGGCTCCAGTTTCATCCATCTCATTAGAACTGATTCAAATGAATTCTTTTTAATGGCTGAGTAATATTCCATGGTGTATATGTAGCAGAGCTTCCTTATCCATTCATCTGCTGATGGGCATCTAGGTTGCTTCCATGTCCTGGCTATTATAAACAGTGCTGTGATGAACATTGGGGTGCACGTGTCTCCTTCAGATCTGGTTTCCTCAGTGTGTATGCCCAGCAGTGGGATTGCTGGGTCATATGGCAGTTCTATTTCCAGTTTTTTAAGAAATCTCCACACTGTTCTCCATAGTGGCTGTACTAGTTTGCATTCCCACCAACAGTGTAAGAGGGTTCCCTTTTCTCCATACCCTCTCCAGCATTTATTGCTTGTAGACTTTTGGATAGCAGCCATCCTGACTGGCTTGTAATGGTACCTCACTGTGGTTTTGATTTGCATTTCTCTAATAATGAGTGATGTTGAGCATCTTTTCATGTGTTTGTTAGCCATCTGTATGTCTTCTTTGGAGAAATGTCTGTTTAGTTCTTTGGCCCATTTTTTGATTGGGTCATTTATTTTTCTGGAATTGAGCTTCAGGTGTTGCTTGTATATTTTTGAGATTAATCCTTTGTCTGTTTTTTCATTTGCTATTATTTTCTCCCAATCTGAGGGCTGTCTTTTCACCTTACTTATAGTTTCCTTTGTAGTGCAAAAGCTTTTAAGTTTCATTAGGTCCCATTTGTTTAGTTTTGCTTTTATTTCCAATATTCTGGGAGGTGGGTCATAGAGGATCCTGCTGTGATTTATGTCGGAGAGTGTTTTGCCTATGTTCTCCACTAGGAGTTTTATAGTTTCTGGTCTTACATTTAGATCTTTAATCCATTTTGAGTTTATTTCTGTGTATGGTGTTAGAAAGTGTTCTAGTTTCATTCTTTTACAAGTGGTTGACCAGTTTTCCCAGCACCACTTATTAAAGAGGTTGTCTTTTTTCCATTGTATATCCTTGCCTACTTTGTCAAAGATAAGGTGTCCATAGGTTCGTGGATTTATCTCTGGGCTTTTGAAGACCTACAAGTTCATCTAGAACTAACACCCAAAAAAGATATCCTTTTCATTATAGAGGACTGGAATGCAAAAGTAGGAAGTCAAGAAACACCTGGAGTAACAGGCAAATTTGGCCTTGGAGTACAGAATGAAGCAGGGCAAAGGCTAATAGAGTTCTGCCAAGAGAACGCACTGGTCATAGCAAACACCCTCTTCCAACAACACAACAAAAGACTCCACACATGGACATCACTAGATGGTCAACACCAAAATCAGATTGATTATATTCGTTGCAACCAAAGATGGAGAAACTTTTATACAGTCAGCAAAAACCAGACTGGGAGCTGACTGTGGCTCAGATCATGAACTCCTTATTGCCAAATTCAGACTTAAATTGAACAAAGTGGGGAAAGCCACTAGACCATTCAGGTATGATCTAAATCAAATCCCTTATGACTATACCGTGGAAGTGAGAAATAGATTTAAGGGACTAGATCTGATAGACAGAGAACTTGATGAACTATGGCCAGAGGTTCGTGATATTGTACAGGAGACAGGAATCAAGAACATCCCCAAGAAAAAGAAATGCAAAAAAGCAAAATGGCTGTCTGAGGAGGCCTTACAAATAGCTGTGAAAAGAAGAGAAGTGAAAAGCAAAGGAGAAAAGGAAAGATATACTCATTTGAATCCAGACTTCCAAAGAATAGCAAGGAGAGATAAGAAGCCTTCCTCAATGATCAGTGCAAAGAAATAGAGGAAAACAACAGAACAGGAAAGACTAGAGATCTCTTCAAGAAAATTAGAGATACCAAGGGAACATTTTATGCAAAGATGGGCTCAATAAGGGACTGAAATGGTATGGACCTAACAGAAGCAGAAGATATTAAGAAGGGGTGGCAAGAATACACAGAAGAACTGTACAAAAAGGATCTTCATGACCCAGAGAATCATGATGGTGTGATCACTCACACTCAGCTAGAGCCGGACATCCTGGAATGTGAAGTCAAGTGGGCCTTAGGAAGCATGACTACAAAGCTAGTGGAGGTGATGGAATTCCAGTTGAGCTATTTCAAATCCTGAAAGATGATGCTGTGAAAGTGCTGCACTCAATATGTCAGCAAATTTGGAAAACTCAGCAGTGGCCACAGGACTGGAAAAGGTCAGTTTTCATTCCAATCCCAAAGAAAGGCAATGCCAAAGAATGTTCCAACTACTGCACAATTGCATTCATCTCACATGCTAGTGAATAATGCTCAAAATTCTCCAAGCCAGGCTTAGCAATACGTGAACCATGAACTTCCAGATGTTCAAGATGGTTTTAGAAAAGGCAGAGGAACCAGAGATCAAATTGCCAACATCCGCTGGATCATCAAAAAAGCAACAGAGTTCCAGAAAAACACCTATTTCTGCTTCACTGACTATGCCAAAATCTTTGACTATGTGCATCACAATAAACTGTGGAAAATTCTTCAAGAGATGGGCATACAAGACGACCTGACCTGCCTCTTGAGAAATCTGTATGCAGGTCAGGAAGCAACAGTTAGAACTGGACATGGAAGAAGAGACTTGTTCCAAATAGGCCAAGGAGTACATCGAGGCTATATATTGTCACCCTGCTTATTTAACTTATATGCAGAGTACATCATGAGAAATGCTGGGCTGGAGGAAGCACAAGCTGGAATCAAGATTGCTGGGAGAAATATCAGTAACCTCAGATTTGCAGATGACACCACAATCACATGCATACTGACCTCCTCTACGTTTGTGGGGCAGTTTCTCAGAGCTGAGAAGAGGCTGACCTCCAGCCTGTAGTCCTCAGCAAGTACTCCCAATTAAATGAATTCTCGGGAGTCTGGTTTTGGGTTTTTGAGGTTTTTTTTTTTTTGGTTGACCAGGACCCCTTCCAGTAGACCTCCTGACATAACCTGCTGTTCTCACCTGCATTTCTCACCTCCAGTCCAGACGGGTCATCCTGTTGTCTCCTGATGGAGTCCAGTGAGGAACCACTACTCCATCTTCCAAATTCTGGTCAAGATGTGTGTGTTGAGGAGGCCTGTGTGAGACCAAGATGGAGGAACACGTGTGCTTCCTAGACAGAAGCAGTGAAAATGTTCTTCTTAGCAGGGATAGACTGGCTCAAATTGTGAAATAAGCCTCAAAGTCTTGTAGAGTTATCTTTTTTAAAATATCTCTAGCTCAACCTATTAAACATCATTAAGTAATACTGTAGAATTGAGATGAAAAGTTTATTTAGAAAATAATTTTTCAGTGAAATGATATTTTTAGCACTAATATAGGAATGTTTTTTACTTGTTTCGGACCCTAATCCTCAAGAAGGTTTCCAAACCTCTCAATGTACTTTAAATGTTCTCTGAGGGGCTTCCATGGTGGCTCAGTGGTAAGGAGTCCACCTGCCATTGGGACCACATGTGGTCCTAGAGGAAGCCACGTGCTGCAGAACAGCTGAGCCCGTGTGCCGCAACTACTGAGCCTGTGCTCTAGACCCTGGGACCACCACTACCAAAGCCAAGTGCACTAGAATCTGTGCTCCCCAATGAGAGAAGCTACCAGAGTGAGGAGCCTGTGCGCCCCAACTAGAGAGGACCCACCTTTGCCACAACTGGAGAAAAGGCCATGCTGCAATGAAGACCCAGCACAGTGAAAAATGAATAAATAAATAAAATTATTTTAAAAGTCCCTCTGACTTTACATATAGCTCCTGAGTGCTATATGTCCCAACCAGAAAGAAGAGAAAGATGATTGATCCGTCAATGTCCTGAAGGTTGCCTACATTAAATACATGAATTTCCACAAAGATTTTTGTTACTTTGAGAAATTGTGATCTTCCAGTGTGCACGTTACTAACATATGTCCTGAGAAGAAAGCTCTGACCCACTGTTGCTAAATGTATTAAAAGTCCTGCCTGTGTCCCTTCTATTCAGTCTTGTTTGATTTTGTCTCTCAAAGATGCAAAGACACCATGATGGAATTTAAGAACTTCCTTGGATTGCACTGTCCCCAGGCAACTCTTGCCCTGCTCTGTGATAACTTGCTGGGTCCTAGGGAAGAAGCAATCTGCATGAGGGAGTGACCCTCGCCCCTTCCAGGACTCTGCAGGCTGCTGTGGTGTGAACGTCACCCGTGCTGGGGACACAGCTAGAGGCCAGGCATCGTGCTCTGTCTCCGTCCTCAGTGTCCACGTCAGTCTTCTCATTCTCTGAAAAGGAGTGCTGTGGAGAAGCACTTGCCTCAGGGTATTTCAGGTGTTGTTCCGTGTCCTGAGGACCCGCTGCTGCTCCAGTGAACAATTAAACATCTTTGATCTCCTTCCAAGTTCTCAAGCTGCTGCTGACTTTCAACTCCAAGTTTCCGGTGCTTTGGGCTTTTTGAGCAAGTGAGATTCCTGAATGAGGTGACCTCCTCCTAGTGCAATCAGCATGGGCGAGAGCCCAGGTAGAGGCTCAGAGGAGCCCCTGGAGTCGCCACCCTTGTTCACTGGGGGGCGGGGTTCCCTCTATGTACTGTGTTTCCCTGGGAGCCTGGGCAGTCTGGACCTGCAGTGCTTGGCAGGCAGAGCAGGTGAAGTCATAGGAGAGTCTCTGACAGATCTAGAACTTTCTCTCAGGTTCTGCTTTTAGTTGGTGGTTTGCAGGCTTAAGGGGAAATTGACAACCAGAAACTGTAATGGAGAAAGACACAGCTGTCTGAATGGAGAGGACACCTTCATGCAGAGTGAATGAGGAGAGAAATAGGGATTTCTACACTGGGAGGAAGTGAATGATTGTGATATTTGAGTGTGAGGATAAGATATTCACCTGACCTCTCGCCAACTGAATACCACGAATTCAAGCAGCTCTCCAATTGTTTTCCGGGGGAAAAAGTTCCACAACCAACAAGAGGCAGAAAATCCTTCCCAAGAATTCATGAAATCCTGAAGAATGGATTTTTTTTTCATCATTGTTTTTAGGTTACTTATTTTGAAAAAAATCAGAGTTACAAAAAGCATTGGAGTGGTTATGTTCACTTCAAGTTCCTCAGAGTAAGAAACAACATAGCTAGAGCTAGAATATTTTTGCTTCTAACTTGTAAATCCTAATGAGAGCTCAAAGAATTGTAAAATGCATTTTTTAATCAGGTTGCCATTCAGGATTGGTGTTTCTGTTTTAATGAAAAAACAAAGTAAGTCTTTTAGGGTAAGAATTTAATAAAGGAAGAAAAATCATGAACGGACTAAATACAAAATATCCATTTTCCCATCAGTATACATACATAATATTTTATCAACAAAATAATGTAAATATTTATAAATAGTTAAATAAATATTAAAATAGATAAATAAATGTCCAGGTAGTTAAATACATAGATAGATCAGCTTTGGCATCTGTGAGGAACCAGTGTCTATAGAGTAGAACATGATGTTACTTAATATTCCAGAAAACATTTGACAACCTGATTCATTTCAGGGCTCAGTGACGGCAGAAATGAGAGTCTTCCCCGAGGCCGCGCAGGAGGCATGTGGTCTTGTTGGTCTGTGAGGATCATTTCCGTGTTGAACCAGGTGTGTGTCAGTCCTTCCTCCGGAATCTCTCCTGCAAGTTTGTTGAGGAAGAGAAGGCTCTCATGACTTCTGCTCTGACAACCTCCCAGGCACAAGGGCTGTGTCCCTTCTCTTGCAGATAGAGAGTGACTCTGTGGAAGTATTTCCTCAGAGCCAGGCTGGAGTCCCCCTTGAGCAGGGGAGCCCCTTGCAGCCCCTGCTCCTGCCTCAGACAGGCTTGCAGGTCAGTGAGCTGCTGATCCAGTGCAGTGCGGAGCTTGTCCAGGAGGCTCTGGTCCCACGCAGCGGCCGAGCCCTCGGTGCTGAAGAGCTGGAAGGTGTGTTGGGTCACCTCGTGGAGCACAGAGATGGCTTGAGCCCTCTGCAACTGGCTGCCACCCAGCGCCTCCTGGGGGAATGCAAAGTCATTCCTGTCCTGCAGGCAGGAGGAAGGGGAGACCCTCCTCAGTTGTCGCAGGAGCGTCAGGACCCTCCTGTTGGCCAGGCTGTGGGTGTGAGGCAGGTGGCAGCCCAGAGAGCAGATGGAGTTGCAGCTGAGCAGCAGCAGGGCCAGGAGTAAGGACCAGGCTGGGGCCATCGGGGACCTTGCAGATGCTGCTGGCCTGGGGAGGTGGGTGACTCTGTGAACTTGCTCTTTAGGTTCCCTGAAGACCTTCCTTCAGGCCTGTGTCTTAAATAGGAGCCCATGGTTTCCATTTTCTGAGAGTTCCCTCTTGCTTTCTACTTTTGTTTTTGCTTTTCAGTTTGCACTCTCCAGTGTGTTAGGGCAGCACTTCTCAGTCTTTTTTTTTTTCATGTTGCCCTTCTTTCTTCTGCCCACAGAGACTTTTTAGATATTTTTTAGATATTTAGATATTTTTTCTTAATTGCCCTGCACTGTGAAATTTTGATAGCATAGATATACTGTGTATGTAGTTATGTACTCTATGAATATCTTTTCTTTGTACATAGAAAAAGGAAGTGTAAATCTTACTCTTTGTATCCAGTGTAGTTAAGAATGACAGAAAGTTTTAAGCTATAATTTAAATGTAAAAGCTACTGAATTTTATTGTTTCCTTATAAGCTCAGTTTTCAGAGTGACTTTAATGTCATATGTTTACTTATATAAGTAGGTATGTATCCAATTACATATTGCAATAAAATTTACATAAATACTTGATAATAATACCAAGATATAGACATACTTAAAAGTCATTCAAAGCTGCTCAAATCATTGAATAACTTAAAAATAGTTCTTTAGTATTTATTTTCAGTATTTATCATTGAATTTTCTTCATGTCAGAAAATAATTTTTAGTTTTACTGCCTACTAGATATTCATCTGGATATTATCAACATTTTTTCTCTTTAGTACTTTGACATGTTGAACCACCTTTGTAGAATTCTGTAAGAAAATATAATATTTTTTGTATTTTATTTGCAAAAACAAGTTTCCATTTTTATTTAATCTGGAGGCCAAATCACACCGAGGTTCAGACATAAGCAACATGCACAAGACAGACAGTGGTTTCTCAGAAGTACAGAAAGGCCACCTCTCACAATATGACTTTGAGATAAAGCAAAAGGTGGAAAGTCCTCCAGTGAACCATCTAGTCATCTTAGGTGTACCACTGATCTTGTATACAATTTGTTTATATTCCATAAACTCAATCTCAATGCTTCTCTTATGTATGATACACAAGAAAGGCCAAAGACAGAAATAAATACTAAGGGGTTAGATTTTGTTGTATCAGGTTGAGCTTTGACATGTAATAACTAATCATTGTAATGACAATATTTGTTCAATTCCAGAGAACTAATGTCTGCATGCGTGGAAGCAGCATTATCCCCAGTGAGAAAGCATGATTTAGGAATCACCATCCATTTGGATCTTTCTCTCTGTTCCTTTGCATTAAATTTCAGATTTCCCAAAGACTTTCAAGTTCCAGTATGAGCCTATTATTTTCAAATAAAGGAAGCCATCTTTGTAATGAATTCAGAATAGGACAAATATTGTTTATTTCATGGGAAGATTTAACTTTTGGCTCTGCTCCTGAATTCTTTTGATTTTACATTGAATTTTATGCTGTCAAAGCCCCCTATATTCTAAACTTCAGATAATAAGGATGTGATTATCTTTGGCAAATCAGCTCTGTAGTAACTGAACCCTGATTTCTTCTCTGTGGTGTCCTCTGTAACCAGGCCCAGTGTAATCGCTCAACAAGTTGTTTTTTGGTTATTTATGTATTTATCCACTTTTGGCTACCCTGGGTCTTCACTGCTTGCCGGGGCTTTCTCTAGTTGTGGCCAGTGGGGCTCACTCTTCCCCGCAGCTCCTGGTTTCCTTCCTGTGAGTCTTCTTCGGGCTTCAGCAGCTGCAGCACGTGGGCTCTAGAGCAGGGTCTCAGGATCAGTGGAGCGCTGTCTTAGTTGTTCTGTGGCAGGTGGACACTTCCTGCACCAGGGATCGAACCTGTCTCTCCTGAGGAAAGATTCTTATTCACTGCACCACCAGGGAAGTCCTCAACAAGTCATTTTAGCCAAAGCAGTTTCTCAGATTTCCTCCTACTACTGGAAGGCATTTACAAATGACCAAGCTATTTTGCCTCATCTGGGCCCTATTTCCCGGAATTATAATAGGCAGTGGCTGGTATTTCCATTCTATTCTTGCTGGTGCCAGTCATGCCGAGTTTGTTGCTAAAACCACTAGTGTCTCCTACCTTGAAGGCACACGTGGTCTGGGATTCAATAGCAAGTCCAACACACTTTTCAGCTTTTGCCCAGCACTATATTAAACTCAAGAGGACGCCTCACCCCTAATGGTCCTCAACTAGGTCATGATTCCAGAAAACATCTACTTCTACTGCATTGACTAGGCTAAAGCCTTTGACTTTGGCACAACAGACTGTGGAAAATGCTTCAAGAGATAGGAATACCAGAATATCTTACCTGCCTCCTGAGAAATCTGTTAGATTAGCAACAGTTAGAACTGGACATGGGACAAATGACTGGTTCTAAACTGGGGAAAGGGTACATCAAGACTGTATACTGTCACCCTGCTTATTCAACTTATATCCAGAGTACATCATGTGAAATGACAGGCTGGATGAAGCACAAGCTGGAATCAAGATTGCTGGGAGAAATAGCAATAACCTCAGACATGCAAATGACACCACCCTTATGGCAGAAAGCAAAGCGGAACCAAAGGAACACTTTCAGTAAAGATGAAAGTGAAAGAGGAGAGTGAAAAAGCTGGTTTAAAACTTAAAACATTCAGAAAACAAAGATCATGGTATCCGGTCCCATCACTTCATGGAAAATACATGGGGAAACAATGCAAAGAGAAACAGACTTTATTTTCTTGGGCTCCAAAATCACTGCAGATGGTGACTGCAGCCAGGAAATTAAAAGACACTTGCTCCTTGAAAGAAAAGTTATCACAAACCTAGACAGCATATTAAAAATCAGAGACGTTACTTTTCTGACAAAGGTCCATCTGGTCAAAGCCATAGTTTTTCTAGTAGTCATGTATGGATGTGAGAGTTGGACTATAAAAAAGCTGAATGCTGAAGAATTGATGCTTTTGAACTGTGGTGTTGCAGAAGACCCTTGAGAATGCCTTGGACTGCAAGGAGATCCAACCAGTCCATCTTAAAGGAAATCAGTCCTGAATATTCATTGGAAGGACTGATGCTGAAGCTAAAACTCCAATACTTTAGCAACCTGATGTGAAGAGCCAACTTATTAGAAAAGCCCCTGATGCTGGGAATGATTGAAAGCAGGAGGAGAAGAGGACGACAGAGGATGAGATGATTGCATGGCATTACTGACTCCATGGACATGAGTTTGAACAAGCTCTGGGAGTTGGTGATGGGCTGGGAAGCCTGCAATGCTGAGTGCATGGGGTCACAAAGAGATGGACACGACTGAGGGACTGAATTCAACTGAAGTCATGAGAGAAGGAATATGCTGGTGTCATACACAGAGCCATGTATCTGAACTCAGACTCTCCCTGATGCTCACAGCTCACAGCAACCAGGCAGTTTACCACAACACTCTTTGGTGGATCTTTACCGACATGGCAATCACTACTACATTGATGCAGATACTTCAGAGAATCCTCACAAGGAATGATGAATGATCATTTTCATGCTCCATTTTATTCCACTGCATCGGCTGTTGAGTTCCATTTCAGGATGACTTCCAGTATTTGACACATAATAATTAAAGGCTTATGACAGGTTGAAACTCTAGAGTTTGGGTATGAATCCCTGATCTCCTATTTCAGCCTACTAACCTGCGTTTTTTGTCTGTTTGTTTGTTTGTTTTTGTTGTTGTTGTTCAGTGAGACTATATTCTTAGAAGCATGTAGACTTTAAAGCCCTTTATGTTCTCAATGGTTAGGACCCCACAAAATTCATATCTTGAAGTCCTAAAGCCCAAAATCACGATATCAGGTGATAGACCTTTTGGGATATGCTTAGGGTGTCAGGATGGAGACCTCACAAAAGGAAATAATGCCCTTATCAAAGAGGTGGATATAAACTAGTCCCACACGGACTCTGCAGTGTCAGACCTGAAGCAGGCTCTCACCACAACTGGAACAAGCTGACATCCAGTTCTCAGATATCCAGACTCGAGAACTAACTTGCAGCAATACATTTCTGGTCTTTGTAAACTACCCAGTCTATGCTATTTTGTTGAAGAAGCTTGAACAATAAGATATATCACGCCCTGTTTTATCCTAAGAATACCTGCAGGAGTCTGTAAAATACCTGAAAGGAGAAATCAACTTCCTCAACTCCGTTTCCTAGACATGTCATCTGGGCCATAACATTTCATGAGCTCAATCAATATTCATGTAACATCAATTCACAAGGATGGTAATGATAGGAGAAAAAATAATACCAACATCTCTTAAAAGATATGATGTGATAACACAATAATTTAAATATTCTTCATGGTTCTACAAGGGAGGCTATGATGTAATAATGTGTGAGATGATTTTTAAAGATCATTTGCAGAAATATTTTCTTCAAGTTTGCATTTTCAACATTTGGAAGGTGTGGTGAGTAGAAGGCCCACTGTCCACTTTTAGTTCAGTGATTCTCAAGTACTTGCAAGGAGCTGCCTGATCATTCTTTCTTTTTCTCCCTCAGGTAATAAGGAAACACTTTTTCTACACGTGTAGATGATTTTCTCATTAGCCTATGCCTTGGGAGTCAATCCGTATGCTTCCTTCAAATAGTCTATGATGCTCTGAATTCTGAGTGACATCACTGTCATCTTCCCCAAGCTGAAACTGTGACATAAGAGTTTGTCAGAGAGTGTGCAAGCAAGAACAATGGATTTCCCCTTGCACACCCACGAAGAGCCCATTAGGACAAATAGTGCAAAAATGAAAAAATAGTCTTGTGCACTGAACTTGTCCTCTCTCTTAATCATCCAATTATTTTCCAGCTTCCTTGCCATGAGACTCCCATGAGGATAAGTCCAGGCCAAGTAATGTGAGAAGAAGTGCTATTACCCCATCTAGTCCTGGTCCCTGGAAGCATCCCATGTGATCCACCAGACTTTTCTCTTTGCCTCAGGGAGAATAGACTCAAGTACTACAGGCAAATTTGGAGTCTCAGGTTGATGATGGAAAAAAAGTCTCAAAACAATGGCACCAATGTTCTCAACTCACTCTTTGGAGGAGAGCAAGCTAGAAGATTCACCTGATCAAGAACGCCTGCATTATGCTCTTCAAAGAAGGAAAGAAAAGTGTCCATTAGAATCAAATATCTGACACTTTGCTGTTTACCTGTTAAAGAAGCTAAGCATTATGTGAACTGACAAATACCTTTAACAACATACTCTCTTTAAACCTTTTCCACAAACGAATAATTTCATATGTTGAAAACAGCAAATACCCTCAAAACACATACAAAAATCTTCTAAATTATGTTATAATATTATTTATTTAAGAAAAAAGATTGTGTTTCTCTGTCTAAATATTTTTGTAAAATTGTGATTTTCATTTCAGACATTTTTAAGCTTGTGAGCAAACAGATGATCACTTTGGAGGCTTAAGCAAACAACAGTGTGATTGAGTGGAGAGTGTCACAAGTATAATTTTCATTTTATTTGTTGACTTTTCTTGAGGATTCTTACATGAAGAAAAGGCACTTTTCAATTTCCACTCTGACAACCTCCCAGGCACAGGGGCTGTATTCCTTTCCCTTCAGGTAGAGATGGATTCTTTGGAAATACTTCCGGACAGCAATTCCCAAATCGGGACAATCCAGAGTCACTTCTTCCCGCTGTTCCAAGCTCTGACCCAGGCTGGAGTGGTTTTTGAGGAGGGCGCTGTTGCAAGCAGCTCAGCTGCTCTCCGTGGTGAAGAGGTTGAAGATCTGCTGGAGCATCAGTTGGTGATAACAGGTGCCTTGAGTCATCTGGATTGGGGTGATAGTCTCTCTTCTCCAAGGAAACTTGAAGTCGTGTCTGTGCTCTAGGCATGACTGAGAGGGGATCGTTTTCATCTGTATCAAATGTATGAAGAATTTGTTGTCAAGGGGACAAGCAGGGATGGAGCAGAGCATGACGCCTGCCACTAGCAGATAGATCTTGGCCACAGAGAGTTTCCGTGAGTCACTGGGAGGCCACCAGGGGGCGCGCGGACACCACTAGTCAATGAGCGAAAGGTTTCTTCATCAGGTCCTGGCACAGCGCGCTTCTCTGGGCTTTCACAGGAGGGCGGAGGATGTCTTCTTACAGGTTTTATAGTGAGTTTCCGAGTTCTGAGAGTTCGTTTCAGCGGGTTTGGCAGCCTTTTCAGCAGGAAAGGCGTCGCTGTCAGAGGCCAGGTTAGTACTCCTTGAGTAGTGCACTCAGAAATCTTCAATCCGAGCCCTCGCCAGAGACGTTTTGTGTGGTGGCAAGCCCGGAACCTTGCGTTTTCTGCTTTCCCCTGAGTGTCGTGCTTTCTTCTCACACGGAAACTTGAGCGACGCCACTTTTACAAAGAAAATGCGTTTAGGGAGGTGTTTGAAGCGGAGAATCAGAGCGAGTTGGGGCCGATTTTACAGATTCGGGCTCCTTTCTGTCGCGGTGAAGGGACCGCTCATGGAAAGGGGAGCTGGCGGCGGCGACGGGGCGACGGGACGGTGTTGGGGACGCCCTGGGGGTATCCGGGCGCGGTCCCCACCCGAGGACGGGGGACTTTCAGGGTGTCGTTCAAGGAATTGGCCCTGAAGTGGGGGAATAAGTATTGAACAACTGAAAAGTAGGGATATTCAAAAACTCACAGCACTGTATTTTTATGCGTTTAAATTTGGATTTAATTATATTTGTCACATTAAATAGTTCACATTTTTTATTTTTGAAATATTTTATGAAACCATTTAAAATATTATATATGATATTAAAATATGTGAGTATTGAAATGTTTATTCATTTATGAAAATATTTAATTGTTAGATAATATATTAAAATATGAGTATTAGATGATATTAATATTTATTAGTATTTTATTAAATTCTTTTTAAGCTATGGTTTATACTGAAACAAGAATTTAATATAATTTTACTTTACTGACTTTAATGGAAGCCAACTCAATATATTCAAGATCACTTCTTTATTTGTTTGACAATTTGTTGTGACTCTGTGAAGTCTTAAATAATTATCATTTAACTCGAGTTTCTGAAACACCTCTGCCAGCACTCCACCTTGAGTGTAGTGTAGCAAAAGGAATTAGTGCAGATGTCCCTGGTCCAATGATTAAGACTATGCTTTCAATGCAGGAGGTGCGAATCTGATGTGTGGCTGGGAACTAACATCCCACATGCAGTGCTGTGCAGTCAAAAAGAAAGGAAGATGGATGGAAGAGAGAGATAGAGAGAGGAACCAAACGAAGAAGAGGCAGTGTCCTGTACAAAGCATTGAGGGCATTTACCAGGTCTGATCTTTTCATTTTCTTTGGGAAGAATTTTGTAAGTGAAATGAAAATTGCCCAAATTTCAATGGCAATGAGAAGCCTTTCTTCGTAAGACACATATGGTCTTGCAAATGAAAGGGCATTTCTTGTCTTTCTTGAAAATTTTGATGTTTTGTTTAGCACATATATTTTGGTATATTCAATTTTTTAATATTGAGTTACAATGTTATTTATCTTGATGTCTTAGACTTGGTGCCTTTTAACATTTCATACTCAAGAGAAGTCCTTTCTTACTATTCCCCAATACTAACCCAAGAAATAGCTTCAGAAGTACTGTTGCCAGCTTCCCTGGTGGCAGGGAAAGTATACGATTGTCCCATTTCTTGTCCTCCTCCCCTCTATCATATTTTATAACCGATTTCCTGGTCTCCTTAACCATTAAAAAAGAAGTCTGTGTCTTAAAATAACATCACCAGAGGTGGTCTAAGACCAACTGAGGATGATGTTAGGGAATGGTTACTTCATTTGTACTCTTCACAGAGCAGCTATTATTTTGTAAGACAATTTTTCAAGATGCTGGCCCCAAGCAAAAGGATTCAAGTGCTGTAAGATTTCTTTTCATAATGTTCCAGGACTGCTGTAAGTGTGGAATCTTGGGATCTGCTCCTTCAGAATCTTTTGGCAGTCCCCTCTCCTAGACTTTGGTTTTGGTGGGCCTCAAAACACAGCATTTTAGCCAATTTCCTTCTATCCACATCTTTTATTTTTTTTTAAGTCGCTTTTTCTCTTTTAGAAAAAAAAATTCGTTTAACTAAGTACAAATCTGACTTCTTTTTCTCTCAGTATGATTTTGAAGTTTAACACAATCTGTATCTTTTTTTTTTCCATTTATTTTTATTAGTTGGAGGCTAATTATTTCACAACATTGCAGTGGGTTTTGTCATACTTTGACATGAATTAGCCATGGAGTTACATGTATTCCCCATCCCGATCCCCCCTCCCACCTCCCTCTCCACCCTATTCCTCTGGGTCTTCCCAGTGCACCAGGCCCAAGCACTTATTTGGTTTCTTTTTCTCTCAGTATGATTTTGAAGTATAACACAATCTGTATCTTAAAAAGTAGTATCAGAGGTGGTCTAAAACTTACTGAGGTTGAAGAAAGGGACTGCTCCTTTTATCTCATTTATTAACAGAGCAATGATGTTGTATTAGACAACTGCCTAGAATCTGTTTCTCTGCAAAGAACTTAAAGTACTGTGGGATTTCTCTCCATACTGTACCAGGCACTGATCAAAGGAAGGAAACGTGGGCTCCTGGGCCCCTTCAAAGTCCTGCAAGGCAGTCCCTCTCCTGGAATTAACACTTAGGGATTCAACATGCAGATCCTTGACAGTGTTAAGAGCTCTTCAGGCAGAGTTTCTCTTGGTTGGACTGAGGGTGGAGTAAAGAGGTTCCTATTGGTCATATTGATATGAAAGACTGCTATCATTCACTACGTTTCACATTCTCAGCCTAATTTGCAAACTTTGTATTATTTGAAGTGAAGGATGTCCTCTGTGGCTGCCACTAAAGTGGTACTGATGTTTTAGAAGAGGAAATGAACGTCTGGTGTTGGCTACACTCAGGAGCCCCAGATAGTGCGAGAGTAGACTTCCTGCCGCCCCCAGGCCCTCCTCTTCATCAGCTCTGAGATCCTGCCCTCAGCTGCTCTGAGCTCCTGCTGCCTCCTTCCTCCTCATCCTGCCTCGATGACCTCTTCCCTGCTCCCAGGAGGCCAGTCACCATTCATGCCTGACTCTTCTGGAATGCACATCTCCAAGCACATTGTCACCTATGTGTGTGTGGTCAGCACACTTTGGTGACAGAATAAAGAAACTGTATGAATTAACCCATGTTCCGTATTATGTCACAGTTATCTGTAGACCATCAGAAAGCAAGAACTATGGTCCTGAAAATCATTGTGGAAAAATTCAAACCTTATGTATTAGACCTTAAACAGAAATGCAGAGAGTAGTGGTTAGATATATTTTGGTGCAATTTAAACTGTCACAATAGACTATGTAGTCACACCTTTGAGTTCTCTTTTAGACTAAAGAAGTGAGTTAGATAGAGCTTCAGGTTTTTATTTCAAGCTGAGTTGACTCATATAGATGAATAGCTCCTTTTGGATTAAGACTTTTCCGTGAGTATATTTCATTTCCATTGTAAAAACACAAAAGAAGCATCAAGACTGTGACATTCTCTGATGGCCAGGATGGAAGGAAAAAGTTTCTCCATGAAAACAAAATTGAGAAAAGTGCAGAAAATGACAATTCTGGCCTATTTAAAGATCTTATATGCGGGAAGTTGCTGGGAACAGCTGGATAAAGGCTGGCAGAGCCCAACATCTGCAGGATTACCAAGCTCACCAAATGCCAACCCCTTCCCTGATGACATGGAGGGTGATGTTCTCCAGCCCTGGAGAATGGTGATCATCACCATTGCCACCCTCTGAGAAACCAGGAATCGCCAAACTCAGCGCTTCAGTGTAACTGAGTCCCAGGGCTCCAGCTCTACAAGGAGCTCAAAGCTGCCTTCCCCCTGCCTCTGCGGCTGGGATGGGCACCGCAGATCTCCCTGTAACAGACCAACTGGCCCTGCCCGCGCAGCGGGCACCACCTGCGGGTCAAGCGCCTTGAGCTCATGCGCGAGATCCACCAAGGAGAACAGGGGAGTCCCAGTGGGCAGGAGCCCCAGGCCTGGGCAAGGCGCTGCTGGGGCCCCGGGAACACATGGAACCACGGGAGCACTGAGGAAACTCCCTTTTTCCGGCCAACAGCCCAGGGCAGCTTTGCAGTCACTTTGCTTGGAGCCTGTGATTTCTGCACCTGCCTCTGTGTCCTTCCTCCCCTTCCTGGGAGGAGATTTTAGCCAGGGCGCTTTACCCCAGTGCCCGTTTATGCGGTGATTCATGGCTGGAGATCAGAGCATGTTGGGGTGTGTTTTCAGATTCAGGGTTGTTTCTGGGGAAAGGACTGATTCGGGGAAAGGGGATAAGGCACCTACAGTCTGGACTGGCATCTTTAGATATTGGGGCCCTCTTGTGGGAAGACTTGAGGACAAGACTGAGACTTACAGGAAAGGGAAAATGATTTCATTTAATATAAATGGTTAATTTCTCCTTCAATGTTCAACTCGTTGAAAAATATTTTAAAATGTATAAATAAGTCAAACTCACACCAAGTTTACATATTTTCCTTATGCCAAAACAAGATCAAATGCAAATGTTTTCAAAATGACTTCTTTGTTCATCTCAGTTCAGTTGAGCAAAAGCTGTAGTTGACAAACTTATGACCCAGTAACTACCTAAAATTATTAATCTCAATTTTCAAAGTCTTTCTTTCTTTTCTTCTCTTTTAGCCTAGGATCTTATGTTAAGCTTTCACATTTATACATGATTTGGCATTGGAGAGTTTTACGAACTTTTAAAAATGTCATTTCATACAGATAAGTTGCTTTAAAATTCACAATCAAGATGTTTTTGTGTTCAGCATAATGTAGGTTTCCACTTAATATACCATTTGCTACTTCATAGGCAGCTTGTATGCTAAATGAACTGATTGTATGGTGACTTGATGCCCAGTAAATATCTCGGTGTGCTTGCTACAGCTGTGAGATTATTTCATTTGCTAGTAAAATTTAAAAATGTGTAGATATTCTTTGTACAATCCTAGAGAAGACTAACCTATTCTAACTTGCAGAGGTAGAAGTTTTGCATTAAAAATTAGAGTTGAGCAAGGCACAGATATAGCATAATCCTCTCTAAGGTAGATATGAAATAATGGTCAGAGCTCTGTATACACCTGTCACAGTAACAACTCTCACAGCTATGTTTAATGTGTTCCTGATGCTTTATGTAATTTACTCATATACGATAATTTTGTAAGTTGTTATATTAACATCATATAGATTAAATAACATGAGACGGTATATTGAATGGAGTACAGTATTCTCATTATCCCTATTTTGATTTTAATTGGAGAATAATTGCTTTACAATGTTGTGTTGGTTTCTGCTGTACAGCCATGTAAACCAGCTCTGAGTACACATATATCCACTCCTCCCTATTTTAAAGCTGAGAAAACTGTAGGATAGGACAGAAAAATCAACTGGACTAAATGATGCAGAGAACTGAGGGAAAAGTAAAGAGATGCCCAGATAACAAATATACTGGTCACCTGAGAAGACAAGAGTAACCCACAAAAAATAGAAACAAAAAACGCAGCAAGATTGTTGTTTTCAAACAGTTTAACTGGTAAAACTATTTTAAGCTTATCGTTAGGACTATTATCATTATTAGAGTTACACTTTTATTGATACCCGTGAGGACCAGCAGATTCCTACCATTGTGCAGGATGCTGGGTGGGAAGAAGAAATGGAGACTTGCTCCTGCTCTGGGGAGTCAATTCCTCCCCATTTAAGGGACTGTCAGTTAGAAGGTCCTCATGGAGGATTGTGTGGGGAAGGGGAGTTCAAAATGAAAAGCAAGACTTTGATCTTGAAAACTACAGGCTATAAGAAATTCTTAAAATAATAAAAGTTGAAAAAAAGTGAATGAAATGTATAAATTTGTGGGATTTTTGTTGATCAATTTTTATCAATGAACCCTGTGGAACTTGTTACTGTGGGCACGTGTTACTGTGGGAGCTTGTTACTGCGGGAACTTGGATATAGCTCAATAACAGTATTTTCTGTGCAGCACATTGACATATCAATTATCAAACTCCTTCTTAGAAAATAATACTATTTGAAGATAAAGAACATACATGTTTGCAGTAATGAACCTCCTGTTCAAACCTCAGCCAAGATATGGTGGGGGTGCATGAGATGCTTCACCGTATTTCAAATGGTCTAATGTCAAAGTTTTGGCTTAGCTTCTGGTCCAAGATGGCAGAGTAGAAGGACATGCACTCCCCTCCTGCAAGAGCACTGAAACCGCAAATGCTGTTGAAAACCATCCACAGGAGGTCTCTGGAGCCCACCCAAAAAGACACTCCATGTCCAAAGACAAAAAAGAAGTTATAATGAGATGGTAGGAGGCGCTCAAGCACAATAAAAATAAATTCCATACCTGCCAGTTGGGAAACCAACAAACTGGAAAACAATACAACGACAATGTTCTCTCCCTGTTGTGAAGGATCTAAGACTCATGTCAGGCTTCCAGGTCTGCGAATCCAGCAAAGGGCCTGGGAATGCCCAGGAAATCTGACTCTAAAGGCAAGTGATATTTGATTACAAGACTTCCACAGGACTGTGAGGGAAAGACTCCATTCTCAAAGGGGACAAACAAAAACTTGCGAGCACCAAGACCCAAGGGAACTGAGCAGCAGTGACCCGACCGGAGGCTGAACCAGACCTACCTGCTAAGGTTGGAGTCTCCTACGGAAGTATGTGTCAGCAGTGGCTTGCCGTGGGGACAAGGGCACAGGCAGCAACAATCCTGGAAGGTGCCCCTTGGCTGAGTGCCCTTGGAGTTTGCAGAAAATCACACTTAATTCACTAATAATGTTTCTCATGTCTTTAGTATGAGGAGGGTAACAGTTGGTTTCTGAATTCTTTGTTGGGTTTTGGTCTTTCAGTAGCAATGCAGAAGCTCCAGGAGGTGACATTGCCAGCAAGTATAGACAAGGGGCTTTATTGAAAAGAACTAGGATCCAACCTGGGACACCGTAGGACTGGAGGGCAGAAATCCATTTCACAGCACCTGCTCTTTCCTTCCTGCCTGTGCATGTGTTTGATTTTCTGCATTGATATAAGATCTCTATTCTTTCCCTATTATTCATCTTTGTATTACATCAAAGCATTTTCTACTAATTCATCATTCTCAAAGAGTGTTTGATGAACTCATAGGAGTGCTTTCTAGAGATATGAAACCCAGAAATAGGAATTCTCTTCAGCATACAGCAAAGGTAGTTCTCACATTGAAAGCACTATGGAACTAGCACCCAAGCTGAAAAGAAAATACCTTTGCCAGGGGCCTAGCACTTTCCAGTGTCTCTTTCCAGTCACTGTCTCAGGCCAGCTCTCCTGTCTCCTCCCTGCGGGCAGCCACTCTGTGATCCTCACAGTCCTGATGATTTCTGCCAGGAGCGCTTGATGATTCTTGTGTGACTGAACTCATTGAATCCAAATAGTAATCGTGTGAAAACTACTCTTATTGTCCGCGTACTAAAGATGAGGAAACTGACCTGTGCGTTTGTGAGATTTTTCAGGGTCACACTGTTGGTAAATAGCAGGGCTGGGATTCAGAGGTTTTGGAATTTCTAGAACTCTCCTTTCCCTTGGGCTCTCTTCCTGTGGCTTCCACTCTGACTACACCGCGCAGCTAGAAGAAATCAGCAGAGAACGGAGCTCCTGAGATGGAGGCAGCGAAGGCGCTGTGTGAGGGGGTGACCTGCTCAGTCCTGAGGAGGCAGGGCTGAGGAGAAGGTGGGAGACAGAGTAATAGGAGTCAGGAGCGGCCATCAACACCGCATGTCGTCAGCTTTCCTGCAGGAGGGGACTGCTTCCCTCAGACATTTATATCAACCATTCTGTAATGAGTGAGTATGGATTAGTTATGCCTATGACATCAAGATGAACCATTTTGTACAATTTCATAATCTCCTTTCTACCTGTTATCTTCTTGGCACCCTCGACAGCTTATAGGATCTTAGTTCTCAACCAAGGCAACCTGGAGGGAAAACTCAGAGTGCTAAAAACTGCACCACCAGAAAGCTTGAAGAATTCCACCTTTTGACAGACATTTGTTAGAAAGTCATAGAACTGTTCCACAGTATAAAGTGAACAAATACTGTTTTGTGATAGCTATCTATAGTCAAAATAAGGACTTAGTTTTTTAAAATAAAAAAACTCAAGAAGTTGACCTTGATAAGTATTTAATAAATAAAACAAATTACAATTTGAATCATAGAAAGGGGAATATATTTTCTAAATTTCAATACATGTAAGCACACACATCTTTTATATGAAAATATGAAATATTGAGATACAATAACATTAAATATATAAAATATAAATAAATAATATCAAAGCAGTTGTTGCTTATAGACTGATACTCCTGCAGCTGGGTATTTTATATCTCCTTGCTTATTACCACTGACAAGTATTGGCTGAGTTAATTCAATAAATTTGGTGGCTGAAGCAGAATTCAGAGTCTTCTGAAATGACCCCAGGTGGGTATACGAGGGTGATGTGGCATCTTAGTCAGTGAGAGTCATGTCAAGGTCAGATCAGTCTCCATCCTACATTCTTAACCTTTCCTGCAAGCTGGTTGATGAAGAGAGAGAAGGCTCTCCTTATATCCATTCTGACGATTTCCCAGGCACAGTCGCTGTATTCCTTCTCATTCAGGTAGACATGGATTCCCTGGAAGTACCTCCTCACGGCATCTGTGGGGCCCGTCCTTCCCAGGGCAGAGTCTTCCTCTCCCGTCACCTGCTGCCAACAGTCATACAGGTCAGCCAGCCGCTGAACAAGTCCAGTGCAGAGCTGCTTCAGGAGGGTGGTGTCCCAGGCAGCAGAGGAGCGCTTTGTGTTGAAGACATTGAAGGTCTGCTGGAGCATCTTGTGGAGCACAGAGATGGCCTGGGCCTCCTGCAGCTGGCCGCCCTCCACCATCTCCTCGGGAAAAGCGAAGTCTTTTCTCTCCTGCAGACAGAGGTGAGGGGAGAGTCTCCTCATTTGGTCCAGGAAAGTGAGGTTCTTCTCAGTGGCAGCCAGCACTTGGTTCAGAGACAGGTCACAGCCCAGGGATCCTCCAGGGCCGTAGCTGACCAGCACCAGGGCCATCAGTAGAGAATGCATGAAGGCCATGGGGAAGATGAGGCTGATGCTGGGCTGATGGAGATGGCGTCTGCTGAACCTTGAGGTAGGTTCTCTGATGCCATGCTTTCTAAGCAAAGCCATTAAGTAGGGAACACGGTAGTTTTCATTTTCTAATCATTTCTATACACTTTTACTTCCTTTTTTGGTTTTCTGTTTTGTATTTTCAATACAGTCAAAGACATTTTCTTCCTTCTAGGCTGTTAATTTTGCCTTTTCCTAGTGACTTCAGAAGTTCCCATCCAAATGAATATTTTTCAATCAAATGGGAAAGGTCTTTGTCTTAAGTCTGTATTGATGGACATGTGTAATTACACAGGTTATTGCCCTTTTCTCTCATTCATAAGTGTTGCTGTCCTCTCATCCATGAACACATTGTTGGCTTGCTCTTAGGCTCCGTTTTTCCCTCTTAGTTTCCATAGGAAGCCAGGCTCTGCCAGCCCTATTGTTTCCCTATTTGTAAGAGATTTACCAGATCACTCTGGCAGTAAAGCTCTTGGAAACAAAGGATGAGTTTTCCTTAGTGTTTGATTTAGAGAAGAAGCTGATTATTATCAGTCCTTGAACTCCTCCCACATTTCTCTTCCTTCTGGAACACATTCCTGCAGATCCCTGCCCTTCAGGGAACCACGAGGGCAGATCTATTAGAGACATCACCCTTTCTTTCCATCATTTTCTTATTGGACACCTGTGGTGCTCCACAGACTGGGCCAATACACCCACCAGAATCCTGGTTCTTCTCAGGGATCATGGGTGAGGAGACTCTAATTCCAGGATAATTGTAGTTTCCCATCAGCACCCCACTCACAAGGGAGAGGTCACATGCAGCTACAGCCTGTCCTCTGGAGTGAGTGAGTCCCTTCCTCACCTGCTGGACTCCCTCCATGAGGGCAGGCTCACCACATATGTGGCCTCAACATCCCCTTTCTGTGGAGGGATTATTTATTTGTTGGGAAAATAAATTCTCTTCCTAAACCCCATCCTCTCCCCTGGAGTGTTTCTGTGAAGGACTGTAGGTCTTGGTGGTGACCTCCTCTTCTCCTGACCCATTTCGCAGGTGTCCAAAATATCAGCAGTGCTCAGATGCTGAGAGCAAAAGTGTGTTTGTGTAAGTTGGTGAAGACAATTTCCAACTGCAATCATTTTGCTTTTAGTAGAGAAATAATATTTACTTTGCCAAGTATAGTTTTTATTTTTCAACTCTTTACTTAAACACTTCAGCACTTGTTCTGCTCAGAGTTTCTGAGCTGGATGAAGGAGATTCAGTGATGGTGTTGTCTCTTGATGGAAGCTTATGTCACAGAATCTAGTGAGTTTCAGTCGTTTACTCAGGCAGTTGTTTCCAACTGGCATCTCTGTTCCTCTTTTTCTGTTTCCTCTGAGAATGTAGGGCAGTGAGACCCAGTCTATGAGATCAGGAGAAATAGCCTTCTTTCCTTGAGTGTGGTTTTTCATTGAAACGTTTTATATACACTTAGTGACGTATTGGACAAGATTTGTTTCACTGCTCCTTCTCTGGCTGTAATTCATGATCAGGTGAGAATAAGAAAGGGAAGTATAGAAAGCCGAGGGGCTGCATCACTTTCAAGAGGTTAGATTTTTTTGTTTCTCTTTGCAGTTATGCTAGAAAGTAAAATTCCATAGTTGTTCTGTGGGCAACTAGAAAACAAGGGTAAGTCTCAATATCATGAATATGAAAGAAATGAAGTTGCTTTCCCTGACACAGTGATGTGTCTCGGTTAGCCAACTTCAGGGCAGCATAGCTGGGGCCTAGGCTGTGGCAGAAGGGAAGGATCAGATCAATATGAACAACAGAAAGGCTGAGACATGGCTGCTTCTGATAAAAGCTCAAGGAAGGACAAGTCCTGAGTCTGTGGACTGCCATCATCTTTGTAAGACCAGCCACCTGATTTTTCTTTCATTTAATCCATATGTGGTCAGTATAGGGGAAGAAGGAAGAAGTCACACGCACCAGTTCATGGGAGATGGGCAATCAGAACCCCAGTTGCTCGAACACTAACCCTCTCTCACAGGGTCAAGGAGACCAGCCTTGCTGTGCATCTGTGAAAATCCACCTGGGCAATGAGAATTTGCATTGAAAAAAATTAGAACGAAAGGGAATGAAACGATTCCAAAAGATCCTGATCTTAATCTGGGTAACAAGTATTATGATATGAAAAATGATAACTGAATTTTATTGATTGCTAACCCTAATCTCCCTAATATCCCACCTTGCGATATGATCCCATTGATGGGTTGGGTTTCTTCGGGTTTTTAAGAATTTGAAATGTATTTATTTTATGTATTCATTTGCCTGTGCTAGGTCTTAGGTCAAGATATTTTTTATTTTGGCATAATGTAGATTTTCACTTAATACACCATTTCCTACCTAAGAAGCATCTCGTATGCCAAGTGCACTGATTGCATGGTGACCTGATGCCCACTAAACGTCTCGGTGTGCTTGGTACGGTCATGGGATTATTTTATTTGCTAGTAAAATTTTTAAATGTGTAGATATGCTTTGTAGAATGCTAGAAAAGATTTAGCTATTCTAATTTGCACAGGTAGAATTTTTGCATTAAAGATTAGAGTTGAGCAAGGCACAGATAAGGCATAGTCATCTTTAGGGTAGACATGAAATAATGGCGAAACCGTTGTATACACCTGTCACAGTAATAACGCTCACAGCTCTTTAATGTGTCCCTGATGCTTTGTATAATGTACTCATTTAAGATAATTTTGCAGGTTGGTATATTAACATCATATAGAGTACATAACATGAGATGGTATATTGAATGGAGTCTCATTACCCCTATTTTGATTTTATTTGGAGAATAATTGCTTTACATTGTTGTGTTGGTTTCTGCTGTACAACAACATAAAATAGCTATAAGTACACATATATCCACTGCCAAGTCCTTATTTTAAAGCTGAGAAAACAGTAGCATTGGATAGAAGCATCGACTGGACTAAATGATGCAGGAAATTGTGGGACAAGGAAAACGATGCCCAGATAAGAAATATACTGGTCACCTGAGAAGACAAGAGTAACCCACAAAAATAAAAACAAAAAATGTAGCAAGATTGGCGTTTTCAAACAGTTTAACTGGTAAAACTATTTTAAGCTTATCATTATGATTATTATCATTATTACACTTACACTTTTATTGACACCCCTGAGGACCAGCAGTATCCTACCATTGTGCAGGATGCTGGGTGGGAATAAGAAATGGAGACTTGCTCCCGCTCTGGGGAGTCAATTCCTCCCCATTTAAGGGACTGTCAGTTAGAAGGTCCTGCTGGAGGATGTGTGTGGGGGAGGGGAGTTTAAAATGAAAAGAAAGGCTTTGATCTTGAAAAGTACAGGTTATAGGAAATTCTTAAAATAATAAAAGTTGACATATGGTGAATGAAATGTAGCAATTGGTGGGATCTTTGTTGATCAATTTTGATGAATGAATCCTGGCTTGTTACTGCAGGAACTTGGATATACTTCAATAAAAATCTTTTCTGTACAACATGTTGACGTATTGATTTTCAAAATCTTTCTTAGAAAATCTTACTAGAATGCTTTGGAAGATGGTGGAAGAATAGGAAGGGGAGACCACTTTCTTCCCCACAAATTCGTGGAAAGAGCATTTGAACACCTAGCAAATTCCACAGAACAACTTCTGAATGCTGGCAGAGTATATCAGACACCCAAAAAGTCAGCCCATTGTCTTTGAGAGGAGATAGGACAAAATATAAAAGATAAAAAGAGAGACAAAAGAGGTAGGGACGGAGATCCATCCAGGGAAGGGAGTCTTAAAAAAGAGAATTTTCAAGACACCAGGAAACACTCTCTCTGGCGGGTCTGTGGCGGGCCTTGGAATCTCAGAGGGCAAAATAAGCGGAAGGAAAAATAAATACATAGTGAAATCCCACAGATTAAGTGCCTAACAGCAACTCCCAGCGCAGCAGCAGCTCAGACACTGGCATCCCCCACTTGCAAGCAGGGGAGGGACAGGGAGGAGCAGGTGCATTGCTTAGGGTAAGGTCTGGGCCTGAATACCCTGAGGGCAATCTGAGGGAACTAGGTTGAGAGAGCAATCCAAACTGTGGGATAGCTATCCCGTGAGCCCCGCGAAAAGCCCAAACCTAAGACACCGCCAGGCAGGCTCACAGGACAAAGGACTGAGCAGAGCCAGCCGGCTACGGACCGGCCCATTCCCCGCCAGAGACAGGCAGGGGAGGGCAGCCAGAGCAGGAAGGGGGCAATCGGCCCCAGAGAGGCATCCACCAAACTGCAAGCAGACTTCTCTGCTAACCAAGACTTCTTGGGGGTTCTGGACGGTCGACATCCGCCGGGAGGGTCACAGGCAGAGACCAGCTCCCCAGAAGAGACACAGGGCACACGTAAGAAGGCCAGATAACCAAGTGGCTGGAAGCGGGGAGGGGGTAAGCCGCAGCCTCCACCTGGGGTGAATACGCGTGCCTAGCACCTGGCCACCTGAGCGGCTCAGGCCTGGGGAGGGCGCAAAACACTGGCCCAACCAAGTCTGCGCCTTTGTGGAGTACCCGAGAACCTGGACCTGAGCGGCTTAGACCTGGGAAGTGCATGTAAACCAGGGCCCGCCTCAGACAGTTCCCGGCACAGCAACCGAGAGTCTGAGCAGTGTGGACGGGGAAAGCACACACGCCGTGAGCGGGGCAAACCAGTGTGGCTGAGCCACTGTGAGCACACGCCAGTGAGATTTGTTCGCAGTGTTCCTCCCTCCCCAAAGCACGACTGAACAAGCGAGCCTAAAAAAAGTGACCACCACCCGCCCCTTGTGTCAGGGCGGAAATTAGACACTGAAGAGACCAGCAAACAGAAGCTAAAATAAACAGAGGGAACCGCTGTGGAAGTGACAGGTGCAATAGATTAAAACCCTGTAGCTAGCACCAACTACATAGGAAGGGGCCTATAGACCTTGAGAAGTACAAGCCAGACCAAGGAACTATCTGAAGATGAACTGACCCCACACTGTCTGCAACAGCTCCAGAGAAAGTCTTAGATATACTTTTACTACTATCATTTTTTAAATTTAAAAAACATTAAATTTTTTTTATTTTATTTATTTTTTAAGTCTCCATTACACCTTTACTTTTCATTTTTTATAACCTACTCTTTCCTTGAAAAAAGAATCCTATTTTTAAAGCAAATATTATAATTATATTCTATTTTTATAATTATATTTTATATGAAGATAGTATATTAATATTTTAATATTATGTTATATTATAATTATAATTAAAACTTCACATATTATAATCTCTGTGACTAATCTTGGTTTGTTTTCTTTTTTTTTTTTTTTAATATTGTATTTTGGGGAATCTAACCCATACTCAAGATTTTTAATCTTTGCTTTTTGGTATTTGTTATCAACTTTGTACCTTTAAGAACCCAAACGTCAGTAGCCATTTTTACTTGGGAGCTGCATCACTGGCCTGATTGCTCTCTACACCTTTGGACTCTCCTTTCTCTTCACCAGGTCGCCTCTATCTCCCCCGCCACCTTTACTTCTCTACCCAACTTGGTGAATCTCTTTGTGTGTTCCGGGCTGTGGAGAACACTTAGGGAACTGATTACTGGCTGGATCTGTCTCCCTCCTTTTATTCCCCCTTTTACCCTCCTGGTCACTGCTGTCTCCTTCCTCCCTCTTCTCCTCTCTGTGTAACCCCGTGAACATCTCTGAGGGGTCCAGACCGTGGAGAGCAGATAGGGAAGTGATTACTGGCTACCTTGCTCTCTGCCCTTTTGATACACCCTCTGCTCCTCCTGGTCACCTCTAACTCCCTCTTCCCTCTTCTCTTTTCCATGTAACTCTGTGTGCCTCTCCGGGTGTCTCTCACTGCGGAGAAACTTTTCATCATTAGCCTAGATGTTTTGTCATCAGTGCTGTATAGATGGAGAAGTCTTGTGGCTACTGTAAGAATAAGACTGAAAACCAGAGGCAGGAGGCTTAAGTCCAAATCCTGAGAACACCAGAGAACTCCTGAATCCAGGGAGCATTAAATGATAGGAGCTCATCAAACGCCTCCATACCTACACTGAAACATAGCACCATCCAAGAGCCAACAAGTTCCAAAGCAAGACATACCACGCAAATTCTCCAGCAACACAGGAGGCTGACCAAAGTCACACCAAACCCACTGACACCTCAAAACTTATTACTGGACACTTCATTGCACTCCAGAGAGAAGAAACCCAGCTCCACCCACTGGAACACCAACACAAGCTTCCCTAACCAGAAAACCTTGACAAGCGACCCGTCCAACCCCACCCACAGTGAGGAAGCTCCACAATAAACAGGAACCACCAACTGCCAGAATACAGAAAGGCCACCCCAAACACAGCAATATAAACAAGATGAAAAGGCAGAGAAATACCCAGCAGGTAAAGAAAAGGATGTATGCCCACCAAACCAAACAAAAGAGGGAGAGATAGGGAATCTTCCTGATAAAGAATTCCAAATAATGATAGTGAAAATGACCCAAAATCTCGTAAGCAAACTGGAGTTACAGACCAATAGCCTGCAGAGAAGGATCAAAGATGCAAGAAAGGTTTAGTAAAGACCTAGAAGAAATAAAAAAGGGTCAATATATAATGAATAATGCAGTAAATTGAGGTCAAAAGCACTCTGGAGGGAACCAAGAGTAGAATAAAGGAGGCAGAAGATAGAATAAGTGAGGTAGAAGATAGAATGCTAGAAATAAATGAAACAGAGAGGAAAAAAGAAAAAAGAATTCAAAGAAATGAGAACAACCTCAGAGACCTCTGGGAAAATGTGTAACGCCCCAACATTCGAATCTTAGGAGTCCCAGAAGAAGAAGACAAAAAGAAAGACCATGAGAAAACACTTGAGGAGATAATAGTTGAAAACTCCCCTAAAATGGGGAAGGAAATAATCACCCAAGTCTAAGAAACCCCCAGAGAGTCCCAAACAGGATAAACCCAAGGCAAAACACTCCAGGACAGATATTAATCAAATTAACAAAGATCAAACACAAACAACAAATATTAAAAGCAGCAAGGGAAAAACAACAAATAACACACAAGGGGATTCCCATAAGGATAACAGCTGAACTTTCAATAGAAACTCTTCAGGCCAGAAGGGAAAGGCAGGACGTACTTAAAGTGATGAAAGAAAATAACCTACAGCCCAGACTACTGTACCCAGCAAGGATCTCATTCAAATATGAAGGAGAAATCAAAAGCTTTACAGACAAGCAAAACCTGAGGGAATTCAGCACCACCAAACCAGCTCTCCAACAAATGCTAAACGATCTTCTCTAGACAGGAAACACAGAAAGGTTGTATAAACTTGAACCCAAAACAATAAAGTAAATGGCAATGGTGTCATACTTATCAATAATTACCTTAAACGTAAATGGGTTGAATGCCCCAACCAAAAGACAAAGACTGGCTGAATGGATACAAAAACAAGACCCCTATATATGCTGTCTAAAAGAGACCCACCTTGAAACAAGGGACACATGCAGACTGAAAGTGAAGGGCTGGAAAAAGATATTCCATGCAAACAGAGTCCAAAAGAGAGCAGGAGTACCAATACTCACATCAGATAAAATAGACTTTAAAACAAAGGCTCTGAAAAGAGACAAAGATAGACATGACATAATGATCAAAGTCAATCCAAGAAGAAGATATAACAATCATAAATATATATGCACCCAACATAAGAGCACCACAGGATGTAAGACAAATGCTAACAAATATGAAAGGGGAAGTTAACAATAACACAATAATAGTGGGAGACTTTAATACTCCACTCACAACTACGGATAGATCAACTAAACAGAAAATTAATGAGGAAACACAAACTTTAAATGATACAATAGGCCAGTTAGGCCTAATTGATATCTATAGGACATTTCACCCCAAAATAATGAATTTCACCTTTTTCTCAAGCTCACAGAGAACCTTCTCCAGGATAGATCACATCCTGGGCCATAAATCTAGCCTTGGTAAATTCAAAAAAATTGAAATTATACCAAGCATCTTTTCTGACCACAATGCAACAATATCAGATGTCAATTACAGGAGAAAAACTATTAAAAATGCCAACATATGGAGGCTGCACAACACGCTGCTCAACAACCAACAAATCACAGAAGAAATCAAAAAAGAAATCAAAATATGCATAGAAATGAATGAAAATGAAAACACAACAACCCAAAACTTATGGGACACTGTAAAAGCAGTGCTAAGGGGAAGGTTCAAAGCAAAACAGGCTTATCTCCAGAAACAAGAAAAAAGTCAAATAAATAACCTTACTCTACACCTAAAGCAACTTGAAAAGGAAGAAATTACCAACCCCAGGGTTAGTAGAAGGGAAAAAAATCTTAAAAGTTAGGGCAGAAAAAAATGCAAAAGAAGCAAAAGAGATGGTAGCAAAAATCCATAAAACCAAAAGCTGGTTCTTTGAGAAGGTAAATAAAATTGACAAACCATTAGTCAAACTCATCAAGAAACAAAGGGAGAAGAACCAAATCAACAAAATTAGAAATGAACATGGAGAGATCACAAGAGATAACACAGAAATAGAAAGGATCCTAAGAGACTGTTATCAGCACCTGTATGCTAATAAAAGGGACAACTTGGAAGAAATGAACAAATTCTTAGAAAAGTACAACTTTCCAAAATTGAACAAGGAAGAAATAGAAGATCTCAACAGACCCAGCACAAGCACAAAAATTGACACTGTAATCAGAAATCTTCCAACAAACCAAAGCCCAGGACCAGACGGCTTCACAGCTGAATTCAACCAAAAATTTAGAGAAGAACTAACACCTATCCTACTCAAACTCTTCCAGAAAATTGCAGAGGAAGGTAAACTTCCCAACTCTTTCTATGAGGCCACCATCACCTTAATACCAAAACCTGACAAAGATGTCACAAAAAAAGAAAACTATAGGCCAATATCACTGAAGAACATAGATGCAAAAATGCTTAACAAAATTCTAGCAAACAGAATCCAACAACATATTAAAGAGATCATACATCACGACCAAGTGGACTTTATCCCAGAGATGCAAGGATTCTTCAATATCTGCAAATCAACCAATGTAATACACCATATTAACAAATTGAAAGATTAAAAACCATATGATTATCTCAGTAGATGCAGAGAAAGCCTTTGAGAAAATTGAACAACCATTTATGATAAAAAAAAAAAAAAACCCTCCATAAAGCAGGAATAGAAGGAACATACCCCAACATAATAAAAGCTATATATGAGAAACCCTCAGCAAACATTATCCTCAATGGTGAAAAATTGAAAGCATTTCCCCTAAAGTCAGGAACAGGAGAAGGGTGCCCACTCTCACCACTATGATTCAATATAGTTTTGGAAGCTTTGGCCACAGCAATCAGAGCAGAAAAAGAAATAAAAGGAATCTGTATTGGAAAAGAAGAAGTAAAACTCTCACTGTTTGCAGATGACATGATCCTCTACAATGAAAACCCTAAAGACTCCACCAGAAAATTACTAGAGCTAATCTAAGAATAGAGTAAAGTTGCAGGATATAAAATTAACACACAGAAATCCCTTGCATTCCTATACACTAACAATGAGAAAACAGAAAGACAAATTAAGGAAACAATTTCATTCACCTTTGCAACGGAAAGAATAAAATACTTAGGAATAAATCTACCTAAAGAAACCAGTCCTATATACAGAAAACTATAAACCACTGATGAAAGAAATCAAAGAGGACACAAATGGATGGAGAAATATACCATGTTCATGAATTGGAAGAAGCAATATAGTGAAAATGAATATACTACCTAAAGCAATCTATAGATTCAATGCAATCCCTATCAAGCTACCAATGGTTTTTTTCAGAGAACTAGATCAAATAATTTCACAATTTGTATGGAAATACAAAAACCTCAAAGAGCCAAAGCAATCTTGAGAAAGAAGAATGGAACTGGAGGAATCAACCTGCCTGACTTCAGTGTCTACTACAAAGCCACAGTCAGCAAGACAGTGTGGTACTGGCACAAAGACAGAAATATAGATCAATGGAACAAAATAGAAAGTCCAGAGATAAGTCCGCACACCTATGGACAACTTACATTTGACAAAGGAGGCAAGAATATACAATGGAGAAAAGACAATCTCTTTAACAAGTGGTGCTAGGAAAACTGGTCAACCACTTGTAAAAGAATGAAACTAGAACACTAACACCATGCACAAAAATAAACTCAAAATGGATTAGAGATCTAAATGGAAGACCAGACACTATAAAACTCCTAGAGGAAAACATAGGCAAAACACTCTCCAGCATAAACCACAGCAGGATCCCCTATGACCCACCTCCCAGAATATTGGAAATAAAAGCAAAAATAAACAAACGGGACCTTATCAAAATTAAAAGTTTCTGCATAACAAAGGAAACCATAAGCAAGGTGAAAAGACAGCCTTCAGAGTGGGAGAAAATAATAGCAAATAAAGCAACTGACAAAGAATTAATCTCAAAAAGATACATGCAACTCCTGCACCTCAATTCCAGAGAAATAAAAGACCCAATCAAAAAGTGGGCCAAACAATTAAACAGACATTTCTCTAAAGAAGACGTACAGATAGCTCACAAACACATGAAAAGATGCTCAACATCACTCATTATCAGAGAAATGCAAATCAAAACCACAATGAGGTACCATTACATGCCAGTCAGAATGGATGCTATCCAAAAGTCTACAAGCAATAAATGCTAGAGAGGGTGTGGAGAAAAGGGAACACTCTTACATTGTTGGTGAGAATGCAAACTAGTGCAGCCTCTATGGAGAACAGTGTGGAGATTTCTTCAAAAACTGGAAACAGAACTGCCATATGACCCAGCAATCCTGCTGCTGGGCATACACACTGAGGAAACCAGAACTGAAAGAGACACGTGTACCCCAATGTTCATCGCAGCACTGTTTATAATAGCCAGGACATGGAAGCAACCTAGATGCCCATCAAGAGATGAATGGATAAGGAAGCTGTGGTACATATACACAATGGAATATTACTCACCCATTAAAAAGAATACATTTGAATCAGTTCTAATGAGGTGGATAAAACTGGAGCCTATTATACAGAGTGAAGTAAGCCAGGAAAAAAAACACAGTACAGTATACTAAAGCATATATATGGAATTTAGAAAGATGGCAATGATAACCCTTTATGTGAGACAGCAAGAGAAACACAGATTTATTGAACAGTCTTTTAGACTCTGTGGGAGAGGGAGAGGGCGGCATGACATGGAAAAATGGCATTGAAACATGTAAATTATCATATGTGAAATGAATTGCCAGCCCATGTTCGATGCATGAGACAGGATGCTTGGGGCTGGTGCACTGGGATAACCCAGAGGGATGGGATAGGGAGGTAGGTGGGAGGGGAGTTCAGGATGGGGAACACATGTACACTCATGGCAGATTCAAGTCAATGTGTGGCAAAACCAATACAATGCTGTAAAGTAGAACAAATAAATTAATTAATTTTTAAAAAGGACGTAGGGAAAAAACAAAGAAAATCATACTATTTCAAGACAGACAACATACGTGTTTCCAGTAATGAACCTCGTGTTCAAAACTCAGCCACACGTATTTCCATGGTGGTGAATAAAAGATATGGTGGTTGTGCATGAGATAGTTCAGCATATTGCAAATGGTCAAATATCAAAGTTTTGGCTTAGCTTCTGGTTCAAGATGGCAGAGTAGAAGGACATGCACTTACCTCCTCACGCAAGAGCAACGAATTCGCAACTAGCTGATGAACAACCATCCAGAGGAGGACTCTGGAGCCCACTAGAAAAGGATGCCCCAGGTCCAAACACAAAGAAGAAACTACAATGAGATGTAGGAGGCACTCAAGCACAATAAAAATAAATCCCATACCTGTCAGATGGGAAACCAACAAACCGGAAAACAGTAATACCAAAAAAGTTCTCCCACTGGTGTGAAGGTTCTGAGCCTCACGTCATGCTTCCAAGCCTGCAAAGGGACTGGGAATCCCCAGGGAATCTGATTCTGAAGGCCAGTAGGATTTGATTCCAGGACTTCCACAGGAATGTGGGAGAGACTCTCCGCAGGGGCCAGACAAAATCTTGCATGCACCAAGACCCAGGGGAATGGAGCAGTGACCCCACAGGAGACTGAACCAGACCTAGGTCCTAAAGTTGGAGTCTCCTATGGAAGTGTGGTTCAGAAGTGGCTTGCCCTGGGGACAAGGGTACTAGCAGCAGCAATCCTGGAAGGTAGCCCTTGGTCTAAGCCCCTTGGAAGTTGCCGAAAATTAAGCACTTCATTCATTAGTAATGTTTCTCACTTCTTTAGTATGCGAAGAGGTAAAACTGGCTTCTGAACCACTTGTTGGGTTTTGTTCCTTCAGTAGCAAAACAGAGGCTCCAGGAGGTGACATTGCCAGCAAGTATGGACAAGGGATTCTATGGAAATGAGAAGTAGGATTGAACCTCGGACAGCCCAGAACTGGAGATCAGAACCATACACTTCACAGCCCCTGCTGTTTCTTTGCTGTCTCTGATTGTCTTTGATTATCTGCACTGATTCGCAATCTCTATTCTTTCCATGTTATCGTACCTATGTGAGATCAAACATTTTTGACTAATTCATCTTTCTCAAAGAGTTTTTTATGAACTCATAGGAATGCTTTTAGAAGTATGAAACCCCAAAATTGGAATGCTCTTCAGCATACAGCAAAGGAAAGTTCTCACACTGAAAGCACTATGGAATTAGCACCCAAGGTGAAAAGAAAACACCTTTGCCAGGGGCCCAGCACCTTTCCAGTGTCACCTTCCAGTCACTGTCTCAGGCCAGCTGTCCTGTCTCCTCCCTGAGGGCAGTCACTCTGTGATCCTCACAGTCCTGATGATTTCTGCCAGGAGCGTTTGATGCCTCTTGTGTTATATGCCGTCATTGAATCCAAACAGTAATTATATGAAAACCACTCTTATTGTCCCCATATTAAAGGTGAGGAAACTGACCTGTAGTGTTTGTGATATGTTTCAGGGGCACACTGTGGGTAAGTAGCAGAGCTGGGAGCCAGAGGTTTTGACATTTCTAGAACTCCTCTCACTTGGGCTCTCTTCCTGTGGCTTCCACTCTGACTACACCGTGCAGCTAGAAACCAAAACAGAACAGAGCTCCTGTGTTGGAGGCAGTGAAGGTGCTGTGTAAGGGCGTGAACTGCTCAGTCAGGCAGGACTGAGGAGAAGGTGGGAGACAGAACAGGAATCAGGAGAGGCCAGTTAACACCGTATGTCATCAGCTTTCCAGCAGGAGGAGACTGCTTCCCTCATATACTTATATCAACCATTCGGTAATGAGTGGGTATAAATTAGTTATGCCTATGACATCAAGATTAGCCCTTTTCAACAGTCTCATAATTTCCCTTCTTCTTTTTTCTATTTGGCACCCTCCACAGCTTATAGGATCTTAGTTCCTCAACCAAGGCTCCCTGAAGGAAAAAAGAGTCCTAACAACCACACCCACAGAAAATTCTCAGAATTCCACCTTTTGACAAACATTTCCTAGAAAATGTTACAACTGTTCCACCGTATAAAGTGAACAAATATTATTTTCTGATAGGTGTATGTAGACAACATAAGGATTTAGGTTTTCAAATTGAAAACTCAAGAAATTTATCTTGATAACTATTTAATAAAAAAGCAAATAACAATTTTAATGAAAGGGGGAAATATATTTTTTAAATTTTAATACGATGTAAACATACACATCTTTTATATGAAAATATAAATATGATGAGATAAAATATTACTTGAACTAAATAAAGAATAAATAAATAACATCAGGGCAGTCATCACTTATGAATTGATACCCTGCACTTGAATACTTTGATATCTACTTGCTTATTACCGCTGACAAGTATTGGCTGAGTTAATTCAATAAATTTGGTGGCTGAAGCAGAATTCAGAGTCTTCTGAAATGACCCCAGGTGAGTATACAAGGGTGACGTGGCATGTTAGTCAGTGAGTCATTTCAAGGTGAGTTCAGGTCTCCATCTTACATTCTTATCCTATCTTGCAAGCTGGTTGATGAAGAGAGAGAAGGCTCTCCTTATATCCATTCTGACGATTTCCCAGGCACAGTCGCTGTATTCCTTCTCATTCAGGTAGACATGGATTCCCTGGAAGTACGATGTCACGGGCTGTGTGGGGTCTGTCCTTCCCAGGGCAGAGTCTTCCTCTCCCGTCACCTGCTGCCAACAGTCATCCAGGTCAGCCAGCTGCTCAAGCAGTCCAGTGTGGAGCTGCTTCAGGAGGGTGGTGTCCCAGGCAGCAGAGAAGGCAGTGTCGAAGAGGTTGAAGCTCTGCTGGAGCATCTTGTGGACCACAGAGATGGCCTGGGCCTCCTGCAGCTGGCTGCCCTCCACCATCTACTGGGGAAAAGCAAAGTCTTTTCTGTCCTGCAGACCGAAGCGAGGGGAGAGCCTCCTCATTTGGTGCAGGAGAGTGAGGGTCTTCTCAGTGGCAGCCAGCACGTGGTTCAGAGACAGGTCACAGCCCAGGGACCCTCCAGGGCCATAGCTGACCAGCACCAGGGCCATCAGTAGAGAGAGCACGAGGGCCATGGGGAAGATGAGGCTGCTGCTGGGCTGGCGGAGACAGCGTCTGCTGAACCTTGAGGTAGGTTCTCTGATGCCATGCTTTCTAAGCAAGGCCATTAAATAGGGAACACAGTAGTTTTCATTTTCTAATATTTCTATACACTTTTACTTCCGTTTTTGGTTTTCTGTTTTGTATTTTCAATACAGTCAAAGTAAATTTCTTCCTTCTAGGCTGTTAATTTTGCCTTTTCCTAGTGACTTCAGAAGTGCCCATCCAAATGAATATTACTCAATCAAATCGGAAAGGTCTTTGTCTTAAGTTTGTATTGATGGACATGTGTAATTACACAGGTTATTGCCCTTTATCTCTCATTCATAAGTGTTGCTGTCCTCTCATCCATGAACACATTGTTGGCTTGCTCTTAAGGCTCCATTTTTCTCTCTTAGTTTCCATAGGAAGCCAGGCTCTGTCAGCCCTATTTGTTTGTTTCCCTATTTGTAAGGAATTTACCAGATCACTCTGGCAGTTAAGCTCTTGGAAACAAAGGATGAGTTTTCCTTAGTGTTTGACTTAGAGAAGAAGCTGATTATTATCAGTCCTTGAACTCCTCCCATATTTCTCTTCCTTCTGGAACATGTTCCTGCAGATCCCTGCCCTTCAGGGAACCACGAGCGCAGGTCTATTACAGACATTACCCTTTCTTCCCACCATTTTCTTATTGGACACCTGTGGTCCTCCACAGACTGGGCCAATACACCCACCAGAATCCTAGTTCTTCTCAGGGAACATGGGTGAGGAGATTCTAATTTGAAGATAATTGTATTTCCCCAGCAGCACCTCACTCACAAGGGAGAGATCACATGGAGCCACAGCCTGTCCTCTGGAGTGAGTGAGTCCCTTCCTCACCTGCTGGACTCCCTCCCTGAGGACAGGCCCACCACATCCTGTGGACAAGAATCTCCTCTCTGTGGAGGGCTTGTTTACTTATTGGGAAGATAGTCTTCCTGAAACCCCACCCGGTCCCCTGGAGTGGTTGTGTGAAGGACTCTAGTTCTCGGTGGTGACCTCCTCTTCTCCTGACCCATTTGGCAGGTGTCCAAATTGTCAGCACTGCTCAGAAGCTGAGAGCAAAAGTGTGTTTGCACAAGTTGGTGGAGGAGTTTCCAACTGCAATTATTTTACCTTTTCATAGATAAAGAATATTTACTTTGCCCAATATAGGTTTTATTATTCAACCCTTTTACTTAAACTCTTCAACACTTGTTCTGCTCAGAGCTTCTGAGCTGGAGGAAGGAGATTCAGTGATGGTGTTGTCCCTCATTGGAAGCTTATGTCACAGAATCTAATGAGTTTCAGTCATTTATTCGGGCAGTTGATTCTACTGGGCATCTCTGTTCCTCTATTTCTGTCTCCTCTGAGGTTGCAAGGCAGTGAGACCCAGGTTACTAGATCACGACAAATAGCCTTCTTTCCTTTACTTGAGCATAATTTTTCATTTAAACTGTTTATATACACTTAGTGACTTATTGGACAATGTTGGTATTCCTTTTCTGCTCTGGTTCTATTTCATGATGAGACAAGAACAATAAAGGGAAGTAAAGAAAGCCAGAGCGGCTGCATCTCTATCACTTTCAAGACGTTAGATTTTGTTTGTTTGTTTCTGTTTGCAACTTTCCTAGAAAATAAAATTGCATAGATGTTTTGTAGGCAACAAGAAAACAAGGGTAAGTCTCAATGACGTGATGAAGGGAAGTGGTTTTACCTGGTGTCATGAGGTATTCTGAGTTAGCAAACTGCAGTGCGGCACGCCTGGGGAGTAGGCTGTGGCAGAGGGGGAGGATGAGGCCAATTATGAAAAACAGAAAGCCTGGGACAGGGCTGCTTCTTACAGAAGCTCAATGAAGGCCAAGTCCTGAGTCAGTTGACTGCCTTCAGCTTTGGAAGACCAGCTAGCTGATTTTCCTTTCCTTTAATCCACATGTGATCAGTATAAGGGGAGATGGAAGAGAGACGGGCAATCAGAACCCCACTTGCTAAAACACAAACCCTCTCTGGCAGAGTTTAGGAGACCAGCCTTGCCTAGCATCTGTGTAGTTGATAAATCCACTTGGGCAATGAGAAGATGCTTTGAAAAAACTAGAATGATAGGGAATGAAATGATTCCAAAAGATCCTGATCTTAATCAGGTTAACAAAAAAATTATGATATTAAAAGTAAGAGCTGCATTTTATTGATTGCTAACCCTAATGATTTCTTTAATATTCCATTTTCTGATATGATCAGATTCATGGGTTGGGTTTCTGCAGGTTTTTGAAGAATTTTAAAAACATTCATGTGCTTATTTGACTGGGCCAGGTCTTAGTTGAAGCATGCTGGATATTGCATCTTCTTTGCTTCATGCAGGATCTTTACTTGGGCCATGGGAAGACTTGAATGCCTCATGCAGGATCTAGTTCCCTGAACAGAGATCCAACTCAGGCTCCCTGCTTTGGGAGCATGGAATCCTGGCCACTGGACCATCAGGGAAGTCTTAAGGAGTAGGGTTTCAATATATGAATTTGGGGAACACACACACATTCAGTCTGTAACATAGTAATAAGAAGATAGCAAGGTATTGTGTTTATGGTAAGGATTCGTTAGGATATGTTTCCTTCTCGGTATTTATTTGAGGAGAAAGAACACATTGCCTGATGCTACCCTCACTTTTTATGGCACATCCACCCTGAATTGTTTACTAATTAAATGTTATTCATGTTCATACTGTGAACTTAATTACCAAGGATCTACCAGGCTTCCCTGGTGGCTCAGATGGTAAAGAATCCACCTGCAATGCAGGAGACCAAGGTTCAATCCCTGAGATGGGAAGATCCCCTGGAGAAGGAAATGGTAACCCACTCCAGGATTCTTGCTTGGAGAATTCCTTGGGCACAGGAGCCTGACAGGCTACAGTTTATGGGGTCGCAAAGAGTCGGACTCAACTGAGCAACTAACACTTTTGTCAGACAAATTCCACAGACTCTCAGTGTTCATCAAAAATGACTGTGACAAAAACGACAAATTCCTTAGCCTCTGTAAGGGACTCACTTAATCCTTCCAACACAGTTGAAACTGAGTTAATATTCTCCTTTCCAAGAGCCCCCTGCTAAGACTTTATTTGAATAAAATAAGAGTGAATTTGCAAATCCCAGTTTCAAAATCTAATATGTCAGATTCCAAACTCCCTATCCACAGCAGAAACACCTGAGCACACTGCATGTACTGAACTCTCACTTATTCCCCTACTTTACTTCTAACACAAGATGTTCCTTTTTGTTTCATACCTCGATGTCACAAATCTCTTATTTCCATCAATTAAAGCCTCCCTCCAAATTCTAGATAAGCTGAGCGATTTACAAAGTATCCTGATTATTTTTTAGAAGAAGCAAATGAAATTATCAAGTGGTAGGTATTACTGAGAGTCTAGCTGTGCCTGACATAATTAATAATTCTAATAATTATAAAATAATCATAGTTCACTATCCAAGATCACTCATAGATTGTTAAGTGATCCTCACCATAAAATTGAAATATATGATGGACAAGGTCCTTGAGAGTTATGACCCCTGCGCGAGATTTGGATTACAAACATTTCAGTGAATCCACTGTAGAAAACCCCAAGCTGACGGTACTTGTGGATATAGGTAAAGCATACTTAATGCTACCAATTTTCATGAATGAGGGAAATGACTGTAAGAATACAAGACGACGCATGCTAACGGGTGAATTGTGAGGGATGGAGCAGAGCATCCCCATGGCCATCAGCAGGGAAACCAGGAGTCCAGAAAGTCAGCACTTCCCCTGGGCCTCAGGGAAACAGCTCAGGTCCTACCCTGAGCTAAGCCGCCCTCCAAGCTCCTTTCGCTGCGCCCCAACGGCCGGGAGGGGGCGCCCGATCTCTCAGGAACTGACAGACCGGCGCCGCAAACCCAGCTGGACCCGCCTCCAGGTACAGAGCGGCCAACTCGGGCGGCGGATCCTCCAGGAGAACTCGGGGATCGCCCTCGGAGGGAGCCGCCGGAGCCCAGGGAGGGCTTGGGGCCGCGCGAGCAGAGAGGAAACTTCTTTTTCGGGCCCGACTGCCCAGGGCAGCTTTGCCGCTGCTTCTGTCAGAGCCTTTGATGTCTGCACCTGCCCTTGTATCCACCCTCCCCTTCCTGGGAGGAGATTTTACCCAGAGCGATTTACAGCGGTGCCTGTTTATGCTGCGATTGATGGCTGGAAATCCAATGGCAACCCATCCAGTACGCTTGCCTGGAAAATCCCATGGACAGAGGAGCCTGGTAGGCTGCAGTCCACGGGATCGCGAAGAGTCGGACACGACTGAAGCGACTTAGCAGTAGCAGCAGCAGATGGCTGAAAATCAGAGCATGTTTTGGTATGTTTTCAGATTCAGGGCTGTTTCTGGGGAAAAGGACTAATTCAGGGACAATGGGAAAGGCATCTACAATCCGGACAGAAATCTACTAGATATTGGGATCCTCCAGTGGGAAGGAAGACTGGGGACAAGACTGAGACTTAAAGGAGCTCCCAGGGTTGAGAAAATTATTTCATTCAATAGTAATATAAAAAGGTAAATTTCTCTTGTAATATTAATTGTTTGAAAAATCTTTTAAAATAGATAAGTCTTAAACTCACATCAAGTTGAAATATTTTCCTTATGCCCCAACAGTACTTTTATGTTCCTGGCTTTAATGGAAGCAAAATCAGCAGTAATGGTTTCAAAACTGCTACTTTGTATATATCTCTCTTCACTGATGGAATGCCATATTTGATAAATTATGACCCAGTAACTATCTTAAATAACCTATCTCAACTTAACCAATCTCAATGTGCTTTTCCATCTCATGTCTTTTAACCAAGGATCATCTATTAAACAGTCATTTTTTATGTAGTCAGTTTTTCATTGGAGAGGTGCATTACCTTTTCAAAATGTCAAATCATATGGATAAGTTGCTTAAAAAGCTGCAATCAAAATGCTTTTGATTTCAGCATCATGTGTGCTCAGTAGGTATCAACTGTGAAATAGACGGTTGGGTATATGATTCCAGCATGCATCTTCGGAAGGCATCACCATCAAGACTGATTTCTAAAGCCCTGAAAACTAGAGCAGCTCATGACCTAGCTCATGAGTTTGAAAAGAAAACATTTCTGGGCCCTGAACACAGGAAAATCACAAGTGTCTTTGTCACAAATGAAACTCAGACTGGATACCAGCCAGATGGCAGGAGGGCAGTGTGAGTGTGGAGCCTGGGATCTGGTTGAAGACCTTAAAATCTGTGTGTCCTCTAGCTGGAGATCACAGAGTTTGAACAAAAATGAATAATGAACTTGTTTCCATGGGTAAAGTGACAATGCAAGAGCAATGGGTACATTGTGTGTGAATCAGAAATTCATAGAAGAAACCTGCATTTCCAGTGGATATGATGGGGAAAGGTTGTCACCTATTCTAGCATACTGGTCTTAAAACTAAAATCCACAGCTCTTCTTCTCAGATCTACTCTGTGATGCTGGGACTCCAGTTCCTTCCAGTACATTTCTCCTTTGCCTGCAGATTGTTTTACTTTTAGAGTTCTCCCGAACCAATTCCAAGAGATGGACTAGAAGGCTGGAGTATGACTGATGACAACCACCATCCATTAGGAACAGGAAAACTAATGGTTGCTGCTAGATGCTCTGTGTCACCAGTCAGATTGGCAAAAACCAAAAAGGATGATAAGATCCTATTTTGGTCAATGTGTGAGCACATATAAGGACTTAAATGGTCTTGAGTATTGGTTAATGTAGCCATTGTTATTGTGAACAGTTAGCAATATGCATGTGTGTGGTTTACGTATTTTGACCAATAAAATTGACTTCATGGCCACTTGTTCAGAGAAAGACACTCACTTGCATTATAAGACACCTGCACATACTTGTAGCAATCTCTCCTCTAAAAGCACTAATTTCTGAGAAGGACTGACTCTCAGGGGTGACGCTGCCCGCACTTAGGGACTGAAGTTTTTATGGAAAACAGGTAGGATCAAACCCAGGACAGCCCAGGCTTGGAGAGCAGAACCTCACACTTCATGGCCCTTGCTCTTTTCCTCCTGACTCTGCTTTGCTGCTGAAAGTCTGAAACCCAACAGAGTAGAGAAGGTAATTGTAGAAGTTTCTTAAAGGAGTAGTAGAGTAGTACTCATACTACAGAAGCAAGAAACATTATTAATGAGTAATGTGTGTGATATTCTGCATTTGTATCAGATCTCTATGATTTCCCTATTATGCATTTTTATAGTAGATCAAAGCGTTTTCTACTAATCCTTTTTTCTCAAAGAATTTCTATGACTTCCTAAGAATACTTCTAGAAGTCTGAAGCACAGAAATTGGAACTGTCTTCAGCACTGAGCACAGGAGAGTTCACACACTGAATATACTGTGAAACTAGCACCCAAGTTAAATATTTTTACCGAAGACCTAGCATCTTTCTAGTGTTGCCTTTCTGTCACTGCATCAGGCCAGCTGTCCTGTCTCCCCACTGTGGGCAGCTACTCTGGACTCTCACTGTCCTGATTATTTCTGCCAGGCATATTTTATGCCTCTTGTAATATGGACTCATTGATCCAAACAGTAGTCCTATGAAAAACTGCTGTAATTTTCCCCGTATTAGAGAAGAACATCAAGACAGCATGCATGCCTGCGCGCATGCTAAGTTGGTTCAGTCGTGTCTGACTTGTGATCCATGGACTGTAGCTCACGAGGCTCCTCTGTTCATGGGATTTTCAAGAAAGAATACTGCAGTGGGTTGCCAAGTCCTTCTCCTTAGTGTTTGTGATATTTTTCAGGGTCACCCTGCTGGGAAATAGCAGAGCTGCAATTCCAAGGTTTTGAAACTTGGAGAACTCTCCCTTCACTTGTGCTGTCTTCCAGTGATTTCCACTGAGAGAACCTTTGAGGCTAGAAACCATCACAGAACACAGGTCCTGTTTTGGAGGCAGTGAAGATATTGCGTAAGGGAGTGGATTGTCCAGTAAAGCAGGGCTGAGGAGGAGGTGGGAGGAAGAGTAACAGGTGTCAGGATCAGCCACTCGGCACCTCATGTTGGCAACTTCCCTGGAGGAGGTGAGTCCTCTCCCACATACTGACACCAACCGTTCTTTGCTGACTGGGTATAAACTAGTTATACTTGTGACTTCAGGACTAATCATTTACCACAGTTTCAGAGACTCCTTTCTACCTGTTTTTTTTTTTTTTTTTTTTTTTTTTGGTGGTGGGGGGGGGGGTGGGTTGGTGGAGGGGTGGCTGCACTCCACAGCTTGCAGAATCTTAGTTCCCTGGACAGATAATCCTGGTACCTGAGCTTCTTATACTGGAAGCATGGAGTCCTAACCACTGGACTGCCAGGGAATTCCACCTTTTGACAATCATTTCCTGAAAAGTGTTAGGACTCTTCTGTAGTATAAATGGACAAATGCTATTCCATGATATGTTTATGTAGACAAAATAAGTATTTATGTCTTCATAATGAAAAAGGCAATGTTTTCCAAGGCAAAGCATTCAATATCATGGTAATCCAAGTCTATACCCCGACAAGTAATGCTGAAGAAGCTGAAGTTGAATGGTTCTATGAAGACCTACAAGTTCATCTAGAACTAACACCCAAAAAAGATGTTCTTTTCATTATAGAGGACTGGAATGCAAAAGTAGGAAGTCAAGGCAAATTTGGCCTTGGAGTACAGAATGAAGCAGGGTAAAGGCTAATAGAGTTCTGCCAAGAAAACGCACTGGTCATATCAAACACCCTCTTCCAACAACACGAGAGAAGACTCTACACATGGACATACCAGATGGTCTACACCGAAGTCAGATAGATTATATTCTTTGCAACCAATTATGGAGAAGCTTTTATACAGTCAGCAAAAACCAGACTGGGAGCTGACTGTGGCTCAGATCATGAACTGCTTATTGTCAAATTCAGACTAAAATTGAACAAAGTGGGGAAAACCACTAGACCATTCAGGTATGACCTAAATCAAATCCCTTATGACCATACAGTGGAAGTGAGAAATAGATTTAAGGGACTAGATCTGATAGACAGAGAGCCAGATGAACTGTGGACGGAGGTTCGTGACATTGTACAGGAGACAGGAATCAAGAACATCCCCAAGAAAAAGAAATGCAAAAAAGCAAAATGGCTGTCTGAGGAGGCCTTACAAATAGCTGTGAAAAGAAGAGAAGTGAAAAGCAAAGGAGAAAAGGAAAGATATACTCATTTGAATGCAGAGTTCCAAAGAATAGTAAGGAGAGATAAGCCTTCCTCAAACGGTCAGTGCAAGGAAATAGAGGAAAACAGTAGAACAGGAAAGACTAGAGATCTCTTCAAAAAAATTAGAGATACCAAGGGAACATTTTATGCAAAGATGGGCTCAATAAGGGACTGAAATGGTATGGACCTAACAGAAGCAGAAGATATTAAGAAGGGGTGGCAAGAATACACAGAAGAACTGTACAGAAAAGATCTTCATGACCCAGAGAATCATGATGGTGTAATCACTCACACTCAGCTAGAGCCAGACATCCTGGAATGTGAAGTCAAGTGGGCCTTAGGAAGCATGACTACAAAGCTAGTGGAGGTGATGGAATTCCAGTTGAGCTACTTCAAATCCTGAAAGATGATGCTGTGAAAGTGCTGCACTCAATATTTCAGCAAATTTGGAAAACTCAGCAGTGGCCACAGGACTGAAAAAGTTCAGTTTTCATTCCAATCCCAAAGAAAGGCAATGCCAAAGAATGCTCCAACTACTGCACAATTGCATTCATCTCACATGCTTGTAAATGATGCTCAAAAATCTCCAAGCCAGGCTTCAGCAATATGTGAACCATGAACTTCCAGATGTTCAAACTGGTTTTTGAAAAGTCAGAGGAACCAGAGATCAAATTGCCTACATCCGCTGGATCATCGAAAAAGCAACAGAGTTCCAGAAAAACACCTATTTCTGCTTTATTGACTATGCCAAAGCCTTTGACTATGTGCAGCACAATAAACTGTGGAAAATTCTTCAAGAGATGGGCATACCAGACCACCTGACATGACTCTTGAGAAAGCTGTATGCAGGTCGGGAGGCAACACTTAGAACTGGACATGGAACAGCAGACTGGTTCCAAATAGGGAAAGGAGTACATCGAGGCTGTATATTGTCACCCTGCTTATTTAACTTATATGCAGAGTACATCATGAGAAATGCTGGGCTGGAGGAAGCACAAGCTGGGATCAAGATTGCTGGGAGAAATATCAATAACCTCAGATATGCAGATGACACCACGCTTATGGCAGAAAGTGAAGAGGAACTAAAGAACCTCTTGATGAATGGATGCTTTTGAACTATAGTGTTAGAGAAGACTCTTGAGAGTCCTTTGGACTGAAAGGAGGTCCAAGCAGTCCATCCTACAGGAGATCAGTCCTGGGTGTTCACTGGAAGGACTGAGGCTGAAGCTGAAACTGCAATACTTTGGCCACCTGATGCGAAGAGCTGACACATTTCCAAAGACCCTGATGCTGGGAAAGTTTGAGGGCAGGAGGAGAAGGGTGCGACAGAGGATGAGATGGTTGGATGGCATCACCGACTCAATGGACATGGATTTCGGTGGACTCCGGCAGTTGGTGATGGACTGAGAGGCCTAGCGTGCTGCGGTTCATGGGTTCACAAGAGTTGCACATGACTAAGTGACTGAATTGAACTGAACTGAATGAAATAACAAATTTACTTTCATAAGAATTTAATAAGTAAAACAACTTACAAGATTAAATAAATGAACATATTTTCTAAACTTTATTACAATGCAGACAAACTTTTTATATGAAAATATAAATATGATGAGATAAAAGAAAATAAGTACATAAATAAACATAAATAACATCAGAGCAGTCATCCATTATCCACTGAACCCTGTGCAGTTGAATACATTTTATATCTACTTGCTTATTGCTACAGAGAAAGTACTGCTGATTGAATTCAGGAAACATTGTGGCTAAAGCAGAAATCCGAGTCTTCTGAAATGAACACAGGTGAGTATACGAGGGTTATGTGGCATCTTAGTCAGTGAGAGTCATGTGAAGGTGAGTTCTCGTCTCCATCCATCATTCTTAACCTTTCTTGCAAGCTGGTTGATGAAGAGAAGGATCTCATGAGTTCCAATCTGACGATTTCCCAGGCACAGGTGCTGTATCCCTTCTCTTGCAGGTAGACATGGATTCCCTGGAAGTACCTCCTCACGGCCAGCGTGGGGCCCATCTTTCCCAGGGCAGAGTCTTCCTCTCCCATCACCTGCCCCAGGCAGGCATCCAGGTCGTCCAGCTGCTGATGGAGTCCCGTGTGGAGCTGCTCCAGGAGGGTGGTGTCCCAGGCAGCAGAGGAGCGCTCTGTGTGGAAGAGGTTGAAGCTCTGCTGGAGCATCTCGTGGAGCACAGAGATGGCCTGGGCCTCCTGGAGCTGGCCGCCCTCCACCATCTCCTGGGGAAAAGCGAAGTCTTTTCTGTCCTGCAGACAGAAGTGAGGGGAGAGCCTCCTCGTTTGGCCCAGGAGCCTCAGGGTCTTTCTGCCAGCCAGCATGTGGTTCTGAGACAGGTCACAGCCCAGGGATCCTCCCGGGCCGTAGCTGACCAGCACCAGGGCCATCAGTAGAGAGAGCACGAAGGCCATGGGGAGGATGAGGTGGCTGCTGGGCTGGTGGAGATGGCGTCTGCTGCACCTTGAGGTAGCTCCTCTGATGTCATGCTTTCTAAGCAAGACCATTAAATAGGGATCATGGTAATTTTCATTTTCTAAATGTTTCTATATAGTTTTACTTCCTTCTTTGATTTTCGTTTATGTATTCACAATATGTTAAAAGAAAATGTCATCAATTTAAAGTATTAGTTTTACCTATTTCCCAATAACTTCAAAAGGATCCATCCAATTGGATATTTGTTAATCAAATTAGAAAGATTTTATTATTCAACACTTTTACTTAAACTGTTCAACACTTTTCTCCTCAGAATTTCTGAGCTGGAGGAAGGAGATTTAGTGATGGTGTTGGCTCTCACTGGAAGCTTATGTCACAGACTCTAGTGAGTTTCAGTCATTCATTCAGGCAGTTGATTCCACTGCACTTCTCTGTTCCTCTGTCTCTTTCTCCCTCTGAGAACAAAGGACGGTGAGAACCAGGCTACTCCTTCAGGGAGAAATCACCTTCTTTCCTTCACTTGACTATAATTTTTCACTTAGTTTCTCCATTCATTTAGTGACTTGTTGGCCAGGATTTGTCTTGCTGCTCCTGCCCCGGTTCTGCTTCATGTTGAGGTAAGAACAATAAAGCGAAGTAAAGAAGGCAGAGGGGCTGTATCTCTATCATGTTTAATACTTTAGGTTTTTGTTGTTGTTGTTGTTTCCCTTTGCCATGTTCCTAGAAAGTAAAATTCCAGTTTTTTTGTGGGCAAAAAAGAAAACTAATCTAAGTCTGGTTGTTTGAACATGAACGAAGGGAAGTGACTTTCCCTGGCACAGTGATGTATTCTGAGTTAGCAAACTTCAGTGCAGCACAGCTGGGGATGAGGCTGTGGCAGAGGGGAAGCATGAGGCCAGTGTGAACAGCAGAAAGGCTGGGACATTGCTGCTTCTGACAGAAGCTCAACGAAGGTTAAGTCCCGGTCAGGTGACTGTCCTTTGCTTTGCAAGATCAGCTACCTCATTTTTCTTTCAATTAATGCACGTAGGATTCATTTCAGGAGAGAAGGAAGAAGTCCAACCCATCACCTAACAAGAGATGGACAACTGGAATGCCAATTGCTGGAATACTAACCCTCTCTGTCAGTGTCTTGGAGCCAGCTTTGCTGAGCATCTGTCTAGGTAATAAATCCACTCACTCAATGAGAAGCTGCTTTGAAAAAAACTAGAATGAAATGGAATTAAACGATTCCAAAACATCCTGATCTTAATCTGGATGATAGTAATTGTGATATTAAAAATAATACCTGAATTTTATTTCCTGCTACTAATGGACTAGTCACTTTCCAAGTTCTTTAGAATTTTAAATGAATCTTCTCATTAACTCTTAGGGTCACACTCCTGGAGAAAAATATAAATCTAGACAAATGAACTATTCCAACCATAGCAAAGATTCAGGAGCAAACCTTGGGGGTTTTGATTTGTCGGAAAGATCCCATTAAACAAAAAAGGAAGGGTGCAAATGAACATGACATTAAGGAAGCAGTGAAATAAGTGATAGGAGGAGAATGAGTTGAGAAAGACCCCTTCATCAATTTCAAATGCCAAAGGGTCACTATCTATTGTTTTGTGGGGCCACAGTGTGTGGTCTGAAGTCCGCAAAAGTAAGATCTAATCATAAATAGACAAAATTACTATTAAGTAGTTGGAAGGAAATAGATTGTTCTTCCAGCTAAAAGAAAAGCAGGAGTTTGCTCATTGTCTAGTGGTTAGGATCCAGCACTTTCACTGCTGTGACCTGATTTTAATCCCTGTTTCGGGATGTCTGATCACACAAGCCTCTCAGAAGGAAGTCTTAGCTTTTAAGAGTGTTTTCTTCAATGAAATATAGTAAAATAGTTTTATTAACCCTATGAGAGGTAAGCCCTACTTTCTATGTATTTTAAATTCTTGACCTTTCTTGTGAGTTTAAGAACAAAGAAAAAGCAGCCTACAGTTCCTCGCCACATGAGCTCTGATGTTTCTCCTTCAGAATGACAATGAAAACATCTTTCAGCATCAGGTTCTGCAGAATGAAGTCACTACCCACTGCAGTCCCTGACCTCCAACACGCCCTGATAGGAGTTCAGAATGGAGATCAGGAACGAGGCACTCTCTGCTCTGGGAAATCTGACACAGCAGGTCAGCAGAGAGTTAGATAATTTCCAGAGGAAATTTATGAACCCAATTGTTACAACTTGTCATGGATAGAAATGCTCTAAAATCTTTCAGAGAGACATCTGTTCCTCCTGATTCTCAGCCGCTTTCTCCCAAGATGTGAGTTGATCGGCACCTCATCCCTTCACCATAGTCACATGCATACTGACCTCCTCTACGTCCGTGGGGCAGTTTCTCAGAGCTGAGGAGAGGCTGACCTCCAGCCTGCAGTCCTCAGCAAGTACTCCCAATAAAATACACTCTCAGGAATCATGTTTTGGGTTGTTGTTTTTTAGTGGTTGACGGTCCCCTTCCAGGTAAGCTCCTTAGGTAACCTGCTGTTCTCATTCTAAAGGAAATCACCTGCATTTCTCACCTCCAGTCCAGACGGTCATCCTGTTGTCTCCTGATGGAGTCCAGTGAAGAACATCTACTGTTTTCCTAATTCTGTTCAAGATGTGGGTGTTGAGGAAGCCTGTGTGAGACCAAGATGGAGGAACACATGTGCTTCCTAGACAGAAGCAGCGAACAATGTTCTCCTTAGCAGGGAGAGACTGGCTTGAATTGTGAAATAAGCCTCAAAGTCTTGTAGAGTTATCTTTTTTTAAAAATTTCTTGGTCAACCTATCAAACATCATTATGTAATACTATAGAATAGAGATGAAAAGCTTATTTAGAAAATAATTTGTCAATGAAATGATATTTTTAGCAGTAATATCAGCATGTTTTTTACTTGTTTAGCACCCTAATCCTCAAGAAGGTTTCCAGACCTCTCAATGTACTTTAAATGTTCTCTGAGGGGCTTCCATGGGGGCTCAGTGGTAAGGAGTCCACCCGCCAATGTGACCACATGTGGTCCTAGAGGATGCCACGGGCTGCAGACCAGCTGAGCCCAGGTGCCACAACTATTGAGCCTGGGCTCTAGACCCCGGGACCACCACTACCAAAGCCAAGTGCACTAGAATCTGTGCTCCCCAACGAGAGAAGCTACCAGAGTGAGGAGCCTGTGCACCCCAACTAGAGAGGACCCACCTTAGCCACAACTAGAGAAAAGGCCGTGCTGCAATGAAGACCCAGCACAGTGAATAATGAATAAATAAATAAAATTATTTTAAAAGTCCCTCTGACTTTACATATAGCTCCTGAGTGCTACATTTCCCAACCAGAAAGAAGAGAAAGCTGATTGATCCATCAATGTCCTGAGAACCATATAGATTCTACATTAATGTAGATTGCCTACATTTAATGTAGATTGCCTACATTAAATACATGAATTTCCACAAAGATCTTTGTTACTTTGAGAAATTGTATTCTTCCAGTTTGCACGTTACTGACATATGTCCTGAGAGGAAAGCTCTGACCCACTGTTGCTAAATGTATTAAAAGTCCTGCCTGTGTCCCTTCTATTCAATCTTGTTTGATTTTGTCTCTCAAAGATGCAAAGACACCATGATGGAATTTAAGAACTTCCTTGGATTGCACTGTCCCCAGGCACCTCTTGCCCTGCTCTGTGATAACTTGCTGGGTTCTAAGGAAGAAACAATCGGCATGAGGGAGTGACCCTCGCCCCTTCCAGGACTCTGCAGGCTGCTGTGGTGTGAACGTCACCCGTGCTGGGGACACAGCTAGAGGCCAGGCATCGTGCTCTGTCTCCGTCCCTCAGCGTCCACGTCAGTCTTCTCATTCTCTGAAAAGGAGTGCTGTGGAGAAGCACTTGCCTCAGTGTGTTTCATCTGTGTTGTTCCGTGTCCTGAGGACCCGCTGCTGCTCCAGTGAACAATTAAACATCTTTGTTCTCCTTCCAAGTTCTCAAGCTGCTGCTGACTTTCAACTCCAAGTTTCCGGTGCTTAGGGCTTTTGAGCAACTGAGATTCTTGAACTAGGTGAGTTCCTCCTAGTGCAATCAGCACGGGCAAGAGCCCAGGTAGACGCCCAGAGGAGCTCCTGGAGTCGCCACCCTTGTTCACTGGGGGGCGGGGTTCCCTCTATGTACTGTGTTTCCCTGGGAGCCTGGGCAGTCTGGACCTGCAGTGCTTGGCAGGCAGAGCAGGTGAAGTCATAGGAGAGTCTCTGACAGATCTAGAACTCTATCTCAGGTTCTGCTTTTAGTTGGTGGTTTGCAGGCTTAAGGGGAAATTGACAACCAGAAACCGTAATGGAGAAGGACACAGCTGTCTGAATGGAGAGGACACCTTCATGCAGAGTGAATGAGGAGAGAAATAGGGATTTCTACACTGGGAGGAAGTGAATGATTGTGATATTTGACTGTGAGGATAGGATATTCACCTGACCTCTCGCCAACTGAATACAACGTCTTCAAGCATCTCTCCAATTGTTTTCCGGGGGGAAAAATTCCACAACCAACAAGAGGCAGAAAATCCTTCCCAAGAATTCATGAAATCCTGAAAAATGGATTTTTTATTTTCATCACTGCTTTTAGGTTACTTATTTTTAAAAAAATCAGAGTTACAAAAAGCGTTGGAGTGGTTATGTTCACTTCAAGTTCCTCAGGGCAACAAACAACATAGCTAAAGGTAGAATATTTTTACTTCTAGCGTGCAAATCCTAAAGGGGGCTCAAGGCATTGTAAAATGCATTTTTTAATCAGGTTGCCATTCAGGATTGGTGTTTCTGTTTTAATGAAAAAAAATTAAGTCTTTTAGAGTAAGAATTTAATAAAGGAAGAAAAATCATAAATGGACTAAATACAAAATATCCATTTTCCCATAAGTACACATACCTAGTATTTTATCAACAAAATAATGTAAATATTTATAAATAGTTAAATAAATATTAAAATAGATAAATAAATGTCCAGGTAGTTAAATACATAGATAGATCAGCTTTGGCATCTGTGAGGAACCAGTGTGTATAGTGTAGAACATGATGTTACTTAATATTCCAGAAAACATTTGACAACCTGATTCATTTCAGGGCTCAATGACAGCAGAAATGAGAGTCCTCCACGTGGCCCTGCAGGAGGCATGTGGTCTTGTTGGTCTGTGAGGATCGTTTCTATGTTGAACCAGGTGTGTGTCAGTCCTTCCTTCAGATGTTGAAGATAGTAAATACCCCCAAATACATAAAGATCTTTTACATTGTGTTATAAAATTGTTTATTTAAGAAAAGAGACTTTGTTTTTCTATTTTTGTAAAACTACGATTTTTATTTCATTTATTTTTCAGCTTGTAAGCAAACAGAAGTCCAGCTCACTTTGGAGAGTTGAGAAAACAACAATCTGATTGAGTAGAGAGTTGTTACAAGTATAATTTTCATTTTATCTGTTGACTTTTCTTGAGGATTCTTACATGAGGGAAAGGCACTTTTCAATTTCCACCCTGACAACCTCCCAGGCACAGGGGCTGTATGCCTTTCCCTTTAAGTATAGATGGATTCCTTGGAAATACTTCTGGACATCAATTGCCAAATCGGGACAATCCAGAGTCACTTCTCCCAGCTTTTCCAGGCTCTGACCCAGGCTGGAGAGTAGTTTGTCCAGGAGGGCGCTGTTCCAAGCACCCCAGCTGCTCTCCGTGGTGAAAAGGTTGAAGAACTGCTGGAGCATCACTTGGTGATAACAGGTGCCTTGAGTCATCCGGATTGAGGTGATATTCTCTCTTCTCCAAGGAAACTTGAAGTCGTGTCTGTGCCCTAGGCATGACTGAGAGGGGATCGTTTTCATCTGTCTCAAATGTCTGGAGATTTCTTTGTTGTCAAGAGAACAAGCAGGGATGGAGCAGAGCATGACTCCTGCCACTAGCAAACAGATCTTGGCCATAGAGAGTTTCCGTGATTCACTGGAGGGCCACGAGGGGGCGCGCGGCACCACTAATCAATGAGCGAAAGGTTTCTCCGCCCAGTCCTGTCACAGCGCGGTTTTCTAGCAGTCCGCAAGAAGGCTCAGGATGTCTTTTTATCGGTTTTCTTAGACTCTTTGCGAGTTCTGAGACTTCGTTTCAGCGGGTTTGGCAGCCAGAGAGGAAACCGTCGCTGCTCAGAGACCAAGTTGGTGCGGCTTTAATAGTGCACGAAGAAACTTTCATTTCCGAGCCCTCGCCAGAGACATTTTCGTGTGGTGGCAAGCCCGGAACCTTGCGTTTTCTGCTTTCCCCTGAGTTTGGTGCTTTCTTTTCGCCCAGAAACTTGAGCGAGGCCATTTTTACAAAGGTCTTTCATGGTGACTCAGACGGTAAAGAATTCGCCTGCCATGAGGGAGACCTGGGTTCGATCCCTGGGTTGGGAAGGTCCCCTGGAGCAGGAAATAGCACCCACTCCAGTATTCTTGCCTGGAGAATCCCATGGACAGAGGAGCCTGGTGGGCTACAATCCATGGAGGTCTCAAAACGTCGGACAGAACTGAGCGGCTTGGCATGTCTTTACAAAGAAAATACGTTTACCAAGGGGTTTGAGAAAGAGAATCAGAGCGAGCTGGGGCCTATTTTACAGATTCGGGCTCGTTTCTGACGCGATGAAAGGACAGCTCAGGGAATAGGGAACTTGGCCGCGGCGATGGGACGACTGGACGGTGTTGGGGACTTCCTGGGGGTGAATCGGAGCGCGGTCCCCACCCCGGCCGAGGACGGGGGAGCTGTGCGCCCCTGGAGATGCCCTGGGACTTTCAGGGTGTCTTTTAAGGTATCGGCCTTGAAGTGGGGGAGTAAGCATTAATTAACTGAGAAGTAGGAATATTAAAACACTCATAGCACTGTATTTTTATATGTATGAATTTATTAATATTTAAATACAATTAATATTGATCATATTTAACCTATTTAAAATGTTTATACTTTGAAATATTTTAATGAAAATATTTAACTATTTGCTATATGGTATTAAAATGCATATGAGTATTAAACAGCATTTTATTAAATTCTATTTAAACTACAGTTCTTTATATTACAACAAGAATTTAATTTTGCTTTCTTTGCTGTAGTGGAAGCAAACTCATTCATATATTCAAGATCATTTCTGTTCTTGCTTGACAATTGTTTGTGACTCTGTAACAGTCTTAATTTTTTTTTAACCTGGGTTTCTGAAACACTGCTGCCAGGACCCCACCTGAGTGTCGTATGGAAAGAAGAGTTAGTGGAAATATCCCTGGTGGTCCAAGGATTAAGACTGAGTTTTCAGTGCAGAAGGTGCCAGTTTGATCCCTGGTTAAGGAGCTAAGATCCCACATGCAGTGCTGTGCAGCCAAAAAGAAAGGAAAGAAGAATGGGAGGGAGAGAGGGAGGGAGGAAGCAGGGAAGGAAAAAGAGGCAATGTCTTGTACGAAGCATTGAGGAAGTTTACCCGGTCCATCTTTTCCTTTTCTTTGGTAAGAATTTTATAGACTCAACGTAAATTTCCCAGAGTTCATTGACGTGAAACCGTCCCTTGTAAGACATGACCCTGCAAATGCAGAGTCATTTCTTGTCTTTATTTAAAATTTTGATGTTTCGTTCAGTGTGTGTTTTGGCATTTTCTTTTTTTTAACATTGAATTACAATATTATCTATCTTGACATCTTAGATTTGGTGCCTTTTACATTTCATACTTAAGAAAAGTCCTTTCTTAGTTTACCCCAATACTAACCCAAGAAATAGCTTTAGAAGTACTGTTGCCATCTTCCCTGGATGAAAGTATAGGAATGTCCCATTTCTTGCCATCCTCTCCCCTATCTCGTTGTATAACTGATTTCCTGGTCTCTTTAACCCTTAAAAAAGTCTTTGTCTTAAAATAATCTTACCAGAGGTGGTCTGAGACTAACTGAGGATGAGGTAAGGGACAGTTTATCTCATTTGTATTTTTCACAGAGCAGCCATGTTTTTGTTTTGGTTTGGTTTGGTTTTTTGGACAATTTTCTGAGGTGCTGGTTCTCTGCAAAAGGATTCAAGTGCTGTAAGATTTTTTTTTCCAGAATGTTCCAGGCACTTCTCTAAGACTGGAATCTTGTGCTCTGCTTCTTCACAATCCTATGGGCAGCCCCCTCTCCTAGAGTTTGCACTGGGGGCCTCAACATACAGACCCCTGACAGTGTTAAGGGCCTTACAGTCAAAGCTTCTCCTGGTTGAACTGAGAATGGACTAAAGACATTACTATTGGTTATATTGATAGGAAAGGCTACTATCATTCATTAAGTTCAGATTCTCAGCCTGTAATTTGCAAACTTTATATTTGATGAACATGATATCCTCTGTGACCACAACTGAAGTTGTCTTGGTTTTTTAGAAGGGAAATCAAATTCTGGTGTCAGTTACACTCAGGAGCCCCAGACTGTCTGGAAGTAGAGCTTTCTGCTGCTCCCAGTCCCTCCTCTTCCTCAGCTCTGAGTACAGGCCCTCAGCTGCTCTGACCTCCTGCTGCCTCCTTCCTCTCATCCTGCCTCCGAGGTCCTCGCCCCTGCTCCCAGGAGGGCAGCCACCATCCCTGCCTGACTGTCCTGGAATCCACATCACCAAGCACATTGTCACTATTTATGCAGTCAGCACACTTTGGTGACAGAATGAAGAGAACTGTATGAATTAATCCATGTTCAATATTATGCTACTATTAACTGTAGACCATCAGAAAACGAGAGCTATGGTCCTGTAAATCATTGTGGAAGAATTCAAACCTTATGTATTAGATCTTAAAAAGGAAATACAGAGAGTTGTGGCTAGATATATTTTGGTGCAGTTTAAAAACTGTCAAAATAGAGTATTGGGTCACACCTCTTAAGTTTTCTTATTAGACTTAAAGAACAGAGTTAGATTGAGCTTTGTGTTTTATTTCAACCTGAGGTGACTCATTTAGATGAATACATCCTATTGGACTGAGACTTTTCCATGAGTGTATTTCATTTCCAGTGTAATTACACAAAAGAAGCATCAAAGCTGTGACATTCTCTGATGCCGGAGATAGACAGGGAAAGTTTTTAGGTGGAAACTAAAATGAGAAAAGTGCTGAAAATGACAATTCTGGCCTAATTAAGCATCTCATTTGCCGGAAGGTCCTCAGAGCAGCTGGATAAATACGCAGCATAATCAACCACCCTCCGCCCCGGGGGGGAGGGCGGGGGCCTGCCAGCTCCTTCACTGATGACAACAAGAATGATGTTCTCCAGTCCTGGAGAATGGTGATCACCATTGCCATCCTCTGAGAGACCTGGAGTCCCCAAACTCAGCGCTTTAGTGAAACTGAGTCTCAGGCATACAACTCAAGGCTCTCCAAGCTGCCCTCACTGCGCCCCAGCGGCCGGGAGGGGGCGCCCGAACTCGCCATAGCGCGCTGACCACACCGCCCGCCCAGCGCGACCCGCCTCCAGCGCCGCGAACTCGAGCGCTGGATCCACCGGGAGATCCCGGGAGCCCGGGCGAGGCGCCGCCGGGGTTCAGGGAGCGCGTGGGGACGCGGGAGCCGTGAGTAAACTTCCTTTTCCAACACGACTGCCCAGGGGAACCTTGCCGCGGCTTCGCTCAGAGCCTCGCATTTTCTGCACCTGCCTCTGCGTCCACCCTCCCCTTCCTGGGAGGAGATTTTGGCCAGAGCGGTTTACACCGGTGCCCTTTTAAGCTGCGATTGACCGCTGGAAATCAGAGCATGTTGTGATGTGTTTTCAGATTCAGGATTATTTCCGGGGGAAGGGGGAAAGGCATCTCCAATCCGGAGACGAAGATTATTACAATGATTTTATTAAATTTTACGGATGTGAGAGTTGGACTATAAAGAAAGCTGAGCGCCGAAGAATTGATGCTTTTGAGCTGTGGTGTTGGAGAAGACGCTTGAGAGTCCCTTGGACTGCAAGGAGATCAGTCCTAGGTGTTCATTGGAAGGACTGATGTTGAAGCTGAAACTCCAATACTTTGGTCACCTGATGCGAAGAGCTGACTCATTGGAAAAGACCCTGATGCTGGGAAAGATGGAGGGTAGGAGGAGAAGGGGACGACAGAGGATGAGATGGTTGGATGGCATCATCGACTCGATGGACATGGGTTTGGGTGGACTCCGGGAGTTGGTGATGGACAGAGGCCTGGCCTGCTGCAGTTCATGGGGTCACAAAGAGTCAGACACGGCTGAGCGACTGAACTGAAATAATGATTAATTTGGCTTCCCTGGTGGCTCAGCGGTTAAGAGTCTGCCTGCAATGCAGAATACCTGGGTTCTATCTCTGGGTTGGAAAGTTCCCTGGAGGAGGGAATGGCTACCCGCTCCAGTATTCTTGACTGGACAATGCCATGGACAGAGGAGTCTGGTGGGCTGCGGTCCACGGGGTCACAAACAGTTGGACAGGACTGAGAGACTAACACTTTCACTTTCAGGCTTCCCTGGTAACTCATAAAGAATCCTTCAACAGCCTTATAGTAGTTAAAAAGTATTGAAACGTGGGTGTATTAAAATTCAGATTAGTTTAACTTTAAACATTTTATTTATACCAAAACCAGAATTTTTTATAATTTACTATATTTTGAAGACAAATTGAACAATAATTTTGTCAGAATTACTTCTTTGCTTATCTCATTTTCAATGGAGAGAATTAATTTAATTTTAGCTTGCTGAAAGTTTTGGAGAGACAGCATATGAATTTCTGATTCATATTAATTCTTTTCTCCATCTCATCCATGATGCATTTCCAAATTATAGGACATATTTTTCTTGTCCGCTAGTTGAAATTACAATTCTATGGCAGTCCAATGTTTTGATAGCTTTCTTTGACAACAGTGATAACCATCCTGTTGCCACATCTTTATGGGGCTCTTTCTCTTTTGACAGGATCAAAATTTTCATCAAGTTCTTCTCTATGTATCGAGAATGAAAAGTGACCAAAACTTTTCATTATAAAAGCTTCAGTATCTCAGGTAAACACATCACACCACTTTTTACCAATGTTATGTGAGAAGTGTCCAGATATTTAACAAGCAAGTACATTTAGGTTTCTTCGGTGAGTAATATACAGAATGCATGAAATTTGTCACAGTTTAACTTTGTGCCACAAGCCCCTCCCAGCCCCCCGAACTTGTACACCTCTTAGACTTTTTAAGTTGTGGGGCCAGATCTTGTCTTGTATAATTTTTATATATTGTTCATCAAGACTTTTTACCATTAATTTTACTTTTTTAAAATATTGCACTAATGTATATTTTCCCCACATTACTAAGTCACTTGTCACCCCCTCTCTGCATTTGAGGCAACTTTCTAACTTGCCTAACCCTAATCCCAACACTGGGAAGAATTTTTGACGTGAAGCATTGTGAAAATTATGTCTGAAAATCTGGAAACATCCCCTTCTCCCATCCCTTACTGTATTTTTTTCCTTATAAGTTATCTTTGTCTTTATAACATTGTTTTGCCTATACTGTCACCAGAGGTAGTCTGAAATTAGTGAAATGAACATTGAGATTATTTGTATCATTTATTTATACTTTTCACAAAGTAGTTTTGATCTGCCAAACAACTTGCTAAGATTTAGGGGCTCCAGAAAGAGCTTCAAGCATGCTGTGTGATTTCTCCTCTGTGCTAGACACAGTCTTAGCATCGGAGCCTGGGCACTGCTCCTTCACATGCCTGCAGACATCCCTTTGTCCAGGAGCCCCCATTTGGGACATGCTAACTTCTCTGATCCTTAAGTTTTAAAACATCTGAAAAAAACATCAAGTATATCACACCCCAAACACAAAATTAGGACAATCTAGGTGAACTTCCCTGGAAAGATTTCCATGATAAATATATAGAAATTAACTGTACAGTGATACCTTTGGTATAATTATATAAAAGCATACCCAAAAAGAATATTGATCCTCTAGAGACAGTTTGAGATGCCAACCCCTCAACTTTAGTGGCTAGGGGCCTTGTTGAGGTCTCCCTGGGCCAGTCTTGATATTGCCATGGCTCTAGGACTCGGGGGCATGGGCTGGGTGGGCTCTGGACAGTGTTATTTGCCAAGTCTATGTGGCAACTCTAACCAGGCCAGGCCTTAAATTTGTCTAAAGTGCTTGCCTATTTATTCTGTTCCTCACAACTACATTATTAGGATATATGAATATTCTCCAGTTAGTAGATGAGATTTGGGGGTTATATGCAGTTTTCTGTGTTAAATATCATTACCATGGTTATCTCCGTGGACCTGCAGCAGAGAAGGGAGGTGCCTGCTCCAGCAGGCCCAGACCACAAGCAGCCCTTTAAAGAAGGCTGCTTGAGGCTGAGGCTGAGCACAGGGGTGCTGAGGTTCCACGGCTTCCCCTGGGTGGAGTGGCTTCAGAGGCCACGGAGCTGAGCCCTGGCTGCAGAACCCTGGGAGAGGAACTGAGAGCAGCAGCCCTCTGATGGGGGCACCGCAGGCTTCCCCCCGAGTCCAGAAAGCTGTGCCCGAGCCTCGTCTATAAGGCTGAGTCTCCAGCACTTGTCTTCCAGAAGCCACAGAGGCAGAGCACAGTTCCTGAGGAGAAAGCTGTGGTGGCCTCTGCTAGACAGCCTGCGGGAGCATCCCTCAGAGTCTGGTCCTTTCTGGGGGCTCTGTCCCAGGACATGCTGTGGGGGCCCTCTCTCCAGCCAGCCCCCTCATTCCTCATTCATTTCCCAAATGGCTTTTGAGTACCAAGAAAATCCTAAGCACCTGAGACTAGTAATAGAGCAATGATGCCTGTTCTGGAAGAAAATAGAGAAGTCAGCCAGAAGTCACAACATAGACTGAAATGTACATGCCTGGGGCAATAAAAGCACCTTTCCCAGCTGGAAAACTCAAAGAAGGACTACCGTCTGGGAAACTTATCACTCTAACAGGAAGGAGGAAGAAGAAAGGTGGAAAATATTTTATCCTTTGGTGACAAAAAAGTTCTCTTCTAGTGGCTTTTACTTCCTTTATGAAGTGGCATCCAGCACATCTGAGGCTGAGGGGACGGAAGTTTGTCAAAGAGGAGAATGTTTGAAATCATTTGTGAAGAATAAGAGAGTTGATGCTGGAACCAGTGATATAAGCTCCAAGAAACCAGGGAGCTTTATGACTTTGTTCACTTATGTATCCTAGGTGCACCTGTGTGTGTGTGCCTCACTCTCTGTGACCCCGTGGACTGTAGCCCACCAGGCTCCTCTGTCCATGGGATTTTGCAGGCAAGAATACTGGAGTATGTTGCTTCTCCAGGGGGTCTTCCCGACCCGGGGATGGAACCCACATCTTCTGCATTGGCGGGTGGATTCTTCACCACTACAGCACCTGGGAAGCCTTCAGTGCACACAGAAGAAACTTACCAAAGATATAGGGTGAATGAAATTATGAATTCCATGTAGTACTGGAGAGGCCCATTAGTCGTAGACCATAGAACTACGGTAGTACGATATATCCGTTTGTGGTGATTTTATCTAATAGGTCTCCACCACGTACCTGAGGTCAGGTGTGGAAGAGGCCGAGGGTTTGACTTCTGCCAGACAGGAGTGATGACACAAGAGTGACGGGAGGGCATGAGAAATGTGGCTCAACTGATGGACCAGGAAGTCCGCTCTGTTAGTTTCCAGGAGCTGCCATAACAAAATGCCGCAGACTGGGTGGCTTAGACAACAGAGAATTATTTTCTCAAAGTTCTGGAGGCTAGAAATCCAAGATTGAGGCGTAGGCAGATTTGGTTTCTCCAGAGGCCTCTCTCCTTGGCTTGCAGATGGCTGCCTTCTTGCTGTGTCCTCACACGGCCTTTTCTCTGTGTGTGCCCATCCCTGGTATCTCTTCCTTTTATGAGGACACCAGTGAGACACCAGGTGGCCCAGTGGTTAGGACTCTGCACATCCACTTCAAGGGGCATGGGTTCAATCCCTGGTAGGGGAACTAAGATCCAGCAGGGTTGGGAGGAAGGTGGGGAGATACTAGTCAGATTAGGACCCCACCCTAAGGGTCTCATTTTAACTTAATCACCTCTTTAAAGGCCTTACCTCCAAATCCCATTGCATTCTTAGGTACTGGATGTTGAGATTTTAATAAACAAATTTGTATGGAGTACACATTTCAGCCAATAACATCTACGTGGAGAGAGAGAACAGATCAGAGGCTAGTGATGGAGAAGAAGAAACTAAGGACCCACAGACTGTAATTCCTTGACTAATTGGTGGCTGGAGGGCAATTTAGACAATTTGGAGAAATTGAAGGTGGAGGTTAGAGGGTGGGATGCTAGGCTGTATTAGTGTATGACTTCAGATTGTAGACCAGCTCCTATGGAAAAGCAAAGATCTGTGAGTCAGGTGTAACTTGTCATGTGACCCATGGCCAGTCATGGGCACTCCAAGCCACTGCCTCTCCTGGTGAGTAGTCTTCGTCAACGGGAGCAAAACGAAGGTCACTGTCCTGAGACACTCCTCTTCCAGGTTCCCTAGTCCTGAGTCTTCTGCATGTGTGGTTACTCATCCTGTCTAAACTTCAAGTTAGAAGAATCAGACTGTTTTTGAATGAGTGAGAAGGGTTATTCATTGTACAATAAAAAAGCAGGTAGTAATTCTCCCCAGGCTTTACTTGCTCTGTATGAACTTATCTGTAGGCGATAAAGGCTGATTCTCATGGCGCAGATATGGGCACCAAGGCAGCTGAAGAGACTGGTGTGGTTACAGTGACCCCGACCTCCTTTCTCCTCCAGGTGGAAATGGCAACACAGGTAGCTCAGTGGCTCTGTTTTCAATTTCATGGGGACTCCTCCTTTGAGGTGACTCCACTTCTTTGTGGCTCTTCTTTTTCAGCCATCACGCCACTCTGCCCTTCAATGGTGTTAACCCAGGTCGTATTGTTAGAGAGGGATGTGGAGAGTCTTTAGAATCTTTGGTCACCTTGGCTTCAGTTGGTTGAGTAGCAGTCCAAGGTAAGCCCAGAAAGATTGCACTCTTGTGATAAATCACAGAACCACCTGTGGTGCATGTGCTTTCTGTGTCCTGGAGAAGATTTCCCATGACTGTATCAAGCTTATAACTAACGATCCCAGCTATGCGTGCTAAGTCGCTTCAGTCATGTCTGACTCTGCAACCCTATGGACTGTAGCCTGTCAGGCGCCTCTGTCCATGGGATTCTCAAGGCAAGAATAGTGGAGTGAACCCAGGTGTCTTATGTCTCCTGCATTGGCAGGTGGGTTCTTTACCACTAATGCCACCTGGGAAGCCCGCAGAGGACACCTCACCCCTGATCGGCCAGGTGTTGGCATTGAGTACACGATCCTGCACGATATCAGAAAGAATGGCTGTAAGGAAGGCCAAAAAGGAGTTTGGGATGCCTCAGAACATCCCTGATTGTGCTCAAAGGCTAGCTTTCCCTCTAACACTATCTGTCCCCAGGCTACACTCACACACTTGTCAGGATGGCGCCAAGTCCATCACTTTGTCAGTGTCCTAGTCAGTCACGAGCAGGTGGCGCCAGAACCAGATGGTTGGGAAGGGAGTCAGGGAGTGGGAGAATTTGATTCAGTTCAGTTCAGTCGCTCAGTCCTGTCCAACTCTTTGCGACCCCATGGACTGCAGCACGCCAGTCTTGATTAGTGATAAGTTATAGGGATACTCCTGTTCCTCCCCACCCAAGGGATCTTCTTTCCCACTTTGTTAGTTTCCCTTCTTCCCACCCACTCAATCCCTAACCCTTTCCTCATTCTCTCTTCATTTTCCTGCAGGCCCTGTGTGGCTGCGCTGTGAACATTTCCATCACTGATGGCTGTTTGACCCCTATGCCTTGCATTGATGTTGTCAAGTCAGGCCACGTGCAGTCTCAGTGAGGCGTTAAATCCTTGGGCAAGGTCACCAGCCAGTGGGAGAGTTTATTTGAGTTCAAAGTTTTTGTCAAAACAGATGAATATCGCAGCTATAGTAGATCTTCAAGTAGCACGTATCATTTTATTAGGCCTCAGCACGTCCATCTCAGTCTCCAAGCGTGGCAGCATTCCCATCCTCCACCCAGTTCTCACTCAGTTCTGCATCCACTACACAGTGGATACTTTTCTAACATTCTGACATCTTAAAAAGCCACTTTTAAGAGAGAAGTTCTCCTGCTTCTGAACCCCTTCAGAGCTTGGCTGCCTGGAGGTCAGCAGGAGGGATGACCCAGCTCATGGGTCCATCTTCAGGTCCCTGGCTTTGAATCCAGTCCCCTTCTCATGACTGGAGAGCAATGTGCATGTTAATTTGAAGATATGTGGAGATTTCTTCCCTGAGTGTGGGTACACGCTTTATTCCCCTTCCCCTGCAGTTTTGCTGAGGTCTTTTAGGGCTCTCCTTTCCTTTTATTTCTCTCTTTTTTTAAATTGCTTGTTTTTTAAAGTATTTATTTATCTTTGGCTCTTCATTGCTGTGTGCAGTCTTTATCTAGTTGTGGTGCATGGGTTACTCATTGTGGTGGCTTTTCTTGTTACAGAACAGGCTCTAGGGCACATGGGCTTCAGTAGTTATGGTGCACGGCCTTAGTTGCGCCAAGGCAGGTGGGATCCTACTTTCTGGAACAGGGATGGAACCCATGTCCCCTGCATCGGCAGGTGGAGTCTTAACCACTGGGCACCTCAGAAGTCCCTCTCCCTTCCATTTAGCTACGTCCTGTCTGCAGGAAAAAAAGCAGAGGACTCCTGTTTCAGCAGCCCCACTAGACCCTGGGTATTTTTTGTTATTTATTTATTTATCCACTTTTGGCTACCCTGGGTCCTCAGTGCATTGCTGGGACTTTCTCTAGTTGTGGCCAGTGGGGCTGACTCTTCCTCGCAGCTCCTGGTTTCCTTCCTGTGAGCCTTCTTCGGGCCCCAGCATGCAGGCTTCAGCAGCTGCAGCAGGTGGGCTCTAGAGCAGGGTCTCAGGAACAGTGGAGCACTGTCTTAGTTGTTCTGTGGCAGGTGGACACTTCCTGGACCACGGATCGAACCTGTCTCTCCTGAGGAAAGCTTCTTATTCACTGCACCACCAGGGAAGTCCTCAACAAGTCATTTTAGCCAAAGCAGTTTCTCAGATTTCCTCCTACTACTGGAAGGCATTTACAAATGACCAAGCGATTTTGCTTCATCTGGGCCCCATTTCCTGGAATTATAATAGACAGTGGCTGGTATTTCCACTCTATTCCTGCTGGTGGCAGTCATACCGAGTTTGTTGCTAAAACCACTAGTGTCTCCTACCTTAAAGGCATACATGGTCTGGGGATTCAGGTAGCAAGTGCAACACACTTTTCAGCTTTTGCCCAGCACTATATTAAACTCAAGAGGATGCCTCACCCCTGATTGTCCTCAACTAGGTCATGATTCCAGAAAACATCTACTTCTACTGCATTGACTAGGCTAAAGCCTTTGACTTTGTGGATCACAAGAGACTGTGGAAAATGCTTCAAGAGAATGGAATACCAGAATATCTTACCTGCCTCCTGAGAAATCTGTATGCAGGTCAAGAAGCAACAGTGAGAACTGGACATGGAACAATGGACTGGTTCCAAACTGGGGAAAGGGTACATCAAGACTGTATACTGTCACCCTGCTTATTCAACTTATATCCAGCGTACATCATGTGAAATGACAGGCTGGATGAAGCACAAGCTGGAATCAAGATTGCTGGGAGAAATAGCAATAACCTCAGACATGCAAATGATACCACCCTTATGGCAGAAAGCAAAGAGGAGCCAAAGGAACACTTTCAGTAAAGATGAAAGTGAAAGAGGAGAGTGAAAAAGCTGGTTTAAAAGTTAAAACGTTCAGAAAACGAAGATCATGGTATCCGGTCCCATCACTTCATGGAAAATACATGGGGAAACAATGCAAAGAGAAACTGACTTTATTTTCTTGGGCTCCAAAATCACTGCAGATAGTGACTGCAGCCAGGAAATTAAAAGACACTTGCTCCTTGAAAGAAAAGTTATCACAAACCTAGACAGCATATTAAGAAGCAGAGATGTTACTTTCCTGACAAAGGTCCATCTGGTCAAAGCCATAGTTTTTCTAGTAGTCATGTATGGATGTGAGACTTGGACTGTAAAAAAGCTGAACGCCTAAGAATTGATGCTTCTGAACTGTGGTGTTGTAGAAGACCCTTGAGAATGCCTTGGACTGCAAGGAGATCCAACCAGTCCATCCTAAAGGAAATCAGTCCTGAATATTCATTGGAAAGACTGATGCTGAAGCTAAAACTCCAATACTTTGGCCACCTGATGTGAAGAGCCAACTTATTAGAAAAGTCCCTGATGCTGGGAATGATTGAAAGCAGGAGAAGAAGGGGACGACAGAGGATGAGATGATTGCATGGCATCACTGACTCCATGGACATGAGTTTGAACAAGTTCTGGGAGTTGGTGATGGGCTGGGAAGCCTGGCAGGCTGAGTGCATGAGGTCACAAAGAGTTGGACACGACTGAAGGACTGAATTCACCTGAGGTCATGAGAGAAGGAACATGCTGGTGTCATACACAGAGCCATGTATCTGAACTCAGACTCTCCCTGATGCTCACAGCTCACAGCAACCAGGCAGTTTACCACAACACTCTTTGGTGGATCTTTACCAACATGGCAATCACCACTACATTGATGCAGATACTTCAGAGAATCCTCACAAGGAATGATGAATGGTCGTTTTCATGCTCCATTGTATTCCACTGCATCGGCTGTTGAGTTCCATTTCAGGATGACTTCCAGAATTTGACACATAATAATTAAAGCCTTATGACAGGTTGAAACGCTAGAGTTTGGGTATGAATCCCTGATCTCCTATTTCTGCCTGCTAACCTGCTTTTTCTTTCTTTTATTTTTTTGCTCAGTGAGACTATATTCTTAGAAGCATGTAGACCTTAAAGCCCTTTATGTTCTGAGTGGTTAGGACCCCACAAAATTCATATCTTGAAGTCCTAAAGCCCAAAATCACGATATCAGCTGATAGACATTTTGGGATATGCTTAGGGTGTCGGGATGGAGACCTCACAAAAGGAAATAATGCCCTTATCAAAGAGGTGGATATAAACTAGTCCCACACGGACTCTGCAGTGTCAGACCTGAAGCAGGCTCTCACCACAACTGGAACAAGCTGACATCCAGTTCTCAGATATCCAGACTCGAGAACTAACTTGCAGCAATACATTTCTGGTCTTTGTAAACTACCCAGTCTATGCTATTTTGTTGAAGAAGCTTGAACAATAAGATATATCATGCCCTGTTCTATCCTAAGAATACCTGCAGGAGTCTGTAAAATACCTGAAAGGAGAAATCAACTTCCTCAACTCCGTTTCCTAGACATGTCATCTGGGCCATAACATTTCATGAGCTCAATCAATATTCATGTAACATCAATTCACAAGGATGGTAATGATAGGAGAAAAAATACCAACATCTCTTAATAGATATGATGTGATAACACAATAATTTAAATATTCTTCATGGTTCTACAAGGGAGGCTATGATGAAATAATGTGTGAGATGATTTTTAAAGATCATTTGCAGAAATATTTTCTTCAAGTTTGCATTTTCAATATTTGGAAGGTGTGGTGAGTGGAAGGCCCACTGTCCACTTTTAGTTCAGTGATTCTCAAGTACTTGCAAGGAGCTGCCTGATCATTCTTTCGTTGTCTCCCTCAGGTAATAAGGAAACACTTTGTCTACACGTGTAGATGATTTTCTCATTAGCCTGTGCCTTGAGAGTCAATCTGTATACTTCCTTCAAATAGTCTATGATGCTCTGAACTCTGAGTGACATCTCTGTCATCTTCCCCAGCTGAAACTGTGACATAAGAGTTTTTTGAGAGAGTGTGCAAGCAAGAACAATGGATTTCCCCTTGCACACCCATGCAGAGCCGATTAGGACAAATAGGGCAAAAATGAAAAAATAGTCTTGTGCACTGAACTTGTCCTCTCTCTGAATCATCCAATTATTTTCCAGCTTCCTTGCCATGAGACTCCCATGAGGATAAGTCCAGGCCAAGTAATGTGAGAAGAAGTGCTATTACCCCATCTAGTCCTGGTCCCTGGAAGCATCCCATGTGATCAACCAGACTTTTCTCTTTGCCTCAAGGAGAATAGACTCAAGTACTACAGTCAAATTTGAAGTCTCCGGTTGATGATGGAAAAAAATATCTCAAAACAATGGCACCAATGTTCTCAACTCACTCTTTGGAGGAGAGCAAGCTAGAAGATTCACCTGATCAAGAACGCCTGCATTATGCTCTTCATAGAAGGAAAGAAAAGTGTCCACTGGAATCAAATGCCTGACACTTTGCTGTTTACCTGTTAAAGAAGCTAAGCATTAGGTGAACTGACAAATACCTTTAACACCATACTCTCTTAAAAGCTTTTCCACAAACAAATAAATTTCATATGTTGAAAACAGCATATACCGTCAAAACACATAGAAAAATCTTCTAAATTATGTTCTAATATTATTTATTTAAGAAAAGAGATTGTGTTTCTCTGTCTAAATATTTTTGTAAAATTGTGATTTTCATTTCAGACATTTTTAAGCTTGTGAGCAAACAGATGATCACTTTGGAGGCTTAAGCAAACAACAGTCTGATTGAGTGGAGAGTGTCACAAGTATAATTTTCATTTTATCTGTTGACTTTTCTTGAAGATTCTTACATGAGGGAAAGGCACTTTTCAATTTCCACTCTGACAACCTCCCAGGCACAGGGGCTGTATTCCTTTCCCTTCTAGTAGAGATGGATTCCTTGGAAATACTTCCGGACAGCAATTCCCAAATCGGGACAATCCAGAGTCACTTCTTCCCGCTGTTCCAAGCTCTGACCCAGGCTGGAGTGGTTTTTGAGGAGGGCGCTGTTCCAAGCAGCTCAGCTGCTCTCCCTGGTGAAGAGGTTGAAGATCTGCTGGAGCATCAGTTGGTGATAACAGGTGCCTTGAGTCATCTGGATTGGGGTGATATTCTCTCTTCTCCAAGGACACTTGAAGTCGTGTCTGTGCTCTAGGCATGACTGAGAGGGGATCGTTTTCATCTGTCTCAAATGTATGAAGAATTTGTTGTCAAGGGGACAAGCAGGGATTGAGCAGAGCTTGACTCCTGCCACTAGCAGATAGATCTTGGTCATAGAGAGTTTCCGTGAGTCACTGGGCGGCCACCAGGGGGCGCGCGGACACCACTAATCAAAGAGCGAAAGGTTTCTTCCCCCGGTCCTGGCACAGCGCGCTTCCCTGGGCTTTCACAGGAGGGCGGAGGATGTCTTCTTACAGGTTTTATAGTGAGTTTCCGAGTTCTAAGACTTCATTTCACCGGGTTTGGCAGCCTTTTCTGCAGGAAAGGCGTCGCTGTCAGAGCCCAGGTTAGTACTCCTTGAGTAGTGCACTCAGAAATCTTCAATCCGAGCCCTCGCCAGAGACGTTTTGTGTGGTGGCAAGCCCGGAACCTTGCGTTTTCTGCTTTCCCCTGAGTGTCGTGCTTTCTTCTCGCACAGAGATTTAGCGACGCCACTTTTAGAAAGAAAATGCGTTTAGGGAGGCGTTTGAGGCGGAGAATCAGAGCGACTTGGGGGCCGATTTTACAGATTCGGGCTCCTTTCTGTCGCAATGAAGGGACCGCTCACGGAAAGGGGAGCTGGCGGCGGCGACGGGGCGACGGGACGGTGTTGGGGACGCCCTGGGGGTGTCGGGGCGCGGTCCCCACCCGAGGACCGGGGACTTTCAGGGTGTCGTTCAAGGAATTGGCCCTGAAGTGGGGGAATAAGTATTGAACAACTGAAAACTAGGAATATTCGAAAACTCACAGCACTGTATTTTTATGCGTTTAAATTTGGATTTAATTATATTTGTCTCATTAAATAGTTCACATTTTTTATTTTTGAAATATTTTATGAAAACATTTAAAATATTATATATGATATTAAAATATGTGAGTATTGAAATATTTATTCATTTACGAAAATATTTGTTAGATAATATATTAAAATATTAGTATTAAATGATATTAATATTTATTAGTATTTCATTAAATTCTTTTTAAGCTATGGTTTATACTGAAACAAGAATTTAATATGATTTTACTTTACTGACTTTAATGGAAGCCACCTCATTAATATATTCCAGATCACTTCTTTGACAATTTCTTGTGCGTCTGTGACAGTCTTAAATAATTATTATGTAACTCGAGTTTCTGAAACACCGCTGCCAGCACTCCACCTTGAGTGTAGTGTAGCAAAAGGAATTAGTGCAGATGTCCCTGGTCCAATGATTAAGACTGTGCTTTCAATGCAGGAGGTGCAAATCTGATGTGTGGCTGGGAACTAACATCCCACATGCAGTACTGTGCAGTCAAAAAGAAAGGAAGATGGATGGAAGAGAGAGAGAGAGAGAGAGAGAGGAACGAAAGGAAGAAGAGGCAGTGTCCTGTACAAAGCGTTGAGGGCATTTACCAGGTCTGATCTTTTCATTTTATTTGGGAAGAATTTTGTAAGTGAAATGAAAATTGCCCAGATTTCATTGGCAATGAGAAGCCTTTCTTCGTAAGACACATATGGTCTTGCAAATGAAAGGGCATTTCTTGTCTTTCTTGAACATTTTGATGTTTTGTTTAGTGCATATATTTTGGTATTTTCATTTTTTTAATATTGAGTTACAATGTTATTTATCTTGATGTCTTAGACTTGGTGCCTTTTAACATTTCATACTCAAGAGAAGTCCTTTCTTACTTTTCCCCAATACTAACCCAAGAAATAGCTTCAGAAGTACTGTTGCCAGCTTCCCTGGTGGCAGGGAAAGTATACGAATGTCCCATTTCTTGTCCTCCTACCCTCTGTCACATTTTATAACCGATTTCCTGGTCTCTTTAACCATTAAAAAAAAAATCTATGTCTTAAAATAATGTCACCAGAGATGGTCTAAGACTAACTGAGGATGATGTTAGGAAATGTTTACCTCATTTGTACTCTTCACAGAGCAGCTATTATTTTGTAAGACAATTTTTCAAGATGCTGGCCCCAAGCAAAAGGATTCAAGTGCTGTAAGATTTGTTTTCATAATGTTCCAGGACTGCTGTAAGCGTGGAATCTTGGGATCTGCTCCTTCAGAATCTTTTGGGCAGTCCCCTCTCCTAGACTTTGGTTTTGGTGGGCCTCAAAACACAGCATTTTAGCCAATTTCCTTCTCTCCACATCTTTTATTTTTTTTAAGTCATTTTTTTTTCTTTTAGAAAAAAAATTTCATTTAACTAACTACAAATTTGGTTTCTTTTTCTCTCAGTATTATTTTGAAGTATAACACAATCTGTATCTTAAAAAGTAGTATCAGAGGTGGTCTAAAACTTACTGAGGTTGAAGAAAGGGACTGCTTCTTTTCTCTCATTTATTAACAGAGCAATGGTGTTGTATTAGACAACTGCCTAAAATCTGGTTCACTGCAAAGAACTTAAAGTACTGTGGGATTTCTCTCCATACTGTACCAGGCACTGATCAAAGGAAGGAAACGTGGGCTCCTGGGCCCCTTCAAAGTCCTGCAAGGCAGTCCCTCTCCTGGAATTAACACTTAGGGATTCAACATGCAGATCCTTGACAGTGTTAAGAGCCCTGCAGGCAGAGTTTCTCCTGGCTGGACTAAGGGTGGAGTAAAGAGGTTCCTATTGGTTATATTGATATGAAAGACTGCTATCATTCACTACGTTTCACATTCTCAGCCTAATTTGCAAACTTTGTATTATTTGAAGTGAAGGATGTCCTCTGTGGCTGCTACTAAAGTGGTCTTGATGTTTTTGAAGACAAAATGAACGTCTGGTGTCCGCTACATCAGGAGCCCCAGATAGTGTGAGAGTAGACTTCCTGCCGCCCCCAGCCCCTCCTCTTCATCAGCTCTGAGATCCTGCCCTCAGCTGCTCTGAGCTCCTGCTGCCTCCTTCCTCCTCATCCTGCCTCGATGACCTCTGCCCTGCTCCCAGGAGGCCAGTCACCATTCGTGCCTGACTCTTCTGGAATGCACATCTCCAAGCACATTGTCACCTATGTGTGTGTGTGGTCAGCACACTTTGGTGACAGAATAAAGAAACTGTATGAATTAACCCATGTTCCGTATTATGTCACAGTTATCTGTAGACCATCAGAAAGCAAGAACTATGGTCCTGAAAATCATTGTGGAAAAATTCAAACCTTATGTATTAGACCTTAAACAGACATCCAGAGAGTAGTGGTTAGATATATTTTGGTGCAATTTAAACTGTCACAATAGACTATGTAGTCACACCTTTGAGTTCTCTTTTAGACTAAAGAAGTGAGTTAGATAGAGCTTCAGGTTTTTATTTCAAGCTGAGTTGACTCATATAGATGAATAGCTCCTTTTGGATTAAGACTTTTCCGTGAGTATATTTCATTTCCATTGTAAAAACACAAAAGAAGCATCAAAGCTGTGACATTCTCTGATGGCCAGGATGGAAGGAAAAAGTTTCTCCATGAAAACAAAATTGAGAAAAGTGCAGAAAATGACAATTCTGGCCTATTTAAAGATCTTATATGCGGGAAGTTGCTGGGAACAGCTGGATAAAGGCTGGCAGAGCCCAGCATCTGCAGGATCACCAAGCTCACCAGATGCCAACCCCTTCCCTGATGACATGGAGGGTGATGTTCTCCAGCCCTGGAGAATGGTGATCATCACCATTGCCACCCTCTGAGAGACCAGGAATCGCCAAACTCAGCGCTTCAGTGTAACTGAGTCCCAGGGCTCCAGCTCTACAAGGAGCTCAAAGCTGCCTTCCCCCTGCCTCTGCGGCTGGGATGGGCACTGCAGATCTCCCTGTAACAGACCAACTGGCCCTGCCCGCCCAGCGGGCACCACCTGCGGGTCAAGCGCCTTGAGCTCGAGTGCTAGATCCACCAAGGAGAACAGGGGAGTCCCAGTGGGCAGGAGCCCCAGGCCTGGGCAAGGCGCTGCTGGGGCCCCGGGAGCACATGGAACCCCGGGAGCACTGAGGAAACTCCCTTTTCCGGCCAACAGCCCAGGGCAGCTTTGCAGTCACTTTGCTTGGAGCCTGTGATTTCTGCACCTGCCTCTGTGTCCTTCCTCCCCTTCCTGGGAGGAGATTTTAGCCAGGGCGCTTTACCCCAGTGCCCGTTTATGCAGTGATTCACGGCTGGAGATCAGAGCATGTTGGGGTGTGTTTTCAGATTCAGGGTTGTTTCTGGGGAAAGGACTGATTCGGGGAAAGGGGATAAGGCACCTAAAGTCTGGACTGGCATCTTTAGATATTGGGGCCCTCTTGTGGGAAGACTTGAGGACAAGACTGAGACTTACAGGAAAGGGAAAATGATTTCATTTAATATAAATGGTTAATTTCTCCTTCAATGTTCAACTCGTTGAAAAATATTTTAAAATGTATAAATAAGTTTGAAACTCACACCAAGTTTACATATTTTCCTTATGCCAAAACAAGATCAAATGCAAATGTTTTCAAAATGACTTCTTTGTTCATCTCAGTTCAGTTGAGCAAAACCTGTAGTTGACAAACTTATGACCCAGTAACTACCTAAAATTATTAATCTCAATTTTCAAAATCTTTCTTTCTTTCTTCTCTTTTAGCCTAGGATCTTATGTTAAGCTTTCAAATTTATACATGGTCTTGCATTGGAGAGTTTTATGAACTTTTAAAAATGTCATTTCATACAGATAAGTTGCTTTAAAATTCATAATCAAGATGTTTTTGTGTTCAGCATAATGTAGGTTTCCACTTAATGTACCATTTGCTACTTAATAGAAACCTTATATGCTAAATGCACTGATTGTATGGTGACTTGATACCCAGTAAATATCTCGGCGTGCTTGCTACAGCTGTGAGATTATTTCATTTGCTAGTAAAATTTAAAAATGTGTAGATATTCTCTGTACAATCCTAGAGAAGACTAACCTGTTCTAATTTGTAGAAGTAGAAGTTTTGCATTAAAAATTAGAATTGAGCAAGGCACAGATATGGCATAATCCTCTCTAAGGTAGATATGAAATAATGGTCAGAGCTCTGTATACACCTGTCACAGTAACAACTCTCATTTTAGTATGTTTAATTTTAATGTGTTAATGTTTACTGTGTCCCTGATGCTTTATATAATTGACTCATATCTGATAATTTTGTAAGTTGTTGTATTAACATCATATAGATTAAATGACATGAGATGGTATATTGAATGGAGTACAGTATTCTCATTATCCCTATTTTGATTTTAATTGGAGAATAATTGCTTTACAATGTTGTGTTGATTTTTGTGTACAACCGTGTAAACCAGCTCTGAGTACACATATATCCACTTCTCCCTATTTTAAAGCTGAGAAAACTGTAGGATAGGACAGAAAAATCAACTGGACTAAATGATGCAGAGAATTGAGGGAAAAGTAAAGAGATGACGAGATAACAAATACACTGGTCACCTGAGAAGACAACAGTAACCCACAAAAAATGAAAAGAAAAAATGCAGCAGGATTGTTGTTTTCAAGCAGTTTAACTGGTAAAACTATTTTAGGATTCATACTTCATTCATTAATAATGTTTCTCATGTCTTTAGTATGAGGAGGTAACAGTTGGTTTCTGGACTCGTTGTTGGGTTTTGGTCTTTCAGTAGCAATGCAGAGGCTCCAGGAGGTGACATTGCCAGCAAGTATAGACAAGGGGCTTTATTGAAAAGAGAACTAGGATCCAACCCGGGACACCGCAGGACTGGAGGGCAGAAATCCATTTCACAGCACCTGCTCTTTCCTTCCTGCCTGTGCATGTGTTTGATTTTCTGCATTGATATGAGATCTCTATTCTTTCCCTATTATTCATCTTTGTACTACATCAAAGCATTTTCTACTAATTCATCTTTCTCAAAGAGTGTTTGATGAACTCATAGGAGTGCTTTCTAGAGATATGAAACCCAGACATTGGAATGCTTTTCAGCATACAGCCAAGGAAGGTTCTCACACTGAAAGCATTTTGGAACTAGCACCCAAGGTGAAAGGAAAATACCTTTGCCGGGGGCGCAGCACCTTTGCAGTGTCCCCTTCTAGTCACTGTCTCAGGCCAGCTGTCCTGCCTCCTCCCTGCGGGCAGCCACACTGTGATCCTCACAGTCCTGATGATTTCTGCCAGGAGCACTTGATGATTCTTGTGTGTGAACTCATTGAATCCAAACAGTAATCCTGTGAAAACTACTCTTATTGTCTGCGTACTAAAGATGAGGAAACGGACCTGTTGTGTTTGTGAGACTTTTCAGGGTCACACTGTTGGTAAATAGCAGGGCTGGGATTCAGAGGTTTTGGAATTTCTAGAACTCTCCTTTCCCTTGGGCTCTCTTCCTGTGGCTTCCACTCTGACTACACCGTGCAGCTAGAAGAAACCAGCACAGAACGGAGCTCCTGAGATGGAGGCAGTGAAGGCGCTGTGTGAGGGGGTGACCTGCTCAGTCCTGAGGAGGCAGGGCTGAGGAGAAGGTGGGAGACAGAGTAATAGGAGTCAGGAGCGGCCATCAACACCGCATGTCGTCAGCTTTCCTGCAGGAGGGGACTGCTTCCCTCAGACATTTATATCAACCATTCTGTAATGAGTGGGTATGGATTAGTTATGCCTATGACATCAAGATGAACCATTTTGTACAATTTCATAATCTCCTTTCTACCTGTTATTTTCTTGGCACCCTCGACAGCTTAGAAGATCTTAGTTCTCAACCAAGGCAACCTGGAGGGAAAACTCAGAGTGCTAAAAACTGCACCACCAGAAAGCTTGAAGAATTCCACCTTTTGACAGACATTTGTTAGAAAGTCATAGAACTGTTCCACAGTATAAAATGAACAAATACTGTTTTGTGATAGGTATATATAGACAAAATAAGGACTTAGTTTTTTAAAATAAAAAAACTCAAGAAGTTGTCCTTGATAAGTATTCAATAAATAAAACAAATTACAATTTGAATCATAGAAAGGGGAATATATTTTCTAAATTTTAATACAATGTAAGCACATACATCTTTTATATGAAAATATGAAATATTGAGATACAATAACATTAAATAAATAAAATATCAATAACATCAAAGCAGTTGTTGCTTATAGACTGATACTCGTGCACCTGGGTACTTTTATATCTCCTTGCTTATTACCACTGACATGTATTGGCTGAGTTAATTCAATAAATTTGGTGGCTGAAGCAGAATTCAGAGTCTTCTGAAATGACCCCAGGTGGGTATATGAGGGTGATGTGGCATCTTAGTCAGTGAGAGTCATGTCAAGGTCAGATCAGTCTCCATCCTACATTCTTAAACGTTCTTGCAAGCTGGTTGATGAAGAGAGAAAAGGCTCTCCTTATATCCAATCTGACAATTTCCCAGGCACAGTCGCTGTATTCCTTCTCATTCAGGTAGACATGGATTCCCTGGAAGTACCTCCTCACGGCATCTGTGGGGCCCTTCCTCCCCAGGGCAGAGTCTTCCTCTCCCGTCACCTGCTGCAAACAGTAGTCCAGGTCAGCCAGCTGCTGACCCAATCCAGTGCAGAGCTGCTTCAGGAGGGTGGTGTCCCAGGCAGCAGAGGAGCGCGTTGTGTTGAAGACGTTGAAGCTCTGCTGGAGCATCTCGTGGAGCACAGAGATGGCCTGGGCCTCCTGCAGCTGGCCGCCCTCCACCATCTCCTGGGGAAAAGCGAAGTCTTTTCTCTCCTGCAGACAGAGGTGAGGGGAGAGTCTCCTCATTTGGTCCAGGAGAGTGAGGTTCTTCTCAGTGGCAGCCAGCACGTGGTTCAGAGACAGGTCACAGCCCAGGGATCCTCCAGGGCCGTAGCTGACCAGCACCAGGGCCATCAGTAGAGAGAGCACGAGGGCCATGGGGAAGATGAGGCTGCTGCTGGGCTGGCGGAGACAGCGTCTGCTGAACCTTGAGGTAGGTTCTCTGATGCCATGCTTTCTAAGCAAGGCCATTAAATAGGGAACACAGTAGTTTTCATTTTCTAATCATTTCTATACACTTTTACTTCCTTTTTGGTTTTCTGTTATGTATTTTCTATATAGTCAAAGAAATTTTCTTTCTTCTAGACTGTGATAGGATCTGTGTCTTAAGTCAGAATTGATGGACATGTGATATCACACAGGTTATTGCCCTTCATCTCTCATTCATAAGTGTTGCTGTCCTCTCATCCATGAACACATTGTTGGCTTGCTCTTAGGCTCCTTTTTTCCCTCTTAGTTTCCATAGGAAGCCAGGCTCTGTCAGCCCTATCGTTTCCCTATTTGTAAGGGATTTACCAGATCATTCTGGCAGTTAAGCTCTTGGAAACAAAGGATGAGTTTTCCTTAGTGTTTGACTTAGAGAAGAAGCTGATTATTATCAGTCCTTGAACTCCTCCCACATTTCTCTTCCTTCTGGAACACATTCCTGCAGATCCCTGCCCTTCAGGGAACCACGAGGGCAGGTCTATTAGAGACATCACCCTTTCTTCCCACCATTTTCTTATTGGACACCTGTGGTCCTCCACAGACTGGGCCAGGACACCCACCAGAATCCTAATTCTTCTCAGGGCACATGGGTGAGGAGATTCTAATTCCAAGATAATTGTATTTCCCCAGCAGCACCTCACTCACAAGGGAGAGATCACACAGAGCCACAGCCTGTCCTCTGGAGTGAGTGAGTCCCTTCCTCACCTGCTGGACTCCCTCCCTGAGGACAGGCCCACCACATCCTGTGGACAAGAATCTCCTTTCTGTGGAGGGCTTGTTTACTTATTGGGAAGATAGTCTTCCTGAAACCCCACCCGCTCCACTGGAGTGGTTGTGTGAAGGACCCTAGTTCTCGGTGGTGACCTCTTCTTCTCCTGACCAATTTCCCCAGGTTTCCAAGTTGTCAGCACTGCTCAGAAGCTGAGAGCCAAAGTATGTTTGCGCAAGTTGGTGGAGGAGTTTCCAACTGCAATTATTTTACTTTTTCGTAGATAAATAATATTTACTTTGCCAAATATAGGGTTTATTATTCAAATCTTTTACTTAAACTCTTCAACACTTGCTCTGCTCAGAGTTTCTGAGCTGGAGGAAGGAGATTCAGTGATGGTGTTGTCCCTCATTGGAAGCTTATGTCACAGAATCTAATGAGTTTCAGTCATTTATTCGGGCAGTTGATTCTACTGGGCATCTCTGTTCCTCTGTTTCTGTCTCCTCTGAGGTTGCAAGGCAGTGAGACCCAGGTCACTAGATCAGGAAAAATAGCCTTCTTTCCTTTACCAGAGCATAATTTTTCATTTAAACTGTTTATATTCACTTAGTGACTTATTGGACAATGTTGGTATTCCTCTTCTGCTCTGATTCTATTTCATGATGAGACAAGAACAATAAAGGGAAGTAAAGAAAGTCAGAGGGGCTGCATCTCTATCACTTTCTTGTTTCTCTTTGCAACTTTCCTAGAAAGTAAAATTGCACAGTTGTTTTGTGGGCAACAAAAAACAAGGGTAAGTCTCAATGTCTTGAATATGGAAGAAGGGAAGTGGTTTTCCCCTGACGTAATGAGGTATTCTGAGATAGCAAACTGCAGTGAGGCATGCCTGGGGAGTAGGCTGTGGCAGAGGGGGAGGATGAGGCCAATATGAACAATAGAAAGCCTGGGACAGGGCTGCTTCTTACAGAAGCTCAATGAAGGCCAAGTCCTGAGTCAGTTGACTGCCTTCAGCTTTGGAAGACCAGCTAGCTGATTTTCCTTTCCTTTAATCCACATGTGATCAGCATAAGGGGAGATGGAAGAGAGATGGGCAATCAGAACCCCAGTTTCTAGGACACAAACCCTTTCTGGCAGGGTTGAGGAGACCAGCCTTGCCTAGCATCTGTGTAGTTGATAAATCCACTTGGGCAATGAGAAGATGCTTTGAAAAACGAGAATGATAGGGAATGAAATGACTCCAAAAGATCCTGATCTTAATCTGGTTAACAGTAAAATTATGATATTAAAAGTAAGAGCTGCATTTTATTGATTGTTAACCCTAATGATTTCTTTAATATTCCAGTTTGTGATATGATCACATTCATGGGTTGGGTTTCTGCAGGTTTTTGAAGAATGTTAAAAATATTTATGTGCTTATTTGGCTGGGCCAGGTCTTAGTTGAAGCATGCTGGATATTGCATCTTCTTTGCTTCATGCAGGCTCTTTACTTGGGCCATGGGAAGTCTTGCCTGCCTCATGCAGGATCTAGTTCCCTGAACAGAGATCCAACTCAGGCTCCCTGCTTTGGGAGCATGGAATCCTGGCCACTGGACCATCAGGGAAGTCTTAAGGAGTAGGGTTTCAATATATGAATTTGGGGAACACACACACATTTAGTCTATAACATGGTAATAAGAAGATACCAAGGTATTGTGTTTATGGTAAAGATTCATTAGGATATGTTTCCTTCTCGGTATTTATTTGCGGAAAAAGAACACATTGCCTGATGCTACCCTCATTTTTATGGCACATCCACCCTGAATTGTTTACTAATTAACTGTTATTCATGTTGTACTGTGAACCTAATTACCAAGGATCTACCAGGCTTCCCTGGTGGCTCAGATGGTAAAGAATCCACCTGCAATGCAGGAGACCAAGGTTCAATCCATGCGTTGGGAAGTTCCCCTGGAGAAGGAAATGGTACCCACTCCAGGATTCTTGCTTGGAGAATTCCTTGCGCACAGGAACCTGGCAGGCTACAGTTTATGGGGTCACCAAGAGTCAGACTCAACTGAGCGACTAGTACTTTTGCCAGACAAATTCCACAGACTATCAGTGTTCATCAAAAATGACAGTGACAACAACGACAAATTCCTTAGCCTCTGTAAGGGACTCACTTAATCCTTCCAACATAGTTGAAACTGAGTTGATATTCTCCTTTTCAAGAGCCCACTGCTAAGACTTTATTTGAATAAAATAATCTAAGAATGAATTTGCAAATCCAGGTTTCAAAACCTAATAGGTCAGATTCCAAACTCCCTATCCACAGCATAAACACCTGAGCACACTGCATGTACTGAACTCTCACTTATTCCCCTACTTTACTTCTAACACAAGATGTTCCTTTTTGTTTCATACCTCGATGTTACAAAGCTCTTATTTCCATTAATTAACTCCTCCCTCCAAATTCTAGATAAGCTGAGCGATTTACAAAGTATCCTGATTATTTTTTAGAAGAAGCAAAATGAAATTATCAAGTGGTAGTTATTACTGAGAGTCTAACTGTGCTTGTCAAAATTAATAATTCTAATAAATATAAAATAATCATAGTTCACTATCCAAGATCACTCATAGATTGTTAAGTGATCCTCACCATAAAATAGATACGTGATGGACAAGGTCCTTGAGAGTTATGACCACTGCGCGAGATTCGATTACAAACATTCAGTGAATCCACTGTAGAAAACCCCAAGCTGACGGTACTTGTGGATATAGGTAAAGCATACTTAATGCTACCAAATTACATGAATATGGGAAATGACTGGAAGAATACTAGGCGACGCATGCTAACGGGTGAGTTGTGAGGGATGGAGCAGAGCATCCCCATGGCCATCAGCAGGAAACAGGAGTTCAGAAAGTCAGCACTTGCCCTGGGCCTCAGGGAAACAGCTCAGGTCCTGCCCTGAGCTAAGCCGCCCTCCAAGCTCCTTTCGCTGCGCCCCAACGGCCGGGAGGGGGCGCCCGATCTCTCAGGAACTGACAGACCGGCGCCGCAAACCCAGCTGGACCCGCCTCCAGGTACAGAGCGGCCAACTCGGGCGGCGGATCCACGGGGAGAACTCGGGGGTCGCCCTCGGAGGGAGCCGCCGGAGCCCAGGGAGCGCCTGGGGCCGCGCGAGCAGAGAGGAAAGTTCTTTTTCGGGCCCGACTGCCCAGGGCAGCTTTGCCGCTGCTTCTGTCAGAGCCTTTGATGTCTGCACCTGCCCTTGTATCCACCCTCCCCTTCCTGGGAGGAGATTTTACCCAGAGCGATTTACAGCGGTGCCCGTTTATGCTGCGATTGGTGGCTGGAAATCCAATGGCACCCCACTCCAGTACTCTTGCCTGGAAAATCCCATGGACAGAGGAGCCTGGTAGGCTGCAGTCCACGGGATCGCGAAGAGTCGGACACGACTGAAGCGACTTAGCAGTAGCAGCAGCAGATGGCTGAAAATCAGAGCATGTTGTGGTATGTTTTCAGATTCAGGGCTGTTTCTGGGGAAAAGGACTAATTCAGGGACAATGGGAAAGGCATCTACAATCCGGACAGAAATCTACTAGATATTGGGATCCTCCAGTGGGAAGGAAGACTGGGGACAAGACTGAGACTTAAAGGAGCTCCCAGGGTTGAGAAAATTATTTCATTCAATAGTAATATAAAAGGTAAATTTCTCCTGTAATATTAATTGTTTGAAAAATCTTTTAAAATAGATAAGTCTTAAACTCGCACCAAGTTGAAATATTTTCCTTATGCCCCAACAGTACTTTTATGTTCCTGGCTTTAATGGAAGCAAAATCATCAGTAATGTTTTCAAAATAGCTACTTTGTATATATCTCTCCTCACTGAAGGAATGCCATATTTGATAAATTATGACCCAGTAATTATCTTAAATAACCAATCTCAACTTAATCTCAACCAGTCTCAAAATCCTTTTCCCTCTCATGTCTTTTAACCAAGGATCATCTATTAAACATTCCTTTTTCTATGTAGCCTGTTTTTCATTGGAAAGGTTCATTAACTTTTTCAGAATGTCAGATCATATGGATAAGTTGCTTAAAAAGCTGCAATCAAAATGCTTTTGATTTCAGCATCATGTGTGCTCAGTAGGTATCAACCGTAAATAGACAGTTGGGTATATGATTCCAGCATGCATCTTCGGAAGGCATCACCATCAAGGCTGATTTCTAAAGCCCTGAAAACCAGAGCAGGTCATGATCTAGCTCATGAGTTTGAAAAGAAAACATTTCTGGGCCCTGAACACAGGAAAACCACAAGTGTCTTTGTCACAAATGAAACTCAGACTAGATACCAGCCAGATGGCAGGAGGGTAGTGTGAGTGTGGAGCCTGGGATCTGGTTAAAAACCTTGAAATCTGTGTGTCTTCTAGCTGGAGATCACGGAGTTTGAACAAAAATGAATAATGAACATCTTTACGTGGGTAAGTAACAATGCAAGAGCAAAGGGTGCATTGTGTATGGGTCAGAAATTCACAGAAGAAACCTGCATTTCCAGTGGATATGATGGGGAAAGGTTGTCACCTATTCTAGCATACTGGTCTTAAAACTGAAGTCTCAACTCCACAGCTCTTCTTCTGAGCTCTACTCTGTGATGCTGGGGCTCCAGTTCCTTCCAGTACATTTCTCCTTTGGCTGCAGATTGTTTTTCTTTCAGAGTTCTCCCGAACCAATTCCAAGAGGTGGACTAGAAGGCTGGAGTATGACGGATGACAACCACCATCAATTAGGAACAGGAAAACTAATGGTTGCTGCTAGATGCTCTGTGTCACCAGTCAGATTGGCAAAAACTAAAAAGGATGATAAGATCCTATTTTGGTTAATGTGTGAGCACATATAAGGACTTAAATGGTCTTGAGTATAGGTTAATTTAGCCATTGTTATTGTGAACAGTTGGCAATATGCATGTGCGTGGTTTATGTATTTTGACCAATAAAATTGACTTCATGGCCACTTGTTCGGAGAAAGACACTCACTTGCATTATAAGACACCTGCATATACTTCTAGCAATCTCTCCTCTAAAAGCACTAATTTCTGAGAAGGACTGACTCTGGGGGTGACACTGCCCGCACTTAGGGACTGAAGTTTTTATGGAAAACAGGTAGGATCAAACCCAGGACAGCCCAGGCTTGGAGAGCAGAACCTCACACTTCATGGCCCTTGCTCTTTTCCTCCTGACTCTGCTTTGCTGCTGAAAGTCTGAAACCCAACAGAGTTGAGAAGGTAATTTTAGAAGTTTCTTAAAGGAGTAGTAGAGTAGTACTCATACTAAAGAAGCAAGAAACATTATTAATGAGTAATGTGTGTGATATTCTGCATTTATATCAGATCTCTATGATTTCCCTATTATGCATTCTTATAGTAGATCAAAGCATTTTCTACTACTCCTTCTTTCTCAAAGAATTTCTATGACTTCCTAAGAATACTTCTAGAAGTCTGAAGCACAGAAATTGGAACTGTCTTCAGCATTGAGCACAGGAGAGTTCACACACTGAATATACTGTGAAACTAGCACCCGAGTTAAATATTTTTACCGAAGACCTAGCGTCTTTCTAGTGTTGCCTTTCAGTCACTGCCTCAGGCCAGCTGTCCTGTCTCCCCACTGTGGGCAGCTACTCTGGACTCTCAGTGTCCTGATTATTTCTGCCAGGCATATTTTATGCCTCTTGTAATATGGACTCATTGATCCAAACAGTAGTCCTATGAAAAACTACTGTTATTTTCCCCATACTTGAGAAGAAGATCAAGACAGCATGCATGCCTGCGTGCATGCTAAGTTGGTTCAGTCCTGTCTGACTTGTGACCCAAGGACTGTAGCCCACGAGGCTCCTCTGTCCATGGGATTTTCAAGAAAGAATACTGGAGTGGGTTGCCATGTCCTTCTCCTTAGTGTTTTTGACATTTTTCAGGGTCACACTGCTGTGAAATAGCAGAGATGCAATTCAAAGGTGTTGAAACTTGGAGAACTCTCCCTTCACTTGTGCTGTCTTCCAGTGATTTCCACTGAGAGAACCTTTGAGGCTAGAAAGCATCACAGAACACAGGTCCTGTGTTGGAGGCAGTGAAGATATTGCATAAGGGAGTGGATTGTCCAGTAAAGCAGGGCTGAGGAGGAGGTGGGAGGAAGAGTAACAGGGGTCAGGATCAGCCACTCGGCACCTCATGTTGGCAACTTCCCTGGAGGAAGTGAGTCCTCTCCCACATACTGACACCAACCGTTCTTTGCTGACTGGGTATAAACTAGTTATACTTGTGACTTCAGGACTAATCATTTACCACAGTTTCAGAGACTCCTTTATACCTGTTTTATTTTGGGGGGGAGGTGAAGGGGTGGCTGCACTCCACAGCTTGCAGAATCTTAGTTCCCTGGACAGATAATCCTGGTACCTGAGCTTCTTACACTGGAAGCATGGAGTCCTAACCACTGGACTGCCAGGGAATTCCAGGAATTCCACCTTTTGACAATCATTTCCTGGAAAGTGTTAGGACTCTTCTGTAGTATAAATGGACAAATGCTATTCCATGATACGTTTATGTAGACAAAATAAGTATTTATGTCTTCATAATGAAAAAGGCAATGTTTTCCAAGGAAAAGCATTCAATATCACGGTAATCTAAGTCGATACCCCGATGAGTAATGCTGAAGAAGCTGAAGTTGAATGGTTCCTCTTATTTTTTTTTTTTTATTAGTTGGAGGCTAATTACTTCACAACATTTCAGTGGGTTTTGTCATACATTGATATGAATCAGCCATAGAGTTACACGCATTCCCCATCCCGATCCCCCATCCCGATCCCCCCTCCCACCTCCCTCTCCACCCGATTCCTCTGGGTCTTCCCAGTGCACCAGGCCCGAGCACTTGTCTCATGCATCCCACCTGGGCTGGTGATCTGTTTCACCATAGATAATATACATGCTGTTCTTTCGAAACATCCCACCCTCACCTTCTCCCACAGAGTTCAAAAGTCTGTTCTGTACTTCTGTGTCTCTTTTTCTGTTTTGCATATAGGGTTATCGTTACCATCTTTCTAAATTCCATATATATGTGTTAGTATGCTGTAATGTTCTTTATCTGTCTGGCTTACTTCACTCTGTATAATGGGCTCCAGTTTCATCCATCTCATTAGAACTGATTCAAATGAATTCTTTTTAATGGCTGAGTAATATTCCATGGTGTATATGTAGCAGAGCTTCCTTATCCATTCATCTGCTGATGGGCATCTAGGTTGCTTCCATGTCCTGGCTATTATAAACAGTGCTGTGATGAACATTGGGGTGCACGTGTCTCCTTCAGATCTGGTTTCCTCAGTGTGTATGCCCAGCAGTGGGATTGCTGGGTCATATGGCAGTTCTATTTCCAGTTTTTTAAGAAATCTCCACACTGTTCTCCATAGTGGCTGTACTAGTTTGCATTCCCACCAACAGTGTAAGAGGGTTCCCTTTTCTCCATACCCTCTCCAGCATTTATTGCTTGTAGACTTTTGGATAGCAGCCATCCTGACTGGCTTGTAATGGTACCTCACTGTGGTTTTGATTTGCATTTCTCTAATAATGAGTGATGTTGAGCATCTTTTCATGTGTTTGTTAGCCATCTGTATGTCTTCTTTGGAGAAATGTCTGTTTAGTTCTTTGGCCCATTTTTTGATTGGGTCATTTATTTTTCTGGAATTGAGCTTCAGGTGTTGCTTGTATATTTTTGAGATTAATCCTTTGTCTGTTTTTTCATTTGCTATTATTTTCTCCCAATCTGAGGGCTGTCTTTTCACCTTACTTATAGTTTCCTTTGTAGTGCAAAAGCTTTTAAGTTTCATTAGGTCCCATTTGTTTAGTTTTGCTTTTATTTCCAATATTCTGGGAGGTGGGTCATAGAGGATCCTGCTGTGATTTATGTCGGAGAGTGTTTTGCCTATGTTCTCCACTAGGAGTTTTATAGTTTCTGGTCTTACATTTAGATCTTTAATCCATTTTGAGTTTATTTCTGTGTATGGTGTTAGAAAGTGTTCTAGTTTCATTCTTTTACAAGTGGTTGACCAGTTTTCCCAGCACCACTTGTTAAAGAGGTTGTCTTTTTTCCATTGTATATCCTTGCCTACTTTGTCAAAGATAAGGTGTCCATAGGTTCGTGGATTTATCTCTGGGCTTTTGAAGACCTACAAGTTCATCTAGAACTAACACCCAAAAAAGATATCCTTTTCACTATAGAGGACTGGAATGCAAAAGTAGGAAGTCAAGAAACACCTGGAGTAACAGGCAAATTTGGCCTTGGAGTACAGAATGAAGCAGGGCAAAGGCTAATAGAGTTCTGCCAAGAGAACGCACTGGTCATAGCAAACACCCTCTTCCAACAACACAAGAAAAGACTCCACACATGGACATCACTAGATGGTCAACACCAAAATCAGATTGATTATATTCGTTGCAACCAAAGATGGAGAAACTTTTATACAGTCAGCAAAAACCAGACTGGGAGCTGACTGTGGCTCAGATCATGAACTGCTTATTGCCAAATTCAGACTTAAATTGAACAAAGTGGGGAAAGCCACTAGACCATTCAGGTATGATCTAAATCAAATCCCTTATGACTATACCGTGGAAGTGAGAAATAGATTTAAGGGACTAGATCTGATAGACAGAGAACTTGATGAACTATGGCCAGAGGTTCGTGATATTGTACAGGAGACAGGAATCAAGAACATCCCCAAGAAAAAGAAATGCAAAAAAGCAAAATGGCTGTCTGAGGAGGCCTTACAAATAGCTGTGAAAAGAAGAGAAGTGAAAAGCAAAGGAGAAAAGGAAAGATATACTCATTTGAATGCAGAGTTCCAAAGAATAGCAAGGAGAGATAAGAAGCCTTCCTCAATGATCAGTGCAAAGAAATAGAGGAAAATAACAGAACAGGAAAGACTAGAGATCTCTTCAAGAAAATTAGAGATACCAAGGGAACATTTTATGCAAAGATGGGCTCAATAAGGGACTGAAATGGTATGGACCTAACAGAAGCAGAAGATATTAAGAAGGGGTGGCAAGAATACACAGAAGAACTGTACAAAAAGGATCTTCATGACCCAGAGAATCATGATGGTGTGATCACTCACACTCAGCTAGAGCCAGACATCCTGCAATGTGAAGTCAAGTGGGCCTTAGGAAGCATGACTACAAAGCTAGTGGAGGTGATGGAATTCCAGTTGAGCTATTTCAAATCCTGAAAGATGATGCTGTGAAAGTGCTGCACTCAATATGTCAGCAAATTTGGAAAACTCAGCAGTGGCCACAGGACTGGAAAAGGTCAGTTTTCATTCCAATCCCAAAGAAAGGCAATGCCAAAGAATGTTCCAACTACCGCACAATTGCACTCATCTCACATGCTAGTAAAGTAATGCTAAAATTCCCCAAGCCAGACTTCAGTAATACGTGAACCATGAACTTCCAGATGTTCAAGATGGTTTTAGAAAAGGCAGAGGAACCAGAGATCAAATTGCCAACATCCGCTGGATCATCAAAAAAGCAACAGAGTTCCAGAAAAACACCTATTTCTGCTTCACTGACTATGCCAAAATCTTTGACTATGTGCATCACAATAAACTGTGGGAAATTCTTCAAGAGATGGGCATACAAGACGACCTGACCTGCCTCTTGAGAAATCTGTATGCAGGTCAGGAAGCAACAGTTAGAACTGGACATGGAAGAAGAGACTTGTTCCAAATAGGCCAAGGAGTACATCGAGGCTATATATTGTCACCCTGCTTATTTAACTTATATGCAGAGTACATCATGAGAAATGCTGGGCTGGAGGAAGCACAAGCTGGAATCAAGATTTCTGGGAGAAATATCAGTAACCTCAGATTTGCAGATGACACCACAATCACATGCATACTGACCTCCTTTACGTTTGTGGGGCAGTTTCTCAGAGCTGAGAAGAGGCTGACCTCCAGCCTGTAGTCCTCAGCAAGTACTCCCAATTAAATGAATTCTCGGGAGTCTGGTTTTGGGTTTTTGAGGTTTTTTTTTTTTTGGTTGACCAGGACCCCTTCCAGTAGACCTCCTGACATAACCTGCTGTTCTCACCTGCATTTCTCACCTCCAGTCCAGACGGGTCATCCTGTTGTCTCCTGATGGAGTCCAGTGAGGAACCACTACTCCATCTTCCAAATTCTGGTCAAGATGTGTGTGTTGAGGAGGCCTGTGTGAGACCAAGATGGAGGAACACGTGTGCTTCCTAGACAGAAGCAGTGAAAATGTTCTTCTTAGCAGGGATAGACTGGCTCAAATTGTGAAATAAGCCTCAAAGTCTTGTAGAGTTATCTTTTTTAAAATATCTCTAGCTCAACCTATTAAACATCATTAAGTAATACTGTAGAATTGAGATGAAAAGTTTATTTAGAAAATAATTTTTCAGTGAAATGATATTTTTAGCACTAATATAGGAATGTTTTTTACTTGTTTCGGACCCTAATCCTCAAGAAGGTTTCCAAACCTCTCAATGTACTTTAAATGTTCTCTGAGGGGCTTCCATGGTGGCTCAGTGGTAAGGAGTCCACCTGCCATTGGGACCACATGTGGTCCTAGAGGAAGCCACGTGCTGCAGAACAGCTGAGCCCGTGTGCCGCAACTACTGAGCCTGTGCTCTAGACCCTGGGACCACCACTACCAAAGCCAAGTGCACTAGAATCTGTGCTCCCCAATGAGAGAAGCTACCAGAGTGAGGAGCCTGTGCGCCCCAACTAGAGAGGACCCACCTTTGCCACAACTGGAGAAAAGGCCGTGCTGCAATGAAGACCCAGCACAGTGAAAAATGAATAAATAAATAAAATTATTTTAAAAGTCCCTCTGACTTTACATATAGCTCCTGAGTGCTATATGTCCCAACCAGAAAGAAGAGAAAGATGATTGATCCGTCAATGTCCTGAAGGTTGCCTACATTAAATACATGAATTTCCACAAAGATCTTTGTTACTTTGAGAAATTGTGATCTTCCAGTGTGCACGTTACTAACATATGTCCTGAGAAGAAAGCTCTGACCCACTGTTGCTAAATGTATTAAAAGTCCTGCCTGTGTCCCTTCTATTCAGTCTTGTTTGATTTTGTCTCTCAAAGATGCAAAGACACCATGATGGAATTTAAGAACTTCCTTGGATTGCACTGTCCCCAGGCACCTCTTGCCCTGCTCTGTGATAACTTGCTGGGTCCTAGGGAAGAAGCAATCTGCATGAGGGAGTGACCCTCGCCCCTTCCAGGACTCTGCAGGCTGCTGTGGTGTGAACGTCACCCGTGCTGGGGACACAGCTAGAGGCCAGGCATCGTGCTCTGTCTCCGTCCTCAGTGTCCACGTCAGTCTTCTCATTCTCTGAAAAGGAGTGTTGTGGAGAAGCACTTGCCTCAGGGTATTTCAGGTGTTGTTCCGTGTCCTGAGGACCCGCTGCTGCTCCAGTGAACAATTAAACATCTTTGTTCTCCTTCCAAGTTCTCAAGCTGCTGCTGACTTTCAACTCCAAGTTTCCGGTGCTTTGGGCTTTTTGAGCAAGTGAGATTCCTGAATGAGGTGACCTCCTCCTAGTGCAATCAGCATGGGCGAGAGCCCAGGTAGAGGCTCAGAGGAGCCCCTGGAGTCGCCACCCTTGTTCACTGGAGGGCGGGGTTCCCTCTATGTACTGTGTTTCCCTGGGAGCCTGGACAGTCTGGACCTGCAGTGCTTGGCAGGCAGAGCAGGTGAAGTCATAGGAGAGTCTCTGACAGATCTAGAACTTTCTCTCAGGTTCTGCTTTTAGTTGGTGGTTTGCAGGCTTAAGGGGAAATTGACAACCAGAAACTGTAATGGAGAAAGACACAGCTGTCTGAATGGAGAGGACACCTTCATGCAGAGTGAATGAGGAGAGAAATAGGGATTTCTACACTGGGAGGAAGTGAATGATTGTGATATTTGAGTGTGAGGATAAGATATTCACCTGACCTCTCGCCAACTGAATACCACGAATTCAAGCAGCTCTCCAATTGTTTTCCGGGGGAAAAAGTTCCACAACCAACAAGAGGCAGAAAATCCTTCCCAAGAATTCATGAAATCCTGAAGAATGGATTTTTTTTTCATCATTGTTTTTAGGTTACTTATTTTGAAAAAAATCAGAGTTACAAAAAGCATTGGAGTGGTTATGTTCACTTCAAGTTCCTCAGAGTAAGAAACAACATAGCTAGAGCTAGAATATTTTTGCTTCTAACTTGTAAATCCTAATGAGAGCTCAAAGAATTGTAAAATGCATTTTTTAATCAGGTTGCCATTCAGGATTGGTGTTTCTGTTTTAATGAAAAAACAAAGTAAGTCTTTTAGGGTAAGAATTTAATAAAGGAAGAAAAATCATGAACGGACTAAATACAAAATATCCATTTTCCCATCAGTATACATACATAATATTTTATCAACAAAATAATGTAAATATTTATAAATAGTTAAATAAATATTAAAATAGATAAATAAATGTCCAGGTAGTTAAATACGTAGATAGATCAGCTTTGGCATCTGTGAGGAACCAGTGTCTATAGAGTAGAACATGATGTTACTTAATATTCCAGAAAACATTTGACAACCTGATTCATTTCAGGGCTCAATGACAGCAGAAATGAGAGTCTTCCCCGTGGCCGCGCAGGAGGCATGTGGTCTTGTTGGTCTGTGAGGATCATTTCCGTGTTGAACCAGGTGTGTGTCAGTCCTTCCTCCGGAATTTCTCCTGCAAGTTTGTTGAGGAAGAGAAGGCTCTCATGACTTCTGCTCTGACAACCTCCCAGGCACAAGGGCTGTGTCCCTTCTCTTGCAGATAGAGAGTGACTCTGTGGAAGTATTTCCTCAGAGCCAGGCTGGAGTCCCCCTTGAGCAGGGGAGCCCCTTGCAGCCCCTGCTCCTGCCTCAGACAGGCTTGCAGGTCAGTGAGCTGCTGATCCAGTGCAGTGCGGAGCTTGTCCAGGAGGCTCTGGTCCCACGCAGCGGCCGAGCCCTCGGTGCTGAAGAGCTGGAAGGTGTGTTGGGTCACCTCGTGGAGCACAGAGATGGCTTGAGCCCTCTGCAACTGGCTGCCACCCAGCGCCTCCTGGGGGAATGCGAAGTCATTCCTGTCCTGCAGGCAGGAGGAAGGGGAGACCCTCCTCAGTTGTCGCAGGAGCGTCAGGACCCTCCTGTTGGCCAGGCTGTGGGTGTGAGGCAGGTGGCAGCCCAGAGAGCAGATGGAGTTGCAGCTGAGCAGCAGCAGGGCCAGGAGTAAGGACCAGGCTGGGGCCATCGGGGACCTTGCAGATGCTGCTGGCCTGGGGAGGTGGGTGACTCTGTGAACTTGCTCTTTAGGTTCCCTGAAGACCTTCCTTCAGGCCTGTGTCTTAAATAGGAGCCCATGGTTTCCATTTTCTGAGAGTTCCCTCTTGCTTTCTACTTTTGTTTTTGCTTTTCAATTTGCACTCTCCAGTGTGTTAGGGCAGCACTTCTCAGTCTTTTTTTTTTCATGTTGCCCTTCTTTCTTCTGCCCACAGAGACTTTTTAGATATTTTTTAGATATTTAGATATTTTTTCTTAATTGCCCTGCACTGTGAAATTTTGATAGCATAGATATACTGTGTATGTAGTTATGTACTCTATGAATATCTTTTCTTTGTACATAGAAAAAGGAAGTGTAAATCTTACTCTTTGTATCCAGTGTAGTTAAGAATGACAGAAAGTTTTAAGCTATAATTTAAATGTAAAAGCTACTGAATTTTATTGTTTCCTTATAAGCTCAGTTTTCAGAGTGACTTTAATGTCATATGTTTACTTATATAAGTAGGTATGTATCCAATTACATATTGCAATAAAATTTACATAAATACTTGATAATAATACCAAGATATAGACATACTTAAAAGTCATTCAAAGCTGCTCAAATCATTGAATAACTTAAAAATAGTTCTTTAGTATTTATTTTCAGTATTTATCATTGAATTTTCTTCATGTCAGAAAATAATTTTTAGTTTTACTGCCTACTAGATATTCATCTGGATATTATCAACATTTTTTCTCTTTAGTACTTTGACATGTTGAACCACCTTTGTAGAATTCTGTAAGAAAATATAATATTTTTTGTATTTTATTTGCAAAAACAAGTTTCCATTTTTATTTAATCTGGAGGCCAAATCACACCGAGGTTCAGACATAAGCAACATGCACAAGACAGACAGTGGTTTCTCAGAAGTACAGAAAGGCCACCTCTCACAATATGACTTTGAGATAAAGCAAAAGGTGGAAAGTCCTCCAGTGAACCATCTAGTCATCTTAGGTGTACCACTGATCTTGTATACAATTTGTTTATATTCCATAAACTCAATCTCAATGCTTCTCTTATGTATGATACACAAGAAAGGCCAAAGACAGAAATAAATACTAAGGGGTTAGATTTTGTTGTATCAGGTTGAGCTTTGACATGTAATAACTAATCATTGTAATGACAATATTTGTTCAATTCCAGAGAACTAATGTCTGCATGCGTGGAAGCAGTATTATCCCCAGTGAGAAAGCATGATTTAGGAATCACCATCCATTTGGATCTTTCTCTCTGTTCCTTTGCATTAAATTTCAGATTTCCCAAAGACTTTCAAGTTCCAGTATGAGCCTATTATTTTCAAATAAAGGAAGCCATCTTTGTAATGAATTCAGAATAGGACAAATATTGTTTATTTCATGGGAAGATTTAACTTTTGGCTCTGCTCCTGAATTCTTTTGATTTTACATTGAATTTTATGCTGTCAAAGCCCCCTATATTCTAAACTTCAGATAATAAGGATGTGATTATCTTTGGCAAATCAGCTCTGTAGTAACTGAACCCTGATTTCTTCTCTGTGGTGTCCTCTGTAACCAGGCCCAGTGTAATCGCTCAACAAGTTGTTTTTTGGTTATTTATGTATTTATCCACTTTTGGCTACCCTGGGTCTTCACTGCTTGCCGGGGCTTTCTCTAGTTGTGGCCAGTGGGGCTCACTCTTCCCCGCAGCTCCTGGTTTCCTTCCTGTGAGTCTTCTTCGGGCTTCAGCAGCTGCAGCACGTGGGCTCTAGAGCAGGGTCTCAGGATCAGTGGAGCGCTGTCTTAGTTGTTCTGTGGCAGGTGGACACTTCCTGCACCAGGGATCGAACCTGTCTCTCCTGAGGAAAGATTCTTATTCACTGCACCACCAGGGAAGTCCTCAACAAGTCATTTTAGCCAAAGCAGTTTCTCAGATTTCCTCCTACTACTGGAAGGCATTTACAAATGACCAAGCTATTTTGCCTCATCTGGGCCCTATTTCCCGGAATTATAATAGGCAGTGGCTGGTATTTCCATTCTATTCTTGCTGGTGCCGGTCATGCCGAGTTTGTTGCTAAAACCACTAGTGTCTCCTACCTTGAAGGCACACGTGGTCTGGGATTCAATAGCAAGTCCAACACACTTTTCAGCTTTTGCCCAGCACTATATTAAACTCAAGAGGACGCCTCACCCCTAATGGTCCTCAACTAGGTCATGATTCCAGAAAACATCTACTTCTACTGCATTGACTAGGCTAAAGCCTTTGACTTTGGCACAACAGACTGTGGAAAATGCTTCAAGAGATAGGAATACCAGAATATCTTACCTGCCTCCTGAGAAATCTGTTAGATTAGCAACAGTTAGAACTGGACATGGGACAAATGACTGGTTCTAAACTGGGGAAAGGGTACATCAAGACTGTATACTGTCACCCTGCTTATTCAACTTATATCCAGAGTACATCATGTGAAATGACAGGCTGGATGAAGCACAAGCTGGAATCAAGATTGCTGGGAGAAATAGCAATAACCTCAGACATGCAAATGACACCACCCTTATGGCAGAAAGCAAAGCGGAACCAAAGGAACACTTTCAGTAAAGATGAAAGTGAAAGAGGAGAGTGAAAAAGCTGGTTTAAAACTTAAAACATTCAGAAAACGAAGACCATGGCATCCGGTCCCATCACTTCATGGAAAATACATGGGGAAACAATGCAAAGAGAAACAGACTTTATTTTCTTGGGCTCCAAAATCACTGCAGATGGTGACTGCAGCCAGGAAATTAAAAGACACTTGCTCCTTGAAAGAAAAGTTATCACAAACCTAGACAGCATATTAAAAATCAGAGACGTTACTTTTCTGACAAAGGTCCATCTGGTCAAAGCCATAGTTTTTCTAGTAGTCATGTATGGATGTGAGAGTTGGACTATAAAAAAGCTGAATGCTGAAGAATTGATGCTTTTGAACTGTGGTGTTGCAGAAGACCCTTGAGAATGCCTTGGACTGCAAGGAGATCCAACCAGTCCATCTTAAAGGAAATCAGTCCTGAATATTCATTGGAAGGACTGATGCTGAAGCTAAAACTCCAATACTTTAGCAACCTGATGTGAAGAGCCAACTTATTAGAAAAGCCCCTGATGCTGGGAATGATTGAAAGCAGGAGGAGAAGAGGACGACAGAGGATGAGATGATTGCATGGCATCACTGACTCCATGGACATGAGTTTGAACAAGCTCTGGGAGTTGGTGATGGGCTGGGAAGCCTGGCATGCTGAGTGCATGGGGTCACAAAGAGATGGACACGACTGAGGGACTGAATTCAACTGAAGTCATGAGAGAGAGAACATGCTGGTGTCATACACAGAGCCATGTATCTGAACTCAGACTCTCCCTGATGCTCACAGCTCACAGCAACCAGGCAGTTTACCACAACACTCTTTGGTGGATCTTTACCGACATGGCAATCACTACTACATTGATGCAGATACTTCAGAGAATCCTCACAAGGAATGATGAATGATCATTTTCATGCTCCATTTTATTCCACTGCATCGGCTGTTGAGTTCCATTTCAGGATGACTTCCAGTATTTGACACATAATAATTAAAGGCTTATGACAGGTTGAAACTCTAGAGTTTGGGTATGAATCCCTGATCTCCTATTTCAGCCTACTAACCTGCGTTTTTTGTCTGTTTGTTTGTTTGTTTTTGTTGTTGTTGTTCAGTGAGACTATATTCTTAGAAGCATGTAGACTTTAAAGCCCTTTATGTTCTGAATGGTTAGGACCCCACAAAATTCATATCTTGAAGTCCTAAAGCCCAAAATCACGATATCAGGTGATAGACATTTTGGGATATGCTTAGGGTGTCAGGATGGAGACCTCACAAAAGGAAATAATGCCCTTATCAAAGAGGTGGATATAAACTAGTCCCACACGGACTCTGCAGTGTCAGACCTGAAGCAGGCTCTCACCACAACTGGAACAAGCTGACATCCAGTTCTCAGATATCCAGACTCGAGAACTAACTTGCAGCAATACATTTCTGGTCTTTGTAAACTACCCAGTCTATGCTATTTTGTTGAAGAAGCTTGAACAATAAGATATATCATGCCCTGTTTTATCCTAAGAATACCTGCAGGAGTCTGTAAAATACCTGAAAGGAGAAATCAACTTCCTCAACTCCGTTTCCTAGACATGTCATCTGGGCCGTAACATTTCATGAGCTCAATCAATATTCATGTAACATCAATTCACAAGGATGGTAATGATAGGAGAAAAAATAATACCAACATCTCTTAATAGATATGATGTGATAACACAATAATTTAAATATTCTTCATGGTTCTACAAGGGAGGCTATGATGACATAATGTGTGAGATGATTTTTAAAGATCATTTGCAGAAATATTTTCTTCAAGTTTGCATTTTCAATATTTGGAAGGTGTGGTGAGTAGAAGGCCCACTGTCCACTTTTAGTTCAGTGATTCTCAAGTACTTGCAAGGAGCTGCCTGATCATTCTTTCGTTGTCTCCCTCAGGTAATAAGGAAACACTTTGTCTACACGTGTAGATGATTTTCTCATTAGCCTATGCCTTGGGAGTCAATCCGTATGCTTCCTTCAAATAGTCTATGATGCTCTGAATTCTGAGTGACATCACTGTCATCTTCCCCAAGCTGAAACTGTGACATAAGAGTTTGTCAGAGAGTGTGCAAGCAAGAACAATGGATTTCCCCTTGCACACCCACGAAGAGCCCATTAGGACAAATAGTGCAAAAATGAAAAAATAGTCTTGTGCACTGAACTTGTCTTCTCTCTGAATCATCCAATTATTTTCCAGCTTCCTTGCCATGAGACTCCCATGAGGGTAAGTCCAGGCCAAGTAATGTGAGAAGAAGTGCTATTACCCCATCTAGTCCTGGTCCCTGGAAGCATCCCATGTGATCCACCAGACTTTTCTCTTTGCCTCAGGGAGAATAGACTCAAGTACTACAGGCAAATTTGGAGCCTCAGGTTGATGATGGAAAAAAAGTCTCAAAACAATGGCACCAATGTTCTCAACTCACTCTTTGGAGGAGCGCAAGCTAGAAGATTCACCTGATCAAGAACGCCTGCATTATGCTCTTCAAAGAAGGAAAGAAAAGTGTCCATTAGAATCAAATATCTGACACTTTGCTGTTTACCTGTTAAAGAAGCTAAGCATTATGTGAACTGACAAATACCTTTAACAACATACTCTCTTTAAACCTTTTCCACAAACGAATAATTTCATATGTGGAAAACAGCAAATACCCTCAAAACACATACAAAAATCTTCTAAATTATGTTATAATATTATTTATTTAAGAAAAAAGATTGTGTTTCTCTGTCTAAATATTTTTGTAAAATTGTGATTTTCATTTCAGACATTTTTAAGCTTGTGAGCAAACAGATGATCACTTTGGAGGCTTAAGCAAACAACAGTCTGATTGAGTGGAGAGTGTCACAAGTATAATTTTCATTTTATTTGTTGACTTTTCTTGAGGATTCTTACATGAAGAAAAGGCAATTTTCAATTTCCACTCTGACAACCTCCCAGGCACAGGGGCTGTATTCCTTTCCCTTCTAGTAGAGATGGATTCTTTGGAAATACTTCCGGACAGCAATTCCCAAATCGGGACAATCCAGAGTCACTCCTTCCCGCTGTTCCAAGGTCTGATCCAGGCTGGAGTGGTTTTTGAGGAGGGCGCTGTTCCAAGCAGCTCAGCTGCTCTCCCTGGTGAAGAGGTTGAAGATCTGCTGGAGCATCAGTTGGTGATAACAGGTGCCTTGAGTCATCTGGATTGGGGTGATAGTCTCTCTTCTCCAAGGAAACTTGAAGTCGTGTCTGTGCTCTAGGCATGACTGAGAGGGGATCGTTTTCATCTGTATCAAATGTATGAAGAATTTGTTGTCAAGGGGACAAGCAGGGATGGAGCAGAGCTTGACTCCTGCCACTAGCAGATAGATCTTGGCCACAGAGAGTTTCCGTGAGTCACTGGGCGGCCACCAGGGGGCGCGCGGACACCACTAGTCAATGAGCGAAAGGTTTCTTCATCAGGTCCTGGCACAGCGCGCTTCTCTGGGCTTTCACAGGAGGGCGGAGGATGTCTTCTTACAGGTTTTATAGTGAGTTTCCGAGTTCTGAGAGTTCGTTTCAGCGGGTTTGGCAGCCTTTTCAGCAGGAAAGGCGTCGCTGTCAGAGACCAGGTTAGTACTCCTTGAGTAGTGCACTCAGAAATCTTCAATCCGAGCCCTCGCCAGAGACGTTTTGTGTGGTGGCAAGCCCGGAACCTTGCGTTTTCTGCTTTCCCCTGAGTGTCGTGCTTTCTTCTCACACGGAAACTTGAGCGACGCCACTTTTACAAAGAAAATGCGTTTAGGGAGGTGTTTGAACCGGAGAATCAGAGCGACTTGGGGGCCGATTTTACAGATTCGGGCTCCTTTCTGTCGCGGTGAAGGGACCGCTCATGGAAAGGGGAGCTGGCGGCGGCGACGGGACGAAGGGACGGTGTTGGGGACGCCCTGGGGGTGTCCGGGCGCGGTCCCCACCCGAGGACGGGGGACTTTCAGGGTGTCGTTCAAGGAATTGGCCCTGAAGTGGGGGAATAAGTATTGAACAACTGAAAAGTAGGGATATTCAAAAACTCACAGCACTGTATTTTTATGCGTTTAAATTTGGATTTAATTATATTTGTCACATTAAATAGTTCACATTTTTTATTTTTGAAATATTTTATGAAACCATTTAAAATATTATATATATGATATTAAAATATGTGAGTATTGAAATGTTTATTCATTTATGAAAATATTTAATTGTTAGATAATATATTAAAATATGAGTATTAGATGATATTAATATTTATTAGTATTTTATTAAATTCTTTTTAAGCTATGGTTTATACTGAAACAAGAATTTAATATAATTTTACTTTACTGACTTTAATGGAAGCCAACTCAATATATTCAAGATCACTTCTTTATTTGTTTGACAATTTGTTGTGACTCTGTGAAGTCTTAAATAATTATCATTTAACTCGAGTTTCTGAAACACCTCTGCCAGCACTCCACCTTGAGTGTAGTGTAGCAAAAGGAATTAGTGCAGATGTCCCTGGTCCAATGATTAAGACTATGCTTTCAATGCAGGAGGTGCGAATCTGATGTGTGGCTGGGAACTAACATCCCACATGCAGTGCTGTGCAGTCAAAAAGAAAGGAAGATGGATGGAAGAGAGAGACAGAGAGAGGAACCAAAGGAAGAAGAGGCAGTGTCCTGTACAAAGCATTGAGGGCATTTACCAGGTCTGATCTTTTCATTTTCTTTGGGAAGAATTTTGTAAGTGAAATGAAAATTGCCCAAATTTCAATGGCAATGAGAAGCCTTTCTTCGTAAGACACATATGGCCTTGCAAATGAAAGGGCATTTCTTGTCTTTCTTGAAAATTTTGATGTTTTGTTTAGTGCATATATTTTGGTATATTCAATTTTTTAATATTGAGTTACAATGTTATTTATCTTGATGTCTTAGACTTGGTGCCTTTTAACATTTCATACTCAAGAGAAGTCCTTTCTTACTATTCCCCAATACTAACCCAAGAAATAGCTTCAGAAGTACTGTTGCCAGCTTCCCTGGTGGCAGGGAAAGTATACGATTGTCCCATTTCTTGTCCTCCTCCCCTCTATCATATTTTATAACCGATTTCCTGGTCTCCTTAACCATTAAAAAAGAAGTCTGTGTCTTAAAATAACATCACCAGAGGTGGTCTAAGACCAACTGAGGATGATGTTAGGGAATGGTTACTTCATTTGTACTCTTCACAGAGCAGCTATTATTTTGTAAGACAATTTTTCAAGATGCTGGCCCCAAGCAAAAGGATTCAAGTGCTGTAAGATTTCTTTTCATAATGTTCCAGGACTGCTGTAAGTGTGGAATCTTGGGATCTGCTCCTTCAGAATCTTTTGGCAGTCCCCTCTCCTAGACTTTGGTTTTGGTGGGCCTCAAAACACAGCATTTTAGCCAATTTCCTTCTATCCACATCTTTTATTTTTTTTTAAGTCGCTTTTTCTCTTTTAGAAAAAAAAATTCGTTTAACTAAGTACAAATCTGACTTCTTTTTCTCTCAGTATGATTTTGAAGTTTAACACAATCTGTATCTTTTTTTTTTCCATTTATTTTTATTAGTTGGAGGCTAATTATTTCACAACATTGCAGTGGGTTTTGTCATACTTTGACATGAATTAGCCATGGAGTTACATGTATTCCCCATCCCGATCCCCCCTCCCACCTCCCTCTCCACCCTATTCCTCTGGGTCTTCCCAGTGCACCAGGCCCAAGCACTTATTTGGTTTCTTTTTCTCTCAGTATGATTTTGAAGTATAACACAATCTGTATCTTAAAAAGTAGTATCAGAGGTGGTCTAAAACTTACTGAGGTTGAAGAAAGGGACTGCTCCTTTTATCTCATTTATTAACAGAGCAATGATGTTGTATTAGACAACTGCCTAGAATCTGTTTCTCTGCAAAGAACTTAAAGTACTGTGGGATTTCTCTCCATACTGTACCAGGCACTGATCAAAGGAAGGAAACGTGGGCTCCTGGGCCCCTTCAAAGTCCTGCAAGGCAGTCCCTCTCCTGGAATTAACACTTAGGGATTCAACATGCAGATCCTTGACAGTGTTAAGAGCTCTTCAGGCAGAGTTTCTCTTGGTTGGACTGAGGGTGGAGTAAAGAGGTTCCTATTGGTCATATTGATATGAAAGACTGCTATCATTCACTACGTTTCACATTCTCAGCCTATTTGCAAACTTTGTATTATTTGAAGTGAAGGATGTCCTCTGTGGCTGCCACTGAAGTGGTACTGATGTTTTAGAAGAGGAAATGAACGTCTGGTGTTGGCTACACTCAGGAGCCCCAGATAGTGCGAGAGTAGACTTCCTGCCGCCCCCAGGCCCTCCTCTTCATCAGCTCTGAGATCCTGCCCTCAGCTGCTCTGAGCTCCTGCTGCCTCCTTCCTCCTCATCCTGCCTCGATGACCTCTTCCCTGCTCCCAGGAGGCCAGTCACCATTCATGCCTGACTCTTCTGGAATGCACATCTCCAAGCACATTGTCACCTATGTGTGTGTGGTCAGCACACTTTGGTGACAGAATAAAGAAACTGTATGAATTAACCCATGTTCTGTATTATGTCACAGTTATCTGTAGACCATCAGAAAGCAAGAACTATGGTCCTGAAAATCATTGTGGAAAAATTCAAACCTTATGTATTAGACCTTAAACAGAAATGCAGAGAGTAGTGGTTAGATATATTTTGGTGCAATTTAAACTGTCACAATAGACTATGTAGTCACACCTTTGAGTTCTCTTTTAGACTAAAGAAGTGAGTTAGATAGAGCTTCAGGTTTTTATTTCAAGCTGAGTTGACTCATATAGATGAATAGCTCCTTTTGGATTAAGACTTTTCCGTGAGTATATTTCATTTCCATTGTAAAAACACAAAAGAAGCATCAAGACTGTGACATTCTCTGATGGCCAGGATGGAAGGAAAAAGTTTCTCCATGAAAACAAAATTGAGAAAAGTGCAGAAAATGACAATTCTGGCCTATTTAAAGATCTTATATGCGGGAAGTTGCTGGGAACAGCTGGATAAAGGCTGGCAGAGCCCAACATCTGCAGGATTACCAAGCTCACCAGATGCCAACCCCTTCCCTGATGACATGGAGGGTGATGTTCTCCAGCCCTGGAGAATGGTGATCATCACCATTGCCACCCTCTGAGAAACCAGGAATCGCCAAACTCAGCACTTCAGTGTAACTGAGTCCCAGGGCTCCAGCTCTACAAGGAGCTCAAAGCTGCCTTCCCCCTGCCTCTGCGGCTGGGATGGGCACCGCAGATCTCCCTGTAACAGACCAACTGGCCCTGCCCGCGCAGCGGGCACCACCTGCGGGTCAAGCGCCTTGAGCTCATGCGCGAGATCCACCAAGGAGAACAGGGGAGTCCCAGTGGGCAGGAGCCCCAGGCCTGGGCAAGGCGCTGCTGGGGCCCCGGGAACACATGGAACCACGGGAGCACTGAGGAAACTCCCTTTTTCCGGCCAACAGCCCAGGGCAGCTTTGCAGTCACTTTGCTTGGAGCCTGTGATTTCTGCACCTGCCTCTGTGTCCTTCCTCCCCTTCCTGGGAGGAGATTTTAGCCAGGGCGCTTTACCCCAGTGCCCGTTTATGCAGTGATTCATGGCTGGAGATCAGAGCATGTTGGGGTGTGTTTTCAGATTCAGGGTTGTTTCTGGGGAAAGGACTGATTCGGGGAAAGGGGATAAGGCACCTACAGTCTGGACTGGCATCTTTAGATATTGGGGCCCTCTTGTGGGAAGACTTGAGGACAAGACTGAGACTTACAGGAAAGGGAAAATGATTTCATTTAATATAAATGGTTAATTTCTCCTTCAATGTTCAACTCGTTGAAAAATATTTTAAAATGTATAAATAAGTCAAACTCACACCAAGTTTACATAGTTTCCTTATGCCAAAACAAGATCAAATGCAAATGTTTTCAAAATGACTTCTTTGTTCATCTCAGTTCAGTTGAGCAAAACCTGTAGTTGACAAACTTATGACCCAGTAACTACCTAAAATTATTAATCTCAATTTTCAAAATCTTTCTTTCTTTTCTTCTCTTTTAGCCTAGGATCTTATGTTAAGCTTTCACATTTATACATGATTTGGCATTGGAGAGTTTTACGAACTTTTAAAAATGTCATTTCATACAGATAAGTTGCTTTAAAATTCACAATCAAGATGTTTTTGTGTTCAGCATAATGTAGGTTTCCACTTAATATACCATTTGCTACTTCATAGGCAGCTTGTATGCTAAATGAACTGATTGTATGGTGACTTGATGCCCAGTAAATATCTCGGCGTGCTTGCTACAGCTGTGAGATTATTTCATTTGCTAGTAAAATTTAAAAATGTGTAGATATTCTTTGTGCAATCCTAGAGAAGACTAACCTATTCTAACTTGCAGAGGTAGAAGTTTTGCATTAAAAATTAGAGTTGAGCAAGGCACAGATATAGCATAATCCTCTCTAAGGTAGATATGAAATAATGGTCAGAGCTCTGTATACACCTGTCACAGTAACAACTCTCACAGCTATGTTTAATGTGTTCCTGATGCTTTATGTAATTTACTCATATACGATAATTTTGTAAGTTGTTATATTAACATCATATAGATTAAATAACATGAGACGGTATATTGAATGGAGTACAGTATTCTCATTATCCCTATTTTGATTTTAATTGGAGAATAATTGCTTTACAATGTTGTGTTGGTTTCTGCTGTACAGCCATGTAAACCAGCTCTGAGTACACATATATCCACTCCTCCCTATTTTAAAGCTGAGAAAACTGTAGGATAGGACAGAAAAATCAACTGGACTAAATGATGCAGAGAACTGAGGGAAAAGTAAAGAGATGCCCAGATAACAAATATACTGGTCACCTGAGAAGACAAGAGTAACCCACAAAAAATAGAAACAAAAAACGCAGCAAGATTGTTGTTTTCAAACAGTTTAACTGGTAAAACTATTTTAAGCTTATCGTTAGGATTATTATCATTATTAGAGTTACACTTTTATTGATACCCCTGAGGACCAGCAGATTCCTACCATTGTGCAGGATGCTGGGTGGGAAGAAGAAATGGAGACTTGCTCCTGCTCTGGGGAGTCAATTCCTCCCCATTTAAGGGACTGTCAGTTAGAAGGTCCTCATGGAGGATTGTGTGGGGAAGGGGAGTTCAAAATGAAAAGCAAGACTTTGATCTTGAAAACTACAGGCTATAAGAAATTCTTAAAATAATAAAAGTTGGAAAAAGGTGAATGAAATGTATAAATTTGTGGGATCTTTGTTGATCAATTTTTATCAATGAACCCTGTGGAACTTGTTACTGTGGGCACGTGTTACTGTGGGAGCTTGTTACTGCGGGAACTTGGATATAGCTCAATAACAGTATTTTCTGTGCAGCACATTGACATATCAATTATCAAACTCCTTCTTAGAAAATAATACTATTTGAAGATAAAGAACATACATGTTTGCAGTAATGAACCTCCTGTTCAAACCTCAGCCAAGATATGGTGGGGGTGCATGAGATGCTTCACCGTATTTCAAATGGTCTAATGTCAAAGTTTTGGCTTAGCTTCTGGTCCAAGATGGCAGAGTAGAAGGACATGCACTCCCCTCCTGCAAGAGCACTGAAACCGCAAATGCTGTTGAAAACCATCCACAGGAGGTCTCTGGAGCCCACCCAAAAAGACACTCCATGTCCAAAGACAAAAAAGAAGTTATAATGAGATGGTAGGAGGCGCTCAAGCACAATAAAAATAAATTCCATACCTGCCAGTTGGGAAACCAACAAACTGGAAAACAATACAACGACAATGTTCTCTCCCTGTTGTGAAGGATCTAAGACTCATGTCAGGCTTCCAGGTCTGCGAATCCAGCAAAGGGCCTGGGAATGCCCAGGAAATCTGACTCTAAAGGCAAGTGATATTTGATTACAAGACTTCCACAGGACTGTGGGGGAAAGACTCCATTCTCAAAGGGGACAAACAAAAACTTGCGAGCACCAAGACCCAAGGGAACTGAGCAGCAGTGACCCCACCGGAGGCTGAACCAGACCTACCTGCTAAGGTTGGAGTCTCCTACGGAAGTATGTGTCAGCAGTGGCTTGCCGTGGGGACAAGGGCACAGGCAGCAACAATCCTGGAAGGTGCCCCTTGGCTGAGTCCCCTTGGAGTTTGCAGAAAATCACACTTCGTTCACGAATAATGTTTCTGATGTCTTTAGTATGAGGAGGGTAACAGTTGGTTTCTGGACGCTTTGTTGGGTTTTGGTCTTTCAGTAGCAATGCAGAAGCTCCAGGAGGTGACATTGCCAGCAAGTATAGACAAGGGGCTTTATTGAAAAGAGAACTAGGATCCAACCCGGGACACCGTAGGACTGGAGGGCAGAAATCCATTTCACAGTACCTGCTCTTTCCTTCCTGCCTGTGCATGTGTTTGATTTTCTGCATTGATATGAGATCTCTATTCTTTCCCTATTATTCATCTTTGTATTACATCAAAGCATTTTCTACTAATTCATCATTCTCAAAGAGTTTTTGATGAACTCATAGAAGTGCTTTCTGGAGATATGAAACCCAGAAATAGGAATTCTCTTCAGCATACAGCAAAGGTAGTTCTCACATTGAAAGCACTATGGAACTAGCACCCAAGGTGAAAAGAAAATACCTTTGCCAGGGACCTAGCACCTTTCCAGTGTTGCCTTCCGGTCACTGTCTCAGGCCAGCTCTCCTGTCTCCTCCCTGCGGGCAGCCACTCTGTGATCCTCACAGTCCTGATGATTTCTGCCAGGAGCGCTAGATGATTCTTGTGTGACTGAACTCATTGTATCCAAACAGTAATCCTGTGAAAACTACTCTTATTGTCTGCGTACTAAAGATGAGGAAACGGACCTGTTGTGTTTGTGAGACTTTTCAGGGTCACACTGTTGGTAAATAGCAGGGCTGGGATTCAGAGGTTTTGGAATTTCTAGAACTCTCCTTTCCCTTGGGCTCTCTTCCTGTGGCTTCCACTCTGACTACACCGTGCAGCTAGAAGAAACCAGCACAGAACGGAGCTCCTGAGACGGAGGGAGTGAAGGCGCTGTGTGAGGGGGTGAACTGCTCAGTCCTGAGGAGGCAGGGCTGAGGAGAAGGTGGGAGACAGAGTAATAGGAGTCAGGAGCGGCCATCAACACCGCATGTCCTCAGCTTTCCAGCAGGAGGGGACTGCTTCCCTCAGACATTTATATCAACCATTCTGTAATGAGTGGGTATAGATTAGGTATGCCTATGACATCAAGATGAACCATTTTGTACAATTTCATAATCTCCTTTCTACCTGTTTTTTTCTTGGCACCCTCGACAGCTTAGAAGATCTTAGTTCTCAACCAAGGCTCCCTGGAGGGAAAACTCAGAGTGCTAAAAACTGCACCACCAGAAAGCTTGAAGAATTCCACCTTTTGACAGACATTTGTTAGAAAGTCATAGAACTGTTCCACAGTATAAAATGAACAAATACAGTTTTGTGATAGCTATCTATAGACAAAATAAGGACTTAGTTTTTTAAAATAAAAAACTCAAGAAGTTGACCTTGATAAGTATTTAATAAATAAATCAAATTACAATTTGAATCATAGAAAGGGGAATATATTTTCTAAATTTCAATACAATGTAAGCACATACATCTTTTATATGAAAATATAAAATATTGAGACACAATAACATTAAATAAATAAAATATAAATAACATCAAAGCAGTTGTTGCTTATAGACTGATACTCCTGCACCTGGGTACTTTTATATCTCCTTGCTTATTACCACTGACAAGTATTGGCTGAGTTAATTCAATAAATTTGGTGGCTGAAGCAGAATTCAGAGTCTTCTGAAATGACCCCAGGTGGGTATACGTGGGTGATGTGGCATCTTAGTCAGTGAGAGTCATGTCAGGGTGAGATCAGTCTCCATCCAACATTCTTAACCTTTCTTGCAAGCTGGTTGATGAAGAGAGAGAAGGCTCTCCTTATATCCATTCTGACGATTTCCCAGGCACAGTCGCTGTATTCCTTCTCATTCAGGTAGACATGGATTCCCTGGAAGTACGTTGTCATGGCATCTGTGGGGCCCGTCCTTCCCAGGGCAGAGTCTTCCTCTCCCGTCACCTGTTGCCAACAGTCATCCAGGTCTGCCAGCTGCTGAAGGAGTCCAGTGCAGAGCTGCTTCAGGAGGGTGGTGTCCCAGGTAGCAGAGGAGCGTGTTGTATTGAAGACATTGAAGCTCTGCTGGAGCATCTTGTGGAGCACAGCCATGGCCTGGGCCTCCTGCAGCTGGCCGCCCTCCACCATCTCCTCGGGAAAAGCGAAGTCTTTTCTGTCCTTCAGACAGACGTGAGGGGAGAGTCTCCTCATTTGGTCCAGGAGAGTGAGGTTCTTCTCAGTGGCAGCCAGCACGTGGTTCAGAGACAGGTCACAGCCCAGGGATCCTCCTGGGCCATAGCTGACCAGCACCAGGGCCATCAGTAGAGAAAGCACGAAGGCCATGGGGAAGATGAGGCTGCTGCTGGGCTGGTGGAGACGGCGTCTGCTGAACCTTGAGGTATGTTCTCTGATGCCATGCTTTCTAAGCAAGGCCATTAAATAGGGAACACAGTAGTTTTCATTTTCTAATCATTTCTATACACTTTTACTTCCTTTTTTGGTTTTCTGTTTTGTATTTTCATTACAGTCAAAGACATTTTCTTCCTTCTAGGCTGTTAATTTTGCCTTTTCCTAGTGACTTCAGAAGTGCCCATCCAAATGGATATTACTCAATCAAATCGGAAAGGTCTTTGTCTTAAGTCTGTATTGATGGACATGTGTAATTACACACGTTATTGCCCTTTTCTCTCGTTCATAAGTGTTGCTGTCCTCTAATCCATGAACACATTGTTGGCTTGCTCTTAGGCTCCTTTTTTCCCTCTTAGTTTCCGTAGGAAGCCAGGCTCTGCCAGCCCTATTGTTTCCCTATTTGTAAGAGATTTACCAGATCACTCTGGCAGTTAAGCTCTTGGAAACAAAGGATGAGTTTTCCTTAGTGTTTGACTTAGAGAAGAAGCTGATTATTATCAGTCCTTGAAATCCTCCCACTTTTCTCTTCCTTCTGGAACACATTCCTGCAGATCCCTGCCCTTCAGGGAACCACGAGGGCAGGTCTATTATAGACATCACCCTTTCTTTCCACCATTTTCTTATTGGACACCTGTGGTCCTCCACAGACAGGGCCAATACACCCACCAGAATCCTAGTTCGTCTCAGGGATCATGAGTGAGGAGACTCTAATTCCAGGATAATTGTAGTTTCCCATCAGCACCCCACTCACAAGGGAGAGATCACATGGAGCCACAGCCTGTCCTCTGGAGTGAGTGAGTCCCTTCCTCACCTGCTGGACTCCCTCCATGAGGGCAGGCTCACCACATCTGTGGCCTCAACATCCCCTTTCTGTGGAGGGATTATTTATTTGTTGGGAAAATAAATTCTCTTCCTAAACCCCATCTTCTCCCCTGGAGTGTTTCTGTGAAGGACCCTAGTCTTGGTGGTGACCTCCTCTTCTCCTGACCCATTTCGCAGGTGTCCAAAATATCAGCAGTGCTCAGATGCTGAGAGCAAAAGTGTGTGTAAGTTGGTGAAGACAATTTCCAACTGCAATCATTTTGCTTTTAGTAGAGAAATTATATTTACTTTGCCAAGTATAGTTTTTATTTTTCAACTCTTTACTTAAACACTTCAACACTTGTTCTGCTCAGTGTTTCTGAGCTGGATGAAGGAGATTCAGTGATGGTGTTGTCTCTTGATGGAAGCTTATGTCACAGAATCTAGTGAGTTTCAGTCGTTTACTCAGGCAGTTGTTTCCAACTGGCATCTCTGTTCCTCTTTTTCTGTTTCCTCTGAGAATGTAGGGCAGTGAGACCCAGTCTATGAGATCAGGAGAAATAGCCTTCTTTCCTTGAGTGTGGTTTTTCATTGAAACGTTTTATATACACTTAGTGACGTATTGGACAAGATTTGTTTCACTGCTCCTTCTCTGGCTGTAATTCATGATCAGGTGAGAATAAGAAAGGGAAGTATAGAAAGCCGAGGGGCTGCATCACTTTCAAGAGGTTAGATTTTTTTGTTTCTCTTTGCAGTTATGCTAGAAAGTAAAATTCCATAGTTGTTCTGTGGGCAACTAGAAAACAAGGGTAAGTCTCAATGTCATGAATATGAAAGAAATGAAGTTGCTTTCCCTGACACAGTGATGTGTCTCGGTTAGCCAACTTCAGGGCAGCATAGCTGGGGCCTAGGCTGTGGCAGAAGGGAAGGATCAGGTCAATATGAACAACAGAAAGGCTGAGACATGGCTGCTTCTGATAAAAGCTCAAGGAAGGACAAGTCCTGAGTCTGTGGACTGCCCTCAGCTTTGTAAGACCAGCCACCTGAGTTTTCTTTCCTTTAATCCATATGTGGTCAGTGTAAGGGACGAAGGAAGAAGTCACACGCACCAGTTCATGGGAGATGGGCAATCAGAACCCCAGTTGCTCGAACACTAACCCTCTCTCACAGGGTCAAGGAGACCAGCCTTGCTGTGCATCTGTGAAAATCCACCTGGGCAATGAGAATTTGCATTGAAAAAAATTAGAATGAAAGGGAATGAAACGATTCCAAAAGATCCTGATCTTAATCTGGGTAACAAGAATTATGATATGAAAAATGATAACTGAATTTTATTTATTGATTGCTAACCCTAATCTCCCTAATATCCCACCTTGTGATATGATCCCATTGACGGGTTGGGTTTCTTCGGGTTTTTAAGAATTTGAAATGTATTTATTTCATGTATTTATTTGTCTGTGCTAGGTCTTAGGTCAAGATATTTTTTATTTTGGCATAATGTAGATTTTCACTTAATACACCATTTCCTACCAAAGAAGCATCTCGTATGCCTAGTGCCCTGACTGCATGGTGACCTGATGCCCACTAAACGTCTCGGTGTGCTTGGTACAGTCATGGGATTATTTTATTTGCTAGTAAAATTTTTAAATGTGTAGATATGCTTTGGAATGCTAGAAAAGATTTACCTATTCTAATTTGCACAGGTAGAATTTTTGCATTAAAGATTAGAGTTGAGCAAGGCACAGATAAGGCATAGTCATCTTTAGGGTAGACATGAAATAATGGTGAAACCGTTGTATACACCTGTCACAGTAATAACGCTCACAGCTCTTTAATGTGTCCATGATGCTTTGTATAATGTACTCATTTAAGATAATTTTGCAGGTTGGTATATTAACATCATATAGAGTACATAACATGAGATGGTATATTGAATGGAGTACAGTAGTCTCATTACCCCTATTTTGATTTTATTTGGAGAATAATTGCTTTACATTGTTGTGTTGGTTTCTGCTGTACAACAACATAAAATAGCTATAAGTACACATATATCCACTGCCAAGTCCTTATTTTAAAGCTGAGAAAACAGTAGCATTGGATAGAAGAATCGACTGGACTAAATGATGCAGGGAATTGTGGGACAAGGAAAGCGATGCCCAGATAAGAAATATACTGGTCACCTGAGAAGACAAGAGTAACCCACAAAAATAAAAACAAAAAATGTAGCAAGATTGGCGTTTTCAAACAGTTTAACTGGTAAAACTATTTTAAGCTTATCATTATGATTATTATCATTATTACACTTACACTTTTATTGACACCCCTGAGGACCAGCAGTATCCTACCGTTGTGCAGGATGCGGGGGGGGGGGGGGGGGGGTGATAAGAAATGGAGCCTTGCTCCTGCTCTGGGGAGTCAGTTCCTCCCCATTTAAGGGACTGTCAGTTAGAAGGTCCTGATGGAGGATGTGTGTGGGGGAGGGGAGTTTAAAATGTAAAGAAAGGCTTTGATCTTGAAAAGTACAGATTATGGGAAATTCTTAAAATAATAAAAGTTGACATATGGTGAATGAAATGTAGCAATTGGTGGGATCTTTGTTGATCAATTTTGATGAATGAATCCTGGCTTGTTACTGCAGGAACTTGGATATACTTCAATAAAAATCTTTTCTGTACAACATGTTGACATATTGATTTTCAAAATCTTTCTTAGAAAATCTTACTAGAATGCTTTGGAAGATGGTGGAAGAATAGGAAGGGGAGACCACTTTCTCCCCCACAAATTCGTGGAAAGAACATTTGAACACCGAGCAAATTCCACAGAACAACTTCTGAATGCTGGCAGAGTACATCAGACACCCAAAAAGGCAGCCCATTGTCTTTGAGAGGAGATAGGACAAAATATAAAAGATAAAAAGAGAGACAAAAGAGATAGGGATGGAGATCCGTCCAGGGAAGGGGGTCTTAAAAAAGAGAATTTTCCAGACAGCAGGAAACACTCTCTCTGGCGGGTCTGTGGCAAGCCTTGGAATCTCAGAGGGCAAAATAACTGGAAGGAAAAATAAATACATAGTGAAATCCCACAGATTAAGTGCCTAACAGCAACTCCCAGTGCAGCAGCAGCCCAGACACTGGCATCCCCCACTTGCAAGCAGGGGAGGGACAGGGAGGAGCAGGTGCATTGCTTAGGGTAAGGGCTGGGCCTGAATACCCTGAGGGCAATCTGAGGGAACTAGGTTGAGATAGCAACCCAGACTGTGGGATAATTATCCCGCGAGCCCCGCGAAAAGCCCCAACCTAAGACACAGCCAGGCAGGCTCAGAGGACAGAGGACTGAGCAGAGCCAGCTGGCTGCGGACCGGCCCATTCCCCACCAGAGTCGGGCAGAGGAGGGCAGCCAGAGCAGGAAGGGGGCAATTGGCCCCAGAGAGGCATCCACCGAACTGCAAGCAGACTTCTCTGCTAACCAAGACTTCTTGGGGTTCTGGACGGTCGACATCCGCCGGGAGGGTCACAGGCAGAGACCAGCTCCCTAGAATAGACACGGGGCACACGTAAGAAGGCCATAAAACCAAGCGGCTGGAAGCGGGGAGGGGGTAAGCCACAGCCTCCACCTGGGGGTGAATACGCGTGCCTAGCACCTGGTCACCTGAGCGGCTCGGCCCTGGGGAGGGCGCAAAACACTGGCCCAACCAAGTCTGTGCCTTTGTGGAGTACCCGAGAACCTGGACCTGAGCGGCTTAGACCTGGGAAGTGCATGTAAACCAGGGCCCGCCTCAGACAGTTCCCGGCAGAGCAACCGAGAGTCTGAGCAGTGTGGACGGGGAAAGCACACACGCCGTGAGCGGGGGCAAACCAGTGTGGCTGAGACACTGTGAGCACACGCCAGTGAGATTTGTTCGCAGTGTCCCTCCCTCCCCAAAGCACGACTGAACAAGCGAGCCTAAAAAAAGTGACCACCACCCGCCCCTTGTGTCAGGGCGGAAATTAGACACTGAAGAGACCAGCAAACAGAAGCTAAATAAACAGAGGGAACCGCTGTGGAAGTGACAGGTGCAATAGATTAAAACCCTGTAGCTAGCACCGACTACATAGGAAGGGGCCTATAGACCTTGAGAAGTACAAGCCAGACCAAGGAACTATCTGAAGATGAACTGACCCCACACTGTCTGCAACAGCTCCAGAGAAAGTCTTAGATATACCTTTACTACTATCATTTTTTAAATTTAAAAAACATTAAAAATTTTTTTACTTTATTTTTTTAAGTCCCCATTACTCCTTTAATTTTCATTTTTTATAACCTACTATTACCTTGCAAAAAAAAGATCTTATTTATAAAGCAAACTTCATATATTATAATTATATTTTTATAATTATATTTTATATGAATATATTTATATTGATATATTAATATTTTCATATAACATTATAATTGTAATAAAAACTTCACATATTATAATCTCTGTGACTAATTTTTGTTTGTTTTCATTTTTTTTTAATATTGTATTTTTGGGAATCTAAACTCTACTCAAGATTTTTAATCTTTGCTTTTTGGTATTTGTTATCAACTTTGTACCTTTAAGAACCCAAACGTCAGTAGCCATTATTACTTGGGAGCCGCATCACTAGCCTGATTGCTGTCTATACCTTTGGACTCTCCTTTTTCTTCAGCAGGTCGCCTCTATCTCCCCCCACCTCCTTTTCTTCTCTACCCAACTCGGTGAATCTCTTTGTGTGTTCCGGGCTATGGAGAACACTTAGGGAACTGATTACTGGCTGGATCTGTCCCCCTCCTTTTGATTCCCCCTTACACCCCCTTATACCCTCCTGGCCACCGCTGTCTCCTTCCTCCCTCTTCTCCTCTCTGTGTAACCCCATGAACATATCTGAGGGGTCCAGACTGTGGAGAGCACATAGGGAAGTGATTACTCGCTACCTTGCTCTTTCCCCTTTTGATACACCCTCTGATCCTCCTGGTCACCTCTAACTCCCTCTTCCCTCTTCTCTCCTCCATGTAACTCTGTGTGCCTCTCCGGGTGTCCCTCACTGCAGAGAAACTTTTCATCATTAACCTAGATATTTTGTCATCAGTGCTGTATAGATGGAGAAGTCTTGAGGCTATTGTAAGAATAAGACTGAAAACCAGAGGCAGGTTAATGTCCAGAGGCAGGCTTAAGTCCAAATCCTGAGAACACCAGAGAACTCCTGAATCCAGGGAGCATTAAATGATAGGAGCTCATCAAATGCCTCCATACCTACACTGAAACCTAGCACCACCCAAGGGCCAACAAGTTCCAGAGCAAGACATACTATGCAAATTCTCCGGCAACACAGGAGGCTGACCAAAGTCACACCAAGCCCACTGACATCTCAAAACTTATTACTGGACACTTCATTGCACTCCAGAGAGAAGAAACCCAGCTCCACCCACTGGAACACCAACACAAGCTTCCCTAACCAGAAAACCTTGACAAGCGACCCGTCCAACCCCACCCACAGCGAGGAAGCTCCACAATAAACAGGAACCACCAACTGCCAGAATACAGAAAGGCCACCCCAAACACAGCAATATAAACAAGATGAAAAGGCAGAGAAATACCCAGCAGGTAAAGAAAAGGTTATATGCCCACCAAACCAAACAAAAGAGGGAGAGATAGGGAATCAACCTGATAAAAAATTCCAAATAATGATAGTGAAAATGACCCAAAATCTTGTAAGCAAATTGGAGTTACAGATCAATAGCCTGCAGAGAAGGATCAAAGATGCAAGAAAGGTTTAGCAAATACCTAGAAGAAACAAAAAAGAGTCGATATATAATGAATAATGCAATAAATGAGATCAAAAGCACTCTGGAGGGAACCAAGAGTAGAATAAAGGAGGCAGAAGATAGCATAAGTGAGGTAGAAGATAGAATGCTAGAAATAAATGAAACAGAGAGGAAAAAAGAAAAAAGAATTCAAAGAAATGAGAACAACCTCAGAGACCACTGGGAAAATGTGTAGTGCCCCAACATTTGAATCATAGGAGTCCCAGAAGAAGAAGATAAAAAGAAAGACCATGAGAAAATACTTGAGGAGATAATAGTTGAAAACTCCCCTAAAATGGGGAAGGAAATAATCACCCAAGTCCAAGAAACCCAGAGAGCCCCACACAGGATAAACCCAAGGCAAAACACTCCAGGACAGATATTAATCAAATTAACAAAGATCAAACACAAACAACAAATATTAAAAGCAGCAAGGGAAAAACAACAAATAACACACAAGGGGATTCCCATAAGGATAACAGCTGAACTTTCAATAGAAACTCTTCAGGCCAGAAGGGAAAGACAGGACGTACTTAAAGTGATGAAAGAAAATAACATACAGTCCAGATTACTGTACCGAGCAAGGATCTCATTCAAATATGAAGGAGAAATCAAAAGCTTTACAGACAAGCAAAACCTGAGGGAATTCAGCACCACCAAACCAGCTCTCCAACAAATGCTAAAGGATCTTCTCTAGACAGGAAACACAGAAAAGTTGTAGAAACTTGAACCCAAATCAATAAAGTAAATGGCAATGGGGTCATACTTATCAATAATTACCTTAAATGTAAATGGGTTGAATGCCCCAACCAAAAGACAAAGACTGGCTGAATGGATACAAAAACAAGACCCCTATATATGCTGTCTAAAAGAGACCCACCTTGAAACAAGGGACACATGCAGACTGAAAGTGAAGGGCTGGAAAAAGATATTCCATGCAAACAGAGTCCAAAAGAGAGCAGGAGTACCAATACTCACATCAGATAAAATAGACTTTAAAACAAAGGCTGTGAAAAGAGACAAAGATAGACATGACATAATGATCAAAGGTCAATCCAAGAAGAAGATATAACAATCATAAATATATATGCACCCAACATAGGAGCACCACAGTATGTAAGACAAATGCTAACAAATATGAAAGGGGAAATTAACAATAACACAATAATAGTGGGAGACTTTAATACTCCACTCACAACTACGGATAGATCAACTAAACAGAAAATTAATGAGGAAACACAAACTTTAAATGATACAATAGGCCAGTTAGGCCTAATTGATATCTATAGGACATTTCACCCCAAAATAATGAATTTCACCTTTTTCTCAAGCTCACAGGCAACCTTCTCCAGGATAGATCACATCCTGGGCCATAAATCTAGCCTTGGTAAATTCAAAAAAATTGAAATTACTACAAGCATCTTTTCTGACCACAATGCAGCAAGATTAGATGTCAATTACAGGAGAAAAACTATTAAAAATGCCAACATATGGAGGCTGCACAACACGCTACTCAACAACCAAGAAATCACAGAAGAAATCAAAAAAGAAATCAAAATATGCATAGAAATGAATGAAAATGAAAACACAACAACCCAAAACCTATGGGACACTGTAAAAGCAGTGCTAAGGGGAAGGTTCAAAGCAAAACAGGCTTACCTCTAGAAACAAGACAAAAGTCAAATAAATAACCTAACTCTACACCTAAAGCAACTTGAAAAGGAAGAAAATTACAAACCCCAGGGTTAGTAGAAGGGAAAAAATCTTAAAAGTTAGGGCAGAAAAAAATGCAAAAGAAGCAAAAGAGACCATAGCAAAAATCAATAAAACCAAAAGCTGGTTCTTTGAGAAGGTAAATAAAATTGACAAACCATTAGTCAAACTCATCAACAAACAAAGGGAGAAAAATCAAATCAACAAAATTAGAAATGAAAATGGAGAGATCACAAGAGATAACACAGAAGTAGAAAGGATCCTAAGAGATTGTTATCAGCAACTGTATGCTAATAAAAGGGACAACTTGGAAGAAACGAACAAATTCTTAGAAAAGTACAACTTTCAAAAATTGAACAAGGAAGAAATAGAAGATCTCAACAGACCCATCACAAGCACGAAAATTGAAACTGTAATCAGAAATCTTTCAACAAACCAAAGCCCAGGACTAGACGGCTTCACAGCTGAATTCAATCAAATATTTAGAGAAGAACTAACACCTATCCTACTCAAACTCTTCCAGAAAATTGCAGAGGAAGGTAAACTTCCCAACTCTTTCTATGAGGCCACCATCACCTTAATACCAAAACCTGACAAAGATGTCACAAAAAAAGAAAACTATAGGCCAATATCACCGAAGAACAGATGTGCAAAATGCTAAAAAATATTCTAGCAAACAGAATCCAACAACATATTAAAGAGATCATACATCATGACCAAGTGGACTTTATCCCAGAGATGCAAGCAGTCTTCAATATCTGCAAATCAATCAATGTAATACACCACATTAACAAATTGAAATATTAAAAACCATATGATTATCTCAATAGATGCAGAGAAAGCCTTTGAGAAAATTCAACATCCATTTATGATAAAAACCCTCCAGAAAGCAGCAATAGAAGGAACATACCTCAACATAATAAAAGCTATATATGAGAAACCCTCAGCAAACATTATCCTCAATGGTGAAAAATTGAAAGCATTTCCCCTAAAGTCAGGAACAGGAGAAGGGTGCGCACTCTCACCACTATGATTCAATATAGTTTTGGAAGCTTTGGCCACAGCAATCAGAGCAGAAAAAGAAACAAAAGGAATCCATATTGGAAAAGAAGAAGTAAAACTCTCACTGTTTGCAGATGACATGATCCTCTACAATGAAAACCCTAAAGACTCCACCAGAAAATTACTAGAGCTAATCAAAGAATACAGTAAAGTTGCAGGATATAAAATTAACACACAGAAATCCCTTGCATTCCTATACACTAACAATGAGAAAACAGAAAGACAAATTAAGGATACAATTTCATTCACCTTTGCAACAGAAAGAATAAAATACTTAGGAATAAATCTACCTAAAGAAACAAAAGACCTATATATAGAAAACTATAAACCACTGATGACAGAAATCAAAGAGGACACAAATAGATGGAGAAATATACCATGTTCATCAATTGGAAGAAGCAATATAGTGAAAATGAATATACCACCTACAGCAATCTATAGATTCAATGCAATCCCTATCAAGCTACCAATGGTATTTTTCAGAGAACTAGAACAAATAATTTCACAATTTGTATGGAAATACAAAAACCCTCGAAGAGCCAAAGCAATCTTGAGAAAGAAGAATGGAACTGGAGGAATCAACCTGCCTGACTTCAGTCTCTACTACAAAACCACAGTCAGCAAGACAGTGTGGTACTGGCACAAAGACAGAAATATAGATCAATGGAACAAAATAGAAAGTCCAGAGATAAGTCCGCACACCTATGGACAACTTATGTTTGACAAAGGAGGCAAGAATAGACAATGGAGAGAAGACAATCTCTTTAACAAGTGGTGCTAGGAAAACTGGTCAACCACTTGTAAAAGAATGAAACTAGAACACTAACACCATACACAAAAATAAACTAAAAATGGATTAGAGATCTAAGTGTAAGACCAGACACTATGAAACTCCTAGAGGAAAACATAGGCAAAACACTCTCCAGCATAAACCACAGCAGGATCCTCTATGACCCACCTCCCAGAATATTGGAAATAAAAGCAAAAATAAACAAATGGGACCTTATTAAAATTAAAAGTTTCTGCACAACAAAGGAAACTATAAGCAAGGTGAAAAGACAGCCTTCAGAGTGAGAGATAATAATAGCAAATAGAGCAACTGACAAAGAATTAATCTCAAAAAGAAACACGCAACTCCTGCACCTCAATTCCAGAGAAATGAAAGACCCAATCAAAAAGTGGGCCAAACAATTAAACAGACATTTCTCCAAGGAAGACATACAGATAGCTAACAAACACATGAAAAGATGCTCAACATCACTCATTATCAGAGAAATGCAAATCAAAACCACAATGAGGTACCATTACATGCCAGTTAGAATGGATGCTATCCAAAAGTCTACAAGCAATAAATGCTGGAGAGGGTGTGGAGAAAAGGGAACACTCTTAAATTGTTGGTGAGAATGCAAACTAGTGCAGCCACTATGGAGAACAGTGTGGAGATTCCTTCAAAAACTGGAAATAGAACTGCCATACGACCCAGCAATCCCACTGCTGGGCATACACACTGAGGAAACCAGAACTGAAAGAGACACGTGTACCCCAATGTTCATCGCAGCACTGTTCATAATAGCCAGGACATGGAAGCAACCTAGATGCCCATCAACAGATGAATGGATAAGAAAGCTGTGGTACATATACACAATGGAATATTACTCAGCCATTAAAAAGAATAAATTTGAATCAGTTCTAATGAAGTGGATAAAACTGGAGCGTATTATACAGAGTGAAGTAAGCCAGAATAAAAAACACAGTACAGTATACTAAAGCATATATATGGAATTTAGGAAGATGGTAACGATAACCCTTTATGTGAGACAGCAAAAGAAACACAGATTTATTGAATGGTCTTTTAGACTCTGTGGGAAAGGGAGAGGGTGGCATGATATGGAAAAATGGCACTGAAACATGTAAATTATCATATGTGAAATGAATTACCAGTCCAGGTTTGATGCATGAGACAGGATGCTTGGGGCTGGTGCACTGGGATGACCCAGAGGGATGGGATAGGGAGGTAGGTGGGAGGGCAGTTCAGGATGGGGAACACATGTACACTCATGGCAGATTCAAGTCAATGTGTGGCAAAACCAATACAATGCTGTAAAGTAAAATTAATTAATTAATTAATTTTTAAAAAGGACATAAGGAAAAAACAAAGAAATTCGTACTATTTCAAGACAGACAACATATGTATTTCCAGTAATGAACCTCCTGTTCAAAATTCAGCCACACGTATTTCCATGGTGGTGAATAAAAGATATGGTGGTTGTGCATGAGATAGTTCAGCATATTGCAAATGGTCAAATATCAAAGTTTTGGCTTAGCTTCTGGTTCAAGATGGCAGAGTAGAAGGACATGCACATATCTCCTCACGCAAGAGCAACGAATTCGCAACTAGCTGATGAACAACCATTCAGAGGAGGACCCTGGAGCCCACTAGAAAAGGATGCCCCAGGTCCAAACACAAAGAAGAAACTACAATGAGATGTAGGAGGTGCTCAAGCACAATAAAAATAAATCCCATACCTGTCAGATGGGAAACCAACAAACCGGAAAACAGTAATACTAAAAAAGTTCTCCCACTGGTGTGAAGGTTCTGAAGCTCATGGCATGCTTCCAAGCCTGCAAAGTGACTGGGAATCCCCAGGGAATCTGACTCTGAAGGCCAGTAGGATTTGATTCCAGGACTTCCACAGGAATGTGGGAGAGACTCTCCTTGCAGGGGCCAGACAAAGTCTTGCATGCACCAAGACTCAGGGGAATGGAGCAGTGACCCCACAGGAGACTGAACCAGACCTAGGTCCTAAAGTTGGAGTCTCCTATGGAAGTGTGGTTCAGAAGTGGCTTGCCCTGGGGACAAGGGTACTAGCAGCAGCAATCCTGGAAGGTGGCCCTTGGTCTAAGCCCCTTGGAGGTTGCCGAAAATCAAGCACTTCATTCATTAGTAATGTTTCTCACTTCTTTAGTATGCGAAGAGGTAAAACTGGCTTCTGAACCACTTGTTGGGTTTTGTTCCTTCAGTAGCAAAACAGAGGCTCCAGGAGGTGACATTGCCAGCAAGTATGGACAAGGGATTCTATGGAAATGAGAAGTAGGATTGAACCTCGGACAGCCCAGAACTGGAGATCAGAAACATACACTTCACAGCCCCTGCTGTTTCTTTGCTGTCTCTGATTGTCTTTGATTATCTGCACTGATCCGCAATCTCTATTCTTTCCCTGTTATCGTACCTATGTGAGATCAAACATTTTTGACTAATTCATCTTTCTCAAAGAGTTTTTTATGAACTCATAAGAATGCTTTTAGAAGTATGAAACCCCAAACTTGGAATGCTCTTCAGCATACAGCAAAGGAAAGTTCTCACACTGAAAGCACTTTGGAACTAGCACCCAAGCTGAAAAGAAAACACCTTTGCCAGGGGCCCAGCACCTTTCCAGTGTCAACTTCCAGTCACTGTCTCAGGCCAGCTGTCCTGTCTCCTCCCTGAGGGCAGTCACTCTGTGATCCTCACAGTCCTGATGATTTCTGCCAGGAGCGTTTGATGCCTCTTGTGATATATGCCGTCATTGAATCCAAACAGTAATTATATGAAAACCACTCTTATTGTTGCCATATTAAAGATGAGGAAACTGACCTGTAGTGTTTGTGATATGTTTCAGGGGCACACTGTGGGTAAATAGCAGAGCTGGGAGCCAGAGGTTTTGACATTTCTAGAACTCCTCTCACTTGGGCTCTCTTCCTGTGGCTTCCACTCTGACTACACCGTGCAGCTAGAAACCAAAACAGAACAGAGCTCCTGTGTTGGAGGCAGTGAAGGTACTATGTAAGGGCGTAAACTGCTCAGTCAGGCAGGACTGAGGAGAAGGTGGGAGACAGAGTAGTAGGAATCAGGAGAGGCCTGTGAAAACCGTATGCTTTCCAGGAGGAGGAGACTGCATCCCTCATATACTTATATCAACCATTCGGTAATGAGTGGGTATAAATTAGTGATGCCTATGACATCAAGATTAACCATTTTCTACAATTTCATAATTTCCCTTCTTCTTTTTTCTATTTGGCACCCTCCACAGCTTATAGGATCTTAGTTCCTCAACCAAGGCTACCTGAAGGAAAAAAGAGTCCTAACAACCACACCCACAGAAAATTCTCAGAATTCCACCTTTTGACAAACATTTCCTAGAAAATGATAGAACTGTTCCACAGTATAAAGGGAACAAATACTATTTTATGATAGGTGTATGTAGGCAACATAAGGATTTCTGTTTTCAAATTAAAAACTCAAGAAATTTATCTTGATAACTATTTAATAAACAAAGCAAATAACAATTTTAATGAAAGAGGGAAATATATTTTCTAAATTTTAATACAATGTAAACATACACGTCTTTTATATGAAAATATAAATATGATGAGATAAAATATTACATGAACTAAATAAAGAATAAATAAATAACATCAGGGCAGTCATCGCTTATGAACTGATACCCCTGCACTTGAATACATTGATATCTACTTGCTTATTATCACTGACAAGTATTGGCTGAGTTAATTCAATAAATTTGGTGGCTGAAGCAGAATTCAGAGTCTTCTGAAATGACCCCAGGTGAGTATACAAGGGTGACATGGCATCTTAGTCAGTGAGAGTCATGTCAAGGTCAGATCAGTCTCCATCCTACATTCTTAACCTTTCCTGCAAGCTGGTTGATGAAGAGAGAGAAGGCTCTCCTTATATCCATTCTGACGATTTCCCAGGCACAGTCGCTGTATTCCTTCTCTTTGAGGTAGACGTGGATTCCCTGGAAGTATGTTGTCACGGCCTGTGTGGGGTCCGTCCTTCCCAGGGCAGAGTCTTCCTCTCCCATCACCTGCCACTGGCAGTCGTCCAGATCGGCCAGCTGCTCAAGCAGTCCAGTGCGGAGCTGCTGCAGGAAGGTGGTGTCCCAGGCAGCAGAGGAGCGCTTTGTGTCGAAGAGGTTGAAGCTCTGCTGGAGCATCTTGTGAAGCACAGAGATGGCCTGGGCATCCTGGAGCTGGCCGCCCTCCACCATCTCCTGGGGAAAAGCAAAGTCTTTTCTGTCCTGCAGACAGAAGCGAGGGGAGAGCCTCCTCATTTGGTGCAGGAGAGTGAGGGTCTTCTCAGTGCCAGCCAACACGTGGTTCTGAGACAGGTCACAGCCCAGGGATCCTCCAGGGCCATAGCTGAGCAGCACCAGGGCCATCAGTAGAGAGAGCACAAGGGCCATGGGGAAGATGAGGCTGCTGCTGGGCTGATGGAGACGGCGTCTGCTGAACCTTGAGATAGGTTCTCTGATGCCATGCTTTCTAAACAAGACCATTAAATAGGGAACACAGTAGTTTTCATTTTCTAATCATTCTATACACTTTTACTTCTTTTTTTGGTTTTCTGTTATGTATTCTAAATACAGTCAAAGTAAATTTCTTCCTTCTCGACTGTTAATTTTGCCTTTTCCTAGTGACTTCAGAAGTGCCCATCCAAATTAATATTATTCAATCAAATTGGAAGGGTCTTTGTCTTAAGTCTGTATTGATGGACATGTGTAATTACACACGTCATTGCCCTTTATCTCTCATTCATAAGTGTTGCTGTCCTCTCATCCATGAACACATTGTTGGCTGCTCTTAGGCTCCGTTTTTCTCTCTTAGTTTCCATAGGAAGCCAGGCTCTGTCAGCCCTATTTGTTTGTTTCCTTATTTGTAAGGGATTTACGAGATCACTCTGGCAGTAAAGCTCTTGGAAACAAAGGATGAGTTTTCCTTAGTGTTTGATTTAGAGAAGAAGCTGATTATTATCAGTTTTGAACCCCTTCCACATTTCTCTTCCTTCTGGAACACATTCCTGCAGATCCCTGCCCTTCAGGGAACCACGAGGGCAGGTCTATTAGAGACATCACCCTTTCTTTCCACCATTTTCTTATTGGACACCTGTGGTCCTCCACAGACTGGGCCAATACACCCACCAGAATCCTAGTTCTTCTCAGGGAACATGGGTGAGGAGATTCTAATTCCAAGATAATTGTATTTCCCCAGCAGCCCCTCACTCACAAGGGAGAGATCACACAGAGTCACAGCCTGTCCTCTGGAGTGAGTGAGTCCCTTCCTCACCTGCTGGACTCCCTCCCTGAGGACAGGCCCACCACATCCTGTGGACAAGAATCTCCTTTCTGTGGAGGGCTTGTTTACTTATTGGGAAGATAGTCTTCCTGAAACCCCACCCGGTCCCCTGGAGTGGTTGTGTGAAGGACTCTAGTTCTCGGTGGTGACCTCTTCTTCTCCTGACCCATTTGGCAGGTGTCCAAATTGTCAGCACTGCTCAGAAGCTGAGAGCAAAACTGTGTTTGCGCAAGTTGGTGGAGGAGTTTCCAACTGCAATTATTTTACTTTTTCATAGGTGAATAATACTTACTTTGCCCAATATAGGTTTTATTATTCAACCCTTTTACTTAAACTCTTCAACACTTGTTCTGCTCAGAGCTACTGAGCTGGAGGAAGGAGATTCAGTGATGGTGTTGTCCCTCATTGGAAGCTTATGTCACAGAATCTAATGAGTTTCAGTCATTTATTCGGGCAGTTGATTCTACTGGGCATCTCTGTTCCTCTATTTCTGTCTCTTCTGAGATTGCAAGGCAGTGAGACCCAGGTTACTAGATTAGGACAAACAGCCTTCTTTCCTTTACCAGAGCATAATTTTTCATTTAAACTGTTTATATACACTTAGTGACTTATTGGACCATGTTGGTATTCCTCTTCTGCTCTGGTTCTATTTCATGATGAGACAAGAACAATAAAGGGAAGTAAAGAAAGCCAGAGCGGCTGCATCTCTATCACTTTCAAGGCATTAGATTTTTTTGTTTCTGTTTGCAATTTTCCTAGAAAATAAGATTGCATAGTTGTTTTGTGGACAACAAGAAAACAAGGGTAAGTCTCAACGTCGTGAAGAATGAAAGTGGTTTTACCCTGGTGTCATGAGGTATTCTGAGTTAGCAAACTGCAGTGAGGCATGCCTGGGCAGTAGGATGTGGCAGAGGGGGAGGATGAGGCCAATATGAACAACAGAAAGCCTGGGACAGGGCTGCTTCTTACAGAAGCTCAATGAAGGCCAAGTCCTGAGTCAGTTGACTGCCTTCAGCTTTGGAAGACCAGCTAGCTGATTTTCCTTTCCTTTAATCCACATGTGATCAGCATAAGGGGAGATGGAAGAGAGACGGGCAATCAGAACCCCAGTTTCTAGAACACAAACCCTTTCTGGCAGGGTTGAGGAGACCAGCCTTGCCTAGCATCTGTGTAGTTGATAAATCCACTTGGGCAATGAGAAGATGCTTTGAAAAAACTAGAATGATAGAAAATGAAATGATTCCAAAAGATCCTAATCTTAATCTGGTTAACAGTAAAATTATGGTATTAAAAGTAAGAGCTGCATTTTATTGATTGCTAACCCTAATGATTTCTTTAATATTCCAGTTTGTGATATGATCACATTCATGGGTTGGGTTTCTGCAGCTTTTTGAAGAATGTTAAAAATATTTATGTGCTTATTTGACTGGGCTAGGTCTTAGTTGAAGCATGCTGGATATTGCATCTTCTTTGCTTCATGCAGGATCTTTACTTGGGCCATGGGAAGACTTGCCTGCCTCATGCAGGATCTACTTCCCTGAACAGAGATCCAACTCAGGCTCCGTGCTTTCGGAGCATGGAATCCTGACCACTGGACCATCAGGGAAATCTTAAGGGGTAGGGTTTCAATATATGAATTTGGGGAACACACACACATTCAGTCCGTATCATAGTAATAAGATAGCAAGGTATTGTGTTTATGGTAAGGATTCATTAGGCTATGTTTCCTTCTTGGTATTTATTTGTGGAGAAAGAACACATTGCCTGATGCTACCCTCACTTTTTATGGCACGTCCACCCTGAATTGTTTACTAATTAAATGTTTTCATGTTGTACTGTGAACCTAATTACCAAGGATCTACCAGGCTTCCCTGGTGGCTCAGATGGTAAAGAATCCGCCTGCAATGCAGGAGACCAAGGTTCAATCCCTGAGTTGGGAAGATCCCCTGGAGAAGGAAATGGTAACCCACTCCAGGATTCTTGCTTGGAGAATTCCTTGGGCACAGGAGCCTGACAGGTACAGTTTATGGGGTCACAAAGAGTCATACTCAACTGAGCAACTAACACTTTTGCCAGACAAATTCCACAGACTCTCAGTGTTCATCAAAAATGACAGTGACAACAACGACAAATTCCTTAGGCTCTGTAAGGGACTCACTTAGTCCTTCCAACATAGTTGAAACTGAGTTAATATTCTCCTTTCCAAGAGCCCCCTGCTAAGACTTTATTTGAATAAAATAATCTAAGAGTGAATTTGCAACTCCAGGTTTCAAAACCTAATATGTCAGATTCCAAACTCCCTATCCACAGCATAAACACCTGAGCAAACTGCATGTACTGAACTCTCACTTATTTCCCTATTTTACTTCTAACACAAGATGTTCCTTTTTGTTTCATACCTTGATGTTACAAATCTCTTATTTCCATCATTTAACGCCTCCCTCCAAATTCTAGATAAGCTGAGCGATTTACAAAGTATCCTGATTATTTTTTATAAGAAGCAAAATGAAATTATCAAGTGGTAGTTATTACTGAGAGTCTAACTGTGCTTCACATAATTAATAATTCTAATAATTATGAAATGATCATAGTTAACTGTCCAAGATGACTCATAGATTGTTAAGTGATCCTCACCATAAAATTGAGATACATGACGGACAAGGTCCTTGAGAGTTATGACCCCTGCGCGAGATTTGGATTACAAACATTTCGGTGAATCCAGTGTAGAAAACCCCAAGCTGACGGTACTTGTGGATATAGGTAAAGCATACTTAATGCTACCAAATTACATGAATGAGGGAAACTACTGGAAGAATACAAGACGACGCATGCTAACGGGTGAAATGTGAGGGATGGAGCAGAGCATCCCCATGGCCATCAGCAGGGAATCCAGGGGTCCAGAGAGTCAGCACTTGCACTGGGCCTCAGGGAAACAGCTCAGGTCCTGCCCTGAGCTAAGCCGCCCTCCAAGCTCCTTTCGCTGCGCCCCAACGGCCGGGAGGGGGCGCCCGATCTCTCAGGAACTGACAGACCGGCGCCGCAAACCCAGCTGGACCCGCCTCCAGGTACGGAGCGGCCAACTCGGGCGGCGGATCCACGGGGAGAACTCGGGGGTCGCCCTCGGAGGGAGCCGCCGGAGCCCAGGGAGCGCCTGGGGCCGCGCGAGCAGAGAGGAAAGTTCTTTTTCGGGCCCGACTGCCCAGGGCAGCTTTGCCGCTGCTTCTGTCAGAGCCTTTGATGTCTGCACCTGCCCTTGTATCCACCCTCCCCTTCCTGGGAGGAGATTTTACCCAGAGCGATTTACAGCGGTGCCTGTTTATGCTGTGATTGATGGCTGGAAATCCAATGGCACCCCATCCAGTACTCTTGCCTGGAAAATCCCATGGACAGAGGAGCCTGGTAGGCTGCAGTCCACGGGATCGCGAAGAGTCGGACACGACTGAAGCGACTTAGCAGTAGCAGCAGCAGATGGCTGAAAATCAGAGCATGTTGTGGTATGTTTTCAGATTCAGGGCTGTTTCTGGGGAAAAGGACTAATTCAGGGACAATGGGAAAGGCATCTACAATCCGGACAGAAATCTACTAGATATTGGGATCCTCCAGTGGGAAGGAAGACTGGGGACAAGACTGAGACTTAAAGGAGCTCCCAGGGTTGAGAAAATTATTTCATTCAATAGTAATATAAAAGGTAAATTTCTCTTGTAATATTAATTGTTTGAAAAATCTTTTAAAATAGGTAAGTCTTAAACTCACATCAAGTTGAAATATTTTCCTTATGCCCCAACAGTACTTTTATGTTCCTGGCTTTAATGGAAGCAAAATCAGCAGTAATGGTTTCAAAACTGCTACTTTGTATATATCTCTCTTCACTGATGGAATGCCATATTTGATAAATTATGACCCAGTAACTATCTTAAATAACCAATCTCAACTTAACCAATCTCAATGTGCTTTTCCATCTCATGTCTTTTAACCAAGCATCATCTATTAAACAGTCATTTTTTATGTAGTCAGTTTTTCATTGGAGAGGTGCATTACCTTTTCAAAATGTCAAATCATATGGATAAGTTGCTTAAAAAGCTGCAATCAAAATGCTTTTGATTTCAGCATCATGTGTGCTCAGTAGGTATCAACTGTGAAATAGACAGTTGGGTATATGATTCCAGCATGCATCTTCGGAAGGCATCACCATCAAGACTGATTTCTAAAGCCCTGAAAACTAGAGCAGCTCATGACGTAGCTCATGAGTTTGAAAAGAAAACATTTCTGGGCCCTGAACACAGCAAAACCACAAGTGTCTTTGTCACAAATGAAACTCGGACTGGATACCAGCCAGATGGCAGGAGGGCAGTGTGAGTGTGGAGCCTGGGATCCAGTGGAGGACCTTGAAATCTGTGTGTCTTCTAGCTGGAGATCATGGAGTTTGAACAAAAATGAATAATGAACTTGTTTCCATGGGTAAAGTGACAAGGAAGAGCAATGGGTACATTGTGTATGAATCCGAAATTCATAGAAGAAACCTGCATTTCCAGTGGATATGATGGGGAAAGGTTGTCACCTATTCTAGCATACTGGTCTTAAAACTAAAGTCTCAACTCCACAGCTCTTCTTCTCAGCTCTACTCTGTGATGCTGGGGCTCCAGTTCCTTCCAGTACATTTCTCCTTTGGCTGCAGATTGTTTTTCTTTCAGAGTTCTCCCGAACCAATTCCAAGAGGTGGACTAGAAGGCTGGAGTATGACGGATGACAACCACCATCCATTAGGAACAGGAAAACTAATGGTTGCTGCTAGATGCTCTGTGTTACCAGTCAGATTGGCAAAAACTAAAAAGGATGATAAGATCCTATTTTGGTCAATGTGTGAGCACATATAAGGACTTAAATGGTCTTGAGTATAGGTTAATGTAGCCATTGTTATTGTGAACAATTGGCAATATGCATGTGCGTGGTTTACGTATTTTGACCAATAAAACTGACTTCATGGACACTTGTTCAGAGAAAGACACTCACTTGCATTATAAGACAGCTGCATATACTTGTAGCAATCTCTCCTCTAAAAGCACTAATTTCTGAGAAAGACTGACTCTCGGGGGTGACACTGCCAGCAGTTAGGGACTGAAGTTTTTATGGAAAACAGGTAGGATCAAACCCAGGACAGCCCAGGCCTGGAGAGCAGAACCTCACACTTCATGGCCCTTGCTCCTTTCGTCCTGACTCTGCTTTGCTGCTGAAAGTCTGAAGCCCAACAGAGTAGAGAAGGTAATTGTAGAAGTTTCTTAAAGGAGTAGTAGAGTAGTACTCATACTAAAGAAGCAAGAAACATTATTAATGAGTAATATGTGTGATATTCTGCATTTATATCAGATCTCTATGATTTCCCTATTATTCATTTTTATAGTAGATCAAAGCATTTTCTACTAATCCTTCTTTCTCAAAGAATTTCTATGACTTCCTAAGAATACTTCTAGAAGTCTGAAGCACAGAAATTGGAACTGTCTTCAGCACTGAGCACAGGAGAGTTCACACACTGAATATACTGTGAAACTAGCACCCAAGTTAAATATTTTTACCGAAGACCTAGCATCTTTCTAGTGTTGCCTTTCTGTCACTGCCTCAGGCCAGCTGTCCTGTCTCCTCCCTGTGGGCAGCTACTCTGGACTCTCACTGTCCTGATTATTTCTGCCAGGCATATTTTATGCCTCTTGTAATATGGACTCATTGATCCAAACAGTAGTCCTATGAAAAACTGCTGTAATTTTCCCCGTATTAGAGAAGAAGATCAAGACAGCATGCATGCCTGGGCACATGCTAAGTTGGTTCAGTCCTGTCTGATTTGTGACCCACGGACTGTAGCTCACGAGGCTCCTCTGTTCATGGGATTTTCAAGAAAGAATACTGGAGTGGGTTGCCATGTCCTTCTCCTTAGTGTTTGTGATATTTTTCAGGGTCACCCTGCTGGGAAATAGCAGAGCTGCAATTCAAAGGTTTTGAAACTTGGAGAACTCTCCCTTCACTTGTGCTGTCTTCCAGTGATTTCCACTGAGAGAACATTTGAAGCTAGACCATCACAGAACACAGGTCCTGTGTTGGAGGCAGTGAAGATATTGCGTAAGAGAGTGGATTGTTCAGTAAAGCAGGGCTGAGGAGGAGGTGGGAGGAAGAGTAACAGGGGTCAGGATCAGCCACTCGGCACCTCATGTTGGCAACTTCCCTGGAGGAAGTGAGTCCTCTCCCACTACTGACACCAACCGTTCTTTGCTGACTGGGTATAAACTAGCTATACTTGTGACTTCAGGACTAATCATTTACCACAGTTTCAGAGACTCCTTTCTACCTGTTTGTTTGTTTGTTTGTTTTTTGCAGGGGGGTTGGTTGAGGGGTGGCTGCACTCCACAGCTTGCAGAATCTTAGTTCCCTGGACAGATAATCCTGGTACCTGAGCTTCTTACACTGGAAGCATGGAGTCCTAACCACTGGACTGCCAGGGAATTCCACCTTTTGACAATCATTTCCTGAAAAGTGTTAGGACTCTTCTGTAGTATAAATGGACAAATGCTATTCCATGATACGTTTATGTAGACAAAATAAGTATGTCTTCATAATGAAAAAGGCAATGTTTTCCAAGGCAAAGCATTCAATATCATGGTAATCCAAGTCTATATACCCCGACAAGTAATGCTGAAGAAGCTGAAGTTGAATGGTTCTATGAAGACCTACAAGTTCATCTAGAACTAACACCCAAAAAAGATGTTCTTTTCATTATAGAGGACTGGAATGCAAAAGTAGGAAGTCAAGAAACACCTGGAGTAACAGGCAAATTTGGCCTTGGAGTACAGAATGAAGCAGGGCAAAGGCTGATAGAGTTCTGCCAAAAGAACGCACTGGCCATCGCAAACACCCTCTTCCAACAACACAAGAGAAGTCTCTACATATGGACATCACCAGATGGTCAACACCAAAATCAGATTGATTATATTCTATGCAGCCAAAGATGGAGAAGCTTTTAAGCAGTCAACAAAAACAAGACTGGGAGCTGACTGTGGCTCAGATCATGAACTCCTTATTGCCAAATTCAGACTTAAATTGAACAAAGTGGGGAAAGCCACTAGACCAATCACGTATGACCTAAATCAAATCCCTTATGACCATACAGTGGAAGTGAGAAATAGATTTAAGGGACTAGATCTGATAGAGAGCCTGATGAACTACGGACGGATGTTCGTGACATTGTACAGGAGACAGGAATCAAGAACATACCCAAGCGAAAGAAATACAAAAAAGCAAAATGGCTGTCTGAGGAGGCCTTACAAATAGCTGTGAAAAGAAGAGAAGTGAAAAGCAAAGGAGAAAAGGAAAGATATACTCATTTGAATGCAGAGTTCCAAAGAATAGCAAGGAGAGATAAGAAGCCTTCCTCAACGATCAGTGCAAAGAAATAGAGGAAAACAATAGACCAGGAAAGACTAGAGATCTCTTCAAGAAAATTAGAGCTACCAAGGGAACATTTTATGCAAAGATGGGCTCAATAAGGGACTGAAATGGTATGGACCTAACAGAAGCAGAAGATATTAAGAAGGGGTGGCAAGAATACACAGAAGAACTGTACAAAAAAGATCTTCATGACCCAGAGAATCATGATGGTGTGATCACTCACACTCAGCTAGAGCCAGACATCCTGCAATGTGAAGTCAAGTGGGCCTTAGGAAGCATCACGAGAAAGCTAGTGGAGGTGATGGAATTCCAGTTGAGCTATTTCAAATCCTGAAAGATGATGCTGTGAAAGTGCTGCACTCAATATGTCAGCAAATTTGGAAAACTCAGCAGTGGCCACAGGACTGGAAAAGTTCAGTTTTCATTCCAATCCCAAAGAAAGGCAATGCCAAAAAATGCTCAAACTACCGCACAATTGCACTCATCTCACATGCTTGTAAATGATGCTCAAAAATCTCCAAGCCAGGCTTCAGCAATATGTGAACCATGAACTTCCAAATGTTCAAACTGGTTTTAGAAAAGGCACAGGAACCAGATATCAAATTGCCAACATCCGCTGGACCATCGAAAAAGCAACAGTGTTCCAGAAAAACACCTATTTCTGCTTTATTGACTATGCCAAAGCCTTTGACTGTGTGCAGCACAATAAACTGTGGAAAATTCTTCAAGAGATGGGCATACCAGACAACCTGACCTGCCTCTTCAGAAACCTGTATGCAGGTCAGGAAGCAACAGTTAGAATTGGACATGGAAGAACAGACTGGTTCCAAACAGGGAAAGGAGTACATCGAGGCTGTATATTGTCACCCTGCTTATTTAACTTATATGCAGAGTACATCATGAGAAATGCTGGGCTGGAGGAAGCACAAGCTGGAATCAAGATTGCTGGGAGAAATATCAATAACCTCAGATATGCAGATGACACCACCCTTATGGCACAAAGTGAAGAGGAACTAAAGAACCTCTTGATGAATGGATGGTTTTGAACTATGGTGTTGGAGAAGACTCTTGAGAGTCCTTTGGACTGAAAGGAGGTCCAAGCAGTCCATCCTAAAGGAGATCAGTCCTGGGTGTTCATTGGAAGGACTGAGGCTGAAACTGAAACTGCAATACTTTGGCCACCTGATGCGAAGAGCTGACACATTTCCAAAGACCCTGATGCTGGGAAAGATTGAGGGCAGGAGGAGAACGGTGCGACAGAGGATGAGATGGTTGGATGGCATCACCAACTCAATGGACATGGATTTCGGTGGACTCCGGCAGTTGGTGATGGACTGAGAGGCCTGGCATGCTGCGGTTCATGGGTTCACAAGAGTTGCACATGACTAAGTGACTGAATCGAACTGAACTGAATGAAATAACAAATTTACTTTCATAAGAATTTAATAAGTAAAACAACTTACAAGATTAAGTAAATGAACATATTTTCCAAACTTTATTACAATGCAGACAGACTTTTTATATGAAAATATAAATATGATGAGATAAAAGAAAATAAATACATAAATAAACATAAATAACATCAGAGCAGTCATCCATTATGCACTGATCCCTGTGCAGTTGAATACATTTTATATCTACTTGCTTATTGCTACAGAGAAAGTACTGCTGATTGAATTCAGGAAACATTGTGGCTAAAGCAGAAATCCGAGTCTTCTGAAATGAACACAGGTGAGTATACGAGGGTTATGTGGCATCTTAGTCAGTGAGAGTCATGTGAAGGTGAGTTCTGGTCTCCATCCATCATTCTTAACCTTTCTTGCAAGTTGGTTGATGAAGACAAGGCTCTCATGATTTCCAGTCTGACGATTTCCCAGGCACAGTCGCTGTATCCCTTCTCTCGCAGGTAGACATGGATGCCCTGGAAGTACCTCCTCACGGCCAGCGTGGGGCCCGTCCTTCCCAGGGCAGAGTCTTCCTCTCCCATCACCTGCCCCAGGCAGGCATCCAGGTCGTCCAGCTGCTGAAGGAGTCCAGTGCGGAGCTGCTCCAGGAGGGTGGTGTCCCAGGCAGCAGAGGAGCGCTCTGTGTGGAAAAGGTTGAAGCTCTGCTGGAGCATCTCGTGGAGCACAGAGATGGCCTGGGCCTCCTGCAGCTGGCCACCCTCCACCATCTCTTGGGGGAAGCGAAGTCTTTTCTGTCCTGCAGACAGAAGCGAGGGGAGAGCCTCCTCATTTGGCCCAGGAGCCTCAGGGTCTTTCTGCCAGCCAGACGTGGTTCTGAGACAGGTCACAGCCCAGGGATCCTCTGGGCCGTAGCTGACCAGCACCAGGGCCATCAGTGGAGAGAGCACGAATGCCTTGGGAAAGATGAAGCTGCTGCTGGGCTGGCGGAGACAGCGTCTGGTGGAATCTTGAGGTAGGTTCTCTGATGTCATGCTTTCTAAGCAAGGCCATTAAATAGGGAACATGGTAATTTTCATTTTCTATTTGTTTCTATATAGTTTTACTTCCTTCTTTGATTTTCGTTTATGTATTCACAATATGTTAAAAGAAAATGTCATCAATTTAAAGTATTAATTTTACCTATTTCCCAATAACTTCAAATGGATCCATCCAATTGGATATTTGTTAATCAAATTAGAAAGATTTTATTATTCAACACTTTTACTTAAACTGTTCAACACTTTTCTCCTCAGAGTTTCTGAGCTGGAGGAAGGAGATTTAGTGATGCTGTTGGCTCTCACTGGAAGCTTATGTCACTGAATCTAGTGAGTTTCAGTCATTCATTCAGGCAGTTGATTCCACTGCACTTCTTGGTCCTCTGTCTCTTTCTCCCTCTGAGAACAAAGGACGGTGAGAACCAGGCTACTCCTTCAGGGAGAAATCACCTTCTTTCCTTCACTTGACTATAATTTTTCACTTAGTTTCTCCATTCATTTAGTGACATGTTGGCCAGGATTTGTCTTGCTGCTCCTGCTCCAGATCTAATTCATGTTGAGGTAAGAACAATAAAGTGAAGTAAAGAAGACAGAGGGGCTGTATCTCTATCACATTTAATACTTTAGGGTTTTTTTTGTTGTTGTTGTTTCCCTTTGCCATGTTCCTAGAAAGTAAAATTCCACAGTTTTTTTGTGGGCAAAAAAGAAAACTAATCTAAGTCTGAATGTCTGAACATGAAAGAAGGGAAGTGGTTTTCCATGGCAGAATGATGTATTCTGAATTAACAAAGTTCAGTTCAGCACAGCTGGCGATGAGGCTGTGGCAGAGGGGAAGCATGAGGCCAGTGTGAACAGCAGAAAGGCTGGGACATTGCTGCTTCTGACAGAAGCTCAACGAAGGTTAAGTCCCGGTCAAGTGACTGTCCTTTGCTTTGCAAGAACAGCTACCTCATTTTTCTTTCAATTAATGCACGTAGGATTCATTTCAGGAGAGAAGGAACAAGTCCAACCCATCACCTAACAAGAGATGGACAACTGGAATGCCAATTGCTGGAATACTAACCCTCTCTGTCAGTGTCTTGGAGCCAGCTTTGCTGAGCATCTGTCTAGGTAATAAATCCACTCAGGCAATGAGAAGCTGCTTTGAAAAAAACTGGAATGAAATGGAATTAAATGATTCCAAAACATCTTGATCTTAATCTGGATAATAGTAATTATGATATTAAAAATAATACCTGAATTTTATTTCCTGCTACTAATGGACTAGTCACTTTCCAAGTTCTTTAGAATTTTAACTGAATCTTCTCATTAACTCTTAGGGTCACACTCCTGGAGAAAAATATAAATCTAGACAAATGAACTATTCCAACCATAGCAAAGATTCAGGAGCAAACCTTGGGGGTTTTGATTTGTCTGAAAGATCCCATTAAAAAAAAAAAGGAAGGGTGCAAATGAACATGACATTAAGGAAGCAATGAAATAAGTGACAGGAGGAGAAAGAGTTGACAAAAATCCCTTAATCCATTTCAAATGCAAAGAGTCACTATCTATTGTTTTGTAGGCCACAATGTGTGATCTGAAGTCCACAAAAGTAAGATATAATCATAAATAGACAAAATCACTATTAAGTAGTTGGAAGGGAATAGATTGTTCTGCCACCTAAAAGAAAAGCAGGAGTTTGCTCATTGTCTAGTGGTTAGGATCCAGCACTTTCACTGCTGTGACCTGATTTTAATCCCTGTTTGGGGATGTCCGATCACACAAACCTCGCAGAAGTCTCAGCTTTTATGAGTGTTTTCTTCAATGAAATATAGTAAAATAGTTTTATTAACCCTATGAGAGGTGAGCCCTACTTTCTATGTATTTAAACCTCTTGACCTTTCTTGTGAGTTTAAGAACAAAGAAAAACCAGCTAACAGTTCCTCGCCACATGAGCTCTGATGTTTCTCCTTCAGAATGACAATGAAAACATCTTTCAGCATCAGGTTCTGCAGAATGAAGTCACTACCCACTGCAGTCCCTGACCTCCAACACGCCCTGACAGGAGTTCAGAATGGAGATCAGGAACGAGGCACTCTCTGCTCTGGGAAAACTGAAACAGCAGGTCAGCAGAGAGTTAGATAATTTCCAGAGGAAATTTATGAACCCAATTGTTACAACTTGTCATGGATAGAAATGCTCTAAAATCTTTCAGAAAGACATCTGTTCCTCCTGATTCTCAGCCGCTTTCTCCCAAGATGTGAGTTGATCGGCACCTCATTCCTTCACCATAGTCACATGCATACTGACCTCCTCTACGTCCGTGGGGCAGTTTCTCAGAGCTGAGGAGAGGCTGACCTCCAGCCTGCAGTCCTCAGCAAGTACTCCCAATAAAATACACTCTCAGGAATCATGTTTTTGGGTTGTTGTTTTTTAGTGGTTGACGGTCCCCTTCCAGGAAACCTCCTCAGGTAACCTGCTGTTCTTATTCTAAAGGAAATCACCTGCATTTCTCACCTCCAGTCCAGACGGTCATCCTGTTGTCTCCTGATGGAGTCCAGTGAAGAACATCTACTGTTTTCCTAATTCTGTTCAAGATGTGGGTGATGAGGAAGCCTGTGTGAGACCAAGATGGAGGAGCACGTGTGCTTCCTAGATAGAAGCAGCAAACAATGTTCTCCTTAGCAGGGAGAGACTGGCTTGAATTGTGAAATAAGCCTCAAAGTCTTGTAGAGTTATCTTTATTTTTAAATTTCTTGGTCAACCTATCAAACATCATTACGTAATACTATAGAATAGAGATGAAAAGCTTATTTAGAAAATGATTTGTCAATGAAATGATATTTTTAGCAGTAATATCAGCATGTTTTTTACTTGTTTAGCACCCTAATCCTCAAGAAGGTTTCCAAACCTCTCAATGTACTTTAAATGTTCTTTGAGGGGCTTCCATGGGGGCTCAGTGGTAAGGAGTCCACCCGCCAATGTGACCACATGTGGTCCTAGAGGATGCCACGTGCTGCAAAACAGCTGAGCCCGGGTGCCACAACTATTGAGCCTGTGCTCTAGACCCTGGGACCACCACTACCAAAGCCAAGTGCACTAGAATCTGTGCTCCCCAACGAGAGAAGCTACCAGAGTGAGGAGCCTGTGCACCCCAACTAGAGAGGACCCACCTTAGCCACAACTAGAGAAAAGGCCGTGCAGCAATGAAGACCCAGCACAGTGAATAATGAATAAATAAATAAAATTATTTTAGAAGTCCCTCTGACTTTACATATAGCTCCTGAATGCTACATGTCCCAACCAGAAAGAAGAGAAAGCTGATTGATCCATCAATGTCCTGAGAATCATATAGATTCTACATTAATGTAGATTGCCTACATTAAATACATGAATTTCCACAAAGATCTTTGTTTCTTTGAGAAATTGTATTCTTCCAGTGTGCACGTTACTGACATATGTCCTGAAAGGAAAACTTTGACCCACTGTTGCTAAATGTATTAAAAGTCCTGCCTGTGTCCCTTCTATTCAGTCTTGTTTGATTTTGTCTCTCAAAGATGCAAAGACACCATGATGGAATTTAAGAACTTCCTTGGATTGCACTGTCCCCAGGCGCCTCTTGCCCTGCTCTGTGATAACTTGCTGGATCCTAAGGAAGAAGCAATCTGCATGAGGGAGTGACCCTCGTGCCTTCCAGGACTCTGCAGGCTGCTGTGGTGTGAACGTCACCCGTGCTGGGGACACAGCTAGAGGCCAGGCATCGTGCTCTGTCTCCGTGCCCTCAGCGTCCACGTCAGTCTTCTCATTCTCTGAAAAGGAGTGCTGTGGAGAAGCACTTGCCTCAGTGTGTTTCATCTGTGTTGTTCCGTGTCCTGAGGACCCACTGCTGCTCCAGTGAACAATTAAACATCTTTGTTCTCCTTCCAAGTTCTCAAGCTGCTGCTGACTTTCAACTCCAAGTTTCTGGTGCTTTGGGCTTTTGAGCAAGTGAGATTCCTGAATGAGGTGAGCTCCTCCTAGTGCAATCAGCATGGGCGAGAGCCCAGGTAGAGGCTCAGAGGAGCCCCTGGAGTCGCCACCCTTGTTCACTGGGGGGCGGGGTTCCCTCTATGTACTGTGTTTCCCTGGGAGCCTGGGCAGTCTGGACCTGCAGTGCTTGGCAGGCAGAGCAGGTGAAGTCATAGGAGAGTCTCTGACAGATCTAGAACTTTCTCTCAGGTTCTGCTTTTAGTTGGTGGTTTGCAGGCTTAAGGGGAAATTGACAACCAGAAACCATAATGGAGAAGGACACAGCTGTCTGAATGGAGAGGACACCTTCATGCAGAGTGAATGAGGAGAGAAATAGGGATTTCTACACTGGGAGGAAGTGAATGATTGTGATATTTGAGTGTGAGGATAAGATATTCACCTGACCTCTCGCCAACGGAATATCACGTCTTCAAGCATCTCTCCAATTGTTTTCCGGGGGGAAAAATTCCACAACCAACAACAGGCAGAAAATCCTTCCCAAGAATTCATGAAATCCTGAAGCATGGATTTTTTTTGCATCACTGCTTTTAGGTTACTTATTTTTAAAAAAAATCAGAGTTACAAAAAGCATTGGAGTGGTTATGTTCACTTCAAGTTCCTCAGGGCAACAAACAACATAGCTAAAGGTAGAATATTTTCACTTCTAGCGTGCAAATCCTAAAGAGGGCTCAAGGAATTGTAAAATGCATTTTTTTAATCAGGTTGCCATTCAGGATTCGTGTATCTGTTTTAATGAAAAAAAATTAAGTCTTTTAGAGTAAGAATTTAATAAAGGAAGAAAAATCATAAACAGACTAAATACAAAATATCCATTTTCCCATAAGTATACATACCTAGTATTTTATCAACAAAATAATGTAAATATTTATAAATAGTTAAATAAATATTAAAATAGATAAACAAATGTCCAGGTAGTTAAATACATAGATAGATCAGCTTTGGCATCTGTGAGGAACCAGTGTGTATAGAGTAGAACATGATGTTACTTAATATTCCAGAAAACACTTGACAACCTGATTCATTTCAGGGCTCAATATCAGCAGAAATGAGAGTCTTCCCCGAGGCCGCGCAGGAGGCATGTGGTCTTGTTGGTCTGTGAGGATCATTTCCGTGTTGAACCAGGTGTGTGTCAGTCCTTCCTCCGGAATCTCCTGCAAGTTTGTTGAGGAAGAGAAAGCTCTCATGACTTCTGCTCTGACAACCTCCCAGGCACAAGGGCTGTGTCCGTTCTCTTGCAGATAGAGAGTGACTCTGTGGAAGTATTTCCTCAGAGCCAGGCTGGAGTCCCCCTTGAGCAGGGGAGCCCTGGGCTTTCTCTAGTTGTGGCCAGTGGGGCTCACTCTTCCTCACACCTCCTGGTTTCCTTCCTGTGAGCCTTCTTCGGGCTCCAGCATGCAGGCTTCAGCAGCTGCAGCACGTGGACTCTAGAGCAGGGTCTCAGGATCAGTGGAGCGCTGTCTTAGTTGTTCTGTGGCAGGTGGACACTTCCTGGACCAGGGATCGAACCTGTCTCTCCTGAGGAAAGATTCTTATTCACTTCACCACCAGAGAAGTCTTCAACAAGTCATTTTGGCTAAAGCAGTTTCTCAGATTTCCTCCTACTACTGGAAGGCATTTACAAATGACCAAGCGATTTTGCTTCATCTGGGCCCCATTTCCCGGAATTATAATAGACAGTGGCTGGTATTTCTACTCTATTCTTGCTGGTGCCAGTCATACTGAGTTTGTTGCTAAAACCACTAGGAGTCTCCTTCCTTGAAGGCACACGTGGTCTGGGGATTCAAGTAGCAAGTGCAACACACTTTTCAGCCTCTGCCCAGCACTATATTAAACTCAAGAGGATGCCTCACCCCTAATTGTCCTCATCTAGGTCATGATTCCAGAAAACATCTGCTTATACTGCATTGACTAGGCTAAAGCCTTTGACTTTGTGGATCACAACAGACTGTGGAAAATGCTTCAAGAGAAAGAAATACCAGACCATCTTACCTGCGTCCTGAGAAATCTGTATGCAGGTCAAGAAGCAACAGTTAAAACTGGACATGGAACAGTGGACTGGTTCCAAACTGGGAAAAGAGTACATCAAGACTGTATACTGTCACCCTGCTTATTCAACTTATATCCAGAGTGCATCATGTGAGATGCTGGGCTGGATGAAGCAGAAGCTGGAGTCAAGATTGCCAGGAGAATTATCAATTATGCAGATGACACCACCCTTTAGGCAGAAAGGAAAGAGGAACTAAAGAGCCTCTTGATGAAAGTGAAAGAGGAGAGTGAAAAAGCTGGCTGAAAACTGAAAACATTCAAAAATTAAGAACATGGTTTCCAGTACCATTGCTTCATGGCAAATAGATGGGGAAACAAAGGATAGAGTGACAGACTTTATTTTCCTGGGCTCCAAAATCACTGCAGATGGTAACCGCAGACATGAAATTAAAAGACACTTACTCCTTGGAGGAAAAGCTATGACCAATCTAGACAGCATATTAAAAGGCAGAGACATTACTTTGGCCACAAAGGTCCGTATGGTCAAAGCTATGGTTTTTCCAGTAGTCATGTATGGATGTGAGAGCTGGACCATAAAGCTGAGTGCCAAAGAATTGATGCTTTTGAAATATGGTGAAAAAGCTGGCAGAGCTATGGATCTGAACTCAAACTCTCCTTGATGCTCACAGCTCACAGCAAGAAGCAGGCAGTTTACCACAATACTCTCTGGTGGATCTTTACCAACATGGCAATTACTACTACACTGATCCTGAGATGCTTCAGAGACTCCTCACAAGGAATGATGAATGATCATTTCCATGCTCTATTTTATTCCATTGCATGTCTGGTAAGCTTTATTTTAGTTTGGCTTCCAGTTTTTGACATGTAATAATTAAAGCCTTACAACAGGTTGAAAATCTAGAGTTTGGATCTGAATCCCTGGTTTCCTTATTTTGCCTATTAACCTGCTCATTCTTTTTAATTCAGTGTGACTATTTTCCTACTTCTGCATGTCAAGCATGTAGACTTTAAAGACCTTTATGTTCTGAATGGTTAGGACCCCACCAAGGTCGTATCACAAGGTCATAAACCCCAAAGTAATGATATAGGTGACAGACCTTTTGGGACATGATTAGGGTGTGAGGATTATTTCCTCACATAAATAATGCCCTTATAAAAGAGGTGGATATAAACCACTCCCTCTGCTTCCCTGTGATGATACAAGGAGAACTCTGCAGTGTGAGACCTGAAGCAGGCTCTCACCACAACTGGACCAAACTGACACACAGTTCTCAGATATCCAGACTTGAGAACTACCTTTGAGCAATACATTTCTGGTCTTTGCAAACTACCCAGTCTATGCTATTTTGTTGAAGAAGCTTGAATAGGAAGATATTACATGCCCTGTTTTATCCTCAGAATACCTCTGGAGTCTGTAAAATTTCTGAAGGGAAAGAAATTATATTACTGAACTCTGTTTCCTAGACATCTAGTCTGGGCCGAAACATTTCTTGAGCTCAATCAATATTCAAGTAACATCAATTCACAAGGATGATAATGATAGGAGAAACAATAATCCAATATCTATTATATATATATATATATATATATATGTGTGTGTGTGTGTGATGTGAGAACACAATAATTTAAAGATTCTTCATGCTTCTACAAGGGAAGATATGATGAAATATTGTGTGAGATACTTTTTAAAGATCATCTGCAGAAATATTTTATTAAAGTTTGCATTTTCAATATTTGGAATGTATGGTGAGTGGAAGACTCACTGTCCACTTTTAGTTCAGTGATTCTCAAGTTCTTGCAAGGAGCCGCCTGATCATTCTTTCCTTGCCTCCCTCAGGTAGTAAGGAAACACATTGTCTACACTTGTAGATGTTTTCCTCATTAGCCTATGCCTTTTGGAGTCAATCTGAGTGCTTCTTTCAAATAGTCTATGATGCTCTGAACTCCGAGTGACATCTCTGTCATCTTCCCCAAGCTGAAACTATGAAATAAGAGTTTAAATCAGAGTGTGTGCAAGCAAGATATTGGTTTTCCCCTTGCACACCCACCCAGAGCTCCATTAGGACAAATAGTGAAAAAATGAAAAAATGGTCTTGTGCACTGAACTTGTCTCCTTTTGTCCTAATCATCCAATTATTTCCAAACTTCCTTGCAATGAGACTCCAATGGGGATAAGTCCGGGCCGGGTAATGTGAGCAGAAGTGCTACTACCCCCGTGTAGTCCTGGCCCTTGGAAACATCTCATGTGATCCACTAATCTTTTCCCTTTGCCTTCAAGGAGAATAGACTCAAGTACTACAGATAAAATTGAAGTCACATGTTAATAATGGAAAAATTGAAAAACAAGGGGACCCATTTCCCTGACTCACTTTCTGGAGAAGAGCAAACTAGAAGATTCACCTGATCAAGAAGGCCTGCATTGTGCTCTTCAAAGAAGGAAAGGAAAGTGTCCATTAGAATAAAATTCCTGACATTTTTCTGTTTACCTGTTACAGAGGTTAAACATTAGGTTAACTGAGAAATACCTTTAATAACAACATATTCTCCTAAAAACTCCCATAAAAAAGTAAACTTCAGATGTTGAAGATAGTAAATACCCCCAAATACATAAAGATCTTTTACATTGTGTTATAAAATTGTTTATTTAAGAAAAGAGACTTTGTTTTTCTATTTTTTGTAAAACTACGATTTTTATTTCAGTTATTTTTCAGCTTGTAAGCAAACAGAAGTCCAGCTCACTTTGGAGAGTTGAGAAAACAACAATCTGATTGAGTAGAGAGTTGACACAAGTATAATTTTCATTTTATCTGTTGACTTTTCTTGAGGATTCTTACATGAGGGAAAGGCACTTTTCAATTTCCACCCTGGCAACCTCCCAGGCACAGGAGCTGTATGCCTTTCCCTTCAAGTAGAGATGGATTCCTTGGAAATACTTCCGGACAGCAATTGCCAAATCGGGACAATCCAGAGTCACTTCTCCCAGCTTTTCCAGGCTCTGACACAGGCTGGAGAGTAGTTTGTCCAGGAGGGCGCTGTTCCAAGCACCCCAGCTGCTCTCCGTGGTGAAGAGGTTGAAGATCTGCTGGAGCATCAGTTGGTGATAACAGGTGCCTTGAGTCATCTGGATTGAGGTGATATTCTCTCTTCTCCAAGGAAACTTGAAGTCGTGTCTGTGCTCTAGGCATGACTGAGAGGGGATCGTTTTCATCTGTCTCAAATGTCTGGAGATTTCTTTGTTGTCAAGAGAACAAGCAGGGATGGAGCAGAGCATGACTCCTGCCACTAGCAGATAGGTCTTGGCCATAGAGAGTTTCCGTGATTCACTGGAGGGCCACTAGGGGGCGCGCGGCACCACTAATCAATGAGCGAAAGGTTTCTCCGCCCAGTCCTGTCACAGCGCGGTTTTCTAGCAGTCCGCAGGAAGGCTCAGGATGTCTTTTTATCGGTTTTCTTAGACTCTTTGCGAGTTCTGAGACTTCGTTTCAGCGGGTTTGGCAGCCAGAGAGGAAACCGTCGCTGCTCAGAGACCAAGTTGGTGCGGCTTTAATAGTGCACGAAGAAACTTTCATTTCCGAGCCCTCGCCAGAGACATTTTCGTGTGGTGGCAAGCCCGGAACCTTGCGTTTTCTGCTTTCCCCTGAGTTTGGTGCTTTCTTTTCGCCCAGAAACTTGAGCGAGGCCATTTTTACAAAGGTCTTTCATGGTGACTCAGACGGTAAAGAATTCGCCCGCCATGAGGGAGACCTGGGTTCGACCCCTGGGTTGGGAAGGTCCCCTGGAGCAGGAAATAGCACCCACTCCAGTATTCTTGCCTGGAGAATCCCATGGACAGAGGAGCCTGGTGGGCTACAATCCATGGAGGTCTCAAAAAGTCGGACAGAACTGAGCGGCTTGGCATGTCTTTACAAAGAAAATACGTTTACCAAGGGGTTTGAGAAAGAGAATCAGAGCGAGCTGGGGCCTATTTTACAGATTCGGGCTCGTTTCTGACGCGATGAAAGGACAGCTCAGGGAAGAGCGAACTTGGCCGCGGCGATGGGACGACTGGACGGTGTTGGGGACTTCCTGGGGGTGAATCGGAGCGCGGTCCCCACCCCGGCCGAGGACGGGGGAGCTGTGCCCCCCTGGAGATGCTCTGGGACTTTCAGGGTGTCTTTTAAGGTATCGGCCTTGAAGTGGGGGAGTAAGCATTAATTAACTGAGAAGTAGGAATATTAAAACACTCATAGCACTGTATTTTTATATGTATGAATTTATTAATATTTAAATACAATTAATATTGATCATATTTAACCTGTTTAAAATGTTTATACTTTGAAATATTTTAATGAAAATATTTAACTATTTGCTATATGGTATTAAAATGCATATGAGTATTAAACAGCATTTTATTAAATTCTATTTAAACTACAGTTCTTTATATTACAACAAGAATTTAATTTTGCTTTCTTTGCTGTAGTGGAAGCAAACTCATTCATATATTCAAGATCATTTCTGTTCTTGCTTGACAATTTTTTGTGACTCTGTAACAGTCTTAATTTTTTTTTAACCTGGGTTTCTGAAACACTACTGCCAGGACCCCACCTGAGTGTTGTATGGAAAGAAGAGTTAGTGGAAATATCCCTGGTGGTCCAAGGATTAAGACTGAGTTTTCAGTGCAGAAGGTGCCAGTTTGATCCCTGGTTAGGGAGCTAAGATCCCACATGCAGTGCTGTGCAGCCAAAAAGAAAGGAAAGAAGAATGGAAGGGAGAGAGGGAGGGAGGAAGCAGGGAAGGAAAAAGAGGCAATGTCTTGTACGAAGCATTGAGGAAGTTTACCCGGTCCATCTTTTCCTTTTCTTTGGTAAGAATTTTATAGACTCAACGTAAATTTCCCAGAGTTCATTGACGTGAAACCGTCCCTTGTAAGACATGACCCTGCAAATGCAGAGTCATTTCTTGTCTTTATTTAAAATTTTGATGTTTCGTTCAGTGTGTGTTTTTGGCATTTTCTTTTTTTTAACATTGAATTACAATATTATCTATCTTGACATCTTAGATTTGGTGCCTTTTACATTTCATACTTAAGAAAAGTCCTTTCTTATTTTACCCCAATACTAACCCAAGAAATAGCTTTAGAAGTACTGTTGCCATCTTCCCTGGATGAAAGTATAGGAATGTCCCATTTCTTGCCATCCTCTCCCCTATCTCGTTGTATAACTGATTTCCTGGTCTCTTTAACCCTTAAAAAAATCTTTGTCTTAAAATAATCTTACCAGAGGTGGTCTGAGACTAACTGAGGATGAGGTAAGGGACAGTTTATCTCATTTGTATTTTTCACAGAGCAGCCATGTTTTTGTTTTGGTTTGGTTTGGTTTTTTGGACAATTTTCTGAGGTGCTGGTTCTCTGCAAAAGGATTCAAGTGCTGTAAGATTTTTTTTTTCCAGAATGTTCCAGGCACTTCTCTAAGACTGGAATCTTGTGCTCTGCTTCTTCACAATCCTATGGGCAGCCCCCTCTCCTAGAGTTTGCACTGGGGGCCTCAACATACAGACCCCTGACAGTGTTAAGGGCCTTACAGTCAAAGCTTCTCCTGGTTGAACTGAGAATGGACTAAAGACATTACTATTGGTTATATTGATAGGAAAGGCTACTATCATTCATTAAGCTCAGATTCTCAGCCTGTAATTTGCAAACTTTATATTTGATGAACATGATATCCTCTGTGACCACAACTGAAGTTGTCTTGGTTTTTTAGAAGGGAAATCAAATTCTGGTGTCAGTTACACTCAGGAGCCCCAGACTGTCTGGAAGTAGAGCTTTCTGCTGCTCCCAGTCCCTCCTCTTCCTCAGCTCTGAGTACAGGCCCTCAGCTGCTCTGACCTCCTGCTGCCTCCTTCCTCTCATCCTGCCTCCGAGGTCCTCGCCCCTGCTCCCAGGAGGGCAGCCACCATCCCTGCCTGACTGTCCTGGAATCCACATCACCAAGCACATTGTCACTATTTATGCAGTCAGCACACTTTGGTGACAGAATGAAGAGAACTGTATGAATTAATCCATGTTCAATATTATGCTACTATTAACTGTAGACCATCAGAAAATGAGAGCTATGGTCCTGTAAATCATTGTGGGAGAATTCAAACCTTATGTATTAGATCTTAAAAAGGAAATACAGAGAGTTGTGGCTAGATATATTTTGGTGCAGTTTAAAAACTGTCAAAATAGAGTATTGGGTCACACCTCTTAAGTTTTCTTATTAGACTTAAAGAACAGAGTTAGATTGAGCTTTGTGTTTTATTTCAACCTGAGGTGACTCATTTAGATGAATACATCCTATTGGACTGAGACTTTTCCATGAGTGTATTTCATTTCCAGTGTAATTACACAAAAGAAGCATCAAAGCTGTGACATTCTCTGATGCCGGAAATAGACAGGGAAAGTTTTTAGGTGGAAACTAAAATGAGAAAAGTGCTGAAAATGACAATTCTGGCCTAATTAAGCATCTCATTTGCAGGAAGGTCCTCAGAGCAGCTGGATAAATATGCAGCATAATCAACTACCCTCCGCCCCGGGGGGGAGGGCGGGGGCCTGCCAGCTCCTTCACTGATGACAACAAGAATGATGTTCTCCAGTCCTGGAGAATGGTGATTACCATTGCCATCCTCTGAGAGACCAGGAGTCCCCAAACTCAGCGCTTTAGTGAGACTGAGTCTCAGGCATACAACTCAAGGCTCTCCAAGCTGCCCTCGCTGCGCCCCAGCGGCCGGGAGGGGGCGCCCGAACTCGCCATAGCGCGCTGACCACACCGCCCGCCCAGCGCGACCCGCCTCCAGCGCCGCGAACTCGAGCGCTGGATCCACCGGGAGATCCCGGGAGCCCGGGCGAGGCGCCGCCGGGGTTCAGGGAGCGCGTGGGAACGCGGGAGCCGTGAGTAAACTTCCTTTTCCAACACGACTGCCCAGGGGAACCTTGCCGCGGCTTCGCTCAGAGCCTCGCATTTTCTGCACCTGCCTCTGCGTCCACCCTCCCTTTCCTGGGAGGAGATTTTGGCCAGAGCGGTTGACACCGGTGCCCTTTTAAGCTGTGATTGACCGCTGGAAATCAGAGCATGTTGTGATGTGTTTTCAGATTCAGGATTATTTCCGGGGGAAGGGGGAAAGGCATCTCCAATCCGGAGACGAAGATTATTACAATGATTTTATTAAATTTTACGGATGTGAGAGTTGGACTATAAAGAAAGCTGAGCGCCGAAGAATTGATGCTTTTGAACTGTGGCGTTGGAGAAGACGCTTGAGAGTCCCTTGGACTGCAAGGAGATCAGTGCTAGGTGTTCATTGGAAGGACTGATGTTGAAGCTGAAACTCCAATACTTTGGTCACCTGATGCGAAGAGCTGACTCATTGGAAAAGACCCTGATGCTGGGAAAGATGGAGGGTAGGAGGAGAAGGGGACGACAGAGGATGAGATGGTTGGATGGCATCATCGACTCGATGGACATGGGTTTGGGTGGACTCCGGGAGTTGGTGATGGACAGAGGCCTGGCGTGCTGCGGTTCATGGGGTCACAAAGAGTCAGACACGGCTGAGCGACTGAACTGAAATAATGATTAATTTGGCTTCCCTGGTGGCTCAGCGGTTAAGAGTCTGCCTGCAATGCAGAATACCCGGGTTCTATCTCTGGGTTGGAAAGTTCCCTGGAGGAGGGAATGGCTACCCGCTCCAGTATTCTTGACTGGACAATGCCATGGACAGAGGAGTCTGGTGGGCTGCGGTCCACGGGGTCACAAACAGTTGGACAGGACTGAGAGACTAACACTTTCACTTTCAGGCTTCCCTGGTAACTCATAAAGAATCCTTCAACAGCCTTATAGTAGTTAAAAAGTATTGAAACGTGGGTGTATTAAAATTCAGATTATTTTAACTTTAAACATTTTATTTATACCAAAACCAGAATTTTTTATAATTTACTGATATTTTGAAGACAAATTGAACAATAATTTTGTCAGAATTACTTCTTTGCTTATCTCATTTTCAATGGAGAGAATTAATTTAATTTTAGCTTGCTGAAAGTTTTGGAGAGACAGCATATGAATTTCTGATTCATATTAATTCTTTTCTCCATCTCATCCATGATGCATTTCCAAATTATAGGACATATTTTTCTTGTCCGCTAGTTGAAATTACAATTCTATGGCAGTCCAATGTTTTGATAGCTTTCTTTGACAACAGTGATAACCATCCTGTTGCCACATCTTTATGGGGCTCTTTCTCTTTTGACAGGATCAAAATTTTCATCAAGTTCTTCTCTATGTATCGAGAATGAAAAGTGACCAAAACTTTTCATTATAAAAGCTTCAGTATCTCAGGTAAACACATCACACCACTTTTTACCAATGTTATGTGAGAAGTGTCCAGATATTTAACAAGCAAGTACATTTAGGTTTCTTCGGTGAGTAATATAAAGAATGCATGAAATTTGTCACAGTTTAACTTTGTGCCACAAGCCCCTCCCAGCCCCCCCAACTTGTACACCTCTTAGACTTTTTAAGTTGTGGGGCCAGATCTTGTCTTGTATAATTTTTATATATTGTTCATCAAGACTTTTTACCATTAATTTTACTTTTTTAAAATATTGCAGTAATTTACATTTTCCCCACATTACTAAGTCACTTGTCACCCCCTCTCTGCATTTGAGGCAACTTTCTAACTTGCCTAACCCTAATCCCAACACTGGGAAGAATTTTTGACGTGAAGCATTGTGAAAATTATGTCTGAAAATCTGGAAACATCCCCTTCTCCCATCCCTTACTGTATTTTTTTCCTTATAAGTTATCTTTGTCTTTATAACATTGTTTTGCCTATACTGTCACCAGAGGTAGTTTGAAATTAGTGAAATGAACATTGAGATTATTTGTATCATTTATTTATACTTTTCACAAAGTAGTTTTGATCTGCCAAACAACTTGCTAAGATTTAGGGGCTCCAGAAAGAGCTTCAAGCATGCTGTGTGATTTCTCCTCTGTGCTAGACACAGTCTTAGCATCGGAGCCTGGGCACTGCTCCTTCACATGCCTGCAGACATCCCTTTGTCCAGGAGCCCCCATTTGGGACATGCTAACTTCTCTGATCCTTAAGTTTTAAAACATCTGAAAAAAACATCAAGTATATCACACCCCAAACACAAAATTAGGACAATCTAGGTGAACTTCCCTGGAAAGATTTCCATGATAAATATATAGAAATTAACTGTACAGTGATACCTTTGGTATAATTATATAAAAGCATACCCAAAAAGAATATTGATCCTCTAGAGACAGTTTGAGATGCCAACCCCTCAACTTTAGTGGCTAGGGGCCTTGTTGAGGTCTCCCTGGGCCAGTCTTGATATTGCCATGGCTCTAGGACTCGGGGGCATGGGCTGGGTGGGCTCTGGACAGTGTTATTTGCCAAGTCTATGTGGCAACTCTAACCAGGCCAGGCCTTAAATTTGTCTAAAGTGCTTGCCTATTTATTCTGTTCCTCACAACTATATTATTAGGATATATGAATATTCTCCAGTTTGTAGATGAGATTTGGGGGTTATATGCAGTTTTCTGTGTTAAATATCATTACCATGGTTATCTCCGTGGACCTGCAGCAGAGAAGGGAGGTGCCTGCTCCAGCAGGCCCAGACCACAAGCAGCCCTTTAAAGAAGGCTGCTTGAGGCTGAGGCTGAGCACAGGGGTGCTGAGGTTCCACGGCTTCCCCTGGGTGGAGTGGCTTCAGAGGCCACGGAGCTGAGCCCTGGCTGCAGAACCCTGGGAGAGGAACTGAGAGCAGCAGCCCTCTGATGGGGGCACCGCAGGCTTCCCCCCGAGTCCAGAAAGCTGTGCCCGAGCCTCGTCTATAAGGCTGAGTCTCCAGCACTTGTCTTCCAGAAGCCACAGAGGCAGAGCACAGTTCCTGAGGAGAAAGCTGTGGTGGCCTCTGCTAGACAGCCTGCGGGAGCATCCCTCAGAGTCTGGTCCTTTCTGGGGGCTCTGTCCCAGGACATGCTGTGGGGGCCCTCTCTCCAGCCAGCCCCCTCATTCCTCATTCATTTCCCAAATGGCTTTTGAGTACCAAGAAAATCCTAAGCACCTGAGACTAGTAATAGAGCCATGATGCCTGTTCTGGAAGAAAATAGAGAAGTCAGCCAGAAGTCACAACATAGACTGAAATGTACATGCCTGGGGCAATAAAAGCACCTTTCCCAGCTGGAAAACTCAAAGAAGGACTACCGTCTGGGAAACTTTTATCACTCTAACAGGAAGGAGGAAGAAGAAAGGTGGAAAATGTTTTATCCTTTGGTGACAAAAAAGTTCTCTTCTAGTGGCTTTTACTTCCTTTATGAAGTGGCATCCAGCACATCTGAGGCTGAGGGGACGGAAGTTTGTCAAAGAGGAGAATGTTTGAAATCATTTGTGAAGAATAAGAGAGTTGATGGTGGAACCAGTGATATAAGCTCCAAGAAACCAGGGAGCTTTATGACTTTGTTCACTTATGTATCCTAGGTGCACCTTTGTGTGTGTGCCTCACTCTCTGTGACCCCGTGGACTGTAGCCCACCAGGCTCCTCTCTCGACGGGATTTTGCAGGCAAGAGTACTGGAGTATGTTGCTTCTCCAGGGGGTCTTCCCAAACCGGGGATGGAACCCGCATCTTCTGCATTGGCAGGTGAATTCTTCACCACTAAACCACCTGGGAAGCCTTCAGTGCACACAGAAGAAACTTACCAAAGATAGAGGGTGAATGAAATTATGAATTCCATGTAGTACTGGAGAGGCCCATTAGTCGTAGACCATAGGACTACGGTAGTACGATATATTCGCTTGTGTGATTTTATCTAATAGGTCTCCACCACGTACCTGAGGTCAGGTGTGGAAGAGGCCGAGGGTTTGACTTCTGCCAGACAGGAGTGATGACACAAGAGTGACGGGAGGGCATGAAAAATGTGGCTCAACTGATGGACCAGGAAGTCCGCTCTGTTAGTTTCCAGGAGCTGCCATAACAAAATGCCGCAGACTGGGTGGCTTAGACAACAGAGAATTATTTTCTCAAAGTTCTGGAGGCTAGAAATCCAAGATTGAGGCGTAGGCAGATTTGGTTTCTCCAGAGGCCTCTCTCCTTGGCTTGCAGATGGCTGCCTTCTTGCTGTGTCCTCACACGGCCTTTTCTCTGTGTGTGCCCATCCCTGGTATCTCTTCCTTTTATGAGGACACCAGTGAGACACCAGGTGGCCCAGTGGTTAGGACTCTGCACGTCCACTTCAAGGGGCATGGGTTCAATCCCTGGTAGGGGAACTAAGATCCAGCAGGGTTGGGAGGAAGGTGGGGAGATACTAGTCATATTAGATTAGGACCCCACCCTAAGGGTCTCATTTTAACTTAATCACCTCTTTAAAGGCCTTACCTCCAAATCCCATTGCATTCTTAGGTACTGGAGGTTGAGATTTTAATAAACAAATTTGTATGGAGTACACATTTCAGCCAATAACATCTACGTGGAGAGAGAGAACAGATCAGAGGCTGGTGATGGAGAAGAAGAAACTAAGGACCCACAGACTGTAATTCCTTGACTAATTGGTGGCTGGAGGGCAATTTAGACAATTTGGAGAAATTGAAGGTGGAGGTCAGAGGGTGGGATGCTAGGCTGTATTAGTGTATGACTTCAGATTGTAGACCAGCTCCTAAGGAAAAGCAAAGATCTGTGAGTCAGGTGTAACTTGTCATGTGACCCATGGCCAGTCATGGGCACTCCAAGCCACTGCCTCTCCTGGTGAGTAGTCTTCGTCAATGGGAGCAAAACGAAGGTGACTGCCCTGAGACACTCCTCCTCCAGGTTCCCTAGTCCTGGGTCTTCTGCGTGTGTGGTTACTCATCCTGTCTGAACTTCAAGTTAGAAGAATCAGATTGTTTTTGAATGAGTGAGAAGTGTTATTAATTGTATAATAAAAAAGCAGGTAGTAATTCTCCACAGGCTTTACTTGCTCTGTGTGATGATACTTGCTCTGTAGGCGATAAAGGCTGATTCTCTCGGCCTGGATATGGGCACCAAGGCAGCTGAAGAGACTGGTGTGGTTACAGTGACCCCGACCTCCTCTCTCCTCCAGGTGGAAATGGCAACACAGGTAGCTCAGTGGCTCTGTTTTCAATTTCATGGGGACTCCTCCTTTGAGGTGACTCCACTTCTTTGTGGCTCTTCTTTTTCAGCCATCACGCCACTCTGCCCTTCAATGGTGTTAACCCAGGTCGTATTGTTAGAGAGGGATGTGGAGAGTCTTTAGAATCTTTGGTCACCTTGGCTTCAGTTGGTTGAGTAGTGGTCCAATGTAAGCCCAGAAAAATCACACTCTTGTGATAAATTGCAGAACCACCTGTGGTGCATGTGCTTTCTGTGTCCTGGAGAAGATTTCCCATGACTGTATCAAGCATATAACTAACGATCCCAGCTAGTGCGTGCTAAGTCGCTTCAGTCATGTCTGACTCTGCAACCCTATGGACTGTAGCCTGCCAGGCACCTCTGTCCATGGGATTCTCAAGGCAAGAATAGTGAAATGAACCCAGGTCTCTTATGTCTCCTGCATTGGCAGGTGGGTTCTTTACCACTAATGCCACCTGGGAAGCCCACAGAGGACACCTCACCCCTGATCGTCCAGGTGTTGGCATTGAGTACACGATCCTGCACGATATCAGAAAGAATGGCTGTAAGGAAGGCCAAAAAGGAGTTTGGGATGCCTCAGAACATCCCTGATTGTGCTCAAAGGCTAGCTTTCCCTCTTCCACTATCTGTCCCCAGGCTACACTCACACACTTGTCAGGATGGCGCCAAGCCCATCACTTTGTCAGTGTTCCTAGTTAGTCACGAGCAGGTGGCGCCAGAACCAGATGGTTGGGAAGGGAGTCAGGGAGTGGGAGAATTTGATTCAGTTCAGTTCAGTCGCTCAGTCCTGTCCAACTCTTTGCGACCCCATGGACTGCAGCACGCCAGTCTTGATTAGTGATAAGTTATAGGGATACTCCTGTTCCTCCCCACCCAAGGGATCTTCTTTCCCACTTTGTTAGTTTCCCTTCTTCCCACCCACTCAATCCCTAACCCTTTCCTCATTCTCTCTTCATTTTTCTGCAGGCCCTCTGTGGCTGCACTGTGAACATTTCCATCACTGATGGCTGTTTGACCCCTATGCCTTGCATTGATGTTGTCAAGTCAGGCCACGTGCAGTCTCAGTGAGGCGTTAAATCCTTGGGCAAGGTCACCAGCCAGTGGGAGAGTTTATTTGAGTTCAAAGTTTTTGTCAAAACAGATGAATATCGCAGCTATAGTAGATCTTCAAGTAGCACGTATCATTTTATTAGGCCTCAGCACATCCATCTCAGTCTCCAAGCATGGCAGCATTCCCATCCTCCACCCAGTTCTCACTCAGTTCTGCATCCACTACACAGTGGATACTTTTCTAACATTCTGACATCTTAAAAAGCCACTTTTAAGAGAGAAGTTCTCCTGCTTCTGAACCCCTTCAGAGCTTGGCCGCCTGGAGGTCAGCAGGAGGGATGACCCAACTCATGGGTCCATCTTCAGGTCCCTGGCTTTGAATCCAGTCCCCTTCTCATGACTGGAGAGCAACGTGCATGTTAATTTGAAGATATGTGGAGATGTCTTCCCAGAGTGTGTGCACGCTTTATTCCCCTTCCCCTCCAGTTTTGCTGAGGTCTTTTAGGGCTCTCCTTTCCCTTTATTTCTCTCTTTTTTTAAATTGCTTGTTTTTTAAATTATTTATTTATCTTTGGCTCTTCATTGCTGTGTGCAGTCTTTATCTAGTTGTGGTGCATGGGTTTCTCATTGTGGTGGCTTTTCTTGTTACAGAACAGGCTCTTGGGCACATGGGCTTCAGTAGTTATGGTGCACGGCCTTAGTTGCCCCAAGGCAGGTGGGATCCTACTTTCTGGATCAGGGATGGAACCCATGTCCCCTGCATCGGCAGGTGGAGTCTTAACCACTGGGCACCTCAGAAGTCCCTCTCCCTTCCCTTTAGCTACGTCCTGTCTGCAGGAGAAAGAGCAGAGGACTCCTGTTTCAGCAGCCCCACTAGACCCTGGGTCTGCAGTGCCCAGCAGTCAGAGAGAGGTGTCTACACCCATTTGTGCCCTTGTACCACCCACTCAGGGCTTTCTACGACTGCTCTGGGATAGAGGTAGGAAAGAAAAGTAGCTATGGTAAAGCTAAAGCTAGAAAAGTAGTAAGCTATGAACGCTTTCGGCATGGAGCAGGGAGGTGACCTATCGCCCACAGCAGCCTTGCTGAGAGCTCCAATCCCTGCCTTCACTGTCACCACCACTTACTAAACCACAGAGCCAGGGTCCTGTGTTTTCTACTGGCTCAGAGCAGGTCACATGGGGAGAGGAGAGGCGATGTGGTGTGATCAGCTGTGTGTTTTAAGTTGCTTGAGTCGTGTCCGACTCTTTTCGACCCTATGGACCATAGCCTGCCAGGCTTCACTGTCCATGAGATTTTCCAGGCAATACCAAAGTGGGTTGGCATTTCCTTCTTCAGGGGATCTTCCTGACTGAGGGGTCAAACCCATACCTCTTATGTCTCCTGCACTGGCAGGTGGGTTCTTTAGCATCACCTGATCAGCTGCATGGTTTCCTTAAGGCTGGGAGCAGAGTAGAGTGCCCGGCACTGCAGTTTTCGTCAGGGAGGCTGTGTTGTCTTTGGTGCAGATTGAAGCTCTGCCCCACCATGGTCACAGGTGTTTTTTTTTTTTCCCCTCACACTTCTGAACTCAGGGCCTTACTACTTCCAAATCTTGAGTTCCTCTTTGGGGATGTGTAAAGTTCATTTTCTCTATTTCCTAGATGCTCAGTGGGGAATCTGCCCCAGGAGGCAGGTATAACCTGATCCACTCCATACCACGACTCCATAATGTTCAGGATGCTGAGGGGACAAAGGAAAGGGCTGACTGGTCCGTATAATATGCTGTGGTCTTTGTTACAGTTTCTCACTTTTGCAAGCATCAAATGATTGTTTAGTGGTTACTTGTTTTTCTAACAACAGTATTATGGAAAAATTAATGAATTTTTAAAGTGGGCTATCTTCACAAATACAAACGAAGGAAACCAGGATGGTGCTGTGTCAGCAACACCATTGTCAACATCCCTGCCTAACAGTTGCCTCATTTTATAAGCCAAAGCCAGCTCTCCAATAAAGGCTGGAGGGATCCCTTCCTCTCCCTGAATCTGAACTCATAGGATACTCTTATTTCCCCCTGAACATAGCAGAGACAGGTGACACCATTTTCCTATAGAAAAAACAAGTATATATGGTAGAACAATAAATATCCTTTCCAGAGGAAAGGTCTCAGGAGAGATCCTTTTCCAAAGGATGTGTATAAGAGCTAACTGATATTCTCTAAATGTAATAAAAACAGGGAAAATTTCCTCCCAGGAGGTTATTGAAGAGCACTTTCTGCCTGATTAGAAGTGTCACCTCACCCCCTTCCCCCATATGCAAAGCCTAGGGCAGAGTTAAGGACATCCAGGGACCTGGCCCAGGCCGCTGGGATCTGACCGGGACATAGACTCCATGGGGAGCGTTCAAATGCAGATCAGTTAGAGGGGGTGAAGCATGGCACTTTGCAGATGGTTTCACAGTATTGTTTTATCTCTTTCTTGTAGCTTAGAGAGGTGTGGAGAGGCATGAGGCTCAAGAAGGGAGGGGATGGAGAAGGAAATGACAACCCACTACTGTATCCTTGCCTGGGAAATCCCATGGACAAGGGAGCCTGGTGGGCTACAGACCAGGGTCACAAAAGAGTCGGACACGAATTAGCGACTAAACAAGAACAATAACAACATAGCCATTTCTGGTATTTTTTGAATGTAGAACTACATATTGAGAGGTTGGAGAGGGGGTATTCTTACCATCACTGAAATCCCCATTGACTTTGCCTGCCTGAAATTACATGTTCTCTCTTCCACTTGAATAGTCACCTGTGCTTGAATTCTGGTGTTATATAAATGAACTTGGCCTCAGGGCAGATATATGTGTGCTGGAATGCTCCATACCCACACACACCACACATGCCATTGCAAACAGAAAGAAGTGGAGAAAATACACAGTGGGCCACACTGTTCACACTTGATTAATTGAAGGTCCATTCAAAAATGTGTCCTTTTTCAGCAGCTAAAGCATATTTTGGGGAGAGCTTCTTGTATATTTTATTTATATAACACTGGTTTGCAAATAAATGTCAAGTTATACATTTAAAAAAAAGAAGAAGAAGAGAGGGGATTGCTCTGGGGCCACAGCTGGTAAGAGGCAGAGTCAGCTTTGAGCACAAGACAGGTTGGGGACCATTATTTTCTTTTCTGTTTCACAGATGACAGGTGGTAATTGAGGCCAGGTGGTTTGTAAGAGTCCCTTCTTTCCAGTGGATACCGCCCCTTTGCAAGTGGTTGGTGCTAAACCTGTGTGAAGTCCTACTGAAAGTGTTTACCTTAGATTAGGACTTGAACCCACATGGCTGGGACTCAAACCCAACCAAAACCCAGTTTGGGACTCTAACCCACATGAAGAGGATTCGAACTGAACCAAAACCCATGGTACCTGGTTTCAGGACCTAATGAAGCTCAGGTTCTTGATGTCTCATCACAGAAAGAATCCAGTGAGAGACGAAGTGATAGATAAGAAGTGGATTTATTTGGAGAGGAAACACACCCCACAGACAGAGTGTGGGCCATCACTCTGTGATGGGAGAATCTAGAGGCCTCAAAATGTGGTGTGGTTAGCTTTTATGGGCTGAGTAATTTCATAGGCTACTGAGTGGGAGGATTATTCCAACTATTTTGGGAAAGGGGTGGAGATTTCTAGGAGTTGGGCCACTGCCCAGCTTTTGGTCTTTTGATGGTGCCTTGGCGCTGTCATGGCACCTGTGGGAGTGTCATTTTCTTTGCTGATTGAGGATCAAGGTCTAGTCAGAGTTGACTTGTCTGCTGTCTTGGACCCATTTGATTCTAATGGGTTTATGTTGTATCCTTGGGCTATGTCATTCTTTCAAGAGCTGTGCCCTGTCCCCTTCTCTCCTGTTTCACTATTAAGGCCTTGACTCAGCACTGAATATTTATATGCTACTTGAACCTTGAGACTCAAGGGAACCTGAGATCTTGCTGCACTTGCCCTGGTGATAGGTTAGCTAGTTACCCAGGCAGATAATGTAGGAGGATGAGAGGAGTGTTAGGAATGAGGCACAGGGTGAGCAGGGGAGGGGCTCCCTGTGAACCCAGGTTCTAGAAGGGGTGACTTGGGGGTGTTGGGTAGTTAGAATAGGATAAAGGATTCCAAATTGGCAGTGGCTAAAAGACAAAGAAGATAAAAGCCTGAGAAAATAGAACAAAGGAAGGTCCAAGGACCCGAGTGAGAACTTCAGATAAAACAAATAACCCTCCTGCCCAATTTACATAGGGCAGGCTCAGGGGGAGGAGAAAAAACAAATAAAAAGAGGAGCCAAAATTGAGGGGGTGGGGAGAGGGGGCTTCTCTTCTCTTTGTGTTCTTTGGGTAGACCCACCCTCATGCCTCCAGGATGTATTTTCCTTTGCTTTCTAAATAAAACTGAGCTTTAACACAGAGCTGTAACACTGGTGCATCCGTCACTTCAAATTTTTGCTGCAGCGAGACAGAACTGAGGAAATTACAAACTCCCCCAACAGGGGCACTTGAGTTTTCCTAACAGCCCACTGCCACCTTGGGGGAAGGGATTGTTACATTTATTCAGTGCTGTGGGCAGGCAATGAGACAATCTAGCTCTCCTTGGTACACTTAGCATGTCCAAAAAATTGTATGTATATAAATCTTGTGCTGTTCCTTGTGACCCAAACAAAATTCAACTTTTAGTAAATGTGTGGAATTGCAGAGAATGTCAACCCATGTTTTTAAGTGGAGTCCCCAGGAGTATGGAGATACAGGTGCTCTGCATTTCACCTTCCACCATGACTGGAAAAAATGTTGAGCTCACACCTCTAATATATTTATTTTTATTGATAATATATATGTGTGCTACAGTTATAAAATATTGTGCTTATTATAAAGTATATATTTGTAATATAAAATTTTAGGTGGATAATCTATGATAAAACATTTTAAAATTGTGTCTTTTTATAATTAAAGGGACATCATGGCTTGTCCTCAAAAAATACATGCACTTCTAAGAAGATATGACAGTCTGTACTGATATGAACTGCAAGGTCATTATTCTAGGAATACTGTGATATCTCACAGAATCCAGGTGAGAGTTAAACAATAAAGCCTGAGAAGAGGTAAGAACTATGTAAACCCCGGCAACCTTAGAACATTCTCACTCATGTGACTCAGCTCCTAATTCTTAGCTTCTGGCTTTCTTGAGTCAAATTCTTAAGATTAGCTTCCTGATTTTTTTTCCCACTGGTTTTGTCATTCATAGCTTCCAGGTCCTGAAATCATGGCTGGAAGGCAGTTCTTAGGGAAGTTCTGTGAAGACAGATAAGGTGTCCTCCTCCACCTGGATTCCATCCTTGGTTTCCCAGTCTCTGCATCCTTATCCACATGGTTTTGGAGGTGCCCAATCCAGTTGTCCCATCCCATCTGCCACTGTAACGCCCTCTGGTGGAGACAACAAGTATCACATCCATAAACTGCTTACAATAAACATCAGAAGGCCACTGTTCTCAGAGTGTCCTTTGTCCATCACAGTCTTTTTTGTTTTTTTTTGGTTGTGCTGGATCTTCATTGCTGCATGTAGGCTTTCTCTCATTGTGGAGAACAGGGTCTACTCTTCACTGGGTTGCATGAACTTCTCATTATGATAGCTTTTCTTGTTGTGGAACACAGCCTCTAGGCACACAGACTTCAGTTGTTGTTCTGTGACATGTGGAATCTTCCTGGACCAGAGATCAAACCCATGTCCCCTGCTTTGGCAGGCAAATTGTTAACCACTGGACCACTAGGAAAGTCCTGTCCATCACAATCTTGTTAGACTTTTCTGCAGATTATGAACCCAGTTGAAAATTTGAGTATGACTAGATCCATACAAGAGAAGAAGAGCGAGAAAAAACAAACAAACAAAAAAAAAAAACAAAAATAACTTTTTTAAAAAGAATAATAAAGTAAAACGGTGCATGCTAAGTTGCTTCAGTTGTATCTGACTCTTTGCAACCCTATGGACTGTAGCCCTTCAAGCTCCTCTGTCCATGACATTCTCCAGGCAAGAATACTGCAATGTGTCACCATGCCCTCCTCCAGGGGATCTTCCTGACCCAGGGATCAAACCTGTGTCTCTTTTGTCTCCTGCATTGACAGGCAGGTTCTTTACCACTAGGACCATCTGGGAAACCCAAAGTAAAGGTACAATTTCTCAATTTTTGTATTTTTGGAAAACAAAGAACAATACCTATAGAGACTGCCGAACTGATTTCTGCCACTGATAATGAGTCAATAATTGAATAGTATGATATTCTTTTCCTCCTATTACATTCCCTTCCAGGGTTATTCACCTCCTCAGTTAATGAGTTTTTTTGTAGTCATGGCTCTTGAAGATCTTTCTATGCTTTCCAAAGGGACCTGAAATCTCTTACTTGGGTAACAAGACTTGGAAAGATGGCACTGTTTTTGCAGATGACTAAGAAATTTGGAAATAGGAAGAAGACTACAGAGAAATACAATGAATTATTTTGTTGAACCAACCTCTATGGTAGCATCTTAAGGAAACTAACGGGAAGAATTGAACAAGAATTCAATTCTTATTAAATTCTTGTTCAATTCTTCTTGAATAAGAACAAGTGGTCTTGAACACTGCTCTTGTTCAAAGCAGTGCCTCGTCCAAAATGGAGCCAACAATATTTAGTTTACAAATCAAGTCTAGTAATATTATTTCTACAGTTCAGTTGTTTCCTACAATCCTATGAATATAATCTAGCACTTTGGCATTTATAATAGACATTTGATGCACCATTCAAATCTCTCTTAAAGGCCTAAGAAATAATTCTTTATAGCTACTGATAGAGTGTCATGCTTCATGCATGCAGATCTTCTCTGGAAACTGCTCTTGGCTAAGGTGAGTCATTTAGCCCAAAGTTATTTCCTCCTCCTGGGGCAGCCTTCATCCAATTCTCAGTCTGCTTTCCCAGGTATTTGACCTATAGTAGCATAACATATGGGATCTATTTTTAACCCCCAGACATAAAAAATAATGAATAAGCCCTGCTCATATGGCTCTGTTAAGAGACTAAGTTACTTTTTAAAAAATCACTCTTCCCAGGTGGACCATTTGGATCAGCTACTTCTTGGAGTTAAAAATACGGTACTTCTCTTTCTCTTGTCGACTTAAAAAGATGCACAATGGGAGAGTTGCAAGTTAAGTTTTATTGGGAGCAAAACGAGGACTGCAACCTGGGAGATGGCACTTCAAATAACTCTGAGAAACTGCTCCAGAAAGGTAGGTAGGGGGAGCTAAATACATGTGGTTTTGGTGAAGGGAGAGTTCATGCAATCTAGCCCTTATCTTAGGAAAGGTTTTCTGCTAGTCACAAGGAGCTGATGTCACCATGAAAAGATTTAGTGCTTCTCTAGATGTGAGGGTTTCCCTGGGGGCTCAGATGGTAAAGAATCTACACTTTCACTTTCTCTTAGATGTGAGGAGATGCAAGGGTTGGGATCATGAAATCAGTTCCTGAAAATAGCTATCTAAAGACCTGTTCCACCAGTTTTCCTGGATCACAGAGTGCCTCATTCCTGTTCTCCACCCTGAACTCCCTTCAGGTGTGTCAAAGGTCAGCAGCTGCAGCAGCAAGGGATTCAATCCCCACAGAAAAAAGTGAAAGTCGCTCAGTCGTATCCAACTCTTTGCGACTATACAGTTCTCCAGATCAGAATACTAGAGTGGGTAGCCTGTCCCTTCTCCAGGGGATCTTCCCGACCCAGGGATCAAACTGGGGTCTTCTGCATTGCAGGTGGATTCTTTACCAGCTGAGCTACCAGGGAAGCCCACTCCCTGCAGAGGCAAATGGCAAATGCGCTTGGCAAGCACCCATTTGTAGTTAACATTCTGATGAAAAGTTAGTTTATCATTAGATAGTAGGGGCACAATAACATAATGACCAGATGTATAGGGCAGAAGACCAGGTGGAGTATCTCTTCTGATTGTTCTGGTCTACTTGGACAATCATTTCTGAATACACTTTTTTTTTTTTTTTTGCCTTGTGTCCCATTCAAGTTAAGCTCTGAAGAAAGAAAGAGTCGCTCAGTCGTGTCCAACTCTTTGCAAACCCATGGACTGTAACCTACCAGGCTCCTCTGTCCATGGGATTCTACAGGCAAGAATATTGGGGTGGGTTGCCATTTCCTTCTCCAGGGGATCTTCCTGACTCAGGGATCGAACCCAGGTCTCCCACATTGCAGGCAGATGCTTTACCCTCTGCATCACCAAGGAAGCCCCAACCTCTGACTCAGGGTTAAAGAATTCTCTTGCGGTGCAGGACACCAGGGTTTGACCCCTGGTTCGGGAAGATCCCCGGAGCAGGGAATGGCAACCCACTCCAGTATTATTTCCTGGAAAATTCCATGGACAGAGGAGCCTGGTGGGCTGTAGTCCATGTAGTTACAAAGAGTCAGACATGACTGAGCATCTAACAAACAACACAAAAACATAATTCACAAGGACAGTATACAACTAGTTAATGTTTTAAAATGAAATACAAATAAAAGAACTAAAAATAGCAAACAGAGCACATGAAAAGGCATTCTAGCCCACTAGTCTTTACAAATGGTTTAACAGTGAGTGATGCTTAATATTTTAGCCTGTTATATAAGCAGTTTTTTTTAAAAAATAAAATATTTATTTTGTGTGGTTTGTGCTACTACATATATTTCTCGAAATCTACCCCAAAAAATGTTTGTAAAAATTTTTTTAAATTATATCAATAGAAACATACATTTTTATTCTCCAGGTGCTATCTTAGTTCTCTTCCTCCTTTCACAGATAAATCTCAGAAGAGGTTTCTATTTATTCTGTCTCCAAAACCTTTTTCTCCTATTTAACCTTAGTTGGTATACTCCAATCTGGATTCTACAGAATTAACTCTGCCAAACCAGCCCTCATTTTCTCTTAATATAAGATACCATGTTTTAAATGTATTTCTTCCTGAAACATTCTCTCGTCACCACTTGTCTCCAGGTTATCAGCCTGTTGTGTTGCATTCCATTCCGGGGTTCTTTTCAGTCTCCTTTCTCTTCCCTACATTAAAACATGAAGGTTCCTAAGCTTCAGTTCTTGGTCCTCCTCTTCTCTATTCTATTCCTAAAAGTCCTCATTCCTTTCTGGGCTTTCCAGGACCAGGATAACCCAATTCCCAGGTTACCACTTCTAGCCATAGCACTCTGTTAAGTTCTACAACTGTACATCCAGCGTCAAGTCTTAGAGTCTTGAAACTGCATCCTCCAGTTTCTGGTGACAGGAGCCTTTTCTTTTGTGTATGGTGTTGTATATAATGTAGTTCAAATGAATTAACCAATTGATTAATACTTTTATGTTTCCTTCTAGCAAAAAAGGAAGTTCCAAGAGGGCTGGCACTTCATTTTCTTCCTTCATCGTCACCTTTTAATCCTTCAAAGGCATAAAACCTGTGGTTTAGATACATAACTTCATTGAAATGAATAAATGAACTGCACTTCCACCCTTTAATTGAGTTTGTGAAATCAGTCTTGACATTAATTTCTTAAGAGAAAACAAATGCAAAAAGATTTGAAAGTAAAACTTTAAATAATAATTTTAAAATAAAAAGATGAACACTTGTGTAATTAGCACAAAACAAGCAAGAATACTGAAATATAAGAGATATAGTAAAATAGATATTTAAGTATATAAGTACATTAGTAAGATTATCTGCAATTGTCTGGTGCCTGCTATGAACTAAATGCTTTTACTTATAGTTGTTTAATACTACCAATAAATGTTTTGACAAATTTAATCCATTTATTTTATGATGAAGGCAGAAAGAAAGAGGCTTTTGAAATTACTAACATGTGGGAGTATGATGAGTTGTATCCATCCATAGTAATTGTTTAAGAGCATACCTCTAATTCCTCAGCTCTTAGACTCTCTTGCAAGCTTGATAATAAAGAGAAGGATTTCATGATTTCTTGCTCTGACAACTTCCCAGGTATTGCAGCTCTGTTCTTTCTTTTCCAGAGAGAAACTGTTTCCTTGGAAGTGCTTTTTCACAACCATTCTGGAATTTTCACAGTTCAGGGAAGTTCTTCTGTCCCCAACTTCAAGCAGGCCTCCAGGACTTGTCCATGCTGATGAAACCCAGTGAAGAATTCCTCCATGCTGGTCTCATTCCAACCAACCTCTTCTGCTGAACAGTTTGAAGATTTGCTGAAGCCTCTGAAGGAACATATCAGTGACCCGAGCCTTTTGGACCTTGCTGCCATTTGTCAGAAACAACAGAAGACCTCTGGAGCCAGCTGAATGTCCATCTTTAGGGAACTAATCAAATAATGTAGGACCCATCCATTCAGTAGGAAACAATACAGCTATTTAAAAAGATAAAGTTCTCTGTAAATGACTAAGATCTCCAGGTTAAAAAAGATAGGTGCAGAACAGTGAGTACAGTATGTTATCTTCTATATAAAAACAAGGGAGAGTGTAATAAAAGAATATATCTATATTCTCATCAGTTAGCTTATACATAAAGAAACTGGAAGGATGTAAAAGAGAGTAATAACTTCAAACTGTGGAAAATGTTGAAAGCAGTTGTCAAAGTATACATTTATTCATATACCCAAATTTAAATTGACTAGTAATTTTTAATATATAAGTTAATCAACTATATTTGAAGTTTTAAAAATGTAAGTTAATAAAATATCCATTAAGGGAAAGATCAGTAGTGGGGTAAATATACACTCGAAGTGTCGACTTAAAAAAAGTACTTAAAAAGAGTTGCGAGTTAAATTTTATTGGGGGCAAAATGAGCACTATAGCCCTGGAGATAGCATTTCACATACTCTGGGAAGCTGCTCCAAAGAGGTAGAGGGAAGGTCCGGTGTCGGGAGCCGCCAGGACGTGCCCAGGCCGTGACAAGGTCACGGGACGAGAGAAGAACCTGCAAGGCAGCTCTTCCCCTCGAGCTTGTCCTGGGGGCCTGGTATGTCCCTTTCTTCTGTCTTACTGTTGTTGGGCTTTCTATTAATTTTTGTAAATATAATATATAGTAATAAGGCCTCCCTGGAAAAGTCCAAGCCTTTTTTGGAAATGCTCATGATTGCTCTGGCCCAGGACACGACCATAAACATCAAGTCAGAAAGGAAAAGGCCACAGGTATAATTTGGCTCCTTGCTTAAAAGATTATAACGTTCTAGCATAGAAAACAGTAGAGGCATTTAGATTTAGAAGTAGATATACTGCTTCAGTTTACTTGCTCCTTGGTTGAGAGGGTTTTCATTATTGCCATTTCCTTGCTGCTATTTGTCCATTGTTTCCCTTTCTTTAAACAACACGGGATATTTTGGGTATTTTTGTAGAGTTAGGAAATGGGGTACACAGGATTTCAATAGAAGATTTATATTAACCAGCTTCACTGCCTTATCTCACTATTAATAGAGGTGTTTTGCTGCTTTAGAGGTGTCTTTGCTGTTTAATAGTTAATCATTGTAAATTGAGGTTTTGTGGTTTCAGGTAAAGAAAAATATCAAGGTTTTTCTCATGGTACTATTCTCAGAAATGTCAAACATGTTACTGTGACCCTTCCCATGTATTGTTTTATTGTCCAAAGAATTTACACTATACCTGAGATTTGTAGAACATTGTTTTGTTAGAATGAAAATGTTAAGCCATTGAGGCAAGAAGACTATGTACGGGACATTTAAGAAAAATCCCTGTAATCAGAAACGTTCTAGATGAATGCATAGGGGAAAAACATGGGAAAGAAAAATATTGACAGGAGCACGAAACCAATATTTGATGTAATATGTGGTGACTTAAGGGGGAGGTAACGTTCATTCTATAAAAACTGAGCTATCCTAAAAATAAAAAAAAAGCTACCTCTTGTACGCAACCTTCTGTGTGTGTCTGTCTTCTTCCTCACCGACGCCACTCATCCCTTGGGTGTTCCTGGACCTGCGGGGGCTGGACCCCAACAGGTCGGTATATGTGTGATTCTGGTGAAGAGAGGGGTATATGCAATCAAGCACATGTTTTTGCAGAAGGGTTTGCTAGTCACAAGGGAGCAGACATCACCATGAAGGAATTTAGTGCTTTTCTAGATATGAGGAGATGCAAGAATTGTGCTCCTAAAATCAGCTCCTGAAAATATCTATCTGAAGACCTGTTCAGCCAGTTTTTCCAGAGCAAAAGAGTGCCTCCTTTCTGATCTCAACTCTGAACACTCATCAAGTGGTGTTGAAGGTCAGCAGCTACAACAGCAGGAGTGATTTAATCCTTGTAGAGGTAGATAGCAAGGGCCAATGGAAAGTGCCAATTTGTAGTTTTTCAAAACATCTCTGGTGACACTATTTTGGAAAAAAATTTTGTATGTCTTCAAGCAGCATTCTAACGTTAGGATTTATACCAAAACGGGAAGTTTTGTGCTCAGAGTCTATAACATTGGAGAACAAGGAAGTATATATATTCAGGAACAAATGACAATTGTTTATCCATTTAGAAACTTGTGAGTGGAAAACAAAAGCACGAAAAACTTACTGATGGAATTCTGCTGCATGGCAAAAATTCAGCCTATATTATTTACATAGCATGGTCATAATTTGATATTTTAAGAGAGGCAAATCACCTGTTTTAAATGATTAAAATTTGAAAATATGTACCCAGAGTTATAATTGAAGTGTCTATTAAATTGTGTGGGATAGGGTTTTGTTTTTTTATTATTATTTTTTTTTTTGGTTGAGGAGTTTGAGGGATCTTGGTTCTGCAGCCAGGGTTTGAGCCCTGGCCACAGAAGTGAAAGTGCCCAGTCCTAACCACTTACCTGCCAGGGCATTCCCAGTGTGGGATGAGAATTAACAAAGGTTTTTTGTTTTTGTTTTTTTAATATAGAGGAAAACTAAAAGCATCTTTCCCCTAAGGAAGCCTTCTGCCAGGCTTCAGCTTCCAGAAAAGCTGCATTTCATTGTTATCCAAAAGGCAGATGCCAAGAATTGTAAATCTCGAAGTATTCATTTAGAGGAACAGCTCAGCTGCAGTGAAAGATTTATATCAAAAACAATATCCGCGCACCCATTCCTATTTAATAATACCACATACAAAGTACCCTGAAGATACCCCGCTGGCCCACCCTGCGCAGCCCTGCCTGACCCAAACCCCGCCTCCTCGAGGCACCGCCCACAGCCTCCCATCCCCCCCCACATGCCCGCCCACTGGCGAGGTTGGGCGGCTGCGCAGCCGCAGTAGCCGCCACGGCCGCTCCTAGCCCGGGGGATCCTGGGACGAGGCCTTTCCGGAAGGACCGGCTCGGCGTTGGGGGCTCGGCCCGTGTTCCAGGCCCAAGCTCGTGTTCCAGGTCCTTGCTCCAGGACGGGCCGGTAGCCGCGGCGACGCTCAAAGGGCAGCGGAGGGCGCGGCGGGCCGCTCTCTGAGGTGCCAGCCCTCGCCGTCGAGCGAGACGCCGGGCCGCAGGACGTGGCGGCACCTCCCCCTTGGCCCGGCGCAGAACTGCGGAAAGAAGAGCAGCGCAGGCCGGACCAGATGAACCGGGTCACTTAACTGCCTCAGGTGATGAATCATCTACATAGTAGTCAGATTTGAGGTCCACAGCCCTCTGTGGGCCAGCTGCAGAACAATTTTCAATGTGTGACTGTTGTGTTCTGAGGCGTGCTGCAGTGACAGTTTGCCCTTGATAAGGAAAGCGAGCTCTCTTGCTCTTGGGACATCCTCGCTTCCTTTAAAGCATTCCGGCCGTAACCTCTTTGTCCGGCATACATCTTTGTGCAAGAGGAAGGCGTTCACATGAAAGTGTCTCTCGGTAACGGTGAAATGGGCGTCTCCGCCCATTTACAGCCTTGCAAGGCAGGAACCACACGTTTTTTTACCAGCAATACTCACAGTTCGGTGGTATTGCAAGGTTTTGATCAACTTAGATTAGAAGGATTGCTTTGTGATGTGACTCTGGTACCAGGTGATGGAGATGAAATCTTCCCTGTTCATAGAGCTATGATGGCGTCCGCTAGTGATTACTTCAAGGCTATGTTCACAGGTGGAATGAAAGAACAGGATTTAATGTGCATTAAGCTTCACGGGGTGAACAAAGTTGGTCTGAAGAAAATAATTGATTTTATTTATACTGCAAAGCTTTCTCTTAATATGGACACTCTTCAGGACACTCTTGAAGCTGCCAGCTTTTTGCAAATCTTGCCTGTTTTAGACTTCTGTAAAGTGTTTCTTATTTCAGGAGTCTCTTTAGATAACTGTGTTGAAGTTGGACGAATTGCTAACACCTACAATCTTATAGAAGTAGATAAATATGTCAATAATTTCATTCTGAAGAATTTTCCTGCCTTACTGAGTACTGGGGAGTTTCTAAAACTCCCTTTCGAAAGGCTTGCCTTTGTGCTTTCTAGCAATAGTCTTAAGCACTGTACTGAACTTGAGCTCTTTAAGGCTGCCTGTCGCTGGCTAAGGTTGGAAGATCCCCGGATGGATTATGCTGCAAAATTAATGAAGAATATTCGATTTCCACTGATGACACCACAGGATCTCATTAATTATGTGCAGACAGTAGATTTCATGAGAACGGACAATACGTGTGTGAATTTGCTTTTGGAAGCTAGCAATTACCAAATGATGCCATATATGCAGCCAGTGATGCAGTCAGATAGAACCGCCATTCGATCTGATTCGACACACTTGGTTACGTTAGGAGGCGTTTTGAGGCAGCAGCTGGTTGTCAGTAAAGAATTACGGATGTATGATGAGAGGGCTCAAGAGTGGAGATCTTTAGCCCCCATGGATGCTCCTCGTTATCAGCATGGCATTGCTGTCATTGGGAACTTTCTTTATGTAGTTGGTGGTCAAAGTAATTATGACACAAAAGGAAAAACTGCTGTTGATACAGTTTTCAGATTTGATCCTCGATATAATAAGTGGATGCAGGTTGCATCATTAAATGAAAAGCGCACGTTTTTTCACTTGAGCGCCCTCAAAGGACATTTGTATGCTGTTGGTGGGCGAAGTGCAGCTGGTGAGCTGGCCACTGTAGAATGTTACAATCCAAGAATGAATGAGTGGAGCTATGTTGCGAAAATGAGTGAACCCCACTATGGCCATGCTGGAACAGTGTATGGAGGCTTAATGTATATTTCAGGAGGAATTACTCATGACACTTTCCAAAATGAGCTCATGTGTTTTGACCCTGATACAGACAAATGGACACAGAAGGCTCCAATGACTACAGTCAGAGGTCTGCATTGCATGTGTACAGTTGGAGACAAGCTCTATGTCATTGGTGGTAATCACTTTAGAGGAACAAGTGATTATGATGATGTTCTAAGCTGTGAATACTATTCGCCAACCCTTGACCAGTGGACACCAATTGCTGCCATGTTAAGAGGTCAAAGTGATGTTGGAGTTGCTGTCTTTGAAAATAAAATCTATGTCGTAGGTGGATATTCTTGGAATAATCGTTGTATGGTAGAAATTGTCCAGAAATATGACCCAGAAAAGGATGAATGGCATAAAGTTTTTGACCTTCCAGAGTCACTTGGTGGCATTCGAGCTTGTACTCTCACAGTTTTTCCACCTGAAGAAAATCCTGGGTCACCTTCCAGAGAATCACCTCTTTCAGCACCTTCAGATCATTCTTAGGACCAAGGTGTAATACCTTTGCAGTGCATCAAGGAAGATCCCATAATTTGCCTTCAGTTGTATCTTCTTACAATGATTGGTACAGTTATTAGATTAAAAAGGTAATTGATGTTATTTGTATTGTTTGGCTTAGTATGTTTATCAAATGGTTAACAAATGTATTCTGCAAATGTATGTATTCAACATAGCTATTTTAACAAATGTAAAAAGCAGAAAAATGATTGTTAGATATCTTTTTGTGGTGGTGTGTAAGGCAAAGTGTAAGTGATTGTAGTAAATGTCTAATTATGTTCATTATGCTTCAAAGTTGAAAGTTTTCATCTTTGACTCCAAAACATCAAAGGGAGGATGCCTGCTATAACCTAAAATAATAAACAAAAAAGGTCACCAAGCCTTATTAGCTGCTTCCCTTTTTTCACGGTTTGTGACATAGCTGCTGACTCACCAGGTTGTGTGGGTACATTCAGAATATGTGGCAGTTCTTCAGCAGACTGGAGGAATATTAACTCAAAAATAGTAAAACCCCAAGTCAGGGTTTCATATCTCTTTTCTGGGGAGAGGAAGAGAGAAAATACATTACCACACACATACATATGTATATACATACATAATTTTTAAATTGATTGGCACTTCAGCTATAGTGAAATTGTAAATTTAAACTCTTCTACATAGCAACTATTTCCATTCAAATGGGAATTCACTACTAGAGAGTAAATGTCTATGTAGTCTTACTGCAGTGATGTAGATAAGGACTTCAACATTAAATTATTAATAACCGAATTTGTCATTTGACTGAATCGTTACTACAGATGAAACTTAACTTTTCCTGCTTGTGTATTGTTTTCTGTAGAGTTGCCTTTATACAGATTATTTAGCAGAGTTCAAGTTTCAGATAGTTACTTTTGCTCAGTAAATTTAGGCTCTGCTACTTTCCACCTTTGTGTTCAGTAAAACTTATGAAAAAGACAAAAGCATGCTCAACAAAGCTGTAGGTTTTTAAGTTCAGTCTCTCAACTTAGTTATTCTGACATGATTATTTGATTTGAGGTGGTTGCTCTGGTGCTGCTCCAGCCCGTGTGCATTCTGAGCTTTGTGTGATCCATCTTGAGGCTGTGATCTGAGCAAGCGGAAGATGTACTTTTGGCATCACATCAGAAAATGTTCTTTTGGCTATGTCTCAAGGACAGGGCCAACTTCAGATTCCCTAAGAAGCCAGCTATAGAAAGCTTGGGACACTGTTGTCTTGCAGGCAGTACTAAAGTAGATAGATCTTCAGCCTCTTCAATACCAAAGGCATCCCTACTGGTTGAGAACTACAAGGGGAGATCTTAATGGGACCTTATCAGCAAAAGGAATCATGAGTCCTCTGAAGTGAGTGAGTCTGAAGAATCTGAAGAGGTACTTCCCTGGAATAATTGCCTGCCTGAAGAAAAAGTTTACATACATACATTTACGTATATATTAACATTTATATCCCTGTACTTGGGAGATTGTCATAGTATAAATCAGAAACAGCCTTGTTATTGACAATCTCAGGAACCAAAATGAAAGGAATTGGCTTCAAGGGATCTGAACCTCACTGCCCTTTTCATTTTAATGCTTTTATGATTTCTGCATTGGCAGAAAATTTCATACTTCCTATTTTTTTAAATGACTCAATTTTTTATTACTAAATATAGCACATTTGAGTACATTTAGAAAATAGAAAAAGTAGAAATTGTAATAACTTCGTGCATCAAATAAGAAAAAGCATCTCAGTTATTTCCTTAATTATTAATTAGGTTAAATATTTGCATTTTTTCAGTAGCTCTGTTCCTCTTTAATCAAATGTTAATGTCTTTGCTCTTGTAATACCTATTGGAGTTGCTTTCTTTTTCATATCAAGTTATAGCATCTCTTTATATAATAAATATAATTTAACTGGCATTTGCTTGCATTGACTTTTTTTTCTCAGTCTGTTAGATGTTACAGGACAGGGCATTCAGTTAATTTTTGAGATCAAATATGTCCATCTTTTGCATTTTGACCTTTTGGGTATAGTTTTGCCAAGTTTCCTTTTATTTTTTATGTCATTTTGATGTATTGCTTTTTTGGTGCTAATTCTGCATGCTGAAATGGTACTGTTCTGCATAAGCTTTTCTCTTTTCCTTGTTGAGAAAAGGTTTCTGCCTTCTATCACATTTGACCCTGTTGTTTGGTAATTAAATATTGTTTAGCCAGGTAAGTTAACTGCTCCACCTATACCCCCTACCTCCAGCCTCACACATCCCAATGCTCATCGTTTTACTTTATAATTTTCTGCAGTTTACAGGTCTCTTGATAATCATAAAACAACTCACTGATGCTTTGCTAATTAAATATATTAATTCTGGCATTCCTTCCTTACAGATATGGAAATTTCAGGTGACTAAAATGATTGGGACAATACCTGTTTTAACAAGCTGATAGTTTGGGGTTCTTTTAACAGAAAATTTAGACTGTAGAAAAATATTTAAAAGAGGATAAAAACTGTAAGCGTATAAAACATTCTGTTAAATTTTAATTTCTTGTTTTAGTTTTTCTGATAGGGTCAAAAGTTGACTTTTGTTAAGTCTTCTGATTATAAAAATAATTTGTCTGTTACGGTAAGTTGTTTAGTCGCTAAGTTGTGTTCGATTCTTCGCAACCCTATGGACTATAGCCCACCAGCCGCCTCTACCCGTGGGATTTCCCAGGCAAGAATACTGGGATGGATGGTTGTTTCCTTCTCCAGAGGATCTTCCCAATTCAGGGATCAAACCCGCATCTATTGCACTGGTAGGTGGATTCTCTACCACTGAGCCACCAGGGAAGCCCTGTGGTAAGTACAGGAAGATAAAAATGAACAGAAGATGTAAATTATCAATGATTCCACATTCAAAGGTAACATGTTAATACAAGGTATATTGTGAATTTACCTAGGTGTAAAGTGAAAGTCACTCAGTCGTGTCTGACTCTTTGCAACCCCATGGACTCTACAGTCCGTGGAATTCTCCAGGCTAGAATACTGGAGTGGGTAGCCATTCCCTTTTGGATCTTCCCAACCCAAGGATCAAACCCAGGTCTCCCGCATTGCAGGCAGATTCTTTACCAGCTGAGCCACCAGGTAAGCCCAAGAATACTGGAGTGGGTAGCATATCCCTTCTCCAGCAGATCTCCCCAATCTAGGAATCAAATCAGGGTCTCCTGCATTGCAGGCACTCTACAGACATTTGTCAAATATATTGCAAATATGCCAAACCTTAAGCTGAAATCTGGATGATGAAGTAAGTTCAACTTCCAGAGACACACACTGTTGTTATTATGGCTTTCTCCAAGTTTTCTAAAATCTACATATATTAGAAAGCAGTATATAAGATGTTTTCTCCTTAATTATCAAATGCATGTGCATTAAGAAAAACATTGCATTTTTAAACCAGATTAAAATCCATACTTAATTTTTCCCACTTGCCTAGAGTAGTATTTCTGTACTTTACCAGCAAAGTATATTTAATCATGTTCAAATTTTTCTGGTTTCTAATTAAAATGATCTTGTTCTGATTATAAAGACAAAATATACACCTACAGAAAATTTCACTCAAAACTACTGAAACGTACTATTGAGAAGTGAAAGCAACATTCTGTCCGCAGCTCAGTTGGAAGACCTTAGGGTAAGTTAACTTCTCCAAGGTTCATTTTCCAGTTTGTCCATGGGATTGATGGTGGGCATTAATAAATGTATCTATATCAGAATTATAAGGAGATAATAATATAAAGTGATTAGCATAAAACATATGCAGAGAAGCATTAAGATAGTTGTTACTAATTGGCCTTGTATTACATCATAATGTTTCACTTTAATTTTGTCTCAATGATTTTCACAGATTCTTTTCTTTGAAAGTGTTAAATATCTATACCATATTTTACCCATGAATATGCCTTCATATTTTTTCCATTTCCCTGTGGGTTATATTTAAATATCTAACCCTAATTTTTTTTATCATAAATCAAGCAAGATTTAATACTCTTTCATAAAACTTTTTCCATCTCTATTGCCCTGTGATAAATTCTAAGTAAAATCTGAGTGAAGTAGTGTAGGCTCTTTTACACTTTGGAAAAATATTTCCAGGAGTGTGTGAATATGTTTTCGCCATAATGTGTTTAGTGATTATTTCAAAGGAAATCTTTGCAGTTCTTGTTATTTACTGTTTGTATTTATATTTAATTATTGAAAACTGTGAATTTTTTGTTTATTGAGCCTGTGCATTTGTTTCATATGTGAATTATTTACTCCTTTCTGTTGTTTTAAATGTCCTATTAGCTACAAAGACTTGTTCCTCAGTGTCATTTTTATCGGGACAGTGCTGTTCAGTTTTTTAAAATTCAGTTATAACTGGTGTTATATTTGTTTTATTATATTAGTTTATCATTTTATATATTAAATTAGTATATTAGCATACTAATTTATTATGTTAGTTTATTATATTACAACATAATGATTTGATGAAAGTGAAAGTGTTAGTCTCTTAGCTGTTTCCTACTCTTTACAACCCCTTGGACTATATCCCACCAGGCTCCTCTATCCATGGACTTCTCCAGGCAAGAGCACTGGAACCATTTCCTTCTCTAGGGGATCTTCTGGACCCAGGGATCCAACCCAGGTCTCATGCATTGCAGGCAGATTGTTTACCATCTGAACCATGAGGGAAGGCCAGAACATCGCAGCTAGCAGAGGATGGTTTTATATAGTATATATTATGAAATGATCACAAGCCTGATTAACTTCCATTACCACACATAGTTATACACTTTTTTCTTGTAATGAGAACTTTGAAGATATTTGCTGTTAGCAACTTTCAGATATACAGTATAGTATTACTAATAGTCACCATGCTTAACATTGTACCGCTGGGACTTATTTGTACCTTTTGATCTCCATCTTCAATTTAATAGTCAAATATGTCTCTCTTTTTTGCATTTTGACCTTTTAGTGATAACATTGTGGTTTTTGCCTATAGTTCTCATGTCACATTCCTTGTCCTTTATTTTATTGCTTTGTCAGTGCTTATTTTTAACGTGCTCAGGTAGCATTTACTGCTTGTCTCTTGTTCAAATAGCTTTTCTTTTTTCTGGTTGAAATGAAGATGAATTTTGAAAATTGCTTTTATATTAAGAATATTATCTTATTCCCATCTTTTTTCTTTAAGTATATGTCTTACATAAGGTATTTTTTATATTGTAGTGAAATTAGTTTTTCCTCTGTCATTTTTTTAATGTTCTCTTTGCATAATTTTCCCCATCATGTGGTGATGTAATTACCCTGGTATTTGATGTCGTTGTTATGGATATGGCTTTTCACTAGTTTTCTGTTTCCAAGTTGTTATCCAGTTGTTTCACAACTTTTTGAATAATCTTTATTTTCTCACTTAATTTTTATGCTTTTTAAAATCATGTAGTAGAATCTTATTTATAATATGGGCACACTAGGGTCTTTTTCTTCAATTATAATGATCTTTTATTCAAGTTGTCTTTGGAATGTAGATTGCTCTTTTGAGTGGAATTTTGTTTTTATTTTATTTGTTTCATAACTTAAAACATTGGTTAATACTTTCAGCAGATTTTAGGTGTAATACAAGGCATTGTGCCTTGTAGGTAATTTTAATAGGGATAACTCTAGAATTAAAATTTAGAATTCCTTTGTTAAAGAGAGATATTCTTGGTCTTGTTCTTGAAATATCTATTTATTCTGCATTAATTGGGAGTCTTTAAAATGAGGGAATGATATTTGCATCACAAATACCAAGATTTATTGAGGGGGCCAACTTAATTTTTTTCATATCAGAAACTGCAAAAGAGTGTTTTTTGTTTTCCACTGTTGGATTAGAAATTACTCTCCTATATCACTGAGTATATTATCAGTTGGCATTGTTTAGAAAGCAATTTGGCACAAGTAGTAAAAGATTATCTTCCAACTTTCTCATACCTTTTGGACAGTAAATGTATTTCCAAATTAGTAATAATAAATAAGCGCCAAAATGATCATCTCAGCATGATACTATTATTATTGATATTTCCTTTCTAATGTGATCCCCCTCAGACCTTCCATAAATACTTTCAAAAATGAATTTTTTGGAGTTTATCCTCCCTGATTTTGATACATTATCTCTGTTGCTAGTATTTGGTGTTAAGCATATATTTGAATGGTGGAGTGATAGTTAAAAAAGACTTAGATATTCACTAAAGATGATTGCATACACTGCAGAACTGTTGATGCTGTGGTCCTTAAACAAATGTACTAATAATAGATAGTTCCTCTATTTTCTTGGTAACAGTTTTGAACAACCATTTTCCAGGGGTTTTGATGTTATTCTGCCATCTACAGGTTGAAATTTTAAATCCTTATGTAGATAGATGACAGAAAATGTAGGCTTTTTTAAAAAACAGTAATGACAGAACTCAGCAGATGTTTTTATAGTGTATATGAAAGTTCAGAGTCTTCAGGTCATACTTAAATAAATGAATACAAAATCCCTATGGTAACTCTTTGTGTATAGAGTGGGTCAGATAATCAGAGAATACATATCCCCCCCCGCCCCCCCCCCCTCCGCCCTCTGGTCCCATTAAAATTTTTTTTGATTGAAATATAGTTGATGCTATTATATAAGGTGTACAGTATAGTGACTCACAATTTTAAAGGTTATACTCCATTTAGTTATTATAAAATATTGCCTATATTCCCTGTATTGTATATCCTTGTGGCTTCTTTATACATAATAGTTTGTACCTATCCCTTAATCCCCTATCCTTTGTATTACCCCTTCCCCCTTCCCTCTCCCCACTGGTAACCACTAGTTTGTTTTCAGTATCTGTGAGTCTGCTTTTTTTGTGTTATATTCTCTAGTTTGTTGTGTTTGTTAGATTCCACATTTAAGTGATATACACTATTTGTCTTTGTCTGACTTACTTCACTTAGCATAATACCCTCCAAGTCCATACATGTTGCTGTAAATGGCAAAATTTTCATTTTTTTTAATTGGCTGAGCAGTATTCCATTATATATAGATATCACATCTTTATTCATTCATCTCTTGATGGACTTAGGTTGTTTCCATATCTTGTCAGTCATAATGCTGCTATGTACATTGGGATGCATGTATTATCTTTTTGAGTTGATGTTTTTGTTTTTTCTGGATATGTAGTGCTGGGTCATATGATAATTCTATTCGTAGTTTCTTGCATTTTGTAGTATTTTGAGAAACCTCCATACTGTTTATTCCTGTGGCTGCACCCATTTACATTCCCACCAACAGTGTGCAAGGATTCCATTTTTTTCCACATCCTCACCAACATTTGTTATTTGTATTCTTTTTAATGATAGCCATTCTGACAAGGGTGAGGTGACATTTCATTTTGGCTTTGATTTCCGTTTCCCTGATGATTAGCAATGTTGAATATCTTTTCCTGTGCCTATCTTATCTGCATTTCCTATTTAGGAAAAATATCTGTTCAATTCTGCCCATTTTTTAATCAGGCTGTTTTTTGATGCCAAGTTTTATGAACTGTTTATGTATGTTGGATATTAACCCCTTATAGGCCTTAAGGGGTTAAAGAATTAACCCCTTATCATTTGTAAATATCGTCTACCAATCAGTAGGTTATCTTTTCATTTTGTTGATAGTTTCCTTTGCTGTGCAAAATCTTTTTAAGTTTTATTGGGTCACATTTGTTTATTTTTCCTTTTATTTACTTTGTTTTAGGAGACAGATAAAATACTGCTACAATTTATGTCAAAGGGTATTCTGCCAGTGTTTTCCTCTAGGAACTTTATACATTTAGGTTTTTAATCCACTTTGAGTTTATTTTTGTATATGGTGTTAGAGAATGTTCTAATTTTGTTTTTTTACACATAGCTGTCCAGTTTTCCCCACCCCATTTATTGAAAAGACTCTCTTTTTGCTAATGTATATTCTTGCCTCTTTTGTCATAGATTAATTGACTATAAGTACTTCAGTTTATTTCTGGGCTCTCTATACTTTTCCATTGATCTCTGTGTCTTGTTTTTGTGGCAGTGCCATTCTGTTTTGATTACTGTAGGTTTCTAATACACTCTGAAGTCAGGGAACATAATTCCTCTAACTCCATTCTTCTTTCTCAAGATTGTTTTGGCTGTTTGGGGTCTTTTGTTTCCATACACGTTTTAAAATTATTTGTTCTAGGTATGAAAAATGCCCTTGGTATTTTGATAGCAATCACATTGAATTGTAGATTGCCTTGGATAGTTTAGTCATTCCAACAGTATTAAATCATCCAGTCCAAGAACACAGTACCATCTTTCTACCTGTGGTGTCTTCAGTTTCTTTCATCAGTGTCTTATTAATAAGTTTCTGAGTACAGATCTTTTACCTCCTTAGATAGGTGTATTCCTAGGTATTCTTTTTGTTTTGATATGTTAAATGGGATTGTTCCCTAAGTTTCTTGTTCTGATAGTTCATTGTTAGTATACAGAAATGCAAGAGGTTTCTGTATATTAATTTTGTATCCTGCAGCTTTACCAAATTCATTGATTAGCCCTAGTAGTTTTCAGTGGCATCTTTAGGATCTATGAATAGTATTGTGTCATCGGCCAACAGTGACAATTTCAACTCTTTTCCAATTAAGGTTCCTTTTATTTCTTTTTCTTTTGCTGTGGCTAGGACTTCCAAGACTGTTAAATAAAAACGGTAAGAATGGGCATTCTTGTCTTGTTTCTTCTGATCTTAGAGGAAATGCTTTTCGCTTCTCACCATTGGGTATGATGTTAGGCGTCAGTTTGGCATATATGGCTTCTATTATGTTCCCTCTATGCCCATTTTCTGGAGAGTTTTTTTTTTTTTTTCATAAATGGATGTGAATTTTGTCAAAAGCTTTTAGTGCCTCTACTAAGATGATCATATGGTTTTAATTCTTCAGTTTTTTAAATGTGGTATATCACATTGATTTGTGGGTATCGGAAAGTCCTTGCATCTCTGAGATAAAATCCTACTTGATCATGGTGAATGATTCTTTTACTGTATTGGATTCAGTTTGCTTAATATTTGAATATTTTTGCAACTATGTTCATGAATAATACTGGCCTGTAATTTTATTTTTTGTGTGGTGTCTTTGTTTGGTTTTGGTATCAGGGTAATGCTAGCCCCATAGAATGAATATGGAAGTGTTCCTATTAAATTTTTGAGAATAGTTTGAGAAGGATAGGTGAACTCTTCAAATGTTTGGTAGAATTCACCTGTGAAGCCACCTGGTCCTGGACTTTTGTTTGTTGTGAATTTTTAAAATTATTAGCTTAATTTCACTACTGGTGATTGGTCCGTTCATATTTTCTCTTTCTTCCTGATTTGGTCTTGGGATATGGTACTCTTATAAGAATGTGTCCATTTCTTCTAGTTTGTCCATTTTACTGGCATATAGTTTGTATCTGTCTCTTAGGATCCTTTGTATTTCTGTGGCCTGGGTTGTAATGTCTCCTTTTTCATTTTTCAGTTTATTGATTTGGGCCCTCCCCCCTTTTTCTTAATGAGGCTAGCTAAAGTTTTTTAGTCTTGTTTATCTATTCAAAGAACCAACTCAGTTTCATTGGTCTTTGTTTTTCAGTCTTTATTTCTACTCTGATCTTTTGCTTCTACTAACGTTGGGTTTTGTTCTTTCTCTAGTTCCTTTAGGTGTAAAGTTAGGTGGTTAAGATTTTTCTAGTTTCCTGAGGTATGTTTGTATTACTGTAAACTTCCCTCTTAAAACTGCTTTTATCCCATCTCATAGATTTTGGATTAGCATGTTTTCATTTACCTTTAAGTATTCTGTTTTTAACGTCCTCTTTGATTTCTTCAGTGACCCACTGGTGGTTTAGCAGTGTCTTGCTTAGCGTCCACGTCCACGTTTGTGCTTTTTTGCAGTTGCCCTCTAGTCTTATTTTCTCTAATAAGTATTGCTACTCTAGCTTTCTTCTGACCTCCACTTGCATGGAATAACTTTATCCATCCCCCCACTTTCATTGTGTGTCTCTAGATCTGAATGAAGTCTCTTATAGGCAGCATATGTGTACAGGTCTTACTGTGTCTATTCAGCCACTGTATGTCTTTTGATTGGAGCATTTAGTCCATTTGTGTTTAAGATTATTATCAACATGATATCCTTATTGCCATTTTGTTAATTGTTTGGGAGTTTTGTAGGTCTTTTTTTCCCTTTTGTTTTCATGATTTGATGATGATCTTAAATGTTGTTTGGTTTTCCTTTTTGTGTGTGCGTTATGGATGTTTAATTTCGTGGTTCCCATGAGGTTTTTATATAGTAATCTGTATATTATAGCAGTCCCCAGGTAACTCAGGGGTAAAGAGCCCACCTGCCAAGGCCAGAGACACAAGAGACCCAGGTTTGATCCCTGGGTCAGGAAGACCCCCAGGAGGAGGAAATGGCAACCCCCTCCAGTATTCTTGCCTGGAGAATTCCATGGACAGAGGAGCCTGGCGGGCTACAGTTCATGGGATCCCAAAGAGTCAGACGTGACTCTTATATAGCAATCTATATATTATATACACACACAATTGTTTTAAGTTGCTGGTCTCTTCATTTCAAATGCATTGTACTTTTCTCCCCTCGGTTACTGTTTTTGGTATGTTTTATGTAGTTATTTTGTGTATCCCTTAACTGCTTATTGTGGATATAGATGATGTGACTACTTTTGTCTTTTAACATTCCTACCAGCTTTGTGCTTGGATGATCTTCTACCTTTACTGTATGTTTGCCTTTACTGGTGAGCTTTTTCATTGCATAATTTTGTTTCTAGTTGTGGCATTTATGGTGGGTTTTTTGAGAAGTTCCTTTATCATTTTGGTTTGGTGGTGCTGTTTTCTTTTAGCTTTTGCTCATCCATGATGCTTCACCAAATCTGAAGGAGAGCCTTGCTACGTATTTTTGGTTGGAGGTTGTTCCCTTTCATAACTTTGAATATATTGTGCCACTCCCTTCTGGCCTGCAGAATTTCTGCTGAAAAATTACCTGATAGTCTTATGGGGATTCCCTTGTATATTTATTGTTTTTCTCTTGCTGCTTTTAATATTCTCTTTAATTTTTCTCATTTAAATTATAATGTCTTGGTATTTTCCTCTTGGGGTTAATCCTCTCTGGGACTCTGCTTCCATGACTGTTTCCATTCCCAGGTTAGGGAAGTTTTCAATTAGTGTATCTTCAAGTATGTTCTTAGCTCCTTTTTCCCCTCTCCTCATTCTGGGACCCCTATAATACAAATAGTTAGTGTGCTTACTGTAGTCCCAGAGGTTTCCAGCTCACTGGTTCATTTCTCTGTGTCGCTTAGTCTGTTTTTGATTCCTTCATGTATATTTTCCATTTCAGTTATTGTGTTCTTTTTTTTTTTATTGTGTTCTTTATATCTGTTCTTACTGTTAAAAAAACTTCTAACTTCTTTGTGCATTCATTCTTCTTCCAAGTTCTTTGATCATCTTTACCATCATTACCCTGAATTCTTCTTGGTTAAGCTGTATATCTACTTCATTCTTCCTTTGTCTGGAACATGTTTCTCATTTTGTCTGTTCCTTGCAGAAGTGGCCTTCTCTAGGAAACATCTTATGCATTCTAGCAGTGCAGTCCCCTCTCATTTCCTATGGTATATGCTCTAGGCATTCCCCTCAAGAGGGTGGTGTGGGTCCTTGATTGTGGCAGGCAGGCTATGTGGGGAGTCTGGTAAGCTTAGTTAGCTCCTATTATGGTTGGGTGCCATGCCTGGTTCACAGGCTGCCAGCTGCTGGTTTGTGGGGCCTTGTCTCTGGGCAACCTTTTTCAGGACCCCAGGGACTGCAAGGCTAGTGCTGGTTCACTGGTAAGCAGAGCCAACGTCCAAAAGACTGGGGCTGTTGCCTGCCCATTGGTGATGGGCTTCATGCCAGGTCCCAGGGTAGGTCCTTAAATTAGTGCCAGACTACTGGCAGGCAGAGCCAGGCCCTGGAGTCAGGCTGTGGGGCCCAGAGATCCCAGAGCTGGTGTCAGTGGGGGGCGGGGGTGTGCTTCCTGACACAGTTGGGCATGGGGTGGCCCTAAGCTTGCTTTGGCACGTTAGTGGGCAGGACCAGGGCCGGCTTGTCCCAGGACATGGTGTGGCTAGCTGGGGGCAGGCTGGGTCCACTGGCTGCAAGGTTGTGGTTTTGAGTCTGAGGTCCGGTACCCCTCTCCCCCACCGCCCCTTATACAACCTGTCCACTGTAATCCTACCCAGTAAGTTGTGTGGCCTGAGGTGTTCCAGCACTGGCCCCTAACAGCTGTTGGGTGGGGCCAGGTCTTGGCACTGATGAGCTAGAGAGAGGATCCCACAACAGTGCCTGCCCATCCAGTGTCCACGTGGTAGAAGGAACTCACAAGTATGGCTGCTGCTGATGCCTGAGTCCCCAGGGTCAGCTGCAGCCAGCCACCCGCCTCCCTCTCTGAGAGACTCCCCAAGATCAGCAGGTAGGTCTGGCCTAAGGTCCTGTCAATTTTCTGCTTTTACCCTGGGTCTCATTGCAGAGAGATTGTATGCCTTTTAAAAGGGGAGTCAATTTTGTGAGTTCCAAAGGACTAGGAGAAATAAGCCCCACTGACCTTCAAAGCCAAATGCTCTGGGGCTCAACTTCTTGATGCAGGACCCTCAGGCTGAGGAGCCCAATGTGGGTCTCAAAACTTACTCCTATGAGAGAACCTCTGCAATAGAACTATACCAGTTTGTGGGTCTCCCATCCCAGGAGGGGCGGTATGGAACATGACTATATCCACATCTGCCCCTCCTTCTCAGTCTCACTGTAGTTTCTTTTTTTGTCTTTAGTTGTAGAAGATCTCTTCTGGTTGGTTCTGGTCTTTTTCATTGACGTTGTTCTGCAGGTAGCTGATTTTGGCATGTTTGTAAGACAAGGTCTGTCTACTCTACCATCTTTGATGTAGCACAAAAATACAGATTTAAATTGCTTTGACTTTTATCTTATTGATAAATTCATATAATTTGAGTTTGATACAAATCTGAAACATATCATCTGGATTTTGAGTATTCACACCCATTACTATGTGACTTTAAAAAAAAAAATGGATTGTAAACTGAAAGCTTCAGCTTACAAAGTATCACACTAAGAGTACATCTTTTAATTGCAGAAAGGATTTAATGTGCAAATACCCAGGTATAAGTAAACTTGGTAAACTTGTTCTATCTTAAGGGCTTTTTATATTACTTTGCCCATGCAGATGCTAGGACCAGGTCACTGCTCTAGCCACAAAGCTTTCATCCAGCCCAGACAGCAACACATACATAAGCACTCGTGTGTGATAGAGTGGCTTCTGGACCAGCTGATCCAAATACTTTTTAGTACCATCCCTGGGCTCCAAGAAAACCTATTTTTTGGCTAGGGAACCACCCACTTCCCAGGTGGTGCTAGTGGTAAAGAACTCACCTGCCAATGCAGGAGAGGAGTGTTTGATCCCTGGGTCAGGAAGATCCCCTGGAGGAGGGTGTGCCAGTCCACTCCAGAACTCTTGCCTGGGGAATCCCATGGACAGAGGAGTCTGGTGGGCTACAGTCCATAGGGTCCCAAAGGGTTGGACATGGAACAACAGACTGGTTCCAAATCAGGAAAGGAATACGTCAAGGCTGTATATTGTCACCCTGCTTATTTAAAATATGCAGAGTACATCATGTGAAATGCTGGGCTGGATGAAGCACAATTTGGAATCAAGATTGCCGGAAGAAATATCAATAACCTCAGATACGCAGATGACACCACTCTGATGGCAGAAAGCAAAGAGGAACTGAAGAGCCTCTTGATGAAAGTGAAAGAGGAGAGTGCAAAAGTTGGCTTAAAGCTCAACATTCAGAAAACTAAGATCATGGCATCTGGTCCCATTACTTCATGGCACATAGATGGGGAAACAATAGAAACAGTGGCAGACTTTATTTTGGGGGGCTCCAAAGTCACTGCAGATGGTGACTGCAGCCATGAAATTAAAAGACACTTGCTCCTTGGAAGAAAAGCTATGACCAACCTAGACAGCATATTAAAAAACAGAGAGGTTACTTTACCAACAAAGGTCTGTCTAGTCAAAGCTATGGTTTTTTCAGTAGTCATGTATGGATATGAGAGTTGGACTATAAAGAAAGCTGAGCTCTGAAGAATTGATGCTTTTGAACTGTGGTATTGGAGAAGACTCTTGAGAGTCCCTTGGACTACAAGGAGATCCAACCAGTCCATCCTAAAGGAAATCAGTTCTGAATATTCATTGGAAGGACTGCTGCTGAAGCTGAAACTCCAATACTTTGGCCACCTGATGCAAAGAACCGACTCATTGGATAAGACCCGGTGCAGGGAAAGATTGAAGGTGGGAGGAAAAGGGGACGACAAAGGATGGTTGGCATGGCATCACTGACTCAATGGACATGAGTTTGAGTAGGCTCCAGGAATTGGTGATGGACAGGGAAGCCTGGCGTGCTGCAGTCCATGGGGTTGCAGAGTCGGACATGACTGAATGACTGAAGTGACTTAGCACACACGCAGGGAACTACCCATTTCCTCTGTCTCCAAAACACTGTCTCAGAGCAAAATGTTCTAGTATTGAGCATTCTGTCCCTCAGGTGACCTCTTAATTGTGCCTCCTGAAGGCTGTCAAGAATGCACTTACACCCATATATCTTTTCTAGATACAAGCTTGTCCTGTTCTATTTAATACAGTATTAGAACAAGATGATATAAAGCTGCTGATGGCAGTTAAGATCTGTTACCTGAGCTCAGTTGTTTCACTGTATATTTAGGCCCTACTCAGTTTTAAGTTCATGTAGTATTTCTAGCTCTTTACTAGTCCGTCTTCCAGAAGCCTCTGACTATAGCAGTAGAGGTTTCTCATTCTTTGCCTAATTTCACCCAACAGCCTATCAGCAGACTCTATATATGTGAGTGAGGGACAGGTCTAATTTCTACTGACTGAACTTTTATCTTATTTGAGAAGAATAGTTTATCACTTAGAAGCCAACACATTCCAGCCAGGGATTAGTGATCAGTAAAACTCATTTCTTCATACTAAGTAGAGTTTTTGGTTATTGAGCTCTCCATCCTTCTCCTGATAACACAGTTCCCAAACCTTCCATGTATACTGTGTACCCAGACACACTCAAAGGTATCATTCACACTCAGAGAATGGGAAAAAAGGGCTTTCTGACCTTCCAGGCTGACTTCCCATTAGTGAACTAACCTGTGCCCTCAACTTTTCCTACTTTACCTGTAAGGGGAGTGGGTTATGGATTCCACTTAAATTGCCCACTTAGTTTACTTCACCGGTATTGGTATCTGCACTTCTCATTCACCCTCACCACTTACCTTGTAGTACAGCCACTTACCAGCTATGTGCAACAGCTTCTTTATGTATAGACTGAGCTGAGAGGTGCTTCCTATTGGCCCCCAAACTGAGTTCCAGAAATGTGTTTTTACATATCCTGCTGGGCACTTGCATCTGGTCAAAGCTCCCAATGGACAACCTGCCTGTGTGGAGTGTCTACTGAGACACCATAGAGAATCCCTATCAAGACCTAAGCAGTAATCAGGATTGTAACTTTGAGAATGACCTAAGTCTGCTGATGCCTTGGTCCTGTGCAGAAGTGTTAGCAGCAAGGGGACTTTGTTCAGGACAGTGACAGAGCTAGAGTCATCTTACTGTTGTTTAGTCGCTAAGTCATGTCTGACTGTCTGACTCTTTTGTGACCCCCATGGACTGTAGCCCAGCAGGCTTCTCTGTCAACGGGATTTCCCAGGCAAGAATACTGAAGTGGCTTGCTCTTTCCTTCTCCAGGGCATTACTGCACTAATCAGTCTTGAACTACAGACAAGTCACTAGCTGGATGTTTTCTTTTTAAAAGTCAGTAAAACTGACCATTCTTCTGTCCATAATCTCACTTCCCTGGGGTAGTTAATACTTCACAGATGTTGCTGGACCAAAACCATTCTGTTTGGAGAGATGTGCAGATGACTGCAGAAGGTGGTGGTATCCGGCACAAAAAAATTGCAAAACCTGCTACTCTTATGCACCATCCCTGCCAAAAGTGATTGATTTTTCTCTAGTATCCTTTACTGTCAGGGCTTCCCTGGTGGCTCAGCGAGAAAGAATCCGCCTGTGAAGTAAGAGACGCAGGTTCGATTCCTGGGTTGGGAAGACCCCTGGAGAAAGAAACGGCAATCCACTCCAGTATTCTTTGCCTAGGAAACCCCATGGACAGAGAAGCCTGGCAAGCTATAGTCCCCGGGGTCACAAGAGTTGGACATGACTTAGCGACTAAACAACAATAGCAATGTTACTGTTTCACCATCCCACTTTTTGTCTTTCAGAAGAGCAGGGTCAAAAGAAAAAGCTCCACAGTACTCCCGTTTAACTCCTAATAGTAGCCTTCGTCCATCCCTGAGGAATGACTACACCCCAGACCTTATCTCTACCACTGTCCACAGTTCTCTTTACTCAAGCTGACGTAAAAACTGAAACACTGTTCTCTCACATCATAGACTTATTATCTGTTTGTCCCATACATCTCTAATCATCTTGAAGGATCTGAGCCACTTTGATACAACAGAGCAACATCCCGATTCCCAAACTAGATGTAAAACTTCATATAGTGAGTGAGTTTTCATACACTGCCTGCCTTATCTGTCCATTATATTTTCCAGGGAAAAACAGCAATGGGATTCTCTTTAATCCCCTTGCATCAGGGGACAAAAGGTGATCTTCCTAACATTTCTAAAGAAATGTGGTGAACAACACAACCCTCTCAGCTTTAGAGTGACTGTAAGAAAGCAGCAAGGACTACCGAAGCTCCACTGTGTTCCTAGGACCTCCAGAAAAATAACTCATGTGAGCTCAAACATTTTAACCCTGACTGACACCCTCCTCCCTGACTTCCTTAGAATCATGTCATCCAAACTCAAACCCTGGACTGATCCCCTTCCCACTTCTTCCTCCTGAGCCTCCCCATGCTTCTTCACGGAGAGGACTCTCACTGCCAAAAAAAAAAAAAAAAAAAGTTACAGTTAAACCTAACTTGGTTTAATTATAGAGCTATTTCTGGGGATCTTCTTTACAACACCAGGAAGAAGCTGCTGGCCTTCTTTACAACACCAAGAAAGGAGAGCGTGTAGAACTAGCAGTCTTCCAGCCCCATCTGTTCCCTGAGTGGTCAGAGAAGAAAATTTGGTGCTAATTTTTTTGGGGGGGCATTGGTGGTGGTGAGGGTGGAACATGGCTTCCTCTACCTTATGCATATGAGTAACCTTTTATGCATATAAGTAACATTTTTAACTATTCAAAAAAATATCTGAAGAATTTGAGAAAAGCTCTGTTTCCTTCAACCAATAGGTTAAGGAAAAGGGACTGGAGGTTTAGCTGTGTCCTTAATGTTCTCATAGCCATAGTGTAGATAGATTGTGCATTAAACACAGCATCGTGAACACATCTTTACCCAAGTCCCTTGAAATAATATCAAAAGCACCGGTTTTGAAACTTTCAGAAGATAAAAGATTTCACAGTCTCCACTTCAAAGAGCTAAAGTCACAAAACCACAGAGCAAAAGACTCTGCCAGATTTAATCTTCCAAGGATACCAATAATGCTAATTGCCATCCCACGGGTGCCTTGGAAACTGCCGTTTCTCACCAAATTGAATCTACTTCACTCTTTAAATGTGAGGCTGCTTCTGTTGCATTGTATCTCCTGCATGCTCAGTTGCTTCAGTTGTGTTCAACTCTTACCAGTCACCAATTCGTGTATGTGCACAAACAGAATAATCAATGGCTAAAAGGAAAGGAAATCTTTTTTTTTAAGCAAAATACTGCAGGAACACCCAGTGGAATGCAGGCAATCTCACCTATTTGAGGGAGGAAGATACTATTATTCTGAGAATTTCCATCAGATTGGCTCATCAGTTACTAAGGAAACCAGCACGGGGCCCTTCCTTTAAACTACTCAAGTTACCCACCATCGCCAGGGCTAATACTTTTTAGGAACTAGCAGATGGGGAGCCCTTTTGACCTAAGTATTAGAACAGCCACTAGTTGGGGCAATGGCAAGTACATTCCTGTCAGTGGAGTGTAAGTCCACAGGCACCTGTTTAGTAGGAGATGTAGAAAGAGCAAGAGAAGTCATCTTGAAGGGCCTGACCATACACCTCACCTCCCTACATACCCTGCACAGCCCTTACAATCCTGGTCTGCCCATATTCTGAGACATCCTCTGGGTCAGTCCAGTATGTAGCGGTTCAGTTCAGTTGCTTAGTCGTGTCCGACTCTGCGACCCCATGGACTGCAGCACGCCAGGCTTCCCTGTCCATCACCAGCTCCCAGAGCTTCCTCAAACTCATGTCCACTGAGTCGGTGATGCCATCCAACCATCTCATCCTCTGTCATCCCCTTTTCCTCCTGCCTTCAATCTTTCCCAGCATCAGGGTCTTTTCCAGTGAGTCAGCTCTTCGCATCAAGTGGCCAAAGTATTGGAGTTTCAGCTTCAGCAGCAGTCCTTTTGATGACTATTCAGGACTGATTTCCTTTAGGATGGACTGGTTGGATCTCCTTGTAGTCCAAGGGACTCTCAAGAGTCTTCTCCAATACCACAGTTCAAAAGCATCAATTCTTCAGGGCTCAGCTTTCTTTATAGTCCACCTCTCACATCAATACATGACTACTGGAAAAACCATAGCCTTGACTAGATGGACCTTTATTGGCAAAGTAATGTCTCTGCTTTTTAATATGCTGTCTAGGTTAATCATAACTTTTCTTCCAAGGACTAAGCATCTTTTAACCTCATGGCTGCAGTCACCATCTGCAGTGATTTTGGAACCCCCCAAAATAAAAGTTTGTTACTGTTTCCCCATCTATGTGCCATGAAGTGATGGAACCAGATGCCATGATCTTAGTTTTCTGAATGTTGAGTTTTAAGCCAACTTTTTTCAGTCTCAAGAGTATGTAGCAGCATCTACAACCAGATATCATAAATGCGATAAATACAAAGGACAGCAGCTAAGAAGTGTCAAGAATAAGCAAGGCCCTTGGCAGTCAGGACAGGAAGAAGGCAAGAGTCTTCGATGGCCCCACGTGGCTGCATTAGCCAGGTTGATTTCCCTCAGCGTCCTGCTGCACACCAGCCAGCCCCTTCACTTCGCAGAGAGACCACCAGTGTCACCCGATCCTCCAGCTGATTCCCCGTCCTCAAGCTGAGGAGGAGATCTAGCAGGACAATACAGAGAGGTCCTGACCAGTAAGAAAAAGATAAGCCTTGAACGCATTCTCAGATGATGCCACCCAGGCCTATGTTTTCTGTCCTGGCTACTATACCACACAGTGTCTTCACCCCCAGTCCCCACAGCTGGTGCCACAACTAGCCTGGCAGCAGTAGGGTTATAAGGTAAGTGGAAACACCAGAACTTGGCCAGTAAACTGGGATTCCTTGGTCACTATCAATGTCTATGGTGAGATAGGACGACAAGAATACAACCATTGTGAAAAAAGATCAGACAGTAGTCTGGGGTCCAGTTCATAAGCCTGTCCTCAGTTAATATCCCTAAAACCAGTAGCTTTTAACAGTTTAGGGGTGGTGGGTGTGATCAATTACCCAACCAAGTCACTCCCAACGCATTTGATAAAGGAAGAAACCAGATCCTTGCGTTTTGCCTGCATGCACCAGCCATCCCCGAGCAGTCAGATCGACCAGGAGCGCAGGATGGCTACTTTATAACTAGAAAGAGACTCTGAGGTTAACATCAGATATCATGAGTATAAGAGTCTATCTCATGATATCATGAGATATCATGAGAATATCATCAGTATAAGAGTCTAGAAAGACATGCCTCACAGTAGACAGTGGCCATAGGGTCCCGTCTAGTGTAAAGCCACTTTGGGATTAGCAACCCCACCCTTTCTCCCGAAACCCCACCCTAGTCTGTTGCCCATTTTTACTTCTGTACATCTTAGCACTCACCAGAGCTGCTTTGCTGGCTCACCAGTGGTTGAGCTGCACCCGGCAGGCCTGTAAGCTTTAGAGTTGCCCAGCCTACAGGTTGAGGAAAGAGCCCAGAGTAAGTGGCAGAGATGTCAGTGGTTTATTGAACTAGGGATCTTACATGTCTGAAGCCAAAGGTCCTCCAAGCACATCCAACTGGGAACAGCAAACAAGACAGACCCGCCATCTTTGCTACTCTAGTTGGGGTTGGGCGGGCGGTGGGGGGGGGGGGGGGGGGGCAGATACAGACTAGTGTTTCTAGGCAAAACTGACCTGAGGTTGGTTCATCGCTTACTAAAGAAACTGGCAGCTGGGGCCAGGCCCTTACAACCCCTCAGGTTAATGTCCATCACCAGGGCTGGTATTTCACTTTAATGAACTAGCAGTGGAGCCCTTTTGGCCTAAGCACTAGAAGAACCATTATGTAGGGCAGGGGCAAGCATGGTCCTTGAGTGGGGTATACCTGTAGCAGGGACGGGTCTAGTAGGGGATGGAGAAGTGACCTGACCATACATTCTGCCCTGTACATACCCTGCACAACTCATTATCCTGGTGTCCCTCTTCAGAGACATCCATGGGATCATATCTAGTGTGTAGAGGTGCCCTGCAACCAAATACAACAAATGTAATACAAAGGAGAGCAGCTAAGAAGTGTCATAGTCAACTAGACCCTGGGCACCCAGGACAGGAAGAAGGCAAGGGTCTTCGCTGGCCCCACATGGCTGCATTAGCCAGATTGATTTCCCATCCAGTCCTGCTGCACACCCAGCCAGAATACTCACTTTGCAGTGAGGCCACCATGGTCACCCAGTCCTCCAGCTGATTCCCCACCCTCAGTCAGGGAGAAAATCCAGAAGAACAATACAGGGACGTTCTGACCGGTAAGCAAAAGACAAGCCTTGACACCGTCTCAGATAATGTCACCCCTGCCTGTGTTAACTGCCTTGGCCTGCAGTACCACACAGTCTGTTCACCCCCCAGTCCCCACAACAGATGCCACATAATAAGACTTCCAATTAGCCTGCCAGCAGCAAGGTTGTAAGTCAGGTAGAAATAGCAGTGCTTACTATCCTTATCAGCTCATGAGACAGTCTCTCTTTTCTTCAACAGGCAACTCGCTGTTCTACTCGTGGAGCCTGCTTTGGTTTTTTTGTTTTTGTTTTCCCCTTCTCCCTTGGGCACAAGTCCTCTGTTGTAATAAAAAGCTTTGCTTGCCTAAGAGTCTTCTGGAAGTGGTATCATTTCTATGATTTTGCTGCCCAAGGATTTAGAAAAGGCTTGGGAACAATGGCAGTCCTGTTTATTGCTCACAGCTGTTCTAGATTCCCCAGAAGTGATTTTTGCCATTGCTTGACGACTCATAGAAGCCTGTGGTTATGGTTTCCACTGCTTCCAAGGCACTGTAGACAGCAGAGAGCTGTTGTTTCATCACACTGTGTCCTTGCTCCGTCCTCTTCCAGAGCTGGGCCCAGAAGCTCCATGGTATTCTTAATAGGTTGTGTTCACAACAGGTTCCAGTGAAACCCTTGAAGGAAACTGGTCACACCCAATTCACAAGCCTGTCCTCCGTTATTATCCCCAAAGCCTGTGGCTCTGTTTAGGGGTGGTAGGTTGCTGGTACAATCAATTACCTGACTAGGTTACTCCCAAAATATTTGACAGGACACCCCAGCCCTTGCATTTTGCCTGCATTCACCAGCCATCCCAATACAGTCAGATTGGCCTTGAGCACAGGGCTGCTACTTTTAAACTGGAAAGAAACTGAGGTTAACAGGGTGTCACCAGTAAAAGGATTGAGAAAGACATGCCTCATGGTGGACAGCAGCCACAGGGTCCCTCATGCTAGTGGAAGGCCACCTTGGGATTAGTGCCCCTGCCCAGTTCCCCCCCCCGCCACTTTCCCTACCCCCCACCCCAGTCTGTTTCCCATTTTTATTTCCATACATCTCAGCACTCAAAACTTCTTTGGCTTCTTGGCTGGTTCACCTGTGGTTGAGCTGTACCCGGCATGCCTGCAAGCCTTAGTGCAGCCTAATCTGTAAACTGAGGAAAGAGCCCAAGGTTGGTGGCAGAGACAGTGGTTTATTGGACTGAGGATTCTACATATCTGTAGCCAAAGGTCCTCAAAGAACACCCAACTGTCAACAGCAAACAGCAGGTAAGAAAGGCCAGGCATCCTTGTTACTTGGTGCCCAGGGGTAGACAGAGATTAGCATTTCTATGGGAAACAGACTTCAGGTTGGCGCATCATTTACCAAGGAAACCAGCAGCAGGTTCCACTCCCTCAAAACACCTCATGTTCATAACCATCACTGGGATTGGGATTTCCCTTTCAGGAACTAGCAGGTGGAGCTGCTTCTCCCTACATACACTAGGCGGGGCAGGGGCAAGCAGGTTCCTGCTTGCAGGTGAGTGGGGTGTAAGTGCAGCAGAAATGCTCTATCAGGGGACGTAGAAAGGGCAGGAGAACAGGCATCTTGAGGGCATGAACATACACCCGACCCCCTACATAACCTTGCACAACCCTTACAATGGTGCCCCATCCTAGACATCCTTAGAGTCTGTCAGTACATTGCTGGGTCAGCCCAGCAACCAAATACCACAAATGTCATACAGGGGAAAGCAGCTAAGAAGTGTCGTAGTAAGCTCGGCTCTGGGCACCCCGGACAGGAAGAAGGTAAGACTCTGCTGGCCCCACACAGCTGCATTAGCCAGGCTGACTTCCCACAGCGTCCTGCTGCACAGCAGCCAGCAGAATCACTTTGCAGAGAGGCGACCCCTGTTGCCCGGCGCTCCAGCTGATCCCCTGCCCTGAGGCCAGGGAGGAAATCCAGCAGGACAATACAGGGAGATCCTGACCAGTAAGCAAAAGACAAACACGCCTCCAGAGCATTCTCAGATAATGCCACCCAGCCCTGTGTTTTCTGTCCTGGCTCCAATACCACACAGTCTGTTCCCACCCAGTCCCCACAGCAGGTGCCACGTGATAAGCCTTCCAATGAGCCCTGTAGCAGCATGGTTGTAAGGAAAAGTGGAAACACTAGTGCTTACCGGCCTCATCAGCCATTCCTGAAATCCATGGTGAGTAAAGTGGGATTCCTTGTTGCTCCATGGTGAGTAAAGTGGGATTCCTTGTCGCTATCAATGTCCATGGTGAGATAGGAAGACAAGAGTACATCCATTTTGAAGAAAGACCAGACAATGTTTTGGGTCCTGGGGTCCTGAGTCTGGGGACCTGGGTGGCAGTGGTCTCCCAGAAATAAAAGAACTTTCTCTCTGCTACATTATAGCGTATACCTAGTTTGCAAGGCAAGAAGGTCCATCCACTGTAACCTTTAACCTTACCTGTCCTTGTGCTTTCTTGTAGAAAATTTTCACCACTCCTTTCCCCACACTGAAGCTCACCATTCCTGATAGCTACCATGGGCCTCCTGCTGCTGATCCAAGAAGTGTGATGATTTTTGGACATTATCAGTCACCAGAGACAAACACTCCCATTTGTTAGAAATGCAACTCGCCCCCCTCTACTCAGGGAGCTGGCTTTTTCTTGCCCCTTCTCCTTTGTGGACATGCTCTTTGAATAAAACTTTGCTTCCCCAGGAGTCTTGTGGAAATGATATTATTCCTATGCTGTTGCAGCCCAAGGATCTGGAAAGTGCCTGGGAACTTTGGGAATCCCATTTATCCCACACAGCTGTTCTAGATTCCCCATCAGTGATTTCTCACATTGCTCTATACCTCATAGAAGCCTGTGGTTATGGCTTCCACTGCTTCTAAGACAATGCAGACAGCAGAGAGCTGTTGTTCCATCACACTGAATCATTGCTCTGCCCGCTTCCAATGCCCCAAAGTTCCAGGGTATCCTTAGTATACTACCTTCGCCAGAGGCCTGGACAAAACCTTTCTGGGGAACTGGCCACACCCAATTTACAAGCCTGTCCTCAGTTAAATATCCCTAAAGCTTGTGGCTATTAACTGTTTAGCGGTGTTGGGTTGGGGGTCTGCTTGATTACCCAACCAGGTTAACTCCCAAAGTATATGATAGGAAACCCAGGTCCTTGCATTTTGCCTGCATTCACCAGCCTTCCCTGTCCAATCAGATAGACCATGAGCTCAGGGCTGCTGCTTTTTACCTGGAAACAGACCCTGAGGTTAAGAGGATATCAGCAGTAGAAGGATCTAGAAAGACAAACCTTACAGTGGACAGTGGCCTCAGGGTCCCCCTGCTAGTGGAGGGCCGCCTTGGAATTAGCACCCCTCCCCTCCCCAACACCCTTCCAGTCTGTTTCACATTTTTATTTCCCTACATCTCAGCACTTACCAGAGTTTCCTTGGCCTCTTGGCTGGCTCACCAGTGGTTGAGAAGCATCCTCCACGTCTTCAAGCCTTACAGCTGCCCACTCTGGAGACTGAGGAAAGAGCTCAGAGTTGGTGGCAGAGACACGAGTGGTCTATTGGACTGGGGATCTTACTTGTCTTAGCAGAAGGTCCTCAAAGAACACCCCACTGTGAACAGCAAAAGGCAGGCAGGATGAGACAGCCATCCTTGCTACTCAGTGCCTGGGGAGGACTGAGATGATCCTTTCCAGGGGGAACTGACCTCAGGTTGGCTTGTCAGTTACCAAGGAAACCAGGAGCCAGGCCATCCCTCACAACCCCTCAGGTTAATGACCAACACCAGGGCTGATATTACCCTTTAGTGAAGTAGCAGGTGTAGCTGCTTTAGCCCAAGCAGTAGAATGCCACCCCCCCCCAAAGTAGGTGGGGCACTCATGTTCCTGTGAGTGGGGTCTAAGTCTGCAAGGACCGGTCTAGCAGGAGATGTAGAAAGAAGAGAACATCCAGGTTGAATTGCCTAAGCATACAGCGTGTGCACTGTTTACAGAGTAATTTGTTGGAAACATATTCTATGACTTCCAATGGTAGGTTAGGGTTTCTCAACCTTGGCACTGCAGACATTGAGGGCAGATCACTCTTTGTTGTGCTGTCTATCCTCTGTGGACTCTAGGGCATTGAACAGCATCCCTCACCTCTATCCATTAGATGCCAGTGTCTGCCCTCATCACCAGTTTTAGTGACTGGAAATGTCTCCAGACATCGCCAACATCCCCTCAGGGACAAAATTCCCTTCACTGAGAATCAATGGATTATGTCATAATAACTTGCTCACTGGACCACTCACTTTCGAGCTCAAGCTCCCCATGTAAAAAGTACAACTACAGTGAGTGCACCCTGCTCACAGGAAAACCAGAACACAGGAGCGGTCATGGAGAGGTGCGTCTGTGCCCAGGGCCAGTTGAGGTCCCAGCTGAGGCTTATTAGCATCAGATCTATAAGTGAAAGCGCCCACCAACTGCCAGGTCACCCCCAGTTACCCAGTGATCTGTGCATCTGAGGCCCTAAAAAACTGTGAAACAGGGACAAGCCATTCCTTCTGTGCCCTGTGGAAATAAATCCCTGACTTACAGAATCTGTGAGCTGAGACAATTACTTAGGGTGATTGATCTTGGAGTAAGTTATTTCAAAGCTATAGTGACAGGGACGTTGTTTGTATTGTATGCAGAAAATGTTTTAAGCTACTAAATTTTATGATAACTTGCAATGCAGCAATATTTACCATAACATGCTCTATGCTCGGAGTCAACTAATACAGGGAGCACAAACAAATTATAATAATTCCTTCAGCAATTTCACTTGGAGTACCAGGGCAAGTTGCTTCCTTTCCTCTCCCTGCAGTCAGAAGGGGAAATGGCAGAGGCTGTGGCCTCAAAATAAAGCCGCAGGACTCCTACCTTTTTATTATATTATTATTATTGTTTGTTTATTTTTGGCTGTGCTGGGCTTCTTTGCCACACTCAGGCTTTCTATAGTTTGCATAAGTCAGGGCTACTCTCTAGGGGTGGTGCACGGGCTTCTCATTGCAGTGGCTTCTCCTGTTGCAGAGTATGGGCCCTAGAACTCAGGAGTTATGGGCTCAGGAGTTGTGGCTCTAGGGATTAGTTTCCCTGCAGCATGTGGAATCTTCCCGGATGAGGGATTGAACCTGTGTCCCTTGCATTGGAAAGTGGATTCTTAGCCACTAGACGAACAGGGAAGTGCCAATGTCATTCTTTTTTTAAAAGAAAAATATTAATTTATTTGGCTGTGCCGGGTGTTAGCTGCAGCATGTGGGATCTAGTTTCCTGACTAGGGATCAAACCTGGGCCCTCTGCACTGGGAGCCTGGAGTCTTACTAGACCACCAGGGAAATCCCCTATGTCATTCTTAACCCTGTATTCAATAAAAAGAGAAAGTGGTGCACTGCTATTCTCTATGTATAAGGATATACATGGAGTATAAAAATAGATACACAGTATATCTGTGATATCAAAACTTCATGGTGTGGGCAAATTAGAAAAAATATCTCAAAAGACTCTGTGGATGGGGGCAAAGGGAGGCAATAATGAAAAAAATTTAACTGTTGAGAAATGCTGTCAGAACACACTTGGAGACTGCAAAATGAAAATCAAAAGCAAAAGTAGAAAGTAAGAGGGAACTTTCAGAAAATGGAAACCATGGGCTCCTATTTAAGACACAGGCCTGAAGGAAGGTCTTCAGAGAACCTAGAGAGCAGGTTCACAGAGTCACCCACCTCCCCAGGCCAGAAGCATCCGCAAGGTCCCCGATGGCCCCAGCCTGGTCCTTACTCCTGGCCCTGCTGCTGCTCAGCGGCAACGCCATCTGCTCTCTGGGCTGCCACCTGCCTCACACCCACAGCCTGGCCAACAGGAGGGTCCTGACGCTCCTGCAACAACTGAGGAGGGTCTCCCCTTCCTCCTGCCTGCAGGACAGAAATGACTTCGCATTCCCCCAGGAGGCGCTGGGTGGCAGCCAGCTGCAGAGGGCTCAAGCCATCTCTGTGCTCCACGAGGTGACCCAGCACACCTTCCAGCTCTTCAGCACTGAGGGCTCGGCCGCTGCGTGGGACCAGAGCCTCCTGGACAAGCTCCGCACTGCACTGGATCAGCAGCTCACTGACCTGCAAGCCTGTCTGAGGCAGGAGCAGGGGCTGCAAGGGGCTCCCCTGCTCAAGGGGGACTCCAGCCTGGCTCTGAGGAAATACTTCCACAGAGTCACTCTCTATCTGCAAGAGAAGGGACACAGCCCTTGTGCCTGGGAGGTTGTCAGAGCAGAAGTCATGAGAGCCTTCTCTTCCTCAACAAACTTGCAGGAGAGATTCCGGAGGAAGGACTGACACACACCTGGTTCAACACGGAAGTGATCCTCACAGACCAACAAGACCACATGCTTCCTGCGCGGCCTCGGGGAAGACTCTCATTTCTGCTGTCATTGAGCCCTGAATTGAATCCATCTGTCACATGATTTCAGGGATATTAAGTAACATCATGCTCTACTCTATAGGCAGTAGTCCTTCATAGATGCCCTAGCTGATGTATCCATTTATTTATCTACTTGGACATTTATTTATTTATTTATTTATAAAGATTTAAATTATTTTTGTGCATATATTATGTGCATGCATATGTTGTCATTAAGAGAAAAATATATATACTCTGTATGCAGTTTATTATTTTTCTTCACTCATTAAATTCTTCCTATAAAAACTTCCTTTACTTGCATTTTCTTTAAAAAAAAAACCACCAAGCCTGAATGTGCAACTTGATTAAAGAATGCATTTTACAATTCCTGGACCCCTTTTTACAACTTGCATGTTAGAAGTAAAAATACACTTCCGTTAGCCAGGGTGTTTGTTGTCTTCAGGACATATAGGTGAACATACCTAATCCAATCCTTTTTGTAATTCTGACTTTTTTTTTTAAGGAAAATAACCTAGAAACAATAATCAGTTAATTCATAATAATCTGTTAATTATTTTTAAAATAGTATTAATTAGTTGAAGAAAATATCAGTTAGGTTGAATGCAAAAACAAAAGGGAGAAAAATGGAATTCTCTCAGTAGAAGGTGGATCAAACTATGTGAGGACATAAAGATAAAAGTTAACTACTAGACTAGCGGGCTTCCCCCACGGCTCCACAGTTAAAACTCTGCCTGCAATGCAGGAGCCACAGGAGGCATGGGTTCAATCCCTTGGTCTGGAAGATCCCTGGAGAAGGAAATGGCAACCCACGACAGCATTCTTGCCTGGGGAATTTCATGGACAGAGGAGCCTGGTGGGTGACAGCCACAGGGGCTCAAAGAGTCAGACACGACTGATGAGAGTTAGCACAGCACAGCACTAGACAAAGGGACATTTCAGGGCACGTGTCCGTCGGATTTGGAGATGGCAATTGGCAAGCAAATTGATGGAGTGTAAAGCATGGAACAGAAGAAGTGATTAAATGGAAGGAGAGTACAGAATGAGAAAAGGACTTAAAATTGAGTTCCAGGACCTTAACATTAAACAGGAGGAAATGTCACAAAGGAAGCAGAGATAGAGTAGCTGTAAGTTAACAGGACAAGAGAGAATGGTGAGAAGACAGATGCAAAGGCTGCAACCACTTAAGAGGCAATGCATTCATGAACATGTAGATGGAAAGTGCCTCCTACTTGGGAAAAGAGATGACATTGACCCTTTAGTGAGAGCTTGCTCGGTAGAATTAATCAGCAGAAACCATAGTGGATAAGATGAAAGGATGAAGAAGAGAAGGTAATGATAATATATAGAACATGGGTTTCAGATATTTGCTGTCTGAACTGGAGGAGACAATAGAGTGGGACCTAAAGTAGAAGGTGGATTTTTTTCTTTTTCTTTTTTTGGCTCTGCAGTGTTTTCCCGTTTTGAAATACTTTGCTTATGAAGGGATTTCATGGATTTGATATATAGACAACTCATATCAGTGTTCAAGGTTGGATTTACTTTAAATCACGAGATTCAGTCACATACAATGGTAATGTATCATTTTTATTAACTGGATGTTGAAAGTCTCTGATGTTGGGAAAGATTGAAGGTGGGAGGAGAAGGGGAAGACAGAGGATGAGATGGTTGGATGGCATCACTGACTTGATGGACATGAGTTTGAGTGGGCTCTGGGAGTTGGTGATGGACCGGGAAGCCTGGCATCCTGTAGTCCATGGGGTCACAAAGAGTCGGACATGACTGAGCGACTGAACTGAACTGAACTGAATGTCAGGAGGCTGCTCCATGGTTGAAAGCATTCACTACATGGGAAATAGATGGAACTGACCTTAGTGAGAGCTGATGTGGTGAAATCAATCAGCAGGAACCATACTGGAGTAGGAGGAAGATTAATAACAAAGTCCCATGAATATTTACTCACCTGGGGATTCACTTCACTTCTTTTACTCTCATCAAAGTCAGATTTGCATTAGTTTTTGTTTTGCCTCAGTGCATCCGATAACAATGATGGCTTTCCAAGAAAGCGGAATGGAGAAGAAAATCAATGATGTGTTGAACATTATGGAAAATTGTGGTACAGACCCTTTATGTTCCCATTTTTACTTTCCCACTAGGCTACTCACCTCAAGATGATACAGAAAGTAATTCAGAAGCAGCAAGAAAACCCCTGCCCAGAAAAATACTAAATGAAAAAGAACATAAAATCACATAGACTCTGAAATCAGGAAAGCATGAGGCTGATTTTACCTAGCATCACAGATAATACAGCTCCACTGTGAGATGAAAATGATGATCCAAGAGACTCAATAGAAATGTATTCAATCAGCTAATGATGCTTAATAACTACTTCTATTATGGCTCTGATGTGAGGTGAATAGAAGCTTATGATGGGAGGTATGATGGAAAAATCTAAGAATACTCGTTGTGAATAATTTTTTGGATTAATTATGAACTCTGTGCTAACAATAGAATGGTGAACAAGAGGTGTACCTTTCTCCTTTGGTGGTTACTTGTTACATGTGTCTAATAAATCTATTTTCAAGAAGACCAATGCAGAAGGATAAGTCAGAGGGACTGATATAAAAAAAATAAACAAGGCAGAAACAGAAACATGACTAGAAAGAAACACAGCCAAACTCCTTGCAAGATAAATGTAACTCCTGACCCTAAGTTTACTTCTTTTCCTTTATCCTGTCCATCATATTCAATGTACAACAGAAACTCACTATACTAAAAGGGGAGAAACACAGTTTGAAGAGACAGAGAAAATATCAGAACTAGACTTAGATACAGTAGATAATTAGAAATTATCAGACCAGCAGTCAATTAACAGTGACTAAAGTGCTAAGTCAAGGCTATGGTTTTTCCAGTGGTCATGTATGGGTGTGAGAGTTGGACTGTGAAGAAAGCTGAGCGCCGAAGAATTGACGCTTTTGAACTGTGGTGTTGGAGAAGACTCTTGAGAGTCCCTTGGACTGCAAGGAGAGCCAACCTGTCCATCCTAAAGGAGATCAGTCCTGGGTGTTCATTGGAAGGACTGATGCTGAAGCTGAAACTCCAATACTTTGGCCACCTCATGCAAAGAGTTGACTCATTGGAAAAGACCCTGATGCTGGGAGGGACTGGGGGCAGGAGGAGAAGGGGATGACAGAGGATGAGATGGCTGGGTGGCATCACCGACTCGATGGGCATGAGTTTGAGTAAACTCCGGGAGTTGGTGATGTATAGGGAGGCCTGGCGTGCTGTGATTCATGGGGTCACAAAGAGTCGGACACGACTGAGCGACTGAACTGAACTGAACTGAAAGTACTAAGGTTCTAATGTATTCACCTACTTATCCCTGCACTTTATCTCAGTCATATTATGTATGGTATTTAAAATCTTTGTTCATATAATATCATGTTCAACTTCATAATGTATTCAAATATAATAAAGGATGCTTACCTTTATCATTTCTCTAATTATTTTCTTGCTTAATTTATGAAACTCTTCCTCAGGAGATATCTTGGAGCTGTTATTCTTACAAAAAGAAACAGCCTAAATTTGCAAAGCAAACTAAAAAATGGATGATAGTTTCTACTCACTATTCACTTCTTTAGTAGGTTATATTTTAAAACCTTATATTTCTATATTAGTTCTCTGGTGGCTCAGTGGTAAAGAATCCTCCTGCTAATGCAAGAGATGCGGAAGATGTGAGTTGATCCTTACATCAGGAAGATCCCCTGGAGAGTGATATGGCAACCCACTCCAGCATTCTTGCCTGGAAAACCCCATGGAGAGGAGCCTGGTGGGCTACAGTCCGTGGGGTCACATAGTCAGACACGATTTAGTGACTAAACAACATTTCTATATCAGATATATGATAGCTCTGAGAATACAGAGATGAAAAAAAAGCAAACGTTAAACCTCTTCTTCTGAAGAGTTCTGTTTGGAAAAGAAAGATTTAAAAACTGTAATCATGCTTAATTATTTCATTTAAGCGTCCTGTTAAAATGAGAGCTAGACAAAAGGAGATTCTCTCACTGGAATCTGGCTGAGAACTCTTGAGAAGGGGAGAGAGCAGATGTAGTCTATAAAGTCCCCAAGAAACACCTAAAGACAGATTTCCCATTGGTAAAAGCTTATGTGGATATTGTGCCTTAGGAGAAGTGTGTAGAAGGAGAAGATGACCTAAAGCTTATAAGGACCTTTCATTTTGAAGGCTGAGAAAATGAAGGAGAGTCTGCAAAGGGCCCAGAGGTGGGACAACCAGGGCACTTGGGAACCACACAGGAGAAATGATCTTCCCAAAGCATTAAAGAAGAAAGCAAAGGATTGAGAATCACACAGGATGAAAGTTAAAGAATTATTTCTATGTTATATGAGATCCTGCATCGAGTCTAGACTCTGTCAGGACATACAGGTAATCACAGGAAATCATTCAACTTCCCGGAGCCTCAGTCTCCTCAAATATAGAGTAAGTGAAAATGTTTCTAGAGTTTTTTGAGTACCAGATAAACCAGAACATTCAAGAACACTTAGCAGAGTATCACCTATGAGTGAGGGCTAAACAAGTAGTGCCTATTTTCTTGTTTTTTTACATATAAATCTAAATGGTGATAATAACTCTCCTACCATCTCTCTGTAACTGACTGCAAACAAATCTAAAGAAAAAAATTGGGGGAAAGTGTCCCATCAATTATTATGTAATTACATACATAATAATATAATAATATACATATACACTATATGAAAACATATTATAAAGCATACTCAGTTTAGTTCAGTCTCTCAGTCGTGTCCAACTCTTAGCAACCGCATGGGCTGCAGCACGTCAGGCTTCCCTGTCCATCACCAACTCCCGGAGCTTGCTCACACTCATGTCCATCAAGTCGGTGATGCCATCCAACCATCTCATCCTCTGTCGTCCCCTTCTCCTTTTGCCCTCAATCTTTCCCAGCGTCGAGGTCTTTTCCAATAAGTCAGTTCTTCACATCAGGTGGCCAGTGTATTGGAATTTCAGCTTCAGCATCAGTCCTTCCAATGAATATTCAGGACTGATTTCCTTTAGGATGGACTGGTTGGATCTCCTTGCAGTCCAAGGGACTCTCAAGAGTCTTCTCCAACACCAGTTCAAGAGCATCAGTTCTTCGGTGCTCAGCTTTCTTTATAGTCCAACTCTCTCATCCATACATGACTATTGGAAAAACCATATCTTTGACTAAAGGGACCTTTGTTGGCAAAGTAATGTCTCTGCTTTTTAATATGCTGTCTAGGTTGGTCATAACTTTCCTTCGAAGGAGCAAGTGTCTTTTAATTTCATGGCTGCACTCACCATCTGCAGTGATTTTGGAGCCCCCCCAAAATAAAGTCTCTCACTGTTTCCATTGTTTCCCCATCTATTTGCCATGAAGCAATGGGACCATATGTCATAATCTTAGTTTTCTGAATGCTGAGTTTTAAGCCAACTTTTTCACTCTCCTCTTTCACTTTCATCAAGAGGCTCTTTAGTTCTTCTTCGCTTTCTGCCATAAGGGTAGTGTCATCTGCGTATCTGAGGTTATTGATTAAAGTATACAACATACATAATATACCACACACCTGCTGATTCTGATACATGGTACAATTCTGCTTTCCCCTCTGCACTCTCCTCGATCTCATTGTTTCAATCAAATACCACAATCATTCACTTCCTCCCAGTGTAGAAATCCCTATTTCTCTCCTCATTCACTCTGCATGAAGGTGTCCTCTCCATTCAGACAGCTGTGTCCTTCTCCATTACGGTTTCTAGTTGTCAATTTCCCCTTATGACTGCAAACCACCAACTAAAATCAGAAGCTGAGTGAAAGTTCTAGGTTTGTCAGACACTCTCCTATGACTTCACCTGCTCTGCCTGCCAAGCACTGCAGGTCCAGACTGCCCAGTCTCAGAGAAACACAGTACATAGAGGGAACCCCGCCCCCCAGTGAACAATGGTGGAGACTCCAGGGGCTCCTCTGGGCGTCTACCTGGGCTCTCCCCCGTGCTGATTGCACTAGGAGGAGCTCACCTCGTTCAGGAATCTCAGTTGCTCAAAAAGCCCAAAGGGCAGGAAACATGGAGCTGAGAGTCAGCAGCAGCTTGAGAACTTGGAAGGAGAACACAGACATTTAAAGTGTTTGTGGAGCAGTGGCAGGTCCTCAGGATATGGAACAACACAGATGGGCTGCACTGAGGCAAGTGCTTCTCCACAACATTCCTTTTCAGAGAATGAGAAGACTGAAGTGGACGCTGAGAGCACGGAGACAGAGCACAAGGGCCTGGCCACTAGCTGTGTCCCCAGCACGGGTGACGTTCACACCACAGCAGCCTGCAGAGTCCTGAAAGGGGCGAGGGTCACTCTCGTCACAGCTGCAGACTTGTTTCTTCCCTAGGAATGATAGCTTACAGTGAATGATGTCGGATTCATCATCTCCGAAGAAGAAGATTTAACTTCAGGACCAGGGACCAGGCTTGATCATTCAAGAGCTTTTGTATAGCAGAGTTTTATTAAAGTATGAAAAAGAGACTGGGAAAGCTTCTGACATAGACATCAGAAGGGGGACAGAGAGTGCCCCCCTTGCTAGTGTTAGCAAGGGAGTTATATACTTTTTTAACTGGTTATTACAATAAATCAAAAGAATGTCTCAAGGTTGTAAAAATCTTACTAGACCCACTCCCACAATATACATTTTAAGATAACAGGATTAGTCAGAAGGTTTTCAGGAAGGAGAAACATGTACTCAAGTAGGATATATTATTGTTATATAATCCTTACTAAGGAACATAGAAAAAAAGTTTGTCCTTTCCTCCTTGAGAATTCCAGACCCCTAACTCCTCCTTGAGAGCCCCAGACACCTTTCTCCTCCTCGGGAACCCCAGACTGCTTATCAACCTGCCTAGGAATTCACTCTCTCAGGACCCAGCAAGTTATCACAGAGCAGGGCAAGGTGTTCCTGGGGACAGTGCAATCCAAGGAAGTTCTTAAAATTCCATCATGATGTCTTTGCCTCTTTGAAAGACAAAAATAAATAAATAAATAAATAAAACAAGCTTGATAGAAGAACAAGGGATGGGCTTTTAATACATTTAGTGCATATGGTGATTGCAGCCATGAAATTAAAAAATGCTTGCTCCTTGGAAGAAAAGCTATGACCAACCTAGACAGCATATTAAAAAGCAGAGACATTACTTTGCCAACAAAGTTCCATATGGTCAAAGCTGTGGTTTTTCCAGTAGTCATTTATGGATGTGAGAGCTGGACTATAAAGAAAGCTGAGCACTGAAGAATTGCTGCTTTTGAACTGTGGTGTTGGAGAAGATTCTTGAGAGTCCCTTGGACTGCAAAGAGACCCAACCAGTCCAACCTAAAGGAAATCTGTCCTGAATATTCATTGGAGGGACTCTTGCTGAAGCTGAAATTCCAATACTTTGGCCAACTGATGCAAATTGACTCCTTGGAAAAGACCCCGACGCTGGGAAAGATTGAGTGCAGGAGGAGAAGGGGACAACAGAGGATGAGATGGTTGGATGGCATCACTAACTCAATGGACATGAGTTTGAATAGGCTCCAGGAGTTGGTGATGGACAGCGAAGCCTGGCGTGCTGCAGTCTATGGGGTCACAAAGAGTCAGACACGACTGAGTGACTGAACTGAACTGAAATGAACCGCTGGGACAGTGGCTTCCTAGCAGGATATATATCAGTAATGTGCACATTGTGTGTGTGTGCTCTTTCACTTAGCCATGTCTGACTCCTTGTGATGCTATGGACTGTAGCCCGCCAGGCTCCTCTGTCGATGGGGTTCTCTAGCAAGAATGCTGGAGTGGGTTGCCATGCCCTCCTCCAGGGGATCTTCCCGACACAAGAGATCGAACCTGCATCTCCTGCATGGTAAGCAGATTCTTTACCACCAAGCCAGTGGGGAAATCCATCATGCACACTGGAAGACCACAATTTCTAAAAGCAATAAAGATCTTTGTGGAAATTTATTTTTAATGTTGGCAGTTTAGAAAGAGGACATTGATGGATCATCTTTCTTTCATTCCAGTTGGTACAAGCAGCACTGAGTAGGAATGTTTAAAGTCAGAGGGACATTTAAAGTACATTTAGAGGTTTGGAAACCTTTCTGAGGAATAGGGCCTTAAAATAAGCAAAAACCATTCCTATATTACAGCTAAAAATATCACTAACAAGTGACTTCTTAAATAATATTTTTTATTTCAATCCTACAGTATTATTTTATGATGTTTAATAGATTGAGGCTAGAAATTTAAATAAATACAACCATGCAAGGCTGTGAGGCTGACTTTAGAGTTCATTCCAGACCCTCCCTGCTAAGGAGCCCATCAAAACCTTCCCTGCTTCTGTTCAGGAATTGTGTATGTTCTTCCTCTTGGTCACACATAAGACCTCTTCAGTGCCCACATTCATAACTAGTAGCTGGAAAAATTAAGAGCAGAGGGTCTTCACTGGACCGTATCAGTGGACAACAGGATGAGCCGTCTGAACTAGATGTGGGAAATGGAAGAGAATGAGAACGCGAGCAGCAGGCTGACCAAGGGGCTTCCCTGAAAGCTCAGTTGGGAAAGAATCTGCCTTCAATGCAAGAGACCCAGTTCGATTCCTGGGTTGGGAAAATCTGTTGGAGAAGGGATAGGCTACCCACTCCAGTATTCTTGGGCTTCCCCTGTGGCTCAGCTGGTAAGGAATCTGCCTTCAATTCGGGAGACCTGGGTTCGATCCCTGGGTTGAGAAGATCCCCTAGAGGAGGGAATGGCTACCCACTCCAGGATTCTGGCCTGGAGAATTCCATGGACTGTATAGTCCACGGGGTCACAAGAGTCAGACATGACTGAGTCACTTTCACTTTCAGACCTGAGGAGGTCTCCTGGGAAATCAGTGAGGTCATTCTCAACTGAAAACAAAACAAAACAATGTGAAAGCTGAGAGTTCAGTTTTGGGGAGGACTAGCTGCAGGTTATAGGTAGGAGGACAGCATCTCATCAGCTCTCAGGAACTGCTCCAAGGAGGTCAGGGGAGGTCCGTATATGTGATTGCGGTGAAGGGGTTACATGAAGACACCTCACATCTTGGTAGAAGATGGCTGAGAGTCAGGATAACAGATGTCTCTATGAATGAGTTTAGTACTTTTCTATGCGTACGTTGCAAAAAGTTAGCTTCATAAAACTTTCTCCAGAAATGATCTAAGTATCTTAAGGCCTGTTCTGCTAATTTTCCCAGAGCACAGAGTGTCTCATTCCTGATTTCCAACCTGAACCTCTATCAGGGCGAACTGGAGATCAGGGACTACAGTGGCTAGTGACTTCATTCATGTAGAACAAGATGGTGAGGGACATTTTAGTCTTCATCCTGAAGGAGAAATGTCGGCGCTCATGTGGCAAGAAATTTGTTAGGTACTTTTTCTCTGTTCATAAACTCATGAGAAAAGTTAAGGGTTTAAAATACATAGATTATAGGGTTCACCTCTTGTATGGTTAATAAAGTTAATTTACTATATTTGGCCAAAGAAATCACTCACACAGTCTCAGACTGTGCCTCAAGGTTTGTGGGATCTCGGTTTCCTACCAGGAGTTGAACTCAGACCTCAGAAGTGAAAGTGCTGGATCCTGACCACTAGACCACTAGATTAGAAAACTAAAGCTTTTTTTTTTTCTTTCTTTCAATTGGCAGAAAAATCTATACTCTTCTAAGTATTTATTAGTCTATTTTTGATTAAAACTTAATGTCAGTTCTGTTGACTCAGACCCTGTTCTGAATTGCCTTACAAAACCATAGAATGTAAATCTTTGGCATCTGAAATGGATTACAGGCCCTTCGTCACCTCACTCTCCTCCATCTACTTATTTCATTGGTTCCTAAATAGCATGTTCATCTGCACTCTTCACTTTTTTAAACGGGCTTCTTCAGACAAATCATAGCAAAGCTCCTAAAATGTGCCTTTGTACCTTTGGTACACTGGGAATAGTTCAGTGGTTCAGGTTTATATTTCTCTCCAGCTGGATAAGTGGGTATGATCCCAGCAGGATTAATGACAGGATTGATTTAATATTTTAAAGACCTTAGAAAGTGCCTAGTCTGCTAGTAGCAAGCAATAAAATTCAGTTACTTTTTAACATCAATGATTACTACTACCTGGGGATTAACATGAGAATCTTTGGAATCATTTGATTCCTTTCTTTTTAATTCTAGTGTTTGCAAAGCATCTTCTCATTGTCTAAGTGGATTTATCATCCAAGACAGATGCTCAGCAAGGTTGGTGTCCATGACCCTGCCAGAGAGGGTTAATGTTGCAGCAACTGGGGTTCTAGTTGCCCATCTCTTGTGAGCTGGTGGGTGTGACTTCTTCCTTCCCTCCTGAAACTGATCCTACATGGATTAAAAGAAAGAAAAATGATGTAGCTGATCTTGAAAAGCAAAGAGCAGTCAACTGACCCAGGACTTGGCCTTCGCTGAACTTCTGTCAGAAGCAGCCATGTCCCAGCCTCTCTGTTCTTCATACTGACCCCATCCTTCCCCTCTCCCACAGCCTCATCCCCAGCTCTGCTGCACTGAAGTTGGCTAACTCAGAATACGTATTTGTGTCAGATACTTCCTTTCTATAATATTCATGACACTGAGACTTACACTTGTTTTTTGTTTTTTCTTTTTGCTCACAAAAAACATCTCAAATTTTACTTTCTAGGAAAAGCTGTAAAGAGAAACAAGAAAACTAAAGTCTTAAAAGTGATAGAGATACAGCCCCTCTGCTTGTCTTTACTTCCCTTTATTCTTATCTCATCATGAATTAGAACTAGAGCAGGAGAAGCAAGACAAATCTAGTCCAATAAGTCACTAAATGAAAATGCACATAAAAAGTTTAAACAAAAAATTATACTCAAGTAAAAGAAAGAAGGCTGTTTCTCCTAATCTAGTAGCCTGATTCTCAGACCCTGCATTCTCAGAGACAGAGACACAGGGACAGAGATGCCCAGTGAAATCAACTGCCTGAATGAACAACTGAAGCTCATTAGATTCTGTGACATAAGCTTCCAAAGAGAGACAACACCATCATTGAATCTCCTTCCTCCAGCTCAGAAACTCTAAGCAGAACAAGTATTGAACAGTTTAAGTAAAAGAGTTCATTAATAAAATCTATACTTGGAAAAATAAAGATTATCGATCTACTAAAAGTAAAATAACTGCACTTAGAAATCCCTCCACCAAAGTACACAAACACTCTTTAGCTCTCAGTATCTGAGCACCGCTGACACTTTGGACACCTGGGGACATGAGTCAGGAGAAGAGGAGGTCACCACTGAGAACATGGGTCCTTCACACTTCAGGAGAGAGGATGGGGTCTCAGGAAGATGATTTATTTTTCCAACAATAAACAAGCCCTCCACAGAAAGGAGATTTTCGAGTCCTCAGAATGTGATGAGCCTGTCCTCAGGGAGGGAGTCCAGCAGGTGAGCAAGGGGACTCAGTCACTCTGGAGGACAGGGTGTGGCTCCATGCGATCTCTCCCTTGTGAGTGAGGTGCTGCTGGGGAAATACAATTATCCTGGATTTAGAGTCTCCACACTCACATTATCTGAGAAGAACCAGAATTCCTGGTGGGGGTATTGGCCCAGTCAGTGAAGGACAATAGGTCTCCCGTATGTACATTGTGGAAAGAAAGCGTGATATCTGTAAAAAGTCCTGACTTCGTGGTTCCCTGAAGCACAACCACATGGACCTGCAGGGACGTGTTCTAGAAGGAAGAGAAACATGGGAGGAGCTCATGGACTGATAATAATCAGGCTCCTCTCTAAATCAAACACTAAAGAAAACCTGTCATTTGTTTCAAACAGTTTATTTGCTAGAGTGACCTGGTAAATCCTTAATAAACACGGAAACCATAGAGCTGACAGAGCCTGCCTTCTGAAGTAAAGTAAGAAACAGAAATTGAGCCAAGGATCAGGGCCAAAAATGTGTTCCTGGAACAGAGAAGAACTACATTATATATGAAAAAGAAAGAGTGATAATGTTTGTACTTGGAAACCTACATCATTTCTGACATAAGACAAAGAACTTTCTCATTTGATTGATAAATATCCATTTGGATAGGTACACTTGAAGTTATTGGGAAATAGATAAAATTAATAGATTAGACTGATGACAGTTTCTTTGACCATATTCAGAATACATAAATGAAAATCAAAAAAGGAAGTACAAGTGTATAGAAATGATTAAAAAATGAAAACTACTTATTCCCTATTTATGTTCCCTATTTAATGGCCTTGCTTAGAAAGCATGGCATCAGAGAATCTACCTCAAGGTTCCACCAGATGCTGTCTCTGCCAGTCCAGCAGCAGCCTCATCTTCCCCATGGCCTTCGTGCTGTCTCTACTGACGGCCCTGGTGCTGGTCAGCTATGGCCCGGGAGGATCCCTGGGCTGTGACCTGTCTCAGAACCACGTGCTGGTTGGCAGGAAGACCCTCACTCTCCTGGGCCAAATGAGGAGACTCTCCCCTCGCTTCTGCCTGCAGGACAGAAAAGACTTTGCTTTCCCCCAGGAGATGGTGGAGGGCGGCCAGCTGCAGGAGGCCCAGGCCATCTCTGTGCTCCACGAGATGCTCCAGCAGAGCTTCAACCTCTTCCACACAGAGCGCTCCTCTGCTGCCTGGGACACCACCCTCCTGGAGCAGCTCCGCAATGGACTCCATCAGCAGCTGGACGACCTGGACTCCTGCCTGGGGCAGGTGATGGGAGAGGAAGACTCTGCCCTGGGAAGGACGGGCCCCACACTGGCCGTGAAGAGGTACTTCCAGGGCATCCATGCCTACCTGCAAGAGAAGGGACACAGTGACTGCGCCTGGGAAATCGTCAGACTGGAAATCATGAGATCCTTCTCTTCATCAACCAGCTTGCAAGAAAGGTTAAGAATGATGGATGGAGACCTGAACTCACCTTGACATGACTCTCACTGACTAAGATGCCCCCATCATCTTTGCATACTCACCTGTGGTTATTTCAGAAAACTCTGATTTCTGCTCTAGCCACAAAATTTATTGAATTACTGCAGCCATACTTTGTCCATAGTAAATGAATATATAAAAATTTTTTTGGCTGCAGGTGCATCAGTCCTGAAGTGAAGATTGCCCTGATGTTATTGTTTGTTTGCTTATTTATTTTGTTATATTTATTCTTTTATCTCCTCATATTTATTTTTTCATGTAAAATATTTTTGTTTACATGTATTAAAATTTAGCAAATACATTCACATTTTTATTTCATTAAATTTGTAATTTGTTTTGTTTATTAAATATTATCAAGGTGAACTTCTTGAGTTTTTTATTGTTTTTTGTTTAGTTGCTAAGTAAAGTCCGACTCTTTTGTGACCCCATAGACTATAGCCCACCAGGCTCCTCTGTCCATGGGATTCTCCAAGCAAGATTACTGGAGTATGTTGCAATTTCCTTCTCCAGGGGATCTCCCCAACCAAGAATGGAATCTGGAATCTGCATTTCAGGCAGATTCTTTACTGTCTGAGGCACTAGGGAAGACCCTTGTTTGAAAGAAATGAGAGAAAAAGGGATTTTGTAAACTGGAATTAATTATTTATGATAGTTAACTGCGTCATAGGTTAGTCAAATATGGCATTTGTGCAATGAAGTGAGATAAACTAGGAAACAATTTTGAAAACATTACTGATGATTTTGTTTCTACTGAAGCCAAGAACTTAAACTAAAGTTTGGTTTGGTCATAAAGGAAATATCTTAACTTGATATTTAAGACTTACTTATACATTTTAAGTTATTTATAATTACTTATAAATTGTAAGAATCTGCCTGCAATGTGAAAGACCTGGGTTCAATCACTGGGTTGGGAAGATCCTCTAGAGAAGGGAATGCCTACCCACTCCAGTATTCTGGCCTGGAGAATTCCATGGACTGTATAATCCATGGGGTGGCAGAGTCAGACATGACTGAACGACTTTCACTATAAATTTTGAAATATTTTTTAACCAATTAACATTGCAAGAGAAATTAACCATTTATACTAATATTAAATGAAATAATTTTCCCTTTTGTCTCAGTCTTGTCCCCAACTCTTCCCACTGGAGGGTCCCAATATCTAATAGACTCCTGTCCAGATTTTAGGTGCCTTTCCCTTTTTTCCCTCCCCTGAATCCCTGAAAGAATTAGTCTTTCTTCTCAGAAACCATCCTGAATTTGAAAACACTTCACAACATGCTCTGATTTCCAGCGATCAATCTCAGCATAAATGGGCACCGGTGAAAACCGCTCTGGCCAAAATCTCCTCCTAGGAAGGGGAGGGTGAACACAGGGGCAAGTGCAGAAATCTAAGGATCTGAGCGAAGTAGTGGCAAAGCTCCCCTTGGCAGTGGGACCCAAAAGGAAGTTTCCTGACTGCTCCCGCGGCCACACGCGCTCCTGGGCTATGGCGGCGCCTCGCCGCCGGAGTCAAGGCTATTGTCGACCGGACTCCTCAGTTCTCCCCTGGATCCTGCGCGGGAGTTCGCGGCGCTGGACCTGGAGGCGCGTCCGGTCCATTACTCAGAGTTCAGGTGCTCATCCCGGCCGCTGGGGCGCATCGAAGGGAGCTTGGAGGACTTAGCTTAGTGCAAGACCTGAGCTGTTTCATTGAGACCCTGGTGAAGTGCGGAATTTCTGAAACTCTGGTCTCCCTGCTGATGGCAGTGGGAATGCTCTGCTCCATCCCTAACGTTTCACCGGTTAGCATGCGTCGTCTTTTCTTCCAGTCATTTCCCACATTCATGTAATTTGGTAGCATTAAGTATTTTTAACCTAAATCCACAAGAGCCCTGTCAGCTTGGTGTTTTCTACAGTTGTTCTCATTGTTTAGCTACTAAGTCTCATTCGACTCTTTGTGACCCCATGGAAACCTGCCAGGCTTCTCCGTCCATGGGATTTCCCAGACAAGAATACTGGAGTGTGTTGCCCTTTCCTCCTCCAGAGGATCTTCCCAATCCAGGGATCTAACACGCCTCTCCTGCATGGACACGTGGATTCTTTAATCCACTGAAAGATTCTTTCCCACTAGGGAAGTCTGTTTTCTACGCTGGCTCACTGGAATGTTTGTAATCCAATCTCTTGCAATGGCTATAATTCTCAAGGGTCTTATCTATCATGCATCTCAAATTTATGGTGACAGTTAATTGAGCAATCTTTATGAATCATCCAGGACAGTTAAATATGATTATTTTATAATTATTAGAATTATTAATTTTGTCAGTTACATTTAGACTCTCAGAAAGAATTACCAGTTGATAATTTCGTTTTGCTTATTACATAAAATAATCAGGATACTTTGTAAATTGCTCAATTCACCTAGAAATTTGGAGATAGACGATAAAATAGTGAAAATATAGAGTACTGTAACAGCAAGATATGGAAAACAAAGGCACAACGTGTGTTAGTGAAATAGGAAAATAAGCGATGGTTCAATACATTCAATTTGCACAGGTGTTTATGATATGGATAGGGAGGTGGGGTTTGGAATTTGACATATTAGGTTTTGAATCCTGGACTTGCCATTTTCTTATTAGATTATTTTATTCAAATAAAGTCTTAGCAGGTGGTTCCTGGAAATGAGAATATTTACAACTCAGGTTCAACTATGTTGGAAGGATTAAGTGTCCCTTAAGGAATTTTTAGTTGCAGTTAATGTCATTTTTTAAGACTGAAAGTCTGTGGAATTTGTTTGGCAAGTTCTTGGTAATCATGTTCACAGTAGCATTGTAACATTAAATTAGTAATCAATTCAGGATGAATGAGCCATAATAAGGGATGACAGCATCAAGGAATGTGTTATCCTCAAATGAATATCAAGAATGAAATATATTCTAATGAATCTGCAATAAACACAATGCCTCGGTATCTTCTTGTTACCATGTTACAGGTTGACTGTGTGTGTGTTCCCAAAATTCACATATTGAAATCTACCCCCACCATGTGATCATATCAGGAGGTGGGATATCAGAGAAATCATTAGGGTTAGAGGAGGTTATGAGGGGAGATTCCCCATGCACAGGATTACTGTCTTCATGAGGCTCACAAGACACTTTGCTTCCTCTCTGCTCTCCACCATGTGAGGACATAGAGAGACGCTGGCAGTCTGCAACCCAGAAGAGGGTTCTCACCAGAACTCCACCCTGCTGACACCCTGATCTCACACTTGCAGCCCCAGGACTGTGACAAATAAACTTCTATCACCGATGAGCCACCCAGTCTCTGGGACCTTGTCAGAGCAGCCTGAACTAAGACACAGGGCATGGCAGTCCTAGTTGAGGTTGTATGTAAATATCTCATGTTCAAAGAATACATGACAGAGAAGAAATAGTCATGTGTAATTATTCTCAATCCCCTTCTTCAGAAAGAAAACTGATAATCTGCACTCACAAGTAAAAACCATAAAGTCTGAATCAAAGAGAGGAATGACGGCCCATCTAAAGGACTTCTAAAGGACATTAAGAGTACTGATGAAAGAAAGGAAACAGCAAGAAAAATGAGGCAACAGGGAAGAATGCTCTGCCTTCTGGTTCTTCCCAAGGAATAATGGGAAAATATGCCTAAAATAATTTTTATTTTAACATATTTTGAAAAAAAATTTGACATTTTAAAAACCATTTAACCATTTAGCCAATATTGTTCCCTATCCATGGCTTGATCCAAATATTTGCATCAACCATTCCTTTAATCAGTAACCAGTCAGAGAGGGGGCAGTGAAATTAACCAACTTGCTTAACTTCATGTTTTGGTGAAAGTCAGTAAATTTCAGTATCTTGAGAATTAAAATATTTCCCCTTAATTCCTGAGTTTTCCTGCCAACTTGTTCAAGAAGAAATCTGTTGGTTCCATGTTCTAAATTATTTTTATTTTATTTCCTTATTATCCATGAATAGGCCAGGAAATATTTTTTTAAAATTTAATCTGCACAGGGATAAATATTCTTAAGGCAGGAAGTCACAGCTCCCCGGTCCTTGGCCCTGGTGGTGGCCATGCTCTGACTCACCCCAGGACATCCTGGACACCTTCCAGAGGTCCCATCACCACCACCAGGCTCCCTGTCTCTGAGCTGTTGCTGGATGGTGCCAGAAGGGACCCGAATCTGTAAAATCGACCCCAACTCACTGACTCCCCATCTGAAGCCCCTCAGCAAATGGAATCCTTCCTGGAAAATAAAACACAAAATTCTAGGGAAAGCTCAGAAAATGCAAGGTTCTGAGCTCCCAACCAGAGAACACTGTCGCTGGCAGGGCTACAAGGCTCCCTCTTCAGCACTCAGCACTGTGAAAACAAAAAGGTTTTCCCCCCAATAATAAATCAGTATCAAAAGACTCACTGAGGTTGCTGTGCCCTGATGGTCTGCAGGGCCCAGAACTGCAAACTCTCCAAAGTAGGCATCCCAAAGGAACCTGAGAAAAAGAACTTTTGGCCCTCCTGCAGCTGCCTGGAGAAACGCAATGTCCCGGGCTCAAGGGAAGGGTATTTTATTGCTATTTTTGAGTCGGTAAATCCTGTGCTCAAACCTGTCTGAGTCTTTGCGATCTTGTGGACTGCAGCACACCAGGGTTCCATGTCTTTCACTATCTCCTGGATAGTGCTCAAATTCATATCCACTGAGTTGGTAATGCCATCCAACCATTTCCTCCTCCTGCCCCCAATCTTTCCCAGCACCAGGGTCTTTTCCAGTGAGGTGGCTCTGTACATCAGATGGCCAAACTACATGGCTTCCCTGGTAGCTCAGATGGTAAAGAATGTACCTGCAGTGCGGGAGATCCAAGATTGATCCCTGGGTCGGGAAGATCCCTGGAGAAGGGAATGGCAACCTACTCCAGTATTCTTGCCTAGAGAATTCCATGGACAAAAGAGCAACTGGCTGGCTACAGTTCATGGGGTCATAAAGATCAGACATGACTAAGCAACTAACGTTTACCTACTTATTGGAGCTTCAGCTTCATTATCAATCCTTCCAATGATATTCAGGGTTGATTTCTTGACTGGTTTGATCTCCTTGCTGTGCAAGGGACTCTCAGGAGTCTTCTCCAGCACCATAATTCAAAAGGATCAATTCTACTGCACTCAGCCTTCTTTATGGTCCAACTCTCACAACCATATAAGATTACTGGAAATACCATAGCTTTGACTATACAGACGTTTGTTGTCAAAGTGATGTTTATGCTTTTTAACATGCTATCTAGTTCTGTCATAGCTTTTCTTCCAAGGAGCAAGTGTCTTTTAATTTTGTAGCTGCAGTCAACGTCCACAGTGATTTTGGAGATCAAGAAAAGAAAATCTGTCACTGTTTCCTCTCTTTCTCCCATCTATTTGCCATAGATGTCATAAGCTTAGGTTTTTAAATGTTGAGTGTTATGCCAGCTTTTTCAGTCTCCTCTTTCACCCTCATCAAGAGACTCTTTAGTTCCTCTTCGCTTTCCTCCATTGGATTGGTATCATGGCATTTTATTATTTATTCCTATCAAAGTTGTTAAGAACATCCATAAGTATGTGAAGAGCTAAACAGAAAGAAATGTTGATAAAATTGAGATGAATATTCAGCAGACAGGGAATTAAAAATTGGTTTCTGATATGAAACAAAGTTAAAAGTGCTTCAAAATAAATATGAGTAAAATAATCTAAAATTTTCAATTATTTTGAGTTTTGAAAGATTTTTAAGTCTATCTATACTGAGGTATTATTATATATTTTTATATGAATTTCATATGAATATGTAATTTGGTACATTACTATTTATATAAGTAAATATCCTCCATTAAAAGTCATTCTTCAAACTCATTCATAAAGTAAACAAAATTCAACAACTTTTACATTTAATGTACACCTTTCATTTTATGGCATTGTTAACCCCAGGGTGAATACAACAAGTAAGCTTTGAACTTTCTTTTTCTATGTATAAAGATATGCAAGTAGTACAAAGATGGATCCACAGCATAATTGTGTTGTCAAAATTTCATGGTGTGGGTAATTAGGAAAAAAAAATCTCAGAAGACTCTGTCAATAGGGGAAGAGGAGGCAATAATGAAAACAACATTTGCGAAACGCTGTCCTAACCCATTTGAAGAGTGCAAATTGAAAAGCAAAATCAAAAGTAGAAAGCAAGAGGGAACTCTCAGAAAATGGAAACCATGGGCTCCTATTTAAGACACAGGCCTGAAGGAAGGTCTTCAGAGAACCTAGAGAGCAGGTTCACAGAATCACCCACCTCCCCAGGCCAGCAGCATCCGCAAGGTCCCCGATGGCCCCAGCCTGGTCCTTACTCCTGGCCCTGCTGCTGCTCAGCTGCAACTCCATCTGCTCTCTGGGCTGCCACCTGCCTCACACCCACAGCCTGGCCAACAGGAGGGTCCTGACGCTCCTGCGACAACTGAGGAGGGTCTCCCCTTCCTCCTGCCTGCAGGACAGAAATGACTTCGCATTCCCCCAGGAGGCGCTGGGTGGCAGCCAGTTGCAGAGGGCTCAAGCCATCTCTGTGCTCCACGAGGTGACCCAACACACCTTCCAGCTCTTCAGCACCGAGGGCTCGGCCGCTGCGTGGGACCAGAGCCTCCTGGACAAGCTCCGCACTGCACTGGATCAGCAGCTCACTGACCTGCAAGCCTGTCTGAGGCAGGAGCAGGGGCTGCAAGGGGCTCCCCTGCTCAAGGGGGACTCCAGCCTGGCTCTGAGAAAATACTTCCACAGAGTCACTCTCTATCTGCAAGAGAAGGGACACAGCCCTTGTGCCTGGGAGGTTGTCAGAGCAGAAGTCATGAGAGCCTTCTCTTCCTCAACAAACTTGCAGGAGAGATTCCGGAGGAAAGACTGACACACACCTGGTTCAACACGGAAATGACTCTCACAGGCCAACAAGACCACATGCCTCCTGCATGGCCACGTGGAGGACTGATTTCCGCTGTCATCCTGCCCTGAATTGATTCAATTTGTCAAATGATTTCAGATATATTAAGCGACATCATGTTCTACTCTACAGGCACTAGTCCATTGCAGATACTCAAGCTGATCCATCTATTATTTATCTACTTGGACATTTATTTATCTAATTTAATATTTATCTATATATAAACAATTAATTTATTTTGTTCATACAATTATGTATGTATACTTAAGGGAAAAATATATTTTGTATTTAGTCAATTTATGAATTTTCTTCATTCATTAAACCTTACTATAAAAAACTTCCTTTGTTTTTCTTTAAAAAAGAAACATCAAGACTGAATACACAACTTGATTAAAGAATGCATTTTACAATTCCTTCACCCATCTTTATGATTTGCACATTACAAGTAAAAATATACTTTCTCTAGCCAGGTGGTGTGTTGCTCTCAGGACCTAGACGTGAAATTAATTAATCCAATCATTTTTGTAACTTTGATTATTTTAATGGAAAGTAACCTAAAAACAATAACGAGTTACTTTATAATAAAATGTTAACTATTTTTAAAATAGTATAATTAGTAGTAGAAATGACTATCAATTAGCTTGACTGATACAATGAAAGGGAGAAAAATGGAATTCCCCCAGTAGAAGGTGGATGAAGCTTTGGGAGCATGTGAAAATAAAAGTCAACTACTTATAGTAGACATTTCAGTGCAAATGTTCAATGGATATTGGCGATGGCAATTTACAAGCAATTCCATAAAGTGTAAGGCGTAACAGAAGAACTGATCAAATAGGACGAGATAGAGAATGAGAAAAGCACTGAAAATTGAGTCCCATGACCTCAGTCTTAAAAGGGAGGGAATGCCACAAAGGAAGCAGAGATGGAATGGCCATATGTTAACAGCACAAGAGAGAATGGTGAGAAAACAGCGATGCAAAGGCTGCAACCACTTAAGACTCAATGCATTCATGAACCTGTAGATGGAAAGTGCTTCTTGGAAAAAGAGATGGCATGGGCCACCTTAATGAGAGCTTGCTTGGTAGACTTAATCAACAGACACCATAGTGGACAAGGTGGAAGGATGGAGAAGAGAAGGTAATAATGATATGTATAGAAAATGGTTTTGAGATATTTGCTGTCTCATTGAGGAGAGGATAGGGTGGGACTTAGAATGGAAGTGTTCGTTTTTTTCCCCTGCTCTGCAGTGTTTCATACTTTGCTTATGAAGAGTTTCGTGGATTTGATGCATTAACAACTCATCACTGTTTAAGATATGATTTACTTTAAATCATGAGATTTAGTAACACACAGTGATGAAGTATCATTCTTTTGATTGTGTTACAGAGTGTTGAATGTCAGGAAGCTGCTCTGTGGTTGAAAGCATTCACTGCACAGGAAGCAGATGGAACTGACCTTAGTGAGAGCTGATGGGGTGGAATTAACCACCGGGAACGATACTGGATTGGGTGGCAATTTAATAAGAAACAAAGTCCCAATGTCACCTGTTTCCTCTGGGGATTCTCTTTAGTTCTTTTACTCTCACCATAGTTAGAATAGCATTTGTTTTCCTTTTACCTCAGTGCTTCCAACACAGTGACAGCTTTCCAAGAAAGCTGAATGGAGAAGAAAATCAATGATGTATTGAACATTATGGAAAATCATGGTACAGGCCCTTTATGTTTCCATTTTTACTTTCTTATTAAGCTACAACCTCAAAATGATACAGAAAGTAACTCAGAAGTAGCAAGACAAGCCCTGCCCAGAAAAATACTAAATGAAAAAGAATGTATAAAATTAAAAAGACTGTGAAATCAGGAAAGCATGAGGGCTGATTACCTAGCATCACAGACCCTACAGCTCCACTGTGAGATGAAAATGAAGATTCAAGAGGCTCAGTAGAAATGTCAGCTAAAGATGCTTATTAACTACTTCTCTTAAGAAGGTCAATAAGTGAAGTCAACAGAAGATTCTGGTGGGATGTCTGATGGAAACTCTAAGAATATTCTTTGTGAATTCGGTGCAATTATTATGAACTCTGTGCTCATGACAGAATGGTGAACAAGACATACACTTTTCTTCTATGGTGGTTACTTGTCAAACACGTCTAATAAATCTGTTTTCAAGAAGACCAATCCAGAACCATAAGCCAGTGTAGTTGACATGCAAAATCAAGAGGGCAGAAACAAAGGTAGAACTACAAGTAAACACAGCCAAACTCCTCCCAAAATGAATGCTAATGATCACTGTCAAGGCCAATTTACCTCGGTCCCTTTTATCCAGTCCATCAACATCAACTTTTAACAGACATTTACTGTATTAAAAGCTGAAGAATGCAGTTGGAGGACACACAGCAAGTATCACAGCTAGTCTCAGATACAGTAGAGGTTTAGAAATGATCAGATCAGGAGTCAATATAACAGTGATTAAAGTGCAAAGGGCTCTAACGTATTCACCTACTTATCCCTGTACTTTACCTCAGTCATACTATGTATGGTATTTAGAATAGTTTTGTTCATATAATATCATGTTCAAATTTATAATGTATTCAAATGTAAGAAAGATACTTACCTTTATCGTTTTTCAAATTATTTTCTCCTTTAATTTATGAAACTCTTCCCCAGAAGACAGCTTGGAATTGTTACTCTTGTAAAAAGAAATAGCTTAAATTCACAATGCATACTGAAACCTGAATGAAGAATTCTACTCATCACTCACTTCTTTCAGCAGGTTATAACTTAAAACTGCATATTTCCATATCAGATATATGATTTGAAATTGTTTATTTCTATATCAGATATATTTTCAGTTCTGAAAACACACAGGTGGAAAAACCAAATGCGAAACCTCTACTTTTGGAGGGTTTAGTTTGGAAGAGAAAGATATAAAAGCAGTAATCATGCTTAATTATTTAAGTTTCCTGTTACAATGAGAGCTAGACAAAAGGGGATTCTCCCATCAGGATCTGGTTGAGGCCTCTCAAGAAGGGGATAAAGACGATTAGCCTATAAAGTGCCCAAGAAATACCTAAAAACAGGTTTACCATTTCCCATTGGTAGAAGTTTATGTGGATGTTGTGCTTTAGGATTAGAGTGTAGAATGAGAAGATGAACTAAAGTTCATGAGGACCTTCCACTCTGAAGGTTGAGAAAGTAAAGAAGAGTCTGCAAAGGGCCCAGAGGTGGAGCATGCAGTGCACTTGGGAGCCAACCGGGAGAACCGATCTTCCCAAAGCACCGGAGAAGAAAACAAAGGGTTGAGACTCACATGGGCTGAAAGTTAAAAAATGATTTCTATGTGATCTGAGATCCTGCATCGAGTCTAGACTCTGTCAGGGTCATCACAGGAAACCACTGAACTTCCCTGAACCTCAGTCTCCTCAAATATAAAGTAAGTGAAAATGTTCCTAGTGTTTGGAGAGTCAGACAAAGCAGAACATTAAAGAGCACGTAGCCAAGTATCATACACTGAGTGAGGGCTAAACAGGTAGTGCATATTTTCTTTTCTTTCATATAAATCTAAATGGGAATAATGAATTCTCCTACCCTCCCTCTTTCACTGACTGCAAAACAATAACAACCTAAATAAAAGTATTGGGGGAAAGTGTTTCATCAATTGTATGTAATTATATACATGATAAAATAATAATATACACATGTGTGAAAACAAAGTAATAAAGCATGCTACATGTATAACATACCATATACCCATCTGCTGATTCTGATACATGGCACCATTCTGCTTCATCTCTGCTCCCCTGGGTCTCATTCTTACACTCAACTATCACAATCATTCACTCCTCCCAGTGTAGAAATCCCCAGCATGCTCTCCTCATTCACTCTGCATGAAGGTGTCCTCTCCATTCAGACAGCTGTGTCCTTCTCCATTTAGCTTTCTGGTTGTCAATTTACCCGTAAGACGGCAAAGCCACCAACCGAAAAGCAGGACCTGAGTTAATGTTCTAGGTCTGTCAGACACTCTCCTATGATTTTACCCACTCTGCCTGAAAAGCACTGCAGGTCCAGACTGTCCAGCCTCCCAAAGAAACACAGCAAATAGAGGGAAATGCACCACAGTGAACAATGGTGGAGACTCCAGGGGCTCCTCTGAGCGTCTACCTGGGCTCTTCCACATGCTGATTACACTAGGAGGAGCTCACCTGGTTCAAGAATCTCACTTGCTCAAAAAGCCCAAAGGGCAGGAAACATGGAGCTGAAAGTCAGCAGCAGCTTGAGAACTTGGAAGGAGAACACAGACATTTAAAGTGTTTGTGGAGCAGTGGCAGGTCCTCAGGATATGGAACAACACAGATGGGCTGCACTGAGGCAAGTGCTTCTCCACAACATTCCTTTTCAGAGACTGAGAAGACCGAAGTGGATGTTGAAAGTACAGAGACAGAGCACGAATGACTGGCCACTAGCTGTGTCCCCAGCACGGGTGACGTTCACACCACAGCAGCCTGCAGAGTCCTGGAAGGGGCGAGGGTCACTCCCGTCACAGCTGCAGACTTGTTTCTTCCTTAGGACCCAGCAAGTTATCACAGAGCAGGGCAGGATGTGCCTGGGGACAGTGCAATCCAAGGAAGTTCTTAAATTCCATCATGGTGTCTTTGCCTTTTTGAGAGACAAACAAGATCAAACAAGCTTGCGTAGAAGGGACGCAGGCAGGGCTTTAATACTTTACCAACAGTGGGACAGAGCTTTCCCTGCAGGACATATGACAGTAACGTGCACACTGGAAGATCACGCTTTCTAAAAGTAACAATGATTTTTGTGGAAATTCATGTATTTAATGTGGGCAATTGGTAAAGAGGACATTGATGGATTGAGCTTCTCTCTTCTTTCCAGTTGGTACATATAGCACTGAGTAGATACTTTTAAAGATGGAGGACATTTAAAGTACATTTTAGGTTTGGAACCCTTCCAGAGGATTAGGGCCCTAATACAAGCAAAAACCATTCCTATATTACTGCTAAAAATATCATTTTATTAACAAATGATTTCTTAAGTATTATTTTTATTTCAATCCTACAGTATTATTTTTGATTTTCAAAAGATTGAGGCTAGAAATTTAAATAAACACAACCATGTAAGATCATAAGGCTGACTCTGGAGTTCATTTCAGACCCTCCTTGCTAAGGAGCCCATCAAAACCGGTGCTGCTGCGCTCACTTCGGCTGCACATACACTAAACCTGTGCTACTACTGTCCAGGAAGCATGTACGCTCTTCCATCTCGGTCACACGTAAGGCCTCTTCAGTGCCCACATCATCACTAGTAGCTGGAAAAATAAAGAGCAGAGGGTCTTCACTGGACTCAGTGGACAACAGGATGAGCTGTCTGGACTGGAGGTGGGAAATGAAAGAGAATGTGAGTGAGAGTAACAGGCTGACCTGAGGAGGTCTCCTGGAAGAGGTCCTTGTCAACTGAAAAATATCCAACAGGGTGAGAGCCAGGGGTTCAGTTTTGGGGGAAGACTTACTGAGGACTGCAGGCTGGAAGACAGCCTCTCCTCAGCTCTGAGGAACTGCTCAAGGACTTAGCGGGAGGTCAGTGTATATGTGTTTGTGGTAAAGGGGTTATATGGCATCGAGCTCACATCTTGGTAGAAGGTGGCTGAGAGTCAGGAGGAACAGATGTCTCTATAAATGATTTCCATGCTTTTCTAAGTATGAGAAGTTGCAAAAATTGGGTTCAAAAATTTTCTCTGGGAATTATCTAACTCTCTGCTGGCCTGTTGTGTCAATTTTCCCAGCCTCGTTCCTGATCTCCCCCCTGAACTCCTATCAGGGTGTGTTGGAGGTCAGGGACTGCAGTGGGTATAGCGATTTCATTCGTGTAGAACAAGATGGAAAATGACATTTTAGTTGTCATCCTGAAGGAGAAACATCAGAGCTAAAATGGGTAGAAATTAAACTCACTGGAAAAGTCAAGAGTTAAAACTACAAAGATTTCAGGAGTCAGCTCCTGTAGGTTTAATAACATTATTTTACTAAATTTCATTGATGAAATAACTCATACAATCTTAAGAGTTCTTGCTGTGTGGCTTGTGAGATCTCAGTTCCCCAATCAGGGATTGAACCTGGCCTGCAGCAGTGAAAATATAGGATCCTGATGACTAGACCTCTAGGAAACTCTAGGAAATGCTTTCTTTTTCTTCTTCATTTGGTGGACATATCTATTCTGTTCTAACTACACAATGGTGATATTGTGTTTTTGATTAGAACTTAGTTCTGTTCACTCAGACCACACCTGAATCACCCCACAAAACCATAGACAGTACTCTTTGGCATTTGTAGTGGATTAGGGTCCTCTGTCATCTCACTCTCCTGGATCTACTTATCTCATTCATTCCTAAATATCATCTTCAATTGAACTCTTGACTTTTTTAATGGGTTCTTTAAGAAAAATCATTGTAGAGCCACTAAGGTGTTCCCTTGTATCTTTGGTACATTAGGAATAGTTCAGTTGTCAAGATTTATGTTGCTCTCTAGTTGCATGACTGACTATAACCTAATAGTGTTAATGAGAGGACTGAGTTAAAATTTGAAAGAACTTAGAAAAGTGGCTAGTCCATTAGTAGCAAGCAATAAAATTCAGTTATTATTTTTTAATATCATAATCACTATTATTTAGAATAAGATCAGAATCTTTTAAATCATCTAATTCCTTTCCTTTTAATTCTAGCTTTCCCATACACCTTCTCAGTGCCCAGGTGTATTTACCACCTACACAAATGCTCAGCAAACCTAGATTCCACGATCTTGCCAGAGAAGGTTATTGTTCTAACAACTGGGTTCTGCTTGTTAGTCTCTTGTGAGCTGGTGGGTGTCTTATTCCTTCTTTCCTTATTACTGATCACATGTGGATTATATGAAAGAAACATCAAATGACTATTATACAAAGCTGAAAGCAGTCAATAGAGTCAGGGCTTGGCTTTTATTGAACTTCTGTCAGAAGCAGCTGTGTCCCAGCTTTTCTTTCTTTTTTTAAAATTAATTAATTTATTTTACTTTACAATATTGTATTGGTTTTGCCATACATTGACTTGAATCCTCCATGGGTGTACATGTGTTCTCCATCCTGAATCCCCCTCCCACCTCCCTTCCCATCCCATCCCTCTGGGTCATCCCCATGCACCAGCCCTGAGCACCCTGTCTCATGCATTGAACCTGGACTGGCGATTCCTCTCACATATGATAATTTACATGTTTCAATGCCACCCTCCCATATCATCCCACCCTCGCCCTCTCCCACGGAGTACAAAAGACTGTCCAATACATCTGTGTCTCTTTTGCTGTCTTGCATACAGGGTTATCGTTACCATCTTTCTAAATTCCATATATATGTGTTAGTATACTGTATTGGTGTTTTTCTTTCTGGCTTACTTCACTCTGTAAAATAGGCTCCAGTTTCATCCACCTCATTAGAACTGATTCAAATGTATTCTTTTTAATGGCTGAGTAATATTCCATTGTGTATACGTACCACAGCTTTCTTATCCATTCATCTGCTGATGGACATCTAGGTTGCTTCCATGTCCTGGCTATTATAAACAGTGCTGCGATGAACATTGGGGTACACGTGTCTCTTCCAATTCTGGTTTCCTCAGTGTGCATGGCCAGCAGTGGGATTGCTGGGTCATATGGCAGTTCTATTTCGAGCTTTTTAAGGAATCTCCACACTGTTCTCCATAGTGGCTGTACTAGCTTGCATTCCCACCAACAGTGAAAGAGAGTTCCCTTTTCTCCACACCCTCTCCAGCATTCATTGCTTATAGACTTTTGGATAGCAGCCATTCTGACTGGCATGAAGTGGTACCTCACTGTGGTTTTGATTTGCATTTCTCTGATCCTTGTTCACACTGGCCTCACCCTTCCCCTCTGCCACAGCCCCGTCCCCGGCTGTACTGCACTGAAGTTTGCTAACTCAGGATACGTCACTGTGTCAAGGGAAAACCACTTCCCTTCTTCCATATTCATTACGTTGAAGACTTATATTTGCTTTCTTTTTGTCCACAAAACACATCTCCAGTTGTACTTTCTAGGAAACTTGCAAAGAGAAACAAAATCTAAAGTCCTGAAAGTGATAGAGATGCAGCCCCTATGGCTTTCTTTACTTTTCTTTATCTCATCATGAATTACAACTAGATCAGGAGCACTGAGACAAGTCTTGTCCAGTCAGCCACTAAGTGAATATAGGGTATTAAAAACTGAATGAAATATTACACTCAAGTAAAGGAAAAAAGGGTATTTCTCCTGACCTACTAGGCTGGTCCTCACTGCCCTGAATTCTCAGAGGAGCAGAGATGCCCATGGAATTCAGCTGGCTTAAGCAACAGTTAGAAATGGACATGGAACAACAGACTGGTTCCAAATCGGGAAAGCAGTACGTCAAAGCTGTATATTGTCACTCTGCTTATTTAACTTATATATAGAGTACATCATGAGAAATGCTGGGTTGGATGAAGCATAAGCTGGAATCAAGATTGCCAGGAGAAATGTCAATAACCTCAGACATACAGGTGACACCACCCTTATGGCAGAAAGTGAAGAAGAACTAAAGAGCCTCTTGATGAAAGTGAAAGAGGAGAGTGAAAAAGTTGGCTCAAAGCTCGACATTCAGAAAACTAAGACCATGGCATCCGGTCCCACCACTTCATGGCAATAGATGGGGAAACAATGGAAACAGAGGCAGACTTTATTTTGGGGCTCCAAAATCACTGCAGATAGTGAGTGCAGCCATGAAATTAAAAGACACTTGCTCCTTGAAAGAAAACTTATGACCAACCTAGATAGCATATTAAAAAGCAGAGACATTACTTTACCAACAAAGATCCATCTAGTCAAACAAAGCTATGGTTTTTCCAGTAGTCATGTATGGATGTGAGAGTTGGACTATAAAGAAAGTTGAGTGCTGGGAGCCATTATGGGAGATCCCGCCCCATGACGAGGTCATGAAGAAAATACCGGACAGGCAAGGCCGTCTGGGACCCCATCCATGACGAGGTCATGAGGAAAAAAACCTGACGGGCAAGGCCGTCTAGGATAAGGGACCCTCCAGGTTGGCCTCGGCCTCTACCCCACCCTGTATCCTCCCTCCTTTTCTGCTGTTGTCCTTGTTTGCCCTGCTGCGGATTCTTGTGTTGCCTGCCGAGAGCTCTCCTGCTACTCTTTCACTGAATAAAGACCAACTTAAAACCCTAATTAATAAATCTCCTAGACGCTGGTACCCTATGAAGGGGCTAGGGATGAAAGAAATGCTTCAGTTTAAACTCTTTTGCTGGCATTCTGGCTTGTTTGATAAATGTGTGCTCTCATTGCAAAAAATGCTCATGATTGTTCTAAATATCCTAAGCACAGTACGCTAACAAAAGAAACTATTAAGCATAGGCCCCTTCTCAGGGTGAGAAAAGCTCCACAAATATAATAGCCACAAATGTGCCTCATAGAAAATACTTTAGATAGAGATTAGAGTTAACTTTTAGACTAAGAGCCTGTTTTGTGCTATATCTGCTGTTTTTTCAGTCCTTCGCATTTCTGTTCTGTAAAAATGTAATCCTATCTAGTTCCCATAGAGATGATGCCTATTAGAAAGAAAATAGATTAATTATGAGAAAAACAGGGTCGGCTACTGAAGTTGCTTAAGTCACACCAGGTGCAAGCCATAAAATGTTAGCAGGCCTGAGGCCAAATGATAAGAAAGACTCTTGTGAACGAAAAGTATGTGGGTGACATCCTGTTTCTGTTGAAGGTCAAGTTGCTGTTTTAAGATGACCTGTGTGTAAGCAATATGCACTTCCCCAAAAAAGATGTTGTTAAGGGTATAAAGGGGCCATGCAAAAGTAAACTTCAGACTTAGCCCCCAAGCTTTGTCTCACTGTCTCTCTCTCATTCACCAACGCCGTTCATCCTGAGGGTTCCCCTGGATCCTGCTGGGGCTGGACTCTGGCAGTTGAGCACCAAAGAACTGATGCTCTTGAACTGTGGTGCTGGAGAAGACTCTTGAGAGTCCCTTGGGTTGCAAGGAGATCCAGCCAGTCCATCCTAAAGGAAATCAGTCCTGAATATTCATTGGAAGGACTGATGCTGAAGCTGAAACTTCAATATTTTGGCCACCTGATGTGAAGAACTGACTCGTTGGAAGAGACCCTGATGCTGGGAAAGATTGAAGGCAGGGGGAAAGGGGAATGACAGAGGATGAGACGGTTGGATGGCATCACCAACTCAATGGACATGAGTTTGAGTAAGTTCTGGGAGTTGGTGATGGGCAGGGAACCCTGGCATGCTGCAGTCCATGGGGTTGCAAAGAGTCAGACACAACTGAGCAACTGAACTGAACTGAATGACCAAATGGAGCTCAACCCTTGGTTCTGTGAAATAGCTTCTAAACAGAAACAACATCATCATTAAATCTCCTACTTCAAGCTCAGAAAATTTCAGTAAAACAAGTGCTCAATAGTAAAAGGGTTGAATAATTAAATCTATACTTGGTCAAATAAAAATTATTTTTCTACTAAGGCTAGGGCTTGCCTGGTAGCTCAGATGGTCAAGACTTGTTCTGTGATGCAGGACACCCGGCTTCAATACCTGGGTCCTTTTAACTTTTATTAAGGTTAAGGGAGTGCCGTTGGATTAATTCCTCCACTTACTTGCACAAATACACATTTGCTCTTAGTGTCTGAGGGCTGCTGACACTATGGACACCTGAGGACATGGATCAGGAGAAGAGGAAGTCACCACAGAGTAACAGGGTCCTTCACACAAACACCTCAGGGGACAGGGAAGGAGTTCTGGAAGATAAAGTTTTTTCCCAACAAGTAAACAGGCCTTCCATAGAAAGGAGATTTTCAAGTCCTCAGGATTCTGAGGATTGACCCTGCTCTCAGGGAGGGTATCCAGCAGGTTTGGAAGTGGACCCTGTCATTCTAGAGGACAGGGTGAGGCTACACATCATCTCTCCCTTATGAGGTGCTGCTGGGAAAATACAATTGTCCTGCATTTAGAGTCTCCTCACCCATGTTCCCAGAGAAGAATCAGGATTCTGGTGGAATTATTGGCTCAGTCTGTGGACGACAACAGGTCTCCAGTAAGAAAACGGCGGAAAGAAACGGTGATGTCTGTAATAGTCCTGACCTCATGGTCCCCTGAAGCACAACCACAGGGACCTGAAGGAAATTGTTCTAGAAGGAACAGAAACATGGGAGAAGAGCTTGGACTTGTAATAATCAGCCTCTTCTGTAAATCAAACGCTGAAGAACACCCATCATTTGTTTTAAAGAGCTTAATTGCCAGAATGATCTGGTAATTTCTTAATAAATACAGAAAGCATAGAGCTGAGAGAGACTGGATTCCCATGTAAAGTAAGAGGGGAAAATGGAGCCTAAGATGAGGGCTACTGATGTGTTCCTGGAAAAGAGGACAGGAACATTTATGCATGAGAGATGGGAAGAAATAATGTGTGTAATTACAAAAGTACATCACTCCTGACTTAAGACAAAGACCTTACTCATTTATTGATAAATATCCATTTGGCTGGGAACATTTGAAGTTATTGGGAAATAGATAAAATTAATAGTTTAGATTGTTTTCTTTGATCATATTGTGAATACATAAATGAAAATCAAAAAAGGGAAGTAAAAGTGTATAGAAATGATTAGAAAATGAAAACTACTGTGTTCCCTATTTAATGGCCTTGCTTAGAAAGCATGGCATCAGAGAACCTACCTCAAGGATCCACCAGACACCATCGCAGTCAGGCCAGCAGCAGCAGCCCCATCTTCCCCATGGCCTTCGTGCTCTCTCTACTGATGGCCCTGGTGCTGGTCAGCTACGGCCCAGGAGGATCCCTGGGCTGTAACCTGTCTCAGAACTATGTGCTGGTTGGCAGGAAGACCCTCAGGCTCCTGGGCCAAATGAGGAGACTCTCCCCTCGCTTCTGTCTGCAGGACAGAATGGACTTCGCTTTCCCCCAGGAGATGGTGGAGGGTGGCCAGCTGCAGGAGGCCCAGGCAATCTCTGTGCTCCACGAGATGCTCCAGCAGAGCTTCAACCTCTTCCACACAGAGCGCTCCTCTGCTGCCTGGGACACCACCCTCCTGGAGCAGCTCCGCAATGGACTCCATCAACAGCTGGACGACCTGGATGCCTGCCTGGGGCAGGTGATGGGAGAGGAAGATTCTGCCCTGGGAAGGACGGGCCCCACGCTGGCCGTGAAGAGGTACTTCCAGGGCATCCAAGTCTACCTGCGAGAGAAGGAATACAGCGACTGTGCCTGGGAAGTCGTCAGAGTGGAAATCATGAGAGCCTTGTCTTCATCAACCAGCTTACAAGAAAGGTTAAGAGTGATGGATGGAGACCAGATCTCACCTTGACATGACTCTCACTGACTAAGATGTCAATTCACCCTTGTACACTCAGGTGTTGTCATTTCAGAAGACTCTGGTTTCTGCTTTAGCCACCAAATTTTCTGAATTAACTCAGCCAATACATGTCAGTAGTAATAAGCAAGTAGATATAAAAGTACCCAGCTGTAGGGGTATCAGTCCATACCTGATGACTGCCTTGATATTATTTATTTATTCTTTATTTATTTAGTTAATGTAATATTTAATCTCATCATATTTACATTTTCATATAAAAGATGTGTATGTTTACATTGTATTAAAATTTAGAAAATATATATTCCCCTATTTTATTAAAATTGTAACTTGAAAAAAAAATTGTAACTTGTTTTATTTATTAAATACTTATCAAGGTAAACTTCTTGAGTTTTTTTTTTTTTTGAAAACCTAAATCCTTATTTTGTCTATATATACCCATGGCAAAATAGTATTTGTTCATTTTATACTGTGGAACAGTTCTATCACTTTCTAGCAAATGTCTGTCAAAAGGTGGCATTCTAGGAATTTTCTGTGGGTGTAGTTGTTAGGACTCTGAGTTTTCCCTCCAGGGAGACTTGGTTGGGGAACTAAGATTCTAGAAGCTGTGGAGTGTGCCAAAAAGGAAAAAAGTGGAAAGGAGAATATGAAATTGTAGAAAATTGTTAATCTTGATAGGCATTAGTTATAGGCATAACTAATCCATACCCACTCATTACAGAATGGTTGATATAAATGTCTGAGGGAAGCAGTCCCCTCCTGCAGGAAAGCTGACGACATGCGGTGTTGATGGCCGCTCCTGACTCCTATTACTCTGTCTCCCACCTTCTCCTCAGCCCTGCTCCTCAGGACTGAGCAGTTCACCCCCTCACACAGCGCCTTCATTGCCTCCATCTCAGGAGCTCCGTTCTGTGCTGGTTTCTTCTAGCTGCACGGTGTAGTCAGAGTGGAAGCCACAGGAAGAGAGCCCAAGGGAAAGGAGTTCTAGAAATTCCAAAATCTCTGAATCCCAACTCCGCTATTTACCAACAGTGTGACCCTGAAAAATGTCACAAACACTACAGGTCAGTTTCCTCATCTTTAACATGCGGACAATAAGAGTGGTTTTCATATAATTACTGTTTGGATTCAATGAGTCCATACCACACAAGAGGCATCAAGCGCTCCTGCAGAAATCCTCAGGACTGTGAGGATCACAGAGTGCCTGCCCGCAGGGAGGAGACAGGAGAGCTGGCCTGAGACAGTGACCGGAAGGCAACACTGGAAAGGTGCTGGGCCCCCGGCAAAGGTATTTTCTTTTCACCTTGGGTGCTAGTTCCAAAGTGCTTTCAGTGTGAGAACTTTCCTTTGCTGTATGCTGAAGAGCATTCCAATTTCTGGGTTTCATATCTCTAAAAGCATTCTATGAGTTTGAAGGAAACTCTTTGAGAAAGCAGGATTGGTAGAAAATGCTTTGATCTAATATAAACAGGAATAATAGGGAAAGAATAGATCTCATGTCCTTGCAGATAATCAAACACATGCAGAGGCAGGAAGCAAAGAGCAGGGGCTGTGAAGTCTATGGTTCTGCTCTCCAGTTCTGGGCCATGCCGGTGTCAGGGTCCAGCCCAGTGGGCCCAGGAACACCCAAGGGATGAGTGGCGTCGGCGAGGAAGAAGACAGACACACACAGGAGGTTGCGTAGAAGAGGTAGCTTTTTTTTATTTTTAGGATAGCTCAGTTTTTATAGAATGAACGTTACCTCCCCCTTAAGTCACCAAATATTACATCAGATATTGGTTTTGTGCTCCTGTCAATATTTTTCTTTCCCATGTTTTCCCCCTATGCATTCATCTAGAATGTTTCCGATTACAGGGTTTTTTCTTAAATGTCCCGTACATAGTCTTCTTGCCTCAATGGCTTAACATTTTCATTCTAACAAAACAATGTTCTACAAATCTCAGGTATAGTGTAAATTCTTTGGGCAATAAAACAATACTTGGGAAGGGTCACAGTAACATGTTTGACATTTCTGAGAATAGTACCATGAGAAAAACCTTGATATTTTTCTTTACCTGAAACCACAAAACCTCAATTTACAATGATTAACTATTTTTTTTAAATAATATCTGTCAATTTATTAAAAAATGGAGCATACTGAACAACAAACTATCTTACATCTTTAAGGAAGAAAAAACACTAAATTTGAAAAGACATCACCCACTGAATTTGGACACAACACCTCTACTCAATTAAGAGAAACATTTGTACAGTCCAGGTCTTTATTTTTACACCCTTCAGGCCATGAATTCATAGGGAATGGGTTCCAACAGTTCAGGTTCCTTTCCATTGGTCCTCACAAAGTGTGCTTCTCTGGGTGGAGCAGGCTGGCGCTTCAGCTGAACCCAAGTCCCTTTCTCTTTGGCTTCCTTCTTTTTCTGATCATTTTCCTTCACACGTTTTAGGAAGCTATCTCGGCTCTTAGAGTGCTTCATATGCTCGATACGCACATTAATTCTCTTGGCAAGAATCTTGCCCTTAACTTGTTTGTTTACAATGATGCCAACAGCATGCTGGGTAACATTGTAGACTCTCCCAGTTTTGCCATGGTAACATTTGTGGGGCATTCCTTTTTGAACAGTACCCATTCCCTTGATATCTACAATATCACCCTTCTTGTAGATTCGCATGTATGTGGCCAAAGGAACAACTCCATGTTTTCTAAAAGGCCTAGAGAACATGTAGCGGGTGCCCCTCCTCTTTCCCTTTGTGTTGGTCATTTTGGTGAATTACTGGAAGATGGCGGTTCCGGCCGAAAAGCAATGATTAACTATTAAACAGCAAAAACACCTCTAAAGCAGCAAAACATTTCTATTAATAGTGAGATAATGGCAGTGAAGCTGGTTAATATAAATCTTCTATTGAAATCCTATGTACCCCATTTCCTAACTCTACAAAAATACACATAATATCCCATGTTGTTTAAAGAAAGGGAAACAATGGACAAATAGCAGCAAGGAAATGGCAATAATGAAAACCCTCTCAACCAAGGAGCAAGTAAACTGAAGCGGATATCAACTTCTAATTCTAAATGGCTCTACTCTTTTCTATTTTAGAATGTATAATCTTTTAAGCAAGCAGCCAAACTATACCTGTGGCCTTTTCTCTTTTTTTGACTTGATGTTTATGGTAGTGTCCTGAGCAAGAGCATTTCCAAAAAGGCTTGGACTTTTCCAGGGAGGCCTTATTACTATATATTTCCAAAAATTAATAGAAAGCCCTACAACAGTAAGACAGAAGGAGGAAAGGGACATACCGGGCCCCCGGGACAACCTCGAAGGGAAGAACTGTCTTGCAGGTTCTTCTCGTCCCGTGACCTTGTCACGGCCTGGGCACGTCCTGGCAGCTCCCAACATGCCGGGTTGTATCCCAGTTCTCTTTTCCATAAAGTCCTTTGTCGATACTTGCTGGCAATGTCATCTCCTTGAGCTTCTGCATTGCTACTGAAAGACCAAAACCAAAAAAGAGTTCAGAAGTCAATTTTTCCACTTCTTGTACTAAAAAAGTGAGGAACATTATTACTGAATGAATGTTTGATTTTCTGCAACCTCCAAGGGGACTCACGCCAAGGGGCACCTTCCAGGATTGCTACTGCTAGTGCCCTTGTCCCCACGGCAGGCCACTGCGGACCCACCTCCAAAGGAGACTCCAACTTTAGCAGGGAGGTTTGGTTCAGTCTCCTGTGGGGTCACTGCTCCTTTCACCTGGCTCATGGTGCTCACAAGATTTTGTTTGTCCCCTTTGAGAATGGAGTCTCTTTTTCCCATAGTTCTGTGGAAGTTCTGTAATTAAATCCCACTGGCCTTCAGAGTCAGATTCCTTGGGGATTCCGAGTCTCTTTGCCAGATTCTCAGGCATCGAAACCTGACATGAGGCTCAGAACCTTCACACCAGTGGGAGACTTTTTTGGTATTATTGTTTTCCAGTTTGTTGGTTTCCCATCTGGCAGGTATAGGATTTATTTTTATTGTGCTGAGTGCCTCCTACGTCTCACTGCAGTTTCTTCTTTGTCTTTGGATGTGGGGTATCTTTTTTTGGTGGGTTCCAGAGTTCTTCTGGGGATGGTTTTCAACAGCTAGTAGTGATTTCGGTGCTCTTGCAGGAGATGAGTGCATATCCTTCTACTCTGCCATCTTGAACCAGAAGCTAAGCCAAAACTTTGATATTAGACCATTTGAAATACGCTGAACTATCTCATGCACACCCATCATATATTTGTTCACCACCATGGACGTACATTTGGCTGAGATTTGGACAGAGAGTTAATTACTGGAAATAGGCATGTTTTCTGTCTTCAAACAGTATGATTTTCTAAGAAAGATTTTAAAAACCAATAAGTCAACATGCTGTACAGAAAATATTATTATTAAGTCATATCCAAGTTTCTGCAGTAACATGCCAGGGTTCATATATAAAAATTGATCAACAAAGATCCCACAAATTTATACATTTCATTCACCATATTTCAACTTTTATTATTTTAAGGATTTCCTATAATCTGTACTTTTCAAGATCAAGGCCTTGCTTTTTAGTTTTAAACACCCCTCCCGTTCCCCACCGCCCCCCCCCCCCCCACCACCACCACATCCTCCATCAGGACCTTCTAACTGACAGTCCCTTAAATGGGGAGGAATTGACTCCCCAGAGCAGGAGCAAGTCTCCATTTCTTATTCCCACCCAGCATCCTGCACAATGGTAGGATACTGCTGGTCCTCAGGGGTGCCAATAAAAGTGTAAGTGTAATAGTGATAATAATCATAATGATAAGCTTAAAACAGTTTTACCAGTTAGACTGTTTGAAAATGACAATCTTGCTACATTTTTTTGTTTTTATTTTTTGTGGGTTACTCTTGTCTTCTCTGGTGACCAGTATATTTGTTATCTGGGCATCTCTTTACTGGTCCCCAAATTACTGCATCATTTAGTCCAGTCAACTTTTCTGTCCTATCCTACAGTTTTCTCAGCTTTAAAATAGGGAGAAGGGAGTGGATATATGTGTACTTAGAGCTGGTTTACATTGTACAGCAGAAACCAACACAACATTGTAAAGCAATTATTCTCCAATTGAAATCAAAATAGGGATAATGAGACTACTGTACTCCAGTCAATATACCATCTCATGTTATGTACTCTATATGATGTTAATATAAAAACTTACAAAATTATCTTAAATGAGTAGATTATATAAAGCATCAGGGACACATTAAACAGCAGTGAGCATTGTTACTGGATAGGTGAATACAAAGGTTTCGCCATTAATTCATGTCTACCTTAAAAATGATTATGCCATATCTGAGCCTTGCTCAACTCTAATTTTTAATGCAAAAATTCTACCTTTGCAAATTAGAATAAGTTAATCTTTTCTAGTATTATAACCAGTATATCTGCACAATTAAACATTTTACTAGCAAATACAATAATCTCATGACTGTGCCAAGCACATCGAGACATTTAGTGGGCATCAAGTCACCATGCAATCTGTGCATTTGGCATATATGATTCTTACTAGGTAGGAAATGGTGTATTAAGTGAAAATCTACATTATGCTGAAATAAAAAACATCTTGATTATGAATTTTAAAGCAATTTATCTAAATGAAATGACATTTTAAAAAAGTGAATAAAACTCTCCAATGCAAAAGTATGTATACATTTGATAGCTTAACATAAGATCCTTAGATAAAGGAAATGAGAAGAAAAAAAGATTTTGAAAATTGAGATTAATTATTTAAGGTAGCTACTGGGTCATAAGTTTCTCAAATATGGCTTTCCCTCAATTGAACTGAGATGAACAAAGAAGTAATTTTGAAAACATTACAGATGATTTTGCTTCCACTGAAACCAGGAACTTAATGCTTTGTTTTGGCATAAAGAAAATATTTCAACTTGGTGTGAGTTTCAGACTATTTATACATTTTAAAATATTTTCAACTACTTGAATGCTGCAGGAGAAATTAATCATTTATATTAAATAAAATCATTTTCCCTTTCCCAGGGGCTCCTGTAAGTCTCAGTCTTGTCCTCAAGTCTTCCCACTGGATGGTCCCAATATCTAGATTACTGTGCAGAATGTAGATGCCTTTCCCCTTTCTGCGAATTAGTCTTTTTCCCCAGAAACAACCCAGAATCTGAAAACATAGCACAACATGCTCAGATTTCCAGTCATCAATCGCAGCATAAACGGGCACCAGTATAAACTGCTCTGGCTAAAATCTCGTCCCAGGAAGGGGAGGATGGACGCAGGGGCAGGTGCAGAAATCAAGTTGTGAGCAAAACCCTTGCAAAGCTCCCCTGGGCAATCTGGCCCAAAAAGGAAGTTTCCTCACAACCCCCGAGGCCCCAGGCTCTCCCTGGGCGTCAGCAGCACCTAACTCAGCTGGAGGCTCCTGCCTACAGGGACTCCCCAGTCCGCCCCCCACCCCAGACTTGGCGCTGGAGTTCGAGGCGCTAGACCTGGAGACAGGTCTACCGGGTGAGCAGGGCCAGTTGGTCTGTTACAGGGAGTTCTGTGGTGCCCTCCTGGTCGCTGGGGCGCAGGAAAGGCAGATTTGAGCATTTGTTGAGCTGGAGCCCTGGGACTCAGTTTCACTGAAGTGCTGATTTTGGGGGATTCCTGGTCTCTTAGAGGGTGGCAGTGGTGATGATCACCATTCTCCAGGGCTGGAGAACATCACCCTCCATGTCATCAGGGAAGGGGTTGGCATCTGGTGAGCCTGGTGATGCTGCAGATGTTGGGCTGTGTCAGCCTTTATCCAGCTGTTCCCAGCACCTTCCCGAAACTAAGATTTTAAATAGGTCAGAATTGTCACTTTCTGCACTTTTCTCAATTTTGTCTCCACTGAAAAACTTTTCCCTTCTATTCTGGGCATCAGAGAATGTCACAGCTTCAATGCTTCTTCTGTGTTATTACACTGGACATGAAATGTACTCATGGAAAAGTCTCAATCCAAAAGGAGATATTCATCTATATGAGTCAACTCAGCTTGAAAAAAAAAAAACCCAAGGCTCAATCTCTCTTCTTTAGTCCAAAAGAGAACTTAGAGGTGTGACTCTATAGTCTATTTTGACAGTTTTTAAATTGCACCAATTTTTAAACTGCCACATCTCTCTGCATTTCCTTTTTTAAAGGAATACATAATACATAAGGGTCTAATACATAAGGTTTGAATTCTTCAGTTATTTACAGAACTATAGCTCCTGTGTTCTGGTGGTCTACAGATAATAGTGGCATAATAGTGAACAGGGGTTAATTCATAGAGTTCTCTTCATTCTCTCACCAGAGTGTGCTGAACGCACACACACATGTGACAACGTGCTTGGCGATGTAGATTCCAGGAGCATCAGGAGGGGATGATGACTGCCCTCCTGGGAGCAGGGGAGAGGACTCTGGAGGCAGGATGAGGAGGAAGGAGGCAGCACGTGCTCAGAGCAGCTGAGGGCCGGTTCTCAGAGCTGATGAAGAGGAGGGACTGGGAGCAGCAGGAAGTTCTACTCTCACACAATCTGGGGCTCCTGAGTGTAGCCGACACGAGACATTCATTTTGTGTTCTAAAACATGAAGACAGCTTTAGTAGCAGCCACAGAGGACATCCTTTACTTCAAATAATACAAGGTTTGCAAATTAGGCTGAGAATGTGGAACTGAGTGAATGATAGCAGTGTTTCATATCAATAGAACCAATAGTAACCTCTTTCCTCCACCCTCAGTCCAACCAAGAGAAGCTTTCCCTGCAAGTTCCTTAACACAGTCAAGGGTCTGCATGTTGAATCCCTAAGTGTTCATTTTAGGAGAGGGAATGTCCGCAGGACTGTGAAGAGCCCAGGAGCCCAGATTTCCTCCCTTTTGAGCAGTGTCTTGTATGCAATGGAGAGAAATCCTATATCACTTGAAGTTCTTTGCTGAGGAAGAGGTTCAGGAAAGTTGTCTAACTTTCCTAGAATTTAGATGTTTTGTTCCAGGTCGGGGAACTATATCCTACAGGCTACAACCAAGACTTCCCATGCCACAAGTAAAGATTCCATCTGAGGCAAAGAAGAAGATCCAGCATGCTACAACTAGACTGGGCACGGCCAAATAAATACATAAAATAAATACATTTAAAATTCTTAAAAAACCCGAAGAAACCCAACCCATCAATGTGATCATATCACAAGGTGGGATATTAGGGAGATTAGGGTTAGCAATCAATAAAATTCAGTTTTCACTTTTAAAATCATAATTATTGTTACCCAGACTAAGATCAGGATCCTTTGGAATCATTTCATTCCCTTTCATTCTAATTTTTTCAATACAACTTCTCATTGTCCAGGTGGATTTTTCACAGATGCACAGCAAGGCTGGTCTCCTCAACCCTGTGAGAAGGGTTAGTTTTCGAGCAACTGGGCTTCTGATTGCCCTTCTCCCATGAGCTGGTGCATGTGACTTCTTCCTTCTCCCCTTATACTGTCCACATATGGATTAAAGGAAAGAAAAATCAGGTGGCTGGTCTTACAAAGCTGATGGCAGTCCACAGACTCAGGACTTGGCCTTCCTTGAGCTTTTATCAGAAGCAGCCATGTCCCAGCCTTTCTGTTGTTCATATTGGCCTGATCCTTCCCTTCTGCCACAGCCTAGGCCCCAGCTATGCTGCCCTGAAGTTTACTAACCCAGAATACATCACTGTGTCAGGGGAAAACCACTTCCCTTATTTCATATTCATGACAGTGAGAGTTTCCCTTGTTTCTTGTTGCTCACAAAACAACTGTGGAATTTTACTTTCTAGCAAAATTGCAAAGAGAAACAAAAAAAACCTAACCTCTTGAAAGTGATGCAGCCCCTCGGGCTTTCTTTACTTCCCTTTACTGTTCTCACCTCATCATGAATTACAGCCAGAGGAGGAGCAGTGAAACAAATCTTGTCCAATACGTCCCTAAGTGAATATAAAAAGTTTAAATGAAAACTTACACTAAAGGAAAAAAGGCTATTTCTCCTGATCTAATAGACTGGGTCTCAATGCCCTACATTCTCAGAGGAGACAGAAACAGAGGAACAGAGATGCCCGGTGGAATCAACTGCCTGAGTAAATGACTGTAACTCACTAGATTGTGTGACATAAGCTTCCAACAAGAGACAACACCAGCACTGAATCTCCTTCCTCCAGCTCAGAAACTCTGAGCAGGACAGGTGTTGAAGAGTTTAAGTAAAAGAATTGAATAATAAAAACTATACTTGGCAAAGTAGATATTATTTATCTACTAAAAGTAAAATGATTGCAGTTGGAAATTGCCTTCACCAACTTACACAAACACACTTTTGCTCTCAGCATCTGAGCACTGCTGATATTTTGGACACCTGGGGAAACTGGTCAGGAGAAGAGGAGGTCGCCACCAAGACCTAGGGTCCTTCACAGAAACACTCCAGGGGAGAGGATGGGGTTTAGGAAGAGAATTTATTTTCCCAACAAATAAACAAGCCCTCCACAGAAAGGAGCTTTTGAGGCCACAGGATGTGGTGAGCCTGTCCTCAGGGAAGGAGTCCTGCAGGTGAGAAAGGGACTCACTCACTCCCGAGGACAGGCTGTGGCTCCATGTGATCTCTCCCTTGTGAGTGAGGTGCTGATGGGAGACTACAATTATCCTGGAATGAGAGTCTCCTCACCCATGTTCCCTGAGAAGAACCAGGATTCTGGTGGGGGTACTGGCCCAGTCTGTGGAGGACGACAGGTCTCCAGTAAGAAAATGGTGGAAAGAAAGGGTGATGTAACAGTCCTGCCCTCATGGTTCCCTGAAGGGCAGGGATCTGCAGGAACGTGTTCCAGAAGGAAGAGAAATGTGGGAAGAGTTCAAGGACTGATAATAATCAGCTTCTTCTCTAAATCAAACATTAAAGAAAACTCATCATTTGTTTCCAAGAGCTTAACTGGCAGAGTGATCTGCTAAATCCCTTAACATTCAGAAAACTAAAAATAAATAAATAAATAAATAAGGAAACCATAGAGCTGACAGATCCTGGCTTCCTATGGAAACTAAGAGTGAAAACGGAGCCTAAGAGCAAGCCAACAATGTGTTCATGGATGAAAGTATAGCAACACTTATGAATGAGTGGAAAGGGCAATAACATGTGTAATTACAAATGTGTATCAATTCAGACTTAAGACAAAGACCTTTCTCATTTGATTGAAAAATATCCATTTGGATGGGCACATCTGAAGTCACTAGGAAAAGGCAAAATTAAGTCTAGAAGGAAGAAAATTTCTTTGACTATATAGAAAATACGTAACAGAAAACCAAAAAGGAAGTAAAAGTGTATAGATGTGATTAGAAAATGAAAACTACCATGTTCCCTATTTAATGGCCTTGCTTAGTAAGCATGGCATCAGAGAACCTACCTCAAGGTTCCAGCAGACGCCGTCTCCACCAGCCCAGCAGCAGCCTCATCTTCCCCATGGCCTTCATGCCCTCTCTACTGATGGCCCTGGTGCTGGTCAGCTACGGCCCAGGAGGATCCCTGGGCTGTGACCTGTCTCAGAACCACGTGCTGGTTGGCAGGAAGACCCTCAATCTCCTGGACCAAATGAGGAGGCTCTCCCCTCGCTTCTGTCTGCAGGACAGAAAAGACTTTGCTTTTCCCCAGGAGATGGTAGAGGGCGGCCAGCTGCAGGAGGCCCAGGCCATCTCTGTGCTCCACGAGATGCTCCAGCAGAGCTTCAGCATCTTCAACACAACGCGCTCCTCTGCTGCCTGGGACACCACCCTCCTGGAGCAGTTCCGCATTGGACTCCTTCAGCAGCTGGCTGACCTGGACGACTGCCTGGGGCAGGTGATGGGAGAGGAAGACTCTGCCCTGGGAAGGATGGGCCCCACGCTGGCCATGACGAGGTACTTCCAGGGCATCCATGTCTACCTTCAAGAGAAGGGATACAGTGACTGTGCCTGGGAAATCGTCAGACTGGAAATCATGAGATCCTTGTCTTCATCAACCAGCTTGCAAGAAAGGTTAAGAATGATGGATGGAGACCTGAACTCACATTGACATGACTTTCACTGATTAAGAAGCCACATCATCCTTGTATACTCATCTGGGGTCATTTTAGAAGACTCTTAATTCTGATTCAGCCACCAAATTTATTGAATAAACTCAGCCAATACATGTCAGTAGTAATAAGCAAGTAGATATCAAAGTATTCAAGTGCAGGGGTATCAATCAATAAGCGATGACTGCCCTGATGTTATTTATTTATTCTTTAGTTAATGTAATATTTTATCTCATCATATTTATATTTCCATATAAAAGATATGCATGTTTACATTGTATTAAAATTTAGAAAATATTTTCCCTATTTAATTAAAATTGTCATTTGTTTTATTTATTAAATAGTTATCAAGATAAATTTGTTAAATTTTTATTTTGAAAACCTAAATCCTTATTTTGTCTACATAGACCTATCATAAAATAGTATTTGTTCACTTTATATTGTGTAGCAGTTCTATCATTTTCTAAGAAATGTTTGTCAAAAGGTGGAATTCTGAGAATATTCCCTGGGTGCAGTTGTTAGGACTCTGAGTTTTTCCTTCAGGGAGCCTTGGTTGAGGAACTAAGATCCTATAAGCTGTGGAGGGTGCCAAAAAGAAAAAAGAAGGGAAATTATGAAATTGTAGAAAATGGTGAGTCTTGATGTCATAGGCATAACTGATTTATACCCACTCATTAAAGAATGGTTGATATACATATCTGAGGGAAGCAGTCACCTCCAGCAGGAAAGCTGATGACATGCGGTGTTAACCAGCCGCGCCTAACTCCTATTACTCTGTCTCCACCTTCTCCTCAGTACTGCCTTACTGAGCAGCTCACTCCCTTACACAGCACCTTCACTGCCTCCATCTGGACGCAGAGCATCCTTTTTCGGCAGGCTCCAGAGTCTCCTCCGGATGGTTGTTCAACAGCTAGTTGCGATTTCATTGCTCTTGCGTGAGAAGATAAGTGCATGTCCTTCTACTCTGCCATCTTGAACCAGAAGCTAAGCCAAAACTTTGATATTTGACCATTTGAAAAATGCTCAACTATCTCATGCACACCCACCATATCTTTTATTCACCATCACAGACATAACGTGTGGCTGAGATTTGAACAGGGCATTAATTACTGGAAATAGGTATGTTGTCTGTCTTCAAACAGTATGATTTTCTAAGAAAGATTTTTAAAATCAATATGTCAACATGCTGTACAGAAAATATTATTATTGAGGTATATCCAAGTTCCTGCAGTAACAACCCAGGGTTCATTGATAAAAATTGATCAACAAAGATCCCACAAATTTATACATTTCATTCACCATATTTCAACTTTTATTATTTTAAGAATTTCCTATAATCTGTACTTTTCAAGATCAAAGCCTTTCTTTACATTTTAAACTCCCCTCCCCCACACACATCCTCCATCAGGACCTCCTAACTGACAGTCCCTTAAATGGGGAGGAACTGACTCCCCAGAGCAGGAGCAAGTCTCCATTTCTTATTCCCACCCAGCATCCAGTACAATGGTAGGATACTACGGGTCCTCAGGGGTGTCAATAAAAGTGTAAGTGTAATAGTGATAATAACCATAATGATAAGCTTAAAATAGTTTTACCAGTTAAACTGTTTGAAAACGACAATACTGCTACATTTTTTGTCTTTATCTTTTGTGGGTTACTCTTGTCTTCTCAGGTGACCAGTATATTTGTTATCTGGGCATCTCTTTACTGGTCCCCAATTTCCTGCCTCATTTAGTCCAGTTGATTTTTCTGTCCTATGCTACTGTTTTCTCAGCTTTAAAATAAGGATATGGGAGTGGATATATGTGTACTTATAGCTATTTCATGTTGTTGTCCAGCAGAAACCAACACAACATTGTAAAGCAATTATTCTCCAATTGAAATCAAAATGGGGAAAATGAGAATACTGTACTCCATTCAATATACCACCTCATGTTATGTACTCTATATGATGTTAATATAAAAACTTACAAAATTATCTTAAATGAGTAGATTATATAAGCATCAGGGACACATTAAACAGCTGGGAGAGTTATTACTGTGACAGGTGTATACAAAGCTTTCACCATTATTTCATGTCTGCCCTAAAGATGATTATGCCTTATCTGTGCCTTGCTCTACTCAATTTTTAATGCAAAAATTCTACTTCTGCAAATTAGAATAGGTTAATCTTTTCTAGTATCGTACAAAGCATATCTACACATTTAAAAATTTTACTAGCAAATACAATAATCTCATGACTGTCCCAAGCAAACCGAGACATTTAGTGGGCATCAAGTCACCATGCAGTCAGCGCACTTGGCATACAAGATGCTTAATAGGTAGGAAATGGTGTATTAAGTGAAAATCTACATTATGCTGAAATAAAAAACATCTTGATTATGAATTTTAAAGCAACTTATCTAAATGAAATGACATTTAAAAAAAGTGAATAAAACTCTCCAATGCAAAACTATGTATACATTTGATAGCTTAACATAAGATCCTTAGATAAAGGAAATGAGAAGAAAAAAGATTTTGAAAATTGAGATTAATTATTTAAGGTAGCTACTGGGTCATAAGTTTCTCAAATATGGCTTTCCCTCAATTGAACTGAGATAAACAAAGAAGTAATTTTGAAAACATTACAGATGATTTTGCTTCCACTGAAACCAGGAACTTAAAGTTGTGTTTTGGCATAAGGAATATTTAGACTTGGTGTGAATTTCAGACTTCTTTATAGATTTTAAAATATTTTCAACAACTTGAATGTTGCAGGAGAAATTAACCATTTATATTAAATAAAATCATTTTCCCTTTCCCAGGGGCTCCTGTAATCTCAGTCTTGTCCTCAAGTCTTTCCACTGGATGGTCCCTATATCTAGATTACTGTCCAGAATGAGGATGCTTTTCCCCTTTCTGCAAATTAGTCTTTTTCCCCAGAAACAACCCAGAATCTGAAAACATAGCACAACATGCTCAGATTTCCAGTCATCAATCGCAGCATAAACGGGCACCAGTGTAAACCGCTCTGGCTAAAATCTCGTCCCAGAAAGGGGAGGATGGACGCAGGGGCAGGTGCAGAAATCAGGTTGTGAGCAAAACCCCTGCAAAGCTCCCCTGGGCAGTCTGGCCTGAAAAGGAAGTTTCCTCACTGCTCCCGGGGCCCCACGCGCTCTCTGGGCCCCAGCAGCACCTAGCTCATCTGGAGGCTCCTGCCTACAGGGACTCCCCAGTTCTCCCCGTGGACTTGGCGCTGGAGTTCAAGGTCCTGGACCTGAAGACAGGTCTGCGGGGAGAGCAGGGCCAGTTGCTCTGTTACAGGGAGTTCTGTGGTGCCCTCCTGGTTGCTGGGGCGCAGGAAAGGCAGATTTGAGCATTTGTTGAGCTGGAGCCCTGGGACTCTGTTTCACAGAAGTGCTGATTTTGGGGGATTCCTGGTCTCTCAGTGGGTGACAATGGTTATGATCACCATTCTCCAGGGCTGGAGAACATCACCCTCCTTGTCATCAGGGAAGGGGTTGGCATCTGGTGAGCTTGGTGATGCTGCAGATGTCGGGCTGTGCCCTCCTTTATCCAGCTGTTCCCAGCACCTTGCCACTAATAAGATTTTAAAATAGGTCATAATTGTCACTTTCTGCACTTTTCTCAATTTTGTCTCCACTGAAAAACTTTTCCCTTCTATTCTGGGCATCAGAGAATGTCACAGCTTCGATGCTTCTTATGTGTTTTTACACTGGAAATGAAACTTTATTCATGGAAAAGTCTCAATCCAAAAGGAGATATTTATCTATATGAATCAACTCAGCTTGAAAGAAAAACCTGAGGCTCAATCTCTCTTCTTTAGTCTAAAAGAGAACTTAAGAGGTGTGACTCCATAATCTATTTTGACAGTTTTTAAAATCCACATATATATATTTTTATTTTTTATTTTATTATTTTTGGAGGTTTTTTTAAAATTAATTTGTTTATTATTTTACTTTACAATATTGTATTGGTTTTGCCGTACATTGACTTGAATCCTCCATGGGTGTACATGTGTTCTCCATCCTGAACCCCCCTCCCACCTCCCCCCCATCCCATCCCTCTGGGTCATCCCCATGCACCAGCCCTGAGCACCCTGTCTCATGCATTGAACCTGGACTGGCAATTCCTCTCACATATGATAATTTACATGTTTCAATGCCATTCTCCCATATCAACCCACCCTCGCCCTCTCCCACAGAGTCCAAAAGACTGTTCAATACATCTGTGTCTCTCTTGCTGTCTCGAATACAGGGTTATTGTCACCATCTTTCTAAATTCCATATATATGTGTTAGTATACTGTATTGGTGTTTTTCTTTCTGGCTTACTTCACTCTGTAAAATAGGCTCCAGTTTCATCCACCTCATTAGAACTGATTCAAATGTATTCTTCTTAATGGCTGAGTAATATTCCACTGTGTATACGTACCACAGCTTTCTTATCCATTCATCTGCTGATGGACATCTAGGTTGCTTCCATGTCCTGGCTATTATAAACAGTGCTGTGATGAACATTGGGGTACATATGTCTCTTTCAATTCTGGTTTCCTCAGTGTGTATGCCCAGCAGTGGGATTGCTGGGTCGTATGGCAGTTCTATTTCCAGTTTTTTAAGGAATCTCCACACTGTTCTCCATAGTGGCTGTACTAGTTTGCATTCCCACCAACAGTGTAAGAGGGTTCCCTTTTCTCCATACCCTCTCCAGCATTTATTTCTTGTAGACTTTTGGATAGCAGCCATTCTGACTGGCATGAAGTGGTACCTCATTGTGGTTTTGATAAAATCCACCAACATTTAAATTGCCACATCTCTCTCCATTTCCTTTTTAAGGGTCTAATACATAAGGTTTCAATCTGCACAGTTATTTACAGGACCATAGCTCCTGTTTCTGGTGGTCTACAGATATTAGTGGCATAATAGTGAACATGGGTTAATTCACAGAGCTCTCTTCATTCTGTCACCAAAGTGTGCTGACTGCACACACGTGTGACAATGTGCTTGGCGATGTGGATTCCAGGAGAGTCATGCGGGGATGATGACTGCCCTCCTGGGAGCAGGGGAGAGGACTCTGGAGGCAGGATGAGGAGGAAGGAGGCAGCACGTGCTCAGAGCAGCTGAGGGCCGGTTCTCAGAGCTGATGAAGAGGAGGGACTGGGAGCAGCAGGAAGTTCTACTCTCACACAATCTGGGGCTCCTGAGTGTAGCCGACACCAGACATTCATTTTGTGTTCTAAAACATCAAGACAACTTTAGTAGCAGTCACAGAGGACACCATTTACCTCAAATAATACACAGTTTGCAAATCAGTAACCTCTTTCTTCCACCCACAGTTCAACCAAGAGAAGCGTTGCCTGCAAGTTCCTTAACACAGTCAAGGGTCTGCATGTTGAATTCCTAGTTCATTCTAGGAGATGGAATGCCTTCAGGACTGTGACAAGCCCAGGAGCCCAAGTTTCCTCCCTTTTGAGCAGTGCCTTATACATACTGGAGAGAAATCCTACAGTTCTTTGCTGAGAAAGAGATTCTAGGAAAGTTGTCTACTCTCCTGGAATTTTGATGTTTTGTTCCTGGCTAGGGAACTAGATCCTACAGGCCACAACAAAGACTTCCCATGCCACAAGTAAAGATCCCATCGGAGGCAAGGAATATCGAAGATCCAGCATGCCGCAACTAAGACCTGGCACAGCCAAATAAATGCATAAAATAAATATTTTAAAATTCTTAAAAACCCAAAGAAAAACAACCCATCAATGGGATCATATCACAAGGTGGGATATTAGGGAGATTAGGGTTAGCAATCAATAAAATTCAGTTTTCATTTTTAATATTATAATTATTGTTACCCAGACTAAGATCAGGATCCCTTGGAATCATTTCATTCCCTTTCATTCTAATTTTTTTCAATGCAACTTCTCATTGTCCAGGTGGATTTGTCACAGATGCACAGCAAGGCTGGTCTCCTTGACCCTGTGAGAGAGGGTTAGTGTTCGAGCAACTGGGCTTCTGATTGCCCTTCTCCCATGAGCTGGTGCATGTGACTTCTTCCTTCTCCCCTTATACTGACCACATATGGATTAAAGGAAAGAAAAATCAGGTGACTGGTCTTACAAGGCTGATGGCAGTCCACAGACCAGGACTTGGCCTTCCTTGAGCTTTTATCAGAAGCAGCCATGTCCCAGCCTTTCTGTTGTTCATATTGGCCTGATCCTTCCCTTCTGCCACAGCCTAGGCCCCAGCTATGCTGCCCTGAAGTTTGTTAACCCAGAATACATCACTGTGTCAGGGGAAAACCACTTCCCTTATTTCATATTCATGACAATGAGAGTTACCCTTGTTTTCTTGTTGCCCACAAAACAACTGTGGAATTTTACTTTCTAGCAAAATTGCAAAGAGAAACAAAAAAAACCTAACCTCTTGAAAGTGATGCAGACCCTCGGGTTTTCTTTACTTCCCTTTACTGTTCTCACCTCATCATGAATTACAACCAGAGAAGGAGCAGTGAAACAAATCTTGTCCAATACGTCACTAAGTGAATATAAAAAGTTTAAATGAAAAATTACACTAAAGGAAAAAAGGCTATTTCTCCTGATCTAATAGACTGGGTCTCAATGCCCTGCATTCTCAGAGGAGAGAGAAAGAGAGAAACAGAGATGCCCGGTGGAATCAACTGCTTGAATAAACGACTGTAACTCACTAGATTCTATGACATAAGCTTCCAACAAGAAACAACACCAGCACTGAATCTCCTTCCTCCAGCTCAGAAACTCTGAGCAGAACAAGTGTTGAAGAGTTTACGTAAAAGAATTGAATAATAAAAACTATACTTGGGAAAGTAGATATTATTTATCTACTAAAAGCAAAATTATTTTAGTTGGAAATTCGTCTACCAACTTACACAAACACACTTTTGCTCTCAGCATCTGAGCACTGCTAACACTTTGGACACCTGGGGAAATTGGTCAGGAGAAGAGGAGGTCGCCACCAAGACCTAGGGTCCTTCACAGAAACACTCCAGGGGAGAGGGTGGGGTTTAGGAAGATGATTTATTTCCCCAACAAATATACAATCCCTCCACAGAAAGGAGATTTTCAAATCCACAGGATGTGGTGAGACTGTCCTCAGGGAGGGAGTCCAGCAGGTGAGGAAGGGACTCTGTCACTCCCGAGGACAGGCTGTGGCTCCATGTGATCTCTCCATTGTGAGTGAGGTGCTGCTGGGGAAATACAATTATCCTGGAATGAGAGTCTCCTCACCCATGTTCCCTGAGAAGAACCAGGATTCTGGTGGGTGTTTTGGCCCAGTCTGTGGAGGACAAGAGGTCTCCAGTAAGAAAATGGTGGAAAGAAAGGGTGATGTCTGTCATAGTCCTGCCCTCTTGGTTCCCTAAACACAACCACATGGACCTGCAGGAATGTGTTCTAGAAGGAAGAGAAATGTGGGAGAAGCTCATGGACTCATAATAATCAGCTTCTTCTCTAAATCAAACACTAAAGAAAACCGACCCTTTGTTTCAAAGAGCTCAACTGCCACAGTGATCTGGTAAAACCCTAAATAAATATGGAAACCATAGCTGAGGGAGTCTGGCTTCCTAGGTAAAGTGAGAGGGGAAAATGGAGCCTAAGATGAGGGCTACAAATGTGTTCCTGGAAAAGAGGACAGGAACATTTATGCATGAGAGAAAGGAGGCAATAATGTGTGTCATTACAAATGTACTTCAATTCTTACTTAAAACGAAGACCTTTCTCATTAGATGATGAATATCCATTTGGATAAGCACATCAGAAGTTACTGGAAAAAGGTAAAATTAATAGTTTAGATTGAAGACAAGTTCTTTGACCATATTCAGAATACATAACAGAAAACCAAAATAGGAAGTAAAAGTGTATAGAAATGATTAGAAAATGAAAACTACCATGTTCCCTATTTAATGGCCTTGCTTAGAAAGCATGGCATCAGAGAACCTACCTCAAGGTTCCAGCAGACGCCGTCTCCACCAGCCCAGCAGCAGCCTCATCTTCCCCATGGCCTTCATGCTCTCTCTACTGATGGCCCTGGTGCTGGTCAGCTATGGCCCTGGAGGATCCCTGGGCTGTGACCTGTCTCAGAACCACGTGCTGGTTGGCAGGAAGACCCTCACTCTCCTGGGCCAAATGAGGAGACTCTCCCCTCGCTTCTGTCTGCAGGACAGAAAAGACTTTGCTTTCCCCCAGGAGATGGTGGAGGGCGGCCAGCTGCAGGAGGCCCAGGCCATCTCTGTGCTCCACGAGATGCTCCAGCAGAGCTTCAACCTCTTCCACACAGAGCTCTCCTCTGCTGCCTGGGACACCACCCTCCTGGAGCAGCTCCGCACTGGACTCCATCAGCAGCTGGACGACCTGGATGCCTGCCTGGGGCAGGTGATGGGAGAGGAAGACTCTGCCCTGGGAAGGACGGGCCCCACGCTGGCCGTGAAGAGGTACTTCCAGGGCATCCAGGTCTACCTGCGAGAGAAGGGATACAGCGACTGCGCCTGGGAAATCGTCAGACTGGAAATCATGAGAGCCTTGTCTTCATCAACCAGCTTGCAAGAAAGGTTAAGAATGATGGATGGAGACCTGATCTCACCTTGACAGGACTCTCACTGACTAAGATGCCACATCACCCTTGTACAGTTACCTGTGGTCATTTCAGAAGACTCTGATTTCTGTCTCAGCCACAAAATTTATTGGATTACTTCAACCAATACATTGTCAGTAGTGAGAAGATAGTAGATAGAAATTATTCAGCTGCAGGGGTATCAGTCCATAAGCGATGACTGCCTCGGTGTTATTTATTTATTTATTATTTATTTAGTTAATGTTTTATCTCATATTTATATTTTCATATAAAAGATGTATATGTTTGCATTGTATTAAAATTTAGAAAATATATTCTATTAATATTGTAATTTGTTTTATTTATTCAATACTTATCAAGGTAAACTTCCTGAGGTTTTTTTTTTTTGAACACCTAAATGCTTATTTTGTCTATATATACCTATGGCAAAATAGTATTTGTTCATTTTATAGTGTGGAACAGTTCTATCACTTTCTAGCAAATGTCTGTCAAAAGATGGAATTCTGGGAATTTTCTATGGGTGCAGTTGTTAGGACTCTGAGTTTTCCCTCTAGGGAGCTTTGGTTGGGTAACTAAGATCCTCTAAGCTGTCGAGGGTGCTAAAAAGAAAAAAGATATAAAGGAGATTTTGAAATTCTAGAAAATGGTTAGTTTTGATGCCATAGGCGTAACTATTGTATACCTACTCATTAAAGAATGGTTGATATAAATGTCTGAGGGAAGCAGTCCCCTCCTGCAGGAAAGCTGACGACATGCGGTGTTGATGGCCGCTCCTGACTCCTATTACTCTGTCTCCCACCTTCTCCTCAGCCCTGCCTCCTCAGGACTGAGCAGGTCACCCCCTCACACAGCGCCTTCACTGCCTCCATCTCAGGAGCTCCGTTCTGTGCTGGTTTCTTCTAGCTGCGCGGTGTAGTCAGAGTGGAAGCCACAGGAAGAGAGCCCAAGTCTAAGGAGAGTTCTAGAAATTTCAAAACCTCTGAATCCCAGATCTGCTAATTACCAGCAGTGAGACCCTGAAAAATATCACAAACACTATAGATCAGTTTCTTCATCTTTAATATGGGAAATAAGAGTAGTTTCACAGAATTACTGTTTGGATTCAATGAGTGCATATCACACAAGAGGCATCAAGTGCTCCTGGCAGATATCATCAGGACTGTGAGGATCACAGAGTGCCTGCCCTCAGGGAGGAGACAGGAGAGCTGGCCTGAGACAGTGACCGGAAGGCAACACGGGAAAGGTGCTGGGCCCCTGGCAGAGGTATTTTCTTTTCAACTTGGGCGCTAGTTCCAAAGTGCTTTCAGTGTGAGAGCTTTCCTTTGCTGTATGCTGAAGAGCATTCCAATTTCTGGGTTTCACACTTCTAAAAGCATTCCTATGAGTTCGTAAGAAACTCTTTGAGAAAGAAGGATTAGTAGAAAATGCTTTGATCTAATACAAACACAAATAATAGGGACAGAATAGAGACCTCATATCAATGCAGATAATCAAACACATGCAGAGGCAGGAAGCAAAAAGCAGGCGCTGTGAAGTGCATGGTTCTGCCCTCCAGTCCTGGGCTGTCCCGGGTTGGATCCTAGTTCTCTTTTCCATAAAGTCCCTTGTCCATACTTGCTGGTAATGTCACCTCCTGGAGCCTCTGTATTGCTACTGAAAAACGAAAACCCAACAAAGTGTTTAGAAGCCAATTTTTGCCCTTCTTATACTAAAAAAGTAAGAACCATTATTAATGAATGAAGTGTTTGCTTTTCTGCAACCTCTAAGGAGACTCACGCCGAGGGACACCTTCCAGGATTGCTGCTGCTGCTAGTGCCCCGTCCCCAAGGCAAGCCACTGCTGACCCATACCTCCACAGGAGACTCCAACTTTAGCAGGGAGATCTGGTTCTGTCTCCTGTGGGGTCACTGCTCCTATCCCCTGGGTCATGGTGCACGCAAGATTTTGTTTGTCTCCTTTGAGTACGGAGTCTTTTTCCCCCCACAGTCCTGTGGAAGTAAAGTCAGATTCCCTGGGGATTTCCAGTCTCCTTGCCAGATCCGCAGGCTGGGAAGGTTGACAGGAGGCTCAGAACCTTTACAACAGTGGGAGAACTTTTTGGTAGTATTGTTTTCCAGTTTGTTGGTTTCCCACCTGGCGGGTATGGGATTTATTTTGTATTTGAGTGCCTCCAACCATCTTGTTGAAAAGAGAACTTTGGACGTGGGGAATCTTTTTTGGGTGGGCTCCAGAGTCCTCCTGTGGATGGTTTTCAATAGCTAGTTGTGATTTTGGTGTTCTCACAGGAGGAGATGAGTGCATGTCCTTCTACTCTGCCATCTTAAACCAGAAACTAAGGCAAAACTTTGATATTTGATCATTTGAAATATGTTGAAGCATCTCATGCACACCCACCATGTCTTTAATTCAGCACCATGGACCTAAGAGATTTGAACAGGGGGTTAATTACTGGAAATAGGTATGTTGTCTGTCTTCAAATAGTATGATTTTCTAAGAAAGATTTTAAAAATCAATATATCAATATGCTGCACAGAAAATATCATTACTGAGGCATATCCAAGTTCCTGTAGTAACAAGTCAGAGTTCATTTATAAAAATTGATCAAAAAAGATCCCACCAATTAATACATTTCATTCACCATATTTCAATGTTTATTATTTTAAGAATTTCCTATAGTCTGTACTTTTCAAGATCAAGGTCTTTCTTTTTAGTTTTAAACACCCTTTCCCCACACACATCCTCCATCAGGACTTTATAGCTGAGAGTCCCTTAAATGGGGAGGAACTGACTCCCCAGAGCTGGAGCAAGTCTCCATTTCTTATTCCCACCCAGCATCCTGCACAATGGTAGGATACTGCTGGTCCTCGGGGTGTCAATAAAAGTGTAAATGTAATAATGATACTAATAATTAGGATGATAAGTTTAAAATAGTTTTACCAGTTAAACTGAAAATGACAATCTTGCTGTTTTTTTGTCTTTTGTGGGTTACTCCTGTCTTCTCAGTATATTTATTTGAGCATCTCTTTATTCTTCCTTCAGCTTCCTGCATCATTCAGTCCAGTTGGTTTTCCTGTCCTATACTACAGTTTCTCAGCTTTCAAACAGGGATATGGGAGTGGGTAGATGTGCAGTTAGAGCTGGTTTACGCTGCTGTACAGCAGAAACCAGGACAACAGTGTAAAGCAATTTTTCTCCAATTAAAACTGAATGGGGACAATGGGGATACTGTGCTCCACTCACCATACCATCTCATGTGATGTCCTCTATATGATGTTAATTTAACAACTTACAAAATTATCATAAATTAGTAGATTATACATAGCATCAGGGACACATTAAACAGCTGTGAGAGTGCTTACTGTTCCAGATGTATACAAAGCTTTTGCCATCATTTCATGCCTGCTCTAAAGATGATTATGCCACATCTGTGTCTTGTTCAACTCGAATTGTTAATGCAAAAATTCTACCTCTGCAAATTTGAATAGGTTAATCTTTTCTAGTATTGTACTAAGCATATCTACACATTTTAAAATTTTACTAGCAAATGAAATGATGTCATAGCACACTAAGCTATTTAGTGGGCGTGGCATCAACAGGCCATCAGTGCACTGGCATATAAGATACTTACCAAGTAGCAAATGGTATAGTAAGTGTAATCCTACATTATGTTCCAATCAAAAACATCTTGATTATTAATTTTAAAGCAACTTATCTGTATGAAATGACATTTTAAAAATGTCAGTAAAACTTTCCAATGAAAAACTATGTATAAATTTGAAAGCTTAACATAAGGTCCTTGGTTAAAAGAAATGAGAAGGTAAAAAGATTTTGAAAATTGAGATTCATTATTTAAGGCAGGTACTGCGTCATCAGTTTGTCAAATATGGCTTTCGCTAAATTGAACTGAGATGAACGAAGAAGTAATTTTGAAAACATTACAGATGATTTTGATTTCACTGAAGCCAGGAACTTAAAGTCTTGTTTTGGCATAAGGAAACTATTTAAACTTGGTGTGAGTTTAAGACTTACTCACACATTTTAAAATATTTTTCAACTACTTGAATACTGCAGGAGAAATTAACCATTTATATTAAATGAAACCATTTCCCTTTACCCTGGGGCTCCTGTAAGTCTCAGTCTTTCCCTCAAGCCCTCCCACTGGAGGGTCCCAATATCTAGCAGATACCTGTCCAGATTGTAGATGCTTTCCCCCTTTCCCCAGAATTTGACTTTTCCCCCAGAAACAGTCCTGAATCTGAAAACACAGCACAACATGCTCTGATTTTCAGCCATCAACGATAGCATAAACGGCACCAGTATAAACCGCTCTGCCTAAAATCTCCTCCCAGGAAGGGGAGGGTGGATACAAGGGCAGGTGCAGAAATCAAAGGCTCTGAGCGAAGCGGCAGAAAAGCTCCCCTGGGCAGTCGGCCAGAAAAGGAAGTTTTCTCTCTGCTCCAGAGGCCCCACAAGTTCCCTGGGCCCTGGCGGCACCTCACCTGGCCCGGCCTGGGGCTCCTGCCTACGGGGACTCCTGGGTTCTCCCCGGTTGACCGGGTGCCTGAGTTCGAGGCACTGGAACGGGAGTCGGTTCCCGCTGGGCGGCAGGGCCAGTGGCTCTGTCACAGGGGGTTCTGCGGTGCCCTCCCGGCAGCTGGGGCGCAGGGAAGGCAACTGTGAGCACCTTGTTGAGCTGTAGCCCTGGGACTCAGTTTCACAGAAGTGCTGAATTTGGGGGATTCCTGGTCTCTCAGAGGATGGCAATGGTGATGATCACCATTCTCCAGGGCTGGAGAACATCACTCTCCTTGTCAGCAGGGAAGGGGTTGGAATCTGGTGAGCTTGGTGATGCTGCAGACGTCGGGCTGTGTCAGCCTTTATCCAGCTGTTCCCAGCACCTTCCCGCAAATAAGATCTTTAAATAGGTCAGTATTGTCACTTTCTGCAATTTTCTCAATTTTGTTTCCACTGAAAAACTTTTCCCTTCTATTCTGGGCATCAGAGAATGTCACAGCTTTGATGCTTCTTTTGTGTTATTACACTGGAAATGAAATATACTCATGGAAAAGTCTCACTCCAAAAGGAGATATTCATCTATAAGAGTCAACTCAGCTTGAAAGGAAAACCTGAAGCTCAATCTCTCTTCTTTAGTCTAAAAGAGAACTTAGAGGTGTGACTCTGCAGACTCTTCTGACAGTTTTTAGATTGTACCAAAATAAATCTAGCCACAACTCTCTGCATTTTCTTTTTAAGGTCTAATACATAAGGTTTTACTCCTTCCACAGTTATTTACAGGACCATAGCTCTCATTTTCTGATGGTCTACAGATAATAGTGGCATAATACTGAACATGGGTTAATTCATACAGTTCTCTTCATTCTGTACCAATGTGTGCTGACTGCACAGACATGTGACAATGTGCTTGGAGATATGGATTCCAGAAGACTCAGGCAGTGATGGTGTCTGCCCTCCTGGGAGTAGGACAGAGGACACTGGAGGGAGGATGAGGAGGAAGGAGGCAGCAGGAGCTCAGAGCAGCTGAGGGCCAGTTCTCAGAGCTGATGAAGAGGAAGGACTGGGAGCAGCAGGAAGGTCTACTCTCACACAATCTGGGGCTCCTGAGTGTAGCCACACCAGACTTTCACTTCCTCTTCTAAAAGATGAAGACAACTTTAGTACCATCATAAAGGACATCGTATAGTTCAAATAACATAAAGTTTGCAAACTACCGGCTGAGCATGTGGAACTTAGTGAATGACAGCAGTCTTTCATATCAATAGAACCAAGAGTCACCTGTTTCCTCCACCCTCAGTCCAACCAAGAGAAGCTCTGCCTGCAAGCCCCTTAACTCTGTCAAAGGTCTGCATATTGCGGCCCCAAGAGTTCATTCTAGGAGAGGGACTGCCTGCAGGACTCAGAAGGAGCCCAGGAGCCCAAGTTTCCTCCCTTTTGATCAGTGCCTGGTACATTATGGAGAGAAATCCCACAGCACTTGAAGTTCTTTGCAGACAAACAGATTCTAGGAAAGTTGTCTAATGAAACACAACAGCTCTGTTAATACAGAAAAGGCGATGGCAACCCACTGCAGTACTCTTGCTTGGAAAATCCCATGGATGGAGGAGCCTGGTGGGCTGCCATCTATGGGGTCGCACAGAGTCGGACACGGCTGAAGCGACTTAGCAGCAGCAACAGCTCTGTTAATAAATGAGATAAGCAGTCCCTTTCCTCAACCTCAGTTTCAGTTAGACCACCTCTGATGCTACTTTTTCAGACACAGATTATGTTGTACTTCAAAATCACACTGAGAGAAAAAGAAACCAGATTTGTAGTTACCAAAAGCTAAGGGGTGGCTGAAGAGGAAATCAGATGAAGGCAGTCTAAAGGTAATTATTTTTCTTAATAGAAAAAAAAAGATATTAAAAAAAAAAAAGATTTGGAGAGAAGGAAAATGGCTAAAATGCTGTGTTTTGAGGCCCCCCAAAATCAAAGTCTAGGAGAGGGGGGCTGCCCAAAAGTCTCTGAAGGAGCAGATCCCAAGAGTCCAGGCTTACGGCAGTCCTAGAACATTATGGAAAGAAATCTTACAGCACTTGAATCCTTTTGCAGAGAACCAGCATCTTGAAAAATTGTCTGACAAAATAATGGCTGCTCTGTGAAGAGTATAAATGAGGTAAACAGTCCCTTACATCATGCTCAGTTAGTCTCAGACCACCTTTGGTGATATTATTTTAAGACAAAGTTTTTTTTTTTTAATGGTTAAAGAGACCAGGAAATCGGTTATACAATGAAACAGGAGAGGATGATAAGAAATGGGACATTCCTATACTTTCATCCAGGGAAGGTGGCAACAGTATTTCTAAAGCTATTTCTTGGGCTAGTATTGGGGCAAAGTAAGAAAGGACTTCTCTTAAGTATGACATGTAAAAAGGCACCAAGTCTAAGACACCAAGATAAATAATACTGTAACTCAATATTAAAAAATGAAAGTGCCAAAATATACACGCTGAACAAAACATCAAAATTTTCAAGAAAGACAAGAAATGCCCTTTCATTTGCAAGACCATGTGTGTCTCACAAAGGAAGGCTTCACATTGCCAACAAAATCTGGGCAATTTTCATTTCACCTATAAAATTCTTCCCAAAGAAAATGAAAAGATCAGACCTGGTAAATGCCCTCAACGCTTTGTACAGGACACTGCCTCTTCTTTCTTTGGTTCCTCTCTGTCTCTCTGTTCCATCCTTCTTTCCTTTCTTTTTACTGCACAGCACTGCATGTGGATCTTAGTACCCAGACCAGACATCACATTCACACCTCTTGCCTTGAAAGCTCAGCCTTAATCATTGAACCAGGGACATCTGCACTAATTCTTTTTTCTACACTACACTCAAGGTGGGGTGCTGGCAGCGGTGTTTCAGAAACTCGGGTTAAATAAAAATTAAGACTGTCACAGAGTGACAAGAAATTGTCAAACAAATATAGAAGTGATCTTGAATATATTGAGTTTGCTTCCATTAAAGCCAGGAAAGTAAAATCATATTAAATTCTTGTTTCAGTATAAATAAACCATAGCTTAAATAGAATTTAATAAAATACTAATAAATATTAATACATATTTTAATATGCATACCTTAATATCACATATCTAATATTTAAAATGTTTTCATAAAAATATTTCAAAAATAAAAATTTTAAACATTTAATGAGACAAATATAATTAAGTAGAAATTTAAAGGCATACATTCCTGTTAGTTTTTGAATATTCCTACTTTTCAGTTGTTCAATACTTACTCCCCCACTTCAAGGCCAATTCCTTGAACGACAGCCTGAAAGTCCCAGAGCATCTCCAGGGGCACACAGCTCCCCCGTCCTCGGGTGGGGACCGCGCTCCGACTCACCCCCATGGCGTCCCCAACACCGTCCCGTCGTCCCATCGCCGCCGCCAAGTTCCCCATTCCCTGAGCTGTCTCTTCATCGCGCCAGAAAGGAGCCCGAATCTGAAAAATCGGCCCCAACTCGCTCTGAGTCTCCGCTTCAAACGCCAGTGTACACGCATTTTCTTTGTAAAAATGGCCTCGCTCAAGTTTCTGTGCGAAAAGAAAGCACAACACTCAGGGGAAGCCCAGAAATGCAACGTTCCGGGGTGGCCTTCACACAAAATGTCTCTGGCGAGGGCTCAGACTGAAGATTTCTAAATGCACTATTAAAGAAGCACCAACCTGGTCTCTGAGCAGCGACGCCTTTCCCCTCTGGCTGCCAAACCCGCTGAAACGAAGTCTCAGAACTCGCAAACTCCCGAATAAAACCGATAAGACGACATCCTCCGCCCTCTTGTGGCCTCCTAGAGAGGCGCTCCCCCAGGACCGGGCGAAGAATAAGAATTCGCTTATTGATTAGTGGTGTCCGCGCGCCCCCTGTTGGCCTTCCAGTGAATCAAGGAAACTATCCAGTTCAGTTCAGTTCAGTCCAGTCCCTCAGTCGTGTCCAACTCTTTGCGACTCCATGAACCGCAGCACGCCAGGCCTCCCTGTCCTTCACCAGCTCCCAGAGTTTACCCAAACTCATGTCCATTGAATTGGTGATGTCATCCAACCATCTCATTCTCTCGTCGCCTTCTCCTCCTGCCCTCAATCTTTCCCAGCATCAGGGTCTTTTCAAAGGAGTCAGCTCTTCCCATCAGGTGGCCAAAGTATTGGAGTTTCAGCTTCAACGTCAGTCCTTCCAGTGAACAGCCAGGACTGATCTCCTTTAGGATGGACTGGTTGGATCTTCTTGCAATCCAAGGGACTCTCAAGAGTCTTCTCCAACACCACAGTTCAAAAGCATCAATTCTTTGGCACTCAGCTTTCTTTATAGTCTGACTCACATCCTTACATGACTACTGGAAAAACCATAGCCTTGACTAGATGAATCTTTGTTGGCGAAGTAATGTCTCTGCTTTTTTTTTTTTTAATGTCTCTGCTTTTTATATGCTGTGTAGTTTGCTTATAACTTTCCTTCCAAGGAGTAAGTGTTTTTTAATTTCATGGCTTGCAGTCACCATCTGCAGTGATTTTGGAGCCCCCCAAAATAGTCAGCCACTGTTCCCACTGTTTCCCCATCTATTTCCCATGAAGTGATGGGATTGGATGCCATGATCTTAGTTTTCTGAATGTTGAGGTTTGAGTCAACTTTTTCACTCTCTTCTTTCACTTTCATCAAAAGGCTCTTTAGTTCTTCTCTTTCTGCCATAAGGATGGTATCATCTGCATATCTGAGGTTATTGATATTTCTCCCGGCAATCTTGATTGCAGCTTGTGCTTCATCCAGCCCAGCGTTTCTCATGATGTACTCTGCAGCCTTTACATACTCCTTTTCCTATTTGGAACCAGTCTGTTGTTCCATCTCCAGGTTTAACTATTGCTTCCTGACCTGCATATAGATTTCTCAAGAGGCAGGTCAGGTGGTCTGGTATTCCCATCTCTTTCAGAATTTTCCACAGTTTATAAATAAACAGTTTTCCAATAAATTGTGGAAACTCTGTATGGGGAAGATCTGTTTGCTAGTGGCAGGAGTCATGCTCTGCTCCATCCCTGCTTGTCCTCTTGACAACAAAGAAATCTTCATACATTTGAGACAGAGGAAAACGATCCCCTCTCAGTCATGCCTAGAGCACAGACACGACTTCAGGTTTCCTTGGAGAAGAGAGAATATCACCCCAATCCAGATGACTCAAGGCACCTGTTATCACCAACTGATGCTCCAGCAGATCTTCAGCCTCTTCACCAGGGAGAGCAGCTGAGCTGCTTGGAACAGCGCCCTCCTTAAAAACCACTCCAGCCTGGGTCAGAGCTTGGAATGGCTGGAAGAAGTGACTCTGGATTGTCCCGATTTGGGAATTGCTGTCCGGAAGTATTTCCAAGGAATCCATCTCTACTTGAAGGACAACCTCCTGTGCCTGGGAGGTTGTCAGAGTGGAAATTGAAAAGTGCCTTTCCCTCATGTAAGAATCTTCAAGAAAAGTCAACAGATAAAATGAAGATTATGCTTGTGACAACTCCCCATTCAATCAGACTGTTGTTTGCTTAAGCCTCTAAAGTGATCATCTGTTCGCTTACAAGCTGAAAAATGTCTGAAATGAAAATCACAATTTTACAAAAATATTTAGACAGAATAACACAATCTCTTTTCTTTAATAAGCAATTATATAACATAATGGAAAAGATATTTTTTTGTGTTTTGAGGGTATTTGCTATTTTCAACATATGAAATTTATTTTTTTTATGGAAAAGTTTTTAAGAGAGTATGTTGTTAAAGGTATTTGTCATTTAACCTAATGCTTAGCCTCTGTAACAGGTAAAAGCAAAATGTCAGGAATTTTATTCTAATGGACACTTTTCTTTCCTTTTTGAAGAGCACAATGCAGGCCTTCTTGATCAGGTGAATTTTCTAGCTTGCTCTCCTCCAAAGTGTGAGTTGAAGATATGGATCCACTTGATTTGCATTTTTTCCATCATCAACATGTGACTCCGAATTTCTCTGTAGCACTTGAGTCTATTCTCCTTGAAGGCAAAGAGAAAAGTCTGGTGGATCACATGGGATGCTTCCAAGGACCAGGGCTAGATGGAGTAATAGCACTTCTCACATTACACGGCCTGGACTTATCCTCATGAGAGTCTTATTGCAAGGAAGTTGGGAAATAATTGGATGATTAAGAGAGGAGAAGACAAATTCTGTGCACAAGACCATTTTTTCATTTTTGCACTATTTGTCCTAATGGAGCTCTGGGTGGGGTTGCAAGGGGAAAGCCAATGTTCTTCACAGTTTCAGCTTGGGAAGATGACAGAGCTGTCACTCAGAGTTCACAGCATCATAGACTATTTGAAAGAAGCATTCAGGTTGACTCCCAAAGACATAGGCTAATGAGGAAAACATCTACAAGTGTAGACAAAGTGTTTCCTTATTACCTGAGGGAGACAACAAAAGAATGATCAGGCAGCTCCTTGCAAGTACTTGAGAATCACTGAACTAAAAGTTGACAGTGGGTCTTCCACTCACCACACCTTCCAAATATTGAAAACATGAACTTGAATAAAATATTCCAAAAATGATCTGTAGAAAAATGTCTCTCAGAATATTCCACTATAACTTCCCTTGTAGAACCGTGAAGAATCTTAAAGTATTTTTAGATTTTTATCTTCTCACATCCTATCTATCTAATAGATGTTGGTGTTACCCTTTCTCCTATCACTGCCATCATTGTGAATTAATGTTACATAAATATGGATTGAGCTCAAGCAATGATAGGGCTCAGACTAGATGTCTAGGAAATGGGGTTGAGTTGGATGTGCCTCTCCCTTTAGCTATTTTACAGACTCCTGAGAGGTATTCTGAGGATACAATAGATCAGGCCAGGTCTCACTATTCGGGCTTCTTCAACAAAATAGCATAGACTGGGTAGTTTGTAAACAGCAAATGTATTGCTCACAGTTCTAGAGTCTGGAATTCTAAGATCTGGGTGTCAGCTTGGCCCAGTTCTGGTGAGAGCCTGCTTCAGGTCTCACACTGTAGAGTTCTTTCTTGTATAATCACAGGACCGGAGAGTGAGGGTTTTATAGCCACATCTTTTATAAGGGCAGTAATTCCATTCTTGAGACCTCCATACTCATGCCCTAATCACATCCCTAAGGGTTCGTCACCTGATACCATCACTCTGGGGATTAGGGCTTCAAGATAAGAATTTTGTGGGGACTGAAACTTTGAGACCAGAAAGGTCACTGAAGGCTACATACTCGACATCTGGAAGAGAGGACAGTCATGCTGAGTAAATAAAGGAGAACGAGCAGTTTCTCATTTCTCAGTTTCTGCCAAAGGAGCAGGCAAAGGACTCAGAATACAAACTCTGCTTTTGAACCTGAAGTAAGAGTTTAATTCTCATATGTCAAATTTTGGAAACCAGACTGGAATGGAGCCCACCATCCCATGGAGGGGAATGAAGATACAGGATGAAAATGGCCATCCCTCATTCTTTGTGAGGAATCTCCAAAGACTATCAGGATACAAGTAGTAATTGCCGTATCAGTAAAGATACACCAAACAGTAACGTGGCAAATTGTCTGGTTGCTGTTCACTGTGAATCACGGAGAGCTGGAGTTCAGATACATGGCTCTGTAGATGACACCAGGCTGTTCTTTTCTATCATGACCTAGTAGAGGACAAACTAGAGACAAGGCCTCCTCCTGAGTTTAATATGTATGTGTGTTAAGTTGCTTCAGAGGTGTCTGACCCTTAGTGACCCCATGGACTGTAACCTGCCTGGCGCCTCTCTTCATGGGATTCTCCAGGCAAGAGTACTGGGGTGGTTTCCCATGCCCTCCTCCAGGGGATCTTCCCGACCCAGGGATTGAACCCATGAATTTTATGCATTGGCAGGCAGGTTCATTACAACTAGCACCACCTGGAAAGCCCAGGCAAAAGCTGAAAATTGTGCTGCTCTTGCCATTTGAATCCCTAAAGCTGTATGCACCTTCAAGGAAAGAGAATCCTAGTGGTTTTGTCAATAAACATAGTAGGCATTATTTTTTTTAAATAAATTTATTGATTTACTTATTCATGGCCGTGCTGGTCTTCCTTGCTGCTGGGGCTTTTCTCTAGTTGCAGTGAGTCGGGGCTATTCTCCGGGTGCAGTGTGCGGGCTTCTCAATGCGGTGTCTTCTCTTGTTACAGAGCACAGGTCTAGAGCTCTTTGGCTTCAGTGGTTGCAGTTCCCCAGCCCTAGAGCACATGCTCGATAGTTGTGGCTCATGGACTCAGTTGCTCTGCAGCACCTGGGATCTTCTCAGGTCAGGGATTCGACTGGTGTCTCCCGCATTTCAGGCAGATGCTTTACCATTGAGTCACTACGGAAGACCCTAGTAGGCATTACTGATACCAGTAGGAGTAGAGTAAAAATATTAGCCACTGTCTATTACAATCCTAGCACATATGTTCAAAAGGAAGCAAAATAGCTTGGTCATCTGTAAATACCTTCCAGTGGCAGGAGGAAATCTGAGAAACTGCTCTAGTGAAAACTACTTGTTGCTCGATTATACTGGGACTGGTGCCAAAGAGACCACAGACAATAAGACGGAGTCAAAGATGGTCACAACCTATTGCCTGAAGTTTGGAACATAGATGCTGAGGCAACAGAAAATTCACTGAAGCAGAACTGAAAGCTAATTCTTCCCATGAAAAACATCAATATTTATCCAGTTCTGAATAAATCACAAAGGTGGTTTCCTTTTGTCTAAAAAGAACAGACTTGGATTGGAACCTTGAATGTCCCTTGCGAAATCTGAAATTTAATGCAACAATACAGAGAAAGATTCAAATGGATGGTGATTCCTAAATCATGCTTTCTACCGGAGATGATATGTTTCCATGTTTGCGGACATTTGTTTTTTGGAATATGAGCAAATCCTGTCATTACAATGATTTGTGGTACTTCAAAGCTAAACCAGATATAACAAAATCTTACTCCTTAGTATTTATTTCTGTATTTGGGCTTTCTAATATATTATGCACAAGGGAAGCATTGAGATTGAGTTCAAGGAAGAAAAACAAATGATGTACACCAATGGTGGTACAACCTAAGGTGACTTGATGGTTCATTGGAGAACCTTCTCTCCATCAGTTGCATGATCTCAAAGTCATATTGTGAGAGGTAGCCTTCCCATACTTAGGAGCAACCATTGGCTATCTTGTGGAGGTTGTTTGTGTTTGAGTTTCAGTGTGATTTGGACTCTGGAAACTAAATACAAATAGAAATTTTTATTTGTAAATAAAATAAAAAATTACATTTTATTATGTAATTCTTCTAGAGTTGTTCAACATATTCATGATTGTGGTGAGTGGTAAACAGAAAAAAATGGTAACAATATCCAGATGAATATCTAGCAGGCAGTGAAGTAACAATTGTTTTTTGATATGAAGCAAAATTAAATGTTATGTCCCTAAAATAAATATGAAAGAAATAGTTTTTCAATGATTTTGAGCAGCTTTGAATTACTTTTATGTATGTCTATACTTTGGTATTATTATAAAATATTTATCTAAATTTTACTTGAATATGTAATTTGATAATTTGAATACTGTATTTGAAAATTCCTACTTATATGTATGCAGGTCAGGAAGCAACAGTTAGGACTGGACATGGAACAACAGACTGGTTCCAAATGGGAAAAGGAGTATATTGTCACCCTGCTTATTTAATTTATATGCAGAGTACATCATAAGAAACACTGGGCTGGAGGAAGCACAAGCTGGAATCAAGATTGCTGGGAGAAATAGCGATAACTTCATATATGCAGATGACACCACCCTTATGGAAGAAAGTGAAGAACTAAAGAGCCTCTTGATGAAAGTGAAAGAGGAGAGTGAAAAAGTTGGATTAAAGCCCAACATTCAGAAAACTAAGATCATGGCATCTGGTCCCATCACTTCATGGCAGATAGATGGGGAAACAGTGGCTAACTTTATTTTCCTGGGCTGCAAAATCACTGCAGATGGTGACTGAAGCAATGAAATTAAAAGACGCTTATTCTTTGGAAGGAAAGTTATGACCAACCTAGACAGCGTATTAAAAAGCAGAGACATTACTTTGCCAACAAAGGTTTGTCTCCTAAAGGCTATGGTTTTTCCAGTGGTCATGTATGGATGTGAGAGTTGAACTATAAAGAAAGCTGAGCACTAAAGAATTGATGATTTTGAACTGTGGTGTTGGAGAAGACTCTTGAGAGTTCCTTGGATTGTAAGAGGATCCAACCAGTCCATCCTAAAGGAGATCAGTCCTGGGTGTTCCTTGTAGGACTGATATTGAAGCTGAAACTCCAATACTTTGGCCACCTGATGCGAAGAGCTGACTCATTGGAAAAGACCCTGATGCTGGGAGAGATTGAGGGCAGAAGAAGGGGACAACAGAGCATGAGGTGGTTGGATGGCATCACCGACTTGAGGGACATGGGTTTGGGTGGACTCTGGGAGTTGGTGATGGACAGGGAGGCCTGGCATGCTGCAGTTCATGGGGTCGCAAAGAGTCAGACACGACTGAGTGACTGAACTGAATTGACTTATATAAGTAAATATGTTACTTTAAAAGTCACTCTGAAAACTTAGTTTTAAAGTTAAATTAAAATTCAATAACTCTCAGATTTAAATTAAAGCTGAAATTTAACTCTGCACTGAATTTAAAGAGTAAGATTTGCACTCTTTTTCTATGTACAGAGTAGAGACATCCATAGGTCACATAAATACATACACAATATATCAGTGTTATCAAAATTTCATGAGGTGGGGAGGAATTAGAAAAAAAATATCTAGAAAGGCTCTGTAGGAAGAAGAAAGAAGAGCAATAATGAAAAAAAAAGTGATTGAGAAATTCTGCCCGTACCCATTTGGACAGTACAAAATGAAAAGCAAAGAGAGAAGTAGAAAGTAAGAGGGGACTCTCAGAAAATGGAAACCATGGGCTCCTATTTAAGACACAGGCCTGAAGGAAGGTCTTCAGAGAACCTAGAGAGCAGGTTCACAGAGTCACCCACCTCCCCAGGCCAGCAGCATCTGCAAGGTCCCCGATGGCCCCAGCCTGGTCCTTACTCCTGGCCCTGCTGCTGCTCAGCGGCAACGCCATCTGTTCTCTGGGCTGCCACCTGCCTCACACCCACAGCCTGGCCAACAGGAGGGTCCTGACGCTCCTGCGACAACTGAGGAGGGTCTCCCCTTCCTCCTGCCTGCAGGGCAGAAATGACTTTGCATTCCCCCAGGAGGCGCTGGGTGGCAGCCAGTTGCAGAGGGCTCAAGCCATCTCTGTGCTCCACGAGGTGACCCAGCACACCTTCCAGCTCTTCAGCACCAAGGGCTCGGCCACTGCGTGGGACCAGAGCCTCCTGGACAAGCTCCGCACTGCACTGGATCAGCAGCTCACTGACCTGCAAGCCTGTCTGAGGCAGGAGCAGGGGCTGCAAGGGGCTCCCCTGCTCAAGGGGGACTCCAGCCTGGCTCTGAGGAATTACTTCCACAGAGTCACTCTCTATCTGCAAGAGAAGGGACACAGCCTTTGTGCCTGGGAGGTTGTCAGAGCAGAAGTCATGAGAGCCTTCTCTTCCTCAACAAACTTGCAGGAGAGATTCCGGAGGAGGGACTGACACACACCTGGTTCAACACGGAAATGATCCTCACAGACCAACAAGAGCACATGCCTCCTGCCCGGCCACGTGGAGGACTCTCATTTCTGCTGTCATTGAGCCCTGAAATGAATCAGGTTGTCAAATATTTTCAAGAATTTAAGCTATATCATGTTCTATTCTACAGGCACTAGGCCCTCACAGATGCCCAAGCTGATCTATTTATCTATCATTTATTTATTTATTTACCTATTTATAAAGATTTAAATAACCTTGTTCATATAATAATATGTGAATCTTTACACAGTGGTTTCAGAGAAAAAATACATTCTTTGTATTTAGTCAATTTATTATTTTCCATGTTCATTAAATTTTTGGGTACAGAAAACTTCTATTTTTTATTATTTTTTAAAAAATTACATTGGGGCACATATATATATATATATATAGGGGGTTCCCTGGTGGGCCAGCTGGTAAAGAATATGCCTACAATGCAGGAGACCCTGGTTTGATTCCTGGGTTGGGAAGATCCCCTGGAGGAGGGCATGGCAACCCAATCCCGTATTCTTGCCTGGAGAATCCCCATGGATAGAGGAGCCTGACGGGCTATAGATGGGGTCGTAAAGAGTCAGACACAACTGAGCAACCACCACTTTCACACAGGGCTGAACTATCCAGTGGCTCTGGAAGCACAGATGCCTTTGGTGACTTTAGTAAGATCTGGTTTGGCAGAAAAGTAGGGCAGAAACCAGACTGGTGTAGATTGAGGGATGAATAATAGTAGTGTGGTAAAATTTTTCCTCTTTTTAGCTAGATCAGTCTGGGTAGAGTTCTATAATTTATTAAACATTTTCTTTAAACAAATTTTTGCTTTTTCTTATTTTCTTTATAGATTACCTATTTCCTTGACCTTTGCCATTCTCCCTATATTTATTTTATGTTTAATTGTTACTGTGACTTTGTTTTTTTCTTAATTTCCTGCCTTCTCTGGGATTGTGTGTGTGTTGTGTGTGTGTGTGTCTGTGTCTGTGTCTGTGTGTGTTAGCTCCTCAGTCGTGTCTAACTCTTTGTGACCCCATGGACTGTAGCTTACCAGGCTCCCCTGTCCATGGAATTCTCCAGGCAAGGATACTGGAATAGCTGTTCCCTTCACTAGGGCATCTTCCCAACCCAGGGATCGAACCTGATTCTCCCTCATCGCAGGCAGATTCTTTACTGTCTGAGCCACCAGGGAAGCCCCCACTCTTGAATTAATTGACCTTAAGAATGATTCTATTTTCTCTTTTATCTCCATTGGCTTAATAGTTGTTCTCTTTTGTCTCAATTTTAGTTTTCTCTATCAGTTCAGTTCAGTCGCTCAATCGTGTCTGACTCTGTGACCCCATGGACTACAGCATACCAGGCTTCCCCGTCCATCACCAACCCTTGCTCAAACTCATGTCCATTGAGTTGGTGATGACATCCAACCATTTCATCCTCTGTCATGCCCTTCTCCTCCTGCCTTCAATCTTTCTCAGCATCAGGGTTTTTTCCAAGGAGTTAGTTCTTCGCATTAGGTGACCGAAGTATTGGAGCTTCAGCTTCAGCACCAGTCCTTCTGGTGAATATTCAGGACTGATTTCCTTTAGGATTGACTGGTTTGATCTCCTCTAGTCCAAGAGACTCTCAAGAGTCTTCTACAGCACCACAGTTCAAAAGCATCAAGTCTTCAGTGCTCAGCTTTCTTTATAGTCCAACTCTCACATCCATACATGACTACTGGAAAAACCACAGCTTTGTCTAGACGAATGTTTGTCAGCAAAGTAATGTCTCTGTTTTTTAATATACTGTCTAGGTTGGTCATAGTTTTTCTTCCAAGGAGCAAGTGTCTTTTAATTTCATGGCTGCAGTCACCATCTTCAGTGATCTTGAAGCCCAAGAAAATAGTCTGTCACTGTTTCCACTGTTTCCCCATCTATTTGCCATAAAGTGATGGGACCGAATGCCATGATCTTAGTTTTTTGAATGTTGAGTTTTAAGGCAGCTTTTCACTCTCCTCTTTCACTTTCATCAAGAGGCTCTTTAGTTCCTCTTTATCTCTGCCATAAGGGTGGTGTCATCTGTGTATCTGAGGTTTTTAATATTTCTCCTGGCAATCTTGATTCTATCTTGGGCTTCAAGCACTGGTACAGAGACGAGCCTCCTAAAGGAAAGTTGAAAAAATATATATATATAGCATACAATGTTTGATGGCATGTATTACTGTATAGAACATATTAAAAATATATATCTATTTGCATTAAATAATTCTGATACCTGCCTTACTTCCCCTTTTCCTCTCTGCTTTCCTGGATCCCATTCTTTCCTCCATTTCATAATCACTTCCTTCCTCGTGGTGAAGAAATGCCCTGTGTGGCTCTCCTCACTCACTCTGCAGTAACCTGTAATATCCATTCACACAGCTGTTTCCTATTCCCTTGTGGTTTCTTGCTGTCTGTTTCGAAAGTGAAAGTCGCTCAGTCATGTCCAACTCTTTGGAGATCCTATGGACTATACAGTCCATAGAATTCTCCAGGCCAGAATACTGGAGTGGGTAGCCTGTTCCTTCTCCAGGGGATCTTCCCAACCTCGGGATCGAACCCTGGTCTCCCACATTGCAGGCGGATTCTTTACCAGCTGACCCACAAGGGATGCCCAAGGCTACTGGAGTGGGTAGCCTATTTCTTCTCCAGCAGATCTTCCACAACCCAGGAATTGAACTGGGGTCTCCTGCATTGCTGGAGAAGGAAATGGCAACCCACTCCAGTATTCTTGTCTGGAGAAACCCATGGACAGAAGAGCCTGGCAGGCTACAGTCCATGAAGTTGCAAAGAGTCAGACACGGCTGAGTGACTAACAACAACTCCTGCATTGCAGGGGGATTCTTCACCAACTGAACTATCAGGGAAGCCCGCTGTCTATTTTACTTGAGCAGAAAATCTCCAATTCAAATAAAAAATTGTGTGAAAGTTCTAGGTTTCTCAGAAACTCTCACATGACAGGCATTTTTCTTTTCTTTTTCTCTTGGTGAATATTTTTGGAAATGAGTGAATGACTGTTACAATGATGTAACGGTAGCTTTAGCGAAAGGGAAATAGAAAGCAGCATCCCTTTCACTTAGAATATTTATAAGGGAGGAATGCCACCTGTTGGCCAAGATGGATAATGACATTGATGGATGTGAAAACCTGGTTTCTGTTCTAGGCAAAAGTCTTGTCCTCTAGCAGATTTTTCTTCACAGTTAAAAAGGTGTTTTCTTGGAAAGAACTATCTCTAATAGTTTAGGAAGGCTACTTCCTTAGGTTTTAAATATTGTTTTTGATAACGGATCTTTTTAAAAAGTAATTTTTATTGGCGTATAGTTGATTTACAATGTTGTGTTTGTGCTGCACAACAAAGTAAATCAGTTACATATATATACATACATACATACAGGAGGAGAAGGGGACAACAGAGGATGAGATGATTGGATGGCATCATTGACTCAATGGACGTGTGTTTGAGCAAGCTACAGGACATAGTGAAGGACAGGGAAGCCTGGCGTGTTGCTGTCCATGGGGTCACAAAGAGTTGGAAACAATTGAGCCATAGCGACTGAACAACAATATCCCCTCATTTTTATATTTTTTCCCTGTATAGGTCATTACAGAATATTGAGTTTCTGGTGCTATAGTAGGTTCTTATTAACTATCTATTTTATTATATATAGTAGTATGTATATATGTCAATCCCAATCTCCCAATTTATTTCTCCCCCACCCTTTCCCCTTTGGTAAACATAAGGTTGTTTTTTTTTTACATCTGTGACTCTATTTCTGTTCTATAAATATGTTCATTTACACCATTTTTCTAAATTCCATATGTAAGTGACAATTTTTTTAATGTACTTCTTTTTTTAAAGGCAATTAAGTTCACAGCAAAGTTGAGAGAAGGTATAGAGATTTCCCGTGTAGTCTCTGCTCCTATATATACAGAGTCACCCCCATTATCAACATTCCCCACCAGATGGTACATTTGTTAATAACTGCTTCCAAGTTCTTTGGGTTATGAACACATCTTAGACATTACAATGGTTCATGGAGTTCCAAAGTTCAATCTTGTCTAAGAACAACAAAAAAAACACCTTATTTTAGTATTTATTCTCTCAGTGGTTTTTTTTTGTGTGTGTAACACATGAGAAGCATTGACACTGAATTCACAGGAGACACACAAAATGTATGCAAGATCAGGGTTGCGAACCTGATTTTGTAACAGATGGCTGTGAATGGAGGACTGTTTTTCCATCCTTTCGTCTGTTAGGTATCCTGCAGATGTTGGCTGTCTTGTGGACGTTGCTTATGTTTAAATCTCAGCACACCTGAGTGTGATGCGAGCCTTGGGGCTGAAATACAGTTCATTTCTATTTTATGATTTAATTCTACTAAAGGTATCCAACTCATCATTATGTCTAGTACTAAATAAACAAAAATTGTTGACAATATTTTGATGAATATCTAACAACTGGTGAAGTTCAAAATTATTTTCTCATGTGAGGCAAAATTAAAAGTTAAGCACTGAAATAAATAGGAATATAATTTTCAGTTGCTTTTAGCAGTTTTAAATAATTTATAATTATTTAAATTATTTAATTTATAATATATAACTTATAATTGTATTACATTAAAATTATTAAGCATTTTTAAAACTGCTAGTTTGCATATATAATTTTCTAAATTAAAAGATGTTTACTCCTTGGAAGGAAAGTCATGACCAACCTGGATAGCATATTAAAAAGCAGAGACATTATTTTACGAGCAAAGGTCCTTCTAGTCAAGGCTATGGTTTTTCCAGTGGTCATGTATGGATGTGAGAGTTGGACTGTGAAGAAAGCTGAGTGCCGAAGAATCGATGCTTTTGAACTGTGGTCTTGGAGAAGACTCTTGAGAGTCCCTTGGACTGCAAGGAGATCCAACCAGTCCATCCTAAAGGAGATCAGTCCTGAATATTCATTGGAAGGACTGATGCTGAAGCTGAAAGTCCAATACTTTGGCCACCTCATGCAAAGAGTTGACTCATTAGAAAAGACCCTGATGCTGGGAGGGATTGGGGGTAGGAGGAGAAGGGGACAACAGAGGATGAGATGGTTGGATGGCACCACCGACTCGATGGACATGAGTTTGGGTGGACTCTGGGAGCTGGTGATGGACAGGGAGGCCTGGTGTGCTGTGATTCATGGGGTTGCAAAGAGTCGGACACGACTGAGAGACTGAAATGAACTGATATTACAATTTATATAAGTAAAGAAATTTGTATCACTCAACAAATTTAGTTATAAAGTTGTGTCGATAGTTTTTAACTTGTTGCTTAACATTTTAATTTAGTCATTCTTAATCCTGTATTGAATAAAAAGAATAAACTTTGCACTTTCTGTTTCTATGTACAGAATAGAGATATCCACAGAGTACATAAATACATACACAGTATATCTGTGTTAACAAAATTTTATGAGGTGGGCAATTAGAAAAAAAATATCTAAAAGGCTCTGTGGGCAGGGGAAGAGGTAATAATGGAAAAAAGTCATTGGGAAACATTGCTATAACCAATTTGGAGATTACAAAATGAAAAGCAAAAAGAGAAGTGGAAAGTAAGAGGGAACTTTCAGAAAATGGAAACCATGGGCTCCTATTTAAGACACAGGCCTGAAGGAAGGTCTTCAGAGAACCTAGAGAGCAGGTTCACAGAATCACCCACCTCCCCAGGCCAGAAGCATCCGCAAGGTCCCCGATGGCCCCAGCCTGGTCCTTACTCCTGGCCCTGCTGCTGCTCAGCGGCAACTCCATCTGCTCTCTGGGCTGCCACCTGCCTCATACCCACAGCCTGGCCAACAGGAGGGTCCTGACGCTCCTGCGACAACTGAGGAGGGTCTCCCCTTCCTCCTGCCTGCAGGACAGAAATGACTTCGCATTCCCCCAGGAGGCGCTGGGTGGCAGCCAGCTGCAGAAGGCTCAAGCCATCTCTGTGCTCCACAAGGTGACCCAGCACACCTTCCAGCTCTTCAGCACTGAGGGCTCGGCCGCTGCGTGGGACCAGAGCCTCCTGGACAAGCTCCGCACTGCACTGGATCAGCAGCTCACTGACCTGCAAGCCTGTCTGAGGCAGGAGCAGGGGCTGCAAGGGGCTCCCCTGCTCAAGGGGGACTCCAGCCTGGCTCTGAGGAAATACTTCCACAGAGTCACTCTCTATCTGCAAGAGAAGGGACACAGCCCTTGTGCCTGGGAGGTTGTCAGAGCAGAAGTCATGAGAGCCTTCTCTTCCTCAACAAACTTGCAGGAGAGATTCCGGAGGAAGGACTGACACACACCTGGTTCAACACGGAAATGATCCTCACAGACCAACAAGACCACATGCCTCCTGCGCGGCCACGTGGAGGACTCTCATTTCTGCTGTCATTGAGCCCTGAATCGATTCAATTTGTCAAAAGATTTCAGGTATATTAAGCGACATCATGTTCTACTCTACAGGCACTAGTCCCTCAAACATGCCCAAGACAGTCTTTTTATTTATTTATCTACTTAAATATTTATCTTTAAAAAATATTTATTTGACTATTTAAAAAATTTTAAGTACTTTTAAAATATATTTTTGTACCTTTACACTGTATAATAAAGTGTCCATAATTAGCTAATTGTTCTTCTGTTTATTAAATTTTTATTATAGAAAACTTATATTTTTTATTTTTGAAGAAAAGGAAATTTAAAAATAACAATCATATTTAATGCAATAATGGGCTTCCCAGGTGGCTCAGTGGTAAAGAATCTGCCTGGTAATGCGGGAGATGCAGGCTTGATCCTTGGGTCAGGAAGATGCCCTGGAGTAGGAAATGACAACCCATTTCAGCATTCTTGCCTGGAAAATCACATGGACAGAGGAACCTGGTGGGCTATAGTCCACAGGGTTGCAAAAAAGTCTCACATGACTTAGCAACTAAACAAAAATAATAACAATGAATGCAATAATAAGAAGAAGGAAAAACAAATGAATTCTCTCACTAAGAGCAAGAGTGGAGAATGTCAGGAAATAAAAGCATAAGCAGTAGATATCCTCTCTGGTTGACTGGTAGACATTCATATACAAATGTCATTTGCAAGCTGGATGTGTGAGTTTGTAATTTAAAAGGATATGATGGATTCTGAAATAACAAAAATTACACTGAATATAAAGACTGAGACTTTCTTCAAAAAGGAAAGTGGGAAACTGGATCAGGCAACCTCTTTCTCAAAACGTAAGGTAAAGGAAAAGAAAATGGTCAAAATCAGCTCAAAAATAACATGAACCATCAAAATCTGTAGAGCAAGAGAGTGTTGTATTTAATTCAGGAGTAAAAACAGATTTAACAATCGGAACAGAAATCTAGAATACAAAGCTCACAGACTCACCCATAACTCACTATAAGGAATTTTTCATTGAAATTCCATTCTGTTTGGACACATGTGTGATGTTGAGAAACCCACTTAATCTAAGCCTCAGCTTTTCCATAAATAAAACAGGTTCAAAATATTTATAGAGTTTTTGTGAATATTAAATAAACTTAGGCCAAATTCAGGTTGAAATTGAAGAAAGTGGAAAAAACCACTACACCATCCAGGTATGACCTAAATCAATTCCCTAATGACTATACAGTGGAAGTAAGAAATAGATTTAAGGGACTAGATCTGACAGACAGAGTGCCTGATGAACTATGGATGGAGGTTCGTGACATTGTACAGGAGACAGGAAGCAAGACCACCCCCAGGAGAAAGAAATACAAAAAAGCAAAATGGCTGTCTGAGGAGGCCTTACAAATAGCTGTGAAAAGAAGGGAAGTGAAAAGCAAAGGAGAAAAGGAAAGATATTCCCATTTGAATGCAGAGATCCAAAGAATAGCAAGGAGAGATAAGAAAGCCTTTCTCAGTGATCAATGCAAAGAAATAGAGGAAAACAATAGAATGGAAAAGACTAGAGATCTCTTCAAGATAATTAGAGATACCAATGGAGCATTTAATGCAAAGATGGGCACAATTAAGGACAGAAATGGTATGGACCTAACAGAAGCAGAAAATATTAAGAAGAGATGGCAAGAATACACAGAAGAACTGTACAAAAAAGATCTTCATGACCCCGATAATCACAATGGTGTGATCACTCACCTAGAGCCAGACATCCTGGAATGTGAAGTCAAGTGGGCCTTAGGAAGCATCACTATGAATAATGCTAGTGGAGGTGATGGAATTCTAGTTCAGCTATTTCAAATTCTGGAAGATGATGCTGTGAAAGTGCTGCACTCAATATGCCAGCAAATGTGGAAAACTCAGCAGTGGCCACAGGACTGGAAAAGGTCGGTTTTCATTCCAATCCCAAAAAAAGGTAATCCCAAAGAATGCTCAGACTACCACACAATTGCACTCATCTCACACGCTAGTAAAGTAATGCTCAAAATTCTCCAAGCCAGGCTTCAGCAATAGGTGAACCGTGAACTTCCAGATGTTCAAGCTGGTTTTAGAAAAGGCAGAGGAACCACAGATCAAATTGTCAACATCCGCTGGATCATTGAAAAAGCAAGAGAGTTCCAGAAAAACATCTATTTCTGCTTTCTTGACTATGCCAAAGCCTTTGACTGTGTGGATCACAGTAAACTGTGGAAAATTCTGAAAGAGCTGGGCATACCAGACCACCTGACCTGCCCCTTGAGAAACCTGTGTGCAGGTCAGGAAGCAACAGGTAGAACTCTACATGGAACAACAGACTGGTTCCAAATAGGAAAAGGAGTACGTCAAGGCTGTATAGTGTCACCCTGCTTATTTAACTTATATGCAGAGTACATCATGAGAAACTCTGGGCTGGAGGAAGCAGAAGCTGGAATCAAGATTGCTGGGAGAAATATCAATAACCTCAGATATGCAGATGACACCACCCTTATGGCAGAAAGTGAAGAAGAACTAAAGAGCCTCTTGATGAAAATGAAAAAGGAGAGTGAAAAAGTTGGCTTAAGGCTCAACATTCAGAAAACTACAAACATGGCATCTGGTCCCATCACTTCACGGCAAATATGTGGGGAAACAGTGGAAACAGTGGCTGACTTTATTTCTCTGGGATCCAAAATCACTGCAGGTGGTGATTTCAGCCATGAAATTAAAAGACGCTTACTCCTTGGAAGGAAAGTTATGACTAACCTAGACAGCATGTTGAAAAGCAGAGACAATTTTTTGTCAACAAAGGCCCGTCTAGTAAAGGCTATTTCCAGTGGTCATGTATGGATGTGAGAGTTGGACTATAAAGAAACCTGAGCGCCGGAGAATTGATGCTTTTGAACTGTGGTGTTGGAGAAGACTCTTGACAGTCCCTTGGACTGCAAGGAGATCCAACCAGTGCATCCTAAAGGAGATCAGTCCTGGGTGTTCCTTGGTAGGACTGATGTTGAAGCTGAAACTCCAATACTTTGGCCACCTCATGCGAAGAGCTGACTCCTTTGAAAAGACCTTGATGCTAGGAAAGATTGAGCGCAGGGGGAGAAGGGGACGACAGAGGATGAGATAGTTGGATGGCATCACCGACTCCATGGACATGAGTTTGAGTAAACTGAGGGAGTTGGTGATGGACAGGGGGGCCTGGCATGCTGCAGTTCATGGGGTCACAAAGAGTCGGACACGACTGAGTGACTGAAGTGAACTGGGCATCATATATTAGAGTAAGGAATTAAAATATGGTAGGTATTTTCTTGTTTTCCTTCAGACAGATATATAAGTAAATATTATTTGTCTCTATAAAATTCTCAGGAACCGTGACCTACTTTTCAGTAACTGCCTCCAAAGGAGTCAGCCTAACAAAGAATTCTGTAATGAATTCTACAGAAGGCTGAAAAAATGTCGTTTTTTCCCCTAATTTCAAAGAAGTGTGTCATTTACATTCAGAGGTGAAATGGTGGCTTATATTAATATTAGAGATAGGGGAACAAATATTTAGATAAAGGGCAGAAAAGAACATGTTATCTATTTAATGGTCTGGCGCCTGGTGCATTCTCTTCTCAGCATTCCAGGATACATCCCCATTTTACATCATTGCCTTCCCCTCCAAGGTAGAAATCCCCACACGACCCTTCTCCTTCACTTTTTACCTCTCCACCGTTCACATAATTGCTTTTTGCTTTGTTTGGTTTACAGTTAAAGTTTTCCCTGAAAAGCAGAACACAAGTAGAAAGCAAATGTTAAATAAAATGTCTAGGTTTTGTAGAAACAACTGCAAGAGAGGCTTTCCTCAGTTTCTGTTGAGTATGATATAATAGTGAATGATGAATGAGTGAAAGTCGCTCAGTCATGTCTGACTCTTTGCGACCCCATGGACTGTAGCCTGCAAGGTTCCTCTGTCCAAGGGATTCTCTAGGCAGGAATACTGGAGTGGGTTGCCATGCCCTCTTCGGGGAATCTTCCTGATGCAGGGATCGAACCCATGTCTCTACATCTCTTGCACTGGCAGGCAAATTCTTTACCACTAGTGCTGCCTGGGAAGGCCCCTCCTACACTGTAGCTGTAGCTAAAGGCACACAAAGTAGGACCCAGCTTTTGGGTATAAGAGGAAAGTCCTTTCAGGGGAGACAGCCCTCTGGCAAGTGCAACAAGAGCAGCGACCAAGGCCAGAGAACAAGTTTCTGAGCTATGCAGAAATCCTACCGCTTTCTGAGGATGTCCCTTCATGGTACAAAAAGGCTTTCTTGGCACCAATAGATTTTGATGCTGTCATAAGTTGTTTCTTTATTCTTTGTCCGTTAATACCAGAAAGCGTCTCCAGAGTCTCTGGCTTCAGACAGGAAACGGACTCTTTGGGATGGAGCTGTCAAAGGGACAAAGATGTGTCCATGGTCTATAAACTACTCTGCAGACCAGAGGCTCCCTTTGAATCACCCCTTCCCTGTACTGCACAACAGGCAGAGCTGCCAACCAGGATATGGAGTTCAATAAGAACCAAGAACTCCTCAGATTTACAGTGCATTAAACAATTCTCAACAGTAAAATTTTAGTTTCAAGATTTATTCCAAATGTCAGACTTCAGTTCATTTCAGTTCAGTCACTCAGTCGTGTCTGACTCTTTGTGACCCTATGAATCGCAGCACACCAGGCCTCCCTGTCCATCACAAACTCCCAGTCTACCCAAACTCATGTGCAGCAAGTCGGTGATGCCATCCAGCCATCTATTCTCTGTCGTCCCCTTCTCCTCCTGCTCCCAATCCCTCTCAGCATCAGAGTCTTTTCAAATGAGTCAACTCTTTGCATGAGGTGGCCAAAGTATTGGACTTTCAGCTTCAGCATCAGTCCTTTCAATAAACACCCAGGACTGATCTCCTTTAGGATGGACTGGTTGGATCTCCTTGCAATCCAAGGGACTCTCAAGAGTCTTCTCCAACAACACACTTCAAAAGCATCAATTCTTCAATGCTCAGCTTCCTTCACAGTCCAACTCTCATATCCATACATGACCACTGGAAAAACCATAGCCTTTACTAGACGGACCTTTGTTGACAAAGTAATGTCTCTGCTTTTTAATATGCTAGGTTGGTCATAACTTTCCTTCCAAGGAGTAAGCAAACTTCTAATTTCATGGCTGCAATCACCTCTGCAGTGATTTTGGAGCCCAAAAAATAAAGTCTGACACTGTTTCCACTGTTTCCCCATCTATTTCCCATGAAGTGATGGGACCAGATGCCATGATCTTAGTTTTCTGAATGTTGAGCTTTAAGCCAACTTTTGCACTCTCCTCTTTCACTTTCATCAAGAGGCTTTTTAGTTCCTCTTCACTTTCTGCCATAAGGGTGGTGTCATCTGCATATCTGAGGTTATTGATATTACTCCCAGCAACCTTGATTCCAGCTTTTGCTTCCTTCAGCCCAGCGTTTCTCATGATGTACCCTGCATAGAAGTTAAATAAGCAAGGTGACAATATACAGCCTTGACGTACTCCTTTTCCTATTTGGAACCAGTCTATTGTTCCATGTAGAGTTCTAACTGCTACTTCCTGACCTGCATATAGGTTTCTCAAGAGACAGGTCAGGTGGTCTGGTATGCCTGTCTCTTTCAGAAGTTTCCACAATTTATTGTGATCCATACAGTCAAAGGCTTTGGCCTAGTCAAGAAAGCGGAAATAGATGTTTTTCTGGAACTCTCTTGCTTTTTCGATGTTGGCAATTTGATCTGTGGTTCCTCTGCCTTTCCTAAAACCAGCTTGAACATCTGGAAATTCATCACTCATATCAGACTTCAACTATCATTAAATAGAAAAATGCTCTTATTGCTACTTTGAATAACAATCTTTAAAAAAAAAAACAAAAACTCCCATGAGAAGACAGATTTATGCCTGAGCCAGCTCCATTAAATATGAATATATCATATTAATATCTCTCCATGAGTCAGCATACACACTTGCAACAATTCTGCTTCCTCTGAGCATTTTGGAGTGTTTTTTATAGGCATGAAAGTGAAAGTGAAGACGCTCAGTCATGTCCAACTTTTTGCAACCCCATGGACTATAGCCTACCAGGTTCCTCTGTCCATGGGATTTTCCAGGCAAGAGTACTGGAGTGGGTTGCCATTTCCTTCTCCAGGGGATCTTCCTGACCCAGGCATCAAACCCAGTTTTCCCACATTGTAGGCAGATGCTTTACCTTCTGAGCCACCAGGGAAGTAATATAGGTATTATAGTTAAACTATAAATTCAATCAGTGCTTCATCATTTGCCCATCCAAATGACAAACTAGGGGAAAACATATAGGAAAACACAATCATAATTTTCTGACTTGGAGTCAAGATGAATAACAATCTTGACATCTGTTTTACCCAGTAGTAAAAATTCTGCCCAGGTAGCAAAAGACAGAAGTGTGATATAAGCTAAGGCTTGTGAATTAACAGTATCAGTTTTACCTGGGAACTTAGTGACATTTTCTTAATTCAAATGTATCAATTATGGCATAAGCTAAGAGGAGTTTCTGTAATCAGTGTTTTCAATGAGGTGTTTCACTGGGAAGTGTGTATGAATTGCTAAGGTAGCAAGGACTGTAACTGGGTGGCTGTGTGTGTCGTGGGGGCAGCTGAGGGGTTGTCTCCAATCTTTTCCTGAGGTCACTCACTCAGCATCTGGATTTGCTGCTGTCCAGCTTGGAGTTGGCCAGCCACTGAGTAAAATTTCAACAAGCTTCTGTCTTTTGCTGTCTTGCTCGCCCCTCTGGAGGAAGGGAGGATGGGAACATTTAGTAGATGGAGAAGATTTGAAAACATTTGGCTTCCCAGACTGTTTTGGTCAGGGTTTTCCAGAAACAGAACCAGCAGGGACCAGAGAGAGAGAGTAATTTAAGGAATTTGCTTAGGTGACTATGGACCTGGCAAGTTCAAAATCTGCAGGGAAGGCCGCAGGCTGGAAACCCAGGGAAGAGCTGCTGCTTGAGTCCAAAGGCATTTCTGGAGGAATTTCTTCTTGTTCCTGGGAGGGTCACTCTTTTTCTATTAAGGTCTTCAACTGATTGGATGAGGCCCACCCATAATATGGAGGGTAATATGCATTACTCAAAGTCTACTGATTTAAATGCCAAATTCCCATAATCTCGTAAAACCTACTTTCCAGAAACATCTAGAATAATGTTTGACTAAGTGTCTTGGTACTGTGGCCTAGCCAAGTTGACATAAAATGAACTATTACACTGTTCTTCCCTAATTTAAGACCTAATACTTTTCAAATATTATTCCTCTCCTTTCTTTGATGTATGCTTATGTATTTTGTATGTTTTACTTAATTTTCCTTATTTTATTGGTTTTGGGTGAGGAAATTCTGAGATCTGGCTTCATTCAGTCAACTTGCCAGCTAAGTCTCTATAGCCATGTCCTTTATCATTTGAAGTTAAAAATTTATATATATATTTTAAAAAGCCAACTTTTAATTTTTTTGGTTAGCTATTTCTCATGGTTACAATGTTACCCTTTATTCCCTCTCTCATTTTTAAACCTAATCTCAATGCCAATTCTCCATTCCATCAAGATTTTACTATCATATATGATATGTACTCTTATATGCAGAGTACATCATGCAAAATGCCAGGCCGGATGAAGCACAAGCTGGAATCAAGATCACAGGGAGAAATATCAGTAAACTCAGATATGCGGGTGACACCACCCTTATGGCAGAAAGTGAAGAGAAACTGAAGAGCCTCTTGATGAAAGTAAAAGAGGAGAGTGAAAAAGTTGGCTTAAGGCTCAACATTCAGAAAACTACGATCATGGCATCTGGTCCCATCACTTCATGGCAAATAGATGGGAAAAAATGGAAACAGTGACAGACTTTATTTTCTTGGGTTCCAAAATCTCTGCAGATGGTGACTGCAACCATGAAATTAAAACATGCTTGCTCCTTGGATAAAAAGTTATGACAACCTAGACAGCATATTAAAAAGCAGAGACATGACTTTACCAAAAAAGGTCCATCTAGTCAAAACTATGGTTTTTCCAGTGGTCATGTAAGGATGTGAGAGTTGGACCATAAAGAAACCTGAGTGCCGAAGAATTGATACTTTTGAACTGTGGTGCTGTAGAAGACTCTTGAAAGTCTCTTGGACTGCAAGGAGATCAAACCAGTCTATCCTAAAGGAAATCAGTCCTGAATATTCACTGGAAGGACTGATGCTGAAACTCTAATACTTTGGCCACCAGAGGTGAAGAACTGACTCCTAGGAAAAAGACACTGATACTGGGAAAGACTGAAGGCAGGAGGAGATGGGAACAACAGAGGATGACATGGATGGCATCACTGACTTGATGGACTTGAGTTTGAGCAAGCTCCGGGAGTTGGTGCTGGACAAGGAAGCCTGGCATGCTGCAGTCCATAGAGTCACAAAGAGTTGGACACGACTGAGCCACTGAACTGATATATGAGATGAGAAGGGTAGGTCAGATGGTCAAGAATCTGCCTGCAATGCAGTAGACCTGGATTCAATCCCTGGGTTGGGAAGATCTCCTGGAGAAGGGTATGGCTACCCACTCCAGTATTCTTGCCTGGAGTATTTCATGGATGGAGGAGCCTGGCGAGCTATAGTCCATGGGGTCGCAAAAGTCAGACACGACTGAGTGACTAACACACACACTCAATTTCTGGATTACTAACTATTCTTCTTGAACCATCTACTGAAACTTTTTTCCGTCATGTTATTATAAGATATATATTTTATCTTAAATTGGATTTATCTTAAATCTAATTAATACAGATATTTCAATTTCAGAATTGAAATTTAATCATTTGTTCATCTAATTTTCCCTTTATCACACTGTTTTTAGTATTACTACTAAATCTCATTTCATTTTCTAGAAAAGATAGGTATGCCAAGAATTCTTCTATTCTTAACATTATTTGCATTCTTCCTGATTAAGTTTATATTTCATCCTTAGTGTGGGGCATCAATTTTATGAAAATCACAAGCTCCTGTGTATGCACAGATAACCAAATGGCAATGATTATAATAGTCTGGGACGATTCCTTCATAAGATAGAGAAGTAAAACTGGATCAAGGAAGTTCTCTTTTACAATACCTAAAGTAAAGAATAGGCGAAAACAGCAATATATATACAATATATAAATATTTGTATATATATAATATGTATTAATATATATTATATATAAATATATATTATATATTTAATATATTATATATATATATGTAATAGTATGCACCAATAAAAAGAAGACAAGGAAACAAGACATTTATTTAATTTTGGGATCAAAGCTTATTTTAAAACTTAACAGAATTCTAAAATGAAACTTTTTAAATTGCTTATAACAAGCAACATAGGGTACTGTATAGAATTGTGATTCTGCCAGCAATTACATGTGATCCTAGAAATTCACCTAACTTCTCTGAGCTTCAGGTTTCACAAATGTACAATACGGTGAAAATGTTCTAAGAATTATCGTACAAACGAACATTTAAAAACACTTCATAGGTTGTTTTCCACAGAGTTAGAGCTTAAATATGGTAAAGTGAAAGTGAAGTCACTCAGTCATGTCCAACTCTTTGCGACCCCATGGATAGTGGCCTTCCAGGCTCCTCCATCCATGGGATTTTCCAGGCAAGAACACTGGAGTGGGTTGCCATTTCCTTCTCCAGGTGATCTTCCCCACCAGGGATCAAACCTTCATCTCCCGCAATGCAGGCAGATTCTTTACTGTCTGAGCCACCAGGCAGGTGTGGTGAGGCAGCTCTTCCTCAGTGGATTTCTTGGTCCCCCAAATACTGAGATTCTTGCACATGCCAGCAGACAGGCTTTCCCATTCACCTGGTTAGGCTGCTTGGAATTCGAGTCCTCAATTTCTGGAGAGAAAAGACAGAAAGAAATGAAAAATGTTTTAATTCTAGCATAGGGGTAGTTTCCCAAATTGCTATTAAGAACTGGAGTATTTCCTGCCATATCAGTAAAGCAAGGATATCACAGTCATCAGCAATTCCAGCCTTCGAGATGTGAATTCCTGAGCCTTAAGGGCACTCAGAAAGGAGAATATCTGTTTTCTGGTTGCCATCAGGCTGCAGCCACTCCCTGTGGTGAGCCCTGAGGAACTCAGGATGTGAAAAACACAGGGTAGTGACCACGAGATAGCCGGGATACATGAAAGGAATGATTTCAGTGAGCCCAGACTCTTCCATTTTCCCATACATGGAAAAGTGCTAAATTCCTTTATTTGGGATATCTGGTGTTCTTTAATTAACAATAATCTCTTGATGTTCAGGCTACCTTTGTTTAGGTAGCCTTTGTTGTAAACTTCTATATAATACCTTCAACTTTTGGGTCTCACATGCTAGTGGATGCCCCCACAACTTTCCATCCCCCATCCTGTATCCCTGATGTCTTGACGCTCACAAGAGTTTCTGTGGCCTCCTGGCTGCTGCCCCCAATTGTTAGGCTGGACCCTGCAGGCTCAAGGCCGATGTCTGCCCAGCTTCAAGACAAAGAAAGAAACTGGTGTCAGCAACAGAGGCATCACTAGCTTCATGGATGGGGGCACTTACACGTCTGAAGCAAGGTCCTGGAGTGACACTACCCCATGTGTGGTGCGCTGGTGGCAGGAAGTACATGGTGGCAGGCTTCATCCTGGGAGGGATGGGGGGACTGGGGACTAGGGGATGGGGAAGTGGGGGTTGGGGGGATTTTGCCAGTTATAGGGGAGTTCATTTCCCTGCTCTACTTAACAGGGAAAGCAGTAGAGGGGCATGCCCCTAACCACTCCTTTGATAAGAAAGATCACCAGCTGGGACCTCAGACAAGTACAGAGAAAGGCCATTCATATGCATAGGTGTGCTGGGGGGTGGGGTGGGGCAGGGGATGTACAGAGAGTAAGAGAACAGACAACTTGAGTGGCCTGACCATATATACAAACCTTAATTTAAAAAATACTTTATTGCTAAAAATCACCAATGATCACCTGGGCCTTCAGATTTTTTTGCTTGTGAAGGTTTGAACTATCCTGAGAATTACTGTAGTGTGATACAGAGACAGGGAGTGTGCAAGGGTTGTTGGAAAATGGCATCAATAGACTTGCTTGACACGGGGTTGTCACAAACTTTCAATTTGTTAAAATTGGAATTATTTGTGAAGTGAGGTAAAGCAAAGTATGCCTGTACTTTCCCTCTAATGTAGAAATTCCCAGTAAGCTCTCCTCATTCACTCTGTCTTCACATGCCCTAGCCATTCACACGGCTGTGTCCTGTTTCTTTGTGGTTCTGGTTAATAATTTCCCCTTAAGAGTGCAAAGCCATCAATAAAGGTTTGAATGAAGTTCTAGGTTTTTCAGAAATGCTTATATAAGAGGTTACTGTTTTTCTTGTGATGAATACTTTTGGGAATGAGAGAATGTCCTTGTTAAAATACTGTAACAACACCTGTGGCAAAAAAGAACTAGAAAGCAGGATCCATTTTCCTCTGGAGGCCATTAAAATAATTATAAAGGAAGAGTGCCATCTACTGGCCAAGATGGACTAGGACATTGACCAAGTCTGTGGAACAGGCATCTTGCTCCTCTAGGCAGAAGTCTGTCTTCTTCCATTAACATTTTCTTCAGAGCTAAAAGAGGGTCTTTCCTGGAAAGAACTGATGCCAGTAATTTGAATAGACCTGCTTCCTTGGTTTTCATATTAGAGAGGGAAAATACTCCCAGCTTCAGGCAGGACATGTCTTTGGACTAAGGAACCTTTGCCAGATGAGCAGCCTGAAAGATCAGGATGTGCTTCTTCCTTCCAGGCTACTCATCTGGCAAGGGTACCAGATTTCTCATTCGCTTCACATACTTTAAGACCCTTGGAGGCTTAGAGCCTGGCATTCTGGTCTGAAAATGCAAGATAAATCAGAGGAAAAAGATTGTGATGGAAGGTGCATTAAATCTTTCTTAAGAGTATATTGTCAGTCTTTAAATTCCATTCCCAGTGTGAGATACTGTTGCTTGAATTTATAATTAGGAGAAAATTCTCAATGTCCCTTTGAATAATAACTGCACTTGCTTCCCTTCCACTTTGACTCAATAGTAAGAGAGAACACAGGCACAAATAAAGAGATTTCAGAGAATACAACTGTTGCCAACCATTAGGCTGGGGTTTATCTATTTGAGTAGAATTGAGAACTATTAAGGTAATCCAACTGTAACTCAGGAATTAACCAGGATGTGTATGGGCATGTGCACGTGCGTGTATTTGTGTGTACTGCTCAGATAGTGGGGAAAGGCTTCAATTTAGCCGAGATTTCTCAAACTGCCTCAGGTTACAGATTGTCTTTAGATTGCTACAGGACTTGTCTTTAGATTGCTTGTCTTTAGATTGCTACAGGACTTGTCTTTAGATTGCTACAGGACTTGTCTTTAGATTGCTTCTCTCCAACTGACAAATGAGAGGACTCTCTAATTCGTATGCTAAATAAATTTTGTTCCTTTTCTTGCTTCCTTCAACACTTTGGGGCCCCTTTTGGCAGCAAGAGTACATGTAAAATTTTTGGTCTCACCTGCCCGTCTTTGTGGAGGCTTCCCAGGAGACACCCGTGGAAAAGAACCTGCCTGCCAATCCAGGAGACATAAGAGACCAGGGTTTAATCCCTGGGTCAGGAAGATTCCCTGGAGGAGCAAACAGCAACCCACTCCAGTATTCTTGCCTGGAGAATCCCATGGACAGGGGAGCCTGTCCACAGGGTCACAAAGAGTCAGACATGACTGAAGCAACCTAGCACGTGCACATGGCTATCTTTGAGACTGTCTGACAACTTTCAAATATTATGATTCCTTCCATTTTTTGGTTCACCTTTCTTTAGATTTAACTTACCATTTGCCACACTGTCAGCAAAAAATATATTTGTCTATATTCTCTTTCATGACCTTCAAAATTATATTTGTTCTATTTTTATTCACAAACAATTATCAAGTTTTGCCTTTCAGGAAAGTTGACATGAGAAACAAAAAAATCTGTCATCTTGAAAATCACAGAAAACATGGGGATGCCCCTCTGCCATTCTTTCCCTTCCTTTTGTATTAACCCTAGGATGAAATGTAAAGGAACGCAGTAGGAGAGACAAACTGGCCAGTAAATCAATATGCAAAAAATAAGTTCTTAAATGTTTTTTTGCTGTTCTTTAAATTTAAAACAAAACATCAACAGTAAGTAAAGAGACAAGGCTATTTCTCCCTGGCACAGCCTGGGCCTCACTGCTCTGCATTCTGATCACAAGACAGAGATGGAGCGACAAGTCAGCCCAACAGAAGGTTGTAGGCTGAATAAACAACTGAGGGTCACAGATTTCTGTGACATAAGCTTTTACTAATGCATAACACCATCACGGAGTTCCCTATGGCCAACTCAGAAATTCTGAGCAAAAGCAATCTTCAACAATTTAAGTAAAAGAGTTGAGCGATGAAAGCTGTAGTGGCAAAATAAAAACTGTCTACCAAAGGTGTAACAATTGCAATTGGATAATGCCTCCACCTATTTAGCTCTCCACACTTTAGCTCTCAGCATCTGAAGGCTGCTGACACTTGATACCTGGGGACCTGGATCAGGAGGAAAGGAGGTCATTACTGAGAACTCCCCCCTTCACACAAAGACTGACCGGGAGAGGGTGGGGATGTTGGAAGATGAATGGCTTTGCAAACAATGAGACAAGCCCCTCCACAGTAGAATTCTGAAGTTCTCAGGATATGGTTAGCCTGCCCTCATGGGTGAGGCCCAGAGAGTTTTGTTGAGGACACTGTCATTCCAGAGGGAAAGTGCTACCAGAGGTGCTAACCACCTTGTGAGTGAGGTGGTGCTGGAAAGACAATTAATTATCTTGGAATGAGAATCTTAAGACATACATGCACCTTTTGAAAAGCAGCAGGATTTCTGGTGCGGATATTGGCACAGCCTGTGGAAGACTATAGATCTACCATAAAAAGCTGATTGAAAGAAACCATGATCTCTCATATATTGTTCCTGACTGTTGATCTGGAGCCTATTATACACAGGGAAGTAAGTTAGAAAGAAAAACAGCAAAAGAGACACAGATGTAAAGAACAGAATTTTGGATTCCATGCAAGAAGGTGAGGGTGGGATAATTTGAGAGAATAGCATTGAAATATGTATATTACCGTATGTGAAGCAGATCGCCAGTCCAGGTTCATTGAATGGGACAGGGCGCTCAGGGCTGGTGTGCTGGGACCATACTGAGGGATGGGACAGGGAAGAAGGCACGAGGCGGGTTCAGGATGGGGGACACATGTAAACCCATGGGTGATTCATGTCAATGTGTGGCAAAAACCACTACAATACTGTAAAGTAATTAGCCTCCAATTAAAATAAATAAGTTAATTTAAAAAAAAGAGAGACATAGTGACAACCTAAAAGTTGAGAGTTATGCTTTATTTGGTGGGAATTTGGGAGGCAGTATATCAATTCACCCTGAGAGATCGCTCCAAGGAACTGAGGGGAAGAGTCAGGTTATATAGGAATTTTCAAGAAAGCGTATGTAGTGTGAACATCAAAGTATTTTTGAGAATTAAAGAAAACCAGCTATCTCAAGTTAAGGAATTTAGCACTTTTCCTATGTATGTGAAGAGCCAAGTGTCTGGGCTCACTGAAAACATTCCTTTCATGCATCTCAGCTCTCCTGGGGCATTTTCCCTTGCGTTTTCTTGCATCTTGCATTTTTTCACATCCTGAGTTGCCTTGGGCTAACCTTAGGGAGTAGCTGCAATTTGGTAGCTGTTAGCCCACAGGTGTATTTCCCCTTCCTGAGGGCCCTGGAGGGCTTGGAGACTCTTGACTGTTTATCATCCTGGTTTACTGATATGGCAGGAAACACTCCACGCCTCAAGACCTTGTGGCCCCAGTGAAATGTAATCTCAGGAACCTGAATGAATGTTTTCTAAAGAACAGAAACAGCTGAGTAGCTCATTCACTCTCGATTACAAGCCTCTGCTCTGTGAAACAGAAGACAAATACAGAAACCAATATGGCCTGAGTGACTCTGAATTCCTATGTGTAAGATAAGGATGGAAAAATGCAGTTAAGAATCAAGGGAAAATTATGTTTTTGACATAATATAAACAAAAGCAATCTTATATATATTACACTTAAATTGGTACATAATAACTATGTACACATCTATAAGTCTTTACATACTTACATAACTTCAGCCTTTATATAGTTTCTCATTTAACTGATACACATTTACATTGACAAATCCAAATTTTATTGGGAAAATTAAACTTCTACTGTAAAAATTAAGAGTTTAGATCAACTACATACTCCAGGTCAAATAGAAAATATCTAAATAAAACCACAAAGAGGAAGTGGGAGAGAAATTTTCGGACGAGTACCAACTTCCCTATTTAAAAGCCTAGCTTAGAATGATTGTCATCAGACCCCGTACCTGAAGGTCCCACCAGACGCTGTCTCCGCCAGCCCAGCAGCAGCCTCATCTTCCCCATGGCCTTCGTGCTCTCTCTACTGATGGCCCTGGTGCTGGTCAGCTACGGCCCTGGAGGGTCCCTGGGCTGTGACCTGTCTCAGAACCACGTGCTGCTTGGCAGGAAGAACCTCAAGCTCCTGGGCCAAATGACGAGACTCTCCCCTCACTCCTGTCTGCAGGACAGAAAAGACTTCGGTCTTCCCCAGGAGATGGTGGAGGGCGGCCAGCTTCAGAAGGACCAGGCTGTCTCTGTGCTCCACGAGATGCTCCAGCAGAGCTTCAACCTCTTCCACACAGAGCGCTCCTCTGCTGCCTGGGACACCACCCTCCTGGAGCAGCTCCGCACGGGACTCCATCAGCAGCTGGACGACCTGGATGCCTGCCTGGGGCAGGTGATGGGAAAGGAAGACTCTGACCTGGGAAGGATGGGCCCCACTCTGACCGTGAAGAAGTACTTCCAGAGAATCCATGTCTACCTGCAAGAGAAGGAATATAGCGACTGCGCCTGGGAAATCGTCCAAGTGGAGATGATGAGAGCTCTCTCTTCAATATCCAGGTTGCAAAAAAGGTTAAGAAAGATGGGTGGAAATCTGAACTCACCTTGAGATGACTCTCACTGACTAAGATGCCACATCACCCTCATACACTCACCTGTGTTCATTTCAGAAGACTCTGATTTCTGCTTTAGCCACCAAATGCATTGAATTACTTTAGCCGATACTTTGTCAGCAGGAATAAGCAAGTAGATATAAAAGTATTCAGCTGTAGGGGCATGAGTCCTTAAGTGATGCCTGCCCTGATGTTATCTGTTGTTGATTTATTTATTCCTTCTTGCATCTAACATACATAAAATATTAGGAAATTTGTAAAGTTACATGTCGTCTGTACATCATATTAAAATTTCTAAAACATGTTTACAATTTTGTGTTAATAAATTTGTACTTTGTTTTATTTATTAAGTCAAAGAAAATGAGTTTCTCTACTCAAAAATGAAAATCCACACCCCCATTTTAAAACTTTATTATAGAATGGGTGTTTACATTTATTTATTCATTCGTTCCATTCATATTATACATATATATTGAGTACCTACGTAACAGACTGTGTAATTGTCACCAAGGAATACAAGTGAATAAAGCAAATGTAGTTCCTACTGCATGGAAACTCTCAGTCTTACAGAGAAGAGGACATAAAAATAGTATTATTTTATTTCAATTATACCAAAGACTGCAAAGAGAAGTAAAGGAAAAGAATGTCCTCACACGGGAAGCTTTAGGTCCAAATGATGCTGGAAAGACAAATAATATTATATATCCTTTCTAAGCTACCTGTAGGGCTTCCCTGGTAGCTCAGCTGGTAAAGAATGCGCCTGCAGAGCTGAAGACCCCTGTTCAATTCCTGGGTCAGGAAGATCACCTGGAGAAGGGATAGGCTACGTACCCACTGCAGTATTCTTGGGCTTCCCTGGTGGTTCAGTTGGTAAAGAAACTGCTTGCAATGCAGGAGACCTGGGTTGGGAAGATCCCAGGAGGAGGGTTAGGCAACCCACTCCAGTATTGTTGTCTAAAGAATCCCATGGACAGAGGAGGCTGGAGGGCTGCAGCCCATTGGGTCCCAAAGAGTGCAACATTACTAATCACACAGCACAGAAAGTCAATGAATTCTCTTAACTTAGTTTCAAGTTACCAAAATCTGGGGAGACTATTTTAGATAAACATTACCTAAACATGATGATTTCCGTAGAATTTACCTAAAAGCACTTTTTTCTCCTTACTCTTAGAGATCAGAGACCATTAAAGTTCCAGAGAACCAGGTAGATCACTTACATGGCAAAGGCACAAGAGAAATACCAATTCCTTCCAGCAAGCTGGCTTAACCAAATACAAAATCCTCACTTGGATACAGTAGCAGAGCTAGCAGAAGCCATTGTTCTCCAGATCTCTGGGCAGCCCCCATTCATCAAGGACAGCCACCCAAAGGCCCCATGTACTAGTGGACAGCCACCCAGAGATTTCCCTGTTGCTTCTGGGATTCCCCCTGAAATTCTTGGGCACCGTATGGTAGCGGATGGCCACTTCAGGAATATCCTACAGTTTTGGGATTACAGCCAGCAACTTTTGGGCCCCTTGGGTTAGCGGACAGCCACCTCAGGATCACCCAGCAACTTTTGGGCCCCACATGCTAGTGGATGCCCCCAAAAACTTTCCATTCCCCCTCCTGTATCTTGGCACTCACAGGAGTTTCTGCCACCTCCTGGCTGCCACCAATTGTTGGGTTGTACCCTGCAGGCTTACAAGACCTATGTTTGCCCAGCTTCGAGACCAAAGAGAGAATCTGCCGTCAAGAACAGAGGCATGGATGGTTTAATGGATGGGAGGCACTTATGTGTCTGAAGCAAGGTCCTGGAGAAACACCCCACCATGTGTGGTGAACTGGTGGTGGGAAGTGTTAATAGATGGTGACAGGCTTCATTCTGAGAGCAATGGAGGGGTAGGGAGTAGAGGGTGGGGAAGTGGGGAATGGGAAGGAGGGAGAGGCGGGTGGGGGAGGAGATTGCTAGTCCTAGGGGGAGTGAGATCAGGGGGGCTCATTAATTATCATGGAAAATGGTAGAGGGACATGCCCCTCACCACCCCTTTGAGAAAAAGATTAAATCTGGGGCCTCGGACAAGTACATAGAAAAGCCAGTCGTGTATAGGGCGTACTGGTGGGGCAGGGGATGTACAGAGAGTAAGAGAACAGCCATCCTGAGTGGCCTGACCATACTTATATACCTTAATTTAAAAAATACTTTATTGCTAAAAATCACCAGTGATCATCTGGACCTTCCAATTTTTTTGCCGGTGAAAGTTTAACCTATCCTGAGAATTACTGCAGTGTGGCACAAAGACACGGAGTGTGCAAGGGCTATTGAAAATGGCATTGATAGACTTGTTTGACACGGGGTCCTTGCAGAACTTCAATTTGTAAGAAATCCAATTATCTATGAAATGGGATAAAACAAAGTATGCCTGTACTTCCTCACAATGTAGCAATTCCCAGTATGCTTTCCAGATTCACTCCTCCTTCCCCTGCTCCAGCCATTCATACAACTCTTTCCTGTTTCTTTGCGGTGAGTGAAAAGTGTAGTCACTCAGTCGTGCCAACTCTTTGCCACCCATGAACCATAGCTCACCAGGCTCCTTTGTCTATGGGATTCTCCAGGCAGAATACTGGAGTGGATTGCCATTTCCTTCTCCAGGGGATCTTCCCCACCCAGGGATCAAACCTGGGTCTCCCACTTTGGAGGCAGATTCTTTACTGTCCGAGCCACAAGGGAAGCTCTAAGAGTGCAAAGCCACCAGTTAAATGATTGAGTCAAAGTTCTAGGCTTTTCAGAAACTCTTATGTAAGAGGTTATTGTTTTTCTTGTGATGAATACTTTTGGGAATGAGAGAATGTCCTTGTTATAATACTATTAACAACAGCCTTGGCCAAAATGAACTAGAAAGCAGGATCCCTTTTCCTCTGGAGGCTATTAAAATAATTACAGAGGAAGTGTGCCACCTACTGGCCACGATGGACTAGGACATTGATCAAGTCTAGAACAGGCTTCTTGCTCTTCTAGGCAGAAGTCTGTCTTCTTCAATTAGCATTTTCTTCAGAGCTCAAGGAGGATCTTTCCTGGAAAGAACTGACACCAATAACTTGAAAAAGCCTACCTCCTTAGCTTTTGTATTTCAGAGAGGGAAAATCCTCCCAGCTTCAGGCAGGACATGTCTTGGGCTAAGGTAGCTGTGTAGAGAGAATGGTCAGGATGTGTTTCTCGCTTCCAGGCTGCTCTCTGGCCAAGGTTACAGATTTATCACTTGCTTTACATACTTTAACACCCTTGGAGCCTTGACCATGGCATTCTGGATAAGGAAAAGCAAAGGGAATCAGAGGAAATAGCTCCTGTTTGAAGGTGCATTAACTTTTTCCTGAAGAGTACGTTGTTCGTTGCTTGACTTCAGGAGAAAATTCTCAATGTCCCTTTGAATAATAAGTGCGTTGCATCCCTTCCTCTTTGACTCAGTAGTAAGAGAGAACACAGACACAAATAAGGGGATTTCAGAGAATACAATTGTTGCCAACCAATAATCTGGGGTGTACCTACTTGGGTAGAATTGAGAACTGGTAAGGTAATGGGATACTGCAATTGAGGAAGTTAACCAGGAAGAGAGAGAGAGAGAGAAAGTATGTGTGTGTGTGTCTGTCTATCTATACTGATTAAGTAGCAGGGAAGGGCTTCCATATAGATTAGATCTCTCAAATCTCTGCTTCACATTACAGACTCCATCTTTAGATTGCTTCTCTCCAATGAATGGATGAGAGGACTGATGGTTTTTGATTAATAATGTTGGATTTGTGATCTCGGAAGAAGACGATTTAGCTCCGGAACCAGGCACCAGGCTTGATCACTCAGAGCTTTTGTATAGCAGAGTTTTATTAAAGTATAAAAAGGGACAGAGAAATCTTCTGATATAGACATCAGAAGGGGGATGGAGAGTGCCCCATTTGCTAGCCTTAAAGGGAGCTATATACTTTTTAAATTGGTTATTACAATAAATCAAAAGAATGTCTTATGATTTACAGATCTTACTAGACCCACTTCTACAATATACATTTTAAGATAATGGGATTAGAACTAAGAATAGAAAGATCTTACTCAACCCACTACAATAATGTACATGTTAAGATAAGTCAGCAGCTTCTTGTTAAGGAGAAACATGTCCTCGAACAAGAAACATTGTTCTATTGACTAAGACAAAGCAATGTAGGAAAAAAGGTTGTTCTTTTCTCCTCTTTGAGAACTCCAGAACCCTACATCCTCCTGGAGAGTGCCAGACCCTTCTCTAGACCTTGGGGATCCTAGACTTCTTATCAATCTACCTAGAAACTGACACTCTCAGAGATCTCTAATTTGTAGGTTAAATACATGTTAGTTTCTCAGTTGAGTATGACTCGTTTGCAACTCCGTGGACTGTACACTTTTCACACTGTTCATGGGGTTCTCAAGGCAAGAATACTGAAGTGGTTTGCCATTCCCCTCTTCAGTGGACCACATTTGTCACTTACGACCAACCTAGAGAGCATATTAAAAAGCAGAGGCGTTACTTTGCCAACAAAGTTCTATCTAGTCAAGGTATGGTTTTCCCAGTGGTCACGTATGGATGTGAGAGTTGGAATATGAAGAAAGCTGAGTGCCGAAGAATGATGCTTTGAACTGTGGTGTTAAAGAAGACTCTTGAGAGTCCCTTGGACTGCAAGGAGATCCAATCAGTCCATCCTAAAAGAAATCAGTCCTGAATATTCATTGGAAAGACTGATGTTGAAGCTGAAACTCCAATACTTTGACCACCTGATGCAAAGACCTGACTCCTTGGAAAAGACCCTAAAGCTGGGCAAGATTGAAAGCATGAGGAGAAGGGGACAACCGAGGATGAGATGGCTGGATGGATTCACTGACTCAATGGACATGAGTTTGAGTAAACTCCAGAAGTTGGTGATGGAGAGAGAGGTCTGGTGTGCTGCGGTCCATGGGGTCACAAAGTCAGACACAACTGAGCTACTGACTGAACTGTACTCTACCCACCAGGTTCCTCGGTCCATGGAATTCTCCAGGCAAGAATACTGGACTGGGTTGTCATTTCCTTCTTCTGTATGTTAAGTAAGTTTTGGGTTTTTTTCTTTCTTCCGTCAACACTTTGGGGACATTTTTGGGGGCAAGACTACATGGATAATTTTTGGACATATCTGGCTGTCTTTGTGGGGGCTTCCCAGGTAGCACTGGTGCTAAAGAACCCACCTGCCACTGCAGGAGACATAAGAGACCTGGGTTTGATCCCTGGGTTGGGAAGATCCCCTGGAGGAGGAAATGGCAACCCACTCCAGTGTTATTGCAGGGAGAATCCCATGGACAGGAGAGCCTGTCCATTGGGTCCCAAAGAGTCAGACGTGATAGAAGCGACTTAGCATGCACTCATGCCTGTCTTTGTGACTGTTTAACATCCTTCAAATATTATGATTTTTCCACCGTTTGACTGAGCTCTTTTTATATTTAACTTACACTTTGCCATTTTGTCAGCAGAAAAGTCACTTACCCTTCTTCACTTTCATGATGTTCAGATATACAGATTTTATTTTTGCCCACAAACAACTATCGTTTTTCTGGGAAAGTTGAAATGAGAAGCAAAATACCTCAAGTCTTGAAAATTAAAGAAATGAGGTGAAACCCCTCTTCCATTCTTTTATTTCCCTTTGTATTAACCCTACGATGAAATGGAACATAATCCAGGAGGATAGAGACAAACTTTGACCAGCAAATGACTATGTAAAATATAAGTTCCTAAATCTTTTATTGTTATTTAAATTTAAAATGAAACACCATACATAAGTAAAGAAACAAGGTTATTTCTCTCTGACACAGCCTGGCCTCATGGCTCTGCATTCTGAGCTCGAGACAGAGATGGATAGACAAGTCAGCCCAAAAGAAGGATGTACTGCATGAACAACTAAAGGTCACTGATTTCTGTGATATAAGCTTCTAGTAATATATAACAGCACCACTGAATTTCCTATACCCAACTCAGAAATTCTGAGCAAAACAAACGTTCAACAGATTAAGTAAAAGATTTGAACATTAAAAGCAGTAGTGGCAAAATAAAAGTTACTACTAAAGTTGTAACAGTTGCAAATGGATAATGCCGCTGCCTACATACAAAAACAGACTTTAGCTCTCAGCATCTTAGGGTTGCTGACCCTTAATACCCCGGGACACAGGTTAGAAGAGGAGGTCATCACTGAGAACTCCGGTCCTTCACAGAAAGACTCCAGGGAAAGGGGGGGGGGGGGTCCTAGAAGATCAATGATTTTGCAAACAAAGAGACAACCCCCCCGCCCCCCACAGTGGAATTCTGAAGTCCTCAGGATGTACTAAGCCTGCCCTCACGAGTGAATACCAGAGAGTTTGGGCTGAGGACACTGTCATTCCAGAGGAAAAGTGCTGTTAGAGGTGAAAACTACCTTGTGAGTGAGGCAATGTTGGAAATACAATTAATTATCTTGGTTTAGAATTTTCAAACTTAAGTGCACCAGAAAGATCCTGGATTCCTGGTGGGGGTATTGGCACAGCCTGTAGAGGACTATAGATCTACTGTAAAAAAAACGGTGGAAAGAAACGGTAATGTCTATCATTCCTGACTGTGGACTTCAAGAAAAAAGTCACAACCTAAAAGTTGAGAGCTATGTTTTATTTGGTGGAAATTCAGGAGATAGTATTTCAAGTCACCCTGAGAGAAGTGCTCCAAGGAGGTTGGGGGAGGAGCCAGGTTATATAGAAGTTTGCAAGTACGGGCAGGTAGTCTGAACCTCAAAGGATTTTTGTGAAGTAGAGAAAACCAGATATCTCAAGTTAAGGAATTTAGCACTTTGCTATGTATGGGAAGATGCAAGAGTATGGGCTCACTGAAATCATTCTTTTCAAGCATCTCAGCTATCCTGGGGCCATGTGCCTTGCATTTTTTCACATCCTGAATTCCCTTGGGCTCACCTTAGGGAGTGGCTGCAATCTGATAGCTGTCAAACCAGGGCTATATTCTTCCTTCCTGAGCAGCCTGGAGGGCTGGAAACTCTGATGACTGTGTTATCCTGGTTTACTGATATGGTACCAAATACTCCATTCCTCATGACCTGCGGTCCCAGTGAAATGTAACCTCAGGAACTTGAATGAATGTTCTCAAAAGAGCAGAAACAACTGATTAGCTCATGCACTAATAATTACAAGCCTCTGCTCTGATTAAAACAGAAAACAAAACATGGAAACCTATAGGGTCTGAGGGACTCTGACCTCCTATGTATAAGGTAAGGAGAGAAAAAATGCAGTTCAGAGTCAAGGAAAAATTTTGTTCCTGACACAAAGAAAATGAATCTTTATATGTATATTAAAATGTGTACATAAGTATGTACATGTCTATAAGTCTTTATATCCTTGCATTACATCAGCCTTTAATTAGTTTCTCATTAATTTGATGTCCACTTAGAGTGACAAATCCAAAATTTATTGGGAAAACAAAGCACTTATTGTTAAAACTATAAGTATAGATTGATTACATTTTCTGGGTCAAATAGAAAATGTCTAAATGAAAACACAAAATGGATGTGAGAGAGAAAATTTCTGACAATGAGTACTGTCTTCCCTATTTAAAGCTTTGCTTTAGACTTATTATTCCTTCTGAATAATAACTGCACTTGCATCCTTTCCACTTTGACTCAGTAGTAACACAGAACACAGCCACACATAAAGGGATTTCAGAGAACACAACTGTTGCCAACCAATAGCCTGGGGTGTGTCTATTTGGGTAGAATTCAGATCTATTAAAGTAGCCAGTTGTAATTCAGGAATTAACCAGGATGTGTATGTGCATGTGTGTGTGTGTGTGTTTGCTCAGAGAGTGGGGAAGGGCTTCAATTTAACCTAGATCTATCAAATCTCTGCCTCAGGTTACAGTCTTCATCTTTAGATTGCTTCTCTCCAACTGACAGATGAGAGGGCTGTCTAATTCGTATGTTAAATAAGTTTTGTTCCTTTTCTTCTTTCTTCATCACTGTGGGGCCTATTCTGGGGACTAGACAACATGGACAATTTTTTGAGTCATCTGGCTGTCTTTGTGGGGGCTTCTAGGGTGGCATTAGTGGTAAAGAACCTGCCTGCCAATGGAAGGAGACATAAGAGACCAGGGCTCCATCCTGGGTTGGGAAGATCCTTTGGAGGAGGAAATGGCAACCCACTCCAGCATTCTTGCCTGGAGAATCATGCGGGTAAAGGAGCGTGTCCTTAGGATCGCTGAGAGTTGGACACGCCTGAAGCGACTTAACATGCATATATGGCTGTCTTTGTGACTGTTTAAGGTATTTCAAATATTATAATTTCTTCCATTGTTTGAGTGCACTTTTTTAGAATAACTTGCACTTTGCCATTTTGTCAGGAGAAAAGACACTTCTCTTTTTTCATTTTTATGATGTTCAAAATTACATTTGTTTTATTTTTGTCCACAAACAACTATGAAGATTTGCTTTCCAGGAAAGCTGAAATGAAAAACAAAAAACCCGAAGTCTTGGAAATGAGAGAAAATAAGGTGAAGCCCCTCTGCCATTCTTTTACTTCCTTTTGTATTTACCCTAAAATGAAACGGAAAGTAAAGCAAAGGGAGAGAGACAAACTTCAGTCGGTATTTCACTATGAAAAAATAAGTTCCTAAGTTTTCTTTGTTGTTGTTATTTATATTTAAAAGAAAACATCATGGGTAAGTAAAGAGACAAGGCTCTTTCTCCCTGACAGAGCTTGGGCCTCACTGCTCTGCATTCCGAGCGGGAGACAGAAATGGAGCGACAGGTCAGCCCAACAGAAGGATGTAGACTGAATGAACAACTGAGGGTCACCGACTTCTGTGACATAGCTTTTACTAATACATAACACCATCACGGAATTCCCTATGGCCAACTCAGAAATTCTGAGCAAAATAAATGTTCAACACTTTAAGTAAAAGAGTTGAGCGACAAAAGCTGTAGTGGAAAAATAAAAATTGTCTACCAAAGGTGTAACAATTGCAGTTGGATAATGCCTCCACCTACTTAGCTCTCCACACTTTAGCTGTCAGCATCTGAGGGCTGCTGACCCTTGATACCTGGGGCCACAGGTGAGGAGAGCAGGAGGTCATCACTTAGAACTCTGGTCCTTCACAGAAACACTCCAGGGAGAGTGTGGGGATTCTGGAAGATGGAATGGTTTTGCAAACGAAAGAGACAAGCCCCTCCACAGTAGAATTCTGAAGTTCTCAGGATGGGGTAAGCCTGCCCTCACAAGTGAGCCCCAGAGAGTTTGGGTTGAGGACACTCTCTAATTTCTGAGAAAAAGTGCCACTAGAGGTGATAACTATCTTGTGAGTGAGGTGGTGCTGGAAACATAATTATGTTGGAATTAGAATCTTCACACCTACATGCACCAGAAAAGAATCAGGATTCCTGGTGGGGATATTGGTACAACCTGTAGATGAATATAGATCTACCATTAAAAAAAATTGGTGGAAAGAAACAGTGATATATTATTCTCATAATATATTAGATATATATATATAATATATATCTCATAATATATTTTCATAATATATATTATTCCTGAGTGTCAGCTTAAAGAAACAGTCACAACCTAAAAGTTGAGTTATGTTTTATTTGATGGGAATTCAGGAGAAAGTCACCCTGAGAGAACTGCTCCAAGGAGATGAGGGGAGTAGTCAGGTTATATAGAAGTTTGCTAGAAAGGGCAGGTAGTCTGAACATCAAAAGTAATTTTATGAATTAAAGAAAACCAGCTATCTCAAGGTAAGGAATTTAGCATTTTTCTATGTCTAGGTAGAGGCAGGCTCAGACTGGGTTCACTCAGATCATTCCTTTCATGCATCTCAGCTATCTTGGGGCCATGCATCTTGCATTTTTTCATATCTTGAGTTCCCTTGGGCTCACCTTAGGGAGTGGCTAGAATCTGACAGCTCTTAGACCACAGGTATATATCTCCTTCTTGAGCACCCTGGAGGGCTGGAAACTCTAATGACTGTGTCATCCTGGTTTACTGATATGACAGGAAACACTCCATTCCTCATGACATTGTGGTCCCAGTGAAACGTAACCTCAGGAACCTGAATGAATGTCCTCAAAAGAACAGAAACACCTGAGTAGCTCATGCACTAATACTTACAAGCCTCTGCTCTGATTAAAACAGAAAATAAATAAAGAAAGAAAGAAACCTATAGGGCCTGAGGGACACTGACTTCCTATGTATAAGGTAAAGAGAAAAAATGTAGTTCAGAATCAGGGAAAAATTTTGGTCCTGACACAAAGAAAAGGAATGTTCATATATATCTTAAAATATGTACATAAGTATGTAAATGTCTATAAGTTTTATATGCCTATATAACTTCAGCCTTTAAATAGTTTCTCATGTGATATCCATTTGGATTGACAAATCCAAAGTTTATTGGGAAAATTAAAATTCTATTGTAAAAATTAAAAGTACAGATTGATTACATTTTCTAGGTCAAGTAGATTATCTCTGTATGAAAACACAAAGTGGAAGTGGGAGAGAAATTTTCAGACAGTGAGTACTGTCTTCCCTATTTAAAAGCCTGGCTTAGAAAGCATGGCATCAGAGAACCTACCTCAAGGTTCCACCAGACACCATCTCCGCCAGCCCAGCAGCAGCCTCATCTTCCCCAAGGCCTTCGTGCTGTCTACTGATGGCCCTGGTGCTGGTCAGCTACGGCCCTGGAGGATCCCTGGGCTGTGACCTGTCTCAGAACCACATGCTGGTTGGCAGGAAAAACTTCAGGCTCCTGGGCCAAATGAGGAGGCTGTCCCCTCGCTTCTGTCTGTCCTTCTGGGCCAAATGAGGAGACTCTCCCCTCGCTTCTGTCTGCAGGACAGAAAAGACTTTGCTTTCCCCTAGGAGATGGTGGAGGGCAGCCAGCTCCAGGAGGCCCAGGCCTTCTCTGTGCTCCACGAGATGCTCCAGCAGAGCTTCAACCTCTTCCACACAGAGCGCTCCTCTGCTGCCTGGGACACCACCCTCCTGGAGCAGCTCCGCACGGGACTCCATCAGCAGCTGGACGACCTGGATGCCTGCCTGGGGCAGGTGATGGGAGAGGAAGACTCTGCCCTGGGAAGGATGGGCCCCACACTGGCCGTGAAGAGGTACTTCCAGGGCATCCATGTCTACCTGCAAGAGAAGGGATACAGCGCCTGTGCCTGGGAAATCGTCAGACTGGAAATCATGAGAGCCTTGTCTTCATCAACCAGCTTGCAAGAAAGGTTAAGAGTGATGGATGGAGACCAGAAGTCACCTTGAGATGACTCTAGTGCCTAAGATGCCACATCACCCTTGTACACTCACCTGTGTTCATTTCATTAGACTCATTTCTGCTTTAGCCATCAAATTTATTGATATACTTCAGCCAATATTTTGTCAGTAGTAATAAGGAAGTAGATATAAAATCATTCATCTGCAGGGGCATCAGTCCATAAGTGATGCCTGCCCTGAAGTTATGTATTATTTATTTATGTTTCCTTCTTGCATCTATCATATTTATAATATTCAGAAATTATTAATAAAATTACATTTCATCTGTACATATTAAAATTTCTAAAACATGTTTACCATTTCATGTTATTAAATTTGCACTTTGTTCTATTTATTCAATTCTTATCAAAGAAAATTTGAGTTTCTTTACTCAAAAATTAAAATCCAAACACTCATTGTAAAAATTTTATTAAAGAATGGGTGGTAACACTTATTTATTCATTCATTCCTTTCAGATTATACATATAAATTGAGTACCCTAGTGACCGACTGTGTAATTGCCACCAAGAAATACAAGTGAATAAAGCAAATGCAGTCCCTATTGCATTGAAACTCTCAGTCTTACAAAGAGGACATTACAACGGTATTACTGTTTATTTCATTTCAATTATATTAAAGACTGCAAAGAGAAGTGAAGGAAAAGAATGTTCTCACACTGAAAGTTTTAGGTACAAATGATGCTGGAAAGGAAAAATAATATTATATATTCTTTCTAAGTTGCCTGGAAGACATATAATATTCAGAGTCATTGGCAGTTGGAAATTTTTTTTAAGTGGCGAAGAGGAGGTATTAGTTTTAAATTGTTTACTGTGTGTCTGGTAATGAGGGCATGGGGATGGATGTGGTCACTTATAAATAGAATGGACAATGAGAAGAGGACCTAAACCTAATCCTTCATACCCTCAGTACTAAGGGCCAGGCAGAGGAGAGTCTGCAACAGGCACTGAGGCAGGGGGCAGTGCAGTGAGAAGGACATAAGGATGATCAGGGGAGAGACTACTGAAGGGAAGGAGTGTGTTTCAAAGACGCAGTGGTGTCTGCAGGGTGGGTGAGGGCTGAACTGTCCCAGCGAACCTGACATATATGCCACTGGTGACCTTAGCAGGATCTGGTTTAGTAGAATTAACAGGGCAGAAACCAGACGGGAGTAGGTTGAAAAGGAAACACAAGAATGAGAATTAGGGACACTGTATAGAAAATTAAATTTTGTTTGTGAAGTGGAGCAGTGAAACAAGACGGCACATTGAGGAGATTATGGGTTAATACACCTGTGTACATTTCTCCCATGTTTTCTAAGGATAATTTTCAAAGGATGGATGAATTGCCAGAAAACATTTTAAATGTATGACTTATTTCATTTAACTAATTGCTTATTTAGATACTTGAATTGACACATTGTTTTTTGGCTAAAAATTAATTTAGCATTGTTCTAATTAATCACTTTGTGTGAATTTCAACAGTAACCTATTTGCTTGCTAATTTAAGTTCTTTGCTCAGTCAAGTTTACAACCAAGCTTCATTTTATCTGCTACTTCCTTTACTTTAGTAAATTGGTAAATTACATTATTTATCATTTTATAATCTCTAATCATTGACATATACATTTTCTCTATGTTATAGCCACATTCTTTTGATGGATATGTGTTTTTCATTTCTCCTGTGTACACAGAGCTAGGCAGTCTCTTGTATATTTTGCCAAGCGCTGTTTAGGACGTAGAATCAAGCCTCTCCCTAGTCACATTCATTCCTCTTTTGAATTGGTATGTATTTGGTGTCCTTTCTTGTTCATCTGTTTTTACATTAAATTCAGTATTTTATTAGCATTTTTTTTCCTTTTTTGATCTATGATATGAGAATCTAAATTGCTTTCTGTTCAAGTGCCAGGCAAGTTTCCTAAAATATTTTATTGAAATATCATTTCTTTCCTCATTAAAAAGAGGTATATCTTTTGCATAAATCTTTAGCTAACTAATTAACATCTAATTAATTCTGATAATATGGCAATTTTTGAGATTTTTTTTTTTGCTTTATTAATATGGTTACTGAACTTTACTCATTGCTACACTATTTTACTACAGCTACTTTAAAACTCATTTAATGTTTCTGACTGAGGAAGTCAAAGTCAAATATTCCTTTCTGTTTTTAAATATTATGGCTTGCATTATTTCCTGATTAGTTTTAGAATTGTTCTAAGGTTAAGGACATTGGCTTAATGAGAATCACAAACATCTGTGGATACCCAAACGGCTAATTGAGTGCTGAAAGCTGAGTGCCAGAAGAAAGCTGAGCGCCAAAGAATCGATGCTTTTGAACTGTGATGTTGGAGAAGGTTCTTGAGAGTCCCTTGGACTGCAAGAAGATCCAACCAGTCCATACTAAAGGAAATCAGTCCTGAATATTCATTGGAAGGACTGATGCTGGAGCTGAAACTCCAATACTTTGGCCACCTGATGTGAAGAACTGACTCATTTGAAAAGACCCTAATGCTGGGGAAGATTGAAGGCAGGAGGAGAAGAGAACAACAGAGGATGAGCTGGTTGGATGGCATCACCGACTCAATGGACATGAGTTTGAGTAAGCTCTGGGAGTTGGTGATGGACAGGGAAACCTGGCGTCCATGGGGTCACAAAGAGTCAGGACATGACTGACCGACTGAACTGAACTGAAATGGCTAGTTATAACAAAGAAGAGACATTCAATAAAAGTGAAAGAAAGAAATGGAATCAAAGAATCTTTCTCCCAAAACCTAAGGCTAAGAACTTTTATTAAGTAATATACGAGAAAGTTATAATATTAGCCAGAAAAAAAAAGAACAGAGAGCAAGAGAGTTTAGTGATCCCATAAATTCAAATTTAAGAAATGATGGCAGAAATTCAGTCTTAGATTTAAAAGAGTCATACATACCTCACAAATGACCCACCCATTTGGCTGGTTGGTATGCACATATATATACATATATTTCTCTTTTTTAAATTTAAATTTTAAATTCTATTTAATGTGAAAAACTTCTCCCAGTTAGTTTAGTACTGTCACCTTGCCCTAAAACCTCTGTTTAATGGTCAGATGTTATTAACTCATAGGTTCCAAATTATTGGAGAAGCCAGAAGCTGGGTTGTTAAAGCAGAACTAGGGGTGACTGAGCTGCTGCCTGTGCTGAGCTGCCAGCCAGCTGTGCACAGGTCCTGCCCGGGCTCAGGACTTCAGCAGCTCAAGACACACGTGGTCAAACGCGGAAAGGATGAAGGAAGACAGGGTCGCAGCTAGGGTGACCATGAGCTTTTGTGGGGGATCACGGGGCACTGTCAGGGAGAGGCAGTTGGCTGCAGGTGTGAGATTAGGAACATGGACACAACTCAACCCTCCCCATATGCCATGCCCCCTTCTGCAGAGACCAAGATGCTCCTGAAATCCTGCAACACATGGAAATGCAGTAAATACAGGCAGGTGCAACACCAACACAGCCCACAAGTCTACACAAAAACAGCCCCCAATTTTGCCTGAGTTGTGAGGTGTCACACATCATATTAAAGACAGGAGGCACATCTTAAAGTTTCTCCAACAAAAAAACAAGTGCTTTGCATCTGTAATTTCTGGAAAACAGGCCTGGCTGATGTCTGGGATCCAGGGATGCTGGGCAGTTTCAGGAAAGCCCACACACTGCTGTCTTTCCTGAGATGTCTCCACAGCATCTTCAATACAGAGGGCCCAGGATGTTTGGGATGAGACCTTCTTGGAGAAATTCCACATTGGACATCATTAGTAGCTGGAACAGCTGGAGATGTGTTTGAGACAAGAGAGCAATTTAGAAGAGAATTTGCTAGAAGTGAGGATTTAAAACTGGTTGTGAAGATCTACTTTCAAGGAATGAAGGATACAGGCCTCCATTTTTAAGAAATTAATGCAGTGGAAATCAACAGATACTTCATCTTCATTAACAAACTTGTAAAATTAAGGGGAAAAAAAGAAAGGAACTAAGCTTTCACAAAACAGTGGCAAAATGATTCTTACAAAGTTCAGGTTTTCATGCATTTTAGAAAAATGCATGAAGAAGAGATTTGGAGAAGCACTGAGATTGAGTTTATGGAATATAAACAAACTGTATACAGGATCAGTGGTACAACCTAAGGTGACTAGATGGTTCACTGGAGGACTTTCTCTCCAACATTTGCTTGATCTCAAAGTCATATGGTGAGAAGTGGCCTTTATGTACTAATGAGCAAACATTGTCTGTCTCGTGCATGTTTTTTTTTTTTTTTTTTTCCCAGTGGGTTTTGTCATACATTGATATGAATCAGCCATGGATTTACATGTATTCCCAATCCCGATCCCCCCTCCCACCTCCCTCTCCACCCGATTCCTCTGGGTCTTCCCAGTGCACCAGGCCGGAGCACTTGTCTCATGCATCCCACCTGGGCTGGTGATCTGTTTCACCATAGATAGTATACATGCTGTTCTTTTGAAATATCCCACCCTCACATTCTCCCACAGAGTTCAAAAGTCTGTTCTGTATTTCTGTGCCTCTTTTTCTGTTTTGCATATGGGGTTATCGTTACCATCTTTCTAAATTCCATATATATGTGTTAGTATGCTGTAATGTTCTTTATCTTTCTGGCTTACTTCACTCTGTATAAGGGGCTCCAGTTTCATCCATCTCATTAGGACTGGTTCAAATGAATTCTTTTTAACGGCTGAGTAATATTCCATGGTGTATATGTACCACAGCTTCCTTATCCATTCATCTGCTGATGGACATCTAGGTTGCTTCCATGTCCTGGCTATTATAAACAGTGCTGCGATGAACATTGGGGTGCACGTGTCTCTTTCAGATCTGGTTTCCTCAGTGTGTATGCCCAGAAGTGGGGTTGCTGGGTCATATGGCAGTTCTATTTCCAGTTTTTTAAGAAATCTCCACACTGTTTTCCATGGCGGCTGTACTAGTTTGCATTCCCACCAACAGTGTAAGAGGGTTCCCTTTTCTCCACACCCTCTCCAGCATTTATTGCTTGTAGACTTTTGGATAGCAGCCATCCTGACTGGCGTGTAATGGTACCTCATTGTGGTTTTGATTTGCATTTCTCTGATAATGAGTGATGTGGAGCATCTTTTCATGTGTTTGTTAGCCATCTGTATGTCTTCTTTGGAGAAATGTCTGTTTTCGTGCATGTTGTTTATGTTTGAATCTCAATGTGATTTGGGCTACAGAAATTAAATAAACGTGGAAAATTATATTTGTAAATAAAATAAAAAAATATTATATTTTCTTACATAATACTACTACAGTTGTTCAACATATCCAAGTATTAGAGAGAAAAAATGTTGATAATATCCAGATGAATATCTAGCTGGCACTAAAACTAAAAATTACTTTCTGATATGAAAAAAATTCAATGATAAATACTTAAATATTAAAGAAATATTTTTAAGTTATTCAATGATTTGAGCAACTTTGAATGACTTTTAAGTATGCCTATACCTTGGTATTATTATAAAGTTATTTATGTAAATTTTATTTCAATATGTAATTGGATACATACCCACTTATATAAGTAAATATATGACATTAAAAGTCACTCTGAAAACTTAGTTAATAAAGTTAAAATAAAATTCATTAGCTTTCACACTTAAATTATAGCTTAAAATTTTATGTAATTCTTAATTCTACACTGAATACAAAGAGTAATATTTACACTTTCTTTTTCTATATACAGAGAAAAGATACCTGTAGAGTACATAAATACATACACAGTATATCTGTGTTATCAAAATTTCACAGTGCGGGGCAACTAAGAAAAAATATCTAAAAAGGCTCTGTGGGCAAAAGAAAGAAGGGCAACATGAAAAAAAAACAAAAAAGATTGAGAAGTGCTGCCCTAACACACTGGAGAGTGCAAATTGAAAAGCAAAAACAAGAGTAGAAAGAGGGAACTTTCAGAAAATGGAAACCATGGGCTCCTATTGCAGACACAGGCCTGAAGGAAGGTCTTCAGCGAACCTAGAGAGCAGGTTCACAGAATCACCCACCTCCCCAGGCCAGCAGCATCTGCAAGGTCCCCGATGGCCCCAGCCTGGTCCTTACTCCTGGCCCTGCTGCTGCTCAGCGGCAACTCCATCTGCTCTCTGGGCTGCCACCTGCCTCACACCCACAGCCTGGCCAACAGGAGGGTCCTGACGCTCCTGCGACAACTGAGGAGGGTCTCCCCTTCCTCCTGCCTGCAGGACAGGAATGACTTCGCGTTCCCCCAGGAGGCGCTGGGTGGCAGCCAGCTGCAGAGGGCTCAAGCCATCTCTGTGCTCCACGAGGTGACCCAGCACACCTTCCAGCTCTTCAGCACTGAGGGCTCGGCCGCTGCGTGGGACCAGAGCCTCCTGGACAAGCTCCGCACTGCACTGGATCAGCGGCTCACTGACCTGCAAGCCTGTCTGAGGCAGGAGCAGGGGCTGCAAGGGGCTCCCCTGCTCAAGGGGGACTCCAGCCTGGCTCTGAGGAAATACTTCCACAGAGTCACTCTCTATCTGCAAGAGAAGGGACACAGCCCTTGTGCCTGGGAGGTTGTCAGAGCAGAAGTCATGAGAGCCTTCTCTTCCTCAACAAACTTGCAGGAGAGATTCCGGAGGAAGGACTGACACACACCTGGTTCAACACGGAAATGATTCTCACAGACCAACAAGACCACATGCCTCCTGCGCGGCGGCGTCAAGGGCTCTTATTTCTATTGTCATTGAGCCCTGAAATGAATCAATTTGTCAAATGTTTTCTGAAACATTAAGTAACATCATATTCTACTCTATAGACACTGGTTCCTCACAGATGCGGAAGCTGATCTATCTACATATTTAACTACCTGTACATTTATTTATTTTAATATTTATTTAACTATTTATAAATATTTACATTATTTTGTTGATATAATATTATGTAAGTATACTTATGGGAAAATGGATATTTTGTATTTAGTCAGCTTATGAGTTTTCTTCCTTTATTAAATTCTTACTGTGAAAAACGTCCTTTGTTTTTTTTGTTAAAACAGAAACACCAATCCTGAATGACAACTTGATTAAAAAATGCATTTTACAATTCCTTGAGCCCTCTTTAGGATTTGGACTTTAGACGTAAAAATATTCTAGATCTAGCTATGTTGTTTGTTGCTCTGAGGACCTTGAAGGGAACATAACTACTCCAATACTTTTTATAACTCTGATTTTTTTCAAAAAAAGTAACCTAAAACTAACGATCTAAAAAAAAAAAAATTTCTTTCTTCAGAATTTGATGAATTCTTGGGAAGGGTTTTCTGCCTCTTGTTGGTTCTGGTATTCTGTCCCTGGAAAAAGTTGTAAAGATGCTTGAAGACGTGGTATTCAGTTGGCGAGAGGTCAGGTGAATATCTTATCCTCACACTCAAATATCACAATCATTCACTTCCTCCCAGTGTAGAAATCCCTATTTCTCTCCTCATTCACTCTGCATGAAGGTGTCCTCTCCATTCAGACAGCTGTGTCCTTCTCCATTACGGTTTCTGGGTGTCAATTTCCTCTTAAGACTGCAAACCACCAACTAAACGCAGAACCTGAGAGAAAGTTCTAGATCTGTCAGAGACTCTCCTATGACTTCACCTGCTCTGCCTGCCAAGCACTGCAGGTCCAGACTGTCCAGGCTCCCAGAGAAACACAGTACATAGAGGGAACCCCGCCCCCCAGTGAACAATGGTGGAGACTCCAGGGGCTCCTCTGGGCGTCTACCTGGGCTCTCGCCCTTGCTGATTGCACTAGGAGGAACTCACCTCGTTCAGGAATCTCAGTTGCTCAAAAAGCCCAAAGCACCGGAAACTTGGAGTTGAAAGTCAGCAGCAGCTTGAGAACTTGGAAGGAGAACAAAGATGTTTAATTGTTCGCTGGAGCAGCAGCGGGTCCTCAGGACACGGAACAACACAGATGAAACACACTGAGGCAAGTGTTTCTCCACAACACTCCTTTTCAGAGAATGAGAAGACTGAAGTGGATGCTGAGGGCACGGAGACAGAGCACGAATGCCTGGCCTCTAGCTGTGTCCCCAGCACGGGTGAGGTTCACACCACAGCAGCCTGCAGAGTCCTGGAAGGCACGAGGGTCACTCCCTCATGCAGATTGCTTCTTCCCTAGGACCCAGCAAGTTATCACAGAGCAGGGCAAGAGTTGCCTGGGGACAGTGCAATCCAAGGAAGTTCTTAAATTCCATCATGGTGTCTTTGCATCTTTGAGAGACAAAATCAAACAAGACTGAATAGAAGGAACACAGGCAGGACTTTTAATACATTTAGCAACAGTGGGACAGAGCTTTCTTCGCAGGACATATGTTAGTAACGTGCACACTGGAAGAATACAATTTCTCAAAGAAACAAAGATCTTTGTGGAAATTCATGTATTTAATGTAGGCAATCTTCAGGACATTGATGGATCAATCATCTTTCTCTTCTTTCCAGTTGGGACATATAGCAGTCAGTAGCTATATGTAAAGTCACAGGGATTTTTAAAATAATTTTATTTATTTATTCATTATTCTCTGTGCTGGGTCTTCATTGCCGCACGGCCTTTTCTCTAGTTGTGGCAAAGCTGGGTCCTCTCTAGTTGGGGTGCACAGGCTCCTCACTCTGGTAGCTTCTCTAGTTGGGGAGCACAGGCTCTCGTGCACTTGGCTTTGGCACTGGTGGTCCGGGGTCTAGAGCCCAGGCTCAGTAGTTGCGGCACCCGGGCTCAGCTGGTCTGCAGCCCGTGGCTTCCTCTAGGACCACATGTGGTCCGATTGGCAGGTGGACTACCTACCACTGAGCCCCCATGGAAGCCCCTCAGAGAACATGTAAAGTACATTGAGAGGTTTGGAAACCTTCTTGAGGATTAGGGTGCTAAACAAGTAAAAAACATGCTGATATTACTGCTAAAAATATCATTTCATTGACAAATTATTTTCTAAATAACCTTTTCATGTCAATTCTATAGTATTACTTAATAATGTTTGATAGGTTGAGCTAGAAATTTTTAAAAAAAGATAACTCTACAAGACTTTGGGGCTTATTTCACAATTCAAGCCAGTCTCTCCCTGCTAAGGAAAACATTTTTCACTGTTTCTGTCTAGGAAGCACACGTGTTCCTCCATCTTGGTCTCACACAGGCCTCCTCAACACCCACATCTTGACCAGAATTTGGAAAATAGAGTAGAGGTTCCTCAGTGGACTCCATCAGGAGACAGCAGGATGAGCCGTCTGGACTGGAGGTGAGAAATGCAGGTGAGAACAGCGGGTTACCTGAGGAGGTCTCCTGGAAGGGGTCCTTGTCAACCAAAAATAAAACAAACAAACCCCAGAAACCCCAAAACATGACTCCCAAGAGTTCATTTTATTGGGAGGACTTGCTGAGGACTACAAGCTGGAGGACAGCCTCTCCTCAGCTCTGAGAAACTGCCCCACTGATGTAGGGAAGGTCAGTATGCATGTGATTGTGGTGAAGGGGTGACGTGCAGATAAACTCACATCTTGGGAGAAAGTGGCTGAGAATCAGGAGGAACAGATGTCTCTCTGAAAGATTTCAGAGCATTTCTACCCATGAGATGTTGTAAAAATTTGGTAAATAAATTTCCTCTGGAAATTATCTAACTCTGCTGACCTGCTGTGTCAGTTTCCCCAGAGCACAGAGTGCCTCGTTCCTGATCTCCATCCTGAACTCCTATCAGGGCGTGTTGGAGGTCAGGGACTGCAGTGGGTAGTGACTTCATTCTGCAGAACCTGATCCTGAAAGATGTTTTCATTGTCATTCTGAAGGAGGAACATCAGAGCTCATGTGGCGAGAAACTGTTGGATGCTTTTTCTTTGTTCTTAAGCTCACAAGAAAGGTCAAGAGGTTAAATACATAGAAAGTAGGGCTCACCTCTCATAGGGTTAATATAACTATTTTACTATATTTCATTAAAGAAACCACTCATAAAAAATTAGACTTCCTTCTGCGAGGTTTGTGTGATCAGACTTCCACAAATGGGGGTTGAAATCAGGTCATAGCAGTGAAAGTGCTGGATCCTAACCACTAGACAATAGCAAACTCCTGCTTTTCTTTTAGCTGGCAGAACAATCTATTCCCTTCCAACTACTTAATAGTGATTTTTATCTATTTATGATTAGATCTTAGTTCTGCTGACTTCAGACCACACCCTCTGGCCCTACAAAACAATAGATAGTGACCCTTTGGCATTTGAAATGGGTCAAGGGGTCTTTGGGGCTTTGCTGCTGGCTCAGATGGTAAAGTGTCTGCCTGCAATGCAGAAGACCCAGGTTCGATCCCTGGGTCGGGACGATCCCCTGGAGAAGGAAATGGCAATCCACTCCAGCACTCTTGCCTGGAAAATCCCATGGACAGAGGAGCCTGATAGGCTACAGTCCATAGTATTGCAAAGAGTCGGACATGACTGAGCGACTTCATTCAAGGGGTCTTTGTCATCTCATTCTCATCCTATCACTTATTTCATTGGCTCCTTAATGTCATGTTCATTTGCACTCTTCTTTTTTTTTTTTCAGTGGGATCGTTCAGATATATCAAAGCCCCCAAGGTTTGTTCTTGATCTTTGCTATGATTGGAATAGTTCATTTGTCTAGATTTATATTTTTCTCCAGGAGTATAAGTAACTGTGACCCTAAGAGTTAACGAGAGGATTCAGTTAAAATTCTAAAGAACTTGAAAAGCGGCTAGTCCATTAGTAGCAGGAAATAAAATTCAGGTATCGTTTTTAATATCATCATTACTATTACCTAGATTAAGATCAAGATGTTTTGGAATCATTTAATTCCATTTCTATCCAGTTTTTTTTCAAAGCAACTTCTCATTGCATGAGTGGATTTATTGCCTAGACAGATGCTCAGCAAGGCTGGTCTCCAAGACACTGCCAGAGAGGGTTAGTATTTCAGCAATTGGCATTCTAGTTGTCCATCTCTTGTTAGGTGGTGGATTTGATTTCTTCCTTCTCTCTTGAAACTAATCCTACATGGATTAATTGAAAGAAAAATGAAGTAGCTGATCTTGCAAAGTAAAGGACAGTCGCTTGACCCGGGACTTAACCTTCGTTGAGCTTGTGTCAGAAGCAGCAATGTCCCAGCCTTTCTGCTGTTCACACTGGCCTCATGCTTCCCATCTGCCACAGCCTCATCCCCAACTGTGCTGCACTGAAGTTTGCTAACTCAGAATACATCATTGTGTCGGGGAAAACCACTTCCCTTCGTTCATGTTTAGACGTTCAGACTTAGATTAGTTTGCTTTTGGCCACAAAACAACTGTTTTACTTTCCAGGAAATTTACTTTGCAGGAAAGTGGCAAAGGGAAACAACAACAAAAAAACTAAAGTCTTAAAAATGATAGAGAGACAGCCCCTCTGCCTTCTTTACTTCGCTTTATTGTTCTTACCTCAGCTTGAATTAGAACCGGGGCAGGGGCAGCAAGACGAATCCTGACCAACAAGTCCCTAAATGACTGCAGAAACTCTAAGTGAAAAACTACACTCAAGTAAAGGAAAGAATGCTATTTCCCCCTGATCGAGTGGGCTGGCTCCCAGCATCTGAATTCTCAGAGGGAAGAATACACAGAGGAACAGCAATGCCCAGTGGAATCAACTGCCCGAATGAATGACTGAAATTCACTAGACTGTGTGACATAAACTTCCAGTGAGAGACAACACCATCACTAAATCTCCTTCATCCAGCTCAGAAACTCTGAGGAAAAAAGTGTTGAACAGCTTAAGCAAGAGTGCTTAATAATAAAAACATTCTCATTTTATTGACGAATATCCATTTGACGGGTACATTTGAACCTATTGGAAAATAGATAAAATTAATAGTTTAAATCGATGACATTTTCTTTGATCATACTGTGAATACATAAATGAAAATCAAAAAAGGAAGTAAAAGTGTATAGAAATGACTAGAAAATGAAAACTACCATGTTCCCTATTTAATGGCCTTGCTTAGAAAGCATGGCATCAGAGAACCTACCTCAAGGTTCCACCAGACACCATCGCAGTCAGGCCAGCAGCAGCAGCCTCATCCTCGCCATGGCCTTCGTGCTCTCTCTACTGATGGCCCTGGTGCTGGTCAGCTACGGCCCAGGAGGATCCCTGGGCTGTGACCTGTCTCAGAACCACGCGCTGGTTGGCAGGAAGACCCTCAGGCTCCTGGGCCAAATGAGGAGACTCTCCCCTCGCTTCTGTCTGCAGGACAGAATGGACTTCACTTTCCCCCAGGAGATGGTGGAGGGCGGCCAGCTGCAGGAGGCCCAGGCCATCTCTGTGCTCCACGAGATGCTCCAGCAGAGCTTCAACCTCTTCCACACAGAGCGCTCCTCTGCTGCCTGGGACACCACCCTCCTGGAGCAGCTCCGCACGGGACTCCATCAGCAGCTGGACGACCTGGATGCCTGCCTGGGGCAGGTGATGGGAGAGGAAGACTCTGCCCTGGGAAGGACGGGCCCCACGCTGGCCGTGAAGAGGTACTTCCAGGGCATCCATGTCTACCTGCAAGAGAAGGAATACAGCGCCTGTGCCTGGGAAATCGTCAGACTGGAAATCATGAGAGCCTTCTCTTCATCAACCAGCTTGCAAGAAAGGTTAAGAGTGATGGATGGAGACCAGAACTCACCTTGACATGACTCTCACTGACTAAGATGCCACATCCGCCTTGCACGCTCACCTGTGTTCATTTCAGAAGACTCTGATTTCTGCTTTAGCCACAGTGTTTCTTGAATTCAATCAATAGTACTGTCTAGTAGCAATAAGCAAGTAGATATAAAAAGTATTCAGCTGCATGGGAATCAGTCCATAAGTCATGACTGCCCTGATGTTATTTGTCTTTATTTATGTATTTATTTTATTTATTCTTTTATCTGATCATATTTACATTTTCATATAAAAATGGTTGTCTACATTGTAATGAAATTTAGAAAATATGTTCATTTCCTTAATATTGTAATTTCTTTTATTTATTAAATTCTTATGAACGTAAATTTGTTTTTTCATTCTGAAAACCTACATACTTATTTTGTCTATTGTTTCATGATGAAAACCTAAATACTTCTTTCGTCTATACCTCTTGTGGAATAGCATTTGTCCATTTATACTACAGAATAGTCCTACCACTTTTCAGGAAATGATTCTCAAAAGATGGAATTCCTGGAATTCCCTGGCAGTGCAGTGGTTAGGACTCCGTGCTTCCACTGTGAGAAGCTCAGGTACCATGGATACCTGGTCAGGGAACTAAGATTCTGCAAGCTGTGGAGTGCAGCCCCGCCTCCATCCCCCAAAGAAAACAGGTAGAAAGGAGTCTCTGAAACTGTGGTAAATGATTAGTCCTGAAGTCACAAGTATAACTAGTTTATACCCAGTCAGCAAAGAAAGGTTGGTGTCAGTATGTGGGGGGAGGACTCCTCCCCTCCAGGGAAGTTGCCAACATGAGGTGCCGAGAGGCTGATCCTGACACCTGTTACTCTCCCTCCCACCTCCTCCTCAGCCCTGCTTTACTGGACAATCCACTCCCTTACACAATATCTTCACTGCCTCCAACACAGAACCTGTGTTCTGTGATGCTTTCTAGCTTCAACGTTTCTCTCAGTGGAAATCACTGGAATATAGCACAAGTGAAGGGAGAGTTCTCCAAGTTTCAAAACCTTGGAATTGCAGCTCTGCTATTTCACAGCAGGGTGACCCTGAAAAATATCACAAACACCAAGGAGAAGGACATGGCAATCAACTCCAGTATTCTTTCTTGAAAATCCCATGGACAGAGGAGCTTCGTGGGCTACAGTCCATGGGTCACAAGAGTCAGTCACGACTGAACCAACTTAGCATGCACGCAGGCATGCATGCTGTCTTGATCTTCTTCTCAAGTATGGGGAAAATAACAGTAGTTTTTCAGAGGACTACTGTTTGGATCAATGAGTCCATATTCCAAGAAGGATAAAAGTGTGCCTGGCAGAAATAATCAGGACAGTGAGAGTCCAGAGTAGCTGCCCACGGGGACGAGACAGGACAGCTGGCCTGAGGCAGTGACTGAAAGGCAACACTAGAAAGACGCTAGGTCTTCGGTAAAAATATTTAACTTGGGTGCTAGTTTCACAGTATATTTAGTGTGTGAACTCTCCTGTGCTCAATGTTCCATCAAAACTTCAGTCTCTAAGTGCTGGCAGTGTCACCCCCGAGAGTCAGTCCTTCTCAGAAAATATGCCTTTAGAGGAGAGACTGCTAGAAGTGTATGCAGGTGTCTTATACGCAAGTGAGAGTCTTTCTCTGAACAAGGGGCCATGAAGTCAATTTGATTGGTCAAAATACATAAACCTTGCACATGCATATTGCCAACTGTTCACGAGAATAATGGCTACATTAATCTATATTCAAGACCATTTAAGTCCTTCTATGTGCTCACACATTGACCAAAACGGGATCTTATCATCCTTTTTAGGTTTTGCCAATCTGACTGGTGACACAGAGCATCTAGAAGCAACCATTAATTTTCCTTTTCCTAATTGATGGTGGTTGTCATCAGTCATACTCCAGCCTTCTGGTCCACCTCTTGCAATTGGTTCGGGAGAACTCTGAAAGAAAAACAATCTGCAGGCAAAGGAGAAATGTGCTGGAAGGAACTGGAGCCCCAGCATCACAGTGTAGAGTTGAGAAGAGCTGTGGAGTTGAGACTTTAGTTTTAAGACCAGTACGCTAGAATAGGTGACAGCCTTTCCCCATCATATTCATGGGAAATGCAGGTTTCTTCTGTGAATTTCTGATCCATACACAATGCACCCATTGCTCTTCCATTGTCACTTGACTCATGTAAAGAAGTTCATTATTCATTTCTGTGCAAACTCCGTGATCTCCAGCTAGAAGACACACAGATTTCAAGGTCCTCCACTGGATCCCAGGCTCCACACTCACACTGCCCTCCTGCCATCTGGCTGGTATCCAGTCTGAGTTTCACTTGTGACAAAGCCACTTGTGGTTTCCCTGTGTTCAAGGCTCAGAACTGTTTTCCATTCAAACTCATAAAGTAGGCCATGACCTACTCTAATTATCAGGGCTTTAAAAATATGTCTTGATGCTGAGATCTTCCAAAGATGCATGCTGGAATCATATACCCAACTGCCTATTTCACAGTTGGTACCTACTGAGCACACATGATGCTGAAATCAAAAGCATTTAGATTGCAGGTTTCTAAGCAACTTATCCACATGACCTGACGTTTTGAAAAAGTTGATGAAATTCTCCAATGAAAAACTGACTACACAAAAACGTGAATGTTTAATAGATAACCGTTGGTTCAAAGAAATGAGAAGAAAAAAGGATTTTATAAATTGAGATTGGTTATGTAAGGTAGTTACTGGGTCATAAGTTTGTCAAATTGCCAACATCTGCTGGATCATCGAAAAAGCAAGAGAGTTCCAGAGAAACATCTATTTCTGCTTTATTGACTGTGCCAAAGCCTTTGACTGTGTGGATCACAATAAACTGTGGAAAATTCTGAAAGAGATGGGAATACCAGACCACCTGACCTGCCTCCTGAGAAATCTGTATGCAGGTCAGGAAGCAACAGTTAGAAGTGGACCTGGAACAACAGACTGGTTCCAAATAGAAAAGGAGTAAGTCAAGGCTATATACTCTCACTGCTTATTTAACTTATATGCAGAGTACATCCTAAGAAATGCTGGGCTGGATGAAGCACAAGCTGGAATCCAGATTGCTGGGAGATATATCCAGCAGATCTAACCTCGGATATGCAGATGATACCACCCTTGTGGCAGAAAGTGAAGAAGAACTAAAGAGCCTCTGCATGAAAGTGAAAGAGGAGAGTGAAAAAGTTGGCTTAAAACTCAACATTCAGAAAACAAAGATCATGGCATCCAGTCCCATCACTTCATGGCAAATAGATGGAGAAACAGTGGAAACAGTGTCAGACTTTATTTTTGGGGCTCCAAAATCACTGCAGACGGTGAGTGCAGCCATGAAATTAAAAGATGCTTACTCCTTGGATGAAAAGTTATGACCAACCTAGACAGCATATTAAGAAGCAGAGACATTCCTTTGCCAACGAAGGTCCATCTAGTCAAGGCTATGCTTTTTCCAGTGGTCATGTATGCATGCGAGAGTTGGACTACAAGGAAAGCTGAGCGCCAAAGAATTGATGCTTTTGAACTGTGTTGTTGGAGAAGACTCTCAAGATTCTCTTGGACTGCAAGGAGATCCAATCAGTCCATCCTAAAGGAAATCAGTCCTGAATATTCCCTGGAAGGACTGATGCTGAAGCTGAAAGCACAATACTTTGGCCACCTGATACGAAGAACTGACTCATTTGAAAAGACCCTGATGCTGGGAAAGATGAAAGGCAGGAGGAGAAGGATACGACAGAGCATGAGATGGTTGGATGGCATCACTGACTCAATGGGCATGAGTTTGAGTAAACTCTGGGAGCTGGTGATAGACAGGGAGGCCTGGTTTGCCGCAGTCCATGGGGTCGCAAAGAGTCAGACGGGACTGAGCAACTGAACTGGACTGAACTGAAGTTTGTCAAATATGGCATTTGCTCAGTTGAAGAGAGAGAAGATATATACAAAGTAGCAATTTGCAAAGATTACTGATGATTTTGCTTCCCTTAAATGCAGGAACTGAAAAGTACTGTTGTGGCATAAGGAAAATATTTCAACTTGATGGGACTTTAAGACATACATTTTAAAAGAGTTTTCAAACAACAGTACAGCAGAAATTAACCTTTTATATTCACATTTATATTAATATTGAATGAAATAATTTTCTCTTTTCCCTGGGGCTCCTTTAATTTTCAATCTTGTCCCCAGGTCTTCCCACTGGAGGGTCCCAATATCCAGTAGATTTCTGTCCGGACTGGAGATGCCTTTCCCATTATCCCCGAATTAGTCCTTTCCCTCAGAAACAGTCCTAAATCTGAAAACATACCACAACATGCTCTGATTTCCAGCCATCAATCGCAGCATAAACGGTCACCGGTGTAAATCGCTCTGGGTAAAATCTTCTCCCAGGAAGGGGAGGGTGGATACAAGGGCAGGTGCAGACATCAAAGGCTCTGACAGAAGCAGCGGCAAAGCTGCCCTGGGCAGTCGGGCCCGAAAAAGAACTTTCCTCTCTGCTCGCGCGGCCCCAGGCGCTCCCTGGGCTCCGGCGGCTCCCTCCGAGGGCGACCCCCGAGTTCTCCCCGTGGATCCGCCGCCCGAGTTGGCCGCTCTGTACCTGGAGGCGGGTCCAGCTGGGTTTGCGGCGCCGGTCTGTCAGTTCCTGAGAGATCGGGCGCCCCCTCGCGGCCGTTGGGGCGCAGCGAAAGGAGCTTGGAGGGCGGCTTAGCTCAGGGCAGGACCTGAGCTGTTTCCCTGAGGCCCAGGGCAAGTGCTGACTTTCTGGACTCCTGGTTTCCCTGCTGATGGCCAAGGGGATGCTCTGCTCCATCCCTCACAATTCACCCGTTAGCATGCGTCGTCTTGTATTCTTCCAGTCGTTTCCCTCATTCATGTAATTTGGTAGCATTAAGTATGCTTTACCTATATCCACAAGTACCGTCAGCTTGGGGTTTTCTATACAGGATTCACTGAAATGTTTCTAATCCAATCTCATGCAGGGGGTCATAACTCTCAAGGATCTTGTCCATCACGTATCTCAATTTTATGGTGAGGATCACTTAACAATCTATATGAGTCATCTTGCAGTTAAATATGATTGTTTTATAATTATTAGTTTTGTCAATCACATTTAGACTCTCAGTAATAACTACCACTTGAACATTTAATTTTGTTTACTGTACAAAATAATCAGGATACTTTGTAAATCGCTCAGCTTATCTAGAATTTGGAGATAGAAGTTAACTAATGGAAATAAGAGATTTGTAACATCGAGATATGAAACAACAGAGGAACATCTTGTGTTAGAAGTAAAGTAGGGAAATAAGTGAGAGTTAGTACATGCAGTGTGCTCAGGTGTTTATGATGTGGATAGGGAGTTTGGAACCTGACATATTAGGTTTTGAAATCCAGATGTGCGAATTCATTCTTAGATTATTTTCTTCAAATAAAGTCTTAGCAGGGGCTCTTGGGAAGGAGAATATTAACTCAGTTTCAACTATGTCGGAGGGACTAAGTGAGTCCCTTACAGAGGCTAAGTAATTTGGAGTTGTTGTCACTGTCATTTTTGATGAACACTGAGAGTCTGTGGGATTTGTCTGGCGGAAGTGTCAGTTGCTCAGTCATGTCCAACTCTTTGCAACCCCATGAACTGTAGCTCATCAGGCTCCTCTGCCCATGGAATTCTCCAAGCAAGAATCCTGCAGTGGGTTACCATTTCCTTCTCCAGCGGATCTTCCCGACTCAGGGATTGAACCTTGGTCTCCTGCATTGAAGGCAGATTCTTTACCATCTGAGCCACCAGGGAAGCCTGGTAGGTCCTTGGTAATTAGGGTCACAGTAGTCTTGGAACATTTAATTAGTAATCAATTTGGGATGGATGTGCCATAAAAAGTGAGGGCAGCATCAAGGAATGTGTTCTTTCTCCTCAAATAAATACCAAGAATGAAATATATCCTAATGAATCCTTGCCATAAACACAATACCTTGGTATCTCCTCATTACCATGTTACAGACTGAATGTGTGTGTGTTCCCCAAATTCATATATTGAAACCCTACCCCTCGAGACTTCCCTGATGCTCCAGTGGCCAGGACCCATGCTCCCAAAGCAGGGAGCCTGAGTTGAATCTCTGGTCAGGAAACTAGATCCTGCATATGGCAAGCAAGACTTCCCATGGCCCAAGTAAAGATCCTGCATGAAGCAAGGAAGATGCAAGACCCAGCATGCTTCAACTACGACCTGGCCCAGCCAAATTAACACATAAAATAAATATTTTTAAAATTCTTAAAACACCTGCAGAAACCCAACCCATCAATGTCATCGTATCCCAAACTGGAATATTAGGGAGATCATTAGGGTTAGCAATCAATAAAATGCAGCTCTTACTTTTAATATCATAAGTTTACTGTCACCCACATTAAGATCAGTATCTTTTGGAATCATTTCATTCCCTTTCATTCTAGTTTTTTCAAAGCATCTTCTCATTGCCCAGGTGGATTTATCAACTACACAGAAGCTAGGCAAGACTGGTCTCCTAAACCCTGCCAGAGAGGGTTTGTGTTTTAGCAAGTGGGGTTCTGATTGCCCGTCTCTCTTCCTTCTCCCCTTATACTGATCACATGTGGATTAAAGGAAAGGAAAATCAGCTAGCTGGTCTTCCAAAGCTGAAGGCAGTCAACTGACTCAGGACTTGGCCTTCAGTGAGCTTCTGTAAGAAGCAGCCCTGTCCCAGGCTTTCTGTTGTTCATATTGGCCTCATCCTCCCCCTCTGCCACAGCCTACTCCCCAGGCGTGCCGCACTGCAGTTTGCTAACTCAGAATACCTCATTACGCCAGGGGAAAACCACTTCCCTTCTTCCATATTCACGACATTGAGACGGACCCTTGTTTTCTAGTTGCCCACAAAAACAACTGTGGAATTTTACTTTCGAGGAAAGTTGCAAAGAGAAACAAAGTAATCTAACGCCTTGAAAGTGATAGAGATGCGGTCCCTCTGGCTTTCTTTACTTCCCTTTATTGTTCTTGTCTCATCATGAAATAGAACCAGAGCAGGAGCAGGAATACCAACATTGTCCAATTAGTCACTAAGTGTATAGAAAAAGTTTAAATGAAAAATTACACGCAAGTAAAGGAAAGAAGGCTATTTCTCCTGATCTAGTAACCTGGGTCTCACTGCCCTGCAATCTCAGAGGAGAAGGAAACAGAGGAACAGAGATGCCTGGTAGAATCAACTGCCCGAAGAAATGGCTGAAACTCCTTAGGTTCTGTGACAGAAGCTTCCAGTGAGAGACAACAGCATCACTGAATCTCTTTCCTCCAGCTCAGAAACTCTGAGAAGAACAAGTGTTGAAGAGTTTAAGTAAGAGCTGAATAATAGCAACTATACCTGGCAAAGTAAATATTATTTATCTACTACAAGTAAAATAATTGCAGTTGGAAACTCCTCCATCACTTGCACAAGCACACTTTTGCTCTCAGCTTCTGAGCACTGCTGACACTTTGGACACCTGGGGAAACAGGTCAGGAGAAACGAAGGTCACCACGGAGAACTAGGGTCCTTCACACAACCACTCCAGGGGAGAGGGTGGGCTTTTAGGAAGACAATTTATTTTCCCAACAAATAAATAAGCCCTCCACAGAAAGGAGATTCTTGTCCACAGGATGTCATGAGCCTGCCCTCAGGGAAAGAGCCCAGCATGTGATCAAGGGACTCTGTCACTCCCGAGGACAGGCTGTGGCTCCATGTGATCTCTCCCTTGTGAGTGAGGTGCTGCTGGGGAAATACAATTATCCTGGAATGAGAGTCTCCTCTCCCATGTTCCCTGAGAAGAACCAGGATTCTGGTGGGGGTGCTGGCCCAGTCTGTGGAGGACGACTGTTCTCCAGTGAGAAAATGGTGGAAAGAAAGGGTGACGTCTGTAATAGACCTGCCCTCGTGGTTCCCTGAAGGGCAGGGATCTGCAGCAATGTGTTCTAGAAGGAAGAGAAGTGTGGGAGGAGTACATGGACTGACAATAATCAGCCTCCTCTCTACATCAAACACTAAAGAAAACCCATCCTTTCTTTTAAAGAGCTTAACTACCAGAGCGATCTGGTAGAATCCCTTATAAATGTGAAAACCATAGAGCTGACAGAGCCTGGCTTCCTATGTAAAGTAGGACAGAAAAAATGGAGCCTAAGATCAAGCCAAAAATATGTTCATGGAAGACAGGAGAGCAACATTTATGCATGAGAGACAAGGCAATAACATGTGTAAATTCAAATGCACATCGATTCTCACTTAAGACAAAGACCTTTCTAATTTGATTGAGAAATATCCATTTGGATGGGCACATCTGAAGTTACTAGGAGAAGACAAAATTAATAGTCTAGATAGAAAACATTCCTTTGACTGTATTGAAAATACATAACAGAAAACCAAAAAAGGAAGTAAAAGTGTACAGAAACAATTAGAAAATGAAAACTACCATGTTCCCTATTTAATGGCCTTGCTTAGAAAGCATGGCATCAGAGAACCTACCTCAAGGTTCCACCAGAAACCATCGCAGTCAGGCCAGCAGCAGCAGCCTCATCTTCCCCATGGCCTTCGTGCTCTCTCTACTGATGGCCCTGGTGCTGGTCAGCTACGGCCCAGGAGGATCCCTGGGCTGTGACCTGTCTCAGAACCACGCGCTGGTTGGCAGGAAGACCCTCTGGCTCCTGGGCCAAATGAGGAGACTCTCCCCTCGCTTCTGTCTGCAGGACAGAATGGACTTCGCTTTCCCCCAGGAGATGGTGGAGGGCGGCCAGCTGCAGGAGGCCCAGGCCATCTCTGTGCTCCACGAGATGCTCCAGCAGAGCTTCAGCCTCTTCCACACAGAGCGCTCCTCTGCTGCCTGGGACACCACCCTCCTGGAGCAGCTCCGCACGGGACTCCATCAGCAGCTGGACGACCTGGATGCCTGCCTGGGGCAGGTGATGGGAGAGGAAGACTCTGCCCTGGGAAGGACGGGCCCCACGCTGGCCGTGAAGAGGTACTTCCAGGGCATCCATGTCTACCTGCGAGAGAAGGAATACAGCGCCTGTGCCTGGGAAATCGTCAGACTGGAAATCATGAGATCCTTCTCTTCATCAACCAGCTTGCAAGAAAGGTTAAGAGTGATGGATGGAGACCAGAACTCACCTTGACATGACTCTCACTGACTAAGATGCCACATCCGCCTTGCACACTCACCTGTGTTCATTTCAGAAGACTCTGATTTCTGCTTTAGCCACAGTGTTTCTCGAATTCAATCAATAGTACTGTCTAGTAGCAATAAGCAAGTAGATATAAAAAGTATTCAGCTGCATGGGAATCAGTCCATAAGTCATGACTGCCCTGATGTTATTTGTCTTTATTTATGTATTTATTTTATTTATTCTTTTATCTGATCATATTTACATTTTCATATAAAAATGGTTGTCTACATTGTAATGAAATTTAGAAAATATGTTCATTTCCTTAATATTGTAATTTCTTTTATTTATTAAATTCTTATGAACGTAAATTTGTTTTTTCATTCTGAAAACCTACATACTTATTTTGTCTATTTTTTCATAATGAAAACCTAAATACTTATTTCGTCTATACCTCTTGTGGAATAGCATTTGTCCATTTATACTACAGAATAGTCCTACCACTTTTCAGGAAATGATTCTCAAAAGATGAAATTCCTGGAATTCCCTGGCAGTGCAGTGGTTAGGACTCCGTGCTTCCACTGTGAGAAGCTCAGGTACCATGGATACCTGGTCAGGGAACTAAGATTCTGCAAGCTGTGGAGTGCAGCCCGGCCTCCACCCCCCAAAAAAAAACAGGTAGAAAGGAGTCTCTGAAACTGTGGTAAATGATTAGTCCTGAAGTCACAAGTATAACTAGTTTATACCCAGTCAGCAAAGAACGGTTGGTGTCAGTATGTGGGGGGAGGACTCATCCCCTCCAGGGAAGTTGCCAACATGAGGTGCCGAGAGGCTGATCCTGACACCTGTTACTCTTCCTCCCACCTCCTCCTCAGCCCTGCTTTACTGGACAATCCACTCCCTTACACAATATCTTCACTGCCTCCAACACAGGACCTGTGTTCTGTGATGCTTTCTAGCTTCAACGTTTCTCTCAGTGGAAATCACTGGAAGACAGCACAAGTGAAGGGAGAGTTCTCCAAGTTTCAAAACCTTGGAATTGCAGCTCTGCTATTTCATAGCAGGGTGACCCTGAAAAATATCACAAACACTAAGGAGAAGGACATGGCAACCCACTCCAGTATTCTTTCTTGAAAATCCCATGGACAGAGGAGCTTCGTGGGCTACAGTCCGTGGGTCACGAGAGTCAGTCACGACTGAACCAACTTAGCATGCACGCAGGCATGCATGCTGTCTTGATCTTCTTCTCAAGTATGGGGAAAATAACAGTAGTTTTTCAGAGGACTACTGTTTGGATCAATGAGTCCATATTCCAAGAAGGGTAAAAGTGTGCCTGGCAGAAATAATCAGGACAGTGAGAGTCCCAGAGTAGCTGCCCACGGGGACGAGACAGGACAGCTGGCCTGAGGCAGTGACTGAAAGGCAACACTAGAAAGACGCTAGGTCTTCGGTAAAAATATTTAACTTGGGTGCTAGTTTCACAGTATATTCAGTGTGTGAACTCTCCTGTGCTCAATGTTCCATCAAAACTTCAGTCTCTAAGTGCTGGCAGTGTCACCCCCGAGAGTCAGTCCTTCTCAGAAATTATGCCTTTAGAGGAGAGACTGCTAGAAGTGTATGCAGGTGTCTTATACGCAAGTGAGAGTCTTTCTCTGAACAAGGGGCCATGAAGTCAATTTGATTGGTCAAAATACATAAACCTTGCACATGCATATTGCCAACTGTTCACGAGAATAATGGCTACATTAATCTATATTCAAGACCATTTAAGTCCTTCTATGTGCTCACACATTGACCAAAACGGGATCTTATCATCCTTTTTAGGTTTTGCCAATCTGACTGGTGACACAGAGCATCTAGCAGCAACCATTAATTCTCCTTTTCCTAATTGATGGTGGTTGTCATCAGTCATACTCCAGCCTTCTGGTCCACCTCTTGCAATTGGTTCGGGAGAACTCTGAAAGAAAAACAATCTGCAGGCAAAGGAGAAATGTGCTGGTAGGAACTGGAGCCCCAGCATCGCAGTGTAGAGTTGAGAAGAGCTGTGGAGTTGAGACTTTAGTTTTAAGACCAGTACGCTAGAATAGGTGACAGCCTTTCCCCATCATATTCACGGGAAATGCAGGTTTCTTCTGTGAATTTCTGATCCATACACAATGCACCCATTGCTCTTCCATTGTCACTTGACTCATGTAAAGAAGTTCATTATTCATTTGTGTGCAAACTCCGTGATCTCCAGCTAGAAGACACACAGATTTCAAGGTCCTCCACTGGATCCCAGGCTCCACACTCACACTGCCCTCCTGCCATCTGGCTGGTATCCAGTCTGAGTTTCACTTGTGACAAAGCCACTTGTGGTTTCCCTGTGTTCAAGGCTCAGAACTGTTTTCCATTCAAACTCATAAAGTAGGCCATGACCTACTCTAATTATCAGGGCTTTAAAACTATGTCTTGATGCTGAGATCTTCCAAAGATGCATGCTGGAATCATATACCCAACTGCCTATTTCACAGTTGGTACCTGCTGAGCACACATGATGCTGAAATCAAAAGCATTTAGATTGCAGGTTTCTAAGCAACTTATCCACATGACCTGACGTTTTGAAAAAGTTGATGAAATTCTCCAATGAAAAACTGACTACACAAAAACATGAATGTTTAATAGATGACCGTTGGTTCAAAGAAATGAGAGGAAAAAAGGATTTTAAAAATTGAGATTGGTTATGTAAGGTAGTTACTGGGTCATAAGTTTGTCAAATTGCCAACATCTGCTGGATCATCGAAAAAGCAAGAGAGTTCCAGAGAAACATCTATTTCTGCTTTATTGACTGTGCCAAAGCCTTTGACTGTGTGGATCACAATAAACTGTGGAAAATTCTGAAAGAGATGGGAATACCAGACCACCTGACCTGCCTCCTGAGAAATCTGTATGCAGGTCAGGAAGCAACAGTTAGAAGTGGACCTGGAACAACAGACTGGTTCCAAATAGAAAAGGAGTAAGTCAAGGCTATATACTCTCACTGCTTATTTAACTTATATGCAGAGTACATCCTAAGAAATGCTGGGCTGGATGAAGCACAAGCTGGAATCCAGATTGCTGGGAGATATATCCAGCAGATCTAACCTCGGATATGCAGATGATACCACCCTTGTGGCAGAAAGTGAAGAAGAACTAAAGAGCCTCTGCATGAAAGTGAAAGAGGAGAGTGAAAAAGTTGGCTTAAAACTCAACATTCAGAAAACAAAGATCATGGCATCCAGTCCCATCACTTCATGGCAAATAGATGGAGAAACAGTGGAAACAGTGTCAGACTTTATTTTTGGGGCTCCCAAATCACTGCAGACGGTGAGTGCAGCCATGAAATTAAAAGATGCTTACTCCTTGGATGAAAAGTTATGACCAACCTAGACAGCATATTAAGAAGCAGAGACATTACTTTGCCAACGAAGGTCCATCTAGTCAAGGCTATGCTTTTTCCAGTGGTCATGTATGCATGCGAGAGTTGGACTACAAGGAAAGCTGAGCGCCAAAGAATTGATGCTTTTGAACTGTGTTGTTGGAGAAGACTCTCAAGATTCTCTTGGACTGCAAGGAGATCCAACCAGTCCATCCTAAAGGAAATCAGTCCTGAATATTCCCTGGAAGGACTGATGCTGAAGCTGAAAGCACAATACTTTGGCCACCTGATACGAAGAACTGACTCATTTGAAAAGACCCTGATGCTGGGAAAGATTAAAGGCAGGAGGAGAAGGATACGACAGAGCATGAGATGGTTGGATGGCATCACTGACTCAATGGGCATGAGTTTGAGTAAACTCTGGGAGCTGGTGATAGACAGGGAGGCCTGGTTTGCCGCAGTCCATGGGGTCGCAAAGAGTCAGACGGGACTGAGCAACTGAACTGGACTGAACTGAGGTTTGTCAAATATGGCATTTGCTCAGTTGAAGAGAGAGAAGATATATACAAAGTAGCAATTTGCAAAGATTACTGATGATTTTGCTTCCCTTAAATGCAGGAACTGAAAAGTACTGTTGTGGCATAAGGAAAATATTTCAACTTGATGTGACTTTAAGACATACATTTTAAAAGAGTTTTCAAACAACAGTACAGCAGAAATTAACCTTTTATATTCACATTTATATTAATATTGAATGAAATAATTTTCTCTTTTCCCTGGGGCTCCTTTAATTTTCAATCTTGTCCCCAGGTCTTCCCACTGGAGGGTCCCAATATCCAGTAGATTTCTGTCCGGACTGGAGATGCCTTTCCCATTATCCCCGAATTAGTCCTTTCCCTCAGAAACAGTCCTAAATCTGAAAACATACCACAACATGCTCTGATTTCCAGCCATCAATCGCAGCATAAACGGTCACCGGTGTAAATCGCTCTGGGTAAAATCTTCTCCCAGGAAGGGGAGGGTGGATACAGGGGCAGGTGCAGACATCAAAGGCTCTGACAGAAGCAGCGGCAAAGCTGCCCTGGGCAGTCGGGCCCGAAAAAGAACTTTCCTCTCTGCTCGCGCGGCCCCAGGCGCTCCCTGGGCTCCGGCGGCTCCCTCCGAGGGCGACCCCCGAGTTCTCCCCGTGGATCCGCCGCTCTGTACCTGGAGGCGGGTCCAGCTGGGTTTGCGGCGCCGGTGTGTCAGTTCCTGAGAGATCGGGCGCCCCCTCCCGGCCGTTGGGGCGCAGCGAAAGGAGCTTGGAGGGCGGCTTAGCTCAGGGCAGGACCTGAGCTGTTTCCCTGAGGCCCAGGGCAAGTGCTGACTTTCTGGGTCCTGGTTTCCCTGCTGATGGCCATGGGGATGCTCTGCTCCATCCCTCACGATTCACCCGTTAGCATGCGTCGTCTTGTATTCTTCCAGTCGTTTCCCTCATTCATGTAATTTGGTAGCATTAAGTATGCTTTACCTATATCCACAAGTACCGTCAGCTTGGGGTTTTCTATACAGGATTATCTGAAATGTTTCTAATCCAATCTCATGCAGGGGGTCATAACTCTCAAGGATCTTGTCCATCACGTATCTCAATTTTATGGTGAGGATCACTTAACAATCTATATGAGTCATCTTGCAGTTAAATATGATTGTTTTATAATTATTAGTTTTGTCAATCACATTTAGACTCTCAGTAATAACTACCACTTGATCATTTAATTTTGTTTACTGTACAAAATAATCAGGATACTTTGTAAATCGCTCAGCTTATCTAGAATTTGGAGATAGAAGTTAACTAATGGAAATAAGAGATTTGTAACATCGAGATATGAAACAACAGAGGAACATCTTGTGTTAGAAGTAAAGTAGGGAAATAAGTGAGAGTTAGTACATGCAGTGTGCTCAGGTGTTTATGATGTGGATAGGGAGTTTGGAACCTGACATATTAGGTTTTGAAATCCAGATGTGCGAATTCATTCTTAGATTATTTTCTTCAAATAAAGTCTTAGCAGGGGGCTCTTGGGAAGGAGAATATTAACTCAGTTTCAACTATGTCGGAGGGACTAAGTGAGTCCCTTACAGAGGCTAAGTAATTTGGAGTTGTTGTCACTGTCATTTTTGATGAACACTGAGAGTCTGTGGGATTTGTCTGGCGGAAGTGTCAGTTGCTCAGTCATGTCCAACTCTTTGCAACCCCATGAACTGTAGCTCATCAGGCTCCTCTGCCCATGGAATTCTCCAAGCAAGAATCCTGCAGTGGGTTACCATTTCCTTCTCCAGCGGATCTTCCCGACTCAGGGATTGAACCTTGGTCTCCTGCATTGAAGGCAGATTCTTTACCGTCTGAGCCACCAGGGAAGCCTGGTAGGTCCTTGGTAATTAGGGTCACAGTAGTCTTGGAACATTTAATTAGTAATCAATTTGGGATGGATGTGCCATAAGAAGTGAGGGCAGCATCAAGGAATGTGTTCTTTCTCCTCAAATAAATACCAAGAATGAAATATATCCTAACGAATCCTTGCCATAAACACAATACCTTGGTATCTCCTCATTACCATGTTACAGACTGAATGTGTGTGTGTTCCCCAAATTCATATATTGAAACCCTACCCCTCGAGACTTCCCTGATGCTCCAGTGGCCAGGACCCATGCTCCCAAAGCAGGGAGCCTGAGTTGAATCTCTGATCAGGAAACTAGATCCTGCATATGGCAAGCAAGACTTCCCATGGCCCAAGTAAAGATCCTGCATGAAGCAAGGAAGATGCAAGACCCAGCATGCTTCAACTACGACCTGGCCCAGCCAAATTAACACATAAAATAAATATTTTTAAAATTCTTAAAACACCTGCAGAAACCCAACCCATCAATGTCATCGTATCCCAAACTGGAATATTAGGGAGATCATTAGGGTTAGCAATCAATAAAATGCAGCTCTTACTTTTAATATCATAAGTTTACTGTCACCCACATTAAGATCAGTATCTTTTGGAATCATTTCATTCCCTTTCATTCTAGTTTTTTCAAAGCATCTTCTCATTGCCCAGGTGGATTTATCAACTACACAGAAGCTAGGCAAGACTGGTCTCCTAAACCCTGCCAGAGAGGGTTTGTGTTTTAGCAAGTGGGGTTCTGATTGCCCGTCTCTCTTCCTTCTCCCCTTATACTGATCACATGTGGATTAAAGGAAAGGAAAATCAGCTAGCTGGTCTTCCAAAGCAGTCAACTGACTCAGGACTTGGCCTTCATTGAGCTTCTGTAAGAAGCAGCCCTGTCCCAGGCTTTCTGTTGTTCATATTGGCCTCATCCTCCCCCTCTGCCACAGCCTACTCCCCAGGCGTGCCGCACTGCAGTTTGCTAACTCAGAATACCTCATTACGCCAGGGGAAAACCACTTCCCTTCTTCCATATTCACGACATTGAGACGGACCCTTGTTTTCTAGTTGCCCACAAAAACAACTGTGGAATTTTACTTTCGAGGAAAGTTGCAAAGAGAAACAAAAAAATCTAACGCCTTGAAAGTGATAGAGATGCGGTCCCTCTGGCTTTCTTTACTTCCCTTTATTGTTCTTGTCTCATCATGAAATAGAACCAGAGCAGGAGCAGGAATACCAACATTGTCCAATTAGTCACTAAGTGTATAGAAAAAGTTTAAATGAAAAATTACACGCAAGTAAAGGAAAGAAGGCTATTTCTCCTGATCTAGTAACCTGGGTCTCACTGCCCTGCAATCTCAGAGGAGAAGGAAACAGAGGAACAGAGATGCCCGGTAGAATCAACTGCCCGAAGAAATGGCTGAAACTCGTTAGGTTCTGTGACAGAAGCTTCCAGTGAGAGACAACAGCATCACTGAATCTCTTTCCTCCAGCTCAGAAACCCTGAGAAGAACAAGTGTTGAAGAGTTTAAGTAAGAGCTGAATAATAGCAACTATACCTGGCAAAGTAAATATTATTTATCTACTACAAGTAAAATAATTGCAGTTGGAAACTCCTCCATCACTTGCACAATCACACTTTTGCTCTCAGCTTCTGAGCACTGCTGACACTTTGGACACCTGGGGAAACAGGTCAGGAGAAACGAAGGTCACCACGGAGAACTAGGGTCCTTCACACAACCACTCCAGGGGAGAGGGTGGGCTTTTAGGAAGACAATTTATTTTCCCAACAAATAAATAAGCCCTCCACAGAAAGGAGATTCTTGTCCACAGGATGTCGTGAGCCTGCCCTCAGGGAAAGAGCCCAGCATGTGATCAAGGGACTCTGTCACTCCCGAGGACAGGCTGTGGCTCCATGTGATCTCTCCCTTGTGAGTGAGGTGCTGCTGGGGAAATACAATTATCCTGGAATGAGAGTCTCCTCTCCCATGTTCCCTGAGAAGAACCAGGATTCTGGTGGGGGTGCTGGCCCAGTCTGTGGAGGACGACTGTTCTCCAGTGAGAAAATGGTGAAAAGAAAGGATGATGTCTGTAATAGACCTGCCCTCGTGGTTCCCTGAAGGGCAGGGATCTGCAGCAATGTGTTCTAGAAGGAAGAGAAGTGTGGGAGGAGTACATGGACTGACAATAATCAGCCTCCACTCTACATCAAACACTAAAGAAAACCCATCCTTTGTTTTAAAGAGCTTAACTACCAGAGCGATCTGGTAGAATCCCTTATAAATGTGAAAACCATAGAGCTGACAGAGCCTGGCTTCCTATGTAAAGTAGGACAGAAAAAATGGAGCCTAAGATCAAGCCAAAAATATGTTCATGGAAGACAGGAGAGCAACATTTATGCATGAGAGACAAGGCAATAACATGTGTAAATTCAAATGCACATCGATTCTCACTTAAGACAAAGACCTTTCTAATTTGATTGAGAAATATCCATTTGGATGGGCACATCTGAAGTTACTAGGAGAAGACAAAATTAATAGTCTAGATAGAAAACATTCCTTTGACTGTATTGAAAATACATAACAGAAAACCAAAAAAGGAAGTAAAAGTGTACAGAAACAATTAGAAAATGAAAACTACCATGTTCCCTATTTAATGGCCTTGCTTAGAAAGCATGGCATCAGAGAACCTACCTCAAGGTTCCACCAGACACCATCGCAGTCAGGCCAGCAGCAGCAGCCTCATCTTCCCCATGGCCTTCGTGCTCTCTCTACTGATGGCCCTGGTGCTGGTCAGCTACGGCCCAGGAGGATCCCTGGGCTGTGACCTGTCTCAGAACCACGCGCTGGTTGGCAGGAAGACCCTCTGGCTCCTGGGCCAAATGAGGAGACTCTCCCCTCGCTTCTGTCTGCAGGACAGAGTGGACTTCGCTTTCCCCCAGGAGATGGTGGAGGGCGGCCAGCTGCAGGAGGCCCAGGCCATCTCTGTGCTCCACGAGATGCTCCAGCAGAGCTTCAACCTCTTCCACACAGAGCGCTCCTCTGCTGCCTGGGACACCACCCTCCTGGAGCAGCTCCGCACAGGACTCCATCAGCAGCTGGACGACCTGGATGCCTGCCTGGGGCAGGTGATGGGAGAGGAAGACTCTGCCCTGGGAAGGACGGGCCCCACGCTGGCCGTGAAGAGGTACTTCCAGGGCATCCATGTCTACCTGCGAGAGAAGGAATACAGCGCCTGTGCCTGGGAAATCGTCAGACTGGAAATCATGAGATCCTTCTCTTCATCAACCAGCTTGCAAGAAAGGTTAAGAGTGATGGATGGAGACCAGAACTCACCTTGACATGACTCTCACTGACTAAGATGCCACATCCGCCTTGCACACTCACCTGTGTTCATTTCAGAAGACTCTGATTTCTGCTTTAGCCACAGTGTTTCTCGAATTCAATCAATAGTACTGTCTAGTAGCAATAAGCAAGTAGATATAAAAAGTATTCAGCTGCATGGGAATCAGTCCATAAGTCATGACTGCCCTGATGTTATTTGTCTTTATTTATGTATTTATTTTATTTATTCTTTTATCTGATCATATTTACATTTTCATATAAAAATGGTTGTCTACATTGTAATGAAATTTAGAAAATATGTTCATTTCCTTAATATTGTAATTTCTTTTATTTATTAAATTCTTATGAACGTAAATTTGTTTTTTCATTCTGAAAACCTACATACTTATTTTGTCTATTTTTTCATAATGAAAACCTAAATACTTATTTCGTCTATACCTCTTGTGGAATAGCATTTGTCCATTTATACTACAGAATAGTCCTACCACTTTTCAGGAAATGATTCTCAAAAGATGAAATTCCTGGAATTCCCTGGCAGTGCAGTGGTTAGGACTCCGTGCTTCCACTGTGAGAAGCTCAGGTACCATGGATACCTGGTCAGGGAACTAAGATTCTGCAAGCTGTGGAGTGCAGCCCGGCCTCCACCCCCCAAAAAAAAACAGGTAGAAAGGAGTCTCTGAAACTGTGGTAAATGATTAGTCCTGAAGTCACAAGTATAACTAGTTTATACCCAGTCAGCAAAGAACGGTTGGTGTCAGTATGTGGGGGGAGGACTCATCCCCTCCAGGGAAGTTGCCAACATGAGGTGCCGAGAGGCTGATCCTGACACCTGTTACTCTTCCTCCCACCTCCTCCTCAGCCCTGCTTTACTGGACAATCCACTCCCTTACGCAATATCTTCACTGCCTCCAACACAGGACCTGTGTTCTGTGATGCTTTCTACCTTCAACGTTTCTCTCAGTGGAAATCACTGGAAGACAGCACAAGTGAAGGGAGAGTTCTCCAAGTTTCAAAACCTTGGAATTGCAGCTCTGCTATTTCACAGCAGGGTGACCCTGAAAAATATCACAAACACTAAGGAGAAGGACATGGCAACCCACTCCAGTATTCTTTCTTGAAAATCCCATGGACAGAGGAGCTTCGTGGGCTACAGTCCGTGGGTCACGAGAGTCAGTCACGACTGAACCAACTTAGCATGCACGCAGGCATGCATGCTGTCTTGATCTTCTTCTCAAGTATGGGGAAAATAACAGTAGTTTTTCAGAGGACTACTGTTTGGATCAATGAGTCCATATTCCAAGAAGGATAAAAGTGTGCCTGGCAGAAATAATCAGGACAGTGAGAGTCCCAGAGTAGCTGCCCACGGGGACGAGACAGGACAGCTGGCCTGAGGCAGTGACTGAAAGGCAACACTAGAAAGACGCTAGGTCTTCGGTAAAAATATTCAACTTGGGTGCTAGTTTCACAGTATATTCAGTGTGTGAACTCTCCTGTGCTCAATGTTCCATCAAAACTTCAGTCTCTAAGTGCTGGCAGTGTCACCCCCGAGAGTCAGTCCTTCTCAGAAATTATGCCTTTAGAGGAGAGACTGCTAGAAGTGTATGCAGGTGTCTTATACGCAAGTGGGAGTCTTTCTCTGAACAAGGGGCCATGAAGTCAATTTGATTGGTCAAAATACATAAACCTTGCACATGCATATTGCCAACTGTTCATGAGAATAATGGCTACATTAATCTATATTCAAGACCATTTAAGTCCTTCTATGTGCTCACACATTGACCAAAACGGGATCTTATCATCCTTTTTAGGTTTTGCCAATCTGACTGGTGACACAGAGCATCTAGCAGCAACCATTAATTCTCCTTTTCCTAATTGATGGTGGTTGTCATCAGTCATACTCCAGCCTTCTGGTCCACCTCTTGCAATTGGTTCGGGAGAACTCTGAAAGAAAAACAATCTGCAGGCAAAGGAGAAATGTGCTGGTAGGAACTGGAGCCCCAGCATCGCAGTGTAGAGTTGAGAAGAGCTGTGGAGTTGAGACTTTAGTTTTAAGACCAGTACGCTAGAATAGGTGACAGCCTTTCCCCATCATATTCACGGGAAATGCAGGTTTCTTCTGTGAATTTCTGATCCATACACAATGCACCCATTGCTCTTCCATTGTCACTTGACTCATGTAAAGAAGTTCATTATTCATTTCTGTGCAAACTCCGTGATCTCCAGCTAGAAGACACACAGATTTCAAGGTCCTCCACTGGATCCCAGGCTCCACACTCACACTGCCCTCCTGCCATCTGGCTGGTATCCAGTCTGAGTTTCACTTGTGACAAAGCCACTTGTGGTTTCCCTGTGTTCAAGGCTCAGAACTGTTTTCCATTCAAACTCATAAAGTAGGCCATGACCTACTCTAATTATCAGGGCTTTAAAACTATGTCTTGATGCTGAGATCTTCCAAAGATGCATGCTGGAATCATATACCCAACTGCCTATTTCACAGTTGGTACCTGCTGAGCACACATGATGCTGAAATCAAAAGCATTTAGATTGCAGGTTTCTAAGCAACTTATCCACATGACCTGACGTTTTGAAAAAGTTGATGAAATTCTCCAATGAAAAACTGACTACACAAAAACATGAATGTTTAATAGATGACCGTTGGTTCAAAGAAATGAGAGGAAAAAAGGATTTTAAAAATTGAGATTGGTTATGTAAGGTAGTTACTGGGTCATAAGTTTGTCAAATTGCCAACATCTGCTGGATCATCGAAAAAGCAAGAGAGTTCCAGAGAAACATCTATTTCTGCTTTATTGACTGTGCCAAAGCCTTTGACTGTGTGGATCACAATAAACTGTGGAAAATTCTGAAAGAGATGGGAATACCAGACCACCTGACCTGCCTCCTGAGAAATCTGTATGCAGGTCAGGAAGCAACAGTTAGAAGTGGACCTGGAACAACAGACTGGTTCCAAATAGAAAAGGAGTAAGTCAAGGCTATATACTCTCACTGCTTATTTAACTTATATGCAGAGTACATCCTAAGAAATGCTGGGCTGGATGAAGCACAAGCTGGAATCCAGATTGCTGGGAGATATATCCAGCAGATCTAACCTCGGATATGCAGATGATACCACCCTTGTGGCAGAAAGTGAAGAAGAACTAAAGAGCCTCTGCATGAAAGTGAAAGAGGAGAGTGAAAAAGTTGGCTTAAAACTCAACATTCAGAAAACAAAGATCATGGCATCCAGTCCCATCACTTCATGGCAAATAGATGGAGAAACAGTGGAAACAGTGTCAGACTTTATTTTTGGGGCTCCCAAATCACTGCAGACGGTGAGTGCAGCCATGAAATTAAAAGATGCTTACTCCTTGGATGAAAAGTTATGACCAACCTAGACAGCATATTAAGAAGCAGAGACATTACTTTGCCAACGAAGGTCCATCTAGTCAAGGCTATGCTTTTTCCAGTGGTCATGTATGCATGCGAGAGTTGGACTACAAGGAAAGCTGAGCGCCAAAGAATTGATGCTTTTGAACTGTGTTGTTAGAGAAGACTCTCAAGATTCTCTTGGACTGCAAGGAGATCCAACCAGTCCATCCTAAAGGAAATCAGTCCTGAATATTCCCTGGAAGGACTGATGCTGAAGCTGAAAGCACAATACTTTGGCCACCTGATACGAAGAACTGACTCATTTGAAAAGACCCTGATGCTGGGAAAGATTAAAGGCAGGAGGAGAAGGATACGACAGAGCATGAGATGGTTGGATGGCATCACTGACTCAATGGGCATGAGTTTGAGTAAACTCTGGGAGCTGGTGATAGACAGGGAGGCCTGGTTTGCCGCAGTCCATGGGGTCACAAAGAGTCAGACGGGACTGAGCAACTGAACTGGACTGAACTGAAGTTTGTCAAATATGGCATTTGCTCAGTTGAAGAGAGAGAAGATATATACAAAGTAGCAATTTGCAAAGATTACTGATGATTTTGCTTCCCTTAAATGCAGGAACTGAAAACTACTGTTGTGGCATAAGGAAAATATTTCAACTTGATGTGACTTTAAGACATACATTTTAAAAGAGTTTTCAAACAACAGTACAGCAGAAATTAACCTTTTATATTCACATTTATATTAATATTGAATGAAATAATTTTCTCTTTTCCCTGGGGCTCCTTTAATTTTCAATCTTGTCCCCAGGTCTTCCCACTGGAGGGTCCCAATATCCAGTAGATTTCTGTCCGGACTGGAGATGCCTTTCCCATTATCCCCGAATTAGTCCTTTCCCTCAGAAACAGTCCTAAATCTGAAAACATACCACAACATGCTCTGATTTCCAGCCATCAATCGCAGCATAAACGGTCACCGGTGTAAATCGCTCTGGGTAAAATCTCCTCCCAGGAAGGGGAGGGTGGATACAAGGGCAGGTGCAGACATCAAAGGCTCTGACAGAAGCAGCGGCAAAGCTGCCCTGGGCAGTCGGGCCCGAAAAAGAACTTTCCTCTCTGCTCGCGCGGCCCCAGGCGCTCCCTGGGCTCCGGCGGCTCCCTCCGAGGGCGACCCCCGAGTTCTCCCCGTGGATCCGCCGCCCGAGTTGGCCGCTCTGTACCTGGAGGCGGGTCCAGCTGGGTTTGCGGCGCCGGTGTGTCAGTTCCTGAGAGATCGGGCGCCCCCTCCCGGCCGTTGGGGCGCAGCGAAAGGAGCTTGGAGGGCGGCTTAGCTCAGGGCAGGACCTGAGCTGTTTCCCTGAGGCCCAGGGCAAGTGCTGACTTTCTGGGTCCTGGTTTCCCTGCTGATGGCCATGGGGATGCTCTGCTCCATCCCTCACGATTCACCCGTTAGCATGCGTCGTCTTGTATTCTTCCAGTCGTTTCCCTCATTCATGTAATTTGGTAGCATTAAGTATGCTTTACCTATATCCACAAGTACCGTCAGCTTGGGGTTTTCTATACAGGATTCACTGAAATGTTTCTAATCCAATCTCATGCAGGGGTTCAGAACTCTCAAGGATCTTGTCCATCACGTATCTCAATTTTATGGTGAGGATCACTTAACAATCTATATGAGTCATCTTGCAGTTAAATATGATTGTTTTATAATTATTAGTTTTGTCAATCACATTTAGACTCTCAGTAATAACTACCACTTGATCATTTAATTTTGTTTACTGTACAAAATAATCAGGATACTTTGTAAATCGCTCAGCTTATCTAGAATTTGGAGATAGAAGTTAACTAATGGAAATAAGAGATTTGTAACATCGAGATATGAAACAACAGAGGAACATCTTGTGCTAGAATTAAAGGAGGGAATAAGTGAGAGTTAGTACATGCAGTGTGCTCAGGTGTTTATGATGTGGATAGGGAGTTTGGAACCTGACATATTAGGTTTTGAAATCCAGATGTGCGAATTCATTCTTAGATTATTTTCTTCAAATAAAGTCTTAGCAGGGGGCTCTTGGGAAGGAGAATATTAACTCAGTTTCAACTATGTCGGAGGGACTAAGTGAGTCCCTTACAGAGGCTAAGTAATTTGGAGTTGTTGTCACTGTCATTTATGATGAACACTGAGAGTCTGTGGGATTTGTCTGGCGGAAGTGTCAGTTGCTCAGTCATGTCCAACTCTTTGCAACCCCATGAACTGTAGCTCATCAGGCTCCTCTGCCCATGGAATTCTCCAAGCAAGAATCCTGCAGTGGGTTACCATTTCCTTCTCCAGCGGATCTTCCCGACTCAGGGATTGAACCTTGGTCTCCTGCATTGAAGGCAGATTCTTTACCGTCTGAGCCACCAGGGAAGCCTGGTAGGTCCTTGGTAATCAGGGTCACAGTAGTCTTGGAACATTTAATTAGTAATCAATTTGGGATGGATGTGCCATAAAAAGTGAGGGCAGCATCAAGGAATGTGTTCTTTCTCCTCAAATAAATACCAAGAATGAAATATATCCTAACGAATCCTTGCCATAAACACAATACCTTGGTATCTCCTCATTACCATGTTACAGACTGAATGTGTGTGTGTTCCCCAAATTCATATATTGAAACCCTACCCCTCGAGACTTCCCTGATGCTCCAGTGGCCAGGACCCATGCTCCCAAAGCAGGGAGCCTGAGTTGAATCTCTGGTCAGGAAACTAGATCCTGCATATGGCAAGCAAGACTTCCCATGGCCCAAGTAAAGATCCTGCATGAAGCAAGGAAGATGCAAGACCCAGCATGCTTCAACTACGACCTGGCCCAGCCAAATTAACACATAAAATAAATATTTTTAAAATTCTTAAAACACCTGCAGAAACCCAACCCATCAATGTCATCATATCCCAAACTGGAATATTAGGGAGATCATTAGGGTTAGCAATCAATAAAATGCAGCTCTTACTTTTAATATCATAAGTTTACTGTCACCCACATTAAGATCAGTATCTTTTGGAATCATTTCATTCCCTTTCATTCTAGTTTTTTCAAAGCATCTTCTCATTGCCCAGGTGGATTTATCAACTACACAGAAGCTAGGCAAGACTGGTCTCCTAAACCCTGCCAGAGAGGGTTTGTGTTTTAGCAAGTGGGGTTCTGATTGCCCGTCTCTCTTCCTTCTCCCCTTATACTGATCACATGTGGATTAAAGGAAAGGAAAATCAGCTAGCTGGTCTTCCAAAGCAGTCAACTGACTCAGGACTTGGCCTTCATTGAGCTTCTGTAAGAAGCAGCCCTGTCCCAGGCTTTCTGTTGTTCATATTGGCCTCATCCTCCCCCTCTGCCACAGCCTACTCCCCAGGCGTGCCGCACTGCAGTTTGCTAACTCAGAATACCTCATTACGCCAGGGGAAAACCACTTCCCTTCTTCCATATTCACGACATTGAGACGGACCCTTGTTTTCTAGTTGCCCACAAAAACAACTGTGGAATTTTACTTTCGAGGAAAGTTGCAAAGAGAAACAAAAAAATCTAACGCCTTGAAAGTGATAGAGATGCGGTCCCTCTGGCTTTCTTTACTTCCCTTTATTGTTCTTGTCTCATCATGAAATAGAACCAGAGCAGGAGCAGGAATGCCAACATTGTCCAATTAGTCACTAAGTGTATAGAAAAAGTTTAAATGAAAAATTACACGCAAGTAAAGGAAAGAAGGCTATTTCTCCTGATCTAGTAACCTGGGTCTCACTGCCCTGCAATCTCAGAGGAGAAGGAAACAGAGGAACAGAGATGCCCGGTAGAATCAACTGTCCGAAGAAATGGCTGAAACTCGTTAGGTTCTGTGACAGAAGCTTCCAGTGAGAGACAACAGCATCACTGAATCTCTTTCCTCCAGCTCAGAAACTCTGAGAAGAACAAGTGTTGAAGAGTTTAAGTAAGAGCTGAATAATAACAACTATACCTGGCAAAGTAAATATTATTTATCTACTACAAGTAAAATAATTGCAGTTGGAAACTCCTCCATCACTTGCACAAGCACACTTTTGCTCTCAGCTTCTGAGCACTGCTGACACTTTGGACACCTGGGGAAACAGGTCAGGAGAAACGAAGGTCACCACGGAGAACTAGGGTCCTTCACACAACCACTCCAGGGGAGAGGGTGGGCTTTTAGGAAGACAATTTATTTTCCCAACAAATAAATAAGCCCTCCACAGAAAGGAGATTCTTGTCCACAGGATGTCGTGAGCCTGCCCTCAGGGAAAGAGCCCAGCATGTGATCAAGGGACTCTGTCACTCCCGAGGACAGGCTGTGGCTCCATGTGATCTCTCCCTTGTGAGTGAGGTGCTGCTGGGGAAATACAATTATCCTGGAATGAGAGTCTCCTCTCCCATGTTCCCTGAGAAGAACCAGGATTCTGGTGGGGGTGCTGGCCCAGTCTGTGGAGGACGACTGTTCCCCAGTGAGAAAATGGTGGAAAGAAAGGGTGATGTCTGTAATAGACTTGCCCTCGTGGTTCCCTGAAGGGCAGGGATCTGCAGCAATGTGTTCTAGAAGGAAGAGAAGTGTGGGAGGAGTACATGGACTGACAATAATCAGCCTCCACTCTACATCAAACACTAAAGAAAACCCATCCTTTGTTTTAAAGAGCTTAACTACCAGAGCGATCTGGTAGAATCCCTTATAAATGTGAAAACCATAGAGCTGACAGAGCCTGGCTTCCTATGTAAAGTAGGACAGAAAAAATGGAGCCTAAGATCAAGCCAAAAACGTGTTCATGGAAGACAGGAGAGCAACATTTATGCATGAGAGACAAGGCAATAACATGTGTAAATTCAAATGCACATCGATTCTCACTTAAGACAAAGACCTTTCTAATTTCATTGAGAAGTATCCATTTGGATGGGCACATCTGAAGTTACTAAGAGAAGACAAAATTAATAGTCTAGATAGAAAACATTTCTTTGACTGTATTGGAAATACATAACAGAAAACCAAAAAAGGAAGCAAAAGTGTACAGAAACAATTAGAAAATGAAAACTACCATGTTCCCTATTTAATGGCCTTGCTTAGAAAGCATGGCATCAGAGAACCTACCTCAAGGTTCCACCAGACACCATCGCAGTCTGGCCAGCAGCAGCAGCCTCATCTTCCCCATGGCCTTCGTGCTCTCTCTACTGATGGCCCTGGTGCTGGTCAGCTACGGCCCAGGAGGATCCCTGGGCTGTGACCTGTCTCAGAACCACGCGCTGGTTGGCAGGAAGACCCTCAGGCTCCTGGGCCAAATGAGGAGACTCTCCCCTCGCTTCTGTCTGCAGGACAGAGTGGACTTCGCTTTCCCCCAGGAGATGGTGGAGGGCGGCCAGCTGCAGGAGGCCCAGGCCATCTCTGTGCTCCACGAGATGCTCCAGCAGAGCTTCAACCTCTTCCACACAGAGCGCTCCTCTGCTGCCTGGGACACCACCCTCCTGGAGCAGCTCCGCACGGGACTCCATCAGCAGCTGGACGACCTGGATGCCTGCCTGGGGCAGGTGATGGGAGAGGAAGACTCTGCCCTGGGAAGGACGGGCCCCACGCTGGCCGTGAAGAGGTACTTCCAGGGCCTCCATGTCTACCTGCGAGAGAAGGAATACAGCGCCTGTGCCTGGGAAATCGTCAGACTGGAAATCATGAGATCCTTCTCTTCATCAACCAGCTTGCAAGAAAGGTTAAGAGTGATGGATGGAGACCAGAACTCACCTTGACATGACTCTCACTGACTAAGATGCCACATCCGCCTTGCACACTCACCTGTGTTCATTTCAGAAGACTCTGATTTCTGCTTTAGCCACAGTGTTTCTCGAATTCAATCAATAGTACTGTCTAGTAGCAATAAGCAAGTAGATATAAAAAGTATTCAGCTGCATGGGAATCAGTCCATAAGTCATGACTGCCCTGATGTTATTTGTCTTTATTTATGTATTTATTTTATTTATTCTTTTATCTGATCATATTTACATTTTCATATAAAAATGGTTGTCTACATTGTAATGAAATTTAGAAAATATGTTCATTTCCTTAATATTGTAATTTCTTTTATTTATTAAATTCTTATGAACGTAAATTTGTTTTTTCATTCTGAAAACCTACATACTTATTTTGTCTATTTTTTCATAATGAAAACCTAAATACTTATTTCGTCTATACCTATTGTGGAATAGCATTTGTCCATTTATACTACAGAATAGTCCTACCACTTTTCAGGAAATGATTCTCAAAAGATGAAATTCCTGGAATTCCCTGGCAGTGCAGTGGCTAGGACTCCGTGCTTCCACTGTGAGAAGCTCAGGTACCATGGATACCTGGTCAGGGAACTAAGATTCTGCAAGCTGTGGAGTGCAGCCCGGCCTCCACCCCCCAAAAAAAAACAGGTAGAAAGGAGTCTCTGAAACTGTGGTAAATGATTAGTCCTGAAGTCACAAGTATAACTAGTTTATACCCAGTCAGCAAAGAACGGTTGGTGTCAGTATGTGGGGGGAGGACTCATCCCCTCCAGGGAAGTTGCCAACATGAGGTGCCGAGAGGCTGATCCTGACACCTGTTACTCTCCCTCCCACCTCCTCCTCAGCCCTGCTTTACTGGACAATCCACTCCCTTACACAATATCTTCACTGCCTCCAACACAGGACCTGTGTTCTGTGATGCTTTCTACCTTCAACGTTTCTCTCAGTGGAAATCACTGGAAGACAGCACAAGTGAAGGGAGAGTTCTCCAAGTTTCAAAACCTTGGAATTGCAGCTCTGCTATTTCACAGCAGGGTGACCCTGAAAAATATCACAAACACTAAGGAGAAGGACATGGCAACCCACTCCAGTATTCTTTCTTGAAAATCCCATGGACAGAGGAGCTTCGTGGGCTACAGTCCGTGGGTCACGAGAGTCAGTCACGACTGAACCAACTTAGCATGCACGCAGGCATGCATGCTGTCTTGATCTTCTTCTCAAGTATGGGGAAAATAACAGTAGTTTTTCAGAGGACTACTGTTTGGATCAATGAGTCCATATTCCAAGAAGGGTAAAAGTGTGCCTGGCAGAAATAATCAGGACAGTGAGAGTCCCAGAGTAGCTGCCCACGGGGACGAGACAGGACAGCTGGCCTGAGGCAGTGACTGAAAGGCAACACTAGAAAGACGCTAGGTCTTCGGTAAAAATATTTAACTTGGGTGCTAGTTTCACAGTATATTCAGTGTGTGAACTCTCCTGTGCTCAATGTTCCATCAAAACTTCAGTCTCTAAGTGCTGGCAGTGTCACCCCCGAGAGTCAGTCCTTCTCAGAAATTATGCCTTTAGAGGAGAGACTGCTAGAAGTGTATGCAGGTGTCTTATACGCAAGTGGGAGTCTTTCTCTGAACAAGGGGCCATGAAGTCAATTTGATTGGTCAAAATACATAAACCTTGCACATGCATATTGCCAACTGTTCATGAGAATAATGGCTACATTAATCTATATTCAAGACCATTTAAGTCCTTCTATGTGCTCACACATTGACCAAAACGGGATCTTATCATCCTTTTTAGGTTTTGCCAATCTGACTGGTGACACAGAGCATCTAGCAGCAACCATTAATTCTCCTTTTCCTAATTGATGGTGGTTGTCATCAGTCATACTCCAGCCTTCTGGTCCACCTCTTGCAATTGGTTCGGGAGAACTCTGAAAGAAAAACAATCTGCAGGCAAAGGAGAAATGTGCTGGTAGGAACTGGAGCCCCAGCATCGCAGTGTAGAGTTGAGAAGAGCTGTGGAGTTGAGACTTTAGTTTTAAGACCAGTACGCTAGAATAGGTGACAGCCTTTCCCCATCATATTCACGGGAAATGCAGGTTTCTTCTGTGAATTTCTGATCCATACACAATGCACCCATTGCTCTTCCATTGTCACTTGACTCATGTAAAGAAGTTCATTATTCATTTCTGTGCAAACTCCGTGATCTCCAGCTAGAAGACACACAGATTTCAAGGTCCTCCACTGGATCCCAGGCTCCACACTCACACTGCCCTCCTGCCATCTGGCTGGTATCCAGTCTGAGTTTCACTTGTGACAAAGCCACTTGTGGTTTCCCTGTGTTCAAGGCTCAGAACTGTTTTCCATTCAAACTCATAAAGTAGGCCATGACCTACTCTAATTATCAGGGCTTTAAAACTATGTCTTGATGCTGAGATCTTCCAAAGATGCATGCTGGAATCATATACCCAACTGCCTATTTCACAGTTGGTACCTGCTGAGCACACATGATGCTGAAATCAAAAGCATTTAGATTGCAGGTTTCTAAGCAACTTATCCACATGACCTGACGTTTTGAAAAAGTTGATGAAATTCTCCAATGAAAAACCGACTACACAAAAACATGAATGTTTAATAGATGACCGTTGGTTCAAAGAAATGAGAGGAAAAAAGGATTTTATAAATTGAGATTGGTTATGTAAGGTAGTTACTGGGTCATAAGTTTGTCAAATTGCCAACATCTGCTGGATCATCGAAAAAGCAAGAGAGTTCCAGAGAAACATCTATTTCTGCTTTATTGACTGTGCCAAAGCCTTTGACTGTGTGGATCACAATAAACTGTGGAAAATTCTGAAAGAGATGGGAATACCAGACCACCTGACCTGCCTCCTGAGAAATCTGTATGCAGGTCAGGAAGCAACAGTTAGAAGTGGACCTGGAACAACAGACTGGTTCCAAATAGAAAAGGAGTAAGTCAAGGCTATATACTCTCACTGCTTATTTAACTTATATGCAGAGTACATCCTAAGAAATGCTGGGCTGGATGAAGCACAAGCTGGAATCCAGATTGCTGGGAGATATATCCAGCAGATCTAACCTCGGATATGCAGATGATACCACCCTTGTGGCAGAAAGTGAAGAAGAACTAAAGAGCCTCTGCATGAAAGTGAAAGAGGAGAGTGAAAAAGTTGGCTTAAAACTCAACATTCAGAAAACAAAGATCATGGCATCCAGTCCCATCACTTCATGGCAAATAGATGGAGAAACAGTGGAAACAGTGTCAGACTTTATTTTCGGGGCTCCCAAATCACTGCAGACGGTGAGTGCAGCCATGAAATTAAAAGATGCTTACTCCTTGGATGAAAAGTTATGACCAACCTAGACAGCATATTAAGAAGCAGAGACATTACTTTGCCAACGAAGGTCCATCTAGTCAAGGCTATGCTTTTTCCAGTGGTCATGTATGCATGCGAGAGTTGGACTACAAGGAAAGCTGAGCGCCAAAGAATTGATGCTTTTGAACTGTGTTGTTGGAGAAGACTCTCAAGATTCTCTTGGACTGCAAGGAGATCCAACCAGTCCATCCTAAAGGAAATCAGTCCTGAATATTCCCTGGAAGGACTGATGCTGAAGCTGAAAGCACAATACTTTGGCCACCTGATACGAAGAACTGACTCATTTGAAAAGACCCTGATGCTGGGAAAGATTAAAGGCAGGAGGAGAAGGATACGACAGAGCATGAGATGGTTGGATGGCATCACTGACTCAATGGGCATGAGTTTGAGTAAACTCTGGGAGCTGGTGATAGACAGGGAGGCCTGGTTTGCCGCAGTCCATGGGGTCGCAAAGAGTCAGACGGGACTGAGCAACTGAACTGGACTGAACTGAAGTTTGTCAAATATGGCATTTGCTCAGTTGAAGAGAGAGAGAAGATATATACAAAGTAGCAATTTGCAAAGATTACTGATGATTTTGCTTCCCTTAAATGCAGGAACTGAAAAGTACTGTTGTGGCATAAGGAAAATATTTCAACTTGATGTGACTTTAAGACATACATTTTAAAAGAGTTTTCAAACAACAGTACAGCAGAAATTAACCTTTTATATTCACATTTATATTAATATTGAATGAAATAATTTTCTCTTTTCCCTGGGGCTCCTTTAATTTTCAATCTTGTCCCCAGGTCTTCCCACTGGAGGGTCCCAGTATCCAGTAGATTTCTGTCCGGACTGGAGATGCCTTTCCCATTATCCCCGAATTAGTCCTTTCCCTCAGAAACAGTCCTAAATCTGAAAACATACCACAACATGCTCTGATTTCCAGCCATCAATCGCAGCATAAACGGTCACCGGTGTAAATCGCTCTGGGTAAAATCTTCTCCCAGGAAGGGGAGGGTGGATACAGGGGCAGGTGCAGACATCAAAGGCTCTGACAGAAGCAGCGGCAAAGCTGCCCTGGGCAGTCGGGCCCGAAAAAGAACTTTCCTCTCTGCTCGCGCGGCCCCAGGCGCTCCCTGGGCTCCGGCGGCTCCCTCCGAGGGCGACCCCCGAGTTCTCCCCGTGGATCCGCCGCCCGAGTTGGCCGCTCTGTACCTGGAGGCGGGTCCAGCTGGGTTTGCGGCGCCGGTGTGTCAGTTCCTGAGAGATCGGGCGCCCCCTCCCGGCCGTTGGGGCGCAGCGAAAGGAGCTTGGAGGGCGGCTTAGCTCAGGGCAGGACCTGAGCTGTTTCCCTGAGGCCCAGGGCAAGTGCTGACTTTCTGGGTCCTGGTTTCCCTGCTGATGGCCATGGGGATGCTCTGCTCCATCCCTCACAATTCACCCGTTAGCATGCGTCGTCTTGTATTCTTCCAGTCGTTTCCCTCATTCATGTAATTTGGTAGCATTAAGTATGCTTTACCTATATCCACAAGTACCGTCAGCTTGGGGTTTTCTATACAGGATTATCTGAAATGTTTCTAATCCAATCTCATGCAGGGGGTCATAACTCTCAAGGATCTTGTCCATCACGTATCTCAATTTTATGGTGAGGATCACTTAACAATCTATATGAGTCATCTTGCAGTTAAATATGATTGTTTTATAATTATTAGTTTTGTCAATCACATTTAGACTCTCAGTAATAACTACCACTTGATCATTTAATTTTGTTTACTGTACAAAATAATCAGGATACTTTGTAAATCGCTCAGCTTATCTAGAATTTGGAAATAGAAGTTAACTAATGGAAACAAGAGATTTGTAACATCGAGATATGAAACAACAAAGGAACATCTTGTGTTAGAAGTAAAGTAGGGAAATAAGTGAGAGTTAGTACATGCAGTGTGCTCAGGTGTTTATGCTGTGGATAGGGAGTTTGGAACCTGACATATTAGGTTTTGAAATCCAGATGTGCGAATTCATTCTTAGATTATTTTCTTCAAATAAAGTCTTAGCAGGGGGCTCTTGGGAAGGAGAATATTAACTCAGTTTCAACTATGTCGGAGGGACTAAGTGAGTCCCTTACAGAGGCTAAGTAATTTGGAGTTGTTGTCACTGTCATTTTTGATGAACACTGAGAGTCTGTGGGATTTGTCTGGCGAAAGTGTCAGTTGCTCAGTCATGTCCAACTCTTTGCAACCCCATGAACTGTAGCTCATCAGGCTCCTCTGCCCATGGAATTCTCCAAGCAAGAATCCTGCAGTGGGTTACCATTTCCTTCTCCAGCGGATCTTCCCGACTCAGGGATTGAACCTTGGTCTCCTGCATTGAAGGCAGATTCTTTACCGTCTGAGCCACCAGGGAAGCCTGGTAGGTCCTTGGTAATTAGGGTCACAGTAGTCTTGGAACATTTAATTAGTAATCAATTTGGGATGGATGTGCCATAAGAAGTGAGGGCAGCATCAATGAATGTGTTCTTTCTCCTCAAATAAATACCAAGAATGAAATATATCCTAATGAATCCTTGCCCCATAAACACAATACCTTGGTATCTTGTCATTACCATGTTACAGACTGAATGTGTGTGTGTTCCCCAAATTCATATATTGAAACCCTACCCCTCGAGACTTCCCTGATGCTCCATTGGCCAGGACTCATGCTCCCAAAGCAGGGAGCCTGAGTTGAATCTCTGGTCAGGAAACTAGATCCTGCATGTGGCAAGCAAGACTTCCCATGGCCCAAGTAAAGATCCTGCATGAAGCAAGGAAGATGCAAGACCCAGCATGCTTCAACTACGACCTGGCCCAGCCAAATTAACACATAAAATAAATATTTTTAAAATTCTTAAAACACCTGCAGAAACCCAACCCATCAATGTCATCGTATCCCAAACTGGAATATTAGGGAGATCATTAGGGTTAGCAATCAATAAAATGCAGCTCTTAATTTTAATATCATAATTTTACTGTCACCCACATTAAGATCAGTATCTTTTGGAATCATTTCATTCCCTTTCATTCTAGTTTTTTCAAAGCATCTTCTCATTGCCCAGGTGGATTTATCAACTACACAGAAGCCAGGCAAGACTGGTCTCCTAAACCCGGCCAGAGAGGGTTTGTGTTTTAGCAAGTGGGGTTCTGATTGCCCGTCTCTCTTCCTTCTCCCCTTATACTGATCACATGTGGATTAAAGGAAAGGAAAATCAGCTAGCTGGTCTTCCAAAGCTGAAGGCAGTCAACTGACTCAGGACTTGGCCTTCATTGAGCTTCTGTAAGAAGCAGCCCTGTCCCAGGCTTTCTGTTGTTCATATTGGCCTCATCCTCCCCCTCTGCCACAGCCTACTCCCCAGGCATGCCGCACTGCAGTTTGCTAACTCAGAATACCTCATTACGCCAGGGGAAAACCACTTCCCTTCTTCCATATTCACGACATTGAGACGGACCCTTGTTTCCTAGTTGCCCACAAAAACAACTGTGGAATTTTACTTTCGAGGAAAGTTGCAAAGAGAAACAAAAAAATCTAACGCCTTGAAAGTGATAGAGATGCGGTCCCTCTGGCTTTCTTTACTTCCCTTTATTGTTCTTGTCTCATCATGAAATAGAACCAGAGCAGGAGCAGGAATACCAACATTGTCCTATTAGTCACTAAGTGTATAGAAAAAGTTTAAATGAAAAATTACACGCAAGTAAAGGAAAGAAGGCTATTTCTCCTGATCTAGTAACCTGGGTCTCACTGCCCTGCAATCTCAGAGGAGAAGGAAACAGAGGAACAGAGATGCCCGGTAGAATCAACTGCCCGAAGAAATGGCTGAAACTCGTTAGGTTCTGTGACAGAAGCTTCCAGTGAGAGACAACAGCATCACTGAATCTCTTTTCTCCAGCTCAGAAACTCTGAGAAGAACAAGTGTTGAAGAGTTTAAGTAACAGCTGAATAATAGCAACTATACCTGGCAAAGTAAATATTATTTATCTACTACAAGTAAAATAATTGCAGTTGGAAACTCCTCCACCACTTGCACAAGCACACTTTTGCTCTCAGCTTCTGAGCACTGCTGACACTTTGGACACCTGGGGAAACAGGTCAGGAGAAACGAAGGTCACCACGGAGAACTAGGGTCCTTCACACAACCACTCCAGGGGAGAGGGTGGGCTTTTAGGAAGACAATTTATTTCCCCAACAAATAAATAAGCCCTCCACAGAAAGGAGATTCTTGTCCACAGGATGTCGTGAGCCTGCCCTCAGGGAGAGAGCCCAGCATGTGATCAAGGGACTCTGTCACTCCCGAGGACAGGCTGTAGTTCCATGTGATCTCTCCCTTGTGAGTGAGGTGCTGCTGGGGAAATACAATTATCCTGGAATGAGAGTCTCCTCACCCATGTTCCCTGAGAAGAACCAGGATTCTGGTGGGGGTGCTGGCCCAGTCTGTGGAGGACGACTGTTCTCCAGTGAGAAAATGGTGGAAAGAAAGGGTGATGTCTGTAATAGACCTGCCCTCGTGGTTCCCTGAAGGGCAGGGATCTGCAGCAATGTGTTCTAGAAGGAAGAGAAGTGTGGGAGGAGTACATGGACTGACAATAATCAGCCTCCTCTCTACATCAAACACTAAAGAAAACCCATCCTTTGTTTTAAAGAGCTTAACTACCAGAGCGATCTGGTAGAATCCCTTATAAATGTGAAAACCATAGAGCTGACAGAGCCTGGCTTCCTATGTAAAGTAGGACAGAAAAAATGGAGCCTAAGATCAAGCCAAAAATATGTTCATGGAAGACAGGAGAGCAACATTTATGCATGAGAGACAAGGCAATAACATGTGTAAATTCAAATGCACATCGATTCTCACTTAAGACAAAGACCTTTCTCATTTGACTGAGAAGTATCCATTTGGATGGGCACATCTGAAGTTACTAGGAGAAGACAAAATTAATAGTCTAGATAGAAAACATTTCTTTGACTGTATTGAAAATACATAACAGAAAACCAAAAAAGGAAGTAATAGTGTACAGAAACAATTAGAAAATGAAAACTACCATGTTCCCTATTTAATGGCCTTGCTTAGAAAGCATGGCATCAGAAAACCTACCTCAAGGTTCCACCAGACACCATCGCAGTCAGGCCAGCAACAGTAGCCTCATCTTCCCCATGGCCTTCGTGCTCTGTCTACTGATGGCCCTGGTGCTGGTCAGCTACGGCCCAGGAGGATCCCTGGGCTGTGACCTGTCTCAGAACCATGTGCTGGTTGGTAGGAAGACCCTCAGGCTCCTGGGCCAAATGAGGAGACTCTCCCCTCGCTTCTGCCTGCAGGACAGAATGGACTTCGCTTTCCCCCAGGAGATGGTGGAGGGCGGCCAGCTGCAGGAGGCCCAGGCCATCTCTGTGCTCCACGAGATGCTCCAGCAGAGCTTCAACCTCTTCCACACAGAGCACTCCTCTGCTGCCTGGGACACCACCCTCCTGGAGCAGCTCCGCACTGGACTCCATCAGCAGCTGGACAACCTGGATGCCTGCCTGGGGCAGGTGATGGGAGAGGAAGACTCTGCCCTGGGAAGGACGGGCCCCACGCTGGCCGTGAAGAGGTACTTCCAGGGCCTCCATGTCTACCTGCAAGAGAAGGGATACAGCAACTGTGCCTGGGAAATCGTCAGAGTGGAGATAATGAAATCCTTCTCTTCATCAACCAGCTTGCAAGAAAGGTTAAGAGTGATGGATGGAGACCAGTACTCACCTTGACATGACTCTCACTGACTAAGATGCCACGTCACCCACGTATACCCACCTGTGTTCATTTCAGAAGACTCTGGTTTCTGTTTCAGCCACCAAATTTATTGAGTTAGCTAAGCCAATACTTGTCAGTAGTAATTAGCTAGTGGATATAAAAGTATTCAAGTGCAGGTGTATCAATCCATAAGCAATGTTTGCCCTGATCTTATTTATTTATTTTTTATTTAATGTATTATTTTTCTCAATATTTTATATTTTCATATAAAAGATGTGTATGTTTACATTGTATTAAAAGTTAGAAACAATATTCCCCTTTCTATTTCATTAAAATTGTAATTTATTTATTAAAACTTTTCAAAGTAAACTGCTTGAGTTTTTTTAATTTTGATAATCTAAATCCTTATTTTGTCTATGTATCTATCATAAATCAGCATTTGCTCATTTTATACTGTGGAACAATTCTATCACTTTCCATGAAATCTTTGTTAATATGTGGCATTCTGGGAATTTTCTATGGGTGCAGTTGTTAGGACTCTGAGCTTTCCCTCCAGGGAGCCTTGGTTGAGGAACTAAGATCCTATAAGCTGTGGAGGGTGCCAAAAAGAAATAAGGTAGGAAGTAAATTATGAAATTGTAGAAAATGGTGAGTCTTGATGTCATAGGCATAACTAATCTACACCCACTCATTACAGAATGGTTGATATAAATGTCTGAGGGAAGCAGTCCCCTCCTGCAGGAAAGCTGACGACATGCGGTGTTGATGGCCGCTCCTGACTCCTATTACTCTGTCTCCCACCTTCTCCTCAGCCCTGCCTCCTCAGGACTGAGCAGGTCACCCCCTCACACAGCGCCTTCACTGCCTCCATCTCAGGAGCTCCGTTCTGTGCTGATTTCTTCTAGCTGCGCGGTGTAGTCAGAGTGGAAGCCACAGGAAGAGAGCCCAAGGGAAAGGAGAGTTCTAGAAATTCCAAAACCTCTGAATCCCAGTTCTGCTATTTACTAGTAGTGTTACCCTGAGACGTATCACAAACACTACAAGGTTAGTTTCCTCATCTTTAATATGGGGAAAATAAGGGTAGTTTTCACAGGATTACTGTTTGGATTCAATGAGTTCAGTCACACAAGAAGCATCAAGCGCTCCTGCAGAAATCCTCAGGACTGTGAGGATCACAGAGTGCCTGCCCGCAGGGAGGAGGCAGGACAGCTGGCCTGAGACAGTGACCGGAAGGAGACACTGGAAAGGTGCTGGGCCCCCGGCAAAGGTATTTTCTTTTCACCTTGGGTGCTAGTTCCATAGGCTTTCAGTGTGAGAACTTTGCTTTGCTGTATGCTGAAGAGCATTCCAATTTCTGGATTTCATACTTCTAAAAGCATTCCTATGAGTTCGGAAAAAACTCTTTGAGAAAGAGGAATTAGTAGAAAATGCTTTGATGTAGTACAAACACAAATAATAGGGAAAGAATAGAGATCTCATATCAATGCAGAAAATCAAACACATGCACAGGCAGGAAGGAAAGAGGAGGTGCTGTGAAATGGATTTCTGCCCTCCAGTCCTGGGCTGTCCCGGGTTGGATCCTAGTTCTCTTTTCAGTAAAGTCCTTTGTCCATACTTGCTGGCGATGTCACCTCCTGGAGCTTCTGCATTGCTACTGAAAGACCAAAACCCAACAAAGAGTTCAGAAGTCAACTGTTATCCTTCTCATACTAAAGACATGAGAAACATTATTAATGAATGAAGTGTGATTTTTCTGCAACCTCCAAGGGGACTCACGCCAAGGGGCACCTTCCAGGATTGCTGCTGCTAGTGCCCTTGTCCCCAAGGCAAGCCACTGCTGACACATACTTCCACAGGAGACTCCAACCTTAGCAGGTAGGTCTGGTTCAGTCTCCTGTGAGGTCACTGCTGCTCAGTTCCCCTGGGTCTTGGTGCTCGCAAGATTTTGTTTGTCCCCTTTGAGAATGGATTCTCTTCCATAGTCTTGTGGAAGTCTTGTGATCAAATCTCCCTGGCCTTCAGAGTCAGATTTCCTGGGGATTCCCAGTCCCTTTGCTGGATCTGCAGACCCGGAAGACTGACGTGAGTCTTTGAACCTTCACAACAGTGAGAGAATTTTTTTGGTAGTACTGTTATCCAGTTTGTTAGTTTCCCAACTGGCAGATATGGGATTTATTTTTACTGTGCTTGTGCACCTTCTACCATCTCGTTGTAATTTCTTTTTTGTCTTTGGACATGGGGTATCTTTTTTGGGTGGGCTCCAGAGTCCTCCTGTGGATGGTTTTCAATAGTTTGTTTCGATTTCAGTGCTCTTGCAGGAGATGAGTGCACGTCCTTCTACTCCACCATCTTGAACCAGAAGCTAAGCCAAAACTTCGATATTTGACCATTTGAAATATGTTGAAGCATGTCATGCACACCCACCATATCTTTTATTCAGCACCATGGACCTATGTTTGGCTGAGATTTGAACAGGAGGTTAATTACTGAAAATAGGCATGTTCTCTATCTTCAAACAGTATGATTTTCTAAGAAGGAGTTTAATAATCAATATGTCAATGTGCTGCACAGAAAATATCATTACTGAGTTACATCCAAGTTCCCACAGTAACAAGCCAGGGTTCATTTACAAAAATTGATCAACAAACATTCCAGCAATTTATACATTTCATTCACCATATTTCAACTTTTATTATTTTAAGAATTTCCTATAGTCTGTAGTTTTCAAGATCAAGGCGTTCCTAGGGAAGGAAATGGCAACCCACTCAGTATTCTCGCCTGGAAAAGTCCGTGGACAGGGGAGCCTGGCGGACTGCAGTCCATGGGGTTACATGACTGAGAATGCGTGCATGAGGGTGGAGGGAGATGGGTTGGTAGCAATAAACTGGTAGAACTAAAAGAAAAAAAAGAAGATCAAGGGCTTGCTTTTTAGTTTTAAACACCCCTCCCCCACACACCTCCTCCATCAGGACCTTCTAAGTGACAGTCCCTTAAATGGGGAGGAATTGACTCCCCAGAGCAGGAGCAAGTCTCCATTTCTTATCCCACCCAGCATCCTGCACAATGGTAGGATACTGCTGGTCCTCGGGGTTGTCAATAAAAGTGTAAGTGTAATAATGATAATAATCATAATGATAAGCTTAAAATAGTTTTACCAGTTAAACTGTTTGAAAATGACAATCTTGCTGCATTTTGTGTGTGTGTGGTGGGGGGGTTACTCTTGTCTTCTTATGAGACCAGTATATTTGTTATCTGGGCATCTCTTTAGTCTTCCTTCAACTTCCTGCACTATTTGGTCCAGTTGGCTTTTCTGTCCTATACTACAGCTTTCTCAGCTTTAAAATAGGAGTATGGGAGTGGATATATGTGTATTTATAGTTGATTTACATTGTTGTATAAGCAGAAACCAAGAAAACATTGTAAACCAATTATTGTCCAACTGAAAATAAAATAGGGATAGTGAGAATACTGTACTCCATTCAATATACCATCTCATGTGCTTTATATAATGTTAATATAACAACTTAAAAAGTTATCATAAATGAGTAGATTACATAAAGCATCAGGGACACATTAAACATAACTCTGAGAGTTGTTACTGTGACAGGTGTATACAAAGGTTTCGCCAATATTTCATGTCTACCCTAAGAATGATAATGCCATATCTGTGCCTTGTTCAACTCTAATTTTAATGCAAAAATTCTACCTCTGCAAATTAGAATAGGTTCATCTTTTCTATGGAGACAAAAATGGCAACCCACTCCAGTATTCTTGCCTAGAGAATCCTGTGGACAGAGGAGCCTGGTGGGCTGCTGCCCATGGGGTCGCATAGACTCAGACACAACTGAAGCGACTTAGCAGGTATGCATGCATTGGAGAAGGAAATGGCAACCCACTCCAGTATTCTTGCCTGGAGAATCCCAGGAATGGAGGAGCCTGGTGGGCTGCCGTCTCTGGGGTCACACAGAGTCAGACATGACTGAAGTGACTTAGCAGCAGAAATCTTTTCTAATATTGTACAAAGCATATCTACACATTTTAAAATTTTACTAGCAAATGAAATAATCTCATGACTGTCCCAAGCACACCGAGACATTTAGTGGGCATCAAGTCACCATGCAATCCGTGCATTTGGCATATAAGATGCTTATCAAGTAGCAAATGATATATTAAGTGTAAACCTATATTATGTTGAAATAAAAAAAAATCTTGATTATGAATTTTAAAGCAACTTATCTGTATAAAATGACATTTTTAAAAAGTTAGTAAAACTTTCCAGTGGAAAACTATGTATAAATTTGAAAGCTTAACATATGATCCTAGGTTAAAAGAAATGAGGAGAAAGAAAGATTTTGAAAATTGAAATTATTTAAGGTAGTTACTGGGTCACAAGTTTGTCGACTACAGCTTTTACTCAATTGAATTAAGATGAACAAAGAAGTAATTTTGAACACATTGCAGATGATTCTGCTTCCACTGAAGCCAGAACATTAAAGTTTTATTTTGGCTTAAGGAAAATATTTAAACTTGGTGTGAGTTTAAGACTTACCTATACATTTAAAAATATTTTTCAACTACTTGTTCATTGCAGGAGAAATTAACCATTTAAATGAAATGAAATCACTTTCCCTTTCAAGAGGTTCCTTGAAGTCTCAGTCTTGTCCTCAAGTCTTCCCACTGGAGGGTCCCAATATCAGGTAGATGTCCTTCCAGACTGTAGATGCCTTTCAACTTTCCCCTAATCAGTCCTTTCCCCAGAAACAACCCTGAATCTGAAAATACACCACAACATGCTCAGATTTCCAACCATCAGTTGCAGCATAAACGGGCACCAGTGTAAACTGCTCTGGCTAAAATCTCCTCCCAGGAAGGGGAGGATGGACGTAGGTGCAGGTGCAGAAATCAAAGGCTCTGAGCAGAGCCGCTGCAAAACACCCCTGGGCAGTCTGGCCTGAAAAGGAAGTTTCCTCACTGTTCCTGGGACCCCATAAGCTCCCGGGGCCCCAGCGGCGCCTTGCCCCGGCCTGAGGCTCCTGTCGACCGGTTATCCGATTATCCTTGGTGGAACCCGCACTCAAGTTCAAGGCTCTTGACCTGGAGTCGGTTTCCGCTGGGCGGGCAGGGCCAGTTGGTCTGTTACAGGGAGATCTGCAGTGCCCATCCCAGCTGCAGAGGCAAAGGGAAGGCAGCTTGGAGATCCTTGTTGAGCTGTAGCCCTGGGACTCAGTTTCACTAAAGCACTGAGTTTGGTGATTCCTGGTCTCTAGGAGGATGACAATGGTGATGACCACCATTCTCCAGGGCTGGAGAACACCACCTTCCATGTCATAAGGGAAGGTGTTGGCACCTGATGAGTCTGGTGATGCTGCAGATGTCAGGTTGTGCCAGCCTTTATCCAGCTGTTCCCAGCACCTTCCCACAAATAAGATCTTTAATAGGCCAGAATTGTCATTTTCTGCACTCTTCTCTTTTGTTTCCACTGAAAAGCTTTTCCCTTCTATTCTGGGCATCAGAGAATGCCACAGCTTCAATGCTTCTTTTGTGTTATTACACTGGAAATGAAATACACTCATGGAAAAGTGTCAATCAAAAAGGAGATATTCATCTACATGAGTCAAGTCAGCTTGAAATAAAAACCCAAAACTCAATCTAATTCTTTTCTTTAGCCCAAAAGAGAACTCAGAGGTGTGACTCCATAGTCTATTCTGACAGTTTAAATTGCACCAAGATAAATCCTGCCACAACTCCCTGCTGACCAAAGGACTGTTAAGAGTCTTCTAAGGCAATGCAATTTTAAAGTAAAATTCTACTGCGCTCAGCTTTCTTTGTGGTCCAGCTCTCACAAGATCACTGGAAATACCATAGCTTTGACTATACAGACCTTTGTTGTCAAAGTGATGTCTATGCTTTTTAATACGCTTTCTAGTTCTGTCATAGCTTTTCTTCCAAGGAGCAAGTGTCTTTTAATTTTGTAGCTGAAGTCACTGCCCACAGTGATTTTGGAGACAAAGAAAAATAAACTTGTCCATTTCCACTTTTTCCCCATCTATTCGCCATAGATGTCATAAGCTTAGGTTTTTTTTTTTTCTAAGCTTAGGTTTTTAAATGTTGAGTGTTATACCAGTCTTTCAGTCTCCTCTTTCACCTCATCAAGAGGCTCTTTAGTTCCCCTTCACTTTCTGCCACTGGAGTGATATCATGGTATTTTATTATTTATACCTATCAAAGTTGTTAAGAATATCCATAAGCATGTCAAGAGCTATCCATAAGCATGTCAAGAGAAAGAAATGTTGATAAAGCAGAGAAGAATATTGAGTATCCAGGGAATTAAAAATTGGTTTCTGATATGAAGGAAAGTTAAAAGTACCTCAAAATAAATAATAAGAAAATAGTTTAAGATTTTCAATGAATTTGAGTTTTGAAAGATTTTTAAGTCTCTATAGGCATCACCGACTCGATGGGCATGAGTTTGAATGAACTCTGGGAGTTGGTGATGGACAGGGAGCCCTGGTGTGCTGTGATTCATGGGGTCGAAAGGAGTCGGACATGACTGAGCAACTGAACTGAACTGATACTGTGGTATTATTATACATTTTAAATGAATTTCATATGAATATGTAGTTTGGTACATTACTATTTATATAAGTAAATATCCTCCATTAAAAGTCATTCTTCAAACTCATTCATAAAGTTAAATAAAATTCAACAGCTTTTGCATTTAATGTACACCTTTCATTTTCTGGCATTGTTAACCTGAGGGTGAATACAGCAAGTAAGTTTTGCACTTTCTTTTTCTATATATGAAGATACTCATGGAGTACAAAGACGGATCCACAGCATAACTGTGCTGTCAAAATTTCATGGTGGGGGTAATTAGGAAAAAAATATCTCAGAAGACTCTGTCGATAGTGGAAGGGGAGGCAATAGTGAAAACAACGTTTGCAAAATGCTGTCCTAACCCATTTGAAGAGTGCAGATTGAAAATCAAAAACAAAAGTAGAAAGCAAGAGGGAACTTTCAGAAAATGGAAACCATGGGCTCTGGGCTCCTATTTAAGACACAAGCCTGAAGGAAGGTCTTCAGGGAACCTAGAGAGCAGGTTCACAGAGTCACCCACCTCTCCAGACCAGAAGCATCCGCAAGGTCCCCGATGGCCCCAGCCTGGTCCTTACTCCTGGCCCTGCTGCTGCTCAGCTGCAACGCCATCTGCTCTCTGGGCTGCCACCTGCCTCACACCCACAGCCTGGCCAACAGGAGGGTCCTGACGCTCCTGCGACAACTGAGGAGGGTCTCCCCTTCCTCCTGCCTGCAGGACAGAAATGACTTCGCATTCCCCCAGGAGGTGCTGGGTGGCAGCCAGCTGCAGAGGGCTCAAGCCATCTCTGTGCTCCACGAGGTGACCCAGCACACCTTCCAGCTCTTCAGCACCAAGGGCTCGGCCGCTGCGTGGGACCAGAGCCTCCTGGACAAGCTCCGCACTGCACTGGATCAGCAGCTCACTGACCTGCAAGCCTGTCTGAGGCAGGAGCAGGGGCTGCAAGGGGTTCCCCTGCTCAAGGGGGACTCCAGCCTGGCTCTGAGGAAATACTTCCACAGAGTCACTCTCTATCTGCAAGAGAAGGGACACAGCCCTTGTGCCTGGGAGGTTGTCAGAGCAGAAGTCATGAGAGCCTTCTCTTCCTCAACAAACTTGCAGGAGAGATTCCGGAGGAGGGACTGACACAAACCCGGTTCAACACGGAAATGATCCTCACAGACCAACAAGAGCACATGCCTCCTGCGCGGCCACGTGGAAGACTCTCATTTCTGCTGTCACCATACCCTGAAATGAATCAATTTGTCAAAGGTTTTCAGGAATATTAAAGGATATCATATTCTACTCTACAGGAACTAATCCCTCACAGATACTCAAGCTGATCTATCTACTTATTTATCTACATGAACATTTATCTACTTTAATATTTATTTATCTATTTATATTTACTCAAATTATTTTGTTCATATAATATGTATGTATACTTGAGGGAAAATACATATTCTGTATTTAATCAGCCTATAATTTTTTTATTCACTAAATTCTTACTATTAAAAAGCATCCTTTGCTTTTTTCTTTAAAAAAAAGAAACACCAAGCTGAATGCACAACTTGGTTAATTTATTTCACAAGTCCTTGAACCATTTTTTTAATATGCAGATTAGAATGAAAAATACACTTCCCTTAGCCAGGTTGTGTGTTGCCCTCAAGACCTAGATATAAACATAACTAACTCAATCATTTTTGTAACTTCGATTTTTTTTCTTTGATTTTTTTTTAAAAAGGAAATTATATCAAATCAAAAATCAGTTAATTCATATTAAAATGTTAACTATTTTAAAAATAGGACTAATTAGTAGCAGAAATGAATATCAGTTAGCTTGAATTCTGCAATAAAAGGGAGAAAATTGGAATACTGCCAGCGGAATGTGGGCCAAGCTGTGAGAGGATATAAAAAGTTAACTACTATAGGTAATTAGTAAACATATCAGTGCAAATGTCCATTGAATATTGGAGATGGCAATTTACAAGCAATTCCATGAAATATAAAGCATGGAACAGAAAAACTAATCAAATGGGAAAAGAGTATCAGATGAGAAAAGGACTTAAAATTGAGTCCTATGACCTCAACCTTAAAAGGGAGGGAACACCACAAAGGATTCTTGTCAAGGGAAAAAATACTGACAATATGACTGCTGAGAGTTCAGTTTCTTGGGTGGACTTACTGAGGATTATAGCCAAGAGGACAGACTCTCCTCAGCTCTGAGGAACTGCTCCAGGGTTTTAGAGGGGGTCAGTATATATATGTGATTGTGGTAAAGGGGTTACATGCCACCACTTGGTAGAAGGTGGCTGACAGTCAGTAGGAACACATATCTCCATGAATGATTTTAGTGCTCTTCTACCTATGAGAAGTTGCAAAAACTGGGTTCATAAATTTTTCTCAGGAAAATTATCTAACTCTCTGCTGGTCTGTTGTGTTAGTTTCCCAGAGCACAGAGTGCCTCTTTCTTGATCACCACCCTGAACTTCTATCAGAGCCTGCTGGAGGCAAGGGAACGCAGAGGGTAGTCACTTCATTCCTGTGGAACAAGATGCCAAGTGACATTTTAGCTGTCATCTTGAAGGAGAAAAGTCAGAGTTCATGGGGCCAGAAATTAATGCTCTTCCTTTGTTCTTAAACTCACGAGAAAAGTCAAGAGTTTAAAACACAAAGATCCCAGGGGTAGCTCTTATAGGGTTAATAAAGTTATTTTACTATATCTCATTGAAGAAATCACTCATAAAATCTTAGATTTACTGCCTCATGGATTGCAGGATCTCATTTTTCATACCAGGGACTGAATCCAGGTCACAGTGTGAAAGCGCCAGATCCTGACCAATAGGAAAGTCCCATTCATTTTTTTTTTTCCAATTAGCAGAAAAATCTATTCCCCTCTAAATACTTAATAGCAATTTTGTCTATTTTTATTAGATCTTAAAGAGGTTAATCTAGACTTAAGACTACCTCCCTTCAGTCAGTTCAGTTCTCAGTTGAGTCGCTTTAGTGGTGTCCGACTCTCTGCGACCCCATGAATCGCAGCACACCAGGCCTCCCTGTCCATCACCAACTCCCGGAGTTTACTCAAACTCATGTCCATCGAGCCGGTGATGCCATCCAGCCATCTCATCCTCTGTCGTCCCCTTCTCCTCCTACCCCCAATCCCTCCCAGCATCAGGGTCTTTTCCAATGAGTCAACTCTTTGCAGGTGGCCAAAGTATTGGAGTTTCAGCTTCAGCATCAGTCCGTCCAATGAACACCCAGGGCTGATCTCCTTTAGGATGGACTGGTTGGATCTCCTTGCAGTCCAAGGGACTCTCAAGAGTCTTCTCCAACAGCACAGTTCAAAAGCATCAATTTTTCGGTGCTCAGCTTTCTTCACAGTCCAACTCTCACATCCATACATGACCATACCTCCCTTATTGCTCTACAAAACCATTAACAGTGACCCTTCAGCATTTGCAGGGGATTTAAGGGCTTTTGTCATCTCATTCTCCTCCTTCAACTTACTTTGTTGGTTTCCCAGCAACATGTTCATTTGAACCCTTCACTCTTTTTAATGGGATTGTTCACACAAATCATTGTAAAGCTCCTTAGATGTACCTTTGTATTTGGTACATTGGGAATAGTTCAATGCTCCAGATTGATATTTCTCTCCAGTTGTATAAATGATGTCATCCAAATAGGGTTAATGAGAGGACTGCATTAATATTTTAAAGAGCTTAAAATGGCAAGTCCATTAGTAGCAAACAAAATTCAGTTATTACTTTTTAATATTATGATTACTATTACCCAGATTAACATAAGGATCTTTGGAATCATCTGATTGCCTTTTGTTTAGTTCTAGCTTTCAGAAAGCATCTTCTCATTGTTGAGTGGGTTTATCACCGGGACAGATGCTCAGCAAGGCTGGTCTCCACAATCTTGCCAGAAAAGGTTAGTGGTATACCAACTGAGGTTCTGCTTGTCAGTTTCTTATGAGCTGATGGGTGTGACTTCTTCCTTCTCTCCTGAAACACATCTTACATGGATTAAATGAAAGAAAAATGAGGTAACAGATCTTGCAAAGTAAAGGGCAGTCAACTGGCCCAGAACTTTTCCTTTGTTGAGTTTCTGGCAGAAGCAGCTGTGTCCCACGCTTTCTGTTGTTCACACTGGCCTCACCCTTCCCCTCTGCCTCAGCTTGTCCCCAGCTGTGCTGCACTGAAGTTTGCTAACTCAGAATACGTCACTGTGTCAGGGGAAAGCCACTTCCCTTCTCTCATATTCATGATACTCAGATTTACATTTGTTTTCTTTTTGCCCACAAAACTCATCTCGAAGTTTACTTTCTAAGAAAGTTGCAAAGAAAAACAAAAAAAACCTAAAATCTTGAAAAGGATAGAGATACAGCCCCTCTGGCTTTCTTCACTTCCTTTTATGGTTCTCACCTCATCATGAATTAGGACTAGAGCAGGAGCAGTGAGACTAATCTTGTCCAGTATGTCAATATAAATTAAAAGAACTTGAACTGAAGACTCACCCACGAGCAAAGAAAGAAGGCTATTTCTCCCTGACTGAGTAGCGTGAGTCTCACTGCCCTGCATTCTCAGAGGAAGACAGAGACAGAGGAACAAAGAAGCCCAGTGGAATCAACTGACTGAATGAACAACCGAAGCTCACTAGGTTCTGTGAGAGGCAGCAACACCACTGAATCTCATCCCTCAACTCAGAAACTCTGAACATCACACGGGTTCAAAAAATTAAGAGAGTAGAATGGTAAAATCTATACTTGGTAAAATAAAAATTATCTCTCTACTAAAGGTGAAAAGGTGAAATAATTGCAGTTGGATAATTCCTCTGTCTACTTGCACAAACACCCTTTAGCTCTCAGCGCCTTAGAGCTACTGACACTTAGGACACCAGGGGACATGGGTCAGGAGAAGAGGGGTCACCACTGGGAACTTGGGTCCTTCACAGAAACACTCCAGGGGAGAGGGTGGGGTCTCAGGAAGATGATTTACTTTCCCAACAAATAAACAAGCCCTCCACAGATAGGAGATTTTCAAGTCCTCAGGATGTGGTGAGCCTGCCCTCAGGGAGAGAGTCCAGCAGGTGAGGAAGGGACTCTGTCACTCCTGAGGACAGGGTGTGGCTCCACGTGATCTCTCCCTTGTGAGTGAGGTGCTGCTGGGAAAATACAATTATCCTTGAATGAGAGTCTCCTCTCCCATGTTCCCGAGAAGAACCAGGATTCTGGTGGGGGTATTGGACCAGCCTGTGGAGGATGATAGGTCTCCAGGAAGAAAATGGTGGAAAGAAAGGGCGATGTCTGTAATCATCCTGACCTCATGGCTCCCCAAAGCACAACCACATGCACCTGCAGGAACGTGTTCTAGAAGGAAGAGGAACATGGGAGAAGCTCATGGACTCATAATAATCAGAATCTTCTCTAAATCGAACAGTAAAGAGAAACCATCATTTATTTCAAAGAGCTTAATTACCAGAGTGAACTGGTAAATACTTTAGAAATACAGAAACCACAGAGCTGACGGAGCCTGGATTCCCATGTAAAATAGAGGGGAAAATAGAGCCTAAGATCAGGGCTACAGATGTGTTCCTGGACAAGAGGAGAGCAACATTTATGCACAAAAGACAGGGAGCAATAATGTGTGTAATTACAAACATACATCACTCCTGAGTTAAAAAAAGACCTTTCTCATATGATTGATAAATATCCATTTGGATGGGCATATAGGAAGTTATTGGGAAATATCCAAAATTAATAGTTTATGTTGATGACATTTTCTTTGATCATATTGTGAATACATAAATGAAAATCAAAAAAGGAAGTACAAGTGTACAGAAATGACTAGAAAATGAAAACTACCATGTTCCCTATTTAATGGCCTTGCTTAGAAAGCATGGCATCAGAGAACCTACCTCAAGGTTCCACCAGACACCATCTCAACCAGCCCTGCAGCAGCCTCATCTTCCCCATGGCCTTCGTGCTCTCTCTACTGATGGCCCTGGTGCTGGTCAGCTACGGCCCGGGAGGATCCCTGGGCTGTGACCTGTCTCAGAACCATGTGCTGGTTGGTAGGAAGACCCTCAGGCTCCTGGGCCAAATGAGGAGACTCTCCCCTCGCTTCTGCCTGCAGGACAGAATGGACTTCGCTTTCCCCCAGGAGATGGTGGAGGGCGGCCAGCTGCAGGAGGCCCAGGCCATCTCTGTGCTCCACGAGATGCTCCAGCAGAGCTTCAACCTCTTCCACACAGAGCGCTCCTCTGCTGCCTGGGACACCACCCTCCTGGAGCAGCTCTGCACTGGACTCCATCAGCAGCTGGACGACCTGGATGCCTGCCTGGGGCGGGTGATGGGAGAGGAAGACTCTGCCCTGGGAAGGACGGGCCCCACGCTGGCCGTGAAGAGGTACTTCCAGGGCATCCATGTCTACCTGCAAGAGAAGGAATACAGCGACTGTGCCTGGGAAATCGTCAGAGTGGAGATAATGAGATCCTTGTCTTCATCAATCAACTTGCAAGAAAAGTTAAGAATGATGGATGAAGACCTGAACTCACCTTGAGATGCCTCTCACTGACTAAGATGCCTCATCAGCCTTGCACACCCACCTGTGGTCATTTCAGAAAACTCTGAATTCTGCTTTAGCCACAAAATTTACTGAAGTACTTGAACATATATTTTGTAGTATTAAGTAAGGATGTTAAAAACTTAGCTCTAGGGTCATCAGTCCTTAAGTGATTATTTCCCTGATTTCTTTATTATTTATTTATACTTGTTCTTGTCATATTTATATTTTCATATAAGCATGTTTGCCTTCACATTGTATTAAGATTTACAAAATATGTTCAGCATTCCATTTCATTAAATTTTATTTTTTATTTATTAAATTCTTATCAAACTCTTTTATTCTTTTTTGTGTGAGATAAAATTTATTCTGCTCTCTTTTCATGGATGGCATTTCCAAACATATTTTTACTGAATGATTGAATACACACAAAAATGAACTAATCCAGCAATGAGTATTTAAGTAGAAAATCCTGTGTTTTGATCAAAGAACTCTCCACAGGTGACACTGCCTCATTGGAAACATGTTTGTGCCGTGGTCTCTGTGTAGACACTGAGTCTGCTTATTCTTAACACCTAAATTCAATCTTCAGTTTTCTAAACAAAAGTGAGTAATTGATGGTAACACTTATCTACTCATTCATTCATTCAGTTCACGTCACATGTATTAGTTGAGTATCAAAGTGGCAGATTGTGGAATTGCCTTCAAGAAACACTGGTAAATAAATCTAATTCAGTACCTTCTATGTTGAAACTTTCAGTCTCATAGAGAATGATACATAAAAATAATGTGTGTTTTTAAAATTACAATTATATTTAAAAATACAAAAAGAAGTAATGGAAAACTGGGTTCTCATATCAGAAGATACTTACAGGTAATTTTTACAGGTAATTTTCAAGGGAAAAAAGAGGGATACCTTTTCTATGGTACCTGGGAAGTGTGTAATTGTAGAAGCCTGATTGGTTGTTGGCCAAGTGGGTCTACAATAAACAAATGTCATGGGCATAATTACTGATTTGAAATTCTTTATTGTGTGTCTTGGAGAGGGAAATGGCAACCCACTCCAGTATTCTTGCCTGGAGAATCCCAGGGACAGAGGAGCCTGGTGGGCTGCCTTCTATGGGGTCGCACAGAGTCGGACACGACTGAAGCGACTTGGCGGTGGCAGCAGCAGCGTTGTGTGTCCGGTAATAGGGACTTGGGGATGGATGTGGTCACTTATAAATAGAATGGACAATGAGAAGAGGACCTAAACCTAATCCTTCATACCCTCAGTACCAGGGGCCAGGCAGAGGAGAGTCTGCAACAGGCACTGAGGCAGGGGGCAGTGCAGTGAGAAGGACATAAGGATGAACAGGGGAGAGACTACTGAAGGGAAGGAGTGTGTTTCAAAGACACAATAGGGCCTGCAGGGTGGGTGAGGACTGAACTGTCCCAGTGAGCCTGAAACATAGGCCATAGTGACCTTAGCGGGATCTTGTTTAGTAGAATTAATGGGGCAGAAACCAGATGGGAGTAAGTGAAGAGGAAGGGGAGTTAAGGGTACTGTGTACAGACAATGATTTTGGGAACTTGTTTGTGAAGTAGAGGAGAGAAATAAGGTGGAACTTTGAGGAAAGTGTAGCTTACTATCTCTGTGCGTATTTTTTTATGTTTTTGAAATATGTTTTCTGAGAATTATTTTGAAGAATGTAGGAAATGACAGAAACATGATTATTTTAAATATTTGACTATTTTAAATCATTATTTGGCTAAAATGGCAATTTCTCATTTTTGTAAATAATATTACTTTGTGGTCGACTTGTCAGAGTGGAAAGACAGAGAAGTGCACCCAATGATGAACAATTCATTTCCCTCAAGAATCATTATGCTAAATTTGTGTCTTATTCAACTCATAGTTTTAGTTCAGTCATCAACATATTGCTTTTGTGACTTGAAGTATGATAAGTTTTTTTAGTACTGTACACAGGATAAATGTATTTTTTCAGTTTTCCTATTCTAAAATCCATATTAAAAACATATATGGACATCTGATGGGTATCAAGGTCATGCGCAATCGTGGCAGCTCACACACAAACTAAAGATGTCTACCAAATATTAAAAGATATAGTATCAAGTGATAACGTACGTTGTGCTGAAATCTAAAGCATTTTGACACAAAAAGATTATAGATTTTCATGCAGTTTAATTTGGCAGGATGCTATTTTAAACCAAATGGTAAAAGTTAATAAAGCTCTACTAAAACCCTCCATAAACCCATCTAGAAATAAAACAGCTTGTTCAGGGAATTCCCTGGTGGTCCAGTAGCCTAGACTCTGAGCTCCCAGTGTAGGGGGCCCGGGTTTCATCCCTCGTCAGGGAACTAGGTTCCACAGGCGAAACTAAAGATCCCACTGCAAGGATGATGGAAGACCTTGCATGCAGTAACTAAGACCCACAACAGCCAAATAAATAAACAAACAAAACAAAACGAAAACAGCTTGCTCATAGGAGGCTTACCATTTTGCTTACAACAAAAGAAACACAGTAAGTTTGAAAGTATGTTGCACGCATGCTTAGTGGTGTTCAACTCTTGCTTCAACTCTTTGTGACCCCATGGGTTTACCCACCAGGCTCCTCTGTCCATGGGATTACCCCACCAAGAATACTGGAGTGTGTTGCCATTTCCTCCTCCAGGGAATCTTCCCATCCCAGGGACTGAACCCCTGTTTCCTGCGGCTCCTACATTGTCAGGTGGATTCTTTACCACTGATCCACCTGGGAAGCCTTGAAAGTATGTTAATAAATGTAAAATGCTTGGGATAGATATGAATGCACTTGTTGAACTTGAAAATAAATGGAAAAACAGGAATTATAAATTGGAAATGTGGGAATAACTGGATGAAAGTATCAATTATTATGGTCTATAAGCATATTTTTAAAGTTAGATATAGATGTCTGATTTCAACTTTGAAATTTAGATATGAATATAAAAATCTAAACTAAGTGCATTCATATTTTGAGTATTTAAAAAAGGAACTTTATTTTCATGTAAATACATCTGATATGCAAAAAGCAGCCACTGACTTGGCTCTTACGTATTTTCGATGATTTAAGGTCTGCAGAAAGGAATAGCAATCCGTTCCACTATTCTCACCTGGAGAATTCCACGGATAGAGGAGCCTGGCAAGCTACAATCCATGGTCTCGCAAAGAGTTGGACATGACTGGGTGACTAACACACACACACAAGCAAGATGCACCATCAGTAATTTGTAAGATAAAATCAGTTTTGTGTTTGGATCTTCCCAAGTGACTCACAAATTCTGTTTAGTGCAATCTTAAGCAAAATCAGAAGTGGCCTTGAAAATTTTATAGCAAATACTAGTCACAGTGGGATACTGCAAAAGAAATTCCAGCGAGCTGAAGTTAATTAAAAATTCTTTAAAACCACAAAAAATGTCAAAATAGCAATTCTTAATAATGAAAACCAGATAAAGAAGCATACTTTGAAAACTGATTAGTTTCCTTTTATTAGAGCAAAGAAAAAATTATAATGAATTCTGGTTTGGGTATAAATAAAACATATAAAATTTAAAAGGTGCTGTGAATTTTAATATTAATAATTGATAGTGTATAATAATTATGCAGCTATTAATAAATAATAGCCTCAACATTTAAAATTTTAATAATTAATAGCATTTTAAATAATAGTTTCAATATTTTAAATGGTGCTGTGAATTTTAATGTTAATAATTAATAGTTTATAATAATTACATGGTTATTAATAATATTTTCAATAATAGTTTCAATATTTTCTCCACCAATTTAAAGCTGTAGGAAAAATAAACCATTAAAAATCATAAAAGGAAGCATATAGAAACAAAGCTTACCTTTTGCCTCAGGCTCCAGTAAGTTTGAGCCGTGCATCAACCGTGTCCCTAAGTCATTCCACTTGCAGGACTGGAGGATCCCATTACTTCGTAGATATCTGTCCAGATTGTAGATGCCTTTCCCCTTTCCCTGAATTAGTCTTTTCCCCCAGAAACAACCTTGAATCTGAAAACATACCACGACGCGCTCTGATTTCAAGCCATCAAACGCAGCATCAACAGACACGGTGCAAACCCCTCTGGCTAAAATCTCCTCTCAGGAAGGGGAGGGTGAACTCAGGAGCAGGTGCAGAAATCAAAGGCTCTGAGCGAGGCCGCGGCAAAGCTGCCCTAGGCAGTAGGGCCCGAAAAGGAAATTTCCTCACAGCTCCGGCGGCTCCACGCGCTCCCTCGGCCTCCGCGGCGCCTCGCCCGGGGCCGAGGCTCCTGCCGACGGGGACTCCTGGGTTCTCCGGGTGGATCCCGCGCTGGAGTTCGCGGCGCCGAACCTGGAGGCGGGTCCAGCTGGGTGGGCCTCGCGGTCGGTGCGTTACGGCGAGTTCGGGTGCCCCCTCCCGGCCGCCGCCAAAGGCGCTTTGGGCGCACTTGAACCGCAGCAGCGCTTGCCATTCAGCGTGGTCCGCTGAATCACTGAGCTGAATGGCATAATCTATTTGCTAACGGTGCTAGTGATACCTTGTTTCAGCCTCTCCTGGGCTCAAAGCTGTGGATAGCAGGAAATCCTCAGTTTTGAGATATCAGATCAATCACGCAAGCATAACAGACATGCTTTCATTTTCTTTTTTTTTTTTCACTACAACGTAGGAGATGTCAACATCTAGAAGATACAAGCCACCAGTTTCTATCACTGGATTCTCAATCTGTTCCAGATCTTAAACCGGTTCCACTCAGAAAACTCCAGTACAGTTTGGAGTAAGACCTGCTTGTTGAATTACTCTCTAGCCAGTCTGGAGCTGGAGCAGAAGATGAAAATAGACAATCTTCTAGCTTGTCCTTGCTTGGGAAAGTTGTCCCAAAAGTGCCTCCAAGGAGTCAGCAGCTATTTGGAAGAGGAGGACTATAGCTGCCTCGCCTTGGAGATTGTCCAAAGGATGAGTGAAGTGTACTTTCCCCATTGAATAAATTTCACAGAAAATTCAGAAAATAATAAAATGATTCTCATAATTCTCTAATCAATTATGTTAATACTACTGTTTGTCAAATCCAAGCAAGCAATCTGCATTGTATTTTCTGTATCAGCTGTAAAAAATCTGAAATTCAAGGCTTTATATTTAAAATCGGAGAAGGCAATGGCACCCCACTCCAGTACTCTTGCTTGGAAAATCCCATGGATGGAGGAGCCTGGTAGTCTGCGGTCCATGGGACACAACTGAGCGACTTCACTTTCACTTTTCACTTTTACACATTGGAGAAGGAAATGGCAACCCACTCCAGTGTTCTTGCCTGGAGAATTCCAGGGACAGGGGAGCCTGGTGGACTGCCGTCTATGGGGTCGCACAGAGCCGGACACGACTTGAAGTGACTTAGCAGCAGCAGCATATTTAAAATACGTAGAGTTTCCAAAAAAGAAAGTTTCAGAAATGTAAATAACTTGTGCTTTTTTTTTTAAACCTATGCTTCTTTATATAACCTCATTATAATAAATCATTGATCTTTTTTGTATTTTTGGAAGGTATATGCTGTCCCTTATGTCCACTTTAAAACTATTCATGTCCTAAAAATTGAGAGTTATGTTTTATTCAATGGGAATTTTTAGGACTTCAAGCCTGGGAGACAACATCCTAAGTCATCCTGAGAGGACTGCCCCGAGGAGGCATGGGGAAGACCCAGGTTACCTAGAAGTTTTGCAACAAAGGGCAGGTAGTCTGAACATCAAAAGATTATCATTAACTAAAATTAGATATGCCAAGTAAAGGAATTTAGCAGTTTTCTATGTATGGAAGATCCAAGAGTCTGGACTGACTGGAATCATTCCTTTGCTATGCACCTTAGCTGTCTGGGGCCAGTTTCTTGTGTTTACATATCCTGATCTTCTTTTCCTCAGGGCTCACTGTAGGGAGGGGCTGCAGTTTGGGGCTGCTAGATGGCTTGTGTTCTTCCGGAGTTCCCTCGGGGCTCACTAGCTCAGGGCAAGGGCTGCAATTGCTGATGACTATAACATCCCTGTTTACTAATATGGCAGGAAATATTCCATTTCTTACTAGAAGCTGAGCTGTAACTTTTCATGGCAAACTTTCTTCATTATTTTGTTTTAGACTTCGGTCTGTTAAGGTAATTAATATTAGTTGCTCAAACAGAGAAACATGAAAATTTGAACACATTTTGAACATTTTGAACACAGTAGAGGTTTATCTTCCATCCGTGTTAACACCTCAGTGTAAACATTCCTGATCAGATGGTTCTCTCCCAAACAGTGAATCAGGGACACTTCCGTAAAATGCCCTTGTGATCAACTATGTGATTTTATTTTTATTTTTTTATTAATAACCATGTATTAATTTCACACATCAACTATGTGATTTTAAATGTCTCTGTGGTGCTTGGGTTTATTCCTCTTTGTTGTAAAGGGGAAAAGCCTGCTGGATAATGTGGCTGTGTTTCCAAGGGCCAGACCTGTGCAAGGAAAACATGACTTCCAACCATGTTCAACTGGCCAGAATTCACTCACATGACCATACCTCACTGTAAAGAGACTAGGAACTGGAGTCTAATTTTGTGACTAGTGGGAAGAACATTCAAACTTGCTGAAGAAGAACCCTGTTCATTTTCATACTATGTGCACTAATGCTGTCTTTAGAAGAAAGAGCTAATTTTCTTGCTGGTGTATATTTTATCCAAGAAATTCTGACTGCTGATCTGATTCCACAAGTTAAAACCAGGCAAGGGATGTGAGAGTGACAGAAGAATGCACAGGTGTTTACAACACTGTTGGCCCTGTGGGTTCCCAAGGGCATAGGTTAAAGTTGAAACACACCTGCTTCTGGGTTGGGAATACATGTGTGCACGTGCTTAGTCACTCGGTCGTGTCCAACTCTTAGGTGGGGTCCTTACAAATCAGTCTCTGCTGGCTTGAAGCCATGCTGATTACTCTACAGCTCTTCCACACCATTCCACCTCTCAGCAAGGCCCAGGCAGAATGCTTCTGGAGTATTATTAATTACTTGTAAGCTGTAGGCTAAGATCTTATCCATTCATCTCTGCTCCCCGGGCAATGTATAGGGTAGAATGGGTTAGTCAGGATGGACTACCTTGAGTTTGAATCTTGACTTCATCACTTGATAACTTTGTGGCTTCAGACAAATCACTTACTATTTCTAAAACTTTTTGTCTTTATTGGAAAGTGTATAATAAAAATGAGACATCCTCATTATAGAAGTGTTGACATACACTTTACATCAGATGAATTTATAGTAAGATGAAAAATGAAAGTAGAAATCTGAACCCTTTAGGAGCTCTGCAGTGTTGCTGTCACCAGTGTTCCTGCTTTAGTTTTCCACAGGATGGAGGCTTTAGGAACTGGACAAGGTAGATGGTAATTGTTGCCAGTATTCTTATCCTCAGGGTTCTGTGTACTTTAGTTTCTAAAATTCATCTTTCTTTGAACCCATCAAACAGGACCAGTAGAACCTTAAAGACAACCAGATGTGAGTAGAAAATTGTTACTGATGAGAAAATAGACTCAGCTTCAGTAATTTTCCTTAGAGCTCAAATGGTTTAAAATAGTACTCAGAATTGAATCCAGGTCTTTCTGACATCAAATCCAGCATAATCTTGCTGCTTGATCTGCTGCCTTTCTATGGTGGGAAACACAAGCAAGTCTCCTATACTGTAGATGATGTGGACAACAGCTTTCAACACAGGCATTTTGTTAATGTGACTGCAGCCTTGGTGTCCAGATGAGGATTAATATTGTAACCGGGAAGAATTAATTTTAAATTTGCACTGGATCTGCTTCTGTGACTTTAACCATTTTTGTTATTACAAACATCCATAATGGCCTACTTCAGGGAGATAACCTGACCCCACCCACCTCTGAAGGACTGACTACGGAAGTAAAACTAACACATTCCCCTGCCTGAGGCTTGCCATTCTAGGGGACATTTGCAAGTTTGCAGAGTTAAAAGTCTTTTTATTCTGTTTCCTCCTGTGCATCTCTGTTCCATAAAAGAACCTGGCATCTAGGCCCTGACAAGATGTTTATTTTGAGGCGCTAGCCTCCCGTCTTCTCCGGCTGCCGGCTCCCCAATTTAAGTCTCTTCCTTGCCTCAACACCTCCTCCCTCAGATTCGCTGGCCTGTCGTGTGGTGATCAGAGCAAGCATGGACTCGGTAACAATATGAAATTTAGACCTACCGAAGATCCTTTGTTATAGCCATGCTTTCCGGGAAACAAACTCACTCAGAAGGACAATGCAGATAGTGGAGTGCAGTTTATTACACCAGCGGGCCCAAGGCAGAGTCTCCTCTTAGCCAAGGACCCCGACCAGCATTTGTGAAAATCTTTTATACCCCATGTGTACGTGTCCAAACCCACCACCCCAATTCCCTTGAGACTTACATAAACAAAGGTAGGGTAAATACAACTACAATAACCCCATCATTCACGTGTTATGTGTTCAAACAGTCAATAATCAATAAGCCCACAGTTATATTCCAAACAGTTAATAATCAGTAAGCTTGTGGTCACGTGCCAACTAGTTAATAATCGATAAGCCTGTGATTACATCCTGATAGATACGGAAAATGTTTATGACCTGTCCGGAGACAGGGGTGATTACGGTATGTTTCCTCTTAGGCAATGAGTAACCTGGATGTGATCTTCAAGATTCCCCTGTCCGGAGGGGGTCTTATCCTTCCATTGTCGGGTCTTATCCTTCCAATGTCGTTCCCACAGGCACTAAGCAGAGAGTTCAGAGTCCACTGGAGAGGCAGCCGAGCATGATTAGCACAGATAGGCCTGAGATGGAGTCCTGGCCCTATGAATTCCTTCTTCACCTTGACAAGGGGGTTGTTGTGCCTGATTCTTCCAGCTTAACCGCACTCATAAATGGGACTCAGGCATGACAAAATGAAAGCCTAATTATGTTTCTCCCCTGGATATCACTGAGTAGGTGAAAGGTTTCATCATCCTACCATCTTCTAAGCTAGAAGTATCACTGCTATCCCTCTTAGTACCCCTCAGATGTAACAGGTTACCATATCCCAGAAGACAGGTCACCACATCCCAGAAGCAAAAGTCTGCTCAAATCCTGACACAAATCTGAACTCTGGGTCAGCAGAACTGTGGACGAAAGGGTGGATTGCTCATTCATCATACTCTTATCATTTCCGCCCCAGAGTTCTACAAAGGGATGGGAACTCAGCCTGGGCTAGGCTAAGATGGTCATCTCAGGAGAGGGCTGTGGGGCACCCTCTTGGGGAAGGAATGTCAGCAGGTATAGTCAGGTCCAACTTCCTTGAAAGGGGCCTGGAAACTGAGCTCCAAGAGATGGAGCTGAAACCTGGCTTTCTGTAGTCCAGAGATTTGGAATAATTACAGGAAGGTTGTTGAATCTGGCTGGAAAAATTACATTTCTAGCCACATTATGAGCTACTCATATCACTTCATATCACTGTGTATTTTTTTTTCTGTCCACAGTGAATTTTCTTCTGGCTCTTAAAACTGTGGTGCTAGTCATCATGACATAGCTCCTGTGAGCCTACGGAGAGAAAAAAATATCCAGTGAGCATATGCTTTCAAGGAATTCTTTCTAAGAAAGAAATTATTGAACTTCCCTAGTGGTACAGTGGATAAGAATTCGCCTGCCAGTGTAGGGGACATGGGCTCGATCCCTGGTCTGGAAGATCCCACAGGCCCTGAGGCAGCTAAGCCTGTGTCCCATAACTACTGAGCCCATGCTCTAGAGCCCATGAGTTACAAGAGAAGCTACCACAGTGAGAAACTTCCTTACCACAACACAGAATAGTACCCCTTGCTGCAATTAGATAAAGTCCAACCACAGCAATATGACCCAGAGCAGCCAAAATATTAATTAATTAAAAAATCTTAAAAATCATATGTTTAAAAAGAAAGAAATTATTAACATGCAGAACTTGCCGGTAATTGATCATAGAGGTGGGTGAGTAAATTTGCATTGCAGAATTCAAGGATCCTTTGAGAAAGCAAAAAACAAAAACCCAACGCCTTCATCCCAAGAGTCAGTTATTAGAGCTTGTCTTTACATGGTGTGAACCATAATGTAAGTCAGCTCAGGGATAACAACATTTACAAATAAATTGTTAATTAAATATGTGTTTCTTTTTTGGTTTCAATTCAGTTCAGTTCAGTTCAGTTGCTAAGTCATGTCTGACTCCCTGAGACCGCACGAACCACAGCACCTCAGGCCTCCCTGTCCATCACCAACTCCCGGGGTCCACCCAAACCCACGTCCACTGAGTCAGTGATGCCATCCAACCACCTCATCCTCTGCCGTCCCCTTCTCCTCCTGCCCTCAATCTTTCCCAGCATCAGGGTCTTTTCAAATGAGTCAGCTCTTCCCATCAGGTGGCCAAAGTATCGGAGTTTCAGCTTCAACATCAGTCCTTCCAATGAACACCCAGGACTGAGCTCCTTTAGGATGGTCTGATTGGCTCTCCTTGCAGTCCAAGGGACTCTCAAGAGTTTTCCCCAACACCACAGTTCAAAAGTGTCAATTCTTCAGTGCTCAGCCTTCTTTATAGTTCAACTGTCACATCCATACATGACCACTGGAAAAACAATAGCCTTGACTAGATGGACCTTTGTTAGCAAAGTAATGTCTCTGCTTTTTAATATGCTGTCTAGGTTGATCATAACTTTCCTTTCAAGGAGTAAGCGTCTTTTAATTTCATGGCTGCAAGCACCATCTGCAGCGATTTTGGAGCCCAGGAAAATAAAGTCAGCTACTGTTTCCACCGTTTCCCCATCTATTTGCCATGAAGTGATGGGACCGGATGCCATGATCTTTGTTTTCTGAATGTTGAGCGTTAAGCCAACTTTTTCACTCTCCTCTTTCACTTTCATCAAGAGGCTCTTTAGTTCTTCTTCACTTTCTGCCATAAGGGTGGAGTCATCTGCATATCTGAGGTTATTGATATTTCTCCCAGCAATCTTGATTCCAGCTTGTGCTTCATCCAGCCCAGCATTTCTCATGATGTACTCTGCATATAAGTTAAATAAGCAGGGTGACAATATGCAGGCTTGATGTACTCCTTTTCCTATTTGGAACCAGTCTGTTGTTCCATGTCCAGTTCTAACTGTTTCTTCCTAACCTGCATACAGGTTTCTCAAGAGGCAGGTCAGGTGGTCTTGTATGCCCATCTCTTTCAGAATTTACCACAGTTTATTGTGATGCACTCAGTCAAAGGCTTTGGCATACTCAAGAAAACAGAAATAGATGTTTTTCTAGAACTCTCTTGCTTTTTCGATGATCCAGCAGATGTTGGCAATTTGATCTCTGGTTCTTCTGCCTTTTCTAAAACCAGCTTGAACATCTGGAAGTTCACAGCTCACATATTACTGAAGTCTGGCTTAGAGAATTTTAAGCATTACTTTACTAGTGTGTGAGATGAGTGCAACTGTGCGGTAGTTTGAGCATTCTTTGGCATTGCCTTTCTTTGGGCTTGGAATGAAAACTGACCTTTTCCAGTCCTGTGGCCACTCCTGAGTTTTCCAAATTTGTTGGCATATTGAGTGCAGCACTTTCACAGCATCATTTTTTAGGATTTGAAATAGCTCAACTGGAATTCCATCACCTCCACTAGCTTTGTTCATAGTGATGCTTCCTAAGGCCCACTTGACTTCACATTCCAGGATGTCTGGCTCTCGGTGAGTGATCACACCATTGTTATTATCTGGGCCGTGAATATCTTTTTTGTATAGTTCTTCTGTGTATTCTTGCCACCTTTTCTTAATATCTTCTGCTTCTGTTAGGTCCCTACGATTTCTGTCCTTTATTGAGCCCATGTTTGCATGAAATGATCCCTTGGTATCTCTAATTTTCTTGAAGAGATCTCTAGTCTTTCCTCTTCTATTGTTTTCCTCTACTTCTTTGCATTGATCACTGAGGAAGGCTTTCTTATCTCTCCTTGCTATTCTTTGGAACTCTGCATTCAAATACAAATATGCCAGTTATATGTGTAAACCTACTTTGGAGTAAGATGAATATGTGCATTCAAAAGCATAATTTTCAGATTACTAGGATCACTACTATGAATAAGAATTTTTTTTTGCTTTATTTCTACATTTTAAAAGCATGGAACTAAATTTCAAATAGTATAAGACATTTAGTGAAAAAAAAATGTAGCAATATGTAGTAATGCAAACAGAAACATGGTAGCACTGAAATTTTAGTACAGTGCTATAAGTTTGTAAAAAAATATAGAAAAATTATAGAGAAAAGAAGGACTGAAATATGATATAAAAGAGTATAAACCAAAGCTTTATATATAGGGCCACTATAACCTAGAATAGGAAATATAACTTCTATCAAATATTTATAAATCATTCATGAAAATTATCATATATTAGACTACCCAGAAAATATCTATAATTCTTCCAGAGCAAACATATTATAAGTTGCATGCTCAGATCACAATGCCTGCACTTAATATTAAAATAGGTGATGCTAGTGGTAAAGAACCTGCCTACCAATGCAGATAGACATAAAAGACCTGGATTCCAACCCTAGGTCTGGAAGATCCCCTGGAGGAGGGCACAGCAACCCACTCCAGTATTCTTGCCTGGAGAATCCCATGGACAAAGGAACCTGGCCGTCCATAGGGTCACAAAGAGTTGGACACAACTGAAGCAACTTGGCACAAAAGCAACCATTTAGAGATTTTAAATCGTCCTGATAAATTATGGTCAAGTCAGAACAAAAAAGTGAAATGAGAAATTTGGTAAGTAATGGAAATTCAATCACTATTCTTCAAATTTGCAGAAGCAAAGTTGCATACTGAGGTAAATTCACAGCCTTGAGTGTATGCATGCTAAGTTTCTTCAGTTGTGTCTGACTTTTTTGTGATCCCGTGGACTATAACCTGCCAGTCTAGCTAGTCCTTACCACTAGCACCATCTGGGAAGCCCAAATTGACAGTTTTAGGAAACATGAATTGAAAATAGATTGGCCTCACTCATTAAAGGGCTTCCCAGGTGACTCATTAGTAAGAACTAGCCTGCCAATATAGGAGATAAAGGAGATGCCAGTTGCATCCCTGGGTCAGGAAAATCCCCTGGAGGAGGAAATGGCAACCCATTTCAGTATTCTTGCCTGGACAATCCCATGGACAGAGGAGCCTGGCAAACTACAGTCCAGGGGGTTCCAAAGAGTTGGACACTACTGAGCAACTGAGCAAGCATGCACACACTCGTTCAAGTCAGTAAGAGAATTCAAATAACATTAAAATTAACAGGAAAAAGTAACATTCATTAAGTGTTCCCTCTGCACCTGGGACTGTGCTAAACACTTTACAGGAAGGATTTCTATCTTCTGAACAACCCTACCAAACTATTAAACAATAACTGGTTCTCTTCAGCATGTCCTTTGATACCCTCATTTACTGAGCATCTACTATGTGCAAGAACAACAGACCATAGATGCTATGAAGTAGCAGAAATGTGATTCAATTACTGTCAGAATTTTTCCAAATCTATACACATTCCAGTGTGACAGAATTCAAAATCAGATTAATAAATTAATTCATCATGATTAAGAGTACCTTGGAAATAGAAAGATGATTTGACACCAGAAAGTGTATATATATATACGACCCCATGGACTGTAACCTACCAGGCTCCTCTGTCCATGTATATATACATATACATGTATGTATGTATATAAAATGCATCATTTACAAAAATAGACTTTCATAAGTGGCAGTTTCTTAAGGATTAGTTGCAATGTGCAGTCAAAAACCCAAAAAGTGTACTTTTAAAATTCAGTTACATAACACCGTATCAATCTGACTTGCCCTCTGAATAGGTCTCTGTAACCTATGCATGATTTTGTACTATATGCATTAGTCATTTGGAAAATACTGGTGCAGAGATATTCAGATCTTAGAAAATCTACATATATTTCAATATATAGACTCAAGTAATTTATTTGTTAATATCTTCATTGCTGTCATCATAAAAGTCTTTAAGTATTGGGAAATTGTCAGGATCACAGTGGTAGATTTTTAAAAATTCTAATTTTATATTGAAAGCTCAACTGTTAGCACTGGCAACAAATGTCCTCCTTGAAGTGACAGGTTCATTCTATAAATATCTCAAGAAAATATCTGCCAAATAGCAAATTCTGAATAGCCATAGTTTGTCATTGTTTGGAGTTAAAATGGAGTTTGTGATAAGAGTGGCTAATTAAGCTCATAACTCATACAGTCATCAATCTATGTGCTTCTGCTCAGAACAATCACCATGCATGCAGCAGAAATGCTTGTCACACAACACATTAAAAAAAAAAACTATCACAGAGAATATTTTTTAAATGTACACTCAAAAATTAAGATTTCATAAAATTCATAATCTTATTCTTTCACTAAAGATATTCTTTTTAAAAATTATTTTATTTTTTAAAAATTTTTCATTTATTTATATTAGTTGGAGGCTAATTACTTTACAATATTGTAATGGTTTTTGCCATACATTGATATGAATCAGTCATGGATTTACATGTGTTCCCCATCCTGAACCCCCCTCCCACCTCCCTCCCCATTCCATCCCTCTGGTTCATCCCAGTGCACCAGCCCTGAGCACCCTGTCTCATGCATCAAACCTGGACTGGCGATTTGTTTCACATATGATAATTTACATGTTTCAATGCTATTCTTCCATATCATCCTACCGTCACCCTCTCCCACAGAGTCCAAAAGACTGTTCAATACATCTGTGTCTCTCTTGCTGTCTCACATACAGGGTTATTGTTACCATCTTTCTAAATTCCATATATATGTGTTAGTATACTGTATTGGTGTTTTTCTTTCTGGCTTACTTCACTCTGTAAAATAGGCTCCAGTTTCATCCACCTCATTAGAACTGATTCAAATGTATTCTTTTTAATGGCTGAGTAATATTCCATTGTGTATATGTACCACAGCTTTCTTATCCATTCGTCTGCTGATGGACATCTAGGTTGCTTCCTTGTCCTGGCTATTATAAACAGTGCTGCGATGAACACTGGGGTACACGTGTCTCTTTCAGTCCTGGTTTCCTTAGTGTGTATGCCCAGGAGTGGGATTGCTAGGTCATACGGCAGTTCTATTTCCAGTTTTTTAAGGAATCTCCACACTGTTCTCCATAGTGGCTGTACTAGTTTGCATTCCCACCAACAGTGTAAGAGGATTCCCTTTTCTCCACACCCTCTCCAGCATTTATTGCTTGTAGACTTTTGGATTGCAGCCATTCTGACTGGTGTGAAGTGGTATACCTCATTGTGGTTTTGATTTGCATTTCTCTAATTATGAGTGATGTGGAGCATCTTTTCATGTGTTTGTTAGCCATCTGTATGTCTTCTTTGGAGAAATGTCTGTTTAGTTCTTTGGCCCATTTTTTGATTGGATCATTTATTTTTCTGGAATTGAGCTGCAGGAGTTGCTTGTATATTTTTGAGATTAATCCTTTGTCTGTTGCTTCATTTGCTATTATTTTCTCCCATTTTGAGGGCTGTCTTTTCACCTTGTTTATAGTTTCCTTTGTTGTGCAAAAGCTTTTCAGTTTCATCAGGTCCCATTTGTTTATTTTTGCTTTTATTTCCAATATTCTGGGAGGTGGGTCATAGAGGATCCTGCTGTGATTTATCTTGGAGAGTGTTTTGCCTATGTTCTCCCCTAGGAGTTTTATAGTTTCTGGTCTTACATTTAGATCTTTAATCCATTTTGAGTTTATTTTTGTGTATGGTGTTAGAAAGTGTTCTAGTTTCATTCTTTTATAAGTGGTTGACCAGTTTTCCCAGCACCACTTGTTAAAGAGATTGTCTTTTCTTCATTGTATGTTCTTGCCTCCTTTGTCAAAGATAAGGTGTCCATAGGTGCATGGATTTATCTCTGGGCTTTCTATTTTGTTCCATTGATCTATATTTCTGTCTTTGTGCCAGTACCATACTGTCTTGATGACTGTGGCTTTGTAGTAGAGCCTGAAGTCAGGCAGGTTGAGTCCTCCAGTTCCATTCTTCTTTCTCAAGATTGCTTTGGCTATTTGAGGTTTTTTGTATTTCCATACAAATTGTGAAATTATTTGTTTTAATTCTGTGAAAAATACTGTTGGTAGCTTGATAGGGATTGCATGGAATCTATAGATTGCTTTGGATAGTATATTCATTTTCACTATATTAATTCTTCTGATCCATGAACATGGTATATTTCTCCATCTATTTGTGTCCTCTTTGATTTCTTTCATCAGTGATTTAGTTTTCTATATATAGGTCTTTTGTTTCTTTAGGTAGATATATTCCTAAGTATTTTATTCTTTTCTTTGCAATGGTGAATGGAATTGTTTTCTTAATTTCTCTTTCTGTTTTCTCATTGTTGGTGTATAGGAATGCAAGGGATTTCTGTGTGTTAATTTTATAGCCTGCAACTTTACTATATTCCTTGATTAGCTCTAGTAATTTTCTGGTAGAGTCTTTAGGGTTTTCTATGTAGAGGATCATGTCATCTGCAAACAGTGAGAGTTTTACTTCTTCTTTTGCTATCTGGATTCCTTTTATTTCTTTTTCTGCTCTGATTGCTGTGGCCAACACTTCCAAAACTATGTTAAATAGTAGTGATAAGAGTGGGCACCCTTGTCTTGTTCCTGACTTCAGGGAAAATGCTTTCAATTTTTCACCATTGAGGATAATGTTTGCTGAGGGTTTGTTATATATAGCTTTTATTATGTTGAGGTATGTTCCTTCTATTCCTGCTTTCTGGAGAGTTTTGATCATAAATGGATGTTGAATTTTGTCAAAGGCTTTTTCTGCATCTATTGAGATAATCATATGGTTTTTATCTTTCAATTTGTTAATGTGGTGTATTGCATTGATTGATTTCTAGATATTAAAGAATCCTTGCATTCCTGGAATAAAGCCCACTTGGTCATGATGTATGATCTTTTTAATATGTTGTTGGATTCTGTTTGCTAGAATTTTGTTAAGGATTTTTGCATCTATGTTCATCAGTGATATTGGCCTGTAGTTTTCTTTTTTTGTGGCATCTTTGTCTGGTTTTGGTATTAGGGTGATGGTAGCCTCATAGAATGAGTTTGGAAGTTAATTTCTTCTGCAATTTTCTGGAAGAGTTTGAGTAAGATAGGTGTTAGCTCTTCTCTATATTTTTGGTAGAATTCAGCTGTGAAGCCATCTGGTCCTGGGCTTTTGTTTACTGGAAGATTTCTGATTACAATGTTGATTTCCATGCTTGTGATGGGTCTGTTAAGATCTTGTATTTCTTCCTGGTTCAGTTTTGGAAAGTTATGCTTTTCTAAAAATTTGTCCATTTTCTTCCAAATTGTCCATTTTATTGGCATATAGCTGCTGGTAGTAGTCTCTTATGATCCTTCGTATTTCTGTGTTGTCTGTTGTGATCTCTCCATTTCCATTTCTAATTTTGTTGATTTGATTCTTCTTTGTTTCTTGATGAGTCTGGCTAATGGTTTGTCAATTTTATTTACCTTCTCAAAGAACCAGATTTTGGTTTTATTGATTTTTGCTATGATCTCTTTTGTTTCTTTTGCATTTATTTCTGCCCTAATTTTTAAGATTTCTTTCCTTCTACTAACCCTGGGGTTCTTCATTTCTTCCTTCTCTAGTTGCTTTAGGAGTAGAGTTAGGTTATTTATTTTACTTTATTTTTGTTTGTTTCTTGAGGTAAGCCGGTATTGCTATGAACGTTCCCCTTAGCACTGCTTTTAAAGTGTCCTATAGGTTTTGGGTTGTTGTGTTTTCATTTTCATTCGTTTCTATGCATATTTTGATTTCTTTTTTTATTTCTTCTATGATTGGTTGGTCATTCAGAAATGTGTTATTTAGCCTCCATATGTTGGAATTTTTAATAGTTTTTTTTCCTATAATTGAGATCTAATCTTACTGCATTGTGGTCAGAAAAGATGACTGAAATGATTTCAATTTTTTTGAATTTACCAAGGCTAGATTTATGGCCCAGGATGTGATCTATTCTGGAGGACGTTCCTTGTGCACTTGAGAAAAAGGTGAAATTGATTGTTTTGGGGTGAAATGTCCTATAGATATCAATTAGGTCTACCTGGTCCATTGTGTCATTTAGAGTTTGTGTTTCCTTGTTAATTTTCTGTTTAGTTGATCTATCCATGGGTGTGAGTGGGGTATTAAAGTCTCCCACTATATTGTGCTATTGTTCATTTCCCCTTTTATACTTGTTAGAATTTGCCTTACATATTGCAGTGCTCCTATGTTGGGTGCACATATATTTATAATTGTTATATCTTATTCTTGGTTTGATCCTTTGATCATTATGTAGTATCCTTTATCTCTTTTCACAGCCTTTATTTTAAGTACTCTGATATGAGTATTGCAACTCCTGCTTTCTTTTGGTCTCCGTTTGCACGAAATATTTTTTTCCAGCCCTTCACTTTCAGTCTGTATGTGTCCCTTGTTTTGAGGTGGGTCTCTTGTAGACAGCATATATAGAGGTCTTGTTTTTGTATCCATTTAGCCAGTCTTTGTCTTTTGGTTGGGGCATTCAACCCATTTACACTTAAGGTAATTATTGATAAGTATGATCCTGTTGCCATTTACTTTGTTGTTTTGGGTTCGAGTTTATACACCTGTTCTGTGTTTCCTGTCTAGAGAAGATCCTTTAGCATTTATTGGAGAGCTGGTTTGGTGGTGCTGAATTCTCTCAGCTTTTGCTTGTCTGTAAAGCTTTTGAATTCTCCTTCATATCTGAATGAGACCCTTGCTGGGTACAGTAATCTGGGTTGTAGGTTATTTTCTTTCATTACTTTAAGTAAGTCCTGCCATTCCCTTCTGGCCTGAAGAGTTTCTATTGAAAGACCAGCTGTTATCCTTTTGGGAATCCCCTTGTGTGTTATTTGTTGTTTTTCCCTTGCTGCTTTATTATTTGTTCTCTGTGTTTGATCTTTGTTAATTTGATTAATATGTGTCTTGGGGTGTTTCGCCTTGGGTTTATCCTGTTTTGGACTCTCTGGTTTTCTTGGACTTGTGTGATTATTTCCTTGCCCATTTTAGGGAAGTTTTCAACTATTATCTCCTCGAGTATTTTCTCATGGCCTTTCTTTTTGTCTTCTTCTTCTGGGACTCCTGTGATTTGAATGTTGGGGAGTTTCACATTGTCCCAGAGGTCCCTGAGGTTGTCCTCATTTCTTTTGATCCTTTTTTCTTTTTTCCACTCTGCTTCATTTATTTCCACCATTCTATCTTCCACCTCACTTATCCTATCTTCTGCCTCCATTATTCTACTGTTGGTTCCCTCCAGAGTGTTTTCAATCTCATTTATTGCATTATTCATTATTAATTGACTCTTTTCTATTTCTTCTAGGTCCTTGTTAAACATTTCTTGCATCTTCTCAACCCCTCTCTCCAGGCTATTTATCTGTAACTCCATTTTGTTTTCAAGATTTTGGATCATTTTTATTATCATTATTCTAAATTCTTTTTCAGGTAGATTCCCTATCTCCTCCTGTTTTGTTTGGTTTGGTGGGCATTTTTCATATTCCTTTACCTGCTGAGTGTTTCTCTGCCTTTTCATTTTGTTTAGATTGCTGTGTTTGCAGTGGCCTTTGGGTATTCAGGTAGTTTCTGGTTCCTCTTTATTGTGGAGGTTCCTTCCAGTGGGTGGGGTTGTACGATTGGCTTGTCAAGTTTTCCTGGTAAGGGAAGCTTGCGTCAGTGTTCTGGTGGGTGGAGCTGGATTTCTTCTCTCTGGAGTACAATGGAGTGTCCAGTAGTGAGTTTTGAGGTGTCTGTGGGTTTGGTGTGACTTTTGGCAGCCTGTATGTTGATGCTCAGGGCTATGTTCCTGCGTTGCTGGAGAGTTTGTGTGGTATGTCTTGCTCTGGAACTTATTGACTCTTGGGTGGTGGTTGGTTTCAGTGTAGGTATGGAGGCTTTTGGATGATCTCTTATTAATTAATGTTCCCTAGAGTCAGGAGTTCTCTCGTGTTCTCAGGTTTTGGTCTTAAACCTCCTGCCTCTGGTTTTCAGTCTTATTCTTCCAGTAGCCTAAAGACTTCTCCCTCCATACAGCACTGACAATAAAACTTCTAGGTTAATGGTGAAAAGATTCTCCACTGTGAGGGACACCCAGAGAGGTTCACAGAGTTACATGAAGAAGAGGAGAGGGAGAAAGGAGATAGAGATGAGCAGGAGGAGAAAAAAAGGGGGAATCAAGAGGAGAGAGACAGATCTAGGCAGAACTCTGTTCCCTAAGTGTTCTCTGCAGCCCAGAACACCACAGAGATTCACAGAGTTGGGTAGAGAAGAGAAGGGGAAGGGAGGAAATAGAGGTGATCTGGGGGAGAAAAAGGAGAGTCAAAAGGGGGAGAGAGTAATCAAGCCAGTAATCACACTCTTGAGTAAAAATGGGTACTGAAGATTGGATTCCTAAATGTACAAAATTGATATCAAATTCTAAAAAACAAAGATTAAAAATCTAGAGTAGAGGTTAGACTCTTAAAAATGCAATATTAGAAAAAACAAAAACACAAAAAGTATAAGAAATATATATGCAGTTCGCTTTAACAATAGGGTGCTTTTTTTTTTTTTTTTTTTGCAAGGTAATAGTGGGTTATAAAAATGAAAATTAAAGAAGTAATAGAGGACTTTAAAAAAGGAAAAGAAATTTTAATTAAAAAAAAATAATAGTAAAAATATATCTAGGAATTTTTCTGGAGCTGTTGCAGGCAGTGTGGGTCCAGTTCAGTTTCAGGCCCCTTCCAGTGTAGTCAGTGTTAACTACAGGGATTTTATCTGTTGCACCGGTCACTTCTAAAGCAGTTCCCTTTGTTTATTTGGCTTCTGTTTGCAGGTCTCTTCAGTGTCTAATTTCCACCCTGACACAAGGGGCCAGAGGTGGTCTCTTGTGTAGGTTCGCTTGTTCAGTCTTGCTGTGGGGAGGGAGGGGTGCTGCAGACAAATATCACTGGTGTGTGTGGGGAGCACTCGCAGTGTTCCGGGCACACTGGGTTTGCCCCGGCTCATGGCGTGTGTGCTTTCCCCATCTACACTGCTCAGGCTTCAGGCCGCTCTACAGGGAGCAGGCCCTGATTTGCGTGCACTTCCCAGGTCTAAGTCACTCAGGTTCAGGTTCTGAGGTACTCCACAAAGACGCAGACTCGGTTGGGCCTGCGTTTTGTGCTGTTCCGGTATGGTCCGAGCAGCTCAGGCAGCCAGGAGCTTGAGAGCGCACTCTCCTCAGGTGCAGCGCGACTTCTCCCCTCCCCGTCCCCGCCTCAGTTTCCCCGCGCGCCCCATCTGGTGCGCCTTGTGTCTCTTCTGGGAGCTGATCACTGGCTGCGACCCTCCCGGCAGATGTCAACCACCCAGAATCTCAGGAAGTCTTTGGTTAGAAACTGGAAGCCTGTTTGCAGTTTGGTAGGGGGTGCCCTCTCTGGGGCCGAGTTTGCCCCTTTCTGGCTCTGGCTGGCGCCCGCCTCCTGTCTGCCTCCAGCAGGGGATGGGCTGGCCCACAGCCCACTAGCTCTTCTCTGGTATTGCTCAGTCCTTTGTTCAGTGAACAGCCCAGCAGTGCCTTAGGTTAGGGCTTTTCACAGGTTAATTCTCTCTCTCTATTGCTATCCCACAGTTTAGGTTGCTATCTCACATTAGCTCCCTCAGATTGCCCTCAGGGCATTCAGGCCCAGTCCTTACGCTAAGCAATGCCACCCATTCCTCTCCATTCAGCTCCCACTTGCTGGTGGTGGATGTGAGTGTCTGGGGTACTTTTCTGCTGGGAGTTGCCTTTAGGCATGTAATCTGTGGGTTTTATTTATTTATTTTTCCTCCCAGTTAGGTTGCCCTCTGAGATTTGAAAACTTCCCCCAGACCCATCGGTGAGAGGGTTTCCTGGTTTGGAAACTTCTCTCTTTTTTAAGACTCCCTTCCTGGGATGGATCTCCGTCCCTAACTCTTTTGTCTCTCTTTTTATCTTTTATATTTTGTCCTACCTCCTTTCGAAGACAATGGGTTGCTTTTCTGGGTGCCTGATGTCCTCTGCCAGCATTCAGAAGTTGTTTTGTGGAGTTTGCTTGGCATTCTAATGTTCTTTTGATGAATTTGTGGGGGAGAAAGTGGTCTCCCCATCCTATTCCTCCGTCATCTTAGCTCCTCCTCCACTAAAGGTATTCTTAAGTGAAACTGGAATTTTTTTTTCTACTTCGAGAAGATTGTAGTGAAAACTATGAGAATTACTAAGACATTTAGGTCCCATGGCTTTGATCAACACTTAGGCACCTGCAGTCTTACCCACCACTGTTTTTGCACCACCCGTAGAAGTTGTTAATGTGGTGAAAAAGCAAATAAGGTCTTGATATCATTATATAAAGATATAACAATCATTTTGACTTCATGAGTCCCCTTAAAGTGTCTTGGGGATCCACAGGGCTCTACAGACCACACTTAAACAACTGCTGGTTTAATGAATTTCCTTGCACCTGCTCTGGTTAAAGTCACTCTATAACCTTTAAGTTGTAGAGTAACTTCCTTGGCTCTTAAGATAAAATCTAACATCTTTCACAAAGTCTATCAGTGGGCCCTTTTCCGTATCTCCAAGGTCATTACATGACATATTTCTATGCATCAGTATGGCCCAACTCTGTGGTCTTGTTCCAGAAATTATTGTCACTGTTCAGTTGCTAAGTCCTATTTGAATCTTTGCAACCCCATGAACTATAGCCCACCAGACTCCTCTGTCCCTGGGGGCTTTCCAGGCAAGAATACTAGAGTGGGTTGCCATTTCCTTCTCTAGGGAATTTTCTAGGATCAGGGATCGAACTTGTATCTCCTGCATTGGCAGGTGGATTCTTTACCACTGAGGCACTAGGGAAACCCTCCAGAAACTGTTGTTCAGTCACTAACTCATGTTCAACTCCTTGCGAACCCATGGACTACAGCACACCAGGCTTCCCTGTCCTTCAATATCTCCTGGAGTTTGCTCAAACTCATGTCCATTGAGTTGGTGATGCCATCCAACCATCTCATCCTCTGTCATCCCCTTCTCCTCCTGCTTTCATTCTTGCCCATTATCAAGGTCTTTTCCAATGAGTTGGCTCTTTGCATCAGATAACCAAAGTACTGTAGCTTCAGCTTCAGCATCAGTCCTTCCAATTAATATTCAGGACTGACTTCCTTTAGGATGGACTGGTTTGATCCCCCTGCAGTCCAAAGGGCTCTCAAGAGTCTTCACCAGCACCACAGTTCAAAAGCATCAATTCTTTGGCACTCTGGAACTGATGAGCTACCGAGAATACTCACAGTCATAAGCATCTTTTGCTTCTCCTGTGTGGCTCAGATCTTTTTTTTTTTTTTTTGTGGCTCAGATCTTGAATGTAAATATCTAATTACTTCGTAACTACTGTTTTCACAGCAGTGGCCTTTGCTCCAATGTAAGCTTTGTAAGTTCAGGGCCTCTGCCTCTCATACTCAAGACTCTCTCCCCAAGGCCAACAAGTAAAGAAATGAAGCGCACAACACCATTCCATAAAAGTAGTTTGCAGCAGAAGGACTTTGGGAAAGGTTTCAAAAAGAGGAAGCAGAAAAATATTTTAAAATAAATTTTAAAAGTAAAAATGTAAGTTTTATTAAAGAAAATGTGGCATAACATTATATTAAAAATACAACCTATAAATGCACATACCATAAAAATGAATAAATTAATGCAAATAGGTATATAACATACATACATACAAATATACATATTTTCTAAAATGAGATTCAGTCACAGGGCATCAGTTAAATTTCCTCCCCCTCTGAGAAGAGTTGGATATCAATGTTCTCCATATTACTGAAGATACCAAGTGTGACTCAAACTATTTCATAGCTGAGGCAGAAATCACAGTTTTGGAAATGACTGAACAATGAAGTGTCTGAGCTAGGACACTAGTCACTGAGTCGATTTCCTTCTTCAGTTCAGTTCAGTCACTCAGTCATGTCTGACTCTGTGACCCCATGGACTGCAGCACACCAGGCCTCTCTGTCCATCACCAATTCCTGGAGCCCACTCAAACTCATGTCCATCGAGTCGGTGAAGCCATTCAACTATCTCATCCTCTTGTCATCCCCTTCTCCTCCCACCTTCAATCTTTCCCAGCATCAGGTTGTTTTCAAATGAGTCAGTTCTTCACATCAGGTAGCCAAAGTATTGGAGTTTCAGAACAAGTTTCAGAACAAGACCCAGCTTCCCCCTCAGTCAGTCTCTCCCATCAGGAAGCTTCCATAAGCCTCTTATCTTTCTCCATCAGAGGGCAGACAGACAGAAAACCACAATCACAGAAAACTAACCAATCTGATCACATGGACCACAGCCTTGTCTAACTCGATGAAACTACAAGCCATGTAGTGTAGGGCCACCCAAGATGGATGGGTCATGGTGGAGAGTTCTGACAAAACCTGGTCCACTGGAGAAGGGAATGGCAAACTACTTCAGTATTCTTGCCTTGAGAACCCAATTAACAGTATGAAAAGTCAAAAAGATAGGTTCCTTCTTACTTCCTGAGTTTTCTTAGGAGTTTGTTAACACAGAGAAAGTGCCGCGTGATTTCCACTCTGACGATTTCCCAGGCAGAGTCATTGTATTCCTTCTCTTTCAGGTAGACATGGATTCCCTGAAGTACCTCTTCACAGCCAGTATGGGGCCCATCCTTCCCAGGGTGGAGTCTTCCTCTCTCATCAGGCAGGCATCCAAGTTCTAATTCAATGGAATGCTTATCATCTTAACAACTTTGAATTAGTGATAGTTATCTGGGTCTTACTTCCTGATAAGATCAACTTTGAAGGAAAATTTGCTAGGCTTCTTTTAAAAGGTCTTCTTTCTCCTGCCTCTAGATACACTCTTGGAAGAGCTAATTAGGTGTGAAAGATACCTGAGCTTTATATGCATGGATCTCACCTTTGGCTCTGCTGCAGAATTTATAATTTGTCAAATTCGGTTTCATTAACCCTCTTTAATTGAGAAAATTTCTGAACACTTATTCTGTGCCAATCATTATGCTGAACTCAGGCTATATCAAGATGATTAAACCTCCAATGTTACCCTCAAGAAGAGTAAAGTGTAGCCACCACATCTGTCCAGGTGTTCAAGCAATTAGAATGTCTTGCTGCTTTTTGGCAACCTCTTTGTCTTAGCCAGCACCATTGTCCTAGCTGTGTCCATGCAATTGCTGTTGTTGTTTTTCAGTCACTAAGTCGTGTCTGACTCCTTGGAATCCCATGGACTGCAGACTGCCAGGCTCCTTTGTCCATAGGGTTCTCCCAGCAACAGTACTGGAGTGGGTTGCCATTTCCTTCTCCAGGGGATCTTTCCAATGGTTAAGCAGCCAATTTTTTATTTGCTACATTTATATAATTTTCATATTGTTACCTCTTGCTTGGCATTTGCAGTTTCAATTTGCAAAAGCTGTCCTAAGGATCTTGCAATCTTTTCTATTTCCACTTTGAGGTTTGTTGAAAAAAAAGGGAAGAGAAAATGTAAGTGAAAAGAAGAGGTAATATATTTCCTCTGTGATTTTTCAAGATATCAAAACTTTCCTCCCTCATTGAACATTCCTGGAAAGTAAAATTAAGTTGTGAAAAAGTAGTGCACAAAGACAAATGGAAAGTAAACACTGATATTGAAAAAAAAAAGTGACAAAGATAGTCTTCTCTGTCCAAATGACAAAATGTCACTTAACTACAAATCAGGGATGAAGAGCTCTACAGAGTGACAGATTTTAGACCACCCCATGTTGTCACGGTCTTTGTAGACCAGGACCTGGGGACTGGAGTTGACGAGAAGAGGGACGCAGGGGACCCAAGTCTCGAGTGAAATAAGGGTGCTTTATTTGCAGAAATGCATGTTTGTATATCGTCATACAAGGCAGCTTTAGGCAGTAAAAAAAAAATTGAGCAAAAACAAAGCCAAGCAAATAACAATCTTCAAAGGGCCAAAAAGCATTCGATATCTTGAGTAAGAGGGACATAACTGATTACATTTAAGTAAGGTCACTGAAGGGAGTCACTGAAGGGAGTCCAAGCAGGTGCGCTATCTCATAATCTCAGTCCTGAGAACTGCGTGCAGCTCTGCTCACTCCTGTTTTCCAGGAACTTATAAGGAATAGAGAATCCTTGAGAAACGGCACACAAAAGAAAAGAATAACATATTGGATCCTTCAAAGCTGAATGTCCCCTGATACCATGTGAGATTGTTTAGCTGCAGACAGAGCCAGAGCAGGGCAGCAGGCTCCTAGGCAGAGTGTTAACCTAAAAGGCTAGTTGTCAGCTTTGCTAAATCTAAGAATCTATTTATTTATTCGTCTGTTTACAGTTTTCACTCTCTATGGAGGTTATCAGTTCTGAGGATGTAGTCCTATTAACTCACACTGAAAAGAGACTGGGGTATAGACTGGACAGCCACTTTATTCATGTGCGAGAGGTCAGCTGTTATCTGGAAACTACTAGATGTTAGTCATTTGGACAGGGCGCCATGTTCACATAAGAGATGAGATTAGAAGTGAGCTGAGAATTAAAGGAAGAGAAGAGGTCTTCTCAGGGAAATTCTATCCAGTGCCCATAGCTGGATGTGTGAATTTTGCCCCACATGGGAACAGCTAGATAATGCCTGCTTACTTGTCCAGGCATTGTTAGAAATATGTTAGGTCATCCAATCATCACAACAAGCCAGTGGAATAGATATGATTATCATTTCCATATAACTGGGGAGAAAACTGAGGTGCTGAAGGTCACATAGCCAATGCAGACTGAAGCTGGGGCATAACCCAGGCAGTCTTGCCCCTGTGTCCACTGTCTTAAGCACCGGATCCAGCCCTCTCCTCTGACAATGTGCTTCCTCTCTTAGAGAAATACTTAGCAAACTCTTACTTTCCAATTCCCATTCTTCTTTGTCACAAAAGTGCCATTCACCCATTCCAAAGACATTACAATCATTACAACAATACAATTGAAGAGGATACAGTTCCCCTTACACTTGCTTACTTCCAGTCTTGTCTTTTAGGTGGTGTTTTGTTGAGCTCTATGGAATCCACCTGCAATGTAGGAGATCCCGGTTTGATTACGAGGTCGGGAACGCCTGCTGGAGAAGGGATAGGCTACCCACTCCAGTATTCTTGAGCTTCCCTGGTGGCTTAGCTGGTAAAGAATCTGCCCGTAATGCAGGAGACCTGGGCTGGAAAGATCCCCTGGAGAAGGGAAAGGCTACCCACTCCTGTATTCTAGCCTGGAGAATTCCATGGACTGTATATATAGTCCATGGGGGTCACAAACAGTAAGACACAGCTGAGCAGTTTTCACTTTCACTTAAACTGGACCTTTGGTCACTTTCACTGAAGTTGTTCCCATCTGAGATAATATTTTTAGAAATTATCCTGAAGGACAAAGTATCCATTTAAACTTTACTCTTACTCCTGGGCATACACACCGAGGAAACTAGAACTGAAAGAGACACATGTACCCTAATGTTCATTGCAGCACTGTTTATAATAGCCAGGACATGGAAGCAACCTAGATGCCCATCAGCAGATGAATGGATAAGAAAGCTATGGTACATATACACAATTGAATATTACTCAGCCATTAAAAAGAATACATTTGAATCAGTTCTAATGAGATGGATGAAACTGGAGCCCATTATACAGAGTGAAGTAAGCCAGAAAGATAAACACCAATACATTATACTAATGCATATATATGGAATTTAGAAAGATGGTAACAATAACCCTATATGCAAGACAGAAAAAGAGACACAGATCTATAGAACAGTCTTTTGGACTCCATGGGAGATGGCAAGGGTGGGATGATCTGAGAGAATAGCATTGAAACATGTATACTATCAAGGGTGAAACAGATTGCCAGTCCAGGTTGGATGCATGAGACAAGTGCTCAGGGCTGGTGCACTGGGAAGACCAAGAGGGATGGGATGGGGAGGGAGGTGGGAGGGGGGTTCAGGATAGGGAACACATGTAAATCCATGGCTGATTCATGTCAATGTATGGCAAAAACCACTACAATATTGTAAAGTAATTAGCCTCCAACTAATAAAAATATTTGTTGCTTAAAAAAAAATTTACTATCTTTGTTTTCAGAAGATTATCATTTTCTGACACAGTCTTCAAATTCTACATGTACTCACTCTTCGGAGTATGTGGTTCTCTTAGAACTGGCTCTGGGACAGAGTGAGGACTTCCCTGGAGGCTCAGTGATAAAGAATCCTCCTGCCAGTGTAGGTGACATGGGTTTGATCCCTGATTTGGTAAGATCCCCTGGAGAAGGAAATGGCAACCTACTCCAGTATTCTTGCCTGGAAATTCCCATGGACAGAGAAGCTTGGTAGGCTACAGTCCATGGGGTCTCAAAGAGCTGGACATGACTTAGTGACTGAACAATGACCACTTGCTGGACACTCCAGATGTGGCATTACTGCCTTATAGTCTATTAGGGTAATCAGATGTTACATAATTAGATAAATTACTTAATTCCAGCTGTACAGAGTATAGCTAAAGGAGATGCTTAAGATAAATGAGAAGTAACAAGGACACAGAACAGCATAGTGGTAAAATACCGCTTATATAATTAATCATGGCAAATTAAGTAACCTCTCTGAGTTTTCAGTTTCCTTATTTGCAAGTACGTCAATCAGTTGTGTCCAACTCTTTGCAACTGCATGTACTGTCTGTCTCCTGACAGTCTCCTCGGTCCATGGAATTCTCAAGGCAAGAATACTGGAGTGGGTAGCATTTCCTTCTCCAGGGGATCTTCCCAACTCAGGGATTGAACTCGGGTCTCTTGCATTGCAGGCAGATAATTTACCATCTGAGCCACTAGGGAAGCCCTCCTTATTTGCAATCATATAAATAATTATCGTAATTCCCTCAAAGGGAAGTTGTAGAGATTAAACAAAGTGTTTGTAAAACACTTTCCTGAGAGGTTGTATATAATTAAAGGTTGCTACCATCAATATTATTACAAATAATCTGTATCTTACAGATTCAATAAAGATGTATCTTTACAAGGTTCAAAAATCATTGCAGCCTCATTCTCCCTGAATACGTGGTAGGATATCACTTCTCAATGAATATGTAAGGAGATGAGATTGTATTGCACAATGACTGAGGCAACTGTAGTTGGTAGAGAAGAGTGAGAATCACATACACAGGCAAACTCAAAAATTTTAGGGAAATCAGAACTCAAATGAGCAGCCAGATTATTATAGGTGCACCATACTTTCCTTTTAGCAGATCATCTCAGTGATACTGTTCTCCAACAATGTTTTCAGTGAACTTTAGAACAATTCAGTTGATAGTTTTAAGGTATACACATAATTAAAATTTTTAAAGAAGGGAGAAAAGGGTCAATAAGGAAAAATAAGAAAAATCAAAGTCTTTTATATTGAATATTTCCTTCTGACCCAGAAAATCCACCATATATTGTACAAATGTTTCTCCCTTCTCTGACTTTAACTAGACTGTCCTCCCCAGGAACAACACAGGAGGTGGGAGAAGAGTGTTATACTGCTGTGTAGATATCTCAGCGGCACACGTGATTTGGAGTCCCCCACCTAGGCACTCATGGCAATAAATGCACATTTTTAACTGACTTCATAAAAAAAGAGTAGAAAAGAAAAGGGGGAAAAAATGGCAAAACACAAAAATCAAAGTTTCAATACTCAATGTTTAAAATGCACCGATCGCCCAAAGTCCTCAGAACTTGCTGATACCTCTCCTTCGGGCAATCCTGCAGAACCCCCCAACTTCCCAATGGTCCTCCCAGTTTCTTTGCTGTAATTTATAGAACGTGCTCAGAATGGTACCAGACACTTGCCAAGTACTCCTTACATATTAGCTCTTCTATTTGAATCTGGTTAGAAGATTATTTTCCAATGTTCTGGGTCTGTGGTCAGGAAGATGAGGCAGTTCCCAGACAGCTGTTCAGAGACAGATTCCTGCAGCTCACCCACTGCACAGCAAGAGGAGAAATAGCCATTCACTGGGATGACGAGGCCAAGCCTGTTGCAACAATACCCAGAGTTCTAGACAGAAACATTCCTACGTGGCACACAGCCCAGCTGCCTACAAGGACTCACCCCCACCCTCACTGGATTCTTGGTTCTCCCTGGAGTTTAGGAGCTCAGAGTTTCAGCCAGGAAGACACAGGCGTCTGGGAGACAGTCAGGAGGATGCCCTGCGCTGTGCACTCAACCCAGCCAGGAGGCCGGGCCAGAGGGGATTCCCAGCCTGGATCCTGAAATCCCGTTTGGCAGCTTGCATTTAGTTTCCTTTTCACTTATTGCATCAGCTTCATTGCTATTTTTGCCTTCTGGGGTTCATTACACAATCTCTGATGATGTAACAAAACTCAAGTCACTTGTCGGCTTTAAGTATGTAGAGGGCTTTGCTTTGGGCTATTTCACCTTAAAGAAGATTCGGAAACTGCCTCAGAGACAGGAAACTCACCCAGAACTCACACAGTTAGAGTGGGTGGGGCAGCTGGGTGGGGCAGGGGCCTGATGAGGCTTGTTCAGCAGCTGCAGCCAATGTGTTGTCCTTTTAACTCTCTTCTCAACCTTAGGTTGGCCGGACTCAATGCAGCCCTGACAATGATAGTGAGAATTAAATGAGTCCAGCTCATAGGACAGCCTGGGATCTGAAGGGAAAAGTAAATGCAGGCTTGATGCAGATGGGCATGTTCTGAAAGGGCCAGTCTGAGTGTCCAACAGCAGCAGGTCTGGCAGCAAATAGTGAGAGACAAGGTGTGGGCTACTCCTGCCTGTTCCTGGGCCATTGACCCTCTGATGAGAGCATTCTGAGGGTGACGGGATGCAGAGTGTAGGATCCTCTGGTTGGGTATGTTCTGGAGGAGTTAGGAGAGCTAGGCAGAGGGCCCCCAGCCAAGTACCTAGTTCCAGCTTGATTCTGAAGTGAGAAGGACAAACACTGGGCAATGAGTCTAGTGCAAGGTGTATGAAAGACGTACAGAGTGTAAGTGAAGGGAAAAGAGAAAGTGAAAGTCACTCAGTTGTGTCTGACTATACGACACGTGACCACGTGACCCCGTGGACTATGCAGTCCAGTCCATGGAATTCTCCAGGCCAGAATTCTGGAGGGGGATTTCCCTCTCCAGGGAATCTTCCCAACCCAGGGATCAAACCCAGGTCTCCTGCATTGGAGTCGGATTCTTTACCAGCTGAGCCACCAGGAAAGCCCAAAGGGAAGAGAGGAGTGAGAGGAGGGGCACTCAGATCTCTCTGCACATTGTCCATCCCCACACCCGGTGGGAGGCTGAGGAGGGGCGCTGGCCCCCAGCTGTCGGCTGTGAGCACATGGCAACCCCGGCCTGGGCAGAGTCAGCCCAGGTGCTGAGAGAGGGCGAGAACCGGGCCGCAGCTGGAAGGTGCGAAGACACGCTCTTCCCTCAAGCTGGAGACAGACTTTCCATCGTGGTCCTGAAGCTACACAGGAGCTCTCCAGGTTGCTGAGCAAAATGTCTCCAGTCTAGTTTGGCCTATTTTTAAATTTGTATAAATGGTATATGTTTTCTTTTGAGTGGAGGTTCTTTTACTCACTACTATGTTTGTGCATTTAGTTGTGTTTCTTACATTTTATTGTTATTAGCAACCCTAGTGTAAGCATAGGTAACATATTATTCATACAATTTTAAGGGATATTTGGGTTGTTTCTAGTTTGCAACTGTTGCGAATATTGTTGGTCTGAATATTCTTTACTTATATCCTGATGCAGATTTACATGATTCTTTTTAGGTTAAAATCAAGAGTGTATTTACTGGGTCATAGGCCATGCATATTTTCAACTTTCCTAGATAATGTTTTTGAAAGTAGTTGTACAAATTAACACACCAAACAGCAGTTGCTCCATATGGTCATTAGACTTGACATTTTAGGTCCTTTAACTTTTTTATTTACAGGCAATGTATTTGTTTATCTAAAAATTTAAAAAAATTAACCCAATATGTTTATATAATGTTTGTAAAGCTGGCCAGAGAAAAAAACAAAATTAGTTATTTTCATATGTGTGTGTGTATGAAAATGCAAGGATAACTTAGTAGCAAAGTTTTCTATCTCTACTTTCTATTTAAAGTTGCTATTTAAAAAATAGCAAATGTCATGAAAATATTTCATTAATACTTGCAACAATAATAAAGCATAAATATATTGGAATAAACCTCAGAAAGAATGTGCAAGACACATAATAAAACTAGCAGCAAAAATTTATTGAGAGACAGTTTTAAAATAGTTCAAGAAAATGGAAATATTTGTTTTTCTTTATGACATGGTTAAGAAATGTTTGCTAAGTAAAATTTGTGAACTAAATAACTGTGTGTTTCTCAGGAGGAGGTGACCTTGGCAGTTTCCTATTGCACACTCTGATTTCCCTCCTCACTGAGGGAAGATATGAATAAATATCTCCCTTCCACCTCATCATGTGCTTACATGTCCCTTGCTCCCTTACAAAAAGAGAAGTTGCTTAATCCTCATTAATGATCAAGATTTAAAACATACTGTCTCAATGTAAGAGAAAAAACTGTTATATTTTTCACTGGCTTCTGGCCATCTAATACGAATCAAAAATGAAATTATAGACTTGTCAGTTCAGTTGCTCACTCATGTCCAATTCTTTGCAACCCCATGCACTGCAGCACGCCAGGCTTCCCTGTCCATCATCAACTCCCAGAGCTTGCTCAAACTCATGTCCATCAAGTCGGTGATGCCATCCAACCATCTCATCCTCTGTTGTCCCCTTCTCCTCCTGCCTTTAATCTTTCCCAGCATTAGGGTTTTTCGAATGAGTCAGTTCTTTGCAACAAGTGGCCAAAGTATTGAAATTTCAGCTGAGGTTAAAGGTGAAGATAAAGTGTCCTGTCAAAGCTACTTTAAAAAAAAACCTGAAATCTACACTTTATTCAGATTTCCTTATTCCCCCACCTACCCATTCACCCCCGTTGTTTAGAGTAACTTCATTTTTACTTATTTATTTATTTAAGGCTATGAGAACTGTGGGATCTTATTAAATAGATTCCCAACCAGAGATCCAACGTGGGTGCCCTACACTGAAAGCATGGAGTTCCAGCCACTGAAACTCAAGGGAATTCCCAGATCACCTTAGTTTCTACCCAATATTGTTTTTCTGTTCTGGGATGCTGTTTAGAATGGCACATTTTATTAATTTCCATGTTTCCTTAGGCACCTCCAGGCTGTGACAATTTCTCAGTAATAGACTTTTTATGTTCTTACCAGTGGTATCATTTTGAAATGTCAATTTCCAATTTTTATTGCTAGTGCAAAAAGAGTGATTGGTTTTAAAATTGAACTTCTTTTTGGTGACTTGTTAAATTTATTTTAAAATTCTAATAGTTTATATTTTGTATGTACCCAATTATATCATCTTTAGATAGAAAAAAATTACCTGAGACAGTCAGCAAGGTATTTGAACAGCCCCCTCACAAAGAAAATACTCAAAATGGTCAATAAGCATATGAAAATTGTGTTGAACCTTAGAAACAATTAGGCAATATGAGTTAAAACTGTAATAAGACATCACTATGCTTCACTAGAATGGCTAAAATTAAGAAGACAGGCAATACCAAGTGTTGAAAAGAAAGTAATGTAACTAACATCCCATTCTCTGATAGCGAGAATATAAATTGGTGCAAACATTTGGAAAATATGTTTGTTATTACCTACTAAATCTGAACATATGCACATTCTATTACCCCATTACATCATCCTAGGCCATATACCCAATAGAAGGCTATACAAATGTGCAACAAAGAATACATACAAGGATTTTCATAGCAAAATTAATTCTACTGACAAAAATCAATATAAACTCCATGAAGGCAATTGAAAGGTGGTACAAACTCCATGGAGGCAATTGAAAGAGACCGATTAGGAAGCAGTTCATGAACACAACAGCAGGACATGGGAGGAGGACAAAGGGAAGAAAGCAGAAGAAATTCTTTACAATTCCACACCCACCCCCTTCTTCCAGTTCCTCACTCTGGTCTTTATTTCCAGTCTCTACAGCCACGAGAGCACCTGGGCAGGACTTCTCCCTGCTTCAGTTCCCAACAACATCTGTGCCCATTCTTCTGTCCAGGGCACAACCTAGTGCCCTCTCTGCTTGAAGACTTCTCAAATTAAGTACAAAGCATACTCTAGCATTCAAGAGTGTCCTGAATACATCTTGAGCTAATTTTCCACCATTAATCCCCTTGATTCTTAGTACATAACTTGTCCACAACTTGAAGCTCCTTCTGGGTGGTTCCTGCAAACTCGGGAATTCTCCTGGCTCTCTGATCAAGCTGCTTCCTCTATCTTGAGCTGTGCTGGCCACCATGACATCAACTAACAAGAGGCCAAGTGAGCACTTGACTAGTCCAATGTTAGCTGTACTACGACTGTAAAAATATGTACTATATTTTGAAGGAACTATGAAAAAGATGATGTAACTATCTCATTATTAATTTTATATTGGTATGTGTTGAAATGATAACATTTGGATATTTCATGTTCAATAACATACACTGTTAAAATTAACCTCACTTGTTTCTTTTTCCTCTTTTGATGTGGCTACTAGAAAATTTTAAATTTCTTAAAAATTTTAAGAAATTATATTTCTTCTGAGCAGTGCTGAATACATTCTCTGGTAGCATATTGAAAAATCACATAAAGGATAAAAATCACCATTTAGTTTCACAAGTCAAACATAATTACTATAAAAATGTTAGTATATTTCCTTTAGTTTATTATTTTCCTATATACTTTTACATAGTTGCATTGTATCTACAATTTTATGCCCTGCTTTTGAACATAAGTAGGTGCTTTTTATTTTCTAATACCAAAAAATGAATTCCTTATAGAAAAAATTTAAATGTGAGAAAAGAAAGGGTAAAAATTATAGTAACATTTATTCAATTCTTTCAAAGTAAATTATGAAAATACCCAAGAATCCTATCTCACAGATATTCGTTCATTATGAGGAAAAGTTCATGTACAAGCAGTTCTACAAGGTGAAGAGCAAAGAATTTTCCTGCTTGCTGCATCCTCACCCTAGTGTGCAAAATCAGATATTTAGATTATTTGAAGTATGTACAAAATAAATATTCATCGGGCCTCAGCAATTCTTACAAAGGATCCCTACAAGAGGACTCATGGACTTTTATGCATAGTCTGTGTAACATTCATTTGCCTGCACAGACATATTACTTAATCTTTACTTTTTCGTTATATTTGGGATAGTTAGAGATTGTCAAATAAAGCAATAAATTTTGGCTGACAAAGTTATGTAATATCTTGCTGCTTATGGTTGAAGCCTACAAAATATTTCAGATGAACTTAACTTACACCATTCTATTTTAGACATAAAAAATAAATTTTTTTCTAAAATCATAAACTCTTAGAAATAAAGACCCTTTCACAGAATCTAACAATATAAAAAAATAAAAACAAAGATCTTTTCCCAATGAAAGAAACTTGCTGTAATTCAAATTGATTAGCCTATTTTTTTTTAGCATTTAGCAAGTCACTGAAAATCTACAAAAACATTAGAAATTCTTCCACATTGTATGAAAAGCAAGGAGCTTAAAAGAAAAAGAGTTTTAGAGGTAACTAATTGTTGAAACGACACGAGAAAACTAAAAGGGAGAATGGAAAGTGGAAAATTCCTTTCAAGAAGAATGAAGGGCCATTCCGCTACACTCAAGGCGGAAGGACACTCACTCTGCAAACTCTTGAAGACTGAGCTTCAGCATCTACTAGCAGAACAGGCAGCCCTGTGCCTGTTTTCATCATGACCTACTGGTGCCTCCTCCGGATAGCTCTCCTGCTGTGTTTCTCCACCACAGTTCTTTCCACAAGCTACAGCTTGCTTCGATTCCAACAAAGGAGGAGCATTAACATGTGTCAGAAACTCCTGCGGCAGTTACCTTCAACTCCTCAACATTGCCTCGAGGTCAGGATGGACTTCCAGGTCCCTGAGGAGATGAGGCAAGCACAGCAGTTCCAGAAGGAAGATGCCGTATTGGTCATCTATGAGATGCTCCAGCAGATCTTCGGTATTCTCACCACAGACTTCTCCAGCACTGGCTGGTCTGAGACCATCATTGAGGACCTCCTTGTGGAACTCCAAGGGCAGATGGATCATCTGGAGCCAATCCAGAAGGAAATCATGCAGAAGGAAAACTTCACTATAGGAGACTCGACCGTTCTTCACCTGAAGAAATATTACTTCAACCTTGGGCAGTACCTGAAGTCCATGGAGTACAACAGCTGTGCCTGGACAGTCGTGAAAGCAGAAATGCTCAGGAACTTTTCTGTCCTGAAGAGACTAACGGGTTACCTCCTTGACTGAACATCTCCCCACCTGTGGCTCTGGGAATGGACAATGTGACTTTGACATGAGACTCTTCAGCCAGCAGAGGCTCTTGAAGTAACTGACAATGCGATGCACTGGACTTCAATAGACAGTTAAAGACTGTAAGCTATTTTTAAAATTGATGTATGCATTATTTATTTATTTAAACTTTTTTATGGGAAATAAATTATTTATGAAACAAAGTCAACGTGGCAGTTTCCATGTTAACTTGATTTATGTGACAACAAATATTAAAAATTGCAGAGCACCTTGGAGACATTCATTGCAAAAGAAGCCTGCAGAGTAGTAGTTTCCGGCCCCTGACTTTGAGGAATTTAAAATACAAGGAAGCCCACTACTCAGGCGATGTTTCCGAAAACGCAATATTCTGGCTCCCTACTCAGCACAGCGGAAACCGGGCCTTTTCCACAAAAGGGCTAGTGATATGCGCACCCCTGAATCAGTGCTCCTATAAAAAGCTCTCTGGAAACTTTGCATCCTGTCTCTCCAGCAGCCCCACGCGAGTCAACTGCAAGCTCTCCCAAGACTGAGATTCGAAAGCAGAAGCGATCGAACCACAGCGAGCGCGCTCTCGCCATCGCCTGGAGAAGCAGGCGGTCTGCGGTTCCATCTCAGAACCGTTTGCTCGTCGTTTCGCGGTGCTCGCGCGCCCCCTCCCGGCCGTCTGCAGAATCACTGACATTCTCTATGGCCCACATCCACTTGCTGGTGGAAGGAGTGATGCTCTGCTGCATCCCTGCTTGCTCTCTTCGCTGAAACGTGCCTGGGATCCACTGCCAGAAAAACAAGGATATCTTCAAACGCTTGAAACAGATGCAAAGGATCCGCTCTCAGTCGCGCCTCAATGACAGGCCGACTTCAGATTTCCTTGGAAAAGAGAGATGATCACTCCAATGCAGATGACTCAGGGCCCCTGCAACCACTATCTGATGCTCCAGCAGAGCTTCCAACTCTTCACCACGGAGACAGCCGTGCTACTTGGAACAACACCCTGCTGGATAAACTCCTCTACAGCCCGGATCAGAGCCTGAAACAATTGGAGCAGGTGGAAGGAGACCATCTGTGCTGTTCTCATTTGGGACTTCCTGCCAGGGAGTATTTCCATGGCATCCATCTCTACCTCAGGGAGCAGGAATACAGCCAGTTTGCCTGAGAGGCTGTCAGAGTGGAAATTAAAAGTGCCTTTCCCTCATGTAAGAATCCTTAAAGAAATGTCAACAATAAAGATGTTTATTTTTGTAACACTCGCTAATGAATTCCATTATTGTTTGCTTCCTGTTCCAAAGCAATTGCCACTCATACTTCCTCAGGCACTGAAAACTGAAATGAACATCATGACTTTCCAGAAACAGGTGTGGACAGCAGAACAGAATATCTTTTCTTGTATAAAGATCTTTTGATCATCATTTAAAAGATCTCTTGATGTCTGAGAGGCTGGTATTTTCTATACTCAATGTTCAGAGTTTCTTTCTCATGGACAGGTTTTCAGGATCCTCTGTTCTAAAAGATCTTTCTCAGTTATTTCTAGGTGCTATAGGAAGGAAAGAATAAACTGTGTGGATTTTCATCATAATAGAAACATATCTTTCCTTCTCTGAAGAGCACAACGCAGGCCTTCCGGATCAGGTGAATCTTCTGGTTTGCTCACATTCAAAGGGTGATTCAAAGACATGGGTACCTTCTGTTTTGTGGCTTTTTCCATCATCAACATGTGACTTCAAGTTTGTCTGTGGTACTTGAATCTAGTACACTCAGCAGTAAATGGATGAAGTCTGGTGTCTCACAGGGGATGTTTCCAAGCTCCAGGACTACACAGGTTGAGAGCACTTCCTCTCATGTTCCATGGCCTGGATATATCCTCATGGGAATCTCATTGCAAGCAAGTTAGGAAACTATTGGGTGATGAATGGATGAAGAGATAAGTTCAGAGTGCTGATTTCAAAAATACACAACATGAAAGTTGAAAGTTAAGTTTTGGGGGGGCAAAATGAGGACTGCAGCCCAGGAGACAGCACATCAGATAGCTGTTCCAAAGACACACAGAGCGATATATGTGAATTTGGTGAAGGGGGAACACATGTAATCATGTGCCTATTTTTTGTGGAAGTTTTCTGCCAGTGTCATGAAGGTTTCTTGGAGTCACAAGAAGCAGTCATCACCATGAAGGATTTTCGTGCTTTTCTAGATATGAGGAGACAGAAGAATTGGGTTCATAAAATGGGCTCCTGAAAACATCTAGCCTTCTGAAGACTTGTTCTGCCAGTTTTCCCTGCTCACAGCTCACCTCACTTCTGCTTTCCACCCTGAGTTCCTTTCCAGAGGTGTTAAAAATCAGCAGCTGCAATAGCACATGATTTAATCCTTGTAGGTAGATGACAAGTGCCAATGGCACGTGCTAGTTTGTCCTTGACAGGGCATGAGACCACGTTTCACGTTTGCACTATTCGTCCAAATGAAGTTCTGGGTAGGGATTGCAGGGAACAAGTAATGTTCTTGCTTGCACACACTTTGTTAAAATACAATCTGACCCAAATGCTTTTTCTCCAAGTTCAGCTTCCAGAAAATGAAAAGAATGCCAGTCATAGTTGACAGTATCATCAACTGTTTGCAAGAAACATTCAAGCTGATCCCCAAAGGCATTGCCTACAGGAAAATATCCACAGTGTAGACACATTACAGGTTGTTTCCTTATTACCCGAGGGAGACAAGAAAAGAATAACCAGGCAGTTCCTTTCAACTACTTGAGGATGACTGAAGAAAAAGTGATGAGTGAGTCTTCCACCTGGGTCCATGCTCAAGAGCCTCATCCTGATCTTCTAAATATTGGAAACGGAAAGTTGAAGAGTCTTCCTGAAAATGATCTTCAAAAAATATCTCACACATGCTGTGTGCAAGGACAAAAAACTATAACAAATTTTTGTATCAACAAAGAGTTAGATAAAATTAATCACAGTTGATGAAACACTATATAAAATATTTGACACATTACTAAGCTTAGTCTATTAATACCACTAACAGTCACTTAATTATTCTTGCTGTTATCCTGCTGATGAGGTAACATTTATGGTGCAGGAAAATAAATAATATAGGATAAGATAGCAATTCAAGTAAGCATTTGCTTTTCACCCTTTTATTTTAAAGTAGCAACACACATGTGTATACTTATTTAATACATATTGTACAAGTGTGTGTGTACTTATATATGTGTATATATTGTTGTTCAGTCACTTAGTTATATCCGACTGATTGAGACCCCATGAACTGTAGCACGCCAGGCTTCCCTGTCCTTCACTATCTCCCAAGTTTGCTCAAATTCATGTCCATTGAGTCAGTGATGCCAAGCAACCATCTCATCCTCTGTTGCCCCCTTCTCCTCCTGCCCTCAGTCTTCCACAGCATCAGGGTCATTTTCAATGGGTCGGTTTCTTCTCAGCAGGTGGCCAAAGTATTAGAACTTCAGCTTCAGCATCAGTCCTTTCAATAAATATTCAGGGTTGATCTTTAGGATGGACTGGTTGGATCTCCTTGCAGTCCAAGGGACTCTCAAGACTCTTCTTCAGTACCACAGTTCAAAAACATAAATTCTTCGGCGCTCAGCTTTCTTTATGGTCCAAATCACATCCATACATGACTACTGGAAAAACCATAACTTTAACTACATGGACCTTTGTTGGCAACATGGTATCTCTGCTTTTTAACGCACTGTCTAGGTTTCTCATATAATTTCTTCCAAGGAGAAAGAGTCTTTTAATTCTGTGGCTGCCGTCACTGTCTGCAGTAATTTTGGGTCCCAAGAAAATGAAAACTGACAGTGTTGCCACTTTTTCCCCATCTATTTGCCATGAAGTGATGGGACTGTATTCCATGATCTTCGTTTTTTCAATGTTGATACAACTATATATGTATACGTATTTTTTTTGGGGGGGGGGTCTGGTTTAGCTCTGCCTCAAATTAGTTCTCTAAAAAGGTGGTTAATTTAGATCAGGGAAACAATAGATGTTATAGAGATTCAGTTTTACATGATGGCTGAAGATTTTCAAAATTTGAATTTTTGAAATTTCTATTATAATGGAAAATTTACTTATTGAGGTTGGCGTATTCATTCCAAAAAACCCTCACTGTTTTGCTTTCCATGCATACAATCTGAATTGTGATACACAGAATGTAATATTCTAAATACAAAAGAAATGTTTCAACAATTAGAACATTTAAATAGAATTTGTGACTACAACATTTCCATGTTAAATCCTGATGCTTTTCTAAGTTAAAATTAAACTCTATGTGAACTTACAATTTAACAGATGAGATGGCACTAGTGGTAAAGAATCTGCCTGCCAATGCAGGAGACAAGATATGTGGGTTCCATCCCTAGGTTGGGAAGATCCCCTCTACAAGGAAATGACAACCCACTCCAGTATTCTTGTCAGAGGACCCTGGCAGGCTACTGTTCATGGGGACGCAAAGAGTCAGAAACGACTTATGGACTCAACAACAACCATGCAGAAAACTATAAAACGAGGGAAACACAAAGGAAAGCTTGTATGTGATTTTAGATGTTATTATGTTTCACATAAGAAAACAATATACCTCTTGGAGTTCACAAGTTATCACTGGAAGTCCTAATGCTGGAATGTTTCTACATTTAGTTAAAATATAATGATGAAAATGAATCCGTGTCTTATTTGTGTAATAAAACTCAAAAAATTCATAATCCTACTTGGAAACCATGTTAGATCTGAAATACTATCAAGAACATGAGGAAGTGGTCCTAAGATGGTGGAGGAATAGGATGGGGAGACCACTTTCTCCCCCACAAATTCGTGGAAAGAGCATTTGAATGTGGAGCAAATTCCACAGAACAACTTCTGAATGCTGGCAGAGGACATCAGGCACCCAGAAAGGCAGCCCATTGTCTTCGAGAGGAGGTAGGACAAAATATAAAAGATAAAAAGAGAGACAAAAGAGGTAGGGACAGAGATCCTTCCCGGGAAGGGAGTCTTAAAAAAGAGAGAAGTTTCCAAACACCAGGAAACACTCTCTCTGGCAGGTCTGTGGTGAGCCTTGGAATCTCAGAGGGCAAAATAACTGGAAGGAAAAATAAATGGTGAAATCCCACAGATTACATGCCTAACAGCAACTCCCAGCGCAGCAGCAGCCCAGACACTGGCATCCCCCACTTGCAAGCAGGGGAGGGACAGGGAGGAGCAGGTGCATTGCTTAGGGTAAGGGCTGGGCCTGAATACCCTGAGGGCAATCTGAGGGAACTAGGTTGAGATAGCAACCCAGACTGTGGGATAGCTATCCCGCGAGCCCCGCGAAAAGCCCCAACCTAAGACACAGCCAGGCAGGCTCACAGGACAAAGGACTGAGCAGAGCCAGCCGGCTGCAGACCGGCCCATTCCCCGCCGGAGACGGGCAGAGGAGGGCAGCCAGAGCGGGAAGGGGGCAATCGGCCCCAGAGAGGCATCCACCAAACTGCAAGCAGACTTCTCTGCTAACCAAGACTTCTTGGGGCTCTGGATGGTCGACATCCGCCGGGAGGGTCACAGGCAGAGACCAGCTCCCCAGAATAGACCCAGGGCACACGTAAGAAGGCCAGATAACCGAGCGGCTGGAACCGGGGAGGGGGTAAGCCGCAGCCTCCACCTGGGGTGAATACGCGTGCCTAGCACCGGGCCACCTGAGCGGCTCGGCCCTGGGGAGGGCGCAAAACACTGGCCCAACCAAGTCTGCGCCTTTGTGGAGTACCCGAGAACCTGGACCTGAGCGGCTTAGACCTGGGAAGTGCATGTAAACCAGGGCCCGCCTCAGACAGTTCCCGGCAGAGCAACCGAGAGTCTGAGCAGTGTGGACGGGGAAAGCACACACGCCGTGAGCGGGGGCAAACCAGTGTGGCTGAGACACTGTGAGCACACGCCAGTGAGATTTGTTCGCAGTGTTCCTCCCTCCCCAAAGCACGACTGAACAAGAGAGCCTAAAAAAAGTGACCACCACCCGCCCCTTGTGTCAGGGCGGAAATTAGACACTGAAGAGACCAGCAAACAGAAGCTAAATAAACAGAGGGAACCGCTGTGGAAGTGACAGGTGCAATAGATTAAAACCCTGTAGCTAGCACCGACTACATAGGAAGGGGCCTATAGACCTTGAGAAGTACAAGACAGACCAAGGAACTATCTGAAGATGAACTGACCCCACACTGTCCACAACAGCTCCAGAGAAAGTCTTAGATATATTTTTACTATTATTTTTTTTTAAATTAAAAAGAATAAAAAAATTTATTTTACATGAGAACATGTAAAGAACATAAAAGAACATGAGAAAAGTACTTTACCTTATTTTTAAAATTATACATCATTTGTAGCTCATCAAAAACAAGTATATGAGTCAAGTATGTTTCATCAAGAAAAATAATAAAACAATAGAAAAATAATTAATTCATTTTATGGAAGTGAAAAATGGATAGGTTTAATGTATGAAATTGATACATTGGAAAAAATGATAAGGTCATAAAATGTCCATGGCTAAGGATATAAAAATAGAGGAAAAATAGCAAATGCATGTAATAATGAAAATCTATTTTTTCCCATTATTGAAAAAGAAGATGAATACATGGGTCTAAGAACATACATTTCACATTACTAGAATCAATACTGTGAATGAGAATTGTTTTTTCTTCACTTCTGTATTTGCTACTTTGTGTTTAAATTGGCAGGACAGCTAACTGTTCTTTGATTTCTAATTTCCTGCCATCTTCCCAGCTGGAGTTCAGAGGAGACCAACATAGCCAATCTTTAAGCTCAATATACCAGCAAATGTGGAAAACTCAGCAGTGGCCACAGGACTAGAAAAGGTCAGTTTTCATTCCAATCCCAAAGAAAGGCAATCCCAAAGAATGCTCAAACTACTGCACAATTGCACTCATCTCACATGCTAGCAAAGTAATGCTCAAAATTCTCCAAGCCAAGCTTCAACAATATGTGAACCATGAACTTCCAGATGTTCAAGCTGCTTTTAGAAAAGGCAGAGGAACCAGAGATCAAATTGCCAACATCCGCTGGATCATCAAAAAAGCAAGAGAGTTTCAGAAAAACCATCTATTTCTGCTTTATTGACTATGCCAAAGTCTTTGACTGTGTGGATCACAATAAACTGTGGAAAATTCTGAAAGAGATGGGAATACCAGACCACCTGGTCTGCCTCCTGAGAAATCTGTATGCGGGTCAGGAAGCAGCAGTTAGATCTGGACATGGACATAGAACAGACTGTTTCCAAATAGGAAAAGGAGTACTTCAAGGCTATATATTGTCACCCTGCTTATTTAACTTATATGTAGAGTACATCATGAGAAATATGGGGGTGGATGAAGCACAAGCTGGAATCAAAATTGCCAGGAGAAATATCAATAACCTCAGATATGCAGATGACACCACCCTTATGGCAGAAAGTGAAGAAGAACTAAAGAGCCTCTTGATGAAAGTTGCGGGGAGCCGGCCTGCTCAAGGCCCAAAAAGGCCCTGGGAAAAGCCTTGAAAGAGGCCATTCCCTGTCCTGCCACCCCATGATAAAATAGTAAAACATTTGCCGGGTCTCCTTTGTTCTTCCTTGAGAAAAACATAGTAGTGACCTTCACTTAGTAGTTTATCTTGGAATGCCAAAAACAAGATGTAGGCTTCTGCAATCACTTAAGACAAAGAATTGTATTGATGTGACAAACACCAGATGGCATTTTTTATGAACTATGTTTTCTGCTTGTACTAGTATAAAGGTAGCTGTTTTACTCAATAAAATCACTGACTTGCCCAAAGAGCATTCAGCCCTATCGACCCCATCCTTTACTTTCAGCTTCTTTCTTCTCAGGCTTCCGTGTGGTTGCGGTCGGGACTTGTTCACATTGCCGACTGGTCCCAGCAGAAAGTGAAAGAGGAGAGTGAAAAAGGTGGCTTAAAGCTCAACATTCAGAAAACTAAGATCATGGTCCCATCACTTCATGGCAAATAGACGGGGAAACAGTGGTAACAGTGGCAGACTTTATTTTTTAGGCTCCCAAATCACTGCAGATGGTGACTGCAGCCATGAAATTAAAAGATGTTTGCTCCTTGGAAGAAAAGTTATGACCAACCTAGACAGTATTTTAAAAAGCAGAGACATTACTTTGCCAACAAAGGTCCATCTAGTCAAAGCTATGGTTTTTCCAGTAGTCATGTATGAATGTGAGAGCTGGACTATAAAGAAAGCTGAGCACCGAAGAATTGATGCTTTTGAACTGTGGTGTTGGAGAAGACTCTTGAGAGTCCCTTGGACTGCAAGGAGATCCAACCAGTCCATCCTAAAGGAAATCAGTCCTGAATGTTCATTGGAAGGACTGATGTTGAAGCTGAAACTCCAATACTTTGGCCACCTGATGCGAAGAGCTGACTCATTTGAAAAGACCTTGATGCTGGGAAAGATTTATGGTGGGAGAAGAAGGGGACGACAGAAGATGAGATGGTTGGATGGCATCACCGACTCAATGGACATGAATTTGAATAAACTCCGAGAGTTGGTGATGGACAGGGAAGCCTGGTGTGCTGCAGTCCATAGGGTCACTAAGAGTCGGATATGACTGAGCTGAGCAACTGAGCTGAACTGAACTGAAGCCAGTATTTGACTACAGCCCATAGATGGCAATGTAACTCCAGTTCATGTTTGTTCATGAATGCATCACTCACTAGTCAACCAAGACTACAAGGCTGAGGACCTAGAACAAGAGATGAAAGTTGCCTCAGATGTTCATTCTCTCAGTACTGTAGCTTGCTCCTTGCTCTAGTCCAACATTGGATAACAGATCCCCGAAGAAAGGCCATGAAAGACTTCCAGGATCACATGGAGAGCCTGGTGTGATGAAGTAACCCCTGCCACGTAAACTCTCCCCTCAGACCTCACCTGGTTCACCTGCTTTCTTGGTTAAAGCTTGTGGGGTAGTTTTATGAGAGAGTCTATGTGACACTGAACGTAGGTATTCCCGTGGTTTCCTCAGTTGTACATGTACTTGGATGTAATCTCAATAGAAGTCTTGAAGAACAGGTCAGGAGACATGATGTCTAATGATGGCAACAGTATCATCATCATTCAAAAAGATTTTGACTCCCAGAATGAGAACTGCCTTCCGAGCAAGTTTACAAGCTAGATAAGAATATGAAACTCATTGCTATATTCTCATATGCTTCACCTTAAAGTGAGAATTGTTTCATTCAAGTTGATTATGGCCTTACTAACCACAGGACTCCAAAAATTTCCAATCATCATATTTGGAATACATGGCATTCATTTTGCAAACTGTATCAAACTTTCCATCATTCTAAGAGGATTCAAAATTAATGTATTTTCATTTTCTTAAATAAACAATTTATTTTCCTTTAACTTTTAGACATTCCCCTGTGTTTACACTTGAACATAGCTTCCCATGCATCTCTATTCCTATCAAGTCTCTTGTGAACATTTACTCTGTTGATTAAAGCAACAGTCCTAGTAAGAACTAGAAGTGAACAGTCACATCAGTGGAAGTTACTTTAAAGAGTTTCTTATTATTTTGGCTGTGCCACGTGACTTAAGAGGCATTAGTTTCCTGGCTGGGGATTTCACCCAGGCCTGCAGCAGTGAAAATATTGAGTCCTAACCACCAAACGGCCAAGGAAGTCTCAAATTACTTTAAATTTTGCAGTTTTAGTTGCTCAGTTTTTCATTCAAGGATTCAGAGAAACTCTAAATTGCTTTAACATTATATATTTGCTCTAAATAATTGACTACTGGAGAACTGAATGGAGTATGACAAGGGTCAAAAAACATGTAAAAGTCACATTAAAATTAAAGCATGAATCCAATACATTTGAGACCCAAACTGATAAAGGTTGAAATAATAAAAAATTAATAGACTCTGCTTAAACATAAAAGATGCTATTGATTAATTTAAAACACTAACTCCATTATTACTTGGAAGAGAAAGAAAAACCTAAAATCAAATAATGCTAAATACTTAATACCAAAACAAGGGCAACACAGAAGGGGGCCAATACAGAGCAAGAAAATATAATGAAGGAAATAATTAGAGGTGGCAATGTTAATATCAACGAGATCTTTGTCATTAATATCAATATTGATACACTTGAGAATTCCAGAAATAACACATGAGAAAGAAGTTCTTTGTGAGAAAGACGTTCAATGTACATAAGAAACACATTGAATCTATAATTAAATTTTAAAAATGCTTGAGCTAAATTTCAAATAGTATAAAACAATGAGGAAAGAACATAACGTTATATAGCAGTGTGAACACAAACATGGTAGCACTGAAATTTTACCTAAATGCTGTGGTTGTGAGCTAAGTTGCTTCAGTCATATCTGACTCTTTGTGACTCTATGGACCATAGGCTGCCAGGCTCTTCTGTCCATGGGATTCTCCAGGCAAGAATACTGGAGTGGGTTGCCGTGCCCTCCTCCAGAGGATCTTCCTGACCCAGGGATCAAACTGGTGTCTCCTATGTCTCCTGCACTGGAAGGCAGGTTCTCTACCTTTTGCGCCACCTGGGAAGCAACACAATTCTATTATTCTATAAAAAACCATATATAAAATAGTAAAGAGAAGAAGAATTGAAAATATGATTTAGAGGAGGAAATTAGTGATTAACACTCTTGGGCCCTTAACCTAGAATAGGAAATATAACTTGTTTCAAATATCTATAAACCATCCATGAAAATTATCATACATTAGACTTCACAAAAAATATCCATGATTCTTCCAGGGGAAAAATATTTGTATAAGTTGTTTGCCCAGATCACAATGCCTGCAATTAATTTTAATATTATTTTAAAGCATCACTTAAAGAAGTAACATCATCCTGATAAATTATGTCAAGTCAAAATTAAACCGTAAAATTAGAAATTTTGTAAGTAATGGAAATTAAATCACTACTCCTCAAATTTTCAGAAGCAAAGATACACACTGAGATGAACTCATATCCTAGAAACATGTATTGAAAGTAGATTGGTCTCATTCATTAAAGTCAACAAGAATATTCATATAACATTAATAGAAATAGTATAAAAAAATATCTGTCAAATGCCCACTTCTGAGTGACCATGATTTGACTGTCCTTCTCTAGAGTAAAACTTGATTTTATAAAGAGAGTGGTAGTGTAGCACATAACTCAAATAATCATCATCCCAGTGCTTCTCCTCAGAACAATCACCATGCATGCAGCAGACGTGCTTGTCACACAACATGTTAAAAAGACTACAACAGAGAATATTTTTTAAATGTATACTCCAAAGTTAAGATTTCATAAAATTCATCATCTTGCTGTTTCGTTAAGGATCTTCTTAAGTGAAACGATACTTTTTTCAAACTTCAAGTATATTATACGTAAACACATGACAATTACTAGGACAGTAAGGTGTCACTGCTCTGATCAACACTAAGGCACCAGCACTCTTACCCAGCATTGTATTTGCACCACCGGTAGTAGCTGTTAATGTGGTAAAAAAGAGAAATAAGATCTTGATATCACTATAATAATCATTTTACCTCACGAATCCCTGTAGACTGTCCTGGGGATCTGCAGGGGCCCACAGGCTGCACTTTGAGAACTGCTGGTTTCTTGAATTTCCCTGCACCTGCTCTGGTCAGAGTTGCTCTGTAGCTTTAAATTCGCAAGTAATTTCCTTGGTTCTTAAAATCTCACATCATTCAAAAGTCTATCACTGGGCCCTTTTCCATATCTCCAGTGTCATGCCATGCTATACCCTACATGCATCAGTATAGTCTACCGACTCTGGTCTTGTTCACATCTTTAAATGTACCAGAACCATTTCTGCTGCAGGGACCCTTTATATGCTGTGCTTTATTTTGTATTATTATTATTTTTTTATTTTGGGAAATTTTGCTCTTTGTGAGTTACTTGACAAATTCATACTCATTCTTCAAGTCTCATACTTCGAATTACTTCCCTGGGGAGACTGAAGGTGGTCTGAATGAGCTTCCCAGGATACTCTTTGCCATCAGCATCTGATACTTCTGTGTAGCCCAGGGCCCATGTGTAAATACCTACTTACTTTATAACTACTTCTTTCATGGCAATGTCCTTACAACAGTGTGAGCTCTGTAAGGTTGAGCTCTGCCTCTCATACTCAAGACTCTCTCCAGAAGGCCAACAAATAAACAAACGAACTGCACAACATCTTTCTATATGTAGTTTTACAGCATTAGGCCTCTGGGAAAAGATTAAAAAGGAAGAGGAAGAAACACGTCTTCAAATAAATTTCCAGAGTAAATAAAAGGTACATTTTTCTTAAAGAAAATTATATATTCTCATGTAATAAACATATAAATGCAAGTGCCATAAAAATAAATAAATTAATATAAATAAATGAATTACATTCACACAAAAACATGTTATTCCATAAGATTCAGCCACAGGGCATCAGATATATTTCCTCTAATTCTAAAAGCAGCTGGATATCGATATTCTCAATATTAAAGCCATATTAAATGTCACTCAAACTATTTCATAGCTGAAGCAGAAATCAGAGTTTTAGAAATGACTGAACAATGAAGAGTCTGAGCTAGGACATGAGTCACTGAGAATCAGCTTCCTTCTTACTTCCTGAGTTTTCTTAGGAGCTTGTTAACACAGAAAGTGCCTCATGATTTCCACTCTGACAGTTTCCCAGGGCCAGTCACTGTATTCCTTCTCTCGCAGGTAGACATGGATGCCCTGGAAGTACCTCTTCACGGCCAGTGTGGGGCCCGTCCTTCCCAGGGCAGAGTCTTCCTCTCCCATCACCTGCCCCAGGCAGGCATCCAGGTCGGCCAGCTGCTGAAGGAGTTCAGTGCGGAGCTGCTCCAGGAAGGTCATGTCCCAGGCAGCAGAGGAGCGCTCTGTGTGGAAGAGGTTGAAGCTCTGCTGGAGCATCTCGTGGAGGACAGTTGACCTGGGCCTCCTGGAGCTGGCCGCCACTCACCTGCTCCTGAGGGAATCTGAAGTCTATCCTATACCCCAGACAAGAAAGAGAGAGATTGTCCTTATTTGATCTAAATGTGTGAAGGTCTCCTGCTTTTCCAAGTCAAGGCTCTGAGGCAGTTCATGGACTCAGAGGAGGAGATGGGGTTAGAGATGAGCATCATCAGTGTCATCATTGAGGAGATGAAGAATGATTGGTCAGTTCCACAAGGAAGCATTCCAGTTGAGATGAGCGATTGTGAGCTTTGTTTCAACTTCATTTCATCTAAGGATCTTCTGTTGTGTGCCTCTTAAATATTAAGTTCAAAATTTTCATATTCTGAATTTACCCAGATTCATGTACTACCTCATTTTGGGCTTGCCTTTCACTTCAAGAGCCTGGAAATCTGTCATGAGTTTCTGCTCTTCTTTATCCTTGCATTGAAGTAAAATGTATTCATTAAAAAAGTAGATGTTCTAATTCAATGGAATGCTTATCATCTCAGTAACTTTGAACTAATGATATATTAATAGTTATTGGATCTTTCTTCCTGATGCTAAGATCAACTTTTAAGGAAATTTTGTTAGACTTCTTTTTTAAATCTTCTTTTGCTGCCTCTGCATATTCCTCTTGAAAGACTTGATCAGATGTGAAAAATATCTGAGCTTTATATGCATGGATCTCACCTTATTCTCTGTGGCAGAGCTTTTAATTTGTCAAATGTGGTTTTATTTACTCTCCATAATTGAGAAAATTGCTAAACATTTATTATGTGCCAATCAATATGCTGAGCTTGTTACAGAGTCCAAGTTGCTCTGCTTGCTGCAGGGTAAATAAATGAATCCAAGACGAGGTGTTGAGATCAGGAAAGGACTTTATTCGGGAACTGGCTGACTGAGGAGATGAAAGCCTATTGCCTCTAAATAACCATCTTGTGGGGGTCCTGGATGTCAGATTCTTTTATGAATCAGAGATGGGGGAGGTGAGGAAACGAAGTAAAAGGACTTTTTAATTCCTGAAAATATCTCCCAGAATGTCTAGTAAGCCTCAGGTAGGGGGATGTGTTGGTTGCACTTCCTTATAGTCATTTCATGGGTGGTGTGAAATGGAATATCTCATGTCATGTCAACAAACAAAGATGTCACATCTATCTGTGATTCTTCCCCTCCCAGATGTGAATTTCTGGGACAAAAAGAGTTGAAGTCACAAAAGCAGATCCAGTGTAAATTCAAAATTAACCCTTCCTGGTTACAGACTCAGCCTATACCAAGATGATTAATCCTCCAAAGTCACTCTCATGAAAATAAAGTGTAACCACTGCTCCTGTCCAAGTGTTCAAGTGGTTAAAAAAATCCATTTACATTTACATTTACTCTTACTATCTTTGTTTTCAGAAGATTATCATTTTCTGAAACAGTCTTCATATACTAGGTCTACTAAAACTTTGGTGTGTATAGTTATTGTGGAACTGGCTCTGGGACAGAGCTGAAGTTCCAATACTTTGGCCACCTGATGGGAAGAGCCCACACATTGGAAAAGACCCCGATGCTGGGAAAGACTGAGGGCAGGAGGAGAAGGGGGCGAATCACTGACTCAATGGACATGAATTTGAGCAAACTCTGAGAGATAGAGAAGGACAGGGCAGCCAGGTGTGCTGAAATCCATGGGATCAAAGAGAGTCAGACACGCCTTAGTGACGAACAACAATGGGACAGAGAACCCTCTGTGCACCTCCTCTGGGACAGACACCTTGCTGACACTCCACATGTGGCATTACTGCCTGTAGGGAGCTTACAGTCTCTCAGGGCAGTCAAATGTTACATAGTTAGATGGATTACTTAATTACGACTGTACATAATGTAGCTAAAGGAGAATATTAAAGGTTAATGAGGAATAACGTGGAGGCTGAAGAGTATAGTGGTCAAGAACCACTTATGCAGTTAATCCTGACTGTTAGCAAGTTAAGTAATCTGAGTTTTCAGTTTCCTTATTTGCAAACATGTCAGTAATTATAGTAATTATCTCATAGGGAAGCTGTGAAGATTAATGTAATGTTTATTAAAAACACTTTGCTGAGAGGCTGCAGGTAAAAATTTCTGTCATTAATATTATTAAAAATTATCTATACCTTACAGAATTGGTAAAGACATGCCATTACAAGGATTGAATGTAATTGCAACCTCAGTATCCCTGAGTGTATGGTAAGTGATCACTTCCCAGTGAAATATTTAAGGAGATGAGATTATCTGTATTATCACACAAAGACTGAAGTAAAGTATCCTGTGAAATACTGCAGTGGTAGAGGAGAAAGAGAAATAAACACATGCAAACATGCATTTTTTAGGACAACCAGCACCTTAAAAAGTGCCTTGTGGATTATAGTTGCAAAATAACTCATTTTTAACAAATGACGTCAGTGATATTGTTCCTATAATGTCTTCAGTGAGCTTAAGGCCAACTCAGGTGATATTAACTGAAATTTTTTAAAGAAGGGAGAAAAGGGTAAATAAGGAAAAAATGAGAAAAATCAAAAGCTTCTCTTATAAGCTCTTTTCCTAATGAACACTTTTTGGTGACCTGGAAAAGCCACCATTTTGTATGAATTTTTCTTTCTTCTCTGACTTTGACCAGACTCCTCCCAGGAACAACTAACAGGTGTGAGAAGCATAACATAGGGGTGTGTAGCTATCAACCACAGCGGCACGCATGATTTGATGTCCCCCCCACTCCAGGCACTCATGGCAAAAATTAGCATTTATGATTCACTTCATTACAAAGAGTAGAAAAAGAAAGGAACGGGCAGAATGTGGAAAAACCCAGAAAAGGAAAGTTTCTCTGCTCACTCTTTAAGAGCCACCTATCTCCCCAAGTCCTCAGAACGTGCCTACACCTCCCTCCAGGCAGCCCTGCAGAGCCCCCGGCGTCCCCGTGGACCTCCCCGTGTCTCTGCTGCTGGCCCTGGGGATGCTCTGCTCCAGCCCCGCGTGCTCTCTGGGCTGCGAGCTGCCTGCGAGCCGCGGCAATCTGGAAAGCTTCTCACGTTGGAGTCAGATGGAGAGCGTGTCCACCGTGTCCTGTCTGAGGGACAGGACTGACCAGATCTCCTCAGACCCTGGAGGACGGGCCAGGCTGAGGAGACAGAAGCCACAGCTGCTGTGCACGGGTTGCTCCAGCTGACCTCCCAGCTCTTCAGCACCTCGGGCTCCTCTGCAGGTCAGGACGAGAGCCTCCTGGACAGATTCCTCGTGGGACTTGATCAGCAGCTGGAGGAGCTGGACTGAGGGAGGGAAGGTCGACGGAACACTCACCTCTAGGGAGTGAGAACTCCAGATTGGCTGTGAAGAGTTACTTCCAGCGAATCAGTGTGTATCTCAAAGAGAAAGAATACAGCCGCTGTGCCTGGGAGGTTGTCAGCGTGGAAACCAGAAGGTGTTTGGTCTTTGTCAACAAGCTCATTGGAAAACTCAGCAAATAAAGAAGATGTTGAATCCGAAAACAGTTCATCTGGTCAACTAAATGGCTATTTTCTAAGACTCAAAGTGCAACCTTTAACTCTATTTTTGTGTCAGATGAAATATAAGTGATAGTTAATATATGGCATTATTTAAATATATGTTAAATGTTTTGTTACCGTAACTGTTTAAAACAGATTTCAGAATCCATTTTCCATATCTTAAAAAGTTATAATATTTATTTATTTAAATTATTGGAAATATTTAGGCTCTTCATAGCATTTAAATCTCTATCATTCATAAGATATTTGCTTTGTACTATATTGTATAAGACTACTCTTGTTTTTCAGTAGAGAAAATAAAAGTAATTTGAAAAAAAACGAATTGAATTGCACACACCTTTGAATAAAATCTAACCCAAAGCCTGATCCTACAAGATAAACCTATACTGAAGTCACCTGAATAAAGAGGGAACCGGGTTACCCACCCTGGGTCATAGAAGGAACAAGGGACAATTTGAGGAGGGACTGAATGTGATTCTTGAGACATAGATTAGAGGTGGGAGGGAGCTGAGTGGAGAAAAGCCCAGGTCATGGATACAGTTGCCTCCTTGGGGCCTATAAGAACCTGAGCGCCTTCAAGGATTAATGGAGAACCACATACATCTTGTGCGGAAGGCACTGGCGACCCACTCCAGTACTCCTGCCTGGAGAATCCCATGGACGGAGGAGGCTGGTGGGCTGCAGTCCACGGGGTAGCTAAGAGTGGGACACGACTGAGCGACTTCACTTTCACTTTTCACTTTCATGCATTGGAGAAAGAAATGGCAACCCACTCCAGTGTTCTTGCCTGGAGAATCCCAGGGACAGGGGAGCCTGGTGGGCTGCGGCCTATGGGGTCGCACAGAGTCAGAATCGACTGACGTGACATAGCAGCAGCAGAAGCACATACATCATGGGAGGTCAATCTGCATATGTGGAATCTAGGATCCTGGAGTAGGATGAGGAAGGGAGAGCAAGTTTTCTACACTTGGCCACTCCTGAGAAAAGAGTCTTCCTAAATTGTTCAAATGGAGGCAAGAAGAACAAGGCAGGTTGGGGATTGCAGAGACAGCTAAGAGATGTGAAAAGCAGAAGCTGCCATAATAAGTGTGACTCTAAAGAAGTAAAGAGGGTTTCTTAAGCTTATTTATATATTTTAAACACACATGTCATTGCTAAACTTTTCTTTTTATTGATAAACTTTTAAATAAGTCATACAAAGGAATGCCTACCCTTGACTTCTAGGAGGATGCACCCTAATCCTATACTGTTAACAATTTAATGGGTACCCTTCTAGACATTTTCTTATGTAGTTAATAAATATATATATATGGATATACTAACATATCACATAAATATCAATTTTTCATCTACTTCAGTTTCTCATTTATTTATATTTACTTGCAAATAGATCTTTAAGATTTTTCTTCATTAGTACATAAAAATAGATTGCCTAGTTATAAATTGCTGCATTATCTCTCAACTGCAAAACTAAGATAATCATAAAAGCTTATCTTGAAAGTGTGGTAAGATTAATTGCTTTAATTTGTAGCACATGCTCAGAATGATACCAGACACGTCCTAAATGCTCCTTACATATTAACTCTTTTATTTGAATCTAGTTAGAAGGTTATTTCCTGACGTTCTGGGTCTGTGGTCAGGAAGATGAGGCAGTTCCCAGAGAGCTGTTCAGAGACAGGTTCCTGCAGCTCACCCACTGCACAGTGAGAGGAGAAATAGCCATTCACGGTGATGACGAGGCCAAGCCTGTTGCAACAACACCCAGAGTTCTAGGCGGAAACATTCCTACGTGGCACACAGCCCAGCTGCCTACAAGGACTCACACCCACCCTTGCTGGATTCTTGGTTCTCCCTGGAGTTTAGGAGCTCAGAATTTCAGCCAGGAAGACACAGGCGTCTGGGAGGCAGTCAGGGTGATCCTCTGCGCTGTGCACTGAACTCAGCCACGAGGCCGGGCCAGAGGGGATTCCCAGCCTGGATCCTGAAATCCCGTTTGGCAGCTTGCATTTAGTTTCCTTTTCACTTGTTGCATCAGCTTCGTTGCTATTTTTGCCTTCTGGGGTTCATTACACAATCTCTGATGATGTAACAAAACTCAAGTCACTTGTCCATTTTAAGTATGTAGAGGGCTTTGCTTTGGGCTGTTTCACTTTAAGGAAGATTCAGAAACTGCCTCAGCGACAGGAAATTAACCCAGAACCCACACAGAGGGACTTGCTCATGTGTCAGCAGAGGGCGGCCTCTGAGGCTTGTTCAGCAGCTGCAGCCAATGTGTTGTCCTTTTAACTGTTTTCTCAAACTTAGGTTGCCCTGGCTCACTGCACCTCAGATAGTGATTCTGAGAATTAATGTCCAGCTCAGAGAACAGCCTGGGATCTGAAGTAAATGCAGGCTTGATGCAGACGGGCATGTTCTGAAAGGGCCAGTCTGAGTTAGCAGCAGCAGCGGGTCCTGGCAGCAAACACTGAAAACAAGGCGTGGGCTGCTCCTGACTGTTCCTGGGCCATCGACCCTCTGATGGGAGCGTTCTGAGAGTGACAGGGGTGCAGATGTAGAATCCTCTGGTTGGGCATGTTCTGGAGGAGTTAGGAGAGCTAGGCTGAGAGGCCTTTAGCCAAGAACTTAGTTCCAGCTGCATTCTGAAGTGAGCTAGAAAAAAATTGGGAAACCAGTCTATCCAAGGCCTGTGACAAGATGTCCAGGGTGTGAGGAAGGAGAAGAGAGACGACTGCAACCAGGGGCACTTAGATCTCTCTGCACATTGTCCATCCCCACACCCGGTGGGAGGCTGAGGAGGGGCGCTGGCCCCCAGCTGTCGGCTGTGAGCACAGGGCAACCCCGGCCTGGGCAGAGTCAGCCCAGGTGCTGAGAGAGGGCGAGAGCCGGGCCGCAGCTGGAAGGTGCGAAGACACGCTCTTCCCTCAAGCTGGAGACGGACTTCCCATCGTGGTCCTGAAGCTTCACAGGCAAAATGTCTCCAGTTTAGACTGGCCTATTTTTAAATTTTGTATACAGTTATACAAATGGCATGTGTTTTCTTTTGTGTTGAGTTTCTCTTACTCACTACTATGTTTGTGCAAGCATTGTGTTTCTTACATCATGTTATTAACAAACCTATTATAAGCATAGATAACAACGTATTTATTGATGACATTTTAAGGGATATTTATGTCATTTCATGTTTGGTACTGTTATCAAGAGTGCTGGTATAAATATTCTTTACTTATATCCTGATGCATATTTACTTGATTTTTTTTGATTGCTGGACTTTCTAGGTCATAGGCTATGCATATTTCAACTACGCTACAAAGTGTTTTTTAAAGTAAAAATTTATACGCCAAATAGCAATTGCTCTATATGATCATCACACTTGACATTTTCAGTCCTTTAAAATTTTTATTTGCAGACAATATACATTTACTTAAAAATTTGAAAATCCAACCAAATACTTTCAGATATAATGTTTGTAAAGCTAGCCAGAATAATAACCAAAATTTTTGTGATACTTGTTTGTGTATGAAAATGCAAGGAAAACCTACTCCATTAAAAAGTAGGAAATGTAATGAAAAAACTGCTTCATTCATTCTTGCAACAACAGTAAGTAATAAATATGTTGGGAAAAAACCTCAGAAAGAATGTGAGAACTATATAATCAAGCCAGTAGCAAAACTTCATTGAAAGACATTTTAAAAATAGTTCAATCAATTGGCAGCATTTGCTTCTTTTGTTTGCTTATGAAGTGGTTAAAAAACTTTTGCTAAATAACTATTTGCTCACTAAATGACACTGTGAGTCTCAGTAGGAGGCAGCCTTGGCAGTCTCCCATTGTAGACTCTGTATTCCCTTCTCACTGATGCTGACCACCTCATCACATGCTTACATGTCTTTTGCTCACTCAGAAGAATTAGTTGGACAAGTTGCTTAATCCTTATTGATGATCAAGATGAAAAAAAAGACAATCTCAATGTAACAGAGAAAGCTTCTATTTTTTGTTAGTTTCTGGCCATCTAATTTGAATCAAATTTCAATTATAGACTTATACATAGAGGCCAAAAGTGAAAGTAATTTGTCCTGTCAGTGCTACATTAAAAAGGATTAAAGTCTAGGACTTCCCTGGTGGTCCAGTGGTTAAGAATCCGCCTGTTAATGCAGGGGACACGGCTTCCATCCCTGGTCAGGGAAGATAACATATGCTGTGAGGCAACTCAGCCTGCGCACCACAACTACTGCGCCCGAGCCCTAGAGTCTGTGCTCGGCAGCGGGAGAAAGCTCCACGGTGCGGAGCCCGAGCACCTCCGCCAGAGAGCAGCCCAGGCTTGCTCCAACAGAGGAAGCCCACCTGCTGCACAAAGACCCAGGCCAGTCACAAATATTAACAAAAATTAACTAGTCTACACTTTATTAAGAACTCCCTAATGTCTCTCCTCCCCCTCCCCACACACTCTGGTTGCAGCAATTTTTTATTTATTTTCTTATTTTTGGCTGTGAGACTTGTGGGATCTTAGTTCTATGATCAGGGATGGAACTCGGGCCCCCTGCCCTGAAAGCATAGAGTCCCAACCACTAGATCTCCGGGGAATTCTCAGATCTCCTTAGTTTTTTACCTGATGTTCCTTTTCTGTTCTGGGATGTCATTTAGGATGCCCCATTACCTTTAATGGCCACGTCTTCTTAGGCACCTCCGACTATGACAGTTCCTCAGTAATAGACTTTTTATGTTATTGTCAGTGGTATCATTTTTAAATATCATATTCCAACTTTTAATTGCTCATATAAAAAGAAGTGGTTGATTTTTAATATTGATCTTGTTTTCCTACTGCTCCCTCCATCTTGAGCTGTGTTGGTCACCATGGAGCCAACAACCCATGTGGTCAACTGGGCGCTTGACTAGTCCAGCCTGAGCTGTGCTATGACTGAAAGTATGTCCTGTATTTTGAAGGCACTATGGAAAAGAAGAATGTACCTATCTCATTAATAAGTTTATATTGGCTTATGTTGAAATGATAACATTTAGATATACTGTGTTAAATAAAATATACTGTTAAAATTAACTTGTTTCTTTTTACTCTTCTGATGTGGCCTCCAGAAAAATTTAAATTGCACATTCATATAAAAAGAAGTGGTCTTTTAATATCCTAGCTGCAGTCACCATCTGCACTGATTTTGGAGTCCAAGAAAATAAAGTCTGTCAGGTTTCCATTGTTGCCCCCATCTATTTGCCATGAAGTGATAATGAGTTTGAATAAACTCTGGGAGGTACTGAGGACAAGGAAACCTGGCATGCTGCATTCCATGGGGTCGCAAAAAGTCAGACCTGACTTAGCAACTGGAAAACAACAACAAAGTTGATAAAGTTATGTGATGTCTTGCTGCTTACGGCTAAGGCCTCCAAAAAGTTCAGATCAACTTAGTTTAACATCATTCTATTTTGTTTTTTATATACATTATTTTTTTCTTTTTATTTAAATATATTTATTTTTAATTGAGTGATAATTGCTTTACAATACTGTGTTGGTTTCTGCCACATATCAACATGAAGCAGCCAAAGGTATATCCCCTCCCTCTGGAACCTTCCCCCCCCCACCCAGGGATATCACTCTATTTTAGATAGAAAAAAAATGTGTCTTTTTTAAAGTCATAAACTGCATGTATTTAATTTAATTCATACATTCTTGTTCATCAACTTAGTTTAACATTGTTCTCTTATAGATAGAAAAAAATAGGTGACTTTTTTAAAATCATAAACTGCAGGTATTATTGTTTGGTAATAGCAGAACTGAGAATTAAACCTAATTCTTATGAAAAAGAAAACTCTCTTACAAACAAGGCCGCCACTCCCCAAATCTCATAATATGAAAAGAGAAAAAGAAAAAGAAAAATCTTTTCCAAATGAAAGAATCCTGTAATAATATAGTTCAAAAGATTTGGCTTATATTTTTCTTTAACATTCAGCAATTCATTGAAACTTTAAAAAACATTAGAAATTCTCAGTTTGTGTATCTTTTTTCCCTGTGGTATATATATATTAAAATAGAAAGGAGCTTAAAGAAAAAGAGTTTTCGAGGCAACTAATAATTTAAGTGACACAGGAAAACTGAAAGGGAGAATTGAAAGTGGGAAATTCCTCTCAAATAGAAAGAATGAAGGGCCACCCTATTTAAGTAGCATACACTCAAGGAGGAAGGACATTCACTCTGCAAAGCGTTGAAGGCTCAGCTTCAACACCTACTAGCAGAATAGGTTGCCCTGTGCCTGTTTTCATCATGACCTACCGGTGCCTCCTCCAGATGGCTCTCCTGCTGTGTTTCTCCACCACAGCTCTCTCCATGAACTACAGCTTGCTTCGATTCCAGCAAAGGAGGAGCGTTGCGGTGTGTCAGAAACTCCTGCGGCAGTTACCTTCAACTCCTCAACATTGCCTCGAGGTCAGGATGGACTTCCAGGTCCCTGAGGAGATGAAGCAAGCACAGCAGTTCCAGAAGGATGATGCCGTATCGGTCATCTATGAGATGCTCCAGCAGATCTTCAGTATTCTCACCAGAGACTTCTCCAGCACTGGCTGGTCTGAGACCATCATTGAGGACCTCCTTGTGGAACTCCATGGGCAGATGAATCATCTGGAGCCAATCCAGAAGGAAATCATGCAGAAGAAAAACTTCACTATGGGAAACATGACCCTTCTTCACCTGAAGAAATATTACTTCAACCTTGGGCAGTACCTGAAGTCCATGGAGTACAACAGCTGTGCCTGGACAGTCGTGCGAGTGCAAATACTCACGAACTTTTCTTTCCTGAAGAGGCTAACAGGGTACCTCCGTGACTGAACATCTCCCACCTGTGGCTCTGGGAATGGACAATGTGACTTTGATGTGAGACTCTTCAACGATCGGAGGCTCTTGAAGTAACTGACAATGCAATGCACTGGATTTCAATGGACAGTTAAAGACTGTAAGCTACTTTTTAAATGATTTATGTATTATTTATTTATTTAAACTTTTATATGGGAAATAAATTCTTTATGAAACAAAAGTCAACGTGGCACTTTCAATGTCAACTTGACTTATGTGACAACACATATTAAAAATTGCCAAGCACCTTGGAGACATTCATTGCAAAACAGGCCTGCAGAGTAGTAGAGTTTCTGGCCCCTGCCTTTGAGGAATTTAAAATACAAGGAAGCCATGTGGAATGTCCAAGTTATAGGCATACTCTCCATGGATCCATACAGTTTACCTGGTCTTATCTCCTTCACTTCTTTAAATGTACCAGACAGCTCATGTTGTAGGGCTCCTTGATATGATGTGGGGGTTTTTTTTCTCTTTTTTAATTACGGAGAAATGTACATCACCTTACATTTGAGAGTCTTACAAAGTAAGTCTTCTTGATGCCAATAAAATACGGGCAGATTCCATACAGTTTATAAAACTCTTACTAAAGTAAATGAAAAATTCTGACCTTCTAAATGTCCTTAGTTGCTTGTTGACTCCAAGCCTGATTTCCAACAATGTAGTCCTCGGAAAGAGCTTTCAGGAACATGAGTTAAAAATTACTTAAGACTATCACAGAGACACTAGAAATTGTTAAACATGGTAATTCTCTCAATTAAAAGTAAGTGAAAAGTAATCATGAAAAATATTATCAAGTTTACATCCATTAAAACTAGAAATGTAAAAGTATCTTAAATACTTGTTTTAATACAAAGAAAATTTAGTTTAAATAATGTTTATTAAAATGCTATTGTTAAACAAAAATATATTTTAAATACCTTATAAATATTTATTATAAAATTGTAAACGTGAAATATTTCATTTAAAATAAGTATATTAATTAAATATAAAATTATTTAAAAAATAAACTGCTGTGTTTTAAAAATATTCCTATTTTTCAGCTATTCAATACTCAACTCCCCTACTTCAAGGCCGAATCCTTGAAAGACACTCTGAAAGTTCCAGAGCATTCCAGGAGCTCACTGTTTCCTGGTCACGTGCCCAGGTGGTGGCCACACTCTGTCTCACCCCCAGGAAGTCCCCCCAAACCGTCCCATGGTTATTTTGGCCCCTGGCCACCGTTGAGTTCTCCTCTGTGGGCAACGAAGTCCCCGGGTCCCATAGCCTGTCCCATGGCCTTGGCTGTTTCTCACGTTGTCCAGAATGGCTCTAAGCGTACAGTCTCACCGATGCCACCTGCTCCTCTTCCTGCTCAAGGCCCTCCCATCTCCCATCGCCCAGAGGCTCACCCCCACCGCCGGGTTTAACTTTGTCCACACCGCGGTTTTATGGTCCCATCGCCAGTATTCTCACCGCCTCCACTGTTTTCCACTTGTCCGCGACGCCCTCTGACTTCCCAGCGCAGACATTCATAGTCTCATCGCCAAGGCAGGTTCTCCTGTGCACGCATCGCCTTCGCGCCGACCCATTCTCTATAGGCTCATCGCCGCCGCCGGGTTTCACTTTCTTTCAATGCAGTCCCAGTCTCCCATCGCCAAAGGTCTCCTCCCACCGCCGTGTTTCACTTTCTGCACAACGCCTTCCCATCGTGGCTTAGCCAAGCGTCTGTCTCCTCGCCAGTGCCAGGGTCCCCTTTGTGCGCAACGCCCTCGCATCGTCCAGCTGCCAATTGTCTCATCGCGGCCACAGTGTTTCCCACTGTGCGCGACACCCTCTCAGCGTCCCATGGACAAATGTCTCATCGCCGGTGCTGGCTTTCACTTTGTCCGCACCGCCGTCCACTCTTCTCAAAGCCCAAAGTCTCAAAGCCACCGCCGATTACCCCTTTGTGTCCAGCTCCCGCCCAAGGTCTCATCGCCTCTAGGCTCGCGGCCGCTGGTTTTCCCTTCGTGCACAACAACGCTGTCCTGTCTTCCCAACTCCAATAGTCCCGACTCCACCGTGGTCTTTCACTTTTCTTCAAAGCTGTGCCACACTCCCATCGCCCAAGGTCTCATCACCGCACCCGAGTTTACCTTGGAGCTCTGCTCTGTCCCACTTTCCCACAGCAAACAGTCTCATCGCCACCGCAGGTCCTCCTGTGCGCGCATCCCCTCCCGTCGGTCCATAAACAACTGTCTCCTCACTGATCCCCGCGCTCACTTTGTCCTCACGCTGTCAAAGGTCACATGGGCTGTACTCCCATCGCCAGTGCCGGGTATCGCCCTCCCATCGGCCCAGAGCGGACAGTGTCATCGCGGCCACCACGTTCCACTTTGTGCCCAACGCCCTCCCACAGTCCCACAGCGAATAGTCTCATAGCGACCACTGTGTTCCACTTTGTTCTGCAAACGCTCTCCCATCACCCCACAGCAAATCATCTCCTAGCCCTCGCGGGATTCGACCCATGAGCAACGCTCCAGCCGGGCCCACAGTGAATAGTCACATAGCAGCCGCGCTCCTTCTGCGCAACGCCCGCCCCCTCCCCCCATCGCAGCAGAGCCATAGTGTCATCGCTGCCTCTGTGTTTCACATGGTGCGCAACGCCCTCCCATTGTTCCACAGCCAATAGTCTCCTGGCCACCACTGGACTCCGCCTTGATTGCAACGCACGCAGCCACCACCCCACGCCCCCAAATCATAAGGGACAGCCAGTACTCTCATGGAGGCACAGCCAATAGTCTCATGGAGGCTACAACCTTTCACTTTGTCAGCAACGCCCCCCACATCCTCCTGTAACCAATTGTCTTCTGCCCGCCCTCTAGAATTCACAAGTATGAAGTCAAGAGATAACTGGAATAACAGGCAAATTTGGCCTTGGAGTACAAAATGAAGCAGGGCAAAGGCTAACAGTTTTGCCAAGAGAACACACTGGTCACAGCAGACACCCTTTGCCAACAACACAAGACAAGACTCTACACATGGACATAACCGGATGGTCAATACTGAAATCAGTTTGATTATATTCTTTGCAGTCAAAGATGGAGAAGCTCTACAGAGTCAGCAAAAACAAGACCAGAAGCAGACTGTGGCTCAGATCATGAACTCCTTATTGTCAAAGTGAAGTGAAGTGAAGTCACTCAGTCATGTCCGATTCTTTATATACAGAACGGATATACTGTAACCTACCAGGCTCCTCCATCCACGGAATTTTCCAGGCAGGAGTACTGGAATGGGTTGCCATTTCCTCCTCCAAGGGATCTTCCTGATCTGGGGATCGAACTCTGTCCCCCACATGGCAGGCAAACACTTTATCATCTGAGCCACCTGGGAAGCCCCAAATTCACCCTTAAAATGAAGAAAGTAGGGAAAAACACTAGGTCATTCTGGTATGACCTAAATCAAATCCCTTGTGATTACACAGTGGAAGTGACAAATAGATTCAAGGGATTAAATCTGATAAGACAGAGTGCCTGAAGAATGACAGATGGGAAGTTCATGACATTGTACAGCAGGCAGCGATCAAGATCATCCTCAAGAAAAAGAAATGCAAAAAGGCAAAATGGTTGTCTGAGGAGGCCTTACAAATGGCTGAGAAAAGAAGATAATTGAAAGGCAAAGGAGAAAAGGAAAGATATACCCATTGGAATGCAGAGTTCCAAAGGATAGCCAGTACAGAAAAGAAAGCCTTCATCAGCGATCAATTCAAAGAAATAGAGGAAAACAGTAGAATGGGAAACACTAGAGATCTCTTCAAGAATCTTAGTATCTCAGAGATACCAAGGGAACATTTCATGCCAAGATGGGCACAAAAAAGGACAGAAATGGTATGGACCTAAAAGAAACACAAGATATTAAGAAGAGGTGGCAAAAATACACAGAAGAACTATACAAAAAAGATCTTCATGACCCAGACAACCAGGACAGTATGATCACTCATCTAGAGCCAGACATCCTGGAATGCGAAGTCAAGTGGGCCTTAGGAAGCATCACTACAAACAAAGCTAGTGGATGTGATGGAATTCCAGTTGAGCTATTTCAAATCCTAAAAGATGATGCTGTGAAAGACCGCACTCAATATGCCAGCATATTTGGAAAACTGAGCAGTGTCCACAGGACTGGAAAAGGTCAGTTTTCATTCCAATTCCAAAGAAAGGCAAGCCAAAGCATGCTCAAACGACTGCACAATTGCACTCATCTCACATGCTAGCAAAGTAATGCTCAAAATTCTCCAAGCCAGGCTTCAATGGTATGTGAACCATGAACTTCCACATGTTCAAGCTGCATCTAGAAAAGGCAGAAGAACCAGAGTGGCCAACATTTTTGGATCATAGAAAAGCAAGAGAATTCCAGTAAAACATGTACTTCTGCTTTATTGATTACACCAAAGCTATTATTGACTGAAGATCACAACAAACTTTGGAAAATTCTTCAAGAGTTGGGAATACCAGACCACCTGACCTGTCTCCTGAGAAATCTGTATGCAGGTCAAGAAGAAACAGTTAGAACCGGACAAGGAACAACAGACTGGTTCCAAACTGGGAAAAGGAGTACAGCAAGGCTGTATATTGTCACCTGCTTATTTAACTTATATGCAGGTTACATCATGTGAAATACTGGGCTGTATGAAGCACAAGCTGGAATCAAGAATGCCAGGAGAAATATCAATAACCTCAGATATGCAGGTGATACCACCCTTATGCAGAAAGTGAAGAAGAATTAAACAGCCTCTTGATGAACCTGAGAGAGGAGAGTGAAAAAGCTGGCTTAAAACTCAACATTCAAAAAACTAAGGTCATGGCATCTCATCCCAAGAGTTCATGGAAAATAGATGGGGAACAATGGAAACAGTGACAGACTTTATTTTCTTGGGCTCCAAAATCACTACAGATGCTGAGTGCAGCCATGAAATTCAAAGACACCAGCTCCTTGGAAGAAAAGCTATGACCAAACTAGACAGCATATTAAAAAGCAAAGACATTACTTTGCCAACAAAGGTCTGTCTAATCAAAGCAATGGTTTTTCTAGTAGTCATGTGTGGATGCAAGAGTTGCATTATAAAGAAACCTGAGTGCTGAAGAATTGATTCTTTTGAACTGTGGTGTTGGACTGCCCTTTTAGAGTTCCTTGGACTGCAAGGAGATCGAATCAGTCAATCCTAAAGGAAATCAGTCCTGAATATTCATTGGAGGGACTGATGCTGAAGCCGAAATGCCAGTAATTTGGCCACCCAATGTGAAGAACTGACTCACTGGAAAAGACCCTGATGTTGGGAAAGATTGAAGGCAGGAGGAGAAGATGACAGAGGATGAGATGGTTGTATGGCATCACTGACTCGATGGACATGAGTTTGAGCAAGCTGTGGGAGTTGTTGATGGACCAAAGGAAGTCAGGGGTGCTGCAGTCCAGGGGGTTGCAAGAGGTCGGACATGACTGAACTGAAATGAATAAATGAATGGGGACACAGGCACCTTTTGTTCAGTGGCCTTTTTCATCATCAACATGTGACTCCAAATTGAATGTGGTACTTGAATTACTACACTCCCCAGTAAAGGGATGAAGGCTGGTGGCTCACAGGGGATGTTTCCAAATGCCAGGACTACACAGGGCTAGAGCACTTCCTCTCACATTCCATGGCTTGGGTTTATCCTCATGGGAATCTCATTGCAATCAAGTTGTGAAATTATTGGGTGATGAATGCATGAAAAATAAGGTCATGGTGCTGACTTTCAAAAATGCACAACATGAAAGTAGAAAGTTTTTTGGGGGCCAAAAATGAGGACTGTAGCCCTGGAGACAGCACATAAGATAGCTCTGAGAAGCTGTTCCAAAGAGGCACAGAGCTATATATGTGATTTTGGTGAAGGGAGAGTACATGTAATCCTGTACCTATTTTTTGCAGAAGTTTTCTGCTAGTGTCATGAAGGTTTCTTGGAGTCACAAGAAGCAGTCATCACCATGAAGGATTTTCGTGCTTTTCTAGATATGAGGAGACAGAAGAATTGGGTCCATAAAATGGGCTCCTGAAAACATCTAACCTTCTGAAGACTTGTTCTGCCAGTTTTCCCTGCTCACAGCATGCCTCACTTCTGCTTTCCACGCTGCGTTCCTTTCCAGGGGTGTTAAAAATCAGCAGCTGCAATAGCATATGATTTAATCCTTGTGGGTAGATGACAAGTGCCAATGGCACGTGCTAGTTTGTCCTTGACAGGGCATGAGACCACGTTTCACGTTTGCACTATTTGTCCAAATGAAGTTCTGAGTAGAGGTCGAGGGGAAGAAGTAATATTCTTGCTTGCACACACTTCGTTAAAATACAATCTGACTCAAAAGCTTTTCCTCCAAGTTCAGCTTTGGGGAAAATGAAAAGAATGCCAGTCATAGTTCACAGTATCATCGCCTGTTTGAAAGAAACATCCAAGCTGATCCCCAAAGACAATGTCTACAGGAAAATAGCCACAGTGTAGACAGGTTACTTGCTGTTTCCTTACTACCCAAAGGAGAGAAGAAAAGAATCATCAGGCAATTCCTTGCAAGTACTTGAGAATGACTGAAGAAATACTGATTAGTGAGTCTTCCATTTGGGTCCACAATCACAAGTCTCATTCTGATCTAAATATAGCAAATGGAAAGTTGAACTCAGTCTTCCTGAAAATGATCTTGAAAAAATATCACACACATGCTGTGGGCAAGGACCAAAAAAGACTAAAACAAAATTTTTGTATCAATGAAAAGTTAACAGTTAAAACTAATTGCAACTTATGAAACACTATATAAAATATGTGACAGATTATTATGCTTAGTCTATTAATTACCACTAACAGTCACTTAATTAGTTTTTCTGTCATCCTGCTGATGAGGTAGCATTTATGTTGCAGGAAGGTAAATAATACAGGATAAAATAGCAATTCAAGTAAACTTCTGCTTTTCATCCTTTTGTGTTAAAGTGGCAACACACATGTGTACACTTATTTAATATAAATTGTACAAGTGTGTGTATATATATATATATATACACACATATATTGTTCAGTTGCTAAGTTGTATCCGAGTCATTGCGACCCCACGAACTGCAGGAAGCCAGGTTTCCCCATCCTTCACCATCTCCCGGAGCTTGCTCAAACTCATGTTCATTGAGTCAGTGATGCCAAGCAAGCATCTCATCCTCTGTCATGCCCTTCTCCTGCCCTCAGTCTTTCCCAGCATCAGGGTCTTTTTCAATGAATTGTTTTCTTCACGGCAGGTGGCCAAACAATTAAAGCTTCAGCACCAGTCCTTCCAATGACTATTCAGGGTTGATTTCCTTTAGGATTGACCGAATTTATCTCCTTGCTGTCCCAGAGACTCTCAAGAGTGTTCTCCAGCACCACAGTTCGAAAGCACCAATTCTTCAGCGCTCAACCCTCTTTATGGTCCAACTCTCACATCCATACAACTACTGGAAAAACCATAGCTTTGACTATCTGGACCTCTACGGCAACGTGATGTTTCTGCTTTTTAACACACTGCTTAGGTTAGTCATAGCTTTTCTTCCCAGGAGCAAGCATTTTTTTATTTGTGGCTGCAGTCGCCATCTGTAGTGATTTTGACTCCAAGATAATAAAATCTGACACTGTTTCCACTTTTTCCCCTTCTATTGTCCATGAAGTAATGGGACTGGATGCCATGATCTTCATTTTTTGAATGTTGATACACCTATATATAAATATGTACAGATAGATAGATAGATATGGGGGGGGGGGGTCTGTTTTAGCTATGCCTCACATTGATTCTCTATAAAAGTGGTTACTTCAGACCAGGAAAAGAGATAGATGTTAAATGTCATTTACTTGATGGCTGAAGATTTCCAAATTTGAATTTTGAATTAATAGTATAATGGAAAATGTGTTCATTGAGATTGACATATTCATTCCAAAAAATCCTTCTCTCTGTTTTGTTTTCCATGCAAACAATCTAAATTATGATAACAGAATGAAATATTCTAAATGCAAAAGAGATGTTTCAAAAGTTAGAACATTTAAAAAGAATTTGAAACTACATTTCCATGTTTAATCCTGATGCTTCTCTATGTTAAAACTAATTAAATTCTATTTGCACTTACAATATAACAGATGAGGTGGCACTGGTGGTACAGAATATGCCTATAAATGCAAGAGACACAAGAGAAGTGTGTGTCTTCTCCACACCTGGCTAGAGAAGATCCTCTAGAGAAGGAAGTGACAGCCACTCCAGTATTCTTGCCTGAACTATCCTTTGGACAGAGGAGCCTGGCATGCTACAGTCTGTGGGGTCACAAAGAGTCAGACATGACATAGCGACGAAACAATAATCATGCAGAAAGCTATACAACCAGAGAAACAAAAAAGGAAAGTTTGTGTTTGATTTTAGATGTTATTCTGTTTCACATAAGAAAACATTTCACCTCTTGGAGTTTACAAGACATCACTGGAAGTGCCAATGCTGGAATGGTTCTATGTTTAGTTAAAATCTGATGATAAAAGATCTTAATTGTGTAATAAAATGAAAAAAATTATAATCCTGCTAGGAAAACATGTTAGATCTGAAATACTATCAAGAACATAAGAAAAGTACTTTACCTTATTTTTTAAATTAGTCACCATTTGTAACTCAACATGAACAAATATATCAGAGTCAAGTATGTTTCATCAAGAAAAATAATAAAACAATAGAAAAGTAATTAATTCACTTTATCGATGTGAAAAAATGGATAGGTTTAATGTAGGAAACTGATACACTGGGAAAAAAATGATATTGACATGAAAATGTCCATGGCTAAGAGTATAAAAATAGAGGAAAAATGGCAAATGCATGTAATAATGAAAATCCACTTTTTTCCTTTATTGAAAAAGATGAATATGTGGTTCTAAAAGACATATAATTCACATTATTGAATCACTATGTGAATGATAATTTATTTTGCTTCACTTCTGTATTTGTTACTTTGTGTTTAAATTGGCAGGACAACAAAATGTTCTTTGATTTCCAGTTTTCTGTCTTCTTTTCAGCTTGAGTTCAAGAAGACCAATATAGCCAATCTCTAAGCCAGTATTTGACTACAGCCCATAGATGGCAGTGTAACTCCAGTTCAAGTATCATTTGTTTAGACTGCATCACCACTAGTCAGGAAAGACTCCAAAGATGAGGACCCGGGACGCAGAGATGGAAGGTTGCCTCAGATATTTATTCTCTTGGTACTTTAGCTTGCTCCTGGCTCCAGTCCAATGCTGGATAATAGATTCCTGAAGAAAGGTCATGAAAGACTTCCAGAATCGGATGGAGAGCCTGGTGTGATGAAGTAACCCCTGCCGCTTAAACTCTCCTCTCAGACCTAACCTGGGTCAGCTGCTTTCTTGGTTAAAGCTCCTGGGGTAGCCAACAAAGCAGAGAGTCTATGTGACACTCAACACAGATTTTCCTGTTGTTTCCTTAGTTGTACATGTACCTGGATATAGTTTCAACATGCCTTGAAAAATAAAGACATGATGTTTAATGATGGCAACAGCATCATCATCGTTCAAAAAGATTTTGACTCTTAGGATGGGAACTGGCTTCAGAGCAAGTTGACAGCTAGATGAGAATACCAGACTCATTGCTATATCCTCATATGCTTCCCCTTAAAATGAGAATTGTTTAGTTCAAGTTGATTAGGGCCTCATTGACCACAGGACTCCAAAATTTTTCCAGGCATCACATTTGGAATACATGGCACTCATTTTGCAAACTGCATCCAACTTACCATCATTCTCAGTGCTTTCACAATTAACATTTTTATTTTCTTGATAAGGAGTCAATTTATTTTCATTTAACTTTTAGACATTCCCCTCTGTTTATACTTGAACATAACTTCACAAGCACCTCTATTCTTATCATGTGTCTTGTGAATCTTTACTATGTTGACTAAAAGCAACAGTCCTAATAAGAACTAGAAGTGAATAGTCACAGCGTGGAAGCTACTTTGTAAACTTTATTATTTTTTTGGCTGTGACAGCCACGTGGCTGATGAGACCTTTGTTCCCTACTGGGGATTGAACCCAGACCCACGGCAGTGAAAGTACTGAATCCTAACCACTGAATGGAGAAGGAAGTCTCAAATCAAATTTTGCAGTTTTAGTTTTTCAGTTTTTCACTCAAGTATTCAGAGAAACTCTAAATTGCTTTAACATTATATATTTGCTCTAAATAAATGACTGTTGAAGAACTGAAGGGAATATGACAAGGGTCAAGAAACATGTAAATGTCGTGTTAAAAGTAACGCATAAATCCAATACATTTGAGACCCAGGCTGATAAAGGTTAAAATAATAACTATTAACAGAATCTGCTTAAACATAAAAAAAAAAACTGTTGATTTATTTAAAACACAAACTTCACTATAACTCGCAAGAGGAAGAAAAACCTAAAATCAAATAATACTAAATACATAATACCAAAACAAGGACAACACAGAGGCAAGCCAAAAGATCAAGAAAGAATAATGAAGGAAATACTTAGAGGTAGCAATTTAGTGTAAACCAGATCTTTCTCATTAATATAATACTGATATCCTTGAGAATTAAAAAAAAAAAACATTAAATTTGAGAAAGTAGGTCAATATATATAAGAAACAAATTGAATTTATAGTTAAATATAAAGACGCTTGAACTAAATTTCAATAGTATAAAACAATGAGGAAAGAACATAACGTTATATAGCAGTGTGAACACAAACATGGTAGCACTGAAATTTTACCTAAACGCTGTGCTTGCGAGCTAAGCTGCTTCAGTCATGTCTGACTCTCTGTGACTCTATGGACCATAGGCTGCCAGGCTCTTCTGTCCATGGAGATTCTCCAGGCAAGAATACTGGAGTGGGTTGCCACGCCCTCCTCCAGGGGATCTTCCTGACCCAGGGATCAAACTGGGGTCTTCTCTGTCTCCTGCATTGGCAGGCAGGTTCTCTACCATTAGTGCCACCTGGGAAGCCCAGTACAATGCTATCAGTCTGTAAAAGCCCATATAGAAAAGTGATAAAGAGAAGATTTCAAAATATGATTTAGAAGAGGAAATTAGTGATCAACACTCTTGAGCCCTTAACCTAGATTAGCAAATATAATTGTTACAAATCTGTATAAATCATTCATGAAAATTATCATACATTAGACTTACACAGAAAATATCCATAATGCTTTTAGGGTAAAAATATGTGTATAAGTTGTGTGCTCAGATCACAATGCCTGCAATCAAAGTAATTTAAATAATAATTTAAAATAATTTTAAAGTATCATTTAGAGATCTATCATCATCCTGATAAATTATGGCAAGTCAAAATTAAAACATAAAATGAGAAATTTAGTAAGTAATGGAAATTAAATCACTATTCCTCAAATGTGCCGAAAAAAAGTTGCACACTGAGATGAATTCATATCCTGGAAACACGAATTGGAAATAGATTGGTCTCATTTATTAAAGTTAACAAAAATATTCATATAACATTAATAGAAGTAGTATAAGAAAATATCTGTCAAATGCCCACTTCTGAATCACCATGATTTGACTGTCATTCTCTAGAATAAAATTAGATTTTATAAAAACAGTGGCTAATTTTAGCTCATAACTCAAATAATCATCATCCAAGTGCTTCTCCTCAGAGCAATCACCATGCACACAGCAGACGTGCTTATCACACAGCATATTAAAAAGACTACAACAGAGAATGTTTTTTAATGTATACTAAAAAGGTTAACATTTCATAAAATTCATCATCTTGCAGTTTCACTAAGGATCTTCTTAATGAGACAGTAGTTTTTTCAAACTTCAAGCAAATTATATGTGAAAACATGACAATTACTAGGACATTGAGGTGCCAGTGCTTTGATCAGCACCAGCACTCATACCCAGCATTGTATTTGCACCACCAGTAAAAGTTGTTAATGCTGTGAAAATGACAAATAAGGTCTGGCTATCATTACAGTAACCATTTTACCTCACGAATCCCTGTAGAGTGTCCCGGGGATCTGCAGGGGCCCACAGGCTGCACTTTGAGAACTGCTGGTTTCATGAATTTCCCTGCACCTGCTCTGGTCAGAGTTGCTCTGTAGCTTTAAAATCTTCAGTAATTTCCTTGGTTCTTAAGATAAAATCTAACATCATTCAAAAGTCTATCACTGGGCCCTTTTCCATATCTCCAGGGTCATTCCCTGCCATACTCTCCATGCATCAGTACAGTCTACCGACTCTGGTCTTGTTCACTTCTTTAAAAGTTCCCAGAACCATTCCTGCTGCAGGGACCCTCTGCACACTCTGCTTTGTTTTGTACTTTTACGTTATGTTTTTTTTTTTTCCTGGGAAAGTTTGCTCTTCAGGAGATACGTAACAGATTGCTACTCACTCTTCAAGTCTCATACTTCAGATTACTTCCCTGGGGAGACTGAAGGTGGTCTGAATGAGCATCCCAGGAAAGTTATTGCCATCAGCCCCTTTTACTTGTCCTGTGGAGCCCAAGGCCCAAATGTAAATACCTAATTATCTTATAACAACATCTTTCATGGCAATGTTCTCACTCCAGTGTGAGCTCTGTAAGGTCAGGGCCTCTGCCTCTCATACTCAAGACTCCCTCCACAAGGCCAACAAGTAAGGAATTAACTGCACAACATTCTCCACGTATTTTGCATCATTAGGACTTTGGGAAAGGTCCTAAAAGAAAGAAACATGTCTTCAAATAAATTTCATGAGTAAAAAAAGATAGTTTTTTATTAAAGAAAATTATATATTCTTACATTATAAATAGAACATATAACTGCAAATACCATAAAAATAAATTAATTACTATAAATAAATGAATTACATTCACATAAAAACATGCTATTGCATAAGATTCAGCCACAGGGTATCAGATATAGTTCCTCTAATTCTAAAAGCAATTGGATATCGATATTCCCAATGTTAGTGCCGATACCAAACGTCACTCAAACTAATTCATAGCAAAGACAGAAATCACAGTTCTGGAAATGACTGAACAATGAAGAGACTGAGGTTGGACACAAGTCACGGAGAATCAGCTTCCTTCTTACTTCCTGAGTTTTCTTAGGAGCTTGTTAACACAGAGAAATTGGCTCGTGATTTCCACTCTGACGATTTCCCAGGCACAGGCGCTGTATTCCTTCTCTCGCAGGTAGACATGGATGCCCTGGAAGTACCTCTTCATGGCCAGCATGGGGCCCGTCCTTCCCAGAGCAGAGTCTTCCTCTCCCATCACCTGCCCCAGGCAGGTGCCCAGGTCATCCAGCTGCTGATGGAGTCCAGTGCGGAGCTGCTCCAGGAGGGTGGTGTCCCAGGCAGCAGATGTGGAAGAGGTTGAAGCTATGCTGGAGCATCTCGTGGAGCACAGAGAAGGCCTGGGCCTCCTGGAGCTGGCCGCCACTCACCTGCTCCTGAGGGAAGCTGAAGTCTATCCTGTACCCCAGGCAGGAAAGAGAGAGATTGCCCTTATTTGATCTACATGTGTGAAAGTCTCCTGCTTTTCTAAGTAAGGCTCTGAGGCAGGTCATGGACTCAGAGGAGGAGATGGGGTTAGAGGGGAGTATCAGTTGTCATCATTGAGGGAATGAAGAACCATTGGTCAGTTCCACAAGGAAGCGTTCTGGTTGAGATGAGCGATTGCGAACTTGGTTTCACCTTCATTTCATCGAAGGATTGCCTCTTAAATATTAAATCCCTAAATGTTCATATCCTAAATTTTCCCAGATCTGTGTACTACCTGATTTGGGGCTTCACAGTCACAAGAGCCTGGAAAGCTGATATGAGTTTCCACTCTTCTGTATCCTTACAGTTGAAGGAAAATGTATTCATTAAAAAAGTAGATGTTCTAATTCAATGGAATGCTTACATGTCAGTAACTTTGAACTAATGATATATTAATAGTTATTGGATCTCTCTTCCTGATGCTAAGATCAACTTTTAAGGAAACTTTTTTAGATTTCCTTTTTAAATCTTCTTTTGCCTGCCTCTCCATATTCCTCTTGAAAGAGTTCATCAGATGTGAAAAATACCTGAGCTTAACATGTATGGACCTCAGCTTATTCTCTGTGGCAGAACTTTTAATATGTCAAGCTTGGTTTTATTTACTCTCTATAATTGAGAAAATTACTAAACATTTATTAAGTACCAAAAATTTGCTGAGTTTGTTACAGAGTCCAAGTTGTTCTGCATGGTGCAAGGTAAATCAATTAATCCAAAACGAGGTATGGGGATCAGGAAGGGACTATATTTGGGACTGGCTGACTGAGGAAGATGGAAGGTTAATGCCTCAAAATAATCATTTTGTCTGGACCTGGATGTTGGATTCTATTATGGATGAGAGATTGGGGGGAGGTGAGGAAACAAAGTAAAAGGACCTTTTAATTCCTGTAAATATCTCCCAGAATGTTTAGTAAGCCTCAGGTAGGGGCATGTGTTAATTGAACTTCCTTACAATCGTTTCATGGGTATGAGAAATGGAATATCTCATGTCATGTCAGCAAACAAAGATGTCACACCTATCTGTGATTCTGCCCTTCCCAAATGTGAACTTCTGGGCCACCTGGTAAGTAGCCAAGTAGGCCGCCTGTGCCATTGCCACACACAGAGTCACAGTCCTTCACAGGTGAGCGGTGTCAGGTTATCTCCCTGAGGCAGGCCACTAGGGCTGTTTCAGTTCAGTTCGGTTCAGTTCAGTCACTCAGTCATGTCCGACTCTGTGACCCCATGGACCATAGCATGCCAGGCCTCCCTGTCCATCACCAACTCCCGGAGTTTACCCAAACTCATGTCATTTGAGTCGGTGATGCCTTCCAACCATCTCATCCTCTGTCGTCCCCTTCTCCTCTTGCCCTCAATCTCTCCCAGCATCAGGGTCTTTTCAAATGAGTCAGCTCTTCGCATCAGGTGGCCAAATTATTGGAGTTTCAGCTTCAACATCATTCCTTCCAATGAACACTTAGGACCGATCTCCTTTTAGGATGGATCTCCTTGCAGTCCAAGGGACTCTCAAGAGTCTTCTCCAATAACACAAAGAGTTAAAGTCATAGAAGCAGATCCAGTGTAAATTCAAAATTAACCCTTCCCGGTTACAAGCTCAGACTATACCAAATGATTCATTTCACTTCAGTTCAGTTCAGTTGCTCAGTCATGTCCGACTCTTTGCAACCCCATGGACTGCAGCACCCCAGGCCTCCCTGTCCATCACCAACTCCCGGAGTTTATTCAGACTCATGTCCATTGAGTCAGGGATGCCATCCAGCCATCTCATCCTCTGTCACCCCCTTCTCCTCCCACTTTCAATCTTTCCCAGCATCAGGGTCTTTTCCAATGAGTCAGTTCTTTGCATCAGGTGGCCAAAGTATTGGAGTTTCAGCTTAGGCATCAGTCCTTTCAATGAATAATCAGGACTGATTTCCTTTAGGATGGACTGGTTGGTTCTCCTTGCTGTCCCAGGGACTCTCAAGAGTCTTCTCCAATACCACAGCTCAAAAAAATCAATTCTTCGGTGCTCAATTTCTTTATAGTCCAACTCTCATTTCACACATGACTACTAGAGAAACCATTGCTTTGACTAGACAGAACTTGGTTGGCAAATTAATGTCTTTGCTTTTAATATGCTGTCTAAGTTGGTCATAACTTTCCTTCCAAGGAGCAAATGTCTTTGAATTTCATGGCTGTAGTCACCAACTGCACTGATTTTGGAGCCCCCCAAAATAAAGTCTGTCACTGTTTCCCCATCTATTTGCCATGAAGTGATGGGACCGAATGCCATGGTCTTAGTTTTCTGAATGTTGAGTTTTATGCCAACGTTTTCACTGTCCTCTTTCAGATGATCAATCCTCCAAAATTCACTTTCAAGAAAATAAAGTGTAACCACCGCTGCCTCCAAGTGTTCAGGTGTTTAGAATGTGTCTTCGCTGCTTTTCGGTAGTGTAACGCGAGTCAGAGAAAAAGAGAGCAAGTTGGGCAGTCATGCAGGAAAAGGGAAATTTACTAGAGGGAAAAGAGAGGGTGACTGGCCCTTTTGGAGAACCAGCTTCCTCCCTTTCTGGCAGGATCCTACTTATACCCCAGCAATGAAAAATTTTCTGAAGGGATGGTTAATTTTTTATCTGTAGTTGAGTCCTGTGGTCATGTAGCCAGAGGTCTAGAATCTGGTGGTCTTGTAGCTTTGAGGAGATAGGCACCAGTGAGAAAAAAGAATGCCATTTGGGCAATTTGGTCAGTCTCACAGATCACTGTGATTTTATTGTCTGTTTGCAAGGTTGACATAATGAGCCATCTCATCAATGAGACCCCATGTGCGCCCTATCAGGCAGCCTTTCTGTATTAGTCCAGGTAATTGTCCTTGCTATGTCTAAGCAACCCGCTTTTCTTTGCCACTTTTATATAACATTCATATTGTTACCTCTTCTTTGTCATTTGTATTTCACTTTGTAAAAGCTGTCCTAATGCTTCTGCAGTTTTTTATATTTCAATTTTGAGGTTTGTTGCAAAAATAAAGAGAAAATGTAAGTGAAAAGAAGAAGAAATATATTTCTTCTGTGATTTTTCAAGATATCAAAACTTTCCACTCTCATTGTACATTCCTAGAAAGTCAAAGTAAGCAGTGAGTGAAAAAGTAATGCACAAAGGTAAAAGGAAAGTAAACAATGTAATTGAAAACAACTATAGTGACATCTTCTCTGTTTAAATGACAAAATGTCCCCTAACTACAAAAATGGGGATGAAGAGCTCTACAGAGTGACAGATTTCAGACCACCCCATGTGAGACTGCTTAGCCGCAGACAGAGCCAGAGGAGAGTAGCAGGCTCTTAGGCAGACTGTTACCTAAGAGGCTAGTTATCAGCTTTGCTAAATCCCAGTATCTATTTATTTATTTTAATTTGTCTCTTTACATTTCCCACTCTTATGGATGTTATCTGATTCTGAGGATATAGACCTATTAACTCACCATGAAAGAGACTGGGTTATAGATTGGACTGTCATTTTATTCATGTGTGAGGTCAGCTGTTACCTGGAAGTTACTAGGTATAAGTGATTTGGACAGGACGTCATGTTCACATAGGAGATGAGATTAGATGTAATAATGTTGATCAGTGAGCTGCGAATTAAAGGAAGGGAAGCAGATCATCTCAGGGAAATTTGATCCAGTTCCCATAGCTGGACGTGGGAATTTTCCCCCTCGTGGGAACGGCTAACAGATACTGAATGCTTATATACTTTGTCCAGGCATAGTCAGAAGCATGCTACATCATTCAAGCTTCACAACAATCCAGGGAAACAAATATGATTATCATTTCCACACAAGAGGAAAACCAGGGTGCTGAAGGTCACATAGCCAGTGCAGGATGGAGCTGGGACATCAACCTAGGCAATCTTGCCCCCGTGTCCACTGTCTCAAGCACTGGACTGAGCTGTCTGCTCTAACAAAGTGCTTCCTATCTTAGAGGAATTTAGTAAGCTCTTCCTCTCCAATTCCTATTCTTCTTTGTCACAAAAGTGTCATTTGTTCATTCCAGGAACATTACAATCATTACACTACAATTGAAGAGGACACAGTTCCTATTGCACTTGCTAACTTCCAGTCCTATATTTCAAGTGGTGTTTTATTGAGATCTACAGAGGAGCCTGGCAGACTATGGTCCATAGTTTCAAAAAGAGTTGGACACAGCTGAAGCAACTTGGCAACAACTGAACTTTCAGAGTCCCTGTTTCCATCTGAGAAAATATTTTGAGAAGTTATCCAGAAAGTTAAAAAACCCATTTAAATTTACTCTTACTATCTTTGTTTTCAGAAGATTATCATTTTTGGGAAGAGTCTTCAAATACGGGGTCTTCCCTGGTAGCTCAGATGGTAAAGTGTCTGCCTGCAATGAGGGAGACCTGGGTTCAATCCCTGGGTTGAGAAGATCCCCTGGAGAAGGAAATGGCAACCCACTCCAGTACTCTTGCCTGGAAAATTCCATGGACAGAGGATCCTTGTAGGCTATAGTCCGTGGGGGTCACAAAGAGTCGGAGGACAGGCACCTTCCTGGATACTCCACATGTGCCATTACTGTGTTTATGGAGCTTACAATCAATCAGGGCAATCAAATGTTACATAATTAGATGGATTAGTTAATTACAAGGTACATAGGGTAGCTAAAGGAGACTGCTTAAGGTTAATGAGGAATAACATGGAGGCTGAATAGTACAGTGGTCAAGTACCACTTGTGCAGTTAATCCTGACTGTTAGCAAGTTAAGTAATCTCTCTGAGTTTTCAGTTTCCTTATTTGCAAACATGTCAGTAACTATGGTAATGATCTCATAGGGAAGTTGTGAAAGTTAATGTAATGTTTACTAAAAACACTTTGCTGAGAGGATACATGTAAAATTTTCTGTCATTAACATTATTAAAAATTATCTGTACCTTACAGAATTGGTAAAGACAGGTCATTACAAGGGTTGAATGTAATTGCAACCTCAGTATCCCTGAGTGTATGGTAGGTGATCACTTCCCAGTGAAATATTTAAGGGGATGAGATTATCTGGACTATCACACAATGACTGAGGCAAAGTTTCCTGTGAAATATTGTAGTGGTAGAGGAGAAAGAGAAGTAAACAAAGGCAAAATTGAATTTTTTAGGACTACCAGCACCTAAAAAATTGCCTTGCAGATTATAGTTGCAACATAATTCATTTTTAACAAATAATATCAGTGATATTGTTCCCTATAATGTCTCCAGTGAGATTAAGGCCTACTCAGGTGATATCATAAAGGTACATACACAACTGAATTTCTTTTTAAGAAGGGAGAAAAGGGTAAATAAGGAAAAGCTGAGAAAAATCAAAAGCTTCTTTTATAAACTCTTTTTATGCTGAATATCTCTTAGTGACCTGGAAAAGCCACCATATATATATTGTATGACTACTTCTGCCTTCTCTGAATTTCACCAGACTCTTCTCCCCAGGAACAACTAAGGAGGTGTAAGAAGCAGGCTATACACCTTTGTAGCTATCAACCACAGCAGCACACATGACTTGATGTCCCCACCCCAGGCACTCATGGCAAAAATGAGCATTTATAATTCATTTCATTACAAAGGTTAGAAAAAGAAAGGAAAGGGGGAAATGTGGAAAAACCCAAAAAAGGAAAGCTTCTCTGCTCACTCTTTAATAGCCGCCCATCACCCCAAGTCCTCAGAACGTGCCTACACCTCCCTCCAGGCAGCCCTGCAGAGCCCCCAGCGTCCCCGTGGACCTCCCCGTGTCTCTGCTGCTGGCCCTGGGGATGCTCTGCTCCAGCCCCGCGTGCTCTCTGAGCTCTGAGCTGCCTGCAAGCCGCGGCAATCTGGAAAGCTTCACACGCTGGAGTTAGGTGGAGAGAGTGTCCACCGTGTCCCGTCTGAGGGACAGGACTGACCAGATCTCCTCAGACCCTGGAGGACGGGCCAGGCTGAGGAGACAGAAGCCACAGCTGCTGTGCACGGGTTGCTCCAGCTGACCTCCCAGCTCTTCAGCACCTCGGGCTCCTCTGCAGGTCAGGACGAGAGCCTCCTGGACAGATTCCTCGTGGGACTTGATCAGCAGCTGGAGGAGCTGGACTGAGGGAGGGAAGGTTGACGGAACAGTCACCTCGAGGGAGTGAGAACTCCAGATTGGCTGTGAAGAGTTACTTCCAGCGAATCAGTGTGTATCTCAAAGAAAAAGAATACAGCCGCTGTGCCTGGGAGGTTGTCAGCGTGGAAATCAGAAGGAGCTTGCTCTTGGCCAACAAGCTCATCGGAAAACTCAGGAAATGAAAAAGATGTTGAATCTGAAACCAGTTCATCTGGTCAACTAAATGGCTATTTTCTAAGTAAGATTCAAAGCCTTTAACTATTTCTGTGTCGAAAAATATGTGATAGCTAACATATGGGATTATTTAAATGTATATTAAATGTTATGTTACAATAATTGTTTAAAACTGTTTAGAATCCATTTTCCATATCTTAAAAAGTTGTAATATTTATTTATTTAAATTATTTGAAATATTTCAGCTGGTCATAGCATTTAAATCTTTATCATTCATAAGGTAGTTGTTTTCTATTATACTTTGTAGAAGACTGCTATTTGTTTTTAAGTAGTGGAAATAAAAGTAATTTTAAAAAAGCAGACTGTCTTGCACACACCTTTGAATAAAATCTAACCCAAAGACTGATCCTGCAAGATAAACTTACACTGAAGTCACCTGAATAAAGACAGAACAGGGTTACCCACCCTGGGCCATAGAAGGAACAAGGGACAATTTGAGCAGGGACTGGATGTGATTCTTGAGACATAGATTAGAGGATGGAGGGAGATAAGTGAAGAAAAGCCCAGGTCATGGACACAGTTGCCCGTTTGGGGCCTATAGGAACTGGGGTGCCTTCAAGGATTAGTGGGGAACCACATACATCATGGGAGGTCAATCTGCACATGTGGAATCTAGGATCCTGGAGTAGGATGAGGAAGGGAGAGCAAGTTTTCTACACTTGGCCACTCCTGAGAAAAGAGTCTTCCTAAAAACTCTTCCAACGGAGGCAAGAAGAACAAGGCAGGCTGCGGATTGCAGAGACACCTCAGAGATGTGAGAACCAGCAGCTGCCATGATAAATGTGACTCAAAAGAAGTAAAGAGGGTTTCTTATGCTTATTTATATATATTAAACACACACATCATTGCTAAACTTTTAAATAATTCACACAAAGGAATGCCTACCCTTGACATCTAGGAGGATGCACCCTAATCCTATACTGTAAAAAATTTAATGGGTATCCTTCTAGACATTTTCATATGTAGTTGATAAACCTACACATATGGACATACTAACGTATATCACATAAATATAAATTTTTCATATACTCCAGTTTCTCATTTATTTATATTTACTTGCAAATAGATCTTTAAGATTTTTCTTCATTAGTACATAAAAATAGATTGCCTAGTTATAAACTGCTGCATTATGTCTTAACTGCAAAACTAAGATAATCATAAAATCTTATCTTGAAAGTGTGGTAAGATGAATTGCTTTAATTTGTAGCACATGCTCAGAATGGTACTAGACACTTCCCAAGTGCTCCTTATGTTAACTCTTCTAATTTAAGCTGGTTAGAAGATTATTTCCTGACGTTCTGGGTCTGTGGTCAGGAAGATGAGGCAGTTCCCAGAGAGCTGTTCAGAGACAGATTCCTGCAGCTCACCCACTGCACAGCAAGAGGAGAAATAGCCATTCACGGTGATGACGAGGCCAAGCCTGTTGCAACAACACCCAGAGTTTAGATGGAAACATTCCTACCTGGCACACAGCCCAGCTGCCTACAAGGACTCACCCCCACCCTCACTGGATTCTTGGTTCTCCCTGGAGTTTAGGAGCTCAGAGTTTCAGCCAGGAAGACACAGGCGTCTGGGAGACAGTCAGGAGGATGCCCTGCGCTGTGCACTCAACCCAGCCAGGAGGCCAGGCCAGAGGGGATTCCCAGCCTGGATCCTGAAATCCCGTTTGGCAGCTTGCATTTAGTTTTCCTTTCACTTCTTGCATCAGCTTCGTTGCTATTTTTGCCTTCTGGGGTTCATTACACAATCTCTGATGATGTAACAAAACTCAAGTCACTGGTCAGCTAAGTGTGTAGATGGCTTTGCTTTGGGCTGGTTCACCTTAAAGAAGATTCGGAAACTGCCTCAGAGACAGGAAACTCACCCAGAACTCACACAGTGAGATGTGCCCTCACCTCAGCTGGGTGGAGCAGGGGCCTGATGAGGCTTGTTCAGCAGCTGCAGCCAATGTGTTGTCCTTTTAACTGTTTTCCCAACCTTAGGTTGGCCTGACTCAATGCACCCTTGATACTGATTCTGAGAATTCAGAGTCCAGCTCAGAGAACAACCTGGAATCAGACGGCAAAAGTAAATGCAGGCTTGATGCAGACGGGCATGTTCTGAAAGGGCCAGTCTGAGTTAGCAGCAGCAGCGGGTCCCGGCAGCAAACACTGAAAACAAGGCATGGGCTGCTCCTGCCTGTTCCTGGGCCATCGACCCTCTGATGGGAGCGTTCTGAGAGTGACAGGGGTGCAGAGTGTAGGATGCTCTGGTTGGGTACGTCCTAGAGGAGTTAGGAGAGTTAGCCAAGGCCCCGACCTAACTACCTAGTTCCAGCTGCATCTGAAGTGAGCAGGAGACACACGGGGCGATGAGTATTGTCCACGGCCTGTGAATGATGTCCTCAGTGTGAGTAAAGGGAGAAGAGAGGAGGCTGCAACGAGGGGCACTTAGATCTCTGCACATTGTCCGTCTCCACACCCGGTGGGAGGCTGAGGAGGGGCGCTGGCCCACAGCTGTCAGCTGTGAGAACAGGGCAACCCGGGCCCGGGCAGAGTCAGCCTCAGGTCCTGCGAGAGGGCGAGAGCCAGGCCGCAGCTGGAAACTGGGAAGACACGCTCTTCCCTCAATCTGGAGACGGACTTCCCATCGTGGTCCTCAATCTTCACAGGAGCTCTCTAGGTTGCTGAGCAAAATGTCTCCAGTCTAGTTTGGGCTATCTTTAAATTTATATAAGTAGTATACATTTTCTTCTGAGGTGAGTATCTTTCAATCACTGCTATATTTGTGTATTTAGTTGTGGTTCTTACTTTTTATTGTTATTACTAACCCTATGATCAGGATAGATAAAGTATTTATGCAATTTTAACTGGTATTTGGGCTGCAACTAGTTTGGCACTCTTATGAATATTGCTGATCTGAATTTTCTTTACTTCTATACTGATGCATATTTATATGATTCTTTCCCTGGGTAACTGCTAAGAGTGGACTTACCGGGTCACGTTGTTGTTCAATCGCTCACTCATGTCCGATACTTTGTGACGCTAATGGACTGCAACAAGACTTCCCAGTCCTTCACCTTCCCAGAGCGTGCTGAAACTCATGTCCATTGAATCAGAGATGTCATCCAACCATCATCTCCTCTGTCGTCCCACTCTCCTTCTGCCTTCAGTCCTTCCCAGCATCAGGGTCTTTTCTGAGTCAGCTCATTAGAGGATTGCAGTTTCAGTTTCTGCATCAGTCCTTCTAATGAAGTTCTGGGTTGATTTTTCTTTAGGATTGACTGGTTTGAACTCCCTGCAGTTCAAGGGACTCTCCAGAGTCTTCTCCATCACCACAGTTCAAAAGCATCAATTCTTCAGTGTTCAGCCTTCTTTACCATCCAGTTCTTACATCCGTATATGACTGGGTCATAGACCATAGGCTATGCATATTTTCAGCTTTGCTAGATAATGTTTTTGAAAGTAGTTGTGCAAATATACACAACAAACAGGAGTTGCTCCATATGGTCATCACATTGCTATTTTCAGACCTTATTTTCTTATTTGCAGGCAATGTATTTGTTTATCTAAAAATTTGAAAAATCAACTGAACTTTTACATAGTGTTTGCAAAGCTGATCAGAGAAAAAGACCAAATTTAGTTATTCTCGTAAGGGTGTGTGTATGAAAATGCAAGGAAAACTTAGTTCATTAAAAATTAGCAAATGTCATAAAAAGATTTCATTCATACTCACAACAATAAGAAAGCATAAATATATTGGAATGAACCTCAGAAAGAATGTGCAAGATGCATAATTAAGCCAGCACCAATAATTTATTGATAGTTTGAAAATAGTCCAAGAAAATGGCAATATTTGTTTTACTTTATGACATGGTGAGGACATGTTTGCTAAGTAAATGTTTGTTTACTAAATGACTATGTTTATCAGGAGGAGGTGGCCTTGACAGTCTCCTATTGCATACTCTGATTTCCCTTCTCACTGAGACTTACTACCTCATCACACGCTTACATGTCCCTGCTCACTTACAAAGACAGAAGTTGCTTAACCTCATTAATGATCAAGATTTAAAACATCCTGTCTCAATGTTAGAGAAAGAAACTGTTATTTTTTCTGGCCATCTAATTTGAGTCAAAAGTGCAATTATAGACTTGTACTTAGAGGTCACAGGTAAAGAGAAATTGTCCTGTCAAAGATATTTTTTTAAAAAAACGATATCTACACTTTATTCACATGTCCTTATTCCTGTACCCACCCTTCCAGCCCCGCTGGTTGCAGGAATTTCATCTTTATTTCTTTATGACTGTGAGACTTGTGACATCTTATTAAATAATTCCACAACCAGGGATTCAAGCAGGATCCTGCAGTGAAAAGATGGAGTCCCAATCAGTGAAACTCAAGGGAATTCCCATATCACCTCAGTTTTTACCCAAAATTGTTTTTCTGTCCAGGGATGTCATTTAGAATGGCACATTATGTTTAATTTCTGTGTTTCCTTAGGCACCTCCAGGCTATGACAATTTCTCAGTAGTAGACTTTTTATCTTCTTATCAGTGGTATCATTTTGAAATGTCAATTTCCAATTTTTATTGCTATTGTAAAAATATGTGATTGAGTTTAATATTGATTTTTTTCAGTGACACTTTAAAATTTATTTTAAAATTTCAATAGTTTCTATGTCCTTTTGTATTTTGTATGTACAGAATTACGTCATCTTTAGATTAAAAAAAAAAAACCATTATCTGAGATAGTCAGCAAGGGATTTGAACAGGCCCCTCACAAAGAAAATATCCAAATTGTCAATAAACATGGAAATGTGCTGAACCTTATTAATGACTAAGCAATATGAATTAAAAGTCGAATAAGATATCACTACAATTCACTAGAAGGGCTAAAACTAAGAAGACTGGCAATACCAGGTGTTGAAAAGAAAGTAATGCAACTGACATCCCATACTCTTGATAGAATATAAATGGGTGTAAACTTTCAAAATATGTTTGTCATTGTCTACTAAATCTGAACGTATGCACATTCTATTACCCAGTTACTTCATCCTAGGCCATATACCCAACAGAAGGCTATACAAAAGTGCACCAGAGGATACAAACAAGGATTTTCATAGCAACATTAATTAAACTGACAAAATCAATATTAACTCCATGAAGGCAATTAAAAGGTGGTATAAACTCCAGGAAGACAATTGAAAGAGACCAATTAGGAAACAGCTCAGCTCATGATCACAATAGCAGGAATTGAGAGGAGGACAAAGGGAAGAAAGCAGAAGGAATTCTTGTTTACAATTCCACACCCACCCACTTCTTCCAGTTCCTCACTCTGGTCTTTACTTCCAGTCTCTACAGTCATAAGAGCACCTGGGCAGGACTTCTCCCTGCTTCAGTTACCAACAACATCTGGGCCCTTTCTTCTGTTCAGGGCACAACCTAGCACCCTGTCTGCCTGAAGACTTCTTGAATTAAGTACAAAGCCACACTCTGGCATTCAAAAGCATCCGAATACATCTTGAGCTGATTTTCCCACCATTGATCCCCTTGGTTCTTGGAACATAACTTGTCCACAATTTGAAGTTCCTTCTACGTGGTCCCCTCAGACTCGGGAATTCTCCTGGCTCTGTGGAAGCTGCTCCCTCCATCTTGAGCTGTGCTGCCCACCATGACATCAACCACAAGAGGCCAAGTGAGCACTTGACTAGCCCAATCTTAGCTGTACTATGACCGCCAAAGGATGCACCGTATTTTGAAGGAATGATGAAAACAGGAATGTAACCATCTCAATATTAATTTTATATTGGTATCTGTTGAAATGATAACATTATGATATTTTGTGTTCAATAAAATACACTGTTAAAATTAACTGCACTTGTTTCTTTTTAATCTTTTGATGTGGATACTAGAAAAATTTAAATTGCCTATATGGCTCCCATGATATTTCTTCTCAGCAGTGCTGAATACATTCTCTGGTAGCATATCGGAAAATCACAGAAAGAACAAATAATCACTATTTAGTTGCACAAATTAAATATAATTCCTACTGAAATGTTAGTATATTTCCTTTAGTTTATTATTTTCCTATATAGTTTTACATACTTGCATTTTATCTACAATTTTATGCCCTGCTTTTGAATATAACTGGGTGATTTTTATCTTCCAATGATACCAAAAAATACATTCCTTACAGAAAAAATTTCAATGTGAGAAAAGAAAGGGTAAAAATTTAGTAACATTGTTTAAATTATTTGAAACTAGATTATGAAAATACCTAAGAATCCTATCTCACAGATATTCTTTCATTATGGGCAAAATTTCATGTACAAACAGTCCTAAAGGCACAAAGTGAAGAGGAAAGAATTTTCCTGCTTGCTGCATCCTTACCTTAGTATTCAAAATCAGATATTAGATTATTAGATTAATTAATATTAATTACATTATAATCTTAATTATAGTATAATCAATCATATTATAAGTATAATCAATAATATTTATTATATTAATTATGTTGCTTGTATTAATTATTAATAATTAGACTATTCAAAGTATGTCCAAAATAAAAATACATTGGCCGTCAGTTATGGTCATAAGGCATCCTACAAGAGAAATCATGAACTTCAATACCTGGCCTGTGTAACCTTCATTTGCACACATTGAGATAAGACTTAACCTCTACTTTGCTATATTCTGGATAGTTTGAGATTGCCAAATCAAGCAATAAATTAAGGTTGATAAAGATATGCAGTCTCTTGGTGCTTATGGTTAAGGACTAAAAAACATTCACACAAACTTAGCTTATGCAAAAAATAAATTATTTTCTACAATCATTAAACTTTTAGAAATAAGGACCCTTTCACAAAATCTAACAATATAAAAAAGAACAAGAAAGATCTTTTCCCAATGAAAGAACCCTGTAATAATTCAGTTCAAATTTATTAGCCACTTTTTTAACATTTAGCAATTCACTGAAAATTTACAAAACCATTAGAAATTCTCCCAGACTGTATATCTTTTTCCATAACACATATAAAATCAAAAAGGAAGGAGCTAAAAAGAAAAAGAGTTTTAGTGGAAACTAATCATTTTAACAACACAGGAGAACTAAAAGGGAGATTGGAAAGTAGGAAATTCCTCTCAAATAGAAAGAATGGAGGGCCATCCTATTTAAGTAGCCCACACTCAGGGAGGAAGGACATTCACTCTGCAAAGGGCTGAAGACTCAGCTTCAGCATCTACTAGCAGAACAGGTAGCCCTGTGCCTGTTTTCATCATGACCTACCGGTGCCTCCTCCAGATGGCTCTCCTGCTGTGTTTCTCCACCACAGCTCTCTCCATGAACTACAGCTTGCTTCGATTCCAGCAAAGGAGGAGTGATACGGTGTGTCAGAAACTCCTGCAGCAGTTACCTTCAACTCCTCAACATTGCCTCGAGGTCAGGATGGACTTCCAGGTCCCTGAGGAGATGAGGCAAGCACAGCAGTTCTGGAAGGAAGATGCCGTATGGGTCATCTATGAGATGCTCCAGCAGATATTCGGAAGTCTCACCAGAGACTTCTCCAGCACTGGCTGGTCTGAGACTGTCATTGAAGACCTCCTTGTGGAACTCCAAGGGCAGATGGATCATCTGGAGCCAATCCAGAAGGAAATCATGCAGAAGAAAAACTTCACTACGGGAGACATGACCGTTCTACACCTGAAGAAATATTATTTCAACCTCGTGCAGTACCTACTGTCCAAAGACTACAACAGCTGTGCCTGGACAGTTGTGAGAGTGGAAATGCTCAGGAAGTTTTCTTTCCTGAGAAGCCTAACTGGGTACCTCCGTGACTGAACATCTCCCCACCTGTGGCTCTGGGAATGGACTATGTGACTTTGACCTGAGACTCTTCAGCCAGCAGAGGCTCTAGAAGTAACTGACAATGCAATGCACTGCATTTCAATAGACGGTTAAAGACTGCAAGCTGTTTTAAATGATTTATGCATTATTTACTCATTTAAATGTTTATATGGGAAATACATTATTTATGAAACAAAAGTCAATGTGGCAGTTTCCATGTCAACTTGATTTATGTGACAACACATATGAAAAATTGCAGAGCACCCTGGAGACATTTACTGCAAAACAAGCCTGCAGAATACTAGTTTCTGGCCCCTGCCTTTGAGGAATTTAAAACGGAAGGAAGACATGTGGAATGTCCAAGTTATAGGCATACTCTCAATGTATCCATACAGTTTACCTGCTCTTGTCTCCTTCCCTTCTTTAAAGGTATCAGACAGCTCATGCTGTAGGGCCCCGCTATATGATGTGGGGTCCTTTTGTCTTTTTTTCAACTGGGGACAAATAGACACCACCTTACATTTGAGAGTCTTACAAAGTAAGCCTCTGGATGCCAATAAATGTTGGGCAAATTCCATTCAGTTTATAAAATTCTTACTACAGCAAATGAAAAATTCTGACCTTCTAAATGTCCTTAGTTTCTTGTACACTTCCACCCTCATTTCCAACACTGTAGTCCTGGGAAAAGGTTTCAGAAACATGAGTTAAACATTACTTAAGATCATCACGGGGTCATTAAAAATTGTCAGATATGGTAATCCCTCAATTAACAATAAGTGAAAAGTAATCTTGAAAATATTAACAAGTTTTCATCCATTAAAGATAGAAAACTAAAACTATATTATATACTTGTTTTAGTACAAAGAATATATAAATAAAACTTACTAAAATGCTATTGTTAAATATAAAATATAGTTCAATATTCTACACTTAATACTTAAGAAGCATTATATAAATTTATTACAAAGCTGAAAACGTGAACTATTTAATTTAAAATAAGTATATTAATGAAATATAAAACTAATTTTAAAAGTAAAGAGTGTGTTTTTTAAAAAACATTCCTACTTTTCAGCTGTTCGATACTTACTTCCCCACTTTATGGCCGAATACTTAAAAGAAACCCTGAAAATTCCAGAGCATTCCAGGGGCCCACAGTTCCCTGGTCCCGTCTTACCCCCAGGAAGTGCCCCAAACCGTCCCACGGTTATTTGTCCCCTGACCGCCGCTGACTTCTCTGTCTGCAACGCACTCCCAGGGTCCCATCGCCTTGGCTTTTTCTCCCCTTGTCCAAAAAGGCTCCCCCTGGCTCCCCTTGGTGCTCAAGGCCCTCGCATCTTCCATCTCTCACAGTCTGACGCCCATCGCCGGCTTTAACTATGACCACACCGCGGTTCCACCGTCCCAAGCCCATTGTCTCATCGCCTAGACCCGCTTTCACTGTGTCCGCACCGCCGGCCCACCAACTCTAACCGAAGGTCACATCGCTGCCATCGTGTTTCTCTGGCAGAACTCTTTTCCATCTTGCCACAGTGAATGGTCTCGTCGCCGCTGTCAGGGGCCCCTGTGCGGACCACACCGTCCACCGTCCGATCGCCCATGGTCTCCTCCTCCCGCCGGTTTAACTCTGCCCTCGACGCTGTCCACCGTCCCACCGCCAGTAGCTTTTGCGCTGCCGCCATCTTCCACTTTGTTCGCAGCGCTCTCCCAACGTCTCAAAGGCAAGTCCAGTGAGAAACGGCCTTGTGTGAGAAACGCCCTCCCGTCGCCCACAGCCAATAGTCTCAGCGCTGTCAGAGTTTCACTTTGAGGACAACGCCCTCCCATCGCCCCACAGCGAAGTCTTAACCACCGCGGCATCCACAGCGCAACACCGCCCCCTCGGCCCCATCTCCTATCGTCCCAGCGCGGACGCCAGCTTTCACTTGGCCCGCAATACTTTTCCACCTTCTCGTTCGCAACAGCCTCAACCCACCGCCGGATTTCAGGTTGTGCACGACGCTGTCCCAGCGTCCCATCGCAAATAATCCCATTCGCACCGTGGTCTTTCACTTTTCTTCAGCTCTTCCATACTCCTAACGCCCAGGGTCTCATCACCACCACCGGGTGTAACTTTGACCCACTCTGTCCCATTGTCGCCTAGTAAACAGTCTCATCGCCCCCGCAGGTCTTCCTGTGCGCGCATCGCCCTCCCGTCGGCCCATTTACAATTGTCTCCTCGCCGATCCCCGCGCTCACTTTGTCCTCAACGCTGTCGTCAAGTCACATCAGCTGTGTCTCATCGCCACCTGCCGGTATCGTCCTCCCATCGCCCCAGAGCGGATAGCGTCACCGCTGCCACTGAGTTCCACTTCGGATCCAGCGCCCTCCCATATTCGCACAGTGATTAGTCTCTGAGCCCCCGCCGGATTCCACCGCGTTCTCTACGCCCGGCACCTCACCATCCCCACCCCCTAACCTGGTAAAGCCAGTAGTCTCCTCGCGGCCACTGTGTTCCACTATGTTGCAATTTGTGCGGACTCTCTCCCATCAACCCACTGGAAATCGCCTCCTAGCCACCGCGGATTCCACCGTTTTCGCAACGCTCCGCACCTCACCCGCCCCACTACCGACGTGATAAAGCCAATAGTCTCATCGCGGACACTGTGTTCCACTATGTTGCACTTTGTGCTGAACTCTGGTCCATCAACTCACTGGAAATTGTCTCCTCGCCACCGCGGATTTCACCTATTTAACAACGTGCCATAACTCTCCACCCCAACCCCCGATCGTGGTAAAGCCAATAGTCTCATCGCGGCCACTGTGTCCACAGTTTTGTAATTTGTGTGGAACACTCTCCGATGGATTCACTGGAAATCCTCTCCTAACCATTGCGGATTCCACCGTTTTCGCAACGCCCCGCACCACCCCACACCCACCCCGGATCGTGGTAAAGGCAATAGTCTCATCGCGGACACTGTGCTCCACTTTGGACCCAACGCCCTGCCATAGTCGCACAGCGAATATTCTCTCAGCCCCCGCAGGATTCCACTGTGTTCCCAACGCCCCTCACCTCCTCAACCCCACCCCGGGGCATAGGAAAGCCAAATAGTCTCATCGCGGTCACTGTGTTCCACTATACTGCAGTTTCTGTGGAACTCTCTCCCATTGACTCACTGGAAATCCTCTCTAGCCATAGCGGATTTCACCGTTTTCTCAATGCCCCTCACCTCCCCACCCCCACCCCCGATGGTGGTAAAGCCAATAGTCACACCGCGGACAATGTGTTCCACTATGTTGCAATTTGTGAGGAACTCTCTCCCATCGATTAACTGGAAATCGTCTGCTAGCCACCGCCTATTCCACCGTTTTCGCAAGGTCCGCACCTCTCCACGCTCACCCACGACTGTGGTAAACCTAAGAGTCTCATCACGGCAACTGTGTTCCAGTAGGCTGCAATTTGTGCGGAACTCTCCCATCGACTCACTGGAAATCGTCTCCTAACCACCGCGGATTTCACCGATTTCGCAACGCCCCGCACATCCCCACCCTCACCCGCGATTATCTTAAAGCTAATAGTCTCATTGCAGTCACTGTGTTCCACTATACTGCAATTTCTGTGGAACTCTCTGCCATTGACTGACTGGAAATCCTCTCTAGCCAGAGCGGATTTCACCGTTTTCGCAATGCCCCACACCTCCCCACGCTGACCCCCGATGGTGGTAAAGCCAATAGTCACAACAAGGACACTGTGTTCCACTGTGTTGCAAATTGTGCGGACTGTGGCCCATCGATTCACGGGAAAGCGTCTCCTTAGCCACCGCAGATTCCACCGTTTTCTCAACGCCCAGCATCTCCCCACCGCCACCATGGATCCTGGTAAAGCCAATAGTCTCATCGCGCAGGCTGTGTTCCACTATGTTGCAATTTGTGCGGAACTCTTCCCCATCAACTCACTGGAAATCCTCTTCTAGCCAATGCGGATTCCACCGTTTTCACAAACCGCTTACCTCCCCACCCCAACTCCCCATCATAGTAAGGCCAATAGTAACATCCCGGCCACTGTGTTCCACTATGTTGCAATTTGTGCGGAACTCTCTCCCATCGACTCACTGGAAATCGTCTCCTAGCCACCGGGGATTTCACCGTTTTACCAACGCCTCGCACCTCCCCACCCGCTCGCGCAGTTGTGGTAAAGCCAATAGTAACATCGCGGACACTGTGTTCCACTGTGTCGCAATTTGTGCGGAATTCTGGTGCGTCAACTCACTGGAAATCGTCTCCTCTCCACCGCGTTTCACCTATTTCGCATCGCGCCTTAACTCTCAGCCCCAACCCAGGGTCCTGGTAAAGCCAATAGACTCATCGCAGTCATTGTGTTCCACAATTTTGCAATTTGTGCGGAAGAGTCTCTCAGCGGATCACTGGAAATCCTATGCTAGCCAACGCGGATTCCACCGTTTCCGCAATGCCACGCACTTCCCTACCACCACGCCCGATCGTGGTAAAGCCCATAGTCGCAACGCGGTCACTGTGTTCAACTATGCTGCAATTTGTGTGGAACGCTCTCCCAATGACTCACAGGAAACCGTTTCCTAGCCATCGCGGATTCCACCGTTTTTGCGAAGCCCCGCACCTCCCCACCCCCACCCGCGATTGTGGTAAAGCCAATCGTCTCATCGCGTCCGCTGTGTTCCACTATTTTGCCATTTGTGCGGACTCTCTCCCATCGACTCCCCCGCCCCTCAACCCCTATCCTTGTAAAACCAATATCTCATCAAGGACACTGTGTTCCACTATGTTGCAATTTGTGCGGAACGAACTCTCATCGGATCACTGGAAATCGTCTGCTAGCCACCGCAGATTCCACCGTTTTCGCAATGCCACGCACCTCCCCTCCACCACGCCCGATCGTGGTGAAGCCAATAGTCTCAACGCGGCCACTGTGTTCCACTATGTTGCAATTTGTGCGGAACTCTCTCCCATCGACTCACTGGAAATCGCCTGCGAGCCACCGCGGATACCACCGTTTTACCAACGCCTCGCACCTCCCCCATCCCCACGCGCAGTTGTGGTAAAGCCAATAGTAACATCGCGGCCACTGTGTTCCACTATGTTGGAATTTGTGCGGAACTCTAGCCCATCAACTCACTGGAAATCGTCTCCTCGCCATCGCGGATTCCAGGGTTTTCACAAGCCGCGCACCTCCCCACCCCAACTCCAGATCCTGGTAAGGCCAATAGTAACATCGCGGCCACTGGGTTCCACTATGTTACAATTTGTGCGGAACTCTCTCCCATCGACTCACTGGAAATCCTCTGCTAGCCACAGAGGATTTCACCGTTTACCCAACGCCCCTCACCTCCCCGCTTTCACCCTCCCCCCTCCCCCCGCCCAGCAACGTGCCAGAGCCAATAGTCACTTCTCTGACGCAGTGTTCCACTATGTTGCAATTTGTGCGGAACTCTCTCCCAATGACTCACAGGAAACCGTTTCCTAGCCATCGCGGATTCCACCGTTTTTGCCAAGCCCCGCACCTCCCCACCCCCACCCGCGATTGTGGTAAAGCCAATCGTCTCATCGCGGCCGCTGTGTTCCACTATTTTGCCATTTGTGCGGACTCTCTCCCATCGACCCACGAGAAATCGTCTACTAGCTACCGCGGATTCCACCGTTTACTCAAAGCCGCGCACCTTCCAACCCCCACCGCCACCCCCGATCGTGGTAAAGCCAATAGTCTCATCGCGGACACTGTGTTCCACTATGCTGCAATTTGTGCGGAACTCTGGTCCATCTACTCACTGGAAATCGTCTCCTCTCCACCGCGGATTTCACCTATTTCGCAAGGCGCCTGAACTCTCCACCCCAACCCCGGATCGTGGTAAAGCCAATAGTCTCATCGCGGCCATTGTGTTCCACAGTTTTGCAATTTCTGCGGAACTCTGTCTCATAGGATCACTGGAAATCGTCTGCGAGCCACCGCGGATTCCACCGTTTCCGTTTCGGAAACGCCATGCACCTCCCCACCACGAGGCCTGATCGTGGTAAAGCCAATAGTCTCAACGCGGCCACTGTGTTCCACTATGTTGCAATTTGTGCGGAACTCTCTCCCAACGACTCACTGGAAATCGTTTCCTAGCCAACGCGGATTCCACCCTTTTTGCCAAGCCCCGCACCTCTCCACCCCCACCTGCGACTGTGGTAAAGCCAATTGTCTCATCGCCGCCACTCTGTTCGACTATGATGCAATTTGTGCCCACTCTCTCCCATCGACTCACTGGAAATCCTCTCCTACCCACCGCGCATTCTACCGTTTTCTCAACGCCCAGCATCTCCCCACCGCCACCATGGATCGTGGTAAAGCCAATAGTCTCAGCGCGGCCACTGTGGTCTACTATGTTGCAATTTGTGCGGAACTCTCTTCCATCGACTCACTGGAAATCGTCTCCTAGCCACCGCGGACTTCACCGTTGTATCAACGCCTCGCATCTCCCCACCCCCACGCGCAGTTGTGGTAAAGCCAATAGTCTCATCGCGGCCACTGGGTTCCACTATGTTGCACTTTGTGCGGACTCTCTCCCATCGAATCACTGGAAATCATCTCCTAGCCACCGCAGATTCCACCGTTTTCGCAACGCCCCGCACCTCACCGGTCCCACTCTCGACGTGGTAAAGCCAATAGTCTCATCGCGGACACTGTGTTCCACTATCTTGCAATTTGTGCGGAACTCTGGTCCATCAACTCACTGGAAATCGTCTCATCTCCAACGCGGATTTCACCTATTTCGCAAGGCGCATGAACTCTCCACCCCAACCCCGGATCGTGGTAAAGCCAATAGTCTCATCGCGGCCATTGTGTTCCACAATTGTGCAATTTGTGCGGAACTCTGTCTCATCGGATCACTGGAAATCCTCTGCTAGCCACCGCGGATTCCACCGTTTCCGCAATGCCACGCACCTCCCCACCACCACGCCCGATCGCGGTAAAGCCAATAGTCTCAACGCGGTCGCTGTGTTCCACTATGTTGCAATTTGTGCGGAGCTCTCTCCCAGCGACTCAGTGGAAATCGTTTCCTAGCCATCGTGGATTCCACCGTTTTTGCCAAGCCCCGCAGCTCCCCACCTCCACCCGCGATTGTGGTAAGTCCAATCGTCTCATCGCGGCCACTGTGTTCCACTATTTTGCCATTTGTGCGGACTCTCTCCCATCGACTCACTGGAAATCGTCTACCAGCCAGCGCGGATTCCACCATTTTCTCAAAGCCCCGCACCTTCCAACCCCCACCGCCACCACCGATCGTGGTAAATCCAATCGTCTCATCGCGGCCACTGTGTTCCACTATGTTGCAATTTGTGTGCGGAACTCTCTCCCATCGATCACTGAAAATCGTCTCCTAGCCACCGCGGAATCAACCGTTTTCTCAAGGCCCCGCACATCCCCACCCCCAGCCCGATCCTGGTAAAGCCAATAGTCTCATCTAAGACACTGTGTTCCACTTTGGATCCAAGGCCCTTCCATGGTCGCACAGTGAATAGTCTGTGAGTCCCCGCGGGATTCCACCGTGCTCGCAACGCCAGGAACTTCTCCACCCCAATCCCCGACCGTGGTAATGCCTTAGTCTCTTCGCGCCCAATGTGTTCCACTCTGTTCCAGTTTGTGCGCCACACTCACTGCCAACCGTCTCCTAGCCACCGCGGGATTCCACCGTGTGAGACACGCCGCAGCAGGGCCCCGCAGCGAATAGTCTCACAGCCGCCGCGCTCCTGGTGCGCAACGGCCCCCCGCCCCCACCGTCGCCGCACAGCCAATAGTCAGCGCGGCCGCTGTGGCTCCCTTGGTGCACAGCGCCCTCCCGTCGTTCCACAGCCAACAGTCTCCTAGCGCGCGGGGTTGCAGCGTGATCGCAGTGCCGGCCGCTCCCCTCCTCCCATCGTGGTGGCGCAGCCAATAGTCTCAACGCCGGTACCTTGTTTCATTTGTCAGCAACGCCCCCACATCGTCGGGTAACCAATCGTTCCATGCCCACCTTCTCTTTTCACTTTGGGCACGACGCTGTCCATCCTCGCATCGCCAATAATCCCCATCACCGCTGCCCGGTCCCTTTCTCTGAGGGTGGCTGCGTCGCACCGGAAACGTCCCCCAATCAGTAAAATCAGCCCCAACTCCTTAGAAGCCCCGCCTGGGGGTTCTTTTCCTCAAACGTGGCCTGGTTCCGGTTGACCTTTGGAAAGAAAGCTCCCTGCAAACTCGGCAATTCTCCTGGCTCTGTGGAAGCTGCTCCCTCTGTGTTGAGCTCTATCTTAATTTATTAGGCATTATCTTTTTAGCATTTAGCAATTCACTGAAAATTTACAAAAACATTAGAAATCTCTCAGACTCTGTATCTTTTTCCCTAATACATATAAAATCAAAAAGCAAGGAGCTAAAAAGAAAGAGTTTTTAGAGGTAACTAATCATTTAAGCAACATAGGAGGACTAAAAGGGAGACTGGAAAGTGGGAAATTCCCCTCAGATAGAAAGAAGGGAGGGCCATCCTATATAAAAAGCCCACACTCAAGGAGGAAGGACATTCACTCTGCAAAGCGTTGAAGGCTCAGCTTCAGCATCTGCTAGCAGAATAGGTTGCCCTGTGCCTGTTTTCATCATGACCTACAGGTGCCTCCTCCAGATCGTTCTCCTGCTGTGTTTCTCCACCACAGCTCTCTCCATGAACTACAGCTTGCTTCGATTCCAGCAAAGGAGGAGCGTTGCGGTGTGTCAGAAACTCCTGCGGCAGTTACCTTCAACTCCTCAACATTGCCTCGAGGTCAGGATGGACTTCCAGGCCCCTGAGGAGATGAGGCAAGCACAGCAGTTCTGGAAGGAAGATGCCGTATTGGTCATCTATGAGATGCTCCAGCAGATCTTCGGTATTCTCACCACAGACTTCTCCAGCACTGGCTGGTCTGAGACCATCATTGAGGACCTCCTTGTGGAACTCCAAGGGCAGATGGACCATCTGGAGCCAATCAAGAAGGAAATCATGCAGAGGAAAACCTTCACTACGGGAGACATGACCGTTCTTCACCTGAAGAACTATTGCTTCAACCTTGGGCAGTACCTGAAGTCCATGGAGTACAACTGCTGTGCCTGGACAGTCGTGCGAGTGGAAATGCTCAGGAACTTTTCTTTCCTGAAGAGCCTAACAGGGTACCTCCGTGACTGAACATCTCCCACCTGTGGCTCTGGGAATGGACAATGTGACTTTGATGTGAGACTCTTCAGCCAGCAGAGTCTCTTGAAGTAACTGACAATGCAACGCACTGAATTTCAATGGACAGTTAACGACTGTAAGCTGTTTTAAATGATTTATGCATTATTTACTCATTTAAACGTTTATATGGGAAATAAATTTTTTATGAAACAAAAGTCAACGTGGTAGTTTCAATGTCCACCTGATTTATGTGACAACACATATTAAACATTGCAGAGCACACTGTGTTCGACTATGTGGCAATTTCTGCGGACTCTCTCCCATCCACTCCCCCGCCCCTCAACCCCTATCCTTGTAAAACCAATATCTCATCAAGGACACTGTGTTCCACTATGTTGCAATTTGTGCGGAACGAACTCTCATCGGATCACTGGAAATCGTCTGCTAGCCACCGCAGATTCCACCGTTTTCGCAATGCCACGCACCTCCCCTCCACCACGCCCGATCGTGGTGAAGCCAATAGTCTCAACGCGGCCACTGTGTTCCACTATGGGTGCAATTTGTGCGGAACTCTCTCCCATCGACTCACTGGAAATCGTCTGCGAGCCACCGCGGATACCACCGTTTTACCAACGCCTCGCACCTCCCCCATCCCCACGCGCAGTTGTGGTAAAGCCAATAGTAACATCGCGGCCACTGTGTTCCACTATGTTGGAATTTGTGCGGAACTCTAGCCCATCAACTCACTGGAAATCGTCTCCTCGCCATCGCGGATTCCAGGGTTTTCACAAGCCGCGCACCTCCCCACCCCAACTCCAGATCCTGGTAAGGCCAATAGTAACGTCGCGGCCACTGTGTTCCACTATGTTACAATTTGTGCGGAACTCTCTCCCATCGACTCACTGGAAATCGTCTCCTAGCCACCGCGGATTTCACCGTTTTACCAACGCCTCGCCCCTCCCCACCCCGACGCGCAGTTGTCCTAAAGCCAATAGTCTCATCGCGGCCACTGTGTTCCACTATGTTGCAGTTTGTGCGGAACTCTGGTCCATCAACTCACTGGAAATCGTCTCCTCTCCACCGCGGATTTCACCTATTTCGCAACGCGCCTTAACTGTCCTCCCCAACCCGGGGTCGTGGTAAAGCCAATAGTCTTATCGCCGCCACTGTGTTCTACAATTGTGCAATTTGTGCGGAACTCTCTCTCATCGGATCACTGGAAATCGTCTGCTAGCCTTCGCAGATTCCACCGGTACCACAACGCCACGCACCTCCCCACCACCACTCCCGATCGTGGTAAAGCCAATAGTCTCAACGCGGCCACTGTGTTCCACTATGTTGCAATTTGTGCGGAACTCTCTCCCAACGACTCACTGGAAATCGTTTCCTAGGCATCGGGGATTCCACCGTTTTTGCCAAGCCCCGCACCTCCCCACCCCCACCCGCGATTGTGGTAAAGCCAATAGTCTCATCTCGGCCACTCTGTTCGACTGTGATGCAATTTGTGCGGACTCTCTCCCATCGACTCACTGGAAATCCTCTCCTAGCCACTGCGGATTCCACAACGCCCCGCACCTCCCCACCCCCACCCGGATCCTGGTAAATCCAATTGTCTCATCAGGGCCACTGTGTTCCACTATGTTGCAATTTGTGCGGAACTCTTGCCCATCAACTCACTGGAAATCGTCTGCTAGCTACCGCGGATTCCATCGTTTTCGCAACGCCACGCACCTCCCCACCCCAACGCCCAATCCTGGTAAGGCCAATAGTAAGATCGCCGCCACTGTGTTCCACTATGTTGCAATTTGTGCAGAACTCTCTCCCATCGACTCACTGGAAATCATCTCCTAGCCACCGCTGATTTCACCGTTTTCGCAACGCCCCGCACCTCACCCGCCCCACTCCCGATGTGTAAAACCAATAGTCTTATCGCGGCCACTGTGTTCCAGTATGCTGCAATTTGTGCGGAACTCTCCCATTGACTCACTGGAAATCGTCTACTCTCCACCGCGGATTTCTACGTTTTCCCCATGCGCCGCAACTCCCCACCCCCACCCGCGATTGTGGTAAAGCCAATAGTTTCATCCCGGCCACTGTGTTCCACTATTTTGCAATTTGTGCGGAACTCTCTCCCATCGACTCACTGGAAATCGTCTCCTAAGCATCGCGGATTCCATTGTTTTCGCAACGCCAGGCACCTCCCCACCCCCACCGGCGATTGTGGTAAAGCCAGTAGTCTTACCGCGGCCACTGTGTTCCACTATGTTGCAATTTGTGCGGAACTCTCTCCCAGCGACTCACTGCAAAGCGTCTCCTAGCCACCGCGGTATTTCAACGGGCGAGCCACGCCCCGGCAGGGCCCCGCAGCGAATAGTCTCTGAGCCGCCGCGCTCCTGGTGCGCAACGCCCCGCCCCGCCCCCAGCGCCGCCGCACAGCCAATTGTCTGCGCGGCCGCTGTGGCTCACTTGGAGCACAGCGCCCTCCCATCGTTCCACAGCCAACAGTCTCCCAGCGCGCGGGGTTGCAGCGTGATCGCATGCCGGTCGCTCCCTTGTTTCATTTGTCAGCAACGCCCCCACATCGTCGGGTAACCAATCGTTCCATGCCCACCTTCTAGTTTCACTTTGGACACAACGCTGTCCATCTTCGCATCGCGGATAATCCCCATCACCGCTGCCTGGTCCCGTTCTCTGAGGGTGGCTGCGTCGCACCGGAAACGAGCCCCAACAGTAAAATCAGCCCCAACTCGTTAGAAGCCCCGCCTGGGGGTTCTTTTCCTCTAACATGGCCTGGTTCGGGTTGAGGTTTGCAAAGAAAGCGCCTTCTACTAGGTCCCTGCAAACTCGGCAATTCTCCTGGCTCTGTTGAAGCTGCTCCCTCCATCTTGAGCCGTGCTGGCCACCGTGAGCCATCACCATAGAGGCCAAGTGAGCACTTGCCTAGCCCAATCTTAGCTGTGCTATGACTGCAAAAGTATGCGCCGTATTTTGAAGGAACGATGAAAAAGAGGAATGTAACTATCTCATGATTATTTTGATATTGGTATGTGTTGAAATGATAACATTTGTATATTTTGTGTTCAATAAAATACACTGTTAAAATTAACTTCACTTGTTTCTTTGTAGTCTTTTGAGGTGGCAACTAGAAAAATTTAAATTGCCTGTGTGGCTCCAATGATTTTTCTTCTCAGCTGTGCTGAATACATTCTCTGGTTGTATATCAGAAAATCACAGAAAGAACAAATCATCACTATTTAGTTGCACAAATTAAATATAATTCCTATTGAAATATTAGTATATTTCTATGTTTATTTTTTCCTATATAATTTTACATAGTGGCATTGTATCTACAATTTTATGCCCTGCTTTTGAATATAACTAGGTGATTTTTATCTTCTAGTAATACCAAAAAATATATTCCTTATAGAAAAAATTTTAATGTGAGAAAAGAAAGGGTAAAAATTTAGTTTGTTTAAATTCTTTGAAACTAGATTCTGAAAATACCTAAGAATCCTATCTCACAGATATTCTTTCATTGTGGGGAAAATTTCATGTTCAAACAGTTCTAAAGGCACAAAGTGAAGAGCAAAGAATTTTCCTGCTTGCTGCATCCTTACCTTAATATTCAAAATCAGATGTTAGATTAGATCATTAGATTAATTGATATTACTTCATTATGTTATTAATTATAATATAATTAATCATATGAGTATAACTAATCATATTAATTATATTAATTATGATAATATTATTAATAATTAGACTATTCAAAGTATGTACAAAAGAAATATACATTGGCCCTCAGTTATGGTCAAAAGGCATTCTACAAGAGAAATCATGAACTTTAATACATGGCCTGTGTAACATTCATTTGCCTGCATCAAGATAACACTTAACCTGTACTTTGGTGTATTCTGGATAGTTTTTGCCAAATCAAGCAATAAATTAAGGTTGATAAAGATATGCAATATCTGGCTGCTTATGGTTAAGGCCTAAAAAAATTCACACAAACTTACGTCTTACAAAAAATAAATTATTTCCTACAATCATTAAACTCTTAGAAAAAAGGACCCTTTCACAAAATCTAACACTATGAAAAAAAAACCCAAAAGAGATCTTTTCCCAATGAAAGAACCCTGTAATAATACAGGGTCGCACCAGAAACGAGCCCCAATCTGTAAAATCAGGCCCAACTCGTTAGAAGCCCCGCCTGAGGGTTCTTTTCCTCAAACATGTCCTGGTTCAGGTTGACATTTGGAAAAAAAAAGCCCACTACTCAGGCGGTCTTCCCGAAAATGCAATATTTTGCCCCCCTACCCAGGAGAGCGGAAACCAGGCCTTTTCCCCAAAAGGGCTAATGATATGCGCACCCCTGAATCAGTGCTCCTATAAAAAGCTCTCTGGAAACTTTGCGTCCTGTCTCTCCAGCAGCCCCACGCGAGTCAACTGCCAACTCTCCCAAGACTGCGATTCGAAAGCAGAAGCGATCGAACCACAGCGAGCGCGCTCTCGCCGTCGCCTGGAGAAGCAGGAGGGCTGCGGTTCCATCTCAGCGCTGTTTGCTCGTCGTTTCGCGGTGCTCGCGCGCCCCCTCCCGGCCGTCTTCAGAATCACTGACATTCTCTATGGCCCACATCCACTTGCTGGTGGAAGGAGTGATGCTCTGCTGCATCCCTGCTTGCTCTCTTCGCTGGAACGTGCCTGGGATCCACTGCCAGTAAAGCAAGGATATCTTCAAACGCTTGAAATAGATACAAAGTATCCGATCCCAGTCTTCCCTTTAGGGAAGAACTCCGTCCTTTAGGACGGAGGCGACTTCAGATTCCTTGGAAAAGAGAGATCACTCCAAATCAGAAGATGACTCAAGGCCCCTGCTACATTACCTGATGCTCCAGCAGAGCTTCCTACTCTTCACCATGGAGGACAGCTGTGCTACTTGGAACAACACTCTGCTAGATAAGCTCTTCTGCAGCCCGGATCAGAGCCTGAAACAATTGGAGCAGATGGAAGGAGACAATCTGTGCTGTTCTCATTTGGGACTTCCTGTCCGGGACTATTTCCGTGGCATACATCTCTACCTCAGGGAGCAGGAATACAGCCACTTTGCCTGAGAGGCTGTCAGAGTGGAAATTAAAGTGCCTTTGCTTCATATAAGAGTCCTCAAGAAACCTCCACAAATAAAGATGCTTATATTTTTAACACTCGCTAATGTATTCCATTATTTTTTGCTTCTTGGTCCAGAACAATTGTACTCATAATTCTTCAGGCATTGAGAAATGTCTGAAATGAAAATCATGGTTTTCCAGAAACAGGTGTGGAAAGCAGAACAGAATGCCTTTTCTGGTATAAAGATCTTTTGATCATCATTTAAAGGATCTCCTGATGTCTGAGAGACTGGTATTTTCTATACTCATCCTTCAGAATTTCCTTCTCATGGACAGGTTTTCAGGATCCTCTGTTCTTAAAGATCTTTCTCACTTAATTCTAGGTACTATAGTGAAAAAGAATAAGTTGTGAGGGTTTTCATCATAACATCTTCTCTGAAGAGCACAATGCAGGCCTTCTGGATCAGGTGAATCTTTTGGTTTGCTCGCATTCAAAGAGTGATTCAGGGACATGGGTACCTTCTGTTTTGTGGCTTTTTCCATCATCAACATGTGACTCCAAGTTTGTCTGTGGTACCCCCTCCCACCTCCCTCCCCATCCCGACCCTCCGGGTCATCCCAATGCACCAGCCCTGAGCACCCTGTCTCATGCCTCGAACCTGGACTGGCAATTCATTTCACATATGATAATTTACAATGTTTCAATGCCATTCTCCTATATCATCCCACCCTTGCCCTCTCCCACAGAGTCCAAAAGACTGTTCAATACATCTGTTGACACATTATTATACTTAGTCTATTAGTTACCACTAATAGTCACTTAGTCATAGTCTTCCTGTTATCCTGCTGATGAGGTAACATCTATGGTGCAGGGAAGTGAATAATACAGGATAAGATAGCAATTCAAGTAAACATTTGCTTTTCACCCTTTTATGTTAAAGTGGCAACACACATGTGTATACTTATTTAATATAAATTGTACAAGTGTGTATATACATACACCTATATTGCTGTTCAGATGCTAAGTTGTATCAGACATTTTGCCATCCCATGAAGTGCAGCATGCCAGGCTTCCCTGTCCTTCGCTATCTGCCAGAGACTACTCCTACTCCTGTCCATTGAGTCAGTGAATGCCAAGCAACCATCTCATCCTCTGTTGCTCCCTTCTCCTCCTACCCTCAACCTTTCCCAGCATCAGGGTCATTGTCAATGGGTCATTTTCTTCTCAGCAGGTGGCCAACGTATTAGAGCTTCAACTTCAGCATCAGTCTTTTCAATGCATATTCAAGGTTGATTTCCTTTAGGATTGACTGGTTTGATCTCCTTGCTGGCCAAGGGACTCTCAAGAGTGTTCTCCAGCACCACAGTTCAAAAGAATCAACTCTTCAGCACTCAGCCTTCTTTCTGGTCTCACATCCATACAAGACTTCTGGAAAAACCATAGCTTTGACTACATGGGCCTTTATCAGCAACATGATATCTGTTTCTTAACACACTGTCTAGGTTTGTCATAAATTTTCTTCCAAGGAGAAAGAATCTTTTAATTTAGTGGCTGCAGTCACCATCCATAGTGATTTTGGACCCCAGGAAAATGAAATCTGACACTGTTTCCACTTTTTCCACATCTATTTTCCATATAGTAGTGGGACTGGATGCCATGATCATTGTTTTCAGAATGTTGACACAGATATATAAGTATATATATTTCGGGGGATCTGGTTTAGCCATGCCTCAAATTGGTTCTCTAAAAAGGTGGTTTCTTTTGACCAGGGAAACAGTAGATGTTATACAGAATCTATTATACATGATGGATGAAGATTTTCAAAATTTGAATTTTTGAAATTAATATTATAATGGAAAATTTATTTATTGAGATTGGCATATACATTCCAAAAAATCCTCTCTGCTTTGCTTTCCATGCATACAATCTAAATTGTGACAACACAGAATGAAACATTGTAAATGCAAAAGAACTGTTTCAACAATTAGAACATTTAAATAGAATTTGTGACTACAACATTTCCGTGTTAAATCCTGATGCTTTGCTAAGTTAAAATTAATTAAACTCTAGGTGAACTCTCAATTTAACAGATGAGATGGCACTAGTGGTAAAGAATCTGCCTGCCAATGCAGGAGACAAGCGATGTGGTTACCATCCCTAGGTTGGGAAGATCCCCTCTATGAAGAATTGACAACCCAATCCAGTATTCTTGCCTGGAGAATCCCATGGACAGAAGAGCCTGGTGGCCTACGGTCCATGAGGTCACAAAGGGACAGAAATGCCTTATGGACTAAACAACAACAACCATGCAGGAAGCCATAAAACTAAAGAAACAAAAAAGGAAAGTTTTGTGTGTGATTTTTAGATGTTATTATGTTTCATATAAGAAAACAATTCACCTCTTGAAGTTCACAAGATATCCAAATGCTGGAATGCTTCAGCATTTACTTAAACTATAACAGTGAAAATGAATCTGTCTTATTTGTGTAATAAAACTTAAAAAGTTTATAATCCTACTTGGAAACCATGTTAGATCTGAAATACTATCAAGAATATAAGAAAAGTACTTAACCTTATTTTTTTAATTATACACCATTTATAACTCACCATAAACAAATATATCAGAGTCAAGTGTGTTTCATCAAGAAAAATAATAAAACAACAGAAAAATAATTAATTCACTTTATGGAAGTGAGAACAATGGATAGGTTTAATGTATGAAATTGATAAATTAGAAGAAATGATATTGTCATTAAAATGTCCATGGCTAAGGATATAAAAATAGAGAAAAATGGCAAATGTATGCAATAATGAACAATCCATTTTTTCCCATTATTGAAAACAAAGGTGAATATGTGGATCTAAGAATATACAATTCACATGACTAGAATCACTACCTATGAATGAGAATTTGTTTTCTCTTCACTTCTGTATTTGTTACTTTGTGTTTAAATTGGCAGAACAGCAAAATGTTCTTTGATTTCCAATCTCCTGCCTTCTTCCTAGGAGGTGTTCAGAGACCAATATAGCCAATCTCTAAGCCAGTGTTTGACTACAGTCCATAGATGGCAGTGTAACCCCAGTTCATGAATCATTTGTTTAGACTGCATCACTCACTAGTCAAGACTCCAAAGCTGAGGACCTGGAACACAGAGAAGGAAGGAAGGTTGCCTCAGATATTTATTCTCTCAGTACTTTAGCTTGCTCTTTCCTCCTGTCCATTGCTGGATAACAGATCCCAGAGGAAAGGCCATGAAAGACTTCTAGGAACACATGGAGAGCCTGGTGTGATGAAGTAACCCCTGCCGCCTACACTCTCTCCCCTCAGGCCTAACTTGATTCACCTGCTTTCTTGGTTAAAGCTTCTAGGGTAGCCAACAAAGTGGAAGAGCCTATGTGACCCTCAAATAGATTTCTCCATTGTTTCCTCAGTTGTACATGTACTTGGATGCGGTCTCAATAGAAGTTTTGAAGAATAGGTCAGGAGACATGATGTCTAATGATGGCAACAGTATCATCATCATTCAAAAAGATTTCGACTCCCAGGATGAGAACTGTCTTCAGAGCAGGTGTACAAGCTAGATAAGAATACGAAACTCATTGCTATATTCTCATATGCTTCACCTTAAAGTGCGAATTGTTTCATTCAAGTTGATTAGGGCTTTATTGACCACAGGACTCCAAAAAATTTACAATCATCACATTTGGAATACATGGCACTTGTCTTGCAAACTGCATCCAACTTTCCAACATTCTCAGTGCATTCAAAATTAAGGTATTTTTTATTTTCTTAAATAAACAATTTATTTTCATTTAAATTTTAGACGTTCCCCTTTGTTTATACTTGAACATAGCTTCCCATGCATCTCCATTCCTATCAAGTTTCTAGTGAACATTTACTCTGTTGATTAAAGTAACAGTCCTAGTAAGAACTAGAAGTGAATAGTCACATTAGTGGAAGTTGCTTTAAAAAGTTTCTTCTTATTTTGACTGTGCCACGTGGCTCATGAGACCATAGTTCCCAGACTGGGGATTGAATCCAGGCCCACAGCAGACAAAGTGCTGAGTCCTAACCACAGAATGGCCAAGGAAGCCTCAAATTACTTTAAATTTTGCAGTTTTGGTTGTTCAGTTTTTCATTCAAGGATTCAGAGAAACTCTAAATTTCTTTAACATTATATATTTGCTCTAAATAAATGACTATTGGAGAACTGAAGGGAGAATGACAAGGGTCAAGAAACATGTAAAAGTCACATTAAAGGTAAAGCATAAATCCAATACATTTGAGACCTTACCTCATAAAGGTTAAAATAATAAATATTGATAGAATCTGTTCAACCTAAAAGAATCTGTTGATTGATTTAAAGCACAGACTCCACTATTACTTTGAAGAGGAAAAAAACTTAAAATCAAATAATACTAAATACTTAATACTGAAACAAGGACAACACAGAGAAGGCCAAAACAGAGCAAGAAAATACAATGAAGGAAATAATTAGAGGCAGCAATGTTAATGTCACCGAGATCTCTGTCATTAATATCAATACTGATATACTTGAGAATGACAGAAATAAAGGTGTTAAATTTGAGAAAGAAGTTCTCAAGAACTTCTATACATAAGAAACACATTGAATTTATAGTTAAACATAAAAATGCTTGAACTAAATTTCAAATAGTATAGAACAATGAGTAAAAGGTGTCACAATGTACAGCAAAGTGAACAGAAATATGGTAGCACTGAAATTTTACCTAAATGCTGTGCATACATGCTACATTGCGTCAGTCATGTCTGACTCTTTGTGACCCCATGGAGCATAGGCTGCCAGGCTCTTCTGTCCATGGGATTGTCCAGGCAAGATACTGGAGTGCATTGCCATACCCTCCTCCAGGGGATTTTCCTGACCAGGGATCAAACTGATGTCTCCTCTTGTCTCCTGAATTGGCAGGCAAACTCTCTACCATTAGCTCCATGTGGAAAGGCCAGTACAATGCTATTAGTCTGTAAAGAGCCATATAGAAAATTAATAAAGAGAAGAAGCATTGAGAATATGATTAGAAGATGAAGTTGGTTGTTAAGACTCTTGAGCCCTTAACTTAGAATAGGAAATATAACTTGCTTCAAATATGTATAAATCATTCCTGAAAATTATCATATCTTAGACTTCACAGAAAATATCCATAATTCTTCCAGGGCAAAAATATTTGTATAAGTTGTGTGCTCAGATCACAATGCCTGCAATTAATTTTAAAATTATTTTAGAGCACCATTTAGAGATTTAACATCATGCCAATAAATTATATCAGGTCAAAATTAAAACATGAAATCAGAAATTTAGTAAGTTATGGAAATTAAATCACCATTCCTCAAACTTCCAGAAGCAAAGTTGCACACTGAGATGAGTTCATACCCTGGAAACATGAATTAAAAATAGATTGGCCTCATTCATTAAGTCAACATGAATATTTAAATACCACCAATACAAATAGTATAAGAAAATATCTGTCAAATGTCCACCTGTGAGTAACCATAATCTCACTATGTGTCATTCTCTAGAGTAAAACCAAATGTTTTACTAGACTGGAAAACTAAAACCAGAGTGGCTAGTTTAGCTCATAACTCAAATAATTATCACTCATGTTCTTCCCCTCAGAACAATCATTTTGCATGCAGCAGAGGTGCTTGTCACATAGCATATTACAGTGACTACAAAGACTACAACAGAGAATATTTTTTTAATGTATACTCCAAAGTTTAGATTTCATAAAATTCATCATCTTGCTGTTTCACTAATTATCTTAAATGAAACTGTCCCTTTTTTTCCATTTCAAGTATATCGTGGTTAAAAATATGACAATTACTAGGACATTGAGGTGCCACTGCTTTGATCGGCACTTTGATCGGCACCTATATATTGCACGAATGTAGAGCAATATTGCAAAGGAACCTGCAATGTTAGGTCCATGAATCAAGGCAAACTGGAAGTGGTCAAACATGAGATGGCAAGAGTAAATGTTGACATTTAGCAATCAGCGAACTAAAATGCACTGGAATGGGTAATTTAACTCAGATGACCCTTAATATCTACTACTGTGGGCAAGAATCCCTTGGAAGAAATGAAGTAGCCATCATAGTCAAGAAAAGAGTCCAAAATGCAGTACTTGAATGCAATCTCATGAATGACAGAATGATCTCTGTTCGTTTCCGAAACAAATCATTCAATATCATGGTAATTCAAGTCTATGCCCCAACCAGTAATGCTGAAGAAGCTGAAGTTGAATGGTTCTATGAAGACCTACAAGACCTTTTAGAACTAACACCCAAAAAAATATGCCCTTTTCTTTATAGGGTCCTGGAATGCAAAAGTAGGAAGTTAAGAAACACCTAGCTGTTGTTTCTTAGCTGTTACAGATAAGAAACGCTTAGCTGCTGCTAAGTTGCTTCAGTGGTGTCCGACTCTGTGTGACCCCATGGACTGTAGCCCACCAGGCTCCCCTGTCCCTGGGATTCTCCAGGCCAGAACACTGGAATGGGTTGCCATTTCCTTCTCCAATGCATGAAAGTGAAGAGTGAAAGTAAAGTCTCCCAGTTGTGTCCAACTCCTAGCGACCCTATGGACTACAGCCTACCAGACTCCTCCGTCCATGAGATTTTCCAGGCAAGAGTACTGGAGTGGGTTGCCATCACCTTCTCTGCTAGAAACACCTACAGCAACAGGCAAATTTAACCTTGGAGTACAGACCAAAGCAGGGTAAAAGCTACTAAAGTTTTGCCAAGAGAAGGTAGTGGTCATAGCAAATACCCTCTTCCAACAACACAAGAGAAGACTCTACACATGGACATCACCAGATGGCCAATACCAAAATCAGACTGGTTATATTCTTTGCAGCCAAAGATGGAGAAGATCTATATAGTCAGCAAAAACAAGACTGGGAGCGGACTGTGGCTCAGATCATGAACTACTTATTGCCAAATTCAGACTTAAATTGAAGAAAGTAGGGAAAACTACTAGACCATTCAGGTATGACCTAAATCAAATCTCTTACCATTGTACAGTGGAAGTGAGAAATAGATTTAAGGGACTGGATCCGATAGACAGAGTGCCTGAAGTACTATGGACACTGGTTTGTGACATGGTACAGGAGACAGGGAGCAAGACCATCTCCAGAAAAAGAAATGCAAAAAAGCAAAATGGCTGTCTGAGGAGGCCTTACAAATAGCTGTGACAAGAAGAGAAACAAAAAGCAAAGGAGAAAAGGAAAGATATACCCATCTGAATGCAGAGTTCCAAAGAATAGCAAGAGATAAGAAAACCTTCCTCAGTGATCAGTGCAAAGAAATTGAGGAAACCAATAGAATGGGAAAAACTAGAGATCACTTCAAGAAAATTAGAGATACCAAGGGAATATTTCATGCAAAGATGGGCTCAATAAAGGACAGAAATGGTATGATCCTAACAGAAGCAGAAGATATTAAGAAGAAGTGTCAAGAATACACAGAAAAGAAAGAAAGAAAGTAAAGTCGCTCAGTCATGTCTGACTCTTTTTGACCCTGTGGACTGTAGCCTACCAGGCTCCTCTGTCCATGGGATTCTCCAGGCCAGAATATGAAGTGGGTTACCATTTCCTTTTCCAGGGAATCTTCCTGACCCAGGGATTGAACCTGGGTCTCCCATATTGCAGGTAGATGCTTTAACCTCTGAGCCACCAGGGAAGCAGAACTATATGAAAAAGATCTTCACGACCCAGATAATCACGATGGTGTGATCACTCACTTAGAGCCAGACATCCTGGAATGGGAAGTCAAGTAGGCCTTAGAAAGCAGCACTATGACCAAAGCTAGAGGAGGTGATGACATTCCCGTTGAGCTATTTCAAATCCTAAAAGATGATTCTGTGAAAGAGCTGCACTCAGCAAATTTGGAAAACTCAGCAGTGGCCACAGGACTGGAAAAGATCAGTTTTCATTCCAATCCCTAAGAAAGGCAATGCCAGAGAATGCTCAAACTACTGCACAGTTGCACTCATCTCACACGCCAGTAAAGTAATGCTCAAAATTCTCCAAGCCAGGCTTTAGCAATACAGGAACCATGAACTTCCAGATGTTCAAGCTGGTTTTAGAAAAGGCAGAGGAACCAGAGATCAAATTGCCAACATCCGCTGGCTCATCAAAACAGCAAGAGAGTTCCAGAAAACATCTACTTCTGCTTTACTGACTATGCCAAAGCCTTTGACTGTGTGGATCACAATAAACTGTGGAAACTTCTGAAAGAGATGGGAATAACAGACTACCTGACCTGCCTCTTGAGAAATCTGTATACAGGTCAGGAAGCAACAGTTAGAACTGGACCTCGAACAACAGACTGGTTCCAAATAGGAAAAGGAGTACATCAAGGCTGTATATTGTCGCCCTGCTTATTTAACTTAAATGCAGAGTACATCATGAGAAACACTGGGCTGGAAGAAGCACAAGCTGGAATTTAGATTGCCTGGAGAAATATCAATAACCCAAGATATGCAGATGACACCACCCTTATGGCAGAAAGAGAAGAAGAACTAAAGAGCCTCTTGATGAAAGTGAAAGAGGAAAGTGAAAAAGTTGGCTTAAAGCTCAACATTCAGAAAACTAAGATCATGGCATCAGGTCCCATCACTTCATGGCAAATAGATGGGGAAACAGTGGAAACCGGGGCTGACTTTATTTTTCTGGGCTCCAAAATCAATGCAGATGGTAATTGCACCCATGAAATTAAAAGATGCTTGCTCCTTGGAAGGAAAGTTATAAGCAACCTAGACAGCATATTAAAATGCAGAGACGTTACACTACCAACAAAGGTCAGTCTAGTCAAAGCTATGGCTTTTCCAGTAGTCATGTAAGGATGTGAGAGTTGGACTATAAAGAAAGCTGAGCGCCAAAAAATTGATGCTCCTGAACTGTGGTTTGGAGAGGGCTCTTGAGAGTCCCTTGGACTGCAAGGAGATCCAACCAGTCCATCCTAAAGGAGATCAGTCCTGGGTGTTCATTGGAAAGACTGATGTTGAAGCTGAAAGTCCAATATTTCATCCACCTGATGCGAAGAGCTGACTCATTTGAAAAGACCCTGCTGTTGGGAAAGATTGAAGCCAGGAGGAGAAGGGGATGACAGAGGATGAGATGGTTGGATGGCATCACCGACTCAATGGACATGAGTTTGGGTAAACTCTGGGAGTCGGTTATGGACAGGGAGGCCTGGCATGCTGTGGTCCAAGGGGTTGCAAAAAGTCAGACACGACTGAGTGATCTGAACTGAACTGAAGGCACCAGCAGTCTTAGCCAGAATTATATTTGCACCACCAGTAGAAGTTGTCAATGTGGTAAAAATGACAAATAAGCCTGGATATCATTATCATAGGAATTTTACCTCATGAATCTCTATAGAGCATCCTAGGGATCTGCAGGGGCCCACATACTCCACTTTGAGAACTGCTGGTGTCATGAATTTCCTTCACCTGCTCTGGTCAGAGTTGCTCTGTAGCTTTAAATTCACAAGTAATTTCCTTGGTTCTTAAGATAAAATCTAACATCATTCAAAAGCCTATCACTGGGCCCTTTTCCATATCTCCAGAGTCATGCCATGCTGGACCCTACCTGCATCAGTACAGTCTACCGACTCCGGTCTTGCTCAAATCTGAAAACAGACCAGAGCCATTCCCGCTGCAGAGACGCTCTGTATGCTGTGCTTCGTATTGTGTTGCTTTTTCTTTATTCTGGGAAATTCCACTCTTCATGAGTTACCTGACAAATTCTTCCTCATTCTTCATGTCTCATACTTCAGATTACTTCCCTGGGGAGACTGAAGGTGGTCAATGAGCTTCCCAGGATACTCCCTGCCATCAGCATCTGTTACTTCTCCTCTGGAGCCCAGGGCCCATGTGTAAATACCTAATGACCTTATACCTACTTCTTTCATGGCAATGTCCTTGCTCCAGTGTGAGCTCTGTAAGGTCAGGGCCTCTGCTTCACATACTCAAGACTCTCTCCACAAGGCCAACAGATAAAGGAATGAACTGCACGACATCTTTCTATATGTAGTTTACAGCATTAGGACATTGGGAAAAGTGTCAAAAGGAAGAGGGAGAAACATGTCTTCAAATAAATGTCATGAGTAAAATAAAGGTACATTTGTATTAAAGAAAATTATATATTTTTATGTTATAAATAGGACATATAAATGCAAGGACCATAAAATAAGTCAAAGTAAAACTGAATTGCATTCATACAAAAACATGTTATTCTGTAAGATTCAGCCACAAAGCATCAGATATATTTCCTCTAATTCTAAAAGCAGTTGGATGTCGATATGCTCAACCTTAGTGCCGATACCAAAAGTCACTAGAACTATTTCATAGCTGAGGCAGAAATCACAGTTTTGGAAATGACAGAACATGAAGAGTCTGAGCTAGGATATGAGTCACTGAGAATCAGGCTTTTTCTTACTTCCTGAGTTTTCTTAGGAGCCTGTTAACACAGAAAGCACCTCATGATTTCTACTCTGACAGTTTCCCAGGCACAGTCACTGTATCCCTTCTTTCTCAGGTAGACATGGATTCCCTGGAAGTACCTCTTCACAGCCAGTGTGGGGCCCGTCCTTCCCAGGGCAGAGTCTTCCTCTCCCATCACCTGCCCCAGGCAGGCATCCAGGTCGTCCAGCTGCTGATGGAGTCCAGTGCAGAGCTACTCCAGGAGGGTGGTGTCCCAGGCAGCAGAGGAGCGCTCTATGTGGAAGAGGGTGAAGCTCTGCTGGAGCATCTCGTGGAGCACAGAGATGGCCTGGGCCTCCTGGAGTTGGACGCCATGCACCTGCTCCTCAGGGAATCTGAAGACTTCCCTGTACCCCAGACAGGAAAGAGAGAGATTGTGCTTATTTGATTCAAATGGGAAGGTCTCCTGCTTTTCCAAGTCAAGGCTCTGAGGCAGTCATGGGCTCAGAGGAGGAGATGGGGTTAGAGACGAGCATCATCAGTGTCATCATTGAAGAGATGAAGAACCATTGCTCAGTACCACAAGGACACATTCCTGTTGAGATGAGCAATTGCCAGCTTTGTTTCACCTTCATTTCATCTAAAGATATCCTACAGTGTGCTTCTTAAATACTAAGCCCCCAAATTTTCATATTCTGAATTTACCCAGATCCATGTATCACCTCATTTTGGGCTTGCCTTTCACTTCAAAAGCCTGGAAAGCTGTCATGAGTTTCCACTCTTCTGCATCCTTACAGTCGAAGTAAAACGTATTCATTAAAAAAGTAGATTTTCTAATTCAATGGAATGCTTGTCATCTCAACAGCTTTGAACTAATGATATATTAAGAGTTACTGGATCTTTCTTCCTGATGCTACAATTAATTTTTAAGGAAACTTTGTTAGACTTCTTTTTAGTATCTTCTTTTGCCTGCCTCTCCATATGCCTCTTGAAAGAGCTGATCAGATGTGAAAGAAACCTGAAGTTTACATGCATGGACCTCACCTTATTCTCTGTGGCAAAATTTTTAATCTGTCAAATTTGGTTTTATTTACTGTTCATAATTGAGAAAGTTACTAAAACTCATTAAGTACCAATCAATGTGCTGAATTTGTTACAGAGTCCAAGTTGCTCTGCTTGCCATAAGATAAATTAATGAATCCAAGATGAGGTATGTGGATAAGAAGGGACTTTATTCGGGAATGGGCGGACTGAAAAGATGGAAGACTAGCACCTCAAAATAACCATCTTGTCTGGACCTGGATGTCAGATTCTTTTATGAATCAGAGGTGAGGGGAGGTGAGGGAACAAAGCAAAAAGACCTTTACCTTCCTGCAGATAACTCCCAGAGTGGTAAGCAAGCCTCAGGTAGGGGGAAGTGTTAGTTGCACATCCTTATAGTCATTTCATGGGTAGTGTGAAATGGAATATCTCACGTCATGAAAACACACAAAATGTCACACCTATCTGTGATTCTGCCCTTCCCAAATGTGAATTTCTGGGCCGCCTGGGAAGTAGCCAAGTAGGCCGCCTGTGCCCTTGCCACACACAGAGTCACAGTCCGTCACAGGTGAGCGGTGTCAGGTTATCTCCCTGAGGCAGGCCATTAGGTATGTTTACAATAACACAAAGACTTAAAGTCACAGGAGCAGATCCTGTGTAAATCCAAAATTAACCCTCCCTGGTTACACACTAAGCCTATACCAAGATGATTAATCCTCCAAAGTCACTCTCATGAAAATAAAGTATAACCACCACTCCCGTCCAGGTGTTCAAGTGGTTAGAATGTGTCTTTGCTGCTTTTTGGCAGCCTGTTTTAGCCCAGGTCATTGTCCTTGCCATGTCCAAGCAACCCACTTTTTCTCTGGTACTTTTGTATAATTTTCATATTGCTACCTCTTCTTTGTATTTCAGTTTGTAAAAGTTGTGCTAATGCTCCCGCAATCATTTCTATTTCCACTTTGAGGTTTGCTGCAAAAAAAAGGAACAGAAAACATAAATGAAATGAGGAGGCAATGTATTTCCTCTGTGAATTTTCAAGAGATCAAAACTTTCTGCTCTCATTGAGCATTCCTGGAAAGTACAAATAAGCAGTTAATGAAAAAGTCATGCACAAAGGTAAAAGGAAAGTAAACGATGTAATTGAAAAAACTATACTGACCTCTTCTCTGTCCAAATGACAAAATGTCACTTAACTACACAAATGGGGATGAAGAGCTCCACAGAGTGACAGATTTCAGACCAGCCCATGTGAGATTGTTTAGCTGCAGACAGAGCCAGAGGAGGGTAGCAGGCTCTAGGCAGAGTGTTACCTAAGAGGCTAGTTGTCAATTTGCTAAATCCCAGTATCTATTTATTTATCTTTATTTGTCTGTTTACATTACTCACTCTTCATGGACGTTATTGGATTCTGAGGATGTAAACCTATTAACTCGTGTAAAGAGACTGGGGTACAGACTGGATGGTCATTTTATTCACATGTGAGAGGTCAGCTGTTACCTGTGTTAGGTAGTAGAACAGGGAAAAGGAGTCCAGAATGGCGGTGGTAAAAGACCTGGATGGGAAAAGTCCGTGAAAATAAAACAAGGAAGGTCCGAGGACTGGAGCCAGAACCTCAGGTAAAACAAACAACACTCCTGGCTGGCCCAGTTTACATAAGACAGACCCAGGGACAGAGAAACATATAAAAGAGGAACCAAAGCCCTCTTCTCTCTCTCTCTCCCCCGCGATGGGGCGCTCTTCTCTTCACGTCTTTGGGTCGAGGTGCCCTCACGCCTCGAAGACGGATTTTCCTGCTATTATCTAAATAAATAGAGCTGTAACACTGAGCTGTAACACTGATTTATTTAAGAGCTGTAACACGGTCTGTCCAAGACCTGAGAGCTGTGACCCACCGAGGGGGCTTCAATGTCCGTCACTCCAAATTTTTGTTGTGACGAGACAAAGAACCGAGGAGCATACACTCGCCTGACATCTATGGTGCCGTGACTCAGATTTAACCTGGCTGAAACAACCTCCACGCGGAAGAGGCCAAGCGCAGCAGGAGCCCAACTCAGTGAAGCTCCGGCGGTAGAAGCGGAACGTGAAGAAAACTCAGCGCAGGGGAAGGCCCATCGTGCTGGAAACGGGGGCAACGAAAAACGAACTCAGCAGAAAGCCCACGCGGCTCAGCCTCAGATTCCAGAAGACCTCCGGTTAAGGTAGGAGGTCCTCGCTCCTATGGCTGGAAGGACATGCCTAACAATTACATCTCTCGTTTCTTGTTTCCTTGAACCCCCCATGAACAGGCGGGCGGCAGTGGGCGCAATTGAGGGACTCTGGAGAGGCTACTCTTCCGTATGTCCCAAAGGCACTATCTGCTGGGCCCCAGTAGTGGTTACCCAAGCTGGTGGGGGTTCTTCTGTCTCTACTCTTCTCTGCCAAGAATCAGGCCAATGAAAACTGTGAGCACCGGTCAGATATTTAGCAAATTTTCCAGCAGGCTATGAAGGGGATTCCTTGGCACATTTTTCCCACTGCTTTTTCCTCTTTTCTTTCAGCTCTTTCTCCCAGGACTCGAGCCCGACCAAAACCCAGGATGCCCGGCTCAGACTCTGAGGTCTTATTGCAAAAATTCAGTGAGAGACAAAGCGATAAGTGGGAGGTGGATTTGCTAAAATCCAAAGAGAAGCACCCATTCTACAGGGTATGGGCCGTGGAATGTGGCCTGACTAAGTTTTGCAAGCGGGGCGAATTCATATCCTAATGAGCGGGAAGATCATCCAAGCCATTGGGGAACCACCCACTCCTCTGTCTTTTGACAGTGCCTTGGAGCTGTTCTGCCACCTCTGGGTGTGTCTTTTGGCTTACAGATTGGGGATTAAGGTTTACTCAAATTTGACTTGTCATCTTGGACCCAATTGATTTTAATCGGTTTATGTTATGCCCTTGTGCTATGTCATTCTTTCAAAGATTATGCTCTGACCCTCTTTCCCTACTGTTTCATGCTCCTTTCCTCAGCCCCATCCGGGCCCACAATGTTGCCTCTACAATCTTCTAGAGGGGTAACCAGAAAATAACTGGCCTTGGGAGGGAAGTACTGTATGATATCCAACCCCTTAGTCCTACCTAGCACTGGTCACGCTGGAGACCTTGGGGATGCCCAAACTCCAGGCCGGGGGTCCCAGGAGTTCATCACGCCTTGACCCGCCTAGGGATCTGGTCCTCGAAAGGTTGTCACGCCTCAACCTGCTTGCGGATCCGCTAGTCTCAAGGGTCCCAGGAGGTCGTCACGCCTCGACCTGCCCGGGGCCCAATCCTCGGGAGGCCGTCATGCCTTGACCTGCCCGGGGATCTGTGTCACGCCTCAGCCTGCCTGGAGATCTGCATCCTGACCCGGGGACGCCTGGCTCTCAGGTTGCGACAGTACTGGGTATGATAAGCTTCAAAAAGCCTATTAGTCTTTTTCCTTTTCCTTTTCCTCCCTGTCATGACTGTCTTTCAGATGGGAAATAACCAATCCACTTCCTGGCAGACACCCTTGAGATGTATCCTTGATAACTGGAAGCTGTTCGATCCTCTAACTCTGAGGAGGAGTCGTTTAAAATTCTTTTGTGCCACTGCATGGCCACGGTATCCACTGGGGGACGAGGAACACTGGCCCGAGGATGGGACTTTAAATTACAATACCATCCTGCAATTAGAATTGTTCTGCAAACGACAAGGGAAGTGGACAGAGATCCCCTATGTCCAAATTTTCTTCAGACTGAGAGATATGAAGGAACTCTGTCTTAAGTATGGGACTGTTGTATGCCCTAAAAGTGAGCCCACTAGGCAAATGGTGTTAGGCACAGGCAACCAAGAGAAGGAACCCCCCCCCCCCCCCCCCCCCCCGCCCCGTGAAGGCTCACCTCCCACAGCTCCCGAGTTGCCTGGTGCTTCTTCCTTGTATCCAAGTGTGCCCCCATATCCGGGAGCACCCCCTCCACAAACGCCAGCTCGAGTATGTCCCTTAGTTGAAACTGGAGGAGAATTTGGACCAACCCGTGTCCATAAACCCTTCTCCCTCTTAGAACTAAGACAGATCAAACAAGACCTGGGAAGCTATACAGATGACCCAGGCAAATATATAGATACATTCCAACATATTACCTTGACCTTTGACTTGACGTGGAAGGACATCATGGTCATATTTAGTCAAACTTTATCTGACCCTGAACGTACTAGGGTCTTAAAGGAAGCCCGGAGGTATGCAACAGGGCTTCACATGTCAAGTGATAGATACCCAGTAGGAGAAACTGCAGTCCCCTCCTCCGAACCTAACTGGAATTATAATGACCCCGACCACATCTGGGAAAGGGATCATTTTCTAATCTGTGTAAAGGCAGGACTGAAAGCAGCCCAGCAAAAAGTAATCAGCTATGCCCGGATCTCAGCAATAACTCGGGAGTCCAATGAGAACCCCATTGCCTTTCTAGAAAGGCTAAAAGAGGCCCTCCAAAAGTTTACCAATTTGGACCTAGACTCTTACGAGGGACAGGTGATTTTAAAGGACAAATTCCTGTCCCAATGTGCATCAGATATCAGAATTAAGTTACAACAGCTGCAACAGCAGGACCCTGCTGCCTCTTTAGATGAGATGATCCAGACAGGCACCAATACCTTTTATAACAGAACAGGAGAAGGAGGCCAAGGCCCAGGAGAGGGAGAGAATGAAAGAGACAAGGCATGCCCAGATGCTGACCGCCCTCCAGGGAAGCCCTATGGCACACCCCTATTCCTTAAATGACAAGGCAAGAGGCAAATGCCTAATCTGTAGACAGGCGGGGCATTGGGCCAAAGAGTGTCCTAACCGTGACAAGTCTCCTAGAATGGCTTGCCACAAATGCCATCAACTGGGACACTGGGAAGCACTCTGCCCTGGGGACCCAAGAGCCTCAAGGTCAAGCGCCAAGCCTTCCCTCACGATGGTTCAAGAGAACTGAAGCGGCCTGCTCCAGCCAGCCCGCCTGTCACAGATAACCATCACGGGGCTGGAGCCAAGGGTGCAACTGGATGTGGCAGGTAGGTCTGAGAATTTCTTGGTCGACACAGGGGTTACCTACTCTGTCTTGATCTACTACTCCAGAGCCTTCTCCTCCCAAACCTGTACCATTTTGGGTGCTACAGGAAAAGCAACTACTAGAAGATTCACCCAAGCACTTCTTTGTTGCTGGGATGGACAGATATTCTCCCACCAGTGTCTGGTGGTCCCTGAGTGTCCTACTCCCTTAATGGGAAGAGATATACTCACTAAACTGGGGACCACCTTTGTGATGGGAAGCTTTTCAGCCCCTAGGGCCCTACAGCTTCTGGTTACTACTGAGGAACTCATTACACCTCCAATAGAGACAGAGCAAAGACTATGGGAGGACAAAATTAACCCCCAGGTGTGGGACCAGGGGATTCCTGGACGAACCCACCAAGATGAACCAGTCATCATTGTCCTCCGAGATCCCATTAGGTTTCCTCTGGGAAACAATATCCTCTAAAAAGAGAGGCTCAGGGGGGACTATGGCCTTTAATAAATAAATTCCTTGCTTGTGGCTATTGGTCCCCACCAATTCTCCATGTAACACCCTAATCCTCTCAGTAAAGAAAAAGGACGGAACCTGGCAAATGGTTCAAGATCTCTGGATCATAAATGAAGCTGTAGTCCCCCTCCATCCCACAGTACCTAATCCCTATGTAATCTGAGAGAAATCCCACCCAGTGCCAAGTGGTTTACAGTCTTGGATCTCAAAGATGCATTTTTTTGCATACCACTGGCTAAAGAATCCCAATATCTTTTTGCCTTTGAGTGGGAGGCCCCAGGAGAAAAACAGCAACAGATGACTTGGACAGGATTACCTCAGGGGTTCAGAGATAGCCCCGACTTGTTTGGACAGGCCCTTAGCTGGGATCTCCTAGATCTGGACCTGGGACCTACTGGGAAAATATTACAATATGTAGATGACCTACTAATCTGCTCTCCAGATGAGAAAAGTGCCCAACAACATGCAATTCAGGTTTTAAAGTCTCCCATGCTGAGGCACAGATGGTCGTGACAAAGGTCACTTATGTGGGAGTTCAGATTACACAGTCTAGGAGGCTGTCCTCTGATCGGGTACAAGGAATCCTCCAGTTGCCCTCCCCCACGACTCAAAAACAATTGCGAGCTTTCCTGGGGCTAACTGGGTACTGTAGAATCTGGATACCCAACTATGGTCTAATTGCCCAGCCCTTATATAAAAGCTTAAAGGGACGAGATGATTCAACCCCACTAATGTGGGGAACTCCTCAAAAGAAGGCAGAGGCTACACTAAAACAGGCCTTAACTCAGGTACCTGCCTTGAGGTTGCCAGATCCAAAAAAAGCATTCCAACTTTATGTCCATGAAAGAGAGGGAATAGCCTTGGGAGTGTCAACTCAAAGGTTGGGATCTGAGCCCCAGCCTGTAGCTTACTTATCCAAGAGACTTGATCCGACTGCCCAAGGCTGACCCCCATGCCTTCGAAATCTTGCAGCTATTGCAATCATGATAGAAGATGCTTTAAAACTCTCCTTTGGGGGCAAACTAACTATTTTTACCAGCCACCAAGTAAAACAACTCCTAAATGGGAGAGGCCATTTATGGATGTCTGATCAGAGAATCCTCAGATATCAAGTAATACTGATGGGAAATCCAGGCCTCACTATATCCCCTTGTGAGGTTCTTAACCCAGCCACCCTCCTGCCTACCCCGAGGGCTCTCTCCCCTTTCACTCCTGTCTAGAAACCTTGGACCACTGGACAAAACCCCGAGAGGGATTGTCAGAAGATCCTCTGACCAATCCTGAGGAAATCTGATACACTGACAGAAGCAGCTTTGTCTTGGATGGAAAAATAAGAGCCAGATATGCAGTAGTCTCCAATTTTGAGATCATAGAGGCTAAGCCTCTGCCACCAGGTACTTCAGTCCAATTAGCTGAGCTCATAGCCCTGACTCGAGTTTTAGAGCTGGGAAAAGGAAAAAGAATAGCCATTTATACTGACTCCAAGTATGCCTTTCTGGTGCTACATGCACATGCAGCTATTTAGAAAAAAAGGAGCCATTTGACCACCCGAGGGCCCCCAATCAAATATGGTGATCAAATCCTTAAACTCTTGGAGGCAGTCCATCTGCCCACTGAGGTTTCAGTCTCCCACTGTAAAGGACACCAAAAAGGGAGCACTGAAGTGGCACGAGGGAACCAAGCAGCTGAGCAGGCAGCTACGAGAGCAGCGTTACAGACCAATGACTTAATAGGGGTTGCCACCTTAGTTCCACAGACTAATTTGCCAGAAACTCCTTCATATACTGAAGGTGAGACTCTTAAAGCTAAAAGTGAGGGCTTTCAAGAAGATCATATGGGGTGGTTCCAAAAGGAGGGGCTCCTTTTTCTGCCTGGGAACCTCCAATGGAAGTTGGTTAACTCCTTTCATGCCACTACTCATTTAGGAGAATAGGCCTTCCAAAGATTACTGGAAAGGTCTTTCAGAGGAACAGGCTTCCAAACAAGTATAATATAAGTGGTCTCCTCTTGTCCCACTTGCCAATTAAATAACCCCCAGGGAGCTTGAAGACCCCAGCTGGCCCAGCCCGTCCAACGACGTGGGGCCTATCCAGGAGAGGACTGGCAGATGGACTTCACCCAGATGACAGTTTCTCAAGGGTATAAATACCTATTAGTCATGATAGATACATTCACAGGATGGATTCAAGGCTTTCCCACCCAGACTGAGAAGGCTGAGGAGGTGGTAAAAAAACTGCTCCATGAAATCATTCCAAGGTTTGGTCTGCCCAGGTCATTACAAAGTGACAATGGGACATCATTTACTTCTAAGATCACCCAAGGAGTCTCTAAAGCATTGGGCATTATTTATTATCTCCATTGTGCCTGGAGGCCTCAGTCTTCAGGAAAAGTAGAAAGAGCCAACCAATTCTTAAAATCAGCGATAAAAAAGATAATCCAAGAGACCTCCCTGGGATGGAAGGAGGCTTTACCAATAGCACTCCTCCATACCCGTATTGCCCCTAAGGAACAGGTTGGTTTTAGTCCTTATGAGATGCTATATGGGAGACCTTTTGTTTATGTCAATGACCTCTTCCTAGATCCAGAGTTTCAGACCCTCCAGTCTTATACCATGGCCACTGGGCAATTCCAACAGGACATACACTTGTGGGGTATGAACCAGGACCCAAAAGACTCTAAGGACTCACCACTATATGTTCCAGGGACTCAAGTCCTAACTGAAGTCTGGAAAGATGGGTCCCCAAAGGCTCAACTCCAGTCCACATGGAAGGGCCCCCACCCTGTAACACTTTCTACTCCCACAGCGGTCAAGGTGCCAGGACATGACTCCTGGATTCACTACTCATGAGTCAAGCCATGGAAGAAAACAGAAGAGGACACTCAATATACCTGTGAGCCCCTGGGAGATCTCAGATACCTATTCAGGACTAGAAATGAGTGCCATTCTAATAAACAACCCCAAAATCTGGTCTTTGGGGATAAGATTTCTCAAGACAGCTCTAAAGAGCCAACAGAGCTTGGCGGACATTATACTCCAAAACAGGCAGTAGATAGATCTTCTGATCTCTGAACAAGGAAGGACTTGAACCATCCTGGTGATGTAAATTTAAAATTGGCTAATGTCCCTACTAGTCCTTGTTACACCATACTGATGCTGCTTATGGTTGTTCCATGTACTGTCAATTGTCTAACTTGTCTTGTCTCTGCCCAGGTCAAGCTATGACATGCAGCGCCAGTTCAACAAAGATATAGAACTACAGCCAACCACGGAAAACATCAGTCACCCTTAGGTGGACACCGCTATAAGGACTCTGAGGCCTGAGATTAGCAAGAGGGGGAGGCCCAATGCCCCTCGCCATCCCAGTTCAGCAGGAAGTAGCCAGAGAGACCTCGATGGCCTTATTCCCAAAGAATTGGGCCTCCCATCTCCTGAGGGGGGAATGTTAGGTAGTTAGAATATGGAAAAGGAGTCCAGAATGGCGGTGGCTAAAAGACCTGGAAGGGAAAAGCCCGTGAAAATAAAACAAGGAAGGTCCAAGGACTGGAGCGAGAACCTCAGGTCAAACAAATGACAATCTTGGCTGGCCCAATTTACATAAGACAGGCCCAGGGACAGAGAAACATATAAAAAGGGGAGGCAAAGCCCTCTTCTCTCTCTCTCTCCCACGCGATGTGGCGCTCTTCTCTTCCCGTCTTTGGGTCGATGTGTCCTCACACCTCGAAGATGGATTTTCCTGCTATTATCTAAATAAAATAGAACTGTAACACTGAGCCGTAACACTGATTTATTTAAGAGCTGTGACACTGGTCTGCCCAAGACCCAAGAGCTGTGACCCACTCAGAGGTCTTCAATGTCTGTCACTCCAAATTATTGTTGTGACGAGACAAAGAACTGAGGAGCATATACTCGCTTGACACCTGGAAGCTACTAGATGTAAGTGATTTGGACAGGAAGTCATGTTCACACAAGAGATGAGATTAGATATAATAATGTTGAGTAGTGAGCTGAGAATTAAAGGAAGGGAAGCAGGTCATCTCAATGAAATTCTATCCAGTTTCCATAGTTGGCTGTGTGAATTTTCTGCCTCGTGGGAACAGCTAACAGATACTGAATGCTTATATGTCCAGGCATTGTCAGAAGTACGTTACATCCTACAGTCTTCACAACTAGCCAGTGAAACAGACATGATTATCAGTTCCATATAAAAGGAGAAAACCAGAGTGCTGAAGGTCACACAACCAGTGCAGGCTGGAGCTGTGACATCAAACCAGACAATCGTGCCCCCATGTCCACTGTCTAAAGCTCTGGACTGAGCTGGCTGCTCTGACTATGTGCTTCCTATCATGGAAGGATACTTAGTAAGTTCTTCCTCTCCAATTCCTATTGTTGGTCACAAAAGTGCCATTCACTCATTCCAGGGACATTACAATCTTCACACTACAAATCAGGAGTACACAGTTCCCTTTAAACTTGCTGAGTTCCAGTCCTACATCTGAAATGGTGTTTGGCTGAGATGTACAGGAGGAGCCTGACTGACTATGGCAATTTAGCAACAACTTTGAGAGACTCTGTTGCATCTGAGGCAATATTTTGAGAAATTATCTAGAAAGTTTAAAAATCCATTTAAATTACTCTTACTATCTATGTTTTCAGAAGATTGTCATTTTCTGAAACAGTCTTCAAATACTAAGTCTACTAAAGCTTTCGTGTGTATAGTTCTGTTAGAGCTGGCTCTGGGACAGAACTGAAGCTCCAATACTCTGGCCACCTGATGGGAAGAGCCCACTCATTGGAAAAGACCCCGGTGCTGGGAAAGATTGAGGGCAGGAAGAGAAGGGGGCGACAGAGGATGAGATGATGGGAACGCATCACTGACTGAATGGACATGAATTTGAACAAACTCTGACCGATAGAGAAGGACAGGGAAGCCTGGTGTGCCATAGTCCATGGGATCAAAGAGAGTCAGACATGCCTTAGTGGGACAGAGAACCCTCTGTGCACTTCCTCTGGGACAGACACCTTGCTGACACACCACATGTGGCATTACTGCCTTTAGGGAGCTTACAGTCTCTCAGGGCAGTCAAATGTTACATAGTTAGATGGATTACTTACGTACAATTGTATGCAGTGCAGCTAAAGGAGAATGCGTAAGGTTAATGAGAAATAACATGGAGGCAGAATAGTTTAGTGGTCAAGTACCACTTATGCAGTTAATCCTGACTGTTAGCAAGTTAAGTAATCTCTCTGAGTTTTCAGTTTCCTTATTTGCAAACATGTCAGTAATTATAGTAATTATCTCATAGGGAAGCTGTGAAAATTAATGAAATGTTTATTAACAACACTTGGCTGAGAGGCTGCCTGTAAAAACTTCTGCCATTAATATTCTTAAAAGTTATCTGTACCTTACAGAATTGGTAAAGACATGTCATTACAAGGTTTGAATATAATTGCAACCTCAGTGTCCCTGAGTGTATGGTAGGTGATCACTTCCCAGTGAAATATCTAAGGAGATGAGATTATCTGTTTATCACGCAGTGACTGAAGCAAAGTTTCCTGTGAAATATTGTCGTGGTAGAGGAGGAAGAGAAATAAACAAGGCAAACTTGAATTTTTAGGACAGTCAGCACCTAAAAAAGTGCCTTGCAGATTATAGTTGCCACATAATTCATTTTTAACAAATGATATCAGTGATACTGTTCCCTATAATGTCTCCAGTGAGCTTAAGGCCAACTCAGGTGATATCGGAAAGGTACATACACACATGAATATTTTTTAAAGAAGGGGGAAAAGGGTAAATAAAGAAAAAAATGAGAGAAATCAAAATTTTCCTCTTATAAGCTCTTTTTATACTGAATATTTCTTGGTGACCTGGAAAAGCCACCATATATATATTGTATGAATATTGCTGCCTTCTCTGACTTTGACCAAACTCTTCTCCCAGGAACAACTAACAGGTGTGAGAAGCATGATATACGGCTGTGTGGCTATCAACTACAGTGGAAAGCATGATTTGATGTCCCCCCACCCCCAGGCACTTATGGCAAAAATGAGCATTTATAATTCATTTCATTACAAAGAGTAGAAAAAGAAAGGAACGGGCAGAATGTGGAACAACCCAGAAAAGGAAAGTTTCTCTTCTCGCTCTTTAAGAGCCGCCCATCACCGCAAGTCCTCAGAACTTGCCTAGACCTCCGTCCAGGCAGCCCTGCAGAGCCCCCAGCATCCCCGTGGCCCTCCCTGTCTCTGTGCTGCTGGCCCTGGGGATGCTCTGCTCCAGCCCCGCGTGCTCTCTGCGCTGCGAGCTGCCTGCAAGCCGCGGCAATCTGGAAAGCTTCACACGTTGGAGTCAGATGGAGAGAGTGTCCACTGTGTCCCGTCTGAGGGACAGGACTGACCAGATCTCCTCAGACCCTGGAGGACAGGCCAGGCTAAGAAGACAGAAGCCACAGCTGCTGTGCACGGGTTGCTCCAGCTGACCTGCCAGCTCTTCAGCACCTCGGGCTCCTCTGCAGGTCAGGACGAGAGCCTCCTGGACAGATTCCTCGCGGGACTTGATCAGCAGCTGGAGGAGCTGGACTGAGGGAGGGAAGGTCGACGGAACACTCACCTCTAGGGAGTGAGAACTCCAGATTGGCTGGGAAGAGTTACTTCCAGTGAATCAGTGTGTATCTCAAAGAGAAAGAATACAGCCATTGTGCCTGGGAGGTTATCAGCCTGGAAATCAGAAGGAGCTTGGTCTTGGTCAACAAGCTCATTGGGAAACTCAGAAAATAAAGAAGACATTGAATCTGAAAACAGTTCATCTGGTCAACTACATGGCTATTTTCTAAGACTCAAAGTGCAACCTTTAACTCTATTTTTGTGTCAGATGAAATATAAGTGATAGCTAATATATGGCATTATTTAAATATATGTTGTGTTTTCTTACCATAACTGTTTAAAATAGATTTCAGAATCCATGTTCCATATCTTAAAAAGTTGTAATATTTATTTATTTAAATTATCAGAAATATTTAGGCCCTTCATAGCATTTAAATCTTTATCATTCATAAGATATTTGCTTTGTACTATATCGTATAAGACTATTCTTGTTTCTCAGTAGAGAAAATAAAAGTAATTTGAAACAAACAAATTGACTTGCACACACCTTTGACTGAAATCTAACCCAAAGATGATCCTTGAAGATAAACCTATACTGAAGTCACCTGAATAAAGTGCGAACGGGGTTACCCACTTTTGGTGACATTTTGAGGATGGATTGAATGTGATTCTTGAGACATAGATTAGAGGATGGAGGGAGATGACTGGAGAAAAGCCCAGGTCATGGACACAGTTGCCTGCTTGGGGCCTATAAGAACCAGAGTGCCTTCAAGGATTAATGGAGAACCACATACATCATGGGAGGTCAATCTGCATATGTGGAATCTAGGATCCTGGAGTAGGATGTGGAAGGGAGAGTAAGTTTTCTACACTTGGCCACTCCTGAGAAAACAGTCTTCCAAACTGTTCAAATGGAGGCAAGAAGAACAAGGCAGGCTGGGGATTACAGAGACAGCTCAGAGATGTGACAACCAGCAGCTGCCATGATAAATGTGACTCTAAAGAAGTAAGAGCATTTCTTAAGCTTATCTATATATATGAACCACACATGTCATTGTTAAACTTTTAAATAATTCACACAAAGGAATGCCTACCCTTGACATCTAAGAGGATGCACTCTAATCCTATACTGTTAACAATTTCATGGGCATTCTTCTAGGCATTTTTATATGTAGTTAATAAATCTATACATATGGACATACTAATGTATATCACATAAATATCAATTTTTCATATATTTCAGCTTCTCATTTATTTATATTTACTTGCAAATAGATCTTTAAGATTTTCCTTTATTAGTACATAAAAATAGACTGCCTAGCTGTAAATTGGTGCATTATGTCTTAACTGCAAAACTAAGATACTCATAAAAGCACACCACGATAATGTGGTTAAGATTAATTGCTTTAATTCATAGCACATGTTCAGAATGGTACCAGACACTTCTCAAGTGCTCCTTACATTAACTCTTCTATTTGAATCTGGTTAGATTATTTCCTGACATTCTGGGTCTGTGGTCAGGAAGATGAGGCAGTTCCCAGAGAGCTGTTCAGAGACAGATTCCTGCAGCTCACCCACTGCACAGTGAGAGGAGAAATAGCCATTCACGGTGATGACGAGGCCAAGCCTGTTGCAACAACACCCAGAGTTCTAGGCGGAAACATTCCTACGTGGCACACAGCCCAGCTGCCTACAAGGACTCACACCCACCCTTGCTGGATTCTTGGTTCTCCCTGGAGTTTAGGAGCTCAGAATTTCAGCCAGGAAGACACAGGCGTCTGGGAGGCAGTCAGGAGGATGCCCTGTGCTGTGCACTCAACCCAGCCAGGAGGCCAGGCCAGAGGGGATTCCCAGCCTGGATCCTGAAATCCTGTTTGGCAGCTTGCATGTAGTTTCCTTTTCACTTGTTGCATCAGCTTCGTTGCTATTTTTGCCTTCTGGGGTTCATTACACAATCTCTGATGATGTAACAAAACTCAAGTCACTTGTCGGTTTTAAGTATGTAGAGCGCTTTGCTTTGGGTTGTTTCACTTTAAAGCAGATTCAGAAACTGCTTCAGAGATAGGAAATTAACCCAGAACCCACACAGTGGGACTTTCTCATGTGTCAGCAGAGGGCGGCCTCTGAGGCTTGTTCAGCAGCTGTGGCTAATGTGTTGTCCTTTTAACTGTTTTCTCAAACTTAGGTTGCCCTGACTCACTGAACCCCTGACAGTGATTCTGAGAACTACAGTCCAACTCAGAGAACAGCCTGGGATCTGAAGTAAATGCAGGCTTGATGCAGACGGGCATGTTCTGAAAGGGCCAGGCTGAGTGTCCAGCAGCAGCGGGTCCTGGCAGCAACAGTGTAAACAAGGCGTGGGCTGCTCCTGACTGTTCCTGGGCCATCGACCTTCTGATGGGAGCGTTCTGAGAGTGACACGGGTGCAGATGTAGGATCCTCCAGTTGGGCATGTTCTGGAGGAGTTAGGAGAGCTAGGCTGAGAGGCCTTCAGCCAAGTACCTAGTTCCAGCTGCATCCTGAAGTGAGCAAAAAAAAAAAAAAGGGCAATGAGTCTATCCAAGGCCTGTGACAAGATGTCCAGGGTGTGAGGAAGGAGAAGAGAGACGACTGCAACCAGGGGCACTTAGATCTCTCTGCACATTGTCCATCCCCACACCTGGTGGGAGGCTGAGGAGGGGCGCTGGCCCCCAGCTGTCGGCTGTGAGCACAGGGCAACCCCGGCCCGGGCAGAGTCAGCCCAGGTGCTGAGAGAGGGCGAGAGCCGGGCCGCAGCTGGAAGGTGCGAAGACACGCTCTTCCCTCAAGCTGCAGACGGACTTTCCATCATGGTCCTGAAGCTTCACAGGCAAAATGTCTCCAGTTTAGGTTGGCCTATTTTTAAATTTTGTATACAGTTATACAAATGGCATGTGTTTTCTTTTGTGTTGAGTTTCTCTTACTCACTACTGTGTTTGTGCAAGCATTGTGTTTCTTACATCGTGTTATTAACAAACCTATTATAAGCATAGATAACAACCTATTTATTGATGCCATTTTAAGGGATATTTAGGTCGTTTTGTGTTTGGTACTATTATGAATAGTGCTGGTATAAATATTCTTTACTTATATCCTGAAGCATATTCACTTGATTTTTTTCCAGGGTGATTGCTGGACTTTCTAGATCATAGGCTATGCATATTTCAACTATCCTACAAAGTGTTTTTTAAAGTACAAATTTATACACCAAATAGCAGTTGCTCTATATGATCATCATACTTGACATTTTCAGTCCCTTAAAATTTTTATTTGCAGACAATATACGTTTATTTAAAATTTTGAAAATCCAACGAAATACTTTTAGATATAGCGTTTGTAAAGTTATCCAGATTAAAACCCAAAATTATTTTGATATGTTTGTGTATGAAAATGCAAGGAAAACCTAGTCCATTAAAAGTCCATTAAAAGAAAATGTAATGAAAAAACTGTTTCATTCATTCTTGCAACAGTAAATAATAAACATGTTGGAAAAAAACCTCAGAAAGAATGTGAAAAATATATAATCAAGCCTGTAGCAAAACTTTATTGAGAGACATTTTAAAAATAGTCCAATCGACCCAGAGGAATCGGGTGGAGAGGGAGGTGGGAGGGGGGATCGGGATGGGGAATACATGTAACTCCATGGCTGATTCATGTCAATGTATGACAAAACCCACTGCAATGTTGTGAAGTAATTAGCCTCCAACTAATAAAAATTAAAAAAAAATTTTTTTTAAATAGTCCAATCAATTGGCAGCATTTGCTTCTTTTGTTTGCTTATGAAGTGGTTAAGAAACTTTTGCTAAATAACTATTTGCTCACTAAATGACACTGTGAGTCTCAGTAGGAGGCAGCCTTGGCAGTCTCCTATTGTAGACTCTGTATTCCCTTCTCACTGATGCTGACCACCTCATCACATGCTTACACATTTTTGCTCACTCAGAAGAATTCGTTGGACAAGTTGTTCAATCCTTATGAATGATCAAGATGAAAAAAAAGACAAGCTCAAAGTAACAGAGAAAGCTTCTATTTTGCATTAGTTTCTGCCATCTAATTTGAATCAAATTTCAATTATAGACTTATACATAGAGGCCAAAAGTGAAGGTAATTTGTCCTGTCAATGCTATATTAAAAAGGATTAAAGTCTAGGATGTCCCTGCTGGTCCAGTGGTTAAGAATTTGCCTGCCAATGCAGGGGACATGGGTTCCAACCCTGATCAGGGAAGATAACATATGCTGTGAGGCAACTCAGCCTGCGCACCACAACTACTGCGCCCGAGCCCTAGAGTCTGTGCTCGGCAGCGGGAGAAAGCTCCACGGTGCGGAGCCCGAGCATCTCCGCCAGAGAGCAGCCCAGGCTTGCTCCAACAGAGGAAGCCCACCTGCTGCACAAAGACCCAGGCCAGTCACAAATATTAACAAAAATTAACTAGTCTACACTTTATTAAGAACTCCCTAATGTCTCTCCTCCCCCTCCCCACACACTCTGGTTGCAGCAATTTTTTATTTATTTTCTTATTTTTGGCTGTGAGACTTGTGGGATCTTAGTTCTATGATCAGGGATGGAACTCGGGCCCCCTGCCCTGAAAGCATAGAGTCCCAACCACTAGGTCTCTGGGGAATTCCCAGATCTCCTTAGTTTTTTACCTAATGTTCTTTTTCTGTTCTGGGATGTCATTTAGGATGCCCCATTACCTTTGATGGCCACCTCTTCTTAAGCACCTCCGGCTATGACAGTTTCTCAGTAGGAGACTTTTTATGTTATTGTCAATGGTATCATTTTTAAATGTCATCTTCCAACTTTTAATTGCTCATATAAAAAGAAGTCGTTGATTTTTAATATTGATCTTGTTTTCCTACTGCTCCCTCCATCTTGAGCTGTGTTGGTCACCATGGAGCCAACAACCCCATGTGGTCAACTGGGTGCTTGACTAGTCCAGCCTGAGCTGTACTATGACTGAAAGTATGTCCTGTATTTTGAAGGCACTATGGAAAAGAAGAATGTACCTATCTCATTAATAAGTTTATACTGGTTTATGTTGAAATGATAACATTTAGATATACTGTGTTAAATAAAATATACTGTTAAAATTAACTTATTTCTTTTTACTCTTCTGATGTGGCCTCCAGAAAAATTTAAATTGCACATTCATATAAAAAGAAGTGGTCTTTTAATGTCCTAGCTGCAATCACCATCTGCACTGATTTTGGAGCCCAAGAAAATAAAGTCTGTCACTGTTTCCATTGTTTCCCCATCTATTTGCCATGAAGTGATAATGAGTTTGAACAAACTCCAGGAGGTACTGAAGGACAGGGAAACCTGGCATGCTGCATTCCACGGGGTCGCAAAAAGTTGGACCCGACTTAGCGACTAAAAACAACAACAAAGTTGGTAAAGTTATGTGATGTCTTGCTGCTTATGGCTAAGGCCTCCAAAAAGTTCAGATCAACTTACTTTAACATTCTATTTTGTTTTTTATATACATTATTTTTTCTTTTTATTTAAATATATTTATTTTTAATTGAGTGATAATTGCTTTACAATACTGTGTTGGTTTCTGCTATATATTAACATGAAGCAGCTAAAGGTATACGTATATCCCCTCCCTCTGGAACCTTTCCCCCCTCCCACCCCTCTAGGAACATCACTTTATTTTAGATAGAAAAAAATGTGTCTTTTTAAAAATCATTAATTGTATGTTTTTAATCTAAGTCATGCATATAACATGTATTTAATTTTCATCAACTTAGTTTAACATTATTCTCTTATAGATAGAAAAAATTAGTGTCTTTTCTAAAATCATAAACTGCAGGTATTATTGTTTGGTAATAGCAGAATTGAGAATTAAACCTAATCTTATGAAAAAGAAAACTCTCTTACAAACAAGGCCCCCTGTCTCCAAATCTCATAATATGAAAAGAGAAAAAGAAAAATCTGTTCCAAATGAAAGAATCCTGTAATAATCTAGTTCAAAAGATTTGGCTCATATTTTTCTTTAACATTCAGCAATTCATTGAAACTTTAAAAAACATTAGATTCTCAGTTTGTACATCTTTCTTCCCCATGATATATGTAAATTAAAATAGCAAGGAGATTAAAGAAAAACAATTTTGGAGGCAACTAATAATTTAAATGACACAGGAAAACTGAAAGGGAGAATTGAAAGTGGGAAATTCCTCTCAAATAGAAAGAATGGAGGCCAATCCTGTATAAGTAGCCCACACTTAGGGAGGAAGGACTTTCACTCTGCAAAGGGTTGAAGACTCAACTTCAGCATCTACTAGCAGAACAGGTAGCCCTGTGCCTGTTTTCATCATGACCTACCGGTGCCTCCTCCAGATCGTTCTCCTGCTGTGTTTCTCCACCACAGCTCTCTCCATGAACTACAGCTTGCTTCGATTCCAGCAAAGGAGGAGCGTTGCGGTGTGTCAGAAACTCCTGCGGCATTTACCTTCAACTCCTCAACATTGCCTCGAGGTCAGGATGGACTTCCAGGTCCCTGAGGAGATGAAGCAAGTACAGCAGTTCCAGAAGGATGATGCCGTATTGGTCATCTATGAGATGCTCCAGCAGATCTTCGGTATTCTCACCAGAGACTTCTCCAGCACTGGCTGGTCTGAGACCATCATTGAGGACCTCCTTGTGGAACTCCAAGGGCAGATGGATCATCTGGAGCCAATCCAGAAGGAAATCATGCAGAAGAAAAACTTCACTACGGGAGACATGACCCTTCTTCACCTGAAGAAATATTACTTCAACCTTGGGCAGTACCTGAAGTCCATGGAGTACAACAGCTGTGCCTGGACAGTCATGCGAGTGCAAATGCTCATGAACTTTTCTTTCCTGAAGAGCCTAACATGGTACCTCCATGACTGAACATCTCCCCACCTGTGGCTCTGGGAATGGACAATGTGACTTTGACATGAGACTCTTCAGCCAGCAGAGGCTCTTGAAGTAACTGACAATGCAAACACTGGATTTCAATGGACAGTTAAAGACTGTAAGCTATTTTTAAATTGATTTATTCATTATTTATTTATTTAACCTTTTATATGGGAAATAAATTATTTATGAAATAAGAGTCAATGTGGCAGTTTCAATGTCAACTTGATTTATGTGACAACACATATTAAAAATTGCAGAGCACCTTGGAGACATTCATTGCAAAACAAGCCTGCAGAGTGGTAGAGATTCTGGCCCCTGCCTTTGAGGAATTTAAAACAGAAGGAAGATATGTGGAATGTCCAAGGTATAGGCATACTCTCCATGTATCCATACAGTTTACCTGCTCTTGTCTCCTTCACTTCTTTAAGTGCACCAGACAGCTCATGTTGTAGGGCTCCTTGATATGATGTGGTGTGTTTTACTTTCTTTTTTTTAATTGGGCAGAAATGTACATCACCTTACATTTGAGAGTCTTACGAAGTAAGCCTTCTTGATGCCAATAAAATACGTTCAGATTCCATACAGTTTATAAAATTCTTACTAAAGTAAATGAAAAATTCTGACCTTCTAAATGTCCTTAGTTGCTTGTTGACTCCAAGCCTGATTTCCAACAATGTAATCCTTGGAAAGAGATTTCAGGAACATGAGTTAAAAATTACTTAAGACTATCATGGGGTCACTAGAAATTGTCAAACATGGTAATTCTCTCAATTAAAAGTAAGTGAAAAGTAATCATGAAAATATTATCAAGTTTAAATCCATTAAAACTAGAAATGTAAAAGTATCTTAAATACTTGTTTTAATACAAAGAAACTTTAGTTTAAATAATGTTTATTAAAATGCTATTGTTAAACAAAATTATATTTTAAATACCTTATATATATTTATTATAAAATTGGAAACGTGAAATATTTCAAAGTAAATATATTAATTAAATATAAAATTATTTAAAAAATAAACTGCTGTGTTTTAAAAATATTCCTACGTTTCAGCTATTCAATACTGAACTCCCACACTTCAAGGCCGAATCCTTGAAAGACACTCTGAAAGTTCCAGAGCATTCCAGGAGCTACTGTTTCCTGGTCACTTGCCCAGGTGGTAGCCACACTCTGTCTCACCCCCAGGAAGTCCCCCCAAACTGTCCCATGGTTATTTTGGCCCCTGGCCACCATTGAGTTCTCCTCTGTGGGCAACGCAGTCCCCGGGTCCCATAGCCTGTCCCATGGCCTTGGCTGTTTCTCACGTTGTCCAGAATGGCTCTAAGCCTATAGTCTCACCGATGCCACCTGGCTCCTCTTTGTGCTCAAGGCCCTCCCATCTCCCATCGCCCAGAGGCTCACCCCCACCGCCGGGTTTAACTTTGTCCACACCGCGGTTCTATGGTCCCATCGCCAGTATTCTCACCCCCTCCGCTGTTTTCCACTTGTCCGCGACGCCCTCTGACTTCCCAGCGCAGACACTCACAGTGTCATCCCACCGCAGGTTCTGCCGTGCGCGCATTGCCTTCGCGCCGACGCATTCCCTATAGGTTCATCGCCGCCGCCGGGTTTCACTTTCTTTCAATGCAGTCCCAGTCTCCCATCGCCAAAGGTCTCCTCCCACCGCCGTGTTTCACTTTCTGCACAACGCCTTCCCATCGTGGCTTTGCGAAGCGTCTCCTCGCCAGTGCCAGGGTCCCCTTTGTGCGCAACGCCCTCACATCGTCCAGCTGCCAATTGTCTCATCGCCGCCAGTGTTTCCCACTGTGCGCGACGCCCTCTCAGCGTCCCATGGACAAATGTCTCATCGCCGGTGCTGGCTTTCACTTTGTCCGCACTGCCGTCCACTCTTCTCAAAGCCCAAAGTCTCAAAGCCACCGCCGATTACCCCTTTGTGTCCAGGTCCCGCCCAAGGTCTCATCGCCTCTAGGCTCACGGCCGCTGGTTTTCCCTTCGTGCACAACAACGCTGTCCTGTCTTCCCATCGCCAATAGTCCCGACTCCACCGTGGTCTTTCACTTTTCTTCAAAGCTGTGCCACACTCTCATCGCCCAAGGTCTCATCACCACAGCCGGGTTTACCTTGGAGCTCTGCTCTGTCCCACTGTCCCCTAGCAAAGTCTCATCGCAACGGCGGGTCCTCCTGTGCGCGCATCCCCTCCCGTCGGTCCATAAACAATTGTCTCCTCGCTGATCCCCGCGCTCACTTTGTCCTCAGGCTGTCAAAGGTCACATGGGTTGTACTCCCATCGCCAGTGCCGGGTATCGCCCTCCCATCGGCCCAGAGCGGACAGTGTCATTGCGGCCACCACGTTCCACTTTGTGCCCAACGCCCTCCCACAGTCCCACAGCGAATAGTCTCATAGCGACCACTGTGTTCCACTTTGTTCTGCAAACGCTCTCCCATCACCCCACAGCAAATCGTCTCCTAGCCCTCGCGGGATTCGACCCATGAGCAACGCTCCAGCCGGGCCCACAGTCAACAGTCTTTTAGCAGCCGCGGACCTTCTGCGCAAAGCCCGCCTCCACCGCAGCAGAGCCATAGTGTCATGGCTGCCTCTGTTTCACTTGGTGCGCAATGGCCTCCCATTGCTCCACAGCCAATAGTCTCCTGGCCACCACCGGACTCCGCCTTGATTGCAACGCACGCAGCCACCACCCCCCACCCACCCCACCCCTCCCGACCCCCCGCCCCCAAATCATTAGAGATAGCCAGTACTCTCATCGCGGCACAGCCGATAGTCTCATGGCGGCTACAATGTTTCACATTGTTAGCAACGCCCCCCACATCCTCCTGTAACCAATTGTCTTCTGCCGCCCTCTAGAATTCAAAAGTATGAAGTCAAGAGATACGTGGAATAGCAGGCAAATTTGGCCTTGGAGTACAAAATGAAGCAGGGCAAATGCTAACAAGGTTTTGCCAAAAGAACGCACTGGTCATAGCAAACACCCTTTGCAAACAACACAAGACAAGACTCTACACATGGACATAACCAGATGGTCAATATTGAAATCAGTTTGATTATATTCTTTGCAGTCAAAGATGGAGAAGCTCTACACAGTCAGCAAAAACAAGACCAGGAGCAGACAGTGGCTCAGATCATGAACTCCTTATTGCCAAAGTGAAGTGCAGTGAAGTCACTCAGCCGTGTCCGACTCTTTACCACCAGATATAAATGTAGCCTACCAGGCTCCTCTGTCCATGGAATTTTCCAGACAGGAGTACTGGAATGGGTTGCCATTTCCTCCTCCAAGGGATCTTCCTGATCCGAGCATCAAACTCAGTCTCCCCCATGGCAGGCAGATGCTTTATCATCTGAGACACCTGGGAAGCCCCAAATTCACCCTTAAAATGAAGAAAGTAGGGGAAAATACTAGGTCATTCTGGTATGACCTAAATCAAATCCCTTGTGATTGCACAGTGGAAATGACAAATAGATACAAGGGATTAAATCTGATAGGCAGAGTGCCTGAAGAACGATGGATGGGAAGTTCATGACATTGTACAGCAGGCTGGGATCAAGACCATCCTGAAGAAAAAGAAATGCAAAAAGGCAAAATGGTTGTCTGAAGAGGCCTTACAAATAGCTGAGAAAAGAGAGAATTGAAAGGCAAAGGAGAAAAGGAAGGAAAGATATACCCATTGGAATGCAGAGTTCCAAAGGATAGCCAGGACAGAAAAGAAAGCCTTCATCAGAGATCAATGCAAAGAAATAGAGGAAAACAGTAGAATGGGAACCACTAGAGATCTCTTCAAGAATCTTGGTATCTCAGAGATACCAAGGGAACATTTCATGCAGAGATGGGCACAAAAAAGGACAGAAATGGTATGACCCAACAGAAACACAAGATGTTAAGAAGAGGTGGCAAGAATACATAGAAGAACTATACAAAAAAGATCTTCATGACCCAGACAACCAGGACAGTATGATCACTCATCTAGAGCCAGACATCCTGGAATGCGAAGTCAAGTGGGCCTTAGGAGGCATCACTACGAACAAAGCTAGTGGATGTGATGGAATTCCAGTTGAGCTATTTAAAATCCTAAAAGATGCTGCTGATGAAAGAGCCGCACTCAATATGCCAGCATATTTGGAAAACTGAGCAGTGTCCACAGGACTGGAAAAGGTCAGTTTTCATTCCAGTCCCAAAGAAAGGCAAGCCAAAGCATGCTCAAACGACTGCACAATTGCACTCATCTCACATGCTAGCAAAGTAATGCTCAAAATTCTCCAAGCCAGGCTTCAACGGTACGTGAACCATGAACTTCCAGATGTTCAAGCTGCATCTAGAAAAGGCAGAAGAACCAGAATGGCCAACATTGTTGGATCATAGAAAAGCAAGAGAATTCCAGTAAAATGTGTACTTCTGCTTTATTGATTACGCCAAAGCTATTGACTGTGAAGATCACAACAAACTGTGGAAAATTCTTCAAGAGTTGGGAATTTCAGATCACCTGAGAAATCTGTATGCAGGTCAAGAAGAAACAGTTAGAACCGGACATAGAACAACAGACTGGTTCCAAACTGGGAAAAGGAGTACAGCAAGGCTGTATATTGTCACCCGCTTATTTAACTTATATGCAGATTACATCATGCGAAATACTGGGTTGTATGAAGCACAAGCTGGAATCAAGAATGCCAGGAGAAATATTAATAACCTCAGATATGCAGGTGATAACACCTTTATGCAGAAAGTGAAGAAGAATTAAAGAGTCTCTTGATGAATGTGAAAGAGGAGAGTGTAAAAGCTGGCTTAAAACTCAACATTCACAAAACTAAGATCATGGCATCTCATCCCAAGAATTCATAGAAAATAGATGGGAAGCAATGGAAAGAGTGACAGACTTTATTTTCTTAGACTCCAAAATCACTACAGATGGTGAGTGCAGCCATGAAATTCAAAGACACTTGCTCCTTGGAAGAAAAGCTATGACCAAACTAGACAGCATATTAAAAAGCAAAGACATTATTTTGCCAACAAAGGTCTGTCTAGTCAAAGCAATGGTGTTTCTAGTAGTCATGCATGGATGTGAGAGTTGACTGTAAAGAAACCTGAGTGCCGAAGAACGATTCTTTTGAACTGTGGTGTTGGAGACGACCTTTGAGAGTTCCTTGGACTGCAAGGAGATCAAATCAGTCAATCCTAAAGGAAATCAGTCCTGAATATTCATTGGAGGGACTGATGCTGAAGCCAAAATGCCAGTAATTTCGCCAATTGATGTGAAGAACTGACTCACTGGAAAAGACCCTGATGCTGGGATAGACTGAAGGCAGGAGGAGAAGGGGTGACAGAGGATGAGATGGTTGTATGGTATCGCTGACTCGATGGACATGAGTTTGAGCACGCTGTGGGAGTTGGTGATGGACCAAGGGAAGCCACGGGTGCTGCAGTCCATGGGGTTGCAAGAAGTCGGACATGCCTGAACAACTGAAATGAATGACTGAACGGGGACACAGGTACCTTTTGTTCAGTGGCCTTTTCCATCATCAACATGTGACTCCAAATTGAATGTGGTACTTGAATTACTATACTCGCCAATAAAGGGATGAAGGCTGGGGGCTCACAGGGGATGTTTCCAAATGCCAGGACTACACAGGGCTAGAGCACTTCCTCTCACATTCCATTGCCTGACTTTATCCTCATGGGAATCTCATTGCGATCAAGTTGTGAAATTATTGGGTGATTAATGCATGAAAGAATACACAGAAGAACTGTACAAAAAAGATCTTCATGACCCAGATAATCACAATGGTGTGATCACTCAACTAGAGCCAGACATCCTGGAATGTGAAGTCAAGTGGGCCTTAGAAAGCATCACTATGAACAAAGCTAGTGGATGTGATGGAATTCCAGTTGAGCTATTTCAAATCCTGAAAGATGATGCTGTGAAAGTGCTGCACTCAATATGCCAGCAAATTTGGAAAACTCAGCAGTGGCCACAGGACTGGAAAAGGTCAGTTTTCATTCCAGTCCCTAAGAGAGGCAATCCCAAAGAATGCTCAAACTACCCCACAATTGCACTCATCTCACACGCTAGTAAAGTAATGCTCACAATTCTCCAATCAGCAATACGTGAACCGAGAACTTCCAGATGTTTAAGTTGGTTTTAGAAAAGGCAGAGGAACCAGAGATCAAATTGCCAATATCCGCTGGATCATCAAAAAAGCAAGAGAGTTCCAGAAAATCATCTATTTCTGCTTTATTGACTACGCCAAAGCCTTCGACGTGTGGATCACAACAAACTGTGGAAAATTCTGAAGGAGATGGGAATACCAGACCACCTGACCTGCCTCTTGAGAAACCTGTATGCAGGTCAGGAAACAACAGTTAGAACTGGACAGGAAACAACAGACTGGCTCCAAATAGGAAAAGGAGTACGTCAAGGCTGTATATTGTCACCCTGCTTATTTAACTTATATGCAGAGTACATCATGAGAAATGCTGGGCTGGAAGAAGCACAAGCTGGAAACAAGATTGCTGGAAGAAATATCAGTAACCTCAGATATGCAGATGACACCACCCTTATGGCAGAGAGTGAAGAGGAACTGAAAAGCCTCTTGATGAAAGTGAAAGAGGAGAGTGAAAAAGCTGGCTTAAAGCTTAACATTCAGAAAACTAAGATCATGGCATCTGGTCCCATCACTTCATGGGAAATAGATGGTGAGACAGTGGAAACAATGTCAGATTTATTTTTTTGGGCTCCAAAATCACTATGGATGGTGACTGCAGCCATGAAATTAAAAGGCGCTTACTCCTTGGAAGGAAAGTTATAACCAACCTAGATAAAATATTAAAAAGCAGAGACACTACTTTGCCAAGAAAGGTCCATCTGGTCAAGGGTATGGTTTTTCCAGTGGTCATGTATGGATGTGAGAGTTGGACTGTGAAGAAAGCTGAGCGCCGAAAAATTGATGCTTTTGAACTGTGGTGTTGGAGAAGACTCTTGAGAGCCCCTTGGACTGCAAGGAGATCCAACCAGTCCATCCTAAAGGAGATCAGTCCTGGGTGTTCGTTGGATGGACTGATGCTGAAGCTGAAACTCCAATACTTTGGCCACCTCATGTGAAGAGTTGACTCATTGGAAAAGACCCTGATGCTGGGAGTGATTGGGGGCAGGAGAAAAAGGGGGCGACAGAGGATGAGATGGCTGAATGGCATCCCGACTCGATGGGCATGCGTTTGAGTGAACTCAGGGAGTTGGTGATGGACAGGGAGGCCTGGCCTGCTGCGATTCATAGGGTCGCAAAGAGTCGGACACGACTGAGCAACCGAACTGAACTGAACTGAATGCATGAAAAATAAGGTCACGGTGTTGACTTTCAAAAATGCACAACATGAAAGTAGAAAGTTTTTGGGGGGGCAAAAATGAGGACTGTAGCCCAGGAGACAGCACATAAGATAGCTCTGAGAAGCTGTTCCAAAGAGGCACAGAGCGATATATGTGATTTTAGTGAAGGGAGAGTACATGTAATCCTGTAGCTATTTTTTGCAGAAGTTTTCTGTTAATGTCATGAAGGTTTTTTGGAGTCACAAGAAGCAATCACCACCATAAAGGTCCGCGCATTTCTAGATATGAGGAGATAGAATAATTGGGTCCATAAAATGGGCTCCTGAAAACATCTAACCCTCTGAAGACTTGTTCTGCCAGTTTTCCCTGCTCACATCATGCCTCACTTCTGCCTTCCACACTGCGTTCCTTTCCAGGGGTGTTAAAAATCAGCAGCTGCAATAGCACATGATTTAATCCTTGTAGGTAGATGACAAGTGCCAATGGCACGTGCTAGTTTGTACTTGGCAGGGCATGAGACCACATTTCACATTTGCACTATTTGTCCAAGTGAAGTTCTGGGTAGAGGTCGAGGGGAACAAGTAATGTTCTTGCTTGCACACACTTCATTAAAATACAATCTGACTCAAATGCTTTTCCTCCAAGTTCAGCCTTGGGGATAACGAGAAGAATACCAGTCATAGTTCACAGTATCATCACTTGTTTGACAAAAACACCCAAGCTGATCCCCAAAGACAATGCCTACAGGAAAATATCCACAATGTAGACAGGTTACTTGCTGTTTCCTTACTACCCAAAGGAGAGAAGAAAAGAATCATCAGGCAATTCCTTGCAAGTACTTGAGGAGGACTAAAGAAAAACTGATTAGTGTGTCTTCCATTTGGGTCCACAATCACAAGTCTCATTTGACCTAAATATAGCAAATGGAAAATTGAACTCAATCTTCCTGAAAATGATCTTCAAAAAATATCACACACAATTATAAATATATATGCACCCAACATAGGAGCACCACAATATGTAAGGCAAATGCTAAAAAGAATGAAGGGGGAAATTAACAATAACTCAATAATAGTGGGAGACTTTAATACCCCACTCACACCTATGGACAGATCAACTAAACAGAAAATTAACAAGGAAACACAAACTTTAAATGACACAATGGTCCAGCTAGATCTAATTGATATCTATAGGACATTTCACCCCAAAACAATCAATTTCACCTTTTTCTCAAGTGCACATGGAACAATCTCCAGAATAGATCACATCCTAGGCCATAAATCTAGCCTTGGTAAATTAAAAAATTGAAATCATTCCAGCCATCTTTTCTGACCACAGTGCAGTAAGAATAGATCTCAATTACAGGAAAAAAACTATTAAAAATTCCAACATATGGAGGCTAAATAACATGCTTCTGAATAACGAACAAATCATAGAAGAAATCAAAAAAGAAATCAAAATATGCATAGAAATGAATGAAAATGAAAACACAACAACCCAAAACCTATGGGACACTGTAAAAGCAGTGCTAAGGGGAAGGTTCATAGCAATACAGGCTTACCTCAAGAAACAAGAAAAAAGTCAAATAAATAACCTAACTCTACACCTAAAGCAACTAGAGAAGGAAGAAATGAAGAACCCCAGGGTTAGTAGAAGGAAAAGAAATCTTAAAAATTAGGGCAGAAGTAAATGCAAAAGAAACAAAAGAGACCATAGCAAAAATCAACAAAGCTAAAAGTTGGTTTTTTGAAAAGGTAAATAAAATTGACATGGCGTTAGCCAGACTCATCAAGAAACAAAAGGAGAGGAACCAAATCAACAAAATTAGAAATGAAAATGGAGAGATCACAACAGACAACGCTGAAATACAAAGGATCCTAAGAGACTACTACCAGCTGCTCTATGCCAATAAAATGGACAACTTGGAAGAAATGGGCAAACTCTTAGATAAGCATAACTTTCCAGAACTGAACCAGGAAGAAATAGATCTTAACAGACCCATCACAAGCATGGAAATCGACACTGTAATCAGAAATCTTCCAGCAAACAAAAGCCCAGGACCAGATGGCTTCACAGCTGAATTCTATCAAATGTTTAGAGAAGAGCTAACACTTATCTTACTCAAACTCTTCCAGAAAATTGCAGAAGAAGGCAAACTTCCAAACTCATTCTATGTGGCCAGCATCACCCTAATACCAAAACCAGACAAGGATGCCACAAAAAAAGAAAACTACAGGCCAATATCACTGATGAACATAGATGCAAAAATCCTTAACAAAATTCTAGCAAACAGAATCCAACAACATATTAAAAAGATCATACATCATGACCAAGTGGGCTTTATCCCAGGAATGCAAGGATTCTTTAATATCCACAAATCAATCAATGTAATACACCACATTAACAAATTGAAAGATAAAAACCATATGATTATCTCAATAGATGCAGAAAAAGCCTTTGACAAAATTCAACATCCATTTATGATCAAAACTCTCCAGAAAGCAGACATAGAAGGAACATACCTCAACATAATAAAAGCTATATATGACAAACCCACAGCAAACATCATCCTCAAAGGTGAAAAATTGAAAGCATTTCCCTTAAAGTCAGGAACAAGACAAGGTGTCCACTCTCACCACTACTATTCAACATAGTTTTGGAAGTGTTGGCCATGGCAATCAGAGCAGAAAAAGAAATAAAAGGAATCCAGATAGGAAAAGAAGAATTAAAACTCTCACTGTTTGCAGACAATATGATCCTCTACATAGAAAACCCTAAAGACTCTACCAGAAAATTACTAGAGCTAATCAATGAATACAGTAATGTTGCAGGACATAAAATTAACACACAGAAATCCCTTGCATTCCTATATGCTAACAATGAGAAAACAGAAAGGGAAATTAAGGAAACAATACCATTCACCATTGCAACAAAAAGAATAAAATACTTAGGAGTATATCTACCTAAAGAAACGAAAGACCTATATATAGAAAACTATAAAACACTGATGAAAGAAATCAAAGAGGACACAAATAGATGGAGAAATATACCATGTTCATGGATTGGAAGACTCAATATTGTGAAAATGGCTATACTACCCAAAGCCATCTATAGATTTAATGCAATCCCTATCAAGCTACCAACGGTATTTTTTTTTAAACAGAACTAGAACAAATAATTTCACAATTTGTATGGAAATACAAAAAACCTCAAATAGCCAAAGCAATCTTGAGAAAGAAGTATGGAACTGGAGGAATCAACCTGCCTGACTTCAGGCTATACTACAAAGCCACAGTCACCAAGACAGTATGGTACTGGCACAAAGACAGAAATATAGATCAATGGCACAGAATAGAAAGCCCAGAGATAGATCCACGTACCTATGGACATCTTATCTTTGACAAAGGAGGCAAGGATATACAATGGAAAAAAGACAACCTCTTTAACAAGTGGTGCTGGGAAAACTGGTCAACCACTTGTAAAAGAATGAAACTAGAACACCTTCTAACACCATACACAAAAATAAACTCAAAATGGATTAAAGATCTAAATGTCAGACCAGAAACTATAAAACTCCTAGAGGAGAACATAGGCAAAACACTCTCTGACATAAATCACAGCAGGATCCTCTATGACCCACCTCCCAGAATATGGGAAATAGAAGCAAAAATAAACAAATGGGACCTAATTAAACTTAAAAGCTTTTGCACAACAAAGGAAACTATAAGTAAGGTGAAAAGACAGCCCTCAGAATGGGAGAAAATAAGAGCAAACGAAGCAACAGACAAAGCATTAATCTCAAAAATATACAAGCAGCTCCTGCAGCTCAATTCCAGAAAAAATAAATGACCCAGTCAAAAAATGGCCCAAAGAACTAAACAGACATTTCTCCAAAGAAGACATACAGATGGCTAACAAACACATGAAAAGATGCTCAACATCACTCATTATCAGAGATATGCAAATCAAAACCACAACGAGGTACCATTACACACCAGTCAGGATGGCTGCTTTCCAAAAGTCTACAAGCAATAACTGCTGGAGAGGGTGTGGAGAAAAGGGAACCCTCTTACACTGTTGGTGGGAATGCAAACTTGTACAGCCACTATGGAGAACAGTGTGGAGATTCCTTAAAAAGCTGGACCCATATGACCCATTGCCCCATTGCAATGACCCATAAGACCCATTGCCATATGACCCAGCAACCCCACTCCTGGGCATACACACCGAGGAAACTAGATCTGAAAGAGACACGTGCACCCCAATGTTCATCGCAGCACTGTTTATAATTTCCAGGACATGGAAGCAACTTAGATGCCCAACAGCAGACAAATGGATAAGGAAGCTATGGTACATATACACAATGGAATATTACTCAGCCATTAAAAAGAATTCATTTGAATCAGTTCTAATGAGATGGACGAAACTGGAGCCCATTATACAGAGTGAAGTAAGCCAGATAGATAAACACCAATACAGTATACTAACGCATATATATGGAATTTTAAAAGATGGTAACGATAATCCAATATGCAAAACAGAAAAAGAGACACAGATGTACAGAACAGACTTTGGGACTCAGTGGGAGAAGGTGAGGGTGGGATGTTCTGAGAGAATAGCATTGAAACAAGTATACTATCAAGGGTGAAACAGATCACCAGCCCAGGTTGGATGCATGAGACAAGTGCTCAGGGCTGGTGCACTGGGAAGACCCAGAGGGATGGGATGGGGAGGGAGGCAGGAGGGGGGATCGGGATGGGGAACACATGTAAATCCATGGCTGATTCATGTCAATGTATGGCAAAAACCACTACAATATTATAAAGTAATTAGCCTCCAACTAATAAAAATAAATGGAAAAAAAAAAAAAAAAAAAACAATATCACACACATGCTATGGGCAAGGACCAAAAAAGACTAAAACAAAATTTTTGTATCAATGAAAAGTTAACAGTTAACACTAATTGCAACTTATGAAACACTATATAAAATATGTGACAGATTATTACACTTAGTCTATTAATTACCACTAACAGTCACTTAATTAGTTTTCCTGTTATCCTGCTGATGAGGTAGCATTTATGTTGCAGGAAGGTAAATAATACAGGGTAAGATAGCATTTCAAGTAAACATCTGCTTTTCATCCTTTTATGTTAAAGTGGCAACACACATGTGTATTCTTATTTAATATAAATTGTACAAGTGTGTGTATATATATACACGCATATGGTGTTCAGTTGCTAAGTTGTATCCGAGTCTTTGCGATACCATGAACTGCAGTAAGCCAGGCTTCCCTGTCCTTCACCATCTCCCGGACCTTGCTCAAACTCATGTCCATTGAGTCAGTGATGCCAAGCAGCCATCTCATCCTCTGTCACCCCCTTCTCCTGCCCTCAGTCTTTCCCAGCATCAGGGTATTTTTCAATGAATTGCTTTCTTCACGGCAGGTAGCCAAACAATTAAAGCTTCAGCACCAGTCCTTCTAACGAATATTCAGGGTTGATTTCCTTTAGGATTGACTGAATTTATCTCCTTGCTGTCCAAGAGACTCTCAAGAGTGTTCTCCAGCACCACAGTTCGAAAGCACCAATTCTTCAGCACTCAACCCTCTTTATGGTCCAACTCTTACATGCATACAACTACTGGAAAGCCTTCCAGGATCAGATGGAGAGCCTGGTGTGATGAAGTAACCCCTGCCACTTAAATTCTCCTCTCAGAGCTAACCTGGGTCAGCTGCTTTCTTGGTTAAAGCTCCTGGGGCAGCCAACAAAGTAGAAGAGTCTATGTGACACTCAACACAGATTTTCCCATTGTTTCCTTAGTTGTACATGTACCTGGTTGTAGTTTCAATGTCTTGACAAATAGGTGAGGAGACATGATGTCAAATGATGGCAATAGCATCATCATCATTCAAAAAGATTTCGACTCCCAGGATGAGAACTGTCTTCAGAGCAAGTTGACAAGCTAGATAAGAATAACAGACACATTGCTATATCCTCATATGCTTCACCTTAAAGTGAGAATTGTTTAATTCAAGTTGACTAGGGCCTTATTGAACACAGGACTCCAAAACTTTTCCAGTCATCACATTTGGAATACATGGCACTCATTTTGCAAACTGCATCCAACTTACCATCATTCTCAGTGCTTTCACAATTAACATATTTTTATTTTCTTGAATAAGGAGTCAGTTTATTTTCATTTAACTTTTAGACATTCCCCTCTGTTTATACTTGAACATAACTTCACAAGCATCTCTATTCTTACAATGTGTCTTCTGAACCTTTACTATGTTGACTGAAAACAACAGTCCTAATAAGAACTAGAAGTGAATTGTCACATCCGTGGAGGTTACTTTGTAAGCTTTCTTATTTTTTTGGCTGTGACAGCCACGTGGCTGATGAGACCTTTGTTCCCTGACTGGGGATTGAACCCAGACCCACGGCAGTGAAAGTACTGAATCCTAACCATTGAATGGACAAGGAAGTCTCAAATCAAATTTTGCAGTTTTAGGTTTTCAGTTTTTCACTCAAGTATTCAGAGAAACTCTAAATTGCTTTAACATTATATATTTGTTCTAAATAAATGACTGTTGGAGAACTGAAGGGAATATGACAAGGGTCAAGAAACATGTAAATGTCGTGTTAAAAGTAACACATAAATCCAATATATTTGAGACCCAAACTGATAAAGGTTAAAATAATAAATATTAATAGAATCTGCTTAAACATAAAAGAAACTGTTGATTTATTTAAAACACAAACTTCACAATAACTTGGAAGAGGAAAAAATCCTAAAATCTAATAATACTAAATACTTAAAACCAAAATTGGACAACACAGAGGCAGGCCAAAACAGCAAGAAAGTATAATGAAGGAAATAATTAGAGGTAGCAATTTAATGTAAACCAGATCTTTGTCATTAATATAATATTGATATCCTTGAGAAATTAAAAAAACCACATTAAATGTGAGAAAGTAGGTCAATATATATAAGAAACAAATTGAATTTATAGTTAAATATAAAAACGCTTCAACTAAATTTCAAATAGTATAAAACAATGAGTAAAGAACATAACGTTATATAGCAGTGTGAACACAAACATGGTAGCACTGAAATTTTACCTAAACGCTGTGCTTGCGAGCTAAGCTGCTTCAGTCATGTCTGACTCTCTGTGACTCTATGGACCATAGGCTGCCAGGCTCTTCTGTCCATGGAGATTCTCCAGGCAAGAATACTGGAGTGGGTTGCCATGCCCTCCTCCAGGGGATCTTCCTGACCCAGGGATCAAACTGGGGTCTTCTCTGTCTCCTGCATTGGCAGGCAGGTTCTCTACCATTAGTGCTGCCTGAGAAGCCCAGTATGATGCTATTAGTCTGTAAAAACCCATATAGAAAAGTAATAAAGAGAAAATTTCAAAATATGATTTAGAAGAGGAAATTAGTGATCAACACTCTTGAGCCCTTAACCTAGATTAGCAAATATAATTGTTACAAATATTTATGAAAATTATCATACATTAGACTTACACAGAAAATATCCATAATTCTTTTAGGGCAAAAATATTTGTATAAGTTGTGTGCTCAGATCACAATGCCTGCAATCAAAGTAATTTAAATAATAATTTAAAATAATTTTAAAGTATCATTTAGAGATCTAACATCATCCTGATAAATTATGACAAGTTAAAATTAAAACATAAAATGAGAAATTTAGTAAGAAATGGAAATTAAATCACTATTCTTCAAATTTGCAGGAAAAAAGTTGCACACTGAGATGAATTCATATCCTTGAAACATGAATTGGAAATAGATTGGCCTCATTTATTAAAGTTAACAAGAATATTCATATAACATTAATAGAACTAGTATAAGAAAATACCTGTCAAATGCCCACTTCTGAATCACCATGATTTGACTGTCATTCTCTAGAATAAAATTAGATTTTATAAAAACAGTGGCTAATTTTAGCTCATAACTCAAATAATCATCATCCAAGTGCTTCTCCTCAGAGCAATCACCATGCACGCAGCAGATGTGCTTATCACACAGCATATTAAAAGGACTACAACAGAGAATATTTTAACAATATATACTAAAAAGGTTAAGATTTCATAAAATTCATCTTGCTGTTTCACTAAGGATCTTCTTAAGTGAAACGGTAGTTTTTTCAAACTTCAAGCAAATTATACATAAAAACATGGCAATTAAACAGTGTCATAAAAACATGACACTGAGGTGCCAGTGCTTTGATCAACACTAAGGCACCAGCACTCTTACCCATATTGTATTTGCACCACCAGTAGTTGTTAATGCTGTGAAAATGACAAATAAGGTCTGGCTATCATTACAGTAACCATTTTACCTCACGAATCCCTGTAGAGTGTCCCGGGGATCTGCAGGGGCCCACAGGCTGCACTTTGAGAACTGCTGGTTTCATGAATTTCCCTGCACCTGCTCTGGTCAGAGTTGCTCTGCAGCTTTAAAATCTTCAGTAATTTCCTTGGTTCTTAAGATAAAATCTAACATCATTCAAAAGTCTATCACTGGGCCCTTTTCCATGTCTCCAGGGTCATTCCCTGCCATACTCTCCATGCATCAGTACAGTCTACCGACTCTGGTCTTGTTCACTTCTTTAAAAGTTCCCAGAACCATTCCTGCTGCAGGGACCCTCTGCACACTCTGCTTTGTTTTGTACTTTTACGTTATGTTTTTTTTTTTTTTTTTTTTCCCCTGGGAAAGTTTGCTCTTCATGAGATACTTAACAGATTGCTACTCACTCTTCAAGTCTCATACTTCAGATTACTTCCCTGGGGAGACTGAAGGTGGTCTGAATGAGCATCCCAGGAAAGTCATTGCCATCAGCCCCTTTTACTTCTCCAGTGGAGCCCAAGGCCCAAATGTAAATACCTAATTATAACAACTTCTTTCATGGCAATGTTCTCACTCCAGTGTAGCTCTGTAAGGTCAGGGCCTCTGCCTCTCATACTCAAGACTCCCTCCACAAGGCCAACAAGTAAGGAATTAACTGCACAACATTCTTCTCCACGTATTTTGCATCATTAGGACTTTAGGAAAGGTTTCAAAAGAAACAGGAAGAAACATGTCTTCAAATAAATTTCATGAGTCAAAAAAGGTAGATTTTTATTAAAGAAAATTATATATTCTTACATTATAAATAGAACATATAACTACAAGTACCATAAAAATTAATTAATATAAATAAATGAATTACATTCACACAAAAACATGTTATTGCATAAGATTCAGCCACAGGGTATCAGATATAGTTCCTCTAATTCTAAAAGCAATTGGATATCAATATTCCCAATATTAGTGCTGATACCAAATGTCACTCAAACTAATTCATAGCAAAGGCAGAAATCACAGTTCTGGAAATGACTGAACAATGAAGAATCTGAGCGAGAACACGAGTCACTGAGAATCAGCTTCCTTCTTACTTCCTGAGTTTTCTTAGGAACTTGTTAACACAGAGAAATTGGCTCGTGATTTCCACTCTGACGATTTCCCAGGCACAGTCACTGTATTCCTTCTCTCGCAGGTAGACATGGATGCCCTGGAAGTACCTCTTCACGGCCAGCGTGGGGCCCGTCCTTCCCAGGGCAGAGTCTTCCTCTCCCATCACCTGCCCCAGGCAGGTGCCCAGGTCATCCAGCTGCTGAAGGAGTCCAGTGCGGAGCTGCTCCAGGAGGGTGGTGTCCCAGGCAGCAGAGGAGCGCTCTGTGTGGAAGAGGTTGAAACTCTGCTGGAGCATCTCGTGGAGCACAGAGATGGCCTGGGCCTCCTGGAGCTGGCCACCACTCTCCTGCTCCTGAGGGAAGCTGAAGTCTATCCTGTACCCCAGGCAGGAAAGAGAGAGATTGCCCTTATTTGATCTACATGTTGAAGGTCTCCTGCTTTTCTAAGTAAGGCTCTGAGGCAGGTCATGGACTCAGAGGAGGAGATGGGGTTAGAGGGGAGTATCGTCAGTGTCATCATTGAGGAGATGAAGAACCATTGGTCAGTTCCACAAGGAAGCGTTCCAGTTGAGATGAGCGATTGCAAACTTGGTTTCACCTCCATTTCATTGAAGGATCGCCTCTTATATATTAAATCCCCAAATTTTCATATCCTAAATTTTCCCAGATCTGTGTACTACCTGATTTGGGGCTTCCCTGTCACTTCAAGAGCCTGGAAAGCTGTCATGAGTTTCCACTCTTCTGTATCCTTACAGTTAAAGGAAAATGTATTCATTAAAAAAGTAGATGTTCTAATTCAACGGAATGCTTATCATCTCAGTAACTTTGAACTAATGATATATTAATAGATATTGGACCTTTCTTCCTGATGCTAAGATCAACTTTTAAGGAAACTTTTTTAGATTTCCTTTTTAAATTTTCTTTTGCCTGCCTCTTCATATTCCTCTTGAAAGAGCCCATCAGATGTGAAAAATACCTGAGCTTTACATGTGTGGACCTACCTTATTCTGTACGGCAGAACTTTTAATTTGTCAAAGTTGGTTTTATTTACTCTCCATAATTGATAAAATTACTAAACATTTATTAAGTACCAAAAATTTGCTGAGTTTGTTACAGAGTACAAGTTGTTCTGCTTGCTGTAACGTAAATCAATGAATCCAAGACGAGGTGTGGGGATCTGGACGGGACTTTATTCCGGTCTGGCTGACTGAGAAGATGGAAGGCTAATGCCTCAAAATAACCATTTTGTCCGGACCTGAATGTCAGATTCTTTTATGAATGAGAGATTGGGGGGAGGTGAAGAAACTAAGAAAAGGACCTTTTAATTCCTGTAAATATCTCCCAGAATGTTTAGTAAGCCTCAGGTAGGGGCATATGTTAATTGAACTTCCTTACAATCATTTCATGGGTGTGTGAAATGGAATATCTCATGTCATGTCAGCAAACAAAGATGTCACACCTATCTGTGATTCTGCCCTTCCCAAATGTGAATTTCTGGGCCGCCTGGTAAGTAGCCAAGTAGGCCGCCTGTGCCATTGCCACACACAGAGTCACAGTCCTTCACAGGTGAGCGGTGTCAGGTGATCTCCCTGAGGCAGGCCACTAGGGCTGTTTCAGTTCAGTTCAGTCACTCAGTCATGTCCGACTCTGCGACCCCATGGACCATAGCATGCCAGGCCTCCCTGTCCCTCACCAACTCCCGGAGTTTACCCAAACTCATGTCCTTTGAGTCAGTGATGCCTTCCAACCATCTCATCCTCTGTCGTCCCCTTCTCCTCCTGCCCTCAATCTTTCCCAGCATCAGGGTCTTTTCAAATGAGTCAGCTCTTCGCATCAGGTGGCCAAAGTATTGGAGTTTCAGCTTCAACATCAGTCCATCCAATGAACACTTAGGACTGATCTCCTTTTAGATGGATTGGTTGGATCTCCTTGCAGTCCAAGGGACTCTCAAAAGTCTTCTCCAATAACACAAAGAGTTAAAGTCATAGAAGCAGATCCAGTGTAAATTCAAAGTTAACCCTTCCCGGTTACAAGCTCAGACTATACCAGGTGATTCATTTCACTTCAGTTCAGTTCAGTTGCTCAGTCATGTCCGACTCTTTGCAACCCCATGGACTGCAGCACCCCAGGCCTCCCTGTCCATCACCAACTCCCGGAGTTTATTCAGACTCATGTCCATTGAGTCAGGGATGCCATCCAGCCATCTCATCCTCTGTCACCCCCTTCTCCTCCCACTTTCAATCTTTCCCAGCATCAGGGTCTTTTCCAATGAGTCAGTTCTTTGCATCAGGTGGCCAAAGTATTGGAGTTTCAGCTTAGGCATCAGTCCTTTCAATGAATAATCAGGACTGATTTCCTTTAGGAAGGACTGGTTGGATCTCCTTGCTGTCCAAGGGACTCTAAGAGGCTTCTCCAATCCCACAGTTCAAAAGCATCAATTTTTTGGCACTCAGCTTTCTTTATAGTCCAACTCTCACATCACACATGACTACTAGAGAAACCATTGCTTTGACTAGACAGACCTTTGTTGGCAAATTAATGTCTTTGCTTTTAATATGCTGTCTAGGTTGGTCATAACTCTCCTTCCAAGGAGCAAGTGTCTTTTAATTTCATGGCTGCAGTCCACATCTGCACTGATTTTGGAGCCCCCCAAAATAAAGTCTTTCACTGTTTCCCCATCTATTTGCCATGAAGTGATGGGACCAAATGCCATGATCTTAGTTTTCTGAATGTTGAGTTTTAGGCCAACGTTTTCACTGTCCTCTTTCAGATGATCAATCCTCCAAAATTCACTTTCAAGAAAATAAAGTGTAACCACCACTCCCTCCAAGTGCTCAGGTGTTTAGAGTGTGTCTTTGCTGCTTTTCGGCAGTGTAAGTCTAGTCAGAGATAAAGAGAGAAAGTTAGGCAGTCAGGCAGGAAAAGGGAAATTTACTAGAGGGAAAGGAGAGGGTGACTGGCCCTTTTGGAGAACCAGCTTCCTCCCTTTCTGGCAGTATCCTACTTATACCCCAGCAATGAAAAAATTTTCTGAAGGGATGGTTAATTTTTCACCTGTAGTTGAGTCCTGTGGTCATGTAGCTGGAGGTCTAGAATCTGGTGGTCTTGTAGCTTTGAGGAGATAGGCACCAGTGAGAAAAAAGAATGCCATTTGGGCAATTTGGTCAGTCTCACAGATCACTTTTATTCTCTGTTTGCAAGGTTGACATAATGAGCCATCTCATCAATGAGACCCCATGTCGGCCCTATCAGGCAGCCTCTCTGTATTAGTCCAGGTAATTGTCCTTGCTATGTCTAAGCAACCCACTTTTCTTTGCCACTTTTATGTAATATTCATATTGTTACTTCTTCTCTGTCATTTGTATTTCACTTTGTAAAAGCTGTCCTAATGCTTCTGCAGTTTTTTATATTTCAATTTTGAGGTTTGTTGCAAAAATAAAGAAAGAGAAAATGTAAGTGAAAAGAAGAAGAAATGTATTTCTTCTGTGATTTTTCAAGATATCAAAACTTTCCACTCTCATTGAACATTCTTAGAAAGTAAAAGTAAGCAGTGAATGAAAAAGTAATGCACAAAGGTAAAAGGAAAGTAAACAATGTAATTGAAAACAACTATAGTGACATCTTCTCTGTTTAAATGACAAAATGTCCTCTAACTACAAAAATGGGGATGAAGAGCTCTACAGAGTGACAGATTTCAGACCACCCCATGTGAGACTGCTTAGCTGCAGACAGAGCCAGAGGAGAGTAGCAGGCTCTTAGGCAGACTGTAACCTAAGAGGCTAGTTATCAGCTTTGCTAAATCCCAGTATCTATTTATTTATTTTAATTTTTGTTTACATTTCTCACTCTTCATGGATGTTATCTGATTCTGAGGATATAGACCTATTAACCCACCATGAAAGAGACTGAGTTACAGATTGGACAATCATTTTATTCATATGTGAGAGGTCAGCTGGTACCTGGAAGCTACTAGGTAGAAGTGATTTAGACAGGACATCATGTTCACATAAGAGATGAGATTAGATGTAATAATGTTGACCAGTGAGCTGAGAATTAAAGGAAGGGAAGCAGGTCATCTCAGGGAAATTCGATCCAGTTTCCATAGCTGGACGTGGGAATTTTCCCACTCATGGGAATGGCTAACAGATACTGAATGCTTATATACTTTGTCCAGGCATGGTCAGAAGCACGCTACATCATTCAAGCTTCACAACAATCCAGTGAAACAAATATGATTATCATTTCCACACAAGAGGAAAACCAGGGTGCTGAAGATCACATAGCCAGTGCAGGATGGAGCTGGGACATCAACCTAGGCAATTTTTCCCCTGTGTCCACTGTCTCAAGCACTGGACCGAGCTGTCTGCTCTGACAAAGTGCTTCGTATCTTAGAGGAACTTAGTAAGTTCTTCCTCTCCAATTCCTATTCTTCTTTGTCACAAAAGTGTCGTTTGTTCATTCCAGGAACATTACAATCATTACACTACAATTGAAGAGGACACAGTTCCCATTGCACTTGCTAACTTCCAGTTCCATGGACAGAGGAGCCTTGTAGGCTATAGTCCATGGGGTCGCAAAGAGTCGAAGGACAGGCACCTTCCTGGATACTCCACATGTACCGTTCCTGCGTTTAGGGAGCTTACAATCAATCAGGGCAGTCAAATGTTACATAATTAGATGGATTACTTAATTACAAGATACATAGGGTAGCTAAAGGAGACTGCTTAAGGTTAATGAGGAATAACTTGGAGGCTGAAAAGTACAGTGGTCAAGTACCACTTGTGCAGTTAATCCTGACTGTTAGCAAGTTAAGTAATCTGAGTTTTCAGTTTCCTTATTTGCAAACATGTCAGTAACTATAGTAATGATCTCATAGGGAAGTTGAGAAAATTAATGTAATGTTTACTAAAAACACTTTGCTGAGAGGATGCATGTAAAATTTTCTGTCATTAACATTATTAAAAATTATCTGTACCTTACAGAATTGGTAAAGACAGGTCATTACAAGGGTTGAATGCAATTGCAACCTCAGTATCCCTGAGTGTATGGTAGGTGATCACTTCCCAGTGAAATATTTAAGGGGATGAGATTATCTGGACTATCACACAATGACTGAGGCAAAGTTTCCTGTGAAATATTGTAGTGGTAGAGGAGAAAGAGAAATAAACAAAGGCAAAATTGAATTTTTTAGGACAACTGGCACCTAAAAAATTGCCTTGTGGATTATAGTTGCAACATAATTCATTTTTAACAAGTAATATCAGTGATACTGTTCCCTATAATGTCTCCAGTGAGATTAAGGCCTATTCAGGTGATATCATATAGGTACATACACAACTGAATTTTTTTTTTAAGAAGGGAGAAAAGGGTAAATAAGGAAAAACTGAGAAAAATCAAAAGCTTCTTTTATAAACTTTTTATGCTGAATATCTCTTAGTGACTTAGAAAAGCCACCATATATATATTATATGAATATTTCTGCCTTCTCTGAATTTCACCAGACTCTTCTCCTAGGAATAACTAAGGAGGCATGAGAAGCAGGCTATACAGCTGTGTAGCTATCAACCATAGCGGCACGCATGATTTGATGTCCCCACTCCAGGCAATCATGGCAAAAATGAGCATTTATAATTCATTTCATTACAAAGGTTAGAAAAAGAAAGGAAAGGGGGAAATGTGGAAAAGCCTAGAAAAGGAAAGCTTCTCTGCTCACTCTTTAAGAGCCGCCCATCACCCCAAGTCCTCAGAACTTGCCTAGACCTCCCTCCAGGCAGCCCTGCAGAGCCCCCAGCATCCCCGTGGCCCTCCCTGTCTCTGTGCTGCTGGCCCTGGGGATGCTCTGCTCTAGCCCTGCGTGCTCTCTGGGCTGCGAGCTGCCTGCAAGTCATGGCAATCTGGAAAGCTTCACACGTTGGAGTCAGATGGAGAGAGTGTCCATCGTGTCCCGTCTGAGGGACAGGACTGACCAGATCTCCTCAGACCCTGGAGGACGGGCCAGGCTGAGAAGACAGAAGCCACAGCTGCTGTGCACGGGTTGCTCCAGCTGACCTGCCAGCTCTTCAGCACCTCGGGCTCCTCTGCAGGTCAGGACGAGAGCCTCCTGGACAGATTCCTCGTGGGACTTGATCAGCAGCTGGAGGAGGTGGACATGTCTCTCAGGGAGGGAAGGACGACGGAACACTCACCTCTAGGGAGTGAGAACTCCAGATTAGCTGTGAAGAGTAACTTCCGGTGAATCACTGCATCTCAAAGAGAAAGAATACAGCCTCCTTGCCTGGGAGTTTGTCAGCCTAGAAATCAGAAGATGCTTGGTCTTTGCGAACAAGCTCATTGGAAAACTCAGGAAATAAAGATGTTGAATCTGAAAACTGTTCATCTGGTCAACTAAACGGCTATTTTCTAAGACTCAAAGTGCAACCTTTAACTATTTTTGTGTCAGATGAAAAATATGTGATGGCTAACATATGGATTTATTTAAATGTATATTAAATGTTATGTTATAATAACTGTTTAAAACAGTGTTTAGAATCCATTTTCCATATCTTAAAAAGTTGTAATATTTATTTATTTATTTAAATTATTTGAAATATTTCGGCTGGTCATAGCATTTCAATCTTTATCGTTCATAAGGTAGTTGTTTTGTATTATACTTTGTAGAAGACTATTATTTGTTTTTAAGTAGTGGAAATAAAAGTAATTTTAAAAAAGCAGACTGTCTTGCACACACCTTTGAATAAAATCTAACCCAAAGACTGATCCTGCAAGATAAACCTACACTGAAGTCACCTGAATAAAGACGGAACAGGGTTACCCACCCTGGGCCATAGAAGGAACAAGGGACAATTTGAGCAGGGACTGGATGTGATTCTTGAGACATAGATTAGAGGATGGAGGGAGATAAGTGAAGAAAAGCCCAGGTCATGGACACAGTTGCCCGTTTGGGGCCTATAGGAACTGGGGTGCCTTCAAGGATTAGTGGGGAACCACATACATCATGGGAGGTCAATCTGCATATGTGGAATCTAGGATCCTGGAGTAGGATGAGGAAGGGAGAGCAAGTTTTCTACACTTGGCCACTCCTGAGAAAAGAGTCTTCCTAAAAACTCTTCCAACGGAGGCAAGAAGAACAAGGCAGGCTGCGGATTGCAGAGACACCTCAGAGATGTGAGAACCAGCAGCTGCCATGATAAATGTGACTCAAAAGAAGTAAAGATGGTTTCTTATGCTTATTTATATATATTAAACACACACATCATTGCTAAACTTTTAAATAATTCACACAAAGGAATGCCTACCCTTGACATCTAGGAGGATGCACCCTAATCTTATACTGTTAACAATTTAATGGGTATCCTTCTAGACATTTTCATATGTAGTTGATAAACCTACACATATGGACATACTAACGTATATCACATATATATAAATTTCTCATATACTCCAGTTTTTCATTTATTTATATTTACTTGCAAATAGATCTTCAAGATTTTTCTTCATTAGTACATAAAAATAGATTGCCTAGTTATAAACTGCTGCATTATGTCTTAACTGCAAAACTAAGATAATCATAAAATCTTATCTTGAAAGTATGGTAAGACTATTGCTTTAATTTGTAGCACATGCTCAGAATGGTACTAGACACTTCCCAAGTGCTCCTTATCTTAACTCTTCTACTTGAATCTGGTTAGAAGATTATTTCCTGACGTTCTGGGTCTGTGGTCAGGAAGATGAGGCAGTTCCCAGAGAGCTATTCAGAGACAGATTCCTGCAGCTCACCCACTGCACAGCAAGAGGAGAAATAGCCATTCACGGTGATGACGAGGCCAAGCCTGTTGCAACAACACCCAGAGTTTAGATGGAAACATTCCTACCTGGCACACAGCCCAGCTGCCTACAAGGACTCACCCCCACCCTCACTGGATTCTTGGTTTTCTCTGGAGTTTAGGAGCTCAGAGTTTCAGCCAGGAAGACACAGGCGTCTGGGAGGCAGTCAGGAGGATGCTCTGCGCTGTGCACTCAACCCAGCCAGGAGGCCAGGCCAGAGGGGATTCCAGCCTGGATCCTGAAATCCTGTTTGGCAGCTTGCATTTAGTTTCCTTTTCACTTCTTGCATCAGCTTCGTTGCTATTTTTGCCTTCTGGGATTCATTACACAATCTCTGATGATGTAACAAAACTCAAGTCACTGGTCAGCTTTAAGTGTGTAGATGGCTTTGCTTTGGGCTGGGTCACCTTAAAGAAGATTCGGAAACTGCCTCAGAGACAGGAAACTCACCCAGAACTCACACAGTGAGATGTGCCCTCACCTCAGCTGGGTGGAGCAGGGGCCTGATGAGGCTTGTTCAGCAGCTGCAGCCAATGTGTTGTCCTTTTAACTGTTTTCCCAACCTTAGGTTGGCCTGACTCAATGCACCCTTGATACTGATTCTGAGAATTCAGAGTCCAGCTCAGAGAACAACCTGGAATCAGAAGGGAAAAGTAAATGCAGGCTTGATGCAGACGGGCATGTCCTGAAAGGGCCAGTCTGAGTTAGCAGCAGCAGCGAGTCCGGGCAGCAAACACTGAAAACAAGGCATGGGCTGCTCCTGCCTGTTCCTGGGCCATCGACCCTCTGATGGGAGCGTTCTGAGAGTGACAGGGGTGCAGAGTGTAGGATGCTCTGGTTGGGTACGTCCTAGAGGAGTTAGGAGAGTTAGCCAAGGCCCCGACCTAACTACCTAGTTCCAGCTGCATCTGAAGTGAGCAGGAGACACACGGGGCGATGAGTATTGTCCACGGCCTGTGAATGATGACCTCAGTGTGAGTAAAGGGAGAAGAGAGGAGGCTGCAACGAGGGGCACTTAGATCTCTGCACATTGTCCGTCTCCACACCCGGTGGGAGGCTGAGGAGGGGTGCTGGCCCACAGCTGTCAGCTGCGAGCACAGGGCAACCCGGGCCCGGGCAGAGTCAGCCTCAGGTCCTGCGAGAGGGCGAGAGCCGGGCCGCAGCTGGAAACTGGGAAGACACGCTCTTCCCTCAAGCTGGAGATGGACTTTCCATTGTGGTCCTGAAGCTTCACAGGAGCTCTCTAGGTTGCCAAGCACAATGTCTCCAGTCTAGTTTGGGCTATTTTTAAATTTATATAAGTAGTATACATTTTCTTCTGAGGTGAGTATCTTTCAATCACTGCTATATTTGTGTATTTAGTTGTGGTTCTTACTTTTTATTGTTATTACTAACCCTATGATCAGGATAGATAAAGTATTTATGCAATTTTAACGGGTATTTGGGCTGCAACTAGTTTGGGACTCTTATGAATATTGCTGATCTGAATTTTCTTTACTTCTATACTGATGCATATTTACATGATTCTTTCCTAGGGTAACTGCTATGAGTGGACTTACCGGGTCACGTTGTTGTTCAGTCACTCACTCATGTCCGATTCTTTGTGACCCCAGGGATCTGCAAGAGGACTTCCCAGTCCTTCACCGTCTCCCAGAGCTTGCTCAAACTGATGTCCATTGAACGTCATCCAACCATCGTGTCCTCTGTTGTCCCACTCTCCTTCTGCCTTCAGTCCTTCCCAGCATCAGGGTCTTTTCTAATGAGTCAGCTCATGAGAGGATTGCAGTTTCAGTTTCTGCATCAGTCCTTCTAATGAAGTTCTGGGTTGATTTCCTTTAGGATTGACTGGTTTGATCTCCCTGCAGTTCAAGGGACTCTCCAGAGTCTTCTCCATCACCACAGTTCAAAAGCATCAATTCTTCAGTGTTCAACCTTCTTTACGGTCCAGCTCTTACATCCATATATGACTGGGTCATAGACCATAGGTTAAGCATATTTTCAGCTTGGCTAGGTAATGTCTTTGAAAGTAGTTGGACAAATATACACAACAAACAGGAGTTGCTCCATATGGTCATCACATTGCTATTATCAGACCTTATTTTTTTAATTTGCAGGCAATGTATTTGTTTATCTAGAAATTTGAAAAATCAACCAAACTTTTATACGTTTGCAAAGCTGATCAGAGAAAAAAACCAAAATTAGTCATTCTCATAAGCATGTGTGTATGAAAATGCAAGGAAAACTTAGCTCATTAAAAATTAGCAAATGTCATGAAAAGATTTCATTCATACTTGCAACAATAAGAAAGCATAAATATATTGCAATGAATCTCAGAGAGAATGTGCAAGACATATAAGCCAGAACCAAAAATTTATTGAGAGATAGTTTGAAAATAGTCCAAGAAAATGGCAATATTTGTTTTACTTTATGATGTGGTGAGGACATATTTGCTAAGTAAATGTTTGTTCACTAAATGACTGTGTTTCTCAGGAGGAGGTGGCCTTGACAGTCTCCTATTGCACGCTCTGATTTCCCTTCTCACTGAGACTTACTACCTCAACACACGCTTACATGTCCCTTGCTCGCTTACAAAGACAGAAGTTACTGTTAACCTCATTAATGATCAAGATTTAAAACATCCTGTCTCAATGTTAGAGAAAGAAACTGTTATTTTTTCTGGCCATCTAATTTGAGTCAAAAGTGCAATTATAGACTTGTACTTAGAGGTCACAGGTAAAGAGAAATTGTCCTGTCAAAGCTATTTTTTTAAAAAAACTTAAATCTACACTTTATTCAGATGTCCTTATTCCTGTACCCACCCACCCAGCCCCACTGGTTGCAGGAATTTCATTTTTATTTATTTATGGCTGTGAGACTTGTGACATCTTATTAAATAGTTCCCCAACCAGGGATCCAAGCAGGACCCTGCAGTGAAAGCATGGAGTCCCAGTCAGTGAAACTCAAGGGAATTCCCAGATCACCTTAGTTTTTACCCAAAATTGTTTTTCTGTCCAGGGATGCCATTTAGAACGGCACATTACCTTTAATTTCCGTGTTGCCTTAGGCACCTCCAGGCTCTGACAATTTCTCAGTAGTAGACTTTTTATCTTCTTATCAGTGGTATCATTTTGAAATGGCAATTTCCAATTTTTATTGCTATTGTAAAAAGATGTGATTGATTTTAATACTGATCTTTTTTTCAGTGACATTGTTAAATTTAGTTTAAAATTTCAATAGTTTCTACGTCCTTTTGTATTTTGTATGTACACAATTACATCATCTTTAGATTAAAAAAAAAAAACATTATCTGAGACAGTCAGCAAGGGATTTGGACAGGCCCCTCACAAAGAAAACATCCAAATGGTCAATAAACATGAAGATGCGCTGAATCTTATTAATAACTAGGCAATATGAATTAAAACTCAAATAAGATATCACTACGATTCACTAGAAGGGCTAAAACTAAGAAGACTGGCCATACCTGGTGTTGAAAAGAAAGTAATGCAACTGACATCCCATATTCTTCATAGTGAGAATATAAATGGGTGTAAACTATCAAAAATATGTTTATCATTAGCTACTACATCTGAACATATGCACATTCTATTACCCAGTTACTTCATCCTAGGCCATATACCCAACAGAAGGCTATACAAAAGTGCACCAAAGGATACAAACAAGGATTTTCATAGCATAATTAATTATACTGACAAAAATCAATATAAACTCCATGAAGGCATTTGAAAGAGACCGATTAGGAAACAGCTCATGATGACAATAGCAGGAACTGGGAAGAGGACAAAGGGAAGAAAGCAGAAGGAATTCTTGTTTACAATTCCGCACCCACCCCCTTCTTCCAGTTCTTCACTCTGGTCTTTACTTCCAGTCTCTACAGCCATGAGAACACCTGGGCAGGACTTCTCCCTGCTTCAGTTCCCAACGACATCTGGGCCCATTCTTCTGTTCAGGGCACAACCCAGCGCCCTGTCTGCCTGAAGACTTCTCGAATTAAGTACAAAGCCACACTCTGGCATTCAAAAGCATCCCGAATACATCTTGAGCTGATTTTCCCACCATTGATCCCCTTGGATCTTGGAGCATAACTCGTCCACAATTTGAAGTTCCTTCTATGTGGTCTGAGGAGACTCAGGAATTCTCCTGGCTCTGTGGAAGCTGCTCCCTCTATGTTGAGCTGTGCTGCCCACCATGACATCAACCACAAGAGGCCAAGTGAGCACTTGACTAGCCCAATCTTAGCTGTACTATGACCGCCAAAGGATGCACCGTATTTTGAAGGAATGATGAAAAAGAGGAATGTAACCATGTCATTATTTTTTTTTTAACCATGTCATTATTAATTTTATATTGGTATGTGTTGAAATAATAACATTTGGATGTTTTGTGCTCAATAAAATACACTGTTAAAATTAACTTCACCTGTTTCTTTTTAATCTTTTCACGTGGACACTAGAAAAATTTAAATTGCCTGTATGGCTCCCATGATATTTCTTCTGAGCAGTGCTGAATGCATTCTCTGGTAGCATATTGGAAAATCACAGAAAGAACAAATAATCACTATTTAGCTGCACAAATTAAATATAATTCCTACTGAAATGTTAGTATATTTCCTTTAGTTTATTTTTTTTCCTATATACTTTTACATACTTGCATTGTATCTACAATTGTATGCCCTGCGTTTGAAGACAACTAGGTGCCTTTTATTTTCCCATGATGCCAAAAAATATATTCCTTATAGAAAAAATTTTAATGTGAGAAAAGAAAGGGTAAAAATTTAGTAACATTGTTTAAATTCTTTGAAACTAGATTATGAAAATACCTAAGAATCCTATCTCACAGATATTCTTTCATTATGGGGAAAATTTCATGTACAAACAGTTCTAAAGGTACAAACTGAAGAGGAAAGCATTTTCCTGCTTGCTGCATCCTTACCTTAGTATGCAGAATCAGATATTTAGATTATTCGGAGTATGCACAAAATAAATATACATTGGCCCTCAGTAATGGTCACAAGGGCATCCTACAAGAGAAATCATAAACTTTTATGCATGGCCTGTGTAACAGACATTTGCCTGCCTAGAGATATGACTTAGTCTTTACCTTGGTATATTCTGGATAGTTTGAGATTGCCAAATCAAGCAATATATTAAGGCTGGTAAAGAATGCAATGTCTTCCTGCTTATGGTTAAGGCCTAAAAAAAGTTCACACAAACTTAGATTATATAAAAAATAATTTTTTTTCTAAAATTGTAAACTCTTAGAAATAAAGACTCCTTCACAAAATCTAACAATATGAAAAAAGAACAAGAAAGATCTTTTCCCAGTGAAAGAACCCTCTAATAATCAGTTCAAATTGATTAGGCATTTCTTTTTTAGCATTTAGCAATTCACTGAAAATCTACAAAAATATTAGAAATTCTCCCAGACTGTATATCTTTTCCCCTAACACATATAAAATCTAAAAGGAAGGAGCTAAAAAGAAAAAGAGTTTTAGAGGGCACTAATCATTTAAACAACATAAGAGAACTAAACGGGAGACTGGAAAGTGGGATTCCTCTCAAATAGAAAGAATGGAGGGCCATCCTGTGTAAATAGCTCACACTCAAGGAGGAAGGACATTCACTCTGCAAAGGGCTGAAGGCTCAGCTTCAGCATCTACTAGCAGAACAGGTAGCCCTGTGCCTGTTTTCATCATGACCTGCTGGTGCCTCCTCCAGATGGCTCTCCTGCTGTGTTTCTCCACCACAGCTCTCTCCATGAACTACAGCTTGCTTCGATTCCAGCAAAGGAGGAGCGTTGCGGTGTGTCAGAAGCTCCTGCAGCAGTTACCTTCAACTCCTCAACATTGCCTCGAGGTCAGGATGGACTTCCAGGTCCCTGAGGAGATGAGGCAAGCACAGCGGTTCCGGAAGGAAGATGCCGTATCGGTCATCTATGAGATGCTCCAGCAGATCTTCAGTATTCTCACCAGAGACTTCTCCAGCACTGGCTGGTCTGAGACCGTCATTGAGGACCTCCTTGTGGAACTCCATGAGCAGATGGATCATCTGGAGCCAATCCAGAAGGAAATCATGCAGAAGAAAACCTTCACTGTGGGAGACATGACGGTTCTTCACCTGAAGAAATACAACCTCGTGCAGTACCTGACGTCCATGGAGTACAACAGCTGTGCCTGGATAGTTGTGAGAGCAGAAATGCTCAAGAACTTTTCTTTCCTGAAGAGCCTAACAGGATACCTCCAAGACTGAACATCTCCCACCTGTGGCTCTGGCAGTGGACAATGTGAAGTTGACATGAGACTCTTCAGCCAGCAGAGGCTCTTGAGATAACTGACAATGCAATGCACTGGATTTCAATGGACAGGTAAAGACTGTAAGCTATTTTAAAATTGATTTATGCATTATTTATTTCTTTAAACTTTTATATGGGAAATACACTATTTATAAAACAAAAGTCAACGTGACAGTTTCCATGTCAACTTGATTTATGTGACAACACATATGAATAATTGCAGAGCACCCTGGAGACATTTACTGCAAAACAAGCCTGCAGAATACTAGTTTTCTGGCCCCTGCCTTTGAGGAATTTAAAACAGAAGGAAGACACGTGGAATGTCGACGTTGTAGGAATACGCTCCATGTATCCATACAGTTTACCTGCTCTTGTCTCCTCCACTTCTTTAAATGTAACAGACAGCCCATGCTGTAGGGTCACTAAAAACTCTCAGATGTGGTAAGCCCTCAATAAAAAACATGTGAAAAGTAATCTTGAAAATACTAACAAGTTTACATCCATTAAAGATAGAAAAGTAAAACTATATTAAATACTTGTTTTAGTACAAAGAACATATAGTTTAAATAAAACTTAATAAAATGCTATTTTAAATATAAAACATATTTCAATATTCTATACTTAATATTTAAAAAGCATTATATAAATTTATTATGAAGTTGAAAACGTGAACTATTTAATTTAAAATAAGTATATTAATTAAATATAAAAATAATTTAAAAAGAAAGCGATGTGTTTTTAAAAATATTCCTACTTTTCAGCTCTTCAATACTTACTCACCCACTTCATGGCCGAATACTTAAAAGAAACCCTGAAAATTCCAGAGCATTCCAGCGGCGCCAGTTCCATGGTCCCATCTTACCCCCAGGAAGTGCCCCAAACCGTCCCACGGTTATTTGTCCCCTGACCGCCGCTGACTTCTCTGTCTGCAACGCACTCCCAGGGTCCCATCGCCTTGGCTTTTTCTCCCCTTGTCCAAAAAGGCTCCCCCTGGCTCCCCTTGGTGCTCAAGGCCCTCGCATCTTCCATCTCTCACAGTCTGACGCCCATCGCCGGCTTTATGACCACACCGCGGTTCCACCGTCCCAAGCCCATTGTCTCATCGCCTAGACCCGCTTTCACTGTGTCCGAAACGCCGTCCCACCAACTCTAACCGAAGGTCACATCGCTGCCATCGTGTTTCTCTGGCAGAACTCTTTTCCATCTTGCCACAGTGAATGGTCTCGTCGCCGCTGTCAGGGGCCCCTGTGCGGACCACACCGTCCACCGTCCGATCGCCCATGGTCTCCTCCTCCCGCCGGTTTAACTCTGCCCTCGACGCTGTCCACCGTCCCACCGCCAGTAGCTTTTGCGCTGCCGCCATCTTCCACTTTGTTCGCAGCGCTCTCCCAACGTCTCAAAGGCAAGTCCAGTGAGAAACGGCCTTGTGTGAGAAACGCCCTCCCGTCGCCCACAGCCAATAGTCTCAGCGCTGTCAGAGTTTCACTTTGAGGACAACGCCCTCCCATCGCCCCACAGCGAAGTCTTAACCACCGCGGCATCCACAGCGCAACACCGGCCCCTCGGCCCCATCTCCTATCGTCCCAGCGCGGACGCCAGCTTTCACTTGGCCCGCAACACTTTTCCACCTTCTCGTTCGCAACAGCCTCAACCCACCGCCGGATTTCAGGTTGTGCACGACGGTGTCCCAGCGTCCCATCGCCAGTAATCCCATCCCCACCGTGGTCTTTCACTTTTCTTCAGCTCTTCCATACTCCCAATGCCCCGGGTCTCATCCCCGCCACCGGGTGCAACTTTGACGCACTCTGTCCCATCGGCCCCGCAGGTCTTCCCGTGCGCGCATCGCCCTCCCTTCGGCCCATAAACAATTGTGCCCTCGCCGATCCCCGCGCTCACTTTGTCCTCAACGCTGTCGTCAAGTCACATCAGCTGTGTCTCATCGCCACCGTCCGGTATCGTCCTCCCATCGCCCCAGAGCGGATAGCGTCATCTCGGCCGCGGTGTTCCACTTTGGATCCAACGCCCGCCCATAGTCACACAGCGAATAGTCTCTGAGCCCCCGCGGGATTCCACCCTGTTCGCACCGCCCCGCACCTCCCCAACCCCACCCGGATCGTGGGAAATCCAATAGTCTCATCGCGGCCACTGTGTTCCACTAGGTTCCAATTTGTGCGGAACTCTCTCCCATCCACTCACTACAAACCGTCTCCTAGACACCGCGGGATTCCACCGTGTGAGCCACGCCCCGGCAGGGCGGCGCAGCGAATAGTCTCTGAGCCGCCGCGCTCCTGGTGCGCAACGCCCACCCGCCCCCAGCGCCGCCGCACAGCCAATAGTCAGCGCGGCCGCTGTGGCTCACTTGGAGCACAGCGCCCTCCCATCGTTCCACAGCGAACAGTCTCCTAGCGCGCGGGATTGCAGCGTGATCGCAGTGCCGGCCGCTCCCTTGTTTCATTTGTCAGCAACGCCCCCACATCGTCGGGTAACCAATCGTTCCAAGCCCACCTTCTAGTTTCACTTTGGACACAACGCTGTCCATCCTCGCATCGCCAATAATCCCCATCAACGCTGCCTGGTGCCTTTCTCTGAGTGTGGCTGCGTCGCACCGGAAACGAGCCCGAACAGTAAAATCAGCCCCAACTCATTAGAAGCCCCGCCTGGGGGTTCTTTTCCTCAAACATGGCCTGGTCCAGGTTGACGTTTGCAAAGAAAGCTCCTTCTACGTGGTCCCTGCAAACTCGGCAATTCTCCCGGCCCTGTGTACGCTGCTCCCTCTATCTTGAGCCGTGCTGGCCACCATGAGCCATCACCATAGAGGCCAAGTGACCACTTGCCTAGCCCAATCTTAGCTATACTATGACTGCAAAAGTATGCACCGTATTTTGAAGGAACGATGAAAAACAGGAATGTAACTATCTCATGATTAATTTTATATTGGTGTGTGTTGAAATCATAACATTTGGATATTTTGTGTTTAACAAAATACACTGTTAAAATTAACTTCACTTGTCTCTTTATAATCTTTTGATGTGGCAACTAGAAAAATTTAAATTGCCTGTATGGCTCCAGTGATTTTTTCTTCTCAGCAGTGCTGAATACATTCTCTGGTAGTATATGGGAAAATCACAGAAAGAACAAATAATCACTATTTAGCTGCACAAATTAAATATAATTCCTATTGAAATGTTAGTATATTTCCTTTAGTTTATTTTTTTCCTATATACTTTTACATAGTGGCATTGTATCTACAATTTTATGCCCTGCTTTTGAATATAACTAGGTGATTTTCATCTTCTAATGATACCAAAAATATATTCCTTACAGAAAAAATTTTAATGTGAGAAAAGAAAGGGTAAAAATTTAGTAACATTGTTTAAATTCTTTGAAACTAGATTACGAAAATACTTAAGAATCCTATCTCACAAATATTCTTTCATTATGGGAAAAATTTCATGTACAAACAGTACTAAAGGCACACAGTGAAGAGGAAGGAATTTTTTCCTGCTTGCTGCATCCTTACCTTAGTATTCAAAATCATATTTTAGATTATTAGATTAATTAATATTAATTACATTATATTCTTAATTATAGTATAATTAATCATATAATAAGTATAATTGATAATATTAATTTTATTAATTATGTTGCTTGTATTAATTGTAATAAATAGACTATTCAAACGATATACAAAATAAATATACATTGGCCATCAGTTATGGTCATAAGGCATCCTACAAAACATATCATGAACTTTAATACGTGGCTTGTGTAAAATTCATTTGCCTGCATCGAGATAAGACTTAACCTCTACTTTGCTATATTCTGGACAGTTTGAGATTCCCAAATCAAGCAATAAATTAAGGTCGATAAAGATATGCAATCTCTTGCTGCTTATGGTTAAGGCCTAAAAAACATTCACACAAACTTAGCTTATACAAAAAATAATTTCCTACAATCATTAAACTCTTAGAAATAAGGACCCCTTCACAAAATCTAACAATATAAAAAAAGAACCAGAAAGATCTTTTGCCACTTAAAGAACCCTATAATAATTCAGTTCAAATTTGTCAGCCATTTTTTTTTTTTTTTGCATTTAGCAATTCACTGAAAACTTACAAAAACATTAGAAATTCTCCCAGACTGTATATCTTTTCCCCTAACACATATAAAATAAGAAAGGAAGAAGCTAAAAAGAAAAAGAGTTTTAGTTGAAACTAATCATTTTACCAACACAAGAGAACTAAAAGGGAGACTGGAAAGTGGGAAATTCCCCTCAAATAGAAAGACTGGAGGGCCATTCTATTTAAGTAGCCCACACTCAAGGAGGAAGGACATTCACTCTGCAAAGGGCTGAAGACTCAGCTTCAGCATCTACTAGCAGAATAGGTTGCCCTGTGCCTGTTTTCATCATGACCTACTGGTGCCTCCTCCAGATGGCTCTCCTGCTGTGTTTCTCCACCACAGCTCTCTCCATGAACTACAGCTTGCTTCGATTGCAGCAAAGGAGGAGTGACACGGTGTGTCAGAAGCTCCTGCGGCAGTTACCTTCAACTCCTCAACATTGCCTCGAGGTCAGGATGGACTTCCAGGTCCCTGAGGAGATGAGGCAAGCACAGCAGTTCCGGAAGGAAGATGCCGTATTGGTCATCTATGAGATGCTCCAGCAGATCTTCGGTATTCTCACCAGAGACTTCTCCAGCACTGGCTGGTCTGAGACCATCGTTGAGGACCTCCTTGTGGAACTCCAAGGGCAGATGGACCATCTGGAGCCAATCCAGAAGGAAATCATGCAGAAGAAAAACTTCACTATGGGAGACATGACTGTTCCTCACCTGAAGAAATATTACTTAAACCTCGTGGAGTACCTGAAGTCCAAGGACTACAACAGCTGTGCCTGGGCAGTCGTGAGAGCGGAAATGCTCAGGAACTTTTCTTTCCTCAAGAGCCTAACCGGGTACCTCCGTGACTGAACATCTCCCACCTGTGGATCCTGAATGGGCAATGTGAGTTTTATATAAGACTCTTCAACCAGCAGAGACTCTTGAAGTAACTGACAATGCAGTGTACTGGATTTCAATGGACAGTTCAAGACTGTAAGCTATTTTTAATTGATTTATGTATTATTTATTTATTTAAACTTTTATATGGGAAATACATTATTTATTAAACAAAAGTCAATGTGGTAGTTTCCATGTCAACTTGATTTATGTGACAACACATATTAAAAATTGCAGAGCACCCTGGAGACATTTACTGCAAAACAAGCCTGCAGAATACTAGTTTTCTGGCCCCTGCCTTTGAGGAATTTAAAACAGAAGGAAGACACGTGGAATGTCCAAGTTATAGGAATACGCTCCATATATCTGTACAGTTTACCTGCTCTTGTCTCCTTCACTTCTTTAAAGATATCAGACAGCTCATGCTGTAGGTCCCCGATATATAATGTGGGGTTCTTTTGTCTTTTTTTCAACTGGGGGAAAATAGACACCACCTTACATTTGAGAGTCTTACAAAGTAAGCCTTCTGGATGCCAATAAATTTTGGGCAAATTCCATTCCGTTTATAAAATTCTTACTACGGAAAATGAAAAATTCTGACCTTCTACATGTCCTTAGTTTCTTGTACACTTCAACCCTCATTTCCAACAATGTAGTCCTGGGAAAAGGTTTCAGGAACATGAGTTAAACATTACTTATGACCATCACCGAGTCATTAAAAACTGTCAGATATGGTAATCCCTCAATTAAAAATAAGTGAAAAGTAATCTCGAAAATATTAACAACTTTCCATCCATTAAAGATAGAAAAGTAAAACTATATTAAATACTTGTTTTAGTACAAAGAACATATAGTTTAAATAAAACTTACTAAAATGCTATTGTTAAATATAAAACATATTTCAATATTCTACACTTAATACTTAAGAAGCATTATATAAATTTATTATAAAGTTGAAAACATGAACTATTCAATTTAAAATAAATATATTAATGAAATGTAAAACTAAAAAGTACAGGGCTGTGTTTTTTAAAAAATATTCCTACTTTTCAGTTATTCAATACTTACTCCCCCAATTCATGGCCGAATACTTAAAAGAAACCCTGAAAGTTCCAGAGCATTCCAGGGGCCCACAGTTCCCTGGTCCCGTCTTACCCCCAGGAAGTGCCCCAAACCGTCCCACGGTTATTTGTCCCCTGACCGCCGCTGACTTCTCTGTCTGCAACGCACTCCCAGGGTCCCATCGCCTTGGCTTTTTCTCCCCTTGTCCAAAAAGGCTCCCCCTGGCTCCCCTTGGTGCTCAAGGCCCTCGCATCTTCCATCTCTCACAGTCTGACGCCCATCGCCGGCTTTAACTATGTCCACACCGCGGTTCCACCGTCCCAAGCCCATTGTCTCATCGCCTAGACCCGCTTTCACTGTGTCCGCACCGCCGGCCCACCAACTCTAACCGAAGGTCACACCGCTGCCATCGTGTTTCTCTGGCAGAACTCTTTTCCATCTTGCCACAGTGAATGGTCTCGTCGCCGCTGTCAGGGGCCCCTGTGCGGACCACACCGTCCACCGTCCGATCGCCCATGGTCTCCTCCTCCCGCCGGTTTAACTCTGCCCTCGACGCTGTCCACCGTCCCACCGCCAGTAGCTTTTGCGCTGCCGCCATCTTCCACTTTGTTCGCAGCGCTCTCCCAACGTCTCAAAGGCAAGTCCAGTGAGAAACGGCCTTGTGTGAGAAACGCCCTCCCGTCGCCCACAGCCAATAGTCTCAGCGCTGTCAGAGTTTCACTTTGAGGACAACGCCCTCCCATCGCCCCACAGCGAAGTCTTAACCACCGCGGCATCCACAGCGCAACACCGGCCCCTCGGCCCCATCTCCTATCGTCCCAGCGCGGACGCCAGCTTTCACTTGGCCCGCAACACTTTTCCACCTTCTCGTTCGCAACAGCCTCAACCCACCGCCGGATTTCAGATTGTGCACGACGGTGTCCCAGGGTCCCATCGCCAGTAATCCCATCCCCACCGTGGTCTTTCACTTTTCTTCAGCTCTTCCATACTCCCAACGCCCCGGGTCTCATCCCCGCCACCGGGTTTAACTTTGACCCACTCTGTCCCATTGTCGCCTAGTAAACAGTCTCATCGCCCCAGCAGGTCTTCCCGTGCGCGCATCGCCCTCCCGTCGGCCCATTTACAATTGTCTCCTCGCCGATCCCCGCGCTCACTTTGTCCTCAACGCTGTCGTCAAGTCACATCAGCTGTGTCCCATCGCCACCGCCCGGTATCGCCCTCCCATCGCCCCAGAGCGGATAGCGTCAGCGCGGCCGCTGTGCTCCACTTTGGACCCAACGCCCGCCCATAGTCACACAGCGAATAGTCTCTGAGCCCCCGCGGGATTCCACCGTGCTCGCACCGCCCCGCACCTCCCCACCCCCACCCCGATCGTGGGAAAGCCAATAGTCTCATCGCGGCCACTGTGTGCCACAATGTTCCAATTTGTGCGCAACTCTCTCCCAGCGACTCACTGCAAACCGTCTCCAAGCCACCGCGGGATTCCACCGTGTGAGCCACGCCCCGGCAGGGCCCCGCAGCGAATAGTCTCTGAGCCGCCGCGCTCCTGCTGCGCGCAACGCCCACCCGCCCTCACCATCGCCTCACAGCCAATAGTCAGCGCGGCCGCTGTGTTTCCTTTGGTGCACAGCGCCCTCCCATCGTTCTCCTAGGGCGCGGGATTGCAGCGGGATTGCAGCGTGATCGCAGTGCCGGTCGATCCCCGCTCCATCAGGGTGGTGCAGCCAATAGTCTCATCGCAGGTACCTTGTTTCATTTGTCAGCAACGCCCCCACAGCGTCCAGTAACCAATCGTCCCATGCCCACTTCTGGTTTCACTTTGGGCACAACGCTGTCCATCCTCGCATCGCCAATAAACCCATCACCGCTGCCCGGCCCCTTTCTGTTGAGTGTGGCTGCATTGCGCCGGAAACGAGCCCCACTCTGTAATCAGCCTCATCTCGCTCAGAACCCCCGCCTTGGGGTTTCTTTTCCTCAAACATGGCCTGCTTCATGTTGACCTTTGCAAAGAAAGCCCACTACTCGGGCGATGTTTCCAAAAATGCAACATTCTGGCTCCCTACTCAGGACAGCAGAAACCAGGCCTTTTCCAAAAGGGCTAGTGATATGCGCACCCCTGAATCAGTGCTCCTATAAAAAGCTCTCTGGAAACTTTGCGTCCTGTCTCTCCAGCAGCCCCACGCGAGTCAACTGCCAACTCTCCCAAGACTGCGATTCGAAAGCAGAAGCGATCGAACCACAGCGAGTGCGCTCTCGCCGTCGCCTGGAGAAGCAGGAGGGCTGCGGTTCCATCTCAGCGCTGTTTGCTCGTCGTTTCGCGGTGCTCGCGCGCCCCCTCCCGGCCGTCTTCAGAATCACTGACATTCTCTATGGCCCACATCCACTTGCTGGTGGAAGGAGTGATGCTCTGCTGCATCCCTGCTTGCTCTCTTCGCTGAAACGTGCCTGGGATCCACTGCCAGGAAAAACAAGGATATCTTCAAACACTTGAAAGAAATACAAAGGATCCGTTCTCAGTCAAGCCTAGTGGACAGAGCCAACTTCAGATTTCCTTGGAAAAGAGAGATCACTCCACTGCTGAAGATGACTCAAGGCCCCTGCTACCACTATCTGATGCTCCAGCAGAGCTTCCAACTAACTCTTCAACCGCGGAGGACAGCCGTGCTACTTGGAACAACACTCTGCTGGATAAACTCCTCTCCAGCCCGGATCAGAGCCTGAAACAATTGGAGCAGGTGGAAGGAGACCATCTGTGCTGTTCTCATTTGGGACTTCCTGCCTGGGGGTATTTCCTGGAATCCATCTCTACCTAAAGGAACAGGAATACAGCCACTTTGCCTGAGAGGTTGTCAGAATGGAAATTAAAAGTGCCTTTCCCTCATATAAGAATCCTCAAGAAACCTCCACAAATAAAGATGTTTATATTTATAACACTCGCTAATGTATTACATTATTTTTTGCTTCTTCCTCCAGAGTAATTGTACTCATAATTCTTCAGGCATTGAGAAATGTCTGAAATGAAAATCATGATTTTCCAGAAACAGGTGTGGTGAATAGAACAGAATGTCTTTTCTTGTATAAAGATCTTTGGATCATCATTTAAAAGATCTCTTGTGGAGAAGGAAATGGCAACCCACTCCAGTATTCTTGCCTGGAAAAGTCCATGGACAGAGGAGTCTGGTGGGCTGAAGTCCATGGGATTACATGACTGAGCATGTGTGCACGAGGGTGGAGGGAAATGGGTTGGTAGCAATAAAGTGGTAGAATTGAAAAAGAAAAAAAGCAGAGACATTACTTTGCCAATAAAGGCCCATCCAGTCAAAAAAAAAAAGATCTCTTGATATTTGAGAGGCTGGTATTTTCTATACTCAGCCTTCAGAGTTTCTTTCTCATGGGCAGGTTTTCAGGATCCTCCGTTCTTTTTTGTTGTTGTTGTTGTTTGTTTGATCCGAAGTTCTTAAAGATCTTTCTCACTTAATTCGAGGTGCTATAGAGAAAAAGAATAAACTGTGTGGATTTTCATCATAATAGAAACTTATCTTTCCTTCTCTGAAGAGCACAACGCAGTCCTTCTGGATCAGGTGAATCTTCTGGTTTGCTCACATTCAAAGAGTGATTCAGGGACACGGGTACCTTCTGTTTTGTGGCTTTTTCCATCATCAACATGTGACTCCAAGTTTGTCTGTGGTACTTGAAGCTACTACACTCAGCAGTAAGGGGATGAAGGCTGTGGCTTCCAGGGGATGCTAAGGGCCAGGACTCCACAGGGCAAGAGCACTTCCTCTCACGTTCCATGGCCTGGATATATCCTCATGGGAATCTCACCGAAACAAGTTGGGAACTTATTGGGTGATGAATGGATGAAGAGATAAGTTCAGGGTGCTGACTTTCAACAATGCACAACATGAAAGTTGCAGGTTAAGTTTTTGGGGGGCAACATGTGGGCTGCAGCCCAGGAGATAGCACATCAGATAGCTCTGAGAAGCTGTTCCAAAGAGGCACAGGGGAATATATGCGATTTTGGTGAAGGGAGAGTACATGTAATCATGTACCTATTTTTTGTAGAAGTTCTCTGCTAGTGTCGTGAAGGTTTCTTGGAGTCACAAGAAGCAGTCATCACCATGAAGGATTTTCGTGCTTTTCTAGATATGAGGAGTCAGAAGAATTGGGTTCATCAAATGGGCTCCTGAAAACATCTAACCTTCTGAAGACTTGTTCTGCCAGTTTTCCCTGCTCACAGCACGCCTCACTTATGCTTTCCATCCTGAGTTCCTTTCCAGGGGTGTTAAAAAGCAGCAGCTGCAATAGCACATGATTTAATCCTTGTAGGTAGATGACAAGTGCCAATATCACGTGCTAGTTTGTCCTTAACAGGGCATGAGACCACGTTTCACGTTTGCACTCTTTGTCCAAGTGAAGATCTGCATAGGGATTGCGGGGAACAAGTAATGTTCTTGCTTGCACACACTTTTTTAAAATACAATCTGACCCAAATGCTTTTTCTCCAATTTCAGCCTTGGGTAAAATGACAAGAATGCCAGTCATAGTTGACAGTATCATTGACTGTTTGAAAGAAACATTCAAGCTGATCCCCAAAGGCATTGCCTACAGGAAAATATCCAGTCGAGACACATTACAAGTTGTTTCCTTACTACCCAGGGAGACAAGAAAAGAATAATCAGGCAATTCCTTGCAAGTGCTTGAGGATGACTGAAGAAAAATTGATAAGTGAGTGTTCCATTTGGGTCCAGGCCTGAGAATCTTATCCTGATCTTCTAAATATTGGAAATGGAAAGTTGAAGCCAGTCTTCCTAAAAATGATTTTCAAAAACTATCTCACACACGCTGTGTGTGTAGACCAAAAAAACCCCCACATTTTGTATCAATAGAGAGTTAAGAGTTAAAATTAATTGCAACTGATGAAACAGTATATAAAATATTTCACACATTTAAAAAATTAATTTATTTATTATTTCACTTTACAATGTTGTATTGGTTTGGCCATACATTGACTTGAATCCGCCATGGGTGTACATGTGTTCCCCATCCTGAACCCCGCCTCCCACCTCCCTCTCCATCCCATCCCTCCGGGTCATCCCAATGCACCAGCCCTGAGCACCCTGTTTCATGCATCGAACCTGGACTGGCGATTTGTTTCACACATGATAATTTACATGTTTCATTGCCAATCTCCCGTGTCATCTCACCCATCCCACTCTCTCCCACAGAGTCCAAGAGACTGTTCAATACATCTGTTGACACATTATTATACTTAGTCTATTGCTTACCACTAATAGTAACTAAATTAGTCTTCATGTTATCCTGCTGATGAGGTAACATCTATGGTCAAGGTAAGTGAATAATACGGGATAAGATAGCAATTCAAGTAAATATTTGCTTTTCACCCTTTTATGATAAAGTGGCAACCCACATGCGTATACTTATTTAACATAAATTGTACAAGTGTGTGTATATACATACATATATTGTTGTTCGGATGCTAAGTTGTATCTGACATTTTGCCATCCCATGAAGTGTAGCATGCCAGGCTTCCCTGTCCTTCACTATCTCCCAGAGTTTATTCCTCCTCACATCCATTGAGTCAGTGAATGCCAAGCAACCATCTATCCTCTGTTGACCCCTTCTCCTCCTACCCTCAACTTTTCCCAGCATCAGGGTCATTGTCAATGGGTCGTTTTCTACTCAGCATGTGGCCAAAGTATTAGAGCTTCAGCTTCAGCACCAGTCTTTTCAATGCATATTCAGGGTTGACTTCCTTTAGGATTGACTGGTTTGATCTCCTTGCTGGCCAAGGGACTCTCAAGAGTGTTCTCCAGCACCACAGTTCGAAAGAATCAACTCCTCAGCACTCAGCCTCCTTTCTGGTCCTTCTTTATGGTCTCACATCCATACACAACTACTGGAAAAACCATAGCTTTGACTACATGGACTTTTATTGGCAACATGATATCTCTGTTTTTTAACACACTCTGTAGGTTTGTCATAAATTTTCTTCCAAGGAGAAAGAATCTTTTAATTTAGTGGCTGCAGTCACTATCCATAGTGATTTCGGACCCCAAGAAAATGAAATCTGACATCGTTTCCACTTTTCACACATCTATTTTCCATATAGCAATGGGACTGGAGGCCATGATCATTGTTTTTGGGATGTTGATACAGATGTATATGTATATATATTTTGGGGGGTCTGGTTTAGCCATGCCTCAAATTGGTTCTCTAAAAAGGTGGTTACTTTTGAGCAGGGAAACTGTAGATATTATAGAGAATCTATTTTACAGGATGGATGAAGATTTTCAAAATCTGAATTTCTGAAATTAATATTATAATGGAAAATTTATTTATTGAGATTGGCATATTCATTCCAAAAACTCCTCTCTCCTTTGCTTTCCATGCATATAATCTAAATTGTGAGAACACAGAATGAAACATTGTAAATGCAAGAGAAATATTTCAACAATTAGAACATTTAAATAGAATTTGTGACTACAACATTTCTGTGTTAAATCCTGATGCTTTTCTAAGTTAAAATTAATTAAACTCTAGGAGAACTTTCAATTTAACAGATGAGATGGCACTAGTGGTAAAGAATCTGCCTGCCAATGCAGGAGACGAGCGACGCGGTTTCCATCCCTAGGTTGGGAAGATCCCCTCTATGAGGAATTGACAACCCAACCCAGTATTCTTGTCTGGAGAATTCCATGGACAGAGGAGCCTGGCGGCCTATGGTCCATCGGGTCACAAAGGGACAGAAATGCCTTATGGACTAAACAACAACAACCATGCAGAAAGCTATGAAACTAAAGAAACAAAAAAGAAATTTTTGTGTGTGATTTTAGATGTTCTTATGTTTCACATAAGAAAACAATTCACCTCTTGGAGTTTACAAGATATCCCAATGCTGGGATGTTTCTACATTTACTTAAACTATGACAGTGAAAATTAATCTGTGTCTTATTTGTGTAGTAAAACTTAAAAAGTTTATAATCCTATTTGGAAACCATGATAGATCTGAAATACTATCAAGAACATAAGAAAAGTACTTTTCCTTAATTTTTTAATTATACACCATTTGTAGCTCATCTTGAACAAATATATCAGAGTCAAATGTGTGTCGTCAAAAAAAAAAAACAGAAAAATAATTAATTCACTTTATGGAAGTGAAAAAATGGATAGGATTAATGTATGAAATTGATAAATTGGAAAAAATGATATTGTCATTAAAATGTCCATGGCTAAGGATGTAAAAATAGAGAAAAATGGCAAATGTATGCAATAATGAACAATACACTTTTTTTCCATTATTGAAAAAGGTGAATATGTGGATCTAAGAGCATACATTTCACATGACTAGAATCACTACCTATGAATGATCATTTGTTTTCTCTTCATTTCTGTATTTGTTACTTTGTGTTTAAATTGGCAGAACAGCAATATATTCTTTGATTTCCCATCTCCTGCCTTCTTCCCAGCGGGAGTTCAGTTCAGTTCAGTCACTCAGTCTTGTCCGACTCTTTGCGACCCCAAGAATCGCAGCATGCCAGGCTTCCCTGTCCATCACCAACTTCCAGAGTTTACTCAAACCCATGTCCATAAACAGACTGGTTCCAAATAGGAAAAGGAGTACATCAAGGCTGTATATTGTCATCCTGCTTGTTTAAACTATATGCAGAGTACATCATGAGAAACGCTGGGCTGGAAGAAGCACAAGCTGGAATCAAGATTGCTGGGAGAAATATCAATAACCTCAGACATGCAGATGATACCACCCTTCTGGCAGAAAGTGAAGAGGGACCAAAAATTCTCTTGATGAAAGAGAAAGAGGAAAGTGAAAACGTTGGCTTAAAGCTCAGCATTCAGAAAACTAAGATCATGGCATCTGGTCCCGTCACTTCATGGGAACTAGATGGGGAGACAGTGGAAACAGTGTCAGACTTTATTTTGGGGGGCTCCAAAATCACTGCAGATGGTGATTGCAGACTTGAAATTAAAAGACGCTTACTCCTTGGAAGGAAACTTAGGACTAACCTAGATAGCATATTAAAAAGCAGAGACATTACTTTGCCAACAAAGGTCCGTCTAGTCAAGGCTATGGTTTTTCCAGTGGTCATGTATGGATGTGAGAGTTGGACTGTGAAGAAAGCTGAGCGCCAAAAAATTGACGCTTTTGAACTATGGTGTTGGAGAAGACTCTTGAGAGTCCCTTGGACTGCAAGGAGATCCAACCAGTCCATCCTAATGGAGATCAGTCCTGGGTGTTCATTGGAAGGACTGATGCTGAAGCTGAAACTCCAATACTTTGGCCACCTCATGCGAAGAGTTGACTCATTGGAAAAGACCCTGATGCTGGGAGGGATTGGGGGCAGGAGGAGAAAGGGATGACAGAGGATGAGATGGCTGGATGGCGTCACCGACTCCATGGACAGAGGAGACCAATATAGCCAATCTCTAAGCCAACATTTGACTACAGCCCATAGATGGCAGTGTAACCCCAGTTCATGAATCATTTGTTTAGACTGCATCACTCACTAGTCAAGACTCCAAAGCTGAGGACCTGGAACACAGAGAAGGAAGGAAGGTTGCCTCAGATATTTCTTTTCTCAGTACTTTAGCTTGCTCTTTCCTCCTGTCCATTACTAAGTAACAGATCCCAGAGGAAAGGCCATGAAAGACTTCTAGGAACACATGGAGAGCCTGGTGTGATGAAGTAACCCCTGCTGCCTACACTCTCTCCCCTCAGGCCTAACTTGATTCACCTGCTTTCTTGGTTAAAGCTTCTAGGGTAGCCAACAAAGTGGAAGAGCCTATGTGACCCTCAAATAGATTTCTCCATTGTTTCCTCAGTTGTACATGTACTTGGATGCGGTCTCAATAGAAGTTTTGAAGAATAGGTCAGGAGACATGATGTCTAATGATGGCAACAGTATCATCATCATTCAAAAAGATTTCGACTCCCAGGATGAGAACTGTCTTCAGAGCAGGTGTACAAGCTACATAAGAATACGAAACTCATTGCTATATTCTCATATGCTTCACCTTAAAGTGTGAATTGTTTCATTCAAGTTGATTAGGGTCTTATTGATCACAGGACTCCAAAAGATTTGCAATCATCACATTTGGAATACATGGCACTCGTTTTGCAAACTGCATCCAACTTTCCAACATTCTCAGTGCATTCAAAATTAAGGTATCTTTATTTTCTTAAATAAGCAATTTATTTGCATTTAACTTTTAGACATTCCCCTTTGTTTATACTTGAACATAGCTTCACATGCAATTCTATTCCTATCAAGTCTCTTGTGAACATTTACTCTGTTGATTAAAGCAACAGTCCTAGTAAGTCCTAGAAGTGAATAGTCACATACATGGAAGTTGCTTTAAAAAGTTTCTTCTTATTTTGGCTGTGCCACGTGGCCTATGAGACCTTAGTTCCTGGACTGGGGATTGAACACAGGCCCATAGCAGTCAAATTGCTGAGTCCTAACCACTGAATGGCCAAGGAAGTCTCAAATTACTTTAAAATTTGCAGTTTAGTTGTTCAGTTTTTCATTCAAGGATTCAGAGAAACTCTAAATTGCTTTAACATTGTATATTTGCTCTAAATAAATGACTATTGGAGAACTGAAGGGAGAATGACAAGGGTCAGGAAACAAGTAAAAGTCACATTAAAGGTAAAGCATAAATCCAATACATTTGAGACCTTACCTCATAAAGGTTAAAATAATAAATAGTAATAGAATCTGTTAAACTTAAAAGAATCTCTTGATTGATTTAAAGCACAGGCTCCACTGTTACTTTGGAGAGGAAAAAAACTTAAAATCAAATAATACTAAATACTTAATACCAAAACAAAGACAACACAGAGAAGGTCAAAACAGAGCAAGAAAATACAATGAAGGAAATAATTAGAGGCGGCAATGTTAAAGTCACCGAGATCTCTGTCATTAATATCAATATTGATATACTTAAGAATTATAGAAATAAAGACGTTAAATTTGAGAAAGAAGTTCAATATGCATAAGAAACACATTGAATTTATAATTAAATATAAAAACGCTTGAGCTAAATTTCAAATAGTATAAAACAATGAGTAAAAGGTGTCACAATATATAGCAAAGTGAACAGAAATATGGTAGCACTGAAATTTTACCTAAATGCTGTGCATGCATGCTACGTTGCGTCAGTCACGTCTGACTCTTTGTGACCCCACGGAGCATAGGCTGCCAGGCTCTTCTGTCCATGGGATTGTCCAGGCAAGAATAATGGAGTGGCTGTTATGCCCTCCTCCAGGGGATTTTCCTGACACCAGGGATCAAACTGGTGTCTCCTCTTGTCTCCTGAATGGCAGGCAAGTTCTCTACCATTAGCTCCACCTGGGAAGCCCAGTACAATGCTATTAGTCTATAAAAAGCCATATAGAAAATTAATAAAGTGAAGAAGCATTGAAAATATGATTAGAAGATGAAGTTAGTGGTTAAGACTCTTGAGACCTTTAGAATAGGAAATATAACTTGTTTCAAATATGTATAAATCATTCATGAAAATTATCATACCTTAGACTTCACAGAAAATATCCATAATTCTTCCAGGGTAAAAATATGTGTATAAGTTGTGTGCTCAGATCACAATGCCTGCAATTAATTTTAAATTTATTTTAGAGTATCATTTAGAGATTTAACATCATGCCAATAAATTATACAAGGTCAAAATTAAAACATAAAATCAGAAATTTAGTAAGTTATGGAAATTAAATCACTATTCCTCAAACTTCCAGAAACAAAGTTGCACACTGAGATGAATTCATATCCTGGAAACATGAATTGAAAGTAGATTGGCCTCATTCATTAAGTCAGCATGAATATTTAAATACCATTAATAGTAATAAGTAATAGTATAGTAATAAGTAATAGTATAGTAATAAGAAATAGTATAAGAAAATATCTGTCAAATGCCTACCTGTGAATAACCATAATCTGACTATGTGTCATTCTCCTGAGTAAAACCAGATGTTATAAAGAGAGTGGCTAGTTTAGCTCATAACTCAAATGATCATCACCCATGTTACAGAGAATACAAGACTACAACAGAGAATATGTTTAAAATGTACACTCTAAAGTTCAGATTTCATAAAATTCATCATGCTGTTTCACTAAGGATCTTCTTAGGTGAAACTGTCCTTTTTTTCAACTTCAAGTATATTATGGGTAAAAATATGACAATTACTAGGACATTGAGGTGCCACAGCTTTGATCGACACTAAGGCGCCAGCAATATTGCTCTATGTTAGAGCAATATCGCTCTATGTTAGAGCAATATCTATATTAGAGCAATATGGCATAGGAACCTGGAACGTTAGGTCCATGAATCAAGGCAAATTGGAAGTGGTCAAACAGGAGATGGCAAGAGTGAATGTCGACATTTTAGGAATCATCGACATTTAGGAACTAAAATGCACTGGAATGGGTGAATTTAACTCAGAGGACCATTATATCTACTATCGTGGGCAAGAATCCCTTACAAGAAATGGAGTAGCCATCATAGTCAAGAGAGTCCAAAATGCAGTACTTGGATGCAATCTCATGAATGACAGAATGATCTCTGTTCGTTTCCTAAACAAATCACTCAATATCATGGTAATTCAAGTCTACGCCCCAACCAGTAATGCTGAAGAAGCTGAAGTTGAATGGTTCTATGAAGACCTGCAAGACCTTTTAGAACTAACACCCAAAAAAGATGCCCTTTTCTTTATAGGTCCTGAAATGCAAAAGTAGGAAGTCAAGAAACACTTAGCTGCTGCTGCTGCTGCTAAGTTGCTTCAGTGGTGTCCGACTCTGTGCGACCCCATGGACTGCAGCCCATCAGGCTCCCCTGTCCCTGGGATTCTCTAGGCAAGAACATTGGAGTGGGTTGCCATTTGCTTCTCCAATGCATGAAAGTGAAAAGTGAAAGTGAAGTCTCCCAGTCGTGTCCAACTCCTAGCAACCCCATGGACTGCAGCCTACCAGCTCCTTCATCCATGGGATTTTCCAGGCAACAGTACTGGAGTGGGTTGCCATTGCCTTCTCCACTAGAAACACCTAGAGTAACGGGCAAATTTGGCATTGGAGTACAGAACGAGGCAGCGTAAAGGCTAATAGAGTTTTGCCAAGAGAATGCACTGGTCATAGCAAATATCTTCTTCCAACAACACAAGAGAAGACTCTACACATGCACATCACCAGATGGCCAATACCAATATCAGACTGGTTATATTCTTTGCAGCCAAAGATGGAGAAGATCTATATAGTCAGCAAAAATAAGACTGGGAGCGGACTGTGGCTCAGATCATGAACTCCTTATTGCCAAATTCAGACTTAAATTGAAGAAAGTAGGGAAAACCATTAGGCCATTCAGGTATGACCTAAATCAAATCCCTTACCATTGTACAGTGGAAGTGAGAAATAGATTTAAGGGACTGGATCCGATAGACAGAGTGCCTGAAGTACTATGGACACTGGTTTGTGACATGGTACAGGAGACAGGGAGCAAGACCATCTCCAGAAAAAGAAATGCAAAAAAGCAAAATGGCTGTCTGAGGAGGCCTTACAAATAGCTGTGACAAGAAGAGAAGCGAAAAGCAAAGGAGAAAAGGAAAGATATACCCATCTGAATGCAGAGTTCCAAAGAATAGCAAGGAGAGATAAGAAAGCCTTTCTCAGTGATCAGTGCAAAGAAATCGAGGAAAACAATAGAATGGGAAAACCTAGAGATCTCTTCAAGAATATTAGAGATACCAAGGGAACATTTCATGCAAAGATGGGCTCAATAAAGGACAGAAATGGTATGACCCTAACAGAAGCAGAAGATATTAAGAAGTGTCAAGAATACACAGAAAAGAAAGAAAGAGAGTGAAGTCACTCAGTTGTGTCCAACTCTTTTTGACCCTGTGGACTGTAGCCTACCATGCTCCTCTGTCCATGGGATTCTCCAGGCAAGACTATGGAGTGGGTTGCCATTTCCTTTTCCAGGGAATCTTCCTGACCCAGGGATTGAACCTGGGTCTCCTGCATTGCAGGTAGATGCTTTAACCTCTGAGCCACCAGGGAAGCAGAACTATACAAAGAAGAACTTCATGACCCAGATAATCACAATGGTGTGATCACTCACCTAGAGCCAGACATCCTGGAACGTGAAGTCAAGTAGGCCTTAGAAAGCATCACTATGACCAAAGCTAGTGAAGCCGATGGCATTCCCGTTGAGCTATTTCAAATCCTAAAAGATGATTCTGTAAAAGAGCTGCACTCAATATGCCAGCAAATTTGGAAAACTCAGCAGTGGCCACAGGACTGGAAAAGATCAGTTTTCATTCCAATCCTTAAGACAGGTAATGCCAAAGAATGCTCAAACTACTGCACAATTGCACTCATCTCACATGCCAGTAAAGTAATGCTCAAAATTCTCCAAGCCAGGCTTTAGCAATACAGGAACCATGAACTTCCAGATGTTCAAGCTGGTTTTAGAAAAGGCAGAGGAACCAGAGATCTAATTGCCAACATCTGCTGGATCATCAAACAGCAAGAGAGTTCCAGAAAAACGTCTACTTCTGCTTTATTGACTATGCCAAAGCCTTTGACTGTGTGGATCACAATAAACTGTGGAAACATCTGAAAGAGATGGGAATAACAGACTACCTGACCTGCCTCTTGAGAAACCTGTATGCAGGTCAGGAAGCAACAGTTAGAACTGAACATGGAACAACAGACTGATTCCAAATAGGAAAAGGAGTACATCAAGACTGTATATTGTCGCCCTGCTTATTTAACTTACATGCAGAGTACATCATGAGAAACACTGGGCTGGAAGAAGCACAAGCTGGAATTAAGATTGCCTAGAGAAATATCAATAACCCAAGATATGCAGATGACACCACCCTTATGGCAGAAAGAGAAGAAGAGCTAAAGAGCCTCGTGATGAAAGTGAAAGAGGAGAGTGAAAAAGTTGGCTTAAAGCTCAACATTCAGAAAACTAAGATCATGGCATCCGGTCCCATCACTTCATTGCAAATAGATGGGGAAACAGTAGAAACAGGGGCTGACTTTATTTTTCTGGGCTCCAAAATGACTGCAGATGGTGATTGCAGCCATGAAATTAAAAGATGCTTACTCTCTGGAAGGAAAGTTATAAGCAACCTAGACAGCATATTAAAATGCAGAGACGTTACACTACCAACAAAGGTCAGTCTAGTCAAAGCTATGGTTTTTCCAGAAGTCATGTAAGGATGTGAGAGTTGGACTATAAAGAAAGCTGAGCACCAAAAAATTGATGCTCCTGAACTGTGGTTTGGAGAGGGCTCTTGAGAGTCCCTTGGACTGCAAGGAGATCCAACCAGTCCATCCTAAAGGAGATCAGTCCTGGGTGTTCATTGGAAAGACTGATGTTGAAGCTGAAAGTCCAATATTTCATCCACCTGATGCGAAGAGCTGACTCATTTGAAAAGACCCTGCTGTTGGGAAAGATTGAAGCCAGGAGGAGAAGGGGATGACAGAGGATGAGATGGTTGGATGGCATCACCGACTCAATGGACATGAGTTTGGGTAAACTCTGGGAGTTGGTTATGGACAGGGAGGCCTGGCATGCTGTGGTCCAAGGGGCTGCAAAAAGTTGGGCACGACTGAGTGATCTGAACTGAACTGAAGGCACCAGCAGTCTTAGCTAGAATTATATTTGCACCACCAGTAGAAGTTGTCAATGTGGTAAAAATGACAAATAAGCCTGGATATCATTATCATAGGAATTTTACCTCATGAATCTCTATAGAGCATCCTAGGGATCTGCAGGGGCCCACATACTCCACTTTGAGAACTGCTGGTGTCATGAATTTCCTTCACCTGCTCTGGTCAGAGTTGCTCTGTAGCTTTAAATTCACAAGTAATTTCCTTGGTTCTTAAGATAAAATCTAACATCATTCAAAAGCCTATCACTGGGCCCTTTTCCATATCTCCAGAGTCATGCCATGCTGGACCCTACCTGCATCAGTACAGTCTACCGACTCTGGTCTTGCTCAAATCTGAAAACAGACCAGAGCCATTCCCGCTGCACAGACGCTCTGTATGCTGTGCTTCGTATTGTGTTGTTTTTTCTTTATTCTGGGAAATTCCACTCTTCATGAGTTACCTGACAAATTCCTCCTCATTCTTCATGTCTCATACTTCAGATTACTTCCCTGGGGAGACTGAAGGTGGTCTCAATGAGCTTCCCAGGATACTCCCTGCCATCAGCATCTGTTACTTCTCCTCTGGAGCCCAGGGCCCACGTGTAAATACCTAATGACCTTATACCTACTTCTTTCATGGCAATGTCCTTGCTCCAGTGTGAGCTCTGTAAGGTCAGGGCCTCTGCTTCACATACTCAAGACTCTCTCCACAAGGCCAACAGATAAAGGAATGAACTGCACGACATCTTTCTATATGTAGTTTACAGCATTAGGACATTGGGAAAAGTGTCAAAAGGAAGAGGGAGAAACATGTCTTCAAATAAATGTCATGAGTAAAATAAAGGTACATTTGTATTAAAGAAAATTATATATTTTTATGTTATAAATAGGACATATAAATGCAAGGACCATAAAATAAGTCAAAGTAAAACTGAATTGCATTCATACAAAAACATGTTATTCTGTAACATTCAGCCACAAGGCATCAGATATATTTCCTCTAATTCTAAAAGCAGTTGGATGTCGAGATGCTCAACCTTAGTGCCGATACCAAAAGTCACTAGAACTATTTCATAGCTGAGGTAGAAATCAGAGTTTTGGAAATGACTGAACAATGAAGAGTCTGAGCTAGGATACGAGTCACTGAGAATCAGGCTTTTTCTTACTTCCTGAGTTTTCTTAGGAGCCTGTTAACACAGAAAGCGCCTCGTGATTTCCACTCTGACAGTTTCCCAGGCGCAGTCACTGTATCCCTTCTTTCTCAGGTAGACATGGATGCCCTGGAAGTACCTCTTCACCGCCAGCGTGGGGCCCGTCCGTCCCAGGGCAGAGTCTTCCTCTCCCATCACCTGCCCCAGGCAGGCGTCCAGGTCGTCCAGCTGCTGATGGAGTCCAGTGCGGAGCTGCTCCAGGAGGATGGTGTCCCAGGCAGCAGAGGAGCGCTGTGTGTGGAAGAGGGTGAAGCTCTGCTGGAGCATCTCGTGGAGCACAGAGATGGCCTGGGCCTCCTGGAGTTGGACGCCATGCACCTGCTCCTGAGGGAATCTGAAGACTTCCCTGTACCCCAGACAGGAAAGAGAGAGATTGTGCTTATTTGATTCAAGTGGGAAGGTCTCCTGCTTTTCCAAGTCAAGGCTCTGAGGCAGTCATGGACTCAGAGGAGGAGATGGGGTTAGAGACGAGCATCATCAGTGTCATCATTGAAGAGATGAAGAACCATTGCTCAGTACCACAGGGAAGCATTCCGGTTGAGTAGATCGATTGCGAGCTTTGTTTCACCTTCATTTCATCTAAAGATATCCTACAGTGTGCTTCTTAAATACTAAGCCCCCAAATTTTCATATTCTGAATTTACCCAGATCCATGTATCACCTCATTTTGGGCTTGCCTTTCACTTCAAAGGCCTGGAAAGCTGTCATGAGTTTCCACTCTTCTGTATCCTTACAGTCGAAGTAAAACGTATTCATTAAAAAAGTAGATTTTCTAATTCAATGGAATGCTTGTCATCTCAACAACTTTGAACTAATGATATATTAAGAGTTACTGGATCTTTTTTCCTGATGCTACAATTAATTTTTAAGGAAACTTTGTTAGACTTCTTTTTAGTATCTTCTTTTGCCTGCCTCTCCATATGCCTCTTGAAAGAGCTGATCAGATGTGAAAGAAACCTGAGATTTACATGCATGGACCTCACCTTATTCTCTGTGGCAAAACTTTTAATCTGTCAAATTTGGTTTTATTTACTGTTCATAATTGAGAAAATTACTAAGCACTCATTAAGTACAAATCAATGTGCTGGACTTGTTACAGAGTCCAAGTTGCTCTGCTTGCCACAAGATAAATTAATGAATCCAAGATGAGGTATGTGGATAAGAAGGGACTTTATTTGGGAATGGGCGGACTGAAAAGATGGAAGACTAGCACCTCAAAATAACCATCTTGTCTGGACCTGGATGTCAGATTCTTTTATGAATCAGAGGTGAGGGGAGGTGAGGGAACAAAGCAAAAAGACCTTTACCTTCCTGCAGATAACTCCCAGAGTGGTAAGCAAGCCTCAGGTAGGGGGAAGTGTTAGTTGCACATCCTTATAGTCATTTCATGGGTAGGGTGAAATGGAATATCTCACGTCATGAAAACACACAAAATGTCACACCTATCTGTGATTCTGCCCTTCCCAAATGTGAATTTCTGGGCCGCCTGGGAAGTAGCCAAGTAGGCCGCCTGTGCCCTTGCCACACACAGAGTCACAGTCCGTCACAGGTGAGCGGTGTCAGGTTATCTCCCTGAGGCAGGCCATTAGGTATGTTTACAATAACACAAAGACTTAAAGTCACAGGAGCAGATCCTGTGTAAATCCAAAATTAACCCTCCCTGGTTACACACTAAGCCTATACCAAGATGATTAATCCTCCAAAGTCACTCTCATGAAAATAAAGTATAACCACCACTCCCGTCCAAGTGTGCAAGTGGTTAGAATGTGTCTTTGCTGCTGTTCGGCAGCCTGTTTTAGCCCAGGCCATTGTCCTTGCCATGTCCAAGCAACCCACTTTTTCTCTGGTACTTTTGTATAATTTTCATATTGCTACCTCTTCTTTGTATTTCAGTTTGTAAAAGTTGTGCTAATGCTCCCGCAATCATTTCTATTTCCACTTTGAGGTTTGCTGCAAAAAAAAGGAACAGAAAACATAAATGAAATGAGGAGGCAATGTATTTCCTCTGTGAATTTTCAAGAGATCAAAACTTGCCGCTCTCATCAAGCATTCCTGGAAAGTACAAATAAGCAGTTAAGGAAAAAGTCATGCACAAAGGTAAAAGGAAAGTAAATGATGTAATTGAAAAAACTATACTGACCTCTTCTCTGTCCAAATGACAAAATGTCACTTAACTGCACAAATGGGGATGAAGAGCTCCACAGAGTGACAGATTTCAGACCAGCCCATGTGAGACTGTTTAGCTGCAGACAGAGCCAGAGGAGGGTAGCAGGCTCTAGGCAGAGTGTTACCTAAGAGGCTAGTTGTCAATTTGCTAAATCCCAGTATCTATTTATCTATCTTTATTTGTCTGTTTACATTACTCACTGTTCATGGACGTTATTGGATTCTGAGGATGTAAACCTATTAACTCGTGAAAAGAGACTGGGTTAAGACTGGATGGTCATTTTATTCCCATGTGAGAGGTCAGCTGTTACCTAGAAGCTACTAGATGTAAGTGATTTGGACAGGAAGTCATGTTCACGCAAGAGATGAGATTAGATATAATAATGTTGAGCAGTGAGCTGAGAATTAAAGGATGGGAAGCAGGTCCTCTCAATGAAATTCTATCCAGTTTCCATAGTTGGATGTGTGAATTTTCTGCCTCGTGGGAACAGCTAACAGATACTGAATGCTTATATGTCCAGGCATTGTCAGAAGTATGTTACATCCTACAGTCTTCACAACTAGCCAGTGAAACAGACATGATTATCAGTTCCATATAAAAGGAGAAAACCGGAGTGCTGAAGGTCACATAGCCAGTGCAGGCTGGAGCTGTGACATCAAACCAGACAATCGTGCCCCCATGTCCACTGTCTAAACTCTGGACTGAGCTGGCTGCTCTGACTATGTGCTTCCTATCATGGAAGGATACTTAGTAAGTTCTTCCTCTCCAATTCCTATTCTTTGTCACAGAAGTGCCATTCACTCATTCCAGGGACATTACAATCTTTACACTACAAATGAAGAGTACACAGTTCCCTTTAAACTTGCTGAGTTCCAGTCCTACATCTGAAATGGTGTTTGGTTGAGATCTATGGTAGGAGCCTGACTGACTATGGCAATTTAGCAACAATTTTGAGAGGCCCTGTTCCCATCTGAGGCAATATTTTGAGAAATTATCTAGAAAGTTAAAAAATCCATTTAAATTACTCTTACTATCTATGTTTTCAGAAGATTATCATTTTCCCAGTCTTCAAATACTAAGTCTACTAAAACTTTCGTGTGTATAGTTCTGTTAGAACTGGCTCTGGGACAGAACTGAAGCTCCAATACTTTGGCCACCTGATGGGAAGAGCCCACTCATTGGAAAAGACCCCGGTGCTGGGAAAGATTGAGGGCAAGAAGAGAAGGGGGCGACAGAGGATGAGATGATGGGATCGCATCACTGACTCAATGGACATGAATTTGAGCAAACTCTGACCGATAGAGAAGGACAGGGAAGCCTGGTGTGCCATAGTCCATGGGATCAAAGAGAGTCGGACATGCCTTAGTGGGACAGAGAACCCTCTGTGCACTTCCTCTGGGACAGACACCTTGCTGGATACTCCACATGTGGCATTACTGCCTTTAGGGAGCTTACAGTCTCTCAGGGCAGTCAAACGTTACATAGTTAGATGGATTACTTAATTACAATTGTATGCAGTGTAGCTAAAGGAGAATGTGTAAGGTTAATGAAGAATAACATGGAGGCAGAGTAGTTTAGTGGTCAAGTACCACTTATGCAGTTAATCCTGACTGTTAGCAAGTTAAGTAATCTCTTTGAGTTTTCAGTTTCCTTATTTGCAAACATGTCAGTAATTATAGTAATTATCTCATAGGGAAGCTGTGAAAATTAATGAAATGTTTATTAACAACACTTGGCTGAGAGGCTGCCTGTAAAAACTTCTGCCATTAATGTTCTTAAAAGTTATCTGTACCTTACAGAATTGGTAAAGACATGTCATTACAAGGTTTGAATATAACTGCAACCTCAGTGTCCCTGAGTGTATGGTAGGTGATCACTTCCCAGTGAAATATCTAAGGAGATGAGATTATCTGTTTATCACGCAGTGACTGAAGCAAAGTTTCCTGTGAAATATTGTCGTGGTAGAGGAGGAAGAGAAATAAACAAGGCAAACTTGAATTTTTAGGACAGTCAGCACCTAAAAAAGTGCCTTGCAGATTATAGTTGCCACATAATTCATTTTTAACAAATGATATCAGTGATACTGTTCCCTATAATGTCTCCAGTGAGCTTAAGGCCAACTCAGGTGATATCGGAAAGGTACATACACACATTTTTTAAAGAAGGGAGAAGTGGGTAAATTAAAAAAAATGAGAGAAATCAAAATTTTCCTCTTATAAGCTCTTTTTATACTGAATATTTCTTGGTGACCTGGAAAAGCCACCATATATATATTGTATGAATATTTCTACCTTCTCTGACTTTGACCAGACTCTTCTCCCAGGAACAACTAACAGGTGTGAGAAGCATGATATACAGCTGTGTAGCTATCAACCACAGCGGCACGCATGATTTGGTGTCCCCCCCGAGGCACTCATGGCAAAAATGAGCATTTATGATTCATTACAAAGAGTAGAAAAAGAAAGGAATGGGCAAAATGCGGAAAAACCCAGAAAAGGAAAGTTTCTCTGCTCACTCTTTAATAGCCACCCATCACCCCAAGTCCTCAGAACGTGCCTACACCTCCCTCCAGGCAGCCCTGCAGAGCCCCCAGCGTCCCCGTGGCCCTCCCTGTCTCTGTGCTGCTGGCCCTGGGGATGCTCTGCTCCAGCCCCGAGTGCTCTCTGGGCTGCGAGCTGCCTGCGAGCGGCGGCAATCTGGAAAGCTTCACAAGCTGGAGTCAGATGGAGAGAGTGTCCACTGTGTCCCGTCTGAGGGACAGGACTGACCAGATCTCCTCAGACCCTGGAGGACGGGCCAGGCTAAGAAGACAGAAGCCACAGCTGCTGTGCACGGGTTGCTCCAGCTGACCTCCCAGCTCTTCAGCACCTCGGGCTCCTCTGCAGGTCAGGACGAGAGCCTCCTGGACAGATTCCTCGTGGGACTTGATCAGCAGCTGGAGGAGCTGGACTGAGGGAGGGAAGGTTGACGGAACAGTCACCTTGAGGGAGTGAGAACTCCAGATTGGCTGTGAAGAGTTACTTCCAGTGAATCAGTATGTATCTCAAAGAGAAAGAATACAACCTCTGTTCCTGGGAGGTTGTCAGCTTGGAAATCAGAAGGAGCTTGGTCTTGGTCAACAAGCTCATTGGGAAACTCAGGAAATAAAGAAGATGTTGAATCTGAAAACAGTTCATCTGGTCAACTACATGGCTATTTTCTAAGACTCAAAGTGCAACCTTTAACTCTATTTTTGTGTCAGATGAAAGATAAGTGATGGCTAATATATGGGATTATTTAAATGTATATTAAATGTTATGCTACAATAACTTTAAAACAGAATTTAGAATCCATTTTCCATATCTTAAGAAGTTGTTATATTTATTTAAGTTATTGGAAATATATAGGCTGTTTATAGCATTTAAATCTTTATCATTCATAAGATATTTGTTTTGTATTATATTTTGTAGAAGACTATTCTTTTTTTCAGTAGAAAAAATAAAAGTAATTTTAAAAAACCAAATTGGTTTGCACATACCCTTGAATAAAATCTAACCCAAAGCCTAATTCCCCCAATAAACCTATACTGGAACCTCCGGAATATAGAGGGAATGGGGTTACCCACCCTGGGTCATAGAAGTAACAAGGGATAATTTGAGGAGGGATTGAATGTGATTCTTGAGATATAGATTAGAGGTGGGAGGGAGATGAGTGGAGAAAAGCCCAGGTAATGGACACATTGCCTGCTTGGGGCCTATAAAAACCAGAACACCTTCGAGGATTAGTGGAGAACCACATACATCATGGGAAGTCAATCTGCATATGTGGAATCTAGGATCCTGGAGTAGGATGTGGAAGGGAGAGTAAGTTTTCTACATTTGGCCACTCTTGCCAAAAGAGTCTTCCTGAACTGTTCAGTTCAGCTCAGTTCAGTCGCTCAGTCATGTCCAACTCTTTGCAACCCCATGAATCGCAGCATTCCAGGCCTCCCTGTCCATCACCAACTCCAGGAGTTTACTCAAACCCATGTCCATCGAGTCGATGATGCCAACCAACCCTCTCATCCTCTGTCATCCCCTTCTCCTCCTGCCCCCAATCCCTCCCAGCATCAGGGTCTTTTCCAATGAGTCAACTCTTCGCATGAGGTGGCCAAAGTACTGGAGTTTCAGCTTCAGCATTAGTCCTTCCAATGAACACCCAGGACTGATCTCCTTTAGGATGGACTGGTTGGATCTCCTTGTAGTCCAAGGGACTCTCAAGAGTCTTCTCCAACACCATGGTTCAAAAGCATCGATTTTTCGGCACTCAGCTTTCTTCACAGTCCAACTCTCACATCCATATACGCCCTGAACTGTTCAAAATGAGGCAAAAAGAGCAAGGCAGGCTGGGGATTGCAGAGACAGCTAAGAAATGTGGGAACCAGTAGCTGCCATGATAAGTGTGACTCTAAAGAAGTAAAGAGGGTTACGTAAGCATATTTATATTTATAAAACACACATGTCATTGCTAAACTTTTAAATAATTCATACAAAGAAATTATTTTTGGTCAATTACCCTTGACCTCTAGGAGCATGCACCCTAATCCTATACTGTTAATAATTTAATGGGTATCCTTCGAGACATTTTCAATGTAGTTAATAAGTCTATACATATGGACATATTAAAGTATATCACAAAAAATATCATTTTTATAGACTTCAGTTTCTCATTTATATTTACCCGCTAATAGATCTTTGAAATTTTTCTTCATTAGTATTTAAAATTAGATTGCCTAGTTATAAATTCCTGCATTGTGACTTAACTGCAATAACTAACTGCAATAACCATCTTAACTAAGATAATCATAAAAGCTCCTCTTGAAAGTATGGTAAGATTAATTGCTTTAATTTATAGAACATGCTCAGAATGCTACCAGACACTTCCCAAGTGCTCCTAACGTATTAACTCTTTGGATTTGAATCTGGTTAGATTATTTCCTGACGTTCTGGGTCTGTGGTCAGGAAGATGAGGCAGTTCCCAGAGAGCTGTTCAGAGACAGATTCCTGCAGCTCACCCACTGCACAGTGAGAGGAGAAACAGCCATTCACTGGGATGACGAGGCCAAGCCTGTTGCACAATACCCAGAGTTCTAGACGGGGAAACATTCCTACCTGGCACACAGCCCAGCTGCCCAGAAGGACTCACCCCTACCCTCACTGGATTCTTGGTTCTCCCTGGAGTTTAGGAGCTCAGAGTTTCAGCCAGGAGGACACAGGCGTCTGGGAGACAGTCAGGAGGATGCCCTGTGCTGTGCACTCAACCCAGCCAGGAGGCCGGGCCAGAGGGGATTCCCAGCCTGGATCCTGAAATCCCATTTGGCAGCTTGCATGTAGTTTCCTTTTCACTTGTTGCATCAGCTTCGTTGCTATTTTTGCCTTCTGGGGTTCATTACACAATCTCTGATGATGTAACAAAACTCAAGTCACTGGTCAGCTTTAAGTATGTAGAGCGCTTTGCTTTGGGCTGTTTCACTTTAAGGAAGATTCAGAAACTGCCTCAGAGACAGGAAATTAACCCAGAACCCACACAGTGGGACTTGCTCATGTGTCAGCAGAGGGCGGCCTCTGAGGCTTGTTCAGCAGCTGCAGCCAATGTGTTGTCCTTTTAACTGTTTTCTCAACTTTAGGTCGCCCTGACTCACTGAACCCCTGATAGTGATATTGAAAATTAAAGTCCAGCTCAGAGTACGGCCTGGGATCTGAAGGGGTAAATGCAGGCTTGATGCAGACGGGCATGTTCTGAAAGGGCCAGGCTGAGTGTCCAGCAGCAGCGGGTCCTGGCAGCAACAGCGAAAACAAGGCATGGGCTGCTCCCGACTGTTCCTGGGCCATCGACCTTCTGATGGGAGCGTTCTGAGAGTGACACGGGTGCAGAGTGTAGGATCCTCTGGTTGGGTATGTTCTGGAGGAGTTAGGAGAGCTAGGCTGAGAGGCCTTCAGCCAAGTACATAGCTCCAGCTGCATCCTGAAGTGAGCAAGAGAAAAATTGGGAAACGAGTCTATTCAAGGCCTATGACAAGATGTCCAGGGTGTGAGGAAGGAGAAGAGAGACGACTGCAACCAGGGGCACTTAGATCTCTCTGCACATTGTCCATCCCCACACCCGGTGGGAGGCTGAGGAGGGGCGCTGGCCCACCAGCTGTCAGCTGTGAGCACAGGGCAACCCCGGCCTGGGCAGAGTCAGCCTCAGGTGCTGAGAGAGGGTGAGAGCCGGGCCGCAGCTGGAAGGTGCGAAGACACGCTCTTCCCTCAAGCTGGAGACGGACTTTCCATTGTGGTCCTGAAGCTTCCCAGGAGCTCTCTAGGTTGCTGAGCAAAATGTCTCCAATCTAGTTTGGCCTATTTTTAAATTTATACAAATTTATACATAGACATTTATACAAATGGTCTATGTTTATTTTTGAGTTGAGTTTCTCTTACTCACTACTATGTTTGTGTCTTTATTGTGTTTCTTACATCTTATTATTAACAAACCTATTATAAGCATAGATAACAACTTGTTTATGCCATTTTAAGGGATATTTGGGTCATTTCGTGTTTGGTACTATTATCAATAGTGCTGGTATAAATATTTTTTACTTATATCCTGAAGTATATTCACTTGATTTTTTTTCCAGGGTGATTGCTGGACTTACTAGTTCATAGGCTACGCATATTTCATCTGTGCTACAAAATGTTTTTTAAAGTACAAATTCATATTCCAAATAGCAGTTGCTCTATATGATCATCACACTTAGCATCTTCAATCCTTTAAAATTTTTACTTGCAGACAATATATTTGTTTATTAAAAAATTTGAAAATCCAACCAAATACTTTTAGATATAGCATTTGTAAATTTAGCCAGATTAAAAACCAAAATTATTTTGTAATATGTTTGTATATGAAAATGCAAAGAAAACCTAGTCCATTAAATGGTAGAAAAATGTAATGAAAAAAGTGTTTCATTCATTCTTGCAACAGCAATAAATAATAAATATGTTGGAAAAAGCCTCAGAAAGAATGTGAAAAATATATAATCAAACCAGTAGCAAAACTTTATTGAGAGACATTTTAAAAATAGTTCAATAAATTGGCAGTGTTTGCTTCTTTTGTTTGCTTATGAAGTGGTTAAGAAACTTTTGCTAAATAACTATTTGCTCACTAAATGACACTGTGAGTCTCAGTAGGAGGCAGCCTTGGCAGCCTCCCATTGTAGACTCTGTATTCCCTTCTCACTGATGCTGACCACCTCATCACATGCTTACATGTCTTTTGCTCACTCAGAAGAAGAATTTGTTGGACAAGTTGCTTAATCCTTATTGATGATCAAGAGGAAAAATAGACAATCTCAATGTAATAGAAAATACCTCTATTTTTCATTAGTTTCTGGACATCTAATTTGAATCAAATTTCAATGATAGACTTGTACTTCGAGGCCAAAAGTGAAGGTAATTTGTCCTGTCAATGCTATATTAAAAAGGATTAAAGTCTAGGATGTCCCTGCTGGTCCAGTGGTTAAGAATTTGCCTGCCAATGCAGGGGACATGGGTTCCAACCCTGGTCAGGGAAGATAACATATGCTGTGAGGCAACTCAGCCTGCGCACCACAACTACTGCGCCCGAGCCCTAGAGTCTGTGCTCGGCAGCGGGAGAGAGCTCCACGGTGCGGAGCCCGAGCACCTCCGCCAGAGAGCAGCCCAGGCTTGCTCCAACAGAGGAAGCCCACCTGCTGCACAAAGACCCAGGCCAGTCACAAATATTAACAAAAATTAACTAGTCTACACTTTATTAAGAACTCCCTAATGTCTCTTCCCCACCCCCACACACACACTCTGGTTGCAGTAACTTTTTATTTATTTTCTTACTTTTGGCTGTGAGACTTGTGGGATCTTAGTTCTCTGACCAGCAATCAAATGGTCTCAAACTCAGGCCACCTACCTTGAAAGCAAAGAGTCCCAACCACTAGATCTCTGGGGAATTCCCAGCTCTCCTTAGTTTTTTACCTAATGTTCTTTTTCTGTTCTGGGATGTCATTTAGGATGCCCCATTACCTTTAATGGCCACATCTTAGGCACCTCCGGCTATGACAACTTCTCAATAGTAGACTTTATGTTATTGTCAATGGTATCATTTTTAAATGTCACTTTCTAATTTTTTATTGATCATATAAAAAGAAGTGGTTGATTTTTAATATTGATCTTGTTTTCCTACTGCTCCCTCCATCTTGAGCTGTGTTGGTCACCATGGAGCCAACAACCCCATGTGGTCAACTGGGCGCTTGACTAGTCCAGCCTGAGCTGTGCTATGACTGAAAGTATGTCCTGTATTTTGAAGGCACCATGGAAAAGAAGAATGTACTTATCTCATTAATAAGTTTATATTGGCTTATGTTGAAATGATAACATTTAGATATATTGTGTTAAATAAAACATACTGTTAAAATTAACTTGTTTTTTTTATTCTTTTGATGTGGTTACCAGAAAAATTTAAATTGCATAGGTTTGGCTTGCATTATATTTATTCTGGTCAGTGCTGATTTTGAATGAAATTAATAAACTGAAAAATGCTGCATTTATTAACCCAGATTAATTAATAATGAAAGAATAGATTCACTGGTGGAAAGTTGGAAACCTTACAAGAAAAAAAAATCACCCTTTACTTTCACTAATTAAACATAATCACTATTAAAATACTGGTATATTTCCTTTAATTAATTTTTTTCTCCACATGCTTTTACATAGTTGCACTGCATGTATAATTTTAGCCCTGATTTTGAATATAAATAAGTGCTTTTTATTTTGTAATCACACAATATGTGTTCATTATAGGAAAAAGTTTAAAAGTGAGAAAAGAAAGCTAAACATTTAGTAACATTTATTTTATTCTTTCATGCAGATAAAGTGCACTAAGTGATAAAAATGCCTAAGAATCCTATCTCCCTGATATTCTCTTTTTATGGGAAAAAAAATCTATGTACAAACAGTTCTAAAGGCACAAAGTGAAAGAATTTTCCTCCTTGTTGCATTCTTATTCTAGGATATCTACTACCAATAGATGAGTGAAAAGTGCCCAGTGATTAGAAGAAATTGCATGCATATATCAGCATACATATGTCTATCTTTAATAATTTATAAAGTTATTAATAATATCATGTCCATTAAGTTCAGTTCAGTTGCTCAGTTGTGTCCAGCTCTTTGCGACAGCATGGACTGCAGCACCCCTGGCTTCCCTGTCCATCACAAACTCCTGGAGCTTGCTCAAACTCATGTCCATCACGTCGGTGATGCTGTCCAACCATCTCATCCTCTGTCACCCCCTTCTCCTCCCACTTGCAATCTTTCCCAGCATCAGGGTCTTTTCCAAGGAGTCAGTTCTTTGTATCAGGTGGCCAAAGTATTGGGGTTTCAGCTTCAACATCAGTCCTTCCAATGAATATTCAGGACTGATTTCCTTTAGGATGGATTGGTTGGATCTCCTTGCAGTCCAAGGGACTCTCAAGAGTCTACGCCAACACCATAGTTCAAGAGCATCAATTCTTCAGTGCTCAGCTTTCTTTATAGTCCAACTCTCACATCCATACATGACTACTGGAAAAACCATAGCTTTGACTAGATGGACCTTTGTTGGCAAAGTAATGTCTCTGCTTTTTAATATGCTGTCTAGATTGGTCATAACTTTTCTTCCAAGAAGCAAGCGACTTTTAATTTCCTGGCTGCAGTCACCATTTGCAGTGATTTTGGAGCCCCAAAAAATAAAGCCTCTCAGTCTTTCCATAGTTTCCCCATCTATTTGCCATGAAGTGATGGGACTAGATGCCTTGATCTTTGTTTTTTGAAAGTTGAGCTTTGAGCCAGCTTTTTCACTTTCTTTCTCTTTCATCAAAAGGCTCTTTAGTTTTTCTTCACTTCCGCCATAAGTGTGGTGTCATCTGCATATCTGAGGTTATTGATATTTCTCCTGTCAATCTTGATTCCAGCTTGTGCTTCATCCTGCCCAGCATTTTGTGTGATATTGCTCTTTTTGTTAAATATATCTTGAATGTATGTCTATTTATCACCTGACCTTCCTTTTTAACGGCTATAAAGTATTCCATTTTGGTCTGTATGATAATATTACTTTGTCAGTTCCCTACTGATGGATATTTAATTTGTCTTTTTTACTATGAATCATATAATATAGACATCCTCAGTTTCCTAAAAGTAATTCCCCTTGATCAATATATGATATTTTTATATGCTGTTGGATTTATTTGCTAATATTTTTCCATATTAAAACTTTTCTCAATTGACAGATTTTTCCAAAACTTCTTATCTTGTGACTATGTCTTATTCAACAAAATTTAGAGTTTTTTCCTTTATTTCTAATGATTTCCTGTCCATATAGTACTTCATTTCTTCATTTGTCTAATATTGTTTATGTTCTTTTATATAATTTTTAAATATTTAATATTTTAAATATTTAAATACTCCTCTGGTGACACTAATTCAATCTGTTTTGTTTGCATGCATTCCTGGTATATTTTCATTATCTGTAGAGCTATTAGTCCGGCACCTTATTCTCTTTTTTCTAACAATAACCCGTTTGAAATTTAATCTTAATAATACTATTCTGTTGCTTGATTTTACGAGAGTTTATATTTCCTCAGTTTCTACAACAGAAGAAGTAGTTCAGGGTAACTTTTCTAGTCATAAAGAGTTCCCCCTTCTGCTGCTTCTGTAAAATGTTCAAAACTATGGCTGCTTGCTTTCTGAGTTTCCCACCTCTCACCCTGGTCTGGTCTTCTCTTTCCTTGTCTCTCCTGTTTACATCCTGCTAAAATTTGATCCCGTTGTTAGCACTTACTCCTCAGTGTAGATCCATTTCCAAAACGGAGCTGTACCTGCTTGATTTGAACATTGCTGGTCTCCTACACTATTTCATTGCCTTTCAGAATTTACCAAGGTATCATCACAACTCAACAGCTCTAACACTGAGCCAAACCCCTTCTGGTTTCACCTGCTGTTTTCAGATCAGCCCGGATGGCTTTCCAATAAATACTTTTGAGCTACTTTGGGGTTCTTAGATCCATTCCTTTCCTTTGCTTTCTCCCACGTGGATGCTCCTCTCAGCCTGGTTCTGTGGCAGCTGGTGATTTGTCCTCATCTGCTTGCATTTTCTGTGGCTCGTGTCAACAAGTTCCACACTCAGTGGGGTTTTGTTTCCATCTGCTGGCAATGTCTTGTTTCTTTGTGAGAACTCATAGAAATTTAAAATTACACCACCTCCACTGTCATCTTCCCAGAATCATTTTTTGGATTGGTTGCTTTGTCTTTTCCATTCTTAGTACTCTTCACTCATTTGAGTGAATGACACAGGCATCTTTCCCACTCACCCAGTTTAGAAGGAAGGATGAATTGCTTCCTCTCTACTCCATATTGCCTCAGCACAGCTCGAGCACAAATAGTTTCTTAGGAATACCTTGGACATCACCAATAGATAGTCCTCTCTGGGAGATTTGGAAGATGTAGTTTGTTCAGCAAATTGTAAAGATCAGAAGACAGAAGATCTATAGATGATGAGAAACCTGGAGGTCAGGATTATACATTTACCCAGATACTTCCAGCCTCTGCTTCATTTTGGTACAATAGAAGTCATGTTCCTGTACACTAAGTATACATTAAAATTATAATAACCAATAGTACTGGTATAACTGTAAAATGATGGAGAATTTCTTCAGCTTCTGGTCCTGTTAGGAAATGAGAGATTTCACAGAAATGAATTCATTCTTCTCTACCACTAGCGCCTAGGCCTACAATTAGGTAAATCTCTTAACTAGTCTGCCTGCACTCATTCTGTTCTTTGTTCTTTACTTATTGCTTCCTGTAGAGAGATTATTTTTCTCCCCCCTCAAATCTAATAACGTTACTTAGCCCCACCAAAACCTTTCCATAGCTTCTACTGTTCTTAGGATAAAGAAAAACTTCTTACGTGGTCTCACGATCTGTGTGCTGTCTGGCTTCTTGCCTGCCTTCTGGTCTCATCTCAGATCATTCACTGACCACTTTCTGACTTACAAGTCACAGCGGCCTTCAGTCCAGGGCTTTACACTGACATGTGTGCTCCCACCACAAGGCCCTGGCACATGCAGTCCCATCCGACCTTCCTTCTGATTTTAGCTCCAGTGTCCTTACCTCGGGACAGTCTTCTTTGATTTCTTCTACTACAGTATGTCCTCACATCATAGGTGCCCACAGTACTACACACTTCTTTGTAACACTAGTTACCATTGTATTTTTGTGGTCTGCTCAGTTGCTCAGTCATGTCCAGCTCTTTTCGACCCCATGGACTGTAGCGCACCAGTCTCCTCTGTCCACAGAACTTTCCAGGCAAGAATACTGGAGTGGGTTGTTCCTTCTGCAGGGGATCTTCCTAACTCAGGGATCAAACCCGCATCTCCTGTGTCTCCCTTACTGGATTCTTTACCTCTGAGCCACTGGGGAAGCCCATTGCATTTTTACTTTTGTGTATTTCTTTGATTAATGTTCTTTTCTCCTGCTTAAGTATATAACCCAGGAGAGTGAGGATCACAGTATGCATCATCTCATGCTACAATTGCATATTCTGTAAATTTAGTAAATTCAGGCGGAAAGATAAGGCAAGTATTGCTAAAAACTGAAAATTATTAATTATTAAATAGGATAATTATAAGAACTTATTTTTATATTGAAATCTTTTAAAATGTACTGTATGTCTCCCCATCTATATAAGCCAGACATGAAAATCATAATTTGATTTTTTTTTTCCTGATCCTTTCTTATCAGCATCAGTACCTACACATAAACACAAAAACAGTCTCAGAAATATTTGAACTAGAACCTCTTGTCTCAATCCCTTGATTGCTTAATATTTTTTCCTCCATTTTCCTTCTATATCTCCTCTTAAAGGTGGTATATATTTGCATGAGAATGGAAAATCAGACTAGATTGTTAGAAATATGTACAAAATTTTTTTAAAAAAAGAAGTATGTACAAAATAAAAATTCACTGACCCTCAATAATGGTCGTAAATGCCAACTACAAGAGGAACCATGGACTTATATGCATGGCCTGTGTAACATTCATTTTGCCTGCTTAGAAATATTACTTAGTCTTTAGTTTTCAGTTATATTCTGGATAGTTGAGATAAAGCAATATTTTCTTGGGCTCTGAAATCACTGCAGCCATGAAATTAAAGCTCCTTGGAAGAAAACCAATGACAAGCCTAGATAGCATATTAAAAAGCAGAGACATCACTTTGACAACAAAGGTCTGTCTAGTCATGTATGGATGTGAGAACTGGACCGTAAAAACAGCTGGGCACCAAAGAATTGATGTTTTCAAACTGTAGTGTTGGAGAAGACTCTTGAGAGTCCCTTGGACTGCAAGGACATCAAACCAGTCCATCCTAAAGGAAATCAGTCCTGAATATTCATTGGAAGAACTGATACTGAAGCTGAAGCTCCAATGCTTTGACCAACTGATGCAAAGAGCTGACTCATTAGAAAACACCCTGATGCTGGGAAAGATTGAGGGCAAGAGGGAAAGGGGGTGACAGGAGATGAGATGGTTGGAAGGCATCACTGACTCAATGGACATGAGTTTGAACAAACTCTGGGAGGTACTGAAGGACAGGGAAGGCTGGTGTGCTGCATTCCATGGGGTCGCAAAAAGTCGGACCCGACTTAGTGACTGAAAAACAAGGTTGATAAAGTTATGTGACGTCTTCCTGCTTACAGCTAAGGCCTCCAAAAAATTCAGATCAACTTAGTTTAGCATCATTCTATTTTGTTTTTTATATACATTATTTTTTCTTTTTATTTAAATTTATTTATTTTTAATTGAATGATAATTGCTTTACAATATTGTGTTGGTTTCTGCCATATATCAACATGAATCAGCCATAGGTATACCTATATTCCCTCCCTCTGAAACCTCCCTCCCCACTCCTACCCCATCCCACCCCTCTAGGAACATCACTCTATTTTAGATAGAAAAAAATGTGTCTTTTTTTAAAAATCACAAACAGCATATATTTAATTTAATCACACATATATCATGTATTTATTGTTTATCAGCTTAGTTTAACATTATTCTCTTTTAGATAGAAAAAATAGGTGTCTCTTTTAAAATCATACACTGCAAGTATTATTGTTTGGTAATAGCAGAATTGAGAATTAAATCTAATTTTTATGAAAAAGAAAACTCTGTTACAAACAAGGCCCCCTCTCCTCAAATCTCATAATATGAAAAGAGATAAACAAAAAGAAAAATCTTTTCCAGATGAAAGAATCCTGTAATAATCTGGTTCAAAAGATTTGGCTTATATTTTTTTTAACATTCAGCAATTCATTGAAACTTTAAAAAACATTAGAAATTCTCAGTTTGTGCATCTTTCTTCCCCATGGTATATGTAAATTAAAATAGCAAGGAGCTTAAAGAGAGTTTTAGAGGCAACTAATAATTTAAATGACACAGGAAAACTGAAAGGGAGAACTGAAAGTGGGAAATTCCTCTCAAATAGAAAGAATGGAGGCCAATCCTGTATAAGTAGCCCACACTTAGGGAGGAAGGACATTCACTCTGCAAAGAGCTGAAGACTCAGCTTCAGCATCTACTAGCAGAACAGGTTGCCCTGTGCCTGTTTTCATCATGACCTGCTGGTGCCTCCTCCAGATGGCTCTCCTGCTGTGTTTCTCCACCACAGCTCTCTCCATGAACTACAGCTTGCTTCGATTTCAACAAAGAAGGAGTGACACGGTGTGTCAGAAGCTCCTGCGGCAGTTACCTTCAACTCCTCAACATTGCCTCGAGGTCAGGATGGACTTCCAGTTCCCTGAGGAGATGAGGCAAGTACAGCAGTTCCGGAAGGAAGATGCCGTATTGGTCATCTATGAGATGCTCCAGCAGATCTTCGGTATTCTCACCAGAGACTTCTCCAGCACTGGCTGGTCTGAGACCATCATTGAAGACCTCCTTGTGGAACTCCAAGGGCAGATGGATCATCTGGAGCCAATCCAGAAGGAAATCATGCAGAAGAAAACCTTCACTATGGGAGACATGACGGTTCTTCACCTGAAGAAATATTACTTCAGCCTCATGCAGTACCTGAAGTCCATGGAGTACAACAGCTGTGCCTGGACAGTTGTGAGAGTGCAAATGCTCATGAACTTTTCTGTCCTGAAGAGGCTAACAGTTTACCTCCAAGACTGAACATCTCCCACCTGTGGCTCTGGGAATGGACAATGTGATGTTGACGTGAGACTCTTCAGCCAGCAGAGGCTCTTTGAAGTAAGTGACAATGCAGTGCACTGGATTTCAATGGACAGTTAAAGACTGTAAGCTATTTTTAAATTGATTTATGCATTATTTATTTATTTAAACTTTTATATGGGAAATAAATTATTTATGAAACAAAAGTCAACGTGGCAGTTTTAATGTCAACTTGATTTATGTGACAACACATTATTAAAAATTGCAGAGCACCTAGGAGACATTCTTTATAGAATGAACCTGCTGAGTTGTAGAGTTTCTGGCCCCTGCCCTCGATGAATTTAAAATGAAAGGAAGTCATGTGGAATATACAAGGTAAAAGATGATAAGGGAAGTGATTTTTAGGAGACATGTGGCCTGAGCCTCTACAGAATTAAAATGTAGACACAAGTAGATGACTGGCCTTAGAAGCAGGGGCGCCTAGGAGCCACTCGGAGCCACTGTGCCTGCCCCAGGCTCTTTGGCCCTCAATGTAGAATTTGACTGGCTGTCAGGGTAACTGGAGGAATATTTCAGCTCCTGTGTTTGCCCTTAATTCATCCCTATTATCTGTGGGATGCCCTGCTTTCCTTTCCACATCCCCCCTCCATAGGATTTTAAAATGTTTATGTCCCTCCCCACCCCCCAGCCATGCCCAAGGGTGAGAAGTTCCCTGGCACTTCTGTGACACTGTTAAGGGGCAGTCCCTTTATCACACTCTTCATGAAACAGCCAAAGTGTATGGTTGTCTTAGGAGAGCTGGGGTCTCTGTCTGCTTCCGGGGCATAGATGCCAGAGGGAAAAAAGCCTCTGCTTGATACCCTTGCCATCTAACTAGTTTTTTTCCTCATTTACCCCTCCACCCCCCAGAAAAGCGAGTCTGCTCCTGGTTCCCCCTTCCTTGTTCATACAAGACTATCCTACCTGCTTTTCCTGCTGCTCTGCATCTCTGAAGCCACATACTCTCTAAAGCCAAATCCAAAACAGGTGTAACAGATGTAGTGGTTTCAGGCCAAGGGAAAAACCAGAAAGCAGGGAAGAAAGGGAAGTTCAGGTGGGAAGAGGGGGTGCTCACTTATCCTAGGGCTTACCCTGGGAAAATACAGTTTCCCTAGGAGCACTTTGGGTGCCTGGCCAGCATGGCTGGGACACTGTCTTTGTATTGAACCCTTCGAGAACCTGAATCGGTGACTATTCCTTCATTAGCTGCTTCCATCCATGCCTTGTGCTGAGCGTTTTCTCCTGGAGCAAAAGCCTAGGAGTCTGCCTTGCCGTTAAGGGATTCAGCCTTGAAAAGAAATGTTAGGCAAGTTACTGCGCAGACAATGAGCTCGGAGCTCCCCCTTCTGACGGAAGTTGGGTAAGACATCAGCTGTGGGACCGAGAAGCGCGTCTGTCGCTGGGTCCTCCCAAGCCAGTCAAGGACCCCGGAACACAATAAACTTTCCCTCCCGCTCCAGCTCCTCACAGTCTGCGACTCCACAGCCCAGCTCTGCCAAAAGCCCTTCTGCACCCATGCTTCCTTTCTCCTAGGAGTCAAAAACAAGTCAGGACCTCGAAAGGCCGCGTGATAGGGCTGTCTAGAGCAGTCAAGAGGATGCCAAAATTCGCCTGGGCCGAACGGCTAAACCGGCTGAGAAAGCCAGAGGTTTGGGCAGCCTGGGAAAGGTCTGCTCTGGGTGTGTGCAGAGGACCAGCCGATAGAGAAGAGACTTCTTCTGCAGAATGATAAATAACTGTGCCACAGCTGAGCCTGCGGGTCCATCCAGAATATCAAGAGTATGTCCGTGAGACTTCCACTAGTGCTCCAGTGGTTAACCATCTGCTTTCCAACCTACTGTATAGCACAGTGAACCCTGCTCAATGTTATGTGGTGGTCTGATGGAAGGGGAATTTGGAGGAAATGGATGCATGTATATGTATGTATGGCTGAGCCCCTTCGCTGTATACAGCAACTATCACAACATTCTTAATTGGCTATACCCCAATACAAAATAAAAAGTTTAAAAGCGCGGGCTCGGGTGGAGAGGGAGGTGGGAGGGGGGATGGGGATGGGGAATACATGTAAATCCATGGCTGATTCATGTCAATGTATGACAAAAACCACTACAATATTGTAAAGTAATTAGCCTCCAACTAATAAAAATTAATGGAAAAAAAAAGAATTAAGAAGGCATTAATGCATTAAGAATGGGAGGAAATACTCCAAAATTTTAGTAGCAGTATCTCTGAATCACACAAAATGAATAAATAAATAAATAAAAAGTTTAAAAAAAAAACAGAAAAAGGATCTGCCTTCCAGTGCAGGGGACAGACTTTCTATCCTCGGTTGGGGAACTAAGATCCAGCATGCTGTGGGGCAACTAAGCCTGTGTGCTGCAATTACTGAGCCCACGTACTCTACAGCCTGTGTGCGGCAAGTAGAGAAGTCCTCCCCCCACAACGAAAAGACCGTGTGCAGCAACAAAGACCCAGTGCAGCCAAAATAAGTTTTTTTAAACAGTATCTCTATCATCGTAGAGGATAAATGATAAATTAATATTAATTCTAATAAGAATGAGGGAGGCTAACCCCACACTGCATGTGTACTTGCATATGCTAAACAGCTATGCCACATATAAGGCAGCATGTCTTCATAGACAGCTACATATGAGAAGGGAAGTAATTATTTTAGCTGGCACCAGAAAACCTCACTAGGAAAGTGCTGGTTGTTGGGAAAAATACCGAATGGGCCTCTTGTGAAACAACGTGAGACCTTGAGGTTGTGCATATGGCAACACAAAAGACATTGCAACACCAATAGCATGTTTTGGGGCAACTGTTTTTGAGGAGGGAAGAGAGAGAAACACTTGGAGCTGTGACTCTCACTGGAATAAGGCAGCAGTGAAAAATTTCTAGCGAGGGCAAATAAAGTTGCCTCACAGGCAACCTGAAATCATGTGCATTGATGTGATGAAATCGTCTCCTCCATCTTCTTCAAACCTTCAGTAGAGAAGGCTGCCCACACAAAGGCCCCACTTGTTCAGGGGTGAAATCGGATGGCAAGCAAGCAGAGGGTGTCTAGACATCCATACATGAACCAAATCAGCAGGGACAGAACGCAGAGCCGCTTCCCACTCCCACTTCTCTACCTCCCAAGGAAATCACGCAGAAGACATGGATTAAAGGGTCAAGGAGGTAGGAGGCCCTGGCAAACATCTCAGTTAACATGAGTACTTAAATATTACCTAACCAAATGGACATGTAGATACGGCATGAGTGTTCATTTGTATGGTAGTTTTTGCACTTAACAAAGCTGGTGTTTAGGAATTTTGGGTGTTGTTAGGCACTTTTAGGTCCCAGATCTATCTGATGCAGTGACTTGTTCATAAAGTACTCTTAAGAAAATGAAAAGAGCATGCCACAACCTGGGAGACACTATTTACAAATCACATATCTGATAAAGGACTTGTGTCCAGAATATATTAAAAATACTCTCACAACTCAACAATGAGAAAATAACCCAACAAAAAATGGGTGATATATTTGGATGAATACTACACCAAAGAGAGAAATGAATAGCAAATAGGTACAAGGAAACAGGAAAGCCTGCTTCATGCTGTGTGTGGGAGGTGGGGAGGCTTAGATCAGATAATGAATGTAATATGGTTTTTGATTACACAGGAACCCATTTGATTACATGAGGACCTACTACAGCCACTACCCTTCCTGCGGAAAGTCCACTAGCCATCCTGGTGCAGTTCTACAAGTGACACACTTGAGGTCTGTCCAGCCATAGGCAAGGCCCTCACCGAAAAGGACTTCTGTTTTGACTGGTCTGAGGCATACACAGGGAGTCAGCAGCTGGTACTGCAGCTGGAAGGTGAAGGGCACCCAGAACCAGGTCTTGCTAATTGCAAACATTTTCTCTAAATCTCTTGCACTGATGCTTATTGAGCTTGAAAAAGTAACAGTTTATGGATTTATCCTTTTTTCTTAACATAGATTGTTGCTTTATGAACCTCAGTTTAATTGTCTAAAATCTCTTAGAATAGTTAGTTTAAAACAATCAAACTCTAAGATTGGACTAGAATTGCCAGCACAGAAATATACTCTCTTAATTTAGCAGGACCAAGTTAATCACTTACCTTGTTAATTGACTTGATGGATAATACTCCAGAAACAATTGTTCCCATCAAACAATTATCAGTAAATTTGGTTTCAATTGGCATTCTGTTTCAAAATTTTGGCTTTGGTTTATAATTCCTTGTGTAGTATGTTCTTAGGAAACTCAAACTTCATTATTAGCCTAGGAGTAAGAAAAAAAGGAGCTCCCTTCAAAAGTTTCCTTCCTTCTTAAGGAAATGAAAAGATCTATGGCAGACTGGGAGACATATTTTTCAATTAGCAATAATCGCGCCTCAGGTAAACCTCATTGGCTATGATACTGCCACTGCGCAAAGCTGGGAGATATATTTTTAAGACACATATATGGTAAAGGATTTTTCAATGGATAAAGAACTCTCAAATCTCAGAAACAGTAAAACAACCCAATAAAAGATGGACAAAGACTTGAATTCATGTCACCAAAGTCTGGGTTGGCCAAAACGTTTGTTTGGGTTTTTCTGTAACATCTTATGGAAAGACCTGAGTGAACTTTTGGGCCAACCCAATAAGTTGGCTAATAGGACAGAAAAAGATGATTGATCAAAATCATTAGTCATTAAGGAAATGCAAATTAAATCCACAATGAGACATCACTGCACACTTATTAGAAGGCTAAAGTTAAAGACTGAATTGATCAATCACTGGCAAGGATATAGAACAACTGGAACTCTCATTACACTGCTGGTAGAAGTAAAACATGGCAGAATCACTTTGGAAAACCATTCTATAGTTTCTTTAAAAGGTAAACATACACCTACTATATGACCCAGCCGTTCCACTCAGTTATTCACCAAAGAGAAAGGAAAGCATCTTTCTATGCATACACTTGTATATGAAAGTTTGTAGGAACTTCACTTCTAATATCCCCAAATTAGAAACAACTCAAATGCCCATCACAAATGAATGATTAAAGAAATGATTGTAGTATATCCAGATAATACTCAGCAATTAAAAGGGATGTATCTTTGATATACACACTAGCTTGGATAAATCTCAAAATTATGCTGAGTATAAGACAGACAAAGAATACATTCTGTATTGTCCCATTCATACAAAGTTCTAGAAAGGAAAACCATAATGACAAAAAGCAGATCAATGGTGACCTGAGGATGGGTGTGGTGGGACTGAGGAACCAGATGGAGGCAGGAATTACAAACAGACATGAGGAAACTTTTAGAAGGATGTGAATATGTTTTCTGTGTTGGTATCCATGATTTCAGGAGTGTGCATATGTGTCAAAACCAAATGTTCACTTTAAATATGGAGTTTATTGGAGATCAACTATGCTTCATTAAAGTTCTTAAAAACAGATAAGAAGGAAGAAAAATAAAATGAAGCCACAGTATCTTGTGTCCCTTTTTCAGAATCAGCATACATTGTTTGATGGCCTAATGTCTCTTAATAAGATTCCAAGATAAGATTAAATCAGTAGGCCCTTGTGATGTGTGTTTAGTCACTAAGTCATATCCGACTCCTTTGTGACCCCATGGACTGTAGCCTGCTAGGCTCATCTGTCCGTGGGATTTCCTAGGCAAGAGTACTGGAGTGGGTTGCCATTTCCTTCGCCAAGGGATCTTCCCAACCCAGGGATTGAACCCATGTCTCCTGCATTGGCAGGATGATTCTTTATCACTGAGCCTCCAGGGAAGCCCCAATAGGCCCTTACAGTCTAAGTTCAACATTGTCAGCAGTTAGATTGTAAGAGGTTTTTATGTCACATTGCAATAGTCTCTCATATTTTAAAAGATTGCCCAAGAAGTTGATCCTCTCCTCCTAAAACTCTGGAAAAAAGCCTAGAGCACTTTCTACATTACACGCCTGCACCAACTGCATTTCAAGTTGCAGAAAACAAACACCAAACTATTTTTTCTTTCATTGTGGTAAAATATACACAAAATATAAAATCCACCATTTTAGCCATTTCTAAGTGTACAGTTTTATAGCACTAAATACATTTCCACAGTTGTGTAACCATCACCGCAAAACTTCAGAGTTTTTTTTTTTATCTTTTCCAGCTGAGACTCTATACCCACTAAATACTAGTTCTCTATTTCCCCTCCTCCCAAGCATGGCAATCACCATTTTATTTTCTATCTCTATGAATTCAAATGGGGCTTCCCAGGTAGCTCGGTGGTAAACAATCCACCTGCAATGCCGGAGACATGATTCAATCTCAGGGTTGGGAAGATCCCCTGGAGAAGGAAATGGCAACCCACTCCAGTATTCTTGCCTGGGAAATTCCTTGGATAGAGGAGCCTGACAGGTTACATTCCAAGGGACTGAAAGAGAACTGGACATGACTTAGCACCTAAATAACAACAATGAATTTGAACCTTCTAGGTACCCCATATAAGTGGACTCATAGTCTTTATTTCATTTGTGACTGACTTATTTCACTTATAATGTCTTCAAGTTTCAGATATGTTGTAGCATGTATCAAAATTTCCTTCATTTTAATGGATGAACAATATTCCATTGTAAGTGTATATCTCATTTTGTTTATTCATTCCTTCATTGATGGACATTTGAGCTGCTTCCAACTTTTGGTTATTTTCATTAATGCTGCTATAAATGTGAGTGTACAAATATCTATTTGAGCCTCAGGAATTTGTATTTTTTTCTAAATCTTTGAGTATGATAACCTGAATTTATTGCATTAGTGATCTCTTAGACCTCAAGAGCTAAGTGGCTGGGGGTGATTTACATAAAGATTCAAGTTTAATCAGAAGTGGAATTGCTAGATCATATGGTACTTCCATATTTAATTTTTGAGGAATCATCAAGGTAACTATATTTATGCCTTTATAATGTGAATATCTGCTATAATAGCATAATGCAAACACAACAATAACAACTACATTTCTTAAGGACATTTGTTCTGCAAGGGACTCTGCTAAACGTGTTATAAATGTATACCATCTTATTTAATGCTTCCGAGAACCCTAAAGGAAACTATTACTGTCTTCTTTCTACATATAAGAAAACCAAGACTCAGTAAGATTAAGTAACTTACCCAAGTCTACAGTTGGTAAGAATGGAGACATATTTGGAACCAGAAACCATGCTTTCAACTCCCTGTAATCATCTGTGTGTGTGTGTGTGTGTGTGTGTGTGTGTGCTCAGTCATGTCCAATTCTTTGCGACCCGATGGACTGTAGCCCACCAGTCTCCTTTGTCCATGGGATCTCCCAGGCAAGAATACTGGAGTGGGTTGCCATTTCCTCCTTCAGGAGATCTTCCCAACCCAGGGATCAAACCTGTGTCTTCTGCATTGGCAGGTAGATTCTTTTACCACTGAACTACCTGGGAGCTACCTGTCAAACTGGTCAAACTGTTAACGTTAATCCAACATCATAACACTGATCTTGTGGTTTAAAGAGAGCACAAGGAGGTCTATGGTCCACAGGCTCCAGCTCCTGGCTTTGCTCCAAGGGCTTGTCAGGACCTTTTGCAGAAGGGCTGCTCCCTGCTCTCAAGAAGTTTGTCTCCCTTCCAGCCCCACCCATTCAGAAAACGACTTTCTCGCCCTTGCTCTATGGAGATTAGCAGGAAATTCCCATCTGCTCTTCACCAGCCTCTACAGAGAATATATTCTCTTCAGGTGTCTGGAGGCAGTTGTCTGAAGGGTGAGTCACAGTTTCCCCTGGTGAGGCTGCATTTCCTTCTCTTGACCACTATGTTTTAATCCTTGTTGTAGCAAGAAGGCTCTGCATGCAGTTTCCTTTTCGTCTCACACCAGTGGCTTTCGTTATCTCACAGGCATGTGTAAGAAAAATGGCCCGTGCTCTGTTGTTTAATGGAAATACACAACAAAGTTTCTCTTTCCTTTTACCTTTTAACTTCTTGGCTCCTTCTCTTTCTTTCTTTCTTTTTTTTCAGGAAAACCCAGAGGTAAAATAAATAGTTTTCAAGGCAGAAAATGCTTTATTAATCCAGAAAAGAATGAAGTGGCAATCTGTGAATTTAAAAATCTAAATATTAAAAAAAAAAAGCTTATTGTAGTGAAAAAAGCACAGGTTTTATAGATCTGAGAGCTAATGAGTGTTCTGATACTTTCTAACTGTATCATCTTGGGCAAGTTATGCAAATGGGGGATAGTCATATCTCAAACTTTTGAGGAATAAATGTCCAGGATGTATGATTTAGTTTAGCACATGGCCTTGCTTGTGGAAGGTGCCCAGTGTTTAACTTAATTACACATGAATAAAAATGGTAGAAATTTCCCTTTTGTAAAAGATATTTTTGGATGTGGGCCAATTTTAAAGTCTTTACTGAATTTGCTACAATACTGCTTCTGCTTTATGTTTTGGTTTTTTGGCTGTGAGGCATATGGGATCTTAGCTCCCCAACCAGGGACTGAGCCTAGATCCTCTGCTTGGAAGGTGAAGTCTTAACCTCTGGACTGCCAGCTAAGTCCCCCAGATTGTAGAAATTTCTCACATAAAATTAAGCTAGCTTAAGGAGCAGCCTTCCCCAAGTCTCACACAAAAGGCAAGTCCTTTGGGATAATAAATGAATGTCATTTTTACCAAAGTCATATGTACAGTGGAAAAGAACATTCAGCATCTCTGATTACAAAATATAAATAAGACACTCCTAAAATCCCAACTTTCAACCTTCTGTAAGTGGCCTTTGCAAAGTTACTTAAGAAACAAGACCAATTGTTTTACAAATGTTTGAAATGTCAAGGAAAGAGATGGGTAGAAGACTATAGGAAAGGTTGAATAGGAAGAAGAGCCAGCCTTTGTCAGTCTCCTGTGATGGCCTGAACTGTGCTCAGCCATTACACTGGGCATCTATTATGGCCCAACTGGTGTCTAGGACCACCACGGACAGCTGTGAGTTGGGGCCATGCCCAGCTGCGTGAATGGGCCTCTGACCCAGGCTGGGGCGCTGAGAGCACAGGCATCGTCATGGCCACAGGGACTGGTGAGGAGGAGCTAAGTGACACAAGCTGAGGCCATGAGAGTGACAAGGAGAAGTCCAGCTGGAATGCTGAGGAAAGAGGAGCCTCTGTCTATGGCAGCGGGTGCCTGCTTCACTGTACGCTTGGAGCCAGGACTGCCACTTCTGGCTGCACAACTTACATTCTGCACACCTTTAGATGGTGCCCTTCTCTGGTGAGTCTGACATGACCCACACTGGAAGAAACGCTGGGGAATAAAACCAACTCAGAGGAGAGCAGAAGGGAGAGATAGATGATGACACCTTCCTGAATATATTGTTTCAGCCATGCCTGAAGCCAGGTGAACCTTCTTAAGTGTTTCTTATTTGAGCCTTGAAATAGGGGTCTGGTTAAGAAACCAGAAACCCACCCACTCCCTCACTGATCTCCCCTGATTTTGGAAGTATCCCCATCTATACATTGCTTCACTCTAACTTTCGTGAAGTTCTGCAGGCAGGCCTGCCCATCCTTAGAAGTGAGGAGAGGTGCTTACCTGGCTGACCTTTTCCTTGTGCGTCGGGTGTGAGCTGCTGTTTACACACTAATCAAGTCAATGATTTATAGGACTTCCTACAACCTCACCACACCAGACACTGCTAATCACTGGGTTTACCGCCACAAACAAGGTACAGGTGTTATCCTCAAGAAGCTCATTTTCAAGGAAAGAAACAGGTAATTATATGACTAAAATTGATAGCAAGATGATAAATGTCATTTTAATGCAATGAACAGTTTCTTATAGAAGCCAAGATGTGTTCTGTCTGACAGGACTTGAGGAACGTTCACAGAGAAACTGTTCAAACTTGGATTTGAAGACACGGTAGCATTTAAAAATAAAAAGAATGGGAGAGAGAACCTTTCAGAAAAGAGCAATCTGAACAAAAGAAGAATCATGAAACAAGTGACCTGTTCAGGGAATGTCACGAATGACAGAGCAACTAGATGACAGGAATTGGGTAAGAGTGAGAAGGGACTGAAGCTGGAATTCAAATTGGTATAGATGCCGAGGGCCTGGAGTATTTAAGGAGTATTTAAGGAGAGGAGTGGCCTGGTCACAACTTTTTATGCCAGGAGACTCTGGTCACGGCTGGAAGAGGTGGATTAGAGCTGGTTGGGGCTGGAAGCCGAGAGGCTACTGAGAGTCTGAGCATAGGGAGATGGTAGCTGAACTAGGACTGAGAAAGGGTCAGTTTATAGACACCTATGATGGAAAGAGACTTCCCTGGTGGCTCAGACGGTAAAGCGTCGGCCTACAATGCGGGATCCCTGGGTTGGGAAGATCCTCTGGAGAAGGAAATAGCACCCCACTCCAGTACTCTTGCCTGGAAAATCCCATGGATGGAAGAGCCTGGTAGGCTACAGTCCACGGGGTCGCAAAGAGTCGGACACAACTGAGTGGTTTCACCTCACCTTACCTTATGATGGAAATCAGTTTTGTAGAAGCCTCTCAGCCTTAATATGCTCTTTTCATGCCGGGACCAGCCAGCAAAGAGAACAAGTCCCGATCGCAACAGCACGGAAGCCTGAGAAAAAAGCCGATAGTAAAGAATGGGGTCGAGAGGACTGAATGCTCTTTAGGCAAGTCAGTGATTTTATTGAGTAAAACAGCTACCTTTATACTAGTACAAGCAGAAAACATAGTTCATAAAAATGCCATCTGGTTTTTGTCACATCAATACAATTCTTTGTCTTAAGTGATTGCAGAAGCTTACATCTTGTTTTTGTCATTCCAAGATAAACTACTAAGTGAAGGTCACTACTATGTTTTTCTCAAGGAAGAACAAAGGAGACCCGACAAATGTTTTACTACTTTATCATGGGGTGGCAGGACAGGGAATGGCCTCTTTCAAGGCTTTCCCAGGGCCTTTTTGGGCCTTGAGCAGGCCGGCTCCCCGCATTTTCATATTCACAACTTCACTCCAATGTCGCCAGCATCACAGGAATTAAACTTTGAAATGACTGAAATTATAATTCTCAATCAGACTGAGAAGCAACAGTTGGTGTTATTAATAAAACACCCCTGTAATCCTAGAATTACTTCCCTGGTGGCTCAGACTGTAAAGCATCTGCCTACAATGTGAGAGACCTGAGTTCGATCCCTGGATCAGGAATATCCCCTGGAGAAGGAAACGGCAACCCACTCCAGTACTCTTGCCAGGAATATCCCATGTACAGAGGAGCCTGGTAGGCTACAGTCCACGGGGTCACAAAGCATTGAACACGACTGACTGACTTGACTTTCACTTTTACTTTCATGATCCTAGAACCTCTTCTCAGCTCACCACAAAGTTAATGAGGGGTCTCTAAAGCCGGAACTGTGTATGACTGGCTAGACGCAGGGAGCCACCTAAAGAGATCACCACCCTCTATATATGTACTGGGTATAAACCTATCTCTATACAACACAGAGTAGGGATTTCCCTGGTGGTCCAGTGGCTAAGACTCCACATGAGAATTCCTTGCATAAGAATATGCAAGGGGCGCAGGTTCAATCCCTGGTCAGGGGACTAAGGTCCCACATGCCGTGCAGTGCAGCCAAGGAAAAAAAAAAGTGTTGTTCTTGTCTGATTGAATTTCAACTGCTGTTCTTAGGAGCACCGAGAAGGCTTTCCTATTCAGTGGCAGGTTTTGCCACGCCTTCAACTGATGGTATAGGACATATAGTCTGCTCTTTGGCTCATCCAACAAGGCTATGATAGTTCTCTTTAATGTCCCCTCTCTCACCTACAGATGACATTCTCTTAACCCTGGTGAGATTCAGAGTTTGATGGCAGGTTGTATTCATTTGCTAAGGCTGCCATAACAAAGTACTGCAAGTTGGGTAGCTTAGAACTACAGAAATCTACTGTCTCAGTTTGAAGGCTTGAAGTTCAAAATCAGGTGTTGGCTTAGGGCTGTTAAGGAGAATCTTAGCCCCATGCCTCTCTCCTAACTTCTGGTGGTTTGTTGGAATCTTTGGCATTCCTGAGTTTCTGCTGCCTCATCCTGATCTCTGCCTTTATCTCTATCTGGTGTTCCCTCTGTGTGCATGTCTGTATTTAAATTTTCACTTTTTATAAGAACATCAGTCTTATTGGATTAGGGGTCCCATCCTAGTCCAGTAAATGACTTCATTCCAACTTAGTTAATTACAGCTGCAATGACTCTATTTCCAAATAAGTTCTCCTTCTCAGGTATTGTGAGTTAAGATTTCAACATTTAAATTTAGGGGAAAGTGAAAGTGTCACTCAGTTGTGTCTGACACTTTGCAAACCCACGTGCTATATCCTGCCAGGTTCTTCTGTCCATGGAAATCTCCAGGCAAGAACACTTGTGGGTTGCCATTTCCTTCTCCAAGGGATCTTCCTGACCCAGGGACCAAACCTGGGTTTCCTGTGTTGCAGGCAGATTCCTTACCATCTGAGCCACCAGGGACACATATCAACACATAATACAGAAGATAAAGTACCTCTGTGTCTTCTCCCCTACTGTCTTAGGTACTTCTTTGTATGGGGCAGAAGGAAGTTTATCAATTTTTCTACTGGATCTTGCCTTTGAAAGGGGGTCCCTTATCCCTCACCTCAGCTTCCTCTAGCTGCAATAGACAGGGGCACAGACAACGTCAACTTTCCTTGAAATGCTGCTAGTAAGCCAAGAGGAAAAATGGTCAACTAAAATGCCATAAAAATCTTCAAAGGCTGTTAATATCATCCCTTCCATCATATATGCTGTAAACTTTACAGTATAAAAGACCAGAATATATTTGAGGAATGGGCCTCAGACCAATTGGCCTCTGTCTGAATCTTAGCAACTGTTGAGGAAGGGGAACCACACGTGGGGAGGGGGCTAACATTCAATATTAGCTTCTTTACCTCGGTCTGCAACTGAACCCTCCTAAAATCCAACATAGTTGAATCCCATGGATTGATTTCCTACTCTACACCCTACCCCTGAAATGATAAATGTGTTCTGCATGAAAGATATTTTCTTTCTATTTACTTTGTTCTTATTTCTTAGGGCTAATAACCTTGGATTTATTAGGCCAAGATTAAGCTCAGCCTTTCTGAGCTACATTATAATATTTTCTGTGATGATCAACAAAGAGGTTTCCATTTTTAAGCTGCTTCATCTGAAAACTTTGGTTTCACCCCAGGGTCAGTCCTGGGGAGGCAGGCGTGAAGGGGGTGTGGTGGACTATTGCATTCTGCATCGCTATTTGTGTAGGACCCGTTGAGCACAAATAAGAGCTTTAAAGATGGAAGCTTTTTTTCTCTTTACTGACTGTTACCATCTGTCTTTCCTTGCTGAAGCATGGGAGCCTTTATTACAAAGCACCACCATCTTTCTTTCTTTCTTTTTTTTTTTTTTTCTTTTTTTATTTTTATTATTATTATTTTTTTTTTCCAGTGGGTTTTGTCATACATTAATATGAATCAGCCATGGATTTACATGTATTCCCAATCCCGTTCCCCCCTCCCACCTCCCTCTCCACCCGATTCCTCTGGTTCTTCCCAGTGCACCAGGCCGGAGCACTTGTCTCGTGCATCCCACCTGGGCTGGTGATCTGTTTCACCATAGATAGTATACATGCTGTTCTTTTGAAATATCCCACCCTCACATTCTCCCACAAAGTTCAAAAGTCTGTTCTGTATTTCTGTGTCTCTTTTTCTGTTCTGCATATAGGGTTATCGTTATCACCTTTCTAAATTCCATATACATGTGTCAGTATGCTGTAATGTTCTTTATCTTTCTGGCTTACTTCACTCTGTATAATGGGCTCCATCTTCATCCATCTCATTAGGACTGGTTCAAATGAATTCTTTTTAATGGCTGAGTAATATTCCATGGTGTATATGTACCACAGCTTCCTTATCCATTCATCTGCTGATGGGCATCTAGGTTGCTTCCATGTCCTGGCTATTATAAACAGTGCTGCGATGAACATTGGGGTGCACGTGTCTCTTTCAGATCTGGTTTCCTCAGTGTGTATGCCCAGAAGTGGGATTGCTGGGTCATATGGCAGTTCTATTTCCAGTTTTTTAAGAACTCTCCACACTGTTTTCCATAGCGGCTGTACTAGTTTGCATTCCCACCAACAGTGTAAGAGGGTTCCCTTTTCTCCACACCCTCTCCAGCATTTATTGCTTGTAGACTTTTGGATAGCAGCCATCCTGACTGGCGTGTAATGGTACCTCATTGTGGTTTTGATTTGCATTTCTCTAATAATGAGTGATGTTGAGCATCTTTTCATGTGTTTGTTAGCCATCTGTATGTCTTCTTTGGAGAAATGTCTGTTTAGTTCTTTGGCCCATTTTTTGATAGGGTCATTTATTTTTCTGGAATTGAGCTGCAGGAGTTGCTTGTATATTTTTGAGATTAATCCTTTGTCTGTTTCTTCATTTGCTATTATTTTCTCCCAATCTGAGGGCTGTCTTTTCACCTTACTTATAGTTTTCTTTGTAGTGCAAAAGCTTTTAAGTTTCATTAGGTCCCATTTGTTTAGTTTTGCTTTTATTTCCAATATTCTGGGAGGTGGGTCATAGAGGATCTTGCTTTGATTTATGTCGGAGAGTGTTTTGCCTATGTTCTCCTCTAGGAGTTTTATAGTTTCTGGTCTTACATTTAGATCTTTAATCCATTTTGAGTTTATTTTTGTGTATGGTGTTAGAAAGTGTTCTAGTTTCATTCTTTTACAAGTGGTTGACCAGTTTTCCCAGCACCACTTGTTAAAGAGGTTGTCTTTTTTCCATTGTATATCCTTGCCTCCTTTGTCAAAGATAAGGTGTCCATAGTTTCGTGGATTTATCTCTGGGCTTTCTATTCTGTTCCATTGATCTATATTTCTGTCTTTGAAAGCACCACCATCTTTATGCCAAAATGGAATTTCATAAAATTTGCATAAAGTCCCAGATAGTTCAATTACTCTCTTCTATGTCAGTAAAATCAACAGCGTGGTTGGTTGGCCACTAAGACAGAACTTAGCATGAAGTCATGACAGTCTCAAATGTATTTTTAGAAAGAAAAATTGGGCTGGACTTGTCTTATTCTGACTCCTCGTGCCATAAACTTTCTGTCTTTCATCATACAATTTCACAGACATTGTTGCCTGAACCCAGCCTCCTACTGGAAATCACTTTAGGTTTGGTGCCCCATACGGGACTTTCAGGCTGACTCTCACTCCCCATTACCTGATAGCACAGCCAAATAAATACCACAATGAAAAAGATGATAGAGACAGCATTCCATTTTTAGATATCTTGTCACAGGGAGCTGTTACCAGTTCCTAATGAGCCTCTCTTCTCTTTTCTATCTTGCTTCGCTCTCTGATCATCACTTGGGAATAGGAAAACACAGGCAGCCCACAGGCTGAGTGATTAGGAGAACACTGTGCATGTGTGTGTGCTAAGTCGCTTCAGTTGTGTCTGACTCTTTGTGACCCTATGGACTGTAGCCTGCCAGTCTCCTCTGTCCATGGAGATTCTCCAGGCCAGAATGTGGAGTGGATTTTTATGGCCTCCTCCAGGGGATCTTCCCAACCCAGGGATCAAACCCACATCTCTTACATCTCCTGCATTGGCAGGTGGGTTCTTTTCCACTCTTGCCACCTGTGAAGCCCTAGGGAACACTGAGATGTGACCAAAAAGGCTTTTGAAGGTTCTGAGCAAGGATGATGGACTATTAAGCTGTGATAACTTCCAAGGAGACTTCATCTCACTCATCGGTGACACATTTTTCATCAACAGGTCTAAAAATTCCTGACTTTTTCTTCTTATTCTTTTTTTTCTTTTGATTGACTGAAAGTGATAAATGATAATAACTCAGAGAAAACCACAGTGGAGGGAAACAATGGGAGAACAGTTTACAATTCTGATTTGTTGATCTTAATAAACTTGTCCTGATCAACTTGGAGAAGATATCCCCTGTGGAACCCATTGTCCAAATGCACCTGGCTGTGACACTAAGAAGTCACTTACCCGGCTATGTGTGAAGCACATCTTGCCTCCAGTAGAAGATGACCTATCAGAGATCTTGCCCACCATTAACAGCCAAAATAGGAGAAAAACATATTTTTATAGGCTTTTCCCCAGGTCCAATCATGTAGTAACAAGGTTTGCAGGGGCTCTAAAATACCCGATGATCCTTAACTAGTTGTAATACTGTTTCCCTCCTGGCCAAAATAATCATGTAATTCCAAAGCCCTCTGCATGTATCACATCTTTCTCAATACAGCATGTTATAATAATTTTTAAAAAACAGGCTCAAAAAAGAGCAGATTAGAGATCTGAACACTCTAGACTTCAGTAGTTAAGTCAAGTGGTTAATAAGTAGTAGCGGCAAGATTCAAAGACCTACAAAATTTTAAGGGGCTCAGAAAACGGTATTATTCAGTAATTCTTCATTTCTTTTTTCAAATTTATTTTTATTTACTTATTGTTTAGGCTGTGCTGGGTCTTTGTTGTTGCTCAAGGACTTTTTCTAGCTGGGGCGAGTGGCAGCTACTCTCTAGTTGTGGTGCAAACAGGCTTCTCCACTGCTCTTGTTGCAGAGCATAGGCTCCAGGGTGCATGGGCTTCTATAGTCGTGATGCACGGGCATAGTTCCTCCACAGTATGTGGGATCTTACAGGACCAGTAATCAAATTGGTGTCCCTTGAATTGCAAGGCAAATTCTTAATCACTGGGCCATCAGGAAAGCCCCAAATTCTTTATTTCCTAACAGGGAGATGGGACTGTACTTCAGTTCAGTTCAGTTGCTCAGTCATGTCCGACTCTTTGTGACCCCATGAACTGCAGCACGACAGGCCTCCCTGTCCATCACCAACTCCCGGAGTCCACCCAAACCCATGTCCATTGAGTCAGTGATGCCATCCAACCATCTCATCCTCTGTCATTCCCTTCTTCTCCTGCCCTCAATCTTTCCCAGCATCAGGGTTTTTTCAAATGAGTCAGCTCTTTGCATCAGGTGGCCAAAGTATTAGAGTTTCAGCTTCAACATCAGTCCTTCCAATGAACACCCAGGACTGATCTCCTTTAGGATGGACTGGTTGGATCTCCTTGCAGTCCAAGGGACTCTCACGAGTCTTCTCTTTTGAACCACAGTTCAAAAGCATCAATTCTTCGATGCTCAGCTTTCTTTATAGTTCAGCTCTCACATTCATACATGATTACTGAAAAAACCACACAGAATACCAGACCACCTGACCTGCCTCTTGAGAAACCTGTATGCAGGTCAGGAAGCAACAGTTAGAACCGGACATGAAACAAGACTGGTTCCTAATAGAAAAAGGAATACGTCAAGGCTGTATATTGTCACCCTGCTTATTTAACTTACATGCAGAGTACATCATGAGAAAAGCTGGGCTGGATGAAGCACAAGCTGGAATCAAGATTGCCAGGAGAAATATCAATAACTGCAGATATGCAAATGACACCACCCTTATGGCAGAAAGTGAAGAAGAACTAAAGAGCCTCTTGATGAAAGTGAAAGAGGAGAGTGAAAAAGTAGGCTTAAAGCTCAACATTCAGAAAACTAAGATCATGGCATCCGATCCCATCACTTCATGGCAAATAGATGGGGAAACAGTGGAAACAGTGGCTGACTTTATTTTTGGGGGCTCCAAAATCACTGCAGATGGTAATTGCAGCCATGAAATTATAAGATGCTTACTCCCTGGAAGGAAAGTTATGATCAACCTAGACAGCATACTAAAAAGCAGAGACAAAAAATAAATAAATAAAAAAGAAAAGAAAAAAAGAGCAGAGACATTACTTTGCCAACAAAGGGACTGTATTTAGTACACATTTTGGCGGGGGGGGGGGGGGATTCCCTGGTGGTTCAGCAGTAAAGAATCCATCTGCCAATGCAGGAGATGTGATTTGATCTCTGGGTTAGGAAGATCCCCTGGAGAAGGAAATGGCAACCCACTCCAGTATTCTTGGCTGGGGAAATCCCATGGATAGAAGAGCCTGGCGGGCTACACTCCAAGGGGTCACAAAAAGAACTGGACCTGACTTAGCAATCAAACAGCAATAACAACCATTGTAAATGTGTATTTGAAACAAAAGCATCACTTTTTCCCCCTTTCTTCCTTCTTCCCCTTTCTTCCTCCCTCCCTCTCCCCTTCCTTCCTTAGTTTCTTTCTAGACATAGAATAATTTGTAAGGCTGAAAATTCAGAGATAGTGATTTGCAATCATATTTCTAATTGTGGTCTTTGCGGACCTACTAAGGTTCATCTTTATGGTGGAAGAGCCCAGTTGAGCGACATGGCCATATCTCTCAAAGCGGTTGTGAGAGGCCCCAAATGTAAACAGAAAACCTTTACATTAAAAATATAAAATGACATCAGGATCCTAAACTAAGCAATCCTAACTGCTTCATTCACAGTCAGCACCTGCTTCATTCATGGTGAATGAAACGGGAGCTTCCATCTCTTTGTATTTTTACTGTCTGCCCTCCACATTATGTGGAACGTGTGCCTGCCTTTGCTTAACTAGCAGTGGAAAACCACTTCCCCTCTCTGTGGCCTTCAAAATGACAACCAGATGTTGTTCCAGTCTTTTCTCTGTTTTATTTTTCAGGTCTAAACTCATGATTGCCCTCTGGGTTTCCACGATGGTAAGGGAATGTTTTCAATTGAAACAAGAATTCCTGCCAAAATTAAAGAACATGAAAACATGATTCCTCATCACATATTTGGTAAATCCCCTGCTGTCCATTTGAAAATCAGAATTTGGGGTTTAAGTTACAAGAGCACTTTCAAGTGCTGCTTAAAAAAACAGCTGTCTATCTCAAATCACAGGCAATTTTTGTATGAGCCTAAGTACTAAAACCGTTTAGATGCAATTTATTGAGGAAGACTTTTGCATGGAACCATTTATTTATCCATTAAAGAATGTACTGAAATAAACACTGTAATTAAGTCATTGTTTAACTACTATCATGAAATGAGTTGATTTCATTAGAGCATTGAAAGTTTTGGTTGCTGTTACATATTTTAAACCAAATTCTTTTAACTAATGATAAGAAAAGATGATTCTGAAGTCCTTATGTGCTAAGAATTTCTTTGATGGTATCAGGAAATTCTAATTGAGAATCATTTCTTCTTTTTGCCATCAGTTCCTTTATTCCTGCTTGCCATCAACATGAAAATCAGTTTGTATTTTGCATAATGAAGACACATGCGCTAATGAAAATCTTAGCTTTCCTCCTCTTAGTCTTATGTATTTTCTTACTACAGGGGCTTAATCTGTGTTTGAGTAGAGGTGAGTAGCCGATGTAGCCAATGGTAACAGTAGCTAATATTTGTCTAGCACTTCATATGTATGTATCAGGAATTGTGCCAGAGATTCAGCTAGAATATCTCATATTTTAAATCTTAAGAGAGAGATAATTTCATTAGCCCATTTTTAATTTATTTAATTGAAGCGTAGTTTATTTACAATGTTGCATTCATTTCTGGTATACAGCAAACTGATACAGTTATACATACATGTATACATATTCTTTTCATATTTTTTCCATTATGGTTTAGTACAGAATGTTGAATATAGCCCCGATGCTATAGAGTAGGACCTTGTTGTTTATCTATTTTATATATAGTAGTTTGTATCTGCTAATCCCAAACTGCTAATTTATCTCTCTCCCCTCTTTGCCCTTTGCTGATCACAAGTTTCATTTTCTGTGTCCGTGAGTCTGTTTCTATTTTGTAAATAAGTTCATTTGTGTTATATTTTAGATTCCACATATAAATGATATCATATCATTAACCCATTTTTAAAGCAATGAAGCTGAACTCCAGAGAGATTAAGAAATTTATCCAAAGTCACATAATTTTGACATAAATGTAAGGATTTATTTTTATAAATAAAAATAAGGATTTAAATATTCAGATTTAATATAAGGATTAAATATAAGGATAAATATGAATATAAGGATTTAATAAATATAAGAATTTATAAATATAAGGACATAAATATAATCTGACATAAATATAAATATAAGGATTATTTTAAAATACAATATAAATATAAAGATTCTTATGTAGACGTATCTACATAAGACATAAATATAAGGATTCTTATGTAGATATATATTAATCCAGACTGTTTGCTATAAATCTATTTAAAAACTGCAGGAAAAGTCTTTTACATTCAATTATAATCTTAAAGAGAGGTGAATACCAGGTAAAATAGGAAATCTTTGATAGAACTGAAATTCATAGGCTCAAGCTGCTTCTGTTTGCTTCACCAGATAGGGAATCTAGTCATGTGTGCCAAGAAGGACTCTTCTCTATTCTCTGTACTTCAGCAACTCTCTCATACCTGTGTGACTGAGGCTACCATCCTGTCTTCTCCAATGAGATGGAACTCCCCGAGGGCAGGCACTGTCCTATGCCTTGCATATGACAAGCTGTAGAATCCACAAGTTTATGATGACTAGTGAATAAATGTGTGGGCAGTCAAGGCTTCTCAGTTGTCCCTCCTAGGTTGATGTTGCTATTGTTTAGTCCCTAAGTTCTGTGCAACTCTTTTTTGACCCCATGGACTATAGCCTGCCAGGCTCCTCTGTCCATGGGATTTCCCCAGGCAAGAACACTGGAGTGGGTTGCCATTCCCTCCTCCGGGGGATCTTTCTGACCCAGGGATCGAACCCAGGTCTCCTGCGTTGGCAGGTGTATTCTTTATTGCTGAGCCACTGGGGAAGCCCCATATTTGCAACCAGGTTTAAAAACAGTATTAACTTAGAAAAATCCCTATATCATTCTTCCAACCTTCTTTTATTTTTTTAATTGGAGGAAAATTGCTTTGCAATGTTGTGTTGGTTTCTGCTGTACAATAACATGAATCAGTCGTAATTATATTTCCTCCTTCTTGAGCCCCCTTCTCCTCCCCCATCCCACCCCTCTAGGTCGCAAGAGTGCCAGGTTGGGCTTCCTGGCCTCCTTTATAGCTTGTGGTCACCTTTGTTTAACCTCCCTCAACTACCTCAGACTTAAAGTCTACTTCATTTATGCTCAAGCAAATAAGACACACATTTCTGGTATCATGATATTTACACAAAGATGGCAACTCACCTTCCCCCTGTCTCATGACAAGACATTGCTAGCTGTTTACAGTACTCTTACCATTCATCCCAGATGAAACCTCAGGATCCTTCTGACTCCAGAAGCCTGAGACCAATTGACTTGCCATGAATTATTTTTGTCATCTCCAATTTAGAGCGCAGTCCCCCTAATCTTGTAGCTCCTTCTTTTGCCTCCACTGGTTATGTGATCTTTGGTACATTTAACCTGAGATTTGCTTTTCTTACCTGTAAAATGAGGATTATTTTAGACCCACACTGAGTCTGTAAAAAGATAATGTATGTGAAAATACTATGAAAATATATACAATAGCTTGTTTTATTCTATTCACTTTAACTGTGACCATAATTGGCTTTCTCCTTCAAAAAATTCTGGTCTGCCCGCCACACAGGAGTGCATCATTTAGTACAGAGCCTGCACATAATTGGTTCCCCATAAACGTTAGCCCTGCGCCACCCCCACTGCCTTTTTGTGACTCACTCCTAGTAATATTACTCACTCATCAGTTGTTGGTGGTCACACTATCATTTGTCCCAGTTAAATAAATTAGAAAACATAATGTCTTAAAGAAAATAATTAAAAAAAAAAATTTCCAGCTCCACTGGGTTTTTGTTGCTGCAGAAGGACTTTCTCTACTTGCGGCAAGCAGGGTTACCCTCTAGTTGTCATGCTTGAATGTCTCATTGCAGTGGCTTCTTTTGTTGCAGAACACAGGCTCTCGGGAGCATGGGCTCAATGGTTGTGACACAGGGACTCAGTTGCCCTTGGGGGCACCTGGCATCTTCCCTGCCCAGGGATCAAACCCATGTCCCCTATATTGGCAGGCAGACTCCCAAGCACTGGACCACTAGGGAAGCCCTTAGAGAAGAATTTAAAAGCTATATCTCGACTGGTCTCACCAGAAGGGCTTTCTGCCTTTAAGCAATTATTTGTGGTCTTATATCCAAGTACTGAGCATAGTTCCTCATCACTTTAACCCACTGACCTCTCCACGCCTTTCCAAAATGGACCATTCCATGCCTTTGACAAGAATATTCTCTCCACCTGGACAATGTTCTCTAGCTCACCTCCTGCAAGACCAGCTACTCTCTAAGGATGTCCCTGGCTCTTCACTACCATCTCCATTTCCAGAGGGATGACTCAATCCTTCTAGAGTTTTCTGCAGACTTTTATTATAACTCATCATACTATATTTAATGGCTCTTATCACACCCCTAGAGGTCCTTACCCTCTTCTGGTCAAGATGTGAGCATCTTGAAGGCAGAGGTCCTAGCTCCCTTTCTTCATTGTGTCTGTATTCAGAGACCTACAATGGCTAATCTTCAATGAAATTAGAAGGAAGAGTGGGGACCGTTAGCATCTTGAGTCTTCATTAGTTCATAGCACACAAGGGATCATGGCAGCCAGTGGAGAGCGGGTTGGGATGATAGAGATTGATAAACATTAATCACAAGAGCAGCTAAGTTTCACTGAACATCAAGAGTTGCTAGCCACTCTCCTAAGCCTTTTATATGAATAAGCAAAGAACTGAGGCTCAGAAAGTTAATCAGCTGCTTGGGTTTGCAGAGGGTAAAACTGATCCAAACCAAGATGGCCTGGCTTTAGCATTGGCTCTCTCCATCACTTTGCTTTACTGCTGAGGAAAGAAGAGGTTATGAGTAGAAAGGACATGAGCACAGCTAAATGATATGATAGGAGAAGAAAGACAAATTTCACAATTCTGATTTTTCTAGGAAAAGAAATTAACAAAAATCTCAATGTACATAATCACTTTAGAAGAGCTTTGAAATGCAAGTTTGTGAGAAAGCACAATTAGCTTAAACAAAGCCTTGAAAACCATAACAATTATCTAAACAAGTGTTTCACCCAGAGACAGTCTTGCTTGATTGGAACAAGAACAGGCAACACAACTAGAGGAAGGAAAGGGATGAGAGATGAGATGCATAGAATATTAAAGGCAAAAACATTCAGTTTTGTTTTCACTTGACTGGTTGTTGGTCTTTCACAGGAGGTAGTTTATATTCATCGTGATTCTAAAACAGAATGTGTGACTCGATGACCAAAGATGCTATAGTTTTGTTTATCATTGAAAAATAGTAAACAATAAGTGGAAAAGGTCACAAGAAATTAGGGGGACCCTGGAATGTCTTGCAAAACCAAAGTTCCCACAGATACAAATTCGGAAGTGTGGAGACAGTGCAATCAGAGGTGATCCACAGCCAAGCTCTCTCCAAGGAAGGAGTACATTGTTGCAGGGTCCACGATGAGCAGTTGGAGCTTGGCATCTTGGTCCTGAATGCCACTTCTCTCCCTGACTGCCTACTCGCTGGACTGTTACTTTTGTAGGAGGGGCAACTGGAAGATTTTATAACATTTTGAAAACCTAGGAGGAATTTCCTCTGAGACATCTAAAGGACAGGAGCAACTTCGGATTCTTCCAGGTTTCAAAAGTTGACCAGTTTCCAAAGGAATGTGTTTTCATGGCCATCCAAGAAATGCTACAATGGAGCATCAACATTTTGAACCCTAAATGTCTCTTAATATTCTTGGAAGTGTTGGGGGAGTGTATAATTTCCTTGATTCTGTCCCGTCACAACAAAAATTTGAAGCGACAGACCAGCATTATAGCTTTCGGACGGGCCAGCGTTACAGCTCTTGGACAGACCAGTGTCACAGCTCCATGTTATAGCTCAGTTTTGTTTAGAAAATAAAGGAAAATACATCCTCAAGGCATGAGGGCATGATGACCCAAATGATGCGAAGAGATAGAGAGCGGGAGAGACGGAGAGGACCATCCCCCACCAGCCCTCTGGCTCCTCTTTTATGTTTTTTCTCCTCCCCCTGGACCTGCCCTATGTAAATTGGGCTAGCCAGGAGTGCTGTTTGTTCTACCTGAGGTCCTCACTCCAGTCCTCGGACCTTCCTTTGTTCTATTTTCTCAGGCTTTTCCCTTCCTTGTCTTTTAGCCACAGCCATTCTGGACTCCTTTTCCCTATTCTAACTACCTAACATCAGTAAGTCATAAACATGAGCTGGGACAGAAACATGTCTTCCATCCTAGCATCATCCCAATCCTGAACATACTTTCTTTCTATTCTGAACATTACATGTATTGATTTAAAAAATGCCTAATATGAGAGTTGCGAGTTGTTTTACTTGGGGGCAAAATGAGGACTGCAGCCTAGAGACAGCTTTTTTTTGGTCATATTTCAGTTATTTTTATTAGTTGGAGGCTAATTACTTTACAATATTGTAGTGGGTTTTTGTCATACATTGACATGAATCAGCCATGGATTTACATGTATTCCCCATCCTGATCCCCCCTCCCACCTCCCTCTCCACCCGATTCCTCTGGGTCTTCCCAGTGCACCAGGCCCGAACACTTGTAGAGACAGCTTTCAGATAGCTATAAGAAACTTCTCTGAGGAGGCAAGGGCAGGAGCTAGGATATATAAGAATTTTGCATCAGAGGACAGGTATTTGGGAGCACCAAAATATTACTGTTAATTAAAGAAACCAGATACACCAAGTTAAGGAATTTAGAGCTTTTCTATGTAAGGAAAGATGCAAGAATCCGAGCTCACTGAAATTCCTCTTTTGATATGCACCTCAGCAACCTGGTGCCAATATCCTGTATTTTCCTATCTTGAGATTTCTCTGGGCTCAGCATAGGGAGTGGCTGCTGTCTGATGGCTGCTCTGTTCACTTCAGTCGCTCAGTTGTGTCCGACTCTTTGCGACCCCATGAATCGCAGCACGCCAGGCCTCCCTGTCCATCACCAACTCCCGGAGTTTACTCAAACTCATGTCCATGATGGCTGCTAGATGGCAGGTATTCTTTTCAGCCCTGTGTTTCCTCAGGGCTCACCAGCTCACAATAGAAGGCTGCAATCACTGATGACTATGACATCTTTTGTATACTGATATGGCAGGAAACATTTCATTTCTCACTGTTATTTCATAGGAGAAGAACAAAGGAAAGCATGGGAATGAGAAGATAATTGTGGATAAGGAGAAGTGAAGTAAAAGGAGAAGGGGGCAAAAGAGGATGAAAAGTAGCAACAACTTCAGATATGCAGATGATACCACTCTAATGGCAGAAAGTGAAGAGGAACTAAAGAGCCTATGGATGAGGGTGAAAGAGGAGAATCAAAAAGTTGGCTTAAAACTCAACTTTCAAAAAACTAAGATCATGGCATCTGGTTGCCACCACTTAATGGCAAATGGAAGGGGTAAAAGTGGAAGCAGTGACTGACTTTATTTTCTTGGGCTCCAAAATCACTGCGGATGGTGACTGCAGCCATGAAATTAAAAGACACTTGCTCCTTGGAAGGAAAGTTTTGACAAGCCTATATAGTGTGTTAAAAAGCAGACACATCACTTTGCTGACAAAGGTTCATGTAGTCAAAGCTATGGTTTTTCCAGTAGTCATGTGCCAATGTGAGAGATGGACCATAAAGAAGACTGAGTGCCAAAGAATTGATGCTTTTGAGCTGTGGTGCTGAAGACTCTTGAGAGTCCCTTCAACAGTAAGGACATCAAACCAGTCAATCCTAAAGGAAATCAACCCTGAAATTTCATTGGAAGGACTAGTGCTGAAGCTGAAGCTCCAATACTTTGGCCACCTGACGCGAAGAGCTGACTCACTGGAAAACACCCTGATGCTGGGAGAGATTGAGGCCAGGAGGAGAAGGGGATAACAGAGGATGAGATGGTTGAAAAGCATCACCAACTTAATGGACATGAGTTTGAGCAAACTCTGGGAGATGGTAAAGGACAGAGAAGCCTGGTGTGCTGCAGGCCATTGACTCACAAAGAGGCAGATATGACTTAAGTGACTGAACAACGCAACAACAACACGTGGCATGTGATAGCATTCCAATTTTATTTTCTTCTCAATTAATCAGGTATATGTGAGCCTTTTCTCGTGGAACTGAAATTTCAGCTTTGTCAAACATTAAATTCCTACATATGTTGAAATCCATTCCTGGAATTTTGATTGTCTTCCATTGTTCAATTTGTTTGTTTCTATACCAGTACAGTATCTTATACTTTATTGTCTGGCAATGCATATCCTCCTCACTATTTCTGTTAATTAATTTTTTGGCTATTATTATAAATTCATTTCCCTGTATGACTTTAAGATTATTTTCTCCAATAAAAAACTTTTCTTGTGATTCTAACTGTAATTGATTGCTTTCCATTGATAGATTAATCAGAGAATATTTAAATTTGGGGAATATTAAGGATTCCATTCAAGAAGATGGTATAATTTCCAATGTTTCATTTTTTTAGTCTTCTACAATAAGATTTTATAACTTCCTTCTTAAAAAATATGTATCTTTCTTCTTTATATTAAGTATCTTTAGTTTTGTTACTAAAGATACATTTAGTTGTGAATGAGATTATAATTCTATTTTGTTTTAAACTGATTATTGCTTTTATAAAGAAAGGATTTAAAATTTTTTTTAATTAAGGCTCATATCTGGACTTTCGAAAATGTGGGACAAGATTACCCAGCCCTGTAAAGGCAAGCCTGAGCTAACAAAATTATCAGTTAGGATTAATGAAGTTCAGTCCCAAATTTTGTTCTAAATTTCTGTCTCCCAGTAGCTCCCTTACCTGTTTATTCTCTTATTTGGACAGTTATTTTGCAGCTCTTTTTTGTTTTTCCTTGACTGAATTCTACTTGTCAGCATTCAATGCCACACTTGCCCCTCCAGCTAGCCTGAAAGGATGCTACTTCTTAAGGGCTGTGATCCAGTTGAGGACCAGATTCACCCTATTTCACAGGTAATCTGATAGACATTACTCATATGATCTCAGCTATTATGGAATAAGACTTTTATACCAGTGATGTAAAACAATTAACTATCTCTACAATAGTCTTAAAAGTTATCTATCCAGTAAAGATTATTTCTAATAGCAGATAAGAAATCATTATAAACTCTAAGGATGGCCATTTAAATGTGGTTAGATTTGGCTCATAAACCTTATAAATTAACAGCTAAATCTCAATGCAAGATTAGCCTTCAACAATAATGTTAAGTAAGGGAAGTTTCCTTTATCTTCTCTTGACTCAGATATCTAATATGATAATAATGCAATTTAGCCATCTTGTCTTCCCCCAACTGCTACCCCCTGCAAAGGTCCAATCTCTACTACTCCAATACCCTCAATCAGACACAGAAAAATCAGACTTCTGTCTGAACAACAGGCAAACACAAGCACATCTGACATGACAGCTTCCTGCTTCTGTGTAGACAGTTCTCATTTAGAAAACCGACACTTCATATTGAGTTTAATTTGGCTTTTTGACCTGGCTCACAATGGAACTCTCTACTTCTGAGTTGATCTCCTCTACTCCTCTAGCCCCTAACCTCCTACCCTCTAACCCCCATCCCACCAATACACTTACTATGACCTCTTCTATAACTTGCTCCCAATCCAGAACATACACTGAATATTTTATTGCTGGAAGTCTAACTCAAATTTCATTTAGGATGATAATTCCTTTTAATTCCTTTGTCTACCATGGCTTGGGGCTTCCCTGGTGGCTCAGATGCTAAAGACTCTGATTGTAATGCAGGGGACTAGGAGAAGGGAACGGCTACCCGCTCTAGTTGGGTTGGATGGCATCACTGACTCAAAGGATTCAAGTTTGAGCAAACTCTGGGAGATGAAGGTGAAGGACAGGGAAGCCTGGAGTGTTGCAGTCCATAGGGTTGCAAACAGATACAACTGAGCTACTAACACTTTCACCATAGCTTGACTCCTCTCCAACCATCACAACTGTCCCTGCTCCAGCCCCTTGTTCTGTCTTCCCCAGGTTTCTGCCCAATTTGATAGGCATGGATACGACTTAGTGACTGGGAAAAAAATAAAAACCAGGGCTCCACCTTCAAATGCTGGAACAAGTGGTTCATCCCGTTGGCCTTTGGCAAGGGACCCTGACTTTGTTTGCTTTTGAGGCTTGGCAATTATCACATTTGATCCTCACAAGGGAAGCTGACTAGGGTCTGTAATCATATTATTTTCACCTTAAAAAATGAAGGAGCTGAGACTCAGAGAGGATTATTACTTGTCCAACATCACACAGAAGTGAAATCTAAACTTGAACCCAGGTCTTCTGACTGAAAATTCCTCACTCCCTGAAACAATTTCTTTCTGTTTCTGAGCATAGATTAAAAAAAACACACCCCCAAAACAGCCATTTAAAAATGACTTGAGGGAGTTTGGGATAAGCAGTTGCAAATTATGGAATTAATAAACAAGGTCTTATTGTATAGTACAGGGATCTATATTCTATATCACATATTCTATAGAATATTCTATATTCTAATATCTATATTATGGGATAAGCCATAATGGAAAAGAATATAAAAAAGGATGTACAAATGTATATAACAGAGTCATTTTGCTATACATTAGAAGTTAATACAGCATTGTAAATCAACTGTACATCAATAAAAAATAAATTAAAAAATACTTTGAGGTGTATAAACAACTTGAGGATGGATAATGTGTCTTTTCATCTTTAAATGCATCCAATCTCCCAAACAGCTAATAAGAGCTCACATAGTACAAGGTCAAGCACGATATATTTTGAAAAACAAACATCAATTCTGGGGAAAGTAAACACAAAGAGCAAAATGAAAGTATCAAATCAGTCATAAATAAAGAAGTACGAACATTAACATCTCTTACTGCTGATGGCTTTTCTAAGAACAGCACTTATTAAAAGTATTTGAGATAAGGAATAGATTGTGGGTTTATAGAATATCAGAACCAGATCACGGAGATCTCTTATGATCTTTTTATCTAATCCTCCTCAATTAACAGAATATCTAACATTGAGAAGGCAATATGGAATAAAACAATCTGAGAGGCAAGACTTTTGTTTTTCAGAAACTCATTATTTAAGGAAGGAATCTTTCTAGTCAGTATTCTTTGGGGACCAGCATTTCCTACCATTATGAAGCTATAAAAATGCACAATATGAGTTATGCTCATCTATTTAAATATTCAATAAAATTCAATAACTTTTAGATAAATTAATGTTTAAATTGCTTCCTTTAACTTTATCCCTTTAGTTGTGTAATTTTCCTTATTCAAAAAAAATGATTACAAAAAATGTTGCAGCTTTGCTTTTTGACTCTGTGTATATCATACAATCACAAAGTCTTAAAATTTTAAAGCCAAATACATTTTTAAAATCTCTTACCCTAGACTATCAAAAAACAACCCTGCCTTTAAAGTGATTTGGATATATGTTAACAATAATAATTTTATCTAAAGAGATCAATATAAAAGTGATCTTAAAAGTATTTATATCTGTGACCCAAATAATGTTTCCATCATTAGAACACTAAACCTTAATCTAAAAATTACTGTATTAAGTTGGTTTTCTGTGAGTGGCTCCTCTAAGTAGCTTGGAAAGTGAATTAATCTAAAGAAAGCAGTTGTTAGTAATCATAGACAACGGCGTGGAGCAAGAATAAATAGAAAGAAAAATTGTTTGTGAATTTAAATAAAACCTTAACAGTATATAACAGGGATAACAGTTTGGAATTACACTAATGTGATTTTTCTCTTTTGCATTTCTTTGTATGTCACCTTCTTCCTAGCCTGCTGGCTTTGCCTTAGATTTGGGCTGGTTGTAGCAAAGCTGCAAAGGGATGGATTGAGTTTCTTCTCAGCCTCGATATGCTGAGTCTTTTTCATTTTGGCTACTCTCATAGATGTGTAATGATATCTCATTGTGGTTTTATTTTGCATTTCCCTAATGATTAATGATGTTGAGCAGCTTTCAGGTTGTTGTCATCTGTGTATCTTCTTTGGTGAAGTGTGTTCAAATCCTGTGACTGTTTTTTAATTGTGTTGTTTGTCTTCTTATTATTGAGTTTTGAGGGGTCTTTGTATACTTGCATACAAACCCTTTATTAGTTACATGCTTCATAAATATTCTCTCTCAATCTATAGCTTATTTTTCATTTTATTAAAAGTGACTTTTGAAGATCCGAAAGTGAAAGTGAAAGTGAAGTCGCTCAGTCGTGTCCGACTCTTTGCGACTCCATGGACTGTAGTCTATCAGGCTCCTCCGTCCATGGGATTTTCCAGGCAATAGTACTGGAGTGGGTTGCCATTTCCTTCTCCAGGGTATCTTCCCGACCCAGGGATCAAACCTGGGTCTCCCTCACTGTAGACAGACGCTTTACCGTCTGAGCCACCAGGGAAGATCCAAAGTACCTAAGAAATACTTGCTTAGATAGTTAAGAAGTATCTGAAATGTGAAAGGTTGGATCTAAGACACCTCTGACTAACCCAAGGGCACAAGGATTTTCTCCTATTTTTTTTTATTAGAAATTATATAGTGTTAGGTCTTACATAGAGTGTCACATTTTGACTCTATTATATGTAATAGAAAGAAAATCAATACTGGCAAACAAACACTGAGAAATCACATGAAACAAGTTAATATAGCATGATGGTTAAGAATTCAATATCCGGATATGGACTAAAGTTTTGTTTTCTTTTTTAACTTTTAATTTTGTAATAGAGCAATGCTGTGATGTTTCAGGTGAACGGCAAAAGGACTTGACCATACATACACACGTATCCATTCTCTCCCAAACTCCTCTCCCATTCAGGCCGACACATAATGCTGTCAGAGTCCTCGGTGCTATACAGTAGGTCCTTGTTGGTTATCAGTTTTAAATATAGCAATGTGTATATGTTCATCCCAAGCTCCCTAACTTTCCCTTCCTCTGGCAACTGTAAATTCATTCTCTTAAGTCTGTGAGTCTCTTTCTGTCTTATAAGTTCATTTGTATCATATCTCTTAAGATTAGAGATGGACTAAAGTTTTCATATCAGTTCCAGCATTTAAATAGCTGTGTTGATCTTGATCAAGATATTTAACTGCTTTGACCTTTTTTTCTCACCTATAAAATTAGTTAAGAATAGTTCCCACTCACTTCATAGGGTCGCTCTGAGGATTAAATGAGATAACTCCTAGAAAGCACTGTAAAGCGTGTACTTTACACTGAACTAAGACATTTTTTCGAATGCCAGTTCTTCCTGTGATATTCACTGAGAGCGGAGATTCTGGAAAATAATATAATCATGTGAACTAAGAGATTTTTATAATGGCTCCTGCATGGTTGAATAAACCAACTACACATCTGAACATATTTGTCTTGGAATAAGACAGAGGATAGACTGGGGAATAATGATGCCCAAGAAGTAGAAGGTTTAGTCTTCTGAATGGAGTAGCAAAGACAGAAGCCATTTAAAGGATGAATAGTTTAAAGTTCTAGCAGAGAAGTAGAAGCAATGCTTTGGATCAGCTGGAAAAGCGTAATAATTGAGGCTGAGAGTATGCACAGGCAAAGATTACAATAAATGACTATTTATGATTAATGCCCAAGTAAGATAACTAGGCAAATATGGCAGAAAAATTTCACAATGCTGTAGAAAGAAATCTCAGCACAACTTCAACTAGATTTTTAATGCCTGTGAAATAGGAGATTGGACCACATAATCTCTAAGGTTCTATGTGGATCTAGCAGCTTGTGAAATTTCCAACCAGTGCTGGGGCTGGGTGTGGAAAGAGAGAGAGGCTGTGGTCCTTGAAAATTCCAAGTGGTTGAAATAAACAGGAAATTCAGGATAGAAAGTTATGAGCATAACTGGTTCCTTATAGAGCCTTTTGTCGGTAATGGAAAAAAAGGGGGGCAATAGGGCACTTGTCCAGAATCTCTGCTCTCAGTGAATATCACAGGAAGTACCGGCATTCAAAAATGAGACTGCCAAGGAATGGGAGGGGAAAAAATGCAGGAACAAGATGATGAATAGATGGATGGATATCCAAACTCAGGATATTCAACCACTGGATTTAATTTCTCTTAAGATCACTATGAAATGGTATACTTTGTTACTTTTTATGTATGGTTTAAAAAATCTTGAGCCAATATGTTACTGCCATGAAAGTCAGTCCTTGTCTGCATGGAGATAAAGCCATATGTGGAAGTGTCTGTGCTATGGCATAAAGGGGTGGCAAAGGGAAAAGATGGTCCTGGTTAGACCTTAGAGGAAATAGGGTGGGAGTGGGGCGGGGGAGGGGAGGGTACCTAACTAGAGAGAGAGAAAGGAGGGAGGCGCAAGCCAAGTCCAACATGGCACAGGGAGGAGAGGTGAAACTGTTAAATGCAGTGGACTTGTGGAAGAGAAGGAGGAGATGTTGATGGGGGCTGTGCTTGATGATAAAAGATCACTGCCTCTGGATGCATGAGACAAGTGCTCGGGCCTGGTGCACTGGGAAGACCCAGAGGAATTGGGTGGAGAGGGAGGTGGGAGGGGGGATGGGGATGGGGAATACATGTAAATCCATGGCTGATTCATGTCAATGTATGACAAAAACCACTACAATATTGTAAAGTAATTAGCCTCCAACTAATAAAAATAAATGGGGGGGGGGGGAGAAAGAAAAAAAATCAGCCTAGGTTGTGGAAAAATAAATTACAGAGAAGAAGAAAAAAAAAAAAAAAAGATCACTGCCTCTTGGCAGTCCTTCTGCCTTCTTCTCTCCCCTCTCTCCAGGCCATCCAGGACTTTCTTCCTCTCTTGCTGCTTGGCCTGGGCATTGATGACAGCCATGACTGATTAGCCACCAGCGTTTGCTTGTAAATCAGTTTCCTCTTTAGATCAAATGCTCCCGACGAGCAAGAACTGAGTGCACCCAGAAGAGATTAACGGCAAGGGAGTCTGATACCTGAGGCATCAGGCCTTTTGGCTGAAAAGGTGTGAGTGCAGGCGCGCTCACAAGCCTCCTCGCCGAATCGTGACTTTCACAGCTGAGGGTCATGAGAGGCGCCCAGCTGGGGCTCACGCATCCCCGAAGGCTTTGGGACCGCTTGACTGCACGCTTCTGGGGGTCAGAGGTCAGGGGTGGGATCTATTCACTTCCTCCAGGCTGCAACCGGGAGTCGCAACCCAAAGACTGGGACGCCGCGTGAGGAGCCTGGTGAACCTTAACTTGGGACTAGGGTGTGTTGGGGTCCCCGCCAGGCCAGCCCAGCCTCGCGCAGCAGCCGAAGTCGGGCTGGCAGTCGCAGTGCTGCTGGCTCCCGCCGCCTCAGCAACTTCACGAACTTGGTTTTCTTCTGGTGCCCATTGCACGACCTGAGGCTTTTTTTTTTTTTTTTTCTGGTAAATTGCTGAGTGCGGATAGGCCCCGCCCCTTCCTCGCCCGGCCGCCCGGCCGCCCAGCCACCCCTCCCGCGCTCCCCGGCGGGTGTTCCTTTCCGGACGGCGTTGGAGGACTCGGTGGCGACGGCCCATGGGACCCGGGGCGCTGCCCGCCTGGCTGCAGCCCAGGTAGGGCGCTGGGCCCGGAGGGAGGGGAGGCGGTCGGGAGGAGGGGCCGCCAGGGGGAGGGGTGCGGGTGGTGCCCGCATAGTTCAGCCCGGAGGGCGCCCGCCAGCGCCGGAGCAGCCTAACGTCTCACGCTCTCTGGGGCTCTGGACAGATATGAGCTATACAATTTTCTCGGCAACCCTAGGAATACCTGTTATTTTCCCCATGTTACAGCAGAGAAAAGATAGGCTGCGTGGCCACCCTTCCTTTTGTACGCTCCCTGCGGTCTTTCTCCTCTTCCCGTTCCTCCGACCTGGAGCCCTTCCCTTTTCTTTTCTCTACCTGCTGCAGAAGCATCAAGCCTACGTGTAGATTTCAGGGGCCCCGGTTCCAGAAAGACTGATTCGGTGATGTGAGGGTAGAGCCTGGGATGCCTCTGTTTATCCCACAAGCCAAGTGACTGCTGTAGGTTTCAGGGAGGCATTCCTTTCCCCTACTTTTTTAGTAGTGCTGTAGTCTTCTGTAGGGGTACCCGAGTGCTCTCATCAAGCCACATTTTATCTGCTTCTCAATGTATTTGCTTTATTTCTCAGAGGTCTCACATCTCCAGCTAGGAAAAAAGTCTTGTCTACACTGATCCGGCCACTCCTGCCACTTTTTAGAACCAGAAACAACACTTCAAACACTGCTTCCTCTGACTCCCTCAAACGTGTATCTGTTCGTCTTTTCTTGGTCATATCCCCAACAGCCCATTTTGAAACTCACCTTCAGTTCCCTCTTCTGGCCCTTAGACTGCTTTCTGTGTGTGCCTGGTGAAGGAAACTATCTACTCTTGCAAACTGTAATAGGCAGTGGTAAGATACTGACCACAATCACAAAAATGCATTCAGAAATCAGTTCAGCTCAGTTGCTCGGTTGTGTTCAACTCTACGACCCCACGAACTGCAGCACGCCGGGCCTCCCTGTCCATCACCAACTCCCAGTCTACTCAAACTCATGTGCATTGAGTCCATGATGCCATCCAACCATCTGATCCTCTGTCGACCCCTTCTCCTGCCCTCAATCTTTCCCAGCATCAGGGTCTTTTCAAATGAGTTAGTTCTTCGCATCATGTGGCCAAAGTATTGGAGTTTCATCTCCAGCATATTCAGGACTGATTTCCTTTAGGATGGACTGGTTGGATCTCCTTGCTGACCAAGGTACTCTCAAGAGTCTTCTCCAACACCACAGTTCAAAAGCATCAATTCTTTGGCACTCAGCTTTCTTTATAGTCCAACTCTCACATTCATACATGACTACTGGAAAAACCATAGCTTTGACTAGAGGGACCTTTGTTGGCAAAGTAATGTCTCTGTTTTTTAATATGCTGTCTAGCATATTAAAAGTTGGTTATAACTTTTCTTCCAAGGAGCAAGTGTCTTTTAATTCCTGGCTGCAGTCACCATCTTCAGTGATTTTGGAGCCCCCCAAAATGAAGTCAGCCACTGTTTCAATGGTTTCCCCATCTATTTGCTATGAAGTGATGGGACTGGGTGCCATGATCTGAGTTTTCTGAATGTTGAGTTTTAAGCCAACTTTTTCACCCTCCTCTTTCACTTTCATCAAGAGGCTCTTTAGTTCTTTGCTTTCTGCCATAAGGGTCCTGTCATCTGCATATCTGAGGTTATTGATATTTCTCCCGGCAATCTTGATTCCAGCTTGTGCTTCATACAACCTAGCATTTTGCATGGTGTACTCTGCATATAAGTTAAATAAGCAGGGTGACAATATACAGCCTTGACGTACTGCTTTTCCTATTTGGAACCAGTCTGTTGTTCCATGTCCAGTTCTAACTGTTGCTCCTTGACCTGCATAGAGATTTCTCAGGAGGCAGGTTAGGTGGTCTGGTATATCTATCTCTTGAAGAATTTTCCACAGTTTGTTGTGATACACAGTGATATTGTACAAATATACACAGTGATACACAGTCAAAGGCTTTAGCATAGTAAATAAAGCAGAAGTATATGTTTTTCTGGAACTCTTGCTTTTTTGATGATCCAACAGGCCATTTGATGTCTGGTTCCTCTCCCTTTTCTAAGTCCAGCTTGAACATCTGGAAGTTCACAGTTCACATACTGTTGAAGCCTGACTTGGGAGAATTTTGAGCAATACTTTACTGGCGTGTGAGATGAGTGCAATTGTGTGGTAGTTGAGCGTTCTTTGGCATTGCCTTTCTTTGGGATTGGAATGAAAACTGACCTTTTCCAGTCCTGTGGCCACTGCTGAGTCTTCCAAATTTGCTGGCATATTGACTGCAGCCGTTTCACAGCATCGTCTTTTAGGATTTGAAATAGCTCAACTGAAATTCCATCACCTCCACTAGCTTTGTTCATAGTGATGCTTCCAAAGGCCCACTTGACTTCACATTCCAGGATGTCTGGCTCTCAGTGAGTGATCACACCATCATGATTATCTGGGTCGTGAAGATTTTTTTGTATAGTTCTTCTGTGTATTCTTGTCACCTCATCTTAATATCATCTGCTTCTGTTAGGTGCATTCAATTTCTGTCCTTTATTGTGTCCATCTTTGCATGAAAAATTCCCTTGGTATCTCTGATTTTCTTGAAGAGATCTCTAGTCTTTCTCATTCTGTTGTTTTCCTCTATTTCTTTGCATTGATCATTGAGGAAGGCTTTCTTATCTCTCATTGCTATTCTTTGGAACTCTGCATTCAAATGGGTATATCTTTCCTTTTCTCCTTTGCCTTTCATTTCTCTTCTTTTCATAGCTATTTGTAAGGGCTCCTCAGGCAACCATTTTGCCTTTTTTGCATTTCTTTTTCTTGGGGATGGTCTTGATCCCTGTCTCCTGTACAATGTCACTAACCTCTGTCCATAGTTCTTCAGGTACTCTGTCTATCAGATTTAATCCCTTGAATCTGTTTCTCACTTCCACTGTATAATCATTAGGGATTTGATGTAGGTCATACCTGAATGGTCTAGTGGTTTTCCCTACTTTCTTCAATTTAAGTCTGAATTTGGCAATAAGGAGTTCATGATCTGAGCCACAGTCAGCTCCCGGTCTTGTGTTTGCTGACTGTGTAGAGCTTCTCCATCTTTGGCTGCAAGTAATGTAATCAAACTGATTTCGGTATTGACCATCTGGTGAAGTCCAGGTGTAGAGTCTTCTCCTGTGTTTTTGGAAGAGTGTGTTTGCTATGACCAGTGAGTTCTCTTGGCAAAACTGTGTTAGCCTTTGCCCTACTTCATTCTGTACCCCAAGGCCAAATTTGCCTGTTACTCTAGGTGATATTTCTTGACTTCCTACTTTTGCATTCCAGTCCCCTAATAATGAAAAGGACATCTTTTTTTTTTGGCTGTTAGTTCTTCAAGGTCGTGTAGGTCTTCATAGAACTGTTCAGCTTCTTCAGCATTACTGGTCCGGGCATAGACTTGGATTACTGTGATATTGAATGGTTTGCCTTGGAAACCAACAGAGATTATTCTGTCGTTTTTGAGATTGCATCCAAGTACTGCATTTCGGACTCTTTTGTTAACTATGATGGCTACTCCACTTTTTCTAAGGGATTCTTGCTCACAGTAGTAGATATAATGGTCATCTGAGTTAAATTCTCCCATTCCAGTCCATTTTAGTTCACTGATTCCTAAAATGTCAATGTTCACTCTTGCCATCTCCTGTTTAACCACTTCCAATTTGCCTTGATTCAGGGACCTAACATTCCAATGATTGAGTTACCCCACCTGGGAATGCCACCATTGGTATGCCATTCTTGTAACTATAAACTAGTTAGCCTTCAAGTTATGCACTTAGCAGGAACACGTGTTTACCACATGGGCCTCTCTTCATCCATATTTTCTTTTCAAAAATACTCCAAGCTAACTTTGCAATGCTTGCTTTTATCCCTTGGGGAGCAGCAAAGTTAGAGGTTTATCACAGCTGAAAGTGAATGTTGAAATAGAACCTTATTTGGCTTTAAAGAAACCCAGGATGGTCACTGTAACAGATGGTGTGTGCTTTCAAAATCTCATGGGGGTTAGAAGGGTAACCAAATTAAAAAACTCGGATATGGATTAATTGTCTCTTGTTTGCTCAGATTGGCCAGTAAATTAGTTAAAATACATGTGTATAATGTTGAAAAGGTGATTATAAAGGAAGTGTTTAATGTGTTTAAAGGAAGTATTTTCCTGTATTTATTGTAGGTATAGGAAGAATGCATATCTTTTCATCTACTACTTAATCCAGTTCTGTGGCCACTCCTGGATATTTACAAATATGACAGTCAGATTCTTTTCATTTGGAAAAGGTAAAAGCCCAAAACAGTTTTGAATTTTTAACTTCTAATCCTCATTTTCACATAGTCCTAGTTATAATTTAACTTCTGTGAACTTCACCTAATATCCTTCACTTCTCTGAAATTTAGTGACCATATTTTTCAGTAAGCATGCTTCATTCTTAATGCAAAAACCAAAACCTTTTTGGAGGAGTTGGTAAGTAAAATGAGGGAAAGGGAAAGGGAAGTGAGTTCTCCTTGAGTAGACATTTGCCCTGAAAACATAGACATGGCGTTTGGTGTACCATTTCACTCTTCCTTTTTTGGTTCTGCACCAAACTTTAGCAGATTGGCTGTGTGTTGAAGAAATCTGTAAATTCCTGTGTAACTTTTTTTTTTTTGGCATAGAAATTAGAAATTAACCAGTTCTTCTCTTGTTTCTTATTCCCCAGGTTTAAGGTAACTGGAAACTACTAACAAATGAAAGACAAACTCTATGTTCCCCATTCTTCTATTTAATCCTTTTAAGAGGCAATGTATCCATAGGAAAATGACACATTTTGTAGATGACTCATCACATATAGAGGAGTTAGCATTAAAGGTTTAAGTCATAAGCTTCCTCCAGTTTCCTGAAAGTAAAGATTTTAAAGGCATTTAAATTTTCAAAAAAATGAATCATTAAATGACTGTCAAAATAAAATTATTTTCATTTTCCATCTCCACATGGATAAGGGTCATCACTATTTACAACTGTTGCATAACTTGACAATTTGAGCAATTGCTGGTTTCAGCTAAAAACACATGTAGTATGTATCTGGGGTAAGTCACGCCCTGCTCATCAATCCAGCCTTCGATATCATGAGAAAATTAATCTATTTCTCTGATACCGTAAACTATTTGATGTTGCTTTTTTTTACTGCAGATTTGCAGATAAATTCTTGCCTTTGTTAAGAACCTCCAAAGACATAACTTGAGGCTTGTATTTCAACTTTGAGTGTTGGGAGTCCTCAAGCAGAGGACAACACAGGTGTTTGGAAAACTTCCTTTAGTTTCTAGGAAAAAAGTGTCACTTCTAGACCTTGGAAGTTAGCTGTGGCTTCGAGGGCCTGTTATAGGTCATTCACAACAACATGAATTTATTCTTATGCTGCCTGGCCTTTCCAGTGGGGGAAAGGCTGCCTTAGTCAGCAGTGTACTTATTTCTTAATTGTGATCCTGCCATTCATAATTAGAGAAGTTGCATTTTATTAAGGAAACACAACCCATTTCTACAGAAGGCAGCTTGAAAAGAACCGTGTGGGGGGTCAGTACAATTTCCGAATCAGTGTATAAATTAAGTAGCTCAGCAGCACTCAAGCACCTGGAACAGACACCAGCTGCCTTCTTCCTTCAGGGAGCCATGTGACTGATCATGCTTTTATGGCAAGTGCAGGACTGTGTATGCCTCAGGAATCATCTATAAAGTGGGAATGATGATAATAATGTCTACCTCATAGAGCTGCTGAGAAGAGAAACCCTTTGATAAATTACTGTCATGTGAATGATCACTAAGAAGTGAAGATGATAAAGATTTCCCTAGACATTTCTTAATATGGCAGGATTTCATTTAAAAACCAGCACATTTATTCTGTTTAGAGGGACTTTTGTTTCTGTCCATTTTGGCTCTCTCAAATGTAGTATTTGTTTGGAGCCCTCTGTAATGGGCCCAACTCACAAAAATCCAGAAAGCACTAACCATGTATGTGCAGGACATAAATGCTATATAAATATAAGATGTTATTTAATATCATGGCATCATTAATGTCATTTTCATAAATCTTCTCTGAAATCGTGTTTTCTCATCTCTGTCATTTTCTTGTCTATAGACAAGGAGTGGGCACAGCAGTTTCTTTAATAAACTCGCTTTCAGCCTGTTTTCACTGACGTAGTCTAGAGTCTAACTGTTTACTTTTATGCTGGAATTCCTTTCGAATCATATAAATGGGGAATAAATGCTTTAGCTTTGGTCATAGAGCCTTCTTTTTCAAGTGTTAAATTCTTTTTGGAAGAGGAGCAATTAAACTGTACGATAATATGAAGTGCTTTCTTTGGTTACATAGTATTTGTAATTTAGAAATGTAGGAAATTTCTCACATGTACAAAGGAAAATGAAGTAAGGAATCTCAGTTGTATTTCAAACTGCCTCCTAGATTTGGGTTGTGATCTAGATTTTACTTACTATGTCTGTATTTTTAATTCACTGGACACAGATTCAATGGTTGACACTTTTTATGCAATTGGACTTGTGATGCAACTTTGCCAGTCTATTTCCCTCTTGGAGTTGCTGCACATATATGTTGGCATTGAATCAAACCATCTTCTTCCTAGGTTTCTGCAGGTAGGTCTTAATCACATTATTTATATCATAGAATCTATTGCATACGTAACTTTTCTGTTTACAGCCTCTCGACTTTATGACAGTGAAAAAGCCAACCTTTGCTAATGTGCAACCCAAGTCACTAACATGGAGAATTCCATGAAAAAATGACCTCATCCTTAAAACACTGTACAGTCAGAATTGCCAGTTGGAAGCATTCAGAGAAATGATGCTTGATGCTTTGTGCAGCACTATAGTGATCCTCTCCTGGGACGAGATTTCATATCCACTGCCCAGTCTCACTATGCCACGGCCTTTGGTGGTGTAGTACAGAGGTAAGGCATAGGATGGGAGCCATTCAGACTTGGGGATTGGTGCCTGGCTCCTCTACCTACACTGGGATACATTAACCACCATCATCCAGCTCTTTAGGGAGAAGGACGCCACATATATTACCTGGAAAAGAATAAATTTGCAAAAAAAAAAAAAAACAAAAAAAACAGGTACCCTTCATCGAAGTCCAGAGATTAGAATACGCCCCAGCCATTTCTTGTTCATTCTGCCCCTTTTACTGAATGCAGTTGCAAAGGAGCGGTCTTTCCTGTTTATTTAGTATAGCATCTATTTGTACAGGGTCTTCCCTTGTGGCTCAGCTGGTTAAGAATCCTCCTGCAATGCGGGAGACCTGGGTTCAATCCCTGGGTTGGGAAGATCCCCTGGAGAAGGGAAGGGGATTCTCCAGCATTCTGGCCTGGAGAATTCCATGGAATGTATAGTCCATGGGGTCGCAAATAGTCGGACACCACTGAGCGACTTTCACTTTGACTACTTGTACAGACCTGGGAATGCTGTAGACTTGGCTTCAAATTGGAGATAACTCTTGAGAGTCCCTTGAACTACAAGGAGATCCAACCAGTCCATCCTAAAGGAGATCAGTCCTGGGTGTTCATTGGAAGGACTGATGTTGAAGCTGAAACTCTTAATACTTTGGCTACCTGATGCAAAGAGCTGACTTATTTGAAAGGACCCCAATGCTGGGAAAGATTGAGGGCAGGAGGAGAAGGGGATGACAGGATGAGATGGTTGGATGGCATCACTGACTCAATGGAGATGGGTTTGGGTAGACTCCAGGAGTTGGTGATGGACAGGGAAGCCTGGCGTGCTGCGGTTCATGGGGCCACAAAGAGTCGGACATGACTGAGCAATTGAAATGAACTAGCTTCAAATTCCAGTTCTATCTCTTAGTTATATGAGTTTAAGCAAGTAATGTAATTGTTCTGAGCTTCATTTTCTCATGTGCTATGCAAAGAGCATGTATCTTCTGGAGTAACTGAGAAAGTGGATGGGATAAGTTCCTAGCGCTTAGTTAAGAATACTGGTAGCTGTTGCTGTTATTTTAAGTATCATTTGTTCCTCTGCCATGTCTTGAGCCCTACATGACCATGTTCCTTTTAAAGGCAGGTTGAAGGAAGATGGAAAATTCACTGGTAGAGATTTAGTATAGGAAATCATTGCTGAATTAAGGCAAGAAAAATTAAAAAGTGATATTTTCCGTAAGGAGAGAGAAGGGTTAGGTGGCTATATGAACATAACATTTAAAATTTACAGAAAAAAGTATTTTCATTAGTATAATTTTAACTCTTTGTAAAATAAATTTTAAAAAATGGATAACTAAATGTGACAAGTTGGCATTGTAAAAATAATTAAAATGTTAGAATCTGATTGTATTGCCAGCACCTAGCAAAGTGCTTAGAACATAAACACCTTAAATTTTGTTGAATGAAATAGTGGCATAGATCCTTATATTAAAATTTGCTGAAATATCATGAAAGTTTAAAAGATGGAAATCAGAGTATAAACCTAAGGAGCCTATCGAGAACTCTACATTACAAGTTGATGGGAGATTTTAAATTTTGCTTATTCATTAGAAGTGGAGAAATAGTATTAGCTTGAGGTTACTTTAGTGTTGACATATCAAATGTAAACTAAAAATTGGGGCAATATCTAGAGTACAAACTAATAACAGAATAGTTAGTTAGCTAGCTAAGACCTAGATGGAATTGCCTTAAATGTATGTCCTTACAATATGAAAAGGGGTACACATCTGCTCCAGAAGAAGCATATTATTTAGGAACAAAATTTATTCATATGTATTATCTGTAAACAACTAAGTTGCATATAGCATTGCTTAACACTAAATTTACAGGCTTCCCAGGTGGCTCAGTGGTAAAGAATCTGCCTGCTAAAGCAGGAGACATGAGTTCAATCCCTGGGTTAGGAAGATCCCCTGAAGAAGGAAATGGCAACCCACTCCAGTATCCTTGCTGGGAAATCCAGTGGGACAGAGGAGCCTGGTGGGCTACAGTCCATGGAGTCACAAAAGATGTGTACACAATTTAGCAACTAAATGCTAATTTTAGAAAACAGAATTAACCCAGGTTAAATGAAAGCTGTATTCCAGCATATGGAATTATTTTTCTTGGAGTATGATCAAATTCATTTGAATCTAAGTCATATTTTCTTTTGGCATACCTTTTTGGACTTTGCACTTTTTTAGGCTAAATTGGATAATACTAATTTTATGGTAAAACAATTTCAAAGTTAAGAGCAGTGTTATTTTAGTTATTTTCAAAGTAGGAAATGCAAATGAGAAACTGAACAGGTAAATTTGTAAGAAAGAAAAACATCTTGAATATGTCTCAAAAATCTGCACAGTATTTCTGCTTTCCAAAAGTATGTAGGCTTGTCCAATAACAGAAATTGTTATTAGAAATCTGATTTCTTGCAGTTCTAGAAATTCCAGGATATTTAAGTGTGATTTTAATCCCTATTAATTGCAACTCTATTATTTATAGAAGTATGATCACTGTAATTGGACTGTATCCTGGTTTGGTAATTAAAAAATAATGGCAAGTATAAATTGGCACTTTTATTTGAATGTGAGGAGGCAAAGTCTCCTGTTGATGGGGCTCAAATGGTTTTTAAGTCTTTGTTGTTGGGAGGAATCAGGGAATCATCACAGTAGGGAAGACAGTTATTCTCATCCTGGGCCAATTATTATTAAATTTTTGTTATGATGTTTGTCTTCCTCTTTATCTCTTTGAGATTTTATCTGTCCTCTGTTTCTTTTATTCATTTATTATCTTTTTTATGGTTTTCAGAATAGACATGATGTTCAAAAAAGCTTCAAAAACCCATGTGGTCAGGTCCAAAGTTTCATTTTAACCACCTTCCTTAGAATTCTGCAGACAATTAGAAGAATTCCCTCACTATAAGATGACTCTGAGGCCCCTTCTTTAAAATAACCAAACAAAACTCTAAAGCTGTGTAATCGTTCTTGGTTTTCCTGTTTCCCCATCTTTAAATGAGGAAACTATAGTTAAGAATGTGGCTGAGCTACTCACATGATACTCATAGCTGATTGCATACAGTATTTTGAAAAAATGCACAATATCTAGCTACTTTGAAGTGGATTAAAGAGAATTCTGCTCATGTGTGTTATTATTTTGACATTACCTTTGTGACACTGGTAAGTCACAATGGAATTGTCTCTTTTGGAAACTGCTTTGCCAAAATATGAAGATGAGTAATTTCCAAAAGCAGTAGGAACAATTAGCTAGTTTAGCAATTAGAATCACAGGTATAATATCAATTGATGGTGGTATGTGTATAGGTGGTATGTGTATATATACACATATATATGTGTATATATTTTTGTATTTCACAAAAATATGTTTGTTTTCTTCTGTGCAGTTTTAAATGTTTTATACTCATCTTTATTTGACAGGGAAAAGCCATTGTGATTTTCTGATATTACAGTTGCTAAAGGAGAAAGGGCTTCCCTGGTGGCTTGGAGAGTAAAGAATCTGCCTGCAATGCAGGAGACCTGGGTTTGATTCCTGAGTTGGGGAGGTCCCCTGGAGAAGGAAATAGTAACCCACTCCAGTGTTCTTGCCTGGAAAATCCCATGGACAGAGGAGCCTGGTGGGCTACAGTCCATGGGGTCACAAAGAGTCGGACACAACTGAGCAACTAACACACTAACACTAACTAAAGGAGAAAGAGTGGGGAAAACCTATTGACAATAAGACTATGATAGTTTAACAGAGATGTATATTTTATATATTTTTTAAAAATACAGTTTAGGGGAAAAGGGCAAAACTGCAACAAATAGTTGTTTACATACATCCATTTTTGTAAATAGTTACATGCCAATTAAAATTATATCAGGAAAAACATTTTTGATATTTTAAAATTGTAAAATGGGAAAGTAAAAAGGTCCAAAAGTAGCATATAACTATAGTTAAGAGTGATAATTGAAAACTAGGCATCTCTTCTCTCCAATCCCTTCCTCTCAAATGAGCGTGCATATTTTATTAGCTTGATTTTTTTAAAAAGTTGAATTGGAAACTAGTATTTTAGTAGATTTAATCAAAACAACTTGGCTTTTATGGAGCAGAAATACCATCAACCTTGAAATATTGATTTTGAAGGACTCTGTTCTGACTTTGCTTGTGTAGAAGCCTGAGAAAGAGGTTTTTATTGATATACAATAGCTTTAGGATGTTTCAACTCAAGGAGAGGGGAAAATAATCCACAAAATTAACCTTTGTATATTGACATTAGGCTGATGTGCCTTTAGGAAACCCTCAGAGTTATCCACTTTACTCCTTTAGCTTTTGAGAGAAGCTTGAAATGCAAAGACTTTGTACATAGCTGAATTAAAATGGCTAAATTCTGCCCCCTGACCTTTGCATCACAGTAAACACTGCTGCACATGTATTCATTTGACACAGTTTTTAATCTATAAATCAAAATCCTGGGAATTAGTACCCCCACGTTATTGTGATACAGAAATTCCATTTGTGAGTTCACATTGCAAGAACAGTCCTTATTTTTGCCAATAGCACATCCTATTTCTGATAAGGGCAAACAGGAGTCTGTTGTCAGAAATCACTCCAAAGATTTCACAGTCGCAGATTTTGTAAGAACAAATGTAAAGTCTGTCCCCAAGGAGAGTGTCTTAAAACAAACCCTTTTAGAAACACAGCAAAGTTTCACCCTAGTCTCTTTTAATCCATGAAGCAGGTGCTTCTTTGCATTGCTAGATTAAATAATCTTTTTCCCCCCATGAAATCATATAATTTTCTCTCCAGTTTTGAGTTGGGAACACGCTTATATTGTTAGAGATAAAAACTGTACTGAGGATCGTGTCATGCTATGAGATTCTCAAAACTTTGCTTCCTGAAAATGATTATATACAGAGTTCACTCTGTGGGTAGGATTTTTTTTTTCTTTTTGGTACCTTTTGTATTTGATCAGTGAAGTTCTTCAGTGTGATAGTTATAAAGCTGATGTTGTTCAGTCGCTAAGTCATGTCTGACTCCTTGCAACCTTATGAACTGCAACACACCAGGCTTCCCTGTCCTTCACTGTCTCCTGGAGTTTGCTCTAACTCATGTCCATTGAATCAGTGATGCCATCCAACTTCCTCATTCTCTCTCGCCCCTTTTCCTTTTGCCTTCAATCTTTCCCATCATCAGAGTATTTTAGTCACAGTATAATTTTAAAGATGCTGAGATTAACTTTTTTATTTACTGATAGTCTTGACTATCTACAAGAAAAATAGGACTTAGCCAAGTTCACATAAATTGTTAATGGTGGAGCAAAAATTTGGATTTGGGTTAATTTTCCTGAACATTCAACTATTATGCTACACTTGTTTACAGTGTCTATCTCACAAACTAGGGCATAAGTACCTATGTCCTTGTAGGCTGGGACATAGCCTACTTCATAGGCTGGGATTTGATCTTGTTCATCTTGCCGTGTCCACTGGGATTCAGAATAGTGCACTCAATAAATATCTATTGTTTGATGAATAAATAAACATATACAAATGGTATTTAAATACTTTTGTCTTATGGAAAGTAATTGGTGATTTTTCAACATTTAAGGGTATGTTTCTGAAGTTCTCAACAAAAGTTCATAGGATTAAAGTAGTTTGGGTTATCCTTTTAGTAATGTAATAGTCTTTGAAGCTACTACTCAAAGACTAATTAAAAAACAACTACTTGATTTTTATGACTGTAGAAATTCTATAGTTGAAGTATGATTTTTACCCCTTCAGTAGTTTATAAGTAATTTGCTAGCTGCCATTAAAAAATAACACTTTAATTTTAACAAATTAAGTTCTTTGACAAAGAACACTTTAATTTTAGTCATTGTTTATTCTGGAGTTCAGAATTCCCAAACAGAACGTAAAACTGCAAAATAGTTTTATAGTTACCATATTTTTGAGTTGGCCACATTACCACCATGTTTAATGTCGCCCAAGTTAGTGTTTTCACTGTGCTTTAATTCTGCCTGTTTGAGTTGCACTAAACATTACAAGACCCTTTATTAGTAATTGCCATGTCCTCATAGGATTTGTCTAAAATGACAAAGTGCTAAGTTGTCTCAAAGATAAAGCTCTAAATAACTAGTCAACTATTATATGTAAAGAAAGTAATACATTTTAAAAATCTATTCTTGAAAATTGTTTTGGTGTTGATTCAGAAAATCAAGGAGATTCTTTTAAGTTTTAACTTTTCAGGAGAGGCTTTTTTTTTTTTTTTTCAGATAGACTATGACCTAGACTTTATATCTGCTTCCTTGGTGGCTCTGACGGTAAAGTGTCTGCCTGCAATGTAGGAGACCTGGGTTCAATTCCTGGGTCGGGAAGATCCCCTGGAGAAGGAAATGGCAACCCACTCCAGTACTTTTGCCTGGAATATTCCATGGATGGAGGAGCCTGGTAGGCTACAGTCCATGGGATCGCAGAGTTGGACACGACTGAGTGACTTCACTGGTTCACTGGTAGACATTATATGAGGGTATAGCCCATTAAATAGCAGAGGTGACAATGTCTTAGTGTCTCAGAACAAGGAATTTAGAATGACATTGTCTAGATTTTGATTCCACATCTATAGGCAAGTCATTTTCACTTTGTAAAATGACTACAAAGAACGCTGTCTTTGTAAAAGGCAGAAAATAGCAGTAGCACTTCCTGGGGCCATTATGGAGGTTAAATGAGATGGCATGTGTTTAGATACTGGCACAGAGTAATCAATAAATATTTTTTTTTACCAGTTTAAAATAAATCCGCTTTAAAAATAAAGACAGCTACTGAAAGACGCAAGTCAGCCCTCGTCTTTATCACTAATATGCTCTGTCAATCTCAGGTATGTTTTCCCGTGAACACTGTGAGGAAAGTAAAATATTCTATTAAAAACCAACAAAAATGCAGAATATATGAAGTATATTAATACAACCTAAGGATACATATATTTAGATTGGAAAGAGGAATGTGTATTTCAAGGTCAGTAATTGGAGCTAAGCCATAAGTGTGTGCATTCTTAGTGATTTACAGATGCTTACTGACTTGGAAAAAATATGAATTTGTTGAATTCTTTTCACTTTCCACTAGCTTATGAGGGTTAGGATTGTATTATTTCCTTCCCTTTCTCCCCTTCTCCCACCTCTCAACATCCCTACCCGCCTCCCCCCGCCCAAAAAAAAACTATGGTGGCCTCCTGGTTGGATGAAATGGAAATTTCTTGGCCTGACATTGAGAACTCTTTACAACCAGCATGTTTTCGATTTTATCTCCCATGGTTCTGTTTGTGCACTTCCTTTCTGGCCCTCAGGGATGTTTTGGCCCCCAGCAGAGCTGTGTTTTTACATCTCTGCCTCTTTGCTCTGGCTGCTCCCCAGGATGCCCATTCTCCTATCCAGTCTACCTGACAAACCCCTGTCCTTTCCTCAAGATCCAACTGAAATGTTGCCTGTCTCCATATATGTCTCTGCATTCTTTTCCCACACAGTTTATCTCCCCCACCTCTCCTCCCATACATAGCCCTTTAAATGACAGCATTATTTACACTGTGCTATAGTGACTGCCCCACATTCTCCTACTATTGCTACGCTGTGTAGCAAGGACGATGCTTTTCATTATATATGTAGTCTTAGCATCTGATATATAGTGGACACCCAATGAAAGCTTGTCAAAGTGAGTAAAGCCATGTGTTCATGTGTCACAGGAAGGGACATGCTGTGATTCAGATGAAATATCTGTTATCTTTTTATCCATTACGTTCAACTTGGAGAATACAGAAAAAAAGAAACCAAAAAGGAGGAAATGAAATTCACTCATAACCTCACTCCCCCAGAGATCATATGAATTGTATAGTATACATATTTAAAGCATATTTTTTAAGAGGAACTTTGGTTTTTAAAATTAGAAAATTACCTACATGCTAAACAGATGATCCTAATTCTTGACTTTGCTATTTCTTTTGTTAGCTCACAGAGAGAATAATTGTCCTCTTTTTGGTGATCACCAGTCAAGAAGAAGTCCAAGAGAAATACGTGGTGTGTGTTTTATTCATCTTTTGGAATCTATTGGATATGGTTAGGTAAGGAGGCAAAATAACCTCTTAAAGCCAGATTACTTTCTACAGTGAAACCAGTATTAGTTGCTTGCGTTTGATTCCTCAGAGATAAATACATAACCTCTTTTCATATTATTTTATCTTGATATGGAAATATATTTTTTGTGCTCTCCATAATGGGCATATCAAAGATAGTGAAAACCTACCATGGTATTACAAGAGCAAATCAATGCATTCAGGCATAACACCAGTTGGGAATAAACCTCACAGATGTTTGCTAATGAAAGGCATTCTCTGCAATTGCTCTGGTACATGTTACTTTAATAAACAAAGCCAGACTTTTCTATCAGTCACAATTTACAAAGTTGGTTTCTTTGAATTCAAGAGTATTTTAAATATAGGGCCTTATCTCTCTGGGGTGAAAAACACACCTCCACAAACATATGTGTAAACAACGCCAGCAAGTTCAAATAACTGGTTTGTTCATGAACTCACTGGGAATCCTTGGACCTCAGGTTAAGAATCCTTGCCCTAGTTGGTGTTGTGTTGACTTCTAAATTCTAAAGCTTTGCAATGAGATGAGCTTGGGAGTATCTCTACCAGCAATGGTGTAAAATAGCCTCTTTGCACAGTGGCTCACTTTGGAGAGGTTCCTAACTGCTCCTTCTTGAGAACTGTCCCTCTTGCTTGAAAGACCTGGATGTGAATGGGTAACAAAAGTGCCCAGCATTTTAGCAGAGCTTATATAAATTCTTTATTGTCAAAATCTTGGCTGAGTTAAGATATTCTAAGTAGAATGAATTAAAATGAAATATTTTGTTGAATTAAAGTGACTATAATTCTTTGTTATATATAACTTAGTTATTTCTCACTTTTAACTGAAAGATTTGTGGACTTGGGGCAAACTTTAGGGACTTTTATAGGCTGTGACTTTCTGTTTATGAGACATGGAGCCTCACCTGGTACTGTGTCTTGCTTTCTTGTTGTTGTTGTTTTTTTTTAATATACATCATTTTTAAAGTCTTTATTGAATTTGTTACAATATTGCTTCTGTTTTATGTTTTTGTTTGGCCACAAGGCATGTGGGATCTTAGCTCTCTGACCAGTGATCAAACCCTCACTCCTTGCATTGGAAGGCGAAGTCTTCACCACTGGACTGCCAGGGACGTCCCAGGGAAGTGTGGCTTTCTGATGTTTTATTCTCTGGTATGCCCACTTCTTTCAGGGTCAGTCCAGTCTCAGATAAGTTCAGTAGACCCATTAGAGAGCAAAGTAGTGTTGGCGTTGAGAGTGGTATTGTGAGGTGATGGAAGGACTTTTGGGCTTAGAAGTAGAAGATCTCAAGATGAACCTCACCTCTACTACTTAACTGCTTGGGCAAATCACATAATAATAATAATAATAATAATAATAATCACATAATCATAATAATAACAGCAGTGGGATAATTCATGGACCTTAATATTTACCCTTTTAAAGTATAAAATTTGTTGATTTTAGTTTATTCAAAGATATGTGTAACCATCACCACTATCTAATTTGAGAACATTTTTCATTGCCCCCCAGAGGAGCCCCAGATCCATTAGCAGTCATGCCCCCTTCCCTCTTCCTCCCTCTGGCAACCTCTAATATGGTGTCTGTACGGATTTGCCTGTTCTGGACATGTCATATAAATGGAGTCATATAACATGTGCTTTTTGTGATTGGCGTCTTTCACTTAGCATAATGTTTTTAAGGTATATCCATGTTGTAACAGGTATCAATATTTTATTTCTTTTTATGGCTGAATGATACTCTATTATATTGATATACCAATTTTTATTTATTCATTTATCAGTTGATGGACTTTTGGGCTGTTTCTACTTTTTGGTCAGGAGGAATGTTGCTATGAACATACATGTATAAGCTTTTGTGTGCACATATGTTTTCATTTCTCAACCTAGGAGTGAAATTCCTAACTACTTAACCATTTTGAAACTCTTTTTTTCCTGTGTAAAATGGGGGTAGAATTAACTCCCAAATTTACCTTAGAATGATGTTTTGAAAAGCAACTTCCGCAACCTGATGAAAGTATCTGTGAAAACTCCACAGCTAACACGATGGTTAATGGTGAAAGACTGATCTTTCTTCCAAAGATCAGGAACAAGACAGCAATGTTTAGTCTTGTCTCTTCTACTCAACATTACACTGGAAGTTCTAGGCATGGCAATTAGGCAAGAAAATGATATAAAAGTCATCTACATTAGAAAGGAAGGAGTAAAATTATCTCTATTAGCAGATGACATGATTTTATATAAAAAACTCATGAAGAATTCACTAAAAGCACTAGAATAAGCTAGTTCAGCAAAGCTATAGAATAGAAAATTGATATACATTTGGCCCTTGAACAGGGTGAGGGTTGGAGCGCTGACTTTCTGCACAGTTGAAAATACATATATAACTTTTCATATATAGGCCGTCTGCAGTTCTGTGTCTGGATTTAACTAATCAGAGAGTGTAGCACTGCAGTATTTACTCTTGAAAAAAATCTTCATAAAAGTGTACCCACATAGTTCAAATCTGTGTTTTTCAAAGGTCAGCTTTACAAAAATTAAATGTATTCTAACCCATTTTCAAGGGCCTATCCTAAAGTAAAATTAAGAAAACAATTCCATGTACAATAGCATCTAAAAAGTACTTAGACATAAATTTAACAAAAGATGTGCACAACTAGTGCACTAAAAACATTGTTCAGAGAAATGAAAGGAGATCTAAATAAATGGAAAGATGTCCCATGTTTGTGAGTTGAAGACAGTGTTTTTAAGATGAAACAATTTTCAAGTTGATCTACAGACTCAATGCAGAAGTTGAGAAGCTGATCCTAAAACACATATGGAAACCTAAAGAAACCAGAGTAGCCAAAAGAATCTCGAAAAAGAACATAGTTAGAAGATTCATACTTCTCAATTTCAAAACATACTACAAAGTAACAAAAGTTGCACACATCAAAAGTGTGATACAGACATAAGAATATAGCATGGAATAGAATTGATAGTTCTGAGATAAACTTTCAAATTTATGGTCAGTTGATTGTTGACAAGATGCCAAGATCATTCAGTGGAGAAAAATAGTCTTTTGGAATAATCTTTCGGTCAAATGATGCTGGGCCAACTGGATTTCCACATGCAAAAGAAGGAATTTGGTTTGTTACTCCACACCATATATAAAAATTAACTCAAACTGGATTAAAAAACCAACAGAAGAGCTAGAACTATAAAACTCTTCAAAGAAGACATAAGGGTAAATGTTTTTGATCTTGAATTTGACAATGGATTTTTAGGTTTAAAACCCAAACCACAAGCAACAGCAAAAAAGAGATATACTAGACTTCTACAGAAATGATTTCTAAACATATGAAAAGATTCTTACCTACTCTTATAATAGAAAAAAACATCAAAGTAGTGAAATGCCATTTTTTCCTTTGGTAAAGAACAAAAAGTTTGATAACATGCCATATTTGGTGAGTGCTTGTACTACTGATGTATATCATATATAGTATATACACAGAGATAAGCATAGGCAAAGAATTTTGGAAAGAGTATATAAGAAATTGACTTTGTACATTGCCTCTGAGAAATGGAATGTGGGTCCTGGAATGAGTGAAAGATTTACTTTACTGCATTCATGTTTTCAAAGTTTTGGATTTTGTTTTGCCATATATATGCACTGCCTACTGCAGTAGTTCTAAGTGTGGTCCCTGGGCCAGTGGCATCAGCATCACCTGGAGCTTGTTTGTAGTACAGATTCTCAGGTTGCTTGAATCAGATGCTCTGGAGATGCCTAGCAATTTGTGCTTTAGCAAGCCCTCTGAGTGATTCTGATGTATGCTTAAGCTTGAGAAATGAAAAGATATTGACTACTTCATCTGTTACATCACAAAGGCAGGTTTAAAATCACCTCCTGTACTCAAAACAAGCTCCTAAGGCCAGTTGTTTAGTTGTTTACACAAGATGGCCCATTTTTTAAAAAGTTTTTAAATTATTTCCCTAGATACTTATAGGTCTTCCTGTCTGAAAAAACTTAGCTGCTGTATAAAATGGGGTTGGCTTCCAAGTGAAATTGAAGTCACTATTTGAGGAAACTTGTAACTGTAATTTGATGAGGGACAAGTTAACATTTTTCTCTCTTTACCTCTATAATTATCTATGATCTACCTCATGAGACAAGCCAGACTGACGTGGTTCTTCTCCCTCCATTTTTTTTTTTTTTTTTTTACCCTCTTCCCTGCTTACATTACAGGAAATAAAGGAATTTGCATGCTTTCCAGTTTTATCTGTGTATTCAGTTACACAATAAAGTGTTTTCTTCTGTTATTTCCCAGACCCCAGTAACAAATGTTTATGAGCAAACTTGTCTCCTTTCAGGTACACTTATAGCATGTTGTCAGTCATTGGAATATCCTATGCTGTCTTGACATGGTTCAGTCAAACACTGTGGATGCCAATTTATCCTTTGTGTGTTCTCGCTGAAGGTAGGAAAAGAGTGACTTTCTATATTGTTTACTGACAAAGCAATAATGGTTCACAAAACTTTCTGATGATTAAATTACTATTTTTGCCACTGTTCAGCTGACTCAGTGTTATCTCTCCTGACATACTTCCCTTGATGCAAAGAAGCAAAACATTAAAAAGCAAAATTAGAGGAGGAAGCAGTTCTGCACAGTAAATGAAATATTGGATGAGCAATGAGGACATCTGAGTGCAGGCCCTTACCTTCATTAACTTGCTCAGTTTTGGGTAAATCATTTAACCTCTCTGTTTCCTCATCCAAAGGGGGTTTAACATTTAGTGACTCAGTGATTACTTTTAATGCATAGAAATTCAGTTTCCCCTAGCAGGACTAGCCTTCCCACTTACCAGCTATTGTGCAGCCTACTTTGCCAGAGACAGTGAACTCTACATATAGATCAATCATCGGTTTCTTGGAGTAACATTTCTCAACTTCCTCATCTACACCAGTTCCCCCTATGAATCTCGTTAGTAAAACCTTAGCAGTAATTAGACATTTGCGTGATTCTTTGATTAATATAGATTTCCCTGTCTAGTCTCGAAGCTTCACGGGAATACGGGGTTGTCTTTTTTTCTTCCGTCCTTTCTCTTATGTACCCAATGTACATGATCAATAAACAATGAATTCTTAAATTCAATGTGAAGTAGGTCAATTACTAAGCCTAAATGTAAAACTTAAGTTTAAAATCAAGTGATTAAACACATCTATTTGCAAAGAGCTTGAGGATATTTGGGGAATATATGCTTTCTTCTGTAATAGATTTAGCAGACAGGAAGGAAACTCTGAAACAGACATGATAAAAGTCTTTGAAAACCAAAGGCATAAAGAAATGAAGAGAGCACATGTTAAGGTAACTAAGGGAAAACATAATTTAACATAAAATGATGGTGACGTTGATAATAATTGTAAAGTATATATGATATACCCACATGTTTTCTATCCACCAATGACCAGAGAAAAAGAGCTTATATTCTAGTAAATCATATTTGGTATAATCTTAAAATATGTTTTGTTTTCAAAAAGAAGAATTATTGAATTTTGGAATTAGACTATGCCAAAAGAATCTAGCAAATAATCTTAAAAACCATAAAAAATGGATTGCACATTTATTTGAGAACAAAATCCCTCACTCATTGAAACATTTATTTATTAAGTACATTCATTTGTGAGATAATATGAAAAATACTATAAAGTATATAAAGAAATAAAGTGGAAGTATGACTAATATTTTCCTAAGAATAAGGGATGAATAAATATGTAGTAGACTTTTCTTTTTATTCCATAATTGTAAGCCTTCTTGTTTCTTAGGAAAGCCATGTTTCTATATGGTTGCTGTAAAATGCATATTCTTTTATTAAACTTAGATTCATAAACTTATTCTTGCAATTAAAAAAAGCATATGCAGAAAAATTTTGAAAGCATATATAACAAAATATCAATAATGATTAATTCTGGGTGGTGGAATGTAGGTGCCTGCAATTTTGTACGTTTCTATATATTTCCTTTTTTTCTTTTGGTGTCAAGTGCAGACTCTGTGCTGATGCCACTGTCTGGCTATAAAAGCTGTAGGCACCTGACTTTTCCTCCATCTTTTAAAAATAGAAATTAAAAACAATAATTTTAGACTCACAACAAGTTGCAAAAATAGTGCATTTTTCCCATGTACCTTCACCCAGCTTACCTTGATGATAACATCTTACATAACCATAGTACATTGTCATTTTATTCCATGAAATGTTATTAAAGGTCTATATATGGGATATAATTCCATAGAATATTCAACTCTTTTTATTTGACAAGAGCCACCTCCTTCAAAGTAATTGGAGGCCAGCAGTTCTCACACTATTCCTCAGAATTTTTATTAAGTACTGCTGGGGATGGGGAGGAAGAAGGAACTATTCCAAGACCAGTTAAACTGAGGAAATGGGTGAAACCAGTTTTTTTATTGCAGAACTTGACAGAATCTCCCTTCTACTAATGTGTGTTGTGAAAGTCTAAGAGGAAAATATATGAAGCATTTTCCATGTTCACTCATCTATCACTACTACTTGTGGCTAAGAGGACAGGCATTTTGAGATACCATTTTTGGTACAAACTACTATGTATAAAATAAATAAGCTAAAAGGATATATTATACAGCACAGGGAATATGACTGATGTTTTATAATAACTATAAATGGAGTATAGCATTTATACTCCACTATACAAAATCGTGAATCACTCTGTTGCACACCTGAAACTTATACATCAACTATACCTCAATAAACAGAGAAATACAGTAAACTATTTCTGTGTAGGCACAATAAAATAAAACAAGGATAAAAATTCAGCAGATCACACTGCTGTAATGGTTTTGCCAATCTGATCTTCAGTGCATTTCCATACCAAATTATAGCTTTGGCAAAAGGATTCAGCAGTTTTCACAGGGTTGTCATTATCAGATTCAGAATATCCTTCAATTGTGCTAACATATATACATATTCCTATAGCAAGTTAAGAAGGGAAGCCTTCATGTTTCGTTTTTTCTTTAAACAGCATTTACCATCTATCAGTCGCTGCCTTATTTCGAATCATTTGGCACTTACTCCACAAAGATGCCCTTTGACTTATCCATCTATTTCCCATATGTGCTGAAAATATATCTCATGATGCTCTTTGTAGGTAAGTGGCTTTTCTGGTTTGTTTTTGCATTCTTCCTGTGCTTTTTGGTTTGTGCTGCCGTCTACCTTAGTATCAGTAGAAAGGTCTGTAAACATGCGAGAGATGAAAGAGGACATCTGGAATGATGAGCTGGACCTTATTACTTGTTAGTAAAGCACTTAGAAGTTATTTATAATGATTTTTGCAGGACATTATGAGATCAAATATATCACAGTATGGACAAAAAGAGTTTTACTGGCAGAAAATGTAATTGCTTTGTGTATGAAATTTTCACGAACAGACACAAGCATCTACAAAGAAAATCAGGGTATCAACCTGAGTAAACTTGGCTATCTTTGGATTTCCCATTTGTATCTGTTTCTGTTTCCTGTTTGTTTGGCCATATGTGCTAGCATTTCCTAGCAGGCAAGTGGGAGTAGGTGCTAAAGACTCAAGAAAAATATATGGAGCAAAAAGTTACAGCTGAGAAAACCCGATCAATTAATTAATCTGTCCAGGAAATTGAGAAACAGACTTCTGTTGTTAAGTTTTAGTTTCTTCAGCTCTAACCTTCATACATCCTTAAGATAAGTGTTACCTTTAGAAGATAACAACTATCAGGTATATAAGAACAACACATAAAAGAGAAGACAAAAGTGAAACTTTGAGGGGAATGGAGAGAGCTAAAGAAAGGGGAAAAGTTCCTTCTTTGTAATATGCAGAACAGTAAGATGGAGGAATTTACTTCCCCTTCTGTGGAAAATCTGGTCACTCTTTAAGTATGCTTCTTTGAGTCTCCTTTGCAAGTGTCTTCTTCCTGGACTTCAGGCAGTACGCTGTATTTCAAAACCATGGTTCTTTCCAAAGGGATGGTTAATCAATCTTAATTTTGCCATTTTCTTCTCTACCTTAGGTATGTATTTCACCTACAGTCATCTTTACTCAGAAAGACGAGACATCCTCAGAGTGTCTCCCAATAAGAAGAAAATGTGAAGCATGGCACTGGGATGTGACGTGAGAAAGAAGAGGCTTGTGGAGTCAGCTGCAGGAAACACAATATGGGGAGTGTTCTGGTGAACAGATATCTAGTATTTGACAAAAATCCATAACATGGAATAATTGCACTCCTCTCCAGAACTCTTGACATACACAGCAGTCACACATTTTTAGTTCACATTTTTCTCACACATTTTTAGTTCATATACTCTTCACAACCTGTTTCACCAAAGCCGTAAATTTTACACAAGTTAAGTTTGTATCATGTGAAGCCTGATTATTTTCCTGTAAAGTTAATGAGAAATAGGATTTTAACTGGAATAGATTCAATTAAACCAAGAAACCAAAGTTGTTAACTTAAATGACATCTATTTATGTCTATTTCTTTTCACTTCTGAGTTCCCATGTAGCAGCTAATCTGTGGGAGGGGAGTGATGTGTAATATGCTCTGTACTTTTCTAGAATATCCTGTTTTATAGACTGATATCACTATGCCCATAGATAACACCCACCTTAAACATTAGATGGATTTTGAAAATAAAACATTTTTCCAAACCCTGAAAGAGCATTTGTTAATATTACACAAGTTGTTTGGACTTTGCTGTCTTAAAAGAGGACCCTGAGGAAAACAGAACAGACCTTTGTTTTCACAAATCGTGCCCCATATTCCTTTTTTGGAACATTTAATCAGGCCATATACATACCTTACAGGGAGGTAAAAGGTACACAAATATAATAAATCAATTTAAAGAAAATTGAGAACTAGTGATGCTTCAGATTAATATGTCATCACTTACAGTTTTTAAAAATCTTCCTTTGAAGACCTAAAATATATGTAAACAATTTACTAATAGAATTTTTGTACCTTCAGTATATCATTCATTTTTCTTGAGAGAATTATAAAATCTTATTATCCAATAACTAAAAAGAGTACTAAATATTGTGTTAACAATAAGAACCAAGTAATGGGAATGTCATTATAATAATGGGTAAACTTATTTCCACTAAATAAAATATTTAAAAAGAAACAATTGAGTATTACTAAAGGTAGTTGGTATATTTATAGAGCTAATAATTTTTGGAATTTTTTTTTCTTTTTTTTTCCATTTATTTTTATTAGTTGGAGGCTAATTACTTTACAATACTGTAGTGGTTTTTGCCATACATTGACATGAATCAACCATGGATTTACTTCTGTATCTCCTGCATTGCAGGTGGATTCTTTACCACTGAACTGCTGGGTCATAAAGTAGTTCTATTTATAATTTTTCTAAGGAACCTCCACACTCTTTTTTATAGTGGCTGCACAAATTTACATTCCTACCAATAGGAATTCAAATCCTGCTGATTTTTTGATTGGATTGTTTTTTGATGTTGAGTTGTATGAACTGAGTGTATATTTTGGATTGACCCCTTGTCAGTCACATCATTTGCAAATATTTCCTTCCATTCAGTAGGCTGTCTTTTCATTTTGTTGATTGTTTCCTTTGCTCTGCAGAAGCTTTAAGTTTAATTAGGTCCCATTTGTTTATTGTTTATTTTTGCTTTTGCTTGCCTTAGGAGAAAGCAAAAAATATTGTTGTTTTATGTCAAAGAGTGTCTTTCTATGTTTCTTTTCGTTTTATGGTTTCCAGTCTTACATTTAGTTCTTTAAAATTTATTTTGAGCTTATATTTGTAATGGTGTGAGATGTTCAATCTCATTGTTTTACCTATAGCAGCTCATTTTCTCCAGCACCACTTATTAAAGGGGCTTCCCTGGTAGTTCAGTTGGTAAAGAATCTGCTTGCAGTGCAGGAAACCCAGGTTCGATTCCTGGGTTGGGAAGATCCCCTGGAGAAGGAAATGGCAAACCACTCCAGTATCTTTGCCTGGAAAATCCCATGGACAGAGGAGCCTGGTGGGCTGTAGCCCATAGGGCTCTAAGAGTCGGGCACAACTGAGCAACTAACACACTCAAACATACACACTTATTAAAGAGACTGTCTTTTCTCCATTGTATATTCTTATCTCCTTTGTCATAGATTAATTGACCATAACTGCATGGGTTTATATCTGGGCTCTGTATTCTGTTCTGTTAATCTATGTTTCTGTGCCAGTACCATGCTGTTTTGATTACTGTAGCTTTGTGGTAGAGTCTGAGGTCCTGGAGGGTGATAACTTCAGCTTTGTTCTTTTTTCTCAGAATTGCTTTGGCAATTTGGGTTCCATGTTCTTTTGTGGTTCCATGTTAATTTTAGGATAATTGTTCTAGTTCTGTGAAAATGTCACAGGTATTTTGGTAGGGATTGCATTAAATCTGTAGGTTTCTCTGGGTAGTATATCCATTTTAATAGTATTAATTCTTCTAATGTGAGAGTCTACCCTGTTGTGCTTTGATTAGAGCATTTAGTCCATTAATATTTAAAGTAATTATTGATAGGTATGTACTTATTTTGTTACTTTTTTTTCCCAGTTGTTTTTATAATTCTTCAGTGTTCACTTCTTTTTGTTTCTCCCATTATGATTTGATAATTTCTTTTATAGTGTGCTTAAGTTCCTTTCTTTTTGGTTTTTGTGTATCTTTTGTAGGTTTTTGATTTATGGGTACTATGGGTTCATATATATTGGTTCATAGTTGTATCTACTTGCTTTAAACTGAAAAGACCTACATTTTTTACTCCCCTCTCCCACATTTTGTATTTTTGAAGTCATATTTTACATCTTCTTTTTTTTTTCCCAATTATTTTTATTAGTTGGAGGCTAATTACTTTACAATATTGTAGTGGTTTTTGCCATACATTGACATGAATCAGCCATGGATTTACATGTGTTATATTTTATATCTTCATGCTTACCCTTTACTGTTGATTGCAATTATAGTTGCTTTTACAATTTTTTGCTTTTGTTTTGATCTATGTACTGCCTTATTTAAGTGATCTTTATTCTTATATTTGCCTTTCTTATTGGGATTTTCCTTTTCCTATATATTCTTACTTCTTTTCCATTTAGCGTGGATCCTTTGACATTTTTTTTTAACATTTCTTTTAGGTTTCATATTGCTGAATTCTTTTAGTTTCTACTTGTCTGAGGTCTTTATCTCTCCTATTCTAAATGTTAATCTTGCTGTATAGAGTATCCTAAGTTGCAGGTTTTTTCCCTTTCAGGATTTTGAATGTATAAGGCCCTCCCTTCTGACCTGCAAAGTTTCTGCAGAGAAATCAGCTTATAGCCTTATGGCGGTTCCTTTGTATATGACTATTTATTTTTCTCTCACTGCCTTTAGAATTTTCTCTCTGACTTTTGCCGTTTTAATTATGTTGTGTCTTGGTGTGAGTCTGTTGGGGTTCTTCTTGCTTGGGACACTTTGTGATTCCTGTATAAGGATATCTGTTTCCTTCTTTAGGTTTGTGAAGTTTTTAGCCATAATTTCTTTAAATAGGTTTTTGATCCTCTTCTTTATTCTAGAACCTCTGTAGTGTGAATGTTGGCACTTTTTATGTTATACCATAGATCTTCTATGTTGCTTTGTTTTTGTTTTCATTTGTCTTTCTGTCTGCTGTTCTGATTTAGTGATTTCCATTATTCTGTCTTCCACATCACTCATGCTTTCTTCTGTGTCATTTAGTCTGTGATTCCGTACTGCTAGAGTGCTTTATCAAAAATGTGTTAGTCTCCCAGTCATATCTGACTGTTTGTGACCCCATGGACTGTAGCTGGCCAGGCTACTCTGTCCATGGAATTCTCCAGGTAAGAATGGAGCGGGTTGCTGTTCTCTTTTCCAGGGTATCTTCCCAACCCAGGGATTGAACCCGGTCTTCCACATTGCAGGCAGATTCTTTACCATCTGAGCCACCAGGGAAGCCCATATCAAAAATGGATAATTCAGTTATCTATTTTTGATTTGGTTTTCTTTATAGTCTCTAGTTCCTTGTTAAAATAACCTGTGCTTAGATAAATTCTGTCTCCTAATTCAGTTATCACTTTTATTACCAATGTTTTGAACTTGTCTGGTAGACTAATGATCTACCAGTTTCATTATTTTTTTCAGAAGTTTTCTCTTCCTTTTCATTTAGCCATCTCTGTCTCTATGGATTTAGGTGAAACGTTTATCTATTATGGTCTTGAAGGGGCATTTTTATGTGAGAGTATCCCTATGTAGACTGTGTGTGCCCAGCGTCTTTGGTGTGAAGGCTAGATTTAACATGGACAGTAGTCACATTTTTCTCAGCTTGTGCTGTCCGCTGTCACCTTGGTATGGCATGTGGCTGGTGTTGGAGGAGCAAGAGTCTGTGTGTGGTGTGAGGCAGGACTTCCTGTCTGCTCATTGGCCATCACTGCCCTGATAGAGCAGATGCCCAGATGGTTGGGCCTGAGCTGGTTCTGTTCCCTTTAAATGTGTGTTTTTGTCTCCCTCCACTGAGGCCTTTGCCCCAAAGGAGGGGAGTGCTGAAATAAGTGGGGCTTATAGAGGTAAGATGTGCTACCTGTATATGTGTCTGTAGCTCCACTCAGATGCGGCCCAAGGCTGCATCTCTGCCCCTGTTGTGGTAGACCCAGATCTAGTGCTGTATTGTGGCGTGGAGTGGGCAGTGCTGGAGCACTTGCTCAGCTGCGACTGGTGGCGGGGGGTGGGGAGGGAGGTCACAGTGTATTGATTACAGGAATTCTGTCAGAAGTCTGGGCTATTTGAGTCTGGGGTGCTATTTGAGTCACCACCAACAGTGGCTGCCACTGCTCCACTTGGACCTCATCTGAGGCCCCCCAGTTTGCCTCTGCATCCCTAGGTGGAGTCTTTTCCCAGGAACCCGCTGCCCTAGATCCAGTGCCATGCTGTGGTGTGGAGTGAGCAGGGCCGTGGTGTCCATTCAGCTGGGATAGGGGAATGCGGTGAGGTAGCACCCACTAAGGCAGACTGTCTTTGCTCTGTCGGCAAGCCAGCACCTGTGCAGTCCTCACCAGTGGAGTCCAGGCCTCTGCAGCTTTTCTGTCTGTTTTAGCATTTCTCCAAGCAGCCAAGGAGCTTGTCTCCTCCATGTAGGACCCCAAGATTAGGATGCCAGGTCTCTGGGTCTTCCCCTTCCTACTCCAAAAGGCAAGCATCCGTCTGTGTAATCTCCCTTTTCCTCTTAGTACCCTCCAAGGGGCACAGGTCTCAACCCAACGTTTTCCTTCCCATTCTACCCAATTATGTAGGTATCTTTCTTGCAGCCTTAGTTGTATAGGCATTTTTCTGCCAGTTCCTAGTTAGTTTTGCATGAGAATTATTCTACATATACATGTAGTTTGGATGTGTTTGTGGGGGAGGTGAGCTCCACGTCCATCCTCATATTCCACCACCTTGATCCCCTTTCTCTATTTTGCTTTTATGTTGCTTATGTCACTTCTAAAAAAATTTTAGGAGTTTTTAAATATGGACCACTTAAAGAGTGTTTATTGAATTTGTTATGTTTTGGTTTTTTGGCCATGAGGCATGTGGGATCTTAGCTTCCTGACTAGAGATCAAACCCACACCCCCTGAACTGAAAGGTGAAGTCTTAACCACTGGACCGCCAGGGAAGTCCCCCGCTTCTAATTTTTTTTTTTTTTTTAATGAAAGCTTTTGTGGGTAAAGAGAACAGAATCCCTTTGGAAACTTTAGATGACTTAGCCTACCTTCCTCCCAATAAAGATAGCTACCTCCATTGCTGAAATATAGAATACAGTTTTTTTTTTTTTTTTTACTGGCGTATAGTTGCTTTATAATATTGTGTTGGTTTCTACTGTATGGCAAAGTGAATGGGCTATACGTGTACATATCCCCTTTGTTGGATTTCCTTCCCATTTAGGTCACCCCAGAGCACTGAGCAGATAGTTCCCTGTGCTATTCAGTAGGGTCTTATTAGTTACCTATTTTATACATAGTATTAACTATGGATAAAATATCAGTGTATATATGTCAATTGAAATATGTTATTATATATGAAATACATCTCACTAAGATGAAGATAAAGAATTAGATAAACTAAACTTTATGGGATTATTGTAAGAAATTAAAATTTTATAACTTTACTTTTTAAACCAGATTACCTTAAGAACCTTCCTGCTTCTTCAAGTATAAAACCAAAATAAACAGTAAATTTATAATTCTGGTAATTTTGGAGCAGAGATAACGATTCACAATAATTTGAGATATGAGCAACAATTGTAACATTAAAAAAAATCTGTGATTTCCTTTTTTCCCCAATTGTTGATAGTACTGTGGCTGGCTGCCTATCTTCACTGAAAGACATACGTTTTGATAGAGATTGGTGAAAATAAGGATGTAGTTTTTTTCCCCACTCAAGTTTGTGTTCCCAAGATTAAGAATCTGAGACAGTAAACATTTAGTTAATCAGATGTTACCCAGTTTGCAAAGCTGTTATCTTTGGCTATCTGTTTTAACCATATCCACCAAATCTTCATTTCATTTTGTTCAGTGTTATGAAAGGCTTACTTTCTGAAATCTAATTAATATAGATGAAATAGGAACAACTAGATATTTTGAATGTAGGAGACATAACTTTTTAAATAAACTTTCTGGAATTTCAAGTGCAAAGTTGTATTGCGTGAGGTTCCACATAACCCAAGTTACAGAATACTAATTATTAATACATCAGCAATGCTTTTGGTGCTAAGGGGAAAAAAAAAAGTAAAACTTAATTGAATCAAAACTGCTTTGGAGAATTTATTTCACTCAGCAAAAGTCTACCAAAAAATACAAGTGAAACACAAATAATATTCGAGTCCTTGAGATTTTCCTTTAAGAAGGTAGTTGAATGAAAACCAATAATTAACACTTCAAAACACATCCATTCAGTTTAGATGTGTTTTATTTTACTCCCAGCATGCTTTTTCAGAAACACTCTTTATCTTGGTCTTTACATTCAATAGAAAGGTTAACCTTAATAGAATGAGTTGGTCCCTCATTGGCTGTATACATATGCCTGTATTTACTCAAGAAACTTATTTTGTGCCTGCAGTATGTCAGGTACAGCACAACATAGTAAATCTTTACCAGACTTCCTGTATACAGGTTTGTTGTCAAAAAAATGTACCAGGTCTCACTGAACTTCCTAAGCAAAGTTAACTTTTTTTTTTTAATTACATCTGCTATCTTGAGCAAATTGATCACTTACAAGAATCTGTATTTCTTTCAAAAGTTGAAGGAATATCATCAATATCTGTTTCTCCAAAGAAAGAATCATATATTTATTTAAATTTATGTACAAAGAAAACAGTCATATTTTATTGTGCTAAAATGTTAAAGTGGTTTAAAATTAAAACTATCTCCCCTTTCCCTGACAACTTCTTCTCATTGGTTTATTTTGGCTTTAAAAACATCATGTGTTCCTTTCTTTCAGATAATTTTTACTTCTTCTTGTGGGTCTAAGTGATAAGCTAATTTGATATGGCATTTCTCCAGGACAGTATTTCAGAGTAATTCCAGGAAGCAAGAGTCGTAGAATTAACAAGAGTGCCTGTTTAGAATCCAGATTCCTGGGCTCCATGAAAGATCTGTTGAATCAGAAGCTTTCGTAAGGAACACAGGAGTCTGCATTTTGACAGGTTTCTCAAATGAGCCTCATGTTCACTACAGTTTGACAGCCACTGCTTTTGAGTCTAATGTATTTCAGTTTGGATAGAAAATTGCTAATAAGAACTATTTATATAAAAGCCATCATGGAATGTAGTTCTCTGTAGAACTGAGATGATGGGGCATTCATTTTTCCTTATATAGTTTTGAACCCACTAAATAGGAATTATTAACAAATTAGTCTATCTTTGCTAAGGATAGCTAGAGTTTCACATCTCATCTTAAAAAAGGTTCAGTCAATTTTATTAATATATGAAAATCAATTAGTAAAAATACATCTTAATTCATCAGACAAATGCAGGAATCTGTCATGGTATTCAGCTGACCCATGGGGCCCTTGGTACATAATGTGGTCTGGAGGTAAGAGCATTGTTTTTTTGTTTTTGCTTGTTACTGATGTACAATATTATATAGTTTTCTGTTGTACAATATTATATAATTTTCAGGTGTACAATATAGTGGTTCACAATTTTTAAAGGTTGTATTCTACTTATAAAACACTGACTATACTCCCTATGTTATACAAATATATCCTTATAGCTTGTTTTATACATAGTAGTTTGTACCCCCTAATTCCCTACCCCTATTGCACTCTTCTTTCCCTCTCCCCACTGGTAACCACTGGTTTATCTGCAAATTTGTTTCTTTTTTGTTATATTCATTAGTTTATTTTTTATATTACATGTATAAGTGATATCATACAGAATTTATCTTTCTCATCTTATTTCACTTAGTATAAACCCCTCCAAGTCCATCCATGTTGTTGAAAATGGCAAAATTTCATTGTTTTTCATGATTGTGTAGAATTCCAGTGTATACATATACTACACCTTCTTTATCCATTCATCTGTTGTTGGATATTTAGGTTGCTTCCATATTTTGGCAGTTGTAAATAATGCTGCTGTGAACATTTGGGTGTGTGTATCTTTATTTTTAATAATTTTATTTATTGGCTATGCTTGGTTTTCGTTGCTGCATGGGCTTTTCTCTAGTTGTAGCGAGTGGGGGCCACTCTCTAATTGTGCTGCACAAGCTTCTCACTGCAGTGGCTTCTCGTTGCTGAGCACAGGCTCCAGGGCACACAGGCTTCAGTAGTGGGGTGCATGTATTTTTTTGAACTAGTGTTTTGGATTTTGAGGGGGATAAATACACAAGAGTGGAGTTTCTGGGTCATATGGCAGTTCTATTTTTAGTTTTTTGACGCACTGTTTTCACTAGTGGCTGCACCAGTTTACATCCTCAAGAAGAGAGTATGTGGGTTTCCCTTTTCTCCACATCCTTGCCGATATTTGTTACTTGTGTTCTTTTTGATGATAGCCATTCTGACAGGTGTGAGGTAGTATCTCGTTGTGATTTTAATTTGCATTTCCCTGATGGCTAGTGATATTGAGCATCTTTTTATATACCTGTTGGCCATGTGTATGTCTTCTTTGGAAAAATGTCTATTTAGGTTTCTGCCCATTTTTAATCAAACTGTTTGTTTTTTGATGTTGAGTTGCATGAGGTATTTATATATTTTAAATATTAACCCCTTATTGGTCATATTATTTACAAATATTTTCTCCCATTCAGCCTTTTTTTTGGTTAATGGTTTCCTTTGCTGTGCAAAAGCTTTTAAGTTTAACTAGGAGACAAAGGTTTATTTTTACTTTTGTTTCCTTTGCTTTAGGAGACAGACCCAAAAAAATATTGTCATGATTTATGTCAAAGAGTTTTCTTCCTATGTTTTTTCCTAGGAGTTTTATAGTTTCCAGTCTTATGTTTAGTTCTGTAATCCATTTTAAGTTTATTTTTGTAATCATGTGAGAACATGTTCTAATTGTTTTACATGTCACTGTCGAGTTTTACCAGCATCACTTATTGAGCAGACTGTCTTTTCTCCATCGTGTATGCTTGCCTTCTTTATCGTAGATTGACCATAAGTTTATTTCTGGGTTCTATTCTGTTCCCTTGATCTGCATGTCTGTTTCTGTGCCAGTGCCATACTGTTTCAATTTCTGTAGCTTTGTAGTATGTAGTCTGAAGTTAAGGAGTGAGATTCTTCCAGTTCTCTTCTTCTTTATGAAGACTGTTTTTATTATTTGGGGCCTTTTGTGTTTCCAATCAAATTTGAAAATTATTTTTTCTATTTCTGTGAAAAATGTCTTGGGCATTTTAATAGAGATTGCATTGAACTACAGATTTCCTTGATTATTTTAACAGTATTCTTCCAAAATATGAACACAATATATCTTTGTTTGTTGTTTTCAATCTCTTTCAGTGTCTTACAGTTTTCCAAGGTCTTTTATTGCTACTTCCTTAGGAATATTTATTCCTACATATTTTATTCCTTTTGATAGCATCATAAGTGGGATTGTTTCCTTAGTTTCTTTTTCTGTTTGCTGTTAGTGTATAGAAAAACAGCCAATTTTTGTATATTAATTTTGTATCCTGCAACTTTAACAGATTCATTGATGAGCTTTAGTAGTTTTTTGATGGTGTCTTTAGGATTTTCTGTTTAGTACCATGTCACCTGCAAACAATGACAGTTTTACTTTTCCAATTTGAATTCCTTTTGTTTCTTGTCTGATTGCTGTGACTAAGATTTCCAATACCATATTGAATAAAAGTGGTGAGAGTGGACATTCTTGCCTTGTTTCTGATATTAGAGGGGATGCTTTTAGCTTTTCACTGTTAGTTCAGTTCAGTTCAGTCGCTCAGTCATGTCCGACTCTTTGTGATCCCATGAACCGCAGCACGCCAGGCCTCCCTGTCCTTTACCAACTGCTGGAGTCCACCCAAACCCAGGTCCATTGAGTCAGTGATGCAATCCAACCATCTCATCCTCTGTCGTCCCCTTCTCCTCCTGCCCTCAATCTTTCCCAGCATCAGGGTCTTTTCAAATGAGTCAGCTCTTCGCATCAGGTGGCCAAAGTATTGGAGTTTCAGCTTCAACATCAGTCCTTCCAGTGAACACCCAGGACTGATCTCCTTTAGGATGGACTGGTTGGATCTCCTTGCAGTCCAAGGAATTCTCAAGAGTCTTCTCCAACACCACAGTTCAAAAGCATCAATTCTTCTGCACTCAGCTTTCTTTATATTCCAACTCTCACATCCATACATGACCACTGGAAAAACCATAGCCTTGACTAGACGGACCTTTGTTGGCAAAGTAATGTCTCTGCTTTTTAATATGCTGTCTAGGTTGGTCATAACTTTCCTTCCAAGGTGTAAGCGTCTTTTAATTTCATGGCTGCAATCACCATCTGCAGTGATTTTGGAGCCCCCAAAAGTAAAGTCAGCCACTGTTTCCATTGTTTCCCCATCTATTTGCCATGAAGTGATGGGACCGGATGCCATGATCTTAGTTTTCTGAATGTTGAGCTTTAAGCAAACTTTTTCATTCTCTTTCACTTTCATCAAGAGGCTCTTTAGTTCTTCACTTTCTGTCATAAAGGTGGTGTCATTCACTGTTAAGAATGATGTTAGCTGTGGGTCTGCCATATATGTCCTATATTATGTTGAGGTAGGTTCCCTTTATTCTCACTTTCTGGAGTATTTTTATAATGAATGGGTGTTGAATATTTTCAAAAGCTTTCTCTGCATCTATTGGTTTTTTTCTTCAGTTTGTTCATGTGTTGTATCACACTGATTTGTGGATGTTGAAGAATCCTTGCATCTCTGGAATAAATCCCATCCAATCATGGTGTATGATCCTTTTAATGTATTGTTGGATTCTGTTTGCTAGTATTTTGTTGAGTATTTGTGCATTTATGTTCATCAGTGATATTGCCCTGTAATTTTCTTTTTTGTGGTATCTTTGTCTGGTTTTGGTATCAAGGTGATGATGGCCCCGTAGAATGAACTTGAGAGTTTTCTCTTTCTGCAACTTTTTAGACATGTTTCAGAAAGATAGATGTTAAACACGCTTCCTTAAATGTTGGATAGAATTCACCTGTGAATCCATCGGGTCCTGGACTTTTATTTGTTGGAAGTTTTTAAATCACTTTCATTTTTAGTACTTGTGATTGATCTGTTCATAGTTTCTATTTTCTCCTGGTTCAGTCTTAAAAGGTTGTATGTTTCTAAGAATTTGTCCACTTCTTCTAGGTTGTCTATTTTATTGGTTTATAGTTGTTTGTGATAGTCTCTCATGATCCTTTGTATTTCTGTGGTGTCAGTTGTAGTTCCTCCTTTTTCATTTCTAATTTTATTGATTTGAGTCCTCTCCTTTTTTTTCCTTGCTGAGTCTGGCTAAAGATTTGTCAATTTTATTTTCTCAAAGAACCAGCTTTTAGTTTCATTGATCTTTCCTATTTTTCATCTCTGTTTAATTTATTTCTGCTCTAATCTTTATGTTTTCTTTCCTTCTGCTAACTTTGGATTTTGTTTATTCTTTCTCTAGTTGCTTTAGGTGTAAGATTAGGTAGTTTGAGATTTTTCTTTTTTCCTGAGGTAAGATTGTTTTGTTATACATTTCCCTCTTAAAACTGCTTGTGCTGCATCCATTATATTTTGGACCATCTGTTTTCTTTAGTTGTGTGGCCTGAGATGTCCCAGCACTTGTGCCTACAGACTATTGGGCCAGGGTGTGGTGGGTCCTGAGGCTAATATGCTAGATAGAGGAAGGATTCCACAATGGCAACCCACTAGCACCAGAGTCCATGTGGTAGAAGTAGTTCCCCAAGATGCCGATGGCAATGTCTTTGTCAAGGTGAGCTGCAGTTGCCTCTTAATTCTCTGGGAGACTCTCTAAGGTTAGCAGGTAGATCTGACCCAGGCTCCTCTCAAATTACTTCCTCTGTCCTGGGTCCAGGAAAGGTGTCAGATTTTGTGTGTGCCCTTTAAGAGTGAAGTCTTCATTTCCCCCAGTCCCCTGAGACTCCCTAAAGTAAGCCCTGCTGGCCCTGAAAGCAAATACTCTGGGGGCTTATCTTCCTGGTGCAGGACTCCTGGGCTAGGGAGCTAAGTGTGGGAGCTCTCACTCCTTTGGGAGAAACTTTGCAATTGTTATTATTGTGTTTTTGGATCACCTACCTGGGGAGGGGGTGGTGTGAGATTTGACTGTATCACAATTCTGTTACCCCTACTTGTCTCATTAGGGCTCCTTCTTTATGTATTAAGTCATGAAAGATCTTTGCTGGTGGGTTTTGGTCTGTTTCACTGATGGTTGTTCTGCACATAGTTGTGATTTTGGTGCACATGTGAGAGGATGTGAGCTCAGGGTCCTTCTGCTCTGCCATCCTGCACAGTCCTCTCAAGAACATTGGTTGTGATTTCAAATGCAGCCCCAGTATTTACTAACTGAATGACTCTGAGTTCTAATTTTCTCAACTGCCCAAGGTTGTTGTGAAGAGCAAATGAAATATGGTAAAGAAAATAAATCTTTGTAAATTATAAATAACCATACAGACATAGGAAATTTATGTTTCCTAGAGGCTTTTCTTTATTACATGATGGTTTACTGACATATTTTCTGAATGTAAACTCAGCAAGGGCAAAAAATGTCATGTCTTGTTTACTTTGTACTCCAGAACTGTGTATTGTGGTACACAGGAGACACAATTGTGCAACTCTGAGTTTATGGATTACTACTATAATATCTATATAATATCTATAATATCCAGAAAAGGCTATATTTTAATAAACCTATCAGATTAAGTAGGTGATTTTTTTTTTTAATTTATCTCAAAGGTCACCTCATGTTCAGAAGACACATATAGAGGGTTTTTTTTGTTTAAAGAAACTTATGTAAATCTTTCCTTAATGTGCTACTTGCTTCTATTAATAGAATGTATTTACTTAAGATGTTTCCGTTATCTTCCCAAGTCCCAGCATATAAGATGTCAGGCCTATTTCAAGCATTATAGCTACTATTTATTGTCAGGGAAACAAAGATGAAAGCTTTTCTTTTACATTTTAGAATTTATGAAGCATATTTCTGAATTCTTTCAGCTCTCACAACTACTTTGTTAGGTGGGTTACTTCTTTCATATGAGAAGTAAAACCAAAGTCAGGGAGTCATCAATGTCATTTTTATTCAGTACCATTTCTAACAGTTTGGAAATTATTTCATAAGTTCCCTGTGTCTGGCAAGAAATGATGCTCTTTCTAAATTGCAGTTTCAAAGAATTTTGGTTTATGAAGATTAATAGATTACACTGTGTCGTATATTAAAAAGATGAGACTTAAAAGTTTCTAGGATTAGAATAAAGCATTTCCTTCCAGAAAATATAAAAGCAAGTTATCTTGTCCAGCACCACAGCAGTGATTTACACCCGAGGAATGATGCTGTGAGGTATCTTTCCAGAAGAGTGGTGAAGGATGTGAACTGTCACAGCCACATTCTGTCCTCTGGTTCCATTTAAAACGCCTGCAGCTCCCAATAGGCTGGTTGAGGGCAGAGACCTAAAGACTGGGCTTACAACTCTGGCTTTTAATGACGGCTCCATCCTCTTAACCACATGGTCAGATTTCTCTTCTAAAACAGCAATTTGCTAAAATGTTTACTCCAATCTAAAACTATTGCTTGCTTTCAAAGTAACTAAGATAGTTCAAGATAGTAGTTGTGTCCTTAACAAAGACTTACTCTTTATAGAATTATAATATCATCTTTGGTTAAAATCATTTTGGAGAACTTGCGGCAATTAACTTAAAAAAGGTTATTAGCAGCTTATTAGTTACCATGGAGCCATTACATTACAAATAAAACACAAAGATTTTAAGCACTTGCATGGATCCCAACATCTGTTTCAAACATACACTTTTCAAATCAAGAGTCGGACTGTTTGGATACATCTGAGACACACAACATAGACTTAATCCTACACTGTGCTTTGTTAGTATTCCCCAGCATACTATTTGTCTTGGCAACTTGTGATTTCAAAAACTAACAGAAGATGACTTATAAGGAAACGTTTCCTTTTGTATATAGTTTGGAACTTTTCCTTTTGTATATAGACTGGTCTCAAAAAAGCAAGAGACTTCTGGTTTTTGGAGAACAAACTAAAATATCCTAAAGGAATACCTTCATTCTTACCTGAGGTCAGACAGGTAACCAAGAGAAAGGGTCTTATTCCAGTGAGCTACATCCTTAGAATAGTTGGAGTTTAGAAGCTTTAGAGCTTCAGATTTAGAATCTGACAATTTAGACTCTTTAGTGCTTCCCATGAATAGGAAAATCCTATGAATCTTAAACATAAGACTGCTGAAAACAAAGAGGGGAGCTGGGGAAGAGAGGATACAGATAGATCTTATTTCCCCCCTTTTGTACTCTTCTGGTTTCTTGTCAGCGCAGGAGCAAGGACAAAGCCTGATTGAGAAGAAACTGGGCCGAATTGAACAAGGCAATCTGGGTCTGGAAGACTGGGCTGATTGTTCATCCCTCTCGTGAGCATCAGCAAGTCTTTCTGCTGACTCGGAGGAGGTGGGGATGTCAGAGGAGTTTGTCAGTGCCCACTTCCCCTTCACTGTTCTTACTGCCATCCACGTTTGCCAGCTGGCTGGAAATGTAATGTCCTTCAATCCATGAGGACCTGCTCTTTTACACTGTAACTCCGAGCTTCCCAATTCCAGAGGCTTATTAATATGAGACAGGGGGTTTCTTTTATCTGATTCCAGCAATCTATATTGAGCATGAATGAAGTTTAATCCTTGGTGGGAGTTTTCATCTGAAAGTGGGTGCTGACAAGCCTGATGCAGTAGGAAGAGCTCTGGGCCTGGGGTTCTAGAACCTTGATTCCAAGGGTAGTAGCTCAGCTACATATTTATACTCTAGTAGTCTAAAAACAAAATAAATAAATAAATCAAAATAAAAATAGAAAAAATGCCTCTTTATAGTATTGTCATAAGGGTAAAATAATACAAGAGAAACTCTAGTCGTGTATACTCCTGATACCTAGTAATAAGTGTTAGAAGAATTTCAGCCTCTCATTGGTAGGAAATAATGAGAGAGTCAAGGTGGGTGGGAGAGAGACGGAGACTGGCTTCTCACAGAAATGTTCTCCATTTCTGCTTCCTTAAAACTCATTTCCCTGTAGCTCAGCCTCTAAGGAGGTAATAGAAATGAAATACTGGTGATGCAGTTAAGTACTACCTGAGTTAAGTACTTCCTTTCCTCCTTTTCTATAAGCCTCTCGGCACCCTATGGAGTTCAGCAAAAGAAAGGGTTGTGACCTGGAAACAGAGTGTGAATTACCCAGTGAACCACAAATATTTGAAACCTGGAATCATAAATTCACATATTTGGAAAATTATAGCTGTTTTTAACCCAAGTGGTAGGTAGGCTTGGTGACAACTTGAAGGTACATGCCACAGAGGTATATTACTCCAGTGCCACACCTTTTCTCCCCAATAATCCCATACACACTTATATCACTTGTTTGTATGACTGACTAAAGACCGCCCTGATTAATGGCTGCATGAAGGAATAATAATTAGCAATCAGAGCAAAATTAAATTCCTGGCTGATTCTGAGCCCCTGAGTAAAATGCAACCCTTGAGGATACTGTCACATTTCTTTATTTACTTGCCATTATGCCACCAGTCACCCTAATTAAGACAGACATTTGTACTTATTAACAATGTATAATCTTTTGATCTTTTGAGGAGCTATTTGCCATTTTTTGCTTGCCTAGCACCCCATCACCTTTCTTCTGGGGGAACCCAGTTCAGGTGGATGGACATATGACCTAGGCCTGGTCAGTTAGAGTGCCCCCCCCACACCCCATGTTGCTTCCACTGTGAGGCTGTCACGGCTAACGCCATGACAGGCAGCCTAGATTAGGAGTAGGCCTGGTTTCCTGGGGTAACATAATTATCAGGCCACCTGGAGCCAGCCAATCAACATGCGCCTAGCAAGAAAAAGGGAACCTATCAGGGGAAAGCTGAAAGCCCACGAAGGATTGGGCCAACAAAAATTGCCTTGCAACTGTGTAACCAATCCGCTTGCGCCAACTACCCACTGCTTTTTGAATAATTGTACCCAATAAATACCCGAGAACTGCGGCTCGGGGCCTTTTCGTCCTCACACCCTTGGTGAGGGCGGGAGGCCCTGGCTCGAGTCAGTAATAAATTCCCCTATTGCAAGTTGCCTTGTCTCGAGGAGTCTTCTTTCCCGATCGGGGATTCGGACTACGGGCAGAACATCCACCATACCTATAAGCAAAGACACCTTTCCTTTCTTATTCTGAACTGGCTAACTTTCACTTGCATTCAAGAGACTCAAGCATAAAAAAATTATAGCCACCATTTTTGGGTCTGATTTAGCAATGGTTAACACCATGCTTATTATTTAAGCATGTAGAGCAGTTCCAAGAGTGTTTTAACAGTAAGAATAAGAAAACATGTCTAACTTATTGAGTCAGTGAATATCCTCTAGAGACTTCATGGGAAACAGATTCCACTGTCACCACTACAGTTTGGTTTTGTGAGCAAAGCTTTCACCATGCCTTAAAACAAAAGTCAACATGCACCAATTTCACAAGATTGTTTTACTAGAATTTAGCAGGGAGGAGATGATATAGTCAAATTTTCACAAAAGAAAACCTTCAGATCTCAGCCAAATAAAATTCAGGTTCTTATTTCAGTCTCAACTGGCCTGGGTACCAAAGCAGCCTCTCCAGGCATGCACTGTCCAAACTGTGAGTTGTGTGGCCACCCTGTCATGCCCTTGAGCTCTCTGCATCATGTCTCAGCAATCCCAGACACGAATTCTGAAAAATTCCTTCTGCCTATATGGTTTTCCTCATCCAGCTGAGAATGCTGCTGGCTACTGCGAAGCTCTTCACCAACCATAGGCTCTGGTCCATACAGCTTTCTTCTTAAACTCTGGGAGCACTCTCAAGGACAGCAGGGTAGCTAAAGGGGACAAAAAAAAAAAAAAAAAAAAAAAACACTGTTGCATTTGGTGCAGTTACATTTGAAAAGATGATTTAGATCAAAAAGGTATCAGAACAGAACTTGACTTGTTCCTGCTTGGCTAATCTTTAAGAATTACTATCAAGCCTTAGACAGAATTTTAATGGAAGAAACCATTAGTAAAGGTTGAGGAAAAGGTTTTTTTTTTTTAAGTTACTTTGCAACCAGGTAGTGGGAAATTCCACAGATTTAAAACAAACTGACTTCTGGGATGCTGGTGATGCTCTTTTCTTAATCCAAGTGCTGACTACATAGGTATGTTCCCTTTGCAAAAATCTACTTGTGCACTTTTCTACACGAATATGACTTTTCCACTAAGTGTTTTATTAAAAAGTAAACAAACTGATCCTGTAATGAAGTTAGGTTCATGGGCTCAATTTAAAGTAAGGAAGTTGTGTGTAATCCCTTTAGGTAACTTATTATATATCTTATTTTAGAATATGAATATAAATATCAATACATTGATATTATTTAAAGTATAATAGTGTGAGAGAATGAAGATAAGTCAGAATTACACAATAATTATGTGTGACTCTAATAAGCCCTTGAATATATGACCAAGTGAACATGTACTTCCTTGACCCAAATAACAATTTCTTTCACTGGAATTAACTGTTATCTTCATGACCTAAGACAGTATTTGTTGGGAACAACCAGTGGTATTATGGACACATGGCCCTTAAAAATGAGTCCAAACTCCCCAAGGAAAATAAGTAGAGAAAGTCCTAGCAGTAAATTTCTTGGGAATGGTCAAGTGAAAATATGTCAGACCACTGCTCTGATCCTCAGTGAAGCTTGGTGGTTGATCAGAATCACCTTCCTACACATGCCCTCCCACCCACTTTAGAGGGAGGAACAGTGCATTAGATAATTCTTGCTTGTTAGGCAATCAATACAATATACCATACTTAAAGCAAAATATGATCAGTTATCACAAGAGTAGGTCAACAGGCAACTTTCCCAAGGTAAGACTTTCCAGTGCAGTAACTTAAAGTATGTCAGGGGCATCAGTGGCAGCCACTGGGAGGATCCTGACCCCCAAGTCCCAAGATGTGGATGACAGTACAAGCTGTCTCGGACCACTGAACCAACACCCAGAAGATGTTTGAGGTTTGAGTAAAAACATCTATGTAATTTTCACAGAAAGACTGCTTATATTTGTGGATCCTGCAGTCATAGTTTAACAGTCAACAGAGATGTATAAAAAACATGAAAACCATCTAAATGCCTGGAAGCATGGGAAATGTCCAATTCCCCTGGGAAAATACTATACAGCCATGAAAAATACTTATGAAGCTAGTGTAAGAACAGGTTAAAATGCTTTTAATAATTTTAAAGTAAAAAAAGGCAGTACTCAAAGTGTGTGTGTACATTTTTCAATTGGCTATGATTATAAAAATGTTAAAACTTACACACAGAGTGGGTAACACTTAGGAAAAATAATCAAAATTGTCATGTGCAATGGGCTTCTGGATTCCTCTTTGCTTATTCTTTTTTACATTTCTGAATTTTCTAATTTTTATTTAGTCATATTTTATGATTGTAATAAAACATTTAAAAACCACTTAAATAAAAATTAAAGGGGGGAAAGCGGAATCTATACCTTCCCCACCAGCGGTAGCAACTGCAGAACTGCAGGAGACAATCTTTCTAGACAAGGCAGTTGAGGAGGAGGGAGTGATTGAAGGGGGGTTGACTTGGTGTGCACCGCGCCCTTCAGGATTGTTACTGCGCGTGAAACGGCTGCTTTTGGAAGGCTATTGCCCAGAAGAAAAGATGTTTGGTTTTCACAAGCCAAAGATGTACTGAAGTATAGAGGGCTCCTGTATTTGCAGAGCTAAATCCTCCAGTTCTTGATTCACTGACAGTAAACACTATGAAAAGGATTTCCAGAGCTGTTTTGGGTTACATGAGACTCGTTCAGGAGATAATCTGTAATGCCTGTGTCCTGCTTGTGAAAAGATGGAAGAAACTGCCAGCAGGATCAAAAAAAAAAAAAAACTGGAATCATGTGGTAGATGCAAGGGCAGGACCCAGTCTAAAGACTACACTGAAACCAAAGAAAGTGAAAACTCTATCTGGAAACAGGATAAAAAGTAACCAGATCAGTAAACTGCAGAAGGCATTTAAAGGCCACAATTCTGAGGCTCACAGTACAACCTCAAGTGCCTCTCCAGCTCAGTCTCCCTGTTACAGTAACCAGTCAGATGATGGCTCAGATACAGAGATGGCTTCTGGCTCCAACAGAAGGCCAGTGTTTTCCTTTTTAGATCTCACATACTGGAAAAGACAGAAAATATGCTGTGGCATTATCTATAAAGGCCGTTTTGGGGAAGTCTTCATTGACACACATCTATTCAAGCCTTGCTGCAGCAATAAGAAAGCAGCTGCTAAGAAGCCAGAGGAGCAGGGGCCAGAGCCTCTGCCCATCTCCACTCAGGAGTGGTGACTAAGCTTTATGTAGAAGGGGAGCAAAAATGATTTAAATTTTGGAAAACAAAGCAACAAAATGACCCTCCTATTTTTAATTTGGGTACCTACTATTCTGCCAAAAGATGGATTTGTAGAATAGTTTTGAATGGGTTATTTTTCCTCCAGTTCCACAAACTCTGAAGCCAGTGAAGCTTACTAAGAGATAAAAAAGAAGTGTACATAATATTTAAGATGCTGAGTATTTCATAGGAAAGCTGAATGCTGCTGTAAAGTGCTCTTTAAGTCTTTTTTAAACATCCCCTTCTAATGAATGAAATTAGGGGAATTTTCAGGGGACAGAGATGGGATTTGTTGTATGGTAAACGTATGTAGTTTTAGTCTTTCTATTTTGAGAAGCAGTGGTTGGGGCATTTTTTAAGATGGCTGGCTACACTTGTTTTCCTTCATTATAATAAATTTGTCATAACTCAGTAAACATGGACTTGCCCCTATAGGTAGTTGTTAATAACTGAAATATTAAGGTCTTGCCAAGGTTCTGGTGATTCAAGCCTGTACTACTGAATATTAAGTGGGACAGACAGCTCTCTGGTGCGAATATCTCGAAGGAGTAATTTCTAAATATGCAGAGGTAACTTGACTGTATATGTTGCATCCTGTGTCACCTCCCTCCATATTGATATTTGATACAGATTTTAATTTATATCAAACTTCAAAAGCAGAACCAAAACTTAAAGCAGAATCAAAGTTCCTCTTGGGGAAATGTCAAGTCTTTAGGATAAGCAATCCTATATGAATAGTACCAAAGCATTACCACTTGGTAGAGAACATTCTCTATTAAAAATGTTAGATTATCTGAAAAATAACAATATGCAAGTCTTTAGGATGGCACACGAAGAAAACAAAGGTTAATGCTTCTTGGGGCACGTTTCTCAGAGGGCTTGCAAGTGTGTAAATAATTTGTTTAAGTTACGTGACTGGTGACTTCACTGAAAATCTGCACAATTCAGTTTTAGCTCTGGATTACTTCAGTTGACCTTTGTGAAGGTTGTATCTGTGTAGAATGATTGTTTGACTTGTTTTAACCTGTTAGGGTTTTGGGTTTTTTTTTTTTTCATTCTATATTAAAGTAAAATTCTACTAAAAGAAAAGAGGTGTGTGTTAATGCTGAGTGGGTTGGTTTTGGTTTGGCTTCTTTTAGTCAGGCTTTCTGAACATTGAGGTGTTAGATGATACATCCTAAATGTGGAGCTCTTCCATTCTAAAACCTTCATTAAAAGCCTTTTACTTGAACCCAAACCAAAGTACTATCTATTGCCTCTTTTCTAAAAGTACAGGAAAAATATATCACCCATTTTCATAATGAGGAAGGATCGTTTGCCTCCTTGGTAGAACATGACTCAGTGCTTATTTTTAAAACTGGATTTTAAAGATTGGATAGTATACATAACAAGAGAGTGAGCCAATTTTATAGGCACCCTATAGTTTTATAGTTCTTAATGGAAACTTAAAATTTTATATTTCTTCCTTTGGAAAAAACTACAAGCCACCAAATGCACAGACTACACAGTGAGTTGGGTCAGTGCTCCCACAGACTTTGAGGTATATTACAAGAACCCCAGCCATTATCATCTTCCTCCTGAGTTATTTTGAAATTTTTTTGGTACATTTTGGCTGCAGTATTGGTGGTAGAATATACTATAATATGGATCATCTCTACTTCTGTATTTATTTATTACTAGACCTCAACCACAGTCTTCTTTCCCCCTTCCACCTCTCTTTGCCTGTAGGATGTACTGTATGTAGTCATGCACTTTGTATTAATATATTAGAAATCTACAAATCTGTTTTGTACTTTTTATACTGTTGGATGCTTATAATCAAAACTTTTACTAGGGTATTGAATAAATTTAGTCTTATTAGAAAATAAATACATAAATAAAAAAAAATAAAAAAATAAATAAAAAAAAATAAAAATTAAAGGCCATGGAATTCTTCTTTTAAAATCCACTTTCTAATTCAAAAATGCCATACTGGTGACAGCTTCAGATTACTTCTCTAAATTGAACCAAGATGAGTCCTTTCAGGAGCCAGCATACGCTAGGATGCTGTTCTCCAGTATAGACAACATTGGATGGTTTTCACCTATGCTGGGCATAAAGGATGAAAGTAATACCTTTTAAAAGATCCTTGGATTTTGCTGAGAGTCCTTCCTTAGGGCTTTCCATGATGCTGAACAGCCAGTCAATGAACTAGAGTGAAAATGAAGAATGATATCAGTGACAACAATCTCAGGATCGGTAAGACATCATTCAAACCCTTGGACCTACGCATATGCCCAACAGGACAGTAGTCCCCAGATAACACCTGCCTGGGCTGGGAGAGTGAAGAGGAGATGTGACCAGGCACAAGAGATAGGAGTGTGGGAAACAGCCCTCAGTTAAATGACCCAGCAAAGTCAGACCTCCTTTTTTCACTGATTATCCTGGGACTTACTACAGCTTTAGAGTGGGGTAGACAGGGGCCCAGAGGGCCTCTGGTGTGCCATGAACATTCTCTCTCATTACTCTAAGAGGCCCCAGAAAGAGTAAGAGCCTTGCCCAAATCCACTCCCCATGACTGGCAGAGTCAAGATCTGAAGCCAAGTACACCTGGCTGCAAAGCCTCACACTCCTTCTCACCCTGCTGCCTGCCACCTGGTTCCGTGTGCATCAGGCCTAGGCTCCTGCGTGGGCAGTAAATGGGTAAACACATCAGCTGTAAGCCCCTGTTACTAAAATATGTTTCTGTAGCTAAGAGTAGTTTGTGCCCAAATGGATATGAAGCCCAGTTGAAATGAAACAGAAAAGGTGTAAGACAATTTGCTAGGTAGACCCAAGCATGTTAACTGCAAATAAATCCTGCAAATGGTAGAAACTCCACATACTCATGAGTTTGATCTCCTGGGTATAGCCAAAACTGTTTTTGAATTAGATACTAGGTAATTTCATTGACTGAATGTTCCCTATCTTGACTCACTAAAAAATACTAGTCATAGGAACTAGGCATTTTAATTTTGGACATAGCATGTGGGTTGAAAAGAAAACAGAAAAATAAAATATTCCTAATTCCCTGCTTTAATTAAAATTTTTTCTTTATTTTCTTTTCCTCAATTTTGTTTTATCATATACTCCTGGTAAGTAAATAAATCAAGTACTACAAATACGTAATAGATGCAAGATGTCTATGCTGTAGTCCAAAATGAACCAGGTGTCCCAAACCAGAAATAATTAAAGTGAAAAAGAAAATATAAAATTAGAGGTAATAACACTAATGCTTATCAGGTTTAAGAAAACAAAGGCATTTTATTTGAGATGTTCGATGGAGTTGTTCATGGCTAAACTGTGGGTCCATAGTTCAGACATATTTTTAAAGACTAAGGTTCAGATTTTAAGAGTAAGCCACAAAAAGTTGGCTGTAAGCTTTCAGCCTCATAAAGATCCAGTTTGATTACATGGGATTCAAAAAAATCCTTCAATTGACAATTCAAGACAGGTTCAGTTCAATTCAGTTCAGTCGCTCAGTCGTGTCCGACTCTTTGCGACCCTATGAATTGCAGCACGCCAGGCCTCCCTGTCCATCACAAACTCCAGAGCCATGCAATGAGAAATACAGGATGTACCTCATTTTCATATGCTCTGCAGGACAGCTAGTAGCCTGGGGAAATTCAGTATTAAAAACCAAAAGGTACTCCCTATAGTTTGTGTTTTCCTGAGGGCAAAGGGGATGATATTAGGCCTTTACAGATCTTCCCATGGTATCTAGCACAGGCCAGAAGTGCCTGGAACGTGGCTACTACATGGAATGAGCTGTGGGGAACCTTAAATATGGTAAAAGATGGGTACTCCAGATTCACAGCTCCCCTGGAAGATTTCCCCCCACACTTTGTTGATCACCCCCTCCCTTGTTTATCAACTGTATCCTTATCACGTGTGAGCATGCTCTGTTGTGTCTGACTCTTTGTGACCCCATAGACTGTAGCCCGCCAGGCTACTCTGTCCATGGAATTTTCCAGGGAAGAATACTGGAGTGGGTTGCCATGTCCTACTCCAGGGGATCTTCCCAACCCAGGGATCAAACCTGTGTCTCCTGGGTCTCCTGCATTGGCAGGTGGATTCTTTAACGCTGAGAGCCACTGGGGAAGCTCTTCCTTATCGTACCATCTTGCAATTTTGGACTTGCCTTCCCGTCTGTCCTCACTATGAAATTTTGAGCTTTCAGAGAGTTACTCATCCTTTATCCCCAGGATTAAGAACATGTAAGTCTTCAACCAATGAAGGCAAGCACAAGCTTTTCTTTCCATCTCACCCCTAACTGTAAGCAAGTTGTTGCCATGATCACTGTTGTTTTCAGCCAGCAGTTACCCTGAGCCTGAGCTACCCTCAGTCTCTGCGGCCCTGCATCTGGCTGAGATGTGAGACTGAGTAAGGAAGCCTGTCGTGTGACTCAGGTTTCACTCATCTCCCACTGCAATTCTACAGCAGAAGCTGCCGAAGAGAAAACAGCCGCCTGCCCTGAAGCAGGTGGCTGCCAGCCTCACCTTCTGGGTCTGTTCCTTCCACGGCTCTTTCTGCAGCAGAAGAGGCATGCTACTGGGAAGGAGAGTGAGAGCCTCCTGCAGAGTGACCCTGTGTAATGGACTCCTGCCAAGCAAGCTTGATGCTGGCCCAGCTGGGCCATGTTCCTGATGCCATGGCAACCAGCTGGCACTGAGGCCTAGGAGGAGAGGGGCAGCGTGGTCTGCCCATGCAACCACTGCGGCTGCGAATATCAGCAGCAAGAAGTCCAGAGCCTATGGCAGAAGTGGAAACAGGGTTAGGTCACACACTTTAACAGTGCAAAGTAACACATGTTCACACACACAGCTCGCATCATGTGGAAATGTTATCTTCCCCTTCACCCAAGCCTTCCTCCTGCCCAACCCCCACCCCACAAGAGGAACTGGATAGGATAGCAAACCGTGTCGATGCTTAATGAAGAGACAGTCTGGGGTTTCAGAAGGTTTGAAGGATCCTCTTTCGTGAGTAGAGAAGGCCCAACAGTTTCATTATTATTGTTCTAACATTTCAAGAGGAACATAATTTATTTAATGCCTAATCGTACTGAGATCCAAGCATTCATCCTCTGTTTTGGTGTTTTCAAAGAGATTTAAAAATTAATTAAGAGAGATATGAACAGGGATATTAAGGTTTATTATCATGTGGCCAAAATTAAAAAAATATGTATAGTATATTCTGTTTTTGAACAGAAACAACATGTGACTTTCCATATGCATTAAAAAAAATCTGTTTAGAATCCATGCATTTGGATTTTATAGACTAGACACATAGAAATGGTGATAACAAGGGCTACCTCTGAGTTACTGCATTACTGTGATTTAAATGATTCTTTCTGCTTATTTGTATTTTCTAAGTTTCAAAAGATTTTTGTAAGAAAGCAGAGAAAGTTAATATAAACTTTGGAAATAAGAGGAAAGCTCAAAAAAAAGCTTAAAAAGTACCCCTCAATCTCTTAAAATGCCTAATCTCATTAATAAAAATTTCAAAAAGACACACAGCTCTGCAGAAAAGCTGGGCAGAATATCAAACAATATCCCAGGTTACACATATTTTAAGTAAACAGCAGATCTATGAAACATGGCTATGGAAAAATACAAAAAAAAAAAAAAAAATGCACAGCTGAGTCAAGAAAATGGCAAGAATAGGAAAGTGCTTCCTTCATTTTTCTTCATTAATCTTTTTTTTTCCTGGTCTTATTCACCTAATACTAGTGATGGTTAACCTCTTTGGGCCATAGATAATTTTCAGGTAGAGTGAAAATTCCCCTTCAATATGTGTGTGTAAGTACTGGCACAAACACAGATTACCTGCACACACTTCAGGAACCCCTTCAAACCAGGTGTTTAAAGCCAAGCTCTGGACCATGGTGGAGGCCAGAGCCCTGCACCCCATAGTCTTTGTGGGATCCAGCTTAAGTACACAGGACCCTGGATTCCCCCTCTAGCTAGAACTTCTGTGTGCTGCCTGTCAAGGGAGGTGTTCCGATGAAAATATTTTTCAAAGGGCAGCTGTGGGCATCTTTAAGATTCTAGTAAGAACACCCGTTTCCTGTGATGTCAGAGAATTGTCATCCTTGTTTCCCAAAAATGAAGGGAGGAAAGAGAGCTTCGAGCAGCAACATGTTCCTCTTTTGGGAGACTAAATATACTCTGTATTTTAAGAAAGCCACAAATGACTCCTCTAGACTGTACCTCATCAAGAGCCACGTTCTGAACAGATGTTGACTGGTAAGCAACATTTCTGATATAACCCATCAGTTCCAAGAGCCACTCCATTCTCTTCAACACGCCTGAAACAAAAGGACATGTATTACCAGACCATGGTTTTTCTTTGCAATGTAAGATAGATCAATAATAATTATCATAACTAAAGCAAAAGACCCTCTGAGGACTCTATACAACAGTTACAAGTCCTCTTCTGGTATCTGAGACTTGTTCTCACACAAGAGAGATTTTTTTTTTTTATACTATTCACATCAGATGACCTTATTTTGGTCTTTATTTTTAAAAGCTAAATTTATTCTTCAAACCTGACAAATGGTCAAATGCATTTAATGGAATTTCTCAACACTAAACACTGGGAGAAACTGGACATGCCCATGAGTTAGTAGTGTTAAATCTTTGACAATTAATTGTTCTTATAGTCCTCCCTTGCTTAAAGTTCTCAATTTATGACAAAATCATACAGAATACCTATCCTAAAGACATTTTTAAAAGCGCCAAAACCAAAACCCAGCTGTAGTAGGCTAAAGAGAACAAACATTAACATAAATATAATTTTTTCCTTTCAAAAATGAGGATTCCCAGCACAGCAAAGACTACTTGGAAAGATCTTCAAAATTTAGTGCATGAGAGGAAAATGGCCCTGTGTTTGTGCCAGTACTTACATGCACATATTGAAGGGGAATTTCCAACCCACCTGAAAACGATCTATGACCCCAAAGAGGTTAACAACCACTAGTATTAGGTGAATAAGACAAAGAAAGAAAAAAGATTAATTAAAAAAATGAAGGAAGCACTTTCCTACACTTGCCATTTTCAAAACTCTTGCCACTTCAAAATTCAAACTAACTTTGAAGGCCAGCTGGGTACGACCAAAGGCAATATCAAATTTATTTGTTTCTTTCATGTATCTTCATGCTTAATTGGGAACACCTACTAGTTTTCTACCGGATAAATATACTTCTGAGGTAGAGTGAAAAAAATCTCATTTTTCATCACAGGTTCACTTTCCATTGGGCAGGCACTAATGTGGACAGGAGACAACTATCTCAGTTGCCAAAGAGAAAGAGGAATCAAAATTTCCTACACAATCTTGCAAAGAGTATTTAAATTGTATTTGTGAGCCTTCTCTCATAGCCTTCAAAATACAAGAGATGGGGAATATGGCTTACAAGGGCCTTCTAGTCACATCCAATCTGATCAGGTCCTGAACATAGATTCAGAAAATTACAAGTATATGACCAAAGGCAAGGAGGAGAAATGAGGAGCTCCCTCTTTATTTTTTCCTCCTATTAATTTTTAACTGGAGGATAACTGCTTTACAATATTTGTTGACCTCTGCCATACATCAACATGAATCAGCCACTGGTATACATTTGTCCCCTCCCTTCTTGACCCCCCTCCCCTCTCCCACCCCTCCAAGTTGTCACAGAGCACTGGGTTGAAGGAGCTCTCTCTTTAGATGATTATTACAGTCTAAAATGGCCTAAAAGTTGCACCATTCATTAGCAGAGCTTCAGGCCTGGAGTTTCTGACTTGAGGATATAGTCAGGTTGTCCAGATTTTATTCTTCTCACCCCTGAGAAGTTCTTCTCTAGAACAACTATTTAATTTGTGGTTGCCTCTTTTTTTTTCCTGTTTGTTAAATGACCACCCAAAAGCCATGTTCATGAAAACATCAGGCAGAATCCATTAGCATCCATCTGTTTGAGAAACAGAAGCAGGCAGATTCAACCTGATAAACCTGCTTATGTTTTTGTGGGCCTGGAGGGCCAAATATGAGATCCAAATCTCCAACAGAATTTATTCTCACCTCCGAAGAGTTGCTGCTGTGAGCTGTAATTGTGCTTTTCTATCCCAGGTGCTGCTCATTTGGGGGTAACAAGTCCTCACCCGCGTCAGGAAGCCCTAAACTAGTTTTTAAGTCGAGGAAACAATGATAACATCAAAGAGATGGTGGGCATGTCTGTGTGTCCCGATGTTCTCCCTGGCTGGCCTTACCAGTGTTGGCGTGGCTCACGATCCGTGCCTGGTACAAGCTCTGCAGCGTCATCCAAGCCAGCGTGTCTTTTTCACGGTGCCGGACAGCAACACTGAGCACATCGGTCAAGCTCATCAAGGGGAATCGTCCTTGAGAGACCAAGTAGAGTCTGACAAAGGCAGCCTTTTCTAGGCTACTCTGCAAAAAAGCAAATTGTTCAGTTGCTATTAAATTAACTGAAGTTGTTACACAACCTTGGGGCAAGGGCAAAAGAGAAAGGGTGAGAAAGGGTGGAGTTGATTACCACTCCAAATGCTAAAACTGTTTTGTTTCCTGCACTGTGTAACCTATCTGCCTGTGTGCTGTCTCAAAATGTACCTACAGACAGTTGTAATGTCACCTTTTGTTTTCTCATAAAAACCATCAATGATTTCAAGGGTCAACTGGTGAGGATGTTTAGTAAAGACACACAAATAACAACAATGATAACCAACAAATACAGTACTTACAATGTGCCAGGCACATTTGAAGCACTTAACCTGTGTTAATTTAGCATTTCACAAAGTTTGGTACACAGACCTCTGGGGGACCCAAGACCCTTTTAGAAGAGAGGGTCTGTGAGGTCAAACTATATTCATAATAGACCCTAAACAGGAGTAATATTCATTGTATTTTTTACTGACACTGGCAATTTTTTAAAAATCTAGTTTCATTTAAAATATCCTTGTAAACAATAAAATTACTAGTTTTGTTAAACCTCTGCCCTTGAATATACATCTTTGTAATGTTCTGTATGACCAAATGGGAAGTATGCATAAAGCTCTTGTGCTGCACCCCCAAGTGTGAGTTGTCAGAGTGAGTTGTGAGCCGAAATAGCCACTCTTTTCACAGACCACCATTTATTTACTTGAAAGAATGATTGATAAACAAACTTTGGTTATGAAAACTGAGTATTTGATTATTTTTTAAAAGTGAAGGAAATGAGACTGCCATTTCCAAGGAAAATACTTGACAGTAGTTAGTGCCAATGACAAAATGTGTGCTTGTAAGTGAAAACTAGATTTCGGAAAATCTGTATCTGCTACTATGACTTTGGCAGCTTCCCAAGATACATACAAGACATACATACATAAAAGACTTTTCTGATGAGGTTGCCGGTAATAGTGACAAATACGATGTTTTGATGTTTATAATGAAATGTACCAACATTTGGAAGATTTTCAAAATGTAGTGACTCAGTATTTTCCAAATGACCAATATATCTTACAGATCTTGCAATAGTATCTTATAAAATCATGCATTGGTAAAAGATCCACAGTGCAACGGACCAATGGATTTTACTGTAACAGAGTATGAAGTTCACTGATCTGGTTTCAGATTCCACACTGCAACTAACCTATAAGAAATCACCACTTGCTGAATTTCGGTACAATATCAAAGAAAGATATGCACATGTTATCTGAAAAGACTACTAACTAACACTCTTCCCCATTCTACCTTCCTGTCTGTATGAGGCTGGATTTTCTTCACATACTTCACCAAAATGACATCACAACAGATTGAATGAGTAGCAGTCATGAAAATGCAGCTGTCTTCTATGAAGACATTGAAGAGACTTTTGAATGACACTTTTCTAACTTTCTAAACTAACCTGTTTTTTGGAAAAAAATTTTTTTCTTACATGTTAAGATGCAATGGATTTATTACCACTTTTAAGTAATATTGTAAAAATTTTCTAGTTTTAATTTCTAACATGGTAAACATTGACAGATATAACCCACATAAACAAAAGCTCTTTGAAGTCCTTGATAATTTTTAAGACACTAAAGTGGCCCTGAGACCAAAAAGTTTGAGGACCACTGTATTAATCATTTCATTCTCATAGTAACACTGAGGAATAGATTACTATTATCATCCTCCTTTACAGATGAGGAGACTGAAGCACAGAAGTTAGGGAACTTGCTTAATGCCACAGAGTAAGAACTGAAACCCAAGAAGTCTCAGCTCTTCACCTGTACCTTCTTATATCTGTTCTTTCTAGAAATGGATAGAAAAACACAGGGCTCAGCAGAACACATACTCTATGGGGGACATCAGAACACAATTTAGAATGTTCTAGTGACAATGTTCTGAATGGCACTTCAGAAACGCAAGTGAGTAACAAAGCCACTTTGAGCTTTAGGTACCACAAAGTAAATTATCTTAACTTCCAACTATACAACATGAATATAATAACAAGACATAATACATTACATGAATGTAATAATTATGATAATAAGTTATTACTGAGTCCTTGCCTTGGGCCAGGCACTTTTCCAACAACTTAACAAGGATTAAGTCATTTAACTCTCAAAATGACTCTAATAGGTATGCGCTATTATTTCCCTTGTATAGATCAAGAAACCGAGGCAGAGAGGGAATATGACACTTAACCAAGGTCACATTGCTAGTAAATGAGAGACTGGATTTCACACCTTGACAGTGAGGCTCCAGAGTCCACTTTCTCAAGCATTTCCTTACTAAATTGCTTGGGCTGTGCTGGCTTAGTTGTTCAGTCATGTCTGACTCTTTGCAAGCCCATGGACTGTAGCCTGCCAGGCTCCCCTGTCCCTGGAATTCATCAGTCAAGAACACTGGGTGGGTAGCCATTTCTCCAGGGGATCTTTCTGGAGAATTCAACGGACAGAGGCTACAGTCCCTGGGGTTTTAAAGAGTCAGACACAACTGAGCGACTAATGCTTTTTACCCATAGGGAACACTAAAATGTTCTTGACAAAGTGTGATTAATTAGGTTAAAAAGTTATCATTCATCTGTCCATTTATACTACTACATATATACAATGGAATATATATTAACCTAAAAAGGAATGAAACTGGGTCACTTGTAGAGATGTGGATGGACCAGAGACTGTCATACACAGTGAAGTGAGTCAGAAGGAGAAAAATATCGTATATTAATGCACATATGTGGAATCTAGAAAAACAGTACAGATGAATCTGTTTGCAAGGCAGAAATGGAAAACAAATGTATGGACACCAAGAAGGGAATGGGGAGGTGGGATGAATTGGGAAACTGGGATTCACACATATACATTAGTATGAATGAAACAGATAACTAATGAGAACCTACTGTATAGCACAAGGAATTCTACTTAATGCTCTGTGGTGACCTAAATGGGAAGGAAATCCAAAATCGAGTGGATATATGTACACAACATATAGCTGATTTATTTCTCCGTGCAATAGAAACTAGCACAACGTTGTAAAGGAACTATACGCCAGTTGAAAAAAAAGTTATTCATTCATCTACCCATTTATATACCACATATCCAACCATAGTAGGCTGGACATGAGACCCCACAGTGAATGAGAGAGTTTCTTGAAATTGGTCAGTAACTAACAAATATGAAACAAAGTGAGCTTCAGCCAAAAGGATACTATAACCATATCAATTGTAATACCCATCTCAATAATGAAAAAACACACAGATATGTTATTACCTCAGTAATCTGGGCAACCCGATTGGCTTCATCATCTGTCATTTCCGAGAGGCACTTTGCTACACTGATATACAGCTCTAGATCATTTCTCTGGTAAAGAAAAATCCCAAGCATGTCAAAATACAGTGTAAGATACACATAACACATATATTCTCACTCTTCTGACAAATCTTTAGCTTTGCTTATCTCCATGAACAGCAGCTGATGAGATTTTAATTTTAACCAAGCCAAAACTCATGGCCAATTTTTCTTATCATTTATACATCATCTTTCCTGTTATTTGGTGTATTTTGCTTGGCTGTACTTTTTTCTCATCAGAACCCATCATTCTAGATGGATTTTCTACTTCTTTGTACAACTACATTTCAGAAGTCTGTTGGGGGAGGGGCAAAGCTAGTATTAAGTCGCCTTATGCAAATATTAACTGTTGGACAATATGCCCACGGATTCCCCAGGTGTAAGGGTTTCTGAACTTGCTCATCTTCTATAGGCATTTGGTAAAAGATCTGAGAGCAAATTTCCTGGTGCTATACTGGTTAACCTGCTTCAGAGCATGCTCAAAACTTTGGTTCTAAATTTTCAACCTCAATTTAGATTTTGGAAGCAAACATTCTTAGTGAAGAATGTGGTTATTTCTTGCTAGTCTTCCCACCACATTCTTAAAAACATATACCTCCCCGCTTTGCCAAAAAGGCTTTAAAAAATCCCAAACACAAATTGTCAGGAATGCAAATATTTTTGTTCCTCACCCGAATCTTATTTGGCAGGAGGTCAAAAATTTTCCTAGTAGCTTCGCTGAGCAGACTCCAGAGGTGGTGGGAAGGGCTGGGCAGCTTCATGGCCTGACTCAGGCCCTGTAAGGCACTTAGGCGTAACTCAGGACTGGAGAGTGGGGAAGCTGCTTTAAAAACTGCCACCATTAAGCTTTCAACAAAACCCACAATCTGTTCATCAGAGACATATTTTATCCATGAAGGCACAGATAGGAGAAGGTATTTCTTGACATTCAGCTGAAAGAGAAACCGAAGAGGTCAGATGTCAACAGGCAAGTCTGGGTTTGTAATGCTCAAAACCTCTAGGTCATCACCGTCTGAGGGTAAAATGAAATTTTAAAAGGTTCAGGTTGCTTCCTAGACCCTTATTTCCCCACAACTTCATGGACCAATGGACCACCCATGCCTGTGATGTTAGCTGTTGCAGTGACTTCTGATCTAGGGTGCTTGTGTGGATATGTGGTATCTGCCAATCCATTCGTGAACTACTCATCTCAAATCTTGGGTCTTTCCAGTGAGGGGAATAAAATGCTACTTCTCAAAGTACATGACAGTTGCTATTCAGTCTTAAAAGGTCACATTCTCTAGCAAGAAAAGCTATTGGAGATGAAGCCTCAACTGTTGGAAATTGGCTAAACAGAATATCTGATATTATTCATTTCTTCTTCTGAGAAAGCATGAGAAAATAATCAGGGGAACAGGAGTTCTGGGGCCAATTCTGAGCCAAGAAGAACCAGCCAAGCATGTGAAACTGACCATAGTGTCTTAGAGTTCAGGATAGCTAAGAAGGGTGTGGTTAGTGATAGCTATGAGCCATAGACTGTAAGGAAGCAGGCTTCAGAAATTCTTAGAAACATTAAGTATGATACTAAAGGAGCAACAAGTCTGAAAGAAATGTTTCAAAAAATAAAATCTGACAAAAATTGGTAAATTTCTAAAAAGATCAATGTAGCTGCATGAGTTAGACAAGATTTCACATTAAAGAACATGCCATTTCAGATCTTTTTTTTAAATGAGAAGGTACATAATTTAAAAAATGAATTTACCAAACAATTTGTTAATTAACAAAGATAATAAGAAAGCTTCCTAATCAAAGACGAATGTAAAAAGAAAAAAAATAGGACAGATTTAAAGGAGAAATGGAAGGATAACTAAAACCTAGAAAAATATCTGAGATCAAGAAAACAGGCAGTTAGAATTATAGATGATTTAAAAGGAAAGAAGCATTATAGAACAGTGTGCAAGGCACAGGCTTTTGAGTCAGCCAGTGTTTCCATTGATGAGCTATATAAGCTTTGCTTAACCGCTACTTGCCTCAGTTTATCAACCTGTAAAATGGAAATAATAAAAAAAAATCTACTCCTCAGAGGTGAAATAAATAGAAATAAAAGCTTTCATATTGTATGATTCCATTCTAAAGAATTTCTAAAATTTATATGAAATGTAAATTTATATGAAAGTTCTTTAAAGTAGCAAAATTATAGAGACCAAAAGAAGATCAATAGTAGACTGGGTCTGAGATTGGGAGTGGGGATTAACTATAAGTAGGCACAATGGAATTTTTGGGGGTGGTGGAAATGCTATTGGTGATGGATGAAAATGGATAAATGTACTAAGACTCATCAAATTATACACTTAAAATAGCCATATTTTATGGAATATAAATCAGAACTCAATAGAGCTGTAAAAAAAATTGGCCTGTCAGGGTACTATATGTGCGTGCGTGCTCAGTCGTGTCTGACTCTTTTGCGACCCCATGGACTGTAGCCTGCCAAGCCTCTCTGTCCATGGAATTCTCCAGGCAAGCATACTGGAGTGTGTAGCCATTCCCTTCTCCAGGGGATCTTCCAGACCCAGGGATCAAACCCGTGTCTCTTTCATCTCCTGCACTGGCAGGTGAACTCTTTACCACAAGTGCCACCTGGGAAGCCCCTGTCAGGGTTGAAGAGAGATTAAATCTGACGACTGACAGTGTTCCCTGAGGGCTTACCAGTAGGAGGGACGTAACAAGTGCTCACTAAAAGGCAGCTGGATGGGAGCTGCTTGGAGCAGACAGGTAACAGAACCTACTGAAAGGACGCAGATGTCAGTAACACTGACCTTCAATTCAGAAGAATTAGGAGATGCAGGAAAACTTTTTTTTAAAAAGCACAGAGTAGAGACTAAAGTCAAAAGACAAGGGCTTTTTTGGAAAAGACTACTGTCCTCCACTTTTGATACTAGCATTCTTTGGGGATTGCAAATAACTTGATCTGGGAAGAGAAGAGGAGCCTTGCCTAACTTCGTGGTTAACAAAGCTTTGGGGTCCTTTATCTGGCAGGGAGATTAGTAAATTGAGTAACAGACTACTTGGAAGATTAGTCAGGGCAATTTGAAAATGTTTGAGCACAATGTTTAGCCCTGGAAATGCACCTTAAAAACAAGCAGAGTAACAGAGTGTTCTGTTGCCCAGGTGCCTATTGAAATTTATAAGGAATTCCAGTGTGGAATTCCTTATAACAGTGTGGGCTGTTCGGCAGACAGTATAGTGATCTGGAAATCCTAAGAGAGCCTCCCAGGCTTCCTATGAGTTGAGAACTTGATGTAATGATACTAAGATATTGACCCCTTTCACCATTCTCAAGTAAAAGTAAAAAGCAGATGCCCATGAGAATCTACATGTTTTAATAAAGAGATCCATATCAGTTTTTAATGCATTCATGAATTACAACAAAGATGATTATATACATAAAAAAAGATGAAATAATAAGAGCACTTTTCACCATTCTCAAAGAATTAAAGTCTCCAGGAATAGAAGAATAAAAAAAAAGATCATTTAGTTCATAATCAATTGGTGAACCTCTAAGGAATCATGGAATATGTTTTTTTTTGTCTTAACTTGAAATGCAACCGAACTGATACATCTTTGTTTATTTCATATCTTTAAATAACCTCACCCCATTCTTCCTACCTACCCTCAGTCTATACCCTGGAAGCTGGTGCCACTTCTATCACAAAGGCTAGGCTGGATCACTTCTTCCTCAGCATTTTACTCAAGCTGAACACCTATGGACAGAGATGTTCTACTCTCTCCCCCTACACCCTCCCACTTACATCCTCTGGGGTCTCTAATTTGATGCCTAATAAAATCCTACCAAGCTTTCAAGGCTCACCTTAATTGCTGCCTTTCTGTGAAAGGGAGGGATGAGGGATTGTTTATCGAAAGCATGTGGATTTGCCTTTCTTTTAATCCCTGCTGTAATGATTATGTAGATCATATAAACAAATAAACCCAGGTTCCAGTAACTCTACAACTTTCTACCTGTGTGGTCTTGAGAAAGGAGCTTGAACATCTCTGATCATCATTTGCCCTTTTTCTTGTAATAAACATGAAAAGTATGAAAAGTTGAAAGCATACATGGTGATGGCTATGGCAGAGTTTCAAGTCCCACCATCTTTCAATCTCCCGGCCAGCTACCGTCAATTGCTCACTCTTTGGGAGATCCCACTTGTCCACTCTTGACTTTGAGAACTCATAACCAAATGAATGTTGATCTCCCCCACAACAACTATACCCTCCTGTTGCTCAACACCCTTAATTACTACTTACACTCAGACCATGGATCAGAGGTGGCATCACCCACATTCCCAACAGTGCAGTGACATTCTGGGAGGACTGTGCCTGGGTCACCATAATTTCAAGACACAGTTGCTGAATCTCTTCACCTGACAGAGAAGAAGGGAGAAGAATATCTGTAATGCAGGTAGGTGCCTCTTGTAACCCAGGTTTAGGTTTCAGTGTCCCCAGTAATACAGCTAAAGGTAAAAGAACTTTTGTATGATGTCTAACAGTAACAGCTTCAGCAAACCATAAGGTATTTCAAGAGACATTTTTAGTTGTGAAACAAATGAATGTATCTACTAGATTAGAGACCTGAGTCTTGGAACTGGTAAGGATCTTGAACTAGCTTGGCAAATTTCTCTTACAATGTTTAGATAAACCTAAAGACTCAAATACTATTAAAATTTTTAGAAAATTCTAGCTAAAAATCTCATTTTTATTTTTTCTCTCCTCTCCACCTTGCATTCAGCACATAGACAAATCCAGACCTGGAAGGATTTAAAGATGCCACATTCTCTAATGATCCAGTCTTTTTTAAGCCCGATCCCCATCAGTAGATACATCTTCCTAACCAGGCTTCTTCTTCTTTTTACTAAAATACCAACATCTTCAACATAGCACATATAAGTGGGAAGGGGCAGGGGAACATAGTTTTCAAATGAAATCTCTGGATATATAGTATGGTGACACCATATCTTACATAGGATTAGGTTCAAATGAAAGCATTCAAATGAAAAATTGTGTTTAGTTAAAATCATCTTTGATTATCCCATAAATTGCACATAAATTACAGTATACAAATCTTTTGGTATATCATATGTAAGTAAGCACCTACTATAAATAATAGAGCACTCATGGCAACCACATACATATATATACACATCCATAATTTATAGCACAGTTCAAGTTGTTCTCGCTCCCTCTTTTTTGGAGGTGGGGGTGCAAATATTGATATATGAAGCTAAATTTCCATATGCTAATATGCTAACTCCATCATAGAATTTGCTTTGGACAAACAGAGGTGTGCATTGCCTTTACCTCTCACCACAAAGTACCCAGGATAAATAGAACAATCTGTCTACATCTTATCTCTGGAATTTGTGAATATGTTCCCTTGCTTGGCAAAGGAACTTTGCAGATGTGATTAAGGTTAAAGACCTTGAGATGGGGAGATTATCCTGGATTATTCAGATGGACCCATTAATCACATGAATCTTTACAAGTGGAAAACCTTTCCTGCCTTCAGAGAATCAGAAAGATGACAGAATGAGGCTTCTTTAGCCCTCTGCTGCTTGCTTTGAAGACAAAGAAAGGGAGCCACAAGCCAAGGAGTGGGCATCCTCTAGAAGCTGGGAAAGGGAGGGGAATGGAACCTCCCCATCTCAGTCTGTTCAGACTGCAATAACACAACACTACAGACTGGGTGGTTTATGTACAACAGAGACTTATTTCTCACAGTTCTGGTGGCTGGAAGTCCAAGATCAGGGTATCAGCATGGTTGGGTGTCTGGTGATAGCCCTTTTCTGAGTTGCAGTCTACTGGCTTCTTTCTGTGTCTTCACAGTGTGGACTGAGGACTTTTGTGGACCTCTTTTAGAAGGACAGTGATTCCATTCATGAGGGTTCCTCATGACCTAATTGCCCTTGAAGGACCCACCCCCTAATACCATCACACTGAGGGTTAGGATCTCAACATATGAATTTTCAGGGAACACAAACATTCAAGCCACATCACTCCCCTGGGCAACAAAGGAAGAAATGTTGTTCTGTTGATACCCTGATCTTAGTGAAGTGACAATTATGTTGGACTTCTGACTTACAGAACTATAAGATAATAAATCTGTATAGTTTCAAGCCACTAAGTCTGTGGCAATTTGTTATGGCAGCAACAGAAAACTAATACAGCATCCCATAGGGCATTTCGGTGAAACCTGGTGTTCTAGAAGTGCAGTCTGATAACCATCAAACCAGGCTTTCTGTGATTTACGCTGCATACCCAGCAACATGCACATCTCAGTCAAGTACTATTCTGATGAGTGCATCTGGTATATGTCTTCAAAACGCCTCCTCCTCCTCAGCTATTTAAAAAGTGACTCAATGAAGTAACCCAGCTGTCCCACCCAAGAGGACAAACCTTAAGTTTCCAGAGGTCCATTCAGTCACTATCAATTTTGACAAAAAAATCTCATTTTCTATTCAGGTGACAAACTAAAAGCAGAGACTGAAGACCTAAAAACACACGACATTTACCAAAGTTTAGCCTCATAAGTGGAGAGAGGAGAGCAGCCCAGTTCACAGGAGGATACTGGTGGTTTTCTCCAACAGTTGCTATAGGTTTCATCACAACTTTGAGAAGGGAAGGGGGCACAGATTCAGGACCTGCAACAGAAAGGAAAATAAATAATAAGACCACTCAATAGCCTCATGAAAGTGAAAGATGCCAACTTTCCCTCCTTTCTACTCATTTCCAAGGATTTGGTATCACAGCTTCAACTGTGTTCGCCCTTTCAATTCTGTGCCCTTAAAGTCAATCCCATTTGCTACAACCTTTGCTCCCTCTATCCTCCTTTCTCCTATTTGCTTCCAGTCTTTCCTTCTTGTCTGGATAGGAATGTTCCACATTGCTAATTAACTCTCTTCCATGCTCTCTCATATCTTTTCATTGAATTTCCTAAAAACTTACTCTATGTTATTGCCTTATCTCTCACTCATTCCTTAATCTACTTCCAGAAGAGGAGATAATTACTGCTACTCAGGTTTATCCCCTTCTCAGGACAAAGGGTTACTTCGGTCCCTGTGGCTCTAAATGGTTACACTCTGTCCATGTGCTCCTTGCTTCTTCTTCTCCTCAGCTTGTGCCATGGCTGACGGCTCCACAGGTGAAATAACATAATAGCTAATCCATAGTTTAACAAGCTATCTAAGACACAGCACCATGACTTTAGTGATATATTTTAAAAAAAAAATTTTTTTTTTTTTTTTTAGGTGGGAGGTAATTTGAAATTGAAAAAATCAGATGCTCTAGCAGTTTTGAGTGGAGTCATAAGGTAAAGCCAAGGTTGGAGTAGCCAGTGAGGATCATGAAGAAGTGAAGTTACAAGGAGGTCAGAAATGATGTATGAAAAACTAGGAGACAAAGAAGGAGAAGTGAAAGCAGCAGTAGGATCAATGTAGGCAGCAGAAAGGAAATTAGCATTAGCAGAAAGAGAAGCAGAATTAGCAAAAGGAAAAAAAAAAAAAAGCAGGGGGACAGTCAGAAGACAAAGCAGCAGCAGACACTGAAATAGGGGAAAGCCAAGATGGGGGCAGGGCCAGCAAGAGGAAAAACAGCTACAGAAAAAAGTGTGGGAAGAGGAAGAGTGCAGGAGAAAGGAGAAGCAGAGGTAGGAAAGCAGCAAAATCAGCAGACTCTGAAAAGAGGGAAAGCAGAAGTGGGCAAAGAGTCAGCAAAAAGAGAAACACCTGCTGAAAGGAGAAGCATGGGAAAAGGAGAAGCAAAGGCAAAAGGAGAAGCAGAGGTAGAAAAAGCGTCAGAATCAGCAGACCATGAAAAGTGGGAAAGCAGAAGTTGGGACAGAGTCAGCAAAAAGAGAAACAGCTGCCGAAAGGAGAAGCAAGGGAAAAGGAGAAGCAAGGGAAAGGGAGAAGCATGGGAAAGGGAGAAGCATGGGAAAAGGAGAAGCAAGGGAAAAGGAGAAGCATGGGGAAAGGAGAAGCATAGGCAAAAGAAGAAGCAGAGGCTGAACAAACAGCAGAATTAGCAGACTACAAAAAGTGGGAAAGCAGAAGTTGGGACAGAGTCAGCAAAAAGAGCAACAGCTGCCAAAAGGAGAAGCATGGGAAAAGGAGAAGCACAGAGGAAAGGAGAAGCGGAGGTGGAACAAGTAGCAGAATCAGCAGACTCTGAAAAGTGGAAAAGCAGAAATGGGGACAGAGTCAGCAAAAAGAAAAATAGCTGTTGAAAGGAGAAGCAAAGGCAAAAGGAGAAGCAGAGGTAGAACAAGCGTCAGAATCAGCAGACCATGAAAAGTGGGAAAGCACAAGAGGGGACAGTGTCAGCAAAAAGAGAAACAGCTACCAAAAGGAGAAGCATGGGAAAAGGAGAAGCATGGAGGAAAGGAGAAGCAGAGGCAGAACAAGTAGCAGATTCAGCAGACCGTGAGAAGTGGGGAAACAGAAGTGGGGACAGAGTCAGCAAGAAGAGAAACAGTTGCTGAAAGGAGAAGCATGGGAAAAGTACAAGCATAGGCAAAAGAAGAAGCAGAGGCAGAACAACAGCAGAATTAGCAGACCACAAAAAGTGGGAAAGCAAAAGTTGGAACAGAGTCAGCAAAAGAGAAACAGCTGCCAAAAGGAGTAGCATGGGAAAAGGAGAAGCACAGGAGAAAGGAGAAGCAGAGGTGGAACAAGTAGCAGAATCAGCAGACTCTGAGAAGTGGGGAAACAGAAGGGGAGGCAGAGTCAACAAAAAGAAAACCAGCTGCAAAAAGGAAAAGCATGGGAAAAGGAGAAGCTAAGCTGGAAAAAGCAGCAGAATCGGCAGACCCTGAGAAAGGGAGAAACAGAGGTGGGTCAGAGTCAGCAAAGGAAAACCAGCTACAAAATGGAGCATAGAAAAACAGGGAGGTGTATGCAGAATCAGCAAGAAAAGTAGGACAATTAGTAGAAGTTGAAAAATAGGGAGAAGCAGAACTAGAAACAGAATCAACAAAAGGTCAAATAATTGAAGAAATGAGAAGCATAGGGAAAAAGAGAAACATATAAAAATGGACAGAGTTTGAATAGACATTTTCCCAAAGATGGTACACAAATGGCCAAAAGAAATATGAAAAGATGCTCAACATTCACTTCAGTTCAGTCACTCAGTCGTGTCCGACTCGTTGCGACCCTATGAACTGCAGCACACCAGGCCTCCCAGTGCATCACCAACTCCCAGAGTTTACTCAAACTCATGTTCATCAAGTCGGTGATGCCATCCAGCCATCTCATCTTCTGTCGTCCCCTTCTCCTCCTGCCCCCAATCCCTCCCAGCATCAGGGTCTTTTCCAATGAATCAACTCCTTGCATCAGGTGGCTAAAGTATTGGAGTTTCAGCTTCAACATCAGTCCTTCCAATGAACACCCAGGACTGATCTCCTTTAGGATGGACTGGTTGGATCTCCTTGTAGTCCAAGGGTCTCTCAAGAGTCTTCTGCAACACCACAGTTCAAGAGAATCAATTCTTCAGCACTCAGCTTTCTTCACAGTCCAACTCTCACATCCATACATGACCACTGGAAAAACCATAGCCTTGAGTAGACGGACCTTTGTTGGCAAAGTAATGTCTCTGCTTTTTAATATGCTATCTAGGTTGGTCATAACTTTCCTTCCAAGGAGCAAGCATCTTTTAATTTCATGGCTGCAGTCACCATCTGCAGTGACTTTGGAGCCCCCCAAAATAAAGTCAGCCACTGTTTCCACCGTTTCCCCATCTATTTGCCATGAAGTGATGGGACCAGATGGCATGATCTTAGTTTTCTGAATGTTGAGCTTTAAGCCAACTTTTTCACTCTCCTCTTTCACTTTCATCAAGAGGTTCTTTAGTTCTTCTTCACTTTCTGCCATAAGGGTGGTGTCATCTGCATATCTGAGGTTATTGATATTTCTTCCGGCAATCTTCATTCCAGCTTGTGCTTCCTCCAGCCCAACATTTCTCATGATGCACTCTGCATATAAGTTAAATAAGCAGGGTGACAATATACAGCCTTGACGTACTCCTTTCCCTATTTGGAACCAGTCTGTTGCTCCATGTCCAGTTCTAACTGTTGCTTCCTGACCTGCATATAGGTTTCTCAAGAGGCAGGTCAGATGGTCTGGTATTCCCATCTCTTTCAGAATTTTCCACAGTTTATTGTGATTCACACAAAGGCTTTGGCATAGTCAATAAAGCAGAAATAGATGTTTTTCTGGAACTCTCTTGCTTTTTCAATGCTCAACATTATTAATCATCAAAAAATGCAAACTGAAACCACAATAAGATATCACCTTATACATATTAGGATGGCTACTATTTGGAAAAAAATAATGAAAAGAAAAAATAACAAGTGTTGGCAAGAATGTGAGGAAAGTAGAACCCTTATACACTTTTGGTGGGATTATAAAACAGAAGAACCATGACGGAAAACAATAAGATGACTCCTCAGAAAATTAAAAATAGACCTACCTTATAACCTAGCAACCCCACTTCCAAAATTGAAAGTAGAGTTTCAAAGAGACATTTGTTTGCTCATATTCATACTATTAACAATAGCCAAGAGCAACCCAAATGTCCATTGATGGAGAAGTATATAAACAAAATGTGATATATACATAAAGTGGAATAGTATTCAACTTTAAAAAGAAAAGAAATGCTGTTATATGCTACAGTGTGTCCTCAACTTTGAGGACACTATGCTAAGTGAGATAAACCAGTCGGATAAGACAAATGCTATATCAGTTCAGTTGCTCAGTCATGTCCGACTCTTTGTGACCCCATGGACTATAGCACGCCAGGCTTCCCTGTCCATTACCAACTCCCAGAGCTTGCTCAAACTCATGTCCAAGGAGTCGGTGATGCCATCCAACCATCTTATCCTCTGTCATCCCTTTCTCCTCCTGCCTTCAATCTTTCCCAGCATCAGGGTCTTTTCCAATGAGTCAGTTCTTTGCATCAGGTGGCCAAAGTACTGGAGCTTCAGCATCAGCATCAGTCCTTCCAATGAATATTCAAGACTGATTTCCTTTAGGATTGACTGGTTTGATCTCCTTGCAGCCCAGGGGACTCTCAAGAGTCTTCTCCAAGTGAAAAATATGGAGTGAAAGTGAAAGTTGCTCAGTTGTGTCCAACTCTTTGCAACCCCATGAACTGTATGGAATTCTCTAGGCCAGAATACTGGAGTGGGTAGCCTTTCCCTTCTCCTGGGGATCTTCCCAACCCAGGGATCAAACCCAGGTCTCCCACATTACAGGCAGATTCTTGACCAATAAAGCTATCAGGGAAGCCCATTCCTCTCAAAAACCACAGTTCAAAAGTATCAGTTCTTTTGTGCTCAGCTTTCTTTATCGTCCAACTCTCACATCCATACATGACTACTGGAAAACCATGGCTTTGACTAGATGGACCTTGGTTGGCAAAGTAATGTCTGTGCTTTTTAATATGGTGTCTAGGTTGGTCATAGCTTTTCTTCCAAATGCTATGATTCCACTTAAATCCAGCAACTAGAATAGTCAAATTAACAGATAGGGAAGGTAGAATGGTGGTTACCAGGATCAGGAAAGGAAGAAAGGGTAGTTCTTGCTTAATGGGTACAAAGTTTTAGTTTTGCAAGATAAAAACATTCCAGAGATTAGTTTCACAATGATGTGAATATAGTGTAATCCTATATAAATGTATTCTTAAAAATGGTTACGATGGTAAATTTTATGTTTTTTATACTTTAAAAAAGTTTTTAAAAGGGGGACTTTTGGTTTTCAGATCTACATGTAAGAAGTTTGGCAATTACCACACTATTATAAATGGAAAAAGCTAAACAGACTGAAGAATCAACAACTCTTTTGGATACTTAAGAAAGGGCAAGATGCTGTCTCCAAGACCAGAGAGCCAAACAGATGAATATAGGGAATCATGGCTTATATGGGCAGAAACTCAGAGTGGAGAACGCTGCTTGAACAGTGCTGCAGCAGGAAACTCTGAACTACGTTTTGTGAAATGCTGGAGGCTCTATGTAGACAAGTCTTTTGCTAACAAATTTGAAAACCTAGATGAAAGCTATCTACAGACTCAACACAATACCTATAAAATTTCAACAACTTTTTTGCAGAAATGGAAAAGCTGATTCTCAAATTTATATGAAATTGCAAAGGGGGCCCAAATAGTCAAAACAATTTCAATAAAGAAAAACTTAAAGGACTCACATACATACCAATTTCAAAACTTACTACAGAGCTATAGTAATCAAAACAGTGTGGTACTGGAAAATCTAAGGATAGACATATATTAAAAATGGAATAGAATTGGGAGGCTAGAAATAAACTCAAACATTTATGGTTAATTGATTTTGGACAAGGGTGCTAAGACCACTCAATAGAAGAAAGAAGGTGTCTCTTCAACAAACACTGCTGGGATGACTAGATATCCACATGCAAAGAATGAAGCTGGATCCCTACTAGTACTAATACCATACAGAAAAACTAACTTAAAGTAGATCAGTGATAATACAAGAAATTATAAAACTCTTAGAAGAAAACATAGAGATAAGTCTATTGATTGGTCATGGATTCTTAGGAATGACCAAAAACATGAGCAACAAAAGGAAAAAAAAAAAAATTGGATTGGGGGTGATGAACATTGTTCTGCTATTTGATACTGGTGACACTTGCATAATATTGTGAATGTACTAAATGCCACCCAATTTTAGACTTTAAAATGGCTACAATGGTAAATTTTATGTTATGTGTATTTCAGCACACACACACAAACACAAAAGAAGAGAAAGGATGAGTCAGTCTTTGGGAAGAAAGGCAGGATCCATGGAAGATATTGATATGATACAGCCCTGGCAAGGTAGACAGAAACAGCAAGATGAAGTCTTGATGCCTGATATCTTTCTGCCTCTGATACTCTGAGGGTTGAGAATAGTATCTGTTCTTACATTTCCGAGAAAGCTATGAATCCTTGCAGTAAATATTGAGTCATTTGAAGCGAGTCACTGTTTTCTGTAATAAAAAGCACTGTAACATAATTTCTATCACTGCCTACGCTCATTTACTCACAGATTCACAGGCTACTTATGCATTGAAAACTAGTAAACCCATCCTTCTAATCCAGGCCTTTCTCTGATGTTTTAGAACTTCAGCTATCTCAAGAATCAGCATGTTTTCTTAGTAGTCACCAACAAACCTCCTTATCTTTGCCTCTGCTGACTTGGAAGGTAAAATTAATAGGGTGCCTTCCAGTGCTGTTTTTCTCCCTGCCAACAAACACTTTTTTGCTTTTTGAAAATGTTAAAAGCTCAACACACCTGCCACTCTTCTATGCTGTTTACCAGTAACTGAAGCTTTATTTCTATTCCACCTTGTGATGTAATACTAGGCGTACAGGAGATATTATCAGGGAGTTAACTATTGCTATTACAAGGAGAAGAATTTCTAACCAAAAAAAAGTAAATATATTCATAAACACATTCATTTATTCAACTAAGGATCTACTAGCTAGTGTTGAACATGGCAGAAGAGGTCACTGTGGAGTTGACATTCTAGTGAGGATGAACAGACAAGGAAAAATCAGGTGTGATTAAAAAAAATGCTGTGATAGGAATTACATGGTTGGGTATTCACATAACTCTATACTGATTATATACACGTGGTGACTGTCCACACACGAAGTTGGTTGCGAATTGGGGTCTTTGATTTCACAAAACAACAATAACAACAACAAAATTTAAGATGCTTTTTGGGGGACTTTTGGCTCACAATTCACAGAAATAGTCTGATGAATTGGCAGATAGTATAGTGACAATCTGGGCAAGGAATTATTCTTCTCTCCTATTAAGGGCATAAATCCAATTCTATATTGGAAATCTTTTAATTTATAAGCTGATTTCTATTAAATTTTTTCTCAGATCAAGTGTTTTTACAATTATATAAAATTATATTCCAGTTTCTTCTACAGAATTCACTAGGAAATTTGCCGTTTCCAGAGGATCTAGAGAATCAGGGAAGACATTAAACCTGTCCTCTAAGCCAGGACTCAAAGTGAAATATGACTATTTTCTAGATCCTTTATTGCTTAGGGCTTCCCTGGTGACTCAGCTGGTAAAAAATCCGCCTGCAATGTGGGAGACCTGGATTTGATCCCTAGGTTGGGAAGATCCCCTGGAGAAGGGAAAGGCTACCCACTCCAGTATTCTGGCCTAGAGAATTCCATGGACTGTATAGTCCATGGGGTCCCAAAGGGTTGGACATGACTGAGCGACTTTCACGTCACTTCACTTATTGCTTAGACAACGAGCTCTTCCTTGACAGGACAACAGAACTTTCACCAGTGCCTGCACATTACTATCTACACACTTTGTATGTTGTCTCTATACTCTTTAGAACTGACCTAATATACAAGGTTCCCTGGTGGTGAGAGGGTAACAGACAGGAAGGCCAGGGGTCTCTAAATGGAGGAAACAGGCTGCAAGCCTCAGACACTTCTTATCTCTTTCTTAATCAGCAGGAGGAAACCAACAAGTATTAGAATTTTTCCCCTTCTCTATACAAATTTAAAAGGAGGTATCTCTTAAAATTCTGTGCTGCCATGATGACACCTGGCTCCATCTTAACTTTTCTCAAACCTTGAGCTAACCAATGTGTTTTTCTTATGGAAGTGTTTGTCTTAAGCTTAATGAGCTATGTATTTACCCTAGACTCTGTCTTTCTTCAAGTCGGTTCCACCTAAGACTCAGAACCTACTTGAAAAACCTGTATGTTTTCCTCCTACATTGTTCTCCTAATCTAATCATTTTATGGCCTGGGATGACTCACCAGGTGCCAATGTTATCTCAAAATGCATGTTGTGGGTGAGGGGCCTGGTGCCACTCTCAATTTTGAGAAATCTCCTTTCAATAATTTAACAGCTTGTTAGTAGCTATATAACATCCGGCTTAAAGACTAGCAGGGGGGCACTCTTTCTGCCCCCTTCTGATGTCTATGTCAGGAGCTTTCTCTATCTCTTTTATACTTTGGTGGTAGTTTAGGCACTAAGTGGTGTCCGACTCTTGTGACCCCATGGACTGTAGCCCGCCAGGCTCCTCTGTCCACAGGGATTCTCCAGGTAAGAATACGGGAGTGGGTTGCCATTTCCTTCTCCAGGGGATCTTTCCGACCCAGGAATTGAACCCAGGTCTCCTGCATTGCTTTAAGCCAACCTTTTAACTCTCCTCTTTCACTTTCATCAAGAGGCTCTTTAGTTCCTCTTCATTTTCTGCCATAAGGGTAATAGATGGGGAAACAGTGGAAATAGTGGCTGACTTTACTTTTTGGGGCTCCAAAATCACTGCAGATGGTGACTGCAGCTATGAAATTAAAAGACGCTTACTCCTTGGAAAGAAAGTTATGACCAACCTAGATAGTGGGATGCATGAGACAAGTGCTCCAGCCTGGTGCACTGGGAGGACCCAGGGGAATCGGGTGGAGAGGGAGGTGGGAGCGGGGATCGGGATGGGGAATACGTGTAAATCCATGGCTGATTCATATCAATGTATGACAAAACCCACTGAAATGTTGTGAAGTGATTGGCCTCCAACTAATAAAAAAAAATAATAATAATAATAATAAAAAAATAAATTATATTCTACCTATGTAATGGAATGTTATGAAACCACTAAAAAGTATTAAAAGTTCTGTACCAACTGATATGGAAAGAAAAATAAATAAATAAAAAGCAGAGACATTACTTTGTCAACAAAGGTCCATCTGGTCAAGGCTATGGTTTTTCCAGTGGTCATGTATGGTTGTGAGAGTTGGACTGTGAAGAAAGCTGAGTGCTGAAGAATTGATGCTTTTGAAGTGTGGTGTTGGAGAAGACTCTTGAGAGTCCCTTGGACTGCAAGGAGATCCAGCCAGTCCATCCTAAAGGAGATCAGTCCTGGGTGTTCACTGGAAGGACTGATGCTGAAGTTGAAACTCCAATACTTTGGCCACCTCATGCGAAGAGTTCACTCATTGGAAAAGACCCTGATGCTGCGAGGGACTGGGGGCAGGAGAAGAAGGGGACAACAGAGGATGAGATGGCTGGATGGCATCACCGACTCGATGAACATGAGTTTGAGTAAACTCCGGGAGTTTGTGATGGACAGGGAGACCTGGCGTGCTACGATTCATGGGGTCACAAAGAGTTGGACAAGACTGAGCGACTGAACTGAACTGAACTCCTGCATTGCAGGCAGATTCTTTACCAACTAAACTCCAAGGGAAGATATCTATACTTTATCCTTTAATAAAACTTTATTACACAAAAGCTCTGAGCGATCAAGCCTCGTCTCTGGCCCCGAATTGAATTCTTCTCCTCCAGAGGCCAAGAATCCCAGTGTCTTTCATGGTTCAGTAACAACCTTCCAGTGGCTCAGATGGTAAAGAATCTGCCTGCAATGTGGGAGACGTGGGTTCAATCTCTGGGTCGGGAAGATCCCCTGGAGAAGGAAATGGCAACTCACTCCTGTATTCTTGCCTGGAGAATTCCATGGACAGCGGAGCCTGATGGGTCACAGTCCATGGGGTGGCAGAGTCAGACACGAATGACCGAGCGACTCAGTCAGACTGAGCGACTAACAAACAAAACAGTATACAAGCAAGTGTCAGAAATGAGAAGAACTTGTCAAATGGAGCACAGAAAATCCAGTAAGTGCTATTATGCAATATACCTTCCACTTTTCAAAAAAGCAGAGAATTAGTATGGACTAACAGAGGGCTTCCTCGGTGGCTCAGAGGGTTAAAGTGTCTGCCTGCAATGCAGGAGACCTGGGTTCGATCCCTGGGTTGGGAAGATCCCCTGGAGAAGGAAACGGCAACCTACTCCAGTATTCTTGCCTGGAAAAGCCCATGGACGGAGAAGCCTGGTGGGCTACAGTCCATGGGGTCACAAAGAGTCGGACATGACTGAGCGAGACAGTGCAACAGAGCTAGAATCACACAGAATTTTCCACTATATTTACAGGCAACTAATTCTGACACTAACTGGAATGAAAGAAATTATAGTAGATGTTAGGAATGGAGAAAATACCTGGTAGTTCTAAGCATGTGGGGGGAAGTATGAAGAGAGAGGTAGCCCTAAAACGCGAGATCAGAGTCACATGGTTCTCTCCCCAGAGATCATCAGCATCAGACACAAGACTCCACACCTAGGGTACGGGAATGATCAGTTCCCTTATTACAGAGCTCTGTCTTTCACACAAGTGCCTCAAATAAAAAGAAATATGGGAATGCTTTATAGACAATGGATTTGGAACTCAGAAGGCCTAACAGTACTTGTTAAAAGGATCCAGATGTTTTAAAATCCGGGTACAAAGTTGCTTTAAACCCCTCACCCAGTTGACAGCTTCAAAGAACTCTGATGTAAATGGCATATCCGAACCTAATGCATCACAACAGGACCCGTTATCACACATACTTTGGCTACACAGAGGATCCGATCTCAACACTATAATGTACATGCGTAACCCTTACAGGAAAAGTCTGGTAACAAGTAGGCTAACAGTTGCTGGTGTCTCTATGCTCCATCACCAGCATGCTGTCACTTATATTGTGTGGATATATCTTTACCTTCTCCATCTTTAGCACTGTTTAGAAGAAATATATATATATATGTGTGGGTGTGTCTACATGATTAAACAGTAGAACAACAAATATTTGAAAACTGCTAACATGCCAAGTACTCTGTACTAAGCATTTAGGATTAAACACAGAAGCTCTTCCTGCCCTTGAGGAAATTACAGTCTAATGGGAAAGATGGACTTTAAACAAAGAATCATGAATAATTAAGCAGATAATTACACATATGTAAAGTACTACCAAAACCATAAAGGAACGTATCACACAGCAAATCTATACTAATCAGGGAACATCTGGGAATCCTCCCTTGCCTTCCACTGAGGAAAGGATGTTTAAAACAAAATGGAAAGGATGAGTAGGATTTTTCTAGACCTGTTTTAGAAAACACAGGTAGACAATATAAAGACAGCAGGCATATTTTTGCAGATGCTAAGCCCCATGCCAGGAACCAGTATATAATCAAGATCAGTACAGTTCAGTTCAGTCGTTCAGTCATGTCTGACTCTTTGTGACCCCATGGACTGCAGCACACCAGGCTTCCCTGTCCATCACCAACTCCTGGAGTTTGCTCAAATTCATGTCCATCGTGAGTCAGGTGAAGCCATCCAACCATCTTGTCCTCTGTCTGCACTGCTAACCAAGATAGCTGTTGATAACAGTTGCTGATTCTGATGGTTCAGTCAGACACAAGAGTTGGTAGGATGTTCTGTCTTAGGACCAAGTACATCATCTGGTGTTACCAGAAACAAAAACATCCCTGAGCCCATGAGCACCAGGAAGGCTGCCAAGTAGGGTGGCTGCCCAGTGGAAATCAGGGCCCAAGAGAGAGAAAGGCAGGTTTATCAGGACTCTGGCAAATACATTGAGAATAATGGGAGCTGGGTTTCTTACAATCTAGAGGAGGTTACAAATAAGAAGAGGAAAATGCAGAAGGAAATCTGTGATACTGGTTTAGAGATGTTGGTGTAAACTCATGGTTTTCAACACATATAGCTAGACATGAAAATACAGTCATATGTGAGAGAGAGAAGGGAGGGGAGGGAAGAAGAGAGAAAACAAATTTTCTAAGTGTCCACTGAAAGGGCCTAGGAGCACTGATTACCTCAGTAGCAATGTAGTAATCTGTACTCAGATCTTGACTTCTAAATATCATTCTCCACTAAAAGACACTTGAGTTCTTAGGCTACTACAAGTCTGAGGATAAAATAAGATGAACCTAGAACATCTTTGTGTGCCATAAACAAAAGGATGTACTCAAAGAATGATGAGGTTATCTCAGAAGGACATAAGAGTCAGAGGCTCTTATCTAATCTGGAACAATTTGAGGACAATTCAAAATAATGAATAACTGAATAATAATTAAATACAGTAGGAATTTAGTGGTCCATATCGAAAGAGAGACAGGCAGAAAGAAAGGAGAAGAAAGACAGGAAGGAAGCATAGAAAGAAGGGCAGGCAGCTTTTCCTTACATGAGAAAGTCTACAAAAAAATGTAAATGGGATAATGGAATTTTCTTTTTCTTGCTTATGGCTTGTAGGTTTATGTACTTCCCTGTGTGTGTGTGTGCTCAGTCGGGTTTGACTCTTTGCGACCCCAGGGTCTGGAGCCCACCAGCCTTCCCTGCCCATGGGATTATCCCAGCAAGAATACTGGAGTGGATTGCTATTTCCTCCGGCAGGGGATCTTCGAGGCCCAGGGATTGAATCTGCGTCTACTGTGTCTCCTGCATGGGCAGGCAGATTCTTTACCGCTGAGCCATCTGGGGGGCCCCAAAAAGAAAGTCTAACATTTAATTAAAAAAAGAAACCACATCTCAAATAGTAAATACATACAAAAATGTTCATTCCTTCTGACAATGAATGCAAGTTAGCCTTAAGGCATCATTTTATACCTGCCTGGCTTTTATTATAGTCATTTGTTTATCTAAATGAAGGTTTGCTTTGTAATATGATAACTAGAAAGGGTTTATTCTTCATTTATTTTCTAAGCACTGTTATATAAAATGACTCATAAACTCATAATCCTTACAAAAACTCTAGAAAGAAGATGCAATTATTTTTTCCACTTTACAGAGGCAATTGAGCCTTACAGACTTAAGCAGCTTGCCTGAAGTGACACAGCTAAGAAGCCATATAAGCGGGCTATGAACCCAGGCAGTCTGGCTCCCAAGCTTTTAACCTTTATGACAAGCTGCTATCCTGTGATATTTATAGAGGGCCGAGGTACTGGAACCTGATACAATTCTTCTGAAGAGCAATGAGGCCATGCCATCCTTATAGTCATCACATCTTCAGAGTCTAATTATAAATTGATGAGAATTTATCCTAAGGAAAGGTACATGCACAAGGATATTCTCTATTATGGAAACATTTTAGATGACCAATAAGGAAATGGGTTAATTATGATTCATCAACTTGACAGAAAATTCTACAGTCAGTCATTTAAAAATGATAATTATGGAAATATATGGAAAATAGGGAAATGTTTACAATACAATATTAACTTAAAGAATACAAAGCATATGTACACTGGGAAATATGTAAACATTGTGTGTACATAAAAGGAACAAATTAAAAGGTAAAATTTTTAAATGATAACAGCTGTTAGAAAGGGCTTCCCTGGTGGCTCAGATGGTAAAGAATCTGCCTGCAATGCAGGAGACCTGGGTTCAATCTCTGGGTCAAGAAGATATCTTGGAGAAGGGAATGGCAACCCACTTCAGTATTCTCGCCTGGAAAATTCTATGGACAGAGGAGCCTAGCAGGCTACATACAGTCCATGGGGTCTCAAAGAGTGGACACGACTGAGCAACTAACATACGCCAAAAGCCATGGGATAATTGTTTACTCTTTCAAATATTTCTATGATGTTTACAACAACAAAAAATCCCAACATACTCTATTAACACTAGTCTAGAGAGTGATGCAAGAATGCTCTTCATACTTTCCCAACCCTCCTTATGCAGGGGATTAGTGGTGATCATGTCCATTTACATGGAAATTTGTTATATATTTTAAAAAGACAATAAAATAATATACATTTTATAATTCAACATAATCTAACACACACACAGCTAGAGGACACAAACTGGAATATCTATTGAGGCGATCTCTAGGTGGTGAGATTACAGGGAATTCTTTCTTTTTCTTCATACTGTTTTTGAACTTCATGTTATACACACATTGCTTGCTCAGTTGCGTCTGACTCTTCACGACCCTATGGACTGCAGCCTGTCAGGCTCCTCTGTCCATGGAATCTTCCAGGTGAGAAGCCTAGATGGGTTTCCATTTCCTCCTCCAGGGGATCTTCCCAACTCAGGGATCGAACTTGCATCTCCTGAGTTGGCAGGCAGATTCTTTACCACTAGTGCCACCTGGGAAGCCCGTTATACACATATGTTTATTTCTAATAACTTTGTAAAAAGAATTGTATTGGTAAGCTATTACTAAACTAACCTATTTAAAAATAATATACTTTGGTAACCAACTTCATAATTTCAACAGGAAAACAGGACAACTTTCTCATATCATTTATTCTATACTCGGAGTTCATTCTGTTCTTTTGGTTAGACTCATCAACAATTATGTCTCATGCTAGTAATCCAGAAATGATCAATCGACAATCTACCTACTTATAGTTTATGTACAAGCCCAACTCATACACTCAAATCACTGAGCAATGAATCCATATCAAGAAGAAAATGCCATTCATAATGACTTAATTTTAAGGATTTAAATATGTTTTCCTTAAATTAATACTTCTTACTATAAACTTTAAAGCCTAGTAGAAAAATCTTGGAAAGTCATATTCCCTAGCAAGAGAATTGGTAAGAAAATAACCCTAAATTATTAGTGAAAGTGAAGTCGCTCAGCCGTGTCCGACTCTTTGTGACCCCATGAACTATACAGTCTATGGAATTCTCTAGGCCAGAATACTGGAGTGGGTGGCCTTTCCCTTCTTCAGGGGATCTTCCCAACCCAGGGATTGAACCAGGTCTCCCTCATGGCAGGTGGATTCTTGACCAGCTGAGCCACGAGCACGGAGTCTTAGCCATTGGACCACCAGGGAAGTCCCCCTTAATTATTAGGTAGAAATATATAACATTATCACCAAAAATAAATGATGACTTTCAGTACTTTTAAGACAGTTTAACTGTTTTATTTTAAAATTAGGAAAAAATCTTGAAATCTGAATATACTCTGAGGTTGAGAAAAAACAAATATCAGAAATCAGGAGAAAGAACAAATGAATAGAAAAGAAGGAAAAATCAGAGCCAAAACTTAGAGGGCCCTAAGAAGAAAAAAATAATTCCAGAATAGGAGGAATTAGATTATAAGCAAATTTTAAGCCCAGCACAGTCAATAAATATCCATAGGAATAGATTATGATGATGACAAAGGTTAAGGAATATTACATCTGCCAGGAGGTGGGACTATTAGGGAAGAAAAGAAAATGTTATAGAGTATAGCAAAAAACCAGTTATATTCAAAATTATTAACTGAAGTCTTTCAAAAATGGAAGGAATTTTATCTATTTGGCATGGTTTTAAAAATGTAGGCCTGTGTGAAGGAATGGATACTATGAATATTTGGTATATTCTATTATGGAGCTTTAAAGTGGGCATCTAAAATGAGAAAAGTCCTAAACATGAGAATGCAGACTAATGCATTCACTGTCTCAGATCTGATTGGTTAAAATTGAGATCATTTCATCCAATCTCATCCTGGCATATGTAACGTTGTTCTTCCTCTTGTAAGTTATTAAATGGCACACATAGGCAATGGAGCCATGCTATCCCAAACGTTTTCCCCCTTTGCCTACGCCAAGCATGATTTTTATTCTCTCAAGCCATTTCTTCCTCAAAAGAGTTCACTAAAGTTGTCATCCTTCCTATCAGCAGCCCCACTGGGCTCTGATGAGTGACATCCAGACATTTAAACTCAAAAGCTGCTTCAGAAGGGAGTTATTAAAATTCAAATGAGCTGGGCATATTGAAGAAGAAAACACTCGTTTGCATGCACACCTCCGCATTTGGCCATCCCATTTAGACCCATAGAGCAGGGTCTGGTTTTGTCTTTGTAAATGGGCTTCCGAGGCGGAGGTCAGCCTCCCACGGCCCCCACTCCTCTGGGGTCATCATTAGTAATGTGTAAGGCTGAATAGATTTTCCTTGGAATCTAGTCAGGAAACCTGACAAAAAGGCAGCCCTCTCCCACAACCTGAAAATGCCAAAAATCTGATTGGTAATAAGGCATTTTTAAAATACTTCATTTACTTGTCTTCAAATAGCTTTAATAGAAAGATTTTACATAACATTTCTGACGTCAAATTCACTTAATGTTTTTCAGTTTTGGAACAGAATATTTCCTATTGTATTGTGACAGACCAATCATAAAAATGTTACATTTTATCAAGAATTTCCACAAGATTCAGAGAAAATTCACTTCTGCTAAGAAATATGAATCTAGGGAGTAAAATGACATTTTAGTCATTAGAAAAGGAGTCTGTGTTTCATTTGGTTTAAGAATCTTATTTCTCATGGAAAAATCTCACATTAGCATCATTTAAAAAGTTTATAAGATATCAGTGAGCAAACTAACAAAAACAAACCAACAAAAAACTAGAGCAAAAATATGTTCCTAGAATTATTCAGCAGCAGCAGCAGAATTATTCTAGCCATGGAAATTTTAGATGTTCCTTTAGTAAGAATTCAATTTCCTATTAATGGAAACACCTCAGCTACAACATCTACTTTTTTTTTTCATTTATTTTTATTAGTTGGAGGCTAATTACTTTACAATATTGTAGTGATTTTTGCCATACATTGACATGAATCAGCCATGGATTTACATGTGTTCCCCATCCTGATCCCCCCTCCCACCTCCCTCCCCATCCCATCCCTCTGGGTCTTCCCAGTGCACCAGCCCTGAGCACTTGTCTCATGCATCCAACCTGGGCTGGTGGTCTGTTTCACCCTTGATAGTATACTTGTTTCAATGCTATTCTCAGAACATCCCACCCTCACCTTCTCCCACAGAGTCCCAAAGTCTGTTCTGTACATCTGTGTCTCTTTTTCTGTTTTGCATATAGGGTTATCATTACCATCTTTCTAAATTCCATATATATGCATTAGTATACTGTATTGGTCTTTATCTTTCTGGTTTACTTCACTCTGTATAATGGGCTCCAGTTTCATCCATCTCATTAGAACTGATTCAAATGAATTCTTTTCAATATCTACTTTAAAAAGATTTAATTTATGGCAATATATAAACAACTCCATATTATGTGTAATAAATGACATGGTCATATATACACGTATCTTGTGCGACAATGATGTAACATTATACCAACTTTTACTGAAGATACGAAAAGCAAGTTATGCTAACTCACAACTCAAGGATAATAGCACAATTTCTGGAACTCCAGAAACTAATGGAATTTATGTCCAAGCTTTGAAAGTAGTTTATAACTTGGAAGCTCCAGGGATTACTGTACTCAGTAGAAACTTAGACAACAGACATGACCTCTAATGTCCCTTCCAATGGTAAGATTTTATTCTTCCATGACCTCCATTAATCAAATTTTCTTCCTCCAGATGTCTTCATTTTAATTTGTTTAAAGACTTTCCCCCTAAAACTTGGATGGATTTGTTATAATACAGGCACTGGTTTTGCCCATTGGTTTTGACTGACACAACCAGCCCAATGAAGAATGAAACTAGCAAAACATCAATGAAAGAACATTACATAAAACTGGTTCTTCAGCCACAACACACTCAATTTGGATCCATTTTTTCCTCAAAGCAAAAATTTATAGATGTGTATCATTAATGTGCATTTATTTAAAAATTTATGTGGGATTATTTTGGCTCCAGTTAAAAACAAAAGCACTAAATCTCTGTCTTTCTGTTGTTGGTGGCAGCAACAAAGAATCACAAAGGCATTATTGCAGAGAAAAAGAACACAAGCTAAAATTAAGAACCAGAGCCAGTGATTCGAACAACATAGAGTGATCACACAAAGTTCAAGAAGACCTTCCTCCAAAGTCAGGTCCTGTAAGACAAACGTGTGTTTTCTCTTTTTAGGTCACACTCGCTTGAAATTGACAATAAAAGTAATGTGCTCTTATACTTTTGAAATGGCCAAAAGGAAGATTAGATATTAGATTGGTAATTTCAAGAGGATACACAGTATGTATGTTTGTGTATCACTTGTTTTGTAGTTGGTTTCCGAGTCAGCTCTACTGCAAAGATGATCTGGAGGGAGGAGAAATTATTCACCCTTTCAGATTTGTATTGTTTAATCTACAGAAGCAAGCTTAGGACATACAAACTTAACATGTAGAAAGAAAGAGTTCAAGAAATGTGCTCACTTGCCTTTTTTTCCTCCTGTAACGAAGAAGCCAATGGCTGCTCTAATAAAACTGCTTTCAGGCAAATAGCTGTAGTCAGTAGGAACTGTGGAGACAGGAAGTGATCAAATTAACCAGTGAACTTGGCAGGACTAATGAAGGAAAGATAATGATCTCATGCTGCTATATCAACCTAGAGACAAAGCGGAGATGTTTATGCCATTAATCTCAGAACAATACTCTGTGGTTGCAACTAATTCTATTAGATTAGGTGGCTGGCCTTGAAGTAATCACTGAGACTATGCAAGCAAACCTAAAATGGTGGTAAATCTGGGAGGGGTTGGAAAAAACCGTAGAAGAAGAAAATTGTACCGAAGTGGTTTAAAAAAAAACAACACCCTTTTCCACTTTGGCACATCAATGAACTCCAATCCAGTGACCTCCTCTGTGTCAGCACGGAGTCCGCTGGACTTCTAAGCTGAGACCACCATTCTATGGGCTATCAAGGGCAACCTGAGTCAGATATATGAACCATGGAAATACGTCAATCAGTATTAATACTAGTCACTCTCTTATTTCATGAGACAGGGACTTTTCTATGTGAGCAACACATACAAAAAACCAGATGTGCCTGCTGACCTGAAATAGCGACGCAGTGACATTTATGCTAGTTGAGTCCTGGGAGTTTCTTAGATTCTTTTCCTCCTGGTTCCCCATATTGTTTCATGAGATGGTTTTTACTGGGATAGATGGCTCCACTGGAAAATTCCATCAGAAACGAGCAGTTGTACTTTTCCAGACACACAGTCATTTTGCTCCAAAGAACCTGAGTGTAAGAAGATTCACTACAACTGACCTCGAATATATGTGGGCCAGACTATGCAGCCCATAGGATAACAATGACAAGCCTATGTAAAAAAGCAAAAGCCTGACATAAACATGCTATTCTTACCAGGACATTGAGAGACCACTGTCCTTCAGGCCTAGCATTACCAAGGGTTTTCAATATGACAATGTTTTTTTTTTCTTTTTCCAGTTTTAATATGACAGCTTCTCTGGTATCTCAGTTGGTAAAGAATCCACCTACAATGCAGGAGACCCTGGTTCAATTCCTGGGTCGGGAAGATCCCCTGGAGAAGGGATAGGCTACCCACTCCAGTATTCTTGGGGTTCCCTGGTGGCTCAGATGGTAAAGAATCTGCCTGCAGTGCAGGAGGCCTGTGTTCAATCCCTGGGTTGGGAAGATCCCCTGGAGAAGGGAACAGCAGTATTCTTGCCCACTCCAGAATTCTTGCCTGAAGAATTCCATGGACAGAGGGAGAATTCCATGGATAGAGGAGCCTGGCAGTCTATAGTCCATGTGGTTGCAAAGAGTTGGACACAACTGAGCAACCTTCACTTCACAGTATGGCAGCTTTTAAATGTATAAAGTTCATTATGTGGGGAATGCTGTGGAACTATGCCCTATTTATATAGCTAAGGAATGACTGAAAGGCAGGGAAACAGTAATTACGGTGGCCCACGTTCATGGTAATGCTGTCAGTAGAATATCTGTCAGGGGATATGTGAAACTAGGTTTTAGTGAGGAATCTTTGGTACCTAAACCTCCCTGGCCTGAGTCCAAGGGAGCCAGTGGTCAAAATTCTATAAAGAGCAAGGAGCAGATATAGGTCCCAGTGCATTACACTGATGTCTTCCCCAGAAAATCTCCAAGTACATACATAAATTAAGCACATGGGAACTGCAAATATTTTTATTGCTTTTATTAAAAAGCAATAGAAATAGAAAAAATCTTGCTACATTAAGACCTAGGATTTTAATTCTAAGGCCAAGGAGATGCACATCTTTAAAAGAATTTACCTCAGTCTTTTCTCAATGCAGGGACCAGAACTCCAGCCATATAAAGAGTCTTCTAATGAAATATGAATGTTTTACAAACTATCATTACATCTAGTCAAGTAAAAAGAACTCTGTTCCAAGCTTCAAGGATCTGATTCCTAGTTTCTGGATTTCTCACTAAGCTTGGACCTATGTCACGTAATCCTTCTGAGTCTTAGGTTCTTTGTAAAATATGGTGTTAGACCCAACATCTAAACTGATCTCTAAGGAAGGAAGAGAGGGAGAGTGAAAAGAGCACAGGCTTTGGCGGCTGTCAGATCTGATTTCAAACTGTGTATTTCCCACTTAACTGCTGTGTAACGCTGGGCAAGTCAGGAGACTTCTCCATGGTCCATCTTCCTCTGACGTAAAAGAGGGACAGTAACACAGAGCCCTGAAGGTGGCTGTGAAAATTAACGCTCTTAACAAAGTAGACAGCCCCACGGCAGCACCCCTCCTTCCAGTTCCCATGCTCTATGACTCCAATCTTACCCGAGGTTCTACTTTGATTTGAGGACAGAGTAGACAGATGAAGATGTCCTAGAAGCCAGATGGCATTTGACTGAAGACCAATCACCCCAGACACACTGATGACCTATGAATGAAATGTTAACAGTTCAACGATGGGCAAGATACAAATTCCACTCAATAAAAGGCCACACACAGAAGGTCACTAATCTTTCATGAGGTGGCAGCTTGGCTGGTAATGAGAAGCTCTATGACAAGACGTACTATCCTCTGTGTAGTATGCTAGATGTGGGACACAGAGGTGATCAACAGGTGTTGCTGAATGAAAGAATGAATGAATCTATCAGTCATGACAGAAGGCATCAGTAATTGTCTCAGATTTCACTAAGTCAGACTGGTCTAAAGGAGTTTTCAAAAAATGGGAAAAGAAAATCCAAAAAGTAAAAAGGGCTGATAGTTGCTTAGGACTAAAATACGTTTAAAAGTAGAAGGAGATATTATTTGGTTCTCTTCTTTAAACAGTTCTATTACTATTTTACCATTCATAATATGACCTTTTAAATAATATTTTTCATTTATAGATTTTTTTTTTTACCCAAGTTATACCAATTTAAGTTTCAGGAATTTTTTGAGAATATTTACATTCATACATGCAAAAGACAGTTTCTTCTGTCCCAGGATTTGTTTGCTTTCAAAGGCATGAATTACTACAACTTCTTCATGTGGTGAGTATTATAACCAGCTATATTTTACAAAAAAAAAAAAAAAAGACAAACAAGTATGCTAGGTGAAAGCCGAGGACACAAAAGTCTACATGTGGTAAGAATATAACTATGCAGAGAAAATAAGAACGCTTATAAAGAAACATGACCAAATATGAGTAGCAGCTGCTTCAGGTTGAGAGGAGCCTTAGTGATATTTTTTTAGCTGCTTCCATTTGATGAACATCATGCCATTTTAAATAAAAATCTGAAAATATAAAATCATTTCTAAGCAGATGGACAATTTTATTCTTTAGCCAAGAATAACTCTGACAATAATTCACTCAAATACTTTTAGTGACATCTGAACTAGTGCCTCTTGACCATTCTGCTTAGCTATCTGCCCTGCCCTTTGACAGTCTTCTATTTTTCCTTGTCTGGAGGGCCTGATATTCTTTGCATGGTCGGGTTTTAATTTTTAAGAGAAACCAAAGTAACTTAAGTTAACTCAATAATTCCACCTTTCTTTTTTTCCAGAGGTGATGCATGTTGGTCAGCAAATGCAGGGCCCTAAGCGATTCTCCATTGCCCCTGGAACTCACCATGAATGACCAGAGATTTCCCCATTTTCTATGTAAGACAGTTTGTATCATGAAACGGCAAAAGACAACAAAGGGGAATATCTGTTTTCCCACTTAAGGATTTGAAATTCTTCTTCTTACCTGAGTTAAAGTTCTAATGACTTCATTAAGTCTGCCTTGAAACTGAGAGGACTGGATGGCTTCTGACTTCAGCTGAAAGAAAAAGGAGAAATAACCATTCAAAAAAGTAGATAATGATACTCCCACCATATGAGTTGTCATTGTCTAAGCTATGGAATAACTTATCATATGTCCTTATATTTCAAAAACAAAAACCATGAGCTCCTTGAGGGCAAGATCCATGTTTTATTAAATTACTGATATCCTAGGGCCAGTTCAGTGTGGCAAGTAGCAGTCACTTAATAAACCTTCACTGTACGAACAAAGGAATGCCTTAGAATTACTTGTAAATTTATACATATAGATGGGCTTCCCTGGTGGTTCAGAAGGTAAAGAATTTGCCTGCAATGCAGGACACTCGGGTTCAGTGCCTGGGTTGGGAAGATTCCCTGGAGAAGGGCATGGCAACCCACTCCAGTACTCTTGCCTGGAAAATTCCATGGACAGAGGAGCCTGGAGGGCTATAGTTCATGGGGTCGCAAAGAGTCAGACACGACTGAGAGACTAACACATTTACTTTCTTCCAAGTCTACAGTAGAAAAGCTTTTAAAGTTTTTAAAAACTTTTAAAGTTTATAGAAAGCATAATTACATAGATATATATTTAAACATTACAGATGCAAAGAGGAGTTTCCTATTTCAAATTTTTGAAATTTCTTAGGATCCAATTGCTTCCCTCAGGCAGAGAACTTTATGGAAAGTACATAAGTTGACTAGGTTTAATTCCTACAACCCAAATAAAACAAGGAACAAATATCTACAAAAAGAATTCTTGGCTGAGAGCATATATAAAGATACCAGAGAGCCCAGTGTAACCATTACCATGAGCATATACCGGTCTTCCTTAGCATAATGAGATATTGGGTATTCCCTCCTTGCTGTGACTATGCACACATTTAGATGTCACCCCCATTCTTTTTTTTTTTTACCTGCATTACATCCCCTTCGGAGCCTACCAAGGCCACCATGCCATGAAGAGCTGCCAAGCAAAGCATTGTGGGAGAGCCCTGAAAACAAAGCATCAGAAAATGTCAAGAGGGGAACAATCCTTGGGTTTGAATTTGATAAGAATTATATCACAGAGAAACCAATGGTCAACATGGTACAAAATTTGTAGGGTCAACACAACCTGCATCACTGAACTGAGGAGGGCAGCAGACTTGAATAAAGGAAACAAGTTAAAGTTGTTAGATCCCAGGTGGCTTCTTGTTATTAAACCAGAGTGCTGTTATAAAATTAAAACACTAACAAAATAGCCAGTTTAAAACAAAAACAAACAAACAAACTACAATGGTTAACAGGATGTATCATTCATAAGGCATTACAAGTACATTGTCTCTTTCACTTGGTACTGCCTATTTTTTTATGGTTAAGCTTTTATGGCAGCGCCTATAAATGGTCCAATAAAGTAGCTCTTTTTCCTTTATAAAAATATAAAATAACATGCAGGAAGTGCCGTCTACCTCTGTTAGGACAGTTTTGATCCAGGCCGGAAGCAATCTGTTCCCCAAGTCTTCAGCTTTTCCATGTCCGCACACAGACAAGCCGTGAATTACGTTTCCTAATGCCAGGGCAAAACCTGAAGTCTGTTAGAAATAAATTTTAAAGAGAGGTGAGAGAAAAGAAGACTGGCACAGATCAAGAATGTTCATGTACAGCAAAACAAGCACTTTGAGGGGCTCCTTTCCTACAGACACATTCTGTTGCCCTCTGTACATTAGAGATTTAAAAGCTCTAAACCAGTTTGCAAGAGAAACTGCAGCCTAATTGTAAGGAATTCAGTTTCAGTGAGTGGTATATTTCAGGAAAAGAACACTGCACTAGTGACTGACTTGGGTCAAACAATCCAAATTCTAAGAAGAGAGTTAGAGTGAAAATATCAGGGTAAATCACCCAAGCCCAGTCAACCTCCAAACAAGAGAAGAAAAAGTCCTGCAATGATTATAGCGTATGAAAATTCTATACTTTGGTGTTTGCAAGATCTATTCTTTTTTTCTGATTTTTTACATTAACTTTATTTTTGTATTGAAGTATAGTTGATTTACAAGGCAAAATCTATTCTGAATGTAAGCCAGTAGGCCTATAACCATAAAATAATAACAGTAAAATACAACATAGGCTTAACACCTGGCCTGAATCCTGTAATAACCCACAATAGCCAATATTAAGACTTCAGAGAAAACTAAAAAACAAATAACCAAGCAAACAAAGGAGAAACAGGGAAATTCTAGAGCATGCATAATCAGAAGGAGCATTTTTCCCCCTCCAGCTTTAAAAAAATTATGGCAAAATATATGTAACATAAAATTTACCATCTTAACCATTTTAAGTGAACAGTTAATGGTATGAAGTACATTCACAATGCTGTGTGACCATCACTCCCAATCATCTTTAGAACATTTTTCATTTTGCAAAACTGAAATTCTATACCCATTAAACTTTAATTCCCTATCCTTCCTCCCTCAGCCTCTGGCAACCACCATTCTACTTTCTATCTCTACACTTCTGATTACTCTAAGTACTTCATATCAGCAGAAACATGGAGTGCTTGTCTTTTTGTTATGGGCCTGTTTCACTCAACATAATGTCCTCGAGGTTATCCATGTCATAGCCTATGTCAAAATTTTCTCCTTTTTGAAGGCTGACTAATATTTCAGAGGGAACATTTTAAGGGTATTTCATTTACATTGCAGTAATCTAAATTTTCCTATATATTTAGTCATGAGCAGAGATTCTCTGCCTTGAATTTGTGGAGGTTTTACTTTATTAAATTATTCTATGTATCTTTATCTTTATGAATTTTTGTCTCTAGCCTTACATAACTCTTCTATTCCCTAGCCATGTGCTTTAAGATTTTATACAGAGCAATAATTGGAGAGAGCAAAAAGACTTTCAGACTCACACCAAAAAAGAAAAAAATGTCTATAGGGGATAAAGAGAGAAAAAGATGTCTGTAGATACTGGCTAAAGCTGTGGATAAGAATTAGACGTTTCTCATTTCTGGGCACAAAAAAATACTTCATTAAAGTGTAATTCGGAGTAAATCAGAATTAGGACTTCAAAGCAGCCTGAAACCCACAGAGAAATAACCAGAAATTCCAACCTGCTGGTTGTTGTCCACTAACAGTCGAAGCTTGTTCATGATGTCTTCAGCCTCCACTGCCTCAATGATGCCAGCACTGAACGCAGATGTACATACACAGCTGAGGGTATAGGCAAGGACCTGAGAAGAAGAGACAGCAGAAACATGGGTCTTCATGAGGGGAAATGAAAGAACACGGTTTAGTTGACACCAATACTTTCTCAAACTTATTCCTAGGATAAGGGCTGGATTCGAGTATGCCCACTACAGACCGGGCACTGTTCTGCCACCTAACTTATTTGTCGCTGTTGTTATACTATAATTGTTGTTGTTGTTTAGTCACTCAATTGTGTCTGACTCTTTGCAATCCCATGGACTGTAGCCCAGCAGGCTTCTCTGTCCATGAAATTTCCCAGGCAAGCACACTGGAGTGGCTGCTATTACGTCCTCCAGGGGATCTTTCCAACCCAGAAATCGAACCTGCGTCTCCTGCATTGGCAGGTGGGTTCTTCACTGCTGAGCCACCAGGGAAGCCCCAACTTTTATATTTCATAACAATATTATGAGATAAGGGTTACTACTTTCCGGATAAAAGTTTTGAGGCTCAACTACACATAGCTAGCAAGTGACAGAAGAGAGATTCAAACCTGGGTCTTTAGACTAAATCAAAAAAGCTCCTTCAACAGTAGAAGTAGAGTTTCATCACCAGTGGATACTGCTAACGGCCATGGACTCTGATCCAAGGTCAAACAGGAGAGGAAATTCAAAGAAGTGAAACGCTGCTACATTAAGATTCCCTAGTAGAAGCAGTGGAGCGTGATGGACAAGGAAGGTAGTTTTCAGAGTCAGATAATTGTGTAAAATAGGGATAATACTATTTACTTCAGAGCACTGGTGTGTGATTTTAATATGCAAATGAATAAATAAGCGAACACATTATAATCTTTTAAAAAATGCTGGGAGTAGAAACAGAACATTTAAGTATAAATCTAAAATTGACCACTGATTGGCTAAGTAACTTTAAGCAAGTCACTCCATCAATTTGAGCTTCCATTTCCCCAAATCAAGGTGATGCATCCCTCCCTGCGATGGCATTTTCATAGTGAATCCCTCCCACACAAAGATGCTGTTAAGACAAAGTAGAAATGTTCGACTCCTCACACTGGTTGACACAGCATGAAAAAAGAGAGGTGGTTTCTAAGGTAGAAATTGGATAACAAAAATCAGAGGAGAGGAAAAAGCAAAACTGCTTGCTCGAGGCCTTCTAAATCAAAACATGAAGACAGACAGATGCTTCAATTTATAAAAACCTTGTTTTCCTTTATTAACCACATTGCTCCTCGCTTATGACATTTTCTCCTTCGGCTTTAAAAAATACGTAGTTTCCAATCATGCTCTTCACTGCTTTAAACATGGAAATGCAGTGCATGTCTCAGAACAAAACTTCAAGCCTCTGAGCACCAAAGAAACCCACCGATTCAACAAGGCCTATTGCTGAAAGCAGAGGAGCCCAGCCGGCGAACACAGCAGCCTTTATGCGCTCATCAATAGCTTGCGGGCAGGCTGGGGGAAACAGGATCTGCTCTAATGAGAGGGAGAATCTGGCCAGGCCAGGAGGTCGGCCCAGGCACCTCCCAGAGAGAAGAGCCTGGCGATGAGGCTTCACCTGGGCTCTCAGACACACGGGCCTCAGACGACCTGGTGGACACGGCCAACACACAGACGGGGGCCCAGGATCCCGATTCTGCATATTTTTGGCGCCATCACAGAAAAATCTTTTCATTAAGTGTGGCAAAGGGAATTTCCTCAATAATTTCTCACGCTGGCTGACATGAAAAAAAAGAAAAAGAAAAAGAAATCAAATGCCTTTTGGATCTGTAACTTCTTAAGCTTATCCCTGGCCATTTCTTAAAGTTACATTTGGCTTGATCCTAATTCTAAAAATCTCCATTTAACCTTCCTCCAGAAATTGCAGCTTCCTTAGCCTTCTAGTGATGCTGAGTTAGGGTTCTGTATTCACTCAGGGCTCTTATCTTATATGCCACATGTAAGTCTAAATTGATTTAAACAGCTGCACTATTTGAAATCCTTATGATCTAATATATAGGTTGTTTGCCATTCAGATTTTCTCCTTAGCTCCGTTGAAATTGAGGAAGGATTTAGTATCAAAGTCACCAATACAGGGGAAGTAGAAAATAAGCAGCAAGAGGAAAACAAAAGCCAGCAGAGGGGAGGGAAGTGGAACCTAGGTCCTCTACCTCCTGGAAGGTTCTGCTCTGGCTCCCACTGTCATCCAGGTATGCGGAGAGCTTCCGGAGCGAGGCTGCCACGTGAACTCGGGACTCCGTCTGGCCGCTGTGACTCATGAGGGACAGGACGAGGCCAACTCCCAGTATGCAGCCCGTGCTTGGGTGGCAAAAAAGATGAGGAGTGAAAACTACAAGAAATCCATGCCCTCGCTCTTCACTTTTCACGGGAGTCACCAATGCTCTACAACCCAAGGTGAGCTGGCTGGATTTTAACTGCGGATGGGTATACATGTGCACCCTATGAGCCCCCCACACGGACTGTTGTTGTTTAAAATCGCTCAGTCATGTCCAACTCTTTGCGACCCCACGGACTATAGCCCACCAGGCTCCTGTGTGCCTGGGGATTCTCCAGATAAGAAGATTGGAGCAGGTTGCCATTTCCTTCCCCAGGATACCCGCCATCCAAACAGGTGTCCATGGCCCATGCCAGTGCTGCGTACCCAATGGGAAAAAATAGATAAATACATCAAATAAATACACGAAATAGTTTGACAGGTTCCTCCCTGGTGGTGCAGTGGGTAGGAATCTGCCTGCCAATATAGGGACATGGGTTTGAGTCCTGGTTCAGGAGGATTCCACATGCCTTGGAGCAACCGAGCCCGCATGCTACCACTACTGAAGCCCATGAACCCTAGAGCCTGTGCTCTGCAACAAGAGAAGCCCCCTCAGTGAGATATATCCCGACTAGAGAGTAGCCCCCCAAATAAATAAATAAACAATCTTAGAAAAGAGATCGTTTGTACAGTAATTATCCTCCAATTGAAACCAAAAAATAATATTTTAAAAAAGAAACAGTTTGACAAACTGTATATGAGAAGGAGGTATAAAGATGAGTCAAACCAGTTCTATCTCTGCATTTAGAGAAACGCTGTGGTCCTCTCCCCACCTATGCTGAGAGCGCTCTGATTAACTGCATAAAGAGAGAAAAGCCTAAATTTCAGGGTATGATCTGAGGACACCTGACTAATAACAGGGTGGGGAACAAATGCAAGGCATGGTTACGAGGTACTGCCAAGAGCTTCATGTTTCCTAGTCAACTTCAACAAGTGGAATTTCTGTCTCAAAGAAACTGTGTGTTTGTCTGCGCACAATGACATTAATCCTCTTCTCCCCTCTGATCCCTCCAAGTACCACCGGGTCAGAAGAGAAAATGGACAAATGACAGGCTTGTCAAAAGTTACCCCATGTGACAATTCAATTGGAATCCTGGGCATTGTGCCCCCATCCCCCTGAAAGAATACACATCCATTCAAAGAAAAGAACTGTTCTCCCAGAAAACCTCTAGTCAGTATGATAAGATAATGTGGCTTGAGGGTAATTTTTCACTCTTTTGAAAAAGTTCTTCTATCATCACTGTTGTTTTTCAAGTTGAGGAAATGCTGACTTTTTTAGAAATCATCCTGACTCTGGTTTGGCTTGCCTCGCTTCCTGATACCTGCTGCTTAAGAAGACATTCCAGGGCATCTCTCCAATAACATATTTCGGGGTCCGTATGTTGTATGTTATGTCATTTTACTCTTACATAGCATTTATCTCTTCGGCTGTCATCAAGACCCTCACACTGTTTCTCAAACATGATAGTTACTTCCCCTGATGTCTCTGGAGCTCCCACCTCTGACAGGAGATGCCTAGAAGGATGGAGAGGCTACAGGATTTGCTCAAGGTCAAGCAGAGAGTTTCCAGAAGAGCATGGACAGAAGCCAAGATTTCTTAGTCTTCCCAGACTGAAGCCAGCCCCTCTTGGCACCTTGCATGATGCCAGGATGGAATGCCTATGAGAAGGCAACATATCTCAGGTGTGTTTTCCCAGGTTCTATTGCACAAAAATCTGGCATTAGAAAATCTTGTATCAAGCAGCTACTTCAGCAACACTCCAAGTCAGGCAGGACTGCTGTTTTGGCTTACATGAACTTAACAGCAAGCTCAACTAGCATAATGCATATTTCGACCAGTGAAATCAACATCTAACATCTGAACACTATGTGCTTTAGAGACAAATCACATTTCTGAAAGAGGAAAGGCTGCTGTTGATTAGAATGGATTTAAAGTCTTTGTTTTCATTTATACTCTACAGGAAAGTTTTTTGGCCATCTTTCTATATTGATGAATATAAAAACCTGAAATTAAACCAAAGATATAGTTAGACAAATGTGATTAATACTTTAAAATTTAACTTTTTCTCCCTGTTTGACTATGTAACTGCTACTTTTGCTAATACCCTGTACTAATTCACTTCAGACAATTTTAATGATAAATTCTGATGAAGATTATCTGGGAGTTGATTTAATTAGTGTCCACATTCTTCACCACCCTCCATGAGGGTGGGTACCTTTTCTGTTTTTTTCCTCAATATTTGTGGCACCTAGCACCCTGCTTGACAGAGACAGGCATTCAACCTACATTTACTGAATGCTAAAGAACTGACCAGATGCAGAGTTTCAAGAGAAACTAAAGCTGAGAGAACATCTATCAAGGAAAAAAAATCCTACCTCCTCCCAAAAAAACCCCCAGATTTGATTCTCATGTTCAGTCAGAGGCAAAATTTATGAGTGGAGGCAAAATTCACCGAATAGAGCATCCAAGATTCAATCAAGAAAACCTGATTTCTATTTTTTGCCAGACTAATTTAGGGAAGAGAGGTGTCAGGTTCATGAGGAAAAAAGATGCTTCTCAAAGCTCCCTTAACTACTGGGGTTCATCCTTTTCAAATAATAGGCAGGTATCTAAGCCTTGCTATTCTGGGCACACAAAAATCTCTATCCCCCTCCTCTTTTGCCATGGGCACAAAGGTTGAGAGAAAGACATCCCAGTTTTTAGTTCACATTTATCTAAAAACTATCACAGCAGAATTATTTTGGGGCAAGGTTATCATCCATTGCTATAATGGTTTTTAGCTGACTATATATGGGTGCCAATATAAATACATTAGATTGTATGCATCTATTGATCTTCTGAACTGTTTCAATGTACTCTAATTTGCTCCACCTTGCAGCAAAAAGGAAGTCCTAAAGCTTCATTCCTGATGGTTCCTTCTGATTTCCAAATCTTCTATATTTTAATGTATCTTTTGTCCTAAGTCTTAAAGATTCTCCTAGGTGCTTAGTTCTCCTAGGTGCCAACAAAGATTTTCCTAGGTGCCAACAAAGGTCCGTCAGTCAAAGCTATGGTTTTTCCAGTAGTCATGTATAGATGTGAGAGTTGGACTATAAAGAAAGCTGAGTGCCAAAGAATTGATGCTTTTGAACTGTGGTGTTGGAGAAGACTCTTGAGAGTCCCTTGGACTGCAAGGAGATCCAACCAGTCCATGCTAAAGGAAATCAGTCCTGAATATTCATTGAAAGGACTGATGCTGAAGCTGAAACTCCAATACTTTGGCCACCTGGTGCGAAGAACTGATTCCTTGGAAAAGACTCTGATGCTGGGAAAGATTAAAGACAGGAGAAGGGGATGATCGAGGATGAGATGGTTGGATGGCATCACCGATTTGATGGACATGAGTTTCAGCAAGCTTTGGGAGTTGGTGATGGATAGGGAAGCCTGGCGTGTTGCATTCCATGGGGACTGGACATGACTGAGTGACTGAACTGATTGTCCTAAGTCTTAAAGATTCTCCTAGGTGCTTAGTTTAGCATTTCTATACATTTGCCTCATTCTAACTTCACTGCTCTACCAGCTCTAAACTAAGATTAACTTGGGCAGAGGTAGCTCTCACATCTTTCTGTCTACTGAAAACAAAAAGGAGTTGTGTTGATGGTGTCTTAAACAGATGAAATAAATTATGTTAGATACAAATTTGAGGTTTTGACTTGCTAACATAAATCCCTTATAAGAATACTAACAAACGATGAAGAGAATTTGAGTTTTAAAATGGTATGCCCCATTTTGTCATTACTTATTTGAATCTCTTATCCAAGCATATTAAAATATCACTGGCAAAAAGAAATTCTGAGTCTTAAGATCTATGCAATTCTGACATGTATGTTGCTATATCAACTGAGACATGATATATTTTGCTAAAATTAACCAGAGATGAATCTTCAATTCCCTAGTTTATTGAAGGTTATTCTGCAGATTAAGTAGTAGGCCATCTAATAATTAGTTCTAATATGAGTTAACATTTGTATAGCGCTTTGCCCTTTACAAAGCGCTATTCAAATATTATTATATTTGTAAAAGCTCAATAGTAATTAACCAATGCTCAGGTCATCGATGGATAACATGACTATTTAGGGCTGGGAGGACTGCAATGGCCAATATATACCACTAGATGGCAGCAAAATGTAAGCGATAGGACCCCAAACACCAGGTGCTGGGTTCTCTCAGCAGGGACAGGTCCATTAAATCCAAGAAGCGTGGTGAATTTGCTTTGGGTGAATTCTATCACTTGAGGCAGCGCTCCCAGATCTATTAACTGCCTCCAGGTAACGCTTCCAGTATTTCAGGTGAGGGAGGATCAGACTCCTGTAACCTCACTGAATGGGGGAATATTTTGTGCCATGAGCCAAGCATTCAGGTCTGCGTCGTTAGAATTTCTGTTTTGCTTTTAATGGTGGGCAATATCTGCACAACAGGGAGGAAAAAAAAACCAACACCACACTGTCAAGTGTCAAATTGCTTTCTTTCTACTGAAATGTATTCTCCATGCTGTGCTAAGCAAGAGAAAAGTCTGACAACCTGGGTTTTTCTCCTGACTCTGCCACTGAGGGGTGTGACTTTGAACCAGTGTCCTATTAGAGACTCATTCTTTATCTGTAAACCGAAGTGATGATGATTCCTGCTTTAGTATCAATATTTAGGGCATAATCAGGGCTTCCCACGTGGCTGAGTGGTAGAGAATCTGCCTGCCAGTGCAGGAGACATGGGTTCGATCCCTGGAAAATCCCCTGGAGTAGGAAATGGTAACCCACTCCAATATTCTTGCCTGGGGAATTCCCATGGACGTAAGAGTCTGGTGGGCTACAGTCCATGGGGTTCCATAGAGCTGGAGATGACTGAGCAACTAACACTTTCAAGAATAAAGAAGGGAGGTAAGAATGAAGAAATAAGAATCTTATTACTATATCATAAAAAGTTAATTTTAAAGTGAAATATGCTTAGACATATGAAGGTTTTCTATGTATAAACACCCCTACTTTGGCTAATTCAGTTATCTCCATGGTCCTCCCTACACTCAAACAATGTTCCTATAAACTACTGGAGACAATACATGAGAGTCACTCCTGATTGTTCCAACTAGTTCAAAGTTTAGAGCAGGCTAATCACATCCACCCCCCTCCCCACCCAGCTTTAAATACCCTGAGCTACAGATAGGTTGAACACCTCTGGGGTCAGGCAGGAGAAGGAAGGAAGGGGGTAGGGGAGGGGAGAGAAACTTTTCTTACTCCTTGATTGTAAAAGGCAACAACACCAACATGTATATTAGGCTCAAAAATCTTCATCAGCCCCCAAAACAGCTAAGGACCCTATCCCTTCCATTAATCATTCTCTAAAATTTGAGACTTCAATTATGCCTCCAAACTCTTTCTTTGCCCATACTCAAAACCACACGCTTAACATGTCATCTCATCTCTGAAGTGTTCAACTTTAAAGTGTGATAAAGCAGGTGCATGTCAGGGGTTCTTATCCAACCTCAGCTTGCATGTGAGAGACGTCATAACTACCACCTACTAAGTGAAGATCTGACTTCACTTACACGTGATGAAATACGTGATACCTTCAATACTTCCACCATTAACTCTTTTAAGTCTGAACTTAACAGGTGAGGTGGTATGGAGGTCACTTTAGATCACCAGCTCTTAAAGCCCAGACATTTAAACACTGATAATTTTGGTAAACACTGATCTGATTCATATTTGAACACTACCCATGATAGTATGAAGTAAATGAATTAATAGATTAGAGGTTATAATAGATTATAATAGATTGGTGCTTATAATCTGTTGAGTTTCCTATTAACTTCAACCCCATAAGATCTAAACACAAGCTTCCAAAACATAGGAAGGTCCAAAAAGGTCCAATGCAGGTTCTCATTGGTGTCACTATTTCAGAAGGCATAATAAAACTGCATTTATCTTCCCACACAAACCACATGGATGAGACAAAACATTCAATGTCTCACTAAACCAGTATGTTTAACACCATTTCTTGAGGTTGTTTTCTGATTATTCTCTTTTGTTTTTGTTTTTAATAACTGGAATGAGAAAATAAATTTTAAGATATTTAGTTTAATAGACAAAATCTTTAAAATGCACAAAGTTTTTTTGGGGGGAGGGATCTATTAATAATGAGGAGGGTGGGAATGCCTGGTGTCACCTCTATTTGTTTCCATTTTGATGCCTCTGACACTGGATTTCATAGGGAAATCTAAATTATGAGGCAAAGCCTCTCTCCGTCAAATCAAATTCAAAGAATATTTTCAACAGATCTTTAAAAAAGGTTGTCATTCTTACACATCCCCAGACAGATGTCTCATACGATAAGTACAAGACAGAATCTAAGGTATCGGAAACTTAACGACAGCCACAAAATGACATTTGTTGCTCTGTATGGAAACAACTGTCTATTGTTCAAGTTGTCTATTTTCTGAAACATGGTTTTCATAACAAATAAGGTTTAATTACAGATTTTTTAAAATTATTATTCTGAGTAAAGGAATTCAGGACTGGGTCCTACGAATATTTCACCATAGAATGAAACATTTTATAGCAAAGAAAGATCCAGTCTCTGAGCATCAGAGAGGGAATGGAATCAACATACTTGTATTCAAGACTAGGGTCAAAGCAGCAGTTTTCCAGGGCATCCAAAGACTTCATCAGAAGAAGGTTCATCTGTTGGCTAGATATATCACTGGGTGAAGACCAAGAGCGAAAAATGAGTTATTGAAAATCATGCAACTCTCCAACATATATACTATGCAATATTTTGCTCTTAGTATTTTACTGAAAATCATTTCATTAAAAAAACATGAAAGTAGGAACCAACAATACTGATGATGCACATATATCCCGCAGACAGAGAAACTGAGTCAAAGAATTCATTCAGTAGTTAGGTTTCTGAATATTGTCATCACTTGCAAACCAATGTTTTGCATTTTCTCAGCTCATTCAAATTTTAAATCACTGAAAAACAAGAGCTCAGAATTCCAAAAAGAATATTTCTAGGAATGCTAAGGTGACTTTCCTCAGAGGATGTATTAACCCGCTCAGCTGATATCATCAATGATCATTCCAGATCCATCTGGCACTTCTGACTTTATGTGGTAAATATGAAGGTTTTCCAGTTCTATTCTCTTTTTTTTTAAGGAGGCGGACAAAAACCTGGCCCTTTATTTTTCTGCATTTATAAAGTAATTGATGTGGATTTTGTAATTGTGAGAACTATGAGAACTTAGTGAGAACTATGACTTCTAGGGTAAAATGAAACTTAAAAGGTAGCTCTATGTCTGTTTTTTCAGGCAGAGTTGTGGGCTTCATCACCGACACTTTATTATCAAGGGGTCCCTGCATTTCAGCTCTCTGGCTGAAGTCTTGGACCATGCTGAGTGGAATGCAGTCCTTGGAATGCCAGCCAGCCAGAGAGCACTTTAAGTAATATCCTCTCCAACCAAGACTATAGTGGTTTTACCTGGGGTGAAGGATTACATTTTGTGATGAGAAAACATGCACATGAGCACACACAATTTTAATAGTTTTAACTAAGTAAGTCTTATAGATGTTCTCTGGAGCAAAGCATACTTAAATATCCTAAACAAATGCTAAAGAGGCTGAACTATTAATAGAACCCTCTGGTAGTTATGACAGAAACAAGCTTTGGAATAATACACTTTTCTGAATAAATTCTAGACTGGAATTGAAATTCAGGAGATTTTTCATAAGCCTTAGCAAGAAAAAAAAAATGGACTGAATGTCAAAATTCTTTTACACAAAGTGAGTTTTCATTTTTGAGACCAAGATATTGTCCTGATCCTGTTGTCCTAAGGGGCCATTTTGGGCCACTTATTTGATGTCATTGATTATTCAGAGTTGCTGCTGCTGCTAAGTCGCTTCAGTTGTGTCCGATTCTGTGTGACCCCATAGACGGCAGCCCACCAGGCTCCCCCTGTCCCTGGGATTCTCCAGGCAAGAATACTGGAGTGGGTTGCCATTTCCTTCTCCAATGCATGAAAGTGAAAAGTGAAAGTGAAGTTGCTCAGTCGTGTCCGACTCTTAGCAACCCCATGGACTGCAGCCCACCAGGCTCCTCTGTCCATGGGATTTTCCAGGCAAGAGTACTGGAGTGGGGTGCCATTTCCTTCTCCATATTCAGAGTTAGTAGCCCTCAAAACACTTGAGTTTTGGAAAATTAGAAATTTTCTCCAAAAATGTCATTACCTAGTAAAGACTGTCATTATCTAGTAAAATATTTATTAGTACCAAAAGACAAATATTTCAGATTCCCCTGCTCTATGAAATTAGGACCTCCCTAATTCATTTCTTAATTCTATGAAATGGGGGCTTCCCTAGTGGCTCAGTTGGTAAAGAGTCCACCTACAATGCAGGAGACCATCTGAGATGCAGGAGACCCAATTTCAATCCCTGAGTCAGGAAGATCCCCTAGAGAAGGACATGGCAACCCACTCTAGTATTCTTGCCTTGGAAATTCCACGAACAGAGGAGTCTGGTGGGCGAGTCCAGGCGGTCACAAGAGCTGGACATGACTTAGCAACTAAAACCACCACCACTGTGAAATAGTAAGGTGGGAACCATGAATAATTACATTAATGTCTGCAGTACTAAATCACCAACCAGAAGGAGAATGCTATCAAATGCAGGATTATATGGCAAAGGCAAAATCTGCAGTTACAGCGTGGGCTCTCTGCCAGAGAAACAGTTTTCTGGTGTCCTTCCCCAGGGTTTCCTGCAGATGCGGGCAAGTCAGCATTAGGGGTGGAAGGCAACTTAAGAACCAGGGAAGGCTGCTTTAGGAGAATCACTGTAGGTTTCTCCAGGTAGTAAAATTAAATTAACCACACTGCAAATCTGTCAAGCCCTAAAACCAGGAGCATCTCCTCCTAAAGTAAAAAGAAGAGAGTGAGAGCCAGGACAGGATGAAATGAGTTGTCTGGAATTAAAAACTGCCATGGCTCATTTTTAGTTGTAAAACATGTAGCTTGAAAAGATACTGAAGGAAGAACATGAACACAGATGGTGAAGAGACTGCCATTTGTAACACAGAAGCAAAGGGGGGGAAAAAGTCACTTTCAAGTTTTAAGTCTTTAAAAATACTTTGTGTTCGACCACTCACACACAAGATATGTAACAGTCCATTCGTATGCAAAGGGCAGCTTCTTATTTGTGTCCAGAACAAGGCCTGTGTATACTAATACTGGTGAATAGACAAAATGAGTATTCTGGAAACGTTTCATTTATGATCACAAAGACTAAGCCTATCTTCCCAAATATTCCATAGATGTTTCCAAGGGCTGAAAATGATCATCGGAAATATAGTATTTCCCTAGATCCACAGCAGTTCTCATAAAGGTTTCACATACTGATGTTTGCACAAAACTATGGGAATTAACAAATGTAAACTTAACCACTGATTTCAAACAGAAATCTAAATATAGCATAATGTCATCCAATTTACCACATCAACACCATTTCCTGCCTTTGGACAGATGGTTTCTGCCAGCTAGGGAAGCATCAGGACTGCTAACATCAGAATAGAATGCCTCTCCCCACCGGCCCTACTATTTCCAATGGAGGAAAATGGGACTGATATTCCAAGTTAGTGACATCTAAAGATTCATGATCTTCAAATATTCATGTTGTACCATACTACCATCAATCTGGATATAGAAAATTCTAAGATCAGTTATAAAATAAAGAATAAATATAATGAACACCAAAACTAAAGTCGATTCATGCACAAGGGAACTTTTTCACTAGTGGAATTTTCCACCTGGGTCTTTGATATTCTATTAGCTCCATTCAAGAGTAAAGCTAGCAGCCTACAAATGAGCAATCAAACTGAATAAAGCACCCAGTATAATATGCACAGATTAAGACTCTTTAAGGATTACTAAAATGTAGCCAGGGCACAGGATAAAAGTAATACTTAAAACCGGGTACATGCAGTTCTCAGGTGATTCAGCGATGCCCGCACCCTCAGGCACAGGGCTACCCCAATCTTTCTCCCATTTTATAGTGATATCAATGAATGAGCAGTCATTTTCACCCTTATAAACCAGAAGGAAAAGATGCTTTTTAAAATTTATAGCACCATATGATTAGACTTTCCTCATGTCTATTACACAGGGCTTTCATCTAGGCATGAAATGATTTTCAAGCAATCAATCACTTTAAAAAAAAAAAGCACCCCCTAAAACATATGAATATCTCTGTGATGGTATTTGAGAGAGACAAATTCATTCATAAAAGAGAAAAAAGGATCAACATGCTCAGCTTGAAAAGTTTAGCACCACAAATAGCTCAGATATAAGGTATGTGTGTGTGTGAGAGAGAGAGAGAGAAATCAATCACCTAAGTCACAAAGAGGAAAAAGAGGAATATTTTAATAAACTGTACCTGAGTTTCTCCTCACACAAGCGAGAGAGAAACATCCCCAGTGCAAGGCCCGTGTGGATTTGCACGGCTTGAGACTCATCAGCGCTTGGTTTCCCAGGTAACCTGGCAGTCAGCATGTTCAGGATTTCCTCAACCTTCTCTTTGCAAGAGATAATGAAAATTGGCACAAGGAAGGACAAAGCCGTGGCGGCCGTGGAACGGGCAATGGCACTGGCCGTGTTTTCACCGGAATAGGATTTCTAGGACATGCCAGAGAAAGAAAGCAAGGGGTTGGCCTTTGGTTTAAAACATGAGGGCAGCACACCTATCACGAAGCACGACACAATACAAGCTTCTCCTAAACCCACCCTCGCCACTCCAAAAAATTATTAAAAAAATAAATCTATCTCCGTGTTTATCTACAGGCTACCTTTTTACTCTTAGGAAAACAATCTGCTGCTAAGCCATTGGTCAACTAATAAAATCCTTTTAAATTTGAAATAAAAAACAAACAAAAAACAGTGTCTCCTTTTAATGGGTGTGAATTCCCTCGCTATAGAGCCTGAAACAATTTCAGTGTTTCGAAAGCTCACATGAGTATATAATGAAAAAGCTCCAAGTGAAGCTATCCAAGCTTGGAGAAACCACCGAGTCACATTATACATGTCCAGGAAGCCAGGAGTTGTCTGGGAGAGAGAAAAGGGGTTAGGGTGGGGGCAGTTCAAGTTTAGTTACAGAAGGATAAGTGTAAGTATAGCACAGGGAGCTATTGGCGGATCTCCCAAAAATTTTGGTGGGAACGTTTCCCAGTAGATGGATTATTTCCTACAGGGGGTTAATTCCTTTTAATTAAAAAGGAAGTTGAAATCCTAAAAGCCTCTGGTTACAAAGCAATAACCAGCTATTCAAAATGAAACGGAGAGCACTATAATGCTCCTCTCCTATATGTAATTATGGGAAAAGAAATGAATAACAGCCCTAATAAAATGACAGGGCAGCTGAAGCTGAACAGCTTGTACAAGAATCCTGCGTTAGAGAGTTCCACCAGACATTATATACATTTATCAATATGTCTCAAGTGAGGAAGAAAGCCCGTTGATCATTCCTGAGTATTACCCACTTCAAATTTGCAGACACACAATAAAGGCCGTGTTGTCCCTTGCAGTCAAAACACATTAAAAAGTGTTTTTAATTCTATCCTCATTTGCTCTCTATGCTTTAGTCCTTTAAGGATAAAAAGCAAACATGTGCTAAGGGATTCTTTAAGTTAATACAGTGCTATTATAATGACAATGCTACTTAAAATGACCCAGCTGCTAGGACAAAGGAAATAAAGGAAGTGGCTTTTGAAATAGCGGTTTGAAGAAGTATAACAATGCAAGACTTACAAAGGTAAGAGGCAACCTGGAGCTGCCTAGTAAAGACATTATTTTTACTGGTTTGTAAGAACTAAATAGCGCTATTAGAAATCTAATAGATAACTTGTCTTGCCGCATATTTGAAGCATATAGCTACTGCAAAGACCTCCATATAAGCTAACAAGTTTTTCATCCATCATTAAAGAAATAAGAACACTTCTGACAGAAAACAAATTATCATAGAGAAAGTACTTCTTTGAGCAAAATCTATTTTCCAATATAATTGTATGTTATCTAGTAAGTAATTTTTTTTGTTCTCTAGTCAGAAAGCTGGTTCCTGACCCTCAGCCCTAGATAGATACACACCAGGTCCTCTCAGGGGCAGGAGGACAGAGGCACACAAAATGTTGCACAAAGAAGACCTAAGGCGATGAAGTTTCAGGCTAAATTCATAATCTTAGCAACAGCTCAAGACTTATGCTATATTTTTATTCAAATCAGCTATAATTCTCTGCTACTCAGCTGATTGTCCCATGATCCCTATAATTCCCTAAGCAATGGATAGTGATAAGGTAGAACCAAAATAATTCCATGCAGATACAGAATTAGAGCATGCACAACAGCTAGTTAAGGGAAACGAAACCTAAACCAACAAAGCGTGTTTTCAATTTGCTTCAAATCTTAGCATATAAGCATGAAGAAAGAGAATGACTTAAGTAACATGTGCTTTTATATGATCAACAATATTATTTGGTATTTATAGAGCATTTTGCCTTTCCATCTTCCCATAAATTATATAATTGGATCCTCACAATCTTTTATAAAGTTGGCAAAGCACTCATTTTTACCTTCACTTTACAGGAAGGGAAAAAGAAGATAACAAGTTAAGTAGCTGTCAGGTCAACGGTCACAAAACTAGTAAGAGGTGAAGTTGGGGCTACAATCACTGCAGATAATACTGTTCAATAATCTCAGTTTATGAACAAGGACAGACCAATGAACTGAACTTCCTGTGGTCACACATCCTGAAATGAAAAAAACTGACAAGAAACAGGATCCTCCATATTCAGCCAATGTTTATTTTGCTTCAACACTTGCCTCTGATTATACATTAAAATAACTTAGAAAGCTTCCAAAATGTTGATACCCAGGACACATTCCAAAGTATTTAAATCAGAAGTGAGGCCTACACATCAATATCTCATATATATATCCACATATATATATATATACTTATTTATTTAAAGTTCCTCAGGTGATTCTAATGTACAGTCAAGGTTGAGACTTACATCTAATGTATAGCTAAGGCCAAGATTTACATTATATCATAGATTTCATGTGAACAATTGATACTAGAATCAACTCTTGAGTTTCTAAATTATTTTTTGTTTCTCAAACTTACATGATAAAATGAGGAGAAAAATTGTCCTCTGGGTTGGTAGTGGCTATCAACAATGACCAGAAGGGTATCAAACACCATGGTAACCCAATCTTTCACTGACAGGAAATGAGGGTGAACCTGCAGATGAAGGAAAACATGAAATGATAATAGGAAAAAAAGAAAAAAACCTAACCATTGTTTCTAGATCCAGGGTACAACTTCCTTCTGTATAAAAGAATGAAGAGCTATTATTAAAAACTAAACTTCATCTGCCAGGACCGCACGAAGTAAACAGGTATTTGACAAATACACATCCTCACCTGCACCCCCACGTGAATAAAGTTTACCCTTCAGACAAAACGTAGCAGAGGCGAGAGGATGGGGGCTGCAGAACAGAACAATCAGAGTTTCTTACAGTGCTCCTGTGTCCAGTGAGGATAATATGGAAGTTTAAAGGGAGAGATGTGCAGGGAAGGCAAATCAAACCTTCCATTTCTGACTTGTCATTTCAATAAAGCAGCCAACAAAAATGTTTTGACCACATCTAGCTTTGCTGCTTATTATCACTATATTTATCGTTCACGAATCATCACAACAACTGCCTAGTCAAGTAGATATGAAAACATAAATGATCTTCAGTTTGGAAAAGAAAGAGAATGAAAAAACAAACAACAACAACAAAACCCAACTCAATAAAAAGAGAACTTGTTTTTAAAAATCATTCATGACAACAGATGTCAAAAAACATTCATGAACTCATACGGTAACACCCAGGTGGTACTGTAAAAGTGGAAATAGTGTTAAGAATCCTTGGAATTAATTCCTTGAATCAAAAAAGATCTGTTTTTTAAGATCTTCAGTTGCTGGTCAAATGCAGATTTGAATGAAGTTTGAAAACTTCAACTTTAGTTAAATAATGAGGTCTTGAGTTCATACTGAGTAAAAGTCAAAGGCAAGGTCATCAAGAGTAAAAGAAAAGCCCCGTCTTTGGCTTGTGCGGCTTCTCAATGTTTTGTGGACTATATGCTTTGTGGACAGGACACAGATTCAGGGAATAGAGAATAGGAGAGCCTAAAGCTCAAACTCTGAGCTAGACCTCCAGTTACTACTGAGGCAAACAACCTGCACCACTGGTAGTCCTACATAAATAACACCAAAGTAAAGGGGTCCTAGGAAGGCATGTTTACTTTGTAGGTTGTAGATCTACCTAGCATGTTGCTTCTGCTAAAGTATTTCATACCTTTTTCAAGGATATGAAACATTTCCTCTCTAAAAGATTTTCATCTTCCTCATTATTAAAATAAGATTCTGGCCTTCAATTACCATATGGCAAATAACCACATTTTTATCCTTCATGCAATAATCCCTTGGCCTCCTTCTCTTCCCCACATGTGATATACATGTAGAGATTTTGCCACACAGCATTATTCTTTTGTTTACTGGTAAGAGCACCCTTTGGGGAATTCCCTCCTTCAGAATTTGAAGCCTGGTTAAATGCTCAATCAATCTACTCATCCAACCCTGCCGAAGGTGTAGGACTGGGATTCATGGGATTCCAAATTTTAAGGGAGTGATGCAAAGACAATAAGTGGCTAGAGCTGATCCATCCCAGTAGGAGTAGCCTGCTGAGATGGTTCATCAGTACCCCTGCCTGGACTCCTGTTCTTCTCCCAACTTGGTTTTTAAGCTTTACCTTCAATTCTGTGCCCATCCAGATTCCTTATTCTTCTAGCTCCTTTTAAAATGTAAGTTAGAGTTGGTTTCTTGCCCCCAAAGAACCCACAAAAAAGGAACCAAAAAACCCTACCATGAAAACAGAATACAAGTGGTCCAAAAGGCACTCTGTGGGGACAGAGATAGGCTGAAAAGCATTGAAAAAAAGCCCATTTTCTGCAACAAGAAGTGATGAAGTATATACTGATGCTCTTGATAATAGTTACTATTACTGAGTATTTACCAGCCATTGTACCTTAAGTATATAACTTCATTTAATCCTAACAATAATCCTGTCTGGTAAGTACTATCGTCCCCATCTTACAGATGGCAAAAAGGCTCTGAAAGGTGAGGAGACAATAGGATTTAAATCCTAATACTTGTGCTTACTAGCTCTACTCCTACCCCAAAGACTATGTTTTTTAACCACTTGACTATATTGTCTCTAGATAATGATAGCTACCAGATAATGGGGCTTAAAAGGAGAATGAATCCAAGCTTTTTTATTTTGACAGATATGAATTATCTGAAAAAGTACATTGGAAATGAACACTGGCCAGCTTGCCACATGCTTAATTAAGAAATAAATGCCTTGCAAAAATGAATAGGCACTTTGTCATTGACATCCACAATTAAAATGCAAAGTGCAATTTTTTGCAGTCAGTAAACACTGCTTATTTATCATTTTTTGACAGCACTGTTCACTTTCAGTAAGCCTAGTTAACCTCCTAAGATTGGTTACCATGATGTAATCACAGAAAGACAACCCCTGTTGCATAAAACTGGCACCTTCAAATGGAAATGACCACTTAACTGTGATGGAGAAAGCAAAACAGAAAAGCAGTGAAGAAAAGTGTTTTAGAGAATACCAAGGCTTCTGGTGTAAAGGTGCATTGGGTAGCAGAGTCCATGACGGTAACCTTCTAAATTCAGGGCCAGGCTTAAGGAAAAGTCTCACTTTTCACACGTTACACAACCAAAGCCCAGTTGGTGCTAATCACCCTTAACTTACCTCCAGGACTCCGTCAGAGTCTGAGCAGAGGCTGGCTTCATGTTTGGAAACAACGACAGCGAGGCTGCTTAAGGCTAACAGCGCGTTGCCTTTGACCACTGGGCTGTCTCTGTTTAAAAAGAAAAAGACCCCAAGAGAGGATTTGGGGGCATTAACCAGGAGAAGAGAAGGCGCTATTATAGGGAGGGCAGATGAGGTCAAAAAGCACTTCCATCCCTTCACAGAGCCTTGGAAATGCAGGTCTGTTTGTTCCTTGAAGTTGAAAGCTTCTGTCCTTCTTCTGATGCCAGTGTTAATTTTTCACTCTTCTTATAAATGTATGGTCATTATGCTTTGGGGAACCTAAAAAAAATCCAAGCTCAGATATCTAAGCTCCTTCTTCCTAAATTTTTTTATTTCATCATTTGACCTTACATTTCCCACACCATCTTCTTGAGCATCATCTTCGATCAATATACATGTACGGATTTATTTTGGAAGCACAGCCAAGGACAGTTATATGAATAAGCCCAACAGAATGGAATTGGTCCCTGGCTTTTCTAAAGCACTGGTGTGTGGAACCAACTTCTAGTGAACTGCTTCAGAAGGCACACTTCACTAGCAACTCGACACATTGGCGGCTTTCTCCTCCGTCATCATTTTCGCCTTCTCTCTCTTAATATGCTGAAGCCAGCAACCTTAGAGTCAGTCTGTAACATGATTCACAGCCCCTAGAGAATATGCCAAAAAGGCCTGTTCTCAGGCAATTTGGATTGAGAGATGTCTTTTTATATCCCCCAAATGGTAGTTTACTAATATTGGCAATAAATCTTCAGTTTGACTTCTCAATTTGGTTCCAAGAAAACAATCTCTTAGAAATACTTACTACTTGAAAATGTACATTTAATATTATTCCATAATTCCAAAGTCCTCCTACCGAGTAAAGTCCCCAAGGGGTCACTGATGACACTCTCTTGGCCTGCTGACTCCACCGTAACAGAACTCAGGCAACAGGGTACCCTTACCACCAGACAGTTCAGTTCTCAGTTAGTCCTGGGAATGTGTGTACTGCTAGTCACTCAGTCATGTCGGACAGTTTGTGATCCCATGATTTCTCCATGGGATTCAGTAGGCAAGAACACTGGAGTGGGTAGCCATGCTCTTCTCCAGGGGATCCTCCCGACCCAGGGATGGAACCGGGGTCTCCTGCATTGCAGGCAGATTCTTTACTATCTGAGCTACCAGGGAAGCCAGGTTCCTATAAATACAGAGAATGTTTCTCTGACCCTGGACCTCGGACCTGAACTTGCACCAATGCATACATCTGAGAATGACTCCCTGCTTACCCTGGTGCAGGAAGAGAATAGATGCGAGGATGTCCAGATCTGCTCCCGAGGCAAGTCTAGTACGTCCAGCCCTAGGCCACAGTCGTGACTGAACATGTGAGTTAGTGGGCATTAACAGGTTAGTATAAACTTGTGTTCTTGCATTTTTGTTTCCATTTGGTGAGAATGGAACTCGGGACTTGTCGTTATCAAGTTCTTCTATCTATCAATTCATCCACTCCTTCCTTCTTTCTCTCTCTCCCACTCTAGTGTTGATTAAACTCGGTAAGGCTTTGTATTCTTGGTCATTTTATTCAGTCCTTCTCCAATCATTTCTCTAAGAGGCCTGTCATATGTTTGATAAGACAACATTTACATTGTGGGATGGGGCAGGGGGAAAGAACAGAAAGGAAGACTTGAGGTTGGCAACTCCTATAGCCAGGAAGTAAGGCAAGTAAAATAAGGCAAGTAAAATACCAGGAAGAGAGGCAAGATGTGGGCATTCCCAGGTGCCCTAGCCAGAAAACCAGTTAAAATCAAAATTAAGTCTTATTTCTAATACTCTCTCTCTCCTTTAGCTGAGAATATCTTGAAGACTATTCTGCAAAAATGATCATGAATCCCTGAAGTTAGATTTTAAAAAAGTTTTAAAGTCTCAGTGAATGTATCACCCTGAAGAAATTCTTAGATGGTCACCAGAAATTGCATAAGAAATCTTCTAAATCAAGAATATTGGTCTGGGCCCTCCCTGGCAGTCCAGTGATTAAGACTTCGTCTTCCAAAGCAAGGGGTTCAGATTTGATCCCTGGTTGGGGAGCTATTGCATACCAAAAACCAAAATATAAAACAAGTGATATTGTAATAAATTTATCAATAAAGACTTTAAAAATGGTCCATATTAAAACAAAAAATTGTCAAGATGTTATAAAGTGTCTTTTTAAGCCTAAAATTCTAAGAGAATTTAGCCTCAGTTTTAAAACAGTGCCCCAAATAGCTGTATTTGAAAAGTTTCACTAGTCTTTACATTACTGAGCATGTTCTGTTTTTGTAAAATGGAGAAAAATATATTTAAAGTCACTGGTAATTAGATCTTTGGATGCAAACTAAAAGCATATCTGTACATTAATCTTTGAATAGAAAAAAAAAACAGTCACAAAGTATGCTTAGGCCAAGTTACTCATTCATAAAGGTACGGTGACTAGCTCTTCATCATCTTTACATTCCCTACAGGCCTTGCATAGTGACTTACGGAGAGAAGACACTCCATACATACTCATGAGACATATTCAAGGAGGAGCTAGCCAGGTGAAACTCTAGAATTTGTTCAGCAAAAATTCTTCACCTTGTTGATCACATAACTATCCCCAACCAGTCAAGTAGCGGTGACTAATTTGCATAATAACATGTCAGCATCAGTACAGAATTTATCTAGGCAACACCACTGACATTTTAATTAAATTGTCCTTTGAAACGGATGCCATTAACCTAATTAAAAAGCTCAAGGAAGGATGAGCTACACTGATGCTTTCTTAGGGACAAAGTATTACATTACATAGTAGTGAAGTGACCCAATCCTTTGGGGATTTTTATCTTTAGGTTCAAACCTATTTAATTATTAACAACAAAAATAAACTTACATCAGTCTAATCCTGTGACTAGTGTTTTACTTCCTACATTTAATTTATGCCTCAGAACAAAATAAGTCCTACATTGGCCCAAAGTAGCCTGGTGGCTCAGTGCTAAAGAATCTGCCTGCCTGCCATTGCAGGAGATGTGGGTTCAATTCCTGGGTTGGGAAAATCCCCTGCAGAAGGAAATAGCATCCAGCTCGAGTATTCTTGCCTGGGAAATCCCATGGACAGAGGAGCCTGGTGGGCTATTGTCCATGCAAAAGAGCTGGACATGACTTACTGACTAAAACCACCACCACCACCATCTAAGCCAGCCACAGTCCGAGGAACAGAAGACTAAACTGGCAGGAGGTGATAAGGGGTCCTCACATGACTGGAGGAAGCCAGTGGGAAAAAGTACAGAGAAGGCAGCAGGGTGATTTTTTTCTTCCTCTCTATCATTAATCTCTCAGCCTCTGGACCTTAACTATCTCCTGCTCACTTGTCAATCCCTAGTATTGTCAGGATGGTTTTAATAAGATCTATAAAACACTTTGAAATGTTTGATGAAAAGGTAACACCATGAGAACATAAATTATTTTTACTCAATATCACTGGGAATGTGAACACACTTTACTTAGGTACTAGTCATGAAATGATGCTTTGGAGATTTGAAGATTAAAATTTTAGAATGGGATCTGCAAAAGCTACTGCAGAGGCAAAATTACAGTTTGTTTTAATAGAAAGATGCTAGTTTCTTCAGCCTTTGAGCTTTTGTTGCAAATGTCAGGGCATTGTTTTTAACAAGAACTAAGTAGACTATTCAATAGAACCAACTATGAAAGGTAAAGGTTAAAGGCGGTCTCCACCCCAGCACCTCCTCCCCTCCAATAAGAAGCTGAATGCTCTCCCACTGTGTCTGCACTTCACCAAAGGACAGAAGCAGACACAAATGAGTTCCTATCAAACCTTCTCTGTACTTTAGTTTTCATCTTGTCAACAGATACGTCAGCAGGTATTTCCCAGTGCCTCCCAAAGAACTGAGGGTAGGGGAGGATTGCCGCTTCTCTTTCCCTTTATTCAGAAGACATGAGGCTGAATAGTGATCAGGCACTGAGATCAGATTTTACAGCAAAGAAATTGCCAATGGAAAGTGAACTCTAAGGTAGATCATGTTTTATCTTTTTTTAGGCAAAGCCTATTTAGCTACAGAAGGTTCTAGGACATGAGAGAGATCAACTATACTGTAGTTAAATATTTCTAGATAATATGGACTTTCAGTACATATGAAATCCTCTAGGTCAAAGGTGTATCTATATTATTTGGTGAATAAGAAGAAAGGAAGTCAAACAGAAATGGCAGCAACTAAGGTGAATAGTGAAAAGAAGTGTATGTAACTGACATGTAACTTACTACCAGGAAAAATTAGGCAGTTTGCTAACAAAGGGACCTGAAGAGATTGTTCAAGCATGTTGACTAGGGTATAATTTTCTCAGTGAGAGGTGGCTTACGATAAATAAAAAGCCTTAAGGTAGTAATGCTAAAGCTATTTTTGTTAAAGTAATCATAAAGATATGATAGAAGCTGCCTTTTTACTGAGTCTTCACATTAGTTTTTAGTATTGAAAAATTCAATATTTAGATACGCTTGGTCCAATAGTACCAGGAGAATAAAAGGCTCGGCCTTAAATTATTTACTGGCTCACACTTGAGATTTAATCATCTATTTGTAAAACAGACATAACTCACATTAGCAAAGACTTTTTGCCCCGTACTAAACTGCAATCCTTTAAATCTAAGCCAAAGCACAGAGCATTCTGTAAAGTGTACAACATGGACATATCTTTGATGCAAAAGTTATGTGCCTGTACTGCTTTCTCTGTATTTTCACAGAAAGACATGTAGTGAGAATTAACTGCATATGAGAAAGGACAACGACTCATTTTTTAAAAAAGAACTAAAAAGTCCTTTAAAATCCTTATGAAATACCTGAAAAGGAGGAATTATTCATGCCTGTAAGGGGAAAAAAATGTTTATAGAAAATTTCTGGTAAGAGAATAAAAGGATCTTACTTTGCAGCTGCTTTGGTGACTTCATCAGTCAACATGTCTCGAACCCTGCAATACAGTTGGAAAATAGGTATGAGACCTTATAGTAGAGCAAGAAAGCAATCTTCTTGCTTATTCATCAATTAACAAGAACCTCTGGCAATGACTCCAGATCTTAAAATTTCCACATAGAATTTTAGCGTAAGGTGAAAGAACTTAATAAAGGCTTCACCTCCAAGATAGTTTCATCTTCTTATTCCTTAGATTACTTAGTAGAAACAGGGAAGGAGGTGAATGTAACTTATGTACAGGCAGTGTTGTCATAATATATACTCTTACACTGAGTGGTGGGTATACATGTGTCCTTTATATTATTCTTTGTTATGGACTGAATGTTTGTGTCTCCCACTCCAACATGAAATCTTAACTCTGAATGTATAGCATCTGGAGGTGGGACCTTTAGGAGGTCATAAGAGTGGGGCCCTCATGAATGGGATGAGTGTCCTTATAAGAAGACAGACCAGTGGGCTTGCTTTCTCTCTGCTCTCCACCAAGCGAAGCTACAAGGAGCAGGCAGCTCGTCAGCAAACTTAGGAAGCAGGGCTTAGGACACCATGTGGGCTGTCACCTTGATCTAGGGCTTCTCAGCTCCTATAACTGTGGAAAATAAATTTCTGTTGTTTAAGCCATCTGGTCTATGATATTTTCATTACAGAAGCCTGAACAAGACATTCTCTCTTTTCTACACATGAGCTCATCAAGACAACAATTTACTACTCCCAAGTTATAGATAACAGCATCGTCACTATGTATGTACATAAAATAAAATGCTGGCTACAATATACATGACACTAATATAATTTTATATGTCAATCATACCTCAATTAAAAAAAACATGGTTATAAAGTTGAACTAAAAAAACTACATTTATGGATTTAAAAGGAAGGTATGTTCAATTCAAATATTCATAGGGTTTTTTTCATACAAGAGTCTTAAGATAAAGTGAAAAACAATCATTGACAAATTTATATTATGAAGAGAATATCATAAATATTTTCACTATACACTTTGAGTTTCATAAATTTAAAGTTTTTATAACTATATAAATGTTTTGCAAATACAAATTATATTTGCATTTATAAGTAGTTGCATTTAAAATAAAATCTTAGCTATTCAGCACTCTCAGAATGAGTCATTATTAACAGCCAACTGATCCCTACAAACTGATCCTTAAACTTGTACTTTATAAAACCATTTGACAATAAGCTTCTCTAAAACATATTGCCCAATCTTGGCCTTCCTAAGTGGAGTATAGTGCATTCCGTGTATTCTTTTATTGGTCAACATGAAATATTTACACACGATGACCTGCCTGTACTTCTACATAGGGCGACAGCCTCCGCTAGGTCCCTCCCCCTACCTACTCTCCCTTCTCTGCCACATCACCAATTCCTTCTCCACTTGCATTACTCCCCTTAGCTTGTGAACACACTATAACATCTACCATCTTAGAAAAAGAAGCCCCCCAGCTATTGCCCCATTTCACTGCATCTCACACCTCAGAACTCACTTAGAAGAACAGTTTATACTTAGGACTCCAGTTTACCTCCTTCCATTCTCTCTATAATTTGACTTTTGTCCCTACAAAAGAGTTCCTTTCTTGGTTAACAATGACTGTCAAGAGGCCAATCTAACACTCAACTCTCAGTCTCCATCTTTCACAGTCTCAGAGAAGTATCTGACACAACTGATTGCTCTTCTCTTGAAACACTTTCTTCCCTAAGCTTTTAAGGTGGCTTTTCAGATTCCATTCTCTCTCGGTTTTCCTCCCACAGTACCAATCACTAATGTTCCATCTGCTTTATTGGCTCCCTCTTCATCTGACCTATTTCTAAATGTTGAAGTGTTCCAGGGCTCAGTCCTCTGACCTTGTCTCTGTCTTTGCTCATTCCCTAGATGACCTCATCCAGCATCATGATTTTAAATGCAGTCGATATGCTGATGATTCCCAAATTTATATATCCAGCCCTGAACTCACGCTGAACTCTAGACTCATAGTCAACAACCTACTTGATACCTCCAAACTATAGGTCTAATTAGGCATCTCAGGCTTAGCATGTCTCAAATCTAATTTCTATTTTAGATAGATCTGTTTTTCTGTAGTTTTCTCTATCTGAGTAAATGAGAATGCCATACTTCTTCACAGTCAAAATCTTAGAGTTATCCTTGACTTCCATCTCTCTCTCACATCCTTGATTCCATATGTCACCATGTATATTTGGAATAGTATAGCTAACATACCAATCCCCAGATTATCATTTTCAGAAGATGAAATTAAAACCATGTGTAAAGGAAAATAGCAAATAGGAAGCAAAATCCAAATGCTTAATCTCTAGTCTTAAATCCAATGTCATAATGTTTTAAACTGCAATGCTATTTTTAAAATGAATCTGGGAAATATAACTTAGAATGGAATTATTTAAACATGCAAGTACACACACACACACACACACAGAGCTTCTGCTTTTCTACATATGCCAATTGTTAGTAAATTAAAAACTGAAACCCAAGTAACCTTTGAACGGATTTTTATATTAAAGAAACCTGTGGCTACAGGCAAAGTTATTTATTAGATTCTGGGCACTTTACTTAGATTTAGGCTGTGGCAACATTAATCTGACAAGGTATTCATCCCACCCTATGTAACAATTTAAACTGCTTTTAATGTGCCAGCACTTACACATTTCTAGATAATATAGTGGGAATTCACTGGGGGATTTCTGCCAAAGAAATTAAAGTCTTGACATGGCAAAGTTGCTCCTAGTAATGAAGATGTGTTGAGGAGGGAAGAGCAGGGCAGAGGAAGGTATTCTTTGACTAAATGAGTGAGAAAAACACTCAACCTTTATTCAAAAGCATATAAAACAATCAATTATAGGGGGAAAAGGGAAAAACAAACCATTTCCACACTGCTTAAGAAAACACTAAAAATAAATAAAATCCATGAATAAAGTGCTCCTTCTTTTATCTGGGGAGAAGATGGAAAATACACGCAGCACATCTTTGGCCCTTGCCCTCTTAGGCTCTCAAGAGAGGTTAAAATTCTAACATTTAAGTCTTTAAAGGCAGTCACCTTCTCCTTCACAGTTCATTTCCCATGGCAAATAATGAGCACAGAAAGCCATCCCCTTACCAGAGCCAGGCTGTGTTTTTTTTGTACTGCACCTCTTCAGGTCCTTCTTTTCCATGTTTTAACTGCAATTCCAGTTCTCCTATCCTCCCCTGAAAAAAGCACAGCATCCATCAGCATGCAAACTCTACGGCCAAAATGATGTTAAAATTTCTTTGGAAAACACTTAGGTAACAGATGGATCCGTTCCCAAGTGGCCTTAGGTGTTCCTGATAAGACAACAGATTATGACAGAGGATGTGTGAGGAGAGAGAATTATATGACTGCTCAGGGATTTCCACATTCACCAAATAAGTATATCCTGGAGCAGTTGTATATTTGGCAAATTTAGTGCAGAGCATTAAATGTTGGGATATCTATTAAAAGCAGATTTGAAGTTCATAGGTCCCATTCAATAAATCCTCCATACAGTAATAATCTGACTGTGTCAGCAGTTGCTAATTTGAACTGACACAATACCGAGATTGGGTTACCAGTATTACAACAGAATGATTAGAAAATGAGTAAGTACATAATACTTAAGATTTAGGTAAGGTGTAACAAAAATTATTATCAAACAGTTGCACACTACATTTCTATTTCTTGACTAAACTTACAGACATAATTCTCAACCAGTACCAGGCCAAAAAAAAAAAAAAATATATATATATATATATATATATATAGCTAATATCATCATCCCACTAAAGGCAAAACCTTCAAATATTTATTTTCTATTTTTTTTACACTCAGAATTATTTTGATCAGATGCTTTCCCCTTTCCTGCATCACCAGTTACATTATGTAAATATAGTTAAAATTATGGTTTATTGATATACCTTGAATCAAACAAGAACTTATTATTATGTATTAGAGAGTAATACCAAACTGTTTTCAGAAGCGTTTGTGTGGCTAATGTTCCCACTAGCGGTAAATGATTTCCGGCTATCTCACATCCTTGACAGCATTTGGGATTGTCAGGCTTTTAAATTCTTACCATTTTGGGGAATGTGAAAATGGGGCCCATTATGGTTTTAATTTTCATTTTACTGTTTACTGAGATTAAGCATCTTTCCAAATGTTTAAAGACTATTCGGGTTTCTTTTTCTGTTCATTTTTCTATTGGTTGATTTTTCTTGTTGATTTTAGAGTTTTAGGGTGTGCTCTACAGAAGAAAAATGTATCTCTCTATATATTCTAGAGAGGAAAACAATACAACTTTAGGTTAAGGATGTGGGTTCTGACTCTTGAGAAACCTGTATGCAGGTCAGGAAGCAACAGTTAAACTGGACATGGAACAAGAGACTGGTTCCAAATAGGAGAAGGAGTACGTCAAGGCTGTATATTGTGACCCTGCTTATTTAACTTATATGCAGAGTACATCATGAGAAATGCTGGGCTGGAAGAAGCACAAGCTGGAATCAAGATTGCCGGGAGAAATATCAATAACCCCAGATATGCAGATGACACCACCCTTATGGCAGAAAGTGAAGAGGAACTAAAAAGCCTCTTGATGAAAGTGAAAGAGGAGAGTGAAAAAGTTGGCTTAAAGCTTAACATTCAGAAAACTAAGATCATGGCATCTGGTCCCATTACCTCACGGGAAATAGATGGGGAGACAGTGGAAACAGTGTCAGACTTTATTTTTTTGGGCTCCAGGATCACTGCAGATGGTGACTGCAGCTATGAAATTAAAAGACGCGTACTCCTTGGAAGGAAAGTTATGACCAACCTAGATAGCATATTAAGAAGCAGAGACATTACTTTGCCAACAAAGGTCTGCCTAGTCAAGGCTATGGTTTTTCCAGTGGTCATGTATGGTTGTGAGAGTTGGACTGTGAAGAAAGCTGAGTGCCGAAGAATTGATGCTTTTGAACTATGGTGTTGGAGAAGACTCTTGAGAGTCCCTTGGACTGCAAGGAGATCCAACCAGCCCATTCTAAAGGAGATCAGTCCTGGGTGTTCATTGGAAGGACTGATGCTGAAGCTGAAACTCCAATACTTTGGCCACCTCATGCAAAGAGTTGACTCATTGGAAAAGACCCTGATGCTGGGAGGGAATGAGGGCAGGAGGAGAAGGGGACGACAGAGGATGAGATGGCTGGATGGCATCACCGACTCGATGGGCATGAGTTTGAGTAAACTCCGGGAGTTTGTGGTGGATAGGGAGGCCTGGCATGCTGCGATTCATGGGGTCACAAAGAGTCAGACACGACTAAGCGACTGAACTGAACTGAACTGTGGGTTCTGAAATCATGATGTCCTGACCTAATGGCATTTCTATTTGTGTGCTGTGTAAATTTGGGCAAGTTACTTCACCTCTCCAAGCTTCGGTTTCCATTTGTAAAATATAGCAAACACCTAACTTATGGTATTACAGTATCACATTAAATAATGTGAAAAAGTGTCTATTTAGTATAGTGACTGGGAATAATTGCTACCGTTATCAGGTCTGCCATAGAAAACAAATCCCCCTTATTATCTTCTTATAAGCTATTCTCTCATGAATATATATGTATATGAAACCTTCTTGAAATAATCCATATTTTTAATCTGCATACTCTCAAAGGGTAAAAGGTTCCCCAAAATGTAATATCCAGACTATACAGTTGCACGTCCCTGTATTTCTCTCACACACTCTCGTTACTAGCCCGTAAGCTCACTGGCAAGGACAAGGACACTTTATCCAGCTAAGGAGGCCCTGTATTCTGCACAGCCTCCAGCACATAGTGCCCTGGGGCTCACCAGTTCAGCACAGTGAGATCTGGTGGGCATTCTGTTCACATCCTTCATAGTCTATTTACCTCAGTCAATGTCCATCCCCACCTCTGTGCTTTCCATGATAGAATTCTGACCTTCTCATTCTCCCTCTGTCTCTCTCTGATACCTGGAGCAAGGTATCAGAGGTGGTCAAACTAGCAAGATATTAATATTTAATATTGATTGTAGCCTTCCAAGAGGGTAGGCAAAACAGAAAATCATGCTTATTGCCTACCTCTGTTTATTATGCTTCTTAAATCATTCCTCTTTCCTCCTAAAATATTTACGTCCCATAATGCTTTCCGTAAAAGAAATTAAAAGGTTAAAAATCTGTTCAGAAACAAACAAAACACAAAAAGGCTGCTATACATGCAGCCTCTTGAGAAGGCTGACTTTTCTGATCTCTCCTGCAGCAACAAATCAGTACAACTCTACTGTGACTAAGTACATTTTTCATTTTTCCTTTCTCAGAGTTTTGGTTCTTCTCAATCTTCTCTTCTGAAATGTCTCTAACTCCTTCCACCCAGTCAATGTTAGGCTATTTATTCAGAGCCACTTTGCCATCCAATTCTTCACCAACTGATACGAGATCCAGTGGCATTTAACTCAGTCTCCTCTGCTTCTGGTTAACAGCTATGGTTAAGAAGAGGGGTGAGGTGGAGGGAACGCTCATTGGGAGAGAAAAGGCTGAAAGGATCACTTGAATTGAGATTTTTGGATGGCCTGTAGATTCCGATTATTAATTTATCCATTCATCTTCCTTTTTTAAAAAAAAATACCCTCAACGTATGTAACTACAACTTGCTAATTACAGTGAGCAATTTTGCCTAATTCTAAACTTGCCCACTAAAAACAAACAAACAACCTTTACAAATGGTCAAAGAGTAATTTACTAGTAGTCACAATTCCTGACTGGTTTTGACTTCAGATTATTGTGTGGCCAGCTGACCAATGCAGGAAACAAGTATCTTCAGTCAACCTATTTTAACCCCTCTGTCCTGTCTGAGATGATAGTCATAGTCCTTAAGGACCCTTTACACAAAGGTTGGAAACCTTAACCTCCTTAGCATCCCTCAAAAGGAGCAAGGTCAAGTCGACTGGATGGCACCTTACCAAAATGGACTCAAAACTGTCAGTCAACCTGTAGCTGCATTTTTCAACTTCATGGGAAGAAATTCAAATACCTCCCCATGTCAATCACTTTGATATGCTTATAATTCAAAATCCCATGTTCTTGTGGAAAATTACATGAGGCTAGAAGCTGACGCTCAAGCGAAAGCCACTGGAAGTGTTTAAATTGCAAACTTATTCACATTACAGTCAACCTCCAGGAAATAATGCAGAATGTACCTTTCAGAGTGTCTCCTAGGGTTATTGAATAAAACATGGCTCTGATGCTGTAGTCTACAAAACATGTCTAGCACCAGATGGAAGTAACTATGCCTCCTGTACCCAAGAGCTATCCTCCAGGACGGAAATTCTTGATATAGATGAGAAGTTTGGCAGTCGCTCTAATTCTTCTAAGATCCTGTAAATTCTATTTAAGTGTGTGGGCTCATTAAAAAAAAAAAACAACCTGTTGAACAGTTAAAATGCATCAGCATATGAAATAATACTCATAGCCTAAAGAGCACTGCTATACTTTTAAAATAATACTGAAAACCTTTTTATAGTCCCTACTTTGAGTTTCACCTCTTAATCACCAATTCTCAATGGAACTAGACTTATTAGAAATCCAAAGGAAAGAGATTTTAACTGATAAATGAATACACATAAAGATACATACTGTCACCGACAACAATAGAAAAGGCAGAATAATTGACCTGTATTATTACAAATACTCAGTTTGATTTTCATAAATTGATCTCAAAAATATTAAACCAATTTGCATTATTTGTAACAGTTAATGATGGTCTTGGACTGCCCAGGTGGCTCGGTGGTAAAAAAAATCAGCTTGCCAAAGCAGGAGACGGAAGTCTAACCTGTGCGTAGGGCAGATTCCCCTGCAGAAGGAAATGGCAACCCACTCTAGTATTCTTGCTTGGGAAATCCCATGGACAGAGGAGTCTGGCGGACTACAGTCCATGGAGTTGCAAAGAGTCAGAGGCACACAATGATGATGTTAGGGAAAAAGCACGACATGGTGGCAAAGGCTGTGGCTCCGGAATCAGACAAATCCAAGTTAAGTTCTAGTTCTCTCATTTACTGACTGTTGGGTTGTGTGCTGTTTGCTTGGCTTTCCTGCTAACCCTGCTTTCCCATCTATAATCCCATTCTACATGAGGTTACTATACCTACTTTAAAGGGCTTCTGTAAAGATGAATTGAAATACTAAATGTTACATATTGGTGGACAGATACTAGTCATTTAATAAAGATCTTATTATGAAAAGGAAACCATAGAGTATTTTAAAAAAGTCAATTGCTTGTCATCTGCATGTTATATCCCATGAGTGTATGCTTAGTTGCTCAGTTGTGTCCAACCGTTTGCGACCCCATGGACTGTAGCCCGCCAGGCTCCTCTGTCCATGGGATTCTCCAGGTAAGAATACTAGAGTGGGTTGCCATTCCCTTCTCCAGAGGATTTTCCCAACCCAGGGATCGAACCTGGGTCTCCCGCATTGCAGAAGATACTTTACTGCCTGAGACACCAGAGATGCCCATGTTAAACCACAATCCTGTCCAATTTGACCTTCCTTATGCTAAGAGCTAAATAAAATTCTCAGGACATTCTGCAGGAGGAGGAGTTATTCTTGCTGCGTCCAGGTGCCTATATTGGAGTACATCTTCTATTAAAGCATCAAAGACTGAATATGTTGTAGCAAGGTTTTAACATGCAAACATGAATGCTGAGATGCTTAGTCATTCTTCTGGCCCCGCCTCCATCCTTTAGGACAGTGGTCCCCAACCTATTTGGCACCCGGGACCAGTTTTGTGGAAAACAATCTTTTCACAGACCAGAAGATAGGAGGAAGGTGGTCTTGGGATGATTCAAGCACATTATATTTATTGTATACTTTATTTCTATTATTATTACATCAGTTCCACCTCAGATCATCAGGCATTAGATCCTGGAGGTTGGGGACACCTGTTATATTTAACCACAACGCCTTATTTCTTAAGACTTCATGAAAATCTTATCTGGGGCCATCAATTTCTTAAGTAATTTAGATTTTTTTCCCTATCATCCTTAACAATGAATTTTAAGCTAGGAAAAAGGATTGTTAGTAGGTTTTTTTTTCTCATTTATATATATTCCCAGTTTATATATTCCCAAACTGGTTAAAATTATTTCTAATTTTTGAAATTCACAAACTATAACTTACAATATTATTGGAATAAAAGAAGTCAAATGAAGCATAATTCATTTATTTAGTGAGCACCTACTATGTTTTAGACATGTCAGGTTCTGGAGAGACAACAGATAGGAAAATAGCTTCTGACTGTAAGGAAGAGAGACAACTGGAGGGAGACCCTGGACACATAACTAAGGTGATGAGGGCTTCTAAAGGGAAGCAAGGGTTCTAAGGAAGCATATGTGAGGGGCAGACAACCCTGGGGGGAGAGGGGAGACACACAGATAAAACTATAAAGAACAAGTAGAAATTTGCCATTCCAACATGTGACCCTTAAACCACCATGACTAACTATATATACAAAGTGAAACTTACTCCTGGAATTTGGCAAAAAGGGAAAAGCTGCAAAAGAGCCTTGAGTAGGCAAAGGGAAGTAGCAGTGCCTGCAAAAGAACAGTGTAGGTAAAAGTCAAACGGTTAGGGTTTACTTCCCTAGTGGTCCAGTGGCTAAGACCCTACATTCCCAATACAGGGGGCCTAGGTTTGATCCCTGGCTGGGGAACTAAAAAAATTAAGAGATTAGGGAAGACATGCTGTGTTTAGGAAAACAAAGAAATTGAGCAAGGTTGAAAATGCAGGGGAAGGGTTAAGACATAAAGCTGGAGACGTAAGCAAGTCTAGATGGAGAGGGGGCAGGTACAAGATGGTGAACTCAGTCTGGGATGTGCTCAAGTTGGGGTGCTGGGGGACAGCTGGTACAATAATAGATATTCACCAAGCAGCAGGACACAGGAGAGTAGCATTCTAGAGGGAGCTCTGGATGGAACACACATTTGGGGGGCCATCACATTGAAAATTTAAGGGCAGTTACACATGTACGCTTCACATTCTTTTATGAGCAAAAATAACCATTGCATTTTTTATTGGAGTATAATCGCTTTAAAACGTGTTCATTTCTGCTGTACAATGAAGTGAATCAGCTGTATGTATATATATTTCCCATCCCTCTTGAGCCTCCCTCTAACCTACTGTCATCCCACTTCTCTTGGTCATCACAGAGCACCTAGCTGAGCTCCCTGTGCAATAAAATAGCTTTCCACTAGCCAACTGTGTTACACATGGTAGGGTATATGTGTCAAACCTAATCTCCCAATTTGTCCCACCCCCCCATTCCCTGCCTGAATCCACATGTCCATTCTCTAGTCTGCATCTCTATTCCTGCCCTGCAAATAGGTTCATCTGTACCATTTTTCTAGATGCCACATATTTGCATTAATATAAGTCAGAAAGAAGAAAACTGCTGCATTTTTGATAATGCTATTTTCCTAAGTGCTTTTACATTAAATACATATTTGCAGTAAACCTTAAAAAAGAGACAGGCCTTAAAGCAAGCCATCCCATGATTTGATTACCTGTAAAATGGCATGATAAGCACGAGTCATATACGCGAGCCAGGCCTGGGGGAGAAAAATTGCCCGGTGCCACTCGGAAAGCTGGATATGAACCTGTGGGGAAAATGTACCATAAGTCAGGCTGCACAATATTAAAACAGACTAAAATGAAAACTGTATCAGGAACTCTTTCTTTCCCTTCATTTCAATGGTTTAGATTCTAAAACAAACCAAATCCGTCCAGGATCATAACCGCAAATAAGATCTTTTGGAGATTTTCAAAGGAGAGGAGTTTAGAATCCTGCAAAGACAAAATAAAATAAGCCTGGAATTTTCTAAATTAAAGCAAATAAAATCCTATAATGACCACAAGTTAAGATGCATGTGTAATACAAATATGCCTTTGAAAATTAGGGAGAAACTCTAGAAAGCCTCTTGTCAATGTCAGGAAACTAGGTTTTGTCTAACAAATCCCCCTAGTAATTTTAAATAAAAATAAATATCGCTCACATCCTGGACTTCCACTATGACAGTTTCTAAAGTAATAAACTTAAATTGCCAACAGAAATATCATGTTGTGCAGACACTGTCGTGGTAAGAGCATGCAAACGAGTCCCGCACACAGCAATTGTGCACACCACTAGATAAATGCCCTTTAATCAGTGTGGGTAAACAAGAGAAAAATGATATATGCCAACACTGAAATCCTGTTTCTGAAGACAGGCCCAGACAAAACATCTGGTTTTCATAGTCATTTCTGTTTCTACCTATTAGTATACGGCTATCTTGCAACAAATCTTGCCAAGGTCTGCTTCTGTTAAAGAAAGATCACTCAAGAAAAAAACAGTCATAGTGCATCACATTTCATGCTTCCTGTAACTCATCTCATCTAAACTCAAACAACGGAAACTTTAGTCTGTGTCTCACAGACAAACAACAACAACAAACACACAAAAAGGACAAATTTCTATATGATTGCCCCAAGATCATGATAACTACAGTGTTTACGGAGATTTTTACTATATGACAGGAATTAATTTTCTCCAGTGCTTTGTTATAGGGCAGAGAACAGCCTCTCTGAACAGGGTTGGTTTCCATGGCTTCTGGTATTTTCTTTCATCCCTATCTCAGTGTGGTCCTACAACAAGCAAGGGACTCTGGAAGGATATGAGGATTATAAATCGATCAGTGACTGCAGAGGGTTCAGAAATGGGCAGAGAGTCACAAATGGACATAAATGGATTATGAAGCGTCTGTGAGAACAAAGAGATCAGTTCTGTCTGAAATCTACACCCCTCATCCCATTGTTTCTTTTTCAAAAATCAGATACTCAAACAGTATGAAAGAGATATTCAGATCATGAAATAAACTTTAAAAAAATTATAAAGACAGGTTTCTTGCTTTTCTGGTTAAGTACTCATTCTGTCAAGTAGAGTAGGGGGAGCCTTGTTGACATATTAACAAAACTCCTTGAAGGAATGAACCCACCAATTCCTGCTTCCTCTCTCATTGTTCAGGAGGCCATGTTGGTACAATTAGTCCTTGACCTTGTTCTCTGTCTCCAACATGTGGGGACTTCCCTTTAACTTTTTTCCTACCAATTCTGTTTTCTTTCCATAAAATAGACGAATAATCTTTGAGTTCTATTTTGAGATCTGGATTACACAGAAAGAAAACCAACACCACTAAAACTTTTATCTCTTACTTCAGAACTTCAAAATATCTTAAAATTTTGCTGCCAAGTAATCCACGGACATCATTGCACAACTGAGAATATCCATGTGCTGTGTGCTAAGTCACTCAGTCGTGTTTGACTCTTTGCGGCCCTATGGACCATAGACCTAGAAGCTCCTCTGTCCATGGGATTCTCCAGGCAAGAACAGTGGAATGGGTTGCCTTGCCCGCCTCCAGGGGGTCTTCCAAACCAGGGATCAAACCCAGCTCTCTTATGCCACCTGGGAAGCTCAAGTTGGCAAATTGGCAAAGAGAGCACTGAATGTGTTTGGAAAGACAATGATCTCAATTGCTTCTTAAACTTGAGTTAAGAAAAGAAAGTAGTATGAAAAAAATGTAAAGGTAAATAAGCAAATCAAATGTCGAGCTTCTAAGAACAAAGACGCTCATGCCAGGAAACCTATTTAAAAGGAGGTTATAAACTGAAGGTTAAAGCTACTCCTCCGGCTGCTACTCAGACCACATCTGAAGGTGGGTGTAGGGAGGCAGTCAGGCTTGAGCCTAGACACCAACCTGAACTCCCCAGGTTTCCTGAGAGTATACCTAGACTTAGTGTTCTGTGGAGTTAGCTGGGGCCAAATCTCCTGTAAAATGCACTTTCTCACTTTTTCCCTTACAGAAGAGAGACTTAGGGAAGCGGCTTGCATACAGCCATGCCCTTACTCTCCAGCTGTGCTCCAGACAGAAGAGACTTCCTTGACCATTTTTAACACAAACACATTTTAGGATCCTGTTCCAATTCAATACATAACCCTCCCATATAGGTAATGTTGCTAGGCTGACAAATATAATTAGCATTTTTAAAGTATGAAAATCATGTATCATTTGCTATACTTGTGAGAAGCTTTGAAGGAAAGCCAATCAACAAACAAATTCCAAATCATGACGTTTCAACCCTGTTATTCAACAGATGATCAAGCAAGGTTCTCAAGCACTGTGCACTAAGTTTTAATTAACATGTGCAATATTCTTTTTCTAAGACTAACTCTGCATACCCATGCAATGACAGGTGTCTGATGTACTGCTGAGGTGAGCAGGTTCTATGATTTAGGAAAGAGTAAGAGTTTCTATGTATAAGAGGTAGTACTAAGTATAATGAAACATTACTTCATGTGCCTAAAAGAAGAGACCACGTTATGGAAATATGCAAATAGAGGAAAGGGGGGAAAGAAGGATAACAAGGCCAGAGTGGGGACAGAAGCAGATTACAGGACCAATAGGGTGATCAGTGTATCTCATTGAGAAGGTGAAGTCTGAGAGAAAACTTGAAAATGAAGATGTAAAAACAAAGGAAAGTACTGGTGGGAATGGAAAATGGTTCAGCTGCTATGGAAAACAGTTTGGTGGTTCCTCAAAAAGTTAAACATGGAATTATGACCCAGCAATTCCATTCCTGGGCTTGAATCTGCCTGAAAATGCAGGAGACTCAAGAGACATGGGTTCAATCCCTGGGTTGGGAAGATCCCCTGAAGAAGGAAATGGCAACCCACTTCAGTATTCTTACCTGGAAAATTTCACGGACAGAAGAGCCTGGTGGACTACAGTCCACAGGGTTGCAAAGAGTCAGACACGGCTGAGCATGCACACACACAGACACACACAATTCTACTCCTAGGTATATACTGAAAAGAACTGAAAATACACATTCAAACAAATACTGTAATACATGCTCAAGCAGCACTTTCACTATAGGTAATGGGCAGAAATAACCCATGGATGAATTTGTTCATGAAAGAATAAAAGGATGAACAAAAAATGATATATCTACAATGGAATATTATTTGGCCATAAAAAGGAATGAAGTACTACAACATGGATATACCTTGAAAACATGATGTGAAAGTGAAAGAAGCCAGACACAAAAGGTCACATATTATACGATTCCATTTATATGCAATGTCAAGAACAGGGAAATCCATACAGATAGAAAGCAACTTAGTGGTTGCCAGGGATGGGGAGATGAAGAAGTGGGAGGGAACATTTAATGTATACATGGTCTCATTTGAGGGTGATGAAAAGGTTTCAGAGCTAGATAGAGGTGATGGTTACACACTGGAAAGGTACTAAATACCACTGACTTACACATTTAGGCATTAAAATGGTTAGTTTGATGTTACATGACTTTTAATTCTATCAAAAAACAAAATAAAAGATAAGGCAAAGGTCCCTAAAGTGACTGCATGGCTCACTGTTTTAGGAACAGAAGGGAGGCCAGTATAATGAGCACAGACAGAGGAGCAAAGAGGAGAGTGGAAAGAGAGAGGGCTGGTGAGTCAACAGGAGAAAGGATGGCCTTCTAGGTCAGTTCTCAGGACTGGCCTTTACTCTCACTAAAGGGGGAGTCATTATAAGGTTTTGAGACAAATGATATGATCTAATCTACACTGTAAAAATACCTTATGGACTGTTCTGCTGAGAAGAGACTATAATGGGCAAAGGTCAAAGCAGAGAAATCTGCTCAGAGGCACCTGCAAAACTATAGGTAAGAGATATTGGTGGCTCAGAGCGGTATCATTAAGACTGTAGAATAATAGTTTTCAAGTATTTAGTTATGTGATTTTTCTACCTCACCCCAAATGTTAAGTAAACTGCCAATATATAAAACACGAATCAGAGAAGCCAAATTTGTCTAGAAGTAAGGAGAAAGGTTGAGGGCTTGGTGCTCAGCCCTCATGATCATCTTGGTCTACCCCGTGGTGGTCCCTTGCGAGTGCTCATGCACGCATGCTTGGTCATGTCTGACTCTTTACGACCCCATGGACTGTAGCCCACCAGGCTCCTCTGTCCATGGGATTCTCCAGGCAAGAATACTGAAGGGGGTTGCCATTTCCTTCTCCAGAGGATCTGCCCAACCCAGGGACAGAACCTGCATCTCTTAGCCTGTGGTGGTCCCTGTAATTCTTTAAAATGAAGTTTTAACTAGAGGCACATAAGAGAGATCAGTGGTTGTCAGGAGATGGGGGAGCACTGGAGGGGCTGACTGCAAAGGGGCATGGGGTGATTTTAGGGTACTAAAACTGACCTTATCTTGACTGTGGTACTGATTAGATGAATGTGTTCACTTCTCAAAATTCATAGAACGATACACTAAAAGGGGAGAAACCTATCATATGTATATAACTCAATAAAAGAAAATTTAAAATACATAGCTTTAAAATGACCACTTTTAGAACATGTACTTCTCAAACACTCACCTCCCACTAATACCCTCTGTACACTTGTTTGCATCATCATTCAAAAGACACTCTCCCTCTTATCATTCCTCTATCAACATTACCCCATCAGTACTGCAGTTGAAATTTGAAATTTCTGATTTGAAATTTCTGATTTATCCTGGACTTCTCCTTTGCCTCCAGCTCAATTGTCAACTCTACCTCTGAAATGTTCACTACGTTCGTCGCTACTTTCTTCCTCACTGAGTTAGTCCTAATTCCTGTCTTAATTATTGAGGCCACCTAGCTCATCTCTTAACAGTCTAAAATCTTTCTTCCTTCTAATACATCCTGAACGATGTTGCTACTATTATATTAACTCAGAATTTTTCAAAAAACCTTTGATGGTTCATTAAAGAATAAAGTCCAAAATTCTTCTATGCCATGTCCAAAGTATTTTAGAATTAAAAGTACACCATTTACTTTAAGAAATAATTTGTTGTTATGTGAGAACTCTGCTGGCTAACATCCTCAACCAGTTTCCCCACTTACTTTCTGCTCCTCTCTTTCATTTAACCTGTATTCTGGTTCACTTGGGTTATAAACCAATTTCCAAGCTTGTCCGATACTCTTCAAGACCTTCGCATTCACTGATTGCTTCCACGGCTTTGAATGTCCTATGTTCCTCTCATCTCTCCTTACTGAAATATCTCTCCCATCCCTACACTTCCAGTACACTATACTACACCTCTCTTGTTATACTCAACAGACTGAATTTTTTTGTGATTGGACGCTGATCATACCAACCTAAGAGCAGAGATCATATTCTATTCACTCTAGAATCCCTCTCATGGACACTGAACCCACAGCAGTGTCTCCCACATAAATGTTCACTTAAAGACCTGCTGAGCTTAACCAAATTAAATGTACAGTATTCGCTTTAAGGCAAAATCTTGTCATGTGAAAACTACACTATCATAAACAAGTAATCACAGAGAGTTATGATGTGTGAAAACACAATGTTAGAAAACCATTTTAATAGGCAGAGCTAAACTCTAATAAAAGTTGTTGAGGATATGGTTATTTGAAATTTTACAAAACATGTTCAAAATGTCCTGGCTGGGAAATGTTTCATTCCAGATTAAAAACACAGTGAGCGACAAAGCGAAACTTAAAGTGAGTATTATAAACTTTACAGTTTGAAATTTCCTAACATTTTAATTAGTACCACACAAGTTCTAATGACATATACCTGAAATACTAGCTCGACAGAAAATATCCTGCTTAGAAACACAATTCACAAACGTAGAGCAAATGTCAAAAGACAGAATGAAAAAGGAGATCTAGTTTCCGCACAGACACATATTTTACTTGAAGGAACTGTGTGCCTGTGTTTAGTTGATCAGTTGCATCTGACCCTATTCTACCCCACAGACTCTAGCCCGCCAGGCTCCTCTGTCCATGGGGTTCTCCAAGCAAGAATACTGGAGCAGGTTGCCATTTTCTCTTCCAGGGGATCTTCCTTACCCAGGGACTGAACCTGGGTCTCCTGAATTGCAGGCAAATTCTTTACTTCACCAGGGAAGCCCGAGCAGGAATGACATGACCACTTAATCTGATAATTTACAGTTCAGAATGCATTGTCCAGAAGTTTGGTAATGCTCTCTGCCTCTTGAGTGATCTTAACAAATATAATTATTCATTTATAAGAAAATACTCATTTCAACAGCCCTTCATTAAATAACTTAAATCATGTCAGTCAAGCTTTGGTGAGGTTGACTATGAAACTGGAAGGGGCAAGGTAAAACAGCAAGTAAACCGACAGGTCAAGCATTTGCTATGAATTTTAAAACCTCAATCTCACAAAGTAAGGCATCTTCATGTTTCCCAGAGGTATATATTATTATCTAAAGAATAAAAGCAGTTAACTTCAGTTGCTACCCAGACACACCAATACTGAGTCACGACATTTGGTCTGTGACATATGCACACTCCTCCTATGTTTCCAGAAGAAAAACCATTTGTACTTGGTGTTAGACACCCCCAAGGCCGCTCAATGTCCCACTGTATATAAATAAGGAAGCACAGGCTTCAGTTGTCTGTCAATAGTAATCTTGTTTGCACAGAATAATTTTTTGTTATTCCCGTCCCCTGACAAATACTGACTGGAAGACAAGAAGGGAGGACTTGTGAAGGACACATTTTTAAAGGAGAATGACACTCCTCACTTTGTAGGTGCTTTCTGGACATTTTAAACTCTCTCTCTCCTCCCTCCCTCCCACTTTCTCTCTCTACCTCAGTCTCTCTTCTCTCCCCCCCGCCCCCACTCCCCTTTCCCATCAGGATAACATTAGCTTGAAAGCTGACAATTCAATCACGTCTCAAGCAACCATTTACTCTGTTATTTAATAGGAAGGGGGAAAACCCTGTTACCATAACAACTCACATCACACAGTAATTACGGAGTCTCTAAAATATAGCAAACCATACTTTTCACAGTGTTTTCTAAGGGGAATGTGTAACAAGCACAGATACCACTTCTTCCAATTATCATTCAAAATTTTCATATAATTGTTTCTTACTGCATGAATGCTAACATACTCCATGCTTTTCACAAGAAATATGTTTTTAAATGAAGAAGGCACTGAAAGAAAGGGCAAATGATGGGTTATAGCCCATGTACTTTTGGGTATCTAGGGGAAAATGTAAAGAAGGCAGAAGAAAAAAAATAACTTATAAGGCAAAATAAACAAGTGATGATCAATTTCAAAAGAAAGAAAGAAGAAAAAAATCTCATTCAGAGTAGCGCCTGCAATAAGCCCAATAAAGGTTTCGCTGAAAAAAAGAGCTCATTACCTAGTGCTGAGGCAGAAATATGGTTGGGTAACAGCAGCAGGATCAGGAAAATTTGCATGTGCCCGAAGATGGAGGAAATAATGAAGCAAGGCTGCCATTCTCATCCAGGGACAAATCAGTATTATCCAATTTAGGGGAGAGTGTCATGTCAGAGTTAGAAATGCCAAAGGATGACAAGACAGGCAGCAACTTCCAGGGAAAGAGACATGTCATTCACCTTCAGCTTCCTCATCAAATGGAGCCAAGTCAGTCTCAGGATGAGAAGAAGTAGTCATAAATCAGGGCAGAGGAGGAGCTTGAAGAAGCATTGGTAGGTCTGAAATGACGACCCCTGCTGGTCCCCTTTTCAAAGGAGCAAAAAGAGCAAGGGCACTTCAGTTTTAGAGAAATCTAAACTACCCCTGGTAGGTCAGGTCAAACCCAATTCAGACTTAGGTCCGTGAGTCTTCTCAAAGTATAACATGGGAGAGTTTCAATTTAAAGCCAAAATAGTTTTTAGAAAGAAGGGTGTTAAAGAATTCATCACAGATTAAACAGCTAGCTCTCTAAGACACTGAAAATATTTGATTTAACTAATGTTGTTATTGAGAAATATTGACAATTACATGGAGCAAAATACGCTTTAAAAAATGAAGAGCAGAGCATTTGAATATTCATTTACCCATTCATTCACTCACTTACTCATCTATAGTTGTATGCATTAGGACTATAGAATATCCTATAGGTATATGTAACCTTTGGCAGAGAGGGGAGGCTAAACCATATAAATGAATAACCACACAAACAGTTTATAATAGCTTGTTCAAATGACAATAATGTCATTTCCTAGTAAGACCTCAATAATTATTAGATTGACCATCAATTTAACTGCAACGTTTCTGGAAAAAGGAAACAATCCCACTAAATGTACATGTAAAATATAATACACACCCAAGTTTCGAAAGGATTAAAATCATTTATAAAGTGTCTACTATGTGCCAGGAATACCAAGCACTGGAACTGCATATGGCCAAAACAAACTTTGTGATTTTATGAAGTGCACACTTTAAAAAAGGAGAGATACATACTAATTGTCATGTATGCTGTGCCACCGAAATTCCCTCTTCAGGATTAGTAGGGATGGATGGATAGATAGTGTAAATAGTCTAATGTATTACGTAACTTGAATTCATAGTTACAAACTTTCCTAAAGCAAACTCCAAGTCCAGACTTTTCACTAGAAAATTCTACCACTTAAGGAAAAATTACTAGGAGAGCATTATCCTGATAATACATCAGGCATAGATATTACAAGGAAACCACAAAATCATATCCCTCATAGGTGCCAAGGTGCAAAAATCCTTAACAAAGTGTGTGTGCTAAGTCGCTCCAGTGGGGTTTGACTCTGTGTGACCCTATGGACTATATAGCCTACCAGGCTCTTCTGTCCATGGGATTCTCCAGGCAAGAATACTGGAGTGGGTTGCAGTGTCCTCCGCCATGGGATCTTCCCGACTCAGGGATTGAACTCAAAACTCTTATATGTCTTATGCATTGGCAGGATGCACACCACTAGGATCACCTGGGAAGCCCCCTAACAAAGTATCACTAGCAAATCAAATTCAGCAATAAATCAGATATATCACAATCAAGTGGAGTTTATCCTAGGAATGCAGATTTGGTTCACATTAGAAAAATTAATCAAAATAATTCATCCTACTAACAAATGAAAAAAGTATATAATCATTTCAACAAATGTAGAAAAAACACATTTGACAAAATTCAACATCTATTTGTGATTAAAAAAAAACCAATTTAGGAATAAAGGAAACTTCATCAACCTAATACAGAATATCCATAAAAACCTCTATACTAACAGTAAATATAACATCATATGTAATATTAAGCATCCTGAATGCTTTCCCCCAAGACTATTTTGTTAACAAAATAAGAATGTCTGCTCTCACCACTTCTATTCAACCATACCAAAGGGCCCTAGACAGTGCAATTAGGCAAGAAAAAGAAATCAAAGGCAGACAGATTGGAAAGAAAAACACTAAGACAATCTCTATTCACAGACAACATTGCAACGAAAATCAAAAAGAATCTACAAAAAAGCTACAAGAATATATAAGTGGGTAGAGTAAGGCCATAAAAAAGTATTAATTATATGTTTATGTTTTAGCAATGAACAGTTGGAAATAAAGACAAACCAAAAAACAGTCTAATTGCCCTAGCATAAAAGTACTTAGGGATGTGCAGTACTTATTAAATTTAGCAAAATAGGTGCAAGATTTGTAGTAAGAAAACAACAGAACACTGACCTAAAATAATGGAGAAATATACCTTGCATACTGGTTGAAAACTCGATATTATTAAGATATCAGTTCTCTCCCAGACTGATATACAAATTCAAAGCATTTGTAACCAAAATTACAGCAGGTTTTTAAAATAGTTTCTCTACAGTTTTTTCTTTAATCTTTGCCCTTTTTAATAATGATGACTTATTTTTAAAAATCAGCATAAATAGTAACCTGCAAGAGCAATCCTAAACAATCACCATTAAACCATACTATGTAAGAAGACTTTATTGTGAAGCATTTACCTCCCCAAATTATCACGTTTCTTGGAGTAGCACATTAAGGGGTGTGATTGGTGATTCTTTGTCAGTCACTAGAGCATTCATGGTGGATAAATTGTCTTTTGTTTTGTTTTTATGTCTTAGACCATCCCATATTTGTTTACCCCATAATACTGTTTTATGCAAATTAAGACAATGTAAATGGTTTTTCTGGAAATTATTAGTTAATAATGCTTTAAAAGGGGTGGAATGGCATCTATGTTTAAAAGAGAACATTTGTAAATAAAATTCAATTTCCAAGTCAAAAAAAAAAATAGTTTCTCAAAACTGAATTAAAATTTATGCGGAGACTTTGGGATCGACATGTACACACTGTTATATTTACAGTGGATAACCAACAAGGACCTACTATATAGCACAGGGAACTCTGCCCAGTGTTATGTGGCAGCTTGGATGGGATGGGCTTTGGGGGGAAATAGATACATGTATATACATGGCAGAGTCCCTCTGTTGTCCACCAAAACTATCACATTGTTAATCGGCTATACTCCAATATAAAATTTTAAAAAAGTGGTTTCATGGTTGATGAAGGCTGGGATGTGAGGAAAATGGAGAGTGACTGCTAATGGGTATAGAGTTACTTTACATTGTGATGAAAATATTCTAAAACTGACTGTGGTGATGGCTATACATCTCTGTGTATATACTAAAACCATTGACTTGCACACATTCAATGAGTAAATTTTACAGTCTATAAATTACACCTTTTTTTTTAAAATTAAAAAAGATAACATAGGAAAAGAAAACAGCAAGTTTTTGAGACTTTGGATAAGACAAAAAGCAAGAACCATAAAAAGAAAACCTTGATAAATTCTGCAAAACTGAAGAGACACTCTTCAAAAGACACTATTAAGGAAATAAAAAGACAAGTTAGAGAGTAGGTAAAAACATGTGCAAGACACATTTCTAATTTTAAAAAAAGACAACACACATATCCAGAATATATAAAGAGTTCTCATTTGAAAACAAAAACCTGGATTTAAAATGGGCAAAAGAACACAACACTCCATGATGTGAATAAATACATGAAAAGAAGCTCAACATCAGTAGTCATTAAAAAAACACAAATTAAAAACCACGAAAGGAAAACCACTAACCACTATGAGAACTGCTAAATTTTAAGAACTGACCATATTGAGTGCCGGCAAGAAGGGAGAGCAACCAGAACTTCCTCTTGCTACTGGTGGGTATTCAAAGTGGGGCAGTCACTGGAAAAACAGGTGGGTTTTCATGTTCACTCACCAAAAGACCTAGCGATTCCACTTGTATATAGTTATTTACTCAAGAGAAATTAAAATAGATGTCCACATATACACCTGTATAGTAATGTTTATAGCAGCTTTAGTCATAATCTGGAAAAAGTAGAAACAGCCCAAATGTCTATCCATGGGTAATTAATAAACAAATTGAAACTATGATGACAGACATTAAAAATAAGACAGAATCAAGAACTGTGAAATCATATTTTTTGGGTTCAATTTCCAGGCTCTTCTATTTCTGTGTGTCAAGTACATAAACAGTACCAACCTCACAGTGTGAATATAGAGATTAAATGAATTAACATATGCACAGCAAATTTTAACGTGCCTGAGCTAGTTATGAGTTATTATTATTGCAATTGTTATTCTCATTAACTAGCCCTTAAAATTTTTATTTGTTGCCAGATACTCTGAGAAACTGCTTGGCTCATTCTCTCTCTCTGCCTTTTTAAAAAATGAATTACAGTAAGCAGAAGATAAATCCAACCCAAAATCCTGCCACAGATTCGGTAGAATTCTGTCTAATGCATCTTCCAAGTGACTCCTAAAATTATGATCTTTTCTCATCTCTGAAATTTTCTAGGCATTCAATAATATAAGCAACAAGTATCATAACTCAAGTTTTTTCTCTGTTCACATCTAAGGTACACCTCACAAGTTCTGATACTATTTGCTTAATTTATCAGATATCTTCTGCCACCCCTACATTAACACTTATCCTTGTTTCTGTTATGATGAAAGTGAAAGTGTTAGTCACTCAGCTGTGTTTGACTCTTTGCGATTGCAAGGACTGTAGCCCACCAGGCTCCTCTGTCCATGGGATTTTCCAGGCAAGAATACTGGAACGGGAAGCCATTCCCTTCTCCATCTGTTATGATAGCGACTTTTAAATTCAGGCTTCCCTTCATAGTTAACATGTTGGTTATCCACGTTAAGTACACAGCTTTAAAGCACAAAAAAGTACCAAATCTCTTTCTTCTCCATGACAACGAATAAGATAATAGGGAGAACAAATCTAGAAATTACCTATTGTTTTTCTTCGCTTATGAAATTAAACCTCTCTTCTTCTCAGAGAAACACTACTCTCCCCAGTTCTTCCTTCCTTTGTTAGTTAAAGACATTGCATTAAACAAAGATTTATATAATTTCAACTTTAACCAAATATATAAAACTAAAATGGGTAGCATAGGTGGGTCTTTAAAAATCTGGCTATGCTGGGACCTCCCTTGTGGTCCAGAGGTTCAGACTCCACGCTTCTACTGCAGGGCAGGAAGACCTCGCATGCTACGCGGCATGGGCAAACAAACAAACAAAAATCTGGCTTTGCTAATTGGTGGCAGCTGGTAAGACACAGAATATTATCAAATTAAATGTGATCCCAATATTTATAAATTATGCATCAAAATAAGATTTAATGTAAACATATTGTAGAAGCACTATCATTACGTCAAATCTTTAAAAATTTTTACAATTCATACATTTTCATTTATACCTGTTATATAACTTATGTCTAAATTATATGAAATAAACCTCTTTGCTGTGATATTTTGTTTTTTATTCATTCATACAGTTTAACCTATATACACCTGAATGAGTAACTGTCATGAAAAACCGAAAGTGAAGTCGCTCAGTCGTGTCCGACTCTTTGCGACCCCATGGACTGTAGTCTACCAGGCTCCTACATCTATGGGATTTTCCAGGCAAGCACACTGGAGTGAGTTGCCATTTCCTTCTCCAGGAGATCTTCCCAACCCAGGGATTGAACCCTGGTCTCCCGCACTATAGGCAGACGCTTTACCATCTGAGCCACCAGGGAAGTCATAAAATTTAAAAAAACAATTAAAAAAAACCCCACAGATTTCCCAAGTGCTTTTCAACTTCCTTCTTCCCTCTGGTATTGTACAATCTGTAATGATCAAATTTCAAGCAACACCTAATGGCACCACATAACTTTATTTTAAGAGTAGCATAAAAGACAAGTAAATAAACAATAAAATCAAAGGGTTTCCCCTCCTCCAACACAATCATTTACTGTTAATTTCCAATACTCACAAGACATAAATAGTGGTGCCCTACATACTTCCAAAGGATTACAATTAAGAAATAGGTTAGATTATTTCTTAAAATATTAAATGGGTATTTATTCTGAACAGAGGCAATTAAATATTGATAAATAATCCAAACTAGATACTTTCCTAGATACCACTCTCTAATAGGCTGAGCCCAAAGGGAAACATGCTGGTTTCTTTGAGAAGTACATCAAAATACTACAGTTGGATCAACTATTTTGGTTGTCTTTAAAAGCAACTTTCATTATGAACAATAGAAAAATTATTTCCAAACACGCGCTAAATTTCATCACCATAAACCAAAGGAGGGAAACCCCAGAGCACATACAGCAAGCACTGTTTCAGAGAACCGAGAGGTACCTACCTCATGCACTAGAGCAAGTAAGGTCTGCTTGAAACTTCGCCCTCTACTGGCCATCAGTCGATTCAATGGTTTGCCATCTTTACTCTGATACATTGAAATATCATAACAAAATAACATACCACCTTAAAAAAAAGAAATATAAAAACATTGCTTATGGAAAACCTCATTAATTAGGTTCTCAGTAGTTGATATTCAATCTGGATAGAGACACTTAGACATTAAAAGAATATACTAAGAAAATTATTATTATTTTTTTAACTGTTGGTACAGAAAAGAAAAAAGAAGAGCTCTAAGAAATGAACATCTTGAAGCTACGGAGAAGTCTTATTCATTTTTAAATAAATAAGAATATTTCAAATCATGTTTATTTTAAGTTCTGTTAACTGTTACTTCTAGAGAGTCTATTAACTTTCCTTAAAAAATAAATCTCAATTAAAGAGAAATGCTTACACATGACAGTCTTTGTAAACTCCTGATAATATGGGTTCCTTTAGTATACACCCATAAATGGACTAGTTTTCCATCATATCTATAGTCACATACATTCACTCTCCCTTTTTCCTCCCCTCCTCCATCTGTTACCCTTCTCCCAATCCTTCCTACTCTGCTTAACTAAATTGAACTTCCAGCATTAGCTGACCCCATGTCAGTTAAAAAGCAAAGGCAGGCAGCCAAACACTAGGTATGCGTTAGGGTAGTCTTGGACCTCATCTGGGTAATTCTGAGCCAATGAGAAGACAAATTCAAGGACTAAGATACTAAAACAGAAAAATTACCTTTATAAATATCTCTTCCTGAAGTATAACAGAGAAGAGTACACATAAGCATACCGCTCAATGAGTTTTTACAAACTGAACAAAAATGTAATCAGCACCCAGATCAAGAAGCAAAACATTGTTAACATCTTAGAAGCCCTTCCTCATGTCTCATTCCAATCACGTCCACACCCAGCCCAAAGATAACAACTCTCTAGCAAACTTTTTTCATACTGTGGTACTTGACATAACTGGAATCAGGCTGTACACTTAATATCTGACTTCTTTCACTTAACATAATCATCGTGAGAATCATTCATATTGTTATCGGCAGTTGTAGTATATGCATTACTGAATAACACTCCATAATGTGCACATACCACGATTTTACTGTCAATAAGCATTTAGATAGCTTCTATCCCTTCTACAGGGGATCTTTCCGACCCAGGAATTGAATGGGAGTCTCCTGCATTGCAGGCGGATTCTTTACCAGCTGAGCTACCAGGGAAGTTCAGCAACTAAAATAAGTTTAGGGCTACTCAAATAATGCTGCAGTGAACATTATTATGTCTTTTGGTGACTTTGTTTGGGCTTATTCCTAAGAATGAAATAGGTAGGTAACAGAGTATGAATTTATTCAGTATAAATTGTCCCAAGTGGTTCTACTAACCTACATTCCCAGCAGCAGTTCTGTTTACTCCACATATTTATGAGTACTTTGTATTTTCCATTTTTTTTTCATCTTAGCTATAGTGTTAGGTCTGCTGTGGTATCTTACTGTGGTTTTAATTTGCATTTCTCAGATGACTAATGAAGTTGATCATCTAATCATATGTTCATCAGACATTTGTATACCCTCTTTTTTTTAAAAAAAATTTTAATTGGAGGCTAATTACTTTACAATATTGCAGTGGTTTTTGCCACACACTGACATGAATCAGCCATGGGTGTACATGTGGTCCCCATCCTGAACCCCCTCCCACCTCCCTCCCCATCCCACCCCTCAGGGTCATCCTAGTGCACCAGCCCGAGCACCCTGTCTCATGCCTCGAACCTGGACTGGCGATCTATTTCACAAACAGTAATATACATGTTTCAATGTTAGTCTCTCAAATCATCCCACCCTTGCCTTCTCCCACAGAGTCCAAAAGTCTGTTCTTTACATCTGTGTCTCTTTTGCTGTCTCAAATATAGGGTCATCATTACCACTTTCTAAATTCCATATATAGGTGTTAATATACTGTGTATACCCTCTTTTTGAAGGGTAAATTCAACTCTTTTTCCCTGTTTTTCAATTGTCTTTTTCTTATAGATTTTTAAAAATTCTTTACATATTCTAGACACAAGTTCTTTATCAGATATATGTTCTAAAAATACTTTCTTGTATTCTGTGCCTTGCCTTTTCACTCTCTTAATGGTATACTTTCATTAATACATGCTTGTGATTTTAATATAATTTGTTATTTTTCAAAAAGATCATCCCTTTTCTCTACAGCACCACAGTATTACTTTTGTAACAAATCTAGGGACCCTGTACATGTAGGTTTGTTTCTGTACACTCCATATTCTTCCACTAGTCAGTTGGCCTATCTTTGCACCAATATCACACCGTCAATTATCATGGTTTCATAATAGGTCTGGATATCTGGTAATGTATATCCTCCTATCCTCCTATATTTCCTCAATGGCTTACCTTGGCCATTACTGGTATTTTGCAATTCCACACAAATTTTAGAATCAGTCTGTCAATTTCCAAAAACCTACTGGGATGTGGATTGGGGCTGGGTTGAAACTACATATTAGCTTGGAGAGAGCTGACATTTTTACAGCATGGTGTCTTCTGGTCCATAAACACTGTATATAACTCAATTTATTCAAATTTCTTTAACTTTTCTCCATAATATTTTATAGCATACAGTATAAGGATTTTGCACAATTCTTGTCAAATTTATTCTGGGTACTTGGTGGGTTTTGGTACTAGTATTATTATTAAGTTTCATTTTTGTTATGTATATGCAAATATATTAAGTTTCATTTTTGTTATGTATATGCAAATATACAATTCATTTTTATATGGTCTTTGTACACAGTAATCTTAATTCATTTATTAATCCTAATTATTCTGCTGGTTATTTTGGATTTTCTATGTATATTATCATGTCATCAACAAATAATGACTACTTTATCTCTTCCTTTCTAATCTGTATGACTTTTATTTCTATTTCTTGGCTCATTACACTAGCTATGGCTTCCATTACAATACTGAATAATACTGGTAACAACAGGCATCCATATCTTTTCCCCAATCTCAAGGAGTGAAAGTCTCATTATTTCAGCATTAAGTACAAAGATGGCATTGTAGATGTTCTTTATCAGAATAAAAGAAGTTCAATTCAGAGCTTAATGAGAGTCTTTTATGTAACATGAATAGGAGCTAAGTTTTTCAAAGGCTTTTTCTACATCTATTGAGGTCATCTAAAGATTATACTGCCTTTTTGCTGCTAATGTAATAAATTATATTGATTTTCAAACATTAAATTAACCCCACTAATTATTATTTATTTTCCTTTGTATGTACTGCTGAATTCCATTTTCTAACATATTTTGGGGAGATTTTCACAACTATGTTCATGGAAAAGAGTGGCCTTTAATATTCCTTTCTGATACTTGGTATTAAGGTTATGCTGACCTCATCTAGAGGGTTCTTTTTTTTCCTCCTATATTAGAGTTTATAAAGATCCCTGTTATTTCTTTCTGAATTTTTTTGAAAAATTCGCCAAGGAAGCAACTGCACCTAGGGTTTCTTTGTGGGAAGGTTCTTACAGACTCAGTTTCTTTAATACTAATACTAATAACCAACTGCAAACTATTCATATAGTCTAGTGTGCTTTCTGTCAGTTCTGCAAAGTTTTATATTTTGATGAACTTCTATATCTCATCTAAACTGTGAAATTCATTGGCTTAAAGTTCTTCATAATATTTGTTTTTTGAATGCTGTGGGGTCTGAAGTGCTGTCTCCTTTGTTGTTCCTAGTATAGGTAATCTATATTTCTCTATTTTTCTGTCCAGACTTACAATGGTTTTATTAATTCTTTTAAACTTGCCAAAGAGTGAACTTTTGGCTTTGCTGGTTTTCTTTATTTTATGTTTTCTGTCTTCATTGATTTTTATTCTTATATTTATTATCCTTTCCTTTATAATTTAAGTTTAATTCACTGCTATTTTCCATTTTTCTTGAAATAGAAGCTTTAATATCATTGCTTTTCTTTCCTTTTTTTTTTCAGTATATGCTTTAAAGGTATGAATTTCCCATTAACACTGTTTTAGTTGCATCCCACAAGTTGTAATTTGGCTTATTTCCATTATCATTCAGTTCAAAATGTTTTCTGATTTCCATTTTGATTTTTCCTTTGATCCACAGATGATCTATAAGTATATTATTCAATTTCCAGGCCAGTGGAATTTCCAGGCCAGTTATCCTTTTATTAGTTTTAGCTTAATCCCACTGCTATCTGAGGACAGACTCAATGACTTCAATATTTTGAAATTTGTTGAAGTTTGTGATCTGCCATATGATCATTCTGATAAGTTGCCAATGTACAGTTTGTGTGTGTGTGTGTTAAGTCACTTCAGTTACGTCCAACTCTTGGTGACGCTATGGACTATACGCCCATCAGGCTCTTCTGTCCATGGGGATTTTCCAGGCAAGAATACTGGAGCGGATTGCCATTTCCTCCTCCAGGTAAAGGACCTTTACCAGTGTATATAAAGAAATCTTAAAAATCAACAAGAAGACAAATAACCCAATGTACAGTCTAAAAGCATACAAATTATATCACTATAAGATACAATGTTCCATGCATCACTTAGGTAAAGTTTGTTCACAGTATTGTTCATATGTTTTGTGAACTTGATTTTTTGTCTGCTTATTCATCAAGTCATTGAAAAAGATGTTTCAGAGTTTCCTACTAGTATTGTGGATTTGTCTATTTAGTCAGTTCTAATTTTTTGTCATGTAGTTTGAACTCTGCTATTTTGTGTACACTGATTAGAATTGTGATGCCTTCCTGATATACTGACTGCTTTATTTCCATGAGGCATTCCCTTCTTTTCTAGTTTCTTCCTTTTTCAAATGCCTAGAACCTTTTCCCTGCATACTGGATAGTAATGAAAGAACCACAGGCTTTCTAAATGATGTTATTTTTTATCTGAGAGGAGTTTCTCCTCTGTTAGGCAGAGTGAAGGACTGATCATCTCAACTGAATTGGGGATTTAACTGAGCCAGGCTTGATTATAGCTGTGGTAAATCTCAATCTACCTCTGGTTCAACCCTGTTTCTAGGGCACACCTTCTTCAAGATTTTCAACTGACAGCCTAAAAGGTCTTTGACTTCAGTATGGGAAGATTATGGGAGATTCAGAGATTTACATCTGTCCTCAGTTTTCAGGTTACCTTTTAAATGCCCACCCCACAAAGCTTCAAAATTTGACAAATACCTTAAGGGAGAAACACGCTGTGTGCTTGAGGTCCCTCCACCTCAGTTTTGTCACTAAGGTTACCACAAAAACATCAAGATCTCTGTTGGTTTCTCTGCCTCCTGTAACACTCTCTTGTTAAGGTCAAGCCTGAATTTCAGCCTCTGAGGCCACAATGAGTAAAGGCAACCAGGTGAAAAGACCTGTAGATCTCCAGTATCAATTCACTAATTGTGTACTTGGTTTTCAGGCCCATTCTCCTAGTCAGTCTTTGTTTTCCAAGTACCGTAAGACTGGAGACCACTGCCTTTCAGAAGCATTAGCCTAGTTCTCTAACTTTCAATGCAGACCCAAAACTCACCAAATATCTTAAGAGGAAAATCTCCAGTTTGTCACCTATATTAGAATCTTTGGAGAAACTGAACTAACAAGATATGTATAGATGTAGATATGTAGATAAGCAAGTAGAGATATTTTTATGGCGATTGAATCACAAGAATTTTGAGGCTGAGGGGTCCCACAATCTCCTGTCTGCAAACGAGAGAACCAGGAAAGCCTGTGGTGTAATTCAGTCTGAGTCAGGAAGCTCAAGAACCAGGAGCACCACCGTCCAAAGGCAGGAGAAGGTGGATCTCCCGGCCTCACCCTTCCCCTGTCTTTTTGTTCTATTCGGGTCTTCAGTGGATTGGATGCTGCCAACCCACACTGCTCTGGGTGATCTTTACTCAGTCTGCTGACTCAAATGCTAACCTCTTCTGGAAACTCACTTACAGACACATTCAGAAATTATATTTACCAGTTATCTGAGTATCATTTAGCCCAATTAAGATGATACATAAAATTAATCACCACATCACCCTAGTCCCTTGACACCACTAAAAGCTTTACTGGTTTTTCTATCCTCCAACAGGCCTCTGCCTGAGCCGATTCCCAGTCCCAGTCCACAACCAAAATTGGTGAACATCCCCTATGAGGTGGGGGCCAGTGGGTGGGGCAGGGAACAATCTAAAATATATAAAATGTTCCCCCTATTCTGTAATTTCAGCCTATCTCTTCTTTGCTTTTACTTATGTCTTTGCTTCTGCAGTTCTCTAAATGGCTTTAATGAGTGATTCATGTTTGTAATTGACTCAGTGTGTCTAGATGTGAGGAGCAGCAGCAATGCCTTTTCATGCCCAGTCACATCCTACTTGGAAGAGAAACTTTAATCGGTACATTAAAAGCCTATACATTGATGTATGGTGCTTACCCGCAAGGCCAGGTTTCAAACCTGGCTGCTTGTTTGTCTCATACATCTTCAACATAAAATTGGGTATTCCTGCTACAGTCTTTCCTTGATCTAAGCGGGCACCTCCTTTCAATGCAGAGTGATACACCCCACGGGGCATATTCACCATTTCTTGCTTCACAAGTGATGTAAAAAATTCCTCCAAAGCTGAAAGAAATAAAAGGAGATCAAAAGTAAACATCATATGCTAGAAGAGAAACATCCATTCTTAAGTCATATACACACACTCACCAAAACAACACCTTAGCTATATTTTAGATCAAATTTCACGAAATAAAAGAACAAGTCTTGATTCTCATCCCATTCTTAGTCTTCCTAAAACCAGAACATGGCACTCAGTTATACAAGTTTAAAAACCTGGTCATTCTTAATTCCTCTTTCTCATAGTTTTTATATATAATTCATTAGCAAGTCCTTTTAGATCTATCTTTAAAAATATATCTCAAATCTACCCCTTTCCATTTTTATTGCTACTTGCCTGGTCATTATCTTCTCTTTTTCTCATTTGGATGAATTTAAAAACTAGTTTCTTGATTTCTTCTCCTCATGACCACTGCTCTGAACCATCCTCTACTCAGAAGCTAGAATTTCATGTCATTTCCTTCTCCAGCACCTTCTGGTGTTTTCTCACTGTACATAGAATAACATCAAAACTTCTAGAAATGATCAAGGCTTTCTATGACCTGGCCCCCGACTCTCCTTCTGACTACATCTCTACCACCTGCCTTCCTTCTCAGCTACGTTAAAGGCACATTTTCACATGGGCTTTACTCCATTCCTCAATAATACAAAGCTCATACCTAAGACAAGGCCACTGCACTTGTTATTCCTTCTACCTAGAACACACTAATCCTTGATTGCCATGTGACTGGCTCTTTCTTATCATTTAGAAAGAGCCTTTTATGACTGTCCTTCATTCTGTAGTAATATCACTACACTTATTTTTAAAAACTAATTCATTATTTATTTGTGTTCCTTCTAATTAAGCCCAAGACCCTTATTGCTTGACATCTTTATTTATTATAAGGGAATATAGTGATCCAGGATCAGAAGACAACAGGATATTCAAGCAAAATACTTGATTAACACTATAGGTTTATATTCAAGTGTTATTTTCCCAAGGACCACTAGAGGTTGCCCAATGCAGAACAAAAACAACAACAACAAAAAATAAAGCTAAACAAATCATAAGGGAAACAAAAAGGAAACCACTACATGTGCCTCTTATTATAGGAAGAAAAAGCAAGAGTCCACCTACCTAAACTAGAATTTCATTCTGAACAGGCCTAAATGTCCCCTTTAAATGACCACAATTAAAGGCAGCGAATATTCACTGGAACATGGATTGCATACCCAGTTCTGTCATTCTTATATGGAACCTTTCTAGGCACAACCAAGCTTCTCCATTCAAAGTCCAGAGAACACCTATGTAGTAAGTTTTCCATTTTCCGCTCCAGATCCACCCTCCCAACCCTGCTCTGTGCCCTGGAAGGATAACCTTTCACAACAGCATCACCAGGTTCCCTTGTCCTCTGGCTTTCAGCTGGCTTCACTCAATGGGAGATAGTGGTAGGAGATCAGCGGGTGAGGACAGAGGTGAGGGCATGTCACTCGCTAGACACCCTCCTGCAGGACTGCTCCAGGCTGCCTGATCCCTCTTGTGAAGGTCCTGACTCCCCTTAGGCAGCCCTGTTTATGACACAGAAGCTCTCTCTTATTCTCATAACTATTACCTTCCCTTACCTCTTCAGGCTGAGAGCCATTTGCCATTCTGAGACGATCCACCATTGCTTGTGAATTTTCTTTAACCTTGACAGCACACCTTTAAGCAGTCCTTTATTAAATTCTCGACTATTCCCTCTGAATTTCCTGTGAATACCCTGACCAATATGTCATCTGAATGAAAAATGTGGGTAATATGCATTGGCAGGTCACATACGCCAAGCCCTATATACATGAGCACATGAATGACTGCTTCAAGCCAGGGAAGAGTCTAGACTTTTCAGAATGTACCTAAGAATTATGTGCTTGTGAGGACAAAAGGCTTCCTATTCTGGTAAAAGATAATATATGTTAAGAGATAAGTACACATCTCCACATAGACTAACCCAGGAATGAAAATTTGTCTATTTGCCAGGCACTTCAGAGAACTAAGGACTCTCAAATAATTCCAGGCCTGAGAGCAGATTAAATGAAAGTAAAATACCATGGATACAACTGGTATGTACAGTACCATGTGTCCCAGCCCTTGAAAAAGCTAGCAACTAGGAATTTTCCCCATTGTCTTTGAACCTTGCCCTAGTCTCTTCCTTCCAGATGATCAAGTGAGGATGTGAAAAGAGCTGAAAATCTGTAGGACACAGTGTGTTACATATAAACCAAATGTCTTCCAACAGATGAGGACACAGACAAACTATGGTACATTTTATGTGCGTGCTAAGTCGGTTCAGTCGTGTTCGACTCTTTGTGACCCCGTGGACTATAGCCTGCCAGGCTCCTCTGTCCAAGAGATTCTCCAGGCAAGAACACTGGAGTGGGTTGCTGTGCCCTTCTCCAGGGGATCTTCCTGATCCAGGGATCAAACCTGTGTCTCTGACAATTCCTGCATTTGTAGGTGGGTTCTTTACTGCTAATGCCACCTGGGTACATCTCAAAATGGAATATTACTTAGCAATAAAAAAGAACAAATTGATACAGATAACTACTTGGATGGGTCTTAGATGTTATACTGAGCTTTTTTAAAAAGCTAATTCTCAAAACTTACATACTGGAAAAAAAAATTGATGAAATCCAAGTAAGTCTATAGTTTAATTAACAGTATGAAAGTGAATTCCCTGGTATTAATAATGAACTAAAGTTATGTGAGATGTTATCAATGGGAATAGCTGGGTAAAAGTACTCTCTAATTTTGCAACTTCTTATAAGTCTAAAATTATTTCAAAATTAAAAAATCTTTTACAGCATACCAGTAACATCCCTATTTAAAATAATTCAAATCACTGGATTTACTTTGCAACTGCTTTTGTGTTCACTTGAAAGGAATAAGAGAAGAAAAGGGCCAGGAGTAGTTTACATTCAGTGCAATTCAGTCTTCTGTCTCCTGTACCCAGAGCCTTAAAATATATCATCCACCCTGTACTTCATAGGTTGTACATCTCTAAGGCAGTACCTTTTCCTGGTTCTTACAATCACAGGGAATATGAGGCAACAAAAAATGGAAGAACTCTGCTAGTGGTGACATGGTCTGCCAGACACAGTCAGCCTCTAGACCATTCACCTGACTGTCTCTAATTATTGAGTTTTCTCAAATAGATACAGTTAATCTCAACTCCTCCCCTTCTTCCTTAGGGACAGATACCAGTAAATATCAAGTACAAACATGCAGAAGAGCCAGTTAACGGCCATGACAGCTCTGCACATACTGTGGGCAGAAACAACAGTATACCTCGACCACACACATCTCACCCCTTCTCCTGTTTCTAATACCATGAGACTAGAGTAAGGGTCCATTTAAGAGGGAACAGTGTCATTTAAAAAGCCCAAGAGGACTTTGAACTCTTTGGTTATCTGGGGGTATAGGCAGAACTTTGGATAACTGGAGGCTTTTTTCCTCTTTGGACCCACTATTAACCACAGGGGATTTGGGAGGTCCTAGACTCTGAGGCGGAGAAGGCAATGGCACCCCACTCCAGTACTCTTGCCTGGAAAATCCCATGGACATAGGGCCCTGGTGGGCTGCAGTCCATGGGGTCGCTACGAGTCAGACACGACTGAGCGACTTCACTTTCACTTCTTCACTTTGAAGCATTGGAGAAGGAAATGGCAACCCATTCCAGTGTTCTTGCCTGGAGAATCCCAGGGATGGGGGAGCCTGGTGGGCTGACGTCTACGGGGTCACACAGAGTCGGACACAACTGAAGCGACTTAGCAGCAGCAGCAGACTCTGAGGAGCCTTGAGGTAAGAAGTGGGGATGAACAGAAGAAAGAAAATGGCAACAAGTCTTTAAGGCTTTTCTGGACATAAGGGGGAAGGAAAAGATGAGCTCTGTCTAAGGTGTACCATTCGGTTTTCTCTAATGAAAGGAGGCAGGACTTAGGGACAGAAGCATGCTTTAGCAATAAATACTAAATGTATTTGGCAGAATTCCTCAGGGATCTCCATGTAGGAGGAAACCAAGCATCAAAACGTCTAACATGGGACTTCCCTGATGGTCCTGTGGCTAAGACTCTGTGCTCCCAATGAGGGCGCCTGGGTTTGATTCCTGGTTAGGGAACTAGATCCCACATGTTGCAACTGAGAGTTCACATGCCACAACTAACAGATCCCGCACACCACAACTAAAGATCTGATGCAGTCAAATTAAAAATAAAAACACCAAAAAATCTCTAACATTATAGGCTGGATTATGAAGTGAGAAGATTATGATCATTAGTAAGAAGACAAAGATGACATTTTGTGTGTTTACTGAACTTAATTTTTACATCCATAAATATTCAGGGTAGATTTGGGACAGAACAAGGTAATAAATGCATGCTTGTAAAAATGTGGCTAATATTGAATTGGAATAATTGGATATAATTAGAATAATTATTTAAGAGTCAAGGTCCTATACACTTTATATCAAAACTAAATGACCATATAACTTAATCTATTTTTAAAAAGCATTAATGGATAGTTCTCAAATATTGGTACCACCATTTCTTTAGAGTAATTCTAAAGGAAGAATATATTTCTAATGATGAAGTGAAGTGAAAGTTACTCAGTCATGTTTGACTGTTTGCAACCTCTTGAACTTTAGCCTACCAGGCTCCTCTGTCCACAGAATTCTCCAGGCAAGAATACTGGAGTGGATAGCCATTCCCTTCTCCAGGGGATCTTCCCAACCCAGGGGCTGAACCCAGGTCTCCCACATTGCAGGAGGATTCTTCACCATCTGAGCCACCAGGGAAGCCCAAAAGCATATGAGATCTTAGTTCCCTGATGAGGGATCAAACCCACAGCCCCTTCATTAGAAGGCTGAGTCTTAACCACTGGGCTGTCAGGAAATGTGATGAAACTACCCAGGAAATTCCTGAAGATTCTAATGATCTTTTCATTCAGTTTATAAATAAGCTAAAGAACCATTTGAATCAGTAACTTAAGAGCCCCACTGAAAATCTGTCTTGTAGAATAAATTTAACTTTTAAAATGAATTTAAATTTTCCAGTGAAAATGATTGTTTAAACTAGTTATCCAGTTTAATTTTAAGTCTAACATTTTTCAGTGTGTTTGGAACCATACTATCTCAAGGAGTGCCTATAGGACACAGATAGAAAATAAGTATTTAAGACTAAAGTAAATTAGACTATGCATACATTACAAAAGAGCACAATTAATCAGACAAGTAGGAAAAAAAAGCACACACAAAAAATGCTAGCTTTTGTCCTACCAAACAGGACAAAAGTTTTTTTTTACCAGTTTTCCCACCTGGTAAAACTGAAGGAGCTGTGAGTGACAAAAGTTTGAGATAGCAGGAGCCAGGAATGGAAAGATCCACCTCTTTTTCATCACCCTCTTCATCTTCATCTTCATCTAGGTCATCAGGAGTTTGGATTTCTGGTCTTACCTGAAATGACAGAGAAGGTGATACTAAAACTTTTACTTGCCCTTTTCAAAGTTCATTGAGACTCATTGCTCTACAATGTCAAAAGATCATTAAAATTGATTTTCAAGATCTATTTATTTTCAAATTAACTAAATGGTAAATTCTAATCATCTTATTAGATACACTCCCAAATCAATGTAAAGAACTAATGGTAATATAGTAAGAAAATCATCATAAACCAGCATAAGCAATGATTACTAGAGAAAACTAATAAAAATTTTACACCATCAGACAATAAAATGCAAACACATTCAGAATATTGAACTTCTATGGTTTATAATTAAATATTTGCCTTGTCTGAATACATTTTAAAAAAATCTGTGATTTTTAGCTATATTTCTATGATAAAGCTTAAAATCTTCTAGTAGGGTATATAGTAGAGATCAGGAAGACACAGAATGCTTTAGTTGACTTATTGCTTGACTCTACAGTTTGTTGCAAGAGAATATAAAAACACTAAAATCTGTAATTGGTAGCTCTATTTTATTGTGTCTAATTTGCCATTTGAAGATTTGTGATTAGTTAGGTTTGTTTGAACCAAAAATTAAAAAGGTAGAAAGATTACCACTATTGTAATTTCCACAAGATATAACTGTCAAGCAATTAATTAAATTTTTAATACTTTCAATGACACACCATTGTCATGCCCATGGAGATAATTAAGCATTAGGGGAGGAAATCAAAATATATAAAAGTGGTTGCTATAACCATAAAGTGCCAGAACCCAGTCATTACCATTAGTCTGTCTCCCAGAGTTATTTTTAGAAATAATTAACAATTCCTGCAGACTGCCTTCTTCATAGGTCCCCAAAGCACTGTTCCATTTAGGAACTGCACTGAGTCAGGCAACTTGCAGGGGGATAAAAGAAAACAGAGATAAAATGTTTCTTAAGTATAATAACCTCAACTCTGATGAAGTCTTTCAACCATAACTAGTGTTCCTTTTTGCTAGTGAAGGAGTGAAAGCAACCTTACTATCGAGTACTTTCCAAGACAAGATTTAATTCTGATTCAATCTTGAGGACCTAATTCTCAGAGGACTGAGCCAGCCATAATTACAGAGATAACAATGATGTATGCCCTGTGGAGGGCATGTCCGCATTTGCTGCTATCAGTGAACACCAGAGAAACCCTGGCACATTTGCAAACCTTTTGGTTCTGACAAGGAGGGTTTTCTGAGTATCTCTGGTCTGCCTGTATACTTGGAATTTGCCACATTTAGGATCATCAAGAGGTATCCTAGAGACTTTTTTTTTTTTTTTGGCCATAGTGGCATGCAGGATCTTAGTTCCCTGACCAGGAATAGAACCCACACTCCCTGCAGTAGAAAGGAGAATTCTTAACCAGTGGACTGCCAGAGATATCCTCTATCTTAGAGATTTTAACTAGTCCTAGCTGCCTAAAAAGTTCCCCAAAAGGAGTTGGTTCTGGATCCAGTTACCTTGCTTCCTGAGTTTTTACACAACATAGTACAAATTGAAAAAAGTATTTGAAGAGCATACAGGGGCAAACAGACAATAATGCTTACAGCTGGAGACTATATGAATAACCCTGGTTAACACACCAGAGCATCAGTGTGTGCATGCTAAGTCACTTCAGTCATGTCTGACTCTTTGAGACCCTATGGACTATTGTCCACCAGGCTCCTCTGCCCATGGGATTTTCCAGGCAAGAATATTGGAGTGGGTTGCCATGCCCTCCTCCCGGGGATTTTCCTGACCAGGGATTGAACTTCTGTCTCTTATGTCTCCTGCATTGGCTGGTGGGTTCTTCACCACTGGGGCCACCTGGGAAGCCCCCAGAGTACTGCAGCACTGGGAAACTCTGCAGCATGTCATGTTCACAGAGACAGGGGACTCTGGGAGGTGGAAGGCAGCACTAAACCCTTAAGCTAATATGAAAACTCAGAGGGATGGTGCAGTTGTGAAGAAATCAGAACCCTTACACACTGTTCATAGGAACGCAAAATGGTACAGCCCCTTTGGAAAATAATTTGACAGTTGCTCAGAAAGTTAAAGGCAGAGTTACCCAGTAGGACTGCCCAACAATCCTACTCTTAGGTATATGACCAAAAGAAGTAAAAATAAATGATCACACAAAACTTGCCCATCAACGTTCATGAATGTGAATACATTAGTGGTAATAGCCAAAAAAAATGGAAGCAACTCAAATGTCCATGAGCACATAAACAAAATATGGCATATCTATACAATGGAATATTATTCAATCATAAATGGGTATTAAATGGAGGTATGTGGTACTCATGAACTTGGAAATCATTACGCTAAGTGAACAAAGCCAGTCACTAAAGACCACATATTATATGATTTCATTATAGGAAAAGTTCAGGCCAGGTAAATTTTTAGAGACAGAAAGCATACTAACAGTTGCTTAGTGCTGGGGAGGCGGGGGAAGGGTAGTGGGAATTGGTGGCTAATAGAATGTTCTAAAATTAGATTGTGGTAGCTTGGTGATTACCAACAATTCTTTGAACACACTAAAATCACTAGAATTATATGCTTTAAATGAGTGAACCGTATGGGATGCAAATTATATCTCAATAAAGTTGGTGGCTCAGATGGTAAAGAATCCACCTGCCAATGTAGAAGACTTGGGTTCAATCCCTGGGTGGGGAAGATCCCCTGGGGACGGGAATAGTAACCCAGTCCAGTATTTTTGCTGGAGAATTCCATAAACAGAGGAGCCTGACGAGCTACAGTCCATGGGGTCACAAAGAGCTGGATACGACTGAGTGAGTAACACTTTCACTTTTCAAAGTTGTTTGAAAAGAAAGGAAGGAAGGCTATAAGAAAGAGAGGAAAGGGGAGAGAGTGTGACCTGGAGGAGGGAGCTGCTGAGGAGGTAGCCACATAAGCGGAAGCATAGGAAACAGAACTAGAAGCTGCCACACCCTTCAGACGGTTCTGAACTGGTGGATGAACTATGCCAGATAACCAAACACTCTCAATTCCAGAATTACTTCATATAAAAGAAATATGATTGTTTTTGCACACATTTTAGCTTATCCAGTGTTTCTGCTCAACCTTATTACACATAAATAATATATAAAAAATGACTTAATTTAACAACATATGTCTATATCTTACATATGCATATATTTTAACAAAGAAATTAGAAGTGTACTGTCATTTAAGTACAGAAATACTCTGCCTACTTATAATGGTATGATTACTCCTTCAATTATGTTTCTTCAAAGGTGAGTTGATTCTCCTGAACAGATGAGCGCTTATTGTTAGACCTTGGTTTCATTACATATCCCTCTCCCTCGGCTCACTTTTCTTCAAGCATTTGTTCCAGCTTCCCTATACTAGTCCCAGTCTTTTCCCTTGACTGGTATGCAACAATGGAATAAGATCAACATGAGTACAACTAAGGAAAATCAAGGGAAGACATATGAAAGAATACTTGTTAAAATGATAAAATGTTGGTAACTGTATCATATTAGCTACTCAAACATACGGGGGAAAAAGGGGTCTTTTTAGAACATACACACACACACACATGTATGCACATACAGACACCAACTACGCCCTTCCAATTAGTAAGCTAAGCTTTGTTGAAGAAACTTAAAGGGAGAGCCAAATATAAAATGATAAATTACTTTTAAAATCTGCTTTAAGTTGAATATTGAAAAGCTTATCCTACAAAATGCTTCACTACATGTTCTGAGTCAGATAACCTTTCAGCCATTCTTCTGTGTGTGCAACCTATAAAAATCCAGGAGTTTGTGGATAAGCAGAGAATTTTATTTGGAACATGTCAAGTATCTGCATAAATTCATTTACAAAAAGAAACAGCTTCTGATGAATGCAATGACATTCACTTAAATCAAAGCCAAACAGGTTACACCACATTAATACCAACCCAGGGTGCATAATGAGTTCTTTTATATTACTCACTTCTAAAATTAACTCCAGAAATCAACAACACAATTTATCTTAAGAGCTTTATAATAAAAAGTTCAATTTTTAAACAGCCAAATATTTTTTAATGAACCCAAGTCAGAGAAGAATCAACTGAAATGTTTATCCATTATTGACTGTTTTACCAGAAATAAAATTCTCTATAGTTTTTTTTTTTTGGTTTGTTTTTTCATTATGTTTCATTTGTGGGGTGTTGGCGAAGGAGAAGGATAAATAGCTAAAAGACTATGAAATACAAACTAAATGGGGAAAAAAATCATTCTATTTAATATTGAAATAAGTCCTCAAAGAAGCCCCACTGAATTTTTTAACCAATTTTAGATTTGCATATTTCAAATGATTAACAATATTGTTATAAATGAATAAGCACATGGATTCATTCAACATTCCTAGCTCATAAGACAGTCTAGCACTTAGTATATATATATGTCCAATAAATAATTATTAAAGCAATGCAACTGTTAAGTGCATATCAGCAACAATCCACAGAAGTTCCTAATAACACTCCAGTGAAAAGAAAGATGAGTTAATGAATCTGGTATTCAAATCCCTAGCTTACATGGTATCTTATTCAGTTCTGCTCTCCACAGACATTTTCCATCTTACCCTAAATGTACTGTTTCATTTAACCCTAAACCTTCCTGCTGATGTCTGCCACTCCTTTAATGGCTTTTGATTTACCAGCCTGTTAGCTTTCTTTCAACAAGTTTTACAGTTTAAGTGGATGCAGCAATGAACAAGAAATCTTTCTTTAGTAAATTTAAAGAAAGGTGTACTTACAAAAGTAGTTGAATTATAATCCACCAAAGTAATCATGTGGCTATTATCCACTGTGAAAGTGAAAGTCGCTCAGTCATGTCTGACTCTTTGCAACCCCATGGACTATACAATCCATGGAATTCTCCAGGCCAGAATATTGGAGTGGGTAGCCGTTCCCTTCTCCAAATCTTCCCAAACCAGGGATCGAACCCAGGTCTCCTGCATTGAAGTAGTTTCTTTACCAAGCCACCAGGGAAGCCCAATTATCCACTGTATCTACTTTTTTTATTTTTTAAAAATATTTATTTAGTTGGATGCATTGGGTCTTAGCTGTGGCACTGGGAATCTACATTGTGTCAAGCGGGATCTTTCACTTTGGCTGACAGACTTTCTAGTTGTGGCACACGGGCTTAAGTTGCTCTGTGGCGTGTGGGATCTTAGTTTCTCCTGCATTGTAAGGTGGATTCTTAACCACTGGACTACCATGGAAGTCCCCATTGTATCTGTTCAAATTTTTTTCTACTTGAAATTCATAGAATGTTTTGCTAAAAGATTATTTCACAAGTTTCCACAGATAGAAAGAGAGACTGTGGACATACTTTCACTAGAAAGGTATACAAGTAGCCTTCAGGTTTGTGAGTAAGCCAATTGGCCATGGTGCTGAGTGAGTAAACTTTGATAACAAGAAGGAATCTTAGATCTTACAATTAGAAAAGTCCCTACCTGGAGAGAACTTCTGAAACAGTTGAAAGTATGCTTTCAGAGAAAGTAAGTCGCAGTTTCACATTACTGCCATCATCCACAGCACAGAGGCGGGAGCTGACTGGGTTGCATCTGTTGCCTTTGGGGACTTGCTTGGGATATGAACATATTGACCATTTTGGGGGCTTTTAGTCCTTCAAACAACCAAACTGAAGATCAGTAATGAATAAAAAGAAGAATAATGTATGGTGCATGGCCTTTGAAATAATGATTTCTTCATGTGGAGGAAGGTTCTCTATATCAGAAGCTAGGGGTTGGAGGGAGGTAGACTCTTATAAACCATTAAGTCCTCTCATCTCAATCCCAGTTGAGAGAACGCTTCCCTGGTGGCTCAGTCAGTAAAGAACCCACCTAAAATGCAGGAGACCAGGTTCGACTCTTGGGTCGGAAAGACCCCCGGGAGAAGGCAATGGCAACCCACTCCAGTATTCTTGCCTGGGAAATCCCATGGATAGAGGAGCCTGGCAGGCTACAGTTCTTGGGGTGACAAATAGTTGAACACGACTTAGCAACTAAACCACCACAGACTTAAATATAAACATATCAACATTTAAAGAGGTGGAGACTAAATACTGAAGAGTATATGGCAGTTATTTAATAAAAGCTATTATGCCAGCTGGAATATTTCAGCAATAATAGCTAAAAATAAGGCAATCATTATGCTGTGATCTAAGTTAGAAAATGCTTATTTAAAATAGTAATAACAAAAAAGTATCTTTCTACAAACTGTAGCTAACCTACTGGTAAGAGTCTGAAAATCAAATTTACATGTAACTTTTTCCTTTTTCTTTCTTTTTTTTAAAGAAGCTATGGGTATTGCTGATCACCACAGTGCAGCCTGAAATCCCATTTTTTAATTTTATGAGTCAAAGAACAAATCTTTTCTTAAGACTTCCTGTTTGTGATAACTGCATGACAAGCTGGCCGATCTGTCTTTGAGTTCTCAGTAACACGGGAAATCCTGCCTTGTGATGGATTTGGTTTTACGAGAGCCTATCGTCAGTCCCTTCAATTCAATTCAATAAACAGAAGCTTGCCTGGTTCCTACTGGCATCTAATCGTTGAATAAACTCAATCCAGAAGAAAAAGTCAACCCATTTTAAAATGCTTGAGGATCCCAAGAAATTCATAACAAAATTTCTTGCCATTTCACCCCTAGGATGGATTCTGGGTTATGTCACACATAACTTCTTCTAACACAATGTCTTCCTCACTCTCTAACGGCATTCAATAAACATTTGTAGGGACCTCTCTGGTGGTCCAGTGGTTAAGCTTTGCCTTCCACTGCAGGGGTTGGGGGTTTGATCCCTGGTTGGGGAGATCAAATTGCCAACATCTGATGGATCATAGAAAAAGCAAGAGAGTTCCAGAAAAACATCTATTTCTGCTTTACTGACTATGCCAAATCCTTTGACTGTGTGGATCACAATAAACTGTGGAAAATTCTGAAAGAGATGGGAATACCAGACCACCTGACCTGCCTCTTGAGAAACCTTAATGCAGGTCAGGAAGCAACAGTCAGAACTGGACATGGAAAAACAGAGTGGTTCCATATAGGAAAAGGAGTACGTCAAGGCTGTATGTTGTCACCCTGCTTATTTAACTTATATGCAGAGCACATCATGAGAAACGCTGGGCTGGAAGGAGCACAGCTGGAATTAAGATTGCCAGGAGAAATATCAATAACCTCAGATACGCAGATGACACCACCCTTATGGCAGAAAGTGAAGAAGAACTAAAGAGCCTCTTGATGAAAGTGAAAGAGGAGAGTGAAAAAGTTGGCTTAAAGCTCAACATTCAGAAAACTAAGATCATGCCATCTGGTCCCATCACTTCATGGCAAATAGATGGGGAAACAGTGGAAACAGCGGCTGACTTTATTTTTCTGGGCTCCAAAATCACTGCAGATGGTGACTGCAGCCATGAAATTAAGATGCTTACTCCTTGGAAGGGAAGTTATGACCAATCTAGACAGCATATTAAAAAGCAGAGACATTACTTTGCCAACAAAGGTCCGTCTAGTCAAGGCTATGGTTTTTCCAGTGGTCATGTATGGTTGTGAGAGTTGGACTGTGAAGAAAGCTGAGCGCCGAAGAATTGATGCTTTTGAAGTGTGGTGTTGGAGAAGACTCTTGAGAGTCCCTTGGACTGCAAGGAGATCCAACCAGTCTATCCTAAAGGAGATCAGGCCTGGGTGTTCATTGGTAGGACTGATGCTGAAGCTGAAACTCCAATACTTTGGCCACCTGATGCGAAGAGCTGACTCATTTGAAAAGACCCTGATGCTGGGAAAGATTGAGGGCAGGAGGAGAAGGGGACAACAGAGGATGAGATGGTTGGCTGGCATCACTGACTCAATGGATATGGGTTTGGGAGGACTCCGGAATTTGGTGATGGACAGGGAGGCCTGGTGTGCTGCAGTCCATGGGGTTGCAAAGAGTCAGACACAACTGAGCGACTGAACTGAACTGAACTGGGGAGTTAGGACCCCACAAAAAAACCAAAACATAAAACAGAAGAAATACTGTAAAAAATTCAATAAAGACTTTAAAAATGGTCTACATAAAAAAAAAAAAAAACCTTTAAAAAATAAAATAAACATTTGTATGTCTTTGAATTAGCAGTAACACTAAATGTGAAACCATACACTTTACTCCTTAATATAACCTGAGGATTGAAAGCTGGTTATATTAGGTAGATGTTAGAAAAGGTTGGTTGTTTTTAGTCTAAAAACTGAGATAATGTCATATAATGTGTTAACACTTAAAAGAGAGTGATACCTTCTTCACCCAGGTCTCCAGGACTATCATTTCAAAATAAACAAATAAATAGCAGATTGTTTTCACAAGGCATCTCAAGTCTCCATCACAAATAAAGATCTTTGGCTGCCCAGGTGATAGAAAACCATCCTCTGTGCAGTCTGTGTTCGGGTAAAGTGGTTCCTGGAGTGACACCGATCTGCTCTGGGCACAGAAATGCAGTCACACAACCCATCACCTTATGGAGACTACATTTGCTCCATCCATCTCTTCCATTTGCTTCAAAGAGATTTAAATTCACTATCTGTGAAGTCTAAGACCTCTACAATCTATAACAGATAAAACAAATAGTGAATATAAATTCTTATCTTTCAAGGACAATATATCTAGAGTTACAGGTAAGAATCTCTTCCATAGAGGGATACAAATAAAGCTGTAAACCCAGGAGAAAAGAGACAGCAGTGAGAAAGCTGAAAGGCCTACCTCTTGAGGCAGATGAAGAATCGTGTGGTCCCCGGCACCAAAGTGTGACAGAGATTTATAGGCAGCATTTGCGACAACTGGGTCCTAGTAAAATAAACAAAAGAAATGGCATATATTAAATATCAACTCTGGAGGAAGAAAGAAAATTTTCCCTCACCAACCTTAATGTTCTATAGTCAGTGCTTTGGAAATGGTATTCACGCCTCACTTAGTATGTCCCAAGTAAAAGTAGAGAGAAAACAGCATTGGGCAGACACATAAGAAGCACCAAATATTTATCCTCGTTGGGACATTAAACGTAAAAATATGATTCTTCTCTGATTCTTCAGCTACTTCACAGGGAAAGTTGACCTTTTGGAATCTAAGTTTTTTCACTCATGAGTTGGGTACAATATCACCGACACATTTTTCCTCCATATTTCTTGATTGGAAATGACATTTAAAAATGGAGTGGGATTTTTATTCATTTGATGTGCTTATTGGTGGGAAGGGGCAAAGCAGGAAAGAGGAAGGACCATTAAAAATGAGAGACAATGGCAATAGTCCCTCTTCACATCCATCAGCATCACAAAGTAATAAGTGTATTTTATGGTGAAAATGTATTAACTGGCATAAATTAAGAATAATTTTTAAAATCTAAACTTGTAGTCATAATTTTTAAATCAAAAATTTAAACTTTTTATCCTATTCTTATATTACAATTCTTTATAACACAGTTCTATAATTCTTATAATATTCTGTATTACAATTCCTACCCCAGCTTGGTTCTGTTTCTCTGACACCCTTCTGATAGTACCTTGTTTTGAGTATGGTTCCAGAGGAAGCTGAGGACTTGAATTTTAAAATTCTGAAAAATCAACAAACAACAGAATAAATTCTAAGACAAAGAGAAAATTGAGAGTAAACAATATAAAGTAGCAAATGTCAAAAGTAAATCACTTTCAAAATCATACCACGTGTAACTAACTTAATCTGTACTTACCTATCATTCATAAAATGAAAACACTAAGAAATAGATTCATCATCTAAACATATGGATATTTTAAATAAGGTGAGACTTTGAGATTATTAAATTTCACTTCACTTTTCACTTTCACTTTTTTCCCAACCATTTCTTACTGACCTCTCAAATCTCAGTACAAATGTTACATTACTCTCCTCTTTCAGGCCACTATTCCTAATCCCCTACCCAGACGAGAGTTCTCCCTTCTCCAAGCAGCCATATGGCACATGGCACACTTTAGCATTTAATGTGATTATCTGGGTATGTGGTTAATCTCTCCTAGCTTGTATAATCATTAATGTGGTATTTGTCTTTCTCATTTCAAAGGCTGGTATATAAAGAATATAAAGCCCACTCCCTCAAATGACAAATATTTAATAAATAAGTGAGCATGAAAAGCCATTTATCTTCCAGCACTTAATGTCTCCTTCATTTTAGCCACATCTAACTTCTTGCCCTGCTAGATCATATGAGGTTCTTTTATACCTCCTTGACTTTGCATATTCTCTTCAAAACTTCAATGGAAAACAATACTTTAGTAATTCTTCATGATTCTAGTCCAATAGTACCAACTAAATAAAGTTTCTTTAGCGTCCTCCTAAGAATGTTGGTCACTTCCACCACCATACTCTCCTAGCCCTTTGATTAAATGCACTCAACAAATGCTACTGTAATTATTATTGCTTATGTCTATATCCTTTACCAACTTTTGAGCTTTTAAAGGCAGGGACTGACAATGTGGTATAATGAAGCTAGAAAGTGCTGGGTTTAGAAAACAGCTTTCACTTAGAAACTGCAGTATTGGTTCAGTTATTTGTCTTGCATGTAGCAGATACTCAGTAAATGTCTGTTTAACGAATGAGTCAACCTCTCAAAACCTCAGATTCTCTTGTTATAATATAAAAATACTTTCTCATCAGATATTAGAACTAATACTGTGACATAAAGTAACTAGTGCTGGGAGTATAACAACTTAAAATAGTATCTATTTTATTATTATTATCTATTACTAGTATCTATTATTTATTAGTATCTCTAAGGCCTTGTACAGTTTTAATAAATATATTCTGAGTCAATGAATGAATGTATACAGCACTTTAAAAAGCAATTCAGAAAACACATTAATTGAAACATGGACTCTATTTTCAACAAGCTTATATTTTAATGGAGATAATATTTGTGCACATGTACCTGAAGTAAATATAAAATAGAAATAAAAGTTCTTAAGACAGTATAGATAAAGAACTTTGGGAACAACAGACTCCTTGAAGAAAAATTCTCAACGGATGGGATAACTTAAACTGATTTTTTATTTCCTAAAATAGACTTTAAAATTAGAGATGAAAAAGAAAGTAATTCAAGACAGAAAGAACAACATGAACAAAGGAAAAGAAATAGAAACATTTGGAAACAGAGAAGGAAACTACAAGTGGTTTGGTTTTCCTGGAGTGCAGGGGGCAGAAAAGTAGAGTGAGGCCGGATTCTAAAAAACTTATTGGGTGCGTATAAACCAACTGGACTTCTTTTTTTAGGTAAACAAAAGGCATTTGAGGTGAGGTGATATGGGATAGCAATGACCTAAGAAATGCTTTGGGAAAATTACATTTAACTCGGTCTTACATGCCAACAAACTCTAAGCAATTAATAGAAAAAAAAGTATTTAAACACACACAGGAAGAGAGAGGGGGAAGGAGGGAAGGAGAAAGAGAAGGAAGGAGAAAGTGGGGAAGGTGGGCAGAAAGGAAGGGACAGAGTGAGTCAGAATGGGAGATGGAGGGGGGCTTTCTCTACATTTCTCCCCTTCTGCTCCAAGTGGGCTCCAGTCACTGAAGGAATCTCCCTTACTAGGAGAAAACTGATGGATAGAACGTCCCAAAGCTGCTGTGTGAACAACAGGGGAATCCTAATATTATTATAAGCATGAAGAGAAACCAAAATAAAATGTCAGCAGATAAGAATGTAAAATTTGAAGGGAAAAAACACAGTCCAAAAGACAACTTATACCTATGTGAGCAAACATAAAAAACCAACATACAAACCACTTCACACATTAACCTGTAATAAAATCTGAATAACTCAAAGTACAGGCAGCACAAAGGTATATGAGTTCAGTTCTTAAAGACAGAAAATAAATATACACAACATGACATACAAAGTCCTTATTTTGGTTTTTAGTCTGAGCTCCTTATCAGTAGCCTGGCAGACTTTCTTACATCATAAAGGTATGTATCTGTGAATGGCAGTATAAAAAAAAGACTGTTGGTGAATTATATACTCTAGGAGTCTTGAACTGATTATTTTTTTAATACCCCCAAACAAAAGCCCGAATGTGAGAATAAACTCACAATATCCTGTACTGGTTCATTCATTCATTCAATAACTAGTTTCTGAATACATATTATGTGCCATGCTAGATATTGTGCCCCTGGTGAGGACAAATTTGATTTTACTCACTGTGTAGCATTTAGAATGATTGGAACAAGTATTATCTTACACTCCTGTCTTACCATGTGATCTAAAACAAGTAAGGGGCTATTCCTGGAATCTTATGGAGGGCTAGTTTATCAAACTCTGTGAAGCATTAAATCAAAGTAAAAGTTCGAGCAGCGTTGGTGGTATAGTGGTGAGCATAGCTGCCTTCCAAAGTAAAAGTTCACCAAGACTTCAAGTGAAAATTAACTGAAGCTCTTTGAAAGAAAAGTAAAAAACATGAGCTTAAACGAGGTTATGGCTACAAAAGTGGAGATATAAATGAATCTGCCACCCTCACTTCATTCACAGAAGAGAAAATAAAGAAAATGTTAAACAGAACCACATGAATCTTTTAGCAAAATGTCTTCCACCAAGTGGTTCATTACAAAGCCAAATACTGACTAGTTCATAAAATTATTTTCCTCTCCTAGGACAGTTTGATTTTATAATCATCTTCATGGAAGAAAATACATGAAGAGCAAAGATGTATATTGGAAATGTAAACTATTAATAACACATAAAAAATAAAATCTCTATGCCCAAGCTAGAAGCAAAGTACAAATAACACTATGTCTACACTACTGGGAAAGTCTGCCCTGCCTTACTAAATCCTCTGTAATACTTTGTAGAATTTTAAACACCAACAAAACACATTTTAACTGTTGGTCTCATGGATTTTATTATTTTAGAAACATACTGGCTTTTAATAATCTTGACTATACTTTCATAATAAAACTTGGCATCCTTCACGTAAGTAAGTCTTAAAGACAGAGGACTGATAAGGGTGGATATCCGTCTATTTCTAGGAGTCCATAAAGATATCAACATGTTCACAGAACTAAAAGCACTAAAGGATTTTTGGCAAACACAAAATTACGAATAATTTTTTCCCCAAAGTAATGGTAAAGCACACATTTTCCCAATGTAGAAACAGACAATTTGTTGAGATCCAAACACATACCTCATATTCAGCTGTATTGACTGTTAAGGAAGGAACCAGAGAAAACAGTTCACTGAGGGTCTTCAAAATGAGAGGTCTTGTGTCACAACTCAGCTTTGGGGAGAGAGCATTCCAAGTGGAGCGTATACAAACCACCTGTGAAGCAAACACAAAAGTCAATACCTAACAAAATCCCAGCTCATCTGAAGCCATTAGTAAAGGGTACTGTCTTTTATTATGAGGAAACTCAAGAATAAGAACTCTTAGAAGATAGGATTTGATAAGTTATCACCTCTCAGAAGAAATTATATAAACTAACATAAACTGTTGTTGAAGAAGATCCAGCCTGCCTCCCACAACTGCTTTTTTATAGCTTTATTTTGGTTAACCAAACAAATAAAACTCTCTCTCTCTCATGCATGAATACACACAAAATTAACTCCAGATTACCTACAAACATTCCTGAATAGCCATTCTCTGAAAATAAAGACGGGTAAGATAACGCTAGCACATTTATAAATCCAAGTATTTACAATTTTTTATAGTTTTCCATCCTGCTGAAACTATATCACCACTCAGAAAATTGAGATGTTAATAAATACAAATCAAATGCTCTCAAATCATCTTACAAATTTCTACATGAGGTCAGTTCAGTTCAGTCGCTCAGTCGTGTCCAACTCTTTGCGACCCCATGAATCGCAGCATGCCAGGCCTCCCTGTCCATCACAAACTCCTGGAGTTTACTCAAACTCATGTCCATCGAATCGGTGATGCCATCCAGCCATCTCATTCTCTGTCGTCCCCTTCTCCTCCTGCCCCTAATCCCTCTCAGCATCAGGGTCTTTTCCAATGAGTCAACTCTTCACATCAGGTGGCCAAAGTATTGGAGTTTCAGCTTCAGCATCAGTCTTTCCAATGAACACCCAGGCCTGATCTCCTTTAGGATAGACTGGTTGGATCTCCTTGCAGTCCAAGGGACTCTCAAGAGTCTTCTCCAACACCACACTTCAAAAACATCAATTTTTCAGTGCTCAGCTTTCTTTATAGTCCAACTCACATCCACACATGACCACTGGAAAAACCATAGCCTTGACTAGACGGACCATTGTTGGCAAAGTAATGTCTCTGCTGTTTAATATGATATCTAGGTTGGTCATAACTTTCCTTCCAAGGAGTAAGCGTCTTTTACTTTCATGGCTGCAATCACCATCTGCAATGATTTTGGAGCCCAAAAATATAAAGTCAGCCACTGTTTCCACTGTTTCCCCATCTATTTGCCATGAAGTGATGGGACCAGATGCCATGATCTTAGTTTTCTGAATGTTGAGCTTTAAGCCAACTTTTTCACTCTCCTCTTTCACTTTCATCAAGAGGCTTTTGTTAGGTGAATTATTTTATTATTTAAAATAGTAACTTAAAATTTTGTTTTAAAAGTCATTTCAGATTTTAAGAGGCTGTTAAATGATAAAAATTAAACTAATAAATGTCATTTCTAGCTTGATCCACTTTCCTTAAACCAAGTATTCTTATATCATTTCAAGATCTGGTTTATGGATGTTCAAATATCTTCTTAAATTCAATTCCAACTACAACAGATGATTTCTTCACTTACAGATATTTTACTAAAACTTTAAAACTCAGACAGGAAGAGTGACAACAGACATCAATTAGAGTTGAACAAGGATTAATCTTTTTAAAACACTACACTCTTTTCTCTTAAGCTTCAATTAACACACACAATTTATTTTCATCTACTAACATAAACTGGGTTTCCCAGATAGCTCAGTGGTAAAGAATCTGCCTGCCAATGCAGGAGATGCAGGTTGGATCCCTGAGTGAGGAATATCCTCTGGAGTAGGAAATGGCAATGCACTCCAGTATTCTTACCTGGGTAAATCCCATGAACAGAGGAGCCTGCAGCCTACAGTCCATGGGATCGCAAGGAGTTGGACATGACTGAATGACTGAGCACACACACTAACTCAAATTATTTAGAAAACACTACATAAGGTAAATTAAATAATATATACTTAAGGACACAGATTAAGCAAAGACTCAAATATAGCAGAAAGTATCTCAGAAACCTTGGATTCAGTGCTTTTGCTCTTATTTTTCACTTTTCATGAAAGAGCAGAAAAATGCTCTTTGACTTGGGATCCACTACAAATTTGGATTTCACCATCACTAAGGGTTGTACTTCTGTCAGGCATGACATTAGGCACATTTATACAAAGTAGCTCTATTATTACAAAACAGCAATATTTGAAATTAAAAAAAAAAAAAAAACCAATCCTTTAAAAGCTACCAACTCAACATAGACTATATACCCAGAGTATTATACAGCACTAAGCAGAATAATAAAATATAAAATACAATCTAACAGTCAAAGAATTTACCACCTTATCAAACAGAAAGAGAAATGTACATAACTCTAAATTATTAGAAAACAAATGGTACATGATTAGATTTTTAAATATTTCCAACAGAAAATAGGCTTAGGAGGAATCCAGGTAGGAAAGCTATGTCAGTGAGTGGGAGTCATTAAAGCGTCAAGAAGCAGAAAGTCTAGAGATAGGACTTGAAGAAGGAATGGAAAGAAATCAGGCAGACCTTTCACAAGGAAGTGGAAAGCATAAGCCAAAACACAAATAAAGCAAGTTGTAGGCATGCATGTGTCCTGGTGAAGAAAGGCTGGTGTAGATTAAAGAGCACCTAGCATTGCAAAGCAGTTTGGATCAGAATCAAAAGGAAAAGGAAACCTCCAGAGATTTCTGAGTTGGGCAATAAACTAAATTCAAATGCTATTTTTGAAAGATTCTTCTGGTAGTCTTATAGTCAAACTCAAAGTTGTCATGAACTTCTCTAATTCTTCTTTTCCCCAGTCCTTCACATAAGAGCCTCAAAAGTTTTCCAAAAATCATACACTCAATATAATCACTGATTATCCATGCCTTCCCCTTATTTTAAATGCCTATTTAATTCCAACCTTCTTTGTTTCAAGACCAAGTTTAAATCTCAATTCTACAATTAACTTTTCTCTTACAATTCAGGCCTTCATTTTATCCCTTTCTTTCCTCTAACTTCCAGCATTTAAAACTCTATACTTCCCAACTTAGCATTTAATTATATACTGCCTAGTATTGATCACTATTTTCATGAATATAAATTGCCTTCTCAACTAGATATTAAGCTCCATGAAGACAATGACCACATCTTCTAGTTCTCACCTCCCCGCTCATCTAGCACACTAATAATTATATCAGATTGTCAGTAGTTATCAACTACTGATGATACTGGAACCTGAGAAGTAGTAAATCTGAGATAGAAAAGGAAAGGATTAAAAGGTCTTGGACAATGAATTGGAAAGTAAGATGATTTGGGCCTAGAGACCTGGGTGAATAAAAAGCAACATAATAAAATGGAGGGGAAGCTGGAAGGATCATCTTTGCAGGAAATGGGGGGATGGATATGTTTAACTGGAGTTTATGGAAAGACATCCAGAGAGAAATATTCTGTAGGCATTAGGGAAAAACTCAGATGTAAGGCTGGCTAATGACAGTTTTGTCATTTAAACATTTGTATTGACCAAAAGCCAGGAAGAAGTATAGTCTCATACATGTTCTGATGCACTTTGCAGATCAACAAAAAAGATGCCTGGCCACCAATTATGGAAGTACAAACGGGGGCCTTGTCTTTTCCATGGTGGTGAGTGGGGAGTGAGGCTACATTCTCCAGGTATTTTCAAAGGTTTACACATTTTAAAAGTCTTTTTCCTAAAAAGTTTGGAAACTAATGCCCAAAATGGTACTCTACACATAGACTATGAGAAGACATTCTAGCAGCTCAACAATGTATTGTGCCTTAATTGTAAGCAAGGTATACCTGCCAGGAATTATCAGTAAATCTAGGCTTGCCCATACATAATCAGGAGCAAGGAAGTCTTTAATAAGGAAGGCTGCTTTCTCTGACCTTCCCAACACTGGGCCATTCTTGACTAGATCTTAAGAGATCGTCTGACCCTGAGGGCTCCTTGGATTCAACCTATTACCACCTTGCTATGTCCATCTCCTAGAACTGTATGGATTTCACCCACTAGCCTTATGGTCTGTGCAGTCTGTCATATTATATCAGATGAGCCAAGATCATGGTCCTGGTTCCAACGGGCTTGTTTTACCTTAACAATTCATTACCCAATGACTTGTCTGTTTTCAAAATACAGATTGACTTCAGGCTCCAACACATAATGGGCGACACTTGAAATGACTGATTAAGAGGAAAATTTTTTACATACTCTTGAGCTGAAATGCAAAAATTGAGAGTGGGGGTAATTAGCCAAGGCCAAAAATAAAGAGGAAAATACCTGCACTATGGTACTAAAAGGAGGTTATCAGTTTCCATAACCTAATAGCTTGAGTTTAAATGCACACATGGAAAGAGGAGGTACTGCCTTTAGCCTGTAGTAGGCAGGGAGTTGGGATGGAGACCTCCACATAAAACCACCATCCTTGTAGGGCTGTACCCTTAGTGTAATGGTTGGACTACAAACCACTGAGCTGAGAAACTAACATAAAAAATGGCAGTGAGCTGGAGGCTCCCTGGATCACTCTTGGAAAGCACTCCCATAATACATAATCCAAATGATTTGCACAGAAAAATAAAACAAATCCCTCTAAAAATAAGTTTATAGCTTTATTCATTATAATATGATTATTTAACACCAAAGACAAACAATCATCAGAGCTAAATGGTAGAAAATACATGCTATCTACAAAGGAGTAAATTAGAATAACAACAAACTTTTCAAAATTAACAAGACCAAATGACCATGAAATAAGATCTTTTTTTTTTTTTATTTTTTTCCAGTGGGTTTTGTCATACATTGATATGAATCAGCCATGGATTTACATGTATTCCCAATCCCGATCCCCCCTCCCACCTCCCTCTCCACCCGATTCCTCTGGGTCTTCCCAGTGCACCAGGCCGGAGCACTTGTCTCGTGCATCCCACCTGGGCTGGTGATCTGTTTCACCATAGATAGTATACATGCTGTTCTTTTGAAATATCCCACCCTCACATTCTCCCACAAAGTTCAAAACTCTGTTCTGTATTTCTGTGTCTCTTTTTCTGTTCTGCATATAGGGTTATCGTTATCACCTTTCTAAATTCCATATACATGTGTCAGTATGCTGTAATGTTCTTTATCTTTCTGGCTTACTTCACTCTGTATAAGGGGCTCCAGCTTCATCCATCTCATTAGGACTGGTTCAAATGAATTCTTTTTAATGGCTGAGTAATATTCCATGGTGTATATGTACCACAGCTTCCTTATTCATTCATCTGCTGATGGGCATCTAGGTTGCTTCCATGTCCTGGCTATTATAAACAGTGCTGCGATGAACATTGGGGTGCATGTGTCTCTTTCAGATCTGGTTTCCTCAGTGTGTATGCCCAGAAGTGGGATTGCTGGGTCATATGGCAGTTCTATTTCCAGTTTTTTAAGAAATCTCCACACTGTTTTCCATAGCGGCTGTACTAGTTTGCATTCCCACCAACAGTGTAAGAGGGTTCCCTTTTCTCCACACCCTCTCCAGCATTTATTGCTTGTAGACTTTTGGATAGCAGCCATCCTGACTGGCGTGTAATGGTACCTCATTGTGGTTTTGATTTGCATTTCTCTGATAATGAGTGATGTTGAGCATCTTTTCATGTGTTTGTTAGCCATCTGTATGTCTTCTTTGGAGAAATGTCTGTTTAGTTCTTTGGCCCATTTTTTGATTGGGTCATTTATGGTCCAGAGAAATAAGATCTTAAAAGCGCTGAGGAAAAAAATCCACAATTCAACAGTAATGGTAAAACAAGCAAAAACAAAGTAGAAGGAGCAATACCTAGGTATTATATTATGCAGATATGGCACAAACAAACGACTCAGAATATCTTGCTTAGTTTGTCTATGAGATTTTGGAGAATTCATTCTGAGTGCTAACATTATGCACATTTTGTTGCCATTTCTGTTTCTTGGGGAGAATGACACTTTTCCATGCTATTCCTCCAAAAGAACCTTAGCAACACTATAACAGCACAGATTAAGGAGACCCAATGCAGCATGATATACTGGAAAGAGCTCATGACTGGAGTTATAAACCTCAGGTTCTCCTATTTGGTAGTTGTGGGACTATGGCAAAGTCATTAATCTCATTCAATCTGTTTCCGCAGCTGCAAAACAGAAAATAATACTACTAACATCTGCTCCATGTATAGCACAAGGTTAATAGTAAAGGCAATATTGAGGCAACTGTATGCAAACATGCTTTATACACTGTAAAAGAAAGTTATTGATGGAAAAATAACAAATCATAAAAGAATCAGGGTCTTTGCTTCAATTCTTGTGCCGTAAGAATGCATTTGTTTCTTTGCAGAGGCAATAGATGCCTATTATTCTAATTTTAGCTCCAAAAGCTATTTCTAGCAATTCCAAAGAACAGCCTACTCCTTTTGTCCTGATGTTTTCCTCCAGCAGAGGGAAAGCTTTATAAAAACCTTTAGGCTATGAAAACCACCTTATTTTCCCTTTTCATAATGAAGGTAAAAGAAACTGCCTTCACAATTAAGAGGACTCGAGTCATCATCATGCCGTGAAACCCTCTTAAGCTAATTCAGTCCACACAATTCATAAAACAGGACACTTCTGTTACCAAAATACAATAACAGGCTAGGAGAGAGTTTAAGGAGCCACAATCAATGGAGCAGAAACAATGGGGAAAATAACATTCTTTCTAATCCTAATAACATGGGGTTAAAGGTTATAAGTATTAAAAAATGACTAGCACAGGTTTATTTAAGCAACTTCACAGTCTTTTAATGTCTGAGTCCAGGGTATTATGAAAGCAGTCTTGTAGAAAAAAATAGGAATAAATATTGAGTTGCCTTTTTAAAAGTCCCTTATAATGTAAAGGGACAGAATCTCTGATGATTAGAGTTGCTCAACTTTTATCCTGTTGATGGCAAGTAATGGAAAGACATATATCTAAATCCCAAATTGTGGCATAGTGAATACAAAATATGTGTGCTTGATGGGATAAAATGACTGTCATACTAACAATCCCTAACATAATTATGCCATTTCCAAAGAAGGCAAGACAGAGGTCTTCAAATTGTTCCATATTTCTGAAAAACTGGCAGTTTGCAGTACAGACTTATAATTCTTAAATTTGCATAGAAGAGGCTGGAACTGTAGAAGTGGTTCAAGTAGAAACGAGTATTTATTAATACTAAACAGATCGATCTAGATATCAAGTCACCCTAAAGACTCGCTATGCAGTGGCCCAGGATTTTAGGTTTCTCTTTTATTTCCCCTCGTGAGCAGCTGCAGCATCCCTGAGACACCTCCCTATAGGGAATAGTAACTTCCAATGCAAACTCCATTGATTTCTCTGCAGGAACAGAAAGAAATGACACAAAGAGCTCCCTGCAGGGACGTTCACTTTTCAGTTTTGCTAGATTCTGTCTGGATTAATTATCTATTTCATGTCGGACATTCTTCTGGCATGAACTACCAAATTCACAGTTAAGATTGTGTCAGAAATATTCTTTGACAAGAAAATGATTAGCGCTTTATTCCTCACAAATAACCAGAGGGAATTTTTCAAAAAGGCCAGTTCCTTCCCCTGTTCAGATAAATGGAATTTAGACTCCAAGGTAAAAAAGAAAACTAATAGAAATTCAATCAAAATAGCTTAAAAAAAAAAAAACTGCTTAGAAGTTGTTTAGCAGATGCAAATATATGGTTATATAATAACTACATAATCAATAAAACATACCCCATGAAGACAACACTGCACAAAGCTGAAAAAATTCTGTTGTAACTAAAATTCAGGTGTAACCAAAGAGCTTCCTGTAGGGCCTCAAAGAAAATAATAGCCAGTGACATCATAAGAGTTTAGATTTAACAAGCTACAACATGGATGAACCTTAAAAATGCCAGGCTAAAACAAACAAACAAACAAAAAAAAAAACACCAGGCTAACTATGGAGAACAGTGGAGATCCCTGTGAAAGGGCTGCTCTCAATATATCAGCAAATTTGGAAAACTCAGCAGTGGCCACAGGATGGGAAAAGGTCAGTTTTCATTCCAATCGCAAAAAAAGGCAATGCCAAAGAAGGCTCAAACTACTGCACAATTGCACTCATCTCACACGCCAGTGAAGTTATGCTCAAAATTCTCCAAGCCAGGATTCAGCAATATGTGAACTGAGAACTTCCAGATGTTCAAGCTGGCTTTAGAAAAGGCAGAAGAACCAGAGATCAAATTGCCAACATCCGCTGGATCATCGAAAAAGCAGGAGAGTTCCAGAAAAACATCTATTTCTGCTTTATTGACTATGCCAAAGCCTTTGACTGTGTGGATCACAATAAGCTGTGGAAAATTCTGAAAGAGATGGGAATACCAGACCACCTGACCTGCCTCTTGAGAAATCCATATGCAGGTCAGGAAGCAATAGTTAGAACTGGACATGGAACAACAGACTGGTTCCAAGTAGGAAAAGGAGTACATTAAGGATGCATATTGTCATCCTGCTTATTTAACTTATATGCAGAGTACATCATGAGAAATGCTAGGCTGGATAAAGCACAAGCTGGAATCAAGATTGCTAGGAGAAATATCAATAACCTCAGATATGCAGATGACACCATCCTTGTGGCAGAAAGTGAAGAACTAAAGAGCCTCTTAATGAAAGTGAAAGAGAAGAGTGAAAAAGTTGGCTTAAAGTTCAACATTCAGAAAACTAAGATCATGACATTCAATCTCATCACTTCATGGCAAATAGATGGAGAAACAGTGGAAACAGTGGCAGACTTTATTTTGGGGGGCTCTAAAATCATTGCAGATGGTGATTACAGCCATGAAATTAAAAGACACTTACTCCTTGGAAGGAAAGTTATGACCAACCTAGACAACATATTAAAAAGCAGAGACATTACCTTGCCAATAAAGGTCTGTCTAGTCAAGGCTATGGTTTTTCCAGTAGTCATGTATGGATGTGAGAGTTGGACTATAAAGAAAGCTAAGTGCCGAAGAATTGATGCTTTTGAACCATGGTGTTGGAGAAGACTCTTGAGAGTCCCTTGGACTGCAAGAAGATCCAACCGGTCCATCCTAAAGGAAATCAGTCTTGGGTGTTCATTGGAAGGACTGATGTTGAAGCTGAAACTTCAATGCTTTGGCCTCCTCATGTGAAGAGCTGACTCATTTGAAGGGACCCTGATGCTAGGGAAGATTGAGGGCAGGAGGAGAAGGGGACAACAGAGGATGAGATGGTTGGATGGCATCACCGACTCAATGGAAATGAGTTTGGGTGGACTCCGGGATTTGGTGATGGACAGGGAGGCCTGGCATGCTGCGGTCCATGGGGTCGCAAAGAGTCGCACATGACTGACTGTACTGAACTGAACTGATAGTCCGGGATAATCTACACATCTCAAGATCTTTAACGTCATCATATACACAAAATCCCCTTTATTATATAGGATGACAATCATAGGTTCCAGAGATTAGGACCTGGATATCTTTGAGGGTCATTATTCAGCCTACAGGAATAATTTAAAAATGCTTTCATAGTGGTAGTTGATGTACAGCTTTATGAATCTACCAAAAAATCACCAAACTGTGCACTTTATAAGAGTGAACTTTATGATATGTGAATTATATCTCAGTAAAACTGTGACTTTTTTAAAAAGACACAGTTGTCTGAAAAAATATAGCTATTACACAGCTCAAAAAAATAAAAGGCAAACAATTTGTGTGTAGTTGTGCTCAGGCATACCATAAAGGAATGAAGAAAATTCCATAAACTCAAGGTTAATAGTGCTTCAGATAAATCTTTTAACAACCCATATGTGGAATCAGCATGTCTAGTAAAATGACATAACCACATACACATATATGCATATAACTGTACACATATAACTGTAAATATATATTAAATGACACAACTACATATTTGTATATATGTGTAAGTATGTATACATTTTATAAATTTATTTAATACATATGCATAAACTGCAATAGATTGTCATATTCTAACACAGGAGAGATGATGGTACAACCAGTCTTCACTGTGGAATTCCCATTTTTCCTTTAGGATACCTGGTTACTCTGGGTGACATGTGACCATCTGATGGAAATTCAAGTAAAGAAACCATCCATCCCATATTAAATATTATGAGAGCTTAATTTTACTGGCTTTTTTTGGATAAATAAGAAATATTCTAATATCTTCTTCCCATACCTCATGGCTGGACTTATACACAAAACATTTTAGAGACTGCTGCTCTTGACAACGCTCCCAAACATCAGTGAATACCAGAGTCACTGAGGAACTCATTAAAAAATAGAGAGCTTGGGCTTCATCCCTAAAGGATTCTGATTTTGTAGCTCAAGTTATCCACAAAATTTTGAAGACCACAATAGACATCACTGCCATTCATTTTTCAGTGAAGTCCATAATTTGGACAGAGTAGTTGAGCCAAACAAGTGAAAGTGAAGGAAATTCACTTTCACTGAAGCTATAAGTGTAACATGATGAAACAAAGTCAACGATACTCTTTTGTTTGACCTGTTTTCAACAATTTCAGATCAAAGTCATATGACCCTGTGAATCACTGAAGCAAGTTAATTGTTCAAACCACCACTTACACAAGTAGAGGCAAGGTGCCATGGCCCTGAAGCAAAAGGAACGGTACCTCTGAGAATATCTTACTCATCATTGTTGAATTAGAATCTAGAGCAACAGGTTTCATCATGCTACTATAAGAAGATCTAAGCCCAGCTTTTAATAAAGCTCAAAAACCTAACAACAGGGCCTACAAGGGTATGAAGTCGTTTAAATCATGAAAGATAAGTAATGTACACTGAAAACATGAGAAGGGCATTAGAACAACATCCAATTAATAGCACAGTCCATAGACTTGAATAAATCCTTTTCTGGTCAACTTTGCAAAGTCTTTCAAACTTAAAACTAAAGAATCTTAAAACAAAATGTATATACCATCTCCTTTAAATACGACTTCTGGATTTGTAAGCATGTTAACGAAGCATTCCAAGTAATTCTGTACCTATATAAAGATTTACCAAAAGTTTACTGAGTTAATTCCCAATACTTCCCAAGCCTTTCACTAACACATGATTTTAGTCATCTAATCAAAGTGAAGTCTAACCTGGAAATGTTAGTGTTTCTGGAAATGAGTCCCTTAGTGATATTTTATCTTGGGAAATGAGAAGGTAAGATCAACACCATTATCCATTAAATATGGATAACCAACAAAGACCTACATCCCAGCACACAGAACTCTGCTCAATGTTATGTGGCAGCCTGGATAGGAGGGGAGTTTGAGGGAGAATGGATATATGTATGGCTGAGTCTCTTCGCTGTTCATCTGAAACTTCAGAACATTGTTAATTGGCTATACCCCAACACAAAATAAAAAGATTTTTTAAAAAAAAGGTCAACACATTTATATTGCATGGAGATAAGTTTAATTACCACAGGTAACAATGCCATTTTTTTATAAAAGTTTAATTCTAGGTTCACACGGCTATGTGATGAGTAAGTTTTAAAAAATTCTAGGTCACTTAAGGGTATATGTGAATTTCTTAGAAGGTACCAAAATAATGTTTTCCATCACACCTCAAAATCCATAAAGCCTTAAAAACATGTAATGCCATTTAACCTACAACCCTCCTTCAGAGACCCCCTCTCTACATCCTACATCTCCATTTACCCCAGAAAAACCCACCCCTTGTATAAGCTTAAACGATATATTTTATTCACAGGAATGCAGAATGGCACACAATTAGCATCCTTTTAGTCATGTCGTTATTTCTAGCTCAGTGGCGTTTATTCAGATGAGCACAATTTGCAACCACTGAGCCCCGCTCTTCTGATGTTAACTGGCATCATTAAAACCCTCCCAGTGTCCAGTTCATTTGATCTTTTAAAGAATACCCTAGGTTTGTGACTGAGAGCCGGAAACTCACGGCTGGATACCGTGAGCAGCGTTCATGTTTGGTCACAGACTACTCACATCAGTTAATAATCCTTAGAGAGCAAATTCCACTTTAAGAGGGAAATCTTTTCATACAAAAAAATTTTAAATACAAAATAAACAGGGAACGGAATTAAAATAATGAACAGCAGGGAGAAGGGGTTCCTAAATGTCATAACTTAGAAACCTGAAATCGAAAAATGTTCAGAGTGAAGTATCTAAAAGATCACACCAAATCTAGGTATGGTAAAGGTCAGACAGAGGAGAGAGGATAGTATCATAAGTGCAAAATCAGGAAATGATAAAATGCCAAGACTTCAAATTTAAAATTTTCTTTAAGTTTGATTTAGTGTTTGACTTTGCATAATCTACAAATACTGTCTATAAAAAACTGAAAATGACCAATTAACTAATTATTGAAAGCTGAAGTCTTTTCTATTTAAACAGAAAATGTCAGTATTTGAATTTTTCCACACATTTCACACATGTGTTCAATAGTATTATACAACTTACTACAGTCAGTTACAATTTTAATTTGAAAACAAAAAACTATATTTAAAAATCTACTTACAGCGTGACAAAGTAAATGTTATAATATCCACGAATGTTTAATAAAAGGCAAGTTCCTGCTGTCCTTTTATAGTTAAAAATAGGGCCAAACTACAACTTTCAACTGCAAAGAGTCATTGTGTAGTACATAAAAAGCTCAGCGTGGAGATAGATTCAACAAATGTACAAAAAGCGTTTTCATTCCCAGGAAGAACTGAAGGCATCAAAAAAACATGCCCCAACTACAAATAACATAGAGCTCGGTTCAAAAAGACAAGCAAATTCCTTGCCTAACGCATAGCAAATTAAACTTAATCAACTCCTCTGCAAGGTCGAACAGGCAATCCACCTTTAAATGTCCCCACAAACAAAACATAAGAACAACAAAAGAGGTTCCAGAGAATAAGTAATAAATACTGAATCCACAGTAGGTGACAGAACTCTTACTGTACACAGCTGAGAAAAATCTGCCGTGGAACAATGTATCACATTTCCATATTAAATTATATTTACCACACTGAAAAATGCTCAAACAAAATGCAGGATTTCTATTGGCCATTTTAATACCACACTGACTCCTTAAACCTTCCAAACCCAATCCCGTTGAAAACCTGGGTCCCACTGAAAATCGTTCCCACCCCCTGGAGCCCTGAAGGAGCCACTCGACAAAGAGTTGGGATGATGGAAGAGGGCAGGGAGAACTACCTTACCCCATGATTTCAGAAATAAATCAATAAAAGAGGGTAGAATAGCCAAAACATAACCTTGGCATTGAGTATTTCCGGGAAAATCACTTCTGTGACAAATGGCCCGGAGTGAACTCTTCCAGCGGTCAAGAATCCCCAGGAAAGGGCCCTCCCCTCCTTATCTATTGCTCAATTGTACAATACTCCGCTTTGAAAATATAACACCCTCTTGGAGCTGGGCGAGATGAAAGAGCTTTTCTTCATGATCCTGCAACGCCTATTAATTTTTGCTACAAGAGACTCACAGCTGATTAAGAAAACAGAGGGTTAGCACTGCCTCACATTCCCATTTCAAGGACTTAAGAGAGAAAAATCTTAAAAGTGAATGAGCCCTCTTCTTCAGTACCATGTACTGATGTTCATTTATGCACACACCAAAAGCTGTTTCTCTTCCAACTGTGGGCAATTTGTTTAGACTGGAAGTCATTTTCCTCCTTGAAGCATCAGAAGCAATGTTACTAGATTCCTATGTGGTTAAAGAATTAAATTTCAGAAAAACTATGACTCATTCACCACCACCGAGAGCACAGATTTAGAAATCAATGGCTGAAGGAGCAAAACTTGTACTGTCCCCAAAGTACATTCACACTTTTATTACAAGCAGAAAAGCAACATGATACAGTGGAAAAGCACAAGAAGTATAGAGAGTATGTGAATGTCTACCTTATCATGTCAATTTGGATGTTACTTTGACTTGCCAGGCTCATGAGCAAATAGCACCTACATTACAAGATTACTATGAAGTGTAATAGAGACTATAATGGACACCAAATACCAGACATATTCACTAGCATGAAAATATGCAGCTTTAATAGTTTTGTAGTATTAAAGTATAACAACACACTGCAAAAAGTACAGGTCTTAATTGTATATTTCAATGAATCCTGACAAATGTATACACTATTGTAACCACCACCTCCACCATGATACAGACCATGGAAATATGTGAGCCACATATGCAATTTAAAATTTTCTAGTAACCACATTTTTAAAAAGTAAAAGGAGACAGATTAAATTAATCTGAATTACTGTCATTGTACTTAACCCAATCTATCCAAAACATCATTTTAACGTGTAAATAACCTAAAAATATTATGAGCTATTTTATATAATTTTTCATACTAAGACATCAATCTGCTGTATATTTTACACTTAGAGCACAACACAATTTGAATTAGCCATAGTTCAAATATCTAACAGCCCTTAGATACAGATAACAGCCTAGAAAATTTCCTCAGGCCCCTTTCTAGTCTACCCTTCTCCCCACCCCAAGTCAATTACCATGCTGATTTCTATCCTCATAGATGAATTTTGCCTATTCACGAATTTCATAAAAATCAGATGTATGGACTTTTTGTGACTGGCTCCTTTCACTGAGCATGCTTCAGAGATTCATCCATATTGTTGCAAGTAGCAGTGGTCTTTTCCTTTTTATTGGTGAACAGCATTCCAATGTACAAACACAATACCCATTTGAGTTGTTTCCAAATATGTTATAATCATTAAGCTGAAATGAACACTCATATACAAGTCTTTTTGTGGATATGTTTTCATTGACTCAGATAAATATCTAGAAGTAAATGTTGGATCATAAGTATACATTCAACTTTATAAGAAACTGCCAAATATTTTTCTTCAACGTATCATTTTATAGTTCTGCCAGTAGTGTAAGAGATATCAAGTTACTTTACACCTTCTCCAATGTTTGACATAGTCAGTTTTCTTTTTTTTAATCACTGATTTCAGTGGTGTGTATGTTTCCCAATGACCAACAATGTTGACATTTTTCTGTATTTATTAGCCAATCATATGACATCTTTTTTAAAGAGTGGTTTGGAAAAATGAAGGGAGAGTTGTTACATGGGCAAACTGAGATTACTTATATGAAATTATTTCAATGATTAAAAAAGGGGCATAATTCTAAGGACTACCTGAGTCAAGCAGAAAATGTAAATCTAAAAGCCAAGAGAAGTGGTGCAAATTAAAATATATACTTCTGTAAAGGTAGCTGTTAATGTTACTTGTCCCTCCCATGTGGAGAAACAGGCCAGGCTCTGCAAGATCTTCCTCTTTAACAAGAGAGGGTAGATATCTGTAATTTTTACTTTTAATTAGTATTAGAAATTAATTAAAAATATTAGTCCTATGATAATGAAAGAAAATTGGCAAAAGTTTTCAAATTCTGATTTCTATAAATGTTAGTGATTTATATAAAGACAAACATCCTTAACATCACAAATATTAAACCATTCAGGGTCCTTACTGATTATTGGTCAAAGATGGTAGCTACTGGGACTTCCCTGTGGTCCAATAGTTAAGAATCTATCTTGCAATGCAGGGGACATGGGTTTGATCCCTGATCTGGGAACTAGGATCCCACATGCCATGGAGTAACTGAGGCCACAAGCCACAACTCTCTCAAACATGGCAATGAGAGAGACCATGTGCTCCAACACTAAATCCCACATGATGTGTGACAGAGCCAAACAAATAAATATTAAAAAGCAAAACCCCTCAAAAAGGCTATCTATTATATTAAGACAAGGGCTGTCAACCTACCAAAGACATGACAAAATCATTTTGAGTGGCAGGCAACAGTGACCCAGAAAAGTTAGAAAGAAAAATTTGGTGAGGGCAGCTCCCGATTCCTCTTTTCCCACTAGCCTCCCATATTACAGAACATACTCTATGATATTCTTCAGTGACTATTCATATCATGTACATTTTAGTAAGAATGAAAGCCATAGCTAAAAATACTTCAGTGGCAATGCCTACTTAGGAGTATGTCCATTATTTGGGGAGAATAGAAGAAAAGATATCTGTTGATGGGATATAAAACACAACTGCTTTGGAAAACAGCCTGGCAGCTACTAAAATGGCTAAACATAATTACATGATCCAGCCATCCACTCTTAGATATGTACCCAAGAAAAACAAAGCATATGTTCACACAAGAACTTGAAAATGAAAGTTCATAGCAGCATTATTCATAATAGCCCAAAAGTGGAAATAACCCAGGTGTGGTGCATGTGTGCTCAGTCGTGTCTGACTCTTCGTGACCCTATGGACTGTAGCCCACCAGCCTCTTCCTGCCATGGGATTTTTCAGGCAAGAATACTGGAATGGGTTGCTATTCCTTTCTCCAGGGGATCTTCCTGATCCAGGGTTCGAACCTGCATCTCCTGCCTGGGCAGGCAGATTCTTTACCACTGAGCTACCTGGAAACAAACCAAATGTTCAGTAACTGATAAATGGATGAATAAAATGTAGATGAATGGATAAATAAAATGTCATATAGCCATACAGTGCAATATTACTTACCTATAAAAAGAAATGAAGTACTGATACATGCTACAACATGGATGAAATCTTGAAAACATTATGCTAACTAAAAAGCCAGTCACAAAAGGCCACATATTGTTTGACTTCATTTACATGAAATGTCCAGAAGAGGCAAATCTATAAAGACAGAAATTAGATTAGTGGTTCCCTATGGTGGGGGCAAGGTGTGGAGCATAGCGGTGGTATGGAAGGTATGCAACTTCTTCTGGGGGTAATGAAAATGTTCTAAAGTTGATTGTGATGGTGGATTGGATGCACAACTAATATTTAAAAAGTGACTAAATTTCACACTATAAATAGATGAGCTGGAGAGTATGTGAATTATACCTTGATACAACTGTTTACATTAAAAGAAATAAAAACTAAAGGTACTAATGATTCACAGAGTCTCTTTCTTCTAGTCCTAAATATTCTTTTCCTCTGCCACCTGATGTTGCTGCTTGAGATTTAGAAAAGTATTCCTTTGATGTTGTATCTTTCCTTTGCACTATTTCTGAATTTCAAATACATTTGGTGTACTTAACATGATGCTTTCCCCTACTAGGCTGTGCGCTCCTAGAAGGCTGAAAATGCTCAGGAATCTGTATATCCAGAGAACCTTGCACAGCCTGGCTTCAGGTTTCAATATTTTTATTTTAAAATTGATGTTTTTGGTGTCCTGCCTAGGGAATTTTTGCCCAGCGTGTGCACTGCAGTGGACATAGGGCTGGGGAAAGCTGTGCCATCTCTTTTTCCTTTGGTCTTCTCACTACTTCTACTCATCAGAGAATAAATGAAAACCTTGGCAGAACACTGTTAAAAGGCTGCCAACCCTTCTATTTGAACATCTTCTCCAACAGCCAACAAGCTTTATGAAATTATGAGATAAACAGGATCCCTTTTACACTTACAGCCCATAAACCCAAAAAGTGAAACAATGACAACACTTTTTAAGTGCAAAATAAAAAAGTATGGATTTAAATATGATCTTTAGTCAACAAGATGGATTTCTAAAACATCTTTTAAAAGCATTCACAATAACAATACATCAATGATTTTAAAATAAAAATTTTAAATCACTTCCACTCCTCTTAAATAATTCTCCAAAGCTCCAAAGCTAAGCCTAGATAGGGCAAATCCACTGTGAGGAAAAAAATACTCATTTTAGACTTTCCTTTTCCTCATGGGCCCCTCATGGGTAACAAGCAGAATTGTCATATAACAAGAAGAAATGCTGCCCTCAGTGAAGTGCAATAATTGAACTGTTCTCTGTACTAACAAATAATACTGCCAGAAACTTAGGAACCAATTGCTACATTACAACTTTCTATTTCATACTCAATAAACATGGAAAGTTACTTAAAAAATAAACTATTTACATATGTTAGTGTTAGTTGGGCTTCCCCGGTGGCTCAGCTGGTAAAGAATCCCCCTTCAATGTGGGAGACCTAGGTTCGAGCCCTGGGTTGGGAAGATCCCCTGGAGAAGGGAGTGGGATTTTTTAAGTAACTTTCCATGTGTATTGAGATAGCCAATGGGAATCTGCTGTTTGACTCAGGAAACTCAAACAGAGGTTCTGTAATAACCTAGAGGGGTGGGAATGGGCAGGAGCCGGGAGGGAGATTCAAGAGGGAGGGGACATATCTATACCTATGGCTAATTCACATTGACATATGACAGAAATCAAACCAATATTGTAAACCAATCAACAATAAAAAATTAATTAACATTAAAAAAGTAAACTCACCATAAGATCATAAAATATCCATAACACTCTAAAATACTTAGTTCAAGAAAACAATTCAAAAGAAAGGAAAAACTTTACATATGTAATTATTTCTTAGACTAATTATAAAACTTTAGAATCCAATTGAAAATGAATTATTTGATTACATATGATATTTTCACTCAATGGAAAATAATTAAGCCATGAGAACCTGTAGCCACATCAAAAATCATGATAGTAAAATGTAAATTGAGAAGATGGAAAGTATAAAATATATGTGCAAAGAAAATACAAAGGGAAAAATGGAAAAATCAAAATGGTTTTGTGAAATGTGGATGAAGGATGCTTTATTTCATTATCCAAAGTAAATGTGATGTTATTAATATAAAAATCTAAAGTAGGATAAAAACACTTCAAAGAGTCAGATGTGACTGAGCATGCATATATGAAGAAACATGTCAATACCTCTTTAAAATATAAAATTCAATAAATAAGCCATAAAGCACCAAAAATCAATCTATTTTGGCTCAAATATCTTTTTCATTAGGATCTCTATGCAAAGCCTAAATAATTTGAAATCTTGTGCATTAATGTATCATAAAGGAAATAGAGAAGTACAAGGGAAGAGTTCAAACTTAATGCTCATAAAAAGACTTATCCATTTAATATCAGAACAGGACAAGGGCAACGAACACAAACATGACCAGCAAAAATACAGAGTAACAGTATATGAATTATATCTCAATAAAGCTGTGTTTTTCTAAAAGTGATTAACATATTGTCTCTGAATTCAGGTAGACCGGTGTTGAATCCTGGCTCTACAACTTTTTAGCTGGATGACTCTGGGCAATTATTTAACCTCAGTCAGCCTCCCAGAAGAAAACAGTACCTTGTCACATAAAGAGCTTTTTTCCATAAGATTAAATCACATAATAAATATAATGATTATAGTATACAGTGATTACTACATAGAAAGCACTCAGGAAATCAATAGATGCTTGCTATTATTATTATTATTAAAATATCTCTAATAGTTTTCCAGCTGAAAGCACTCTGCTAATTTCATATAAAAATAAAGGAAATGTCATCTGTGGACAAAATAGCTAAATGGAACATATGTGTCTTGATACTTTGCATGGCTTCAAAAAAAGCTCTCTTTATAGTAAAAGGCCCAGAAAAGAGTTCATGATTTCCCAGTATCCTTTATTTATCCTTTGCTTATAAGGATACTTATCCAGTATCCAGTATCCTTTGCTTCTTAGAAGCAAGAAGACAAAATTATTTTACCAATCATTCCTATAGGAATGAAACATAACACTGCTGACCAGGGAATTAAAAGCAACAGAAAAGAAAATATGCCAAGGACCTGAATAGACACTACTCCAAAAAGATACACAAGTGGCCAATACACATGTGAAAATATGCTCAATATCACTAATCATCAGGGAAATGCAAATCAAAGCCACATGTGATAACACTTTGTACTCACTAGGAAGGCTACAGTTAAAACAAAAAAGCAGACAAGCATTGCTGAAACGGGGAGAAATTAGAACCTCCACATTCTGCTGGTGTGAACATAAAATGGCACAGCCACTTTGGAAAACAGTTCTGGAAATTCCTTAAATAGTAATCACAGAGTAACCATATAATCCAGCAATTTTATTCCTAGGTATATATCCCTCAAAAACGAAAACATATGTCCATTCAATAACATAGTCACAATATTCACAGCAGCAATATTCATAATAATCAGCAAAAATCCAAATGTCCATCAAATGATGAATGGATGAATAAAACATAAGATAGTTGTATCAAATATTACTGGGCCATAAAAAGAAGTGGAGTATTGGTACATACTTTAATGGTGATGAACCTTATAAATATGTTAAGTGAAAGAAGCCAGTTACAAAAGACAATATGTTGTCTTCATTCAGATGGAATCCATCCTTTCAATCTCTCACTGGAGACCATGATAAATGATTAAGCAGCAATAATTACAGGTCTAATCTGACCCTATCAATGACAAATGAGTCTCATAATGACTTTCAAAACTGAAGAGTCCATTGTCAACCTTTGGAAAAAGAGTTAATTCATTATACAAAGGCAAGATGAGAAAGCCTGCGTGCTTAGTTGCTCAGTGGTGTCCAACTCTGCGACCTCGTGGACTGTAGCTCTCCAGGCTCCTCTGTCTATGGATATTCTCCAGGCCAGAATACTAGAGAGGGTAGCCTTTACCTTCTCCAGGGGATGTTCCCAACCCAGGGGTCAAACCCAGGTCTCCTGCATTGCAAGTGGATTCTTTACCAGCTGAGAAACAAGGGAAGCCCAAGAATACTGGAGTGGTTAGCCTATCCCTTCTCCAGCAGATCTTCCCGACCCAAGAATTGAACTGGGGTCTCCTGCATTGCAGACGGATTATTTACCAACTTAGCTAACAGGGAAGCCCTCTTTAAATATGGGGTTATCCAATTTACTCTCTTCAAATTGTTCTTAAAAATTTCACAGTTTTAGGTTGTCTTTTCATATTCTTAATTATATTTGATAGCAGAGGATCCACAGAGAAATAGAGAAATCACTACCAAATGTTTCTGGGAAGAAGATCCATAACCATGCTGAATATTTTCATTCTTGAAACTCTTGGCAGCCATCAATGCTTCACACATGGTATAAATTAAAAGACAGAATAAATAGCTTCATAGAATGCATGTTGGCTTCTGTGGATAGCATGCTGGCAAAATACCAAAAGATTAGCCCAAAATTACTAAATGCGGCCTGGCAAGGGCCACCAAATTGAGTATATTTTACAACTTTAACACACGTCACAGAACATAACAGCAGCAGCTCCACAAATAATGAACACACACATACACATAACTTGGAAAGATTAAGCAAAAGAGAAAGATATACTATTACTATAAGGCCCCCACAGGGGAATAGATTATTTCTATTTACTTAGATGAACAGAAAGTTATTCATTACCAAACACAAAAAAGAATCTGCTATTACCAAAATTAACAGTGATGCAGTTTCAACAAATTTCACAACTGTAGACATTTGTAATATTTATAATGAAAATATGGTAAATAACACTTATTCACAACTAGTAACTGTCAATAAAATAGTGGGTTCTTCCCCTAGACAAGAGAGATGAAAATGAAGGGATAAAAAATAAGTATCAGTGTCTGACTCTTTGCAACCCCATGGACTAAACAGTCCATGGAATTCTCCAGGCCAGAATATTGGAACGGGTAGCCATTCCCTTCTCCAGGGGATCTTCCCAACCCAGGGATTAAACCCAGGTCTTCCCCAATGCAGGCAGATTCTTTACCAACTGAGCTACCAGGGAAGCCCTATAATAAAATGAAATTAACTGATTAATGATATTGCTTTTTGACTTATGAATGCCCATCTTATTATAAAAAGGACTTAAAGAGGCTAGTATATATTTGTTAGAAGGACAACATATTAAATTCTTATCTCATTTGTAACATCTCAGTTGAAATTTCTTTGCAGTGAACAAGGGATTTGGATTTTACAGCATTAAAAAAAAGACGGGGGTGGAGAAAGACAAACACAGTAAGAGAAAGGTCTTTAACCAAGCCAAGGAAAGAGGTATTGAAGTACCAAATTAGACACAGGCTTTATTAAATAAAATACTTAGAACATGATGTCTCAATTCTATATTTGAAATGGATGACCAATAAGGACCTACTGTATAGCACATGGAACTCTGCTCAATGTGATGTGGCAGCCTGGATGGAAGGAGAGTTTGGAGGAGGATGGATACATGTATGGGCTTCCCAGGGGCACAGTGGTAAAGAATCTGGCTGTCAATGCAGCAGACACAAGAAATGCAGGTTCAATTCCTGGGTCAGGAAGGTCCCCTGGAGTAGGAAACACCCATTCCAGTATTCTTGCCTGGAAAATTCCATGGACAGAGGAGTCTGGTGGACTACAGTTCATGGGGTCAAAAGAGTCAGACATGCCTAAGCACACACACACATACATGTACATGGATACATGTATATGTATGGCTGAATCCCTTCACTATTCACCTGAAACTTTCTCAACGTTGTTTGTTCATTGGCTATAACCCCAATACAAAATAAAAAGTTAAAAAAATTAAACATGTTCTTGCCATTAAAAAGATGTTATTTGCTATCTAATGAATGTTTGTACACACCCCCCTAAATTCAAATGTTGACATCCTGATCCCCAAGGTGGGGGTATTAGAAAATGGGATCTCTGGAAGGAGATTAGGTCTTGAGGGTAGAGCCTTCATGCCAGGGATTAGTGCGTCTATAAGGAGACTACAGAGAGCTACCTTGCCCCCTCTGGCTATGTGAAATTACAGTGAGAAGACAGCTACGCATCAGGAAGCAGGCCCACAGCAGACAGTGAAAGTGCCAGCGCCTTGATCATGGACTTTTTAGCCTCCAGAACTGTGAGAAATAAATAACTGATGTTAATAAGCCATTCATTATGTTATTATTATAGCAACCTGAATGGATTCAGATTGCCAAGAGTGTCTGACAATGGGCTCAGAACCGTCTTTATGAATAGTGGTTTGGAATGGAGAAATAGATTTCAGGCTACAATGCAACAATCTCAAGAGGTCTCCTTTCAATACACAAAAATGTACCAAAAGCTTTGGCAGGGAAGGGATAGGATACCATTTATGAGAAGAAACTAAGTTATAATCATATTTTATATGAGTTTTAGGGGAAAGAAGAAAAAACTACTTAGACTCTCCTTGAAGGCATTGACTATAACCAATTTTTTAGGACAAGTTTGACATTTAAAGAGCATCTATGTGGGTAGATATACCCACATTACTAGATCTATTTTGTGTGTAATGCCATTTCACCCTCATTTGAGAAAACAAGGGTCAAAGGGGTTAAGTAAATCAAAGGACACACAGCTAATGACATATATACTAGGTAGACAATATGTCTGTCTAAAAACAAAGATGCTTTCTACCACTTCAGGCAACATTTTTTATATCCTCAGTACTAACTACAGTTAACAATGATATCTTACAGAAGTGGAATAAGAAAAATCACTTCTTATGAGTTAATAAGCACTTATAGACAACAGAGACTTATAGAAAGCAAAGGATGGGTAGAGAGCACAATGGAATGACAGAAAAAATTATTTCCTATATTTAGTTTCAGAAACAAGGTGATTTCTGTTTGGAAAAAATAATGACAAGGAAATACTCCCAAATGGTAGAACTATTTATTGTGAAAGTAATACAATTATTAAAGTGGTACTTTCCAATTCCAGATGACTGACTGAAGCAGAAAAAAAACAAATTCTACCAGTTAAAAAAAGTAGATATGGTTACAGGTTAACATACAGGAACCACGATCAAAAACCTACAATAGATACCAAAAAAACTGGAAAGAAACACAAGAAAACTACTAAGGAAAATGAAACCATAAGGGAAGAAACAAACAGAAGTGAGCAGAGAACTACAAAACCAACTGGAAAACAAGTAATAAAATGGCAATAAGTATATGCCTATCAGTAATCATTTTAAATGTCAATAGATTAAATGTCCCAATCAAAAGACATAGGGTGGCTGACGGACTAAAAGGAAAAGACCTGTCTATGTGCTGCTTACAAGAGATTCACTTCAGAGTGACACAGAGAGTAACAGCAAAGAAAGGAAAAAGGTATTTCATACAATCAGAAATGACAAGAAAGTGCGTGTAGCAATACTCATTTCAGACAAAATAGAATTTTAAAACAAAGCCTTTAACAAAAGGCAAAGAAGGGCTTATACAATGATAAAGGCATAAGTACAAGAAGAAGATGTTACACTCCTTAAAATATATGTACCCAATACAATACATAATGGGCTTCCCTAGTGGCTTAGATGGCAAAGGGTCTGCCTGCAATGTAAGAAACCCAGGTTTGATCCCTGGTTTGTCAATACGCCCTGGAGAAGGAAATGCCAACTCACTTCAGTATTCTTGTCTAGAAAATCCTATGGACGGGGGAGCCTGACAGGCAACAATTCATGGGGTCTCAAAGAATGGACATGACTGAGTGACTAATGCTAAATATATAAAGCAAATATTAACAGACATATAGGGAGAAATCAACAATAAAATGATAATAATAGGAAACTCTTACACTCCATATACATCAATGTATGTATATACACATCTAGACAAGAAAATCAATAAAGCAACCATAGCTTTAAATGACACAATAAACCAGGTGGCCTTAAATAGATATCTCCAAGATGTTCCATCCCAGAGCAGCAGAATACACATTCTTTTCAAGTGCACATGGAACATTTTACAGAAGAGATCAAATTCTAGGTCACAAATCACAAGTTTAAGAGGATATAAATTACATCAAAACTTTTTTTCCGATCACAATAGTATGAAATTTGAAATCAAATGCAGAAAGAAAACTGAGAAAATAACAAATATCTGAAGACTAAACAATATGCTACCAAAAAACAAAGGGTCAATGAACAAATCAAAGCGGAAATCTGAAAATACCCTGAGATAGCTGAAAACGGAAATACAATTTCCCAAAATCTATGAGATGCAGCAAAAGCAGTTCTAAGATGGAAATTTACAGTGACATGGCCCTTACTCAGAAAACAAGAAAAATCTCAAATAAACAACTCAAACTACCACCTAAATGAATTAGAAAAATAATAACAAATAAAGCCCAAAGTCACCAGAAGGAAGAAAAGAATAAAGAATAGAGAGGAAATAAATAAATTAGCTGCATAAAAACAAAAACAAAAAGATCAATGAAACCAAGAGCTGATTTTTTGAAAAGATAAGCAAAACTCATAAACTATAGCCAGGTTCATCAAAAGGAAATGAGGGAGGACCAAAAAAAAAAAAAAAAAAAAAGAATTGAAGAGGAGAAGTAACAATTGATACCACAGAGTTACAAAAAATCATAAGACAATACTACAAATAGTTATATGTCAACAAATCAAACAATCTAGAAGAAAGGAACAAAGGAACAAATATCTAGAAACATACAACCTGTTAAGACTGAATCAGGAAGAAACAGACAATCTGAACAAATTGATTACTACTAGTGAAATTGAATTTATAATAAAAAAAAAAAAAATTCCCAGCAAAGAAAGTCCAGTATCAGAGGGCTTCACAGGAGAATTTTACATAAAGAAGCACTAATACTTGTCCTTCGCAAACTATTCAAAAAAACTGAAGTGAATGAACACTAACAAATTTATTCTACAAGACTAACATTATCCTTATACCAAAGCCAGACAAAGACACTACAAAAACGAAAGTTTCAAGCCAATAACTTTGATGAATATAGACACAAAAATCCTTAAAAAATTATTAGCAACTGCATCCAATGATATATAAAAGGAATCATACACCATGATCAAGTAGGATTAATTCCATGAATGCAAGCATAATTTAATGTTGGCAAACCAGTGTGGGACACAATATTAAGAAAAAAATAAAAATCACATGATCATCTCTATGAGTGACAGTTGCTCAGTCGTGTCCAACTCTTTGCGACCACATGGACTGTAGCCCACCAGGCTCTTCTGTCCATGGAATTCTCTCAGCAAGAAGACTGGAGTGGGTTGCCATTTCCTTCTCCAATCATCTCCATATATGCAGAAAAAGCATTTCACAGAATTCAATATCCACTCATGATAGAAAATCAATTCATGATAGAAAAATCTCAAACTTGGTGTAAAAGGAATATATAACATAATAAAGGTCAGTTATTATAAACCTACATCACACTCAATGATGAAATGGTGAAAAACTGAAAGACTTTCCTCTAAATTAACAGATGAATGGAAAAAGATGTGTGGGGTGTGTGTGTATTCCAAATACACATAATGGAATATTCAGTTCAGTTCAGCCGCTCAGTTGTGTCTGACTCTTTGCGACTCCAGGGACTGCAGCACGCCAGGCCTCCCTATTCATCACCAACTCCCGGAGTCCACCCAAACCCATGTCCATTGAGTCGGTGATGCCATCCAACCATCTCATCCTCTGTCATCCCCTTCTCCTCCCGCCTTCAATCTTTCCCAGCATCAGGGACTTTTCAAATGAGTCAGCTCTTTGCATCAGGTAGTCAAAGTATTGGAGTTTCAGCTTCAACATCAGTCCTTCCAATGAATATTCAGGACTTATTTCCTTTAGAATGGACTGGTTGGATCTCCTTGCAGTCCAAGGGACTCTCAAGAGTCTTCTCATTTATCACAGTTCAAAAGCATCAATTCTTCGGTGCTCAGGTTTCTTTATGGTCCAACTGTCACATCCATACATGACTACTGGAAAAACCATAGCATTGACTAGACGGACCTTTGTTGGCAAAGTAATGTCTCTGCTTTTTAATATGCTGTCTAGGTAGGGCATAACTTTCCTTCCAAGGAGCAAGCATCTTTTAATTTCATGGGTGCAATCACCATCTGCAGTGATTTTGGAGCCCAGAAAAATAAAGTCAGCCACTGTTTCCACTGCTTCCCCATCTATTTGCCATGAAGTGATGGGACCGGATACCATGATCTTAGTTTTCTGAATGTTAAGCTTTAAGCCAATTTTTTCATTCACTTCTTTCACTTTCATCAAGAGGCTCTTTAGTTCTTCACTTTCTGCCATAAGGGTGGTGTTATCTGCATATCTGAGGTTATTGATATTTCTCCCGAGAATCTTGATTCCAGCTTGTGCTTCATCCAGTCCAGCATTTCTCATGATGTACTCTGCATATAAGTTAAATAAACAGGATGACAATATACATCCTTGATGTACTCCTTTTCCTACTTGGAACCAGTCTGTTGTTCCATGTCCAGTTCTAACTGTTGCTTCCTGACTTGCATACAGATTTCTCAAGAGGCAGGTCAGCTGGTCTGGTATTCCCATCTCTTGAAGAATTTTCCACAGTTTATTGTGATCCACACAGTCAAAGGCTTTGGCATAGTCAATAAAGCAGAAATAGATGTTTTTCTGGAACTCCCTTGTTTTTTCGATGATCCAACGGATGTTGGCAATTTGATCTGTGGTTCCTCTGCCTTATCTAAATCCAACTTGAACATTTGGAAGTTCCCAGTTCATGTACTGTTGAAGCCTGGCTTGGAGAATTTTGAGCATTACTTTACTAGCATGTGAGATGAGTGCAATTGCGTGGTAGTTTTAGCATTCTTTGGCATTGCCTTTCTTAGGGATTGGAATGAAAACTGACCTTTTCCAGTCCTGTGGCCACTGCTGAGTTTTCCAAATTTGCTGGCATATCGAGTGCAGCACTTTCACAGCATCATCTTTTAAGATTTGAAATAGGTCAACAGGAATTCCATCACCTCCACTAACTTTATTCGTAGTGATGCTTCCTAAGGCCCACCTGACTTCACATTCCAAGATGTCTGGCTCTAGGTGAGTAATCACACCATCGTAATTATCTGGGTTTGAAGATCTTTTTTGTACAGTTCTTCTGTGTATTCTTGCCACCTCTTCTTCTTTTTTTTTTTGCCACCTCTTCTTAACATCTTCTGTTAGGTCCTTACCATTTCTGTCCTTTATTGAGCCCATCTTTGCATGAAATGTTCCCTTGGTATCTCTGATTTTCTTGATGGGATCTCTAGTCTTTCCCATTCTACTGTTTTCCTTATTTCTTTGCACTGATCGCTGAGGAAGGCTTTCTCTCTCCTCGCTATTCTTTGGAACTCAGCCTTCAAATGGGTATATCTTTTCTTTTCTCCTTTGCTTTTGGCTTTCTCTTCTTTTCAAAGCTATTTGTAAGGCCTCCTCAGACAGCCATTTTGCTCTTTTGCATTTCTTCTTCTTGGGGATGGTCTTGCTCCCTCTCTCCTGTACAATGTCACAAACCTCCATCCATAGTTCATCAGGCACTCTGTCTATCAGATCTAGTCCCTTAAATATATTTCTCACTTCCACTGTATAATTGTTATGGATTTGATTTAGGTCATACTTGAATGGCCACCTGATGCGAAGAGCTGACTCATTTGAAAAGACCCTGATGCTGGGAAAGATTGAGGGCGGGAGGAAAAGGTGACGACAGAGGATGAGATGGTTGGATGGCATCACTGACTCAATGGACATGGGTTTGAGTGGGCTCTGGGAGTTGGTGATGGACAGGGAGGCCTGGTGTGCTGCGGTTCATGGGGTCGCAAAGAGTCAGACACAACTGAGTGTTTGAACTAAACTGAACTGAATGGTTTAGTGGTTTTCCCTACTTTCTTCAATTTAAGTCTGAATTTGGCAATGAGGAGTTCATGATCTGAGCCACAGTCGGCTATACTCAGCCATAAAAGAGAATGAAATTCTGTAATCTGCAACAACATATATGAACTTAGAGATTGTTATGCCTAGTAAAATAAGTCAGACACAGAAAAATAAATACACTATGTTATCGCTAATACGTGGAAGCGAAAAGATAAAACAAACAAATGTATATAACAAATTAGAAACGGACTCACAGATAAAGAGAACAAATAAGTGGTTCAGTGGGGAGAAGGAGGGGGAATAAGGGAAGGTAAAGGGATGGGATTAAGAGATAAAAAATACTACACACAAAATAAATAAGCAACAGGAATATATTGTATAGCACAGGGAAATTTAGCCATTATTTTTTTTAATAACTTAAAGGGAATATAATCTATACAAGTATTGAATTACTATGTTGTACACCTGAAACTAATATATTGTAAATTAACTTCCATTAAAAATAATAATAAAGCTACTTATAAGACTGCATAAAAATATTAAAAAATTTTGTTTGGGCAGTGAATGACCTTTGATGTAATTACTACATTTCCCCAAAACATTAAAGATTCCCCTTGCTGTGCTATACTTTTGGAAGCAGTCTAAAGTTCAGAAGATGATTTAGAGGCTCAGTTCTAACATTAATCCATCCTACCCAATATGATCACCAGGAAAGGAAAAATCTTTTGCCAATCTTCAAGCCAACAAAAGTTTTTACTATCTATAAAACTGAGATACCACGTCAATTTCCTCACCTCCTCTGCTTCTAAAGCTCTCTAATCACAGAACCAAGAAGCAAATATACTCAAGATTTCTTCTAAAAGCATTATTCTTCCTTTGGTATTATCAAGAATAAATAACAATGAAGAAGAACCTAAAGCATGGTTTTCTTTAGCCTCTAGAGAACATCTACATGTTTCAAGACTCCCCTTTACAGAGAATTTGTAGACAATCTTGCTTCACCTACTGAACAAAGAAAGACCTCTGGAAATAAACAGTCTGACATTCAGTTACTAAAATTTGTCTTATATCCTTTTAAGTACAATGCCTTGTAAATTATTTTCTTCCAAATTATACAAAACAATTCAAAAACAATTCAAAAAAGCCTACCTCAGCTTGGCAGAGTGCATGAAGACCTTGTAACACCAAGGCTGCTGGAGTAGCTTGGTCAGGCTTAGTGCACTCATTTAACACCTGGGAAATAGCTGCCAACATATCTGCACCATGCTGATATGGCCTATAAGAAATGACATTTAGACACAAGATTAAAGTCAAAGAGCTATATTACTACTCCAAGGTCTTTTCCCTGAATAAAAAACATTAATGCTTTTCTTTACCCTCATGCCTGTTAAACATGGACCCTCAACAAATAAAACCATATGCTTTTTTCCCAAAGATTTGCAACTTCATCATTTCTGCTATAACTTCAAGCTCATTTTTCATATTATTACCCAAAAAAGAAGACACTTATTAACAAATTTTATCCTCCCCAAATCACAAAACCTACGGTCTGTATTCTGTGTTTTCACTGCAGGGGCATGAGTTTGATCCCTGATTGGGGAACTAGTGTCCCACATGCTGCGTGGCAGAGCCAAAAAAAAAAGAAGAATGTGAAGGAAAAAACCCTGTTGTCTGAATCAACAAAACTCAAGTCTATAGTAATAGTGGAAAGAAATGACTTACCTTATTGAGATCATCAGTAAAGCCAGGGTTATGAAATCAGAAGATGACTGATTACAGTAGTGTTACAAACTTAGATGGTTATGCCTGTCATGATGATGGCAATGTATGATGACAAAGTTAATAATAATAATATGAACTATGACTGACTGAGCACTTATCTCATGTCAGGAACTGTGCTAGATTCACTGACTCTTCTTCCTCTCATTCCTCTATTGCACATATATTGCGCTATCTACAGAATGCTTTTAACTTCATAAAGAAATGCTCAGATCTGCATTCCTTGTAACCCCTCAGTGATATATTTCTACTAAACAAAATATCAATTAAAAAATTGCCTGACTGAATTCTATGAAATCCACCCATGGAAATCATTTAGCAAAAATGGAAAATTTTGATAGGATCTTGAGGTGGTAACTGACAGGTGTACTAAGTAAGTTTTTGACAGACTCTGATCTCATCTGATATTTAACCTCTCCTGAGCCTCAGCTTTAAATATGTAAAATTAAAACATCAGCTTTCATCTCTTAATTTTTTCCATGCCAATACCTCAAGAGAATCTAAACTCTGAGGTCTTGGGATACATGTGTATAACTTTTAGACTAAGTGATTTCTTGTGTTGCCAAAAGGTTGGAACTTAGAAAAGGGGCAAAACTGCTAAGGCTTAAATACAGTCTGATCTGAGGTTTATCACAGGAATCACTGTATTATCAGCATCCAGGCCAACTCATTCATTGTAAAGCTTCAGGAAGTACCATTTGCAGTGTCATCATTGACAAAAGTGAGGATGATGCTCTAAGAATTCTACAGTGCAGTGGCTCAACCAACATGAAACTGCAAGATTACAACCTATTTCAAATGTATTAAATCTATTTCCTTGATAAAGATTTTGACCTAATTCAAGAAAATAGAAATCTGATGAGGTGGAGCTCTGCTTAGTGTTATTTCAATCTTAGGAACTCTTGCCTAGCTATTAACCCATAACCTAGAAGAGCAGCAGCATCTCCCTAATATCTTCAAGTCTTTCCAAACCCCAGAGCATATACAAGAATTCAAGGTAATTTCCTTCCCTGTAATATTTCCTAACAATTAATTCCATTCAATGAGTCACAAATAAGGCCTTCTCTATTAAAACATCTTATAAAAATCAAGCATAGGTTTTTAAGGAATCCCTATACGGTTCTCCACAGTGGCTGTGTCAATTTACATATCCAGTCATAGTGCAAGAGAATTCCCTTTTCTCCATATCCTCTCCAGTATTTATTATTCATAGATCAAAAAAAATCAAGCATCATATAAGGAGACTATAAAAAAGAACAATTTGACCTATAACCCACTGCTTAGGTTTCAGGAATTGATATACAGAAAAATACAAAACATAACATCTTATGTTTTATTACAACATTATTATCCAGAAAAGGATATAAATATCTGCTAAACCGAGATATAAGACTAGACCTGAAAAGACATGCCTGCTACTCAAAGTCACTGTCTGATGTTACTAAATTTTACAATCAGACAACTTGTGCTTAATATTCATTTATTCTTACTCAAATATCCTCTGCCTATCTTTCCTAGTGTCTTGTTTGCAATAAAAAGATTAAATACAAATATGTATATCATGCAAAATAAATGCAAAAATATATCATGCATTTACATATATATATATATAAATGTAAAAATATGTATCATGATATACATTCCCAAGGGTCAAGCGTGTCTTACCTTTGCTTACATATATCCCTGATCGATGCTGCTTTAGCAATTAGTTTCTCCCATTGGACTTCCTTGCCCACAGACAGGGAGGGCACATCGGACATGGCCATGAAACGCTGCAGCTCAGGATAGACACGATCCTAAGAAGGCAGTATCACAAAAAAGGTAATTGTACAACTTGAGTTGAATAATCATTATCTCCTTCTATGAAACATTTTCGCCTCTAAATCTTACATTTGCATTGCAAATTAGAATGTATTTCTTCTAATTAGCAAAGAAGAATGCTGTTATGATTGCTAGAGATTTTCTTGCAGATCTATGTACTATTCATTTCATAAAACTAGAAAAAAGTGGCAAAATCTCACTTTAATTACAAAGGCTCTAATCACTTAAATTTCTATTACTTTTTCGCAAAAATGGAAAAACAGATTTCAAAATTAAGGAAACAAGATGATTTTCTATTCTCAATTTCTCTCTGAGAGTCAATCAAAACTGACAGCTTCATAGATCAAAAGTACAACACTAAATTAAAATTTCTCAATGCAATCATTTATGCCACTCACTAATATCACTATATCAAAGCACTGTCATGCATAATGACAAAATTCATTTTCTTCAGTGAAAGGGACATGCTTAATATCCACACAAGTGTGTATCTGAGCCTACCTGTTTTTCCCACAAAGATGTCAACAAGCGCAAAGTGACAGCTTTTAGTTGTGGAGTGGTTCCAAGAAGTTGAATTACTCGTAGAATCTGTCCTATGCACACCTACAAAACATTGAAGAAACTTTGGTTTCATAAATGCAAATGTGGATAAAATCCCAATGGTAACAACAAAACTTTAAAACCTCTTATTATAAAATAAAGACTGAAACGGAAGCTTACTACAGTATTACCTATCTTCTCAGAGGTCAGAGATACCTTTGGGAGGAGCTAGTTAGCAATTCTGGGCACATAAAGATCCTATGTCAGACAATATAGCCAGTGGGAAAACATGATGAAAAGATTATTTTAAAAACTAATTCTTAAATATTTTAACGAATATTTTTGGCCCCAAAAAGGAAGTAGTGATCGCAGCAAAATTAAAGGGTCATGATTTCACATGATAACAAACAAAACTCAATGTATTCTTCAGGCCTCACTTTCTTTCTGCTCCCAAGTAAACTGGTCAATATACAAACCTTGTGAACACCAAGTGTAGGTAAGGTATACAAGATATCATTGTATAACACAGGTGCCAGTGGTCTTCCTAACTTGAACATCAAAACTGGAATCAGATTCGGTACCTAAAATGATTTTAAAGAACATATAAATTATGCTTTTTAAAAGAAATCAATCTATAAAGCAACTATTATTTCATTTTTCTCCAAAGGAATACTATGAATATATACAAATTAAAAGACAAAAAATGCCAGTTAGCCATTTGTTGTTAATGATAAATTCACAGCATCACTAATATCCTATTTATTTTTAAATTACCTGAGAGCTCTTGTTCTATCCATTTATACACGTTTAAATACTCTAGCGTTTTTGGTACTAAAATCACAACATTAATTCTCTGTAATAAAAAATAGTTATGATCTGCCCTAAAGAAGCTTACAAATTCTTGAAAAAAAAAAAAAAAAAGAAGCAGCTTACAATTCTAATGAGCAACATAATGAAATATTCAGTGATGTTATTCCAAAACAAAATAATTAAAATCAATTGTCCTTTATGGGAATTAATAAACAAAAATTTCCTTGCAGGTTCATATTTCAATCCCTATGCATACTACAATAAAATAAGAAAAGCAAATCATGTTTTGATTGGATGCTTTTATTATTAAGATGGCAATATTCCCCAAATACATCCACAGATTCAATACAAACCCTATCAAAATTCCAGCTAGCCTCTTTGCCAAAATTGAGAAATTAATCCTAAAATTCATATGAAAACAAGTGATCCTGAAGAGCCGAAACAATCTTGAGAAGGAATGAGGTTTGAACATTCAGCTTTCTCAAATACAAAATTGTCCTACAGCAATCAAAACACTATGGTACTTGAATAAGAATGTAAATATAGATCAATGAAATAGAACTCAGTATCTTGAAATAAAACTTGTCATTTATCTTAATTGATTTTAGACAGACCAAGAAAACATGATGAAGAAAGAAAAGTCTCTTTGAAAAATGGTGTCTGATTTTGAAAACTATGTTTCTACCTACAAAAGAATTAATTTGGACCCCTTCCTCATACCACATTAATAATTTTTGAGCAAAAGTTAACTCAAAATAGAGTTTAGACTATTAAATGTAAGAACCATTTAGACTATTAAATGTAAGAACTATTAAAATGTAAGAACCAAAAATTGTAAAACTCTTAATGAAAATATAGGAGTAGATCTTTCTGACCTTGAGTTAGGCAAAGCCTTCTTAGACATGACACCAAAAGCATGAGCAACAAAATAAAATATATTTCATCAAATTAAAAATATTTTTCCTTCAAAAGACACTATAAAAGGAATGAAATTGTGGAATTCACAAACATGTAGATGGACCTAGTGACTGTCTTACAGAGTGAAGTAAGTCAGAAAGAGAAAAACATATATCACATAATATCACTTATATGTGGAATCTAGAAAATGATACAGTGAACTTATTCACAAAGCAGAAACAGAGATACAGACACAGAGAATGGACATATGGATAGTTGAGGGGGAGGAGATGGGGGAGACGGAGGGGCAAGAAGAGAGGAGGTGCAATGAATTGAGAGATTGGGATTGACATATATACACTATTATGTATAAAATAGATAATTAATGAGAATCTATTGTATAAGCACAGGGATTCCACTCAGCGCTTTGTGGTGACATAAATGGGAAGGAAATCTAAAACAGAGGGGATGTATGTATACATATAGCTGATTTACCCTGTAGTGTAGCAGTAATGAACTCAATGTTGTAAAGCAACTATATGCCAACAAAAAAAAAAGTTTTTTTAAGACACTATAAGGAAAATGAAAATAAAAAGAACCCATGGAATGGAAGAAAATATCTGCAAATCATACATCTAATGAGGGACTTCTATAACCAGAATATAAATATATCAAGAACCCTCCATAATAAAGGACAAATAATCCAATTTTAAAAGAGCAATGGATCTGAATAGATATTTCTCCAAAGAAGACAAACAAATGACCAATAAAGACAGGAAAAAATACTCAACCAGCATTAACCATGACATAAATGCAAATCAAAACCAAATAATATGCCACCTCATACCAAATAGGATGACTTGAAAAGACAGATCATAGGGAGGGGGGGATCGGGATGGGGAATACATGTAAATCCATGGCTGATGCATGTCAATGTATGGCAAAAACCACTACAATATTGTGAAGTAACTAGCCTCCAACTAATAAAAATAAATGGAAAAAAAAAAGAAAAGACAGATCATAGCAAATACTGACAAGGATGTGGAGAAATCAGGACCTTCATACACTGCCAGTGGGAAAGTTAAATGGTGCAGCCCCTTAGGAAAACAGTCTGTCAGTTTCTCAACTGGCTAAATAGAATCACCATATGATTTAGTAACTGTACTCATAGGTATTTACCCAAGAGAAATTAAAACATATATCCATACAAAAACTTACATGTCAGATCACCAGCCCAGGCGGGATGCATGAGACAAGTGCTTGGGCCTGGTGCACTGGGAAGACCCAGAGGAATTGGGTGGAGAGGGAGGTGGGAGAGGGGATCGGGATGGGGAATACGTGTAAATCTATGGCTGATTCATACCAATGTATGACAAAACCCACTGAAAAAAAAATAAATAAAGGAAATTTAAAAAAAAAAAAGGAAGCAAAAAAAAAAAAAAAATTTACATGTGAATGTTCACAGCAGTATAATTCACAATAGCCAAACAGTGGAAACAATTCATCAACTGATGAAGTGATAAATAAAATGTAGTATACCCCTATGATAGAATATTATGCTGCCATAAAAACAGAATCAACAGATAAACTATTTACACATCAATAGCAAAAAATAAACAAATAACCCAATTTAAAAATGAACAAAGGACTTGAACAGACATTTTCCAAAGAAGAAATACAAATGGCCACAGACATATGAAAAGATGCTTAATCATCAGGGAAATGCAAATCAAAACCATGATGAGATATCACCTGACAACTGTTAGAATGGCCATTATCAATAAACTAAAAAAATAGCAGCTGTTGGCAAGGATGGAGAAAGACTGCAACCCTTGGGCGATACAAAAAGTAAAACTGTGCAGTGACTATGAAAAACAATATGGAGGTTCCTCAAAAAATTAGAAACTAACATATGATCCAGCAATCCAACTTCTGGGAATATCAGTACAGGCAGTAGACTCTTAAAATTTATTTACTCACACACACACACACACACACACACACACACACACACACAAATTAACTGCTCAGGTGCTATTAGCTACTTATTCTAAAACAATAGTCTTTTGATTGAAACACAAACTTTTCTGTAATATTTTATGGAATATCAAGAAACTTTAATTGTTTGACTTGTTTCATCTGGCACTGTTGGTTTCTATAATAAAATACACATGGGCAATTAAAAATGTTTCAAATCAAATATTTCAAAGGAACTGAAACCAGGATCTCAGAGAGATATTAAGTACCCCCATGTTCACTGCAGCGTTACTCACAATAGCCAAGAGATGGAAGAAATAACCTAAATACTATCAATGGATGGACAAATAAAGAAAATGTGCAATATACATACACAAGGAAATCCTGTCATATACTACAATATGGATGTGGATAAATCTTGAGGACATTCTGCTATGTGAAACAAGCCAGTCACAGGGACAAATATCACATGGTTCTATCGTATGAGGTATCTAAACTAGCCAGTCTTAGAAAAAGAAAGTTGAATGTGGTTATCAAAAGCTGGGAGAAGGAAGAAATGGGGACTTGCTCAGTGGGTACAGAAATATAGCCTTGCAAGACGAAAAACTGTATACAGTATACCTTCATTTTGATAAGAACATATATTTCATGTTATCTGCTTTTCACTACAATTTTTAAAAGAACCATGGGATTGTTTTTTAAGAGTCAGAAGAGTCTTGTTGAGTTCATTTAGGTAAACGACTTTATTTTACAGATAGATGATAGAGGTGAGAAATGGAGGGAATTACAAAGTTAGTGACAGAATAAGGATGGAAGTTCAGATCTCAGTTTACTCCTCCTTTCTATCCTGGGAGAAATGAAAACAACAAAAGATTCCAGGCTGTATATAATAGGATAAAGAGTTATCATGTGAAGTCTTCTTCCTATAATTGGACTAAACATAGAAGAAAAAAGCAGGAGAGACAAAACTCAGCATCTCCCTGAAGTCAATCATATAAAGAACAGAGTAAAAAAATTTTACTCTGGATTACACAAAAAATATCCATGTGGGCAACACTGTACAAGTTACGCAGAAAGCAGTATAATCTTTCAGAGTCCTATAATGAAAATCATGAGTAGTGCTATCCACTTATAAATTGAGAAATATTGAGGGCTTTGTTATTATTCATTTTGGTTTCCAGATGAGAGATATAATTAATGTCTATAACTAGCCTCTTTTTAAAAAATATGAGAGAGCTCATACTTCAACAGTATATAAGAGATAGTTATAAATAAATATTAAAAAATTAAGATACCTGTGAAAAAAAAATTCAAGGCATGTTCATCACGCAGACATAAGAGGTAAATATCCAAAGTGGTATCTGGTTTTCTTTAACTTTTCTGACTCATGTTTTATAAAACTAGACCTGAAATAGAAAGTGAATTCCTAGATCATATTTTATAAACTCCCTTAGATAACTGCTGAAATATCTTCACACAAGACTGTCCTGTGGAAAAAATGGAAGTAATTTTATGCATACAAAGGTATTTGCCATTTATAAAACAGTGGTAACATTATGTGTTGTTAGAAATGAAAAGAGAAAACATGAATTAAAATTTGTATTGATGTGCACTTGATTTAGTGCACATGTGTGAGTTTCAAGTGTACTGCATAGTGATTTGGCAAAATGTGAAATTTTATAAAACAAAGAGTGAATATGCTAGGATGGTACATACAAACAGAAGCATAAAAGAATTCTTAAATAATTTTAACAGTGAAAGAGCTTTTTTCAGTGATTTATTTTACAAAAAAGGGGCATAATGTACTAAGGTGTTTTTGAACATCAGTTAATTCCATCTTCCTCAATTATTTGACATGTCTACTCACAATATTACTTATTATTTCAGTAATACAGTAGAAAGCAGTTCACTGATGGATGTGCTGAAAAGCTAATCATTTCTTTTTCTTAAAAGAATCTGAAGAAATGCAACAACATCAAAGAAATCTAAACAGTGTAATTTTTTTTCTTCTGTGGTTCATATTATATCTTAATGTTATAACTAAATAAGTGGCTTAGGGTCTTGAACTTTAACCTTTGAGAGTCAAATAAGGTCAAGGGAAGAAAGATTGCCTCCACTAGGCAATCTTCTTTCTGTTTGATATTCACTCTAGCTTTATTCCAATTCAGCTTGAGCATATGATTCATAATGACTCCTCTGATAGTAATAGCTAACATCTATTGAACAGTGACTACAAATGCTCTCCTTAGCACTTTATAGAAATCATGATTATCATGTTTCAAATGATAAAACTGAAGTTCATAAAGGCCAAATAATTTGCCCAAGGTATTAATAACAGAGTAGTACATACTGGAGTCAGGACCAGAGCAAAGCAATTTAACTGTGAAGAGCCCACGTACTTGCCAGTTTGGCTTACCAAAAATAGGGGTGACATCTTCATTCATTGCCTTTGCATCTCAGGTCCCAGCATATCATAAGTGCTTTCAGAATGCAAAAACCACTCCTAATTTCTTTATCTGCTCAAATTCTATATGCAAGATAGATCTTGTAATAGTGCTGCAGATATTTTATTTGGCACACAATTATTAAAAGCCTACCACTTGCAAAGAAAAGTACCTAGAGACAGTACTCTGACCAAACAACTCTGAATCACAAAAATTTACCTCTTAGGTTAAGTGTTACCAGGATAGCAATATTATCAGAACATCTTTAGAATCTGAGCTAAGAGTTTCCCAGTACATAGAAAAATAAGTTCATCAACATAGGAGCTCAGAGTAAAGAATAAATGAGTAAATATCAAAAACTAGAATGGATCAACTCAAGTACCATATCACTGGAAGAGTTTGAAACACCTGGAAGAAAATAACCATGATCTTTCTCTACCTAAACTTAATTTCTAGGTTAGTCTCCTTGGTCTTCTGAATTTCTCTCTCAGAGTCTGACAATTTATATATTTAGAAAATGGTATAGGAAAACTTAATTGTTGACAGAAAGTAATCATCACACTATTAGATATAAATACCAGTGGGACAAAGGAGTAAAACCACAACTTTTTAAAATTGCTAATATTTTTGAAACTTGATCTAAATAACAACTATAATGACTAAATTCCTGTAAGCATAAAATTTCCTTCCTAAACAAAAGTTTGTTTTACATTCCTATCATGAAAGTGTGAAAGTAGCTCAGTCTGGTCTGACTGTTTGTGACCCCCCGGACTGTACCATGGAATTCTCCAGGCCAGAATACTTGAGTGGGTAGCCTTTCCCTTCTCCGGGGGATCTTCCCAGCCCAGGGATCAAACCCAGGTCTCCTGCATTGCAGGCGGATTCTTTACCAACTGAGCTATCAGGGAAGCCCTAATACATTTCTATCATGGTAAGATCTAAATCTTTTGTAGTCTGACTGGTAGAACAAAAGTTAAAAGCCAATGTCCCCTAAGTAAAGTATAATGTGTTTATTTTTCCTTTCAATTCAGTACAGTCAATTTCTACTACTGTGTCTGTCACTGGCAATGAGTCTTACATTGGAGAGCTGAAAGGAGGAGTTTGAACGCCCTCCAAGAATGAGATATAATTAAATACAGCTCAGCGAGGTAAGCAACTATGTAATAAAACTAGAGAGAGTCGATGCTTTTGAATTTATTAAAATAGTAAATTGTTCAAGTATTCCAAAGCTATGACAGTCAGATCAATTTATTGGAATAAAAACTATGCAAGACTGACAATGGTAAATGTGAGCCAATTCATAGTACATCTGAAGCAAAAAAAGATTAAATGGACAATACAAATAGGCTGAACATAAAGTACGACTCTAAATCCTCACTTTCCTTTTTCACTGCCAAAAAACTTTTGAAGTATAAATAAGTGGTAAATATTTTATACCATAAATTGTATAAGGTTGCAATTCAGTCTCAAATGAAAGCCTGAACATTAAACAAGGGTTTACATGAATAATGATAAACAAATGACCTGACGAGAAAGCTATATTAACCAAAAAGATTCACACCCAGGATGAAGTAAAATTAAGGAAAAAAGTCAGAAACATAAAAAAGGATTGATATAAATGTCTTACAACAATGAATAAGAAGACATTCAGTTGCTTGGAGTAGACAAGGTATCATTAAGGAATGACACAAAACAGATTTAGTAAACTCCTGTCCTGCCTGCATCAGGATAATCTTCTGCATCAAGGAAAAATATAAGACTAGGAAGATGAATGTCAGTAAGAAGACACTGACAGTGATATCCATGATAGAAACAGGGCAAACCAATAGGAAAAAAAAAAAAGATGATAATGATTAATCCATGAATGGTTTAATGGGGAAGAGAAATCCTAACACACTACTATATAAGAAAAAAAATTCCAAATGGATTTAGGAATTAAATATCAAAGAAAAGTAATGAGAATCTAGAAGAAATTTTAAGTGAATATTTATATGCTCCCTAGGGGAAAAAAGTCTCACTATGAGGCTACAATTCCGAGCATTTGAATTTAAATACATGTTAAGCACAACAAAAAAGGGTGAAAGATAACATTAAGGAAATCACCTTGAAAGTGAAGTAAAAGTGTAGAGAGAAGAAAACAGGGAAAGAAAAGAAAAGAAAAATGTAAGACCAGTACAGAATTCGGGGCCCAAGTAAGAGAAGTTCCAGAAAGAAAGAGCAGATCAGTAGAGGGAAAGAAATTAATGACAAAATAACAAAGAAAATTCCCCAAAATTCAAGGGCCTTGATTTCCACATTAAAAAAAGCCATCAATTACCAGTTCAACAGATGAAAAAAGATTCACACCAATACACATCTTCATTGAAATTACAGGGTACCAGAGCAAAGGGAAGATTCTAAAAGCTTCCAGAGAGGAAAAATAAAAACCAACATTAGGTTCACATAAACATACACTCAGGATTTCAGGAATCAGAATAACTTTGGATTTCTTCATAGCAACACTGCAAGCTATAGAACTAAGGGAAGAAAACAAACAAGATTTTGAAGAAAAATGGTTCCAAATGCAGAACTCTACACCCAGTCAAACTAACCCAATCTCTGCCATACAGTAAAGTACTCACTAATAGTTACAAAAAAAACACACACACATACAATTTTCAATCAAAGATTTGATACTTTAAATAAAGAATGCAAAGATTCTTAAGTAAATACAGAATCCACCCCTTCCAAAATGGACAAAGCATATATATTTAAAATTCAAAGAGAAAAACAAAAGCAATGAATAAAAACTTTAAATCTCACTACTAATTTTTTTTTCTTTCTTTTTTTTTTTTTTATTAGTTGGAGGCCAATCACTTCACAACATTTCAGTGGGTTTTGTCATACTCACTACTAATTTTTAAAATTGAAAATGAAAACAAGATAGTTTCCTCACATACTGAAGTTTGAAATATTTTCAAATTCTAAAACATAATGTAAAGATACAGTGAGACAGACATTCTCACACAATTATGGGGGAGTAAAAGGTGATGACACAATGTTTCTAAAGAAAAAATTTTCAAATTTTATTTAAGAAGCTTAGCTCTAATCAGAGATTTACTTCAAAGTAACATTTCTGAGTTGGGGACTGGAGAGTGGTGGGTACAGAAAATACAGACCAGCTAGGGAATGATAATTGCTGAGGCTAAGGGATGAATTAATCAGGTTTATTATACTATCCATCAATTTTTTATTATGCTTGAAATTTAAAAAAATAAAACATTAAAAATCTCCTAATCTAGGAGTCTCATCACATAAATGTATTAAAAAAAATCAGAAATTCAATTAAATGTAGGAGACAAGATTTCCCCCCAATATACATACAACATTATGTCAGAATAAATCAGCTTAAAAGAAAAAAGCAAGACAAACAAAAAAAAACTTTCATATTATTAAAACACCATACAATATGGAAAACATATGCCAGAAAAAAATACTATAAATAGAATTTGTTGTTATAACCACAAAGGAAAAAGGACAAAGAGAAACAGAAAACTCTGTTTTCCTGTACTATAGAAGAATTGAAGACAGGCAATAGTTATCTATGAGTATTTAAAGGGCTAAATTATAAAAGACAAACTAGGTTTTTTTTCATGTAATTTCAAGGTTCATATTGAAAGGCATATTTGAGTTTAATATGGAAAAGAAGTTTTAAGAGAAATTTTTAGAGAATAGAGTGGGATGCCTTAGAAGGCAGTAAGTTTTCTGTAACCAGAGGTGCTCAATAAGAGAATGATAACCATCTACTGAGAAGTTGTTTAAGGTATATATATTTATATATTCAAATATTAAAAAGAAGAAAAATAGAAGAAATTGCCAGGACCTACTATTTAAAATATAAAACATAGCTTCAATTAATCCAAATTTAAGCAAATATCTGTGCAGAAAAGAGTTAACATAGCAGGCTTGAGAATGTCATCCTTAAAAAGCCACCTTGCAAAGTTAGGCTTTGGGTAGAGTCTCAGAAAGTGGATTTTGGGAAGGTTCCTACCATTCTTTATTGATACAAATGTCCCTAAACTGTACAGACACTGTGCAATGCTAATGCTGTGCCTAAGCTGAGTGAGTGAAAGTCCCTCGGTCGTGTCCGACTCTTTGCGACCTCATGGACTACACAGTCCACGGAATTCTCCAGACCAGAATACGGGAGTGGGTAGCCATTCCCTTCTCCAGGGGATCTTCCCAACCCAGGGATTGAACCCAGGTCTCTCGCACTATAAGTGGATTCTTAACCAGCTGAGGCAGCAGGGAAGCTCGTGCCTGAGCTGACCAGCCCCCGATAAAACCCTTGGGCAGAGTCTCTAATGCTCTTCCATGTCAGACAGCACTCCACACGTGCTGTCATGACCATGCTGGAGGAATTAAGTACATTCTGTGCGACTCCACTAGGAGAGGATTTTTGGAAACTTGTGCCCAGTTTCCTCTGGACTTCACCCAATGAACCTTTTCCTTTGCTGATTCTGCTTTTACCCTTTAGCTGTAATAAATCATAGTTGCATTTGGAACTAGATAATGGGTCCTGTGAGTCCTTAAAGCAAATCAACAAAACAGAGCATAGTCTTGGAGACTCCTGACCCAGAAGCATTCCATATTCTGCCTTAAAAGAAACTAGCAATGAAGAAAACACAAATGTTATGTAGTATTTTTGAAAAGAGCAACTTCTAGAGTATTTCTCAATCAATAACAACAGTAAACTCTCCCATGAATTATATACCTAACAGTCAAAAACATTTGAGGGACAACTGCACACTGGGTGCTATGTCAAGCTTTAACAACAGAGCTGAGAAAAGACAGACCCTGCTCTCAAATAGTCTATAGTTTATTCAAGGAACTCACAACTAAAATTTCCATCATTACTGACTGAATAAGGCAAACTCAACTTTGAGGGTTAAAAGCATAGAAAATAATTTCTATAGACAGAAATGAAGATAGAAGAACAAGAAAACAACAATTCAAACTTTGAAAATTGCAAAATACTAAATAGTATGGGCTTCTCAGGTGGCATTAGTGGTTGAATCCACCTGCCAATGCAACAGATGTAGAGACACAGGTTCAATTCCTGGGTTGGGAAGATCCCCTGGAGAAGGGCACAGCAACCCACTTCAGTATTCTTGCCTGGAGAATCCCATGGACAGAGGAGCTGGCGGGCTACAGTCCATGGGGTTGTAAAGGGTTGGACACAACTGAAGCGACTTAGCACGCATGTATGCTTTTTTCCAAGGAAAGGAGAAATTCTGGCACTGGGCTGCCCAATGCAGTAGCCACTTTCCACATACAGCTACTTACATTTGAAATGAATGAAAATTAAATAAGATTAAAACTCTAGTGTTTTAGTCACATTAGCCAAATTTCAAGTGCACAAAAGTCACAAGTGGCTAGCGACTACCATATTGGAAACACAGATTACAGAACAATTCCATCACTGCAGAAACTTCTGTGTTTGAACAGTGCTATCATAAAGGCTGAAGTGCCCAAGAATTCCTCAGATGTTTGCTACCACATTATCTGTAATGGCAGCAATAACAACAACAAAAAAAAAAAAAACAGGAACAACTTAAATATCTATCAATACAGAAACGATGACGTACATGAAACTGTTGATACCCTGTAGAACATCAGCAACCTTCAAACACCATAAATTAGATCTGTACAAACTAGCACAGAAAGGTGACTACACTGTATTCATGAGAGAAACACACAAACCACAAAGGAATATAGAGTATAACGCAATGGCTTTGTGTTCATATTTGTTTATGACTACTTGGACATACTACTATATTGTTTGGACACATCCTACAATTATATATTACAAGAATATTACTTCAGGAAAATATTTTTATTTATATTAATAAATGTAATTAAAATAGTAATGTTGTTTTCCTAAATTTCTTTTCAGCAGTCTTTCAGTATGTGATGGGACTGAATTTGCATTAAATGACCAGAAGCTATAGGACTAGTACATAGAAGAGTAGGAAGTAGACACAGGAGCAATAGAACCCAGCAAACGCTCAGTGGAGGAATGAGACAGACTACAGACTTTCTGCCCAAAGAAGACAGATCCCATCCGGGAACAAAATCTGATTATGCTTCTCCCCTGCTTTCTTGCTCAACTTAGTTTTCAAGACAATCTAGTCCTTCTGGCTTACTGAACCTTGTATGTGTTCAACTGTTTTCAAAATGATAGTTCAAATACTCATGTACTAACCACGAAAAATAGGGGCTTCCCAGGTGCACTAGTGGTAAAGAACCCATCTGCCAATGCAAGAGACAAAATCTCTGGAGTCAGAAAGATCCCCTGGAGGAGGGCATGGCAATCCTCTCCAGTACTCCTGCCTGGAGAATCCCATGGGCAGAGGAGCCTGGCATGCTGCAGTCCATGGGGTCACAAAGAATCAGACGTGACTGAAGCGACTTAGCACACATGCACAACCATGAAAAATGCCTAAAAGGATAATAGAGTAACTGTTTGCCCCTTTCTAGGCAAAGAATACCCTAAGCCCTGTCTGTCACTCTGGCTTTGTAAACACCTTTATTTCAGTATACTTTGGGTAACAATTATTCATTCTCAAGACTGCTGCCTATCGTAGTCTGTGAACGCCTTATAGGTAACAACTCTGTTCCTATTCTTTTTGAATTTAGCCAAGACCACACATACAGCAAATATTCAGTAAATAAGAGCTGAATTAAACTCAAGACTGACCTAAGGAGGAAGAAAAATTAACATACTGTTTGAAACTGACTACTTTCACCCCAAAAAGATCTGCCTGACATTTTATCACCTTCTTAGTACCTCTCTGAAAAGCCCATTTTAAGAATTATTGTTCTTAACCATTTCAGGTTTCTATTTCACTGCAGAGACTGTGAGGCTATTTTAGCCAAGTAAAACCAATAAGAAGAGTATTCTAAATCCTTGGTACACTTATATCAAAGAAATGAACACTAGGGGTTTTTTTGTTTGTTTTTTTTTACTGTACATGTGTATTATTCAACCCAATAGCTGCTAACCACATGTGGCTAAGGAGCCCTTAAAGGTAGTGAGTGTGAATTGAGATGTGCTAAGGGTAAATTACATACCAGATTTGGAAAGTTTCATACCAAAGATGGATATGAATAAAATATTTCATTTTATGTTGATTATATACTGAAATAATATTTCAGATATATTGAGGTAAATAAAAAATATTTTAACTTAATTTCACCTATTTATTTTCACTTTTTAAAAAATGTGGCTACCAGAAAATTTAAACCTGTATATGTGGCTCATATACCTCTATTGAGCAGCACTATTCTCTATTTTCTGTATGCATCTAAATGCTGTTTAAAACACACACACACACACACACACACACACACACACACACACACATGTGCACACACAGGAACACTTAAAACAGTTAACATCACTCTTTTCATGTACTTGGGGAATAAAGAATGACAATAAGTCTCAGATATGCAAGGAACATCTCTATCTTGCAAATAACCTAGCACTGCACCTAGAACATAAGGTAGCAGATAAATAATTGTAAAATAAAGAAGCTATAAAAATCAACCACAACTTTAATCACATATAACTTCTGTTGAGCACTGATTATAAATCAGGTATTATATAGTGGATTATCTCATTTAACCCACCTGAAGAAGTTAATGAAGTAGGTTCTTCTATTATTCTCATTTTAGAGATTAGAGAACACAAGTATATGCAGGTTTATAATGAATCTCCAATATTATAAGAAACAAAACTATACAAGAGGTTCAATAAAACTTTAAGGAATAAATATTTATTGAGTGCTTTCTATCACATGATTCTAGGAGCTATGACATTAAGAGAAACACAGGTTTAATTCAGTCAAAATATAAATGGATATAGGTTAGAAATCTCACTATGATTATCAATATCCTACATCAAAATATTAATAAGCCTGAATAATAGCTAATTATCTGGCAACACAAAATTCTTACAAATTCAGATAATCCCTTGAAATTCACTGTAAAACACAGAATTTATATGGCACTTCACAATGTTCTTTCATAACTCATAACTATTATAACACTTCTGAGAGGCAGGTATTGTTAGAGATTGGATGGGATCTTACAAATACTTAGATTCATTATCTGATCCATTTTCAGGTTTTAATTCATGTTCTTTGGCTTGTCTTATGACTACTGTCCAGGAATTTTCTGGTAGGATGACAGGGAGTTTTAGACAAGTCACCTACAAAATTAATTCTGGATTCCAGATTCCTATCATCTTCAGAAATAATGGCTTTGGGCTAAGCAAGGTAAGAAGACAATGTTAATTAAAAACTTTCTATGGGCTTAAAGAGGCCAGTACCAACAAATTTATCACTTTGTTGCGGGGGCAGGGAGGGGGGGAAGCATTCAAATTTAAAAGAGCCTTCATATATAAAAGAACCTTTAACTAGCATCGAGCAAAACATTCATCCTTACTGAGCTCCTTTTTGAAAATGTACTTATTAGGGCAGAAATCTTGATCCACCTTGAAAAAATAAGCAATATTCAACGCCCACTAAATGGTCAACTAATTTTTAATGGTTGAATGGCATGGCAAAAATGGTTCAGGTACTTGTAAATGTTAAATGTCTGGGTATGTCTACACTGGCTTTTGAACAGTTTCAAAGAGCAGACATGAGGATTCATTAGCTCTTAGCACATATGAACCTGCTCCAAAGGCAGCCATGAGAGTTGCCTAGCAACAGTGCATTTTGCATCTCTCATCATCCCCCAAGATGCTGCAGCAGCAGCAGCAGCTAGGTCAAGCCTCTCATTAGCAACCTGAAAAAGCATTTCTATCTCCCATTTTACAAAATTATTTTTATTTTCAGGTAAAGCTCGTGTATCTATGTATTATTCTTACTGACAATGTAGTCTCTTCCCTCTATTCCTTCTTACCAACCCTCATTTCAACAGACATGTTTTAATGAACCCAACAAAATATCTGTAACAAAAGCAGGCACTGAAAAATCCAACAGAATTTATATGCCTATTCACAGACTCTAACAGTTCCATATCTTTGGGGCAATAAACGAAGCTTCAGAAGAAGAAAAGATGACACTGCAGTCAAATAACGGGAAGAAAAAAGTCAGTTCTTTGACTTCAAAATTAACAAAAACTCTACCCAAATTATTTGCAAAGCTATTGATAGTTAGTCTTATTTCTTTCTCATCCTCACAAAAACTATTCACAACCATATAGCAAAACAGCAAAAAGGCAGAAGATTCCAGAGTGGTACTAAACTATAACAAATGGATTGACAGATTATAATGAATGCAATCTATTGGAAAGGTACTCTGGTTCCCAATTTAATAACTGTGTCATAAAGCTTCACCTCAGATCAATAGCTATTCATTCACTTCTAAAAATATTTCCTAAAATTACTGCTCAGTATGGTTGCCACACAGAGCTAAAATATATACTCACATAATCTGTTTTGTATACAAAGACTTTTAAAAAGATAAACAAAATAACCCCATATATAGACTTTGCATTTTATGTATTTTAAAGTGTTTAATCCAGATTTTGACATAAACCACATACATCCTAGTCTCTGAGCTTGTATGCTATCATGAATTTCCCTATGGAAAATATTACAGAATGTGCATGACATGTTACAAAAGATAAAGTGTGGGACTAATAGACTTAGATTAAGAATGGTGTAATAAGGAACATTTAAAAGCAACTGTCATCACACCAAATCAAAATAAGTAAATTTTTAAAGTGATATGAAAGGAACAATATGATTTTTACCCCCTGAGGCCCCTCCACCTCCCCCCCAACCTTTTTTTTTTTTTTTTACAAACACCAAAAAATGAATCTTTAGGAGGATCTCCCAGAAGGGTGTCATTTACCACTAAAATATTTCATTCCAGCAGTTGAAAGACCATAAAAGGGTGACTGTCCTCCAGAGTCTCTAATAACAGTAATAGATCTTGTGCTACTATTCACAAGTGACCTCTCAGTCAGGCGATTTAATTTTTCCCCCTGCAGCATGGTTGGTTTCCCACACAGTGTAATAACAGTTTTTGCACAACAAGACAATTCATCTGATTAGAAGGACTATATTAAGTCTTTCATGAACAGCATGTGTCATTACAGCTTCAGCTAGGGTTTGATTTAAGATGTCCTAATATATACATGCATGATTCTTCATTTTTCTACTGTTTTAAAAAAGATTCCTGACTTTCTTCAGCAGTCTTGCAGACCATCACCTGAACCCTTCCCCGGTTTCAAAAACTAATTAAGAACTCATCAAATTGCTCAGTGAGCACTTTAAGTCAGGTACTAAGAATTCACCAGGAAACAGAAATGTGTATAAGGCTTCTCCTTTCTACGTGGACCAAATGAAATTCTACTAATATCTCAAAAAACAAAACTAAACAAAAAACATGAAAAGGGACAGAATGAGCATAACTGGTTATTGCAATTACTTTTATGTTTCACAACATTTCAACAATGCACTGTTAATTATAAAGACAGTATGGCGTTACCGAGAAAAGCTTCAGATAAAGTGAATTTTGAGACTCCATTGTAAACCTCAGCAAAGCACAAAAAATTTAAAATCGGAAACCACAGGAAAAGGTGTGAAATGAAACAACCATCTGGCAATCTCTACAATAATAAATGGTCCAGCATCATTCAATGCCCACAGAAGTCTAAACCTGAGAATGTCCACACATTTCTTACTGCCTTGCTGATGAGATTGGGAAGCTTAAATCCAGAATCTCTGCAGCAAAGGGCTATAGTGACAGTTGGAGGAATTCTTAGGAGTTCCCTTAACTTTACTACCTTTAATTGAGGCTAATATTCTTGGCTTCCAGCTCCCATCTCTGAATCTGGGCAGCCTCCTCTGAGGAGCAAGTAGCATCAGCACTCCTTTGCTACAAGGCTAGGAGTGTCATTACACCTCCCCTGCTCAAAAAGATTCTCCTACTGCTCTATGGCAAGCAGCCCAAACCTGTAAGATTAAGTTCTGTTTAGACTTTTGATGCAGGTGAGATGCTCTCTTCCGGTTTGATTGTTCCACTCCATCTAGGAATTCTGCTTCTTTGAGCAGAGGTCTGTATGTCCCATGAGTGCTAAGTTGCTTCAGTCGTGTCCGACTCTTTGCTACCCTATAAACTGTAGCCTATCAGGCTCTTATATTCATGGGATTCTCCAGGCAAGAATACTGGAGTGGATTGTCATGCCCTCCTCCAAGGGATCTTCCCAACCCAGGGATCGAACCTGCGTCTCCTGTGGCTTCTGAATTGCAGGTGAATTCTTTTACTGCTAAACCACCAGGGAAGTCCATATGCCCCTCAAGCAAACTCTAAAATGAGCTGAGACAATTCCACTATACTTCCCTTGCCCCTGCTGCCCACATTTTCATCCATAGGAAACACTAACATATCTTTTGCTTTGAATAAACTCTAGGCACACAAGTTGATTCCTGCACGTGGTACTCTTTCTTTTGTCTTCATTATCACAGCAACGAGCCAGCCCATCATTTCCCATTAGATTTGGGTTGGGGGGTAATCATCAACTCATTGCCTATGTCTGCCCACCCCAGCTGCAAGGGGCCCACATCAAGCTGGATGGGGGATATGGAGTTTCATTGCAATCTCTGTCACCAGGCTTGAAATAAGCGGCTGGCCCTTGTAGGACTCAGCAGACTCTAGCAACTTTCGTGAAGAATCCTCCCCCTTTTCTTCACCTAACCTTTCATTTCCTAACTTCTAGACCCTTGATATGAGTAACAGGTTAAAAATTGTAATAGTACTCCAGCCTTGAGGTTTATTCCTACTACTCTTCAAATTCTAGAGGGTATTCTGTATTAAAACTCATTTTGGTACCTTAAGGTCCCTACCGAAAATTCTAACATTCTGTTATATAACTTTATCTCCTCTATGTCTCATTATCTCAATACTTTAGATAAATTCTCATCTTCGGCTTGACTGCAAGGCTCTTCAGGATCTTCTTTCCAAATAACTGTCCAGTATCCACTCCAGGATCAATTTTCCTCACCCTGTATGTCCTAGTTTAATATGGTACAGTCAATACTTGCAGTCTTGTTACCCCACTGTCGCCTGCCACAGATCTGCGTCTTTGCATATGCTCTCCCCTCCTGCTAGAACGCCTTTCCAGTCCCCTACATCAGGGAAACCCGTGGACCTCTTCCTATACGTTCCAGAGACATTTATATACCTACACAGTGGCAATCACCACCTTGTACTAAAAAGTTATTTTTAATACCTCTGGCAACAGGCTAGGATCTATGATTCCTGGAAACAAAGACTGTGTCCTTTCATCTTAGTATCACCTGAACTTGCCATGTGGAGTGTATGTAACATGTACATGTTGAATGATTAAATCAATGGCTTGAAAATGCTTGATAAATAAAATGGGACCTAATAAAAGCAAGATATCTGCAGTATTTCAAGCTAAATGATAATTCCATGATAATTCCACTTAATGCAGATCAAGTTGCACCATTAAAGCTTGAATACAATTTGACAACTAAATACACATAAGTACCATAAAATGCCACCAGTATAATTATCACTAATACTCAGACTACTAGAAACAATGAAGGTAGACAAGACTGGATTAGAGAAAAATGTTAAGGAAATAAAATTTGATTACTGTCACGTATATACTCTAACAAACTAATTAGCCAAGTGTTGCCAAGTACCAGTCCCTGCTGATGGGTCTTAATGAATAGCTAATTTGATCATTTTAAACTGGCACATTCATTGTACTAATGCAAATGAGCAAGCTCAAACTGCCTAAAAACAATAGCATCAACATCAGCTTATGTTAACTCAGTCTATATAAAATTACCCTGAACACTAAATTAATAGGATTTCATTTAATACGATTTTACTGTAATCTAACCTAAACCCTGTCCCTGGACTCCACAATGTTTCCTCAATTAGTCTGGAAAACACATGAAAATATTGGAGAAGAATTTATTGTTTCTAGGATGGTGGGCACATACATCTAATACATTTGTGTATTAATTCAATGAGGCAACAAAACAAATGTCAAACCCCAGCAACTGCGTAAGGTTACTAGGAGGCAAAACAAGGGAGGCACAGATTCTCTTGAGGAATTCCTTTTATGAATTCCAAATCTAATTGTGATTCACTGAAAATTTCCTTTGACGATAACTATAAGACATTTCAGGATGGTTAATTTGTCCTTATTTATCTTTAATGCTGTTCATGCTATGACAAATTCAGGTTACATATTTTTTTGTATGTTGGTTTTCTTTAGATCGAGAAAAGAAATACACAAATTCTCTTAAATGCAGATGTCATCCACTACCACAACAATGTTCATAAACTAGAATGGCAAGACACGTGGTCTCCAAAAAGTCCAATCAATACACTAGAAGCCTGACATGTAGAAATGATCCCACTTCTTAACTATCTGCCTGGCTCCACTGAATGTATAACCACATCTAATCCATTTGAAGTAAACTGACTTTAGAATGCCCAATTTCAGTATATCAACTACTCTAAAAACTTGCCAAGATGTGCACTGTATTATCTATTATGAAAAGCTCAAAACTGTCACCAGTAGGGTAGAACCCCAGTATGCTGAAATGACAAAGGAATAGGGTTAAGTCTCAAGACTTCCAGTGATGGAGCTCACATACTTGTTTAGTAATTTTGAAGTAAACCTTTCCCACTAAACCCAGCAAATCATGGCCCATCATCCCAATTACAGTTATCAGAGAGTAGCTATAATTGTGATGAAGTATCAATCACTTTCTTTTACTTCCCAACAAGAAAATTAAATCTAAAGTAGAAAGGTACTGCTAATGAACCTATGGTTCGCCACATAAAAAACTCCAGTACCTCCAAAAATTTATTTATTCCCACCTTTTGCCCAACAGTAGCACTCAAAAAGGATCACATAAGTGTCATATATAAAAAGTAGCACTTCATTTGTAATAGAAACGGGCAATAAGACTCTACAAGTTAATTGCAAAGATGTCTGTTTAACTTGGACTTGTTCAGCAACAGCTCATGAATCACTTATTCCAGGTATCCTATTATGACTTAGCCACTGCTTTCTGGGCCTTTACAACACTGTAGGCGTCTCTGCATCATAGCACATATCAGAAAATATTCTAACTGTATACTGTCCATCTTCCCTATGTACTGTGAATCCACCAATAATTATCTTTGTATCCCAAGTTCCAATTAAACTGTGTGCCCCAAAGAGGTTCTTCAAGACTACTTACTAAATGATTCTTTAATGCCCCTTCAAGCTCTTAAATGAACAGCATATCTTATTAAACCTTTTAAATACTTCAAACTTAAAAGCTAAGGTGTGATTTGTCGCAACATTTTGTAAATGTTTTCAAAATAAAGGGAATACAACAATGTATATTTTTGTTCACTAAAAGGTCATTTCTCTAAAGAAGTCATACAGATGGCCAGTAGGCACGTGAAGGGCTGACTATTGAAAGGCTGAAGAATAAATGGTAGGAGACGCCTACTGGCAGCTTCACCCTGAGGTATCTGGCCACGATACAAGTAGGCAGGGGGCCAATACCTTCTTCTTCCTTCTCTGCCCTCTGACTAAATAAGAAAAAATATATTCTGGCAGTGGTGGGCTTCATGTATTTTCCCTTTTAGAAGAATTCCACATGCCTATTATGAAATTCAAAGTTAGCACAAAATCTGTTACCCTCTGAGTCTTTCGCCAACACCAGAAGCCCATTCCAAGCAGGTTTAAAGCAGAATACAAAGCTACTGCTAACTAATAGTCAACTCGGAGCAGACAGACTCCCCTTTACAAATGCAGTTCTAGGCCCCATGATCATCAAACTCCACCCGCATCCTTTCTGTTACTCACTGTTCAGTGACACAACAAGACAAATGGCTTTTGTTTCAGTCTATTAGTAAGCCAGTGAGTGTCACAGTGATATAGGGTTAAACTGAAAAATCACAACAATTCTATCAGTGAGAATTTTAAGCAATTCATACTCTGTAGTCTTCTTAGAAGAAACTCAGCCTACTATGAGCACTCAGGAACTGAAAAAAGGTAAGAAATTGACCCAGGACTGCTTTCCTGAGTATAAACTCTAGGCTTCATGCAAAAAAACTGAAAAAACATTTAAAAATTTAAATGCCAGTTAAAAACACTTCATTCTACAGATATCTATGTGGGGTTTATAAAGAATAAACAAACATATTGCCACAGGATGGAGTAGATACTTGACCTTGTATTTTCGTTTGTGTTTCTCTTTGTCTAATTGTTTCATGCTGACAGGCTCATCCCAATTTTGCTCTAGGCATAATCGATACTAAGGCTACAAAGGCATAGTAGTACAGCATTTCTTATCTGGAAAGCTCTTTATTAAAAGTACTGTACACTCTGGCTTCTTTTTGCTGGTGTGAAGAACACAGGAAGCAGGCTGACTTCAGGGGGGCAGCAATTCACAGAACTCAGTGACAATAGAACAGAATGCAACGTGTCCAAAGACTCTTTGTGCAAATTCCTTTATAGAATATATTTTCTCCTTTTCTCACAGCAGTAACTTACAGACCATTAAATTTCACACATTTCCTATTCATTTTCCATGTTAAAATATGGCTAATGACCCAGAGTAGAACCATCACAGGATTCTGCCCTGAAAGTCAACTTTTTACTGTTTGATAATCTATGACTTCTAAAAGACCAGCATGTCCTGGGCCATGAACCTGCCTTTATAAGCGATTTAAATGGCTCAAACATGTGTACACTGTCAAAACAACAACAAAAAAAGCCCTGAAAACATTACAAAGGATAAATTAAAATTATCAAAGGTTGCAATTGTCTCATTAAGAGCTTTAGCTAGACTAAACAATCAAAAGGTAAAAAGAAAGCAAAAGTCCTCAGAGTTGTAAATGCAAGCAAAACCAAAATAAGAAAGAAACAAACAAACCAAAAAAACACAACTCTATCCCCACTTACAAACAAGAGAAAAGCATGTAAGTACCAAGGGTTGAAAGAGGATTTGGGTTTCACAAAAAATTTGTTAAGTTCCTCAGTGAAGGAAGCTAAGGAGATTTTTGGTTCTCTAAAGCCAAAGTTTATAAATTTTTCTTCTTTGGCATATTTCATTTTATAAACAAGTTAAAAAGAAATCATTATGCCTTACATGTAGCAGTTAGAGTTCTTCCACTAAAGGTGAAATACTAAGCTACCGTATGATTTTACTTTAAACCATCTCAGCCTATATAAAAGTTATTCATTTTCATGATTAATGTTCCATCCAGATGTCTAAGTATTTAGTCTTGCCATAAATGCTTAACAATATAAGTAGAAACATAGAAAGAAAACACATTTTCTTAAGTTTTAAAACCACTAACAAGCAGCATGGATTCCAAAAGAGAATATAATCTGCTGTCTTTACATCTCTTTATTAAGACAGACTATTGAGTATCTAATAACCTATAGGCTTTTGTTGAATCACACATCTATGTAAAAAGTAGCTTCTTTCAATACTCCTATTATTCTTTAATATATAATGCTTCTGGGTAGAGAAATCTCAATTCCAATAGTTACAGGGAAGCTGTATTGTACTGTATAGTCAGTAATATAGCTAATGTAATAATTATTATCTGTATTTCATATATTACATCATTATATAATAATTATAACAAATACTATACTAATTAGCCAATGATACAGTTAATATAATTTAACTAAGCTAATAGATATTAGAGAATGTTTTAAGAGGTGAGCAATATCCCTTTCTTCTCAAAGGGCCAGAGAAATATTGTGAGGAATTGAGGGTGAGGGTGAATCCCAGGAAGACACAGAGAGAAGTTTATTTGAAGCTGCCAGAAGGAATATGGGTGGGTATTCCTGGAAATCAAGGTCAGAGTTGGCAAAGAACTTAACATAAAATTCAAAATGGGAAGGAGAGTTAGAAAGAGAGGAAGAAAAGGTCTGAAACCCCTCCCACCTCTCTCCCCACCCTATCCCTCTGGGTTGTCCCAGTGCACCAGCTTTGGAAGCCTAGCTTCAAGCATCAAACTTGCACTGGCCATCTATTTTACATATGGTAATGTACATGTTTCAATGCTATTCTCTCAAATCATCCCACCCTCCATCAAGTATGATTAAGAGGCACACAGTACAGATCACTGCTCAGAACAGCCATCATCAAAAAAATCTACAAAGAAATAAATGTGGGAGAGGGTGTGGAGAAAAGGAAGCCTCCCATCATTTGGTGAAAATGTAAACCGGTACAGCTCCTTACAAAACTAAAAACAGAGCTACCATATGATCCAGCAATCCCACTACCGGGCATATATCCTGAGAAAACCACAATTCAAAAAAGACACATTGCCCATCAGCAGATGAATGGATAAGGAAGCTGTGGTACATATACACCATGGAATAATTACTCAGCCGTTAAAAAGAATTCATTTGAATCAGTTCTAATGAGATGGATGAAACTGGACCCCATTATACAGAGTGAAGTAAGCCAGAAAGATAAAGACCAATACAGCATACTAACACATATATATGGAATTTAGAAAGATGGTAACGATAACCCTATATGCAAAACAGAAAAAGAGACACAGAAGTACAGAACAGACTTTCGAACTCTGTGGGAGAAGGTGAGGGTGGGATGTTTCGAAAGAACAGCATGTATATTATCTATGGTGAAACAGATCAACAGCCCAGGTGGGATGCATGAGACAAGTGCTCGGGCCTGGTGCACTGGGAAGACCCAGAGGAATTGGGTGGAGAGGGAGGTGGGAGGGGGGATCGGGATGGGGAATACGTGTAACTCTATGGCTGATTCATATCAATGTATGACAAAACCCACTGAAATGTTGTGAAGTAATTAACCTCCAACTAATAAAAAAAAAAAAGTGCATTACCCAGTAAAAAAAAAAAAAAAAAAAAAATTGGAAGAAAAATTAAAAAAAAAAAAAAAAGACACATTATCCCAATGTTCACTGCAGCACTATTTATAATAGTCAGGACACGAAGCTAGTGGAAAGCTGCTATATAACACAGGGAGCCCAACTTGGCACCCTGTGACAACCTAGAGGGGCAGGGTGGGATGGGGGTGGGGCTTGGAGGGAGGCTCAAGAGGGAGGGGATACTTATGTATATAGTCATGACTGATTCACGATGCTGCATGGCAGAAACCAACATAACACTGTAAAGTAATTATACTCTAAAAAAAATTATGATCAACACACTTATTGAAATAATATATAATAAGACAAGCAATAAAAAAAGGTGCTATTATCAATTCTATTTGGGATTGTACTGGAGCCCTAGTCAGTGTAGTTAAAAAAATAAAATAAATTTTAAAATATACATGCACCCTAATGTTCACTTCAGCACCATTTACAATATAGAGGACATAGGAGTGACTTTAACGTCCATCAACAGAGGAATGGATAAAGAAGTTGTGGTGCATATATACAATGGAATATTAGTCAGCTGCAAAAAAAAAAAAAAGAATGACATACTTCATTTGCAGCAACATGTATGGACCTAGAGATTGTCATATTGAGTGAAGCAAGTCAGACAGAGAACAAAAATATCACAAGATACTGTTCATATGTGAAATTTTAAAAAAAGGGGGGTACAAATGAACTCATCTACAAAACAGAAATAGAGTTACAGATGTAGAAAATAAACTTATGTTTACCGGGGGTAAGGGTGCTGTGCTTAGTCGCTCAGTTGTGTTCAACTCATTGTGACCCCGTGGACTGTAGCCCACCAAGCACTTCTATCCATGGGGATTCTCCAGGCAAAAATACTGGAGTGGGTTGCCATGCCCTCCTCCAGGGAACCTTCCCAACCCAGGGATCAAACCCAAGTCTCCTACATTACAGGCAGATTCTTTACCATCTGAGCCACCAGGGAAGCCTGTAGAAGTAGGATGATAAACTGGAAGACTGGAATTGGCATATACACATTACTATATATAAAGTAGATAACTAATAATAATAATAGGGACCTACTGTATAGCACAGGGAACTTTACTGAATACCCCCTAAAGGCCTATAAGGGGAAAAAACCTAAAATAGAGTGGCTATATATGTAACAGATTCATTTTGCTATACACTGAAACACAATATTGTAAATCAACTATACTCCAATAAAATTTTTTAAAAATACTATAAAATTAAAGTTCATAAAATGTCCCCATTAGGCCTAGGGTCCACATTATCTCTTGACTAGAGATTGTGTTTATATTCACACCATTGATTTCAAACTAGATATAACCAGATCTGGACAAATCACAGAGGTAGGAAATAGCGCTCTGAAGAAGAAAGAATAAGGCCAACTGGACATTACTGTTTATGAGCCATGAAGCCATATGCTTCGATTGTCATTCAGGCATCTCTTAGGGCAGACTGAATGATTTACATCAAATTGTGGTGAAACAAAATTACTCACAGTACCAGAAAGGCAGGAACTGTTACAGAAACATAACCAAAATGCACATGAATCTATCAACTGCAATTTCCAGAAAAAAACACTAATTTAGGAATTAGATGGCATCCCCATATATTATAAGCACAGACTATGATATGAAAATCTTCCTCTAAACTACATCAATGTGTTTAAAACTTTCAAGACCACCATGGGAATTCACACACAATGCTTATTCTTGGATCTCTCCCCAGAACACTCTAGATATTCCTTCCAAGAATATAAAAGGCACTTAATTTTTACTGAGCACCACCTGGCCTAAGCTTATATCTTCAGCAAATTAAGTGTCATGATGTCTGGGTAAGAGAACTATAATGGATTATTAGTAACTGCTGACAGCATTTCTAGATATGGGGGAAAAACATGTCTTACTCTTTTTTTTCAAGTGTTGATTTATTGCTGTGGCCTTGAGTAACTATCTAGTTATTTTAACACCATCATCTGCGTCCAGTTAACTAAAATGGTACTCAAAAGGCCAAGTTTCCTTCAGACTATCTAGCTCCATTAGACCTCCATGGCCCTAAATGTATTAAACCCAATGGAAATTGCATGCCACAGGGGAATCAGGTGAGGAGGGATGGAGGACGAAAACTCAGTGGGGAAGGGGATCCATCAATGTGCATGTTAAGAATAATAATCACTTTTTTATAGATGACCAGTGCAAGTTCTATGCATGAAGCAGGGGACTCAAAGCCCATGCTCTGGGACAATCCAGAGAGATGGGGTGGGGAGGGATGTGGGAAGGGTTTCAGGATGAGGGGACACATGTGCACCTGTGGCTGATTCATGTTGATGCATGGTAAAAAACCATCACAATATTGTAAAGTAATTATCCTCCAATTAAAATAAATAATTTAAAAATAAAATAAAATCATTAGGTGACTAATTAATAGGGAACTATGAGAATCAGGCTTATAGAATGTGAATGCACTGATCAATCTTAACATTACCAAAAGTGAGATGATCTAGATATGATAGTAAATGAACACTTGATTTTCAACAAAGATGTCAAGGTAACTCAATGGAAAAAAGACAGTCTTTTCAACAAACGCTGCTGAAATCATTGAATATATGCATAAAACAAATAACTTTTTGGACTGATTCAAATAGAAATGTTCTATTTGATTATGGTGGTGATTATGTGATTGTGTATAACTGTCAGAACTCACTAAACTGTAATCTTAAAAAGAGTGAATTTAATGTATGTAAATTTTTCCTTAATAAATCTAAGTTTAAAAAATTACACTTTTAAAAAGGTATATTTTCTCATCATTATTAACTCTAAAATTATTAGTTGATATTGATAACTTACAGTACTAAGTACTATCAAAAATAATTTCTATTATTCCCTTATAATAAATAATAACCATTATACCAAACATACTTCAAACCTGGCATATCTCTTTCAAATTTTTCAAAGAATTTCTTTCACAAGATTTTACAGTAGGATTCCTACAATAAATTATGGTGTTAACATAAACACAATACTTAGATAAGCATACTGCATGCCAGTAAACTCTACATAGAGATTATCCTTTCTCTAGGGGAGCTACTGACCAAGAGATCAAATCCAGGTCTCCTGCATTGCAGGCAGATTCTTTACCATCTGAGTCACCAAGAAAGCCCACATAGAGGTAGAAGATAGCTTTTAAATTCCTATTTTACCTACCTACTAACTTAGCGTCTGCTTACTAGTAGGCTAAGACTTTTCTTTAGTGTTTATCTACTCCCCAATGAATTTGAGCCAATGATTGCTAAAATACAACACTATCTTTTTATAAAGTAAGAAAGGTCAAACACGCATGAAATAAGAATACATGTCATGTAGTCGTGTTGACTTGATGAAAGAAAGAGAAAATAGTCCTCCAATAAGAGATCATGACCCTAACTCATCTATTTGAATCTACTTGAAGCAGTTATTCACAATTAGAGAACTTGCTTTTTCTTTTTCATTCTTTTTGTGTGTGTGTGGGTGGGTTGTTTTTTTAATTGAAAGAAAATTGCTTTACAGTATTTGTGGTTTTCTGTCATACATCAACAAGAATCAGCCTTAGGTATACCCATGCTTTTTCAAAATACTCATTCTTATCCTTTTGGCTGCTTTTCCTTCTATTTAAAGGCCAAAGAAATGATATGATGTGGTTACTTCATAATGAAAAGTGAAGAAAAGAACACTATCTCCCACTTCTAGTCTTTTATCTTTTTCAAAAGACTTTAACTCCACTTGTAAGTTCTTATTAATTAATTACATCGTCTTTGCTGCTGCATGAATTTGGGTAACTATATTTAAACATTTTACCTTACCATTCACCTTAACAAGCAAAATTACACTTTTTTTCTTATTTCTTTCAAAACTTCTAAGAAATTATCAACAGAAGCATTACATATTTAATTTATATTAATAGCACTGCTACTTAAAGGACATTTATTGAATAAATAAATGAACCTGGATGGTCACTCCAGTGTTTCCTAACCATCCCCATTTCATGGCACACATGAAAAATGTTTATAAGAATACTGGATCACACTAGAATTTCAAAGACTCAATGTATCTCCTGAGTATCAATACACATATTGATATAACACATGTTTTATACCAGTGGCAAACATAGGTCAGGTGACCTACTGAGTGACTTCCTCAGATTATCTCCAGGCATTATTTGTGCATTTACTATTCTAAAGAGATTACCCAACAAGGTGTCAACAGTGAAAAAAAGCATCCAGTAGAATCAGGACTGTTACAGAAGGTGAAGGGAGAGACAAAGTAGGAAGCAGGCTGAAATGACTCACATTACTCATATACCATAAGACAAAGGTACTTTGAGTACATTACAGATCCACTTGCAGAATCAGACCAGAGAAGGACTAGTCAGAGGGAAACTTCTGTTACATATCAGCAGTTTACTTGACAAAAGGGAATTAGTGCGACAAGTTGGGGACAAAAAAGAATTCCCAATACACCAATTTCACATCTTAAAGAAACACACTTATCCCACCTTTACCATCAAATTGTGTTCCAAAAGGAACATATAACTTTCCTTAAAGAGATGGACTTTTTCCATACCATGCTTAAAGCACAGGCACTAAGATAAAGAATATAATAAAAACACCATACCTCCTTGGTTATGAAATCCTTCCCTTCACAGGAAATACATTTTAGACACTCTACCCAACAGAAAAAATTACAGATGCCTATGCTAAATATATGGTTCATTAAAAGGGGGAGGAAGGACTTTATTAATAATGTCTGACATCTTTATTATACTCCAAGAACTATACAGATAGAAAAAATGACTCTGTCTTCACATCCCAGCATGTTGATCAGTACTATATATAGCAAGGACCCAGTATTTTTTTTTTGCTTATTAAATGACTGAATAAAAATAGGATTAAATTCCAAGAAGTTAAAAAGAGATTAATGCCTATTATATAGGCACATTTATTCTGAATTAATTAGTTTTTCCACCTTAAAAGATTGATATTAGAACCAAGGGCCATGCATCTTGGAATAGGGTGCAAGAGTTAATGAAAATGTTAAAAAATTAGCAAATCCATTGATAACAAAAACAGCAGATTAGCATCCTATGTAGATTCTCATTCAAAGTGCTTTCATTAAAGAAAATATTTGCATCATTAAATATACATCAACTCAGAGGAAGGAGGGGAAAAAATTGGAAAAATAAAGATAGCAAAGAAAAAAGAAGCCTGTACTTTAAAACTGATAAAAATCATCCACAAAGAAAGAATAATCTTCGATTCCAATGTCAAGCTTTTCCCTAATTACTGTTCCATTATTTTCTTGCTTTACCTGAGAGGAATCGGCTTGGGCTAATTCTGTAGTGACCTTCAGTATCTGGTGAAGATTTCGTCCCTTATCTTCAACAAGGAGGTAAGCCAGCAGAAGAAAAACATGAGCAGGGATCACTGTGGTTATAGGGAGCAACGACTCCACGGAAGCCAGCCAGTTACTTGCCGCAGACTCTTCTCTCATTACTTCAAGGATCCTCCAGGCTGTAAATATTGAACCATACATGCTGGTTATGGGGAACACAAGCTTGTAGGAGAGCTGAAAAATAAACACAAAAAAAGTATGAATAAATGAGATAAATCTGTCAGAAATACATTTCTGACATTCATTTATTCTTTATATTTCAAGAAATAGAAGAAATCGATCCTTCCAACAAAATGAATACAAAATTTTCAATTCCTGACCCAAACCTCTCTGCACATATCTGAGCTAATAGGATTACACAAAAAGAAAAGAGTTGCCAGATGGAAACCCTAGAACAGTTTTATTAAAATATTTCCTGATGTTTACCATTCACTCCCTGTTGGGGCTTCCCAGGTGGCGCTAGTGGTAAAGAACACGCCTGCCAATGCAGGAAATGCAACAGACACAGGTTCAGTCCCTGGGTTGGGAAGACCCCCTGGAGTAGGAAATGACAACCCATTCCAGTGTTCTTGCCTGGAAAATTCCATGGGCAGAAGAGCCTGGTGGGCTACAATCCATGGGGCTGCAAAGACTTGGACACAACTGAGTGACTGAGCAAGGCAGAGGGAAAAAAAAAGGGGGGGGGGGGTCAATATACAAAATCCAGAGGCAACAGAGTTTGGAAAAAGCCATTACTAGGTAAGAGATATTTACCAGTTAGAACGAAGATAGAAAAAACAACAACAACAACACTGTATTTGCCCAGACCCAAGCCCCAATAAGAGGCAACTTGGGGCAGATGGCAGATTTGAACTGAGGACAGTTCATTTTTGTAATAGTATGTTGATAGGAACAGAGTTGGTTCAGCTGGAGTCTGGAAATTCATTAATAGTTTGTGGATAACTCCTGCAAGAAGCAGCAGCCTGACAGCTCTAAATTGAAATGATACCCAAAGAAGACATTATGCTTAAGTCAATCTGAGCAATGGCTCCTCATGGAAGTCAAGTGGTACAGTCAGGGTCAGAGACTGGATAGAATTCTGCCACTGTGAGTGGTGTGCCCAAACAGCCCAGAAGAAGCCACAGACATTAAAGAGGAATTAGATATTGCCTGCTCAAAAAATAATTCATTTAGAGTGTGATGAGACAAATTAGAAATCTCTAGAGTATCACTGTCCTGTTAATAGAGACTCACTTACATGGAAAAGGGTAACAACTGAAAGGATGAGAAGTAAAAGTTAAGCCTTATAAAACTTTTTAATAACAGCTTTATTGAGATATATTTCACATATCATTAAATCCAGGCTTTTAAAGTTAATAACTCAGAGGATTTTAGTAATTCATAAAGTTGTATAACCATCATCACCAGCTAATTTTAGAACATTTTTCTTCACCCCAAAAGGAAACTCCATGCCCATTAAAGTGTTAGTCACTCAGTCGGTCTGACTCTTTGTGACCGCATGGACTGTGGCCACCAGGCTCCTCTGTCCATGGGATTCTCCGGTCAAGAACACTGGAGTGAGTTGCCATTTCCTTCTCCAGTGTCCATTAAAAGTCCTTCTTTATTCCCTCCGATCCCCAAGCCCTGGCAACCATTAATCCTTTATTTTGGTTACTTTATATAATAGGAACCACACAATATGTGGTCTTTAGTAACTAGCTTCTTTTATTTCACATAAAATAAAACTTTTTCAAGGTTCATCCATGTTGTGGCTGACTGGTATCTATCAGTGCTTCGTTTCTTTTCATTATCAAATAATATCCCACTATACGGATATATATTTTGTTTATCCATTCATCAATTAATGGACATTGGGGGTTGTTTTTTTCCAGTTTTTGGCTATGACAAATAAGTTGCTATGAATATTACTGTAAAAGTTCTTGTGAGGACATAGATGTTCAGTTATTTCAAGTATATGCTTAAGAATGAAGATAACTTTTATTTGAAAATAAATGCCACTATAAAAGCATATGAGGAAGCTTTATCTTTTCTGCTATGGAAAGATCTCACACAGGAAAATACAAGATACATACAGTGTGCCTGAAATTATTTTAAAGGGAAGCATAGGGACTATATATTTGTATTTGCATAAATATGTACAAACACACACACACACATTTTCAGTGTGATAAGACAAATCAGAAAGCTCTAGAGTATAACTATACTGCTATTAGAGACTCACATGGACTTGCACACACACACAAAAGTATTTAGACAAACAGAAGAAATTAATAACTACTAATCTTCATCTTCTTCATTTTGAGAGTGTGGAAATTGGACAACCAGAATCAAAGGTGAGAAAGAGACTGCTCATTGAATACCATTTATGATTCTTGAACCATTTTAATGTATTAAAAATACTTTATTTATTATAGTCCTGTCTCACTAAGAATTTTTCCCCCAAGAAAATGAAATTCATTAAAGACTAGAGTCAAGTTCTTTAGTCTAATGACAAACAGCATTGGACTTCAGATTTAAAAGACCAAGACTTTAGCATAGCCATGACAGTTATTAGACAGTTATTAAAAATTGTTACACAATTTCTCCGAGCTTTACTTTCCTCATCTATAAAATGGAAGTGATGCCTATCTCCCTGCCACAATTATTGAGGTTGATAAAGAAATAGTATCTTCAAAGCACCTAGCACAGTGCCTAAAGTTGCAAAACAAAGGAAAACATTATCCTTGTCATCTTCAGGAGAGAAAAATAAAATTGCTGGATATGATTATAAAAGAAAATAACTGGAAATCACCATGAACTATAAATTGACTAGACAGCAGTAATATTACAGAGTAAACATATTAAAACCAAAAAGTAATCATACTGTGCTTAAAGTATTAGTCCAGGTTTAGGCTCTGTTTTTCGTCTGTTCATCTAAGGTTAGAGTCACAGGAAAAAGGCACAGTGTTGACTAAGAGATCACAGAGTGGTCTCTCTGTCCCACTGAGTGACCGCTGCCACAGGCACGATCCCAGGGCAAAGGTGCCACCAAGGGTTTTCTCTCAGCACCAGCCACCAAATCCTGGCCCCGTGGGGTGCAGGTAGGCCCTGAGTTTCAGACGAGAAAGTAGGGTTTAAAGATAAAAGATCGGTTTATATTAAAGGAAGTATATTTCAATAAAAAAGAGAAGAAACAATAGAAAAGTAACATTTAAGTGAATATGAAATGGTTGCACAACATCTTCTACATATGTAAAACAGTTGCAAATCTTTACTTTTTAAAAAACTTTAATAAAAAGGTTCAGGTACACTAAATACTAACAACATCTGCTCATACTTCTTTGTCTAAAGAGGACTGAAAAAGAAATTGTGAATGCAGGTGAACAATATGGATTTTCATTAACTTAAAAGAATAACAACTATCTATAATGTGGACTAAAACAGGCTTAACAAAAATGAGGCCAGGATTTGATCAGGAGAGGGAGTGTGGAACAAACCTAGAGACACTTAAAAGTAGCACAGGTCTGTGCAACAAGGGATTTAATTACTCCAGACCAGAAACAGAAGACTGGAATAGATAAAGCCTTAAGAGTGTCCTTCTGTTCTATACATCTATGAAGAATCTAATCAAGAGTTAAAAGGCTTGGTAGCGGTTAATTACCACCGAAAGACAAAACACCGTTCTCTGTATCCATGTTATTAAGAAGACAATGATAGAAGCACAAGATCTAATTCCTATTAACTTCCAATCAAAAGCTTTTAAGAAACCAGTTTACTTCAATTTCCTATTGATCTACTGTTTTCCTGTAAATCTGAAATACCGTTATTAACTCCCAAGTTCAGGACAAAGATGATAAATTATTGTTAATAAAATCAAAGTGGCAGCAATAGAGTATAGGCAAATCTAAACTCTATTTGTCAAACAGACAAAACCTGAATCTCAATCCTACATCTACTACCTGTGTAATGAGGGGGAAGTTAATTAACCTCCATAATTTCTATTTCTTCACTTACAAAATGAGTACTGTAAGATTATCACCAAGGAAATGCAAGTCAAAACCACAATGAAATAGCACTTCATAACCACTCCTGTGTTAGTTGCTCAGTCATGTCTGACTCTTTGCGACCCCACGGACTCCCTGTCAGGCTTATCACCCCATTAGGCTGCTCTGTCCATGGAATTCACCAGGCAAGAATACTAGAGTGGGTTGCCATTCCCTTCTCCAGGGGATCTTCCTGACCCAGGGATCAAACCTGGGTCTCCTGCATTGCAGGAAGATTCTTTACCATCTGAGCCACCAAGGAAGCCCTTCACAACCACTAGTATGGTTGTAATACAATGACTGGTAGTAACAAGTATTGGCAAGCATATAGAGAAACTGGCACCTTCACACACTGCTAATGGGAATGTAAAATGATACAGTCCCTTTGGAAAAGTCTCACGGCTCCTCAAATGATCAAATACACGGTTACCATATGATCTAGCAATTTTACTCCTAGGTTATCTACCCAAGAAAAAATGAAAATCTATGTCCACACAAAAACTTGTACAGGAGTATTCACAACAGCATTATTCACAATAACCAGAATTTTCTTTAAAAAATTAAAATCCAAATGTTCAATAGATGAATGAAAAAATAAAATGAGGTAGCTTCATACAATGGAATATTATTTGGGGGTAGGTTTCTTTTTTGGAGTAATAAAAGTATTCTAAAATTGACTATGGTATTGTATACAGAACTCTGCAAACATACAAAAAGCCACTGAGTTGTTAGCTTTAAATGAGTAAAATGTATGTATGTGAATTTTATCTCAATAAATTTATTTTAAAAAATAATCAGACTCCCACTGCATGACCCTTAACAAGTTATCTTCTCTATAGTTCAGTTAACTCTTGGATAAAATTAGACCAATAATAATACTTACTTCAAAGACTTTGGGATAAAATCAAATGACTTAATACATGGCAAAGCACTTAGAATGGAGCCTGAACATAAGATATGCTTAATAAATAACTCATGAAACAGGGCTTTGTTGCCCATTTGGCCAGGGCTCGGAGAGCTTCAACCATTAGTCCAAGGCCACACATGTGGAAATGGCAAAACAAAACTACTTCAAAGTTATTGTGAGAAAAGAGTTGATCCACATAACTTCTTAAATAGAGCATGTGCTCAATAAATCTTAACTTTAGCTATAAATAGGACAACAACAATACATTATAAATTTTGATTTTTTAAGAGACAAATACTCAAAATACTTTCTGCTTACTATATACTACTTCAAAGTGACAATGAATGAAACCTACTTAGTACTGCTTTATTGAAAGGTAATAAAACTCACAGTGCTTTAAGTTTGAACAAAGTACTTTACCCAAAAATACCAATTAATAAATGTATGACAGATCCTACCTCAGTCATACTTTCTCTAAATCTTTCTGTTGACTAAAATAGTTCTCCAAAGATGAATCTTGCCCTACTATATAACTGCAGGAATTTGACTCTTAAGTCTCTTTCTTGCTTTATTTCACCCATCCCTGGCTGCCAGGAGCATGCAAGAGACTCCAGCAGATGGCTTCCTATGGGCCAGCTCTGGCCTGTGGCACTCGACACACCTCACCAGCTAGCGGGTCATAGCTACAATCTTCCCACCAAGCTGTGATCTCAGCCTTGAGTGGGGAGATCCATTTGGTTCATTCTTTGGGTGTCCCCTGCCTCAGTCTCAAAAGTAGAAGCTGCTCTCAATATTTATTATGGCAATATTCCTTAGAGCCTCATTACTGCTTTCAGTAATTAAACACCTTCTACTAGTTACTAATTTCTGTATTAAGTTTCTCTTTATTTAAACTATCAGTGTGGTTTCTCTCTCCTAACTAGACCCTGACTCAATCCCTGGTGCTTTCTTCTCCCTACCACCCCCCTGCCCATTTTCTGGGGTAGGGGCAGCAAAATTGTAAGGACTTTAGAGTTGCGACTAGTATTTGATGTTTTTTCACCTAAGAGAACACAAATAAGAGGTTTTAAACATCGCCTGTCATAGTCTAATACAAAGGATCCTGTTTTTCTTACACCACAAATAAACAAAAGTTTATTAGATTATGCTAATCTTTTAAAAAGATGAATGGCTGCTTTGATATTTTACTTTTTAATTCTCAGAAACTGAGAGAAGTTAAAATGTGTTTTATTTCATTGTTATCAACACTTCAGAAACAGGTAGGGAATTCCCTGGCAATCCAATGGTTAGGATTCTACTTTCACAGCTCAGGGTATGGGTCAATCCCTGGTGAGGGAGCTAAGATTCCACATGCCACAAAGCATAGCCAAAAAACAAAGAAAAAAAAAAAAAAAGAAATGGACAGGAAACAGAACTGCATGGTACAGTAATATTTACCCCTGGATTTATTTATCAGAAGAATTATACTTCTGAAGAAACGCTTTAGTTCTAAGCCAAATACTCAAGTTAGAATCACCAATTTAAAAGCAAATAATAAAAATATAAACTAAAAATCTGTGATTCTAAACAGTCTTTTTGTAATAAATCAAGAGGGTAAAATGATCTGTATTTGTATCAGAAGCATACATTCCTCACTGAAAAGAAATTTCTTGACTATCTACTACGTAGTAAACAATAGGTCAGGTGTGGAGGATGCAAAGACAAATAAATAAGCTAGGGTGTTATCTATTTCTTTGAATATGTGGAAAATATTCAGTTTCACCACTGCTAAAGTGTTTTTAATTCTCCTATCTTTGATCAGCTGAAAAAGATAATGCAGAAACACCTAGGGTGGAAAAAACATCAAAAGTTCAACAATTGTTGCAATTTAAATATTAATGTGCTTAAAAAATAAAGGCAAAGTGTGAAAAAGGCTAAGATTCCTTCCCTCAGTGAGCTCACGCCACAGCTGGAGGTACAAATATGTGCCCCTTAAATTAAGACACACAACACAACCCACTAATGCTGAAAGTGTTTGGATGCAAAGGAGAGAGAGTAATAAATTCTGACTCAGGGAGGCTGAAAACACTTGGCTGGGTCTTGAAGAATGAGTAGTTCAGGCAAAGGAGACAAAAGAGCATTATGTGCTAAAGCAAAGATTCAGGAAGAGAACTGGGAGTTTGGGGCAGGTTAAATTTATAGGTATGTTTGGAATACAGGGTCTGGACAGGTGTAGGAGAAAAGCCAACAGTAAACTGTGGCTTAAATTTTTCAAAAGGGAGATCATATATCCACTGAAAGCCTCAATACAGCAGCACACTACCATCAGGAGGATATTTACACCCTAATAGTATTCCTTCCTCCCCCCTCTTCACCAGCTGCTAAAGAGAAAATCCACCATGCAGCGCTGATGAATAAGATTCACACACACCTGAGCAAATAGTAAGCTGAGTACTTACACATTAGATTTAGGGTGATCCTCAGTAAATATCACTCTTGATTTAAAGGAACATAGTACCCTGTCCCCCCCCCCCCCCCATTCAGAATCCAATTTGTGTTCTACATGGGCAAACTAAAAGGGGAGGTGAAAGGCTATTAGAAATTTGGGGTCACAGTTTGTCATCCTATCAGAGCAGATGTTAAGAACTCTCTTCTTTTAATGCAAATCAATTACCTATTTCAAGTTTTATGGTTTAGTCAAACAATTAGAATTGAGGAGGCTGCCGCATACATTCAATACGCCTGCAGGCTAGTTTCTGCTGCATGATCAAATAGGGAACATAACCAAGAATCCCCAACAATGCCTGGATTTCTGCTGCTAGAACATTTAACAATACGTTATTAGTGGTATCTCTACTTTTGCAAACAAAACAACTAAGGCACTTGCTTGCACTTATGTAATGTCTTTGGTCTCTGGAAACTTAAGATGCTTCACCAGTTTTAGTCTTTAATCCTGTATAGTTGGGAAGTACTATCACCTTTTACTGGGCTTCGCAGGTGGTGCTAGTGGAAAGAACCTGCATGCCAACGCAGATAGACGTAAAAGATGGGGGGTTTGATTCCTGGGTCAGGAAGATCCCCTGGAGGAGGGCATGGCAACCCAGTCCAGTATTATTCCCTGGAGAATCCCATGGACTGAGGAGCCTGGCAAGCTACAGTTCATAAGGTTGCACAGAGATGGACACGACTGAAGTGACTTAGCACGCACGCGCCACATTTTACTAAAGGTAAAACCCAAGCACCTAAAGAGAAAAAAATATGATGAATGTAGGCCTAGAATTCAGCTACTAACAAGATATTACTCATATTTCTCCATTATTCTAACAGGACCAGTGAGACTGACAAAGCCAAATGGGGTAAGCCCAGTAGGCATGGATAGGAATGGAGTGTGACAGTCGGGCTGAAGAGAGTAGGAACACACACAAGGGACATCAAGAGCCATATGCCGGGGAATATGGCATAAGGTGCCATATTCAGTCAAGTCTTAGTTCTTACAGATCCCAGAACTTCCAGGCAATTCCAATTCCCCACCACAGATTGTTGCAGGTCTAATTTTGTTGCACTATTTAATAGTACAAAGAGGGGGAAAAAAGGCTCCATGCTCAGATGTGTTGCAGAAGTACTAGGTTAGTTAACTAGAACTAGTTCCTTTCCTGCAGGATTCCTCAGGACCTTTAACCATAATGGACACTGGAAACTCAGCAAGCAAAAAAGATTACACAGATTTCCAACACTTATTTCACAGCAGGACTACCCTCCCCGTCATAGTCCAGAAGAATACGCTAAGAATACACTACACCAGTGCCTGACAGAGTGGTAAAATTCAATGACAGGATTTAAACCCAAACACATGTATCATCAGGAGGTGAGATTTCCGGCAGTGACTTAAATCCCACATAAATGATTAAACTTTATGTTAAGAGAAACAAGGAAGAAGTCATTACCTTTTGGTGCTCGTCTCTATAGCACTCCTGCTGTACCATTTCTAAAAGGTTTAGAGCCAACTGCTGCCTAGAAGGACCTTCTTCATCCATGGATATACAGTCTTCCAAGGCAGTAGAAGACAGTATCTGCAGAACTGGCATCACTAGCAGCAACGAGGACTTTGGGATCTTCTGACTCTCAGCAGAAGAAAGGAGCTTCAGAGCTGGTCATCCAAATAACAATTCAGAGTTTTCAAAATTAATACCACAGTCAAACAAAATGCTTTTTTGTTTAAGAGAAATATGCAAAAAGCTTTCTTGCCCCTTTACAATTGGGTCATACACACAATTAAGATGATAAACCTTATCCTTTAAGAAGTAAAAAGAACATAAAAATTAACTCAGCAAAAATAGGTTGTTAATGTACAGAACTTTTTAGTTTTTACTTGAGGAAATTCATATCATAGGCCAAAAAGTAAAATCAACTCTTTTTTTTTTTTAAGGTCAATATGAATTTCTTTAAAATTCAACTCAACTTTTGCCCTTATACCCTGTCAGATCCTTTACCCTCAACAAACTGAGCCAAGAGACCATAGTTCCTGATCTATGGATAACAAAACCAACACGTGCACTTCTCTTTCAAACCCAGCTGAGACTTGTATCAAGAGATGCAAAAGTAAAAAAGGTGAAGCAGGGGATGACCTTCAGCAGTAATTACTAAGAAGCAAATCAGCAAATTCTCAAAGTCCATAACCCATGGAATACAACCCATTTTTACAAAAGACTTTTTTTAACATGGAAACACACACGTACAATAACTTACTTATATGTGTAGACTCCCCTAGACTATAAACAGGATGAATTAAAGAATAAACTTTTTTCAGTTATTGAATGAATGCTGATTTACTGAAAGAGGTTATTTGTAAGTTTCAGAGTGAGATTATTAATCAACTTAACTTCCCCTCTACACCAAAAAAAAAAAAAAAAAATACAATGAACTTTAAATCATGTCAATGAATTGCTAGTATTGTATTTTAAATCACCTGGAAGTCAAACCTGAGTGTGGCATGAAAAACAAACACTTGTTACTCCAACACTACGAATTTACTTTTTTTGCCTAAATATTAGTCTTAATCCATAATTGTCAGTTATTACAGTAATCCAGTGTATTTAACAAAATATGAAATTCATATAATACAAATATTTCTATATTCTGTACTATGGATCTTGCAGGCATTTTTATAAATTGCTATTTACAATCATAGCCAGTGTTAGTAATTAAGAAGCATAACATTGTATTATGCATGCTCAGTCGCTTCAGTCCTGTCTCTCTGCAATCACATGAACTGTAGCCTGCCAGGCTCCTCTGTTCAAGGGCTTCTCCACGCAAGAACACTGGAGTGGGTTCCCATGCCCTCCTCCAGGGGATATTCCCGATCTAGGGATTGAACCTGCATCTTCTGCGTCTCCTGCATTGCAGGTGGATTCTTTACCACTGAGCCACTAAAGAAGCCCCAACATTTTATTAGTGCTGTGTATTTTTAAAACTTGAAATAATCAATATTCTCCCCGTTATCTTATTGCTTTGAGCATTCTTTCCCAATATACTAAACAATAGGCTTTTGTTTATATTTCAACATGATATACTAACTCAATAGTTTTCAGGATGGTTTATTCACTCTATCGAAGGTAACTTCAAATCAGAGACACTGGTTTACAAAAGAAAAACTTGGCTCTTCTCCAATAAAAGTATTGGAGTGTTTGATCCTGTATTATCCTATCACACATGAGCTATAATGAAGGACTGGAGCCTCAGAATTAGGAATGCAGATTCTCTAGGGCATCAAAATTTTTTTTCTGGTCCAAAAACAAAACCCATGTATACAAAATATCCAGAAGAGACAAATTTAGAGACAGAATGCACTTTAGTGTTTTTCTGGGACTGAGGATGGGAATGAGGATTAACTGTAAATGGGTACAAGAAATTTGGGGGAGAGGGATTGATGCAAAATGTTCTAAACTAGACTCCACAACCTGGCGGCACAACCCTGTAAATTTACTTTTTTAAAACGTATTTATTTATGGCTGTGCTGGTTCTTCGTTGCTGTGTGGGCTTGTCTCTGGTTGCGGTGAGCGAGGGCTACTCTCTAGACGCAGTGCATGGACTTCTCATTGACGTGGCTTCTCCTGTTGTGGAGCATGGGCTCTAGTCATGAGAGCTTCAATAGTCGCAGCACACAGGCTCATTAGCTAAGGCCCCAAGAGCTTGCAGGCTTCAGCGATTGTAGCACATGGGGTCACATTACTTGTGGGGCAAGGCTTATTTTCTCCATGGCATATGGAATCTTCCTGGACCAGGGATCGAACCCGTGTCCCCTGCATTTGTAGGTGGATTCTTTGCCAATGTACCACCAAGGAAGTCCCATAAATTTACTTTTAAAAGCATGTTATTGTACATATAAAAATGGTGAGCTGTAAGGTAAGTAAATTTGCCTTAAGAAAGCTGCTTTTTAAAAATAATAAAACTATGATTGTCTTAAGTAACAGAATTGGAAGATTATACCTAAAGGAGGATGCCATGGAAACTCTTTAAGGAGGGGAGGCAAAAACAGTTTAGTAAGAGACTAGGGAAGACGGTACAGAGAGATCAGGGCCAATAAGCAAAAGCAGGGTAGGAATCAAAGCCCTTAAGAGAGCCAAGGGTCCCTTTCGTGTGCTAAAGCTATTTCCAAGACACTGTAAATGAAATAGCAATTCATCCTCAAAATCATGGATTAAAATGCCCAGAAGGAGTTACACAATCAGTATTTACCTCAAGCACGTTTTAAAATTGAAAAGTGGGAATGAATCAACGAATCATGGCATCATAACATATACATCACAAATTAGACACCATCCTACATTACTGCATGTATTAGATTGGACCAAGTAAAGCAAGGCAATATTAATGTAAAAGCCACAATTTACATTTGTTTGTTGATCTGCAAACTTGATTCTTTCCCACAGTATTCTTTTTTTAAAAATTAACTTATTTATTTTAATTGGAGGCTAATTACTTTACAATATTGTAGTGGTTTTTGCCATATATTGACATGAATCTGCCATGGGTGTACAAGTGTCCCCCATCCTGATCCCCCCTCCCACCTCCCTCCCCATCCCAGCCCTCAGGGTCATCCCAGTGCACCAGCTTTGAGTGCCCTGTTTCATGCATCAAACTTGGACTGGTCATCTATTTCACATATGGTAATATACATGTTACAATGGTTTTCTCTCAAATCATCCCACCCTCACCTTCTCCCACAGAGTCCAAAAGACTGTTCTTTACATCTATGTCTCTTTTGCTGTCTCACATATAGGGCTATCGTTACCATCTTTCTAAATTCCATATATATGCGTTAATCTACTGTATTGGTGTTTTTCTTCCTGACTTACTTCACTCTGTACAATAGGCTTCAGTTTCATCCACCTCGTTAGAACTGATTCAAATGCATTCTTTTTAACTGCTGAGTAATATTCCATTGTGTATATGTACCACAACTTTCTTATCCATTCTGTCTGCCAGTGGACACCTAGATTATTTCCATGTCCAAGCTATTGTAAACAGTACTGTGATGAACACTGGGGTGCACGTGTCTCTTTCAATTCTGGTTTCCTTAGTGTGTATGCCCAGCAGTGGGATTGCTAAGTCATATGGCAGTTCTATTTCCAGTTTTTTAAGGAATCTCCACACTGTTCTCCATAGTGGCTGTACTAGTTTGCATTCCCACCAATAGTGTAAGAGGGTTCCCTTTTCTCTGCACCCTCTCCAGCATTTATTGTTTGTAGACTTTTTGATAGCAGCCGTTCTGACTGGCATGAGATGGTACCTCATTGTCCCACATTATTCTTAAATAGAACATTTTTTTTGCCTCCCTTTAGCTCCATTCCTTACTTTTTTTTAAGTCAATACTGGACAGTCAAGAGAATGTTATCTTCATTTGTTCTAGGTAGGTTAACAAAATAATCATAAAGTAAGCCTTGTTCAATGTGGCACCAGTTTTGAATAGTAAAGGTGTATAGAGTTTTAAAAGTAAATTCAAATGCTAAACACCTATTCTGCTTCAAGGGCTTTATGCTATTGATTCTGTTTGCTGTACAACTGTGAATGAGCTGTCACACCCTTCAGAATATTTACCAATGTCACTGCTATATAATTGAGAACAATGTCCTAACAAACAGCTGAGATATTTGGTAAATTATGGTATATGGAATCTTGCACAAAACACCTTGATAAGAAAAAGAAAGCTCTATTTGATAATGACTAAACAGACAAATTCCAGAATGGACATTCAAAATATATAGGACTTTACAGCACAGTACAATATGTAGTTCAAGTGACACCTGCCAATACTCATGTTAATTCATGTTACTCTTGTGAGCGTACTTTTTTTTTTTTTTTTGGAGCCTTCACTTTATTTTATTATTTTTTTTTTAAATTTTTTTATTTTTTCAGTGGGTTTTGTCATACATTGATATGAATCAGCCATAGATTTACACGTATTCCCCATCCCGATCCCCCCTCCCACCTCCCTCTCCACCCGATTCCTCTGGGTCTTCCCAGTGCACCAGGCCCGAGCACTTGTCTCATGCATCCCACCTGGCCTGGTGATCTGTTTTGTGAGCGTATTTTTATTTACCTAGACTTAAGATTGGCTTCTGTTGACTTGCTGGAGTCTGTAGAAGTAGTAAAGCTATTCCAATTATGACTGGTTCAACAGGAAAATCCTAAAGGAAAAAAAGAAAAGCAAAGAGCTGAAGAAGTTTCCAAGACCCATTGATTTATAATATGTATCTAGGAAAAGTATATTTAACATGAAATATTATAAACCTATTGTACAAAATTACTTACAGCAAGCCTGCTCTATTTAAGGAAGAATTGTTGAATGCCACAGCAGTCACACGTAAATTCAAAATGTTATCATATCTGGCCAAAGAGCAATAAGTTATAAACCATACTAATTCAGAGGAAAAACCTGCAGTCTTCAAAACAGTCAATCTTGGCAAATCAATAAAAACTACCTGAAATACTTAAGAATATTTCATTTCTGGAAAGTAGCTGAATTGTCTACTTAGGTAATACAGACATTGTTCATCTATACAACTTACATAATAAATTACAGTTAACAAATTTTGATAAATCATGTTATTATAATAAAAGAAACATCAGTACCAGAGAAGCAGAGATTTATTTTTAAATTACAGTAACTTATTAAGTATATGTAAATATAGTAAAGCAATAACCATAGAAATTTAAGGTCATTAATTTCACCAAGTATATAAATGAAATTAAAAAAAAGATAAAAAGGACATGTATTAAACTCTAATAAGGAAAATGCAGGTGGCATAAGATGTCATTTGAGGTTTCTATATAAAGAAAACAATAATGTATTATGGAACTAAAGAAGGTCCAACACACTCTGCTAAAATTACTTCATTCTGAAATTTACAGAAGTGTCTACAATTCTGTAACAAATTCTGTAGAATTCTACAATTCTACAAGCAGAAATTTCCCATGAATCATGAGTGTAGGCAAAAAATTAAAAAACGAAATGTGAGATAGAGCTGTGTGTTAAAGAAACACTAGAGAGAAATCAACTTAGTCTGACACAACCAGAGTTATAATCCTGGAGATACCATCAACTCTGGCACAAATTAATAAATGTATATCTACACCTTCAGCTTCTCTGGTGGCTCAGTGGTAAAAACAGTCCTCCTGCCAATAGGAAGAAACCCACCGGAAAGCCTTTAACACACAGGCTATCATTGGAAAGGCCACCAAGTAGCTTCTCATGAGACTGGCCTGTTGAGAACAGACGGTGGAAGAGAAAGAGCTGGAGATCAAGACACCCAAAATAAGGATAAGTAATGGCAGAGGATGAGACTAGATGACTTTAAATTGTTCATGATTCTGAGAGGTCACAAATTTTTTGTGTGATTAGAGGGCTTCCTTGGTGACTCAGACGGTTAAAGAATCTGCCTGCAATGCAGAGGACCCAGGTTCTGAGGACCCAGGTTCCAGAGTTGGAAAGATCCCCTGAAGAAGGGAATGGCTACCCATTCCAGTATTCTTGCCTGGAGAATCCCATGGACAGAGGAGCTTGGTGGGGTCCATGGGGTCTCAAAGATTCAGACATGACTGAGTGACTAACACTTCACTTCCACTGATTTAATGAACACCTGAGAACGGTACCATTTAATGAGGTCTTTCAATAAAAGCCTGTGTTGGACATCTCATGAACACCTTCAAACACTACAGCTATTGCTGTAGTGATTCATACTGCCTGCCCCAGGCCACTGAGAGATCCAGAAGTACAGGGAAGTTAAAGCCCCATAGGCCATGACTTGACAAGTTGTTAAGAGAAGTCCAGGGATAAATGCTTCGGCCTTCATTCTGGATCCTTCTGGCAGGTTCTGAAACATCTTCCATAACACTTCTTAGCATATTCCATGAGATGAGCAACCGGCTCCTTAGAGTAGTGGCCAACTTGATAACACCTGTGCTGCCTCTCCCACCCTTAGTATTTCACTCTTCCTGTCTCTCTCCCATTTGCTTCCTGAGATCACAGCCACAGGTGGCCTCCTGATGATAAGCCTTTGCCTTTGTGGAAACCCAGGTTTTGTTTTTGCCTGTAGGGAAATTCAGGGTCTACTTTTGGGGGAACCAAGACTAATTCAAGAGCCTAACTGGAGAAAAGAAGTAAAGAAACCTTTATATTGGACCACAGATATCACTGGAGTCTTAACGACAATAAACACCTGGAGTCCTTTCGCCTCAATCAAATGAAAGATAACACTGGGCATCACCTGTGTCCCAGGCAGGAGGTACATATGCTGGGTTCGGGGATGCTACTGTAAATGAGAGAGCATGAAAAAGTTTTTATACTGTTGTTGGATTTTTTTTTTCTTATTGTTGTTTTGTTTGTTTAGTGAAAAACAAGGAATGAGAAAGGCTACAGCAAAGCTAAGAATCTGTAGCAGACACAGCAATGACAGCCCAGCTCACACAATCCCCCAGTGTCAAGGCTCCGCAACCTTCCCTGCCCTCCGCTCAGAGTTGACTGATCCAAGCTGGGCCAATCAGACCATTCTCCCTAGGAATCTGAGAACTGAAACTGAGACACACAGTGAAGAAAAGAAGCGGGGACTGAGTCATCTCATGGTAATGTGTTAGAGAACATAGGTCTCCAGCCTTACCAAAGCTGGGATGTACAGCACTCTCCACTTTGAAAGCTCCCTAGTCTCCCCACAAACAATATTTTCTGTTAAGAGTACATGCTTAGGGCTCTGTGCTTCCAATGCAGGGGGCATGGGTTCAATCACTGGTCAGGGAACTGAGGTCACACAAGTCGCATGGTATAGCCAAAAAAAAAAAAAAGAGAGAGAGAGAGAGAAAAGAATATATATATTTTGCTTGAAATGGAAAGCACCTTAGGTTATGATCATTCAAATAGGCTAAAAATAGTTCAGCTAAGACCAAATACATTGAAACTAATGTAGCCTAAGAAATACATCCATTTTTAGTGGATTTTTGAATGAAATAAATCCAATATAAGAACAGAAAAGGAATAAAGAGGAAAAGACAAGTTAATATAATATTTGAATTGAACATTTAGCTAAATTTCCTGGGGGACAGGAAATTTCACAACATAAGTATTTTAACAGTTCTACATATTTTTAATTCCTTCTAAAATTTTTTAAATATTGGGCAGATGGAAGACACAGCATAAATAAGGCCTTCTCCCACAGACACTATTTCATCATTCTCAATGAAAGTATTCTGTCATTCTACATTAAAATGAAAAATATTTTTAAAATTCGACTCAAGTCAAAAATAGGACAATCTGAATTTTAATACGGATATTATCTATAAGAAGTTGAAATGCGTAAAATATATTTAAATCTATAAGTTCAGAATACTTTCAGAAATTAGTAAGTAGAGAAAGAGTCAAGCATGTATTCTAACTTTTCTGTATAAACTGGATAACCAAATACTAAGTGGAACCAACTACATCTTTTAAGAGAAGTATTCCAGCTAACAAATGAAGAAGAACAGAATTAGATCATCACTTCTTTAATTCCTAGTGAATTAATGGAACTAGGCACTGAGCATCAACAACAACCAACATCATAAAAAGAAGAACAACACATGTGCTTCTTGATGAAAGAACACACCATGCCCTGTAGTCTTGGAAACAAAAAAATAAAACAAAAATCTAAATCTGATCAGGTCTCTATAGCTAACAACCTATGAACAGAGAACCATGTCAAAGTGCACCAAGAGATTGCAATCAGCAGATTTCAAGATTTACAAAACTCTATAGCTCACATAAGCCAGATTGTTCTTTTTTTTAAAACAGGTAAACAATGTACAGACACACATGGAGGTGATAAATCTATAAACAAATGTAAAGAAGGTATCACTACAGAAGTCAGGATAGTCAGGGGAGAAAGGAGGTTGTGATTAGGACTGGGCTCCTGGAAAACTTCTCGGGTTGCCAGAAAAGTTCTATTTCTTGATTTTTGATGCTTACAAGGTTGTTTACCTTATATGCAAAAATATATATATATAATAATAATAAAATTATTTAAGAGTGCTAGTTTAAAAGGTAGATGTTTGGACCCATCCAGCCCAACTAATTCAATATCTTTAGGGGTAGGACCTAGGCATTTACAGTTTAAATAAAATCTGCCTAGTGATTTTGATGCACTCTAGTCTGAACAATTTGATTGGAATATAAACTTCACAGATCTTGTCTTTTTCACCTAACTGCCATAGCAAAATATTTGCCAAAAAAAACTCCTACTACTCACATGAACCTACACAAACACAAAAGAACATTATGGGTTTACCTGTTAAGTACATTACATATATGGTTAAGACAGGCAAGTCCAAGTAATTTAACTATATAATATTATCCATATAGCATTTTCTATATATTATTTATCTACAAATACTATTTATCCATGACTTCCCTGGTGGCTCAGACGGTAAAGTGTCTGCCTACAATGCCGAAGACCCAGGTTCAATCCCTGGATCGGGAAGATATCCTGGAGAAGGAAATGGCAACCCACTCCACTATCCTTGCCTGGAAAATCCCATGGACAGAGGAGCCTGGTAAGCTACAGTTCAGGGGTCTCAAAGAGTCAGATACGCCTGAACGATTTCACTTTCACTATTTATTCACATTTTATATATATTTTATTAGTATAATATATATCAATATATTATCTATTATAGCTATTATCTAATAGGTATAACTATATAAAATTTATATAAACATCTGAAAAAATATGATTATTTTATTATATTAACTACATAATTTGTAACATCTAAGTATGTGCTCAGTTGTGTCCAATTCTTTGTGACCCCATAGGCTATAGCCCACCTAGCTCCTCTGCCAATGGAATTTTCCAGGCAAGAATACTGGAGTGGGGTGCCATTTCTTACTCCAGGAGATCTTTCCAACCCAGGGATCAAACCCATGCCTCTTATATCTCCTGCATTGGCAGGTGGATTCTTTACCACTAGTGCCACTTGGGATATGGTAATAATGTACAGTAACATTTAATATGCTTAACAACATATATTACCATATATTAAATGTTACTATATATTATTACTATATATTACTGTATCTAATAGATAACACATATTATAATTTTTTAAAGTTACCATTAATATATAACACAAACATATCATTATATAATATATATATAAAACCTAGCATCTGCTTCCCTGGTGGCTCAGACAGCAAAGAATCTGTCTGCAATGCAGGAGACTCAGATTCAACCCCTGGGTTAGGAAGATCCCCTGGAAAAGAGAATGGCTACCCACTCCAGCATTCTTGCCTGGAGAATTTCATGGACAGAGGAGCCTGGCAAGCTATAATCCATGGGGTTGCAGAGTCAGACATGACTGAGCATCTAACACACACAACACACACACATATAAAACCCAGCATCAGTGAAATCATGCTAATCACAAAATTAACAAATTGACAAAAGATTGACTTGAGTTTTCCCCGGCTCCCGCCTCCCACCAAAATCTACACTCATGTTCTCTGTTTCCTCACTTACCATTCATTCCTTTATTCCAATTTGGTTCTTATTGCCATCACTCTGCTGAAACTGATTCTTCTGTGAAGAATACATCTCTACAGGCTGAAGCCTAAGAATACTTTCCAGCCCTTACTTTGAATCCTCTCCCCAGAACACTGTTGACCAACCCCCTTCTAGAAAAACTCCTTTCGTTGATTTTCATGTCTGAGACAGATGACACAAGAAGGAGTATCTCAAAAGGGAGGATGATCACCTATCTCTTCTGCTTATGATACAATCCTCCTAGCTGTACTTTTTCAGACTCCTCTGTATCAATACACTCCAAATATTCACAGCTTCTAGAATTCCATTCCAAACCCTGTCATGCACTCCATGGTTAAAACTCTAACTCTAAAGTTGATGTTTACAAATCTATACCTTTAGCCTAAGCTTCCATCCTAAATTCTAAAACCATATATCCATCTATGATACCTACATACCTCAAACCAAGCATATCTAAAACTAAATCTATCATCTTCCCTCCAACATCAGCTACCATTTCTAAAGTGAATGCCACCATCCAGTTGCCCAAAATAGAAAGTTGAGACTCCACCAAGGACTTCTCCTTGACCGTGTACTCAACCACAAGGCCCTACTGATTTCATGTTCTATATTTCTCTTTTCCTATCTTTATTTCCCTAATTAGCCCCTCGCCAGGGACTGAGGACCCCGTTCCAAAATATATACAATGGAGCCCTTACTGCCAATTGACTGTATTTGGAGTCAGGAAGTAATTAGTAATAGTTAAATGAGGACATAAGAAAGAAAGAAAGTGAAGTCACTCAGTCATATTCGACTCTTTGCGACCCCATGGACTGTAGCCTACCAGGTTCCTCTGTCCATGGGATTTTCTAGGCAGGAATACTGGAGTGGGTTGCCACTTCCTTCTCCAGGAGATCTTCCCGATCCAGGGATTGAACCTGGGTCTTCCGCATTGTAGGCAGACACTTTATCGTCTGAGCCACTAGGGAAGTCCAGGAGGTCATAAGGGTGGGACCTTAATACAAAAGGATTAGTGTCTTGTAAGAAGAAACAATAGAGACCTCATTCTTGTCCTCTCTCCACTGTGTGAGAACACAGTGAGACAGCAGCCTTCTACAAGCCAGCAAGAAAGAGACATTAGGAATCAAATTGGCCAGCCCCCTCAGCTTGGACTTCCTAATCTCCTGAACTGCGAGAAATGAACTTCTGTCGCTTAAGGTGATTATTTTATTACGGCAGCCCTAGCACTCTAAGACATCCATCCTCACTTTCTGCCCTATTCGTGTTCCCTTCCTCCAAAGCCTTTTCCACTCTCCCACTAGAATGACCTTACACACACACACAAGTAGGTGGGTACCACTTTACTGAAAGTTCTTCAATAGCATGCCAGTGCCTAAAAGATAAGACATAAGCTCATTTGTGAGGGAGGGAAGAGCCTTTGTGATAGGCTCAGCCTTCTCTCCTACATCTTAATCCTGAGCAACACTCAACACTTTTTTCTGAATGGGCCATGCCTGTGACTTCCTCACGTTCCTGTGTTTGGGCACACACTGTTCCCGCAGCTGGAATGCCTTCCCAGCTACGGTTTGTACCAAGTTTGCTGAGCAAACTCCTCCAATCTGAACTCAGGCCCTACCTCCCTTAAATTATGCTCCCACTGGACTTTAAATACACCCTCACAAAAACATTTACCTTACTGTACTATTTATTTGCATGTTTCTAAGTCACTTGAGGTCACAGAATGGCCTTTTCATTTATGAACAAATGACTCTTGATAAACACATGGGTTTGAACTGCACAGGTCCACTTGTACATAGATTTTTGTCAACAGACACATACTACAGAGCTACACAATCAGCAGATGGTTGAATCAACAGATGCAGAACTCTAGATATGGAGAGCCGACTGTAAAGTTATACATGTATTTTCCACCTCTCAGAGAGTTGGCACCCCTAATTCCCATGTTGTTCAAGGGTCAAATGAATTCTTCCATTGTTTTTCAGTCATTCAGTTGTGTCTGAGTCTTTGCGACCCTATGAACTATAGCACGCCAGTCTTCCCTGTCCTTCACTATCTCCAGAGTTTGCTCAAATTTATGTCCAATGAGTCAGTGATGCAATCCAACCATCTTGTCCTCTGTCATCCCCTTCTCTTCCTGCCCTCAGTCTTTCCATGCATCAGGGTCTTTTCCAACGAGTCAGCTCTTCGCATCACATGGCCAAAGTATTGGAGCTTCAGCATCAGTCCTTCCAATAAATATTCAGGATTGATTTCCTCTAGGATTGACTAGTTTGATCTCCTTGCAGTCCAAGGGACTCTCAAGAGTTTTCTCCAACATCAAAAAAAGCATCAATTCTTTGGCACTCAGCCTTCTTTATAGTCCAACTCTCACATCCATAAATGACTACTGCGAAAACCATAGCATTGACTAGACAGACCTTTGTCAGCAAAGTAACCTCTCTGCTTTTTAATATGCTGTCTAGGTTGGCCATAACTTTTCTTCCAAGGAGCAAGAGTCTTTTAATTTCATGGCTGCAGTCACCATCTGCAGTGATTTTGGAGCCCAAGAAATAAACTCTCTCACTCTTTCCATTGCTTCCCCCACCATTTCCCATGAAGTGATGGAACTGGATGCCATGATCTTCGTTTTTGAATGTTGAGTTTTAAGCCAGCTTTTTCACTCTCCTCTTTCACTTTTATCAAGAGGCTCTTCAGTTCCTCTTTGCTTTCTGCCATAAGGGTGCTGTCATCTGCATATCTGAGGTTATTGATATTTTTCACGGCAATCTTGATTTCAACTTGTGCTTCATCCAGCCCAGCATTTCTCATGATGTACTCTGCACATAAGTTAAATAAGCAGGGTGACAATATACAACCTTGACGTACTCCTTTCCCAATTTGGAGCCAGTCCATTGTTCCATGTCCAGTTCTAACAGTTGCTTCTTGACTCACATACAGGTTTCTTAGGAGGCAGGTCAGGTGGTCTGGTATTCCCATCTCTTGAAGAATTTTCCACAGTTTGTTGTAATCCACACAGTCAAAAGCTTTAGCGTAGTCAGTGAAGCAAAAGTAGATATCTTTCTGGAATTCTCTTGCTTTTTCTATGATCCAACAAATGTTGGCATTTTGATGTCTGGTTCCTCTGCCTTTGCTGAACCTGACTTGTACATCTGGAAGTTGCTGGTTCACAGACTGTTGAAGCCTCGCTTAGAGTATTTTGAGCATCACATAGGTTGTGGCATATAAGTGTTGAATATTTGTGTCCTACACAAGTAAATGAAAAAACTATCACTGTGGTAGACCCTTAACTGATGCGCCAAACAGTACGTAATGACTCATTTTTATAATAAATGATAATAACAGTATTATATTACTGGGCTTCCCTGGTGGCTCAAATGATAAAGAATCTGCCTGCTACGTGGGAGACACAAGTTCAATCCCTGGTTGGGAAGATCCCCTGGAGAAGGGAATTGCTACCCAGTCCAGTTTTCTTGCCTGGAGAATTCTATAGGCAGAGGAGCCCAGCAAACTACAGTCCATGGGGTCACAAAAGTATGATCTAATAGTATTAGATAAAAAACACCTTTGATATGCAATAAAGTAAAAGAGTATACTCACCTTGCTACTAAAAGACCAATGTAAGTGATAACTGATATTAAAACTTCTTACTATCCTTACCTCCTTCAGAAGTTCAACACCGTGCTCTAAAAGGTGAATTAAAGATGAACATTCCCCAGTTATGTTTAAGCTGACTTCACAGACACACAGCAGCTGAAGGGTCAGCTGGGTAAGCTGAATTTTCCAGAAAACAGGATAACGCAAAAGGTTTATGTATACTTCTTCAATAAACAGCATCACTTCTGTTGTCTGTATCAAATCTTTGATCTGAGAAAGAATCATTATATGATATTAAAATAATACACAAACCAAAAGATAATTTAACTTATACAAGAAGCTTACCAATAAATTATTTTTTCTCTAAACCTATAAAGACTTAAAAGAGATGAAGAAATTTATGTAACTCAAAGACAGTTAAACCACACAACTCTGCCTTCTCCTATTGTCACTAACCGAAACACAATTTGCTACTGTTTTTGTTACTGCTGGCTGGCAGGAATTCTTCTCATTTATTTTTCTAACTACTCTCAGTGCAGATTTTAAAAGACAAATTACATGACAGTACCACATGTTGAAGTAAATAAATTAAAGTTGGTTTTGAATCCTTCAAATGGACTTGCCTTTCTACAATTCCAACATAGTTACCTGCAAGAAAAGAGTTAGCATGTTATTCTAATGCACTGCTAAGCCCTCCATCTGCAAGAAATTTGTTCAGACAACCTTAACTGAGAGCATCATTTCCAAACATGGCAGATGCAGTGAAAGACCATATTCAAATAGTAGAGTGTCTTCTCAACTGGCTAATGTATTAGATAGGAAGGACTTGAATGCTCTTGAAAATCCCAATTCAATTCAAACCCAGCTGTTCTGATCAAAATTCTTGAGTTAGTACTAAGGATATGGTCCTACTCACAGACACACTGGCATTTCCCAGAGATTACAAACAATGAACCATCTGCTTCAATCAGGAGCCTTGCGTCTGTTAAATTCATCAAGAGGAAAGCCTACAGTTGACCAGCTGTACCTTTCACCCAGTCGTTACCACCATAATAACCCAAAAAGACTGTAAGTTATAAACAGAAAAATTAATTTCTAACAAATAAAAAAGAAAAAAAACTATTAAAAGATCAAAGGGGAGGAGACAGCAGATAATACTAAGTTATTAAGAAAAAGTGTCAACAGTTCAGTAGCCAAATTATTTTACTCCTTTGCAAACATATAAAGGAGTATATTTGCAAAGGCAAAAGGCCACCAAGAATTGAAAGGGATTTAAAACAAAGTAAAGCCTCATGCTTATTTGACAATATACTACCTTCAGTGCATTTTTTCTATATAAAATTTTCTGTAATAAAAAAAATTTTTTCAAGACAGTCTCAGTAACTTCATATTAAAGGCTTTCTAATCTTTAGCACTACCAAAATTCTTAACAAGATTACTTTGTAAGTAATGGTTTCTCTTTATGTTGAAATAGACTATGTCCAATGAATAATATGTGAGATGACAAGTCACAATTAAAAAGAACGACTGGGACAAAAGTCAGTAGTGAAGTTTAAGGCAGGTAAAAAGACAATTCCATAAATACAAAATGAAAGAACAATTGAAGTGAGAAAAAAAAGAAATAGGAGTTTCACTGGTCAGCATCTCATTGACCTATGGATCAACAGTGTGATGGCTATTTCTAAGGAAAAACTTTTAATTATACAATTGTTTTGAAATGCTCCGTATGGATCAGACCACATCTACAGTACTACATTCAGCTCTAAAAAGAACATTTTATAATAATACATTCTCAACACCAATCAACTACAGAAATTCCTTGCAAAGAACAGTGAAAAGTCGAAACCATTTCATGTAGAAAAGTAAAGAAATTGATGAAGAAAAGAAAGAAGAGAGGAAGGGAGTAAAGGATTAAAAGGAAGAAAAGGAAGGAAGAAATGTATAAGATAGAATGCAGATAAGCTGTTTAAAAAGCTTATTTTTGTTTTATTTTGAGAAGAACAGAGACTAACAGGCAATCTTAGGAAAATGCAGGTCAATTAGAAGTATTTGCTAAAAAAAATATATAAAAAAGGGTTGCCTTGCAAAATAGCATGCTTCCTATCACTGAAATATTTAATTAGTCATGGGATGGTTGTCTCTTAAAGAGCATAATAAATACATATAATCAGTGCGGAAATGAATTACATTACCACTAAGATCCCTCCCAGCTCTGTTCTTCATTCCAATAAAGCTGATTTGTTAATAATTAAATGTATTTATGTCACTAGTCCCATTAGTTCCAAATGATGGATCTGGATTTTTCTTCTCACCTACCGTGACTAAATATTTTAACAAGCCACAGATTCCCAGGTGGCACTAGTGGTAAAGAACCTGCCTGTCAATTCAGGAAACATAAGAGACACAGGTTCCATCCCCGGGTCAGGAAAATCTTCTGGAGGAAGGTAAAGCAACCCACTCCAGTATTCTTGCCTGGAGAATCCCATAGACAGAGCAGCCTGGCGGGCTATGCTCCATGGGGTCTCAAAGAGTCAGACACAACTGAAGCGACTTAGCATGCATGCACAGATTCCTGAAAATACTTCACAAAACACACTTTTAAACATATTTAGGCTTGTTAATATAGGTTGATGCCAGTGAAGGCAAACATCTACCAAAGAGCACAGAAGAGGGTTATACAAGCATGCTACGGAACAAGTGTATCCTAGTGCTGTATGTTCTGCACATACACTGCTTTATTGGCCACACAAAGCAAAAGCTTTGAAAAAGCCACAGGAGAATTCACTTTAATTAACTTTTCTCTGCCTTGATTACAGGAAAGCCTGATTATGAGTCACAAAAGATTCACTCTAGTCACTCCTTGATAATACAAACTTGAAACAAGTCATCTGTGACCTCAAGTGACCACCTTGAAAAATATTCACAAATTCCCTCCCATTGGCTAAGCAGCATGATACTCAGATTGTAGGCAAACAACAAACTAGATGGTTAGATGGGATAAATGAATATTATATTCAAATTACAACAATCTGGCAACTGAAATTTTTTTTAAAAAAATCTGTAGTTACAGAGATATTAACTCAAATTTATCATTCCTCTTAACTCCCTAAGCATTCTATCCATACCTCTGTTACGCATCTTTGTCCATCTACTTTGAATTATAAGAATATATATACCTGTTTTAGCTTCCTTACTAGACTGTGGTCTTCCCAAGAATAGGATCCATACACGTCACCACGTAACGCTATAAGGAAACTTTTGAAAACTGGAATCTAGCCAGCACTCAGATAGTCAAGCCCCCAGTGCTGTATGTACCCAGAGAGATGTCTTTTTCCAGCTTACACAAAGAGGACTTTTTTTTTTGTTAACTTATAACCCTCTCAGTGTCCAGCACAAGGGGAAACTCAGTTCAAAATTATTTTCCCTGAGGAGTCCTTCTTAAAGTTTTCATTCCTACTAATCCTAAAATGGATTCTGTTGATTTACATTTCTGTGAATTTAGTTAACATTGTATATATCAGAGTGAAATCTAGATTTGTTTTCATTATCATCTCCAAAACCCAGGAAGTGTTTCTAGAGCTGTTTGCCACATCACACAGGCTCTATTTTATGTACAACAATAACAATCAGTACTTATTAATTTGGGTGCATGTTAATGAAAGAGGAGAAAAGGCCTTACCTGCAAACATGGAACCATGTCACAACACAGCTGTAGTATCTGTTGTTCCAGCACTGATGGTTGTTCTTTGTCACAAGGGACCCGGGGTTTAAGTAAGACTTTGAGCAGAGTTAATCGGAGTTTAGCATATTCTTGTAACTGGGATGGTTCACAATATAGATACCATAGAAATGGCGCCATAATTTGGATACATGAAACTTCAGACCTGCAAGTAAGTCATGTAATGTAGAAGCCAGCACTGAATTACACAGAGTACCAATCAGGTAAGTGTCAAGCATCAACTTAGGGTTCATGATATGTCATAAACTATGATACCACTGAGTGTACCTTTTCTATCACGACTCTTCTATTCTACCATGACCCACCTAAACTCATGCCAAACAGCTGTTTCTACACTGGGGAGAATGACTTAATACCTGGAGCCCATGAGCCTGATGCCCAGGACTAAGAGGGTCTACTTGCACACTAAAATAGCATCTATGTCTCCAGGACCAGTCTTTGGTGAACATCAGAATCATCTGAGAACCTTTTGAGAATTTTAGACATCAGGATCCATTTTTCCAAGAGTATAATACAAGCGTGCAGTTTTGGAAAAGCTTGACAGCTAAGGTCCTAAGTAAAACACAAAACAAAACAAAACTCATACAGACATCCAAGAAGATGATCAACAGTTAATGTTTACTTGTCAACTTGTCAGCACTTAAGGTGTGCGTGTTACTACACTTGGTGTCTTTAAATTCAATCAATCTTTACCTCAACCCTATGAAATAAAAGTATTATTATCCCATTATGCAGACACAAAAACTGAGGCAGACAGAAGTGAAATAATTTGCCAAGTCCTCCTAAGTTTTTCCCACTCAAAGGAGGAAGAATTTACAAATCTTTCATGTCTATTTAGATTATAATACATCCCTATAACTCCAAGTCCAAAGTCACTAAAATGCCAGAATGACCTTTCAGACATAAAAATTTGATCATGTCATTAATCAGCTTGACAGAGTTTATGCTTAAGATAAAGTTCACAAACCCTTCATAATTTGACCTCTATCTTTCCAATTTCATTTCTTCTTCCTCTCCACTCTTCGCTGAACTACACTAAATTTCATTCTGATCCTCAGTCAAGTCATCTGGGTTTTCTTCTCACCTGCTGTTACATTTATCTGTAATACTCTCCCCTTTCCCCTTTTCCTGTTCCCTCCTCTGCCTAATTTCTAGCATCTTTCAGTTCTCCCCGTTAAAATGACTTCCTGAGGGCCTTCCCTGACACACAGCCTTGGTCAAGTCCCCATTGTGTGCTTGCACAGGATAATGACTTTATTGTCATTATTTATTTATATCTCCATCCCCTGCTAGACCATCAGTCAATTAGGGCATGAATCATGGGTTTCTGTTCAATGCTGTATTACCAATAAGCATACACACTAGGCCCTCAGAGATGCTCAATCTTTAAACTAATTGATTCATTTACACTGTCATAGAGTAGTTTTATAATTAGCATTCATTGATTAAACATCATGATTTTATTTTAACATTTTTCATATTTATTATAAATAAGTTATTATTAGATAAGATACAAAAATGAAACAGGCATTATCTATCTTTAAGAAGCATGTAGTCTAAGAGAGACCATCAGCTCTGTTCCTGGACTAGAGAATACAAAGTGAAAAAGATGCTGAAAGAAAGGTATAATGTGCAATACTTAATGGAGGAAATGGTAGTTAAATCATGACTGATGACATTAATTTTATAATGCTATACATTCCACAGCAATGTGATTTCAAAACATCATTAACACTAACAAAAATTTAAAAGTTACCAAATTGATAAGATTTAACCTATTCATTCATTCATTTATTCACTTGACAAAATTAACTGAGCCCCTACAGATATCTTCACTCTTCTATGTGCTAAAAACAAAATTAAACACTTGCTCTGACAGAGCTCACAATCTGGAGGAAGTTGTTTTTTTTTTCCCTCATCAGCACCAATATTTACACAATCTATAAAAAAAAAAGGACTTGTGAGTTCATAATTATTAATGAAACAGTAATAATTATCTTTATCACAATACCTACTTTAGGAAACTAAAAAAGTTTCATAGATCAAGCAAATAGATGATGTATATATGGATTAGACTATGGAACAGAAAAGAGACTTAAAAAACATCATTCCCCCATCTCTCTCCAATAATGTACTCCCCAAAGAATAAATACTAGCCAGGTGGGAAGCAACAGTTAGAACTGGACATGGAACAACAGACTGATTCCAAATAGGAAAAGGAGTATGTCAAGGCTGTATATTGTTACACTGCTTATTTAACTTATGTGCAGAGTACATCATGAGAAACGCTGGGCTGGAGGAAGCACAAGCTGGAATCAAGATTCCTGGGAGAAATATCAATAATCTCAGATATGCAGATGTCACCACCCTTATGGCAGAAAGTGAAGAAGAACTAAAGAGCCTCTTGATGAAAGTGAAAGAGGAGAGTGAAAAAGTTGGCTTAAAGCTCAACATTCAGAAAACTAAGATCATGGCATCCAGCCCCATCACTTCATGGCAAATAGATGGGGAAACAGAGGAAACAGTACAGATATTATTTTGGGGGGCTCCAAAATCACTGCAGATGGTGACTGCAGCCATGAAATTAAAAGACGCTTACTCCTTGGAAGAAAAGTTATGACCACCCTAGACAGCATATTAAAAACCAGAGACATTACTTTGCCAACAAAGGCCCATCTTTAAGGCTATGGTTTTTCCAGTGGTCATGTATGGATGTGAGAGTTGGACTATAAAGAAAGCTGAGTGCCAAAGAATTGATGCTTTTGAACTGTGGTGTTGGAGAAGACTCTTGAGAGTCCCTTGGACTGAAAGGAGGTCCAACCAGTCCATCCTAAAGAAAATCAGTGCTGAATATTCATTGGAAGGACTGATGTTGAAGGTGCAACTCCAATATTTTGGCCACCTGATGTGAAGAGCTGACTCATTGGAAAAGACCCTGATGCAGGGAAAGATTGAAGGTGTGAGGAGAAGGAGATGACAGAGGATGAGATGGTTGGATGGCATCACTGACTCAATGGATATGAGTTTGAGTAAACTCCAGGAGTTGCTAACGGACAGAGAGGCCTGGCGTGCTGTAGTCCATGGGGTTGCAAAGAGGTGGACACGACTGAACCAGATTGAACTGAGGTGTTAAGAACATCCATGAATAGCTTATCAGTTTTCTCCTACTTTGAGGTGCTAAAGGTGAAATGGAAGGTTCATGCAAAGAAAAGTATTTCCAAGGTGTTTATCTGACACTAAAAGCATAATGTTGAGCTTTCCTAGGAAATATACTACCTAAAATCTCTATGCTTAATCTGTTCTGATTCTAGATTTTGCATTTCCTATGTGCTATCTGATGATATACTATCAATGCTGTAGAGTATGAAATCAACTAGTCTTAAGGAGAAAAGGAAAATAAAACAGATAACCTGAAATCCCAAAGTGACTAAGAATGTTTAAAAATGTAACCCATTGTGCATGTTTACACACAAGGCTTTCATATGTATGTTCAACAAGGAGGGAGAAATAGTGGGAAAAGACTTGGAATGAGGGTCAAAAGACTGAGGCTTAGAGCCCAACTCTGCCAACTGACTAGCCACGTGACCTTGAGCAAATCATTTAGTGTTGCTCTCCTTAGTTCCCTCTCTGAAAAACTATGTGTTAGCCTAGTTAATCTTGAAAAAGCCAAGCCTAAACACCATGTGTGTTAGTTGCTCAGTCACGTCTGACTCTTTGCAACCCCATGGACTACAGCTCGCCAGGCTCCTCTGTCCATGGGATTCTCCAGGCAAGAATCCTGGAGTGGGTTGCCATTTCCTTCTCCAAAACACCATGACATCATTGTCAATTTACCCAATTCTTAGTTCTATAGAGATGAAGACTTAACATCAGTGGTCTTCTACAAATGAGTGCAGAATTTAACTAGAGAATCATGTCCCCCCAAAAATCTAGCATGAAGATACACTGCTATTTCAGGACATCTACATTCTATTAAAAATGAAACCAAACAGCTATTCTAACCAACAGTTCCTAAGACAGAAAGGTCTAGGATACTAGCTATCATCACAATATTTTGCCTCCTTCCTGTAGTTGTGAATTACCATTTATATTCTTACTAAATTACCAAATTTCCTTCATTATCTTCTAAATGTAAAAACTACTAATCTAACTCACTCTAAAATTAAATCTCAGGAAACTAACCGTCTGCTGAAAATGCAACCAGAATTATCAATTTCATCCTGCAAAAAATAGTCTCATGGTGCAAAAGTAGAAATGAGACAACTGAAATTCTTTGCAAAGAAATATAAAATTATTTAGAACTTCTAAAAAGCTCTAGATAGTATACTCTAAGACCTCGGAATTCAAATGAAAGGATTAGATCAATAAAAGCTTATCAGTAAATAAATCAAAATCAATAAATAATATTTTCTCCTTATGATCATCTGGACATTATCATTAGAAGAACTACTTCCAAGTTCCAAAATAATAATCCTTTGAAACGAAAACAACTATAATGTAATTTAATTATTTGCTAACTGGAGCATGGGACAAGTGAGATATTTATAAGGATTACCCTAAAAAGAAACTTCATAACAAATTTGGCACATAAGCAGCACGTTTTTTTATAAAATATCCCAATCTATTTAACAAGAGAAATTTCATTAAACAACTGCTTATAAATTTGTTAATTTTGCTTTCTGACATGGATAAACACAGATTTATTTGGTAAATGTTAATATCTTACCTTTGAAAATGCAGTCATGGGTCAGGGAAGAGAAGATGATAATGTTTAAGATATTTATTCAATTGTTACACAGATTTTTCTTACTGGCAGATGATCATAAGGTACCCTATATCTCTTTAAAGCTTCTTCTGACAGTATATCCTGCCTGGAAATTCTATCTAAAACTGAAGTTAAAGACTCCAAAATGGAATTCTAATAAATAGTACCTATAGGACATTCTAAGACCTTCAAGAACAAGAGCACATGAATATAGCGAGTGTGGGAAATGTAGCTCGGGCATTGGACACCATGGTCAATGGTACTATCCTATCATGACCTTGTATAGGAGTACTAAGTAAGCAGTTAGATATATTTTAGGAGGCCCTTTACAACCCACTGCCTGGGCCCCACCAATCTGTGAGACTCCTGTGTACACATATATACACTGGACATCTGTAAGCACCTAAACTGTGCCAGGCATTGTTAACATAAAGAATACTGAGACACAGCTCCTGCCCTCAAGAAAATTTCAGTTAATGGAGGATAATAATTGTAAGACAATGTAGTAAATATAATGATGTCAGAAATCACAACTGAAGTTATTAATTCAGCTTGTGGTAAGTAAACACTTCCTGGGAAAGACAGTACCTAAAAAGAGATTTAAATAGAGAAAGTAATCAAGAAAGGGCTAGGGTACTAGTTAGAAAAGGAATGTGATGAGATTCAAGACAGTAAAGTAGAAATTAATAAGCAAAAGAAGAGGTAAGGGAATAGCACTTCTTCCTTTGTGGAACCAAAGCAAGTCAGTGTATTGCTGAATATGTAATTCATAAATCATGAGATAAAGAAAGAAAATAAAATTGGTGAAACAGATCATACACAGAGCCTAGTATATGACATAACAGATCTCATCCTGTAGCCCAGGGATTTTCCAACTATTCCAGAGACCAAACTATTGTTTTCTAAGAGAAAGCTGCTGTGAGATATCAACACATTATTAAAAACAAAACAAAACAAAACAGTGTATAAAAACAGAGCTGGGACTTCCTTGGCTGTCCAGTGGTTAAGACCTCACTTTCGAATGCAGGAGGTATGTGTTCAATCTCTAGTCAAAGTGCTAAGATCCCACATGCCTTATGGCCAAAACCCCAAAACATAAAACAGAGGCAGTATTGTTACAAATTCAATAAAGACTTTAAAAATGGTCCACATCAAAAAAACAAAAACAAAACTTAAAAAAAAAGGCTTAAGGGGTATGAGGATTTCCATGTTTAGCCTATACATTGCAAGTACAGTTTGAAAATCACAGTGATGGTGACTTAAGCTAGGGAGTGATACAAAGATATGCTCTCCTGATATGTCGCCCTGATGGATGGCTTAGAGAATGGCCTTGAGCAGGATGAGATGGAAGGCAGAGATGCCAGTTAAGAACAGGTGGCAACAGTCACAGCAAGAGATGACCACCTGAGCTAATGCCATGGTAACAGAATGGGAGAAAGCTTTGAGGCCCATCAGAAGGCAGAAGGCCTTGATGAAGCTAAACTAACTGCACATATGGTGGTCATCTGGTCCCAGTTGGCAATACTGCTTAATCCCAACTGGCACTGGTTTCTAATGGAGAGATTAACTCACTAATCAATTTCCAGCAGGAAGACCTGTCATCCATACGTACTATGTAGTAGCTTACTGAATATTTCCAATCAACTTTCCCAACTATCCAATGCTTAGCTTCTGTAACAGTAGCTATTCTCATGGTCAATATTTCAACAATCAATAAAACTGGTAGGATTTTTTTCTCTTAAAAAGAAAACAGAAAACTATATCCTTTTCTAAGACATTTCTGCAGGAGAAAACATTACAGTCAAAGCAGCTTAAAAGAAAAACTCTAAAATTAGCATATACTATTCCATCTCCCTAATTTATTTTATTTTATATTACCTTTCAAGGCATTGCTGGAAAAAAGCTGTCAGCTGCTGCAAAATGACTGGCCAGCAATCAGGTCTGTGCTCAAGAACAGTGATCAAAGGCTGAGGATGGTTTCTGAAAAACACACAAAGTCACACTGGAAGCTGTCATTTCAGGATACACACTTTTAATATCCAAATATAGCAGGAGAAAAAACCACTGCCATCTAGAAGCTTTTTTTCCAGGATTCATAATTGTCACAAAATCCTCAACTGCTGCATTTGTTGCAGAGTTGGCTCATTAGAACTATTTTGTCTTTTATCTGTTTTCCAGAAAAAAGAACCCAAATCTTAGAGACCCAAATTTGACAGCAGTCTCTGTTATCTAATAGCTCTATGACTTTGGCCAAGATCCTCAATCCAGTAGCTCTCTCATTATACACTCCCCTTGATTCCCTCATTCTTGGAAATCTCCTCTTCCTGCTGATGAATCTCCTTCTAGACCTGAAAGATTCCATCTCCTCTAACACTGTCCCAACCTATAAGCACCAACTCCCTGTCTCTGCAGGGCTTCACTGGTGGCTCAGCGGTGAAGAATACAGCTGTAAAGCAGGAAACATGGGCTTGATCCCTGGGTCAGGAAGATCCCCTGGTAAAGGGGATGGCAACCCACTCCAGCATTCTTGTCTGGGAAATTCCATGGACAGAGAAGCCTGGCATGCTACAGTCCATGGGGTCGCAAAGAGTCCGACACAAATGAGCAATTAAACAACAGCTCTGTCTCTGTTCCCATTTACCCCCATTCTTCTCAATATATAGCTCTGTGTTCCCCCAATATACTTTAGGTAAGAAAGAAAAAGATATCTCTCCCATCTCAAATAACAAACTCTGCAAATTATAAATTCTGAAAATTTCTATTCAACAAGGACAAATCCTTTTATCTGGGCTCCATCAATCAAGATACCAAAAAGACTATATAAAAGATCTGAAATGTGAAGGATTCTCAAATAATGGGGTTAAAAAAAGAAAAGGAAAAAAGACAAACAAATTATTCTAAGTAGTACAAAAAGTCTACTGGAAATTGTAAATTCATTAGCTCTTTAAACTATGAAGTACTATACAAAGAATTTTCAGTTATTAGTGACATGGCTTTTTCCTCCAAGAAAAAAATTTTCAATTAAAAATGCTACATATTTTTTGTAATGAAGTATAGCTGAAACTCCAATACTTTGGCCACCTGATTTGAAGAGCTGACTCATTGGAAAAGACCCTGATGCTGGGAAAGATTGAGGGCAGGAGAAGAAGGAGACGACAGAGGGTGAGATGGTTGGATGGCATCACCGACTTGATGGACATGGGTCTGGGTGGACTCCGGGAGTTGGTGATGGACAAGGAGGCCTGGTGTGCTGCAGTTCATGGGGTCGCAAAGAGTCAGACATGACTGAGCGACTGAACTGACTGACTGATAGCTGATTTACAATACTGTGTTAGTTTCAGGTGTACAAAAAATTATTCAGTTATACCTAGATACATATATACAAATTCTTTTTTATTCTTTTCCACTATAGGTTATTATAAGATATTGAACATAGTTCCCCATGCTATACAGTAAATCCTATTGTTTATCTATTACATATATAGTCATGTGCATCTATTAATCCCATACTCCCGATTTATCCCTCCCCTATCCTTTCCTGTTTGGCAACCATAGTTTGTTTTCCACATCTGTAAGAATATTTTTGTTTTGTAAATAAGTTCATTTGTACTATTTTTTAGATTTCAATATTTGTCTTTCTGACTTTATTTATGTAATAATCTCTAGGTTGATCAACGTTGCTACAAATGGTATTATCTCATTCTTTCCTTATTCTGTTTTTAACTTTTTATTTTACATTGGAGAATAGCTTATTAAGAATATTTTGGTAGTTTCAGGTGTACACTAAAGTGATTCTGTTTTATATATATATATATATATATATATATATACACACGTGTCTATTTTCTCAAATTTTTTTAAAATTAAAAATGCTATTTGAAAAAAATTCACACCATATAGATGCATCTATATTTTTTACATAAAAAGAATTATATGCATAATTTTAATTCAATAATACAGCACTAGCAATGTTTAAAAAAAAAAGAAAGAAAAAGATCAGACATCAGTCACACTCAAATGATTTTTTAAAACTGCCTTCTTGGTGGTTCTCAAAACGTGATAGCCTTACCAGCAATATCAGCATCACCTGGGAACTTGTTAGAAATGAAAATAAATTCTCAGGCCTTAGCCAGACCTAATAAATAGCTCTCCAGACAATTCTGATGCACTGCTATAAAGCAGTGGTACTCAGCCCGGTTGTGAGTTAGATTCATCTGTGGAGCTCTTTTTAAAATACGAGTGCCCAGGCTTCAATTATACTGGGGTTGCTAGGAGTGGAGCCCATGCATTAGTAATTTTTAAAAATTCTTCTAGCAATTCTGATGTGTTGCCAGAGTTGAAAATTGGTACAAGTTAAAAACCACCTAAGATGGAGGTTAGTAGTTGGAAAGTTTTCTGATTTTTTTTCCTCTCTTAAACAGAAAACTATGGCAGATACATCACACTGAAACACTCACGTTAAACACCTCTCTGACACTACCACACAGTTTCTGGGTATTATAACACCATCTCTCTAGTCTCTCCTCAACCTCACCTAATCTATCAGCCACTAACTTCAAATGCTGGCAGGCTCCTGTTTGTTAAAGCACAGGCTATTTCTGAGTGATCAGATTACTGCCACTGCTAAAGGATCTCTCCAAGCAACTCTTTATGCCAAAACTTAAAAATCCTATCAAAATCACATTGCCAAATTCCAGGCTCCTTGGCAGTTAATCCTATCTAGAATCTGCTCCTACTCTAGTTGTTACAGATATTAAGAAAATAAATGCTACAAATCCTAAAAGCCTCTCAGGTATGTCATATCATCCCAGCTTCTTAGATTACAAATTCAGTAGGTCATGTTCAAGCAAACATGAATGAAAAGGAAAGAACAGCAACTGTAATTAATGTTAGCTATGGTTTTTCCTTCTGACAAGCACCATATTGAAATGAGGAGCATCAGATATGACCACCCACTAGTCCTCCAGCTAATGGTGGCATTTATGACTATTTAAGAAGAAAATCCAACAAGATACTACATAGTTTCTGTGTGATCATAAAACACTTAAGTGCTTTTCAATACTCTTCCCTTATGTCACCTCCTACCTCTTCCCACTTCTCACATTTCCTCCTCCAAAAAACTGTTAGGAATCTACCTCCTTTTCAGAGACTCACGGACTTAGACAAAAACTATGGTTGCTGGGTGGAAGGAAGTGGGGAAGGAATAGTCAGGGAGTTTGGGATGGCTATGTACACACTCCTACATTTTAAAAGGATAACCAACATGTGGGTTACAGCACAGGGAACTCTGTTCAATGTTATGTGGCAACCTGGATGGGAGGGGAGTTAGGGGTAAAATAGATACATACATATGTATGGCTGAGTCCCTTTGATGTTCACCTGAAATTATCACAACATTGTTTGTTAACTGACTATATCTCAACAAAATAAAAAGGTTTTTAAAAAAAATTTTAATCTCTTTTTTAAAAACTATAAAGAATGTATCTCCTTTTAAAAACAGTTTTGTCCAAATTAAATCATATCAACAGAAGTAAAAGATAGTAATTTAAATTAGATTAGAAATGATGCATATATTAGCAAACTCTATCATACTTTATTAATAGCTTCTACTTTACTGGAATTGTGGGACCCATTGCAACTTTGTTGTATGACTAAATTTGTTGGAGGCTTGTTCTGCTAGCTTTTGGGTTCAGCAAATTCTGTTCAGTATCTCAGACTTAAACTCTAAAGACGACATTATGTAGAATATAGAATAGGGATTATCCAAATTAATTACTGACTTGTGTTGCTCTTTAGTCACTAAGTGGTGTCTAAACCCCATGGACTGTAGTTTGCCAGGCTCCTCAGTCCATGAGATTTCCCAGGCAAGAATACTGGAGTGAGTTGCCATTTCCTTCTCCAGGGGATCTTCCCAGCTCAGGGATCAAACCCCGTCTCATGCATTGGCAGGCAGATTCTGCTCCGCTGAGCCACCAGGGAAGCCTAGTTACTGACTTAGACATCTGGAAAATTAATTTTTCCAGAGAATTGATTATGTCAGATCCAAGTGAAAATTTGTAGGAATAATATACAATATTGATTCCAAGAAATTTAAAACCTTGACAGAGAAAGGAAGTCCAAATTAAGAACACTGAACATTATTGCTGATTAACATTGATTGCCATTATACTATTTCAACTTGGTACAACTAAGCTAAAATCAATTATAATTGCCAAAATTTTGTTTTAATACTTCAAATGTAATGAAGAAAAGAGCTAAATTTTCCCTTGTGAATCACTACAATGGCATGTGAATGCACATATAAAATAATATATAAAGCTTTATGCTTTATAGAATGGACATAGTTTTTAATTCAATCTACTTCATTGTGCAGTTGCCATACATGAAGTTTTCTCAGTCTGGCTCTACGGACATTTGGAGTCAGATAATTCTTTGACATAGGGGTTGTTCAATATACCATGGGATATTCAGCAGCATTCCTGGCCTCTACCCACTAGACGCTAAGAGCGTTCAGTCTAGTTACATGACAATCAAAAATGTCTCTAGACATTATCAATGTCCCCTGGGGCCACAACTGCCCCTGGTTAAGAACCACTGAACTAAGTAAAATGGCAAGCACCGAGCAAAGTACAAAACTAACTCAAACATGGTACTAGCCCTGAGCTAGTCAAAAAGACAATGATTCTACTGTTATCCTTCTTTAAAAGCAATCAATCAATCATGTCCAAAATTTTAAGTTTCTTATAGAAATATAGTCATCCAATAATAACATTAGGTGCACAAAGGTAATGGTACAGTAGAAAATAGAAGACTTAGAATGGAAAGCAAATGTACAATTATTCCTTGCAAAAAAACAGAAACATGTTCCAAAATAAACAAACAGTATTAAATATTACACATGCTAATCTGGGTATGATAGAAAATAGTGTTAATTTCCTATTTAAAATACTATAATTAGCACATTTTAAATGTCCTAAGGCTAAGTATAGTTCACTCTTCATATAGTCGAGGATTTATTCTTAAATTTATAGATTATTCAAGATTTTTCTTTCCTTTCTTTTTGCTGCTTATTAGCCATTCCACTTCTTCCAAGTACCTCTGAGAAAGGTCAAGGTAAATCTACAGTTCAAACTTTACTCGTCATTAGAAGCACTATTGAGGAATTTAAAAATGTGATACGAAAGAACATCAAAACAAACCCTGGGTTATGCCTTAAAATGTCAATTATTCCCCAAACTGGTAGTCAAGTCATAAAGAGTAAGTTGACTACAACACTTTATTCAAAATGATAGATAGGTTGAACATACAATCAACCTGATCACTTGTAAAGCTAACAATGGCAGACAATAAGCTCTATACAATTTTGAAAAGCAAACACAAATGTGGGGCACCGAAGTCATTATTTACATAAGCTGTGCCTACACAGCATCATCCGAATCATTTACTGTTAAATGCTGCCACATCCACGTCTCAGAAACAAAAACTAGAAATGGAGAGGTGATGTGAAATAGTGGGGGGAAAACATTGAATTAAAGAAAAGAATCAAGAGTTCCAAATTCACCTTCTGTCTCTGCAACACACTGTGTGATCTCAAGCAAGAGAATTAACCTCTCTTGCTTGGGCAAGAGTTTCTTCAGCTGTAAAATGAGGAGACCAGACCAAGTACCTTCCAGGGATAAAGTTCTATAACCCAAGTCACCCATTAAAGCTCTAACCTTTGAACTACTCAAGATTAGAGGTGGAACCAAAGCCTCTAAAGGCAGAAAGCGATAAAGATGGCTCTCAACTATTAATAATTCTATGCCAAGTTTAAATAGCTCTAAGGCCAACGTCTAATAAAACCTAAGGCCTCAAAACAGTGGTCTCCTATTTTTATCCCAAATAAGTAAATCACCCTATATTTTTCATTTCAAAAAGAAATGCAGTACTGTATCCAGAATAAGCCCACAGAAAATTTCAAATCAGGATTTCCTAACTCTTAAGACATCCATCCAATAGGCTCTGCTTTCTTCTTTTTTTTTTTATATTTGCGTGTATTTTTTTTTTCATTTATTTTTATTAGTTGGAGGCTAACTTCTTAAAAGAGAATAACATTGTTTCTGAAGATTGAAGTCAATACAAAACAGGCAACCAGGTCACCCTTCATTGGCGTCTGGTGCCTCTAATTTCTCCTTCACTCTGTGGTTTTTAATATTGCTGTTGTTGTTTTCCTGCCACAGATGAGCCAGTTTGTTGTATGTTCTTTGGCACTTGCCCATTTCATAATTTGTAAATGTTTTAACTGCCATTTTAAGTAAAGCATTTAACACAGTACCTAACACAAAGAATACTTTGAAAATGTGGTTCTAATATGATTATCATGCAGGTAAATTTGTATCTTAAACTAGAGCCTAAGCAGCTTGAAAGCTGGGTCTCTATCTTCTTACTCTTATGCTTCCCTTTCAGTGCCATATGCACATTTTAATAAATGTAACAAACACACACTTTTCCCAAAGAACCTTTTTAAACTCTTTGAATGGATCATGAAAAACCAACATCACAACTCCTCTAAGTACACTGTTTCAAAGTTAACAACGGTTCAGAGGGGGAAAAAAAAAAAAAAAGCGCAGAAGCAGGCAGAGTTCCTACCTAATACTTCAGGACTCCCCACCCTTTAATAACATTGTCAACAACACACAGCAGTGCATGCATCTTAACAGACTGGAGTGCGGGAAGGAATAAATGATAAATTTGTGGTTCCACTAGACTAGCACAGAGACAACGATAAAATAAGGTATGTAACTAGATTCACCTTTTCAAGTATAAATGCATCAATCTTAATAGAAAAGAAGGAGTAAAAAAAAAAAAACAATAGTCTTGTGGTAGGCAAATCAAAAAGCGAAAGTTATTTGTAACCTTTAGGTCACCTCAACCTTTCTGCTACATCTCCGAATGTAGGAAAGCTATGATTTGATTTATATCATAAATTCAGCGATAGACACAGATTGCCTTTTCTGTGTGAGGAAACAATGCCTGCAGTCACCATGCATTTTCATGCATGCAGCTGTGACCCTGGCGCTTTCAGAAGCATAGCATCGCACTTACTACATCAAATATGCATTTTAAAAGCATTTCTCTACCTGCTCTGAATTTTGATTTGAAAATGTTGGTTAGAAGCCAAAGTAGGGTTAAAATAAGAAAATAGAAAAAAAAAAGCTCAGCAGATTTTAAGATAAAAATGAATAAAAATTGATTTCACAATAAATATTACTATGAAAAAAGAAAAATTAAACGATAATAGTGAATCATTATCTATCCTACAGAGTCTTAAGACAAATGCATTTCATCCACACCAGAAGAAGAAGACTTGGGACAAAAAAAAATTAATTTTGACATTTTTTATTAATTTCCTTTTTTCTTTGGGTCTATAAGGCAGATAGGAAGAAGATAAGATTTCTTAGATAAGAGACTTCATATTACAGTGGTTCTGCCCTCAAAGTGAACCTTTCCCAGGATTCCTATTTTGAGAGGCAGGGTTTTAACACAAAGATGTCTGCCAATGTCAGAAGGCTAGAACTATTTAGATACTAGTTGGTGGCTGGGGGAAACATACAGACACAGGGAGGTTCCAAACATGGATTATTAAGTTACATCCTTAACTGGGAAAGAAAAGAAACTAGAGATAAGATAAATAGGCTAATAAGGCAAAAATCAAAATATTTTGTGCTCTTAAAGACACTTACCAGCAAATCACCATACCAATTTTTAAATTAAGCATGTGCACTTAGAAGAACTTATAAAATATTTCCTGGTGGCAACTGCTAACTGGAAGATAGTATATGTACAAATTATTCTTTAGGTCTGATTTTTAAACACCAAGTGTAAACCCCAGGTGACTGGAACCATAAACTGTGAACAAAGACTCCCCTGGGTGGGAAAGAGGAGGGAAAAGAGGAAGTGAAAACGGAAGCAAAACATGCAGTTTGACAGTAAGAATCAAGTCATATGTGATGTCCACATCTAAAGCATATCTGTATCTCCACTGCCATTAGTAAATCTGAAAGGAGTGGTAGAGTTGGGAAATTACCATTTTGAAATTATCTCAGTGAAAATTAATGGGGGGGGGGCTGTGAATTTAATGAGACACAATATATTCATGGTCTCATAGCATCTTCTCCACAGATTGCTTATTAGTTACAAGAAGAAGATGGTAACTATACGGTAGAGAAACCACATATTACCTTGATAGGGTAATGAAAATTAAAATTACCAGTGAAAGGCAAGATGGACATCAGTGTCTCCAGATGAGATGTCCTGAGAAAGACACAGCAACACTTTCACAGTATTTGAAAATGTCAATGTCATAAAAGATAAAGGATGAGACAATTCCAAATTTTAAAAGACTAAAAAGATGTAACAGTTAAAGGCAACATATGATCCTAAACTGGAGCCTATACACTAAAAATAAAAAGGAAAGAGGTATGAAAAGACGTTATTAAGACAAATGGCAAAACTAGGATATGGTTTATAGGTAAAAGTGTTAAATTTTTTTAAAAAAGTGTTAAATAAACGTTATTTGATAACTGTACTCTGGTTATAGAGAGAATATCCTTGTTCTTAGAAAACATACCCTACTGAATATGTACGATCTACTCTTCAATAGTTTCTAATTCTATAGAGAGAAGGATAATGAGAATGTGGAAAATCAGTGAATTGGGGTAAATGTCAGGTGGAAATTTTCTGTACTATTCTTGCACCTTTTCTGGAACTTTAAAATTCTTTCAAAATAAGTTTAATAAACAAAACCTTCAATGACTTCCCACTACTCTTTAAAGAAAACCCAAAGTCTCTACCATGGCCTTGCATCTTCTAGGCCATGTCTAACTCTCCTGAGCCTCTGTCTTGGCCTCTTCCTCCCTTGAACACTAAGCTCCAGGCATCCTGCCTCCTGTAAGTTTCTCTAGGGCACCAGGCCTTCAGAAAGCAGCAGCTAAGCACATGCTTTTCCCTAGATCTGAGATGCTCTGCACTCTTCACACAGACAATTCCATCTCACCCACCAAAATGGAGAGAAGAGACAATGCAAAAAGAGTTTAATGCTAAGAAGAAGCTAGTTATCAAATTAAAACTGGGGCTACCTTTTGACATCCACAACCACAAACTGGTCTTAGTGCACTGCACATTAGTATTTACCTCAGGACATTTTCTTGTTTCTATTCCATTATCCTAAGAAACAAATGCATTTGCTGCTTCCAAGGTGGCTCAGCTGGTAAAGAATCTGCCTGCAATGTGGGAGATCTGGGTTCAATCCTTGGCATGAAGAATTCCATGGACTGTAGAGCCCATGGGATCGCAGAGTCAGACACAACTGAGTGACTTTCACTTTTCAGGAGGAAAAAAGGTATGAACCACAAAGTACTTCAACCTTCAGGACACACATCTTTAAGATCTCAAAATTAACTCTACATCTAAATAAACTCATAACACAACACAAACAGATATGCAATACTGACAGAGTACATAACTTTCATCTACTCAGGGTATAACCATCCATTGCTATTGGCCTAATCACCCATTTCAGAGCATACCATCTGCCCAAAACATTTAATATTCCCTTTTTTCAGAAAGTACAGCTTGATGTTGATCAGACCAACTCTTTCCATAAACAAGATTCTCAACATGTGATATTTGTGCATGTCAGCCACTGTCTGGCACATCAGAATAACGCATAAATTCTGGAAAAGCAGTTACTGCTCATGAATTCACAGCTATTTCCTCACTTCAGCTGAGGGAAGAGAGATCTTAAAAAGACTGCCATAATATGAATACATAGAGGAAAAATTAAAAGCAAGAGTACATGATAAAATTTTAAGAGAAAAAAAATGGCATATTATAAAGAAAATGAGCCTCTCATAATTTATGAATCTTAAATTTTTAGTTTGGGCTTCCTTGGTGGCTCAGTGGTAAAAACTCACCTGCCAATGCACAGGTTCAATCCCTGGGTGGGAAGGATTCCCTGGAAGAGGAAATTGCAACCCACTCCACTGTTCTCACCTGGGAAACCCCATGGACAGAGGAGCCTGGTGAGCTACAGTCCATGGATTCACAAAAGGATCAGATGTAACTTAGTGACTAAATAATAACAACAACAACAAAATTTAGTCATTCTTTCTTATAATCAAAATACCAGGCAAACGCTGGTTCTCTGCTGCACTTCCTCTATGGTCAGTGTTATAGAGCACTGAAATAACTTAGTTAAAGGTAAGTGTTTATAACAAAGTGGAGTTCAAGCTAACAAGAAGAAAACTTAGACCAAACAAAAAATGGGAGGGGAAAAATAAGCCTGAAATAGAGGATATCTTAGTGGTCCATCTTTCATGGTTTTTTCCTTAAGTGATTAATCTAAAAATTGTTCACAGATTTTAAAAAAAGGAGGGGGGGTTTAAAGTTTTTGAAAACAGTTAAATGTCTAAATCAGAGGTCACAAACAGTTGCCCTTTTATTGCATCTTGTGAGCAGATGTGTTCGGTCTGCCGACTCTGTATTTTGAAAAATAGGAATTGTTTTCCAACATTTATTAGTCAGAATATTTCATATAAAATGTTATTAATATTGAAGGATCTGAAGGTCTGGCGACAACAAAGCCTTATGCCTCACTGCAACTGGCCAGCAGTTCTCAATCCAACTACCACACTAGTAACAATCCAGGAAGCTTTGAAAAATTACCAGTGCTTGAGGCTGACCCCCACTCATTCTTGGGAGAGCCCAGGCATCTACCGTTGAAAGTTCCTCAGAGAACTCTAACAGGGCAACCAGAATTGAGACTCCTGGGCCTAGAGTAAAACTTGCCTATTCTCTCTGTTTAATCACAGTAGCCAATTGTGCTCTATTGCTCTTCCAATTTATCCCCATTCTAGAAGGCCCTGGGAGTTGAAACTCCATTTAAATACCCTCCTTTAATCTTGTCTAAGTCACAAGACTATTGAAGGGTTCAGTTAAGCAAAATGAACTTTACTGGCTACACACACTCTAATCTGATGCATCGCAAAGCATGGTGGGTAAACAGATCATCTGTGTATCCAAATTTCTTCTTAAAGTGTATGCTCCAGACATATACATGAAAAACGCTGAACTCCTTCCACACTAAAACACTGAAAACCATCACTGGTTTGTAGAATGGTGCTGAGGATTCAAGGGATTAGAGCTGATAGAGTTCCTGAAGAACTATGGTTGGAGGTTTGTGACATTGTACAGGAGGTGGTGATCAAAACCATCCCCAAGGAAAAGAAACGCAAAAAGGCAAAATGGTTTTCTGAGGAGGCCTTACAAATAGCTGAGAAAAGAAAAGAAGCGAAAGTCAAAGGAGAAAATGAAAGATACACCCATCTGAATGCAGGGTTCCAAAGAATAGCAAGGAGAGAAAAAAGCCTTCCTCAGTGATCAATACAAAGAAAAAGAGGAAAACAATAGAACAGAAAAGACTAGAGATCTCTTCAAGAAAATTAGAGATACCAAGGGGACATTTCATGCAAAGATGGGCTCGATAAAGGACAGAAATGGTAGGGACCTAACAGAAGCAGAAGATATTAAGAAGAGGGGGCAAGAATATGCAGAACTGTACAAAAAAGATCTCAATGATGCACATAACCACAGTGGTGTGATCACTCACCTAGAGCCAGACATTCTGAAATGTGAAGTCAAGTGGGCCTTAGGAAGCATCACTACAAAAAAAACTAACGGAGGTGATACAATTCCAGCTGTGCTATTTCAAATCCTGAAAGATGATGCTGTGAAAGTGCTGCACTCAATATGCCAGCAAATTTGGAAAACTCAGCAGTGGCCCCAGGACTAGAAAAGGTCAGTTTTCACTCCAGTCCCAAAGAAAGGCAATGCCAAAGACTGTTCAAACTACTGTACAATTGCACTCATCTCACACGCTAGCAAGGTAATGCTCAAAAGTCTCCAAGTGAGGCTTCAACAGTATGTGAACCAAGAACTTCCAGATGTTCAAGCTGGATATAGAAAAGGCAGAGGAACCAAAGGCCAAATTGACAACATCTGTTGAATCATAGAAAAAGCAAGAGAGTTCCAGAAAAACGTCTACTTCTGCTTCATTGGCTACGCTAAAGCCTGTGACTGTGTGTATCACATCAAAGTGTGGAAAATTCTTCAAGAGATGGGAATACCAGACCTGACCTTCCTCTTAAGAAATCCGTATGCAGGTGAGGAAGCAACAGTTAGAACCGGACATGGAACAACAGACCAGTTCCAAATTGGGAAAGGAGTATGTCAAGGCTATATACTGTCACTCTGCTTATTTAACTTATATGCAGAGTACATCATGTGAAATATCATGATGAATAAAGCACAAGCTGGAATCAAGACTGCCAGGGAAAATATCAATAACCTCAGATACACAGATGACATCACCCTTATGGCAGAAAGCGAAGAACTAAAGAGCCATGGCAAACAGATGGGGAAACAATGGAAACAGTGACAGACTTTATTTTGGGGGGCTCTAAAATCACTTCAGCCATGAAATTAAAAGATGCTTACTCCTTGGAAGAAAAGCTATGACAAACCTAGACAGCATATTAAAAAGCAGAGACATTGCCAACAAAGCTATGGTTTTTCCAGTAGTTATGTATGGATGTGAGAGTTGGACTATAGAGAAAGTTGAGTGCTGAAGAATCGATGCTTTTGAACTGTGATGTTGGAGAAGACTCTTGAGAGTCCCTTGGACTGCAAGGAGATCAAACCAGTCAATCCTAAAGGAAATCAGTCCTGAATATTCTTTGGAAGGACTGATGCTGAAGATGAAGCTCCAATACTTTGGCCACCTGATGCAAAGAACTGACTCATTGGAAAAGACCCTGACGCTGGCAAAGATTGAAGGCAGGAGGAGAAGGGGACGACAGAGGATGAGATGGTTGGATGGCAACACCAACTCGATGGACTTGAGTTTGCACAAGCTCCAGGAGTTGGTGACGGACAGGGAAGCCTGGAGTGCTGCAGTCCATGGGGTCGCAAAGAGCTAGACACGACTGAGTTACTGAACTGAACTGAACTGGGCCAGGAGAAATACCACACACCCAAAGGTTTGTGTTTCATTACTTCTGCACCCAAATGTTTATCACAGCATTGTTTACAATATCCAAGATATGGGAACACCCTAAGTACCACTGATGGATGTATGGACAAAGAAGATGTGGTATATATGCACAGTGGAATACTACTGGGCCATAAAAAAGATGAAATCCTGCCATTTGCAACACATGGATGGACACTGAAAGTAATACGCTAAGTGAAATAAGTCCGACAGAAAAGGACAAATACCATATGATTTCACTCACATTTGGAATATTAAAAATAAACAAACCAAGTAAAAACAAACACATAGATACAGAGAACAGGTTAAGTGATTACCAGAGGGGAAGAGGAGTAGGGGGAGGGCAAAATGGGTAAATGAGGTCAACTTTATGGTAACAGATGGAAGCTAAACATTTGGTGGTAAGCATGCTGTAGCATATATCGAGGTCAAAACACAAGGTTGTACACATGAAACAGTAATACAAACCAATGTTTGCTCAACTTTTAAAAAGCTTTAGTAAAAAATAAGATGACCAATATTCTGTTTTACTATATTGCAAGTTAATCAGCTGTTAGGACAAAAAGAAAATCCAACAGTATACTAGCAGAGTCCTTAAATACCATAAAATTATAGTTGAGTTTCCTGCCTAGAAAGCTTACAATTACTTGCCATAATACTTCCATTTTAGATCGACCCTACAACATAACCAAGGAAAACCTTTCCGTGAAGTTCTAAGCTCCTCATATCCTTTTTATGTTTTCATACACAGCTCATCAGTTTCCTCTCCAAGGCTGGATGATATTGCTCACCAACATGTGGCATACAAGACTCTAAAACAGCATGACAATTTTATGATTGACTCAGGTAATCATAGCTCTCCTGAGGGAAATCTGCTCTTCAGGCTCACCTCTCCTGCGTTTCTGCCATCCACAATCCCCCGTGGAGGAACCTCAGGCTCTTACACACTCAATTACACTCTACTGATTTATAGTGCCATACAGCCATTCACATGAGGGCCCTCCATAAACATTACTGGATTATACCAACTCAAGTGATTGATTCTGGACCTCTTAATGTGCCACCACTCTACAAACAATCCTTATATATTCAGTATAATTTCAGTTCTTCAAACAGGACTCCCTATCCACACCTTGCATCTATTGTCTTCTGAGAACAAGCCTACGGCTAGAAGAGCCAACTACTGGAGAAAATAAACTATAGACAGAAAACAGGTGAAACATTACAGGTAACAAAGTTTAGCACTCACTCACAGGGAGCACCATCAGTGTGAAAATCTAATTATTCTGCATGACTAAAAATGTCCTTAAATCATCATCAGAAAAACTAAGATGGCTATGATCCACCTGGAAAATCTCACCAGAATGCAAACTCTGATTCAGGTAACCTGAGATGGGGTCTGAGATTCCATTCCTAACAAGCTCCCAGGAACTGCCAATGCTGTTCAAAGCTCTGCTACTTAAAGTATGGTAGAGAAACAGCAGTATCAGCATCACCTGGGAGCTTGTTAGACCAGAATACGAAGCCCATGTCAGGTCTAAGGAAAGAGAATCTGCCATTCAACAAGGACTTAGGTGATGAAAATGGATGGTAGAGAGCAGCTAACACACCATCTTATACTCACTGTTGATCAGAATCACCTGGGACTTCTCTGAATCTGATTCAGGTGGTCTAGGGTATTTCATTGTTCCTATGTTCATCTGTTTTTGGGCATACCCAGACTTAGCGACTGAACAGTGGCAGCAAAAGGTGGTTCTCATGAACAGCCAGTGTTGAGAATCAATGAAATTAAAAACATTTAATTGAGTAGCTCTAGGTTGATAGAGCTATGGTTAATGGGTGAGGAATTTGAGGAAATGATGAAAATGTCCTAAAATTGATTATGGCAATGATTGTATGACTATGTGAATATACTAAAAATCACTGAATTGTATACTTTAAACAGGCCACTTGTACAGTACAGTATGTGAACTATATTTCAATAAAGCTGTTAAGTAAAATTTTAAAACTCCAGTAGCTTTTCTATTTTAAAATAAGTAAATAACTCCTCCTGAATAACAATGAAGTGGAATTATTTCCTATCCCAGAACTCTGCCCCAAGAGTGCGAACCCCTTTTAAAAAAAAGAGAGCACAAATGCTTGCATGACCCATCTGGAAACATTAAGTACTGTTCATTTACTCCTTAGGTTCAATCCTGGTTAAGGTGATGTATATTTTTAAAAGAAAAGCATATTTATCAATTTGGAAAAGTTTACCCTTCACACCCAGTTTCCAGAGGATTTTCAAAGAAATAATTTTCCTTTTGCTTCCCCAACTTAAAATTAATGAGTTAACTAATAAGTTAACAATGAATTAACTAATCCATTGTACTACATTCTTCCAACTGTTCTATATTTTTGAAAACATTCAAAAAACATGTTAAGGGGACTTCCCTGGTGGTTCGGTAGTTAAGAGTCTGCCCTGCAATGCAGGGAACATGGGTTCAATTCCTCATTGAGGAACCAAGATCCCACATGCTGTGGGGTAACTGAGCCCACGGAAACTCGATAATATGCTCATAAAAATAAAGGAGATGCTAAGTAGCACTAAACTAACAGGAAGGATCACTGTAATATATGAGACACTGTTTACTTACTATCAAAAGGAAAGTACTATACATGTATGTAACAGGTACTATATATTAGGAGAGGCATTCATGGCTTCTGATAGCAGTGATGTCAAATGCTTGAAACTGCAGGTTTTATATGCTCAAGCCAATGACAATTCCCAAGTAAGGTCTACTTTGCCCACTGGATCACCACAGCTTATGTAAGTCATTTTTCCCAGAACCAGTGCCCTTGTTTAGGGTGCCATGCATTCATTCTTTATAAACAGGTATATTCTAGATGCATCACTGAACAGATTTTTTTAGGACAATATACACTGATTATGGGACATCTTCTGGCATCCTTTACTAAGTGGGAGCCCCTCTCTTATGAAATGACTTTCTAGGACCTTCAGGGCAATGGTTAAGGTCACCTTCACAAGTAAGTATGCCTTCCCTTGCCCAAACTCTCCCATAAAATTCAGTGCATTTCACTGGAACTATTGCTCTATACACACACACACACACACACACACACACACACTATGTTACATTCTATGGCCTCCTGCATTGCATGCAGATACTTTACTCTCTGAGCCACCAGAGAAGCCCTATATCAGTCAGTTCAGTTCAGTTCAGTCACTCACTCATGTCTGACTCTTTGCGACCCCATGAATCGCAGCACGCCAGGCCTCCCTGTCCATCACCAACTCCCGGAGTTTACTCAAACTCATGCCCATCAAGTCGGTGATGCCATCCAGCCATCTCATCCTCTGCCGTCCCCTTCTCCTCCTTCCCCCAATCCCTCCCAGCATCAGGGTCTTTTCCAATAAGTCAACTCTTTGCATGAGGTGGCCAAAGTACTGGAGTTTCAGCCTCAGCATCAGTCCTTCCAATGAACACCCAGGACTGAACTCCTTCAGGATGGACTGGTTGGATCTCCCTGCAGTCCAAGGGACTCTCAAGAGTCTTCTCCAACACCACAATTCAATATAGATAACAACAAAAAGGCAATTCAATGCTGTTAATTACTGACCCTGCCTTGGGTAACAACCCTTGGCTAGTCCCGTTACTTTTTACAGTGAGGAAGTTTACCTTCCTGCTTTTAATACATTTGTTCAATGAACTCCAGTTTTCACAGTATTGGGAAGATGATTCTATATCCCAGATCAAAATGAATGACCTGAATTTTGGACCAAAGATTCCAGTTCCAAGGAAGCAAGCTGAAAGCCACAGTGATGATACTCAGCATACAATAGAGAGTCAATTCTATCTCAATCCTGAGTGTTGGAAATACTAACTCCCTGAGAGGTTAAGACTCACAGTCTCTGAGAACTTAAATAACTAATTCTTAATGAATTAGCATGTCTTAATTCATAATTTATTTAACAACTCGCTTAAAAAAAAGTTTCAAAAGAAAGGAGAAAAGGCTTACCTAATATTATATATATCCCGAATGTTCTTCTCCCCACTGTGTCCTTCCTTAACAGCTTGCATTTGTAATAGTTTCATAATGGCTTTTATCAAGCCATGTGTATTTCTGTAAAGAAATATAACAGCATGTCAAACGTTATAAAGTGAGCAGTCTACTCAGGTACTTAACCCTACCACTTTTGAATAGGTGAATATTGCCACCCACACTGAATAGCAGCCATCCGCATACACCTAGCTTATTCCATAGCACAGCCAAGAAGAGCCCTACAAGCGCCCATTCAACACAACGAAAGGAGGAGAAGCGAAGCCAAAGAATCAAACCACCAACCTATCTATCACCTCACTACATACACTTGGGGGAAAATCAATCAGGGAAAAGCAAACATTAGCCCACATAATTGCAGGCAGTGACCACATCAATTACCCACACTGAATAATCAAGTCCTTCATTTATAAATATTAGCAGACCATGAAAAAAAACAAGACAGATGAAATGGAATGACCACTCAAAAAAAAGTGGGCCAGGGGACAAATCAGAGCAAATAACCCCCATTAAAACAAAGTTAACGGGAGCAGGGAATAGAAATTTAAGTTTTCTCCTTATTCTCTGTAAGAAGCAGCAGGATAATAAATCAGAAAAAATGGCCTGCTTTTTAAATTTTTTTTCCTGTTACTACTGTTTTCTAACTATTAAATAGGATTTTATTTCAGCTTTCGTGAGGTAAAACTAACAAAAACAACTGTAATATAATGTGTACAACATGATTTACGTGTGCATTTTAAAATGGTTGCCATAATCAAGTTAACACATATATCACCTCACATAGTTACTTTTTATTTTTCATTTTTTTGGGTAAAATGCTAAATACTCTTAGCAAATTTCAAGTACACAATACAACACTGTTGACTTTAGTTACCATGCTGTACATTAGATCCTCAGAACTTAATCATAACTGGAAGCTTGTATCTTTTGACCAGCATCTCCCCATTTCTCCTACCTACCCCTGGCAACCACCATTTTACTCTCTGCTTCTATCTGTTCAATTTCTTTTTTCAAATTCCACATATAAGTGGTACCATGTGGTATTTATCTTCCTCTGTCTGGGTTATTTCACCTAGCACAATGCTCTCCAGGTTCACCCATGTTGTCACAAATTACCCTGATCTCTTTAAATTAAAGATTCCCCCTGGGAATGAGAAAGAAATAAAGATTATTTGCTAAATGAAAAAAAAAAACAATATTGTAAAAATCAGAGCTGTTAATAATTATGGAGCATCTATTGTAAGCTAAGTACTCTCTTAAGTGCTTAACATGTATTATATCATTACTATCTAGAAATCACCGCTAACTTTACCGTAGGGCTAGGACAAGACCTGGACTTAATTAATAAAAGTCATTTAGGGCAATTATGTTGAGATGTTATTTACTGTACCCTTTTAGGGCATTAAAAGTTTTACAACTGGTAAAAGGTTTGGCCATGCTGTCCAATATTGGCCAGTGGACACACCTGGCTACTGGGCTACTGAGCCCAGTGGCTAATCCACACTGGGATGGGCTGTAGTGTAAAGTACACGCCGTATTTAAAAGACTTAGGGACTTCCCTGGTGACCCAGTGGTTGAAAACCGCCTGCCAATGTGGGAGTCATGAGTTTGATCCCTGGTCCAGGAAGATCCCATGTGCCACAGAGCAACTAATCCCATGCACCACAATAAAAGAAGCCATTGCAGTGGGAAGCCCAAGCCCAGCAAGGAAAAGGGGCCCTCACTCGCGGCAACTAGAGAAAGTCCACACATCAAAGAAGACCCAGCAAAGATAAAAATAAACAAACAAGAGCAACAAAATATACTTTAACAAAAAGACTAAGAACACAAAAATAGACTGTAAAATAACATGTAGTTTTTTATATTGATTACATCTTGATTACATACATATTTTTGATATATGAGGTTTCACAAAAGAGATTATTAAAGTTAATACCACTGGTTTCTTTTTACTTTTTAATGTGGCTACTAGAAAATTTTGAATTATATATGTGGTTCACACTTGTGGCTCAGAATATATTTCTATTTCACAGTACTGCTAAAGACACTCTGGGTTTATTTCCTAAGTAGATTCTTTGGTAAGCAGTGAGGTTTCTCTTGCAGTTGAAGCATTTCCCACAATCTACACAACAGTATGTTTTCTTTTCCACATGGCTCCTCTTATGACCATGCAGTGTACATTCATGAATGAGTGTTTTGTGACAGGCATCACACAAGCATGGTTTCTCTCCTATGTGGATCCTCTGGTGAAGAGAGACGTCTCAACATTGCCTAAGCCTGTTCGCTAAGATTCTCTTTCCTGTGTGTTCTTTGCTGTATGTCAAACCGAGGTTTAGCTTTTCTCATATACCCTATATGGGTGTTAATGTCAGTTCCACTTTGCTTTCACTAAAAATATGGCCAGTGAATCCTACTGTGACTCAGTGAAAATTAAAAAGTAAATTTTTAAAAAACTATTGGGAAGTACAGTTGTCTTAGAAAGGTCTGATGGCATGGTATCCCCTTGGGAACAGAGGTTCTGTCTTAATGTTCTTCCCTCATGACTGCTCAGATCCTTCCAGGAGCCTCAGATTCTTCCAGGAGCCTTCTCTGTTGACACTCTTGAGTTTCTACAGTCCTCTTACTCTAAAGCTTAGGAAGAAGATATCTTAACATCCAAACATTCAGAATAAATTCCTTCTTTACAATTCCTCACACCCTTCGCTTTTACAGAATGAGACCCATCCTGCAGCTAAGGACCCTGGACTTTAAGAAACGGTATTTTCCAGTCTATGCTCCAGCTCTTCACAAGTCTGCACACTTTCCTTTACCAAGATCTAGAGATCCTTCAGCATGGAGATCATAACTGATTCTATCACTAGTTTATCAAGAACCTACTCTGGGTGTGAAAGTCTGATCTCAGTCATAGATGGCTTTTAGCGGCTCCTTGGAGCTTCAGGGGGATTCAATTCCTGCAAATATGCAAATTGGCTAAAGCTAATTCATCAGGCCTCAATGCTACAATCTTGCTTTTTGAAAGTTCAGTTCAGTCGCTCAGTCGTGTCCGACTCTGTGACCCCATGAATAGCAGCAAGCCAGGCCTCCCTGTCCATCACCAACTCCTGGAGTTCACTCAAACTCATGCCCATCGAGTCGGTGATGCCATCGAGCACAAACCCTACAACTCTGACCCAAGCCAGTGCCTAGATTTTCTACAAGACTATGAAATCTCTGGTCTATACCTATGTCTAGCAGACAAATTCTAATCATCACTGAGTCAGTGAGCAGTTCCAGATTCCTCTGCCTGCCTGAGGCCTATCACCGGAGGTCTACTGTGGTTTTTTGCCTTGGTGAGAGCACCACTATGTGTTCAGAATTTTCCTTGTCTTCTCATCTTCAATGTTTATGCAACTGACGATCAGCTTTAAAGCTGATTTCAGCTAAAAATAACCCCATTTATATATGGATGAAATGGAGATGGAAAAAGTCTAGACCTCACCTAGTAACCTCATAAGACCACTCCCTGGGCCTAATGATGAGTTTAAAGGGTACTCATATTAAATGATCAGTATTGATTGAATTTCTGGCTGAATTTCTTCCATGAAATATGAATTCATTAAATAATCCCTTCTTGTATGTAAAACTAAATTGGTTTTCCTTATCTACTGATTTATTTGTCATATGAATAGTTTTAGAGAAGATGGATAACAGACACGATTTTTAACCAACTGGGGTCACTTACTTCTTTGTGAAAGCAGTACAATCACACAGAAATCACACACATCCTATGTACATTTAATTCAAGGCATTTCCAAGAACCACTGTGGCCTGTAAATTTTCAGCTTTTTTAAATCTTTAAGTTATACCTTGATTTTATCTGTGGGCTGAGATTTTACTATGTGGATAACTGAATCCATACTATATTTTAAGCAAGAGTGTATGTAACATGAATAGATTATGAATTTTGAAAGATGATGGCATCAATAAATCATGTGTAGATCCATTCAAGTAGTAACATAGTTGCATTAAATTCAATTGAATAATTTCTTAAAATTTTAAATATTTCAAGTGGGCTGAGAGGGATGGATGGTTTCAGATTTTCATTTAAATCCCTGCTTTAATTCAAATTAACTGGGAAATGTTGGGCAAGTCACTTAATGCCTACGAGCAAGTCACTTAATGCCAACATTCTCATCTAAGCAACTTGGAATCATAATAATAAACTCAATCATGTGTTGTTTTAAAGAATAAATTACTGTATGTCAGTAAAGTGTCTGGTTATTTTTTTGATAAATTAATAATCTAATACTTATACCATTAAGATTGCAATGTTTCTCCCTTTGTAAGGTTATGCAAACAAAAGTGTCAGAGTTCATGAATGCAAAAAACCTAGAACATTCCTAAAACTAATATAGTTAAGTCATAAATGCCTAAATCCTAGCATTTTCCATCTTTCTTCACAAAAACCTCTTTCTCTTGTTTTCAAGCCATTGTTACTCTGCATCTGAGATTTGTTGTTACAAAATTCAGTTTAGTTCAGTCGTGTCTGACTCTTTGCAACCCCAGTACAGCCAGGCCTCCCTGTCCATCACCAACTCCTGGAGTTCACCCAAACTCATGTCCATTGAGTCGGTAATGCTATCCTTTAGGAGACAGGAAGAATAAAAGAAAAGCAGGCCCCAGCAAGGGCCGCAAAAGAAATTTATAATTATTGATAAACTGGATGCTATAAAGTATGAGACTCTTGGAACAAGTCCAGAGGGAACAGTTCATAATCTTGAAAACAAGATCTGATCCTGGGGTCAGAAAACTGATCCCAGACTGTTTCTCAACTGGCATTTCAGAGTCACACGTTTTATGTATCTGGTGGAAAATCTATAGATAAGACTATTAGTCATAGTTACTGATTTGTTATTGATTACTGTTTCCTAATTACTCAATGGTTAATGATCATTTTGTTCTTTGGCCCCAAAGGCCACATGAGTTATAGTTTAACTCCCTGCATATTCTTTCATTCACAGCTCAAAGTATAATAAAGCTGGCTTGGATTCAGTTTCGGGACCGTCACCTTGGAGCGGTGTTGGTCCCTGATCCTCGTTTTTCTCTGAATTTTTCTGTCTTGTTTCTCATTCTCTTACCGTAACACACTTTCGGAAACCCTGCTTGTCGAGCCCGTCTCGACACCATCCAACCATCTCATCCTCTGTCGTCCCCTTTTCCTCCTGCCCTCAATCTTTCCCAGCATCAGGGTCTTTTCAAATGAGTCAGCTCTTAATATGAGGAGGCCAAAGCATTGGAGTTTCACCTTCAACATCAGTCCTTCCAATGAACACTTAGGACTAATTTCCTCTAGGATGGACTGGTTGGATCTCCTTGCAGTCCAAGGGACTCTCAAGAGTCTTCTCCAACACCATAGTTCAAACGCAGCAATTCTTCAGTGCTCAGCTTTCTTTATAGTCCAACTCTCACATCCATACATGACCACTGGAAAAACCATAGCCTTGACTAGACAGACCTTTGTTGGCAAAGTAATGTCTCTGGTTTTTAATATGCTGTCTAGGTTGGTCATAACTTTTCTTCCAAGGAGTAAGCATCTTTTAATTTCATGGCTGCAATCACCATCTGCAGTGATTTTGGAGCCCAAAAAATTAAAGTCAGCCACTGTATCCAGTTTCCCCATCTACTTCCCATGAAGTGATGGGACCAGATGCCATGATCTTAGTTTTCTGAATGTTAAGCTTTAAACCAACTTTTTCACTCTCCTCTTTCACTTTCATCAAGAGGCTCTTTAGTTCTTCTTCACTTTCTGCCATAAGGGTGGTGTCATCTGCATATCTGAGGTTATTGATATTTCTCCTGGCAATCTTGATTCCAGCTTGTGTGTCTTCCAGCCCAGCATTTCTCATGATGCACTCTGCATATAAGTTAAATAAGCAGGGTGACAATATACAGCCTTGACGTACTCCTTTTCCTATTTGGAACCAGTCTGTTGTTCCATGTCCAGTTCTAACTGTTGCCTCCTGACCTGCATATAGGTTTCTCAGAAGGCAGGTCAGGTGGTCTGGTATTCCCATCTCTTTCAGAATTTTCCACAGTTTATTGTGATCCACACAGTCAAAGGCTTTGGCATAGTCAACAAATTAAAAATCTGTAACTGAATTCTGTATGACTGAAGAAAGAGGTTACAACAATTTGAATAGTGCTAAAAATCAAAATAATAAAAGAAAAAAACATAGTCATTAGAGAAGCTAAAATCAAAGAAAGGAGAGAAGAAAATTTCAAAGTCTTCAAATTGAAAGGGCTACCAAGTGCTAGGCAAGAGTCTTGAAAAAATTAATTGCTAACATTTCCCAAATCCAAAAATGAGAAAAAAAAAAATCCTATGAACTTTCAGTTATAAAATAAAATCTGAAAAATAAAGACTATTAGACTGACATCATATCTAAACTGGCATAAGAATTCTCATCTATAATGCTAAATGAAGCAATGCATATGGAATTATGAGGGAAAGGTTTATATAACTTAATAAATCTAACCCTCCCGGAATAACTAAGTGTAATGTATGAAGACAAAAGAAATAATTTTCAGACATAATTCTCTGAAAGTTTTTCTTAAAGAGGCTCTCCAGTTAAAAGATAATGTATAATGATTATACAACTTTGTAAATATACCAAAAACCACTGAATTGTACACTTTATAAGAATGATTTTAATAAATGAATTATACCAAGAAAACTGTTTTTTTTTAAAGATAAAGGACGAGAAAGAACTAAATAGATCAAAAGATACAGAATACAAAGAACTTTGGTCACCAAGGAATTCCTTGGTGGTCCAGTGGGTAGGACACAGTGCTTTCACTGAGGGTTCAATCCCTGGTTAGGAAACTAAGATGCCACAAGCCACTCAGTGTGAATTAAAAAAAAAAAAAACTTTGGTCAGAATGAATAGCAGAAGAATTTATAATCCAGTCTTTAACACTTTTCAAATGTCACTATAAAGATTAAAGTGACTGTTAAGAGAGGTATTGGAGGGAAAAGTGTAAAAAAGACAAAAAAATGAAGATGACCTGTCATAAAAATTCCAAATCACTGTAGCAAAGTTAATGGGGAAGGGTTCTGGGGAAAGAAAACATAAAATTAACGTGAGAGATAAACTGAGATGAAATATCTATTACATATATGACAAATATCCACAAAACAAAAATAAGCAACAAAATAAAACAAATCATATAACAGAAAAGTGAGGAGAGAATAGAGATAAGCAGATCACAGAAGAGTCAGATTCATAATATCCAGTGTGGATGAGTGAATGGGGAATAAGTATTTTCAGGTTGAGCATACATTTGTTCAGACTTTCAGTTCAGTTCAGTTCAGTCACTCAGTCGTGTCCGATTCTGCGACCCCATGAATCGCAGCACGCCAGGCCTCCCTGTCCATCACCAGCTCCCAGAGTTTACTCAAACTCATGTCCATTGAGTCGGTGATGCCATCCAGCCATCTCATCCTCTGCCGTCCCCTTCTCCTCCTGCCCCCAATCCCTCCCAGCATCAGGGTCTTTTCCAATGAGTCAACTCTTCACATGAGGTGGCCAAAGTATTGGAGTTTCAGCCTCAGCATCAGTTCTTCCAATGAACATCCAGGACTGAAATTAGGGAGGGCAATTTGGCAGTATCCATAAAAAGTTTAAATGCAGTCTTTTCCCCATAAATTGCGTTCCTAACAACCTATCATGGGAATTCCCTGGTGGTCCAGCAGTTAAGACTCCACATTCTCACTGCCAGGGATCTTGAGTTTGATCCCAAGTCAGAGAACTAAGATTCCAAAAACCTTGAGGCACACCCCCAAAAAAATGACTTACCACATAGAAATACCCTTACATATACCCAAAAGAAGATCCATTTGTTATTTTAAAGAAATAGAAGAAGAAAACTACATTTGACAATGGAGAAATATTTAAAATAAGATATAATCATATCAAAAATCATATCATAAAATATGACGTAATCATATAGTCTGCAGCTATTAATAAAGATGCAAACAGATCTATGCAAAGACGTCCCAACATATATTAAGTGAAAAAAAAAGTTTTAGAACACTATACATATGAATAGAACATTCAGTTTGAAAATACTTGAAGTGTATGGGGCTATAAGTAGAGTATGGGCTTTTTTTTATATGTCTAGAAATGGGGCTCCAGTTTCACTGGAATTAGCTGGTCCCTGATTCTGTGTGCCTGGATCTGATTTCAGATCACCCTAACTTTCCCAAGATGGTTGGATGGCATCACCAACTCAAGGGACATGAGTTTGAGCAAGTTCCGGGAGATGGTGAAGGACAGGGAAGCCTGGGATACTGCAGTCCACGGGGTTGCAAAGAGTCGGATAGGACTGAGGGACTGAACAACGACTTTCCCTATATTCTAGAGGAAACAAAATTAATGTTTGGAGGAACCTCTGAGCCACCCTTCACGCCCTATGCCCTTCTGGTACTGTCACTTCCTAGTTCTACCAGGGCCCAACAAGAAAGTGAATTTTTAAAAAGAAAAGAAAGAGAAAATGACGAAAAGGAAAAATTTTACCACTTACTACTTTCACAACCTGCAAGTGCCATTGCTTGAGTTTTCAAAAAAGTATCTATTACTTCTATTTTTCTAAATAGTGAAAAAAGGGAGGTGAGATTTATAATCTCAAGGTGAGGTGGGACTCACTGAACACAAATAGAAGATTAAACCTTGTCTCCTAGATAGACAGTCTAAGCAGAAATTTAAATAAACAATGAAATAGCTCGGTATCATTTATTGAGAACCTGCCTTCAGTCATAGTTTAGCACCGACATAAAAACATGCTAATTTGAGGAATAGACTTCTAAGAACAATATCAGGATCTGAAATTAACCCTGAGACAGGCAGGCTGGCTATGTATGAGATACACAGAAAGTTATTTTAAAAATACAAGAGAAGACTTCAATCAGTGCAGAAGAGATCTGATTAGATACAACAACTAACTTGTTCGTAGTACAATGCGCTCAGGGGATGTCACTACCAAAAATGGGTGTATCCAACTGCCTACCAGATAGTCCCACTTTGGTGTCTAAATTGTGCCTTAAATCCAACATGTTCAAAACTAGACTCATGCTCTTCCCACACACCTGGTCTTCTAATGTTTCCTATCTACCTGTCAGGGAAGCCAGAAATCAAGGAATCACCTTTGATATATTCCCTTCAGTCTTTCTTATATTCAATCCACCTCAAATGCTTCATCCCCTAAATATCTCACAAATCCATCTATTTCCCTTCAACTCCAGGCAGCAACCATCACCCCTTACCTGAACTGTAGTAACAGCCACCTAAACCCATCTCCCCATCCCACTGTGCTGCCTAGCCAGAACCCAGCACTTTCAACATCATGTTCACACTGCAGCCAGAATGGTCTTTTTGTAATCAATACTCAGCAGATTAAAAACACTTCAACAGACTCCCTCTGCACTCAGGATAAAGACCCAAATCCTCTAGAGCAGCCATCATGGCCTGCATTGTCTGACTCCTACCCTTATCCCCAGCTTCATCTCAAACCACTCTCTGCATAATGTTGGCATTTTTCAAGCCTTTCTAAGAAGTCAGCTCCCTCCCACCACAGGGACCTGCCACATGCTACTTCTTATAACTGGAAAAGTCTATCCTCTTGTATTTCCTGAGATAAATTTTATTCATGCCTCAGTCTCGTGTTGGGTCACTTCATCAGGGAAGCCTTCCTTGACCTCCACAACAAGGTCAAACTCTCACGTTAAAGGCGCAAGCAGCACAGGGTACTCTGTCTGAATGCAGCTGAAGATATAATCGTATGACTATGTGATTATGGCATCTCTCTCCAAACGAAAAACATCAGGAGTGCAATGACTACATTTGCTTTCCTCACCGTGATCTCACAGCGCCTAGTACAGGCATACAAGAGATATTCAATAAGTGTTTAATTAGTACATGAATAGATGGATGGATGGAAGACAGCTAAGGTATTGTCTTGCTTGGATTCAGAGGTGACCTCTGAAGGTAATTTCTGGTCCTATAATTATGTGATCTTGCATATGCACATTAAAATTACAGTATCTTATATCTATATAATTATAAAGTTCATTCTTTGTGTGCATGCTCAGTCACTCAGTCAGGTCCGACTCTTTGTGACCCCGTGGACTGTAGCCCATCAGGCTCCTCTGTCCATGGGATTTCCCAGGCAAGAATATTGGAGGGGGTTACCATTTCCTCCTCCAGGGGATCATTCCCAATCCAGGGATCAAACCCGCATCTCCAGCATCTCCTGCACAGAAGGTGGATTCTTTACTGCTGAGCCACTGGGGAAGCCCAAAGTTCTTAGTTTATTACTAAATAGGCTAATATGAATGATATTACTAGCTATGGTTATCATCCTTTCTGGGATTGTGCATTTAGCAAATGAGGGAATCGTAAATACTGGGAAGATGAAATTAACATAATATCCTTTACATTATCAAGCAATGAAATAACCCTGTTTGGGGAAGAGAGGCAGGGGTTTTTTGCTGGGAGTTTTTTGTTTGTTTGTTTTAAAATACATCTTAAACCACATAGTTATAACATTAAAACCAACTTAAGACTCCTGACAGAATAAGTAAAGTACAAGAAATATTCAGCACAGTCAACAGAGATTTAACTACTATGTTGAAGACTGCCCACCATGCAGCCAAGTTCACCACACTATAAATTAACACCTAAGAGAACCTTACAAATATTAGATGGTTTCTGTGACTTAAGATCAGAGCAGCTGAAAGGGGTCTTTAGAGGATGCTATTTTTTTCACCCCTTCCCTCTTAATTCATTTGTTATATATGAAAATCATTAAGTAGCAATAGGACTTTAGAAACTACTAAAATTTCTTCCTCTCTCTCCCTTTATCTTGTCTCTCTCTCAAGCTGCTTCTAAAAGAATGGGTCTAAAATAAACTCAAAATAGTGAAAAGATAATAAAGGCTCAAAATATAACTTTTTAAAAGGGACAGAGGATGGAAATACAGCAATTATGTTTAAATCCACGAACTCACTGTAATTTTTACAAAATAAAATCTAATTGTTCAACACTGATGGATGTTTTTAAAAACTGCTATTCTGAAGTTTAGCTAATAAAAAGAAAAAATCAGGTAGATATCCTACCTTTCCTGTACAAACTGTACTACTGGGTAACCAGATAGTAGATATGGGGAAGGTTCTCTTTATAGCAATATTTCAAATAATAAGCAAAGAAAAAAAGAATTAGAAACTCACTATTTTGAAACTCCTAATGAATTAATCGATTTAGCCATTAAGCACCAACAGCTAACATCACCAAAAGAGAAAATAATGAGCTGTTATATCCCTTTGGATGGAAGAATAGATTACCATCTATGCAGAAGTATTCCCTCCTCTGACACTCCCCCTCAACAACAACAAAAACTGAACTTAAACCTCACCAAATTTCTAGAGCACACTTTTAATTTATAGGAAATACAGAGAATTAAATTAAATTAAAGTATACCATGTGGAAGCAGTCAGCAAAATTCACACTGTGGGAAGCACTGCAAACAACCGAGTTTTTTCAATAAATGTAAGAAAGAGACAGAGAAAGATGGATAAATGTGAAGCAGAGAGCCTATAGGTTAAGAGAGATATTAAAGACATAACAACTAACTCTTATTTGGATGATTATTCCAACAAATTGTTTTTAAAAAATTATGAGGCAATTAGAAAACTAAATACTGGCTAGATATTTAAAAATTACACACACAAATATCTAGGTATAATATTATTAATGTTTTTATTTTTTAAAACATATACACTTAATATCTACAGAAGAAATTACACAATATCTTGGATTTGCTACAAAAGAATATGGCAGGGGGAATCATGGAGGAGCAGGACTGGCCATGAGCGAAAAGTTGTTAGGCTGAGTAACAGGAACATGAGGGTCATAACACTATTCTACTTATTTTTAAAATTTTCTATAGAAAGCTTTTAAAATCAAAGAGTTCCTCTTTGTAACACCTACTTTTTCTAAAATCTTCTTGTTTTTGTGTGTGTGTATGTGTGTGTGTCACACTCCAAGCTAGATTCCTTCCTTAACCTCCCTTCCCTTGGAAACCAAGTCAATGGCTATTTCTATATTACTCTGTTTGGAGAGATAATACATGCTTTCAAAACAATATTCCAGAGGATGGTGATAATAAAGATGATGGAAAACATGGTGTCATCTTGCCATCACAACAAAACAATTATGTTATCTTTGACAATTGCTCTCCATCCACTCAATTGCTACTCCCTCTATACCTGTCAGAGCAACACAGATCAATTATCATTACCTATGCTTAAATACAATAATGTTTCAAAGCTAGAGCTGAGACGCTGACAGATACCTATTTCCAAAGTTATGGCTTTCCCCCAAGTTTAATCTTCACTAATAGTGTCCCAGTCTCCTCTCTCTTTTGAGAATTACTACTCCTTCTCCCATCATATGGTTATTACACAAGGGATCCCAGCATACAAATATTCACAGCATAAAGACACAGTCAGTAAATGGTAAATTGTCATCTTCCTAGGTGGTGCTAGTGGTAAAGAACTGCCAACGCAGGAGACATAAGAGATGCAGGATCAGATTCCTGGGTCAGGAGGATCCCCTGAAGAAGGGAATGGCAACCCACTCCAGTATTCTTGCCTGGAGAATCCCAAGGACAGAGGAGCCTGGTGGGCTATAGTCCATAGGTCACAAAGAGACACACCTGAAGGGACTTAGCATGCACGCAAACATACATCTAAGTCTTAATCTCAGTTCCTGTGCATGTAACTTTACTTGGAAATAAGGTCTCTGCAGGATCTTGAGGATAGATGCTATCATCCTGGGTGGACCTTCAGTCCAATGACTGGTATCCTTATCAGAGATAGGAAAGAGATATTTGAAACACAGAGAAGAAGGTCATGAAAAGTCAGAAGCAGAGACTGCAACTGCACAGCCACAAGTCTAAGAATGTCAAGGGTTGCCAGCAGTCACCAGAAGCCAGGAAAGAGGCATGGAACAGACCCACCCAGCCTCCAGAAGGAACCAATCCTGATGACACCTTGGTTTTGCGTTTCTGGCCTTCAGAATTGTGGAATAAGTTTCTATTCCTTTAAGTTTGTAGTCATTTGTTACAGCACTCCTAGAGAACTAATACACAGCCCTTGGCAGAACTGACTGGTCCAGGAGCAAACATCTCAAACATGCTGGTCCTGGGAAACCTGTTAACTGTGGACGAGAAATTCCAAACTCAGTCTGGCTATCTCTTACGGATAAGAGATGTCAGTCCAGGAGGCAGGTGGTGCCCTGTAACTAGGGAGCAGAGAAATCCATCTGCAGCAAGAGAAAAAATACATAGCCTGTGTCTCTAATTTGAATCTGAAGCCCAGGTACATTCCTCTCAAGTCCCATGGGATACCCCTTTAGGAAAATAAATTAAAATCACCCTTTTAAGCTCGAAGGATTACAAGCAAGTTTCTGTAATTTGTAGCCCACAGAGTCCTGTCACACTCAAGAACCTGTTGCCAAAAGCCCTTTAGTAAAGACCGACTGGAACAAGTCCCTCCTTGGGTAGCTACCAAAACAAATTGAAATGACTCATGAACCCTCTGAGCTTTGCTGTGCTTAGTCACTCAGTCATGTCCAATTCTTTGCCACCCCAGGGACTGCAGTCTGCCAGGCTCCTCCATCCATGGGGATTCTCCAGGCAAGAATACTGGAGGGGGTGGCCAGGCCCTCCTCCAAGGGGTCCTCCCAACCCTGGAATCGAACTCAGGTCTCCCGCATAGCAGGCAGATTCTTTACCATCTGAGACACCAGGGAACCCCAAGAATACTGGAGTGGGTAGCCTATCCCTTCTCCAGGGGATCTTCCTGACCCAGGAATCGAACCAGGGTTTCCTGCATTACAGGTGGATTCTTTACCAGCTAAGATACCAGGGAAACCTCATGAACCCTCTAAGAGGGAGCAAAGGAAACTTGAGGCTTGAGCTATAAGCACAGTGACAAGAAACAATGCAAAAAGGAAGCTCAATTTGAAAAAAGAACCCTCCTGCACTGTTGGTGGGAATGTAAATTGGTACAATCACTATGGAGAAGAGTATGGAGGTTCCTTAAGAAACTAAAAATAGAGCTACCATATGTTCCAACAATCACTCGGGCATTTATCTGAAAAAAACATAATTTGAAAAGATACATGCACCCCAGTGTTCACAGCAGCACTATTTACAATAGCTAAGACATGGAAGCGAAAAGAGGAACTAAAAAGCCTCTTGATGAAAGTCAAAGAGGCAAGTGAAAAAGTTGCCTTAAAGCTCAACGTTCAGAAAACTAAGATCATGGCATCTGGTCCCATCACTTCATGGGAAGTAGATGGGGAAACAGTGGAAACAGTGGCTGACTTTATTTTTTGGGGCTCCAAAGTCACTGCAGATAGTGAGTGCAGCCATGAAATTAAAAGATTCTTACTCCTTGGAAGGAAAGCTATGACCAACCTAGATAGCATATTAAACAGCAGAGACATTACTTTGCCAACAAAGGTCTGTCTAGTCAAGGCTATGGTTTTTCCAGTGGTCATGTATGGATGTAAGAGCTGAACTGTGAAGAAATCTGAGCACCGAAAAATTGCTGCTTTTGAACTATGGTGTTGGAGAAGACTCTTGAGAGTCCCTTGAACTGCAAGGAGATCCAACCAGTCCATCCTGAAGGAGATCAGTCCTGGGTGTTCATTGGAAGGACTGATGCTGAAGCTGAAACTCCAGTACTTTGGCCACCTCATGCGAAGAGTTGACTCATTGGAAAAGACCCTGATGCTGGGAGGGATTGGAGGCAGGAGGAGAAGGGGACGACAGAGGATGAGATGGCTGGATGGCATCACCGACTTGATGGGCATGAGTTTGAGTAAACTCTGGGAACTGGTGATGGACAGGGAGGCCTGGCGTGCTGCGACTCATGGGGTCGCAAAGAGTCGGACATGACTAAGCAACTGAACTGAACTGAACTGAAGATATGGAAGCAACCTAAGTGTCAATCAACAGATGAATGGATAAAGATGTCATCCATATATATAAATGGAATATTATTCAACCATTAAAAGAATGAAATAATGCCACCTGCTACAACATGATAGGCCTACAGATTATCAAACAAAGTGAAGTGAACCAGAGAAAGACAAATATATGATATTGCTTATATGTGCAATCTAAAAAAAAATCATACAAATGAATTTCTTTACAAAACAGAAACAGACTCACAGACATATGAAGCAAACTTACGGTTACCAAAGGAGGCAGGAGGGATAAATGAGGAGTTGGGATTAACACAGGCATACTGCTATTTATAAAATACTATTTCTAAAACCCATAAGGACCTACTGTATAGCACAGGGAAGCATAGTCAATATCTTGTAATAACCTATAATTAAAGAGAATATTAAAGAAAAAATATATATATAACTGAATCATTTTGCTGTACAGATGAAACTAATATAAACAACTGTATTAAAAAAAATTTTTTTTTAAAAAGGAAGCTCAATTTTCACTGGCCTAAGAACTAAACCCAGATCTCATCATAAAAGGGAGTGTAGGTCAATAATGATGCTGAATATTCCAGATTAAAAAAAAAAAGGAAAGAAAAATTTTGGTCAAGCTGCACAGACTATACTAACAAAACCACCCATAAAAATTGTTCTTCCCTAGGTAAATATAGCATAATTACTACTGTATAGATGAATACCATGTCTCAGGTTTCCTTTGCCTGGGGTTTATTTGAATACAGCATTAAACACTGTACTTATGTATGTAAGCATACATAAATACAATACGCTCGCTCTCCTTTTGAAAAGACTACAATTAATGCTTGGTCCTTTATTTTCAAAATATTCAAAATATAAGGTACAAGAAAGTACCCATACTAATTTTTTGACCCAGGATGAGAAAAACAAAAGTTTGTGTTGAAGAGAATTACACAAACATTCCAAAAGAGAGCATCCCTGGGTATCATGGGAGCAAATGGTACAAATGTAGCCAAGTCTCTTTTTAACTCAAAAGGGTAAGTGGTCAGCCTTAAGTACAGTATGTCCCAGTAAATAAGTGTTAAACACTAGATTAATGATCCAGTCATTTCCTATATTTGTTATAAAATTATATGAGAAAAAACAGCCAGGAAGAGAGGTAAGAAATTTTTAAAAGTTCTGGGGAACCCAAGGTTGAATAAATAACAAAAAATGATATTTCTTTCAAAACAATTTTAAGTAATATAATGTTACTGAGATTTTGCTTGGGAAAGTTCTGCATATTTATTTGTCTTCTAAATACCAGAAAACAGCCTGAAACATTTTTCCATTATAAAATGGAAAATTAGAAAATCTTCTGAAACATTTTTCCATTATAAAAGAAGTATCGTGTATTTCAGTAGTCACTTTTTAAAAATCACCTAAAAACATCTTCACACAAACACGTGACTCTTATAATGGAAGATTTTGTGGCAAACAAAGCCTTCAACCAGGTCAGCTAACTTAACAAGAAATAGGGCAGAATGTCCTAAAAAAGTGGCTGGAATTACTTTTCTGATTATGAGCTGCAAGTTGAAAGAGATTCTGTGAGTTTAGAGAAAGAAAAAGGGTTTGAAAAAGGCAAGGAGAGCATCTGAAAACAAGTTTAAAGCCTTAAGGAACACTTGAAAGACAAGATGAGGAAGTAGCCCTGAACCAGGAATTATGTCATTGTCAGGTAAGAGTTAAAATTAAATGAGCAATGACACCAATGTAGATATAAATCCTGAAACCATCTCAAAGTCACAAAAAACTCTCTGACTCCCTGGCTGCAAATAAGCATGCTAACCACGACTGTCTTCCTCAAATCTTAGGGAAACCTCAAAAAGGCATCCTTCTTTAGTTCTTCTCCTGCCAAATAAAATAAAGCTAAATAATATAGAAAAGCTTCTATAATACAAGGTATGAATGCAGTAGTCTCCTTGGTTGCTAACCATTTCCTGAGTACTGATGAGTACTCAGACACTCAGTCGTGTCCAACTCTTTTATGACCCCATGGACTGTAGCCGGCCAGGCTCCTCTGTCCATGGGATTTCCCAGGCATGTATACTGGAGTGGGTTGCCATTTCCTCCTCCAGGGAATCTTCTCAACCCAGGGATTGAACCATTTCTTACATGATAACAAAGCAATTACGTGTCCCAAGGAACATGGTCATCAACAAAAGAGAAGACCCTGAGAGACAAGAATTTTCTCATTAAATTGCCCTAAGTTTTAACTCCAATTAGTTCTCAAGATCATTTTTAACCAAACTGGACCTTCATCAGTCCATGATCCAAGGCTCACTGAATCCAGCAGCTTTAGCCAGGAACCACTAGGGGTATTTTAAACATCTCATTTGAGATTTACTAAAAAGTAGCTTTAAGGAGTCTCAGAAAATAGACTTTCATCTCTCACACCTTAAAGCACTTAATTTTTCCCCAAAATACATAAATTACAGGTTCCTCTCCTGTTTGAATGCACAAAAGAGAACACAAATCAAGTCCTATTTTATCTAGAGCTAGTTTATCTAGAGTTCTACCAAACATATTTTTTGAAAGAAGGGGTGGGGGGTCGGGGAAGCAGTTGAACTAAAATTACAGGCTGTCATGACACCTCAATATAGAAAACTAAATACCTGGCTTCATAGGAGAGTATGGTTTTTATTCACAATCCTGTTACTAAGCAACTGTAACAATGGCTGCATGAAGCTGTCTAGAAGTTAGCGGAGTTAAGCAATCTAAGGAAAGAAAAACAGGGAAACCCCTTGCTTATCGGAATCTTTATCTTAGGATGAACTCAATGTAAAAAAAAAAACTAACAAAACCAAAACAACCTAAACTTAAAACAAGCAGTTCCTTAAAGGACAAGAAAAGTACATGCTACCACAAGTCATTCACTTTATTTTAATTTTATCTAATTTCAAAATTCACATTTAACTGCTGATAATTTCCTTACTGTGTTTCCTTTGTAGTCCCCTTCTTTCCTTCACCCTCCCTAGGAAATAATTTTTTTTCAATTTCCTTGCTGATTAAAAGAACATTTTAGACCTCTTATGTCCATTTCTTTGTTTACAGAAGCTATAAAAACTAGTTTACAATTGTTTCATGTTGCCTCCGCTTTGAACCCCAGAGCGCTCTTGGACATCAGACTATTCCTTTGAAGGGAACAGTCTCTCAAACAGAGCCAGACACTTTCCCAGCCACTCCCTGAATTTTAGACAACCAGAGCTTTGCAAATGTCAAGTCTCTTTTCAAAGTTAGACTATACAATGTAGCAGGCTCTAGACCAATGCTTCTCAAATTGTGGGTTGGATATGGAGGGGGGAGGGAGGGATGGGGGGAAGGGGTTGGGGGGAGAAGGGTGGAAGAGGGGTAAGTTTTTCATACATGTTGCAAGGGAATTCTACAGACTAGATTCCCTGGTGGCTCAGATGGCAAAGAATCTGTCCGCAATGCGCAAGACCCAGGTTGGATCCCTGGGTCAGGAAGATCCCCTGGAGAAGGGAATGGCTACCCCCTCCAGTACTCCAGCCTGGAGAATCCCATGGACAAAAAAAAAAAAACACAAAAAAAAGCCTGTAAAGAGCCAAGGAGTAGGTTAAGAGAGGAAGAACCACATTGACTTGTCCCTCCATCTTCCCTTACAGCTCTCAACATTTAATGCTGAGAAAGCTCCAGAAGCTACATTGTTTAAATGTCTATTCCATAGAACTGCTTCTTCCTCCTTCCTTCCCTCCCTCTGTCTCTCTCTCCCCCACGCCCACTGCCCTCCCTTCTCACTCTTTCCCCTTCTCTCTCTCTCTCCCTCTGAAGAATGCTAGGCAGACAAAATGAAAAAATACAGTTTTACACTCATTCTTCTACATCAAAGCTGAGCAATCTTTGTGTGGTTCTGTGCCCAGGATACCTCTACATTGCCATAAATCTCTATTTCAAAAAGAGAAAGCCAGAGACAAGCAGAAATTTAAACACTGGAAACCGAAGATCCAAAATGTCTCAGCCAAGAACCACAGGGAAATGACAAAGTCATTTCTGCTTTTAGATCCCAAAGATAAAGACGGTTTTCTGTCTCAGAAGATTCCCTGAGGAGCATTTGGAAGAGCAGGCTGTGTGGGTTCCCTGTTTGTAATTAAATTTAACCTAATTTCTTAAATTTAATTCTCATTTCGGTTTTTTTTAAGATATAAACAATGCAGAGTATAGTCTTTGTAATCACTGCAAACCACAAAGCTGTGCTACTTGAAATAAAACAAAGAAAGAAAATTCTTCACAAATAATCATTATGTCTACTGGCAAGAATAAAGAAAACCTAGCACTTTTATAACACATTTCATGATCAAATTGATGCAAAAGTTAAATTGGTCAGCTTCAGAATCTGCTCTGTCTACATCTCCTGTGGCTACTAAAGCAGACAATATGAATACTCTAAGAAACTTAAAAAAAAACTTTTAAAACAGCCAAAAACTTATTTTCTGTCTTTTTCTTTGTGTGCATGCCCACGTGCAGACATGCGTGCACATTTGAACAAATGTTTTTTTTCTGTTGTTGTTCAGTTGCTCAGTCGTGTCTGACTCATTGGGAACCCCATGTACTGCAGCATGCCAGGCTTCCCTGTCCTTCACCATCTCCTGGAGCTTGCTCAAACTCATGTCCATTGAGTTGGTGATGCCATCCAACCCTCTAGTCCTCTGTCATCTCCTTTTCCTCTTGCCCTCAATCTTCCCCAGAATCAGAGTCTTTTCCAATGAGTCAGCTGTTCACATCAGGTAGCCAAAGGACTGGAGCATCAGAGCTTCAGCATTAGTCCTTACAATGAATATTCAGGGTTGATTTCCTTTAGGATTGAATGGTTTGATCTCCTCGCTGTTCAAGGACTCTCAAGAGTCTTCTCCAGCACCACAGTTTAAAAGCAACAATTCTCCAGCCTTATCCTTCTTTATGGTCCAACTCTCACATCTAATATTTTTTAGAAGAATCCTAATGTATAACCACAAAAATATCAGTTTTGAGAGGGCTTTTAAAAGCTTAAGTTTTAATGTGTCTCTCTGTAACTTATTGGTTGTCCTTAAATAAGCCACTGAGATTTTGCCTCAGTCATCTTTTCAAATGTGGGTAGTACTATTAGTTCCTCCCTAAATAGCTTTCACCCTAAATTCACAACAAGAGAACCTCCTTGCATTGTGTAGTTGTATTGTTTATATCCAAAAGTAAGACTATCAGCATCTTAAAGGGGCCAGGGGAATGTCTCTAAGAGATAATTAGAGCAAGTTAGATTACACCTTTAATTCAAGAATGTCTTATTAGAAAATGATAAGATGTTTCCAATGTCTCATTAGAAAATGGCATGGGCCATCCTTTGCACATCAGTCTAAGTCCATCATCCCTGCTGTAAGCTGAAAAGCAGAAGTTTTGCTGATAGTGGATCAGCATGCCATCTGTATACATGAAAATTTGTCAGTAATATTAATTTTTTTAATTAAAAAATATACTTTTGAATTAGCAACATGTTCACAGAGTTAAATAGGCTTCCCTGGTGGCTCAGATGGTAAAGCATCTGCCTACAAAGTGGGAGACCCGGGTTTGATCCCTGGGTCGGGAAGATCCCCTGGAGAAGGAAATGGCAACCCACTCTAGTACTCTTGCCTAGAAAATCCCATGGATGGAGGAGCCTGACAGGCTACAGTCTATGGGGTTGCAAAGACTCAGACACGACTGAGCAGCTTTACTCACAGAGTTAAAAATTCAAAAAGGCATGTGAGGCAAATATTCTGTCTTTCCTCTGTATCTCAGTTTTTCTCCTCAGAGGTAAAACTCTTACCAGGTCTTATTTATCCTTCTAAAGATGTTGTATGCACATGTCACTGAAAATTTATATGTACATGTGTTTTCTTTAAAAAATAAAAAAGTAGGCTACTAGACATAGTATTCTTTATTTTTCATTTTTTAGTGAAAAAACATATCTTGGCCATCATTCCTTATTTTTCCAGCTGTATAATATTCCACTGTATCAATGTGCCATAATTTACCAGTTCCCTATTATTTTCAATCACAGGCAGTGCTACAATGAGTAATTTTAAACATAAGGTTACCATTAGTTTTCAAGAGTCTTTGGAAATATGGCCAAGATATAGAAGAAAGCTTTGAATTTTATTGTACACAAATATAGGAACTTTAACAATTGAAGAATCCTGAAAAAAAATTTTTTTAAGTTTCTTAGAGTATTCATATTGTCTAAATTGGTAGCCACAGGAGATATAGACAGAGTAATTCTGAAAATAACCAATTTAACTTTTGCATCAATTTTATCAAATCTTTATTCAGAATGATCTGGTTATCTACTAACTATCAGAGAGTGTGCTAGAGACAAAAATAGAGGTTAACAATATAAACATATTGTGAAAGAGCAAGTAGCCCAGCTGAGGGGGGAAATATCTAGGTAGAAGAGCTGACATCTGAGCTGAGCTTTGAAATATGAAGAAGAGATTTCAGGAAAAGAGGGGGAAGGAACATTACATGCAGAGAGGCAGTGTGCACAGGTGTCGGAACAGGGATCAGGTGTGTATGGCTAACAGGAGTGTTCATGGCAGAAAACACAGGCTGAACAGAAAGCGGGAACTAGTTTGGGAAGGGCATGTATACCATACTAAAGGACTTGGACTTATAAATGTAGACTAAAAAGACTATATGCAGACTACACAGAAAAATAAAGGTTCCAAAAAGTTCCAAAATGATGATCTAAGGGAACAAAATAAGATTTGTGAAGAAAGGTTAAAAGGCCAGAGGTTGATGGCTATTAAACACATGAAAAGATGTTCAACATTGCTCATTATTTGTATGCTCACTTGCTCAGTTGCATCTGATTCTATGAGACTCCATGGACTGCAACCCATCAGGCTCCTCTGTCCATGGAATTTCCAGGCAGGAATACTGGAGTGGGCTGCCAGTTCCTATTCCAGGGGATCTTCCTGAACCAGGGATCAAACCCACATCTCTTTGTCGCCTGCATTTTCAGGCAGGTTCTTTACCACTAGCACCACCTGGGAAGGTATTCACTCATTATTAGAGAAATGCAAACAAAAACTATAATGAGGTATCATCTCACGCCAGTACCAGTCAGAATGGCCATTATCAAAAAGTCTACAAACTATAAATGCTAGAGACGGTGTGGAAAAAAGAGAACCCTCTTGCACTGCTGGTGGGAATGCAAATTGCTACAGCCACTATGGAGAACAGTATGGAGATTCCTTTATAAACTACGAATAAAGCTACCATAAAGCCCAGAATCCTACTACTGAGCATGTACCCTGAGGAAACCAGAACTGAAAAGGATATACGTACCCCAATGTTCACTGCGACACTATTTACAATAGCTATGACATGGAAGCAATCGAGATGTCCATCAACAGATGAACGGATAAGAAAGTTATGGTACATATACACAATGGAATATTACTCAGCTATATAAAGGAACATATTTGAGTCAGTTAATGAGATGGCTGAACCTAGAGCCTATTACACAGAGTGAAGTAAATCAGAAAGAAACACAAATGTCATATGTTAACACATGTGTGTGGAATTTAGAAAAACAGTACTGACAATCCTACTGGCAGGGCAGCAAAGGAGACACAGACATTTTGGACACAAAGGGGAAAGGAGAGGGTTGGATTATATGAGCGAATGGCATTGACACCTATACATCACCATATGTAAAACAGACAGCCAGTGGGAACTTGCTGTATGGTACAGGGAACCCAAACCCAGTGCTCTGTGATAATCCAGAGGGGTGGGACGGGGAAGGGTAGAAGTGGGGTTCAAGAGGGAGGGGACATTTGTACACCTAATGCTGATTTATGTTGATGTCTGGTAAAAACCATCACAATATTGTAAAGTAATCATCCTCTAATTAAAAAAATAAAATATACATTAAAAAAGGCCAGAGGTTATTTAATTCAATAGACCTCAAGTCCAGGAAGGCACTAACCAAAGACTGATGGTGACAGCTATATTCCATCTCCACTGAAGGCAGAAACAATGACTAAGTATTCGGCTCTGGGTTTCCTTGGTGGCTGAATCAACAAAGAATCTCCCCGCCAAGCTGGAGGCACAGGTTCAATCCCTAGGTCAGGAAGATCCCCTGGAGAAGGGAATGGCAACCCACTCCAGTAATCTTGCCTGGGAAATCCCACAGAAGAGGAGCCCCCAGTCCACCAGGGGGTTGCAAAGAGTTGGACACAACAGCAACTAAACAGAAGCATCAGTGAATGGAATAAATATGGTCAAAGCAAACAAATTAAAAAAACTGAACATTACTTACTTCGAATAATCAGGGCAAGGTATGTCTAAACCACAAAATGCTTTTAAAGAAATTGATGCCATTACTTTCTAATGTATGCACTGATGTTAAAGGCTGACCAAGGGTACCCAATAGGGTATCAACTTAACCACTGTGGAATGAGTATTGCTTCTTGGCAACCTCCTTTCTTAAAATAAGTCAGGAAATTAAACTGCAAACTGTGAGTTATAAACAGCTATTCATTAAAAAGAGCAATAACACTTTCAAGCAGAGTCCCAGAACCTAAGTACAGCAAAATGACCACAAATGCCCAAATTTTCAGAGCTTAATTTAGCATGTTTTCACCACATATGAAATATCAACTGTATGACATTTTTAGGGAAAGAACAATAACTAGTAAGTAGGATGAACGGTGACCCTTAATGGCAAATCAGTGAATTTTTGTCTAAAAATTTAAACTGTTAACTGATCAGATATGAAGGAAAGGAGCACCTGGTTGATGGAATCAGGTTGAGAATCCCATTGAGAACATAGCTGAACTCTGCGTGATCCTGAGCGACAAGGGCCACCAGACCCTCACAGCAAGCTGTTCGAACTACGACATTGTCGCTGCAACACTTCTCCCATAGCAAGTTCAAGGCAGGAGTCTGAAATTAAACCAGTGATTAAAACACACGTCTGATGACTAGCAAATGCATACACAGACCCAGCCATTCATCAAAGTGTAATTCGTTCACTGTAGGCTGGCTTTCCTCTACAAAAATAATGCTGTGCCACACCACGTGTAGGATACACTGAAGCTGGTTTTCCAAGAGAGGCAGTGGATGTATTCTGATATAGTAACTCTCTCTCCTCTGGTGTCTGCAGCAAACTAAGGCTGGCTGCAGAGGTTCTGAATCTAAGCAATACAGCTACTAGGAGATCAAAACTATGGCTTGGTTCTAGCACTATGTTCTAACCAAGCCATTTAACCAGACACCAACCATACCAGCATATCAATTAGTCTAAGTTGGACTTCAAATCATACCTATGCTTTAAGCCCTGAACATTTTCAGAAAATGTTCCTGCTCTCCTCCCACCAACCTCTAAATAGTCAACTGGTCAAACATGGAGGAAAGAGCACCTGATTGATGCCCCTCCACTGTCCCTTACAGGGTCCCTGCTCCAAGTGACTGAAGCTGAATGTGGACCCAGAGGAAGGAGACAGAAGTAACTCAGGCTACAAGCAAGCTGCTGGTTCCAGGACTACCAAAAAAAGCCTAGAAAAACTTTTTTACCCAAGGAAGAGACTTTGACTTCTCCCTTCACACTGTGAACCTGTCATCTTTGACAGGAAAGCATCAGAAAGACACAAAAGTAAATAGTTCTTCATTTTGAAAATTCCTACTAAAGCAGAGGTTCTAGCTCTCATAACATGCTCAGGAACTTATGATTCTCCTCAAAAAAAAAAAAAAAAAAAAGTTCACTACTAATGATGAACCTCCATCTGAATGTATTCTGGGCTAAATCCATTTAGATTTTACATGGGGTTTGGGTTATTTATTTATTTATTTTTTTTTAAAGAACACAATGAAGCTATTTTTCCTTCCTTCTGACATAATTTACTAGGGAAACATAAAATCTGGAGAGAAGAAACAATTACAATCCCCAGCTCCCATGGAATAACTAAACCAATGAAAATCAACATAAATTGTGCCCACTTTCCCATGGTAGCTGACTCTGAGAGACTTTAATCTTAGGATCCCACTAACTAACAATACAGAACAAGATAATTAACAGTCACTGAAGGGAAGAAATACTTATATTCCATTTCTTTTATTCTGAAGGAAATTTTATTCACCTGTGTGGACCATACCAAAGGGTTCTAAATGTCATTACTCCATTCCTAAGCCAGAATAACAAAAAAAATGAGTAAAAGACTGTTGCCTCAGGTAACATTGCACCTTCATGGAAGGAAGCACTCATTTATTAGCAGAAGAGGAAACATTTAGTTACAGGGATTTGACATTCAATAAATTCTGGCAGTTTAAGTAAAACCACTAGATCTTCTCAGAGTACATAATGTGATTATAGGCAGGATTAAGATCAGAGTTCTCAGAAAACCTAATTTATATGACTACATACAAACACCAGATAAATGCCAATTAGTGAAGTATGCCTCTACATTGACTTCAATGTGTCAGCAGAAGCGATAAAGAAATGCAACTTGGAGTAGCTAATATAAAGGAAAATGAGAGAAAGGAAATCAATTTATTTGTTATGAAAAAAATCTTATTTCCATCACCTATATTCTCCATAGAGTTTACCTTAGAGGCCCAACTTAAGCAGAGTTTCCAGTCAGCATGTCAAGCTACATAGCACTGGTCAACCAAAACCCAAGTGGTAAATAGGTCAGTAAATATGTCAGCACTGGCATTCACCAACCCTATGAATGATACAGAATTTTTTCCCCCAGTTCTACCTGTCAAGGCATGACCTTTCTAACTTAGAACTCGTGTTTTGGGCTACATAAAGCCTGAGAAATCTACACCCAAACAGAGCCATTGTGTTCACTTTCTCCATTAAGCAGATTCCCTCAGCAGTAACTCTCTCGGCCTTCTAAAGGCTGCCCACCCTCATTCCACCCATGTTATTTTTCATTAATAGTCATAAGAATACTCCCCTTCACCCCTTCCCTATCTAGTTCCTGGGGTCTGTTGCAACACTTTTTAAAGTTTAAAAGTAAATCATGACAAACAAAGAAACAAAAATAGATAAAACCACTTCTACAGTGACCTGAACTGTGAGGAAAACAAAAAAAGTGCAAAGGTGGTCCAGTTACCAGCAATATCTGAATAGAACTAAGCACAAAGTTAAAGACAGACCTGGTTTGTGCACTGGTGGATCTTTTCTGAAAAGCTGTTTTCCTTTAGAACTGCAGCAATAAGATGACCCACAGCCTAAAACAAAAAAGATTAATGAATACATTTCCTCAGAAGTTCTCTCTCAATAGTGAATTTGAAGGTAACTAACAGCAGTACTAATGGATATGAGTATACCAGTCAATCAGTAATAACACTCCCATTCAGAGGGTATGTGCTCTGAAGAAGGCACTATATTTGGCACTCCACAAGTGGAATCTCTCATCTTCATAACAATCCTCAAGGTAAGCATTTTTATCCTACATTTTATCCCAGTAAGCAAACTACAGTTCACAGATGTTGAGAAAATTGCTTAATTTTCAGTTTAAATTGTTGTCACTCAGTATTACAAGATAATTTGAGATTGCTTAATCCATTAAACCATGAGACAAATGAGTAAACTCCACAGCTTTTAAAATCATCTTTGCAACTAAGTGAAACACATCATGATTCATCATGCCCTTAATGAAGATAGAGAAAACTCATCACCATCTTCATGACTATGGCCCACACAGATTTGAACCAACAGGTCCTCCCCCACCTCAAACATTCTCCCTCCTCTAGGATCTAGGATGTAATATCCCTGTTGGTTTCTCATAGGTTTCAGCTTCTTAATAAGCTTTCAGTCTCATAAATCTCTAAAAATTTTCCATATCTTCTTTGGTCAAAAAACCAGAATTAAAACTAAGATTCTCATAGGAGTGCTGATTGATTCCATAAATATATAAATGTTGTTACTTCCTATCATCTCAACTCCATTCTCCTAGATCGTCAGCACCACCCAGCATTGCCGTCTTAGAACCACAGACTAGCAACAACGACAGCTATTCTAGGCATGGGTTGGGAAAAACTTTGCTATGGCAAGAACTATTCAGTCTGCCCATGCGACCAATGTCTGATATGGATGTATAAACACCCATCAGTCTTGCAAAGTCTCCAGAAAAGCTCAAACAAAAGCACAGCACCTGCTCCTTCATTTCTTTTTGCATTTCCCACACTAGCATTGAATTCAGACCTCAATGATCAATGGTCTTTACAAGTCACTCATTTACATGAAATTTAAGTTTAGATCAATGAACTCTTACCTCCTTGTTAAAGAGATAGTAACAAAAATTGAGGACCAATGAACAGCTTCAGTTCCTGTTTACAAAATAACCATATTTCATTGAATGTAAATGGCCATTAAATGCAAGATGCACCATTATTTTACAAACCACTGAGAGAAAAAAGGCTGCCAATTAATACAATGCTGCTTATAATTTAAATTTATGATTTTATGTTAATGAAAGAGCTCTTTCAGACTTTTAGAAAATCATGGCCAAATGCATAAATGTGCAGGCAATATCAACTGTATAATGACTGCTGCCATCAATTACTAAATGCAGATGTTAAAATGTGAAAAAAAATGTGTGAATCAATGAAATATGGTGCTAACACTGAGCGGTGGTTACAAAAGAACAATAAGAAGTATTCATAGAGGACAGGGAACAATTGCAAGAATCTAATAAAACCAATATGAAACACAACATGGCCAAAAAAGTTACCATTCATATTTAGAAAAAGGACTAACAGAAAATAAGCTTAATGATAAATGTCCCCCACTGCCCACAAAATTCAATTTCTCTAATTTACCTTCCAATTTATCCCTCTAACAAATGACAGACTATAGCCTGAATTGATTTTCAAATACAAAATTCAAGTATAAATCAGCCTATGCTGCTACGTAAGTTTTCCATAACAAAAAGTAGCTTAAATGGATACTGCACACTAAACAATACATATACACTTTTCTCTTAATTTAACAGCAACAAATATAGGCATTTCTTGATTTATATTTGCTAAAGAAGGGACTCCAGGCACAGAAAAATAGAAACTGTGGACAGCATCCTCCAAGCTTTCATCTTCTTCTTCATGGCAAGCACCTGTGCTGCACAGGATATGACTCCAACCCAGTCAGGTAGAAGGGAATCTTGCATAAGGAGTGTTCTACTCCTCATGGAAGGGTTCCCCACTACCCAGCTAAGTCAATTCCCAAAGCAGGCATCTCCGAAGGTAACTGCTGAGAGTATCCAAGACGCTGCAGGTTGGTAAGTCTTCAGGCAGGCTTCTGCTGGTCCCTTTGCTTTACTCTCATGAGAAAAGACAGTAGCTATTATGGTACCTTGATTAACCAAAATGCTTCTAGTTAGCTGAAGGTTAACCAGAAAACCAATTCTGTTTTACCCCTAATAACCGAAAAGCTCTTCTAAAACTAATTATCACAATCTTCTACCTGAGTTAGCATATAGATCTAATTTTTCAATCCAGGATATTTTACTGATTTAATATCATTATTATAAAAATCTATTATTCTTAATAGTTGTACTAAGAGTAGAATATACCTTTTTAAACAGGAATCTCTGAAATTCTGAAGATGTATAACCATTTATTTCTGTTCCCAATAATTAACTACAGACCAAAAAATATATATTCAGAGGTTAATCAAAGTTTTTTAATCTCTAAGAAAAGTATGACATAAATAAAAGCACAGATTGGTCAGTTTCACTATTTACTTTCCTATGTCCAATATAAATTTTCAAATTGACTGATATAAAAGTTATTTATTAATATATACTCCTAAAAATATATATATATATATACTTCTGAACATAGATGAATAAAAATATTTAATGTTAAAAATATAAATTTCAATTAACAATTCACCAAAAATGTTAATTTGTTACCATGAAGCATAAATAAATAGATAAATAAACAAATAAAATTACCTGTGACTGGATAAGAGAATTTGGAAATTCAAACCTTTTCCTGATGTCATCCGACATTTTTACTTCTCTTACATATAAGCAGATTCTGTAACCAAAACAAACGAATATCTGTTACTCTGGAAAAGGAGTTCAAACCAACTATTTGTCAAATAACATGAAAGTAATTCTGTACAAAGACAACAACGGCAATAAAGCACAGGGCCCTGGAGAACAATCCCTTGGCATACCCTTCACTGTTAACCACTTCAGCCCTCAAATGCCATGACTGATGGCATAGTAAACTAAAAATGCCCAACAGTTCTTAGTTTTCCCATGAGAGCAAATCCCAAAACAGATGAATTCACTCCACAGAAACAAACAAACAAAAATCCACAAGTTCATGTCTAAATAGCCAAATTTTAAAAGTTCAACCACATATTTGAAATAGAAATTCATCCTTCTGTGGATAAAAACTTCTGAGGAAGAAAGAACCAAACTTTCACAAAATTGTTTAAGCTGTGCCTCACTTTGGTACAAGCTTCCACTGAAGCATGAATCTACCCGTTTGTGACAAGTGTGAAGCACTGGTGAGTTTTTTTCAGGAAGTATAGACATGACCTAGAAATTCACACAACCAAACAGGTCCTTTGTCTTCTGAAAGAGGAATAGCAGGCAATCAGCACCAACTTTTAATATTTACATCATGCCTCTCATGCCTGTTGGGTTCTCAAGTACAACAACCACAACAAAATCATAGAGGAGGGCAAAGAAGCGGAGGCACAGAACTGATAAGGGGATTTCCCAAGGATCTCACTTGATCCACACAGCACTGAACCCACTGAATTACACCCCACTCTAAAAAACAGGATGCTTTAGGCCACCCATTTATTACAGTGTAACTTTAAAAAAATGTTTCCATTAGTACTGTACTCTAAGTTACCTTATAAAAATAACGGGCAACAAAACCAAGCTCTCCTGATTTTAAAAATGAAGACATTTTGTGTTGAACCTGCAGCTCTTTCTCACTACTGTCTTCTTTTTCTTCTAAACCCAAACTCCCTGAATAATTTATGCTATCGTTCTTCCTCAACATATGGGTCCAACTTAACTCCCTTGAATTGGCCACTTCACAGCACTGAAACAACATGTTCTAAGACTGCAAACCATGTCCCTTATCTAATCCACTCATTAGCTTTTAGGCAGCTCAAAATTTCAACTTCCCAGTTGTATTAATCTCACCTTTCTTGAAATGTTCTTCTCTGTTGTTCCATAAGACATCATAACAGAATTTCCCAAAGTGTGTCTTGGGGAAAGCCAAGATAGAGACCTCTTCGAGAGGAAAAAAGAATTTTGTAGGGACATATATTGCCATTTTGAAAATTCAAAAAATAAATAAAAAGCCAAATAAAACATGAAATATGTTAGCAGGTGATATGATGGGAAAACATAAATCTGATCTCTTTTTCTATGAGTTTGTTTTTGAAGCACAACTGACCTATAACACTATGTTAGTTCCTGTTACACACATAATGATTCAATATTTCTAAGCATTTCAAAATGATCGCTATGGTAAGTCTATTTACCATCACTAATACAAAGTTATTACATAATTATTGACATATTCCCCACGCTATACAATTCATACCTGTGACTCGTTTATTTTGCAGCTGGAACCAGAGACAGGGGCGAGGAGGAGGCAGAAGTGAATGAAGGCAGTCAAAACACACAAACTTCTAGTTATAAGATAAATAGGTACCAGAGATGTAATGTGCAACACAGTGCTGAATGTTACAAATAAAAGTTGTTAAGGGAGTAAATCTTAAGAGTTCTCATCAAAAGGAAAAAATATTTCTTTTCTACTTCTTTCATTTTGTATCAATATGAAATAGTGGATGTTCACTAAGCTTATTGTGGTAATCATTTGATGATGTATATGTCAAATCATTACACCTTAGAGTTTAGCAACGTTTAGCAATGTCAGCTGTATCTCAATAAAACAAGAAGAAAAAAATTTTTTTAAGTAAAGTGAATAGAAGAAAGGGGAGGAGATGAGAAATGGGGGATGGATACACTTTCTATTTAAATATGGTGGTCACCTTAGAGGGTGCCATTTGGGAGTTAGCCACACAGATAATCTAGGGAAACAGTATCACAGGCACAGGAAACAGTGACTTCAAAAGCTCTAAGCTAACGATCTGCTTAAGATATATCCCAGAAAGAGCAAAAGGATGAGGTAGGAACAGAGCAAAGGAGGAAGGAAATGGCAAATGAGAGTCAATGAGAAGCTAGACCATAGAGGGCCTTGTAGGCCACTGGAAGGACTGATGTATTTATCCAGAGTGAAATGGTTAACCACTACAGGAAAAAAAGAGTGGTAAGATTTTAATAGAATCACTTGAGGTGAGATGTGGTCAGACTCTGGGTATCTTCAAAGGTAGAGTCAATGTGGTTACTAACGGGCTGGATGAGACTATAGGAGAAGGAAAGGGTCAACGATGACTCCAATGTTTCTGATCTGAGCAGCGTCATTCTTAATTTCAATCCCTTTGGGCATTTTACACATGAAACACAGAACCATGAATATATTAATTACCATGGCATTTTTTACTAAAAGGAAAAGATAGAATTGCCAACAACTGAGATAGGGAAATGAGTTCTTTGATGGAAGACTAGGAATTCTATTTTGCACATGTAGGTTTTAGATGCCTGATGGATATCCAAGTGGAGACGTCAGGGAGAAAGTTAGATACATGAATCTATAATTGAAGAGACAGATATTAGTTGGTGATACAAATAATGGTGTGTACTACTGAAGAATCTGAGAGGTTCTAAGACAACAAATTTGATAAACTTTGCTTAATCCAGAGTTTACCAAACTTATCTGGTCATGGCCCCTTTTTTTCTGAAACCAGCTGTTAATAGTCTATACAACCGACCCTCCCTGGGATACACCTTGGTAAACTCTGCTCTACTGGTTCCTCCTATTCCTCTCTCCACTCTGCTTCTTGTGCACCATCTTCCTTCCTGAAGGTGCTCCCAAACCTCTTGTCTTGTTCTTCTTTCATGAAAACTCTCCCGGAGTCTTCATCTAGTCCTTATCTCCAAACACTTCCTTACTCTCTCACACAAGGCTCTAAAGCACTAGGCTGGAGATGCTAAAAACAAAACACATATTTTCTCATAAAAATTGTTCCCATTTCAGTGCATCTTTTCCCAGTCCTCCTCTCACAATTTTCTTCACCAACATTCTCAAAGGCCAGTCAGTCACAAAGTCAGCTTCATTCCTTCCAGCATCTCCGTTTCTCTCTCCATTTCTCTACTCATCATCTTCAGTGCTCACGTGAGACTTCCTTCAGTAACTGGTTAAACTTGGGGTTCTCTACCCCATATGCTGCTGTCAGACTAACTGTCCTAAAATGCTATTTCCATCATATCAATTCCCTGTAAAGAATACATAGCAGGTTTTTAATAGCCTGGCAGATTAAATACAAATACTTATTTCCAGCTTTTAAGTTGTCTCCAACAACAATCTCACACATTCAACTTCATTTTCACTGTTGTCTAATTCTCTTGGTTTAGTCACTAAGTTGTGTTTGACTCTTGAGAGCCCATGGACTGTAGCCTGCCAGGCTCCTTTGTCCATGGGATTCTCCAGGCGAGAATACTGGAGTGGGTTGCCATTTTCTTCTCCAGAGGATCTTCCTGACCCAGGAATCAAACTCGGGTCTCCTGCATTGCAGGCAGATTCTTTACTAACTGAGCTATGAGGGAAGTTGTCTAATTTTAAGCTGCATAAAGCCACTGTCAGAATAGACCCATGTGCTCAAAAATCAGTTCATTCCTAAGGGATTCCCGCCTACCCCACCACCCCCACCACCCCTCATGTGCAATCTTAGTTCCCCAATCAGTGATGGAACCCATGCCCTCTGCAGTGAAAGCACAAAGTCGTAACCACTGGACTGCCAGGGAACAGGGAAGTCCATAAGGGGTTTTATTTATGCTGTTCACTCCCACATAAAATGTCCTCCTCTATATGATCACTGTAGATGGTGACTGCAGTCATTAAATTAAAAGACGCTTGCTCCTTGGAAGAAAAGTTATGACAAACCTAGACAGCATATTAAAAACCAGAGACATTACTTTGCCAACAAAGGTCCGTCTAGTCAAAGCTTGGTTTTTTTCAGTAGTCATGTATGGATGTGAGAGTTGGACTACAAAGAAAGCTGAGAGCCGAAGAATTGATGATTTTGAACTGTGGTATTGGAGAAGACTCTTGAGAGTCCCTTGGACTGCAAGGAGATCCAAACAGTCCATCCTAAAGGAGATCAGTCCTGAGTGTTCCTTGGAAGGACTGATGTTGAAGCTGAAACTCCAATACTTTGGCCACCTGCTGTGAAGACCTGACTTATTTGAAAAGATCCTGATGCTGGGAAAGATTGAAGGCGTAAGAAGGGGATGACAGAGGATGAGATGGCATCACCGACTCAATGGACATGAGTTTGAGTAAACTCCAGGAGTTGATAATGGACAGGGAGGCCTGGCATGCTGCAGTCCACCAGGTCACAAAGAGTCGGACACAACTGAGCAACTGAACTGAACTGAACTGATATGTTCCTACAATTATAGGTGAAATTCCTTTCATACCGCATCTTCTCTGTTTAACCTTTCTCAAGGAGCCACATCTTAAGAGCATTCACCTTGCTTTATATTTCTTCAGTGCTACTGCATTTGGCCTGACCCATACTATCATGTGATTAATTACATTATGATTGTTAATATTCTTCTGTAAAGGCAAATTGCAAATACTCAGATTTGCCACTGTAGCAGGAAAAGCAGCTAAAGACAAAACATAAACAAATGACCAGGGCTGTGTTCCAATAAAACTTTATTTACAAAAACAGGAGTCAGGTGGGCTGTAGTTACTGACCCCTGATTTACATACTACTTAATTAATTTGTAAAATTTATTGATAAAAATTGCTAAACTGACATGCAAATTTGCCCCTGGGCATCCAAGCACAGATAATACATAAATAAGATAAATTGAACATGTCTTATTATCTAAAAATGGAAAAGTTCTATCATAGAAAACAATTTTCATGCCCCTAAACTCTGAAAGAAATTTCTCACATTAGGCTTTCTATTGGGGCTTTCCTTGTAGCTCAGTTGGTAAAGAAGATATCTGCCTGCAGTGCAGGAGACCTGGGTTCGATCCCTGGGTCAGGAAGATCCCCTGGAGAAGGAAATAGCAACCCATTCCAGCATTCTTGTCCAGAGAATCCCATGGAGAGAGGAGCCTGGCAGGTGGCGGTCCGTGGGGTCACAATATTCGGACATGACTTAGAGACTAAACCACCACCACCACCACCACGGGATACAGGGTGATATAATAAACAATAATTTCAATAACATAAGCAAAACAGAATTTTGTTACCTCTTTTTCAAACCACAAACTAAAGTCAAAGTTGTATCATAATATGTAACTCAGGAAGAAAAAAAAAAAAACCCTCAGCTAATGGAGTCAAAGCTCAACAGAGCTTTCTGATGATCTAATCTAACTCAAGAAAGCCAACTTGAGAATATTGAGAGAAGCAGAGGGTTATTAGCTTATCACAGAATATACTTACCCAAATGTCAAGAGTGACAGAGCTAAACTGAAGGAAATGTGGGATTATACTCTCTGATCCAGACCTGAATGATAGAATTCCAAAATGCTCTAGGGACCAGACCAACAGCTGGTTAGACTAATAACATCATGGCAACGAAGAAGCTGAACCATCCAGAAAGGGGACTTTGTCTCCAGGAGGAGGTGGGCCAATGGAGTAAAAAGAGTACTGCTTTTATCAAAATTGTCTAAGTATCGATGATGAATACCTAAACTTACAAAAAGACGGTCCTAATTTTTGGTGCAATGCTTTAGAGAACACTTGTTTTTTAAATCTACAGTAACTTTATCTTTCCTAACAAATGGCCAGAAGGCAGTTTCAAAGCCACTACCCAAGCTGCAATATGATTTGATACCATCCTTGATTTGCTATCCTTGGGCTACAAATTGCAAGTGTCTTTCATCTGCTAGAGACTTTTATTTCAAGGTTAATCACAACCACTTGGCCTTTCAAAGTATCAAAACATCATATTCTCTTAGGGAATTTCAAGAAAGAGTACAAATGTTTGCTTTAGCACTGGCAGTGTAGCCTGTGTCCTACTTTATTTTTAATCTCAATGTCCCTTGGGCATTTTATACATTAAAGAAAACAATTATATATTACTTCTTACCATGACATTCTTTACTCAGAGGGAAATAGTTACATTTTGATCCATAAACCATGTGTGACAAAAAAGAATGTTTGATTTGAAAAGATTTATCTCCAACCTGTCATTGTGCTTTTTTGTCTGCCTGAATCTAAATCAGAAAGAGAATTTTCAATGAGGGCTTTAAGTTCCAGGTGAATCAAAGCATTTGTTTGACTTAAGCAATTATTGAATTATCTGCCAGAGTATTTTAGCCATGTAAGAACACTTTCAAAACAATAAATCAGTTGCCCTCTAGTAGTAATAAAGAAGCAGCAGATAGATAAAACACCTTAAGATTTTCAACTTTCTCAATAGTTTCTCTAGGATACAAAACACAAAACCATACACCACACAAAAGTATTTAGTGTCAAACTTAAAATAAAAGGTACAGTCTGAAAAACAAGAGAAAAATGTATCTATAGTCAACCCTTGAACAATGCAGGGGTTGGTTAGGGATGCCAACCCCTGCACAACTGAAAATCTACATACAACATTATAATCTGTCCTTCCAAGCAGTGATTCCTCATCCACCAATTCAACCTACCTTGGGTCCTGTAGTACTGCAGTAACGCATTATTGAAAAAAATCTGTTTACAAGTGGACCCGTGTTGTTCAAGGGTCAACTGTATTCACATTCACCATAGCTATGGGAGCCCAGCAGAAGGACTATGCAAGGTAGTTTGCAGGGGGCACTATTCAATGGTAACAGATAAAGACTTGAACTTTTTTTTTTTTTTTTTGACCATGCCGTGTTGCATGTGGGATCTTAGTTTCCTAACCAGCAATGAACACATGTCCCCTAAAGTAGAAGCAAGGAGTCTTAATCACTGAATCACCAGGGAAATCCATGACTTTGAACACTCTTTGACTACCAAATTTCTATATAGGAAAGATTCAGAGTAGCAACGAAGGTGGTAGTCAGGGCTACAGACAGTACATTCTGGAAACTGGTCTATAGAAACAAAGTCATCATCAGATTGAGATAAAGCAAATTGCATTCACATTAATGGGATCCTATTTCAGAGATACAAAATCTAGGCCTTTTTTTCTTTATCAAGCTATTCCAACTATTAGTTATCCATTTACTTAGGTTCTTCCTTTCACACTTTAAGCTACAGAACCAACAACCTGAGGATTTTAAACACATATTTTGACAATGTATTACTTTTTAAATGGCTTATGGAAAGGTGATGGGCACCATCAATAAATCTGACTTGATCATGTAAGTTTATCAAGATTATGACTCAGGGACATATTCCAGACTCTTCTAATTGCTTCATTCTGCCCCTTAAAGAAGAAAAAAAAAATTAAACCATCCACTTTGCTTTACTGTCCAATGTTTATATCTTCCTTGTTCTCCTGCATGCTTTGCTTCTCACCTACCTCTTCTCAATCCCTAAGGGTCCCACGTTATCTCCAGGATCCAGCAGCTGGAATCTGTGTCATCACTCATTATTACATCCTGTAACCTGCTAGAAACTCAAGTTTAACCACAGCTCTTGCTTCCAAAGCTTCAAAATCCAGTCAGCTCCTGCACTCTCAAATTAACCGGACAACTGAAGCCCTCCTAATGATATGATTCATAAAAATGGAAATGTCATAGGGAAATTGCAAAATTTTTAATACTAAAGAGCAAGTGTCACAGAGCTCTGTGACAACCTGGAGGGCTGGGATGGGGTGGAGGTGGGAGGAAGGCTCAAGAGGGAGGGGACAGATGTATACCTATGGCTGATCCATGTAGATGTATGGCAGAAATCAACACAATATTGTAACTATCTCTCAACTGGAAATAAATAAAATTTTTTTAAAAGAGCAAGCATAAGAAAGTAGTGCTTTTTTAATCATTATATTCACTAAGTCATTATTGAATTAAGCTGAAAGTGGGAAATACTTTTATTTTCACCACTAATTTTAAAACCAAACCAAGGCAGATGTCAACCAACTGGTATGAAAGAACCACTTGGTCAATCAGAGAAAGAAGGAATGGCAGGGATGTGGCAGAGATGCTAACAACTATCCTTCATTATCTGTGCTATTTCTTCTGTATTAATAAAACTGTAGCTGAACCAGCTACATTACCTTCCATAGCTTCAAGTACAGCTACATAGGACTGTGTGTGGTCAAGTTCTCCCTGGTGGAGTGTGAGCAGACATGATGTGCTAATTCCAAACTGCAACCTGCCTCCTCCACTCTCTTCCCGATGGAAACCGGGTGATGGCAACAACTCAGATTGTCATGTGCATAAAGACAATGCCTCGAGCACACAGTTGGAGAAACAAGATGGAAAGAACCATAAATGATAGCTTGGAGTTAATTGCAAACCTGGAATTCCAATCATTACATGAGAGAAAAATAAAGTTTTTACTTTGTTTGAACTGTTGCATTTGGGGATCTTTTTTTTGCAGTAGCTGCTAGTACTTCCTTAATAATATGGTGCAGTGGTCCCCAACCTTTTAGGCCCCTGAGAAGACAATTTTTCCACAGATGGTGAGGTATAGGGGAGAGGATGGTTTGGGGATGATTCTCATAAGGAGCAAGCAACCTAGATCCCTCACATGCACAGTTCACAGTAAGCTTTGTGCTCCTATGAAAATTTAATGCCACCACTGATCTGACAGGGGGCAGAGCATAGGCGGTAGTGTGAGCAACGGGGAGCAGCTGTAAACACAGATGAAGCTTTGCTTGCTAAACCATCACTCAACTCCTGCTGCATGCCCAGTTCCTAACAGACCACGGACTGGTACTGGCCCGTGGCCCAGGGGTTGGGGACCCCTACTATAGTGGACCTGGGAGCATCTGCCTTCTGTCATTAGAGAAACAATGTTAGAACAACTCAGTAAAAAGGTACTCATCCTAGCAGTTCATGTAAGAAGAAAAGTTTCGTGACTTCCAACCCAGTGTTTCCCTGGACCATCGGTAACATGAGGTACAGCCAGCACACTCCACATTCCTGCATCAAGTCCCAGGAATCCTAAGATCTGTAATTCAAGTGCTGAGCAAAGTTAGGTGACTATGGGTTCTGATGATCTCACCGGGTGCAATTTACTAAAATGCATCAAATTGCAATCACATTCCTGCCTTTACAATTTAGTTTCTTCTCAGTCCCATCACATGTTACTTACTCATAGATTTTGAAATGAGAGTCTAAAATAAGATCAAAGGCAGGAAATTCCAAGTTAGAACTGATTACTGTCCAGGAGAACCAAGCATGAAAGTAGGAAACAAAACCACCAACTTGAATAATGTCTGATTTGTTACATTTTCTTCAATTACTCTTGGATTATTTTTTCTAAAATGTCTTTTATGTGTATATATATCACAAATACATAATGAAACATAGATTAAAAAACAGTATTAATAATTTTTAAAATTTAAAGACTGATTTAAATCTAGAATTTTTTACAGTATCCAATCTAAGTCTTCAAAGAAGTCTTCAAATTACATCCCTTACGATGATTATTTTCTCTAATATTACAATTTTTAAATAATTTTGCTTCATCAAAAGAATAATTACTCAAATTGCTCATTATGTTTTTAAGTAAATATTTTATGTTGATACAAAATAATTTTACTGGATATTTATTATAAAATTGATGCTCATTTTAAACACCTTGCTGACCAATAAATGTCTAATCTTCATAGGTAACATCTCCAAATTCATCACATTACTTCAAATACCAGTTAACTAAAATTTAGTCAAACACCAAAGAATGTATTTTATACATATTTGATTTGTATTCTTCCTCTAATAAAATTACTCAAATTTTGCACACTGGTCTTCTAAAATAATTTACTTCTTAGAAAATATTAATTTGGCACAAACTGAAGTACACCAATGTCCCTTCAGGGGAAAAAAAAAGAGGAAATCATAAGTAAAACAAGAATAGCTAAATGCTGATACTAGATGGGTACATTAGAATTCATAATACTATTCTATGTTTATATATGTTTGAAATTTTCTGAATAAGCTTTAAAAAAAAAAGCCATGTGTGTGGCTCTCACTAGGGACCAGGCAATATTCTCAGCACTTCACCTCATTTAATCCGCAAAATAATTCTATGAAATAGGCACTCATTGTACAGAAGAAGAAACTGAAGCACAAAAAGACAGATTAACTTTCCCAAGGTATACAATAAGCTGAAATTCAAATCCAGGTAGCTTGGTTACATATGTACATAGCAAAACTTGGAAAATACAAATTACGGGTGCTTTTTAATTTTGCTTATTCCTATTTTCTAATTTTTTCACAAGAATATGTCTTTTTGTAATTTGAATAAAGTTCCAAAATTATGAAAACTTTTATTCAAATACTTATATATTCTTTAGCAACAGAAGATATGACTTTCTAAAACCCACATCATTACAAGCATAGAAATCTACCATTAACAGATGTCATTAAATGAACAGCACTAAATTAGGAAAATTTTAGAAATGATAAAAGATGACTTTGTTAACCATTTTACCAGTGCCCTATGGAAAGAGTAATATTGCAAAGGGGTCAATATAATTTAACTAGATTCAATTAACTTTAGACCATTTAAAAATCTTCCTTCATCTTCAAAGAGAAATACAACCATTATTATCTTCCTATTTTAGACTCCTGGGAAATTTTATACCAAAATAAGAACTCTCACTCTCAAAAAGAATTATGTAGACTGATGACGAGTTAAATGGAAACATTTTTCTTGATTGCTGCAAACTGGCCAAACTCATTTATTTTTCATGAAAACCAAATTATCAAATTCATGTAAAATGGAATAGAGTTATTTTAACTTGCACTCTTAGTACTAAAGAAAGTTGAAGATCAAATGAGCCAAGGAGTTTTACAGGAAGATAGTAAATCTCCCTGCTGTTAACTAACTCACTGTAGCCCAAGCTGGAGAACACCTCTATATTCCAGACCTGAACAGACACAATCACAAAAACAACATCATCACCACACTGTTAGAAGAACCACTTTGAAAATTTCCAATGAATAAGATAAATGGGGCACTGTGAAGCAATGTCATATATTCTTTTGCAAACCCTAAAACAATGCATAGTGAAGATGAGAAAACATCTTTAGTTTGATTATACTTAGTCTTACATACCTCTGTCTCCATCAAGGGTACCATGACACAGAGAGAAAAATGCATGGAGTTAGGAGTTGGGAAGCGGGAAAAACAGACTGGATGCAAAACCTGACTCCACCACTAGGTTTTGAAAAAATTAGGTTAACCACTTACTACGTGGAGCCTGCTTCCTCATTGATTAAGTCTGAAGACACCCGCCTCACAAGGTGATATAAAGAGCAAAATGAAGTGAGTCTGAAAGCCAAGAGGATGTTAACACAGTAGGTATGTATTCTAAAACTGTGTTTCCTCCCTCCCTTGATACAATGTGGGACAGTCAAGGGAGGTAAAGGATGGAAAAGAATTTAAGTTTAGGGATAAGTTAGGCATCTCTAATCAAAGACTAGGGTGGGATCTTATATGTAGGCATCTCTAATCAAAGACTAGGGTGGGATCTTATATGTAAGTCAAAAGCTGGGGAAGTAAGACACCAGCCCCCAGGTTAGGAAATGCATGAGATTCCACTCAAAATATAGTTGACTTCTAACTCACCTGCTGAAAGCCTTTCAACAGCTTCCCACTGCACTTTGTAATAAAATTCAAACTCCGAACCATAGCCAAAAGGTCCTACATGATCTGGTTTCACAACTCTCCCTCAATCAAGGGGCTTCAGCCACAATAACCTCCAGTTTGCTCTGTGGACCCCCTAAGTTCTTTCTATGTGCAGATCTAGAACCCTTAGGTCCCTCATCAAGTGTCCGTGCCCGTGCTGTTCAAACAGCTGACTCCTCTCACCTTTCACATCTCCTCTTGAGACTCCACTACCCACCCAGCCCCAAGCGGTTCCCCACTCCCTACCCCCAGGGACCCACTACTATATCCTTCATTGCTTTGATCACAATCTCAAAGGATCATCATATTCTTATTTCTGCTGCCTCTCTCTCCCCCTCCCCCCAGCAGTGAAATGCAAACTCTTGAGGGCAGGGACCTACCTGGTCTCTTTTTGACCACGATACCCCGGCATATAACACGTCATCTGCTCAACACAGATCCACTGAACAAACACAAAGTACGATGAGGGATTTGGAACACCATGTTGGATGAAACAGCTCCTATGTGCCACACAGCCACCGAACAGTTTAAGTAACTACTCCCATTGGATCGTCACAACCACTCTGAGTTAGGTATTATTAACTCCATTTCCCATATGAGAAAATAAGAGCTCAGAGAGGAAGTAACTTGCCTGAGGTTATACAGTGATATTAACAGCCAGGATTTATTGAGAATTTTACCATGTGCCAGGCAGGCACAGTTGAAGCTCTTTATGTGTGTTCTCTCCCCCAATATTCAAAACAACCCCATGACATGAGTACTATTATTATCCTCATTTTCATATGAAAAACCATGTGAGGCAAAGAGAGGTCAGAATTAATTGCCTAATTAAGTAAGAAGCAGAGCATGGATATGAACTGTGCAGCCTATGAATCTGAGGCAAAGTTTACATTCTTAACCACTCCTCTATAAAGGAGAGTTGACAGAGTTTTTAAAAACTTAAAATAATCCATTAAAGCAATTCACCCAAAACCAGGCTCATAATCAACACTTTCTAAATGTTAGCTATTATGAATCTTAGTCTAAATTCCATACCTTGTTTCTTTTTTTTTTTCTATTATATCTTGCTGCATCCCAAGGAATCAAGCAAATCTTAAAAAGAACCTGGGTTTGGACATAGTGTTAGATCAGGTTCCCAAAGCAGCTCATCAGCATCCGCAAATAGCTCTGTATCTTAGTGTATATTGCAACCCTAAAAACATAAAAGTCTGGTGCACGAAAGTTACATATTAAAGGGGTGCTCCACGCCATGCACAAAACACAAAAATTATCAATCTAAACTTAACCTTTATGCTGTGGCATCATTACCAGCAACACATCTATCTACCACACTTGTGTATGTTCTGAGATTTTATACTTGTATTTTATCATTGACCATTCATTCCAAGTTCAATGAGCATCTAACAAAAGCTAAAGACGGCCACTTTTGTCATGGCAACTGGTATCAATCTTTAGTAAGTCTAGCCTTCTTGTCATTGATAGCAATGCTTTCACATTTACATTTTCCATCTTTTTAATCAGTAAATATTCACTGCAATAGATGAAAGCAATTATTGGCCCAAATGGTTACTCAAACACTACCATCCAGACACAGAGCTTGACCTACAACTTGGAGTGCACCTGATGCAAGGACAGTGCGATGATATGGTGTACAGGGGCCATCCTGGAGCTAGGCCTGTTTCTAACGACCCTTTCCGCTCTGAGAGGACTGCCACCAATCCTCAAAATGTAGATATCGTCTAGTTCTGAAGGGCCTAGCTCCATCTGTGTAGCAGCAGCACCTGCTCAGACACGAGCGAAGAAGAATCTCTAGCAGGAAGGACTCCTCACTAATCAAGCCGGCTGCGTTCTTCTCCTGCACTTCCACGTTTCTTGGGAGAAACAGCTCAGCCCTGTTCACCGCCAGCCAGGTCTGGCAGGTACTAAGCAGTTAATAAACGTTTTTGAGTTATTGTCTTTAGTATAGCACCTAATACAGAACAGACTCAAAAATATGTTAAAATCAGAATTCTACTGTTTATTTTGTTTTCAGATCAACTTTCCAAAATAGAAAGTGAGAAATAGAGAAGAATCTATATCCACATCTTTCTCACCCATGAAGATTCATGAAACAGACCAAAATAAATTTAAAAGGAAGCCTCGCATGCTGCAGTCCATGGGGTTGCAAAGAGTCAGACACGATTGAGTGACTAAACTGAACTAAACTGAAAAGTAAAAAGAAAAATTGTAAACAACTTTATTTTCAAATTAATACAGTAACCAGATCCAGTTATCAACACATTTAGGGTTTGAAAATAAGTAGTTCTTTCTAAAATGGACTCCTTTTTACCAGCTTTTTTAAGCTGAGCAAATAACTTTTATATAGATAGGATAATAGATGAACTTCAACCAAGCCCAAATCCCAAATCAGCAGAATCCAAATTATTGAGATTTTATCATGCTGTTATTTATTTTGGTACTTTTTTTTTTTTTTTTACAAAAATCAAATAAAAGGTCAAAGAACACCTGTCAACATAAGACTGGTTCTTTACTGTTTCCAGTTAAATCTAATAGTGATGGAAAATGGGTCTTTGTTACTTGAATACATCATAAGTTTTATGTGAATGCTTCAGCTGACAGCTATTATTTATCATAGCTATACTTTTAATCTTCTATGTATTACAACCCTTTAAAAGCCCATGGTATCACCTCTGTGTATTTCCCACTGGGGTAAAAGGCATTTTAAACACATAATTACCCAATGAAGTAACATTTACCCATTTTCCATTACACAGCTAGCATATTCATGGTTTTACTTGTGGGGTTCTTAATAATCAGATATTAGTGAACCTTCACAAGCACCCTGGGCAGATGATCATTAGTAAATCCTTTCACATTAGTAAGAGATGCCAAGCAGCACATTCAAGAGTCAGAAGAGGATTCAGCAATGTAATGCTAATATCCAGCTGGCATGGTATTATGTGTAAAATGTCTCTCAGATGAAGTCAAGAACTTTATGTAAAGAAAGAAGGATGAAGAGGAGGTGGAAAAGGGGGGAAGAGAAGGAACATTAGCTCCTCATGAGAATAATTTTTAACTTCACAAATTTTAAAACCAATACATACAATTTTCACATGTACAGGGTTCAATGGAACTTTTCAATGCTGTGTTGGAAGTAAATTACTGACAGGAAAACAACAGTGAATTGGCAGTTCACAATAAAGCCAATGCTCAGAGCTTCATTTCAACTTCAAAATCTACTTCTGCCTCTCAGTCCAAACTCAAACCCTACTTATGAAAGTGCTCTCAACCTGTCTTACCTCCAAACTGATATCCATAGGTCCTCAAAGGCCAGATCAGCTCTGGAGCAAAGCCACAGAAGTAAGGCAGGATCAGCATGGTTCCCAGGACCACAAGCCTCTCCCCACTCCCCAGCCCACTATATTCAATTCCATAGGGAACTTAACACAGTAAAGTTGAAAGTCTGGGGCAGGTCAACAACTAAACCCAGTCTATGAAGGTGAGCTGTCAGGGTACTTACTAAGCATTTGACCTTAGCGTTTGGCACTTCTTGGCAATATCCCAAAATGTGGCACATGTGCTTCAAATTCTAGCCACCTCCCAATTCAAAAGTATAAGGCTACAAAAGGCTTTAAATCGGCATCTTTTTAATATATTTTTTAATTGAAGGATAATTGCTTTACAAAATTTTGTTTTCTGTCAAACCTCAACATGAATCAGCCATGGGTATAAATATGTCCACTCCCTTTTGAACTTTCCTCCCATCTCCCTCCCCAGCCCACCCCTCTATGTTGATACAGAACCCCTGTTTCAGTTTCTTGAGACATACAGCAAATTCCCATTGTAAAGCCAGCATCTTTTGTGCAGAGTCATTCATTGATTGCTCTAAAAGGTAAGCTAAGGAATATGTAGATAAAGTACCGATCAGTAATGTGAAACAGTTACAAAGAGTTTTAATGATATATAGATATGCTTATGGCAGAGTAAAAAAACTGAGAGAAATTTTTATACACAATTATGAACACAACCAAGTTTAAACTACAGATACAAAGATAAGACTAAGGGAAAACAGTGAATATGCAAAAATGTTAAGTTCATTTCTAGTTAACAAGTTGATGACTGACTACATACTATTACTCTTCTCCTGATATTTGCTACATTTAACTCCCCCCGCCACCATGGGCATACATTACTTTTGTACATTAAATAAAAATTACCACTTCTCTTCAAATAAAAACTCAATTTTTTTAGTCTCAATAAAAAAAAAGTAGTAATCCTACTTATTCACTTGGAACCATGGTCTTTTATCACTGTCTAAAGAGGCAGTTTCACCACAGCACACACCAAGATAAAAAGCCTCACTTGATCCAATTACATCACTTATTAAGAGCTATTTAATGAGAAAGTCACACCTTGGAGTTATTAGATGCTACAACGGTCCTGCAGTGTTCCAAACAACTAAGCTAACAGAATTACCTTTGATTCTAAATCATTTGCCAAGAGATTAATCCATCTGGTCCCTGAAAAAAATTAAGTGTTCTTCCAGTGTGTTCAACTTCCTCCAGTCTCATTTTAATCAAGGATGTCGGCCTCTGTTGACAGAGGTATTTTTTAATAGATTTACTGAAGTATAATGGAAATACAAAGAAATCACATATTTAATGTGTGCAATTTGATGACTCTGGACATGTGCAAACACCCGTGATGCCATCACCACAATCAATATAACAGATACATGCAACACCTTCCAAAGTTCCCTTGTGTCCTTTTTTTTTTTTTGGCATACACAATATTGTACTTTAACAACTGGCATCAGGCTGTATAGCAGATCTTTAAAACTACTTTATCTAGCATAACTGAAACTTTATAAAGAATAGCTATTTTTAATTTCTTAAATTACAGTACAAAGAGTTTGATTTTTCCTTTAATTTTCCCAAAATGCAGATAGCATATGATACCTAAAAAAACTGTTGCCATCAATAGATACATTTTCAGGAGGTCTTTACATGTTTTGGCATCTGCCAAAGAATAAAGAAATGGCTTTCTGACATAGTGACATTTGGAAAAAGACCTAGAGGAAACAATGAGCATTCCAGACAGAAGGAACGCTAAGGGTGACAACCCTGAGATAGAAGCACGTGTGGCAAATCCAGGGAAGACCAAGGACACCGGTATGGTTGATGCAAATGTGCAAGCTGGGAAGTGAGAGATGACAGAGTGGAGCGGGAGCCCAGAGGACAGAAGCCCCTGCAGATACTGTGGGCTCTGGATGTTTCTGAGGGGGATAGACAGCCCTAGAGGCTTTGGGGCAGGGAGACAGCACACTTGACTGTCATTTTTAAAAGGTCATCTGACTCCTCTAGAGAACAGACCATAAGTGGGCAAGGACATAAAAAGGGAGACCAGTTAGGAGGCTATGGCAATAATACAGGAAAGAAATCATATTGCCGGGAACAAAGAGAACAGCAGTGGAGATGGTAAGAAGAGGTCAGACTTCACACTTAATTTGACAGAATTTGCTAAGGGATTGGATGTGGAATGTAAGATGAAGGATGACTCCAAGGTTTCTGGTTCAGACAAGTGGAAGAAAGATGCAGTCACACAGTGAGATACCGAAGACCAGAAGAGTCACTTGTTTGTTTTTGGCCACATGGTATGTGAGATCTAGTTGCCTACCTGGGATCAAATCCATGCCCCCTGCATTGGAAGCATGGAGCCCCAACCGTTGGACAGACAGGGACATTCCATTCATTTGTTTTTGAAACAGGGCAACAATGCACAAGTATCCTCAATCCATGGGGTGCAAAAAGAGAAGGGGGCAACAGACGATGAGATGGTGTGATGGCATCATCGACTTAATGGACATGAGTCTGAGCAAGCTCCGGGAGTTGGTGAAGGACAGGGACAGCACTGATGTGCTGCAGTCCATGGGGTCACAAAGAGTTGGACATGACTTAGCAACTGAACAACAAATGTCAGGAAGGAGAGGCTACAGGACAGAGTGCAGAGTGAAGAGAGTACAAGCTTCATCTTTTTCTCAACTTTATTTGAAGCCAATCTTCACTATAACACGATTAATGTTAAATTTTGTATGCTTAGTTCTAGCTTCCCTGGTGACTCAGAAGGTAAAGAATCCACCTGCAATGCAGGAGACCAGGGTTGGATCCCCGGGTTGGGAAGATCCCCTGGAGAAGGGCATGGCAACCCACTCCAGTATTCTTGCCTGGAGAATCCCCATGGACAGAGGAGCCTGGCGGGCTACAGTCCATGGGGTCACAGAGTCGGACACAAATGAGCGACTAAGCACCCAGCATAGCTCTAGCCTGGATCCGCATTTAATTCATACCCAATTCCAACAGTGCCGTCAGCACTTGCCCCGCTTTCCAAGCTCCATAAGGCCTCAGTGGCCTGTTAAACCCTAACTATTCCATACAGCTTAAAATCTCACAAACTGAAAAGAGAGAGCTAGAAAGGAAGGAGGGGAAACAGGTAAATTAGTAGGTGGGTAGGTAGATAATCCTTACTATCCTGTTCCCCCAGCATATTCATTGTCCATTCCGTTTCATATCTCCTTCCAAGCTTTCTATTAAATGTTCAATACATTCCGCAGGCACTGTGAACAGGAGCAAATTTAGGATTCAGGGAGGGAGAAAGGGGTCAACTGGTTTTGAAGTGATACTGTAAACAGAAAAGTGAAGAAAATTCCAAGGTATTCATTTATTAAAAAAAAAAAAACCCTTCAAAGATATGAAGTCACTTTGTTAATATCCAATTGATTCGTGAAAGCACCACTGTCACTGTTGTTGCTGACAATATGGTAGGAGACAAAGGGAAAACAGACCAGTTAGAAGGCTATCCGCTGACACTTCAATCACGTCCAACTGAAGTGGACAAAGTTGGTGACCCCATGGACTGCAGTCTGTCGGGCTTCTCTGTCCATGGGATTCTCCAGGCAAGAATACTGGAGTGGGTTGCCACACCCTCCTCCAGGGGATCTTCCTGACACAGGGATCAAACCCACATCTCCTGTGTCTCCTACACTGCCAGTGGATTCTTGACCACTGAGCCACTGGAGAAGCCCTTAGAAGGCTATGGTAGGTTGCAAAAAATGGCCCCAAATTCTTCCCAATTTGGCATGCACATTTCTTTACAAAGTGACTTTGCTGCTCCTCTCATAAGTAGTCTACTTCTCCATCCCCTTGGCTTTGGGCTGTCTTTGTGACTACTTTGAGCAACAGTGGGAGAAATAAAGTGGGAATTCTTAGTCGACCTCTCAGAAGGCCATGTAGCTTCCTCTTGCTCTCTTGGCCAAGCATGGGACAGGTTACCGGACCAGATGTAGCAGAGATAAGCCATTCCAGCTGATGCCTCCAAACCTATAGTTGCCATTTGCTACTTGAGTGAGCACACCAGCAAAAAGAGCTCCCCCCACACCTGGCCGCCCCAAGCCTAATCCAAACTGCCAACCCCAGAATCATAAACTAATAAAAGATTATTGCTTTAAGCCACCAAATTCTGACAGTGAGTGGTAATAAGTAACTGATACAGAGACTATCACAACATCAAGAACATACACAGTGGAGGCTTAGACTAGGGTGGGAGCAGTGGATAGTGAAAAGTACTTAGATTCTAGCCATATTTTGAAGGGACAGACAATAGGCTTTCCTAGTAGTTTACAAGTGGATTGTGAGAAAAAGAGAAGAATCAGGGCTGATACCCAAGTTTCTGGCCCAAGTAATGGAAAAGATAAAATTTCCATGATCTGAGATGAGGGAGACCACCAGTGATGTAGGTGTAGGAAGAAAATTAGGAGCTGTATTTGAGATTTCTATTTAGTCCTCCAAGTAGAAAAACTAAGTAGGCATCTAGATACACAGAGTCTAGAATTCAAAAGAAGAGGTGTACAGGACTTCCCTGTGGTCTAGTGGTTAAGAATCCACCTGCTAATGCAGGAGACACAGGTTCGATCCCTGGTCTGGGACAATTCCACATACTGCGTAGCAATTAAGCCCGAGAACCACAACTACTGAAGCCCATATGCCTCGAGCCTGTGCTCCGCAACACGTGAAGCCACTGCAATGAGAAGCCTGCACACTGCAATTAGAGTAGCCCCTACTCGCTGCAACTAGAGAAAGCCTGCACACAAGATCCAGAACAGTCAAAAATAAAATGTTAAAAATATCAAATGTCAATGTGTAAAATGCCATCTATGTAAATCATTTAAAAAGATTAATAGGTCCAGGCTATATATTACATACACACACACACACACACACACACACACACACACGCACATGTGTGTGTGTATGTATATATATATATATATATATATGTATATATATATGTGTGTATATATATATAAATTGGGAGTTAATAGGGTATTGCATGTGAGCATGCATGCTCAGTCACTTCAGTCATGTCCGACCCTATGAACTGTAGCCCACCAGGCTCCTCTGTCCATAGGATTCTCCAGGCAAGAATACTGGAATGGGTTACCATGCCCTCCTCCAGGGGGTCTTCCCGACCCAGGGATCAAACCTGAGTCTTCAGCATCTCCTGCATTGCAGGTGGATTCTTTACTGCTAGGCCATGGGGAGAAGCCTAATAGGCTATTATTAGTATGTAAAGACTAAATAGGGGGCAGGCCATATTTTTCAAAAGAAAAAAAATGAAGAAAAAAAAAAGACTGATATGATTAAAGGACTGTGAGGACTGAGCTGAGGAGCTCTCCTATTTAAGAGGTGAGGGCAATAAGAAAGAATAAAGGAGTTGAAAAGGCTCAGAGGGGCAGGAGGAAAACCAGGAATTGTGGCATTTTTTATAATAAGGGAAGAGAATGTTTCAAGAAGCAGAAAGTGATCAACTATTTCCAAAACTGCTGATAGGAAATGGTAACTATGTGGCAGGATACAGCCGGTGGCTCATGCTACCCTGCGGATCATTTTACAGTTTCTAAATGTATCAAATCAACATGCTGTATCTTAAACTTACACAACGTTATGTGTCAATCATATGTCAATAAAGTTGGGGGCGAAATGACAATCAGTCATGTAAAAGATGTAAATTAAAAACAGACCTTTGGACTTAGCACAATGAAAGTCATTAGTGACTGAGGAAAGCAAAATTTTTTTATAGTAGTACGGACTCATTTGAAAAGACCCTGATGCTGGGAAAGATTGAAGGCAGTAGGAGAAGGGGACGACAGAAAATGAGATGGTTGGATGGCCTCAACGACTCAATGGAAATGAGTTTGAGTAAACTCCGGGAGTTGGTGATAGACAGGGAGGCCTGGCGTGCTGCAGTCCATGGGGTCACAAAGAGTCGGACATGACTGAGAGACTGAACTAAACTGAGGGAGACAGTCTGATGAAAGTGCGTTTAATAAAGAATGGGGGAAGTAATTGGACACGTGAGTGTAAGTCTTGCCATAAAGGAAAATAGTGTGGTGGCATAAGAAGGAAATGGGGTCAACAAAGAGTAATATTTTAAGGTAGTAGAAGGAACAGCATGTTTAGATACTGAAGGGAATAATCCAGTAATGAGGGAAAATGTGATCTTGCAGGAGAGAGATGCTGGAGCCAAATCTTGGAGTAGGTGAAAGGAATCTTCATGCAGGAGTGCAGAATTCTCCTTAGAAACACAACCTTATTCCCCAAGACTCTCAGTCCCAAAATAACTGGAGGGAAATCAGAGGTAAATGCAGGTACGCCCACCTCTCACACCCATGGCAACTGTCATTAGTATCAAGGCATTTTTCATACCTCCCAGACTAGAATCAACCTAAAAATGCTCAACATAACCTTCCAGGCATTCCAATAAAATGAGAGTTGTCACATGTGATGAAAAGTGCAGCTGACTCTTGAACAACCTGGGGGTTAGGGGTGCTGACCCTCCCTGAAGTGAAAAACTCACACATGAACCTACAATGGGCACTCCCTAGCTACAGTTCTGCATCCATGGATCCAACCAACCAGAAAACCTTCTGACAGAACTATAGCTCAACATTCACAATTACGACATTTGTTGAACACACCTACCAGCCAAATTAGCAAACAGTCACTTATCTGACCCAAAAGATTAGAGGATATAATCTAATACACTGGAACAAACTAAATTCTTCAGTTTAGAAGGTTGAATGAAACACTGGTTCACAGTAAGTGAAATTATGGATTTTAAAATAAATAATAACAAGCTGTCTATGCCATTTGAATTCTCAACTTCCTTGGGTCTGAAGAAATATTTTCCCTTCATGAACAAGGGAAAATTTTACAGTATTTAATGTCACAGCTTCTGAAATATTTTCAAAATATATAAAACTAAAGTAACTCAGGCTAACTGAATGAAATCCAATATAAATCAACAAAAATTTTAAATCCTAAATGCAGTATTATTACTTCCAATGTGGCTTGCTGCTACTGCTAAGTCACTTCAGTCATGTCCGACTCTGTGCGACCCCATAGACGGCAGCCCACCAGACTCCCTCATCCCTGGGATTTTCCAGGCAAGAGTACTGGAGTGGGGTGCCATTGCCTTCTCCGTCCAATGTGGCTTAGAACAGGTTAAAAAAATTATGAGGCCAGAAGTATTTGGCAGACCCAACTTATAAAAACAACATTCAATCTATTGTTTGAAAAGTGGATGAGGTCTTCTGCATTGCTTGAAAACTGTTTCAAATAATTGAAATGGGAGAAAATTGACAAGCATCCCTTGTTCTGTTAGCTTAGCAAATTTGTATCCTATCCTGTGGAAACAGTACACACAACTTCCATCCAATTTATCACTAATTGTGAATCAAAGATTGATATTATACTTATAAAACTATACCATATTTTATTATATTACTCATCTTTAGATCTGTAATACTTTTTAAGAAATATAATACTTATAGATTTCACATTTCCTAAAGAAATATCTATGGCCAACTCGATCAAAGTTTAAATTATCACCCTTGGTTTCTTTTTTGAGGTAACTGAGCTCATTGTTATAAACCAAGAAATATTATGACCAGGTTTTGCTACAGACCCAAAAATAATCCTGACACTACTATTTCCTTATATTTCTTCCAAACATATTTCATTTTTCACTTTTTCTCCCCAAATTTTATTTTTTTTTCCTTCACACAGATATTTTAACATATAATCTGAATCCCTAAGTCTCCCCAAATTTTAAACCAGAAGACTCCATTTGGATTTTTTTCCTCAGCTCCTGCATTTCCCCCCAGTCTTCCCATCTTGATCTGCTCCATTTCTAGAACTAGAAAATTTTTTTAAAGTTCTGTTTTCTTAAATTTTCCCAACCCCTAGTAGTGATGTAGGGGTTTAATTTACTTCACTTAATGGTTTGTGAATAACAGTCAAAAAGTATCACAAGGCTATGAATGTGTGTGTAAGCCACTTTAGTCCATGTCCAACTCTTTGCGACACTATGAACCACAGCCTGCCAGCCTCGTCTGTCCATGGGATTCTCCCGGCAAGAACACTGGAGTGGGTTGCCATGCCCTTCTCCAAGGCTATGAATATTATGTCTCAAAAAAACTGTTCTAGAAATTTTACACCTGCAGAAAGACCAAATGGATTACTTAATAAGTACCATCAATAAATCAACAAATGAAAAACTACTGTTACATCTCTATGAGCATCTTTACTCTCAAACTGATGATTTGCTTACCTTTTGGTTACTAATTCTCAACTGTAAAGCAGCAATCAATTAAAATCCAGTAAATTTTAGGTTGATAAAATAAATGTTAACATAGACATGATATTGAAAGACATTAACCAGGTGATGACAACTACCAAATATTAACCAAGTAAGCAAATAACCAAGGCAGTTTTAGTTACCACCAACCTACTAAGGCAAGTAAAAATGCTTTGAAAATTGCATTCTTATCCAATGTTTTTATATCATACCCTTAATGTAACATTTCAAATCTCCTGATTATTACATTTCAAAATTTAGATGAGTCATAGTGCTTTGAGTGCAAGAATTATATGTGAATCAAAATTGTAAACATGCACTTGCTTGCTAGTCAAAAAGTCAATGTAAAAAAAAAAGTCATTGTGGACAGATTCAGGAAGAGTAAAACATATAATCTTAAAATATATCCAAGGTTTTGTAAATGGTCACTTCTCAAATATTAACACAGTTCAGTAAATGTGCAATCTGCCCATCCTGTCCTTGAATATCTCAATATTACTAAATATTTCTAACCCCATCCCCTCACTTTACAGATGGGGTGCCTGAGACCTAGGTCTTTAGTGATACTTAGCAGGACTATGCCTCAGAGCTATAACAGTCTGAGGCTTACAGGAGGTGAAAGTAAGGAAAACTGAATGAGGTCCCAGAAGAGCTATACAGCTTATGATACAGGATCATAAGCTTCTGTGCCTAAATCTAGAACCTGAAATTGAATCATCAAACCTAGACAATAAAACTGGCTGATAAACTGGAAGAAAAAGACAGGGAATGACCATTTTACTTTATGGCATAAGACCCTGACCACCAAGGAACCCACTGAAAAAGTGCTGAACAGATGAATGACTGATTGCAATGATACTTGACAGCATGACTTGATTGATTTCAGAAGCTCCAAATTTAGAAACAAAACAGGATATCATGCTGAAACTAAAACTGATGGAGAGTAAGGGGCAACACAACGGGCAAGTCTCTGTAAATCTCTACATAGGTGTTGCTGACATTTCAAAACACATTCATACGTGTATGTGATATACATACAGAGATACAGAAACATACTACTTCTTCAAGTAATTCCTGCAAGTGAGGACAGAGCCAGGAGATCTGAAAACAGGCCCTGCTCACCCACAAGCCCTTGCATTAAAGTAGACAGGATCTGAGTGAGTCACCGGGAATTAGGAGGAGACAGTCACTCCAGGACAAGGAGGGGAGGGCTAGAGTCTCCTGTGCTGCCTTCAGACTAGGGAAAAGTGGGATGACTGCAACCTGCTGCAAGAAGGTAGGCGCGCCGACCTGTTTCCGAATCAGGATCCCGCTGAGCCCCACCGCAGTCAGCAGAGCCGGCCCCACCCAGGCATCCGGGAGCTCTCTAACGCCGAAGGCCTACTCCTTCGGGAATTCAGAACTCCAGCAGGACAGGACGAGGGCAATCGACAAGACCTGTCCCCTTCCCGGCCGCCCAAACCGCGACGCGGCCCTGCCACCACATGCTCTATTACCCCAACTCCCATTAGAGCTCCAGGCCCATCGGGCCTCAGCCTCCCTCCCAGCAAGCTGAGTCAGGCCATAGGCGAGTGTCATCAGGCGACCTCTGTGCAGGAGGCAGAGGCCCGCAGCCCGCCGCCTAACACCCGCAAAGCTTACCTCCCTTCTGCCACAAGCTCAGCCCCACGCCGGCTGCCTGACGTGGCCCGCCCCGCCGTCTCGAACGCCTGGGGGCGGTGACTATGAGGAGACAGCCAATGGCCTGCAGACCTCAGGGCTTGCCCCGCCTCCTCCAACTTCGACCCGCCCGCCCCTGCTTAAGCGCACGCGCGTTCAAAGCCAAGGCCGCGCACTGCGGCTGGAAGGCGGCGTGGGCGGCCAAGCGCTCAGCAGCAATCCCTGAGCTGGAAGGGTGGTGCGCGCGAGTGCTGGCTGTGGGACTGCGCCGCAGTGGGGAGTTAGCCTAGGCAGAGGCGGGTTAAAGGAACCCGCCTGGAGATACCACTGCAGCGTGTCCGGATGGTCCTACTGGCAGCCTGCCCCTATGCAGCTTTTGGCGGTGCAAAAGCAGCTTCTTGGTGTTGGGAGATTTTGTTTCCCGTGGTCAAAAAAAAAAAAAAAAAAACAGTACTGATAACTGTAGGATTCAAAAATTTTAATGCAGACAGCAGACTTGCGGTTTCGTTTCTGGTAGTCGCTGCTTGGTTATCTTTACTTCACTCGGCCAACACAGAACATTGATGTTCTTGGTGTTAGTCTGATATACCCACCTGTTGAGTGGTCGTACACGTCATCCTGTTGATTTAATCCGGAGAGAACTGGCACTAGTAATTGTTACTTTTATTGTTTTCATTTTTACATAATACCTATTGACCGTCCACCCGTGCATGAACAGGCATTTTCATAAGGAGACTGTAAGACAGCCGGCACAATGGAACAGAAACTGAAAGAAGGAGCAGGAAAAAAATGAAAAGGTTATGACAAAATGGAATTCTGATTATGGATGACAAAAGTGGGAATTATATACAAGATGAAATAGTTAAGACAAGTTGCTCTACAGAACCTGCCTTATCCAACAGTTTCTAAACCCTGACTCACCTTTACAAGAATTGGGGGAGCCTGTATTTTTGAATACCAGTGCCTGGGCCCCTATTCTAGAAAGTCTGTTTTAATAGCTCTGCTGAGGAGCCTTGGCATTGGTATTTTTCTAAGTTTTCAAAGTTTTTTTAATGTGCTGACAAGAAGCTCTACTCATTTGTAAGAAGGATTTGGTTTCCTATACTCCACTTCAGAAAAGTAATTATATACCACCAACCGTCTTCCATTCTCTAACTAATCTATTATGCATTCATTCTGTAAGAATGTATCTAAATTAATTTTGAAACTATTTATATATTCAATCTCTGTATGTAGCCCTTTGAGAGAAAGGAGCATTATAAGGTTTATAATTGCTTTTTTAAATTTTATAGACCTTGATGATATTCCCCTTCAGTCTTAATAACTCCAAATAGCAATGCATCAGCTCTTCTTTTAGGATTAGTTTAATTCTTTTTAAAAATTCTTCCTCTATTCCCTTAATTCTTGAGATACATTAGTCAATATTACAGTTCAACATTTAATTATGTAAACAGCACCTTTAAATGTATATCAACTCATTTAATCCAACTGTATGAAGCAGGTACTATTATGACCCACATTTTATAAATAAGGAAACAGACACAAGGAGTAAACATCTTAATCAAGAGGCAAAATTTGAATCCAGGCACTCTGGCTCTCAATAAATAAATGTACTGCCTCTGTTACATAAAGACTTGCTTTAGGTATGTGGGAGGAAATGCCCATTTAAAGAATGGTAATGAGTCTGTACTTTGGCCACCTCATGCAAAGAGTTGACTCCTTGGAAAAGACCCTGAAGCTGGGAGGTATTGGGGGCAGGGGGAGAAGGGATGACAGAGGATGAGATGGCTGGATGGCATCACCGACTTGATGGGCATGAGTTTGAGTAAACTCTGGGAGTTTGTGATGGACAGGGAGGCCTGGCGTGCTGCGGTTCATGGGGTCGCAAAGAGTTGGACACGACTGAGCGATTGAACTGAACTGAACTGAACTGAACTGAATGAGTCTGTGATTTTTCACTTTTGACACTTCCCGTGGATTCTGGGCAGGACTAAAGGACTTTGGCTGTTAAACCAAGGATCCAGAATTGACTTGACAACTTGTGACAGATCTTGGGCTAGGCTGGAAGCATGAGGGCTCACCCTCTTCTGGGATATACTCACCCTGCCTCTGGGTTTGACTCCTTCCATACATGACTATAGTTCAGCAAGCATTGTTCCATCTTTTAATTTATTTAATTTATTGCTGTACCTGGCACTGTGCTAGACATGAGAGATACCAAGATGAAATACACAGTCCAGAGACACAAGGAGCCAGCTCATCCTGGAGATTCATTTGGACAAGATGAGAGGTGTAGACTTTTAGAACCAGAAAAGATGTTAAAAGTTGCCTGTCTATGGCAAGTTTTCACTGACGAGTGCAGAAATGAAGAATAAGTAAATAAATGACAGTGTATCAAGTTTTCATAAAAATAAATTTATTCAGTGTAAAGGACTGTTCTTCTTGAGATTGTGTTTTGATTTTTTTCTCGTAAAAATGTTCTCTCATAATAATTAGTAGGTTAAGTTGTTGGGAATTTTGTTTACTTTAACGACCTTGAAGTCCTGTCTTGATTCTCAAAAATTTTTGACGTTTTACTGATTTAGTTTGACTATCAGCTGATGGCGAGGGAAATTGAATAAGATTGCAGAGGGACAAAGTCCAGTTCTTTTTCTACTGCATACCCACTGGAATAGCCCATTTCATGAGCAGAAATGTTTAAAAATAGTCATGTCAATAACAAATTTAAGAACAAATTAGGGTCAAGGTTAGACAACAAAGATTAGAACTGATTCTGATAGGCCAGCTGGTTGTTAGCCAGGAAGAGCAGTCTTCAGTCTGCTTAATTAATCAGATTATCTTGGTTTCCTTCTGAGCTGAAAGCAAAGAATGGGGCCTAAGGGAATACAGCTACTCTATGAAGTAATGTTTTGATTGGGGTAAGACCTAGGAAAGATCAGCTTGACTGAGAGGGAACACGCATATCTGATATAGATATGTGGAGTCTGTATTTCCCAAGAGTCAGCCTGGGGAGAATTTTTGAGAATCAACAGGGAGAGAGTGGACCCCTTCGAGTACCATGGGAGGAGAGTCAACTTCGTTCACGTAACCTGCAGAGGGTGATCTAGACCTAATACCAGAAGCCCCAGCACAGATGGAAATTTCAATTGAAGGATTAAAACAGACTTCAAATCTGTATATTATTTTCTGGATAGGCTTAGATTGTATATGCAAATGAACTCTCTGCTTTTTAAATATTCAAGACAAACCACCATCTTGCAGAAGGAAGCAAGCAGACAGCGTTTTCTCTGTTAAACTCCTTGTATTATGACCCCTGAAGTGCTGATAGTTAAGCAGTTAGTTCTCTATTGTACCAGACCCTTTAGATAAGTACCCTTTTTGAAGTCAGTATAGAAGGGCCTATTGACTTTAGCAACAACAAAAAAAGAAAGAGAGTAAGAAAAATGTGTCCACTCCCAAATCATTAACCGAACTGAAAAGAATATGCTAACAAAAAAAGACACTGTAGTCTGAATCCTGTACTGTAAGAGAAGGTCATGTCCCCCACAGTATCAGGAGAGGCATAACGCCTTGAACTCAGGCCCAAGCATGCTGGGCTAGTGCAACACGCCCACACATTCATCAGCAGGCAGGGAACTAGGAGGAGAAATTCAGAACTGAGTCATAGGGCTCCACTGTTGACACATAACAGAAAGCAGTCTTATTAGACTTAATTAGATGTGAGTAGATGGCTTCAATGGTTCCCCATTTCTTTTAGAGTAGAAGCCAAAGTCCCACAAAGGTCAACAAACTATACATGATTTGCCTCCCTGAATGATACACCTCCATCCCCAACACACACACACACACACACACACACACACACACACACACACCCTGTTAATCTTTGCCTTCTACACTCACCCCAACCCACTCCACTCCAGTCACCCTGCCCCCTTGCTGCTACAGGATCTTGGCACTTACCCCCTCATATTTTCATGACTCATTCCATTGAATCATTCAAGCCTTTGCTGAGAGGTTGGTTACCTTTTGGATAAGGACTACACTCTTAGTCAGGGTCCCAGCAGGAAACAGATGGCACAATCAAATTAGGAAAATGAAGTAGCATTTAATAAAGGGGCCATAAACAGAGGTGTGGGCATGGAATACAGAGATCGCAAGGGAGACTCAGGAACATTCAGGCCCCCAAAATCACCTCTGAGCCTAAATTAGGGCAAGAAGAAGGAGTAGTTACAAAATGTGGAGAAGGCTGTGTACATATGAGACTACCTCACAGGAGCTGGTACCTTTGATCAAGGAACACAGGCAGTCCATGCTGACCTGACAGGGAGAGAGCTCAGGAGCTATTACCTTGCCCTCCATCATTCTCCTCTCTTTCTGATTTTCTGAAGCCAGGGAAGCCAGTGTTGCAGTTCATATGAGCTGATCTCCTGTGGTACAGGAAAGGGGCAAAAAGAAGGTATCTCAGAACTTCCCTGATGATCCATGCTTCCTCTGCAGGGGGCAAGGGTTCCATCGCTGGTCAGGGAACTAAGATCCCACATGCTGCATGCAAAACAAGAAGAAGATATCTTGCACATTTACCTTGATCACCTACAGATCAGTTCAGTACAGTCGCTCAGTCATGTCCAGCTCTTTGTGATCCCATGAACCGCAGCACACCAGGCCTCCCTGTCCATCACCAACTCCCAGAGTCCACCCAAACCCATCTTCATTGAGTCGGTGATGCTATCCAACCATCTCATCCTCTCTCGTCCCCTTCTCCTCCTGCCCTCAATCTTTCCCAGCATCAGGGTCTTTTCAAATGAGTCAGCTCTTCACATCAGGTGGCCAAAATATTGGAGTTTCAGCTTCAGCATCAGTCCTTCCAATGAATGTTCAGGACTGATCTCCTTTAGGATGGACTGGTTGGATCTCCTTGCAGTCCAAGGGACTCTCAAGAGTCTTCTCCAACACCACAGTTCAAAAGCAGCAATTCCTTGGTGCTCAACTTTCTTTATAGTCCAACTCACACACCCATACGTGACCACGGGAAGAACCATAGCCTTGACTAGACGGACCTTTGGTGGCAAAGTAATGTCTCTGCTTTTTAACATGCTCTCTAGGTTGGTCATAACTTTCCTTCCAAGGAGTAAGCGTCCTTTAATTTCATGGCTGCAATCACCATCTGCAGTGATTTTGGAGCCCAGAAAAATAAAGTCAGCCGCTGTTTCCACTGTTTCCCCATCTATTTGCCATGAAGTGATGGGGCCGGATGCCATGATCTTAGTTTTCTGAATGTTGAGCTTTAAGCCAACTCTTTCACTCTCCTCTTTCACTTTCATCAAGAGGCTGTTTAGTTCTTCTTCACTTTCTGCCATAAGGGTGGTGTCATCTGCATATCTGGGGTTATTGATATTTCTCTTGGCAATCTTGATTCCAGCTTGTGCTTCCTCCAGCCCAGCGTTTCTCATAATGTACTCTGCATATAAGTTAAATATGCAGGGTGACAATATACATACAGCCTTGACATACTCCTTTTCCTATTTGATCACCTACAACACTTAGCATTTGCTGTGTTAACAAACTACCTTAGAACTTAGCAGCTTGAAATCAGGAGTGTTTAGATTGCAAAAGCAATCATGTCTAATCATGGTAAGAGTGGAAAAGGCCCAAGAAGGAAGGGGCCAAGCACCATGGACAGCTGTTGCACAACAACCATGGTCAGGAAGCTGGCCATTCAGTCTAGTACTGGGGGCTTTAAGCCCATCTCTAGCCCCTTCCATGGGGAGACCAGCAGGGTAATCAGTCATTCTAAAGTCACCTACACAGAGTATGCCAAGCCTGAAACAGCCACAACCATGGTGACCTGCAAGCTCAAACCCTAAGGATGTACTCCAGGATTTGGTGACTAAGAATGTAGGATCTGCCATACTTCAACACTGATAAAATGGGCCCTTTCCAGGGCCTCCCAGGAAGTCACCTAAAGTGCTGTTATGCCCTGCAGAATTGTTAAATCTGAGTAGGTAATATCAAACAGCAGTTTGCATAAGGTTGCTGAAAGGTAGATGTATTATTATTTCACAAAGCAATTACATAACTTAATTCTGGAGCATTTTGTCATAGCAAGGTGCTGGGAATTTTTTATTTTTAACAAAGGAAAAGAAGGAGGCCTTTAAAAAAGGGGTACAATAAATGAGCACAAGCGAATGGTGCTGATAAAAAGACTGTCTACAAAACACACACACACACACACACACACACACACACACCCAGAAACACGTATTCATTTTCAGGTTACCTAGACAATTCTTCTGATACAGGCTGGCTCTTGCTGGTTCCCCCTGAGTCTACTTACATGTCTGTAGTCATGTCAAGTCAACTGGCAGCTTGGCTGGTCTAGAATAGCCTCATTCACATGTCTGGTGGCTTGCTCAATGTCAGCTGGAGCAATAGGGATGAAGTGGCCATGTATCTGTATTAACTGTAACCAATCTCTTTTCTTATTTGTGTGATACCATCAGATCCTTTCTACTAATAATATCAAGATACATTATTTTGATGGAATTCCCATGTTAAAGCAATACCAGAGCTTCTCTACTGGTTCTGTGATAAAGAATCCTCCTGCCAATGAAGAAGACACAGGTTCGATCCCTGAACCAGTAGGATCCCACATGCCTCAGAGCAACTAAGCCTGTGTGCCGCAACTATTGAGCTTGTGCTCTAGAGCCCAGGGGCCGCAACTACTGAAACCCAAGCACCCTAGAATCCTTGCTCCGCAACAAAAGAAGCTACCACAATGAGAAGCCCAGCAGCACCAAAGACCCAGCACAGCCAAACATAAGTAAATAGATAAAATTATCTTTTCAAAAAAAGGGGATAGAACAGGATTGATCAAAACCAATGTTAGTCTGTCAGTCATGTCCAACTCTTTTGCAACCCCATTGACTGTAGTCCTCCAGGCTCCTCTGTCCATGGGATTTTCCAGGCAAGAATACTGGAGTGGGTTGCCATTTCCTTCAAAACCAGAGATCAAAATATTTTTTCTATAATGAACCAGAAAGTAAATATTCTAGGTTTATGAACTGAGGCAAAATTGAGTACATTATAGAAAAAGTTAACTAAAAAGAGAGAAAGAAAAGGCAAACTTCCATAAAATTTTTATTGATGAAATTCAAAGTGCAATAATTGAGTACAATCATTTATAATTCAGGTCTATTAATAAGAAGAATGGAATTCTTTGTTAGAAGATAATAGTTCATTTAGTAGGGATTCAAAGTTAGTATTCCCTGTTAATCAAAGTAAATTCCAAATATTCATCTGTTAATGTTGATCTATAATGAGATTTTATCATCTTTGAAAGTATCTTTTATATAGATCGATATGGCAAAACACTGATATCAGCCTATGAGCATATAATTTTAATTGAACATATTTATCACTTGGAAGTAATTTACAGAATTCTATTAGGTTCTTCTCTTGATATTTGACAATTACCATGCCATTATATTGCAGATTAATCACTTCCAATTAAAAGTTAGGTGGAAGATACTCAGTTGGAAAGTTAAATGGATTTTGAAATATGGAAATTTCCTTTCCACATGCATTGAGATCCAAAAATGCTGTTGGAACTGTAGTTTGAGCTTAGAAAATATATCTCCTGCAAATTTTTGTGGGAATGAAGATCTTGCTTCTTTTTAAAACTTTGACAGCACAGGAAGTGTATCAAACAGCTTGACATTACTTGTGATTCAAAGAACATCAGTTGTTCTTAAAATGACTTTCTCACAGCGTTACATTTACATATAAGCACTATTTACTTTGTAATTTTATATTGAGAAATATGACCAAGTCTGCAACAAAAGAGAATTTTCAAAACCAGTGTTCAATAAAAACTGATTGAGGGAAAGAGGGAGGGAGGGGAAAAAAAAAAAAAAGCTGATTGAGGGAAGTTCTCATTTCAAAAAAATTCAGTCTTGGCCTGAGTTCCCAAATTGCAATAAAACTAAACTAAGGTGAAATACCCCAAGACACATATTAATCAAATTAACAAAGATCAAGCAAAAAAAACTAAACTACGACTAAGCCATCGACTGCTGTGTAGCAGAGCAAGGCAAAAATATTCAGTCTCTATTTTTGGCAAAAGTCCACAGAACTGATAGTTATTAAATCCACCAGACTAAATGACATTTAACATGGAGGCTACTGGTTCAAAAGCACAAGAAATTGAAAAACTTTGTGCCAATGACCCACGGATGAATAATACAGTGATTAACCACAAGCTTTATAAATTTGTTCAAATAAGTCTTCTCCACACATATTTTTATCACCATCAGCTGGAACTCATCTCAGCAGATTCCACTTCAGGTTGTACTGAGTTAAAATTTTCTCAATTTCTTTGAAAATATTCTCATCTTTAGTTGTTCCAGTGCAGACAACTTATAGAGGCTGATTCTTCAGTTGCTTCAAACTCAGCATTGACTCCTTGAATAAACAATGTATTGAACAGTATTAGTAACATCTGTCAGCTCATTAAGAGCCAAGGAAAACCTGTGGACCTCACTGCCTTTGATTTTTAATTAACTATTGATGTTGCTCCCAGTGTCCTCAACTCTTCAAGTAATTGTCCTCAATGAAAAGCTCCTGGTCTTAAGTTTATTTTCTCCAGAAATATGTCTTTAGCTGCTGCCATTAAACATGACTTAATTAATTCACTATCAGTAAACAGCTTTCCTGGCTCAGCTAACAAAATGAGCCAGTCAGAAATTTACTTTTGTTGAAACATTTTCATTTTTATTTTTGTGAAGAAATCTTGCTGTGATGAGATGTTGCATTTTAAATTTTCATATTTTTCTGATCACTGTTTTCCTGTGAGTTGGGACTGTTGTGATGAATCTGGGAATGTCAATATATATTGTAATCTTTTCACACAGGTATAATGTCACTGCACAATAAACATGTACTTTGTCATCTATTTTGAAAGTAAAACAATCCATATCCATTGTGCCTTTAAAAGTATGACATAAAAGGAGAGTGACGTCACCAAAATGGTGCATTAGGAGACCTCAGCCTTAACAGTTAGACAGCTATCCCAGACAAAGGCAGCTCTGGGAGCGCTCTGGGGTCCACTTAAGAAACTCCAGCAACAGGGAATCCCCTGGCGGTCCAGTGGTTAGTGGACTTCCCCAGTGGGCTCAGCAGTGAAGAATCTGCCTACAATGTGGGATCCGCAGGAGACACGGGTTCCATCTCTGGGTCAGGAAGATCCCTTGGAGGAGGGCATGCAATCCACTGCAGAATTCTTGCCTGGAGAATCCCATGGACGGAGAAGCCCGGAGGGCTATACAGTCCAGGGGGTTGCAAAGAGCCGGACATGACTGAAGCGACTTAACACGCCTGCCTGCGCCAGTGGTTAGGACTCTATGCTTTCACTTCTGTGGGCCCAGGTTTAATCCCTGGAGGGGGAACTAAGATCCCACAAGCTGCACGGTGCAGTCAAAAAAAAGAAGACTAACTTCAGTAACGCAGTGAAACAAAAACCTGAGAACAGCTACAGGAAAAGAGGGAAGAGAGCTTAACTCTGCATGATTATCCCAACCCCTAAGCCAGCATGGCTCAGCGCCAAGAGGAACCTTCCCAACTAGAAAGAATTTCCTTCCCAGGAAAGGAAGAGCAAGGTGAGTAACTAGCTCCACCAGCCTTTTGGGACATTGCACAAACCCACTTCTGACTTAGCCAACTCAGAGCTGCAAAGATGAGACATATAGAGATGGCTAGAAACAAGGAAGAGAAGCAAGGGCTCCCAGTAGCAGCCATGCACCTAGAGCAATTACAGTTCCAAGTGACCAGCTTTGGATTTTGCCACTGAAGGAACCGATGGCCCGAATAGCCACTAAGGAGCCCTGAAGATGTCATCAGCTTTCACCCCACAGATACTCATGTTCACCGACTGACACCGGCCACCTGAGTCCCTCCCTGCTCCCTCTCCCACCCTTTACCCTAACAGAACCGGGGGGTTTCACGAGCAGCCAGCCCAGGCCTTTGCAGCTGTGCAAATGTAACACACCAGCCTAGACCCCTGAGTTGAACCTCATCACTATACATACACTAGGCTTCTCTGGTGGCTCAAGTTGGTAAAGAAACTGCCCTCGATGCAGGAGACCTGGGTTCGACTCCTAGGGCAGGAAGAGCCCCCGGAGAAGGAAATGCCAACCCACTCCAGTATTCTTGCCTAGGAAATCCCATGAACAGAGGAGCCTGGCAAGCTACAGTCCATGGAGTTACAACAATCAGACACGACTCAGTCCATTTAACCACTCAGTCCACTAAACCATCACTACTGTACATACACTCAGGGTTAGCCCTTCTAAGTGTGCACTTGTATGCCATTGGCCTGATGCCTGTCACTGGACTCCACTGTAGCATGTACACCCAGGAGGGGTGTAGCCACAGAAGAGCACATCAATGATCAGGGCCCATGCAGCTGCTTTGGGGACCAGACTGGGCCTTGTCCTCTGTCATTGGCCTGTACCATTGCTCTCACCTGAAGCCAAGCCTCTCCAGCTAGGCATCTGCATGGCCCTGGCTCAGCCACTCTGACTGTCCTTCACTGCCATGCACCCATGGAAGACCCAGCAGCCATGGTAGTATACAGCAATAGCCAGGGTCCCAGAGCTGCCAATGAGTCTGTAATTGACCCCAGGCCTTCCTGACTGCCCTGACCCCCATCACTACATTTTTACCTGCAACTGACCCTCGCCACTAGGTAGATACCTACAGCTGGCCCTCTGTAGTCAGCACTGACTGGTCACAGTCACTGCCTGACCTAGTGGGCAGAAATAAACATACTAAAACTAACGGGATGGAGCAAAAGCATTTCTATGAGGGATGTTTGTAGCAATAAACTAGAAAAAGAAGAATAAACTAAACTTTAGCAGAAGGAAAAAGTGAAATAGAGACCAGAAAAACAGTATAAAAAGTTAATAAAACAAAAAAAAATTTTTAAGATAAACAAAGTTGAAAAATCTTTAGCTAGACAAGAAAACTTAAGAAAAGAGTTAAATAAATAAAACAAGAAGTCAAAGAAGAGACACTGCATCTGATACCACAGAAATACAAATATCATAAGAGACTGCTATGAACAATTATACACCAACAAATTGGATAATTCTAAGAAATAGAAAAAATCCTAGAAAGAAACCCACTACCTGCTGAATCATGAAGATAATCTGAATAGACCAGAGAGTAAAGAGATTGAATCAGTAATCAAAAACCTCCCAACAAAAAAAGCCTGGGACCAGATGACTTTACTAGTAAATTCTCCCAAACATTTAAAGAAAAATTAATGCCAATTTTCTCAAACTCTTCCAAAAAATTAAAAAGGAAGGAACACTAATAAGCACACTTTATAAGCCCAGCATTATCGTGATAGCAAAACCAGATAAGTAAGAATACTATTAATACCAGAAAACTACAGACCAATATCCTTTATGAATATAGATGTAAAAATTCTCAACAAAATATTAGCAAACCACATAAAAAGATTTTACACCACAATCTATCAGGATTTATCCTTGAGATGTAAGGATAGTTCAACTTATACAAATCAATAAATGTGAAATACCACATTAATAGAAAGAAGATAAAAATCATATGATCAGCCCAATAGATGTAGAAAAAAAGGTGACAAAATACAACAAATTCTCATGATAATAAATGCTCAACACTATAACAACCTAGAAAGGTGGGATGGGGAAGGAGGTGGGAGGGAGTTTCAAGAGGGAGGGAACATATGTACACCTATAGCTGATTCATGTTGATGTATGGCAGAAACCAACACAATATTGTAAAGCAATTATCCTTCAACTAAAAATAAATAATTTTTAAAAAATGCTCAACAAATGAAGTATGGAAGAAACATACCTCAATATCATGAACAGAAGAACCTGGTGGACTGCAGTCCATGGGGCCGCAAAGAGTCAGACACGACTGAGTGACTGAGCGGAGCACACACATGACAAACCCACAGATAACATTATATTCAATGGCAAAACATTAAAAACTTTTTCTCTATAATCAGGAATAAGTCAGGGATGCTCACTCTCACTTGTATTCAGCATTGTACTGGAAGTCCTAGCCAGAATAATCAGACAATTAAAGGAAATAAAAGGCATCCAACTCAAAAAGGAAGACACAAAATTCTGGTTTTTTGCAAATAATATGATATATAGAAAATCCTAATGACTTCACCAAAAAGCAGTTAGAACTAATCAATGAATTCAGTAAAGTTGCACAATATAAAATCAATATACAGCATCAGCTATGCTTCTACACACTAACAACAACAGTCAAAAGAGAAACAAAGAAAACAATCCCATTCACAATAACGTCAAAAACAATAAAGTATTTAGGAATAACTTTAATCAAAAAAGTGAAAGATCTATACTGAAAACTATAAGACTCTGATGAAAGAATTTGAAAAAGACCCAAACAAATGGAAAGATATGCCATACTCATGGATCAGAAGAATTAATATTGCTGAAATGTCCATACTACTCAAAGCCATCTTTATTCAATGAAATCCCTATCAAAATTTCAACTGCCTTTTTCAAAGAAGTAGAAAAAAATTTTAATATTTGTATGGAACCACCAAAGACCCCACATATCCAAAGCAATCCTGAGAAAAGAGAACAAAGCTGGAGACATCAGTTTCTGATGTCAAACTGTTTGGCAAAGCTATAGTAATCAAAAGAGAAACATACTGGGGAAAAAAATGGACACATAGACAAATGCAACTGAATGAAGTGCCCAGACATAAATGTTTGAATATGTAGTCAACTAACATCTGACAAGGGAACCAGGAAAATTTAATGGGGAAAGGATATTCTCTTCAATAACTCAGTTCAGTTCAGTTCAGTTGCTCAGTCGTGTCCAACTCTTCGTGACCCATGGATTGCAGCACACCAGGCCTCCCTATCCATCACCAACTCCCAGAGTTTACTCAAACTCATGTCTATTGAGTCGGTGATGCCATCCAACCATCTCATCCTCTGCCATCCCCTTCTCCTCCTGCCTTCAATCGTTCACAGCATCAGGGTCTTTTCCAATGTGTCAGCTCTTTGCATCAGGTGGTCAAAGTATTGGAGTTTCAGCTTCAACATCAGTCCTTCCAATGAAATTTCAGGACTGATCACCTTTAGGACTGGTTGGATCTCCTTGCAGTCCAAGGGACCCTCAAGAGTCTTCTCCAACACCACAGTTCAAAAGCATCAATTCTTCTGTGCTCAGCTTTCTTTATAGTCTAACTCTCACATCCATACATGACTACTGAAAAAACCATAGCCTTAACTAGATGGACCCTTTATTGGCAAAGTAATGTCTCTGTTTTTTAATATGCTGTCTAGGTTGGTCATAACTTTCCTTCCAAGGAGTCTTTTAATTTCATGGCTGCAGTCACCATCTGCAGTGATTTTGGAGCCCCTCAAAATAAAGTCTGCCACTATTTCCACTGTTTCCCCATCTGTTTGCCACGAAGTGATGGGGCCAGATGCTATGATCTTAGTTTTCCAAATGCTGAGCTTTAAGCCAACTTTTTCATTCTCCTCTTTCACTTTCATCAATCTTCAATAAATAATGCTAGGGAAACTGGATAACTACATGCACAAGAATAAAATTGGACCCCTATCTTATACCACTTAAAAGAATTTACTCAAGATGGATTGAAAACTTGAAGATAAGAAATGAAATTGTAAAACCTCAAGAAGAAACCATACAAGAAAATCTCCTCGACATTGGTCTTGGCAATGATTTTTTAGATATGATACCAGAAACACAGCAACAAAAGCAAAAATTAACAAGTGGGATTACATCAAACTGAAAATCTTCTGCAGAGGAGAAGAAACACTCAACAAAATGAAAAGGCAACATATGGAATGGGAAAATACATTAAAAAATCTGATAAAGGGTTAAGATTCAAATTATGTAAAGAAATCACATAACTCAATAGCAAAACAAATGGCTATTATTAAAAAGACAAGTGATAAGTATTAGTGAGGGTGTGGAAAAAAGGGGAACACTTGTGCAACTGTTGGTAGGAATGCAAATTGGTACAGCCACTATGGAAAATAGAATGGATGACGCTCAAAAAATTTAAAATAGAGCCACTGAATGATCCAACAATACCACTTCTGGGTATATATACACAGAAATTGAAAACAGAGTCTTGAAGAGATACCTGCATTCCCAAGTTCATTGCAACACTATTTACAATATACATATCTTGTACAATACAAGATATAGAAACAATCTAAGTTTCTGTCGAAGAATGAATGGATAAAGAAGTTGTGGCATGTGTAAACACAATGGGATATTATTTAACCATGAGAAAGAAGGAAATCCTGAGAACATGCGTGAATTTTGAGGGAATTATGCTAAGTGAAAGAAATCAGACAGAGAAAGACCAATACTCTATGATCTCACTATTATGTGGGCTCTAAATAGAGAGTAACCACCAATTTAGATGGTTACTGGGAACTGGGTCAGGGGGAGGAGGAGGGAATGGGAGATACTGATTAGAGGGTACAAATTTCCAGTTATAAAATTAATTAGTTCTAGGAAACTAATATACAAGATGGTTATTCTAGCTAATAATATTATATAACTGAAAGTTGCTAAGAGAGTAAGTCTTAAATAGTCTCACCACAAAAAAAAGAAATAGTAATGATTAATATTTAATGTAACAGAGATATTAGTTATCTATGATATAATCATTTTATAACACATAAATGTATCACATAAATGCATTGCAAACCTTAAACTTAAACAGTGTTTTATGTCAATCACATATGTCAATCAATAAAGTGGCGGGGGGGGGGGAAAGCATGACACAGAAAGCTTAATTTTCTTAATTTTTTTTTAATTTGGAAGGAGAATTTATTAAAGAGAAGTACATTATTTTATATTTATCTTCAGGTTAAATGCAGTATGATTGAATCATACCCTCTCTTTTAGCCTTTTATTAAACCAGTACCTGGGGCTTCTCTGGTGGCTCAGTCGTCAAGAACCTGCCTGCAATGCAGGAGACCTGGCTTCAATCCCTGGGTTGGGAAGATTCCCTGGAGAAGAGGATGGCAACCCTCTCTGGTATTCTTGCCTGGAGAATTCTAAGGACATAGGAGCCTGGCGGGCTATAGTCCATGGGGTGCCAAAGAGTTGGACATAACTGAGCAACTAACACACCCATACACACAATGGACACCTCTTGGGTCGGGGCAGCTTTTTTTTTTTCACTTTGGCTTCGCTGTGTGTTACTATGTAGGGGCTTCTCTTGTTGCAGAGCATACACTTAGTTGCCCCAAAGTATGTCAGGAATCTTAGTTCCCTGACCAGGGATCAAACCTGTGTCCCCTGCATTGGAAGGAGGATTCTTAACCATTAGACCACCAGGTAAATCCCTTACTTTTCTTATTCTGACATGATGGATCTGTACTGGTATTTTTTAACATAAAAATTATCCTTAGCTTGCAGGCTCTACCAAAACAGGTGACGGTCTAGATTTGACCCCCACATTGTATGTTGATACTTAGCATATCCCAAGCCCATTATGGCTATTGTCTTCCCCTTTGCCAGAAACTTTTCCAGACTCCATTATAGCAAGGTGTGCTCATGTGATTCAGTTTTATCCTATGAAACATACAGAACCATAAGATTTCTATGGTTCTGAATAGAAACAGAAAATAGAAACAGAAAAAGAGGGCATTACAAAGAAGAAGTCATTTGCCCTCGTTCCTGGCTTTTGAATTGATTTTTGTGGAGAATGCAGGCAAAAGTAGCAATTGGTTCTCTTTCTGCTTTTTAGCTATGGTCGTTCCTATTCCACCCTACCTTAGATTCTGACATAATCCCTCACCTAGGTGCTTATTTAACTCCAGAGAACTCCCTAGTCTCCTTGGGCCACGTGAGGATAAGAAGTCTGAAGCCTGGAAATGGCCTTACCCTCTCCCGATGATGGTGATCTCTTGAATCTCAGCTTCCAGAACTGTGAAAAATTAAATTTCTGTTATTTAACTTGCGGGAGATTTGGATTGACATACATACATTGCTGATACTACGGGTAAGATAGGTAACTGATGAGAATCTGCTGTACAGGTCGACGACCTCTATTCAGTGCTCTGTGGTGACCTAAATGGGAAGGAAATCCAAAATAGAGGGGATATACGTCAACATAGAGCTGAGTATCTGCGGGACAGCAGAAACTAACACAGCATTGTAAAGGAACTATACTCCAATAAAAATTAATAAAAAACAAATAGAAGTCACCTAGTCTGGGTATCTTGTTATAACAGCCCAAACAGACTAAAACTGAAAGGGGAAAAAAATGTAGTGCTTGTTGATTTCTTCGGTGTAAATACTCTACTTTTGATTTCAAACAATGAAAGTAATGTCAGTGAACATGCAGTTAGGAAGAGTTGTGCGCACAGGAACCCATACAAGCTGGGTGTTGGACTTGTAGTGACCACTATGGTTTATATGCCTGTTATGTGGAATCAGTTTTGAGGGGAAGGGATGACAATTGAGGCCCATCACACCTTGAAGAGTTACTGTATTGGGGCGCAATGCAAGCAGTTCTTTGCCTCTTTTTACCTTGCAGGAAACAGCTGTTCTCTCCAGCATCTGTTTGATACCACATTTTCTCTCTTTGCTCTGCTTTTTTTTCTCTTTTAATCTCTCCTATTTTTAATTTTTATTACCTGCTAATGCACTGATCAACTTTTGTGAGAGAATGGTGCCTCCTCAGCAAGAATGGCCAACAGCTGGTGAACCAGTCACCATACACTGAACTTCAGAGGTGTGCTCTCCTCTGCGCACATTGAGGAGCTCAGAAAAAGTTGCATCCGCCTGAGAGAAAAGTTGTCCCGGGCTGCCTCCAGATTTGGAGACAGTCCTAGAGCCTGTGGATTTCAGAAGACTGGTACTAGAGAAGAGGGTCTTGCATACAAAGAAGTGTAGATTTGCTTTCACCGATATCAACATTTACATTCCATTCTTAAGGGCTTTTTCTTCTCAAAGGATTTTACTCCTTGAAATTTGTCACTAAGAGTGCAGACCTGTAGCTTTTCTGTATCCATGTAATTTTATTCACATGCATATTTCATGATGACTATTGAGTTCTAATTAGCTTGGTACATTTGTAACATTGTAGGTATCCATGATACAATACATCATATATTATATCCATGATATAGTGATTTCATTGCCCTATGACAGAAGATCAGGAAGGTAATAAAAAAAATTGCTGAGAATATATCTAAGGAGAGCAGTCCTACACAGGATCAGAGTCTCTTGTACAGTTAGTATTTACTAGTTGGAATTTCTAAAGTTTTTAATAATTTTTATATTTCTCTGGTGTCAAGTTTGTTAATTGTTAAGAGATATGACCCAGTTAATGCCAAAAGATAATACCAAAAGGAATTTTAAAACCAAACAATCATTCAAAGAGCTTAGGACAGGCAGAGTGGTTAAGTGTTTAAATTTTGGAATCAGAGGAATTAGGTGCCAATCACAGAGGTTAACCAACTGTGTGACCTTGGGCAAATTACTTTAACTCTTCAAGCATCATTTCCCTTATCTATAAAATGGGGATAATAATAATATTTACCTCCTGAGGTTGCTTACGTATTAAATGAGCTCATTTATACAAAACCCGTAGCCAGTTTCTGAATTTCTCTTATCTATCCATTCCTTCAATGAGTATGGTATGAAAACGTACCATGCAGCAGGCCTTGAGATCATATCTCAGTGAATATTAGTTCTCACTTTGTGTTTAATAAATACTCTGTACCAAAAAAATGCATAAGAAACTCATGCTACTGTCACAGGTCTTTCAAGATTTTTAAATGATTTATAGTTTAATTTTTTCATACTTCTCCAATTTTACACAATTCCTCAAATATCAACCATTTCGTTTGCAAATATCCCACAAGAGCTGACTTCCTGGGTGTGTGACCTATGTAATCACACAGGTTTTATACTCAGAAAGTCCCCAGATATTGGTTTAGTGTTCTGCTATTGCTAAAGTGGAGAAAACCACTAGACCATTCAGGTATGACCTAAATCAAATCCCTTATGACTATACAGTGGAAATGAGAAATAGATTTAAGGGACTAGATCTGATAGACAGAGTACCTGATGAACTATGGATGGAGGTTCATGACATTGTACAGGAGACAGGAATCAAGACCATCCCCAAGAAAAAGGAAAGCAAAAAAGCAAACTGACTGTCTGAGGAGGCCTTACAAATAGCTGTGAAAAGAAGGGAAGTGAAAAGCAAAGGAGAAAAGGAAAGATATACCCATTAGAATGCAGAGTTCCAAAGAATAGCCAGGAGAGATAAGAAAACCTTCCTCAGTGATCAATGCAAAGAAATAGAGGAAAACAATAGAATGGGAAAGATTAGCGATCTCTTCAAGAAAATTAGGGATACCAAGGGAATATTTCATGCAAAGATGGGCTCAATAAAGGAGAGAAATGGTATGGACCTAACAGAAGCAGAAGATATTAAGAGGAAGTGGCAAGAATACACAGAAGAACTGTACAAAAAAGATCTTCACAGCCCAGATAACCACGATGGTGTGATCACTCACCTAGAGCCAGACATCCTGGAATGTGAAGTCTAGGGGACCTTAGGAAGCATGACTACGAACAAAGCTAGTGGAGCTGATGGAATCCCAGTTAAGCTACTTCAAATCCTGAAAGATGATGCTGTGAAAGTGCTGCACTCAATATGCCAGCAAATTTGGAAAACTCAGCAGTTGCCACAGAACTGGAAAAGGTCAGTTTTCATTCCAATCGCAAAGAAAGGCAATGCCAAAGCATGCTCAAACTACTGCACAATTGTACTTATCTCACACACTAGTAAAGTAATGCTTAAAATTCTCCAAGCAAGCTTCAGCAATACATGAACTGTGAACTTCCAGATGTTCAAGCTGGTTTTAGAAAAGGCAGAGGAACCAGAGATCAAATTGCCAACATTCGCTGGATCATCGAAAAAGCAAGAGAGTTCCAGAAAAACATCTATTTCTGCTTTACTTACTATGCCAAAGCCTTTGATTGTGTGGATCACAATAAACTGTGGAAAATTCTGAAAGAGGTGGGAATATCAGACCACCTGACCTGCCTGTTGAGAAACCTGTATGCAGGTCAGGAAGCAACAGTTAGAACTGGACATGGAACAACAGACTGGTTCCAAGTAGTAAAAGGAGTACATCAAGGCTGTATATTGTCACCCTGCTTATTTAACTTATATGCAGAGTACATCATGAGAAACGCTGGGCTGGAGGAAGCACAAGCTGGAATCAAGATTGCCAGGAGAAATATCAATAACCTCAGATATGCAGATGACACCACCCTTATGGCAGAAAGTGAAGAAGAACTAAAGAGCCTCTTGATGAAAGTGTAAGAGGAGAGTGAAAAAGTTGGCTTAAAGCTCAATATTCAGAAAACTAAGATCATGGCATCTGGTCCCATCACTTCATGGCAAATAGATGGGGAAACAGTGGAAACAGTGGCTGACTTTATTTTTCTGGGCTCCAAAATCACTGCAGAAGGTGACTGCAGCCATGAAAGTAAAAGATGCTTGCTCCTTGGAAGGAAAGTTATGACCAACCTAGATAGCATATTAAAAAGCAGAGACATTACTTTGTCAACAAAGGTCCATCTAGTCAAGGCTATGGTTTTTCCAGTGGTCATGTATGGATGTGAGAGTTGGACTATAAAGAAAGCTGAGCACAGAAGAATTGATGTTTTTGAACTGTGCTGTTGGAGAAGACTCTTGAGAGTCGCTTGGACTGCAAGGAGATCCAACCAGTCCATCCTAAAGGAGATCAGTCCTGGGTGTTCATTGGAAGGACTGATGTTGAAGCTGAAGCTCCAATACTTTGGCCACCTGATGTGAAGAGCTGACTCATTGGAAAAGACCCTGATGCTGGGAACGATTGAGGGCAGGAGAAGGGGATGACAGAGGATGAGATGGTTGGATGGCATCACTGACTCAATGGACGTGGATTTGGGTAGACTCCGGGAGTTGGTGATGGACAGAGAGGCCTGGCGTGCTGTGGTTCATGGGGTTGCAAAGGGTCAGACACGACTGAGCGACTGAACTGAACTGAACTGATTGCTTTATAGAAGTTATGGATAACTTCTCAACAAAGGCCCTACATTTTCTTCTTTCCCTTTGTTTCACCGGCTGTTGCAAGTTATATAACCTGTCCTGCTCAGACTGTAATGCTTCTGGGTCCTAGAATCCAGACTTCATTTAGAACAACCAGGTATTCTCCAGCTACTTCTCAAGCTTCTGTTCCCTCACTATTTTGGTCTGTGCTGCTTTGATTGTAAGGAACAGAATCCCCTCAATAAAAGGAAAGATAAATGTAAGGAATTAGTCATCAAATTTGAATCCCATGGACAAAGGAGCCTGGCGGGCTACAGTCCATAAAATGGCAAAGAGTCGGACAAGACTGAGTGACTAACACTTTACTTTCTGGTGCCAGCCCCACCCTTGCATAGTGCTGAGACTGAGTGTCCCCTTGAATTTCATACCCAAGATCTCACTTGCCTCACCCTCATCTGTCCCTGCTGTGGTCCTTGGGGGAGCACGTGGCCCAAGAAGAAAACACCAAGGAATAAAATATCGAAGAGCAGGGAAATGAAAAGTTTCTCTCTTCCTTCCTCCAGTCCCCGCTAGGACTTGTCATGGGCTGCGTCCAGATGGAAGTCAGAGGGCAAGGAATTTCTTTTAATGAAGCCCACAGAGGTCAGGCCAGCTGAGTGGCTCTGAAAAGGTAAACTACCCAGCACAGGTTGGTAACAGGACAGACAGATAGACAATAATAAAGCTTATCTAGTGTTATTACACTATGTATGCTGTGTGTTTTAGTTCAGTCTAGAAACACTAAATACTTTTGAGCTTTGCTACTTCATTTCTATTAAGTTGAAAAAAGAAAGGGTTTTTAAGGTTTGTCCAGATGAGTCAGGATTCAACCTCCTGACAAAGCTAATACTTGGTATAGGGCAACTCATATGTGGAAGGTGACCTCCTCAGAGACAGTCATTTAACTAGCTCCTGACAGCTACAATTATGACTAATGGATCTATTCAGTGACCATCATGCCCTGCATCCACACCAGTTAAGATTTTTATGACCTTTATAGCCCAGAATGTAATACTGATTTCTCTCTTTTTTCTCCCCTATAAATATATATATATTTATATTTAATATAGATGTTGCTCTATAGCAGAACATAAAAAATAAAAATATGAGAACAATAGTTAGCTGTTAGTAATTGCTTCTTATAACTGGGAGCATTTTCTTGTACAGCATAATCACACTGGAAGATAATGCAACTTTGCTTATATCAATACACATTTATAGAATGTTTCCCCTTGATTTACATTTCCATCTGAATAGGTTAATAGGATGTCCTTCAACTTGCTTCTCTTTTTGTATCTAGTTGTCAAAATAAAGTCATTAAAAATCAGATAATTCTTGGGTCATTTTTCCCCTTTGTGTTGAAATAAGTATTCAGGAATGAGCTCTCAAAGAAAAGAAAACTTTGTTATTACACTTTAAGATCTCATTCTAAAAATACTAAAAAGAGATGCAAATAAAAATGGATTTCTTCACTATTATATTAAACAAGAAAATGCATTTATATACAGGAAACTATGCAATTAAATCACATTTCACTTAGAAATTATTAGAAATATTTGGCTTTCCAGGGAAGAGTAACAGGTGAAAAAAGTGCATGCCTTCTTCCCTGTCTAAATGCAGTTAAACTTTTTCTAGTGGCATCTATAAACAACTGAAAAAATAATGAATAATTTGGCTCCACTGCTGTTATTTATATCAGAATGATCTTTGTAAATACAATGGAGAAAGAACTCCTTCTCTATTAGGAAAATTAATAGTCTGTTTTTTATTTTGGTTTGATGTTTTGTTTTGATTTGGAGGGGGTTTCTGATTTCTTTATTCTTCCTAAGTTCAAGGTTTTCCACACATAATCTTGCCATAGCCCAACCCTGAAGCATCCCTTATCAAAAGAGTGACCATGTACAAAAGATCTTCAGCTATCAGTTGTAAAGCACCTAAAAAATAATCGGGATTTCTGTAGTGGTTTCCTTGGTGATTCTTTTTGTCTCCTCAGGGATGTTCCTGGACCCCAGGCTAACATTACAGAATTAGAATGAAAGATTTCATTGCCAAAAGGATTGGATTGATTTTGGATAAGGTTAAAACACAGAAGATGAGACATATATTGAATATTTTTTCCTTTACAGTTTAAATTCTCAATTATAAATTATATAGCATGTATTTCATCTCTTCCTTCTGGATTAATAAATCTGTGGACTTTCCTTTAAGAGCTTGTCAACCAGAGTTATACCAGACAATTTCAATCTCAAATGAGTGAATGATTTTTAAGTCTAAGATGACTTATCAGAATATTTTGAGTGGTATGGAAGATTAAATTTTTAACTAATTAAGATGACAATATGAGACATAACAAAACATATGCATTTCACACAAGCATGTTTTCAATAACTATATAGGATAAACAAAGAAACAAAAGCTAGTTAGTGGTAGATTAAGTTGATTCACATGTAATCACTAGTAGCTTCAGAAAACAATGCTGGAAGCAACTACCAAATTTTCCTAAATATAAAGTGATCTCAAATTTAAATCAGTCCCTTATTTTCCTAATAAGAAGATGCAAAAATAGTGAGGTATTGGGTTTGTTTTGCCCTACAAGAATATATAATATTTTAGAAACTTTGAAGACAGAATGAAAAATCATTTAATAATTTACACATGCACATATACTTACTTGGGCTTCCCTGGTGACTCAGCAAAGAATCCACATTCAATGCAGGAGCCACAGGAGACACGGGTTCGATCCCTGGGTCAGGGAAGATTCCCCCAGAGGAGGACATGACAATCCACTCCAGTATTCTTGCCTGGAGAATCCCACGGGCAAAGGAGCCTGGCGGGCTACAGTCCATAGGGTTGCAAAGAGTGGGACACGACTGAAGTGACTAGCACCCACACACCCACACAAGAAACATGGGTTCAGTCTCTGGGTTGGGAAGTTCCCCTGGAGTAGGAAATGGCAAGCTACTCCAGTATTCTTGCCTGGAAAATTCCATAAACAGAGTCCATGGGACTGTAAAGAGTCGGACATGACTGAGCATGCACATATACAAATTTACAATACCACATTACCTAGTATTATTTTCAGATGTTTTCCTACTCATATATATTCATTAAACAATTTTATTCAAACTTTCCATGGGCATATCCATCATCAGTATTTTTGTTACCAAGAGAGCCACATTTTAAATCATCATAATATTCTAGCACACCATCTTCACTTCCATCTAAGTTGCTTAAGACAAAGCATTTATTGAATCTGTATGTGAGCTGTAACTGGAAATTTTATTCTAAGTCATAAGTACCTATTTAAGGAAGATTAAGGCAGTTATTTTCATTCATACTATATGTAATCTTCATGATATTCACCAAGTAACCATTTAATAGAATGCTTAATAGTATGGGTAAATAAACAATCAGAGAGTGTTAGAGTAATTTTAACTACAACAACAATAACAAAAATCAGAAGTCTTCTGATCACTCCTCCTCACCCCTGACTCCAGATTTCTATTGGCCACTACTTTCAAGCCAGTTAGGGTTTTTTTGTTGTTGTTTCTTCTCTTAGTATTCACCTTCCTATTTTTAAGTGGGTTATTCAAATATTTCTTGATTTTTTCAAAAAAGTTTTAGATAATATCTATTGACTTCCTAATTTGAAAGATGAGGGTTTAATCTCTCTTATGTATGTCTCCCTCTGCAAACTCTCTCCATCTTTTTAATGTAGTATCACAATTTGGAGTTAAATGAATACTCAGTGTTTACATTATGATGCTTATATTAACAGTGACAACTGAACCACCCTGTGTGCTATAATAACATTTCCATTATTGTATGATATTTTTGTTTTTCTTTCCTATCACACCAGGAATAATGACTATGGCAAACCTGGTTAAATTTCTTGGTCTTTTCTTAAAAAAAAAAAAAATATATATATATATATATATATATATATATATATATACACACACACACGTATATATTTGTTTATTTATCTTTGGCTATGCTGGGTCTTTGTTGCTGAGAGGCTCTTCTCTAGTTTTGGTGAGCGTGGGGCTACACTCTAGTTGCAGTGTGTGGGTTTCTCATTGTGGTGATTTCTCTTGTTCTGGAGCATGGGCTCTGGAGCATTTGGACTTCAGTAGATACCATAGGTGGGCTTAGATGTTGCAGTTCCCAGGCTCTAGAGCACAGGTTCAGTAGTTGTGCTGTACCAACTTAGTTGCTCCATGGCACGTAGGAGCTTCCCCCATCGGGGATCCAATGAACCAGTGTCTCCTGCATTAGCAGGAGGATTCTTTACCACTGAGTCACCAGGGAAGGCCTGCTCTATATTTTTCTTTTTAAGTTTATTCTATTACTTAAACATCCCAAACTGTCATTTACTGAGGTCACTTCAAGCCAATGGATCTTCAAAAATATAACTTTATAATTCAAATAACATGATTGAGAAATTACATAATATGATAAACTTTAGAGATGGTTGGATGGCATCACCGACTCAAGGGACATGAGTTTGAGTAAGGGAGTTGGTGATGGACAGGTAGGCCTGGCGTGCTGCAGTCCATGGGGTCGCAAAGAGTCGGACAGGACTGAGCGACTGAACTGAACTGAACTGAATACAGGGAGATCCTTTATAATCCATTTGAGATATGGGTGAAAATTTTCATCTTATTGGGAAATATATTCTATTTTGAAATAATATATTTCATTGTATCCTAGATAATGAGAGCTTAAAACCTGGGAAAAGCAAATAAACAAAGAAATTCTTTTCCTTCAAGAACAACTTTGTATTCTTTTCTCCTACTTTGATTTGTATTTTCATACTTTTTGCCAACATACTCACTCATTTATTCCTTTTACTTTCATCTTTACGGAGTCAATTAGTTGTGTGAACATAGCATAAGCATAAACACATTTAATCTGCTCCTGACATAACACAGATCACATATAGAAGGAAGTGACTGTACTGTACCACTACTCATAATTCTCTAATTATATAAACAGATGACTTAGAGTTGATTCTATATTGAAAAAGATACAGAATTGGGCTTTAATGACTGGAGCCAATGTAAATCAATCCACTATTAATCATAACCTCCCATATGAAAATGTAAGTTAGGAGGTGTTTTAATTTTTCGCTATTATACTCTATCATCATGATCGTTCTCTTCTGTAAGATTAGGAAGTGGTCTTCTCTGGTGATCCAGTGGCTGAGATACTGTACTTCTACTGCAGGCGACACGGGTTTGATCTCTGGTTGGGAAAGTTCCACGTGTCTTGAGGTGCTGCCAAAGAAAAAATTGAAAAAAAAAAAAAGAGGGACTTCCCCGGTGATCCAATAGTTAAGACTTTGCCTTCCAGTGCAGGGAGTGCAGGTTTGATCCCTGGTTGGGGAGCCAAGATCCCACATGCCTTGTGGCCAAAAAACTAAAACATAAAGCAGAAGCAATACATAACAGCTTCAATAAAGACTTTAAAAATGGTCCACATCAAAAAAGAAATCTTTAAAAAAAAAGAAGAAAAATCAAATTTGCAAACTTGAAAAAAAAAAAAAATGATTAGGAGGAGAACTATGCAATTATCCCAGGTTCTGGGACCTCTTGGGAATCATTCTTAGTCTTAATAAAACTTCAAGCATAGTTTTTCTTTTCTCTTTAACAGTCTCTAAGCCAGTAATTCTAGGTCTATAAAAGCTTTAACTATCAAAATACTTAACTAATCTAGCAGAACACCTTATACTGAGGTACTTTTGGGGCTTTATGACTTTCCTTTTCTAATTCAGTCAACTAACATTGTCACCAGTTTATTCATAAAGCAGAATGCCAATTTTATAGTTTCTCTGCTTTAAAAACTGTAATTTTTTATTATGCATAATATTATATAAAATCTTCTTACATTGTTATTGTTAAAAGTAGCTTTATTGAGATAGCTTTGACATACAACAACCTGTATATTTAAAGTGTACAGTTGAATAAGCTTTGGCATAGGTATGTTCTCTTGCACCCATCACCAGAATTAAGGTGTTACCCTAGAGTTTGAAGTTGAGATGATCTCTTCTTTATGGGATTTGTCTCTTACTGCTTGCTTATTGCTTTTATGATTCCTGAATGTATTATAAACTCTTCAGAAAGACAGAGGAAGTCTTACTCATCTTTGGAACACTCACATGCTTAATAAAAACATGGGCTCAAAAAGAATAGCTATTTTTATTCATTAAGGCCTAATCTTGTGAGTCTTGAAAGGGAACTAGCTCTAACTGAAATATATTACCCATAGCCTCCTTTAATAAAGAAGATATTTCTATGGCCATGCACATGTGCATTTGTGCTAAGTAGCTTCAGTTGTGTCTGACTCCTTGAGACCCTGTGGTCTCTAGCCCGCTAGGATCATCTGCCCATGAGATTCTCCAGACAAGAATACTGGAGTAGGTTGCCATCCTTCCTCCAGGGGATCTTCCCAATCCAGGGATTAAACCAATATCTCTTATGTCTCCTGCATAGGCAGGTAGGTTCTTTACCACTAGCACCACCTGGGAAGCCTGTGTATGGTCAGTTCAGTTCAGTTCAGTCGCTCAGTCATGTCCGACTCTTTGCGACCCCATGAACCACAGCATGCCAGGCCTCTCTGTTCATCACCAACTCCTACAGTCCACCCAAACCCATGTCCATTGTGTCAGTGATGCCATCCAACAATCTCATCTTCTGTCATCCCCTTCTCCTCCTGCCCTCAATCTTTCCCAGCATCAGGGTCTTTTCCAATGAGTCAGCTCTTCACATCAGGTGGCCAAAGTATTGGAGCTTCAGCTTCAACATCAGTCCTTCCAATGAACACCCAGGACTGGTCTCCTTTAGGATGGACTGTTTGGATCTCCTTGCAGTCCAAGCGACTCTCAAGAGTCTTCTCCAACAGCACAGTTCAAAAGCATCAATTCTTCCGTGCTCAGCTTTCTTTATAGTCCAACTCTCACATCCATACATGACTACTGGAAAAACCATAGCCTTGACTAGATGGACCTTTGTTGACAAAGTAATGTCTCTGCTTTTTAATATGCTGTCTAAGTTAGTCATAACTTTCCTTCCAAGGAGCAAGCGTCTTTTAATTTCATGGCTGCAATCGCCATCTGCAGTGATTTTGGAGCCCAGAAAAATAAAGTCAGGCACTGTTTCCACTGTTTCCCCATCTATTTGCCATGAAGTGATGGGATCGGATGCCATGATCTTAGTTTTCTGAATATTGAGCTTTAAGCCAACTTTTTCACTCTCCTCTTTCTTTGTCCTCTTTCTCATCAAGAGGCTCTTTAGTTCTTCTTCACTTTCTGCCATAAGGGTGGTGTCATCTGCATATCTGAGGTTATTGATATTTCTCCTGGCAATCTTGATTCCAGCTTGTGCTTCCTCCAGCCCAGCGTTTCTCATGATGTACTCTGCATATAAGTTAAATAAGCAGGGTGACAATATACAGCCTTGATGTACTCCTTTTCCTATTTGGAGCCAGTCTGTTGTTCCATGCTAGATGTCAAATCACTGTCTATATCATATAGCAAATAAATGAATTTAATGCTATAAATTCTTCTTATATAAAGTCTAAAAGACTTTCAGGAAAAAACACACTTGTTCAGTACTTCAGTTACATTTTCTGCAGAATCTTGAAGAGAAAAACAATGCTTATTATCTTATTTCATTAATAATAATAAAAACAGCAATAAAGAATTTTTTACTTCACTGTTTCAAAAGTACTTTGAAATTTACTGTCTCACCTGCTCTCATTAAGACAAAATTCAATACAAAATAGGTTACTGGGAAACATTTTAAAAGATCATCCATTTATGACATTAATGAAAATTTGAAACATATATAATCCTTACATGTTTATTTCCTAGTATGAGAGTGAGGGGGAAATACCATATGAAGTATATTTTGCAAGGATATATGATATAATTTTTATCATAAAAAAGTGTTTTAGGAAAATGGAAAATACAGAAGCTTCAAAGAAAAATTTTTTCAGAAAATCTTGATACCTGAAGCAGACTCAGGTTTGAGGTTACATATTGGTTTTCTCAAACCATAATTTTAAAAGCTTTCTGGTAACATTATTCAAGCACCAACTAAATTATGAGTCCTTTGGAAATAGAACATTTCCTAGAATAGCTTCTGATACATAGTATTTAATATATGTTTATTAAATGATAAAAGACAGACAATGGATAGATTGTCCCTTATGCCAAAAATGTTAGGGACCACTGGCTTAAACAACAGTGATTTATTTTCTCACAGTTCTCAAGGCTAGAGGCCTAGGATCAAGGTGCTGTCAGGTTTGGTTTCTCCCGAGGCCTCTCTCTTAATTTGAACATGATCTTTTCCCTATGCCTGCACATCCCTGATGTCCTTTTGTGGGTGTGTCCAAATTTCCTCTTTCTGTAAATTAATCATCTCTTTAAGGCCCTAACTTCAAATACAGTCACACTCTGAAATACTGGGGGTGAGACCTGCAACATATTGATTTTGAGGGACAAAATTTAGCCCCCATAAAAATCACATACAGTTAAGGGTGGAGTTAGTCATTATAATATGTAAATACACTTATAATCTGGCCCTTTCAACTTTCCAGTTTCATCCCTTGCTATTTCTCTGCCACTTTATAGTCCAGGAATTCCAGATTGGACACAGTTTCCCCACACACCCCACTTGTCTGGTTCCTCTGTGTCACCCACTCCTTTTGACTAGACTGCCATCCTACTCCCATCCTTGTTCCTGGTAAACTTTCTCCTTCAGACCTTATGCTGAGAATTTTCTGACATTCCCAAATCCATATATTAGCAAGTGATTTATTATGTTACTGTGTTGGTCTGCTGGAATTTCATTACATTTTCTAGTGTAAAGATAGAACTCAGAGCATATCCTTTTGCTCTGCATTAGTGAGCCTTATAGGCAAAAGAAGCCATCACCAAATATAAACTCTTGCCCAGGACCTGGGAAAGGAGAAGACATTCAGCACAGGAAGAGTTAAATGACTGCCCCTCTCAGCACTCCAGGCGGGGTGAGGGTGAAACCCTAAGTGGACCTAGTCCCTGCACACCTTGCCTCCTGGCTGAAACTGGGTTTTGCTTTGTCCATTCAAGAGAAGTCCATTATAACAGTACAGGAGAATTTATTTTTCTAACTTTACATACATCAGGGATGATTACAGTCATCTTGTGAGGCATCTCTTCCCTTCCCTCATCTCACAGATAGCGTCATTGAGTGATGACTTCCTCCTCTCCTTGTGATGCTGTCTAAAGCCCTGTTCCCTTCCCCGATGGAACAAGTCAGATGGCACTTGTTCCAGGGATGAGTGCCAGGGACTGCAGACCCAGAAGGAGACCTTCATGGAACACCCCCACCTGTGGGACTCCATTCCCATGCTTCTCTACCTCTAGACCCCGGCTATGCTGCTTCCTTTTTTAGAGGCATATGATACAAGAGTTTTTTTAGTATCTTTCTGGAGATAATTCATACATGCAAAGCTAATTTACACTTAGTTTTTCCTCATTTTTACATATAAGAGAGCATACTATACACACTGTAGTTTGCTTTTTCTGAACAATATTAGATGGTGGAGCTCGTTCATATCACATAGACAGTGTCTTCATAGGGATGTATCATCATGTAACCCTAATATATTCCAACAGAGATGTATCGTCATGTAACACTCTCCTGAAGAACCTTTAGGCATTACAAATAATGCTGTAATGAGTAACCTATAACATACATTGTTACATACATGAGTGAAGAAAGTCTGAGATAAATTCCAGAAGAAGACCTGTTGGGTTGAATTGTTAATTCTGTGAGACAGTGCCTGATTTACATTCAATTTATATTCAACCAATGATGTATGAGAACAAAAATTCCAGTCTAACCTTTAGATCTTTGCTAATATGATAATTTAGAAGTAACACTCCAGTTTGTTTTAATTTGTATTTCTGTTTCTGTAAGCAAGATTAAGCATCTTTTTATATGTTTATGGGTCACTTGTATTTTCTTTTATACGAAGAGTCTATTGGTCTTTTTATTGATTTATAAAAGCTCTCTCTATATTAGAAAACTTAACACCTGCTAGTGGTATAAGTAGCAAATACTTTTCCAAGTTTGTCATCTGTCTTTTGATTTTTTTGTTCATTCTCTTACAGAATCTTATTTTTATTTTTATGTGGTTATTTATTAATCTTATCTTTTATGGCTTCTGAGTGTTGTGACATTTGTAGAAATTACTTTCCCACCCACATATTTTTTTAAAAAGGGGATTTTCAATGATTTCTTCTAGTTCCCTTGCAGTTTCATTTTTTACATGTAAATATTTGACCCAACTGGGATTTTTTTTAATGAAAGTTATGAGGTACAGATCCAAATTTATTTTTTCTTATTTTTTCTAGATGTCTGTCAGTAGGCTGAACATAAATCATCTTTCCCATTGATTAGAAATCCTGCTTTTATAATTACTAAATTGTATTTCTGAATGTTCTCATTTGATCCATTGATTCTTTTCAATATATAAAAGGGTGAGTCTATCCCACATTCAAGGACTGATGTTGAAGCTGAAAGAAACTCCAATACTTCAGCCACCTCATGCGAAGAGCTGACTCGTTTGAAAAGATCCTGATGCTGGGAAAGATTGAGGGCAGGAGCAGAAGGGGATGACAGAGGATGAGATGGTTGGATGGCATCACTAACTCAATGGACATGAATTTGGGTTAACTCTGGGAGTTGGTGATGGACAGGGAGGCCTGGCGTGCTGTGGTTTATGGGGTTGCAAAGAGTCAGACACGACTGAGCGACTGAACTGAAGTGATCCCATGTTCTACACTTTTCCTACATTTTCTTAGATACCGTTGCTTGTTTCTTTTTAAAAATAAATTTTAGAATCAGATTAGCTATGATAAAGTCCTCTTTGTATTTTTACTGATCTCTGCTAGATTCTGAGTCATACTATTCAAGAACATGGTATGTCTTTGCATCTGTCCAGGGTTTTGATGGGGCTTCAGCTGCAGTTTAAATATTTTTTCAAATAGATTTTGCATATTTCTTGTTATTTTCAACACGTTTTTTTTGTTTGTTTTTTACATAAGGTCTTTTTGTCCAATATATCTTTTAAGTAGCTAGTTGATATATGTAAATAAACTTGCTATTCATTTCAGCATGCTAATTTCATACTCAGCCAGATTAGTGAACTGTCTTATCGTCTATAGTAGCTTTTCAAATGCCTCAGGATTTTAAGAATGCAACAGCAACACTGAGGAATAATTATAATTTTCCTCCTCCCTTTCCATTTTTTATATTTCTCAATTCTGTCACCTTTCTAGCTGTGATGGCTTCCATCTCCAGGAATGTTGAATAGCAGTGACAGTACATATTTTCATCTAGCTCCTGATTTTAATGGGGTGTCTTCAACTGTTTCCCATTAATATGATTCCAGGTTTTGGGATTAAATAGGTACATTTCATTAAGTTAAGGAATTATCCATCCATTACTATCTTAATTAGAGGTTTTTTTTTTTTAAGCAAGAATTTATGTTACACTTTATAAAATACCACTGTATGGAGATGCTATGATTTTTATGTTATGATCTATTAATACAATCAGTATATTAACAATTTTCCAATATTGAATATCTTGCATTATTGGAATTATCTCTATCATAATAATGTAGTATTCTAATGAGTTTCTAGGGATATATATATATATAGAGAGAGAGAGAGAATGAGAGATTAAATATAGTCAGTATGTCATTTTTTCTGTGTCTTCTTATGGTATTGATAAAATCCTCTCTTAAAAAAATTTTGTGAGATTTGTTTCCTATTTTCTACAAGGTTTTGTATAACAATAGAGATGTTTTTTCTTCAAGAATTTGGCAGAATTCCCTTGTGAAAACATCTCAGCCTTGTTATTCGCAAGGGGCTGGGAACAGTTGATAATTTTCGCAAGTATTTTTTTCTATTCATGGTAATTTGCATAGATTTTAAAAATCTTTTCTAGGCTTAGATTTAGTAAATTATATTTTCCTATGAAGTTATTCATTTCATCCAGATTATTAAATATATTCCCCTGGTAGATTGTTACATTAATGGTCCCACTGAATCTGCCTTTGGTATCCATGAAGTTGATTAGGTGGTTGATTCGGAGTTGATTTTGAGACACAGTTTTGTTAAGTACTTCACACCAGGGCTTGCCTCTTGGAATACTGCCTCTAGCATGTGAGGAAACTTGCTGAGTCTTCTTAAGGAGCAAAGACATCATAGAAAGTGTGTGTGTGTGTGTGTGTGTGTGTGTGTGTGTGTGTGTGCGCGCGCGCGCATACTCAGTCATGTCTGACTCTTTGCAACCCCCTGACTGTAGCCCACCAGACTCTTCTGTGCACAGAATTTTCCAGGCAAAAATACGGCAGTGGGTGGACATACCCTCCTCCAGGAAACATTCCTCATTCAGGAATTGAACCCATGGTTCTTTCGCCTCCTGCATTGGCAGACGTATTCTTTACCACTGAGCCATCTTGGAATCCCATAGAAGGAGAGGTCCTGTCATCCCAGCTTTCCCAGATAAGCAGAGCTCCCTGCTGATTCTCAAAATGCTGCTGCATGGGTGAGCCCAGTCATAACTAGAAAACAAAAATCCACTAGCAAACCCACAGAATGTAATAAACAGTCATTATTTTAAACCACTACATTTTGGAGTGGTATGTTATACAGCCATAGATAACTGGAACAACTCCATAATTTAAAAAACCTGATGTGCTCTGATTGCCCACTGTGTAAGGGTTTCCCTGGTGGCTCAGACGGTAATGGACCTGCCTGCAATGCCAGAAACCAAGTTCAGGAAGATCCCCTGGGTCAGGAAGATCCCCTGGAGAAGGCAAAGGCAACTGACTCTAGTATTCTTGCCTGGAGAATTGCATGCACAGAGGAGCCTGGAGGGCTAGAGTCCATGGGATTGCGAAGAGTTGGACAGGACTAAGAGACTAACACTTAAATTTAAATAAGTAATGACTATAAGTAATGTAGTCATTACTTATTTAAATGTAATGACTATATAATGTAATCATTACTGGCCCAACCCCTGGACACACCACTGCCACCACCCCATATTAGAGAGCAGCTTGCCCCCTCTCAGGAAGCAAGCCAGCAAGGGAACCTGTTGTTTGTTCTTGCTCCCCTCCTGCTGCAGCAGGGGCCCCAGTAAACCCTTGCCTGAATTACTCCTCCAGCCTTTGACCAATTTATATTGATTAAGGAGGCCAAGAACCCTGGTCAGCAACAAAGATGGGCTGGACTCGATAGGTAAGTGAGGTGTGTTTAGGACATTTTCAACTTGGGATTGGTATGTCAGGAGGGAGCCCCATGTAAATCCAGGAAGATCTGCAGTGAACCATTGGATCCTGAGAATAATAGGGTAAACATTGTTTTTCTTTTGATTATTTTGATTACCCAAGCTATGACATAAAACATCCAACCGTTTGGCCAAAGTTGAACTGTCAGCAAATGGTAGATGTATAGTTGAAACCTGCATGGAACTGCCATGTTGTCTTTTCCCAGGGGGCACATTTTGGATATTTACTTGGATAATTTAGATAAAGGGAGAACTTCTGTAGTCGTTTATGGAATACTTTGCCAGGACATTGATGCACTACTACAATTTTGAAGGGAAAAATCTTTGATGTTAGAAGAAGATTGACAGGCACCAAGAATCACTCAGTATCTCAAACCACACAGGCCAGGTACTTTAGAGAGTCTAGACAGTGGTAGCAACGTTTCACTGGGCATTTAAAAGTGCGTATACACTTAGAGATAAATACAGGAGGAAGGTTGGAAGACAGTGCATCAAGCAGTGGACGCTGATTATATCTGCCACAGGTAAGGAGTGGGGCAGTTTGGGGAATCTGGAATCCGTAGTTTCTGCTTTCACATTCTTTGGGGGAGAAAAATAAAGAATCTGAGTGATTTTAACATTTAATTTAGCACTTTGCTTTCTGTTTATTTTCCTATTTGAAAAATTACTGAAAGTATTAAAAACTATTGGCACAAAGATTCAAGACTAAAAATATTTCAGAACACAAGTCTACAGATATTGATTTTAGCACTTTTCTAATTATTATGCCATGTTCTGGCCTCTATTTTATTCTTATAGGTGAAGTATAAATAGCAGGGAAATGTTTTACTTTGGAAACACAATAAATAGGTCAAGAATGGAGAAAACTCTCCTGGGACAGTTGATATTTTCTGGAGTGTTCACACTGCATGTTCACTGTCTGCTGCAGCCAACAGTTTAATCTACTATTCTTCCTCAGAGTTACAGCATTGAGTTCCTTATCTCTGCAGCTGAGTCTGGAAATGTAAAGTGAGATCTGGCCTAGAGGAATGGATTTGGGAATCATCATGTGATCATCAAAAACACAGGATTAGATGAGATAATCCAGAAACATGTGCTCAAGTAAGAGAATATAAATAAACCAAGGATGAGTATCTGGATAAAATCAGTTAGAAGGGTAGTTGGAAGAAGAAAAGTCTAACACAGAAAACCAAAAGGAATAGCAAGAATGAATAGAAAACCATAAGAAAAATGTGTCCTTGGGACTTCCCTGGCATTCCAGTGGTTAAGACCCTGCGCTTCCGATGTAGAGCGTGTGGGTTCAATCCCTGGCTGGGGAACTGAGATTCCACATGCTGCTTGGTATGGCAAAAGAAAAAGAGAGAGAGAGAAAATGAAAGAAAGAAAAAGAAAATTGTGCTCTTGAAACATAGGGAGGCAAGAATCTCAAGAGATTGTTAACATCAAAATCTCCAGAAAGGAAAGTAAAGATTTGACTGGAACAGTGTCATTGGATGTAGGGTCTATTATGTGCCAGGTAGGATATTCCCCTCTTCATCTGGCCATAAATCTGCTTCCCTATCCCCAGGGACAGGCACATGACTTGGACTGTGCCCATCACAGTAGCTCATCACAAGTTCAATAGTAAGCATATGACCTACTGGGCCAATCTGAACCTTTGCCTGGGATCTTACTATCTGGCATTGAATCTGCCTGCAATGCAGGAGACCTGGGTTCCATCCCTGGGTCAGGAAAATCCTCTGGAGAAGGGAATGGCAACCCACTCCAGTATTCTTGCCTGGAGAATCCCAGGGACAGAGGAGCCTGGTGGGCTCCTTTCATCCATGGGGTCACAAAGAGTCAGAAACGACTATGCGACCAACACTTTAGTATCTGGTACCAGTGAGGAAGGTGCTCTTTTTCCTCCTGGATAATAAAAATATTAGAATGAAGTAAAAAATACAGAGATATGTAGAGATGAGAGATGGGCAACATGAAAGACTCATCTGTGTTTCATTCTGTGGATCCAGTCATCCCTGATGCCTGTCCTATCTCCTCCTGAAACTTAATTCTCGTAATTCTATGAGCTTCCTCAATGTCCTCCAATAATTTCAGGTGCTTCCCTCTGTTTTTTTAGTAACAAAAGAATTACGATTAATAGGTAGAAGTCAGATTGTAATTGGTTTAAAAATGAATGATATAAAATAGCTCAGAAAAACCATAACAAGAAATGGACAGGAACGATATAAATAAAACTACAAAATTTTACTGAAGAACATAAAAGAAGACTTGAATAAATGGAAAGTCCTACCATGTTCCTGGGTAACAAAGACTATTATAAAGGTGTCAGTTCTTCTCAAATTAATTTATAGGTTTAATGTAACTCTAATCAAAATCCAAATAGGATATCTTTTGGAGCTTGAAACGGTGATTTTAAAGTTGATTAGCTAGAAAAAATAGAGATGAGCCAAGAAATTTTGAAAAAAGACAACTGATGAAGCGAACAGTGAACACCTACTGGGTGCCCTCCATGATTTAAAGAATTCAATAGGGGTGCCTCTGGAACTGTTTCTCCTATTTAGTCATCTTTCCCTCTGGGCACAGTCGATTGGTTTGTAGATATTCCCTCTCTTGCTTAAAGCAACTTTAATGAATTTTTGTTACTTGTAACTAAAAAAAAAAAAAAAAAAAAAGGCTTATTGTAAAAACTTTCCCCATGATATATTAAAATATATTAAAACAGTACTTAGGGACTTCTCTGGCAATTCAGTGGTTAAGACTCTGTGCTTCCATTGCAGGGGGGCATGGGTTTGATCCCCAGTTGGGGAACTAAGTTCCACATGCCACATGGCAGTCAAAAACAAAACCCCAAAGGCAAAATCAAATGACCCCGAAACAGTACATAAAACAGGGTACTACTAGCACAAATGTCTATAAGCATATTTTTTTCAACAGAAAAAATCAAGTTCAGTTCAATTGCTCATTTGTGACCAACTCTGCAACCCCATGGACTGTAGCACACCAGGCTCCCTGTCTATCACCAACTTCCAAAGCTTGCACAAACTCATGTCCATCCAGTCGGTGATGCCATCCAACCATCTCATCCTCTGTCGTCCCCTTCTCCTCCTGCCTTCAATCTTTCCTAGCATCAGGGTCTTTTAAAATAAGTCAGTTCTTTGAATCAGGAGGCCAAAGTAATGGAGTTTCAGCTTCAGCATCAGTTCAGTTCAGCTCAGTTGCTCAGTCATGTCTGACTCTTTGCGACCCCATGGACTGCAGCACGCCAGGCTTCCCTGTCCATCACCAACTCTCCAAGTTTACTAAAACTCATGTCCATTGAGTCAATGATGCCATCCAAACATCTCATCCTCTGTTGCTCCCTTCTTCTCCTGCCTTCAATCTTTCCCAGCATCAGGGTCTTTTCCAATGAGTCAGCTCTTCACATCAGGTGGCCAAAGTATTGGAGTTTCAGCTTCAACAGCAGTCCTTCCAATGAACACTCAGGACGGATCACCTTTAGGATGGACTGGTTGGATCTCCTTGCAGTCCAAGGGACTCTCAAGAGTCTTCTCCAACACCACAGTTCAAAAGCATCAATTCTTTGGTGCTCAGCTTTCTTTACAGTCCAGCTCTCACATCCTCACATGACTACTGGAAAAACCATAGCCTTGACTAGATGGACCTTTGTCGACAAAGTAATGTCTCTGCTTTTCAATAAGCTGTGTAGATTGGTTACAACTTTCCTTCCAAGGAGTAACCGTCTTTTAATTTCATGGCTGCAATCACCATCTGCAGTGATATTGGAGCCCAGAAAAATAAAGTCTGCCACTGTTTCTACTGTACCTTATCTATTTGCCATGAAGTGATGGGACCAGATGCCATGATCTTAGTTTTCTGAATGTTGAGCTTTAAGCCAACTTTTTCATTCTCCTCTTTCTTTCTCCTCTTTCTCATCAAGAGGCTCTTTAGTTCTTCTTCACTTTCTGCCATAAGGGTGGTGTCATCTGCATATCTAAGGTGATTGATATTTCTCCTGGCAATCTTGATTCTAGCTTGGGCTTCATCCAGCCCAGCATTTCTCATGATGTACTCTGCATATAGGTTAAATAAGCATGATGACAATATACAGCCTTGATGTATTCCTTTTCCTATTTGGAACCAGGCTGTTGTTCCATGTCCGATTCTAACTGCTGCTTCCTGACCTGCATACAGATTTCTCAGGAGGCAGGTCAGGTGGTCTGGTATTCCCATCTCTTGAAGAATTTTCCACAGTTTGTCATGAACCACACAGTTAAAGGCTTTGGCATAGTCAATAAAGCAGAAGTAGATATTTTTTCTGGAACTCTCTTGATTTTTCTGTGATTCATATTTTTGAACAGAATAAATAACCATCAATAAATACTATTACTTATAAAAATGATGTAAATAATAAAGTTATCACTTTATAATGGGCAAAAGAGAAACTATTCTATAAATTAGCTAGCTATGGAAGTTAAATTGTCAGTTTACAAAATAAAATAAATTCCAGATGTTACATGTAAAAAGTATTAAATATAAAGTAAACAAATAGAGAAATATTAAAACATGTACCTGAAATATAATCTATGTGTGCCAAAGTCTGGTTTGAAAGCTAAAAGAATGTTTAGGGAACTATTTAAATTATTTGCTTGTCCTTGAGCTGAACGAGGAATTGTCTAAGCATAAAATCAATGGGCTAAATCACAAAGGAATCAAAAACAAAGGTTTGACTATGTGAAAAATTTAAAAGAAACCATCAAAAATTGAGAAGTAAATTACAAAGTAAAAATATCTGACAAAAAATGATTAGCAGTTTAAATCAGGAAACATTGAAACTTCAATGGAAAAAGGTACAACAACAAATGTGTAGAGAAATCTCAGACACAGAAACATAAATGACCAGTGTATATGTGAAATGATTCACTGTTAGTAGTTACAAAGTAAAACATCAGTGACATATAATTTTACTTTACTGAAAAACAAAAACTCTAAAATTTATAAAAGTTATGGCTGATGAGGTTGTTTCAAAAATAAGCATAGTCATACCCTTTTATTGAAAGCCTAAGCTGATTATAGGGTATTTTTAGAGGAAAATAATTGATAACATATCAAGAATTTTATAAAGTGTCCATAGTCCTTTCCCCCAATTTTCCTCCTAGGAACCTAAACGAGTGTAATTGTTAAAAGCACAAATTGTAGCTCCTGCCCTCGAAGCATAAATGTGTGTGAAAATGTAATACTGACAACCAGAGGAAAAGGGCAGGGAGGAAGTGAGGATAGCATTAAGTCCCTGGTTCTAGTCCTGGAGTTTCCTAGAACAGCCCGGATTCCTTGGGACTCCTCCAATGAGTCCTTCTCTCACTTTCCTCAGTTTCTGTCCCTTGCACAAGAAGACTATAAACTAACAGCCACTCTGGCCATTTATTTCTGCTAGATTAATATACCATATAATTTTTCGTAGGAGGTACACAACTTAGTGGGGGCTTCCCCAGTGGCTCAGCATAAAGAATCCACCTGCAATGCAGGAGCCACATGAGACATGGGTTTGATCCCTGGGTCAGAAAGATCCCCTGGAGGAGGGCATGGCAACCCTCTCCAGTATTCTTGCCTGGAGAATCCCATGGACAGAGGAGCCTGGTGGGCAACAGTCCACAGGGTTGCACAGAGTTGGACACGACTGAAGCGACTTGTCAGGCACACGACTTAGTGACTGAACACTAATCGCTTGGAGTCATGCTAGTTGGTTCCAGCCCAGGCTTAATTAATTTGGAATCAAAATGGATCCAATACTGGTACTTTCCAGGGTGACTACCTAAACATAATATTAGATTGCCAAAATCCTTCATGGATAAGAATCGTTGGTGAGATTTTTAACAAAGACAAAGCAGTGTTTACTAGACCAAGTAGAAGAGAAACAAAAATGAGAAGACATTGAGTGTACTTAGTCGTAATTAATGAGATAAAATTAGTTCATGTGATGCTGAGTGTGATTTCATATCAGTGAACAAAACAGTGAAATTCAACATCCCGAGGGGATGCTCTTGAACCTTTTCCTTTCTCGATGGATCAGAGTCTTTGACACAGTGGACCATTCCTTTCTTGTCTTTTCCCTCAGCCTTTACAATTCCATACACTCCTGATACTTCCGGTTTTTCACCTTCTCCCCTGGCTTTAAATAACAGTTGGATTAGTTCAAACAGAGAATAGAATGCTGTAACAAAAGACAAAAAATACTTAGATAATTCTCATGTAATATTTTATGTATATGGTCCATGAATAATAGGGTGGCCCAATGATTTAGAGAACTCATGATCTGTTTAAGTTACATCTGTTTGGTACAGCCTTCATGCATAGGGTCTAAGTTACTTCACTACCATATCTGTATTCAAGTTCACGGAAGATGGGAACTATGCTTCTTTCCTATAAAGGACATGACCTAGAAATTGTGAACACTGTTTCTGCTAAATCCCATGGGTCAGAACCCAGGCATATAGCTACAATTAGCTACAAGGGAGGCTGGGAAATAGAAATCTCTATTGAGGAGCCCAGTGCCTAGCTAAACCTCTATCTTATAGAAAAATAGCACTCTCTAAACCCTTTCTATATACATTCATGTTTACTAAACATATTTCTTTAGCCCAGATTTCTCTTCTGAAATTCAGAACTATTTATTCAACCATTTACTGATCACTATTTATTCAACAAAAATTTGACTGAGCAGCTGTGTTACCAGTCACAAGAAAATAGAGTCTTCTTCAATCTAGAAGTCAGCCAGAACTCTCCCATGTACAAAACCAACCTTGTCATATTACCCAAATCCTCGTCTTTGCTGTCTCAGTCATCTTTGCCATCATCCAACCAGCTGCCCAAGTCAGAAATGAGGGTACCTCTTACTTATATTCTTGGTCTAACTCACCCAGTCATCAGGCATAATCAAATTTACCAGCTAAATATATTTTCATTCAAGCCACTTTTCTCCACACCTCTTAACTCTATATCTAAAGCTCAGTCCCTCTGTCTCTACCTCTATCTCTATCTCATATCTTTTCTTTTTTTTTTCTCTTTTAAACTGAGGTATAACATAGATGTAGTAACATATGTAAAGCATATTAATATACATGTAAACCTGAATGAATTTTACATATGCATACACCCACCATCAAGATCAAGATGCCCTTCAAAGTTCTCTGTGACTTTTTCCTGTCAAACATTATTTCTTTTAGTTAGATAATTGTACTAGCCTTTTCAATGATTGAGTATATTGCAATAAACTCACTGATCATCTTTCAAATTTTTTTCTGTTTTTGTCTCTCTGTCTCTGTTTCTCTCTCTCTCTCTCTCTATATATATATATATATATATACACACACATATATATATTTTTTCTTTGCCTCTGGGACTTCACTTCACCCCTATTTTCCCTTCTCCCTTTTCTCCTGGCTAATCCTGCTGTGATTCAGATGCAAGTTTAGACATCTCTTTTTTTTTTTTTAATTTTTTTAAATTTTTTGCTGGCTGGACCACAGTTCTTTTATTATTTTTTTTCTTTATTTTTATTAGTTGGAGGCTAATTACTTTACAATATTGTAGTGGTTTTTGTTAGACATCCCTTTTTGTCAAGAAGCCCTGTTATTAATAGTTGCTGGTATGAGGCTTTGCCTAAGTAGTTTAGTTATGGTTATCTTAGCTTGGGAAAAAGAAGAAAGAAAATTCATGTTGAACATGATTTGATTTGGAATATACTGTTTTGGGTAAGTGAATTAGAGATAATATTTTACTGGTCAGCAAGACCTGTTCACAAAAATATTTTCATTCCTAACATTAAATATGGCTACTGTAAGTTAGCTATCACAGCAAATCAGTAATACTTAAGCCCTAGTTCCTCTGAGTGTGTCTCAGGATTAAATAACCAACTGAAAAGTAAGTTCATATTTATTTTTAGTTATCTAATTTTAAAATAAATTACATACAGTCCAGTGCATACATCTTAGAGCGGTATACAGTTTATGAGTTTTGACAATTGTATATACCTGGGGAACTAACACCTCAATTTTGATGTAGAATTTTCCCATTATTCCAGATAGTTCCTTTGTGACTTTTTAATCAATCCCTCCATGAGGCAGTTGCTGTTCTGATTTCTGTCACAATCCATTAGTTTCACAGGTTCTTGAATGTCAAAGAAATAGAATCATGTAGTACACACTCTTATATGTTTGGCTACTTTTACTCAAACTATGTTTTTGAGATTCATCCATGTTGCTGCATATATGAGTAGTTTATCCAGTTTTCTTACCAATTTTCCAATATAGAGTATATACAACTTGTTTATCCATTTTTAATCAATGCTCTTGTTGTTTGAGTTATAGAACCATTATAAACATTCCCTGATAAATCTTTTTGTAAACATGTGTTTCAAATTTAATTGAAAATCTAGAAGTTGTACAGCTGGATCATAGAAGAGGTATATTTTTATCTTTGTTGGAAACTGCTAAACAGTTTTCCAAAGTGTTGGTACCATTTTACACTCTAACTAGAAATGTATTCAAGTTCTAGTTACTCCACATCCACACCAAAATCTGATGTTGTTTCTCTTTTTAACATTTGCCATTTTAGAAGTATGAAATGGTATCTCATTGCACTTTTAATTTGCATCATTCTGAAGACTAAGGATGTTAAGCACCTTTTCTATGTTTCTGTTCTGGAATCCTTAGGATGTGGTCTTCAATCTCATTCTTATAAAATGGTTGCAGGAGTTCACTCTGAGTTGTAGGCAGAAGAAAGAACAAAGGATCCAGGTCCTGAAGTCCTGAATCAGTTGAGTCTTTTCCAGAAGACTACTTACATCTCATTAGTCAGAATCATGTCACATGGTCACTCCAATCTGCAAGGAAGGCTGGGAAATGTAGTTTTAAAAGTTGGTGTTCTGGGTGTCTATTGCTATGCAACAAACCAACTCAAAACTTACTGGCTTAAAAAGAAAACACATGCTTTTCTCACAAATATGCCATTTGAGCAAAACTCAACAGAAATGTCCTGTCTCTCTTCTACTTGGCATCAACACTGAAAGCAGTTGCTGCTGGCTTCTGGCCAAGCAGACTCACAGAGTTGGAACTGTGGTTAGCATACCTACACATGACCTTTTCATGTGGGTGCTTGGCTTCCCACACCATAATGGCTGAGCCCCGAGGGTGAGGGTCCCAAGAGAGACTGAGATGGAAACCATATTGCCTTTTATGACTTAGGCCTGGAAGTCACACGGCGTCACTTGTGCTGTACTCTGTTCATTGTGGCAAATACAAAAGACCGCCCAGGTTAGACTGGAGGGGAAATAGATTTTACCTCTAAATGTAGGGGTGGCAGGTTCTGGAAGAGAATGTAGGATCAAAATATCAGTGTGGCCTTGGGGAAAATACAATCTGTTACAACCCAACCAAACTGGGGTTCTCTTAACAGGAAACATGTGGTAAATAGATATTGGGTAAGCAAAGTGAGTTTCTATCATGTTCTTTACACATCAAATTATAGTTTTTTTTTTTTTTTTTTTTCTTTTTGCCACTAGCCTATATTCTCCATGAGGGAGTAGCCAGGTTTGTCTATCTTGCCAATTATTGGTTCTTTGTGGTCTAAGGGGGAAAAATGTATTCAAGAAATATTTGTTAATGACTAAGTGTTAGACCAAATAAAAATATAGAGAGATTATCTGTTTTAGAAAATAAACTGTGATGCAAACATTAGGAAAGGATAAAATGTTTGACATTTTAAAAGTTAATAATGTACAAAAAGTGAAATAAACATATATGCTAAGGATTAAAACAAATTTTCTCCTTTCAACTTTTAAAATAGATCACAAAGCAAAATGTTGCCCTCTCAATTAGAAATCTGTGCATGTGAAAAGAAGCATTTCTTTAAAAGGATAAAGCATGCTTCAGGGAGATGATAAGAACTTCTAGTCAGTCACCATGATTTTTGTTTATGTTTTTTCCAATTGATTTAGAATACCCAACCATTGACCACCATTTGCTATAGCTGGGGATGGGTTAGAAACTGCAACCTCCCTAACCCTTCCTGAATCAGTATTGAGGTCCAGAACTTGTTCCTTTAATAAGCGTTCTCTTCTTCCTCCTTAAATACACTGCTGGTTCAAGTGGCTTAAAATATTTTCTGAGTTATTTTCTTTTATATGTTTAAATCTTTCTATCATTTTCATATTCCCTTTCCAGGAGATTGTCAAAGTTCTTTTTTAATTTTTTCTGGTCCATTTAATAACTAGGTTACCATTAACTGTGTTTTTGCATGTCACATTCCTTAGGACACCGTTTGACATTCTCCTCCTACTGCAATCTTTTTAACATGCAAATCTAATCATATTAGTCCTCTGCTCAGATCATTTCAGCAGCATCCTACCAGCACAGGAAAATTTAAATTTCTTAGCACGATACACAAGGCTGTTCCGGAGTGGGCTCCTCACCTCCCACTGCTGTTCTTCCCTCTGACTACTGAGAACACCATGCTCTCTCCTGTCTGTGCCTCTTCACCCCACCACTGTCTAGTGTCTCTTCAGGCTGAGGGAAGAATATCTGTTCAGTGTTTCCTTCAATACCCCATACCCTCCCAGCTGCAACCCGCCAATCCATGGGAAAAACTCTTCAGTTGAGCTTCCCAGGTGGTGCAGTGGCAAAGAATGCTACTGCCAAAGCAGGAGATGCAGGTTCAATCCCTGGGTTGGGGAAGATCCCATGGAGGAGGGAATGGCAACCCAGTCCGGTATGCTTGCCTGGAGAATTCCATGAACAGAGGAGCCTGGCAGGCTACAGTCCATGGGGTCTCAAAGAGTCAGACATGACTGGGCAACTGAACACGCACATATGCACGCTGCAATGGTCAGGTCTGCTCTTCAGCTGCAAGCAATTGATGCAAATTAATTTCAGCACATTCTGGAGTGTTTATTGGGAGATCAGGTGAGCAGAAGGTGAATTTTGCAAGTAGACCCATCATGTAACAGCCAAGATTTCAGGTTTGCTTTTGTTTGGCCCATTCTATGCATGGTGTTTCCACATTTACTAGGGTTATCACTGCATTGTTGCAAGGGACACAGCACATTAGCAGCATGGAGTCTGGAGTCACATTGCCAAGGTTTGAATTTTAGAGTGACCACTTATCCTGGTTTTCCCAGGATCAAAGAGTTTCATGAGGATGCAGGCTTGTCAATGGCCATTCTGGGCAAACCAGACAGTGGGTCGCCCTAGTGGGTCACAACAAAGTATTTAACCTCTTAGGACCTCAGATTGCTCAGCCTAGAATGGGGGTAATAATAATATCCTAACATTATGGAAGTATTAGGTCAAAAAGTTAACATTTGTAAAATGCTTATAAGAGGTTTAGGCATATATAAGTATTTTTTACATTAAAAAATTAAGAAAGACATATTTTTCCTCTGGGCAAAAACTCAGTGTTCATGCATAGATTGTATTTTCTGCCATTATTTTGGGGACTCACAACAGTGAGTTTCTTATTTCTCTATGTATTTACATACACACATAGAAACATTCTGACTAATCAAGTTTTTATGGTCTGATTTTCACATACAACAATTCATTCTCAAAAACATTTTCTTAATAATGTTGAATGATAAAATGGTGCTATGTAATGTGAATAAGAAGGACCACTGATTGTGAAGAAGCTCCTCCAAACCCCTGACCCTGTTTCCTTTCACTCTCTTGCTGTTTTGAACAAAGCTCCATTATAATAATTACTGTATTGTATTAGAATTGTTCAAGTCTATTACCACAGGAGAGAGGATATCCAAGGGGTAGGGTGAGCACAGAAGGAGAGCCTGCACTGCAGCTGACAGCAGGGAGGGAAAGGACAGCCTGGGCCAGGAGCTGTTAACACCAGAAATGAGGGACCCCATGATTGGCAGACCCACCCATCAGTTTAGCCACCACCATCCCAAGTCTCACAGAGTCGGACATGATTGAAGTGACTTAGCACATAGGCAGAGCATTCAAAATTACATATGAGGCCCACATCACATTTTTATTGGACAGTATAGTTTCAGATAGGTGTCAGCAAACTATTTTTGTAAAGGGCCAGACAGAAACGATTTAAGGCTTTGTGGTCCATGTATTCACGGTCACAACCACTTCATTCTGCCCTTGTAGTACGAAAGTAGACATAGATAAAACATACTAAAAGCTTCGGTATGTTTCAAATAAAACTTTACTTATGGACACTGAGATTTGAATCTCAGTTTTCACATGTCATGAAATATTCTTTAACACTTCTATCTGGCTATTTAAAAATAAAATTTTTTTTTAGGCTTAAAAGGCTTGAAGCCTGATTGGTCCTGCTGGACATAGCTTGCCCACCATAGATTAACCACATCTGTTCTAAATCAATAGTGGGATGCTAGGGATAAGATTATCCTCACTGACACAGGAAAGGTCTGAAGGACTAGGCTAGTTGAATAAATGAGTGAAATGCAGGGAGCAGTACTCTAGGTAACCAGAGGAGGACAACCTAGTCTAAAGAGGCAGCCTACATTCAATGTCAGCTGAGTTCCCATTCAAATAAGTGAGCCTTGGGTGACCAGATCTTCTGACTTTTTTCCCCAGGAGAAGCAGGGGAATAAAATTTTATGTAAAAATTTCCAATTATTAATTGTTTTTCCCCTCCCCACTTCTGATATAATTCCCACATCACGATTTTATTTTTTGAGAAAATATATTCTTTCCTGAAAAATGGATTTTAAGTGACTAGTAGATGATAATTATCATGACTCAAACAAAACCTAATTTTTTTCAGACCTAATTTTTATTTTAGTTTTTACTGTGATTGTTTCACAGAATGAATACTTAGGAAACTGTGTGTTCACTGAAAGAAAAAAAAAACTCAACATGAAAATTGACTTGTGGTTTTAAAAAAATACTCCTTTCCCCTTGGTTTAACAGTTATCTGGGGGCCATCTTTATTTCTAGTTTAAATGAATTTTATACTATTAGTAATCAAAAGTTATTCTGAAATTTTTTTCTATTACTACAATAGAATAAGATGTCTCAAGTTTGTTATTTTTGGAAAGTCTGCCAATTGGAGGCAACTTCTTGATGTCAAAGAATTTCCTTTTTGAGAAATGTTCAGTTTAGTTCAGTCACTCAGTCATGTCCGACTCTTTGTGACCCCAGGAACTGCAGTACGCCAGGCCTCCCTGTCCATCATCAACTCCCGGAGTTTACTCAAACTCATGTCCATTGAGTCCGTGATGTCATCCAACCATCTCATCCTCTGTCATCCCCTTCTCCTCCCGCCTTCAATCTTTCCCAGCATCAGGGTCTCTTCAAATGAGTCAGTTCTTTGCATCAGGTGGCCAAAGTATTGGAGTTTCAGCTTCAGCATCAGTCCTTCCAATGAATATTCAGGACTGATTTCCTTTAGAATTGACTGATTGGGTCTGCTTGCAGTCCAAGGGACTCTCAAGAGTCTTCTCCAAAACCACAGTTCAAAAGCATCAATTCTTTGGCACTCAGCTTTCTTTATGTCCAGCTCTCACATCCATATATGACTACTGGAAAAACCATAGCTTTGACTAGATGGATCTTTGTTGGCAAATTAATGTCTCTGCTTTTTAATATGCTGTCTAGGTTTGTCAAAGCCTTTCTTCCAAGGAGTAAAAGTCTTTTAATTTCATAGCTGCAGTCACTGCAGTGATGGAGCCCCCCAAAATAAAATCTGTTAGTTTCCACTGTATCCCCATCTATTTGCCATGAAGTGATGGGGCTGGATGCCATGATCTTAGTTTTCTGAATGTTGAGTTTTAAGCCAACTTTTTCACTCTCCTCTTTCACTTTCATCAAGAGGCTCTTTAGTTCTTCTTTGCTTTCTGCCATAAGTGTGGTGTCATCTGCATATCTGAGGTTATTGATATTTCTCCTGGCAATCTTGATTCTAGCTTGGGCTTCATCTAGTCCAGCATTTCTCATGATGTACTCTGCATATAAGTTAAATAAGCAGGGTGACAATATACAGCCTTGATGTACTCCTTTTCCTATTTGGAACCAGTCTGTTGTTCCATGTCCAGTTCTAACTGTTGCTTCTCGACCTGCATACAGATTTCTCAGGAGGCAGGTCAGGTGGTCTGGTATTCCCACCTCTTGAAGAATTTTCCACAGTTTGTTGGGATCCACACAGTCAAAGCCTTTGGTGTAGTCAACAAGGCAGAAGTAGATGTTTTTCTGGAACTCTTGCTTTTTTGATGATCCAATGGATGATCAACGGATCTGTCCTTGCCTCAGAATTATTTATGCCCCCAGTTTTGCCAAGTGGGCTTGCTTATACCCAAGAATTAAACCACTCTATCTTTGACATTAGGGAGCAGTTTAGCCAACTAACATTTAGGTCAATACTTTTAAAAGAAAAAAAACATCTTCTAAGATTTATTTAATTCTGCTTTATAGAATTTTCCATGTATATTTACATGAGTTCAATGAACTCTTGACTCCAAACATGTAAAATGAAATAATGAAGGCTTTGCAATTACCTTCAGACCTACTTTTTCAAGGTGTCAACCCATGAAACACTAAGTAGCTTTAAATATGACCTTTTTTTATCAAATACTAGAGTAGCAGGGAAAAAAAGTGCAGTTAAAAACTGCTGCTATAATAAAACTAGGACCAAGACTGTTTTAATTTATCCCAATAGTAAAAGTGTAGTTTGCTGCACCTCAGCCTTGATGGCATTTGTTCATAAAGACAGAATCCTGTATAGGGATTCTGGAGAAGCCTTGCTTCTCCATTCCCAAGTTTTTTTCGAATTCTAACTGTGCCCATGGTACGTTATCATACTGTTTCTTATATTTTAACAAGTTGATTTGTCCAGGAAATATGTCATCTTGAGGAATTAAAAAATTACATACTTGTAAATTTTTCAACATTGCCTTTTAGCAGATTTTCTTATTTATTTGCTTGTTTCCAAGTATTTCTTTCCTGTACCTTCTCTTTTTTCTCTTCTCTCTCTGCTTTAACCAACATTACTCCACCCAAATTGCCTTCCAAATTAAATTCTGTTTTAAAATTATTAATTTATTTATTTTTGGTTACACTGGGTCTTCGTTGCTGCATGGGCTTTCTCCAGTTGCAGTGTGCGGGCTTCTCACTGCTGTGGCTTGTCTCATTGCAGAGCATGGACCCTAGAGCACTCGGCCTTCAGTAGCTGTGGTACTCAGATTTCGTTCCCTGGGGCACGTGGGATCTTCTGGGACCAGGGATTAAACATGTGTCCCCTGCATTGCCACGTGTATTCTTAACCACTGGATGACCAGGGAGGCCCTTTCCGATTGGATTCTATTCTAAAACTGCAAAGCTTAATTCTCTGCATGCTTTGCGTATAATAGGGAAAGCGAAGGTGTAAGTCGCTCAGTTGTGTCTGACTCTTTGCGACCTCATGGACTATAGCTTGCCAGGCTCTTCTGCCCATGGAATTCTCCAGGCAGGAATACTGGAGTGGGTAGTCGTTCCCTTCTCCAGGGGAATCTTCTCCATCCAGGGACTGAACCCAGGTCTCCTGAATTGCAGGAAGGTTCTTGGCTGGCTGAGCCACCAGGGAAGCCTTTGCATGAAAGACATGTACAATAAATATCTGTTTAAGCGAAGCTGTTAGGGAAACAATTTTCTAATAGAACCCATCAACAGTTTTACAGATTGGTGGATCTAGGAGCAGAAGCAATGTCATCCACTTATATGGTAACTGTCACCTCTAATAGGGAGCTTCCCAGGTGGCGCTAGTGGTAAAGAACCCCCTGCCAATGCAGAAGACATAAGAGCCATAAGCTTCCATCCTTGGGCTGGGAAGATCCCCTGGAGGAGGGCATGGCAACCCACTCCAGTATTCTTTCCTGGAGAATCCCATGGACAGAGAAGCCTGGCAGGCGACACAGTCCATACAATGGCAAAGAATCAGCACAACTGAAGTGACCTAGCACACATCACACACTTTTAATAAAGATTAGAGAAGTCAAAATTTCTTCCCAAGATGAAACAACAAAAATCAAAACCTTGGGTGTCTGACAGTGAAAACATTTGTACCAAGTTGGTGAGTCAAGGAAAACAAAGCGATTTGAGATATTTTGCACTGCGGCCTGGGAACTTTACATCCTTTACCTGCTAAGTGCAAATGATCTCAGCCTTCAAGCTCTATGGAAGTTTTTGACTTGTAGGCCAATGTGTTGATCTTTAATCAAAATGTCTGGGGTATGGCAGGATCAGTACACAGCTGTATGTGTTTGTATAAGAGAATTAAAAGTCTTAACTGAAGGAAAAGTTAAGAGGTATGATATCTCTGAAGGACGATCTGGTGCCTTTTGTCTACAGAGTAACCACAGTTTGGGTAAGAACCACAGTATAACAATTAATTAATTGAGAAATTATTTGGACTATATTATATGCAGTCATTGCTACTACATGGGGGTTACCAAATCAAAATCAAAATCCATCTCTAAAATCTTTACCCTCAGAGTAAAGAAAATTTTTTACAGTAATCTTATTTATAATACCCACACATTTTGTTTTGTGGTTTAGCTTGGTTTTTTTTTTTTTTTTTTTTTTTCTTAAAGTGATTTGGATTTATCTTGTTTATGTGTCCTTTATTTGGAGTCTGATTTTTTTTTTCTCCACTTGTTTCTCTTGATGACCTTCTTTGCTCCTGACTGACATTTTGAGGAAAGAGTGGTGTCTTTGTGTATTCTACTCTCTCTGAAGTTTGGAACGGAAACACAGAGGTTTCTACCTTGCTTCTATTTTGCCTACTCTTACCCATTCCTCTCTCTGGTACATGGATAACAATAACAACAAAAAAATCCTCACTAGGATCCTGGCCCTAAGGATGAGAGTCTGAAGAGTAATTTATTAATCTGCTATTTGTTCACAACTGCTATCCAGTCTTTAGACACTGCATAGCCTGTAATGGATCAAGAGAAGGTCCTATTCCTGATTCTGAGAAGTGCAAACCTGACAGGTGTCAGAGGTAGCTGACCTTTAAAGAAAATATTAACAGAGAACAAAAGTATTAGATGGTTTTTAAATGAGCCAAGGCTACTCACCCAGCTGCCCTTGAGCAATAAAAAAGGAAAGTCAGGGCATTATACACCGGGTCAGTGATAAAAGCCATGAAAAAAAAAAAAATCTTTCTAAGTTAGACAATGCTGATATTGGCAGTCCTTGAATGCTATTAAACACACACACACTTCTTTTAGAGAAATGCTTAATGGTGCACAATTAAGCAATCTGTAGAACTGAATGACCTTTAAATTGCTGTAATCTCATGAAGGAAACCTTTCACATACAGCATCTACTTTTGAAAGAACCTTCACATGAAAACATTGCCACTAATTCAGCAGGGCATGCCAGACTCATGTCCTGCATCTTGCTCCCTTTTGGAGCCCTTCATTACTGGAGAAAAGCTAAGATCACCAAAGATGCTTACCTTAAACATGTTAGTCAGCCAAAAGTCATCACACTTTTATAATTAAAAAACAAATTTGGTGATGAGCATAAAGGAAAGATTATCAAAGGATCAAGTGCCACCCCCCATACCAAATCTGATCTTCTATCTTTTCTTTCAAACAAAATCCTATTGATTACAATATTTTCTCTCTTTATTTCCTCTAGTTTGTTCTTGTTAAGTTTTTTTTTTTTTTTTAGGAAACAAAAAGACATGTTATTGAAAACTCTTATACTGAACTGTGAATACAGAAATTAGTTTTGAATCTTGAGGATCATTTTCCGCCTAAAACTTATACTTTAAGAAAAAAAAAACCTATAGAAAATGTAGTGCAATGATCACTTCAATTCATTTGTATTCCCTCTTGCTCTCAACATATAATTGTGTATAACAATGGATTTATTTATTATTTTCATTAATCTACTTGAGAGTAAGTTATGTTAGACATCAGAATACTTTCCTAAACACTTCAGCATGTAGTTCCTAAGAACTAGGAGAGTCTTCTGTATAACCATAAAGTCATTAGCACATCCACTTAATTTAACCTTGATACCATATGTGTGTTAGTAGCTCAGTTGTGTCCAACTCTTTGCGACCTCATGGACTGTGGCCTGCCAGGCTCCTCTGTCCATAGGGATTCTCCAGGCAAGTACTGGAGAACAGTACTCCAGTACTCCAGTAAACAGTACTGGAGTGGGTTGCCTTTCTCTTCTCCATGGGATATCCCCAACCTAGGGATTGAACCCAGGTATTCTGCATTGTAGGCAGATTCTTTACCATCTGAGCTAACAGGGAGGCCCTGCTTCCATATATATAGTACATATTCAAATTTCCCCAGTTGTTTCGGGAATTTCCTCAGACTGTTTTTTTGTTTATAAGTTTGCTTTTGGATCTAGAATTTAGTTAACTGTTAGGTATTGTATTTAGTTCTCATGTTTCTTTTGTTGCCTTTAGTCTGAAACATTTCCTCACTTTTTTAGGAGAGAAGTCAGCTATGATATTGATTTCTGAAGAATTCAGGCCAGTTATATTGTAAAATATCCCACATGACCTATATTTGTCTGATTTCTTCCTCACAGATGCAAACACTTTTGACATAGTCACGTGATGCTGTATGCTTTTTATTAATCATATGAAGAGGGAGATGTCAGATCATCTTATCATTGGTGATGGTCACTTGGTTAAGTGATCACCAGATTTCTCCATTGTAAAGACTCTTTTCTTCTTTTGTAATTAATATGCAATCTGTGGAATGATGCAATGAGGCATGATATCATTGCGAATAATATGTTCTCCAAAAATCTTTCACTCTTTATTTTCAACATACATTGATGAGTTTTGACTAAATGTATTACTGCATTGGTTGCTGCAAAATAATGATCTTTCAAAGTCTATCATTCCTTTTATATACATTAATTAGCTAGTATTTTTCTATAAAGAGACATTTTTCTTTTTATCTGCTTGCTAGTTTTCTCAAAGTATCATTACAGACTCATAGATTCTTTTTGAGACTCAAATTGTCCCAAATGGACCAATTGTAGGCTTAAAAATGAAATTTTGGTTTGGAAGTACACTCAGTACCTGTTTGTGACCTTAGTAAATAATTTCAACCATGTTTTCTTTCTTCCTTTTCCTTTGTAAGGATTAATGCCAATGTCATGGATAAATCTTTCTTTCTTATAGAGATACAAGTGAATAACAAAGGTTTATTGTTAAGTGCTTAATAACATCTTTTATTATTTGTAACAACCTATCAACTCTAAGGCAACAATTATGAAATAACTTAAAATAAATGATGGTGTTAAAGGTATCCTATACTTGTAGCCTGATTTTTCAAAGGACCAAGAACAGTGGCTGACCTTCAATGGACAGCCAATAAAAGTTAACTGAATGCATTGAATTAATAATAAAACCAAAATGTCAAAGTCATGAAGCAGAAGCCAAAAGATTGAAATAATATATATTAAGGGTATAATTGTATAGAAATAAGTAAAGTCCTTTTTTATTTATCAGTGACTTTTATCTCCTTGTTAAAACTTGAAATTTCTGCCACATTGCTACCTCTACAGTTCAGAAGATAGTCCTTCCCAGAGAAAGACAAATATTGTATGTTATCACTTACATGTGTAATCAAAAGAATAGAAAGAATGAATATAACAAAAGCAGACTCACATATAGAAACCAAACTAGCGGTTACCAGTAAGGAGAGGAATGGGGAAGGGGATTAAAGACCACAGACTACTATACATAAAATAAATAAGATACAAGAATATATTGCATAGTATAGAAAATATAGCTAATATTTTATAATAACTTTAAATGCAGTTTAACCTATAAAAACATTGAACACTACATTGTACACCTGAAACCAATATAATATTATAAAAAAATGATATTTTATTTAAAAATAAAGGTCATCCTTCCCTATCTTTCCCTTATTTGATTTCATGAAGAATACATACTAAAACTATATAAATAATAATAGTCTCTAGGAGTTCTTTTGATTCACCACACTGGTAAATGAATAGTCCTTCTTTCCTATCAATTTCTGTTGCTTCCTAGACCAATAAGGAATAAAATAAAATAAAATAGACTTATTTTGCCAAATAAGAACAAATTGCTTATAAAAATTAGAAAGTGGGGTCCAAAAAAGGTCTTTGGACTTTGGACAAAGCGCTAAAGATAGGAAATATGGACTTCTCTATGAGAAAACTATGAATGGAAACTGACAAATAGAGACAGTCATGCACATTTTGTACAATTAAAAAAAAATCTGACTCTAACATAAATTTACATTAACAAAACCCCGCCACACATAAATTGTGTCACTGTAGATTATCTACAAAGTGGATAATATGCTCATGGATTATTCAGAGCTGACTGTAAATAGTTTAACTCAACCAGGATACTTGATCCTACCAGAAAGTAGTAAATCACTCACTTCTCAGAGGCTTAGTATTATTTTCAAACCACTCTCAAGTCATTTAATACAAGGAAGGGAGTAATTTCTTCTTCCTAAATTTCTTTTGCACTTTTGATTGAAGTTTTACCTGTTGACATTAGTTCATAGGCCCAATATTTTTCCATTTTATTAAATAAGGCCAAACACAGTTCAGTTTATGACTTTAGGTTGTTTTAACTCTCCATTCCTATTGTGAATGGGAGAGGTGAAATCATATACAAAAACAGAATTTGCACTGAAAATCAAGGAGGTTAAATCATTCTTTAAAGAAAGATAGGAAATTGTGCAGTGGCCTTTGAAGAGATGCCAGAGACACATAGAGTAAAATGCTCTACTTTTTAGATAGCTTGTTTTATAGCAAGCAGATTCAATTTAACATGTATTTTACCTATAAATGTTCCACTGGGATCCTTGTATATATTAGGAAGACATTTTCAATCACATTGTATCAACTGTCCTCCAATATTTATCTTGTTGCATTTGTAGGTCTTATATAACATCTTTGATTAATTTTCAGGCCTTGAGGTGCTATTTATTAAATTAGGGACACAGCCCACTAAATTAATAAATTATTATTGTGGAGGCACTCTTGTATTCTGAATGTATAAGTACATTGCTTAAATTACTCTCAGGGAATAATTTACACATGAAGAGGCTCTGGTGGTTAAAATGGCTTTGTGTGTTTCTTATCTCTGGACTAGGTGCTTAAGTGGGTATCAAAGCAATTGTTTTCTCAAAGTGGTAATGATTTGTACTATTCAGGGGTTCCCAATACACTATTCTAGAACTGTGAATTAAATGTAACGTTAAAGAATAACACTTTGACCAAAAATTTCCGTAAAAAATGTAGATTGTTTTAAATGAGAAAATATGCTCGTGATCTTGAAAGACTGTGAGCTTTCTTTGACTGCAAGTTGTTTTTTTTTTTTCCTTAAAAGAGCTGCAATAAGGTGAACATAGAAAACACTTCAGATCAAAGAAAAAGAAACTAACTTGGCTGATGTCGCAAAAACGATGCTATTCCCCTTCTACCTTATTGAAAGGTGGAATAAGGACAATGCTCTGGGATTCTAATCTTGTTTCACTCTTTTTCCTATCGTTGGGATGTTTGAGTCAAATTTGCATGCTGCTTGCTTATGTGTGACACATGTCTCTATCCCAAATTTAGGCATTATAAAATTTAAAACAGATAAGGTTTTGGTAAAGTATCTCCCTTGGGTCATAGACTCTGAGAGAGCAGGAACCCTGTCATTCTTATATTCTTAGAGCCTAGCTCTGTGCCTGGCACATGGAATAGGAGAAATATCATTTTGGTGAATGAACATATGGGTGAAGTATACAGAAAAAGTGCACTATTATGAAAAAAATCCCTAATTATTCTGAATCTAATATTTGCAAGATGTTTGGTTATGTGTATTCCATTATCTATTTTTTCCCCATGCATTATTCTTCCTTTCCCCCAAAAATTCAGACAGCAAAGAATGAGCAAGGGTTAATTTTAATTGATCTGATTATTGGAGTTTATACATCAATAATCTTTCACAAGTAAGTAAAATTACAGAAGCAACACCCTAATTACTCTTTAAAGGAGTTATGTGGTGCTAGAACATCCAAACTGGCCTCAGCTTCTAAACTAAACAAATCAATTGCAAGTAAAAGGACTGGAACTAGAAGATGATGCAGGGCAGTAGCCATGGTAGTAGCAGTGATCCAGTAGTGAAAATCTATCCCGGACATATTCCTCTTTTAGTCTCCATCAAGTATTTTATTTGATATGATGATGTCAATTGTTTTTCTTTTCTGCTCCTCAAAACTAACTCTATGGTGTTTCACACTCTGCCAAGCATTGCAGTATGAATTTTGGTAAGATAATTGTTTTTTGGATAAATAAATGGTTTTATCCCTCATTACTTCCGTTTAATTTTTTTTTTTTGGGGGGGGTGGTACTTAGAACTGAAAAAATTGGCTGAAAAAATTATTTGCAAAATAGTTTCTATAATTACATTGTCAAGTGCCCAAAGGGTTGGTTCACTCGTGTACCTCACCTGAAGCGCAAAGAGCTTCAGATATTCTGAATACAAAATTAACCTGCTGTTAATTCTGTTTTGAATCCTTTTAATTAATAGACAGTTTCTAGAATAGGTTATAAGTAATATATTGGCATAAACTGAAAGACTGGCATAAATTCCTTTGCCCAAAAGTAGAATCTGGAGTATTCAGGGTTGTATTTTCTTTTCTTTCTTTTTCCCCCATCCTGGGTTTTTTTTGTTGTTGTTGCAAAGAGGTCACATAAGGACGTCCGTGGAAGGGCTCCGTGCGCCATCTACTGACGGAATCTATATTTCCAGGGTCCGGAGAAAGAATAACCCTTACGGTTTTTAAAGCATTCTTTGAGAAAGAAGAAATAATAGTAAAAGATCCTCTCTGACTCTACGGCTTAGATGACTCCTGGAATAAATCTGAATTCTGCGAGCACGTAATTCAGAAAGGAGCCATCAGTCCCTCAGCGGAGTATGAATCAGAGAGAGAATCCCAAGACAGCCCTGATGACTTTGGAAGAAGTTAGCCAAACCCCAAAGTCAACTCAAGCGAAGAATGGATTATTATTTTTCACCCGTGTGCTAAGCTAGACTCGCTGCCTGATGGTTGTGCTTTATAGGAAACGGCTTTATTAATGGCACATCCAGATAGCCATCAGTTTTCTATCTTATTATCCCAAAGGACTTCTTTCCAATTTGATTATTTTATTTGAAAATTTAATAATGCATAGTAAGTAGGTCCATCCTTCACTTAGATCCCAACACACAGTTTGGGTGCATGTCAACTTAGTTCTTATACACAAACGCAGACACAACCACACATATGCCTGCAAGATGACATGCATCAATGTACATGTGGGTCAGTTGAGAATCTAAGCTCTTAGACTTGGATTAAAATGTTTCTATCCGCAACCGTTCTCTCCATTATTTAACTAGGTCCAGTTATTTTACTAGGTCCAGTAAAAAGGTGGGAGGAATTGGGATCCACCGGTAAAAGAAGCTTTCTTGGTTGTAAGTGGGAGAGAGCAGAGTATCAGTTTTAGGGGTTCAAACCACTCAAGTTGGAGGCTTGCAGTGGAAATTAAAATCGGCCCGAAGCGGTCGGATCTGATTCTGGTTATCTTCATGTGAGCAGCTGGAAGGACTTACAAATTAACATCGAGGATCCCTGATGTCCCAGCTAACTCCTTTCCCCTATATTGCTCTCTTTAATCCAAGGGCCCAGACAACTTGCTTTCGTGGTTTTAAGAAAGAGAAAAATGAAAAGAACAAAGCAATATAGTTGAGACAAAAACATAAAAGAGGGAAGACAGGGAGAAGAGAATGAAACCAGGGGAAAGATTCAGAAAGAAGTTGGGAGGTAGGAAGAAGGGGAGAAAAGACAGAAGATAAAGGGAGCAAAAAAAGGAATGAGGGCTAGGAAGATGCAAGGATCCTTCTATAACGAACCGAAGTTACACCCATCTTTCACTTTCAAATCAATCGTCTAGATCTTATCCGTTTCCTTTGTAAAGGTTGTCTGTGTTGCTAAAGGAAGCTAGTCAGTCCTCCTACCCCGCCCCACGCGTGTCTGCGCTGTTCTACCTCGGCCACCGAGACCAAGAGAAACCCGAGTGGAAACCTTTGTAGGAGCGCGACTCTGGGAACACTCCTGCGACTGGTTATCACCCGGGAGCCTAACAGGATTAATACCCAGAGATGGATTACGTTGGCTGTCACCAATACGCCTAAAGATTATAATCCAATTTATGCACATTACAGTCAGTATTAACTTTATCTGCTATTTTAAGACTCCCAGTTGCCCCCCGCGTCCTTAGAGGACAATTTTTCACGTCCTGATGCAACCCAGCAGGCTGTCAGGAGTGGGAACCTCCCCTAAAATACAACTCCCAGCCTGGTCCCGGAAGGACTGCACCCAGCACTCCCAGCCATCTCGCATTCACCTGGGCACCGCTTTGTGGTGCCTCCCAGTTGTGGATTACCAACGCGGGAGGCGTTCCCTGGGAAGGAAATAGCCTTCTTATTTCTTGCTCTTGTTCATTTCATTTTAAAATTTTCGGTAGCGGTAGCAGAAGGGCGGGGTGAGTGGATGGGAAAGGGGGCCAGGGAATCATTGCCGGTTATAAAACTGAGCGATTGCTTTTAGATGCTGTTTGAAAGGGTGGCATTTCTCTCGCTCTGTCTTTAAATAAGTTTGTTTGGGTGTGAGTTCTTGCCTTTTCAGCACAAAACCGTAAAAAAGACGTGGTGGAAAGTAAAAGAAAGCCCCCTCCCTTCCCGGAGCGTGCTAACTAACGCCAAAGACTTAATTTAACACCCTTTCTCCGGCGGCTGAGGGCTCTAGGCAGTGGCTACATTCCAGCAGTTTTAATCCGTTTTTTATTGTAGGGCGAGAGGAGTTTACACAGAGACTGGGATGGCTCCCCAGCTGGCCGCTCTCCCCACTCCAGCGCCCCCTCCCCGCCCCCCTCCCCACCCCCCAGCAGGAACCTGTTACTTTAAGCGAGGCGTTCCAGTGTGGCGGTGCTGGCAGCCCGGGTTTCGGGAGGTGGCCGCTGATTGGCTCTTTCGAGCTCCCCCTGGCTCGCCCGCTCGGCCTCCCCGCGCGCTCCGCCCCGCCCGCGCGCCCTCCCTCCGCCCCGTGAGGCTCGGAGCCCGGGTGTCAGGCGCCACGGCGCATGCTCCGGAATCTCATCCTCTGGCCCTGGAGCTGCTGCTGCTGCTGCTGCTTTTGCTTTTGGGGCTGAGTTTAATAAGCGAGCGAGCGAGCGAGCAAGCGATCGCGGGGGGAAAAAGGCAGAGAATGTCCGCCATCTACCCTCCGCTCCTGGGCGCGCTCTCATTCATAGCAGCCTCTTCATGAATTACAGCTGAGGGGGCGGGGGAGGGGGGGTACCACACAACACCCCAGCAAACCTCCGGGCCCCCAGGCATGGCTAGCTCGGTAAGTACCTGCAAAAATAATAATAGAAGACCCCCCACCCCCCCGCGCCTTTCCTCCCTCGCCCTGCGCCGCCACCGCAGCCCAGACAGCGCCAGCGCTCAGCGGTTCCAATTAGAGAAAGGTTGGTACGGCTTGCAGGGAGCTGCTGCCTCTCCCTCAGCCTCCGTTCCCCTCCCTCCCACCCCCCTCCCCGGCGCGCGCGCACACACACACACACACACTCACACACTCACACACTCACACACACTCGCCCCTCCACCCCCCGCGCCTCCCTCCCTCCTCGCCTCTTTGCAATCGCAAGAAGCGCACTCGCTCACACGCGCGCGCGCACACACACACACACACACACACACGGTGGAAGGAGGCGAATAATAACTCAGCCATATTTCAGCCGCCGCCGCCGCCGGGAGCCGCGGGCACAGTCGGGGGACGCGGCGAGCAACCTCGCCGGCCGCTACGATGGTGCGTTCTCCGCGGCGCGCGAGTGTGAGCCGGAGTGAGCGGGCTGACAGCCGCGGGGCCGCACGCAACTTTGCCCCCGCGCCGGGCTGTGCGCAGCCGGGGCTCCGCGGCCGTCCGCCCGCCGCCCTGCCTGTCTGAATTTCATTTTTGGGGGGAGGTGGGAGGTACTTTGGGGCCACTTTGGCTCTTGGAAGTGTGTTGCGGGGGCTTTCTTAGGCTGGCCTCGCCGATCGCGTGGGGCTTTTCGCTGGGGGGTGCGGGGTGCATTAAGTTATGGACGCCTCGGCGTGTTTTCCTGCGGGCGTGTGTGCGTGTGTGTGTGACGACGTCTCATTTTTGTTGTGCACAAACCCCGTGGTAAGAACACGGGAGTTTGTGCCCATCGGCAGAGGCTGCTTGTAGTTTCCATTCCGCCTGGCACAGCGCTCCACACGCACGCACACACACACGTACACAAAGACTTCCTCGGCGTGTGTCTGTCGCCGCGGCACTTTCGGGGTGGGGGCTCGCGAGAATCCCCTTCGGGTGTCCCAGCTACCTCCCCTCCCACGCCGGGCAGCCGCCCCGGCATCGCCTCCTAATTGTCTCTAATTTGTTTCCGATGCATTCGTTGTCGTGCTTGTAGTGGCTGAGCGTGCTCGCTCCTCTTAACTCTCCCCGCCCCCCCTGCCCCCCGCCCCGACCACCGGACCCCCTTCCCGATCGGGGGTAACATTCCGTTACAATCCCGGGCTGTATGGATGCGGGCCGGGGGGTGCCGAGGGCCGGGCAGGCCGGGTCGGCTGCATTTGGGGGGTGTGGGGTGTGCGCGCCCACGCGCGTGAAACGTGGATGCAGAGGGCACTGCCGTTTCCTTTTATGTGCGTTTCAAGAAGGAGGAAAAAAAAAAAATGTCAGGCGCAATGTTCAGTGTCGAACGGTCGCCTTCCTGTTGTTCACGGCTGTCTCTCCTCCCCCCTGCCCGCAGTGTGCCGTGCAGGTGAAGCTGGAGCTGGGGCACCGCGCCCAGGTGAGGAAAAAACCCACCGTGGAGGGCTTCACCCACGACTGGATGGTGTTCGTGCGCGGGCCGGAGCACAGTAACATACAGCACTTTGTGGAGAAAGTGGTCTTCCACTTGCACGAAAGCTTTCCTAGGCCAAAAAGAGGTAGGGCTCGAATACAAAAGGAGCTTGATAAAAAATGTCTTTGCCGGCGGTGGAAACGATCGCTTGGTCCGGGCGCTCCCCCTGCCCCTCTCCCCGCCCCCCGCGTCGCGCTCGCCGGCGTAGCTCGGGACCGGGGTGCGCGGCGCCGCGCTGGCCAGGTCCCCGCTCCCGCCCGCGCGCGCGCCACTTCGGCTCCTTGAAAGTCACCGCAGAGAAAGGACCGTCAGGTGTCGAGTGTTTGTTCATCCCAAGCCAGCTCTCACCGGTCCTCTGGGGTTAGCCGCGGGTTCTGCGGGGAAACTGCAATTAGTTGCTGGGTTTGGAGGCGTGGGGAGTGGGGCTGGAGGGAATAAACAGCTTGCGCTTTTTTTTTTTTTAACCTAGAGAAATTGAGATTTACCTGTGTTGTTAGCAGAGTATGCATGGGATGTAGTTATTGTTCCGTCTTGAGAAGTCGCCGGTCTTTAGGATCCTCTCCGCCGTCCTCCTTGTGTGAGGCGTTAGGTGCCAGTTGTCAGAGACTTTTCTTTTTTGTGGGTTATCCACCCCGACCTCCCACCGTCAGGATTTTATGTTCAGTTGGGAGTGGGGGGAGCGGGGCGCCTTAGACCCCCGATGGCACTTGATTGCTCATTCAATTTTGAGCCACGTTCCTAAGTGTTTGCCCGATGATCTGCAGGGGAGAGGGTCCCTGCCAGAGGTCGAAGCTAAGTTTCAGAGGCATGGCGTTGTCTTGCCTTCTCCTTCAGTCTTCCCTCACCTTGGTTTTTAGCAGCCTTGGTGTCTGGTTTGCATAATTCTGCTCAGCCTCTGAGGTCTCAAAACATTTTCCATAAAGGACAGTTTTGGAAAAAAGAGGAACGGAGTGTAATTTTACAAGACATTTAAAGAGGGTTTGAGAAATCCCAATTTCTAGTCCCTTCAGCCTCTGGAAAGCTACTTGCTGTTGTTTTAGTTGGATTAGTGGAGGTAACAGTACAAATACAATAAGGTGCTTTGTTTGTGATCAGGTTTATTTATCTAAGTGGACACAATGGTTAGCAGTTATCTTCCATTTGATCTGTAATCTTTATTGGCATCTAGAACTCCTGCAGTTTCTTAGCTTAACATCATAATAAATCCATTCTGCTTAGAGCTACGGTGGAAATTATTGAACATTCAAGGGCTTGAATAAAGAAAGGAGAAATGTTGTGTGCCTTAGAGGTGGCAGAGGTTTGTGTTGACGCTTATTTTTGTTTCCAGAGCTCCTGTAATGGGTCTTAGGTTTGTATGTTTTGCCTATAATGGTTTGTTTTATAGCTGCTCTTGGAAACTCGAACAGTTGAATTTGATGGGCTTTGCTGGTTGGTTAACAAATGAGCCCAGCTTCTCACAGAGGGGTAGGGATATGCATGGCCTGTTGGAAATAACATTTAGATTTTGTTAGCACTTTGTATCAGAAGATAGCCAGAGATAGTATACTTAATTTTTCCTCTGAACTGTGATGAAGATGAATATTGTCAAATTTTTGTCCCTCTGTGAGGTTGGGTCTGATGCTTCTTGGGAATCTTGTTTTTCATTTTCCATCTGTCCATAGAGCCACAGCAGAGGAGTTTAAACAAAAGAAACCACCTTCTAAGAGCCTTGCTTGGTACAGGCTGTTAGGACTACTTGGCTGTCTGTTCACTTCCAGGTGAAACACCCTTAACAACAACAACAAAAAAGCAATATTTATTGTATTAGGAAAACTAAGCCAGTTGGCCGAAGATGTAGCTCTTAAGATAACTTTGTTTGGGCTCCTTAACAATCCACAAATTGGCATTATGAAATTAGAGGTGATCAGCCTCTCCACATTGCACCACTGTTTCTCTGCTTCAGTGGGTGTGTGTGGTGATGTCTCCCTTGATTTCCCATACTTAATGATTTTCTGTCCAGCCTGAGGGGACAGGAGCGCGCTGCCTGCACAGCCCACACCTGGGAGTTTCGTTGCTAGGTGTGGTAAGTGGTTTGATGACACCAAGGTCTTCTCAGACGCCTCTAGTGAGAGATGTCTGCTCGTTGGTAGGGTTCTTCAATTTTTATTCTCAATTGTTGAGTTTCTTGATGTAGTCTATAAGCCATTGTTTCAAAATGTTTATTTTTGGATTTTTATTTGTATGTGTGCTTCCCATGATGTGACAAGTCCTGGGAAAAATGCCAGCTTACGTAGCCCAGGAGAGACCTTGTCATAGTGTAATTACACATGATTCAGATTGTGAGAGAAGGTTTCTCTGTTCACTGGGAATAGTTAGTTGTAAATTCAAGTAACACCAAACATGCCACTTAATCCTGGGGACTTATTTTTTGGCTTATGAGGTCTTTTGAAATGATAAGAATAAATCCAGAATAAGAATGCCAGGCATTTCTAAGTCTACTTCTGTACCTTTTAAAGTGTTTTATTTTTTATATTATAGATCTATAAATAAGAGGATTGAAAATGAGAGAAACTGCAAAAATGGCTTTGTGAGAAACCTGAGTTACAAGAAATGCATACTGTAAACTGTAAATGGCTATTAATAATACCAGTTTGAGTCACTTTCAAAATGTATGGTAGTTGATAAACAGAAGTGGACTTAGATCTGAGGATGAACTGCTCAAGCCATTAAGATGGATGAGTTCTTAGTTTCATAAATCTTTGGTTTGGAAAAGCAAATTGATTTTCATGTTGATTTCCTTTATTCCATAGTAATATTATGAGAACTTGTAGGGGAAAGAAATTACAGTAAATTCAACTTGCTGCCCATTGAGAATTACGTATGCCATTTCAAAACTGAACTAATTGGACTTGAATTGATAAGGTTTTACTCTGTCCTAAAGACAGTTTCAATTTAAAACTACTAGCACAAAATCCTAGAAAGGAGATTTTGATGAAATAGTGCAGCCTGGAATACCCATTAGCCATTACAGAATAGGCATGTCAAACTATAATGCATTTTAAAACTATCTGCTTGCAAAAAAAGACTATATCTTATTTATTACTATCACAGATTTACAATAGTCTGATATGACTGAAATGAATAGTCACATTCAAAACATTTCATTTAAAATATTAATGTTTTCATTTTCAGTATGATGTGAATTTGAGTGAACTTTCTTTTCAATTACTGCCATCCTTACTATTGCAATCTGTTCGATTGACATTTACGATATGAAATCTGTTGCTTATTATTTTATGTAAGCTAATTTGGCCACTGGTATGATTTGATAGCTTATTATTTGCAGCCTTAGTCCTTTGAGTGGGCAGATAAAGCACAATAAATCTATACTTGTAACTTTCCTTTAAGTGTTTGAGCCCAGTTTTACTGTGTAGTTTTGATTTGTGTTAGTCTTCCGAAATAGTTTGAATAACTTTTTATCAGGGTATCTAAAATTTAAGGGCTTACTAGTTGAAAATATTGTGTGCACCTGGTGTATTTTGTCTCCTGAGATATTTAAAACGTTTATAGAAGAAAAAAAAGGTGGATGACGATACTGATACAGTCAGTGAGTGTTACGAGATTTGTGTAGAATTCTGTATGGAATTAAGATGACCAGTGAGAACAGTTTTACAGCTTGACATTTTGAAGCAACATAAAGGATAATTTACCAAAGCGCACTTAAAAAACTGAATTGCTAGAGGAAATCTCATGTGCTGTTAGTAAGAATGTAAATTGGGCACAGACATTTTGGAGGACATTTGGCAAAATCTATTAAGATTTTAAATGTTTATGCACATCGACCCAGCAATTTTACTTCTAGGAATTTTCCAACAGATATGGCTTCACGACTCCACAGAGTTACAGCTTTTTTTTTTTTTTTTTTTTTTTACTGTATTTTGATAGCAAACATTTGGAAGCAATCCATAGAAGGGACCTCAGTGGAGTACAGTTAGATCTTGGTGATCTATTTGCAAAAGAGGGTAAATCTATTTGAAGATGCAGGAAGATCTTCAAGAGATGTTAGGTGAAATAAGGTAATCAATGTAATCCCATTTAAAAAATGTGCTTATACAGATAAAAAGTATATGTATATATGTGGATAAAATAAACTCTGGATGAATGAACATCAAACTCTTACTAATAGTTTTCTTAAGTTGATGCTATGGTATTGGTGGTGATGAGAGGTTTTTTTTTTTTTGTAGTGTTTGATTTTTTTAAAGATAAGTGTTAATTCTTTACATTTAAATCCTTCAAATGAGCACTCATTACTTTTTAAGACAAAACAACGAAAGTAAAGGCCCAGTATATGCTACTGCCTTTTGGACATGGATTAACGTGTAGTTCTCTAAATTAGAGTGCTCTTGAACTTTCTTAGGTAGATATTGTTGACCAGTGTTGAGGAGGAATTAGATTTAGGAATTTTTATGTAAATTGTATGTATTAATATTGCCTGTATTTGAAATTAACCAGAAATAGTTTAAATAAGTTACTTACTAATTTAAGAATAACAATCACAGCCCATTAGGTGAGTGTACAGATACTATTTTAATGAAAACTTATCTTCTAAAACAAAAAGAAAACTGAGAAGAGTAGCATCATTTTATTTGTGTTTGTATGCAGTCTCTTTAATGTTTTGCTTAATAGAAGACAGCCGGATCTGCTTATGTCTTTGGTATTTGGTCTGTTGTGTTACCACTCATCATGTAGCCTTTGGAAAACTCTGCTGTACACTTATGAGAGAACAAGGGTGAAATGGCAAATAACGTCTTAGAGTTGTTATAAAAATAGTTTTAATTTTGCCAGTTCCTGGAAAAGGTTATGGGCGTCCTGGGATCCGCAGACTTATACTCGGTGAACCTCTGGTATGAAATAATCACAATACTACCTGACACAGATAAACAGCTTCGTTAAGATGTGGAAGGTGATTTTCTTTATAACCACTATGATTGTTGCTAATAAAAATACTTATTTAATGGAAAGAGAAAGGGTAAATGTTCCAAGGTATTTGCATGGTTAAATTCCAGTGTAACAATTATCTAACATATTTTTTTTTCCGAAAAGGAAAATCCAAACTTGGTTTTACTGGCTACATTGCTGTCCATTTTATGATGCAGAAGCCTTTTATATCTATTATTTTGGGTAACCCTCTGTAGAAGTACCTTTGGGAGGTAGACAGAGCTGGGAGATCAGTCAGTTTTATAATTTTTCTTTAAAGATTTTTTTTGTTCCTTCTCTTGGCTCTTTGAAGTTTCCTTCTAATGGCCTTCCATGGACCAACCTGAGCTCTTTAGGTCTTTTCCTGATCATTTACTGCAATGATACCCACTACTTAACACAGCTTTTACAGTTCTAAGATGTGGAACTTTTTTGGTGTCCTTTTTAAAAAAATCTCTTAGTGACTTAAGTCTTCAAAAGAGAACTTGGAAAAGTTTAGATACTTGGGAACAGGGGAAATGTCAAACACAATTTAGCAGTTATATAATTAAGCAAGGACTCAATATATTACTGAACTTACTGGACTTTAATCTTTATTGGCCAGATTTCAGGATATTTTTGATCTCTAAAACAGGGTTTCACACTGTCCCAATGGAAATAATACAGAATTCTGTAGTTTTTTTCCCCTCGGCTTTTGTGTTTTCACTCCTCAATGAAGCTGCTAATATGTAGGAGAGATTCTCTTGTCTCAGTGATACAAATTTATATTCTTTTAAAACATTTTGTGTGTGTGGCCAGAATCTCTTTACTTCATTCTCTTCCTCATAACAGATATTTTAATCCATTAATCTTGTTTTCTCTTATATTTTGTGGTTCTCATTATTTTGTAGTGCTGTATTCGCTTTTGGGAATATGGTTTGTCTGAAAAGAGTTTTTGGGTAAATAATTTCCCGTAGATGATATTACAGGTAATTGACATGTTTTTGTTATGTTATCATAGAAACTGAGACATTACATTGCACACTTTTACAGTTTAGCCTTTATGAAGAATGCATATATTAATTTTTTATATACAAATTAAAATTATATTTTCTAATTTATACATGTATGTTCACTGTAGAAAAGTCAAACCATAGAAATATAAAGAAAGGAGTTACCTGAAAATTCTTCGTAGATAACCATAATTAATATTTTGGTAGGCATCTTTTTATAATTATGTTTATATTTGTATACACACAAAAATTAGCTTTATAATTTATTCAGCAAGTGGTTTTTGGAGCCCTTATCATGTGCCTAGAGTATTTCTAGAAGTTGGGGATAAAACACGGATGAGCATTCCTGCCCTCATGGTATGTGGTGGGATATCATTTTAAAGCTGAATCTGATGGTATCACATTAAATATAGACTTATTTATTTGAAATTTTATATTCTCATTTCTAATTTGTTATGAATAATGCTCTGATGAACATCCTTGACATTCATTTTTATGGTTTGTCCAATAATTTCCTCATGTACATAGATTTTACATTTTGACATTCATTACCAAACTTCCCTTCACAAAGATTGTACCAGTTTATACTTCCTTAGGAGTTGGGAGACTGCCCATTTCCCCACATGGCTGCCAGTACTGGGGATTAAAAGGTTTTTTTTAATCTTTGCCAATCTGCTACATGAACTGATACCTCATTTTTATTTGCATTTATTTGATTAGTAATGCCACATATTTTTGTGTATACATATTTACCATTTGCTGTTCGTGATAATGCTTGTTTTGTATTTTTGTATTTTCAAAAAAGGGAGGTGTAGGAAAATACAAAGGAAAGAATAATATAATAAACATTCACATCCTTTTACTGAGAATGAACATATATTTACATTTTATCATATTTTTTTAACTTTCTATTTTATATTGGAGTATAGTTGATTAACAGTGTTGTGATAGTTTCAGGTATATAGCAAAGTGATTCAGTTTTACATATACCTATCCCTCTTCTTTATTGAATTCTTTTCCCACTTAGGTCTTTACATAATAATGAGTAGAGTTCTCTGTGCTATATAGTAGGTCCTTTTCAGCTCATTTTTCTTATTTGATTCCTTGTTGATTTGAGGGAATGAAGTATTATAGATATGGCTTAAGTTTTTAAATGACTCCCAATCTTTTCTTCCAAGTCTTCAATCTCTTCCCCATCTATTTATGTACCTTTGCACATTTATACTGCTACAGGTGATAGTATATTGTGTCTTAAAATCTTCATGAAGTGTATCATACTGGGTGAATCATTTTTTTCAATTGAGATATAATTCATATACCATAAAATTCACCTTTTTAAAATGGAAAATTTAGTGTTTTTAGTATATTCATAAGATTGTGCAAAAACTATTTAATTCAATAAGTAAATCATTTTGTGTCTTGCTCCCCCCACCCTTCTTGGCCTCAGTACGTCTTGAAACTTTCCCCATTTTACTTTAGAGACCCAATTCATTCCCTTTAATTTTATCTGCTTAGTATTTTGTTTAGGAGTATATTCTATATTAACTTTTCTGTTCTATTAAGCAATATATCGGTCATTTTCTCTTCTGGGCAGTGAATATCTTTATACTTGTTACCTTGTGCAGATGAGCAAGATCTTGGATATAGGTTTAGGATACCAGCTGTGTGTGTTTCCATTCGCAATAGACATTGTCAGATTGCTCCGCAAAGCAGTTGTGACAGTTTATATTCTGTCAGGGAATGAGTATCATTTTCTCTACATTTTTGCCAACATTGAATATTTTAAAATTTCTCATTTTTGTTATTAGTTGCAGTAGTGTCATCTTGTTTTCAATTGCATTTCTCTGTTTCCTGATGGGGTTAAGCATTTTCTGTATGCTTACTGGCCATTTACATTCCCTCCTTTGGAAACAGAGGGAAATTGCCTATATTGATTTCTTTTTCTATCCTCCGTCTTAAAAAAAAAAAAAAAGATTTGCCTTATCTGTGGGATGTTAATTCTTTGTTATTTGTGTGGAAAACATCTTGTCCCATTTTTGTTTCTGTTTCTTGGTAGCCTAATGTATGGTATCTTTTTGTCATACATGAGTTTTTAATTTTGTCAAATTGATTTGCTTTATTTTGTTTTCCTGTCTGGTTTTGGGGTTTTGTGGAAGAATATAATTTGTGGGCATGGTAATGTGCTTAACCAACAGACTTTGTATGTGCAGGATACAGTGAAAGGACTGGGGGAGATGTAAATAACAGAAAGAGGAGGTCCTGCCTTCAATGTGCTTGTGTCTTTTAGAGTTGGCAAGGACTCTAGAGATTCTTCATCTTTGTTTACCCTCTCATTTGACTTTTAATCAGGAGCCTAGAAATGTGAAGTGATCTTGCATGTAGACACAATGAGTCACAAGTGTGCCGGTGCAAAGATAACTAGTAATAAATGGTGGTAAATGTTTACTTTTAAAACACTGAGTAATTATTCACTTATATTAGCAGACAAATGTTCAGCTATAACTGCTTTTGGAGACATGATCTAGGACTTAATTAAGTGGTGGTAACCATGGTAGATGCTGTTTAAAACGAAGAGGTTCTCTATAGCCACTTTTGGATAAAATCAAATTCATTTTATGGATTAATTTAAGGTTTTCCTTTGAGATTAAATCATTAGGAAAAATTGCTTCTGAATGGTAGGTATTCCCTGATATTTTCCACCCCCACCACCTCCATGGTAAGATTCCAGCTCCTTGAAGGATGCAGAACACTGTTTTAAGAAGTAAAACCTAATCCTTTTAACTTAAGTGTGTTAAGTTTGTAGTGATCAAGGCCCAAAGAGTCTAGCACCTGGGTGTGATTTAGTTGGTATGTCAGTAGTTAACAGTTAACCTTTTTTGGTTAAAATCAATGCATCATTTTTTATGAAAGAAAATTATGGCTTATACTGAGCTTAATTCCGAGGTCCATTTGTTTGAAATAATGTTCATAAGTGATTATAAAGGTGATCAGTTGAATTTAATTAGTTATGACCCATGTTAGAAGATTGATATTCTCAGAGCAAATAAATGTTAGTATATTTAATTTTGCCAAATATGAACGTTTTTCTTTGTTCCTTTCCAGCAGAAATCATTAGTTAGCATTTGGCCTAGTATTGATGGGAAAATAACTATGTATATGTATTGACTTTTAAGACCAAAATATACATGAACAATTTCCTAAAATATTAATACATTAATAGTGGCCTAGATAGTGGAGAGATTTACTTTCTCTTAATGTTTCTGGATGTAAATTTAGTCTGCATGGTGCCTTTAATTTTTGCAGATAGGTTTTGTAGTCTTCTTCCCTTTCCTCCCAGGGTAGTATTGGGGAAGATTAAGGTCAGATGATTCCATGAGTCTATTTATTTTGATAAGCATTTATAACATTTGGAATGTTTAAAAACAAAGTTCATTTACATAGAATCGTGGAAAAAAAAACAAACGAAGGTTCATTGTAGACTTCGTGTCATCCATACCTTCTACCCGAAGTACTCCATTGATATGAGCTGCTGAATAATGAAAGCTTCCTTTGTGTTGAAGAAATATTCTTCTATTTTACGAAGTGTTTTTCTTCATTTGGGTTCTTTCCTTGTTCCTATAATATAAGCAGCTGTTTTGTACTGACTTTTATGGAAAAACAGAGGTCAGGCCATTGGGATTTGGTTGCTCTTATTAATAGTGGGATGTGTGTATGTGGTGCTCAGTCGTGCCTGGCTCTTCGCGACCCCATGGACTGTACCCCGCCAGGCTTCTCTGTCTATGGAATTTTCCAGGCAAGAACACTGGAGTGGGTTGTCAGTTCCTACTCCAGGGGATCTTCCCAACCCAGGGATTGAAACCATATCTCCTGTGTCTCCTGCACTGGCAGGAGGATTCTTTGCCTCTGAACCACCCCACCTGGGAAGCCCTTTGGTAGGATAAATTTTGCAAAATGTTGACATAGCTCCAGATTGTCTAATCGGAGATGCTTGTTTTATAACTTTTGCTACTTATGCCCAGAAGTAGTACAGGGAAGTGGGGAGCTACCTTCTTCATCATAGGGAGCACAGACCATGCATTACATGTTTCAACTAGTTCAGTGCTCATCTCTGCTCATGTATGTATCTGTCGTTTCTGTTGTGCTGCCTTGGAGTTACACATCCAAGGAGGTGGGACCAATATTATCACTATGGTTAGTACTCATGCCTTTCATCAATGTAGTCTAGACACGGGCAACAGTATAATATCAAAGCGGTTATTGCAAGTCAAGAAGAGTTAGAATCCTGATTAAGCTTCCCCTCCTTTAAGTGGTAAATTATTACTCAGTCTTCTGAAACTTATTTCCTCTGTACCTCTAATAACTGACTTCATGTAAATAGAACCACCACTTGAATTTAGCAAAAAACACTGTGTTGGCCCAGAATCACATTTTCTAGAATTGCTTTAGCTTAGTAGTTATAGGCAAAAGTGATTTTTTTCTCTTTTTCTCTCTTTTCTTTCTTTCTTACCTACTTCAAGTGCTTATTTGAAAACTGGACACAAATTTGAGCAACTCGGCCAGGTCATTTTTTTTTTTTTTTTTTTTTTTACTTAATCCGTGAAATAGAACTAGCCTTTTAGCTTAAAAATAGGAGTCAGATGTATTCCAGTAACTGGTAGGAGCAGTATTTAGCAATGCAGCAGAAAAGACTCTGGCCGGGGGAAGTAAAAGGGATGTGTTTGGACTGAGTAAGCTCTGTGGGCTTTTCCAGCTCTAAAATATTATTTTTCCTTGGTTTTTATAAAAGGATACATTCTGAGTGTGTCATTGATTTACCTTGTTTTTCTATAATGATGAGATACCTACCACTTATTATATTTCAGCTGTATATTGGTTATCATGCTAGACAATAGACATGTGCTGGTGTGTTTAATTTCTCACTTTTCATAAGTGTAGCAGTTTGGAGAATGATTAAAAAAAAAAAAGACCAAAATGTTGACATGAACTTCGGTATTGGAATATTACACTACTTAAATGGTGTGTAAACAGTGGAATGGGTAAAAGACTTGTTGAATATCAGGGAAGTAGATGATAATGTGGATAATTCACCAAGTAGGTGGTTAAGTTTTGGTTATGGAAAGTTACTTTCTGACTATATTGGTGCCATTTATACCTACTATCAACTACTTCTTATAGGTTGGAGCAGTTCAGGAACTCATGAGACTGTTTATTTGAAACTTCTCCCTCTAATATGGCTCTTGACCAGGTCATTAGATCATTGAGTTTTTTCATGAAAGTTGACTGATAATTTAAAAAAAATTTCATATAACATAAGCCAGACCTTGAAATTTTGTCACTTGTTTTGCTTTTCGAAAGTATCATGTTTCAGGTAACTATTTATATATCTATCATCAATAGAGTAATAAATGGGGACTCGGACTTACATTATCAGGCGAACAGGTTAGAAGAAAGTATGTCAAATCTTTGATCACTCAATATATTCGCAGGACTTTCTGTTTAATAATGCAGATGCTTAATTGAAGTTGCCTTGAAAAACAAGTCCCCTTTCAGTCTTCACTTGCAACATGCTGCATAACTTTTAGGTTAAAGAAAAATAACTCTAGTTATCACTCCAGCTTGTTAATGGGAATTGTTGAGTGACTAGAGCCAAGAATTTAGTTGTACAGAATATACAAATGCAGATATTTTAAAGAGAGTAGCAAATGAATGGGAATTTTCTTACTCCTAAAGGCTACACAGTAGCTTGTAGTTAATGCTACTTGGTTTAGTATCTTTCTGTGGAGTCTTTTTTTTTTTGGATGTATCATGATAATTGATTTTAGTATGATTTAGTTCATTTTCTTTATGAACTAAAAATTTCTAGCGAATGGCCAGAATTGTTCATCTTTATCCACATTTGGAGAATTGTATGACAGATAAAAATACATCAGTGAAAAGATGGGAAGAAAATACTTCACACAGTGTTAATGAAAGTTATCTCTGAGAGGTGGGATATCAGGAAATTCTTGTCATCAGTAAAAGTTGTTGGATTTTTCAAGCTTTCTTTAATGATACATACTACTTATGTGAAAGTTAAACTAGATACTTAAATGTACATAAGGATATGTTTACAATAAGTTTTTTAGTTTTTTTAAAAAGTAATCTTACTTGAAGCATTAACAGAAATGTCTTCCCTAAGGAACATTTTCATATTTTGTTATTTGAAATTTAACCACCTTGTCATTCTGAGTGTTTTCTTTTAATATTATTATGACTATATGTATAAATGTTTCATAAATTGATTGTAACCTTTAAAGAGACACATATAAATCATATTATTAGCTTTCTTAACAATTAATTGTGTTAAGGTGTAAAACTAATCAGATTAACTTGATATATAAGTACTTGATATATGTATAAATTTTCCTTTGTAACAGAAAGTCAACTGTGTTTATTATTTCAGTAGAACATACACTTTTGGAGTACTTATGTATGTTTTGAGAAGTTTGACCTTTTTTAACCTGTAGAATTTTGATAAATATAACTTTGTTGATCAATGTGTTTATCTTGATGTATAGTGGTAGAAAAATTTCCAGAGCCTACATCTGACTTAAAAATTGTCTGTAAATGAAAGAACTGTCATTATGCTTAGATATATGGTGGTGTGTTAGGAATAAATGGGATCTATAGTTGGAAATAAATATCTACTTCTTGTTTGTGAGTCCCTTGGTGGAGGGCATGGCAACCCACTCCACTATCCATGCCTGGAGAATCCCATGGACAGAGATGGCAGGCTGCAGTTCATAGAGTCACACAGAGTTGGACATGACGAAGTGACTTAACATGCATGCATGTATATAATTTGGAAGTTAAACATTAAATGATGAGAAATAAAGGGTACAAAAACAACTGCCAAAACCAAGGCAAAAATAATGTTTGGAGCAGGGAAGTAAGTAGTCCTTTTTGGGTGGAGAATTGATGCATAATTGCATAAACATAAACAGTATTTAGCATTAAAAGGTGTTTCAATACTGTTCAATAAATAGACTTCAAAAATAACTAGAAGTTAAAAAAAGAAAATAAAATGTAATTTCATGTTTTACAGATAATGCAGATAGATTGATATGACTATTCCTAAATAATTTCTGCAAAATGAGGGAGTTGATTTTAATTGTCTTAAAAGGTCTCTTAGCAGTCTTGGTTTATATGATTAAGTCCACAAGATTATGATTAATGGGAAAACATGTCTGCCTTTTTAACATTAAAAAATCACTATTACAAGTATATTATACTCAAATGCATAGCAAAACTGTATGTCAAAGTATAAACAAAACTGTTTTCCCTTTAGTATTAGATGCATTTACAAAAATCATAAATTATATTCAGTAGGTAGCCAGCTTAATTCTACCTTAGAATGTAAAATATAAAAATTGATGTTGGTGATTTGAGCGTTTCTTTATTAGTTCTTTGAATAAGATTGCCACTTTAAGTTCTATTGGGTAGCATCTGGAATAACAGTATATCTCACAGAGCTTTAATTTAGTTCTGCTGATAAATTTTTATTTAACTATTTCTGGTCTTTTTGAGAGAATCCTAAATGGGATTCAGAGTGGCCTGGATTCCTTTCTTCAAGATTAAGGTGTGTATGAGAATGAGGAAAATCCACTCTTTGGCACCTTGATTACAACTTACCATGCCTGCTTCCCATTGTTCTAATTAAATTAATTTATGTAGATGTCTTAATTGCAGATATAGAAAATAAAGTGCCTGTTTTGAAACTGTTTTGAAAACTTTAAAAGAACACTTAGGGGACCAGACTGAAGACTTGAAAAGTTTCAACAGTATGAAGACTTGGTTTGAATATTGCAGATTGTAAGAAGAGCTTCCCAATGTGGCATAAATTAAATAAATATACTCATAGAATTTTATTATAGGACAGACAAAGCTGTGGCCGACCAAGAAAATGTGTGACTGGCTCTTATTTGGAGCATATAGAGTGGGAGCATGTTTTGCAGTGAAAGGGAGACTAAAGGACAAGGTGTTTTCTACTTGTAAAGACCTCAGAGTTTTCTTTATGTTATTGTAGAAAGACATTATTTTTGCTTTGGCGTGCTTAAAACTAAAGGGCAAATGATCCAAAAGAATAATCTTGAAATTCAATAGCAAGAAAACTACTTGACATTGTGGGCCGGAGGCCAGCAAACGTGTTGCTTTCATTGAATGCGTGGGAAATGGGGCAGGCCTGGAATTTAAAGAGACAGGGTGCAGTACCCTAGAAAAGAAAAGCCCTCCTGTATGATTTGCTTACTTGGAGGAAAAAAATAGACTTAAAGTTTCCTCTAAAGGATCTTTATTGGATCAACTCTTTAAGGCATTGAAAGACACTGAGTGAATTTTTCCTAATGCTACCTCCCATCTCCCTAGTCATCTTCTCTTGTCTGAAATTGGTGCAGAGTAAAACTGTTTATAACAGAGGAGAAGCTGCTTTTCAAATAAAAGTACTTTGTAGCCTGTTCAAATGGAGTATAATGTAATTCTCTGAAATTGAGCACTTATTACTTTGTTTATGTAGTTGTTTAAAAGGAGGGGCGTGGGATAAGGAAGGGGGATACCAGAGGAACCTCTGCTTTAGAAATTGCTGTTTTTTTCTGTGTCTTGAGTTTTTCTCCCCCATCCACTCATGAATCCCGCTTCACCCCCTCCTCCACCTCCCACAATCCCTCAATAAAATAGTATTTAAAAGACTTGAATAACTAGTCCTATGTACCCGCTTCTTGCTGGAGGCAGTAACGTCGTACTATTTTCAATGGGTGGTCTTGAATCTCCATGGGAGATTTTTACAGGCAGTGGGCTCCAAGACCCACTAAATGTATTATATTGAACATAACTAGTTAAACTCCCAAGCCATAGAGAATATACAGAGGTAGTTTTACACTATTGAAGTCCCATCGTTAATTACTGGCAAACCAATTTATTTGAATTTTATCAGAAGAATTTATAGCTTAAATCCCTAAAAATGACACATATTAACTGAGTGTTTGAGTTCTACTTTTTAAAACAAGTGAGACATTTGTATATATGTCAATTCAGTAATGCTCATTTGTGTGTATATTTTAGTTCATATGTGTCTTTTTGTTTGTTTTAGTTCTCCTCCTTTAGGAAACCAACACCTAGTGGTCGTTTCCAAATGTTTATTCATTGAAGCCTTATTTCTCCTTATGGAGATAGTGTAAAATGATAGGATCTGTTAGAAAGGATATCAGGTCTTTTTATAATCATTACCTCTTAGCTGTGGCAAGTAGCATAAAAGTATTCTACCCTGAAGTTTATAACCAAAATTGCTTTGGGCCAAACCTTTGTAGAAGCACACAGGATTGGAATGATACATTAAATACTGGATTAAAATTGCTTTTTAGACAAAAAGTCTTTTTACTCAAATGTGAATAAAACAATATATGTACTTATGCTCTGTAAATATGGAAATGGGGAATGTTGCACTCATGCCTATTCCTACATAATTTAGTTTAAAATTACTTTGGAATATCTAGTGTAACTCTGTCATTAGTGATAACATAACTTTATTGGGTTATTGATTTGATTACTTTTCTTTATTCACATTCTTCACAAAATTAATTTATGGAGAATATTGAATTTCTATTTAAAATAAATATAAGTCCTGATTAGTTTGAAGTCTGATCTATTTTCGATAGGCTAAGTAGAGAATTTAGGAGTAGGCATCTCAGATATCGATAAATAAATGAATGATGATATATGATGAGAGAGCATTTTTGTTTGTTTTAAACAATGTCAGTAGTTTTAGGTGGAAAATTTTAATTTTTAAAGCATTTGTTTCTTTTACAAAAATTAGTGTATACTTGCTTCAGGTCATATAAAAATGGCACGAATTGTGTAGTTTTCTTCACTGATAGACTCAAAGCTCTGTGGCTCAGCAGCTTACAGCAGTGACTAAATGTTTGCCTTTTCTTTTTTAGCTCAGTACTAGTCCATGAATAGCTAAAAAGTTTTCCAGTAGTATTTACAAGTGGGTTTCAAGAAATGATAGTCATCTGAAGTTTATCTTGTGTAGCCAGTATTTAAAAGTTATTAAGGTTGTCTACACACAAAAAAGAAACAGCTCTTCTGGCTATATATGTGAATAAAAGTTAAAGGTTGGTGAAAATTAGCTTGTCAAGTAAACTTACTGACTGAGGAATAATTTTGTTTTCATTATCCAGTCCCCTGGCTGAAAATGAAGTAGAAACGATCTGGTTACTAAAGACCAGCGCTGTATTGGATCACTTCCTTGAGCTTTTGCTATGATCGTTAAAGGCAAAGTTAGACAGCTGCTGTAGATTTTGCCTGTGGTCTCACAAAAGAAATTATTTAACCCTGTTAGTTTCAGACACTATCATTTCTACTTTGCAGATATGTTTACTTTCTTCAATATGAGTGATATACTTGTGTTAGATATGAATCTCTGTGATTATGATTTGAACTTCTAATTTATGGGAAGGCAGTATAGCAGAAAATGAGTAATTTTGGCACTCTACCACAGTAGTTTCATGTCTTGAGTATGACAGAGCTCAACATTTTTGCTTATATTCAGACAGATTTAAAAACTTCAGCTTTTACCTTTCAAAGTTAGACTTTGCATTTGTATCTGAAGACCTTTAGGGAATTCTAAACATTGTGAATGTTGAGTGTGACTTACAATCTATTATAATTGGATATTTAAATATCCTTTTTGGGGCCCGAAATTCAGAGGAAATACTAAGTCCTTGACTTTAAAATCTCGTTTTGGATAAGTGTAAAATTAGAACAATGCCATCTACTCCTGAAATTGATGTCATAATGTTAAAAATCCCAGTGATGTTGGGTTCCTTTTGTAAAATGTGTTTGCATTATTGCTAGAGGTTTAAAGGGCAGGGAAATACTTTATTGTTCAGGCTAAAGAGGGCAAGATTTGGAAACCTACCGCTATGTGATTAAATCAGTGTGTTTGCCTTGAGGCTTGAGCCATTCAATCTGAATTCATAGTTTAAAATTTTGGGTTTTTCCTCTGTTTGAAAAATAACACTTCTTGAAAATGTTAAGACTGCTCTTGCTTGCTCACATGAAAACTATTGAGGCAAGTGATCAGGGTTAAGAATTTTTTGCAATCAAGACTGCAGGTACATTTCAGTGTTTTAAAGAGAAAGTTCACAGCCATTTTACATAAAATTTTACTGGGCTTTTCATTAATCTAAAATAACTGGTCTATAAGTACTTTATCAGTGAAAACTGCTCAGCATGTAAAACGAAGAGTAGAAGAGCACAAAGGCTTCCTGCAAATTAAGGGCACAATGAGGACTAACGGACTTTCCAGCCATCTCCAGCTGGGAGATTATTATAGTTTTTGCAAACCCTTTTCTCTCAAAACTAAATCAAGAATGGTAGAGACCTGATAAAAAAGAAGTGTAGAAAAGCCTAACTAATCCTTAGATGAGTTACTTCAAACGTGCCAAAATAGAATAAAATCAGTTAATAGCATGGATTAAAGGTTACTTTTAATGCATTTTTATCATTCATGTTGAGAATTTTGTTGTATGTTAATGCATTTGGCCTAGGTTAAAAAAAAATCCAGAAGGGGAAAAATATAATTAAATGTGAGAGTTACATAATCATATTGTTATGAGGAAATTTAGTACCAATGTTAGGTGCCAGATTTGACCTGTGAGATAAAAGCTGTGTACTTGAGATCAGAGCTGTAAACAGGTGGCTCTAATTTTGAGTGGTAAGTTTTCCAGTTATAATGAGGAAGGCTCATCTATGTACTACTAAGAGTTGAATTATTATGTAGATTTAAAAAACAACATGGCTTTCTGTCTTTGGAAAAATATGTACAAGTGTTTCCCTGGATAAGGTCATGGAAGGGTGCTGAAATCCAATCTGGATTAATATTTTAAAAGTGTTTGATTTTTTCAGGTGGTAAAGAGAAGGAGAAATAAGAGGCAGGTTTGGGGTGCGAAGGTAGTCTTTACTGTTTATGCAGTGTCTGAAATGATCTCTTTTCATTTATACAAGGATACTATCGTTTATACTTTTGATTCAGAATCACGTTTGCCAGCTACTTAATCTGTGAAATACTTTTTCCACCTAACTGGCGTATAATAGAGCTGCCAAAAATATTGGGCTAAGGGAAAACTGATTTGGCATGCTGCTGTTGGTAGGAAGAATAAAAAAAATAAGTGGTGTCTTTCTGGATGCATATTATATAGGTATAGATATAAGTCTGTATGTATGTGTGTTTCTATCAACCTTGATAAAGTTTTATTATATGAACCTGGGTAGTGAGAGATTTTATAATCATATCATATTTGTCACTCCTCTAAGATGCCCAATTAGAAGTTTCTCTAATGGAACTTAGCATTTATTTCCTTATAAGAGACATGTATATTGATTTTGCTGTGGTTTAATAGGAAATAGGCTGACTGGCACTCTGAGCACATGTGTGTGCTATGTATATTAGGTATTTGTATGTGCCATCCCATTTAATTACAAGTAGTGATTTTTCATAAGTCATGTGGTAATAAAGTCCTATTAATAGTCAAAATGTACAATCACCCATAAATTTCCTCTACTTGATATTCTGACCAGATTTAACCTTATACAAAGAACTCCTAGCTTGAATGCATTTTGCAACATTGCACAAATACTGTGATATATAGTTATTTATGTGCTTAAGAAGCTGAACTTTCGTTCAAACCCAGTGTCTTCCCATGGGATATGTTATTCTAGTGAATCAGAAAATGCCTTTGATAGCAAAGTAATTCTTAATTTTTGGTGGCTTGAAAATGGGGATATGCCCCATGCATGAACGGGAAAAAGTCTAGATGACTCCCATCGCTAAAAAATAATTCAGAGTACTCGGCCATCTTACGTTCCTTTGCGGGGAAGAAACCACACCACAATGCTGCTGAATTATTTTAACTTCTGCAGTTATGTCTTTGTGTGTTTATAGGAGTGGGAACATTTTATCTTCTGTGTTTCTGTTGAGGTTGTTTCTCTGCAGTGCCCCAAGAACAGTCCTGGAGGCTAGCTTTGAAGCCCCGTGGACAAGCTGGATATCAAAGAGCCAGAGGAATTCGGCAGTAATTGTTTTATGGCTGGCCAGAAATCAGACCTATTTGTATAGGTAGCACACAAAATAGCTGTGATTTGACAATTTGGTGCTATTTATACCTGCCATAAAAAGAGAAAAGAAAAAGTTAAAGGGGTATTTTGGAAACAGGAACTAAGCTGTAAATGCAAATTGCTTCACCATTTTCTCAAAGGAACAAAAAAGGAAAGGGTTTAGGAAGTTTTTATTGAAGCTACGTTATTGAGGAACTGTCTGCTTTTAGGACATTTAATATTGTACTCATACTGAAACTATACTTTTTTCTGTTGGCAGTACCCTCCCCCCCCCATTCCCATCTGATTAAAATTATTTTTGTGGAGCAAAAGAAACTCTCTGGAGGGGACAGTGAAAATCTCAGAGCTTTCCATTCTCTCTTAACAGACCTTTAATATTTCATTTTACTGTTGTTATTTAGCTTGGGGTAAGAGCCATTTGCTGCTGCTATAGTGAATTTTTTCTTTACAAATAAAAATTATATTTTCAACAAGCAGTCACAGGTTGTTTACTGTAGTAGTGGGTGAGGATTTGCCAGGTAAATTTTCTTGGCTTTTAGGAAACATGCAGGAGAGCTTTTGAATGACTGTTTTTAATCTGTCAGCTCATAGAGGTCTTTTTGAATAAATTGGAACTCTCCCCTGGAGTATATTCCAAGCTAAAGGTGGGCAGTGTATCATGATGTGAGTGTAAGTCAGTGAGCAGCCCAAAGTGAAGTTTGTTTTACCAGAATGTCATTCAGACCTTTTGAGGTTGTCAAATGCTTCATTGTTTTGCCTTGAAACCCCCCAGTCCTGAGAGCAGTATGAGTCTGGGGGCAACTGTGCAGAGAAAAAGCAAACATGTCTGTGATTGACTACAGTTTTGTCTTTTTTTTTAAAAAAGAAACCCTAGAAATGCCTTAGGGACCCATGGGGCTTTGTTACATTTTAAAACCAGTTTACCGCTGGAGGCATTTAGGGCTGTCAAATTGAGACTGTATTAATTTGCTTTTAATTTTTTTCATCGGATCCTGATCCTCCAATAATAAGGAGAATGGTCTTTGTTAAGTGTACCTTAGTTTCGGGGGGGAGGCCCTGTAGTTTTGATTGGACAAAGAGAGTTCACAGAGGGTAGGGAAAAAGTGTGGGAACCCATAAAGATAAATCTGGTATTGGGACGGTCAGTTTTGTTTTTACTTGAATGAAGAGTTACAAATTAGGAATCCGAGTGAAGGATCAGGAGCATCTGACTAAAGATTTAAAGTGGGAATTTTCTAAAAGGTTTCTAAAATTAAGGTTTTCTAAAAACCTTAATTGGATTTCAAGATGGATTCCCTCTATGGAAGTAGGTGAAACCACTCTATAGAGAAGAAACAGCCTAGGTTGCTGGTGCTCCTCAGGAATATGAAAACTCAGGGAGGGAAAGATAAGGACATAGGTAGTTACAGATCACCTGTAAGAGTTGAGGATGTACTGTGAGGTTAGGGCTGGCTAGTGAAGAGTTGTATTTCTAAAGTAGTCATCATTTATTCAGCCAACTCTGAGTACCTACTATGTGACAGGAACTTCTTCAAACATTGAAGATAACAATAAGAACTGAAGCAGTTCTCATCTACTCAGGGTACTTCGTCTGGCATCAGGCATGATCCACCCCCCCCCCCCCCCCGCCAAAAAAAAAAAAAGAATGTTTTTATGAAGCTACAAAAAGCAAAGCTGTGGGAACAAAATTTTGAGAGATTAGTTCTACTAGTCAGAGATATCAGAATTTGAATTACGGTAAAAATATTGCAAATGAAAAGTCTAATAAAAATTACATGGATTAAAAAATTATCCAGTATCTCTCACACGATTGGTGTTTCTGTGTGATGTTTTCAGTTTCCGAACTCTGGGTTAGCATGGTAGAATATAGGGTTATATAGCTGAACAGGAGTAGGAAGGCAATTTATAGTTACTGAAGTTTTAATTCTGTACCCTGTTGTTCACATTTTACAGATGTAGATCCAAGACTCAGTATTAAATAAGCTGTCCAGGGACTGTATGGCTTGAACACAGTGTGACATTATGTCCTGTTGGCTGGGGATAGTCCCAGTTTTTGCCTGTTGTCATGTGTCACTCTCAGAACTGAGGCTTTTTCAATAATTTGTTGTTGTTAAGTCGCTCAGTTGTGGTCGACTCTGCGATCCCATGGACTGTAGCATTCCAGACTTCCCCATCCTTCGCTATCTTCCCAAACTACAGAGTTTGCTCAAACTCATGTCCATTGTGTCGGTGATACAATCCAACCATCTCACCCTCTGTCATCCCACTGTCCTCCTGCCTTCAATCTTTCCCAGCATCAGAGTCTTTTCCATTGGCTCTTCACATGAGTTGGCCAAAGAATTAGAGAGCTTCAGCTTCAGCATCGGTCCTTCCGATGAATATTCAGGGCTGATTTCCTTTAGGATGGACTGGTTTGGTCTCCTTGCTGTCCAAGGGACTCTCAAGAGTCTTCTTCAGCACCATGGTTCAAAAAGCATCAATTCTTCAGCACTCAGCCTTCTATATAGGCTGTATGATCACACTGTTTTTGAGTGGTATTAAACTAAGATTTAAACTCCAAGTCTCAGGCTCACCACTGTTACACCCTATTTCTTCTGTGGTTCTAGGTCATGACTCTAATTCCATGGTTGGTCTGATGAGAAGGATGCTGAGACAGATCTGGCTCAGTGCAGTAGTCAGTACTTGGTTGGTGGTGCTTATCATGGGTGAAGGAGAAAAACAGCTTTCATGCTTCCTTCCTTCCTCTCTCTTCTTTCTAAACATCCTGTTACCAAAATGTTTTAGAATGTGATTTAATTTTCCCTCAGAAATTTCAAAGGAAATTTAGGCATTCAAGGAACTTCAAGTCTTGGGAACATATCTGTAAATATCAATCATCATTGCATGATACTAATCAAGAAAATTCTGGTGACTTGTGTCTTCTGGATAAATGGAAATTTGTTGCATCTCTTGATCACTGAACATGCTGCTTTTTCCTTTAATTTTTCTTCCTTTTCTTCACCTAATCAGAAGCCTAGAGCAGCAGAACGTGCTTGAAGAAAGTAACTCTAATCTGGAAAAGAGAATAGGAAACTTACGTTCTGATTTGCACAGATGGGTCAGCTTTTCCACCAGCTTTGCTGGATAAATACTGAGAATGTCACTTTTATTTGGTTCCATTTAACAAGGCTCAACACTTCAGCAGGGTGAAGTTTTAGATGTGTACTATCTATCAGAGAGGTTAGCTAAAACTTAAATAGATTGATTTTACTAATAATTAATTCTGGTAATTAAAGGACTTTTGTGTCACTACTCTTACATGCCATGTCACTTCATCAGTAGACAGTGTGATCTGAGCTGTACCTCGCTGAGGCTGTAGTCTTCTTCATTTGAAGGAGGACTCATGTCAGCTTTCTGTTAGCCTTTGGATCACATGGAGGGGTAGAAGCAAAATAAAGCCACTTTCAAAAATTTCTGGGATAGGTCAGGTTAGGGTGGGATGGAAATGCCCCATGTTGCGCTCATCTTACTTCTGGGCCACATTTAAAATTCTGTGCAGTTATATGACTTCTGCCCTTGCAAAGCTCAGAAATTTGTGGGGTGAAGGGTAGGTCGACTTGTAAGCAGATACTGTGATACATTTCAGCGTGAGTTGAGAATTATAGTTGGTGTAAGAATGGAGTTTTGTGGGAGCATAAATGGGCAAGTTGAGATTGAAGATGAGTGCAGTTGTGTTTCCATTTATGTACCACATGTTTCAACCTGAGTCTCTTTTCATCTTTTGTACTATTTTTGGTTTATAAAGCATTTTATGTTGTTTTGCATTGTTTTTTCCCCCCAGTGACAGTTTATGACCCAGCTTGAACAATACAATGAAATTCTTCTTTACCTCTAGCTGTTGTGGAGCCAAAGATAGATCTGGGCTGAGATTGGACTTTGTGACACAAATTTTGGTTTGTAGGTTGTAGCTGTTATTGCTGCAACAAATAACTGTAACTTAAAAGTTATTTAGAAGTAAAGCAAATGTTGCTGAGACAAAAGGGGGCCTGGTTGATTTATAAATGCTGCTTTAAAACAGTAAGCAGGTGTCTCAGCTTAAAGGGCGGTTTGGAATGAAATTGTTTTAGAGAAAAGATACTAGTAAGTTTCTGTGGGATAGTAGGATTGGAGACTGAAGTCTTGGCAGATCTTTACCTGTTGTAATCCCCCCACTCGGCCCCTTCCCTGCCTCCCCATTTCTGTTTCCCTTTTCTGGAAATTCAAAAGCATGAAATATATTTCAGAGAATGAAAAGAACAATGATACTAATTGAAAGACACTAAAACTTTCCTGTCATACTGGTCAAGGGCAGTGTAGGAGCTTTGCTCTGCAAGCATACTGTGTTCCCAGGAAGTATGGAAGAGTCTGGTTAGAGGCATTGAAAGGGTGTGCTTGCATGGAGGAAAAGGAGGGCTAAACCTCATTTGCATGGTTCAAAGTAATAGCTTCCTGAGCCTCTTCAAGAGTGTTTGAAGGCAAATTTGTTGCAAAAGATAGCTTGTCGGAACTTTTAATGTGGTATCTGTACAAATCACTTTAGGGACAGGTAGGATCTATTTCTGCTGTTAGACTGCTAGTTCATTAAGGATAGGATTTTTTTCTTTTTTTATCACTGTATCACTCACACTTTTGCACATGGGAAGTGTTGAATAAACATAGTAAGATACTTTTGTAAAGTACTTAATATATATAAGTACTTTAGTAGTAATAGCTGGTATTTAACACATATTGCATGTTACCTAAAAGAATTACCTAATTAGTCTAATGGTCACCCTATGAATTGGAACACTATTAGTACTACCCCCATGATAAGTGAGTTAATCCAGGTTGTAGGATACAAGATCAGTATCCAAAAGTCAGTAGTATTTCAGTACACTCTCTGTGAATATTCAAAGAATGAAATAAACAATTCTGTTTATAATAGCATCAAAAGAATAAAATACTTAAGAATACATTTAACAAAAGAAGCATAAAACTTATGCATTGAAACTATAAAACATTTTTGAAAGAAATTAAAGAATATATAAGTGAAAAATAACCCATGTTGATCAACTGAGAGTCCAGAACTAAACCTATGTGTCTCAGATTAACAAGGGTGCCAAGACCATTTAGTAGGGAAAGAATAATCTTTTTGATATATGGTGCTGGGCAAACTGGATATCCACATGCAAAATAATGAAGTTGGATCCTTACCTTATACTATACATAAAACTTAGCTCAAAATGGATCAAAAATTTGAGCTATAACTGTAAAACTGTTAGAAGAATGCATAGGAATTAATCTTCATCAAGGAATAGCCTTGAGTTTGGCAGGGAATGCATTCTTAAATATGATACCAAAAGTATAGCAACAAAAGAAAAACTAGATAAATTGGATTTTATGAAAATTAAAAGGTTTTCTATTTCAGTGGACACTTTCAAGAACGTGAAAAGACTGCCCATGGAATGGCAGACCATGTTTTCAAATCATGTTTATGATAATGACCTGTTTCTAGAATACATACACAGCTCAGTAATATGACAACCCAATTAAAAATGGGCAAAGAATCTGAATAGACATTTCTTCAAGGAAGAGGAACAAATGGCCAATAAGCATGTGAAAATATTCTCAATGTTATTAATTAACAAGGAAATACAAATCAAAAGCACATTGAGATACTATATTCTATCTCCTGGGATGGGTATTACAAAAATCAGGAAAAAGTACTGGTGAGGATGTGGAGAAATCAGAACCCTTCACACACTGCTGCAGGAAACATGAAATGATGTACCCACTTTGGAAAACAGCCTGGGAGTTCCTCAAATAGGTAAACGTAGAGTTACTATATGACCCAGCAGTTCTACCCCTTGGCATCTGCTTAAGAGAAATCAGTTTTTGTAGCGGCATTACTCACAGTATAGCCAAAAGATGGAAGCAGCCCACATGTCCATGAAATAATGAATGGATAAATAATATGTGGTAAATTCATGTAATGGAATAGTACTTGGCCTTATAAAAGAATGACATCCTGATACACACTACAACATGGATGTGTGCATGCTTGGTTGCTCAGTTGGAGTGGGTTTCCATGCCCTCCTCCAGGGGATCTTCCCAATCCAGGGATCAAACCCAGGTCTCCTGCGTTGCAGGCAGATTCTTTACCGTCTGAGTCACTAGGGAAGTCCACAACATGGATAAACCTTGAGAACATTGTGCTAAGTGAAAAAAAAAAAAAAGTTGCAATCCACTTATTGTATAATTCTATTTATATTAAAGGCTTAGAATTGGAAAATCTATAAAGGTAGATAGTAGATTAGTGGTTGCTTTGGGCTGGGGACTTTGAGGGGAAAGAGAAGATGACAGCTGAAGAATACAGGATTTCTTTTTTTGAAATGAGAATATTTTAGAATTGTGATGGTTGTACATATCTGAATATACTAAAACCGTTGAATTGCATGTTTAAGAAAGGTGACTATATAGTGTGTGAATTCTATCTCAGTAAGCCTATTATTTCATTAATAAAAATGCTGACACAAGCAATATCTTTAGTTATACATTGAGGTGAAAGTCACTCAGTCATGTCCCATACAGTCCCTGGAATTCTCCAGGCCAGAATACTGGAGTGGGTAACTTTTCCCTTCTCCAGAGGATCTTCCCAACCCAGAGATTGAAGCCCAAGAATACTGGAGTGGGTAGCCTATCCCTTCTCCAGCGGCTCTTCCTGACCTAGGAATCGAACCAGAGTCTCCTGCATTGCAGGCAGATTCTTTACCAACTGAGCTATCAGGGAAGCCCATGTTAGAGAAATAAACCTTTATGGTATGTCTTTTCTTTTTATAAGGCACATGTCATCATTTCAGGGTTGTTGGTTGCCCCAGTATGGTTTATAAAAAGAGCTTTGCTTCCTGGGTTGATCAAGACCTAATTAAAAGTGTATATCTGGCTGCTTTGGTGATTTTACTCTAAGTTACTTTATATGTATGTTTGCTTTGTTTCCATTCATCAAAAATTCAAGCTCTTAGTTGATGGGAAATGGTAACAACTATTCATTGAAGACTTACCATGTGTAGATACTTTTTTTGTGTGATTTTAATGTGTTATCCAGTATATCTCACAATAATTCTACAAAGTAAATATAGTAATTCTGGGTTTAAATGATGGGGAAACTGAGGCACAGGATTTAGATAATTTACTCAAAGTCAAATAATAGGTAAGTGACAGAATATGGTACTAGGTAGCAGCAATGTTTTGTATTATTCTGGGCCAGGCATATTTTACCTTATACAATAGATGTTTCTGGCAGTGTGTGTTTAAAATAACTTTTTGTAAGTGAAACCATATTTTTAGTGTGCTAAAGGAGCCTATTATTTTAAATGAAACCTGCAAATAAATCAGTTCTTTTTTATCAGTCTTGACAATTGTGACATCTTAAATCAGGGCATTCCTATACATTTGATTGAGTGCAGTAATTTCTCTGGTAATTCTATTGATTTGGGGTAGGTTTAAAGCTTTATTAGTTTCATTCTGCAAACTTTTATTGAGGACCTATTTTTTGTAGTAAAGAAAAAGTGCTGTAAGAAAGTCCAAAGGAGGCAATTCCCAATTTAGAATTAGCTGGTGATAAAAGCTTATAAAATACTTTCCCCTGAAACCTGTCCTTAATTTAAGCTTGTAAATTATATTGCTGTTCATGCCTAGATTTTTGTACATATGCTACAGCTGCACTATCTAAAACAATAGCCACTAGACATGTGTGGCTATTTAAATGTAAATTAATTAGTATTAAATAAAATGCAAAATTCTGTTCCTTAATCACTAGCCACATTTCAAGTGTTTGATAGTTGTGTGTGTGTAACCGGCGGCTGCCATATTGGACAGAACAGGACTAGACAAATGGTAACATCCACTCTTTTTACAGGAATTAAGGTGCTCCATGTGCTTTTGTGGGGAATGAAAAGTGGAGGGAAAGGATCTGATGGGACTTTTTATTTACAAGTATGCATTACACTTTTTTTTCGACAGGATGAAAGCATATAAATACATTTTATGTGACATGGGAGCCTTCATGAGGAAATGAAGAGCCGGAGAAGCAGAGATCTGTGTTTTTATATGCAAGTTTTAATAAAGGCTAGGTGGTCATGAAGAAGTAAGATAGGTTGGGGCGTATGGGTAATTGTAGTAAACTGGGAGAAATTTAACAGGGCCTGTTGGTTGAAATTTCTTCTTCACTGTCCTTTGTCTTCCTAGATTAGGGTGCTCCCTTCTTCCGGGTGTGGGGAAGCCTCCTCTCTAAGCTTTTGGCCTCTTATTAGTTAACCTTTATGCCAGTTCAATTTTTAAGTAATTTTTTCCCCTTTTCATCGGCTATTTTCAGAGGGCTGTCCGTCAGTGTATCTAGTCTACCACGTAGATTACCCGCTTATATAAAAGGATGTAAGTCAGGGACAGCCAGATGGAGGAGGTGCCTATGACAGGGAAAGCAGAAAGGCGTGGAGTTCGTTCCCTGCTCTCTCCAAGCTCGCCACTCTCTCTGAATCTCCATGTGTTCACCAACCCAGAAACAATATGTGTTACTTTTTTTAAGACCTTGGAGTATCTTCACAATGTCTCTTCCAAACTGAAAAATAATAGGTAACTGAAGTGTTGGTAAACAATATTTTAAAGTATTAGTTATGCTGCTTTTTAAATGGAATTTTGTGTTATTAAAAAGTCCCCCCATATGCTCCTAAGAATTTAGTAAGCTATTCATTAAGTGTAAAAGGAAATGTGAAGGCTTTGGTCATATATGCTTTTTTTAACATTTAATTAGGATGAAAAGAAAACATATGTTGAGAGACTAATGAAGCAAATGTTCATATTCCACTGTTCATTAACATGCAACCATATTTGGTTGTGTCTATATCACTTAAAAGTGAGTTGCAGTCACCATACTTGAGCCTTTAATACTTAGCGCACACATCCCCTAAGACCCAGAATGTTATCCTGGGTAACAATATTATCACTCAAGAAATAAATGATAAATTTGTTCATAATACCATATAATGCCATGCCTATTTAAACATCCAGTTGTCTCCTAAATTTCTCTTTTCCCAAATCAGGGTGCCATCAAGTTTTATGCAAGTCTGTAGTTTTGAGCCCCCCTACAACTTTTATTTTTTATTTTCATGAAATTACAGCCTCCTCAACTTTATCTTGAAAAATTTGAAACCTACAATAAGGTTGAAAAGTAGTACAAGGAATGCCCACATTCATCAATTATTAATGCTTTGCTTCTTATACTTTATCTCTTTGTTTATACCTTTCAGTCATTTGAAATTAAATTACAGATATCATGACCTCTTAACCCTAAGTTCTTTTTTTAAAATTTTTATTATTATTATTATTTTTTTTCCAGTGGGTTTTGTCATACATTAATATGAATCAGCCATGGATTTACATGTATTCCCAATCCCGATCCCCCCTCCCACATCCCTCTCCACCCGATTCCTCTGGGTCTTCCCAGTGCACCAGGCCGGAGCACTTGTCTCGTGCATCCCACCTGGGCTGGTGATCTGTTTCACCATAGATAGTATACATGCTGTTCTTTTGAAATATCCCACCCTCACATTCTCCCACAAAGTTCAAAAGTCTGTTCTGTATTTCTGTGTCTCTTTTTCTGTTCTGCATATAGGGTTATCGTTATCACCTTTCTAAATTCCATATACATGTGTCAGTATGCTGTAATGTTCTTCATCTTTCTGGCTTACTTCACTCTGTATAATGGGCTCCAGCTTCATCCATCTCATTAGGACTGGTTCAAATGAATTCTTTTTAATGGCTGAGTAATATTCCATGGTGTATATGTACCACAGCTTCCTTATCCATTCATCTGCTAAAAATATGGAACGCTTCACGAATTTGCGTGTCATCCTTGCGCAGGGGCCATGCTAATCTCTGTATCGTTCCAATTTTAGTATATGTGCTGCCGAAGCGAGCACAACCCTAAGTTCTTAACCGTGTATCTCCTAAGAACAATAATTTTCTCCAGTGAACTGCAAAGCCATTGATCACATGTAAGATTTAACATTAGCCTTAAGATGTCATGTCTCTTTGGTATCCTTTAATCTAGGACATTTCCCCTGCCTCCACCTTCTCCCCACTTTTGATGTTAACATTGTTGTCTTATAGGTGGCTAGGCCAGTTGTGTTATAGAACCTCTTAATAGAACAGTCTGGATTTGTTTGATCATTTCTTTATAGTCTCGTTTAACTTGAATTTTCTATCCCTTTTCTTTTTGTGAATTGGAGTTATATCTATAACTTTTATTCCATTTAGGTTAAATATTTTTAGCAAGACACTTCCATGGGTATTTGTTGTTGTGTTTCACATCAGGAGGCACTTAGTGTTGATTATCCCAGTATTAGGATACAGAGCTTTATCACTTGGTGGAAGTGGCAAAAGCTATTGAAAAGATACATTTTTCCTCTTGTAATTACAAAGTGGCCATGTGATGATACTTTGTATCTTTCACATGTCATATTACACAACCCAGGAATGGAACCAGGGTCTCCTGCATTGCAGGCAGATTCTTTACCAACTGAGCTATGAGGGAAGCCCACATTACATATTAGTCTTTGTGTAATGTTTTAGCATCTACTGATGATCCTTTGTGATGGACCTGGTTAGCTATTTCACTGGGATTGCATATCAGTTATTTTCTTAGTTTTGTGGTACTTATGTTTAAGAGAATAGGGATTTATTCCGTCACCCCCCCTCCCATTTTTATCCATTGCTATATAGTTTTTGAAACAGTTTATGTCTTGGCAAATGCTTTCTGTCTGACTATATGGTTTAGAGAAATATGTGATAATATAAAGTTTTCTTTGTACTCTAATTTCTCCAATAATTTTTAACAGTTGAGATATGATGAAGGTGAGTCTAAGGGGAGGGAACTAATTCTAGTCAAATGCTTATGGTCATTTTAATTTACAGTATTGAAGCCCTTGTTTTTTGCTTTTAAATGTGGTATGGTTTCTGAAGAGTTATGCTGTTTCAGAAGAAATTTGTGCCTCTGTAGATTTAGCTACAGTTTAGGAAAATTTTGTGAGCTCTTATTAAGTTCTGGGCATGGATATCAAGAATGCCATCATACTCTTAACAGCTTTGGAAGCAAGTGTTGGAATGTAACTATGTAAACTTTTTTTTTTTTTTTTTTCCCTTTTTCCTTCTCTTTCACTGCTTCTTTGGTTTTATTGCCAGGGATGGGTGTGAAAGCAACTTGTCTGAAATTTTGTTGCCCTTAGGGAGTGACTTAAAATTCCCAAGATAGTTTTAGAGCTGATTCTTGATCTTGGAATGATGGAACAGACCTCTTGGTAATCCTCTTCCTGAAGTGAGCATGGATTCTAAGAGGGGCCTGAAGAGTCCTGAGTGTAATGGTGGTTTTCTTGTTGTTGTTTGTTTGTTTTTCATTTTCTTTTGCTGATGAGCTTTATTAAGCGGATTTTCAAACTTTCTGAAGTAATGTTTATTTTAAATGAAAAAAATACATATATTGCTAGCAATTGTGTTATTGTCTGAATTGTGTCCTCCCTCCTGCCATATTTTTATGTTGAAGGTACAACCCCTACACCTCAGAATATAACTATACTTGAAGATAGAGTCCTTAGAGAGGCAATTAAGATTAAATGAGGTTATTAGGATGGATTCTAATCCAGTATCATGTCCTTCTAGAAGAGGAGACTCAGAAACAGGCCTAAAGAGGAAAGACCCTATGAAGACACAGGGAAAAGATGGCCATCTACTAGCCAAGGAGGAGGAGAAATCAGTGCAGCTGATACCCTGATCTTGGATTTTTGGCTTTCAGAAATGTGGCAGAATAAGTCTCTTACTTAAGTCATCTTGTCTATGGTATTTTGGTATGGCAGCCTGTGCAGACTAATACCATATGATCCAGCAATAGTGCTGTATATTAATGCATATATATATATTACATTTAATTTGTCAAAAATTATTTGTGTATTAAAATGTAATGTATAATTATTCTGATTTGTATCTAAAGCTACTTACAAAGCAGGGAAGGGGCAGGATAGGTTAGAAATAACCAAAGGCTAAAATAAAGATGGATTGTGAGCTTTAAAATCCAATTTCTCACCTTCCAGTTGGTGTTCCTGAGATATGTGATTAGAATAGCTAAAATGTCCATCTGTGAACTCACCCTGTTTTCTCTCTGATGTAGGTCTTCATTGGTTTCACTTGGGAGTAGAAATATGGTAATTGGATTGGTAGCTCACCAGTTTCCATTCATTCTGTTTCTGTAGTATCTCTTTAAAAAAACACTCTTCCTTTCTGTTCCATTGGAGGAGTCATTTTCCTGCTTTCAGCTTAATCTTCCTTAGAAACTGTCCTTCACATTTAATATACATCCAGTCATTCACTTCCTTGCTTGAACACCTATGTCTTAAAAACCTTTTTCTGTGAAAAATTTTACAGGGCAAGATACTCCTCAGAGACTGAGTCTACTGTTTGAACATTGGTTAATTTTCAGATAATTCTTTGTTCCCCAAACCTTTCAGTATTTCATTCCTTTGTGTAAGTTGCCCCCCCTGAGTTTGGGATGCCCTTGGTGCTCACCTGGAGTCAGTTTCCTTTTTATGGCCTTCAGGACTCGCAGGTTGTTTTAAAATGTCTGTTTTTAAGTTTGTCCTGTGGGTCAGGGTGATTCCTTTTGTGGCAGCATCTGCTGGACATACTTGTCAGATCACCACCTACACTGGAATCATCTTAAAATGTTGCTTCCTGGACACTCTCCCAGTCATGTTGACTTGACTTAGAACCTTTTTGAGTGCAGTCTGGGGAGCTGCATTTTAAGCAAGCTCCTTGGTGATTCTGAATTGGAGCATCTCCACTATGGAGTAGGGGGAGCCACTTCACTCATCTTCTTCAGAGTCCTGCCCTGGTAAGTTAGAAGAAAACTCAATAAATTAGGTAGAACAATACACTAGATTTGAAAAAGAGGTCCAACAAGTTGAAAAGTGCCACTACATTTACTAAAGTGCCAACATTATTTGAAAGTAATATTGGATTTATAAACCCCCCGAAACTCAAGTCTTCAAAATGCTGATATTATTTTGTATTTCACTAGAATAGATATATTTTGGGTGTGGGAGTGGTGATGGTTAATGTGATTAAATGTCTCCTGTATTCTTTTTTTTTTTAATGTCAGGATACCAAAGAAGTGTAGGGACTGTCCTTACTTAGCATTAATGTAAAAGGGGATTTGAAATTCCTAGGACATTACTGCCATTTCTGTCTATCCTGCCTTCTTGGGTGTTTGGAGGCTTGAAGGGAGTTGTTGTTACCCATTGAAATGGATGTAGCAGCTGTGGAGGCTTATTAGGTTAGAATGCTTGGTGAAAAGAAAGGGAGACAGAGGTTTTCCAGCTTCTAACAACTGGTATAGATGACTCTGCAAACTGGCTTGCAGGTTCATTACCTGCAAGATGTCTTGGGCTGGCAGATAACTTGCAATATAGAGGGCTGCCTAGAAATCATCGGTTAACACCATGGTCTGAAATATTAGTGCTATTAATATTACAGAGGGAACTTGAGAGATACAAAGCTTATGAGCACAATCCTCAAATTCTTTTTAAAAAAAGATTTCCCAATATACTCTAAAACTACATTATGGATTTTTTTCTTTGTATCTTATAGTTTAAACATTATCATAGTATTGCAAAGTGGAAAGTGTAGGGGGCTTCTTTGTCTTGGAGATGGAGTCCTGGGTTTGAATTCTGGCTTCGCTGTGTGCTCAAAGCCATGTACTGAGATAGCTTCCCTGATCTCCAAGAGATTGCTTTCTTTTATGTAGAATGAGGATAGGCAGATCAGCGTTCTCCACTTCACTCAGAATAGTGATAATGGGATCGAGTAAAAAAGAGATTATGTATAAGAATGTGTTGTAAATGGTAAAATGCTAATAAATCAGTGATGTTAAGAAATTTATTAGTATTTTCCATTACCGAAAGAATGTTTAGAGTAAATAGTCTGATTTACAGTTGATTATAGCTTAGTGTTTTAGCCATGAAAGAAAATCATTTTAATCTATTTTGTGTCTTACTGGTTTTTAAAAAAAGTTTTCTTTGTAGATATGAACCTATTGGGAAATAATTTTTCCCCAGTTGCTTATCTATTGCAAATGTGCAGTAATTAAAATGCCAACTTTTACTTTTGAGATTAAAAGATAGTATGTAAATTTGCAACTATAAATTAAAAAATCAACTTTTAAAAAAATACTTAAGAGAAATTACTATATTATTACTGGAAACTGCAAAATCATGGCTTTTATTTTGTACTTGATGTTTTATTGAAGAATCAGCTGGCTACTATCTAGAAAGTTTGGAGAAAGTTAATTAATCAGATTTACTACTCAGGAAAGAATCGTGCTTTTGGTTTAAAAACAGATTGGAGGTTTCATTTCAAACTTAAAAATCTAAATAAAGGATGTAGCATATAGATAAGAAAAGAATATTATGCTAGCAATAGTTTTTATTCTCTTACATTTTTGCTTTTCTTTTTCTGTTCCCCACCTCCATCTCTTAGAAAAGGGGCGACTGTTTCTTTTCCTGTCCTCCCCAGTAAGGCCCACTGCTTCACTACTTTCTCTCCCTTCCTTCCTCTCCTTCCTTGGAAGGAAAGAAGTAAAAAACAAAACAAAACAAAACCCAAAACTCTTTGAGGCTTATTAGGGGCTTTAAAAATGAGTTTGATTTGTGACCTGTCATAGTTTGAATAATTTGCTTCCATGGTATTTTGCTTATCTCAGCTTCCCAGCTGCATGCCCAACTTCTGCCTTTTCTCTTTCTTGGCAGGTTAGTTTAGCTTATTTTGAAGGAGTAGAACCAGTTGTCCCCCCGCCCCCCCCAGCTCACCCTACCACCCCTCACCCTGCTTCCAGTGATGTTACTGGAGGATTGAGGTCAAACAACTCAATTCCTATTCTGACCCCCCTTTTTTTCATCACTGAGTAACCTCGACTTCCTGATCATGGCAGAATACCCATCCATATTATATTTATTCTTTTTGAAAGAATTTGTCAGCTTCCAGTGAGGAAAAGATAAGGATGCAAGTCTCTAACAAGCCAGTCCAGTAAGAGGGAGGCTACCCATTGGTGAGTCTTAATAAGTGTTCTCTCCTGTCTCCCCCTGTGTATCTGTCCCTTTAACATTTCTCTCTTGAATGTATTAAGAAAAGTGTTTGTTCAGTCGCTAAGTTGTGTACGACTCTTTTGGGACCCCATGGACTGTAGCCTGCCAGGCTTCTCTGTCCATGGGATATACCAGGTAAGAATACTGAAGTGAGTTGCCATTTCCTCGTCCAGGGGATTTTTCTGACCCAGGGGTTGAACCCAAGTCTCCTGCATTGGCAGGTGGATTCTTTACCACTGAGCAACCAGGGAAACCCAAGAAAAGTCCGTATGTTAGTGCTGGATGGGGCCCAAGCTTCTTCATTTCTCGCAGGCAGTCCAGGTGATCCCACTCTAGAAGTGAAAGTTGCTCAGTTGTGTCCAACCCTTTGCGACCCCATTGACTGTATATAGTCCATGGAATTCTCCAGAATACTGGAGTGGGTAGCCGTGCCCTCCTCCAGAGGATCTTCCTAACCCAGGGGTTGAAACCCACATTGTAGGCAGGTTCGTTACCAGCTGAGCCACCAGCGAAGCCCTAAGTTGCCTGTAGGACCACACTTTGGAAAACATTTTGGAAAACTTTGGAAAAAACTTTGGAAACACTTTGGAAAACATTTAGAATAGTGAATAGAATATGTTGCAGACACCTCACCAAAGAAAACATACAGATGGCGAATAAGCATACGAAAAGAGGCTCCACGTCATGTGTTATTAGAACATTTCAAATTAAAACAACATGAAATACTACTTCCCACCTATTAGAATGGCTAAGATCTAAAATCCTGACAACACCAAATGCTAACAGGATTGTAGAGCAATAGGAACTCTTATCCATTGCTGGTATAAAATGTTACAGACACTTTGAAAGACAATTTGGAAATTTCTTACAAAGCTAAATGTACTCTTAACATGTGTTATGAACTGAATGTTTGAATCCCCTTCAGGTTTGTGTATCAAAACCTCAATGTGACTACATTTGGAGACAGAACCTTTATGGAGGTAATTAAGCTTAAATGAGACAGTAAGTGTGAGAGCCTGATCCGATGGTGTTGGTATCCTTATAAGGAGAGACTAGAGCTGTCCTCCCCAACCTTCCACACCTCAGTCAGGTGAGGATCTAGTAGCCATCTACCAGCCAGGAAGTGAGCTCTCAGTAGAAATTTAATGAGTTGGTACCTTGATCTTGGACATTTTAGCCTCAATAACTGTGAGAAATAAATCTCCACTGTTTAAGTCACCCCGTCCATAGTATTTTGTTATGGCAGCCCAAGCAGACTAATACACTATACCCTTCAGCAATTATGTTCCTAAGTTTTTACTCAGATGAGTTGAAAACTTAGGTCCACACAGAAAAACCTACGTATGGATGTTTATAACAGCCTTTATTCATAATTGCCCCAAATTGGAAGCAGCCAAGATGCTCTTCAGTAGGTGAATAGGTAAACAAACTGGAGTCCACTCATACGTTGAAATGTTATTCAGTAATAAATGAACTGTCAAGCCACAAAAAGATATGGAAGAATCTTGAATGCATATTACTAAGTGAAAGAAGTCAGTCTGAAAAGCTTACATATTGTTTCATTCCAACTCTATGACCTTCTGGAAAAGGCAGAGCTTTGGAGGCAGTGAAAAGATCAGTGGTTGCCAGGGGTTCTGTGGGGAGGGAGGGTACGATGAATAAGTGGAACACAGGGAATTTTTAGGACAGTAAATGGTTCTGTATGATACTGTAATGCTGGATACAAAACATTATGCATTTGTCAAAACTGGTTGAACTATCACACAAAGAGTGACCACTAATGTAAACGATAAACTTTAGTTTTGGTGCAATCCGTAGCAACAAATGTCTCACACCAATGCAAGATGCTTAAAATAGGAATGTAGTGGGGTGAAGTGAGATGGAATAAGGGAACATATGGGAACTCTCTGTATTTTCTGCTCATTTTAAAATTATAAACCTAAAACTGCTCTAAAATGAACAGTTTATTAATTTTATAGTGGACTGAAATTAAGGTAATTAAAAGCATTCAAAAAAATTTTTTTCACCGATTGAGTATCAAATACAAGACTCTATTCTGTTGTTTTAAAAGTGAGAGAAAAACAAAAGAGAAAAATGGGGGTATCTTCCAACTGGAAGGGATTTACTGTCCTTCAGCAGCTCATTTGCATTTCTCAAATGCGTTTCTGTTGTTTTATCATTTAGAGAAAGAACCAAAGGTGATAGTATTTCTCTTACCAACCTGAAGGGTTAGATCTGTGAAGAAATGTTGGATGTGAAATATTTTCCTGGTACTTGATAAAAATGTGTAGTATTTCCCGGTCATTGAGTGGGTAGTAGATCAGGTTAAGGAGCTTCACGGACTGAGGATCTCTTAGCCGGGGCCCTAAGAGCTTGAGCGTTTTTATCAGTGGTCCTTGTTCCTGAACCTTGGTTTGAGATTTGCCTGTTAGAGCAGAACCACCCACCCCAAGAGTTAAAGGTGAATTTCATAGCTTCCTTTTGTTGAAAAATAATTTTTTTCCTCCAAGAGAATTTTTAGTGTGAGTTAGGGAAGACTTCTTCAGGCTGCTCTTTTAATCATTAAAGTGGCCTCTTAGAACTCCTGATTTGATGAACCGATAAAGATGTTTTGTAATTAGCAGATCAAAGCTCTACTGTGGCTGCTGTTTACATTGTGAGTATGTAAATGGAACTTCTAAAGTGAATGAAAAGAATTTGTTTAACACCTCTTTAATTTTGTTTATGTAATTCTTTTGCTTAAAAATCTCCCCCACTACCACTTCACATTGATACTGCTAAGGTAAACATTAACTTCTCTGTCTCACTTTAGTATCAAAGAACTTGAGAAACAGCAGCGTCTGAACTGTCTAGGTTTACTACATTTAAGTCAGGTATTGAGTTCAACCATCCTGTGAAATGAGGCATCATCTTGAAAGGTTTGTCCGTCAACCCTAAGTGATAAATGAATCTATTGACAACTTGAATTTAAAAAGTGCCAAAAAGTATTGGTATCTATGATAATCTTGAATTGAAATTTGGCACTGTCCTCTCCTGTGAATAAACAAATGCAACGTATCATAGCTTGTTTGGAATATAGTGTATATTTAAAAATAAAGTCTGGTGACAGAAGCTTTTCTTTTTAGGTGGTTAGGCAGGTTGGCCCTGTGATAGCTGTTGTAGGTCTAGTCTAATCCCTCAAACTAGAGGGTGGGGTACTGTCTCTTTCAGCACTCTTGATATGATATGATTAGAATGCTGTGTCTGATATGTCAGCTATTTTAAATAAAAATGAGCACTGACTGCTTTATTTCTGGGTGCTACATGGGTATGTTTGGGGAGGGGGTGCAGAAGGGAAACCTTGGTAAGGCTCGCCTGTCTGAAAGGAAAACTACAACTGACCCGTGAACAACGTGGGGATCAGTCCACATATACTTTATAGTTGGTTCCTCCGCATCATCGGGTTCAACCAACCACAGATTGTGATATTGAAAAAATATCTGTTATAAAGTGGGCACACAGTTTAAACCTGTATCATTCAGGGGTCAGCTGGTACAAGGTATTTCAAGTCATTCCATCCATGACTGCATTTGATTGAAACCTTGGTCTCCTCTTGGACTTATATACTGAGTTTTCTGGATAAAACTGCTGAAAGTAAGTGGATTAATAAGCTGTCTTAAGAGAGCCTAAGAACTTATCTTATGAAAGTTTGTAGCTTACCAGTGGTGGGTCCCAATTTGAATTTATTCAGGACTGAAAAGAGTGCCAGTGTGTCTGTGGAATGGTATTTGTCAAGAGATTGGTTTAATAAGACTACCCCCCCCCCCCCCACCAGTTCAACATGAAAAAAAAAAAAAAATCTTTAACTCAAGGCAAGGTGTTAGATGTAACTCTTGTCTCTGTCTAGTTATGGCAATGGATTTACTTTGGTTAACTTCCATCAATGGAGAGAAGAGATATGACCTTTCTGTTTCTTTTAAGGACTTAATAAGTGTTCACAGGGAGGAAAGAGAGCAAAGAAGGAGGTGGGTGGCATTGTGTGCCTGTCCGTGTCTCTTCCTATTGTGAGACTGTGGTCGCTAAGCCAGAGCACTTGGGTCTCACTAAGGTGACAACAAGCAAGGGCTTGCTTTTTTGGGGCCTCATTAGTATTACTGAGGACCGCTTTGCTCCCTATTTACCTCACACAAGTCTGGTGAGATTTAATTAGTTGTACTTAGAGAAAGCTACCTGGGGCCTGCTTGTAAGGTGGATTCACTCGATACCTTCTGCTTGCCTGAAGAAAATAAAGCCATCGGCCCATCCTTTTCCCCCGCTACGTGTCCCACACTGACCTCTATAGGTCAGCAGGCAGGAGGCCTGCTTCACACTTATGGTATTTCTGTGCCTTCTCTGGTCTTCCCTCCGTGTCCCTAACCTGATTTTGGACTTAGTCCTAGGTAAAAAGGGTAGGGTTGGAAGACAGAGCTCTTTCACTCTAACCACAAGACTACATTTCCTCATACCTTTCATACTTTGCTATTATGTGGAATATTAACTTTGCGTACCCCCATAATGGCTCTTACCAGCTTCCTGCTAAATTAAAAAAAAAAAAAAGATTTATATATGTTAATGCATAGGTCAGAATTCTTGTGAGTAAATTACTAGGATTACTTAATGTTTAATTTGGAGCGATACTTTTTTGTTTTTCAGTTTTTAAAAATTTCGTTTGTATTAAAAAAATTTTTTTTTCTTTTTTTGGAGAGATGCTTTTTAAGTCTCGTCATGGCTCTTTATAAAAGCACGTTTCCCTTGTTTCTCTGTGATAGTAATTTGATTTATCCTTATTCTTAACCCTGTTTTCAAAAACTGTTAAATGTTTTACAACCATTAAGGTAGCACTGTCCAGTAGAAATAGAAGGCAAGCCATGGTAGTAATTTTAAGTTTTCTAGTCGTCATATTTAAAAAAAAAAAGAAAGAAACAAAGTTAATTTTAACAATATAATTTAAGAACCAGAGATCAAATTGCCAACATCTGTTGGATCATCAAAAAAGCAAGAGAATTCCAGAAAAAAACATCTACTTCTGCATTATTGACTATGCCAAAGCCTTTGACTGTGTGGATCATAACAACTGTGGAAAATTCTGAAAGGGATAGGAATACCAGACCAGCTGACCTGCCTCCTGAGAAATCTGTATGCAGGTCAAGAAGCAACAGTTAGGACTGGACATGGAACAACGACTGGTTCCAAATCAGGAAAGGAGTACGTCAAGGCTGTATATGGTCACCCTGCTTATTTAACTTATATGCAGAGTACATCATGTGAATTGCCAAGCTGGATGAAGCACAAGCTGGAATCAAGATTGCCAGGAGAAATATCAATAACCTCAGATATGCAGATGACAGGACCCTTATGGCAGAAAGCAAAGAACTAAAGAGCCTCTTGATGAAAGTGAAAGAAGAGAGTGAAAAAGTTGGCTTAAAACTCAACTTTCAGGAAACTAAGATCAGGGCATCTGGTCCCTTCAGTTCAGTTCAATTCAGTCGCTCAGTCATGTCCAACTCTTTGCGACCCCATGAATCCCAGCACACCAGGCCTCCCTGTCCATCACCAACTCCCGGAGTTTACTCAAACTCATGCCCATCGAGTCGGTGATGCCATCCAGCCATCTCATCCTCTGCCGTCCCCTTCTCTTCCTGCCCCCAATCCCTCCCAGCATCAGGGTCTTTTCCAATGAGTCAACTCTTTGCATGAGGTGGCCAAAGTATTGGAGTTTCAGCTTCAGCATCAGTCCTTCCAATGAACACCCAGGACTGATCTCCTTTAGGATGGACTGGTTGGATCTCCTTGCAGTCCAAGGGACTCTCAAGAGTCTTCTCCAACACCACAGTTCAAAAGCATCAATTTTTCGGTGCTCAGCTTTCCTCACAGTCCAACTCTCACATCCATACACGACCACTGGAAAAACCATAGCCTTGACCAGATGGACCTTTGTTGGCAAAGTAATGTCTCTGCTTTTCAATATGCAATCCAGGTTGGTCATAACTTTCCTTCCAAGGAGTAAGTGTCTTTTAATTTCATGGCTGCAATCACCACCAGCAGTGATTTCACTTCATGGCAAATAGATGGGGAAACAATGGAAGCAGTGAGAGACTTTCTTTTCTTGGGCTCCAAAATCACTGCAGATGGTGACTGCAGTCATGAAATGAAAAGACGCTTGCTCCTTGGAAGAAAAGCTATGACCAACCTAGACAGCATATTAAAAAGCAGAGACATTACTTTGCCAACAAAGGTCTGTCTAGTCAAAGCTATGGTTTTTCATGTATGGATGTGAGAGCTGGACCATAAAGAAAGCTGAGCGCAGAAGAATTGATGCTTTTGAACTGTGGTGTTGAAAAAGACTCTTGAGAGTCCCTTGGATAGCAAGGAGATCCAACCAGTCAATCCTACAGGAGATCAGCCCTGAATATTCATTGGAAGGACTGATGCTGATGCTGAAGCTGAAGCTCCAATACTTTGGCCACCTAATGTGAAGAACTGACTCATTGGAAAAGACCCTGATGCTGGGAAAGATTGAAGGCAGGAGGGAAGGGGACAGCAGAGGATGAGATGGTTGGATGGCATCACCAACTTCATAGACATGAGTTTGAGCAAGCTCCGGGAGTTGGTGATGGACAGGGAGGCCTGGCATGGTGCAATCCATGGGGTCGCAAAGAGTCAGACATGACTGAGTGACTGAACTGACCTGAATATATCCAAAATGTTATCATTCAATATGTAATCAATATAAACAATCACTAAGGTGTTTTACATTTTTTCGTACTGAGTCTTCAAAGTCTGGCTTGTGTTTAGATTTCATAAAATATGCAGTTGAAAAGGTAGATTCTTGGTACTACCCTGGTGGTCCAAGGGCTAAGATTCCATATCCCAGTGCAGGGGGTTCAGGTTTGATCCCTGACTGGGGAACTAGGTCGCACATCCCACAACTAAAGATCCCACATATTGTAACTAAGACGCAGCACTGCCAAATAAGTAAGTAAATAAATTTTTTTTTAAAAAAAGCAGATTTACATACTTGAATTGTTCCAAATATTTTCAAATTTTCTGGTTATAATTCAGTTATATTTAAAAAATTTAAATTAATTAAGAAGTAAAATAAAAAATGCAGTTCCTCATTTGCACTTAGTCACATTGCTAATGCTCCATGGCCACATGTGGCTGGTGACTGCTGTATTGAATAGCATAGTTTTCTTTAGCTGTCATTCTCTGATAGGTTTCCCATTTTCAGATAATGAATCAGATTGTTAATCAATCACTCTTTTTCATTATGCTCTTATTCAGAACACATACTGAGGGAAGGGGTGATTTACCTAGATTTATTTCTAATCTATCTAGCAGTTCTTAAATTCTACTTAGTGAAGATCAGTGCCAGAGTCTGGGGTAGAATCCAGATCTTCCAGAGTGTTGTCTGTCTCTTCCCTTGTGCTAAATTCTACTCATTCCCCTTGCTATGGAGCATTTCCTTTCATGAGGGATAAGAAGTTAAAAGGAATTCACTTCTGTTTAGTGGCATTGACCTGTTGAAACCTGTTGAACTCACACACTCCAGCCAGGTTCAGCAGGGAGGGATTTAGTATAGGATATTAGGCCCTTCTTGAATCTTGGAGGAGCTGGAAGAGCAAGCTCTGGGTTGAATTTCTAAGAAAGACTCTCAGAATAACATTGTAGGACTGGCTAGCCAGGGAAACTGCCACCTGGGCTGTAATAAAAAGGCTGAGCAGGCAAGGAGCCTCCCATATTACAGCAGCTGGGGTCAGTACCTCATAATCTAAGCTGGCAAAATGGTGTGGGTGCTGGCTTTGCAACTGGGGGCTGAACCCCAGGACCTAACCCTTAGAAGCACAGCCGTGCCTGATAGTGCTCCCTCTTCCATTCAGATCTGTCTCATTGTGTATGGCAGAAACTCTGGCAGTGTGGTCTTCTCTTGTTCTATGTTGTGCAATCCAGGGGCTAGAATAATGTGAATGAATAAGTGTGTAGTAGTTGCCTAAGTGGTTATTAACTTATTGATACAGAAGTCAAAGATGGACAGATAGAAATTCCACTGAATCTGGGACTATTTGTCTTGCAGAGATAATTTCGTTGAGTGAAATTGAAGTGTAGTTAATTTACAATGTTGTATTAGTTTCAAGTGTACATCAAAATGATTCAATTGCATACACACACATATACTTTTTCAGATTCTTTTCCATTATAGATTATTTTAAGATATTGAGTATATATGTATTTTTTTCTTGAGATCATTTCTCCATGTCCATAACTTCTGGAAAGTTATGGATAAATGGTAATAGTCCTGGACCAAACTTGATTATTCTATAATTTGAAAACCTGAGTTCAATTCTACATAAATATATTGGTGTTTTCTGAATATTTTTGTTAGTATTCTATCCTACTTTGTGATGTTTTTGTGTGTCTGAACATTCAAGATCTTTAAAATGTGAAAGAGGAGAGAGTACATTGAAATTTTTGCCCTACTGTTGTTCTAACTGGGATTATTAGATATATCAAATATGGGGATAAATCACTATAAGGAGCAGAATGTAATTTTGGAACAGACAAGTAGAAAGAGTTATGTTTCCATGGGATTATTGTGGGTCAAGTTAATAGACATGGGGCCGTGTTACAAAATTAATCCTGGTTGAAAATACCATACTTTATACTATAGCAACTTCTCACAGAACACTTGTTCTTCAAAATGTGTATAAATCAAATAATTTGAAAATTCAGACACTGGAATTAGGTTCGGTTATACCCAATTTATCATTCTTTTATTGCATCTCTGGGCTTCCCTGATAGCTCAGTTGGTAAAGAATCTGCCTGCAATGCTGGAGACCCCAGTTCAATTCCTGTGTCGGGAAGATCCACTGGAGAAGGGATAGGTTACCCACTCCATTATTCTTGGGCTTCCCTTGTGGCTCAGCTGGTAGTGAATCCGCCTGTAATGCGGGAGACCTGGGTTCGATCTCTGGGTTGGGAAGATCCCCTGGAGAAGGGAAAGGCTACCCACTCCAGTATTCTTGCCTGGAGAATTCCATGGACTGTATAGTCTATGAGGTCACAAAGAGTCAGACACAACTGAGTGACTTTCACTTATTGCATCTCTAAATATTGAGTGTATCTCACTGGATTAGTATAAGCAGTGGGTCTCTATATGGGATCTCCAGCAGCAGCATCACCTGGGAACTTGTTAGAAGTGCAAATTCTTGGAACCATCTCAAACTTATTGAATCTGAGACCCTGGGGGTGCTCAGCACATGGAAATCTGTGTTTTAACAAACCCTCCAGTTGATTTTGATTTTCAGATTAAGAACACAGACATTAAGTGAATCCATATTCTTTAAAGGGATTGCCAGTCACCAGTTCTTCCAACCCCAAAATAAAATAAAAAAGTAAAAGGCAAAAAAATTTGTCCTTTGTCCTCTTTATCTGTTTTCTCTCCTGTGAAATGAGAAAATGTATAGTTCGGTGTTTTGGGGAGGATTAAACGAGATAGAGGAGAAGGAAATGGCAACCCACTCCAGAACTCTTGCCTGGAGAATCGCAGGGATGGCGGAGCCTGGTGGGCTGCCGTCTGTGGGGTCGCACAGAGTCGGATGCGACTGAAGCGACTTAGCAGCAGCAGCAGCAAGTCAGATAGATGATTGGTATCATGCATAGAATAGTTCAATAAATACTACTAGGATTATTGCTACTATAGCTCATTTTTCCAAAATACTTTGGATGTAGCAACTTGATTCTGGAGGAGGGCATGGTAACCCATTCTTGTATTCTTGCCTAGAGAATCCCCATGGATGGAGGAGCCTGGCAGGCTGTAGTCTATGGGGTCTCACAGAGTCGGACACGACTAAGTGACTAAGCACAACACAGCAACTTGATTCCAGGTTACCAAGGGGACGCAGGATGGAAATCTATCTAACCTGCTTGGTTTAGCCCTCTTAAATTGTGTCACTGTGTATAATTTATATTTCAGATAGCATTTAGCTTATTGCAACTTTATTTTTATCCAGTTTAAAAATTAAAGTTATTTGAATTTCTTCTAGCTTCTTTTCTAGGCCTTTTTCTGTTTTCATTTTCGTGGTGGTATGTGTATCATATTTCTGTAGTTTTTAAAAAATCCTTTTTGACTCTGACCTAGTTTTCAAACTTGGTGGGCCACATGAAAAGATCAACAGGAGAACAAACCAAAAGCTTTCTTTAGACAGCAGCCTGGAGGTACTTCTTTTTGTATGTAAGTGTATACTTTTTAAAAAGAGAGATGGTATCTATTTGTGGAGAAAACACTTTGAGAAAGAAGAGGTTTTCTTATTTTCAATTTCTTTCAGATAATAAAGAAGTAGGACAGAAATTTTCTTTGTTTCTGAAGCTAATAAGTTGAATGAGAAATCTAGAAGTTACAAGCTCACCTGAGTTCATAAGACTTAAATAAAACATTCCTTTACAAAGTTAAATGGCACTGTATGAAAATACATCTTTGTTGGTTAAGGGGTGATGTGTATGTGTGTGTGAGTGGGGGTCCTGGTTTTGTTTGTGTGACTGAGCGTGTTTCTGTACTACAAAGGCGTGTAGTTCTATTTTCAGTGAGTAGTTTTCCTCGCAGCTTCTTTGTATGTAATACAGTCTAGCAATTGTGTAGTTAGTTTACAAAGTCTGTATGACTCATCTTCAGGCTATGGCTTTTTCAAGTTACACTTAAAGGTCAGAGTCTGCTTAGTCCTTAACCCTGCCTTTTCTAACTGGGAAGTGCGAGTCGAAAGAATGAAAAAGTATGGAATTTGTTGGGTCTGGATTTAGACCAGTAGGCTTTTTGGGGGAAGGGGTTGTTCTTTGAAGGAGAACAGTCTGTATTGTGAGGAATTCCCAGAATTGTCAACTAATTTGAGACTTAATCTTTTTTTTTTTTAAAGTGTTGTTCATTAAATCAGGCCTTTGGATTTAAATTTTTATTTAAATGTTTAATTTCTGTATCACATTGACAAAAACAACAAACTAAGAAAGAGATTCAGAATTCCTTTTGCCCTCATGTCATAAATATGCATACATCTAAATCTGTTTTGTTGTCATAGACATTCCAAAAATCTTAAACAAAAGTAGTTTGAAGTAGTTAGCTTGAAATATTGTTAAAACAGTAATAGATGTAGGAGAGATACTTTTTATATGTTTGTTTGAAAATGCAGTGGTTAGACTTATTAGTTTTACTCTAGTTTATATTAAGCATTAGGATAACAAAATACAAAATTGAAAAAGCAAAATACTCTGAGTATGAGTACTCGGTAGCTTTTTTATGACTACCAAGCTAATAAGGCAGAATTCGCCAGTAAGGAAGAAAATTAAGATTCTATGACTTGATTCTTTGGAATTCTGACTGTTGTCACTGTATAAACAAATAAAACAATCTCTGGCTGCTCACAGAGTTTTTGTCCCTTGGACAGATATAATGTCCTGGCATTTTTCATATTCTATTATCAAAGCCAAAGTCTAGAATTTTAAGTGGGAAGTTGGCACTGAAATAATCAAATGCCAAACAAAGCTCATCTGAAAGTCCAATAAAGTAAAATTATAGTATTGCAAAATAAGAGAGTTACTGAACTAAATCCCCACAATTTGAGGATCTTTACTATAAAGATGTTATTGTGTTATGAGAGGGGAGGGGCGGTAGTTTGGGCCAGCTGGGGGTATTACTTTGATCCGCACACGGGGAGCTGAGGGTTCATTTTCCCCTTGGGGTTACTGAGGAGGAAGAATGCTGGCTGGTACCGGCCGCAGTGCTTTATGTGGGGATGAAGCCTTTACTGAGCGTCTGCTCAGAGTTTAGAGCCAAGCCCTGAGTTAGGCACTTTACATATAAATAGGTATTGTTATCGCCGCTAATAGGGACCTAAAGTGAGATTGGTAGTGGCTAAATGATGACACGCCTAGGGTCATGCAGCTTGTAAACTGCGAAGCTGGGATTTGCAATTGTCTCCCTACTCCGAATCTCTTTCTGAAACTGGGTGTTCTGAACACCAAGGACGCCGCTGGTGTTTCCCATGGCACCGATCTGCTGAAGTTTTATTATAGGTTGTTATCATCAGCTTATGTGTCTTTCATAAGATCCAAGTTTTAAATAGGTTGTAGGAAGTCTACTCTATAATCTTCCTAACATCTTTAAACTTTGAAAAGTCTTATGATATCTTGGTAACCATTTTGTTTGGGTGTTAATTTGGGAGCATAGATGCTTGCTCTGTGGGGTGGCCTTATGACTTGCAGTGAGTGAGTCTGTTTTTCAAGGATCATCATTGTGTCTTGATGTATGCAATATCCAGGTCCTGGGGGCTTTTGAGATCTAAAAGACAGTTTTTTGCTTATTAGTGGTTATTTTGAACAAGCTACCCGGCTTCCCTGAGATTCACTTTTAGTAAAATGGGAATGACAGTGGTTTCTTTAGAGGGGGTTGTGAATAACACAGTGCTAGGCACATAAACATTCCACAAATGCTATGGTTGACCATTACATATAAATACCATATAAATAGGTCTTGCTGATACCACTAATAGGGACCAAAAGCGAGAGCAGAAGTGACTAAATGATGACTTGCCTAGGGTCATAGATCTTGGAAACTGCGAAGCTGGGATTTGAAAATGTCTCTTTACTGCAAATCTCTCTCTGTAACTGGGTATTCTGAACACTGAGGGCATCCCTGAGTTTCTTATAGCACTGGTTTGTGTGCATGCTCAGTCGTGTCTGATTCTTTGCAATACCAGGGACTGCAGCCTGCCAGGCTCCTCTGTCCATGGAATTTTCCAGGCAAGAATACTGGGCTGGGTTGCCATTTCCTATGCCAGAGGATCTTCCTGACCCAGGGGTCGAACCTGCATCTCCTGCCTCTCCTACATTGCAGACAGATTCTTTACCAATGAGCCAGCAGATTATTGGAGTTTTATTATAGGTAGTATCATCGGCTTGTGTATTAGTTTATGAAACTTTTAATTCTTCTTGATATATTCCTTTTACACTCACTTTCTTCCCTTGGTCTTGAGGATGGACAGAAGGAATGTAAATGCTAACAGGGTCCAGGTTCTGGGTTATTTACTTTGGGAATTTTTTGAAGTAGATTAATTTCTCTGTATCCACCTGGGACTTTCCTCTCCTATTTTTCTCTCAGACATCCTGAAGACAAAGATGTGATCACATTCTTGGTTGGAATCCCTACTCCCAACTCCACTCTGTTTAAACTCTCTGAATCTCAGTTTCTTCATTTCTGAAAAGGACGTAATACTCGAACTTCCTCTCAGGGTTATTATGAGGATTAGGTGAAAGTACAGTCAAGTTATTTGTACCTAGCAAGGGCTCAATCAACTTTAGCTGAAAGGGAAAAATAAGCCTTTTTAAAAGATGATATTGCCCTTCAGGAAAAGGAATTAATTTGTTTTACTTTCTATTGGGATATTTTTGTCAGATTCTTTTCATTCTGTACTTGTTACATCCTTGCTTGAAACTTTTTTTATGTGGAATTCTGGGTGTGTGTGCCTCAGGGCACAATGGTTTTCTCTTAAATTTGGATCTTGCTACAACCTGGTTTACCATGACAGGAGTGGCTTCTTAAAGGCATCTAGATAAGAGCATCATTCTTCACCAGAAATATTTTAGCAGTCATCATCAAGCTAACAGTAAATATTTACTTTCTGAACACAAAAGTGATAATATTTTTGTTGAAAAGCTCATAGAAGAAAATAAAATAACCCTGAATCTCTCCACTGAGGGGTCCTTAGTATTAGTATTTGAGCGTATGTATATACATACTTTCATGCCCCACTCCCGTGCTTTTTATTTTGGAAATTTAAAGATTTTCAGAGAAGCAGAGAGAGTAGTATAATAATATGTGTATATGTGTATGTGTGTGTTGCTTGGTCATGTCCGACTCTTATGACCCCATAGACTGTAGCCTTCCAGGCTCCTCCCTCCATGGGATTTTCCAGGCAAGAATACTGGAGTGGGTTGCCATTCCCTTCTCCAGGGGATATTCCCGGGCCAGAGATCAAACCTGAGTCTCCTGCGTCTCCTACATTGGAAGATGGATTCTGTACCACTGAGCCACCTGGGAAGCCTACTTAGTCTCAACAATTTGTTAACTCACAGACAGTCTTGTGTTACCAGTACCACCACCCAGCCTCTTTTCTTCCCTCTCTCTGAATGGATTTATTTTGAATTCAGTCCTAGACATCTCATCATTTAACCCATAAATATCTCAGTGACATATACTTTTAAAATGTGATTTGTCACAGTTTCTACTCCCCCACCTCTACCTCCACCCCCACGTACCTCTTATACTTTAGAGTATATTCAGGTAGCTATTTCTGGTCAGTGTATTTAATTTTTTGTAGCTTAGTGATTCTGTTAGTTGATTTTTCTCATTAATTTGCAATTGTTGAGTAGTTTTGGAGCCAGGATTCCAAGTCAACATCTTATTTGTCCCTGAAGGCAGCTCTAGGTGGGGAATGGAGGTAGGAGGTTTTCCTGGGTGTGTAGTCTATAAGATGTGACAGATATAAACTGACCAACAGGTACATGTTTAAGCATAGGCACTGGCCTGGAAGGATACATATCAAATGGTTAGCAGGGGTTGGAGGGAGGAGAGAGTGGACCTGTTTTTACTGTAGATGTCTAGGTAATGCTTGAATCAGTTAGAAGCATATACTGTTCAGGCAATTAAAATAAAAAGAAGATATGTTTTGATAGATACAAGAGACATATAAAAATACAGTGGGAAAGTGATTAGCTCCATGGAGAGCAGAGGCCAAGGCACATTTTTTGAAAGATTTTTCTCCTCCCTGAGTAGGAGGGGGAAGTGCAGAAACGGGGAGAAGGCTTTTCATGCGGGAGACTAGAATGTGCCCAAGACTGATGGAGCCCCTTGTTTTGTTTGGAGTTTCAGTAGTGACTAGATACACCAGCTCTTTGGGCACTACAGCTTTTCCTTCCTGGAAAGTGGAGAGGTAGCATGCAATCGTATTTTCTTGGGGGACTTGGAATGTATTTGCTTAAATATACTTCAAATATATTCAGTCTTCTTGAAAAGGTGTCGTAATTGGTGAGTAGACATGATTAGAAGTGAACAGTTAAACTGGACTATGGTTAGCTTTGTTTCAGTAGTAATATAACATTAAGTTGAAGGTTACATTGTAGTACATATTAGATTGGGAGAGTGGTGGGGTGGTCTTTAGGGCAGTTGTCTCATGAAGAAAGTGAACAGTTAAGTTCTTGGGTCAATTGGGGCACTTTGGAAGCTTTCCCTTTTGGGCTATGAATTGGTAAGTTAATTATCAGGTCTTCTGCCCCACCAAGGGCACAGTTGCCTAACAACTCACAGTGGTTTTTTTGTTTTTGTTTTAAGCTCATCTCTCCCAGCTCCTAAGCCCCCCCTCCCCCCCTTTTTTTTTTAAAGTGTAACTGATAACCCAATGGAACCTAAACTTGACCATTGTGCAGTTTGACCAACAGCACACTTTCTGGTGTGAAAAGCACTCGATACGAAGAGCTGACTCATTGGAAAAGACCCTGATGCTGGGAAGGATTGAAGGCAAAAGGATAAGAGGGCAGCAGAAGATGAGATGGTTAGACAGCACCACCGACCCAATAGACATGAATTTGAGCAAACTCTGGGAGATAGTGAGGGACAGGGAAGCCTGGGATGCTGCAGTCCATGGGTTCGCAAAGAGTCAATCAGGACTTAGTGACTGAGCAACAACGACCGCACTTGCAGGAGATAATCTTGTGAGTTGGAAACACACTGTCAAGGGGGCGTCCTTTTATTTTTCAAATTGATATAAGAAAGCTACATACCCGGAAAAAAATACAATGGTCAGTCAATACCACAGAGATTTTTCCCAGTTTATGTGGAATAAAGCACTTAGTTATTTGATTCTCTGTTCATGTCAATATTGTAGTGATATCACTTCTGGAAGTTTCCAGGGTGTTTTCATTCTTTAACCATAGATAAATGGTAGGTATGTGAGCTGAGTTGAGTGTAGAAAGCAGTCATATGAAGTGCCTACACATACTGTGTGGTATTTCTTCCCCTTCCTACAAAACATTTGCCTTTTGGAAGAATGGATGGCTCAAGGGATTAGTGATGGGGAAGTGGAGGCTTTCACATTGGTTCAGATTTGACCTTGGTCAGTGATGCTTGAAAATCAGCACTATTTAATAGGCATTAAGAGAGTCCACTTTTTGATCCACTTCCAGTGGATAAATATCCATAGTTCTTTAATGCCATAGTTGCGGAACTAATTGGCAGAATTAAATGATTTAAGAACTTTACTCCCCTTTTGCCCTCAGAAAATAGTTGGTCATTGTTTAAATCAGAATCTTGGAGACGGCATGAGTCATTTCTGAGTCCTGAAGGCTGTGGCTCGCTTTGCAGATCTTACTGTATTTGGAAGCTTATATGCTCTAGCATTGCTCTTAGTAGGGGGGTTTGGAGGTGGGGAGTGGGCTGTTTTTCCTTTCAGTTTGCAGTTTTCCCAAAATTGGGGCTCATCCTAACTTGGACACACTTAAAAAAAAAAAAAAAACTACTGGAGTCATTCATCATCCGAGACCCTTTCTTCTTTTCTCCATGATTAAATAAAGGGGGTGTCTCCTTATTTTCCCTCTCCTGGAAGAATTTTAATGCACAAAACTTTCCCTAACACCCTCCTTTTGATGGATACTCTGGAGTTTTGCTTTGCGACTCCAGTGAAGTTAGTAGTATTTTAAGTTTTAAGCTCACTAACTGCCAGTCATGATCACTCTATATTTATAGAGCTTCCAGGGAAGGGTGAGCAGTCAGTGATAATTACCTGCTAATTTGTTTGCTGAAAGATGGGCCCATATATTTAGAATGATGACAGATCAGAATATTTGGCTAAGTATATCAGTCAGTGTCTCATTTATCAAAACAGGAAAACACCAACACGCAACTGTAAAAAACAAATGTGGATGGTATTTCCTTGTTCAGTGAATTTCTGTCCTCGCTAGATTCTTTTACTTATTTGAGAAGTCACCCTTTTTTTGGTTATATCCTAAACTAGGTAACAAAGAACTTCAGGCTGTTTTTTGCCCCCTTCTTTTGTAGGTTCTGTTTGTCATTCTTGCAACTCCGATTCCTTTTTTCTTATTGCAAGTTTGGACACTAACCTTCTTTACCACATAAAGAAGGTCAAGTACAGAAATCTATAGGTCTGACTACCCTTTGTTCTCTCTGTCTGTAGCCTAGAGGTGTAGACTAGGCCTTCACTAAAGGGAAAAGTGAACAAAACAATGAGCTTTCTAATCCAGCCAAGAAGCTTTAGGTTGTGGGAGGAGTTAAAAGTGCCAGTGGGAAGGCAGAAAAGCCATGGTTATCCTTGAGTAGGTAGAGATGTTGCATATTCTAGATGTCCCTGTGGACAGTATGGACTGTTTCTCTCCTCCACACTGAAACAATCCAGAAATGTATTTAGAACAGCTTATCTGAATAAACTGTCAACCAAGAGAAAAGGAAAGGAAAAGGCAGTCTTCAACTATGTGCTGCCCCACCTCAGTAGGGACCTGGCCTGGGGACAGCAAGATTAGATAGTGAATGAATAAAAGGTGTTCTCCATTGTAGTTCACCTCTGTACAGAAAGTGATCTTTTTTTTTAACAGAAAGTGATCTTTAAAAAAAAAAAAAAAAAAGCGTAAGGATATTCAGAGATAAGCAGATTGAATTCCAGGTAAACCCATTAATGCCGTTACTGATTTTCCCAGGACTGTACGTGTAATCTGTATGATTTAAAGGTATCTAAATTTGGAGGTGATCATAGCAGAAGAGATACAGTTCCTCCCTTGAGTCCCGCCTAGTTTGCTTCTTGGGAATGTTCCCCAGCCTGCCAGACAGTTCTAAGAGGCTGTCATGCTCCTCCGTCCCAGGTCTCGGATCCCTCCGGATGTCTCAAGCCAGCTGTGGTTTGGTGGCGGTGGGATGCAGTGTTGCTGGAAGGTGGTGTTGGGTTGGGTGCAGTATGAGCAAAATGAAGACAAAATGCCAGGAATGCTTCTGTGACCCAGGGTTTTTGCGATCCCACAACTCTCATTAGTTATGACGCGAAGCCAGGCATTCCCTGGAGAACCTATTGCATCACCTGTTCTATCACATCAAGTGATAGGGAAATGCTTTCACAAATCCAGTGCCTGCAAGGGGCAGGGCTGTGAAGCTGTTCTTTTTAAGAGTAGTGTCTTCTCTTAGGAAATGTAAATTATACCCCTATATATACACTCCTTAAATACACATTCTATGTAAAATCATATGTGTATCCATGAGAGGTGAGCCTGCTACCTCTAAGAATATTCAGCCCTTTTTTGTTGTTACTCTTCACTTGCATTTTCTTTGATTACATTTCTGGATCTGTTTAACGAAATTGTCTCTGAAATTGTCTTTGTTGGTGCTAAGAGTCCCAGTTGGTTGGCTGTTTATATTTACAAGTAGTTTCTTAAATCCTGTTAGTGTCAGATCAGATTTTAAATCCCTTTGCTCACTACTTTAGAGATAGAAGGAGATGCATTTTCCTTTTGGAAGTGTAAATTATTTTTAAGCTTTTACTTTGTAAATAATAGTGGTGGAGGGGGAGGCTAGTGGCAGGAATGGAAGCAGGGACAGCAAATTTTAACCACATTTTAAATTGCTTAATTTCATTTGCCAGGCTGTATTTTTGCTGTTGTTTCTATGTTGTTGCTGAGTGGGGAATTACATGGATTGTGAAACTGGTTTTATTCTGGAAATGACCGAGTATAATAAATGACATAGGCTTTTTACCAGCACAACTCTCTGCCCTGCATTGTAAATATTGACATGTGTGGCTTTGTCTATTTCCTCAGTAATAAATGTGATTAAATAAAGCACAAAAGTGTTACCTATAAAATATTTGTAGAAAGAGAATATGGAAATTCTTTTGTCTGAGGTTACTGTTATAAAACTCTCCCCATCTCCCAGTGGTGATCTACCTTCCTTTTTGCCTCTGATCACCCACCCCCCTCCTCCAATAGACAAACAGAATCCAAACTCTCAATTCTTCAAAAGGATCAGAGAAGAGTTAAATTATAGTGATATATAGCAAGTAGGACAATTGTAGCTGTTGGTCTGTCCCAAAGCCTACAGAAGGTTCTTATTTCATAAGCAGAGATAATTTGTTTTTCTCTGTGTGCCATATGGTTTTGCAACTGCAGAGATCAAACAGATTTGTGGATGTAAACTTCAGTTCTGTACTTGAAAACTTTTTGAGTGGTGTGGAGATTTTCATAATGTGCTTGAATCATTGATGCCAACCAGGTCTTTTGGAGTAAAGGCGTCCTTGTCAGTTCTGTAAGCAACCATGTATCGTGGTTTCTGTTTGCCTTGAACTTTAAAGACAACTTTTTGAAAGGAAACTTGGAACATGGATTGCCAACTGGAATGCAGTGATTATTTGTTTTTCATAAGGATGATGATTAAAACCAGGAATCATTAACATAGAAGAATACTGGTTCTGAGGCTGCCCAGGTGGTCTCTGGAAGGGACTGGAGTTTTCTCTTAATCAGAAAACTTTTAATTATACTAATTTATTTTGAGATTAATTATTTTGGGGATAGTCTTCAGGATTAAGAGTTTGAGTTTCTTGATTATTTTTCAAAGGACAAAAGGAAAATATGTGTGCCAATGATCCCCCCTACCTTTCTTTAAGGCTAATTTTTATTGGAATATAGTTTTTTTACAATGTCATGTTAGTTTCTGCTGTCCAGCAAAATGAATCAGCCATACATGTACACATATCCTCTTCTTTTTGGACTTCCTTGCCATTCAAGTCACCACAGTGCATTAACTAGACTTTCCTGTACTATACAATAGGTTCTCATTAATTATCTATTTTATACACTATATATATATATATACACATGTGTGTGCATATATATATATATATATATATATATATGTATATATATGTCAATCCCAGTCTTCCAATTCATCCACTCCCTGCTTCCCCCTTGGTATCCATACATTTATTCTCTGCATCTGTGTCTCTATTTCTGCTTTGCAGATAAGACTGTTCATACCATTTTTCTCGATTCCACATATATGTGTTCATATTTGCTATTTTTCTCTTTCTGACTTACTTCATGCTGTATGATGGTCTCTATGTCCATCCAATGTCTCTCCAAATGATCCCATTTCATTCTTCCCTTTGATGTTAATGACTGTATATGTGCTCTGTCATGGTCACAATGAGTATAATTTTAAGGTAGTGTTTTGATTATTTAAAGTAGCTGCATATTCCCTGATCCTTTTGTTTTCTAGTTAAGTTCAGCGGTACATCTAAATTGTCTAAACAGTCTCCATTTATAGACTTAAAAAATTTCTTTTTTTAGTAAGGTATCTTTCACAGGTAGAGTTAAATCTGGAGGGCAGAACAGGAATTGAAACTTGGCCCTATAGACATAAAATTTGATCGATTCCAAGGTTATTCTCTTGTGTTTGGAATGCTCTTTCCTGTTAGCATGTGATATCTCCACAATCCCTTACATCTTAGATAAATTATTGTTCCCTGGGGAAGGTCTTCAGCGCTCTCAGACCCAGCTTCTTACACTATTAGATTTTCTGGGCACACCCTTTACATTCTTCTCTGGTGCAGTGGCCTCTGCTTTTGTAATAATTAATTCTTTAATTTTCATTAACCTGGCTCTCCTTCTATTTATCTGGCTCCAGAAAACAAACTGTTTCGGTCTTTTTTTCTGTTCTATTCCCAGTTCTTGGCTTGTAATGTGTAGTCAGTAAATATTTGTTGAGTAAGTGATAGTGTGAAGTGAAGTGACGTGAAGTTGCTCAGTCATGTCCGACTCTTTGCGACCCCGTGGACTGTAGCCTACCAAGCTCCTCCATCCATGGGATTCTCCAGGCAAGAATACTGGAGTGGGTTGCCATTTCCTTCTCCAGGGGATCTTCCCGACCCAGGGATTGAACCTGGGTTTCCTGCATTGGAGGCAGATGCTTTAACCTCTGAGCCACCAGGGAAGCCCAGTTGATGCAAATCGTGCTTCCTTAGTATGTATGAATATGTCACTTTTCCCCTTTTGTTAATTTTAATATAGAGCATCTTCCAAAATAGCAGTTGTGGCTTTTTAGTTTTTTAAATGACTGCATACCTTCTGGTTGTGCATATTCGAAAAGGTTTGCTGCCTGGGTATCCAGATGTTCTCCTATTTTTTTTTTCCCCTCCCAGCTTGTGCATGGCAGCTATTCTTTTGCTCTTTCCCAGGCTTATAGTTCCAGAACCCACAGCAGGAATAAGCAGGCAGTAATGAATCTGTACCTAAATCGTACAATATTCTTTATCTTTGTTGGTACAAATAGCAACAACACCTGAGACTTCTTGAAAAGAACAGGGTCACGGAGTGAGCGCCCTCAGACCTAATGTCTCCTGACTCTCCCTCATCTGTTTTTCTTTTCATTTGCTTATCCACTTTATTCAGAAAGCATTGATTGAACCTGTCCTGACTATCTGGCACTGGACTGGGGATGTTGTTGTTGTGTCCAGCTCTTTGCGACCCCATGGACTGCAGCATACCAGGCCTCTCTGTCCCTCACCATCTCCCGTCCATTGCATCAGTGATGCAGTCTGGCCATCTCATCCTCTGACGCCCTCTTCTCCTTCGGCCCTCAATCTTTTCAGCATTAGGGACTTTTCCAATGTTTAAAAATTACATGACATAGCCCTGGGAGGTTACCTTCGCCACATCCTAGGAACACTGCCTACCGAGTCTGCTCTGGGAAGATGATGGCAATCCAGGTCACATTATGACTCTTATTGGGTCCAAGGTACTTCTGCCTTTGTGTGTGTGTGTATGTATGTGTGTGTGTGTGTGCACTCAGTTGTGTCCGATTCTTTGTGGCCCCATGGACTGTAGTCTGCCCAGCTCCTCTGTCCATGGAATTTTCTAGGCAGGAATATTGGAGGGGGTTGCCATTTCCTTTTCCATCTCCCTCATTTTGTATCTGATGAACCCAAGTGCACAAGGAGGTTACTTGTGTTCCCCCAAAGCAAAATGACTGGTTAACTTGGTTAGTATATGAGTAGAGTTAAGAGCCCCGTCACCTGAGTCCACATTGGTTCTCTTGGTGCCAGAAACCTTTGTGTTTGGCAGAAAGTTAATTTTTCTCTTCATCACAAGTTCTTGAGAAAGTTAGTGGCGTCAAGCATTCATGAATGACTGCCCCATAAATATTTGTTTTACACTCCTTCAGGCAGTGGTCATAACAGATATCCAACATTTGATTGTATGAAGTACTTTGTCCTACATATATCAGACAGAGGAGTCACTCAAATTGGAGGACACAATGTGATTCATTTCAAAGGTGCGAAGTGATTTGGCCAAAGGTTTCATAACAGTAAGGTTTCTTTTGGCTGGGCTGGTCACGATGCCCCTGTGCTGCCCCACTGAGAGACTTTGAAACAAATATCCCTCATCAGATAAACCCAGCAATTTATTTGGAGGGGCAAGTTAGTAATTTAAGATGGACCACCAAAATGAAGAGGGTTTTTAGCCTACCAGAGCATGTCTTCCTGCCCCACTCTGATGTAGAAACCCCCTCTGAGACTCCCCCACCACCCAATAAAAGCAGCTTGGAAACTGGAATATTAACTTGAACACCACATGCTTCAACCAGTTAGCTAGAGCTTGGTTTAAGTCACTTTTTCATAACAGAAGTTAAAAGAGCCTCTCTCATCTTTGAAAAGTACTCAAACATCTGTCTTTAAGGAGTAGGAACCAGTGTCCTTTACTGCTTGTTTTAGGAACACCCATTTTCCAGAATATTTGCATTTATATCTAAATTTTAAAATGGAGTCATATTATAAAGCATAATAATTTAATATTTGTATATAAACCTGTAGACACAAATGAGGGAAACTGCCTCAATAGGGGTGATTCTTCAGGGGCCACATTTGCAGGGAGCCCCCTTTTCCTGGGCTTCCCAGGTGGCACTAGTGATGAAGTGCCCACCTGCCAAAGTAGGAGACGTAAGAGACACAGGCTCGATCCCTGGGTCAGAAAGATCCCCTGGAGGAGGGAAATGGCAGCCCACTCCAGTATTCTTGCCTGGAGAATTCCATGGACAAAGCAGCCTGATGGGCTGCAGTCCATGGGGTCTCAAAGAGTCGGACATGACCGAAGCAACTTAGCATGCACATGCGCCCTTTTCCTGCTCCGGGGATCTTGGCCAGCAGTGGACTCAGAACAGGACAAACCAAACTCAGTGTCTCTGCCCACCGTCCCCCATCTAACAGGAAGACAGCAGTGTGGTCTCATCATCCAAGCCAGGCCAACTGGGATTTTATGCCAGGATTGTGCCACCTGAAGCTGTGGGAAAGATGCTCTCCCCTTCCTCTGATTGCCAGCGTGGGAAGTTTCCAACCCAGAGAAGTTTGCAGTCCTGGTTCCAGCCTTGTGGAGCCAGAGCTCACTGATAAAAATGACACCAACACATATGAGTTTCTCCAAGTGGGCAAGGTAAATATGAGTTGCATAGTTACTGCCTGATATTCCAGGGATGTCCTCCCGGCAGTGGTTGTAAAATTATAGTGGATATACTCAAGAGTTCTCTGAGTGTTTGTTTAACAAGGCAGATTCTTGCTTCCCTGGTGGCTCAGATGGTAAGGAATCTGCCTGCAGTGGAGGAGACCTGGGTTCGATCCCTGGGTTGGGAAGATCCCTTGGAGAAGGGAATGGCTACGCACTCCAGTGTTCTCCCTGGAGAATTCCATGGACCTATGAGCCTGGCAGGCTACAGTCCATGGGGTCACAAAGAGTCGTACACAACTGGGGGACTCACAGTTTTCAGTTCACCCCAGACTGAACCAGCTGGCTGGGGAATTTAGGAAGCTGTGTTTCAGACAAACCGTCCAGGTGATTCTAATACTCCTGTGTGCTATTGAATTGATGAGTGCCTATTCTTCCATCTGGGATGTGAGGATGTTGGTTTACTTTAGGTGCAAGTTATGTTTAAGTTTATTGCCGTTAATAAGTTAGGTTTATGGCAGTTTGGTTTAGAAGGATGCTTCATCAGGGTCAAATACAGGCTCATATTTTATTATGGCAAATTATTTATTTAAAAAAAAAAAAAAAAACCTTTGCTTTCCTAAAGATGTGATTTGGGGGGAATGTTGGTGGAAGGGGTTGTTGTTGTAGTCAGTGAAATCAGCTCTTCTGGAGCCATACCCCTGGCCAGCCCATGTGCTCCAGAGCTGCTCTGGTGGTCTTCTTCTTGGCTTCCTTCCTGCACTTCTCTTTTTACAGCCAGCTGTAAGCCAAAATGATTGGAGGGGAGCAGGCAGTGGTATCCATATAAGTTCTTTAAAAAATTTATTTATTATTATTATTTGGTTGCTCTGGGTCTTCATTGCTGTGTGCAGATTTTCTCTAGTTGTGGAGGGTGGGGCTATTTTTTGTTGCAGTGCATGGACTTCTTATAGTGGTGGCTTCTCTTGTTGTGGAGCAGAGGTTCTAGGCAGGCAGGCTTTGGTAGTTGTAGCTCGTGGGCTCAGTAGTTGTGGCACATGGGCTTGGTTGCTCCAGGGCGTGTGGAATCTTCCTGGACCAGGGATTGAGCCCATGTCCTCTGCATTGGCATGCGGGTTCTTATCCACTGTTCCAGCATATCAGTTTGAAGAGTGAGTCCATACAGTTCTATTTTGGTTTTTCTTGGTCATGGATAGAGATTTTCCCTCTACCTCAATTATTTTCCATTTAATTGTCTCTTGATGCAAGATAAGCAATGGAAAGGAGCCCCGAGGATGGAAACTGTGACTTTTCCCAGGTGTTTGTTCTTAGGGCTCTTTCTCTGTATTTCTTGCTACTAGATTTTTCTGTTTTTGAAACACAAAGGGTGAGACCCTGAGAAAAGGCCTGGGTAGAATTTTTTGTTAATTATAATATCCTTGCTAATATCCCTCTCTCTTAACATGAGTTGATCTGTGTAGAGTTTTTCTGGACCCAGTTATGCTTTCACTAGCCCTCTTTCTCCAGGAGGGAACAAATGTTCTTGTCTGTTCCTTCCAGCTAAATGGTGGCCTGACATAGGGTGTGATTTTGGTAGTTGTAGTACTAATTCTGGGCTTCCCAAGTGGCTCAGTGGTAAAGAACCCACCTGCCAATATACAGGAGATGCTGGAGATGCAGGTTTGGTCCAGGAGTGGGGAAGATCCCCTGGAGCAGGAATTGGCAACCCACCCTAGTATTCTTGCCAGGAGAATCCCATGGACAGAGGAGCCTGGTGGGTTACAGAGTAGGACAAAGAGTTTCTTGCAAAGAGTTGGACACGATTGAGCAACTGAACATGCAGGCAGTAATAATTTTGGTTGGTGGTGCTATTATTGATGATGATATAGCAAAAACTACATGTCAAGTAGTATTGCGGGTTTTGTTGCATTAGCTCATTCAATTTTTACACAACCCTAAACAGGCAGTGTTGGTTGTAATCCGCATTTGATGGATGAAGATACTAGATCATAGAGAGATTAAGTAACTGGTTTAAGTTAGTGAGTGGCAGAGTCAGCATTTGAGATGATGCCACCTGTCACCTGATTCCACGCTGTCAATCCCACTATGTTATTTGACCCTTTTACCAACTTAGCAGGTCATAGCACCTGAGCAGAAGAAGCTGGTCTTTCAAGGGAGAAAGGTAGAATTTGAAGGAAGACTAGGTTTGTCTCTCTGGCAGTTGGCAGTCTGGACAAGGATGAGGGGGAGAGAAAGTACAAAAGTTTGTGGCACAAATGATGTTTCTTAGACTCCAAGTGCGTAAAGGCCAGAAAGGTGGCTGGAGCATCCCTCTGAATGAGAGTCCATGGATGCCAACAGGCCCTACTTGTGTGGCTCTGCGGTCTTCAGATCTAAACTTCACATTCTAAACTTCAGATATCGAAACTTTCACCGCAAGTTCAGTATGTATCAAAAGACAATTTCAAGCATATTATAAAAATTTACATTGAAAAATGAACCTTCTTACATGATGCTCTTAAGTGTGCTGCTGCTGCTAAGTCGCTTCAGTCGTGTCCGACTCTGTGCAACCCCATAGACGGCAGCCCACCAGGCTCCCCCGTCTCTGGGATTCTCCAGGCAAGAACACTGGAGTGAGTTGCCATTTCCTTTTCCAATGCATGAAAGTGAAAAGTGAAAGTGAAGTTGCTCAGTCGTATCTGACTCTTAAGTATAGTAGATGAATGAATCTAACATTTTCATACCAGCCACCATTCATTAAAACAGAAACAAACAGATTTTTTAATTGGAAACTTATCTGTCCCCCTTAACCTTGAATTGTTTGTTATCCTATTCTCTCCTCCAGCATTTATTCAAATTTAATACATGTTCATGTTGCAGAGTCGTTTGTTGATTTTCATGTCATAGTTATAAAAATGTATAAAAACTTTAAAAATGTCTTGTACCTGTAAGAATTACTCAATCTAGAAGTAGTTGATTAAACATTTTAATAGTTAGTAGAACAGAATTGATGAAAATAGCATGATTATACTACAAATTCTGATATATGATAAATAAAAATAAAAAGTAAAAATGTATCTCTTTTAAAACTTATCTCTTACAAGTTATTCATTTTTCAGTAGCTGATAAAAGATTAGTCATCACTTATTTTCTTTTTTTTCCTCTCCTTCCTTCCTTTCTTCCTCTCTCTTTTTAACATATGCAGGGGCTAAAAGAACTTGTTCCCAGAAATGAAAATGGGAGGAGTATTATGTCAAAGGCAGCCAATCCTTTGGACACTTTCTGAAGTTACATGGCAAAACTCACACAATGATCTGTCATCAAAAATTAGGTTTAATAATTGACTGAAGACTCAAAGCTTGGATCCTCATGTTTTGTTTGAAGCAATTTGACTTGAACAATTATTTGCTTTCTTGTCTGTAGACGCCACTGTTTCTTACATGACTCTTTTCACTCCGACCAGCTTGTATCAAGTGGCTCTCCTCTCTGGTGCCCTGAAAGTTTTGTATCCCTGGTGAGATGTCCCAGATGAGCAAGTAAGGAAAAGGCCATTTATGAAAGAAATGGTGACATTTCCAGCCGTGTCATTTTTGGGACAGAGGATTCAAAGCAGTTGAAGATGGAGAAATTGATTTCTTTCCTTTAGAACAGTTTTCATGTACCCTGAAGGGTGAACATAGCCCAGTTTGAAGATTATTGTTGTAGGATGTAGTATGTCAGTGAGGTTTAAATTTATTCGCTCAGCTCTGCGTGTTCAAGAATTCAGTTTTAGCTTCTAAAAGTGTCATTTGGGTGCTTGTATACATTTAGACTTACATGGGAGACTGGTTTTTACACCAAAATGCTGTTTCCAGCATGAAAATCAACTGGAGAATCCAGTTTAAGTTTAGATTGAGAAGATGATTTGCGGGGTCCATTACATGACCTTCAGGAGGAGTGCTGGCAGAAGACTGGGCTGGCCACAGTTGGGGCGGGGGGGTTGGTGATGTGGCCACCATATCATCGTTCCGTTCCCTGAAACCCTTAGTTTGATATGAGTCAATTACTGGGCCTAGCTCTAGTTTGTTAGTTAGGAATAATTAAAATATATACATTTACCTTAGTCATTTTAATATTTATGAAAACATAAATATGCCCTATTCTCCAATATCCTGAGGAATGATCATTAAAAAAATGAGTGTGTATATATATATCTCCACTGATTGGGGTTCTGAGTGGTTTTTCTGTGTGGTTTTTCTTGTGTTAACCACACACTAATACATCATTCATTTAAAAAATGAAGCAAGAATTTGAAGTTCTGTAATCTGAGGTTAGAATCTTTGCAGATTAAAATTATTCTTATCCTTCTAGTCTCAAATTCTCTTCCCAGAGTTGTTGGAAAGTGAAAGTGAAAGTCACTCAGTTGTGTCCGACTCTTTGAAATCCTATGGACTATACAGCCCTTGGAATTCTCCAGGCCTGAATACTGGAGTGGGTAGCCTTTCCCTTCTCCAGGGGATCTTCCCAACCCAGGGGTCGAACCCAGGTATCCTGCATTGCAGGCAAATTCTTTACCAGCTGAGCCAAAGTTGTTGGGGCCAATATTAATTTAGATGCTCCCCTTCACTGAGTATTTGCAAAAGCATTTGCTTTGGTTTTTTAAAAATAATACTTTCCCCCCTCATTTCATTCTTTAAAGGTAGTACTGTTCATTTTCATTTCATTATGATTACAAATGCAAATAGTTAACCACCGCGCCCCCCCCCCCCCCCCCCCCCGAAAAACACAACAAAACCAAACTGGATTTGGGAATAAACAAAATGCTTCTGGTAAGTATATTGTTATGCAAGAGGTATTCAGTAGCTTTAAGCATCTGCTGTATGGAGGTCATCACCTGTGTATATTAAAGAGGGAAAGTAGGCGCCCTTGTCAGAGTTTTGCCCAATAAATAAGAATCTTTCTCTCATTGATTTTCTTTCCTGTTGCATGTGATGTTGTCTGTTGTAATGTTCTATGAACATATTTTATTCCTATCACCCATCTTTGGTGTTCAATAATTTATAAAAGAGTTTTAAGGAAGGACAGTTGCTTGAATGTGGGACTGGTTTTGTAAGTGTACTAGCAGCTTTACTCTGTCAGAGTGGTAACAGAACTTGTAACAACTTGTATTCATTTATATTCAGCCAGGCTATGAATTTTCTTAAATAGAAAACAGAGGTCTTTAAAAAATTGTGAACTAAGAATTTTTTTCCAAAGGTGAAATGAAAGCAATACTGTACAGGAAATTAAATTTTGGGGTAAGTAAGTGAAATTGGTCTGATTGAAATCATTAATGTCTCCTTAATGAGGAGTTGTATGAAAAATGTGAGGCAGAGAGTGTGATGCTAGTTAAAAATCATATGATGTGAAATTTATTCGGTTTGAAAAAGCAGTGTTTGGAATTGAATAGAGAAGAAAAGGAAAATTTTTATAAGAAAGATATTGTCATTTTCAAGGATATTGAAAGCTACTGGACTGTTACAATTGATTTGCTTTTGTTTAGAGAGAAATACTTGATTCAAAGATTTGTGATAACAGTTTTTAAAAATTCATGTAAATTAGTTATTTAATATTCTAGAGACATTTTCCTTGCTAGAAGTGTTGTGAATGTCTGTATTTGCCTGTTGTAAATTTAAAAAATATATACTATCTGTTTCCTGCCTTTGAGAAGTTAGGAAAGCATCTAATGTAGTTCTGAAAACTTAGTTACACATTCAGGCTCCAGTTTGTTTCCTGTGTTCTAGATCTGTAAGATAAGAGTGTTTAAAAGTTCAAGTAATTTGACCAGCTTCATTGAGAATGCCCCAGTGAATACTGACATTAATATTTGGAGTTGAATATTCAATCACAGGTGAGGGATAAAACCTGTTCTAAGACTGAGGCAAGAAAATGAGCAGTATTCTATATGTATAGGCAAAATGTTGATGCAAAGCATAGAAGCTGACCTAGTGGGTGTTCAGTATTTGTTGAGTGTTAGGGATGAGTTGAGACCAACTGGCATTGGTGGACTTCAGGAGTATGGATGAAGATTCTGATTTAGTGTGTTCAAGGCACTTAAAACCATGCCCAGTATATGGCACTCCTCTGTCCTTTGTTGTGAATGAGGTATGTGCAAGGACAAGGACTGCAACCTCTTTGTGGATATGAATGTAAGAGCCTCTATTTTGGAAGAAGAAATAACCAAAATGAGAGCCTCCTGTCTCTTTTTCCTTGATGAACCTGTTTTCTACAGATTTATACTTAGTGTTGAGAATTGAGGGCTTTTTTGTTTGAAGTTACATTTAAAACTTCTCTGAGATTCATGCATGGAGTTAAAGTATAAAAATGTGACCATAAAGCAAGGACTTCCTTCTGTGTTCTGACCTCTGGTGGTGAAGAATAAACACCCACTACTCATAATAAAAAGTCAGATTCTCAGATTTTCTCCAGTACTTTCTGGATATCTAATGCAAAGAATATCCTTATTAGAAAAAGGGTTTTAGTGTGTGTTTTTCAATTTTCATTTTAAAAAAACCTTTATTTTTCGGCAATGGCTTTTTAATAAACCTATAGTAACATTTAGGATATAGTCTTATGAGGCTCGTGACTAAAACTGGTTTGTTTTTGGGATCTTGCCAGGGGAGAAAAGATTCTATGTGATTTTTTTTTTTTAAACTAAATACTGCAGTCTTGAATTTGACTTCTTAAACTTTCTATTAAAATTATTTTTCAAGTAAATTATGGCTTATTTGGATAACAAATTGCAGTATTGCCCAGTGTATACATTAATATATCACTTGTGAAGAGTGCCACGGTAGAGTGTTTGGGGGCCTTAGAAACAGCAGTTGATCAGAAAGTCAAAGCTTATCCTTAATGTTGTACCAGTTATTGACCTTCTAGGTTCTGTTCTCATCCCCTTCACTCTCAAAATCTCTATTTGTTCCCCTTTTAACACCCATAAAAACTCCTCAGGGAGATGTCTTACCAACTAGAGTCTTAGCTGGTAGTGGTGCCAGAGGTAATGAGGTGGTTGTAATGATAAAGGTTACTGTCTCTCATGTGAGTGATGCCAGCCTTAATTAAAAATAAATAAAAATTTTGGTGGCTTAGGAAATTAAAAGGATAATTTTTTAAAAGGTGGCGCTTGCTACCTGGTATCTGCACTCTACCTTGGATCTACTGGGTGGCCTTCTGCAACTTGCTTAACCTTATTTTTTCTTCATTAAATAGGATTAAGAATGCTGCCTTTTCTAGAGTGTTGTAAGAAGGCTCTGATATGACTGTAAAGTTCTTCGCAAACAAACTTCCAAGTAATAAAGAAAAATCTTAAAACGTCTTTGTTTCTGTTGCTTACTATTCTCCCCCAATAAACTTCTCAGAATTGATCAGAGTTCTATAAAATGAAAGTGGTTACACTGTGTCAGGAAAAAAGCATGAGAAATAAGTAATCCATAAACTTTACAGTCATAATGGTACCCGGGTGGGTGGATCTGATGACTTGGCAATTGAGAAAGGGAAGCAGGTGTAATTGTTGATTTTATCAGAGCAGTTGTGTGTGTGTGTATGGGCACATATGGGGATGGGGATTGCGTATAGACATAACAATTAACATTAATTTCAAGAGGTTATAAAAATCTACTCTATATAAATCTCAGGCAGTATTACTGTCTTCATAGGGTATGTTATTAATGCTCAATAAAAAATGATATCAAATTCTGTTAACATAGAGCTTGTAATAAATATGTGGTTTGTTTCCTTTCATAGAATTTGTATTTGGGGGCCTCCAGGTAAATAGTTTGTATATATTATCACTGGGAGTTTATGAAAAGTTGATTTTAGTATAATTAACTCTGTGTTGAATCCTGAACTCAGAAACGGTGCCATCTTGGTCACTAAGCAAGTTGTTTTCCAATTCTGGAATTTCAGCACTTTTTAGCTTTGAAGGTTGCTTTGGGTTTGTTTTTGAATTGAAAATGTCACAGGGAAGGATGGTTGCTAAATTCATGACCAATCAGGAGAATTTATAGGGCTCAGAATGTTTGGTAAATTCCTTTAATTAGAACATATTTCCTCTGGACTTTTCCCAAGGCACGCAGTTCCAAGTAATAATTTACTGAAAGGGAATTGAAAAAGGAAAATATCACCTTTGGGGCAGGAGGCTGAGTGGGGTGGTTGAGTAGAGTACTTTAAAAGCAGCCTTTCCTTTGTAGAATACTTTAAAGAGTTGCATAGGCTGTAAGAAGAAGTTCATACAATTATCAAGTATGGGAGTACCTTAGAAGTTAGACCAGGTATGGGATTATTGTTGGGGGGCCCAAGAATAAATTCAAGAATTGAAGGTGTTGTACTTTACCTTCATGTCTGCTGGCTGCAAAGAACATTTGGAAATTTTAGCCAAGATGTTGGTTTATGTTTCTTTACCTGTTAAATTTTCATAGTACATTTTTTCCTCAATAGAATCAGTCATTTAAAGAAGATTTAAATATATTAAACAAGCTTTAACATATTAAAGAAATCACACACACGTATATATATATATACACATATACATATATGTATAATTTCTTTATATATAGTACATATATATCAATATCGGTATAGATATAGATACACACCAGTGGCACTAAGGAAGAAATCTAAATGGAGGAAAAAGCTGAGTTATATATTGCATTGACCAAAAAGTTTGTTCGATGACCAAAAAGGTTTTTCTGTAAGATGGTTAAAGGGAAAAACCCAAATGAACTTTTTGGCCAACTCAATAGGAACACACAGACTAGAAAGCCATGGTTAAATACCTATCTCTGATTTAGGAAGGGCTGCATATCTAGGTTCTTTTTTTCCTCTTTCTTCCACTTAGGTGTCTCCTTATTATTTATAAGCCACCTCCCTCATAAAGTGCTTTGAGCATTTAGGGCAAATAAGAGGAGTGAGACTTGAAACAGTTTGCAATTCATTGTCAGCCCTATGTATATAACATTATGGGATTGGAAATGTTGTCTAAAGTGGAATTGTGAGTTTTCACATTGTAGGTGAGATTTCAGTGCATGCTTCATGCACCCATAACTGAAAGTGGTTTGGAGTTTGTGATATTGGGAGCAAGGACTCAGTTCACAGGTTCCTGTTGCTCTCTGGTAATTTGTGTTGGGATTAGCATTCAGCTATATGAAATCCTTGGGGTTGGTGAGGGCAGACGGGGTAGAAATTCCCTAATGTGACCATATTGACAATGTTCTGGAACCAGATTTCCTACCTATGTATGCTAAGAAAGGAGACAAAGATCACAGTGGAAAGATCACTGGGCATCTTTGGACGGCGAGGTTGGGAGAAGTATCATCTATCAGGTTGACGTTTGAGGGTCTGGGTAGTTAATGGTGTTAACGTTCTTCTCAAACCAGCCACGGTGAATGCTACAATCTTGGCTGTACATTGTAGTGGTTACAAGCATGTCCTGTGGAATCAGACTGTTGGGGTTCAAATCTCAGGTGTTGTTCTGCCAATCACCTGTGTGACCTCTGTTCGTTTAACTGTACTTTCCTTTCCTCATCTTCAAAGTGGGGGTTATAAAATATTTATAGAGTCAGAGTGCAGATTCAACAATATATGTGAAATATTTTTGTAATATAGGCTTAGAACAATTCCTGGCACAGTGTCACACATGTGTTAGCTATTATTGTTATTACTATTATCATTACTCTTTAAGAGTTGGTCGTTGCTGCTATAAACCATGTTTTTAACGTGGTAACAGAAATGGTGTTTCTTTGTAGAGAAAGCAAAGCCTGTTGTCAATTTTATCTTTCAGTCCAGTGTTTGGATCCACACACATTATAACTTGTTGCCTTTTCTCTTCTGGGAAGTTCCCAAGGAGGCTCTCATAATTTATTGGTGATTTGAGTGATTTATGCCTTGTCCAAGGAAGGCTGTATGTGTAACACCTTGTTTAATTTTATCATTTTTGTTAATGTCTTTGAGTAAAATGAGTGTGTTGGTCAGTCCAAGCAGATTGAGATTCCCAACAAAGAATACCGTTCATGAGTAACTTTCAAAGACATTCACGTGAATAGTTTTCTCCTTTGCAGCTCTTTGCTGCCCTTTAATCACCCTGCTGCCCAGAATTCCCAGGAAAGAGTATACCTGAGACAGAGGATGACTTCTTTTTATTTAAAAAAAAAATTTAAATATAGTTAATTTACAATGGTGCGTTAGTTTCAGGTATATGGCACAGTGATTCATCATATATATTTATGTATATTCTTTTTCAGATTCTTTTCCATATAGGTTATTGCAAGACATTGACTATCACTCCCAGTAGGTCCTTATTGTTCATCTCTTTTACAAATAGTAGTCTGTATCTGTTAATTCTAAACTTCTAATTTATCCTCTCCTATCTTTTCTCTTTGGTAACTGTAAGTTTATTTTCTATGTCTGTGACTCTTATTTCTGTTTTGTAAATAAGTTCATTTGTGTCATTTTTTAAAATTTCACATATAAGTGACAGGATATTTGTCCTTCTCTGTCTGACTTACTTCATTAAGTATGACCATCTCTAGGTCCCATCCAGGTTGCTGCAAATGGTATTATTTCATTCTTTTTTTTAAGGCTGAGTAACATTCCATTGTGTGTGTGTATATCCATTCTTTATCCATTCATATGTTGGTGAGTGGACATTTAGATTGTTTCCATGTCTTGGCTAGGGTAAACAGTATTGCCATGAATATTGGGGTACATGTTTCTTTTCGAGTTAAAGAGTTTTGTCTTTTCCAGGTGTATGTCCAGGAGTGGGATTGCAGGACCATATGGCAACTCTATTCTTAGTTTTTTAAAGAATCTCCATACTGTTTTCCATAGTGGCTGTACTGATTTACATTTTCAGCGACAGTGTAGGAGGGTTCCCTTTTTACGGGGTGGCCTCTTTTGGCTCTTACTCTTATAAGGACCATTCCAAATGGATGTTAGGGCAATTTCACATAATTAGGGCAAGCATAGTTTACCTCTGGTGTTTCCAACAATTAATTATTACAATGAAAATTCATTTACTATAAGCACACCAATGGGATGTAAAATCTAATCTGCATTTAGCACTCGCCCTGGATGACTTACACTTTTTTCATTTCCTATTTTTCAAGCATCAAATGCTGACTGCTTTCCAGAAAACCAAAAACAGCTTCCTTGGGGAGAAGGAACTTCTTGGCTAATCTAGGACTGCACCAATTAGATACCTTGAGAGTCATCATAAATGAATGTTGTAGGACTAAAGGAGAAGGACGACAGAAGAAACTGATGCCTTTTCATGTTCCTGTTAGAAACGCTTGCCGTGCAGTTTGGTAGTCACTAACACCTGGTGTTTGTCGAGCCCTGAAATGTGTCTCAGGCTGAAAACTTGCATTTTAAATTTTATTGAATTTTAATTAAATTACAATTTAAATCAGATTTGATTCAAATTATTAGAAAACTGTAAGTATGTTTGAAACAACTTGGGTATGTGAATCTACTTTTTTTAAAAATTCAAATTATTTATTTATTTTACTTTACAACATTGTATTGGTTTTGCCATACATTGACTTGAACTGGAGCCTATTATACAGAGTGAAGTAAACCAGAAAGAAAAACACCAATACAGTATACTAATGCATATATACGGAATTTAGAAAGATGGTAGCAATAACCCTGTATGCGAGACAGCAAGAGAGACACAGATGTATTGAACAGTCTTTCGGACTCTGTGGGAGAGGGCGAGGGTGGGATGATATGGGAGGATGGCATTGAAACATGTAAATTATCACATGTGAAATGAATCACCAGTCCTGGTTAGATGCATGATTCAGGATGCTCGGGGCTGGTGCACTGAATCTACTTTTTCAGCTGTAAATTTTTTGAAACCTAGGTGCTTGTCAAATAATGACAGTGAACATTTAGTGTCTAAATTGAGATGTGCTGTAAGTGTAAAATATAGACTAGATTCTAAAGACTTAGTATGAATGAAAGGATGTAAAATGCTGCAATAATTTTTAATATTAATTTCAAAAATATCTTTACTTTAAAAAGAAATGTGGCTACTAGAGAACGTTAAATTGCATGTGTTGTTCATGTTCTTTTTCTGTTGGGCAACGCTGTATTAGGTTGCTCCCCCCTATCTGTGTCTTTGGAAACTTTTTAACATACTCAGATGTTCCTGTGTTTTGGGAGATCATGTTCTGGAAGAGTTCATGAGAAATAAAAATCATCTGGCAATAAAACGATGAGGTTAATGTTTATTGAATATGAAAAACAATCTCAACCCTGAACCCTTTTATGATTTCAAATGAGTGTTTTACAAGTAGATTTGCTGCTGTGGTTGATTTAAATCTAATAGGGTTAAAGAAGCATGACTAAAATATGAGGTCGTTAAATAAGATTTTAGGTATAAGTAATATATTCCTGTTGTATATTCCTGCTTTTGGCCACAAAGATATATATAACAAAATACACCCTCCCAACCATTTCCAATTTACAGTGAAATATTGTCAACCACATGTATGTACACTGTGCAGCAAATCTCCAGAACCTGCCCCCCATTCCTGCGTGACCGAAGTTCTACACTCACCTAACAACTTCCCCCCTTCCCCCTCCCCCAACCCATGGCAACCACAGTTCAACTTTCTGTTTCCCTGAGCAGAGTTCACTACTCACGTAAGTACCTCATGTAAGTGTAATCATGGAGTATTTGTCTTCCTATGATTACCTTATTTCACTTAGCATAGGGTGCTGGAGCTTCATCCATGTTGTGGCATATGACAGGGTTTCTTTCGGTTTCTTAAGGCTGAACACTCCTCTAATGTGTGAATATACTGTGTTTTCTTTATCCATTCACCATCCATGGGCATCCATGTTGCTCTGTGTGCTTAGTCACTCAGTCGTGTCCGACTCTTCGGGATCCCATGGACTGTAACCCACCAGGCTCCTCTGTCTATGGGGATTTTCCAGGCAAGAATGCTGGCGTGGGGAATACATGTAAATCCATGGCTGATTCATGTCAATGTATGACAAAAACCACTACAATATTGTAAAGTAATTAGCCTCCAACTAATAAAAATAAATGAAAAAACAAACAAACAAAAAAAACCCCCAAAAAACAAGAATACTGGAGTGGGTTGCCATGCCCTTCTCCAGGGAATCTTCCTAACCCAGGGATCAAACCCAGGTCTCCCACATTGCAGGTGGATTCTTTACCATCTGAGCCATCAGGGAAGCCCTACTTAGTTATTATGAGTAATGCTGGAAGTCACACAGTTATGCAAATATCTCTTCAAGATCCTGTTTTCAGTTCTTTTAGATATATACCCAAAGTGGGATACTAGGATACAGAAGTTCTATTTTAATTTTTTGAGGAACACCTATACTGTTTTCTATAGTAGCTGAACCAATTTATATTTCCATCAATAGTGTATACAAGGGTTCCAATTTCTCCTCAACTTCATCAATATTTATTACTTTCTTTGTTTCTGATAGTGACCATTCTGACAGGTATAAGATTATGTCTCATTGTGATTTTGACTTACATTTCTCTGATGATTAGTGATGTTGAGCATCTTGTCATATGTTTCTTGGCCATTTATATATCTTTTTTGAAAAATGTCCATTAAAATCCTTTATCCATTTTTAAATTGGGGTATTTGTTATTGAGCTGTTGGAGTTCTTTGTATATTCTAGATATTAACTCCTTATCACATATATGGTTTGCAAATATTTTTTCCCATTTCATAGATTGCCTTTTCACTCTTTTGATTGTTTCCTTTGTTGTGCAGAAGTTTTAAAATTTGATACAGTGCATTTGTGTCTTTTTCTCTTGTGTTGCCTGTGCTTTTTTGGTGTCATATTTAAGAAATCCTTGTCAAATTCAGTATCATGAGGCTTCGCCCCTGCCCATGTTTTCTTTTAGAAGTTTTATACTTTCAGGTATTACATTTAGGTCTTTAATTCATTTTGAGTTAATTTTCTTGTAGGATGTAAGTTAAGGGTCCACCTTCTTTCTTTTGCATATGAATATCTAGTTTTCCCAACACCATTTGTTACAGTCTTTTTCTCATTGAGTAGTCTTTGCTCCTTGTCAAAGATTCTTTGACCGTGTACCCATTCCATTGGCCTGTATGTCTGTCATTATGCCAGTACCATACTGTTTTGATTATCTCACTAGAGTAATTTTTTAAAAACATTGAGTTTTTTTCATGTTTTTAAGGATCTCAGTAGGCCTGTTTAGAAAACTCTATTGATAATACCTTCTCTAATTCTTTATAATTTATAACTTGCTGCATTTTTTGTATCCAGTATCTCTTTCCCAGAAGAATAAGGGAATTTGAACTTTCTCTTTTTCCCTTTTACCTCAAGCATGTTTGGAACCATGTGGGTATGTGAATCTACTTATTCCAAAGGGATGGCAGATGGTGTGAATTTAGTTAGGAATGCTTGCCTTCTCAGGTATTCCTGATCTTCAGATGGAGGTGGGAAGACAGGGAGGACGGTTGGGATAGTTTAATATGCTGTATGGTAGAAATGTGGTAAAAAAGATTAAGACTTTGGAGCTAGATTGCCCAGGTTTGAATTTTAGTTGTAAATTTTGGGCAAGTAATTATTTTTTGTGTATTTGTTTTAGTTTCCTCATCTATAAAATGAAGTTAATGTCAGAAGCTCTGAACAGGAATGTTCAGAAATTCTCACAGGAACATTCAGAGTGCAAAGTGAATTAAATATAGTGCCTGGCACATACTAAGTGCTGTATAAGTGTGTGTTTTATTACTCTGAATGTTAAAAACTAGAACACTTGCTAAATTCTTGGGTTCGGAGGTGACCAGCCTTTCTAGTTCCACCAGAAATAATGAACAAATTGGGCACACATTATTTCTGTCATTGAGAACTCTTAACACCCAGATGGTGTAGCAGGAGATTATACAGTCTTAGATTAGGAGGTTTCCAAATCTTTTAATGACTATATGAACATTACATTTATATTAAGGGATATTACAAATGTTGCTGTGTAGTTTATCATTTGTCTTCGGGCTTGTAATTAGTTTTTTTAATGTATGTGTAAAACCTAGGGTAAGATGAAGATTAATGTATTTGAACAGCATAAACCATGGTGACGCTTTGATATTGGAGTGCTTATAATATGCCATGTCTGTCAAATAAATTTTGCAACTTAGACTTTATTTTCACACTGCAATAAATCATCTGAAGTATCTTAAGTTTTAAAACTTAATGGTAGTGCTTTTAAATTTCATTTTCTTGGTGTTTTAATTACATTGAACTTTTATAGCTTGTATTGCTTTATTTGAATTATTCCAAAATTTGAAAAGTAAACAGATGAAAGTTCACATTGGAACCAAGGACTTGTTTGCAAGCAATATATATATATATATATATATATATATGTATATGTATATATATATATATATCTCAAGGGGCAGGACTCCTTCACTCTCCCTCATTCCATTTTTTTTTTTAAAGCTGTAAGTGAATGAAAAGTCTTAAGTGTTTGTTTATTAAGAAAATCCTGGACTAGAGCTTATAATTCAAGATGTTCATGAATGGCGAGATGATCATCTCTCGGGAAGTAAAAGCATTCTTTGAATAAGAAAGTGCATCTAAGATTTCTTGTACAAAAGGAACGCTACACATATCTTTCTCTACATTTTACATTTCTCTGGTGTATTAAAAATCACCCCACCCCTTCCATCAGACAGATGGAATATTTTCACTTTTGTAGTATACATCTCTGGCATCAAGGGAGACACACCTGTATATAACACCAGTCCCCTGTAGTTATAGTTATGTAGTTGCTAAGTCATGTCCGATTCTTTGCAACCCCATGGACTATAGCCCTCCAGGTTCCTCTGTCCATGGGATTTCCCAGGCAAGAAGACTGGAGTGGGTTGCCATTGCCTTCTCCAAATCCTCTATGGTAGTAAACATTGATTGAATTGTAGCAGTTTCTTGCCCAGCTGTAATAACACTGGATACTTGTCTGTTTTTTCAAGCCATTTTGGAATGTGTAACATTTTATAATATCTGCCATTAACTGAAAGGTAAGTGTCCATGAATGCTTATGTTGAATACCTCCTATGTGGCCTTAAATAATTGGCTACTTAATGGCTTCCCATTGATAGCTTGACAGTGGGCAGTGCAGACACCTAGGTTTCATGCTCCTGGATGTTTGTGTGGCTGAGAAACCCTGGTCATAAGTGAAAAACCAGATGGTTGTTCTTCACTTGGGCTGCCGATCTTAGATGCTCTACAAAGCTGCTCCTGTCTATAAATGTAGCACTTATATTTTCTGCACAGTATGTGCCTGTTGGCACTGTTTTTGTTTTTCTAGTTAAACAGCCACTACCTACAGGAGGAGTCACATACCAGAGCTGAGAAGGAATAGCCTTGGCTATCGTATGCAATAATTTTGTAATTTAAAAAATTGCACATGGTAGATTTTATTAAAACAGTTCTGTATACAAAAGATCACCCTTCAGGAGTACTCATCAGCATTCAAGAATGAATTTAAATTGGAGGGACTCTGATTAAAGTGTTGTGTAACCAGGAAGTAGGGTTTCTTTGCCTCGCCAATGATTTTACCCTCTCCTTTATTCAACTTTTTCTTCTAGGTCAATTATGGCTCATTAGACTGATAACGAAAGAACCATAGGGATATAGCATATTAAATTTAGCACCTAGCTTAGCATAGTGGTTGGATGGCATCACTGACTCAAGGGACATGAGTTTGAGCAAGCTCTGGGAGATGGTGAAGGACAGGGAAGTGTGTGCTGCAGTCCAAGGGGTCACAAAGAGCGAGAGATGACTGAGCAACTGAACACAACAACAGTAGTGGGTTTTTATGAAATTCTCACCTTAAGGGGGTTGAGGGAAAAATTTGGATAAACACAGCATATTCTTTCTGCCTAAATGATAGTCATCAAAATCTAGAGTCAGAAACAACTTCTTTGTGATAACGTGCTTACTTCTTTTATCTTTACATGTGCCCCTGAAACTTGGGACACTTGCTCAGGCCCGAGGACATGGTGTAAAGAAGTATGAGCTCTGTCTCAGTTGTAGGATAAATATTACAAAGGCATTGTCTACTTCCTGTTCTGGTATCCATTTATCCACTGCTGTCCAGTTGAAAAACAAACAAGAATGCCCGTAGTATTGCTTTTTGCATGACTGAATTAATGACAAAGCATAGCTTTCTCTCTCTTTGATTTTTCTAATGGATTGATTGGCTTTTTGCCTGCTTGACTACATTAAGGGAAAAAAATCCCCTTTTAAGAATTGCAGTCAGAAATATACCTGTGATGGACTTTTAAAAGCTTTTTTATATTTAATAAGTGCAGGAGGTCTTTGTCAGTTTGAGGCATTCTCCCCTGGACTGCTACAACCTCCTGTTTAGTAATAGAATCACATAGCCCTGTCTGCCTCTCGATGGATTCAAAGACAACCTCATTGGGCCAAATTTCTGCCTTGCATGGATATTTCTAGCTGAGTTATGTCTGGATTGGCATCCTCCCACTTCTGTCTGTTTTTAACATTTGCCAGTATCGAACAGGTTTTGAACACGTGGTGGTGTCTTTGGGATGTGGAGCAGGTGGGGGTTGAGAGGATCAGCTCCTCAGGTCTCTTGGATGTTCCTTAATTGTGGGGAACGTCTCCTCCCAGACCTTGCCCCTTCAGCACCTGTCCCATAGTACCTATTGGCACCTTAAATGTGTTCCTTGCAGTGTCTGTTTCTGCCGAGCGAATGCAGTTTTCTCTCAGTAACTCTTTTGTCTCTCATTACTTAAATATTTTCTGATTGATTTTTTCAGATGTACATTCCCTTCCTTCCTCTTGATTTCTATTAAAAGTCCATCATGTCTAAAAAAGCATCGCAGGCTCTGGCCTCTTTGGCACCAGAGCTCCCAGGGGTTAGACCTGATGAACTGTTACTGAGTATCTTTCCTAATGTTTACATGCCTGTGGAAGACTTAGTATTTGCATTTTGGAATGCTCCTTCTTGTTTGTGTAGATCATGGTTAGTGCTGGCTTTAAACAATTTTTTTTTCTAGTTTTGTGAGTGCTTGTGGGTTTCGTGTGCTTATTGAGAGGGCTCTGCAGAAAGCAGCATATTTAAAAATTTTATTTCAGACTCATTTTCCATGCATCCAGGTAGGACAAGGTTGGGTAAAAATGAAGGGCAGTGTCCCTGAAGCTCAGAACTTTTCACATGATTCTGTCAATTCATAACTAATTTTAAACTTAAAGTTGTTTGGTTGCGTATATATAGGACTGAAGCAGAAACATAGGATCACTCTTTCAGTTGGACCTTTCCCCAACTTTTTTAGCCATGGAAGACTCTAAACAAGGATCTGTAATGAAGATTTTTTTTCCCATCATTGCCATTGCTGTTTATCTTATTTCCTTTTTAAAAGTTGGAATAATTCCTCTCCAGAGGAGCTTCCGAAAACATGTCTTACAAAATTTCACAAATAAATTTGCTAAATATTTCTCCTTTGAAAAACTAGATTTGTGTAGTAACTTAAATTTTCTGGAAGTAGATATTAGCCACTAAGATGCTATTTTTTTAAGGTCTTGTACTGATGGAGGACAGAGTTCATGATATAAGTTGAAAAAGTAGGCCCAAATTATATACCATGTGATGCAACTGTGTTAATTTTTCACATTTATGAACACATATCATGTTGGTGTCTTTTTCTAGTTTGTAAATGTTATCATTGGTTCATCCTGGTTGTTAGGTTTATGAATGATGTAAACTTTTATATAGATTTCTACATTTACTAGGTTTTCCATACTGTGTTTCTACAACAATAACAGCAACAAAAAGCTCTCTAAAGTGCTGCTGGTGAATCTTTTTAAAGGGTCGAGCAGTATTTTCTAGATTATTGCAAAGACTTCATCATATGCTTGAATATTTTAATTTTACAGATTAAATGAAGGCTGTAAGGTTTAATCTTTTGCTTGAAATCATGGCATTTAGGGGCCAATACCAAATCTGTAATTTATTTATTTTATTTTTTTTTCCAAATCTGTAATTTAATGCAGCTATGAAAACAACTTTGAGATTAATTTAATTTGGTCATTTTTGTGGGATTTGGAATTCTGCTGCCTATCACTGTGTTAACAAATAGTGGATGATTTGTAAATATTTTAGTTATTTTGTATAAACTAAAATTGAGCTTTTTTTTAGCTTTACGGTAAATCAGTAGTTTACACAGATTGTTAAAACAGATAAGATTGAGAGGCCTTACTCTGTGAGAGGAGACATCAAGCCATCCTTTTCCTCAAAGATCTTTAAAATTTGTTTTTAACTACTATTTTGTAGTTTTTATATTTTGGAAATGACATGGAATCAACAGTTTCTTAGTCTAATATAAAATGCAGTGACACATTTCATGTCATACTTCCTGTCTTAGAAATTGATTGTAATTAAAATTGCTAGTGAAAGTGAGAAAAAAGAAAAAAGTTTAGGGGAAGATAAATGAGAAGCAAAACTTGCTTCTCAATGAGGAGTCTATAGAATTAGAGTGGCCGCCACCAAGATGAAATCCTAATTAAGTATGTGACAAAGAGTTAAAATAAAGACAAGCAGTGCTTTAAAAAAGATAAAAAGAAAACAAAATGAATACAGAGTTGAAAGGAAAATGTATTTGAAAAAGCAACTGTGCAATGGACAGAGAGGAGAAAACAACGGTTGCTCTGTCATGGTGAAAGCCAACAGCAAAACTAGGCTATTCTTGGATTTTTCTTTTTGAGGGGAAAACAAGAGGTATCAAAGAATATAAGTAGGTTATTAAAATAAATTTGGATATGAAGAAGTATGTTGTAAATGAAAGATATAATCCATAATTCATCTAAAATGTATAAGCAGTTTACAAAAGACTTTCAGATTGTGGCTGACCAAATACCAGTTTATATTCAGTAATTGTTTTTGTGAAGATACTTACCAGGAAACAGAATGTGAAAAAATAAGTGTGATTTTCTGAAGAACATTCTTCAGATTTTGAAAGTTGTTGGATAAATTCCCCTTTATGTCAGCTAGGAACTACACCTTAACCTCTATATCTTGGCCCATTTAAGCTCTGGAAAATTTGACAGGTGAGTTGGGTAGAATATTTCCTAAGGGACTTTGAAGTGCTTTTTCATTGTATAAAAATGAAATGCATATCTCAATTCAAAAGTGTAGTGACTCTTTCTTAATAGTTTTCATATTAAAATATGTATGTTCTCATCTTGATAATTTTTTATTTACATAATGGCAAATAGGGGTAACAGAAATTCAGTCTTTTTATTGCTTCCTGATCTGATCCTTCTATATCTGTGAAATCAGTATATTGAGGCACTGTTTTTATGCTGGCTTTGTAGTTACTTATCATACTGATCAACCAAATAAAGATATTTCTAAGCAGAGTTAACAAACAGTAACATTGTTTGTTCAACCTTTAACGTATATAGGTTTCCCTTTTTCTAATAAGAAGCATTTAAAAAAATATACATTTAGAGATAGAATGGACTGACTTTTGAGTTTCTCTTGTTTCTCTGTCATGAAGGTGCTGAAAAACTCCTCGGTAGCTGGATAAAAGAGCAGTTGCAGAAAGGAAGTGGAGTCAGAGATATTAATATAAAATCCTCAGTTTGGATAATTAACCTGGGTGATAGAAATTTTATCTTCTAGGTTTGACTGTCATTTCCCATGCCTTGGTAATGGTTTTCTATATAAAAATAAAATCATGAAACAGTAGGCATAATTCTAAAATAACCTCAGTGTAATATGAATATTTCCATGAGTTGCTTGTTCCAGGCTTGCAGTGCTTAATACTGTTAAGGGTTAATTGCTCTGTCATGTCCGACTCTTTGCGGCCCCGTGGACTGTGACTGCCAGGCTCCTATGTCCATGGAATTCTCTAGGCAAGAATACTGGAGTGGGTAGTCATTCCCTTTTCCAGGAGACCTTCCTGACCTAGAGCTGGAACCCGGGTCTCCTGCGTTACAGGCAGATTCTCTACCTTCTGAGCCTGTTAAAGCTGTGTGAATTAAATGAACAAACTTGAGGTTCCTTGTAATGAAACTTCGTAGTTTCTCGGTGGACCATCCTGTTCACATATTCTAATTTGGCTAAAAGAGTTACAGATCTAAGTTTTTAGAACTTAAGATCTCAACATATTTTCAAATTAAATTAAGAATATGATTATTAAAGATACTCTTTTTCCCCAAGGAGAAAAAGTGGTTCCATTAAATTGGTTGTAAAAACAGACAAATCTTTCCCTGTATAATTAAGTTTTCCATCTTATTTTTTTTTTTTTTTCTCTGCTAGAGATGGTGGTTTTTCAATCTTGGCTGCACATTCGAATCACCTGAGTTTAAAAAAAGAGCAAGTAAACAAAAATCCCCAAATCTGGGCTGAACATCCAGATTCTAATTTTAGTGATCTCAGGTGGGGACCTAGCATCAGTAATTGTAAAATCAGTAGTTGTAAATGTTCCTTGGTGATTTAATATTTAGCCAGAGTTGATAACCTTGTGCCAGGCACTTGTTTGTAATGGATATTTATAGTATGACACTGGCTGTCTGATTTTTCTGGACATCGTATTTCACTGCACCCTGAACTTTCATGCAGTATGGATTGAAATTCCCTGCATTACCCTTTCCTACAATTTGGACTTTGATATACAAACTGATGAGCACTTTAAACAACCCTATAGCAGGATGCTGTATTAGGCCGGAATGTGGTCTGGAGATTTGTCTGAGTCCTAGTCCCTAGCATCTGTAAATCTTACATTATGTGGAAAAGAAGTATTTTGTAAATTTGATTAAGATCTTAAGATGAGGAAAGAAGAGGGAAATTTGACAGACATACTGAGGAGACAGTGTGCAGATGAAGGCAAGGGTGGGAGTGGTGGGGCCACAAGCCAGGGAATGCCTGCAACCATCAGAAGCTGGGAGAGGTGAGGAACAGATTCTCCCGTGGAGTCTCCAGAGAGAGTGCAACCTGACTGGTGTCTAATTTATTCTCAGAGAGACTGCTTTTGGAATTCTGGCCTCCAGAACTGTGAGAGATTAAATGTGTGTTGTTTTAAGCCACCAAGTTTGTGGTTAGTTGTTACAGCAGTCAGCGGCGGAAACTAATATAGCTGCTTTCCATATAGCAGTTGGGTTTTGGTGGCCTGCTCTCTCTGTCTACACAGCAGTATATATTTGTGTAATCCATTAAATCCTTAATTGCATTACCCCAATTTATAAAAATAAGTTGAAATCACAGAAAGGTTTGTATGTTTGTGAACACATATGTGTTTGTGTTTATATATACACATACACAGTAGTGTAGCCTATAATCTTAATTTTTTTTAAATAAAGATGGAAATTATTAGGATAGGTCTTTAACCTCAATTAGATGCTCATTAGATTTAAGCTGTGTTTAATGATGAAGTAAAAGAACAAATTAATGAACATGTACTGAATGCTGAAACTGTTTTGTTGAAGATTGTTTCTAAAAACGTGAGTGATAATTAGGGATTTTAATAAACTTCTATTGCACTGGGAATAGATCATTTCTTGTAATATTTACTCTGCTTCTTTGATTCTAAGGTGTACCACTTGTCTCATTTATCAAATTCAGATCTTAAAATAAATGTGTTCCTTTACAGATGTGTTCATTTAATGTCATTTTTCTCACCCAAAGATGTTCCAAAATGATGTCATTCTGAATTAAAGGTGTTTTAGAATTATGACACTTCAACAGGTGTGTTGTTGCACTTTTCAGATTCAACTCTTAGATAGTCAGTTTGAGCACATTTTCTGAAATGCATTATGTTGGAAGGCAAGCAGTATCTATACGAAGTTCTGAAACTTCCAGTGTTCTAATCTAATTACTGTTTTTCAAGAGCTACCATGGTGGAAACTAAATCTTAAAATAACTTTGGTTGTTGAGATGTAGGATCTTTAGTGAAAAAGTCATAGACTTTAGAAGTATGTAGACCTTTTTCATGTATATATATCATGTTTGTATCAGATAGATTACAAACTTCTGCCCAAGCACTTATATCTAGAATATATAAAGGACTCGGCCAAATCAAAATACAGAAAAGGCAGCCAACCAAATAGTAAAAGTGGATAGAAGACCTCAACTAACACTCCATGAGTGTCCAGTATGTACAACAAACATAGGAAGGTTGCCTAATCTCATAAGTCCTTAGGGAAATGTGAATTAAACCACAATGTAATTCCTCTACCTGCTCACCAGAATGGCTAAAATTAAGAAAGACCGTAAAGTGTTGACAGGTATGTGGAACAATTGAAACTCTAACTCTGCTGGTAGGAATGTAAATTTGTGCAAGCACTTTGGAAAACTGCCAGTAAAGTTAAACATAGACATATTCAGTGATCCAGATATTCTACTTCTAGGAATGTGTGTATGTATGTGTGTGTACATGTACAAGACATATACAAGGATATTCATAGCAGAACTACTTGTAATAACTTAAAACTATCCATCAACTTTAAAATGGAGAAATACATCATTGAATGTTTCTACACTGGAAAAACATAATTTTGTACATTAGAGAGATGGACCAGCTACTGCTCTGCTCAACAATATGAATGGATTTCACAGACATAACATCTGTTTAAGGGGCCAGACACAAAAGAATATGTATTCCACAGTTCTTTTGTTAGAAAGTTCAAGAAAAGAATCATGCTCCAGTACTTTGGTGACCTGAAGCGAAGAGCCAACTCATTGGAAAAGACCCCAATGCTGGGAAATACTAAGGGCAAGAGGAGAAGAGGGGGGCAAAGGATGAGATGGTTGGATGGCATCACTGACTCAGTGGACATGGGTCTGAGCAAACTGCGGGAGATAGTGAAGGACAGGGAAGCCTGGTATGCTGTGGTCCACAGAGTTGCAGAGTTGGACATGACTGAGTGACTGAACAACCACCACCTTTGGATAGGTTGAGTTTGGAGGAGCAGACTTCTGAGAAGCTTATAATGTATTTCTTGAACTGGGTGGTGGTTATTCTGGTTTGTTGATTTGCTGAGAAGTGTATCAAGCTGTATACTTAGGATTTGCTGCACTTTTCTGTATGCATGTATAATAAATTTCAATAAGTTTACTTTACGAAAAGTTAATCATTGTCAGCGAAGTGCTTGGCAGTTCATGGGTGCCTAATTGCCTAATAAACATTTGTTGGTTTTACTTGATTCCTAGTACCTTATGAAAATTTTCACACGAGATATTCTAGTGCTTTCTAAATCACGCTTACCTTCTCTACAGCAGCCCTACCCACTCTGCATTACCCCCAACCTTGTCGACCTCCAAGTCTTCCTTAGCCATGGCCAAAATTACAAAAGATATTTCTTATTTGGTCTCAGTACAAATACCCTTGCCATGATTTTTAATAAATGCCTTCAAAGAATGTCACAACATGTAAATTTAGAGGGTCAGACTTCAAGCTAAACTACTATGGGTCTTGTGAGACCAGTTATGAGTAATAGTTTGATGAAAGGTATTAAAAGCCCGAACTGACACATTAAAAGAGCTAAAAAAAAAAAAAAAAAAAAAAGTACAGCAAAGACGTTGTATCCCAAACCTATTAAACAGAGAAGCATGTGTGCCCAGTGACCTTGAGATTGACTAGACCTGCATTTGAGAGTTGACAGGAATGGTTTACAAATGAATGAAATAAGAAGCATGTGTAGTGGGGATACTGTTACATTTGATAGGAGGAACAAAAACAAGAGCTTTAAATTTCATTTAAAAACCTTAGCCCTTAAAGAAAAAAAAAAAAACCAGACTCAAAAACTGATTTTTGTCTTCCCGTTAGTAGAACTTATTTATGTTAAGGAGCCAACTGCTTTTTTTTTTACTGCTCCTTTTGGTCCAGTCCTGCTGCTTTAGTTCTGCAGTTTTTTGTTCATGCCCGCTTCCCTTTCCTCTGTCTTCATCCTGTGCTTCCCTCCCCCCTTCTCTAGTGAGTAGGTGGTCTTCCAGACTATTGAGGCTGCCTTGGCTCCCACACAAGGGTCTTTCATTTGTTGGGTTCCTTTGGAAGGAAGAGTTTTAATTTCTTGTCTCCCTTTGGGATACATCTAAAAAACTAAGCAGGGATGGAGGGCTGTGTAGTTTGGGAACCATCAGTGACCATCCGGAGCCTCACTCAGAGACGGGCTAGATTCGTCTGAAGGGGAAGGGAAGCATGAGCATGTGTGGTAATCATTCCTGAGGCCATTGATAAAGCTTGTGGTGGACCATTCATGACAGCTACCGACCCTGCACCCCAGGCATGTTCTTCAGTATTTTTATTTTAAAATGTTCTTTCTAGTTTGTCAGTCATTCTGTTCCTCTGCTATAGAAAATTAGGAAGAAAATTTGTATTTTGTGTAGTAAATTTTATCTGGCAGGAAGATTTTATCATGCCATTGTACTGTGGAATAGTTTCATAGATGTTTTCATGGAGATTGTCATGTAAGACCAGGATAAGTGAAAGTGAAAGTGAAGTCGCTCAGTCGTGTCCGATTCTTCACCACCCCGTGGACTACAGCCTACCAGGCTCCTCCATCCATGGGATTTTCCAGGCAAGAGTACTGGAGTGGGTTGCCATTTCCTTCTCTAGGGGATCTTCCCGACCCAGGGATTGAACCCGGGTCTCCCACGTTGTAGACAGGATAAGGATAAGGATGCTATTAATTCTGGTCTTGATACAAATAGTATTTTAAGAGACAGAATACTTTTTATTTATTTTTATTTTCTTCCTTATGCTACACATGCTGAGCAGAAACTTTGCTGGATATTTGAAACAACAGGGAATAAATGCTACATGTGACTTCAAAATTTGATATAAGACAAACAGAGCCACCTTTAAGTGTAACTCCATTAGTGGGCAATAATTCTATCTTCTAAAGAGTAATGACTTTAGTACAGGGATCCAGAAAGAGTCTATCAATATTTCAGGGAGGTAAAGGTAACTTTAAAATATCCCATTGTTTTCCTCCAGATAATATTTAAGCATTAATATCCAGTTTATCTACATTTAAGTATAGTCAGTCAGTTCAGTCGCTCAGTTGCTCTTTGCAACCCCATGGACTGCAGCATGCCAGGTCTCCCTGTCCATCACCAACTCCTGGAATTTACTCAGACTCGTGTCCATTGAGTTGGTGATGCCATCCAACCATCTTATCCTCTGTCGTCCCCTTCTACTCCCACCTTCAATCTTTCCCAGCATCAGGGTCTTTTCCAATGAGTCAGCTCTTCACCTAAGTATCAGGTGGCCAGAGTTTCAGCTTCACCATCAGTCCTTCCAGTGAATATTCAGAACTGATTTCCTTTAGGATGGACTGATTGATCTCCTTGCAGTCCAAGGGACTCTCAAGAGTCTTCTCATTTACCACAGTTCAAAAGCATCAATTCTTTGGCGCTCAGCTTTCTTTATAGTCCAACTCTCACATCCATACATGACCACTGGAAAAACCATAGCCTTGACTAGATGGACCCTTGTTGGCGAAGTAAAGTCTCTGCTTTTTAGTATGCTGTCTAGGTTGGTCATAACTTTCCTTCCAAGGAGTCTTTTAATTTCATGGCTGCAGTCACCATCTGCAGTGATTTTGGAGCCCAAAAACATAAAGTCTGTCACTGTTTCCACTGTTTCCCCATCTGTTTGCCATGAAGTGATGGGACCAGATGCTATGATCTTAGTTTTCTTAATGTTGAGTTTTAAGCCAACTTTTTCACTCTTCTCTTTCACTTTCATCAAGAGGCTCTTTAGTTCTTCACTTTCTGCCATAAGTGTGGTATCATCTGCATATCTGAAGTTATCGATATTTCTCCCGGCAATCTTGATTCCAGCTTGTGCTTCATACAGCCCAGCATGTGTCATGATGTGCTCTGCATATAAGTTAAATAAGCAGGGCCTTGACGTACTCCTTTCCCTATTTGGAGCCAGTCTGTTATTCCATATCCAGTCCTAATGGTTGCTTCCTGACCTGCATACAGAATTCTCAAGAGGCAGGTCAGATGGTCTGGTATTCCCATCTCCTTAAGAATTTTCCACAGTTTGTTGCGATCCACACAGTCAAAGGCTTTGGCATAGTCAATAAAGAAGAAGTAGAATACAGGTCTAAGAACAATAAGTACAGTACAGGATTACTTTAATTTTTTAAACTAATGCTTTGGTGGCTTTCAAAGCTGAAAGAGGTGACTTTGGCGGTCTTATTTGAAGTGTGAATTATCAAAGGGATTTCTGTAAAGCTTGTTCATCTGCTTCAGTGATAATTTAAAAAACATTAATAGTTTGGTGATAGCAAGAGGGTCTTTATTTCTTCCTAAATTTTTTTTGTATCAAAACTTGATTCTGGGTTTTAGGAATAAATGTGCTTTACATTTTTACATTTAGTTTATGAGGAAACTCCTCACAATATGTTTTCAAGAATATTAAGAAACATGCGACAATTAATGTATAGATCCCTTTTACTATCAAATGATGTCTTTCTTTCTTTGGTTCGTATGCAATCATTTTTTACATCTCCTTTTTTAGATTGCCGTTGATCTTGAATACCAAGCTGCATTGGATAAATAGAATGAGCATACTATGGCTATTTTTCTAGCAATTAATGAGTTCTAGCTGGTCTTAATTGCTTATGGCATCATGGACAATAAGAGATTTCTCTTCATTAAATCCAGGATTCAATTCTGACTTAAAGAACAGAAAGCACTGTCATCTTTTCCATACAGTATTTGAGAACACATTTTCCTACTGTTTTCTTCCTGTCTAGAGCATGTACACTTAAAATTCTTTGCAGTTTAAATCTTCCTTTTATGGTAGAGTTACAGTAATATGGTTTTAAACCAAGAGTCTCTGTAGAGACTTGGATTTGTGTTACAATTAAATATTCCTCTCCTGTCAATCTTGGGAGTTTTGAACTCATTTAACATCCATTGTCCCCCTTTTACACACACACCCACAAACACCCACCACCGCTTCTGTGGCCTTTTGTGTAGTTGTTGAACTGTGGCCATGGGTCAGCATTCTCTCTTAACATTTTGCCACTTTCAAATGTGCCTTGAATTCTCCTGTCCTTGTGCCTTTGAGACATTCTCTCTCCTTCTCCAGGTATCCAGTCTCCATTCCAGACTAGTTCGACAATCACCTCTAGGAAACAGTCTGTTCTATCAACTAGGTAATCAGTCATCCCTTCTTTCTGTGTACCTAACTCTTCTATGGTTTTACTCTGGTGGTCTTCTCTTTATTTTCTAATTGTTTTCTTGTATTAGCCTTAACATGATTCTCTAATTATTTACATGCCTTTCTATTTTACTAGATTTATGTTACATGAAAGAAATTGGAATTCAGAGCACTTGGAATGGGACTTGGCTGGTACAAACTAAATGCAAAATAAGTACTTTTTAACTGATAATTGATAAGTTTTGTGAGCCAATATATGATTGTAGCTCAGCTTATTCTGTTTGCAACAATGATATTCTGTGAGTTCAACCATGTGTATCATGAGTTAGGTATGTATGTCAGTCAATCAGTTCAGTCACTCAGTCGTGTCCAATTCTTTGCGACACCATGGACTGCGGCATGCCAGGCTTCCATGTCCATCACCAGCTCCCGGAACTTACTTAAACTCATGTCCATCAGGTCGATGATGCCCTCCAACCATCTCATCCTCTGTCGTCCCCTTCTCCTCCCACCTTCAATCTTTCCCAGCATCAGGATTTTTCCAGTGAATCAGTTCTTCACATCAGGTGGTCAGAGTATTGGAGTTTCAGCTTCAGCATCAGTCCTTCCAATGAACACCTAGGACTGATCTGCTTTAGGATGGACTGCTTGGATCTCCTTGCAGTCCAAGGGACTCTTAAGAGTCTTCTCCAACACCACAGTTCAAAAGCATCAATTCTTTGGTGCTCAGCTTTCTTTAATAGTCCAACTCTCACATCCATGCATGACTACTGGAAAAACCATAGCTTTGACAATATGGACCTTTGTTCACAGCATAATGTCTCTGCTTTTTAATATGCTGTCTAGGTTTGTCATAGCTTTTCTTCCAAGGTATAAATGTCTTTTAATTCCATGGCTGCAGTTACCATCTGCAGTGATTTTGGAGCCCAACGAAATAAAGTCTCTCACTTCCATTGTTTCCCCATCTATTTACCATGAAATGATGGGACCAGATGCCATGATCTTAGTTTTCTGAATGTTGAGTTTTAAGCCAACTTTTTCACTCTCCTCTTTCACTTTCATCAAGAGGCTCTTTAGTTCTTCACTTTCTGCCATAAGTGTGGTATCATCTGCATATCTGAGGTTATTGATATTTCTCCTGGTAATCTTGATTCCAGCTTATGCTTCATCCAGCCCAGCATATGTGTACTCTACATATAAGTTAAATAAACAGGGTGACAGTATACAGCCTTGATGTACACTTTCCTGGTTTAGAACCAGTCCGTTGTTCCTTGTCCAGTTCTAACTGTTGCTTCTTGACCTGCATACAGATTTCTCAGAAGGCAGGTGAGGTGGTCTGGTACTCCCATCTATTGAATTTTCCACAGTTTATTGTGATCCACACAGTCAAAGGCTTTGGCGTAGTCAATAAAGCAGAAGTAGATGTTTTTCTGGAACTCTTTTGCTTTTTTGATAATCCAACAGGTATTGGCAATTTAATCTCTGGTTCCTCTGCCTTTTCCAAATCCAGCTTGAACATCTGGAAATTCATGGTTCATGTACTGTTGAAGCCTGGCTTGGAGAATTTTGAGCCTTACTTTGCTAGCGTGTGAGATGAGTGCAATTGTGCGGTAGTTCTTTGGCATTGCCTTTCTTTGGGATTGGAATGAATGTATGTATGTACATGTGTGAAAAAAATATCTGCCATATAATCAAGTAAACCAAAATGGTTTAATAAAATGACATGCTCCTATGCAGGAACTGTTTTGTACAACTGAAAATTATAAGGCATATATTTTAATAAACTTTTTATTTTGAAATGAATGAAGGTTTCAGAAGAATTGCAAAGACAATACAAAAAGTTCTTGTGTAGCTATTACCCAGTTTCCCTGTTGTTAAAGTTTTACATTACCATGATATTTTTTTCAAAACTAAAACACTAATGTTGGTGCATCACTGTTAAATGAACTCCAGACTTTATTCAGACTTCTTTAGTTTTTATACTAATATCATTTTTGTGTTTCAAATCCAGTCTAGACACCACATTAGAAGTGTTTGCAGAACTGTTAGAAGTCTTAATTTAAATACTTACATAAATTTTTTCTGTTTAACAAGTATTTCTATAGCTTCCCTTTTTTTTTTTTTTTTTTTTTAGTTTTGCAGGACTATTTAACTTTTATTTCTCTTCTTTCATCCTTAATTTTGATTCTTTGTAACATTTACATATCTCAATTCACCAATTTAATTTTTTAAAAGCATTGTTTTTTCTTTTATCTTTGTCATGAAGATGTTTGTCATGTAGGAAGATTGAACTCACTATTAGTTAACTGAAGCATTAAGTTTTTAAGAATTATTACAGGACTAGCAAAATGAAAATAGTCCCTGTGCCTTTTAAATTCAAAATACTGATCCATCTTAACCTTTATTGAGAATTGTTAGCTTTTTTAATCCTGTGATTTTAGTGTATCTTCCCCTACTCCTGCCTTCTTTTTTATGTCCTATAAAATTTTATAATGTTCTCTATAATTATTTTGTGGTTTTTGTCAGGTTTATAGCTAGTAATTTTTTGCTGATAGTGCAGTTGGTTTATTTTTTTCTGTTGTGCTTTCCACAGCTTTTATTTTGAAATAATTTTAGACTTAGGATTTGCAAAAATAGGAAAAAGAATTTCTGTCCGTGCTTCACCTAGCTCCTTTTATGTTAACATTTTAAATAAACATAAAAAAAGTTATGGTTCAGTATATAGTTTATTTTAACTTTATTGATTCTACTAACATTCTTTTTTTTGTGTTGCAGGATCCAGTCTTACATCCCACATCACACTTAGTTGTCATGTTTCTTTATTTCCAGTCTGTGGCAGTTCTCAGTCTTTCCTTGTCTTTCATGACCTTGACATTTTTGAAGAGTCCTGGACAGGTGGTTTGTGGAATATCCCTGAATTTGGGGTTCATCTGATGTTCTCTCATGATTAGACTGTGGTTATGTGGTACTGGGAAGAATAGCACAGCCTTGCTGAGCCCTTCTCAGTGCTTCCTCTCATGGGCAGCATGTTGTCAATATTTGTTACTTTGTTCCCTTTGTATAAGTGGTATCTACCAGGATCAGTGCAGTTCAGTTGATCAGTTGTGTCCAACTCTTTGTGACCCCATGAATTGCAGCATGCCAGGCTTCCCTGTCCATCACCAACTCCCAGAATTTACTCAAACTCATGCCCATTGAGTTGGTGATGCCATCTAGCCATCTCATCCTCTGTCGCCCCCTTCTCCTCCTGCCCCCAATCCCTCCCAGCATCAGGGTCTTTTCCAATGAGTCAACTCTTCACATGAGGTGGCCAAAGTACTGGAGTTTCAGCTTCAGCATCAGTCCTTCCAGTGAACACCCAGGACTGATCTTTAGGATGGACTCGTTGAATCTCCTTGCAGTCCAAGGGACTCTCAAGAGTCTTCTCCAACACCACAGTTCAAAAGCATCAATTTTTCGGCTCTCAGCTTTCTTTATAGTCCAACTCTCACATCCATACACGACCACTGGAAAAACCATAGCCTAGACCAGATGGACCTTTGTTGGCAAAGTAATGTCGCTGCTTTTTAATATGCTATCTAGGTTGGTCATAACTTTCCTTCCAAGGAGTAAGTGTCTTTTAATTTCATGGCTGCAATCACCATCTGCAGTGATTTTGGAGCCCAAAAAAATAAAGTCTGACACTGCTTCCACTGTCTCCTCATTTATTTCCCATGAGGTGATATGACCAGATGCCATGATCTTAGTTTTCTGAATGTTAAGCTTTAAGCCAACTTTTTCACTCTCCTCCTTCACTTTCATCAAGAGGCTTTTTAGTTCCTCTTCACTCTCTGCCATAAGGGTGGTGTCATCTGCATATCTGAGGTTATTGATATTTCTCCCGGCAGTCTTGATTCCAGCTGTGCTTCCTCCAGCCCAGCGTTTCTCATGATGTACTCTGCATATAAGTTAAATAAGCAGGGTGACAAGATACAGCCTTGACGTACTCCTTTTCCTATTTGGAACCAGTCTGTTGTTCCGTGTCCAGTTCTAACTGTTGCTTCCTGACCTGCATACAGGTTTCTCAACAGGCAGGTCAGGTTGTCTAGTATTGCCATCTCTTTCAGAATTTTCCACAGCTTATTGTGATCCACACAGTCAAAGGCTTTGGCATAGTGAATAAAGCAGAAATAGATGTTTTTCTGGAACTCTCTTGCTTTTTCGATGATCCAGTGGATATTGGCAATTTGATTTCTGGTTCCTCTGCATTTTCTAAAACCAGCTTGAACATCTGGAAGTTCTCGGTTCACATATTGCTGAAGCCTGGCTTGGAGAATTTTGAGCATTACTTTACTAGCGTGTGAGATGAGTGCAATTGTGCAGTAGTTTGAGCATTCTTTGGGATTGCCTTTCTTAGGGATTGGAATGAAAACTGACCTTTTCCAGTCCTGTGGCCACTGCTGAGTTTTCCAAATTTGCTGGCATATTGAGTGCAGCACTTTCACAGCATCATCTTTCAGGATTTGAAATAGCTCAACTGGAATTCCATCATCTCCACTAGCTTTGTTCATAGTGATGCTTTCTAAGGCCCACTTGACTTCACATTCCAGGATGTCTGGCTCTAGGTGAGTGATCACACCATTGTGATTATCTGGGTTGTGAAGATCTTTTTTGTACAATTCTTCTGTGTATTCTTGCCACCTCTTCTTAATATCTTCTGCTTCTGTTAGGTCCATACCATTTCTGTCCTTTATCGAACCCATCTTTGCATGAAATGTCCCCTTGATATCTCTAATTTTCTTGAAGAGATCTCTAGTCTTCCCCATTCTGTTGTTTTCCTCTTTCTTTGCATCGATCACTGAGGAAGGCTTTCTTATCTCTCCTGGCTATTCTTTGGAACTCTGCATTCAAATGGGAATATCTTTCCTTTTCTGCTTTGCTTTTCACTTCTCTTCTTTTCACAGCTATTTGTAAGGCCTCCTTAGACAACCATTTTGCCTTTTTGTTTTCTTTTCCATGGGGATGGTCTTGATCCCTGTCTCCTGTACAATGTCACGAACCTACGTCCATAGTTCATCAGGCTCTCTGTCTATCAGATCTAGTCCCTTAAATCTATTTCTCACTTCCACTGTATAGTCATAAGGGATTTGACTTAGGTCATACCTGAATGGTTTAGTGGTTTTCCCTACTTTCTTCATTTTAAGTCTGAATTTGGCAATAAGGAGTTCATGATCTGAGCCACAGTCAGCTCCTGGTCTTATTTTTGCTGACTGTATAGAGCTTCTCTATCTTTGGCTGCAAAGAATATAATCAGTCTGATTTCAGTGTTGACCATCTGGTGATGTCCATGTGTAGAGTCTTCTCTTGTGTTGTTGGAAGAGGGTGTTTGCTAAGACCAGTGAGTTGTTTTGCCAAAGCTCTATTAGCTTTTGCCCTGCTTCATTCCATGCTCCAAGGCCAAATTTCCCTGTTACTCCAGGTGTTTCTTGACTTCCTACTTTTGCATTCCAGTCCCCTATAATGAAAAGGGCATCTTTTTTGGGTGTTAGTTCTAAAAGGTCTTGCTTCATAGAACCATTCAACTTCAGCTTCTTCAGCATTACTGGTTGGGGCACAGGCTTGGATTACTGTGATATTGAATGGTTTGCCTTGGAAACAAACAGAGATCATTCTGTCTTTTTTGAGATTGCATCCAAATATTGCATTTCGGGCTCTTTTGTTGACCATGATAGCTACTACATTTCTTCTAAGGGATTCCTGCCCAGAGTAGTAGATATAATGGTTATCACTCCACTGTAAAGTTACTATTTTTCTCTTTGTGATTATTAAATATTTTGAGAAAGATGCTTTTGAGACTGCATGATATTTTGTTTTTGCCTAACGTTTTGCCCACCTGTCTTGGCATTCATCCATGAATTTTCCTGCAGCAGTTCTACTCATTTATTAACTGGAATTCTTCCAGAAAGAAAATTTGTCACTTTTCCCTGATTGTTTTTTTGTTTATATCAGTATGCCACATGGATATTTTTTCCATGTTACTATTGTTGTGTATTTTGTTATTTAAGTTGTCCCAACTTTGGCCAGTGGGAATTCCTGCAGGTTGCCTCCTGGGCCTTTAAGATGTGTTTCCATTCCCACCCCCAGAACCACCCTGTTTTCTAATTTTCTGACTCCATGAGACTATCCAAGTACATCTTATATTTTCATTTTCCCAGCCCTGGGTTCAACCAGTTTTTGAGAGAGTCTTGGTTTCTTTTACTGGGGACTAGTATTTAGATTGGGGCACCTTTTGTGATCATTGCTACTGAGTGCCATTTCTTCTTGTTCCTCTCAGTGGATAGTTCTATGATTTAAGTGTGTGAGATTCTCTTTTGATGTTGTTTGTTTAACCCTCTACTATTAGCCCACTAAAAAATCCTAGTATAGACTTTAGCACCATTTTATGTCTCTAAGGTTATATGCTCAGAATTCTAATGACACTGATATTCAGTAAGCGTTATGAAACGTTAGACTCTGAACTCTTTAAAGTCTGAAAAAAACCTATATTACCATGTGGGCAGTATGTAAATATTCATTAACAAATTGAATTAAACTGGTTTAAAAAATAGAGATACCATATTAAGTATAATTATTTCTTATAGTTAATAAAGTGGAACATATATCCTTAAACTGGCTAGTAATTTCCAGCAAATTACTGAAAATTTAGTAGGTACTTAAAACGTGTGAGTCAAGTTTATTAGAACACATTTTCAATTATTTCAGGATAGTGTAAAAATAATATACTTAGGAAAGATTTTACCTTTTAGTCGTCTATTGAACCTGCTAAGATATTTGGAAACATGAAATATGTTGCCTATTCGAGATTACCACATAATCTTTTTACATCATTGCGACTATTGGTACCCTTTTAGGAGAAAAACAGATTTTTTTTTAGTTCAAGTGTGTCTGGAAATCATACTACACACTCTGTAGGTGATAGAGCATTATGATACATTTTGACAAAAGAGAAATAGATGTTTCTGCTCAGCATCGCAAATAAAGTTTTATAGTAGTGTGTGCCTTTTGGCATGACAGTTATTTAGTAAAATAACATTCCATAGACACGGAAAGTGAGGAACAACAGGGGGACCTGATAGGTAATGAAACTTTTGGAGATAAGCCAAAGAATGAGAACAGTAAGACTGTTGAAGTTCCCTGATTAACTGTAATTTAAAGAATTTGGCTGCGTATATATTTAGAATTTTATGCTTTTCTATTTATTTTTGTAAGGCTACCTATCAGATTGGACTGTGATTTTAAAAAATTTGTGATGTTAACTAGACTTATGGTGACATTTTGCAGTATTTACAGACACTGAATCATAATGTTATATGTCAATTCTACATCAGTTTTTTAAAGTTGCTATAGCTTTTCAGTACACATATATAAAGCCTTGTTGTGATCAGAAGAGCCACTTAGTGTTAACATTGTTTCCAAGCTTTTATGATGGAGCTGCTTCCTCCTTCATGTACATCACAGGTGGGGTTGGTGAAGTCTTATAGGAGTCAGGGGAGGCACATCTGAAGCAGGGCTGATATTCGGTGTTCACCGCTGTAAAGACCTGGAGCTGGGTCTGGGGTTTATGACTAACATCTCCTGGATGCCTTTCTTAGTGACTTTGCTTTCATTTTGTATTTCTTTGTCATTATGTATTATATTCCTGTGGTACATAATATAACATATCTAGTGACATTTGCTTGTGCATCATTTGTTGCGTGAAAACCTTCACAGAATCCATGTTGTTCTGATGGAGAATGTACATCATTTTTTTCCAGACATAAGTTCGATCACAAAACATTTCTATCAGGGAGTCTGTGCATAAACTTGGTGTGGGGGGCACAAGGCTTTTGAAATGGTATGGAAATTTTTTATGTGTGAAAGCTTTTTTTTTGCACATGTATTTTTGAGTGGATAGTCTGAGGTTGTATCAGGGTTTCAGAAACAGTTCAGAACGACTGCGGTCTCAGGGCTCACTGAGGCACAGCTGCACGTAGGGCCATCAAACTGAAATCCCTGTGAGTGGCATTATGACTCAGCACCAGATACAGTAGCTTGTTCCCTGGCAAATCATGCCACACCCTCTCATATCTTCCCTCTACTTTGCTTGGCGTTTGGGGTTAGGCGGCTGAAAATCTTTTCCACTACTGGGCTCCTACAACTTCTGTTTTCTCTCTGGTGCCCCCTGTAGAGGGGAACACCTCTCTGCAGCCCCTTCTGTATCCTATCCCACTTAGTATATAAGGATTTAGATAGTTAATGAGACAGACTGTGCCAGGTGGCTATAACAAAGAGACCTAAGAATACAGTGGCTTCAATAGCAAAGATGTTTTTCTCATTTATGTAAGTCTTGATAGGCATGATCCAGGTTGAGGAACCTGTGTTTATTCAGAGATCCAGATTCCTTTCAAGTCTGCCTGTCCCCATCCCATGACACATTGTTGTCATTTGCGTGATTGAAGCCCTGTGGCCACCAGATTCAGGTGTTCTGAGGACGGGACAGAAGGAGAAATGTATTTGATGGTTTAAAGGCTAAGATGTCTAACGTCATGTATCACTTTTCACATTCTATTAGTAAGAGCCGTTCATACAACCACTCTACTGCAAAGGAAGCCGGGAAATTTTGTGAAGCACGGAGCGGGGAGGAGCAGATTTTGGTGGAAATCTGGGAATCTCTGCCACATTCTGCATGGTATTCTCCAGCTAGTTTGTAAATTCGCTGAAGTCAGTGCCTTCCATGCTGTTCTTCATATGGTGTCTTATGTATAGTAGATGTTAGATCATCTGTGTTTGTTGAATTGTCCTATACAGTGGAGTATGGATTTATACATTTAAGTAAAGTCATTTTTACAGCTGGTGATGCAAAAAAAGACAAGTACCATAAACAGCAGACTTTCCAGCCAAAAGGCAGGCTCTGCAAACTGTATCCTTAGTATGGGGAGGGCTTGGTCATGTCTTTTGCTTTGTCAGTGGCAGTGAGGTTAGAGGCAGTTCTGGTGATTGCCATAGCTACTTTAGTAACCTCAGTTACTGACTTCTAGGAACAGAGTTTCTTGAAAAAAAATTAGCTACATTAAAAAAACCCCAAATAACAAATGAAATTTACTTAATGATGTCATTACATGTTATGCTACTACTGAAATAGCATTACTGCTGTTAAATTTTGCAGGCCTGCAGGATAAAGACACCTACAGATATTGATGCTGCTTTTACACGGGTAGTTTGACGCAGTGGTTCTGAAACTTTAGTGGTTATCAGAATCAGAACAAACTGGAAAGCTAAAGCTGGATGAAAAATGAACTGGTTTCCTCCCCTGAAGTTTCTGATTCATTTGTTATAGGGTGAGGCCTGATCATTTTTGCATTTCCAGCAAGTTCCAAGGTGGTATTGATGCTGCTAGTCTTGAGGTCACAATTTGATAACTGCTGGTTAAAGGTAAGGAGGACCTATCAAAATGGGCAAGTGTCCGATATTACCAATTCATGCTGGTATGCTGTTGCCATATGAAATTAAGAAAGATCTATTATGGAATGAAAGCATGCTTGTTAATGGAATTTCATACCAGCCACCAGATGGGGAGGGATCTATTGTTCTACAAGCCCTAAAACTACACCATTGTAACCTTTCTTGGAGGCAGATCAAGAATGAGTATTTTAGTAGCTTTTATTGAAGGAAGACTTTTGAAGACTTGCTCTTGAACTGCTTAGGTAGCAAAGGGTAGGTGAGGGTGTGCATCTCATCATTGGTTCAGACTTGGAAACCTTTTTCCTCCAGCAAAGACAGCTAGGCTATCTGCTTTTCTGAACCAGGGAAGGCAGATGGGTTTTTCCTGCTTTTCAATTCTGAGACTGGAGTTCTCAGCTCCATATCGATGAACACATGATTGATTACTAATGTATGCTGTGACTACTCTTGCCATCCCCTACCCTCAACCTCAGCAGCAGATACCTATCTTCTCACTTCTGCTTTTCCTTCCCTTCAGTGACAGAGTACTGTGTGTGTGTGTGTGTGTGTGTGTGTGTGTGTGTGTGTGTGTGTGTGTGTGAGCACCTGTGGTATCTATGCATCTATAAATGATGTGTTTAATGATGTTTCATAGCTTAACTTTTTCTACTTCTCTTATTTTTACTTCTGGTAGCAGTTTGGGACAAGGAGTGACGAGATAGAATATTGTAAAGTATTCAACATAGAACTCATTGTATTATACTTTGTCTTGGTAGATTTCTTTTTTCCTATTTGAAAGAATATATGGAATATTGGTTATTTATTTTTAATTGCATATTTGTATGTATTCTTTCTAATATTGGGCACAGTTTCTTTTCATCTTATTTTTTCTTGAAAATTTTTTCAATTATAAAATGTAATACATTTAATTTTCATAAGTCAATCTCTCCAGAAATGAATAAATATCCCTGCATACACATGTGCAAATAAACACAATCAGCCCCACCCACCAGTATCAACTTTTTGTGATGACCAGTATTAATGTTATGGTATGTTTCTCCCACATCTTTCTCATATGGCTAGTAAAATAGACATGTAAAAGCTTAACTAGATAATGCCATTTACATGATTCTCCAACTTGAACTTTTCAGTTCAACATACATGTATCTTGGACATATTTCACAATCAACAGATGCAGACATAGAATTCATTATTTTTAATGGATAAATATTCTATAGAGAGAATCAACTGTGATTTATTCAGCTTTTCTGCTATTGATGGAAACTTCAGTTCCAGTTTTTGTTCTTCTAAACAGTAATGAAAATATCCCTGAATATATATCTTAAAGACTGGTGCTTTAAGTTCAGTTGAATAAATACAAAAAATGGGGTTCCTTAATTGAAGGATGTTTTTGTTGTTGTTTAGTCACTAAGTCATGTCTAACTCTTCTATGACCCCATGGAGTAGAGCCTGCCAGGTTCCTTTGTCCATGGGATTTCCCAGGCAAACATACTGGAGTGGGTTGCCACTTCCTTCTCCAGGGGATCTTCCTGACCAAGGGATTGAACCCATGTCTCCTGCTTGACAGGTGGATTCTTTACCACTGAGCTACCTGGGAAGCCCATAATTGAAGGATGTATGACTATTAAAGTTAAAATAATGTATGTATCTTTCCAGAAGACTGTAGACTTTCATACTATCCCCACTTCCTTCAAAAAGGCAGTGTATGAGAATGCCAGTTTTTAGCAAACTTGATCTTTTATTTGCATTTCTCTGTCTACCAGTGAGGTTGAACATCTTTCTGTATATTTTTTAATTTATTTGCATTTTTTTCTATTTCTTGATCATCTTTTTTCCCTCCTCGGTTCTTTCACTTATCAAATTTTTGGAGTTCTTTAGAGGTATTGACAGATGTGTTGAAAATATATTTTTTAAATGTATCACTTGTCTTTTGCCATACAGAAATAGTTAATGCTTATGTAATTCAGCCTATCAGTTCTTTCTTTTATGGTTTTGTATAGCATTTTTAGGATATATAAAACATTTTCACATTTGAACCTCTTAATATCCCTGAGATAAATAGGATATAATGTTGATATTCTCATTTTTAGATGAGGACTCTGATTCTCAGAGAAATCAAGTGGCCTGCCCAGGTTTATAAGTGGTGCCTACCAGATTTAAATTAACTTTTTTTAAAAATACTGTACCCTGGTCATTGCATTGTGCTCTGATTGATAGTTCTTCTTACTATAAAAGTTACTGAAGTCACTTTGCAGAATATAAAACAAAAATCTGTGGTATTAGTGAAACAATTGTAATCTGTTTTAAAGATACATGTAATAGAAGGTATAAGTTATTTTGTTAGTGAAAGAGGCATTGATATATACATAACAAAAGCAATTTGATCTGTGGTATAATTAGTTTTGCAGTGGTGAGCTGTTTTTGATATGGTGTATCACTCAGTATTTCAGTTATTTATGCTTAAAAACAAACTCAAACCTCAAGTGCAGATAATTAATGAGTACTTGTCTCGGGAGAAGAAGCAAGGTAGAAAAGAAACAACCCTCCAACAAGGATGTTTTAATGACTCAGACTAGGCATTACTAGAGAGTAATAACTGCTTTTATCTGAAGATAAAGAAGAATTACAAAGAATATAGTAAATATTTCTTCCCACTATATTCATCTGAAATTTGAACCAAGTAAATATACCTTTCAGCACACATTTTAATGAGCATACTGCCCATAGTGAACACACTAAAAAAAATAGATCACCAGCTTAGGTAGCTAGTTATTGTACTACCAGAATGTGAAGAGGGCCCAGTCTGGACTCTGAAAGCAGAGAATTTGAGGAGCCCAAGCTAACCCGGTGTTCATTTAGATCTTTACAAAATGTTAACTGTGGGCATTGTGCATACTAGAAAAACATGGCGCCTACCACAATAGGGATCTCTTTTGCATGAGAAGAGCAGAGCCCTACTTCTTCTAATTCCCACTGGCTTATTTTGGCTTGTAATTCCTTGTCATGTCCTTACCACTCTTCTCCAAACACAGAATAACTTGACTTCTGAAATGGAATGATTTAAAATGAAATCATGTATTATACTCTTTTGGTTCCTAGTTCCTTGAGGCCATAGAGAGGACAGGTGTGTAAAGTAGTGATACCATAAAATAGAAATGGTTTGAGTACAGTAAAATTTGGGATTCTTAGCCGTATTTTCTTTTTCAATTGGGTTGAGGGAATCTTTATACTTATTTTAGTGAATATGGCAAATATAGTTTGTCATCTGGGTTGAAAACATTTTTTAAAAACTGTCTTCCTTTTTGTTTAGTTCTTTTTAATTCAAGAGGCTAGTTTCTATAGACTTGAATTGTTTGGTGTCTGACTTTGTAAAGCAGTTTGTGCTTATCTGTCTGATCCTTTCCTATAGCCTGAATCTTTAGCCATGTTTTGTCTTCATTCTTTACCTCTCAGATTTACTTTCAGTTCCTCACTAAAGCTATCACTGGGGTTTTGTGGACTAGAATTTCTTCTCTTTAGGTCTCTAGATCCTGGGAAGATAGTGTTGGCTCAGGGGTGGTGTCCTCCCCTATCTCTTTCTACCATCTGTAAACACTTTCATTCTGCCTTTAGTGGATGGGCCTCTGGAGGATACATGAAGCAGAGTGTTTGTGAAAGGAAACTGATAAGACTGAAGACATTTTTTTTTTTTTTTCCCATAAAAGAGCAAGGGTGGAATGTGGGGGAAAGGTAAGGGAATAGATCTGTTGTCCTTATTATGCATTTCAAGCATTCTGTGGGTTTTGCATTTACTTTGGATCTTCTGGGGCCAATACAAATGGACTTTATGAGAGGAAAGTTGCAATTTTTTTTTCATTTATTTTTATTAGTTGGAGGCTAATTACTTTACAGTATTATAGTTGTTTTTGCCATACATTGACATGAATCAGCCATGGATTTACATGTGTTCCCCATCCCGATCCCCCTTCCTGCCTCCCTCCCCATCCCACCCCTCTGGGTCTTCCCAGTGCACCAGCCCTGAGCACTTGTCTCATGCATCCAACCTGGGTTGGTGGTCTGTTTCACCCTTGATAGTATACTTGTTTCAATGCAATTCTCTCAGAACATCCCACCCTCGCCTTCTCCCACAGAGTCCAAAAGTCTGTTCTGTACATCTGTGTCTCTTTTTCTGTTTTGCATATTGGGTTATTGTTACCATTTTTAAAATTCCTTATATATATGCATTAGTATACTGTATGGGTCTTTATCTTTCTGGCTTACTTCATTCTGTATAATGGGCTCCAGTCTCATCCATCTCATTAGAACTGATTCAAATGAATTCTTTCTAATGGCTGAGTAATATTCCATTGTGTATATGTACCATAGCTTCCTTATCCATTCATCTGCTGATGGGCATCTAGGTTGCTTCCATGTCCTGGCAATTATAAACAGTGCTGCGATGAACATTGGGGTGCACGTGTCTCTTTCAGATCTGGTTTCCTCAGTGTGTATGCCCAGGAGTGGGATGCTGGGTCATATGGCAGTTCTACTTCCAGTTTTTTAAGAAATCTCCACACTGTTCTCCATAGCGGCTGTACTAGTTTGCATTCCCACCAACAGTGTAAGAGGGTTCCCTTTTCTCCACACCCTCTCCAGCATTTATTGCTTGTAGAGTTTTGGATAGCAGCCATCCTGACTGGCGTGTAATGGTACCTCGCTGTGGTTTTGATTTGCATTTCTCTGATAATGAGTGATGTGGAGCATCTTTTCATGTGTTTGTTAGCCATCTGTATGTCTTCTTTGGAGAAATGTCTGTTTAGTTCTTTGGCCCATTTTTTGATTGGGTCATTTATTTTTCTGGAATTGAGCTGCAGGAGCTGCTTGTATATTTTTGAGATTAATCCTTTGTCTGTTGCTTCGTTTGCTATTACTTTCTTCCATTCTGAGGGCTGTCTTTTCACCTTGCTTATAGTTTCCTTTGTAGTGCAAAAGCTTTTAAGTTTAGTTAGGTCCCATTTGTTTAGTTTTGCTTTTATTTCCAATATTCTGGGAGGTGGGTCATAGAGGATCCTGCTGTGATTTATGTCAGAGAGTGTTTTGTCTATGTTCTCCTCTAGGAGTTTTATAGTTTCTGGTCTTACATTTAGATCTTTAATCCATTTTGAGTTTATTTTTGTGTATGGTGTTAGAAGGTGTTCTAGTTTCATTCTTTTACAAGTGGTTGACCAGTTTTCCCAGCACCACTTGTTAAAGAGGTTGTCTTTTTTTCCAATGTATATCCTTGCCTCCTTTGTCGAAGATAAGATGTCCATAGGTTCGTGGATTTATCTCTGGGCTTTCTATTCTGTTCCATTGATCTATATTTCTGTCTTTGTGCCAGTACCATACTGTCTTGATGACTGTGGCTTTGCAGTAGAGTCTGAAGTCAGGCAGGTTGATTCCTCCAGTTCCATTCTTCTTTCTCAAGATTACTTTGGCTATTTGAGGTTTTTTGTATTTCCATACAAATTGTGAAATTATTTGTTCTAGTTCTGTGAAAAATACTGTTGGTAGCTTGATAGGGCTTGCATTGAATCTATAGATTGCTTTTGGTAGTATAGCCATTTTGACAATATTGATTCTTCCAATCCATGAACACGGTATGTTTCTCCATCTATTTGTGTCCTCTTTGATTTCTTTCATCAGTGTTTTATAGTTTTCTATATATAGGTCTTTTGTTTCTTTAGGTAGATATACTCCTAAGTATTTTGTTCTTTTTGTTGCAGTGGTGAATGGTATTGTTTCCTTAATTTCTCTTTCTGTTTTCTCCTTGTTAGTGTATAGGAATCCAAGGGATTTCTGTGTGTTAATTTTATATCCTGGAAAGTTGCAATGTTTTAAATTTAGAGCAGTCTCAGAAGCAATGGTACTGTTTGTGATTCTGGCCAATAGTGGACCCTAAAATATTTTATTGTGATAATACTGAAATAGAAACTCCCTTGTTGTATTAAGCAGCAGGGAATGTAAAATTCAATATCTTAATATTCCTTATTTTCACATTTAGTATGCCTGCTTCAACCCCCATATAAGCTGTTTTCTTTTATTCTTTTTTAATGTGTTATATTTTGACACTTAACCTAGAGGTTAACCAAATGTACTTAACTTCATTTGGATTGATGATATATTCTGATTGTAACATGCACCTTTTGTTTACATTTCATTTTATTTGGTCTTAACATTTAACATTTAAAATGTTGATTTATCTATTATCCTGATTTGACTTGTTTTTTTTTCCTTTTTAGAAATAGGCTGCATGGAATTAGGTGATTGATTAATGTTCTTCTAATACTGAGGCTCTGCCTTTGAAGAAGACAGTGAACTTGCTATAGTTAGTAAGCAAAATCTTGCATGCATAGGCAGGAGGAAATTGAGTAATCCTGAGAAGTCATATGCTAGCTTTGAACATGGGATTAATTTTGGTTTTGATTACAGTGTTATCCCAGAGGTTCAGGAGGGAAGAATAAGGGTCTGACTTTTAAAGCAGGCTTTAGAAAGGTTATATAAAATTTGATCATATCGTAAATATCTTCTATGGTAATACCATTGTCATCTTTATAAAATGATAAAAGTTTTGATCTTAGGCCCTGGTCACTTAGAGCAGGCAATTTTAGACTTAAAAAAATTCTCTCAGTTTTTCATTGGATGCTGATATTCTTTTGGTAGGAAGTAGATTGCTCTAGATGCACAGCTAACAGATTATGTGAATTTGTAGATGGTATGTCAGCATGAAAAGTTGGAGTTAGATATGTGTGGAAAACTTGACCTGGGTTCCACTTATCCCCTTCTCTCTTAAAAGATCAATTAGCTCTTAAAGTGATGTTTTAAAGAACAGGGATCTTTGCCAAAAGTAGATTTCATTTTTAAAATTTACCGCTCACTTTAGCCTTAAGCCAGGGCCGACCCACTGAAGATTTTAGGAGTGCCTTGGCAAAAGAGAATTAATTTTGTGTGTTTGAGAAGGATTCATTTTTTGGTGATACCCACTCCCCACTACTTTCTCAAATAGCTAGTGATTAACTACTACTTTAATTTTCAATTAATCAAATTAGATTTCTACTGGTAGATTTTGATTACATGCAGTTCTAACAGCTTCCAGATACACTTCTCTTCCCCATATGTTTACCATATGCTGAGTAAAACCAATGTAGAATAAATTAGTGTAAAAGTAGGAACATTTAGTTCTTTTGTAGAGTTCATTTTGAATGACAGAAGACAGCTCAGAATCATTTTAGCTACGAGGCACCTTTTGAAAAGTGATATGGAAAAATAACCCATTTATGTGTGCCAAGGTCTGTTTTCATAAATGTAAATTTGAAAGTTCATTAAAATTTTGGCATGTGATTTGAAATGCATAATAACTGGATGTGATTCAAAGCCAGAAATCTGTATCCTTATACCAACAACATGTTTCACTGAAGACTGGCTTTGTATGGGTGTTTAATATTTAAAAGGTAAAAAAAAAAAAATAGTATTTACTCGATGGTTATGGCTCTGGAAACTGTTCAGGATGGGGAGGCTGAAGCAGCAAGGGAAAGCCTGCAGTGCCCCCACAGTGCTCACCAGCCTTTCTTGGACAAGTGGGTAGGTGACCTCTGTCAGTGGCCACTGTCACTTATTTTTAAGAGGTGACAAAACAGAAATGCATATTTTCTTGGCTGTCTTTGGGATTGTGAAAATGTATCATGAAGGACATTTCAGCTTACATTAAAAACAGTGAGGGACTTCCCTGATGGTCCAGTGGTTATGACTCAATGTTCCCAATGCAGGTGGCCCAGGTTTGATTCCTGGTCAGAGAACTAGATCCTACATGCGGCAACTAAAAATCCTGCATGTCACTACTAAGACCTGGTGCAGCCAAATGAATAAATAAATATTAAAACAAAATGAAATGAAACAAAAAACAGCTGAAAAATGGCAGAGTTGGATCAGGCAGAGGTGGTATCTAATGCTTGTAGCTAATATGAACAGTTAGCGCTTGGAGATATTCTAATGTTATGTGCCAGACCTACTGCTCACCTGTAATATAAACTTCCCAAGGTGAGGATAGAGAAGCAAAGAGGAAGAGAAAAAACTCACCTGCTGAAGGTGCAACTACAAGCTCATTTCTTGTCTGTAATAAGAGACGTGCTTGCTACCAGGAGGCCTTTCAGACGTCTTCAAGTGAGGCATGGGAAGAAGGGCTACAGCCAAAGTAAGAATGGATGAGGAATTACTCCTATAGGAACATTTTTATTTGAGAACTTACAGGCTAACCTCTCAGAATTTTCATCCTCTGCCAGTTGTTATTTTTGCTGTTATATATGTGTACTTTGTACAGATTCCATTTTGATTCTGTTATTCCTCTTTATGACTTTGTTTTTAAAGTTTCTTGTTCCCTGACATCTCAGGGCCTCTGGTTTCTACCTTCTAGTTTTGTGGTAGGAGAGAAACATGGTTTATAAGGCAAGTGAGACAATCACCAGGATGAAAAGTTACTCTCCTTGAGTTTGTGATTATGTACTTAGCTTATAGTCTGTCACTTAGGGTGTTGTTTAGTGATGTTGTTCTATAATTAACCAAGCTTCCTGCAGAAAGTAAGTTTAAAATCACTGTCGTCTTGGTTTATTTCCTCTCTTAGCCTTTTGATCTGTTTGACTTTGACACATGATTCTCTGCAACTTCTGTAGATTCTTATTCTGACAGGATGCTTTTATTGCCCACCTCCCCTCCAGCCCTGGTTCAAGGTATCTGTCACCAGATTGGATGTTCTTGTATTTGCTTTGTTCATTCCATTCCTGGGCCCTTTTTTCCTTTTTCCTGAATTTAGTAGTTTTTCCTACTTTCAGACTATTTTCTCACAAACCATTTCCCACATAGTGGCCAATTGTCATTCTGAAAACCTGGGTCTCCTTAAGTCTTTTCACCTTTTAAAAGTATTTAGTTGCTGTTTGTTGCCTGTAGAACTCAACTCCTCATGATACTGTGGAAGGAACAACAAAGACTAGCACTTGCCTGTCTTTCTAGCCTCATGGTTGGTCACAAACAGTCAAGGACCTGGAGTATATCTGTAAGAGGAACCTTCAAGTTCACTGGTGCTTCCTTATCCAGCCATGTCTTCTCTATATTCTGGGCTCTTATGTTTTCTCTTTGCCTACCTGGGTAATCTCTTTTATTTATCGTTTTAAACAAGTCCTTAAGCCTTAGTCATATCTTGTTTGTGGTGAAGTTGTATAGTGGTTGTTGGTAAATTCGCCTCCCATGTTGGAAGCTTAGCTCCATTAGGGGAAGAAAACTGTGCCTTACTTCTCTCTGTGGCCCAGCACACAGCAGAAGGCCTGGCATGCAGTCAGGGTCCCCTAAATATTTACTGTATGAAATTTAGTTTATTTTCCATTGTATTTTATAGAAAAGAAGGGAATCTTAAAGGAAGTGCCTAAAAATGGTGTAGTTGAATGAAGATTTATCATGATTTATGGAAGTAGAAAGGATCATGGGACATATCCTTGGCACTCAGTCTAATGAATAGCTATCATGAACCATAATTGATGAATGACCCAAAAGACATTCATATTTGACTGAAGAAGGTGTTGGGGTTTGTGTGTATATGTGTGTGTGTGTCTTAAAGTGAGAGATTAACTTCAAACCCATGAAAGAATGATTTGAAACTGAATTATAAATGGTTCTGAATAAGTTTTGGTAGGGCTAGGGTGGGACCTCGGTTTCTGGGCCTTCATCATGAGGAGAAGGTTGGAATGGAGGGAGTAAAGAATTTGAGTAAAGAATTCTGGATCCACTGTTTATAACACAGAACACCCAGAGGACCTAAATCACTAGTGTATGCTAGACCCTAGGAGTCAAGATGGAAGACAGTATTGGCAGAAACAAGAATGGGGAAAATATTGAGTGCTAGGAATTTGAGTATATACCTTGAACTTGGCATTTAATGTAAATGGAGCAGAGCCCCAGGGAGACATAGGATATGTTCTGGGGCAAATTTTGCTTTCCAAAGATTTCCACAGTGTTATCTCCCATCTGACATGTTTTTCTTCCGATTTGATTTTGACACTTTTATCAAGAGATAGGTTGATGTTTTCCCCTTTGACACTAAGTGGGCTTTTGTGACTGTTTCAGCTGAGAGTCCTGCAGAAATGACCCTTTGTGATTTCTGACGTGAGATCATAAGAGGCAGTGCTGCTTCCTCTTTTCTGTTTTCTTGGAAAGCAAGACTTGACTGTGAAACCTGCAGCCACCATAGGAGCAGTCCAACTGTCCTGAGGCCGTTGTGTTTTGACCCGAAACCACAGGAAAGGGCCCTCAGCCTCCCGAGAGCCCTGTTGCTCCAGATCCAGCCACCACCTGACTGCTGCCAAGTGGGAAACGAGAAACTCCGAATCAGGGCTGCCCAACCAGATCTTCCCAAAGTCCTGAGGGAAAGATAGTTAATGGCTGTTATTGTTTTTAAACTAAGTTTAGGGTGCTTTATTATGCAACAGTTGATAATTAGAACGTGTTTATTTGGAGAAGCAATTTGTATTTTCTTCTAGGTGATGCTGAAGGAAGACAGGTCTGTAATTAGACACATCTCTTTGATTTAGATTTGTTACTAACTTTCCTGGTGGCTCAGTAGGTAAAGAATCTGCTTGCAATGCAGGAGTCCCTGGGTCAGGAAGATATCCTGGAGAAGGGCATGGCAACCCACTCCAGTATTCTTGCCTGGAAAATTCCATAGACAGAGGAGCGTGGTGGGCTACAGTGCATGGGGTCGCAGAGAGTCAGACACAACTGAGCAACTACCACTGACTAACTAACTGTAACTAACCCTGTTCCCCCCAAATTTAGTACCCTAGTTGGGAGAAGACCAAGGGGTAGAGATCATAAAAGAGAAAATCATGGCAACTTTTTTTCCTTCATGTTCATTTACCTAATAGTTGGTATGGACAAATGAACCAAGAGCAGAAGCTTAAACTAAACTGACTCTATTGCAAGGAATTCATCTGTTTTGAGGAAGTAAGACCATGGGCAAGACATTCTGCAAATGAACTTGGGGATATCTCTGTGCGAACAGTGAAAGAGGCAAAAACAGACCGTTGTCAAGGAGGCTAGAACTCATGTTGAATAATTTATCATTCAGTGTGCTTTTTTTTAAATATCAAAATCTGTGCACCTGCTGTGTATTGAATTTTGTACCCCCTCAAAATATAGGATGAAAGTCTAACCCCCTCACCTGTGAATGTGATCTTATTTAGAAATAGGGTTTTTTGCAGATGTAATCGAGTTAAGATTGTAATGCATTAAGTGTGGGTTCTAAAGCCAATGACTGGTGTCTTTATGAGGAGGCAGTATGACATACAGACACCTAGAGACGCACAGTGAAGAATGCTGTGCAAAGACAGCACAGAAATTGGAGTTATGCTATCATAGCTAAGTAGTTCCACAGATTGCCAGCAACCACCAGAAGCTAGAAGAGTCAGGGAAGGATGCTACCCTAGAGCTTTCAGCAGGATCATCACCCTGCAGACACTTTGGTCACCTTGATTTCAGACTTCCAGGATCAGAGATATTTTAGTGCTTTAGTATGACAGACTTTGTGCCTAAAGTAGGGAAAATGAAAACAGTTCTGCTTTTCAAAAGTTATGAAAATGAAAAGCCACAGGCTGGGAGAAAATATCTGCTAAGCATATGTCTGACAAAGGAATTGAATCTAGATTATTTATAGGGTTTACGATTCAGTGAAATTAAAAGACATTTGCTGCCTGGAAGAAAAGCTGTGACAAACCTAGACAGCCTTTAAAAAGCAGAGACATCACTTTGCCGACAAAGGTCCATATAGTCAAAGCTGTGGGCGTTTCCAGCAGTCATGTACAGATGAGAGAGTTGGACCATAAAGAAGACTGAGCAATGAAGAACTGATGCTTTTGAACTTTGGTGCTGGAGAAGACACTTGAGAGTCCTTTGGACAGCAGGGAGATCAAACCAGTCAATCCTAAAGGAAATCAACCCTGAATATTCATTGGAAGGACTGATGCTGAAGCTGAAACCCCAGTACTTTGGCCACCTGATGGAAAGAACTGATTCATTGGAAAAGACCCTGATGCTAGGAAAGATTGAGGGCTGAAGGAGAAGTGGGTGACAGAGGATGAGATAGTTGGATGGCATCATCGACTCAATGGACATGAGTTTTAGCAAATTCTGGGAGATAGTGGAGGATAGGGAAGCCTGGCATGCTGCAGTCCATGAGGCGACAAAGAGTTGGACATGACTTAGTGACTACTTAGAATAACAAAAACAATGATTCAGTAGTAAGAAAGCAATCCAGCTAAAAATTTGGCAAAATATATGGACAGACACTTCAACAGAGGAAATATACAATGTCAAGTAAGCCTGTGAAATGATGCTCAGTATCATGTGTCATTAGGAAAATGCTGATTGAAACTACCATGAGATATCATTACACCACCATTTTAACCATTAGAATGGCTAAATTTAAAAAGACTGATGATACCAAATGTTGATGAGGTTATGGAGCAGCTAGAACTCTCATACATTGCTGATCGATACTTGAAAAGGTTTAATCACTTTGGAAAATATTTTTCCAGTGTCTTAAAACATTAGTATATACCTTCCTAGTTCTAATCATAGGTACTTAACCAACAGACTTGAAAGTATATGCCCATGCAAAGACTTTTACACAAATATGCATGAGAGCTTTATTTGTAATAGCTCCAAACTAGAAGCAACTCAAATGTCCACCAATAAGTGAATGTATAAATTGTTGGAGATCTACATAGTGAAACATTATGAAATAATAAAAAGGAGCTATTAATGTACACAACAACATGAATGAATCTGAAAGAAGTCAGACACCCCTGCCCACCCCTGAAAAGAGTGCATATTGTATGATTCCATGTGTATATATAATTCTGGAAGATGCAAAAATAATTCTAGTGTTAGAACATAGATCAGTGGTGCTTAGAGATGGGAGATGGGGCAAGGCAGATAGGGGAAAGAATTTTAAAGAGAGGTGAGAAGAATTTTGGGGTTGATATATACATTTTATTGACTGTGATGATAGTTTTCTCCATGTATATTCATGTCAAAACATATTTAATTATGTACTTTAAATATGAGATTTCTTATATGTCAATTATGTCTCAATGAAGCCAGAACAAAAAGAAAAAAGTTTTATGGGGAAAAGGTAGGGTTTAGTGATGGGCTTAAACCTTAGGCTGTATATTAGCACAGCTGAGCATCAGCAAGCAAACTTTGTTTTGCCATTTACTGTTGAATATGCCATGTCATTAATGGCAAGAGACCATTAAATGCAGAGCTAACAGGTAAACCAAGCTTTTCCAATCAGTTGGGATTTAATCATGGAAGAAGACTACAATTGATCATTGAGTAAGAGATTTATATAGAAATTATACCTTAAACATTTATGAAAGGTGCTTGGGAATTGAAGGTTCAGGAGGCAAGTCACAATGTCAGTGAAGTCTCTGGTTAGTTAGCCTGAGAAGCCAAAAATGAGACACGGCTCATGGGAGAGGGTCTGTGGAAGACTGTGCCTCCATGTTGCTACCATCTACAGGTCTCTTGGTGGGCCTGGAGTCACTATTGACCTGAGGGACCAGCTTGGAAATTGGACAGGGATCTGAGAAGAGCAAAGATAAGCTTGAACCTGCCTAAAACAGCCATGTCTGGTCACTGTACTAACCATGACAATATTGGTTGCCATATCCATGTGTATCCTTCCTTCCAAGTCTAGGCCAGTTCTACTTTTAGTTAACTTTAACCTGGAACTACACAGAGAATAATTTTGCAGGAAATGTAATTTCCACTTAATGAAGTTGACAATAACACAAACCACCACAGCTTGCTCATTAATAAGGTTGGTCATTGTAGTCCTGATTATGAACCTAAGCTCCCTTGTTCACATGGGATGAGTCGATCTTGCTAAACAAATACAGAATATCTTTGAGAGTGATCTAATTGGGACAGAATGGAGGAAGAATGAGTCCAGGCATGAGGAATCAGGGTAGATCTTTTCAGAATAAGGCCTGATTACAATGTAAACAATGGGGAAACCCTGCATACCCTCTTACAAGGAAGGTGTTTATAGCAACATAAACACCTTTTCAACACAGTAACATAAACAGTTTCTCAAGGAAACATTCTCTGGCATCCAGGAAATGTTTGTTCTTTACAAACAAAAAAGTGTGTTTTTCTAAAGATTTAATTTACTTAAGGGCTCTGTTTAGAACAAGACTATGATTGTAGAGGGATAAAGTTATTCCCAAAACACTTTTGTGGTAGGCTATATTTGAAGTCCTTATAGAAGCAGCTTGTTTAAAGATCTATAGACTATCAGAGCATGGGTCACAGTCCGTGGAATTCTCTAGGCCAGAATACTGGAGTGGGTAGCCTTTCCCTTCTCCAGGGGATCTTCCCAACCCAGGAATCAAACCCAGGTCTCCCACATTGCAGGTGGATTCTTTACCAGCTGAGCCACCAGGGAAGCCCATATTGGAACTCCTTATAGAAGCAGCTTGTTTAAAGATCTGTAGACTAACAGAGCATGGGTCAGTACAGGTGTATCATGTTACATATTGGATCCACCTTTGGAAAGTTGTATAAATTACACTTCTGTGAGTCACATTGTGTTGTAAATTCCCAGAAGCCTGCCATTTGATATTTTCTTATGAAAGTTATTCTTGAAAAAGTGTGAGGACCTTTATTACAGGTACCTCCTTGTGAGACCTACTGTGAGACCACAGACTATGATAAGGGCTATATATTTGATTTAAATATGCATACTTCATTCATTTGTAAGGTGAATTACATTGGTTCCTAAAACTGATCAATTAGGACCTTTCTATTAAGGTTCCTTGACTCATTTTTAACTTGGAACAATTAAAAATAGATTTCATCCACAAATCCATTTTAGGTTTGAACAGAAGAGGAAAAATCTTTTAGCAAGATTTCTATTAAAGAATGGAGAACAGATGTATGTATTTTCAGCTTGTTATTAAAAAATATCTAGTTCTGGTAGTGCAGTGAATTCAGTTAATAAGCACAAAGCATCAGTCACTGCATGTTTTTTATCTTTGTGGAAAGACTTGATCTAATTAAAAGATTTATTAACAATCTCTGGGAATGATTTATTTGTTGCTGACTGTAGATTTTCTGCAGCTTTTCACACAGCCTAGCACGTACAAGCAGGAGATAGTTTACCGTGCTGCCTTCTACCTTAACCTCTAGACTAGTGCTTCTTAAGCTTCAAAGTGTAGACAAATGACCTGGGCATTTTGGTAAATTTAGATTGTGATTCAGTAGGTCTGGGGTGGAGTCTGAGATTTTTAGTTCTGACAAGTTCCCGGGTGATGATGTCACTGATTTGTGAACCACACTCTGAGAAGCAAGGGAGTAGGCGTTTCTGAGTGTCATTTTTGGTGTGGTTGAGCATAGTATTCAACACTGTACAGCAAGTGTGGTGGGAATAGAGAAACGGCTGTTTTCACAATCCCCAGTTTTTCCTTGAGGATGAAAAGATAGTGGTAAACTCCATTTAATTAAGTAGCTTGCTTATGATTTGGCAGAAATGAGGTACAAACATTTCCTATTCAACTAACTATAAATTTATTACCTTTTTAAATGTATGAAAGTAGACTAGTTTAAAAGACAACCTCTCATCAAGATTCAAATTTCCCTGTGTGTGTGTGTGGGGGGGAATCATTTTGTATATATGTACAGTACAAGTGTGGGCTTACTTCTTTCCCCTGGAAATATCCCTTTGGTATCTATAAAACTAATAAAATAATTATATCATTGAATGTCAATGTATATAAAATAAAAATGAGTGTGTGGTGGGTATTAAACTCAGGGCCAACTTGACTGGTTATGAAGAATAGTTTAGTAATGAGGAAATGTTCATGGTGGGGAAACTTGTCTGTTTGAAAAATGAAAATGGGAGACTAATTTGAAAATACTTTTTAACTGTCTCTCTCTCTTTTTTTTTTTTTTTTTTTTGAGCCCCTAAAGAAGGGCAGCCTGTAAAATATTGGTAAATTTGCCCCAAGTGCTATTAAAATGTATTGGTTTTGAATATTTTCAAAGAGAACTTCAAGCAGCTGGATTTATCTGGGAAATATCATTGAAATGTGAATTTGTTTTTTTTTTTTCCATTTATTTTTATTAGTTGGAGGCTAATTACTTTACAATATTGTAGTGATTTTTGCCATACATTGACATGAATCAGCCATGGATTTACATGTGTTCCCCATCCTGATCCCTCCTCCCACATCCCTCCCCATCCCATGAAATGTGAATTTGGGATTAAGAAAAAAATGTTCAGAGGGAGATAAGATCAACTACTTCAAGGAATTATTTGCTTATTTCTTAAAGTAACCTAGTTTTTCTTAAATTTAGGTCAAACCCTTGTAGTGTAATTGGAGATTAAATGATCATCTGTAAAGCTTTCTGGGTTACTGCGTAAATCTGATCTTCCCTGAAGAATGGGGGAATGATGTGTCTCTACAGGTGATATGATGGATCATAGAAATCATTCAACAACAGTGAAAGTTCCTTAGGATCCTGACACGTGTGGGGAAAAAGAATCCCCAGGGATCCTGAAAGTCAAATTGTGTTTATCTGCTATAATAATAATTGATAGCCCAATTATTTTTAACTATGATAGTTTAATAGTCTTCAGATAATACACACCCAAGTGTGTCCTCTGAAAGACAGAGGCTATTAGTTTCTATCTGAAAAATTTTCATCTGTGTTTCAGACGATTGAATGTGCTATAAGTATGCATTCTGGGAAAGTAAGCAAGGAGGTATTGATAGCCTCATGCCATAAAATGTGAGCAGAAGGACTGTAGCTATGGTGTTACTAAAAAAAATTATATATGTACATTGTATATACCTTTTGGGAAAAAACAATAAAAAATACCCTGTATCCTTTCTAATATTTTTCAATGTAGTTTTCAAAAATTGTAATTGTCCTTTTCTTCACACTTCCTGTAACATAAGCTGTTTCTCATGTAATTGCACATTTTTTTTTTTAGCAGTGAACATGATTTTTATGGCTGTGTCATATTCCATTTATAAAAGGTATACCACTTAGGTAGCCATTCCTTCTTATCAGAATTTAAGCAGATTTCTGTGTTTTTCTCAGATGAATAACATCAGGCTTCCCTAGTGGCTCAACAGTAAGGAATCTGCCTGCAATGCAGCTGATGCAGAAGATTCATGTTCCATCCTTGGGTCAGGAAGATCCCTTGGAGGAGGACATGGCAACTCACTCTAGTATTCTTGCCTGGAGAATCCCATGGACTGAGGAGCCTGGAGGGCTACAGTCCGGAGGGTCGCAAAGAGTCAGACACGACTTTAGCAACTGAGCCCTCATGCAGGTGAATAATACTATAATGAACATCATAAGAGTATGATGCTATTCTTTGATAAGAATTTTCTGCTTAGGTCAGATTGCTAGAACTGAAATTAATATTCTTAAGTTTTATAGAAAACCTTTCCTTAAAAGCTCATCTGTGAAGTTGAGGGACTGTTTACAAAGAAATACTAAGCCTTCCTGGGTGTTAAAAAATAAGGACGTTATGCAAGTGATCAGTTGTTCTGACTCTTTGCGACCCTTTGGACTGTAGCCCGCCAGGCTCCTCTGTCCGTGGGATTCTCCAGGCAAGAATACTGGAGTGGGTTGCCATGTCCTCCTCCAGGAGATCTTCCTGACCCAGGGTTTGAAGCTGCATCTCTTGTATCTCCTGCATTCCAGGCGAATTCTTTACTGCTTAGCCACTGAATCCCATAAGGATGTTTTGCCAAGGTGCTAGAAGCTAAACTGGAGTTGGATAGGTCAGCATAACCTGGTTCTATCTTTGACACCTGTTTTTAACACTTGTTGAAATGGGGGGAAAAGGCCAGAAACTTGTCCTTTGGTAAGTTTTGAGAGGTAAGATGTTTTCTAAAGAAATGAATTATTTACGTGGCAAATGCCTTAAAAAAATATTCTGCTAATAAATAAGAATAAGAGAGTACTTGACAATAAAGTTTCTAAAAATAAGAACAAATTTGCAATGTTTAATGCCTGACTCTCCGAAGTTTAATTTAGAGCAAAAGTATTGAGATAGTTGTGATTCACTAAGCAAATTAAAAAAAGGAGACAAGGATAATAATCGTATTAAAAAAAAAACAGAAACCAGATTACAATTCAGACTGAAGACTGATTTGTAATACCCTTTCTTAGCCAGTTTTTTAGAGGTAAGGTAATCAACTAGATATGCCAGCCTGTCAACTGGATCCATCCTAATTACTCCATAAAGTTAAAAACAACCCCGGACTTCTTGCTCATCAGCAATAGGTTGGTTACCATATAGTCTTCCGTAAAGGATTTATAGCCAGAACTAAAGGTTTTCAAGACCAGATCTATAAGCTATATTTTCTATATATAGTTTACTAAAGTTCTTAATTTAGTTTAGAAATTTTGGTTTTTAAGTGGATTTATATTTTTCTGGATTGCAACTATTTTGTGCTCTTCTGTATAGTTAAAGTTTTATAAAGGATTTTTTTTTCTATAAATACCAAAGCATTAGTGTCTATATGCATATAGGAAGTCATGAAATACAATATTCATAATTCTATTTTTATGTTTGTGACTACTTTGAAGAATCTGTACCACCTGTTAATTTTAATCTATGTAGCACTTAGTACATATAGGACAATATAGGTAATGTGTAAGTTACAAAGCAAGATTATCTAATGGACATCCATGAATTTACCATCCAATTTAAGAACTAGAACATGACCAAATTACCTCTAAGTTCCTTTTCTAGCCTGTAGGAAAAAGGTACAGGTTGGAAAGATGTTGCCACATTCTTTTCTTAAATTATAATTAGTATGCTAGTAGCCTTAAAAAATCTAAATAGGAATATGCAGTTTAGACTAGGAGCACCTGCAAATTAATGATGGATATCAATGCATGTACATAATTCATAATAACAAAGACATTTAAAAATAGGACATTAGCATTGAAAATTTTAACTATGGCCAGATGTAAAATTTTTCCTATAAATTTCTTAAACTGGAAATCGTGTCTCCATTTTTTCTAAATAGGCTATTTAAAAAATCTTTTATTACTGAATCTAAAACAACACAAGTACACTATTCATACATAAAAGACCAAGTAGGTGTTCATTTAATGACTTAAATTCCCATTACATGTTGGAAATCCAAGGTTGGTTTATTTGAGAGGAAATTTTTTATTTTATCAGCCAAGGACCTTCTGTGTTCTGAGATTTTTGCCTCCAACTCCAGGAATCAAGAGTTGAAGGTTAAAAGTCCAACAAGAAAACATCATTGATAGAGGAAAGTACTATTAATTAGTAAAATTCAAGGTCTATATATAATTGTTTAAAGGTTTCTGCATACTTCCCCTCAAAGTATTTGTACTTTTATTAATTACTATTTTAGATTGTAACAGTTGTTTATATCTGAATTTTGACTGAATCTCAGAGAAACGAAACCCAAATTCTTGAAACTATTTTGTTGTCTTTAGCAGTAACACTTTGAAGGTTAGGAAACAAATTTCATTCCTCTCATTATAGACGTTTTAGGGATTGATTGTGTCTGTCAGTCTTTCCCATCAACTAAATAATATGTTTCATTTTTGGCTTGTATTTCCCCCCTGATTTTCTTTCTGTATTATCAATGCCCTTAGTATGTAAGCCACTCTGATCATTAGTGATTCCAGTTTGTAAGTAAGTTGGTTATTTAACCTTTCTATTCTCAGTTTCCTCATCTGTAAAATGGAGAGGGATAAGTTTTCAGGGTTGTTATGAGAATTAAACGAGTTACTGTGTCCTACCACTTTCATGTAAGTGCTCGCATTAATTTTCTATTGCTGCCAGAAGAAATTAACACAAATTTAGCTGCTTAAAACAACACATACTCATTATCTCATGGTTCTGTAGAAGCTAGGATTGGCTTACCTGGCTCAGAGTTTCGTGAGCCTGAAATCCAGGTGTTGTCAGCTGGCCTGTTACTGGAAGATTTGGAAGAATCTGCTTGCAGCCTCATTCAGATTGTGGGCAAAATCTCATTCCTTTTGGTTGTAGGGCTGAGGTCTCTGTTTCTCTGTGAACGGTCAGTGAGTCCAGCCCTTAGCTCCTAGAGGCTTCTCTCTAGTTCTTGCTCGTGGGCCCCTACATTTAGAGCCAGCAAGGGCACGGCTCAGCCTTCTCAACTGGGAATCCTCTCTTCTGCTACTGCATCTCTTCTTCCTCTTGTATCACATCACTCTCTTTACAGCTGGAGAAAGCTCCCCACTTTGTGGTCTCATGTGATCAGCTCGAGACTGTCTGGATAATCCAGGATGGTCTCCATAGCCTGTGGTCAGCTGGTTAATAACTTTAATTATATTTACAAAATCTCTTCACAGCAGTACCTAGATTAGTGTTTGATCGAATAACCAACCAGAGGACAGGAATCTTGAGGGACAGCTTTGAAATTCTCCCCATCCTGGTGCTTAAAAATGGTGGTGAAGAGTTGTCTTGGAGGTGACCAATAGTGACGAAAGAAATTGTATCTTCACCAGAGGAACAGAGTGAATTGTAAATTCCTTGTAGGTAGGCACTGTTCCTTAATTTTTTCATATCCATAGGGCCTTAGAGTTTGTCATATAGTTATTTAAATACCTGCCATTGTTTGATAACTTGAATGTAATTTATCTTTTGATTCTGTTCATTTTCTTTCTCTGAATCATTACCAGTAGTGTGAAAATTTTAATATCTCTGGTGCCTCCTTGGAAAGATGAATCATAACATTGAGTTTCCCATTTTTTCCTACTTTTGATTGCCATCAAATCACAAAGATAAAATAGCCTGGGTGCAAGGGTACAGGAAGCTGCCACAACTGACCTTTTGTCACTGGAGCGCATGTTTTGAATTTCTTTGCCTTATGCTATTTTAGCATTTGTTGGGCTTGTATGTACTCTTACCCGAGTCTTCTGTAACTTGTATTTGGAGATAGGTTGTGAGTATAGAATATTGTTGATAGCTGAGTGTAAAGGTGACCACCTGCCCCAGCAGAAGCAGGTACCCTACTGGCCTGTTCAAGCTGGTATCCTTAACTATTGAACCTATGACTACACACATCTACAAGGTGATAATCAGCCACTGTTCCTCTTACAGTTTTTGGATTTTCTCTGATAAACAAATTTTAGTCTTCATTTGATGATTTTGATTTTATTAGATGTATTGGAGACCTGGCAAGAAAAAAAGGGTAGCAATTCTTACCTTTAAGATGGCAAGATTTTTGAAAAAATGGTTAAAGCCGTCTGATGATACTGTATTTAGGGTATTTCCATAGGCCTTTCTCTGTAGATATGAAAACCTGTTTGTCTCAGGGACTCTACTCATTAAAATAAAAAAAAAATTTTTTTTCTTTTACTCTTTTCATTAAATTGACTTCCTCAGCCCTCCACTCACTACAACCTTTACCCCTATAATCCTGTGTTATAACAGGAGAAATGAGTTTGTTTAATATCCTTTTGTGGAATAGTATTTACTTTGTTCCTTTCATTCATAAATGATGTCTTCTAATCTTTCTTCCTTTTTCTGACACTTAGATGTTGTCTCTTCTCTCCATCTAAAAAGGTGCAAAATGTTAAGTAACTCTTTTGTACCAGAAAATGTAAGCACCTTTTGCCAAAGTTCCTTGTTTACCTTGCTGCCTTTGAATTACATCACAAGGGCTGGCTGAACATTCAATATGGTTGGTTAGTCCTTTCAAAAATGTCTTTCTCTCTAAATCTAGGATCAACAGTGTCTATTCACTGTTTCTTTGATCTTTCTATATGTTTTGCAGTTTCATCTGGCAGTCTAGTTTCTCTCATGGAAAATTGGGCATTTGCTTTTTTCCTTCAACTACTTTTAAACTGAATTTGAGCTTTTTTAAAAAACCAAATTTTCTTTCAGGAGAAAGATCTTTTAGAATCTCTTTGAAAGAGCCACATTTTCTGTATTGCTTATTCTGGACTATTTTTGAAAAGCTATCCTGCTACCAGAATAAATTAGAAGTGTATTTGTTTAGTTTGCTGAGGAATTTGTGATTCTTTCTGAAGTCATTAGCTTATAATCAGGGAAGTGATTAGCACTCTGTTTAAAGTTTTCTGAAGTATTGACAATTTTTCAGTCTTTTTTAAAATTGATGTACCTCGTTTAACTTTTATCGGTCAACTTGTCTGATTACTACTTTTTTAAAGTTTTGGCTAATATACATAAAATTTACCATTTTCACCATTTTGAAGTATATAGTTCAGTGACATTAAGAACATTCACATTGTTCAATTGTTACCCTTCTCCATCTCTGGAACTGTTTCATCATCCCAAGGTGAAGGTCTGTACCCAATAAACAACAACTCTTCATCCTTTTCTTCCCCTGTCTCTTGGCAACCACCATTTTCCTTTCTGTCTCTACGAATTTGACTTAATTGGTTTGTTTTTGTAATGTCCACCTTAAGAATTTATCCTTCAAAGCCTGAGTGGGGTGGGTCCAGGGACAAAGAGGAAGACTTGATTTATAGGCATCTGTTTAATTTACTACCTAAGGAATTAATAAGTAACTTTTACCTGCCTTGTATATTTTGAATCCTTTTCATCTGCAGGATTTCAACACTAGGAATATATGACTATATAACTTGTCTCTAAAATAGAGAGTCTTTGAATGAAAAAAGTAAAGCTTTGAAGTTTGAGTTATGGGTTTTACTGATAATTCCTATCTTTCAAGTATATATATTTTCAATTTAGCTTTTCTTCAGGTTATTTGGCTTTCCATCTTGAATGTTTAGTCTGTGCTACTAGTATTTAATGGTAATAATTCCTTGTTTTCTAAGACAGCTAATGCCTTGATTTTTGACAGCAGTATGTCTCATATGCCACAGGTTGTTTGAAATTAGCTTGATAAGAATGCACTATTGATAAATTATACCGTTTGGATTGTAGATACTTTGCCTGATAACTAAAGAGTTTTCTGAATAGTACTGATTAAGGAATATGAGCTAATTTTCTGATTTTTGGCATGGGAAATCAAGGCTTGAATTAAAAAATGGCTTAGGTTGTTTTCTGGGTAGTGTCTGTAAGCTTCTCCCAGTGGAGGATTATAATCACATTTGTTCTTTTTGTAGACAGTTGAGTGATCTGTTGAATGTAAATAGAATTGCATTCTAGTAGTTAAGATCCTGTGATTTTGCCAGATAGCAGCAAGATTTTGACCTTGAATAGTCAGAATTACAGGTAAACAGGAGGCTAGTGGTGAAAAGCCCGCCTGCAATGCAGGAGACGTAGGAGATGTGGGTTTGATCCCTGGGTTAGGAAGATCCCCTTGAGAAGGGAATAGCAACCCACTCCAGTATTCTTGCCTGGAGAATTCCATGGACAGAGGAGCCTGGCGGGCTACTGTCCATTGGGTCACAAAGAGTCAGACACGACTGAAGTGACTTAGCATGCACACATAGGTAAACAGAAACCATGGCTTCACAAAGAGCCCTTTTACCGTTTTCTCCTCCTTAACACCTAGTAGACCAGAACACATGAAGATGAGATGAGAAACCTTTTAGTATTGACTACTTTTGTCCTGGGCTTTCCTGGTGGCTCAGATGGTAAAGCGTCTGTCTGCAATGCAGGAGATCTGGGTTTGATCCCTGGGTTGGGAAGATCCCCTGGAGAAGGAAATGGCAGTCCACTCCAATATTCTTGCCTGGAAAATCCCATGGACGGCAGAGCCTGGTAAGCTACCAGCCATGGGGTCTCAAAGAGTCTGACACGACTGAGCAACTTCACTTTCACTTTCTGTCTTGCAACTTTTCTGTACCAGTTTCAGAACATTTTCAGTGATGTTCTTTGTGTTATAATTTTAGGTGATGAACATAGCTGATTATGTATGTAAATAATTTATTTTTCACAAAGTAATTCTGTTTTAGAATCTTGACAACCAACAATTGATAATCATTAGTGCATTTCTATAACATTCTAAAGTGGTTTTATTGTTGTTACAGTGTGATGGATAGTTAAATGGCCTTTTATTTCCTTCCGGATTCCTGTCTATTGCAATTTTTTTATTAATCAATCAATGCTGATATAAAGACTAAAATGTATGTGCCTTACCTTTGCAGAGTAAACCAGTTCATGGGTGCTTCTAGACATTTACTGAAAAGAACAAGCATACAAGGGTCTGGGAGCACTGTGTGAGCACCTTTGCCAAATAGTTTAAACTTTCATAAAGGCAAACCATGAGCTGAACCTTGAAGAACAGGTAGAAAGATTTATTGCAATGTGTCTGATACTGATATGTGTTGTATAAGTTGACCTTATCTTATTTTAAACTCTTTGCCAATCTTTTAGAAAAATTATCTTTGGCATTTTTTGATCCCAGCGAAGTGGAGTAGCCTCTCATATATTTACTAGCTGCTCTTTTCTTTGGAGGATTGCCAACTAGTGTGCTTTCCACATTTCTCTCATTAATCATCAAGACCACTTTATGTTAATGTTGGCCTATAGGGGACAGGATGTTTGTTGGAACTGTGTTAAAGGTATGGGTTGATTTATGGGAAATTAATCTTTTTCTGATATTTCATCTTCCCTGTCTAAGAGTATGTCATGTCTTTTCACTTATTCAGGTCTTATTTTTTTATTTCTCTCACTAAAGTTATATAGCTGTAATTATAGGTAATCTGTATTCCTTGAGTTCATTAAGTTTTTGTTGCTTTTATAAATGGAGACTTCTGTTCCATTGTATTTCAGAAGTAGTTATTCCAGAAAGTACTTGTTGAGGCCATGAAGGAAATCAATATATTATTGTATATTACCTTATTTCTGGAAATTCTTTTGATATTAATACTTTTTCAATAGACTTTATTTTTTAAAAAACTATTTTATTTATTTCTTTGACTGTGTCAGATCTTAGCTGTGGCAAGTGGGATCTAGTTCCCTGACCAGGGATCCATTTTTCTGAGTAGACAGTAATCTTCTATAAGTAAATATGTATGGCTCTTGGTTGTTTTTTTAAATCTCTATTATATTCACTAGGATTTTCAAAATAATTTTGTATTATGGTGCTAATAGTGGTCATTCCTGTTGAAGACATACAAGAGATCAATGATACCATTCTGGCAAACACAAAAAGCAGAGCTCAGCACTTGAGTATAGCTGATGACAGACAAAAATACATTTTATGAAATGTATGACTTGACCATAACTTGGCATGTGAGGGAAGTGTTACTTTATGGCCGAAAATAATATGATCTGTCCATCTGGGTGCAGAATTCATTCTTACAATTTTATCATCATTTTGACAACTGATGAATTACAGTGAAAATTTTAGGCCAAGTAAAATTTGTTTGTTCAACCTTATTGCAGTTAATGGCATTGATTTATTTATCATTTTAAGATTATAAAAATCTCTCCTTATTTTCCAGTCCCACTCCCAGGGGCATATCACTGTTAAGTTTGTTTTGTAGCTTTCCAGTGTTTTCTTTATGTATTAAATCACTCTACACATGCGCGCGCGCGCGCGCACACACACACACACACACACACACACACACACACACACACACAACACACACACACATATGTGTGTATTTATGTATTTTTTCATGAATATGGGATAATTTAAAGCAGAAAGTATAACAGTTTTGTTTTTTAAAAACTTAGTAATTAAATATATCTTATGTCTCTTTATAGTGTCATTTTAAAAGTCTTCACTTAGTGTTCTGTACGTTATTACTATGTTGGTGACATTTCATGGTTTTTTATGTTTAGGGCATATATATGAGAAATAAACAAGTTAATGTATATCACAGTAAATGTCTTCTTTGAAAATAAAATAAATTGTTTAGATTTTCATACATGTAGAAATCAGTTGTCCTAGGAGCCAGTTAGTGAAAACTGCCTTAAAATCATTTCTGGGATTTATATTTCCCTAAAAGAATTTCACCAATCAAGATAAATTTAAATATAACAGGTACATTTTTTATGTAAAAATCAAGCTGTTAACTGAGGCTTGAATATGCTGTTGCTTTAAAGATCTGATTAAGAAAAATATTATAGATTTTATAGCAGGGAATTTGTATAAGTTTGATTCCTTTGTTCAAAAACCTTTGCCACAGTCCTTAAGTACATCCAAGATGTGGGTACGATTATATAATTATTGTTCTCTGGGTCATAGTGTTCTTATGTTCAAAATTTTAGTATTTCATCAACTATTTTGAATACTTCAGGTTAAGCACCATACTAGGCCCTAGTAATGTCAAACAAAATAAAAGGAGAAAAGAATAGTTCTTTTGGCAGATTTTATAGGTTACAGATAGTAGTAGGGATGGAGAAGCAAATTTAAAGTTCAGTAAAATGAGGATAAGTATCTTCATTTAGATGCTAGAGGAGAAATTGGTAATTTGGGGGAATTTAAGAGGAAGATGTCAGAAAAGTCTTAATGAGGAAGGCAGGAAGACGAGTAATTTTGGGTTTGAGATTTGAAAGATGAGTAGTATTTTTCCAGGTGGGTACATAGTAGGGAGACTTAGACAGCATATTAAAAAGCACAGACATTACTTTACTGACAAAGGTCTGTTTAGTCAAAGCTGTAGTTTTTCCTGTAGTCATGTATGGATGTGAGAGTTGGACTATGAAGAAAGCTGAGCACCAAAGAATTGATGCTTTTGAATTGTGGTCCTGGACAAGACTCTTGAGAGTCCCTTGGACAGCAAGGAGATCAAACCAGTCAAACCTAAAGGAAATCAACACTGAATATTCATTTGAAGGACTGATGCTGAAGCTGAAACTCCCGTGCTTTGGCCACCTGATGTGAAGAACTGACTGATATGAAAAGACCCTGATGCTGACAAAGATTGAAGGCAGGAGGAGAAGGGGACGACAGAGGATGAGATGGTTGGATGGCATCACCAACTCGATGGACAGGAGTTCGAGCAAGCTCTGGGAGTTGGTGATGGACAAGAAAGCCTGGCGTGCTTCAGTCCATGGGGTTGCATGGAGTTGGACACGACTGAGTGACTGAACTGAGTCTGATAGGAGAACCATTTTCACCAAAATTTCAAATAGGCCGAAATGAAAAATATAGAGATACCAGAAGGAAAGTAAATTTGATTTGGTGATACTTCACCCCCTGATCAACTTTGCTGGACTACCCCTTTGAGCACATTTTCTTTAACCAAATCTCTTATAATGTGCTCATGTACCCACAAATACTCAAGTGTAATTATATCACTACTGTATTTCATAGATGTTAAGATCTACATCTTAACATCTCTGAAAGTCCTTTATGTCTACTATTCAGTACTAAGTTAGAGTTTTCCTGGCTATGTTTTCTTCCAGTGTAGCATAAAGTAGTATTACATCCGTTTACTGTCAGTGGCATCTTACACTTGAAATATGATGTTAATGTTTTCCTGGTCTATCATTAAAAAAAAAAAAACAGATCTATTTTTACTTTAAAAAGTTGTAATTATTTTCAGTGATGTTTTGAGTACCCATGATGGCATGCCATGGAGTATTTCTGATCAATTGCCTTAGTAAGGGTTACTGGCTATAGGGTTGCCATTTCCCTTAAGGATTCTGAAATGATTCATAGTTGTTGACCTCTAGCTGTCCTTTTCTTTTTCACAACATTTTTGCACCTGAAGATGCCAGAGTCACTTGTCATTTGTCAGTTCCAGTTCTTAGCATCTGAAGAGTTAAGTACAGTTCTAAGATCAGCAAAGAAAACTGGAGATGGGGTGAGTCAAGAGGTGGAAGACCTGTTTTTAGGAATATAAACAATCACTTGACAGGCTACGGGATAATGTGTCAAACTTATGATTTGTACAAGAAAAACAATAAGGATATGTAAATGGAAAGAATAGATGTGTGGGTGTCCCCTGTCACAAAAGGAGTTCATCACCTGAGAAGTAAATGTACACTTTGATTAAAAAATAGTGATAATAAAATGAAACCAATCCTTTAAAACCTCTTACATTATCTGAGTCACTAATGCATTCTTGTCTTTGGGGCTTATTAGAACTTGTATTTTTATGATTAATCTATTGTTCAACCTTCGGACTGGTAATAGATAGGAAATCCTAACAGTGTATGGTATCATATATTTATGAGATAGCACCATTTAGAGATTTAAATTCAGGAGTGACTAAGAAAAATAGAGGATGTGATGATGAAAAGTCTGGTTGCTAGCAGACTTTTTTGGATTGACAGATATCTAAACAGGACTGAGTTTAGAGCACATTTCTTCAGGTTGCAGGTTTCAGATGTCAGGTGGACTGTGAACCGAGACTATGAAGATTTATGAACAGGAAGGTAGGGACAAGATCTCTGGGTGTCAGAGGATTTAGCTTCGGGAGAAATGGGGAATTATCTACTCTCACTGGTAAAGAGTTAGGAGAGGCTCATGGGCCTGGCATGCTAATAAGATAAAATTAGAAGATGAACTTCAAAAGGCAGTGTTTACAAAAATCTTTCTCACTGAACAATGTCCTCTCTGTGTATATTAAGAAAGTTGGTTTCTTATTTGCATGCTAAAGTGGAGAGCTGATAGTGGGAACTTATCTAATTCACAGTTAGCTTAAATTTCTAAGAAAAAAATGTCTAAAATAGTAATAGATTGTACATTGCCAAAAACTACAGGAAAAATGAAATGTAATGCCTTGATTTGGAGATGAAAAGAACTTGAAATGCATGCTTTAAAATTGTAGAAAACGTAACTTGGAATGATGAAATGAGAAATGACGAAAGCAGAATTAAACTACAGCAGGAGAGACTGGTGAGAAGTCAATAAATATTTCCTGAAATACCAAGCATAATAAATGCATGCCAGTCAAGTTAGGCATTTAAAATGCCTTCTCTGCACAATTTTAAGAAGCTGTTACATTTTTATTTATTTGAGGATGGCTTTAAGGTTTGGTCATCTTGAATTGCAGGTGTTTCGAATGACCTCTCTGTTCCTTCTGGCCCTGGAATTTAATATTCGTTTGAAAGACAATTTGCCAGTTTGGTTCTAGTGGTGAAATCATAGGAAAGTTAACCAGATGAGGCTGTGGTTGAAAAAACATGTAGTGAGGATTTGGCCCACCACAGTTATTTTAGTGGACAGCCAACTCTTTCCCCATTCCATTTGCTCTGCAGTATCCATAATGTCTTTTTTTAAATCATGTCCTCCCGTGGGTAATAGACCCTTTAAATCATTGACTTTTGTGTTTAATGTGCTCTGACTGAATAGGAAACCACCCACCACCCTGACAGTGACAGGAAGAAGTTAAAACTTTTTTCTCTGAAGTCGTAGTTGGCTCAAGTTACCATTAGGGTGATTTTGGCCCAAATCAATGGCATTGCTTATTTTGTAGTGCTAAGGAAGGAACTTTTCTTTTGTTTGACTTTTAGAAAAATACTGTTTTAACTTTTCACAGTCTTGACTTTGATAAGCAGCTTGTAAGCTCTTCCAAGTGTGCGTGAAGTAATTACATTTTTTTTCCAACGCTCCATGCCTAAGAAGTACAAGGCATTGTTAACCCATGATACATTCTTGAGAGGAAGATCTAGATGGCAGGGGATGGGGTGGGGTGGGTGCGAGTTGAGGTGGGTATATATTTGATTAGCAATTTGATTCCTAATTCCTAGTAGCTACCTCACAGTGACATCAGGTATGATAAAATCAGATAACTGTAGAATTTGAGGCTACCCATTTAGGTGTCTCTTAAATTGTTCTTGGGGCTTCCCCAGTGGCTCCTTGGTAAGGGTTTTTAATATATTTTTTATTGAAGTATAGTTGAATTACAGTGTTGTGTTAATTACTGCTGTCTAGCAAAGTGACTCAGTTTTACATATATACATTCTTTTTCATATTCTTTTCCATTATGATTTATTATAGGATATTTAATATAGTTCCCTGTGCTATATATCCGTTGTTGTTCATCCACTCTGTATATACCAATTTGCATCTAATCCCAAAGTCTCAATCCTACCCTTTCCCGCTACCCTCTCTCTTGGCAACCACCATTCTGTTTTCTATGTCCCTGATTTTGTTTCTGTTTCACAGATAGGCTCATTCGTTTCATATTTTAGATTCCACATATAGGTATGATATTTGTCTTTGTCTTTCTGACTGACTTCATTTAGTATGATAATCTCTAGTTGCATCTATGTTGCTGCAGACGGCATTATTTCATTCTTTTTATGGCTTTGTATTATTCCATTGTATGTATGTACCACATCTTCTTTATACATTCATCTGTTGATAGATACTTAGGTTATTTCCATGTCTTGGCTATTGTGACTAGTGCTACTATGAACATAAGGATGCATGTATCTTTTTGAATTATAGTTTTTTCTGGATATATGCCCAGGGGTGGGATTGCTGGATCATATGGTAATTCTGTTTTTAGTTTTCTGAGGAACCTCAATAGTGTTTTCCATAGTGGCTGCACCCATTTGCATTCCCACCAACAGTGTAGGAGGGTTCTCTTTTTTCCACACCCTGGGACAGGGAAGCCTGGTGTGCTGCAGTCTATGCGGTCACAGAGAGTCGGACACAATTTAGTAACTGAAGAACAACACTTTTTTTTTTTTTTTTTACCATTTAAGCATTTATTGAATGAAATATTTCTAGTAACACTGCTACAGTAGTCAAGCCAGTGCAGTCAACAAAAGGGAGTAGATGGGTCATTCACCTTGACTTTGCCTGTCCTTTCCTCTCAATCCTTAGTGTAAACAAAGGAAAACTGGAAGTCACAGAGGACATTCTGCCCAGGTCCAACAACCTGGCATGTAACAGGAAGCCCCTCCCTTGTTAATGAGGCTCAGAGATGGTACAGGAAGTGGGCCTTGACACAGCTTAGAAAAAAAATGCAGAAGCTTCAACTCATTCCTGGAAGTAAGAGCCATAATAAATCCTTTGGGATCCTGAGTCCTGCTGTACACAGGTTTCTTTGGGCCCCGCATAAATGGGTAAGACTTTAAAGTGTTTCAAACAAACCACCGGGCTGCCTTTTTGATGTCCCAACACCTACAGGGCATCCTGGGGGAAACAGGCAGCTGGGGAATAGTAGTCGCGCTATGCTGTGGCCATGGGCCATCTTCTGGCCTGTTACTTGCTTGGGGAACCAGAGGGGCAAACCCCTGAATCCAACATTGCTCTCCTTCGGGCTGTTTCCTTGGCCACGCTGTGGTTTAGCCGCCTCAGCCGTTCCTGGGCATTCTGTAGGATGTTATTGACCAAGACGACTCGTCGTCGGGCATTAAGGAGCTTCTTCACATAGGGGTCGAGATCCAGGGCCACTTTCTGATCCTCACTGATACGGCACAGTTCGGTGGCTAGGTTGTCAGCTTGTTCCCGGAGCTCTACTTGGCTGTCTCTGACGGCGTGCACGTGAGAGTCAAGCTGCTGCACAGCCGGTCTCAGGAACCCGAGGAGCCCCTCGGCGAAGAGGTCGCGGCCTGCGGGCCCCGCCCCGGGCGTCCCCGCACCGGACACAGCGGCGGAACCAGCCCCCGCCATCACGAACTGCCCTTACGCCCGGAACAGCACTTTTTAGTGATGGCCATTCTGACTGGCTTGAGGTGGTACCTCACTCTAGTTTTGATTTAAGAACTGACCGAGAATCTGAATGAGAGATTTAATAACTCTTAGCTTTCTGGCTGAAACATATAGGTTCATCATTAGCAAAAGTATATTAATATTCCAGCTGCCCCAAACTTAGAGAGTTCATCAAGGAAAGCCTAACTTCAGTAGGGTGACTGGCAATCGTTTTCTCACTCTCCTTCTCTCTTCTTACTTCAGATTGTTGAATAATAAGGAAGTTTTTACTGACAATACTTATTTTTCGAGGCTTAGCCTTAGGAATATCTCTTAAACACTTCCTATGCAACCATTTCTGACCCTTACCTTGCCGTTACTTCTAAAACTGCAATTCTGACATTATAATAATTTATTTCTACAGGTTTGTCTTTTGTTCTCCTTTAAACAGGGTCTTTCTGCTTCAGTGATCTTTGTATGTGTAGCACCTAGTACTTAACAGGTGGTCAATAGAGAACCAATTGAGTATCTACTGTGTACTCATCGTGACATGAGGAACTCTGAGATTTTAAAATGAATGGATTCTTAATGAATGGCCTTTCTTGTGTCTGAAAGTGTAGGAAGGCTTGTTTAAGTGAGTTAGTGCATGAGTGTTTTGTGAATTAATTGGGTTATGATTTGATTCTGCTGGGCTGTTCAGAAACACATTTGTGTCTTGAAGAGCACAGTTACTCTGGAGTGCCCACCAGAAGAGCAAGGCTGTCTCTCCAACATACGGAGGAAAAGGAATCCTGACCCTCCTTGCAGAGAGAGGTGGCTTTGGTTTAGGCCAGCAGTGCACTGGCTCCACCTGAAGCTGTCAATTCACCATCGTTGAGTTTCCATGTGGCAGTTTGTCATTGCTCTGCTGGGACAATTCAGGTATATCTGTTTGCATGAAGAGAAACTTCTAGTTCTAGAAGCCTCCATGTGAAAGACCAGGAGCTGGGAGTGAAAGCAGTGAAGGCCTAGTCCCAGGAGCCAGTGGAGGAGCTATGTCACATGCATGCTGATTTCTAGGCCCTCTTGTTTTGGGGAAGGCCACAGGAAGGATTGAAATGGGAAGGTCCCAGGTTTGTGGCCTATAGTTTGGCTCTCAGGGAAATAGCATCAGTTCTTTCTGCTAATTTTTTATTTTATTTACATTCCTGTGGGCTTCCCTGGTGACTTAGGTGGTAAAGAATCTGCTGTAGTACCGGAGACCAAGGTTCGATCCCTGGGTAGGGAAGATCCCCTGGAGAAAGGAATGGATACCCACTCTAGTATTCTGTCGTGGGGAATCCCATGGACAGAGGAGCCTGGCAGGCTACAGTCCATGGGGTCACAAAGAGTTGGACACGACTGAGGGAGTGAATTCCCGTGTTTTACCTTCACATTTTGCTTTGTTGCCTTAAACCCATGTTCTAAAGGCCAGGTTGCTAAGAAAAAGGATACAGGGTGTAGCAATGGAAGGGGGCAGATAATATACCTCTTATATTTGTGGAAAGGACAGTACCTTGTTATGGGCTGTGATATTTTCACCTTTTACATTGTTGGGTTGGTTCAGAGCATGGGCTTTAGGAAATTTCTACTCATACCTGGGCATGAGTCAGCCTGTTGTGTAATATTTACCCCAGTGTTGTTATAAGTTATGGAAATTAAAACATGTTGTGCATGATTTCCCTGAAAAATATTTCACAGTCTTTATTGAAATTTGGTTCTACAGATAAGTACTGTTATCTCTGTGACATTTCACATGTTGATTTTCATACTCTATTTCTAGAATACTTTTATTTTTTTAAAAAGGTTTTTCACAACATCCCAAGAAAGTGAAGACAGATACTGCCACTTATGTCTGATTAAGCAAATTGAGTCACAGGGAAATTTTGTCTTCCCTTGACTGTTATAGTTACCTAGTTAGTGGTGATCCAGATAAACCACAGTACCTGCTTTCTCTAAGTCTTATTCTTTTCTCCTGTCTACATTGCTTGCTTTGAGTTAAATAAGTTAACTTTTCCAAGCAGAAGGTCTCAGCTTAGAACTGGGCACTAATTTGAAAAAGTTCTCAGTCTTCTTTTTAAGACTGTTTGCGGTGGAGACATGGAGTCACCTATGTTCTTCTTTAAAAAAAAAAATGCCGTAAGAAAGAAGGCAAATAGTTTGCTCCATATGTAAAGAATGGCAAACAACAGTAAAAACATAATAAGCAAGTTAATTAGAGAAATTGTCCTATTGCTTAAAGAGCACCTTTCACAGTAATCACCTTGGGGCTCTAGTACAAAGTTAAAAACTTTCTTGAGAAACTTAATAGCATAAAAAGAGCCAGTATTATCCCCCGCCCCTGCACCCCCGAAAATAAAAAAATAAAAAACCAAACAGGCCAGCAGGATTATGTCATACTAGGACATTAGACATATAAAGGAAACCATTTTAAGCAGTGCCTTCCAAATTATTCCTCCTCCTCAGTAATGAAAGAGATCCATCATGTTAGGAATAAGACGGGGGGAATGAGTTCAGGCCCTGCCAGAGGAGGGCAGGCCAGGATCTCTTTAATTGAGAGCCTTCACATTCAAACTGTCATCAGGTCCTGTCAATCTCTTTCTTCATAGTCTCTCAAGTGCATTCCCACAGCTGCTATTCTACTCCGGCCGCTATGGAAAATTCCGTTCTGAGTTCCTAGAAGTGGAACTTCCCCTTGCTGAAGCCAGCGCCTCCTCCTCTCTTCTCCTTTCTCTCCACACCTCACTCCGCTCCTCCCCACCTCCTTTCTTCCCTCCCTCCCTCCAGGTGCTTTCACAGATGTGGCCTCCTTTCTAAATACAACTAGACTGTGAAGTAAGTAGTATTCCCTTGTTACACTGGAGGAGAGCTGAGAGGTTAAAATGACTTGCCCCAGGTCATAGCTATTAAGTGGCAGATTGAGAATTTAAAACCAGGTCATCTTATTCCCAGACCTGAGCTCTTCTCACCTTGCCAAAGCTGTCTCTTCCATCTTAAGTGCTTCGATCATTTGCAGAGGAAGAGATGTTTCATTCATCTTGGAGCCTTTATAAGACCCCGATCAGTAGTTTGAGTTGTCCCTGCATAGGGTTTAGTGTCCCCCTCTGCCGTTCACCAGCTGGACTTCTGGGTCACATTTCTGGTGAACTTGCAAGAGGTCTGTCTGTCCCGTCAACTGGTGTAGGGTTATCGGACATCTGTTCTGTGCCAGGTATTGTGCTAGGCACAGGGGGACAGAACAAGGCTTAACAACTCTGCACAGATCTTGCATCCCCTCTCCTCTGGTTACCTCTTCATGGAGAGCCAGCAGTGTTTATAGAGCCCTCTAAACACTGGGAAGCAGGCCGTGTTAACTTCAGTTAACGTGCAGAGGGCAAGGACCGGATGTTGCCCCTATTGCAACTACTGTTAGTTTAATAGGAATCCCAGGCCATGGATGCGTGGCAAAGGGCCTCCTCATCCCTCATACACTCAGCCCTAGGGCAAGGTTTAGGGCATTTTGTATCTGAAGGAGGCTATGTTTTTCTTGACCTAGCCCAGACAATGATTGTGCTTCTACTTTTGCACTTGTGAATAGGGGGTGGAGTTGGCAAAGGCTTTGCAGTGCAATTGAAAACAAAACAAAACAAACCCTACATACTTAAATGTTTGACTGGTTTGTAATCTGAAACATACAGTCATAGAAACTGTTTTTGTTTCTGTTTTTCTTCTCTTTGAAATTTTCTCTGTTACTTTTATATCCCAGTGATTGAGCATCCCATGTTCAGGTAGATGTGAGCTTGCAAACATAACTCAGACCATTAAGGACTGGCTCTTCTCAGTGTCTCTTTGGAATGGAAGCACTATAGAGCCTGAAAGGACGCTGTCTTCATCCCTCATTTTGTGGAAGAAATGGAGTCTCAGGGAGAAGTTGTGTGTGTGACTGAATCTGGGCCTAGGCTTCATGGATCCCAGAGCAGATAGGAGAGGAAGGTATCACCGATTTTTTTTTCTGTCCAGTTTTATCATCCCTCTGGTCATAGGTTAACGGTGCACTTCAGTTTGGGTTTGTTTTCATTTTTGGAGGTCTACTTTCAAAGATTTTAAGTTGCAGATGCAAGTGCAACTGCATCAGGCTTTGCTAGCCAAATTCAGTTATAAAGCAGAGCCTCTGTTTCACTTTTCTAAAAGCCTATTTCAAAAAAAGCAAAGGCCATAAGCAACTTGTCGAGTTTATTGCCTTAAAAAGGAAAGAAAAAAAAAAGGCTTGAAATTTCCTATCATAACTGATGGAACAAACCTTGAAGTCAACACATTAGACTTTTTCATTTTTGTTCCAGTTTTCTCCTGGCAAGTAGGAGAATTTAATAAGAAAGGGACCCATGGTTCCAAAACAAATAGGGTCTAAGTCCAAGACATCTAAAGCTTGTGTGGAATCCCTCTGGCATTTATCCCACTGGGCCCCAGGGAAGGGAGGAGACAAAAGTCCATATCCCCGTTGTAGCCAGGGGTGGTTCAGTTGAAGGTGAAGCTGTCTGTCAGACTATTTATAGCATGTTTATAGCATGATGGAAAAAACAAAAGACCATAGGTTTTAGAGCCTGGCTTTTATTCACAGATGATAAAGACTGTTTTGTTTTGCTTTAAAGAAGAGATTCCTTAACATGCTCCATAGTAATTGACATGAATTTAAACCATGGCATTTTAGCCAACTGATTATTTTTATCATCTTCAATATTAACAATTAGTGTTTGAGGTTGAGAAATCAATAAAATATCAGTCTTTAGGATGAAGATGCCACTTATTTTTAGATGGGCATAGCAGGGTTCCAATATAAGACACTGTCTTAGAAAGTAAAACGCTCTTCGTTTCAAGTTTTTAGAAGATTGAACATTGGCGTTTCCAAGGAATTTCAGCCAGGTATGATATGATTAATAGAGTTTCAGTATAATTCGGAAAACTTTTGTTTAATTTTGGTTTATAATTATGTTACCATTTATTTCATGGACAGAGGAGCCTTGTCGGCTACAGCCCATGGGGTTGCAAAGAGTTGGATGCAACTGAGCGACTTCACTTCAACATTTATTCAAACATCTATTTCTCCATGATGTTTGAATTAAGGTGCCATTTCTTTTTTGTCTTAAAGGTGTAAATCATTGGCTTTTATTTTTTGTACTGTTTCACAAGTGACTGCTATAACATATTTGCATAATATAAAGAAGGAACGTGTGGGTGAAGCATGCTGGAGTATATGGGGAACCTTTGCTAGATGACATATTTGACTCTGGGATATATTCATCAAAGTAAAGTTGCTGCCTCAGGACTCTGTTTCAAAGTATTTCTCTGATGTGGGTCTTCTCTAGCTTGTTTAGAGAAGCAACCCACTGACTTGCCCCTTCAGTCTTTGTAGAGGAAATGGCACAAAATTAAAAGTGTGTACATTGCTCAAGTATTGTATTAGTTCTCCCGTGTTTTGTTAGCTTTATTTATCATAAGACATTTTATCCAGAAATGTCTTAACCAAATAGAAAGACTGATGTTTGGACCATCATTTCCTACCTGGTTTTGGATCAAGTAAATTTGGAACAGTTGAGAAAAGTTTTAGGTAGCATTCTCATATTTGATATTTAGGAAATATGCCTTAGTGAAATGTATGGTTTGCCCAGGTGGGACAGTTCTGTTGCTAAGTAGCACCCTGACTGATATGCTACATTCAACACTCATAATGTCTGTATTTTGAAGGAGGACTCAACTTTGGTGGGTCAGTGGCCCTCATATTTAGAATATGTCAATTTTCTGGAAAAGGTAGGTAATGTAAATAAAAGCAGTGGAAATCAAATGTGATTTTTCCATACAACCCATGGGGGCCCCCATTCCTGACCCAGGGACTTTGGGCAGTCCCAGTGAGCCAAGCACCATTTCCCATCAGCTGTAAATGGTACATTTCTGATGCTGTTGGATTGCCTTTAATATCTGCATGACTTAATTCAATACCTTAACCTAATTGTAGCAAACTGTATGAACCCATTTAATAAATGTTCACACATTCTTACATATTTCTTCACTGAAGGTGATTTGTGCCTTAGTTTTAATGCAACAGATCAGAATTTGAGAATTATATCAAGTGAGTAGAGTGCAGGATGGCTTCTCAGTGGGGGGGAGATTTGATGGTTATCTTTGAGAAAATTTGTTAAGGCTTAGGGGTATTAATGTACCTTTTTTAGATGAATTATTGAGGGATATCTGTTTAGCTGCCCTCTTTCACATTATAAAAATTTACTGTAGAAAGCATAGCCATTAACAATCAAGTGGTTGGCATTTCTGCTGTGTTTGAATTTCTGCTTTCTAGACTGCCTTCCCATCAGCAGAAATAACTTCACATTGAGCCTTAAGGTTGTATAAATCATACCGACCTTTAAAATGCAGGGATCAAACTGTAAGACAAAGGATTTTTCACTCTCTCTTTTCCTTTTCTCTTGCAATTGCTTTGTAATGTCAGGTTACCTCAAAGCTTTGGGTTGATGAGTGGTTTGTAGCCAGTTCATAGAATCAAATTATTCTAGTTCATCCATGAGCTTTGCATATTGACTTATGACAGTAAAGTCCTCGGTCAGTTAGAACACTGTTTCTTGCACCTGTCAACCATTTAAAGATATTTGATAAGTTTATTTGACAAGTATTTGATGGGCTTTAGACAAGAAATATTTAGAACATATCCCTGCAAATGAGTATATTTATTTAAAGTGCTTTTCGTGGATATTGTTTTCAGAATTACTTTTAGAACTGTGGGAGAAAGCTGCTCTCATTAAATTACAGTCATAGGATACTTCTTTGGCCTGCTTCTTTATCCTTTTTGGTCAGGCTGCCTCTAGGGCACTGTCTTCTTGAACTAACAGCTAGATCAGAGAGGGAACTGTATGTAGGGTGAAATCAGATCAGGAGGGAATAAAAGCTAAGGTGTGTAGGATGCTCATGGTCTATGCTGAATGAGGTAGAGGCTTTTGTGTTCAGACTGAGGCTTGTAATATATGAGTAAGTGGATTCATGTATAGGAGCAGACTGACAAGGTAGGGTTAGTTCATTTATCAGCAATAACTTGAAAGTAATTGACTTAGGATAGTGAATATTGATTGTGGGCCAGCTAGTCACTGAAAATGAAAGTACTCTCAGCTGCATTTGAACATTTATGTATCTGCCAAACCTAATTTTCAAGGTGTTTAGTCTTCTGAATTTAGCCAGCATTTAGATAATAACAGTTATAGACTCTTTACCACTACTCCAAACCTTCTCTTCCAGTTTACACAACTCATTCATTTAAATAGGTTATTATAAAAGTTTCTGTGTGGTCTTGAGCTGAAGTTACCAAAGAACCTTTGGTTTCAAATCAGCCCAGTAATTAGAGTTATAGAAATAATGTAGGATCCTCAGAATGACATATTACAAGTTTAGGAGCCAAGAGACAGAAAAAGATACTCCCAGATGACATCCACAAATCAGAAGCAGCTGCAGCAAGGTCAGGGCCCCCGTGTCTTAAGGGGCTGGTTATTTTATCACTTAAGGGAGTCGACATTATTTCATGTCTCTAGGCATTTGAGTAGAGACAAATTTGATGCTCCTGCTTCTATTGGGCATCATCTCTAGCCTTCTAGGAACAGACATCAAGCAAGAGTGTGGTACAATAAATTCTATCTGTGCAATGACTAGAAAGTGCAGTAAGAATTTGCAAGTTGCACAATAATTATTTATGTATTGAGCTCCATTGTTGTACATGGGCCAGGCTTTGAGTCCATTACTGTTAAACAGCCTGAAGCTACTTTGCTCTGAGTTTGTTACCACAGTTGGATTTTTTGTTGTTGTCTTTTGCTTTTTTTTTTCTTCTCTATAGGATTATGGTTTTCATAGTAGTGACATTATGGGATTACTTTGTTCTTGACATTTCTTATGGGAAAAGTTTGCACATTATCTGGTGGATTAAGCTTGACTATTGGACCTAGTCCTACTCCTACTCAACAAATGAAAAGCAACTGTTATTTAGCCTCTGATGTTTTGAAAGTTCCTTCTATGACCATGTCTGTGTCTTCCTGGTAGGCACTGCTTGAGCAGTAAATAGACATACCTCTTGTGTTATCATCACATTAAGAATCATAAGGGTACTCTGAGCATTTCGTTTTGTTGTTCATTTCTAAATGTTGTTCATTTAGATAAATTATAGTGGGAGAGATTGAATGTTATAACAGCTTTTCTATTATTAAGTACTGTTAGAAAAGGAAACTATAGGGGATGATTGTACGCAATCCTTTGGTCCTTTCAAAATTAATCATGTATTAGAAAGTGATGTAGTTTACTTGGAAGGAAGTAACTTCACCCAGTTGGTGGAGGAAAAAACAGCCATGTAACTGAAGCAGTGAGAAAAAGTGATTCACAGAAAAAGAGACTTTCTGCTCTGACTAGGCTGAGTATGTGAGAGAAGGTCTCAAGGGCAGTGTTTCAAGTGTTCACTTGCACAGGCATCATAATCACGTGGAAAACTTCGGGCAGTAGATTGCCAGAGACTTCCTTAGAGTTTCTGATGCAAGAGGTCTGGGGTGAGGACCAAGAATTGACTGGCATGTTGCACAATTTCCTCAGGTGATGATCGTGTTGTTGATCCAGAGGCCACTGCTACAGTGGTCTGCTACTAAGTCACTTCAGTCGTGTCCGACTCTGTGTGATCCCATAGACGGCAGCCCACCAGGCTCCCCCGTCCCTGGGATTCTCCAGGCAAGAACACTGGAGTGGGTTGCCATTTCCTTCTCCAATGTGTGAAAGTGAAAAGTGAAAGTGAAGTCGCTCAGTCGTGTCTGACTCTTAGCGACCCCATGGACTGCAGCCTACCAGGCTCCTCCATCCATGGGATTTTCCAGGCAAGAGTACTGGAGTGGGGTGCCATTGCCTTCTCTGGCTGTAGGGGTCTAATGGAGTCGAAACTAATGGAGTCCTAGCTAAGAAACTTTTTAAAGTGTAGTGCTGGTAACACCACAGAAAATGGAGTGGCAGTTGAAGTCTGTTCGAGAGAGTGACTGACTGACTCTAGGTTGACTAGGAGAGGATTAAATTATAATTAAGTGGCTGAACTAATATGATTAACAAAATCATATGGTTTAGAACTTAATATGTTTCTAAACTGGGTTTACCTGTTATCGGTTAAGAGCTGTTACATTAAAATGTGCATTTGTTTACATATGTAGTTTCAAACCATCCTGAAGTTTGTTCTATCTGGAATGTTCAACTATTGCTACTAGAGGCTTGGCACTTGTATTCATTTAATACTGCAGCCCGGAGAAGGAGAGAAGGGAGTTAATTGAATTTCTTAATTTGAATCTAAAATGTCTGTATAGAAAATGCCTTGCTTATGATTTCTTCAAGGACAAATTCTCATTTTTTTTCATGCTTGCATTTTTAGTCATGGTATGTAATGTGTGCAGTGTTTATGAAAGGAATGAATGAATGGCCAGTAGCACATTTGTTGGAAATAATTATACCATGGTGGTAATGGTGGGAACCACCCCAGATAACTCACATAGGAAATCTATTGATGATTTGAAAAATTTGCATATTACCTTATTAATGGACTTCGCAAGTGGTGCTAGTGGTAAAGAATCAGCCTCCCAATGCAGGAGACGTAAGAGATGCAGGTTCGATCCCTGGGTTGGGAAGATACTCTGGAGGAGAGCATGGCAACCCACTCTAGTGTCCTTGCCTAGAGAATCCCATGGACAGAGGAGCCTGGTGGCCTACAGTTCATGAGGTCGCAAAGAGTCGGATACAACTGAGCAACTAACACACACACACTTAGCACAGTACACAGCTTATTAATATAGCTTCTGTTATCTCCACAAATTTAGGCAAACTGAAAATCCTAGTAGAGTTAAGTGATATCTGAATTTTTAATATCAAAACGAATCTGAAGAAACCATTATTTTTGACAGGCATACACGTTATCTAAATGAAACCAGGATTAAAGCCATGGAGATATAACAAAAGCATTTCATAAAATATGAAGTCCAAGTAAGCTATATTGGTAGAGGAGTTAAACTTCCAAATTTAGATCATTCATATCATTAATCATTAATTAAACTTCCAAATTAATCATGAAATTAATTAAGAAACCTCCAAATTTATATCATTCATTTTAATAGTTTAACAGAATCATGTTATCCTAATCTATTAATTTTTTAAGGTCTTTATCTTCCCTGCTACATTGTTGGCAGGGGCATAATATCCAGATTCTACTAGAGACGGAAAGCATGAAATGGTGGGAGGTATTCGTAAGTGCAGACAGAGGCTGTGTTGTAATATCTCTAACACCAAACTCCTGGTTTGTCAGAAATTTTGTCTAAATGGCACCTTTCCTTTGTCCCTACTTAGTGAAAATATGCATAACTGTTGGCAAAATTGAAGGAATTTAGCAGTTATAAGATGATTTTCTCATAACTGCCTACATATTACTTTGGATCTACACAGTGATACTTTAAAAAATTTTTATGGATAGAAGAATCTGAGGTAGAAAGAAGTAAGTTGCCTAAAATTAATTATTTCAGCTCGGAAATGTCAGAGCAAGACAGAGAATACAGATTTGCTAGTTATAAATTAGGTTTCTCTATAAAATTCAACTACTGGTATATTGCGTTTTTTTCATAGGAAAAGGAATATATGTTGGAAGGGACACACAGATGGGAGACTTTGATGTCACTTTTTCTTACCTTCCAAATGTTTCATATTCCAGATACCTTGTTCTTCTCCACATTCATTCAGCATCACATTGTTATTGTTGTTTTAGATATTTTTCTTTTATTGTACAAGACTTTTCTTTTTCTTTTTCTTTTTTTTTTTGTAGAAAAATAAGCTGCAAATAAGCAAAAAGAAGACAATACTTTTCATCCAAGCATTCAGCACTGAGTGCTGGGCATAGAAGCCATTAATAAATATCTATTGATTGAATGCCAGGAATTAGCTCCCTGACCTCTGGGTAAATTGCTTAAGTTGTCATATTCCATCTGTAAAAAGGGGTGGCTGGCAGGGCTCTTTTGCTACTTATTTCCTTACGTTATAGATTTATTTGACATCAGCCATCTTTCAGGGACTCGGTGAAAGGTGTTAAATAAATCATACCTTTATTATTATCTCTGAGGAAGAAATTATTTGAAATTTGCTGTCTCTAAATATCTTACTGCTGTTTGTCACAAGAAAGAAAATGACTTATTTGCAATATAAGGTATGTGTTTATTTGGGTGGGAGTATGTTTGAGAACAAATGTATTTATTTATAAATAAATCATCATTATAAAATGTTAAAAACTTCTTCCTATGATATTTTCAGTTCAGTTGTTTAGTTTCCACCCTCCCTGAGCCCAAACTATAGTTGGATGGATTTAGATTTTATCTACCAGCATTTCTTCATGAAAATAGAATAACAGGGGAAAGAAATTGATAGAGTCAGGAAAGCTTATTTGATTTCTTGGTATTCTTTCTTATTGATTGTATTTACTACATGGGTGTTATAGGGGTATATACATATTAATTCATGTAATTTACTTAGTTTACTAGATGATATCAGTGACATTGTCCAAAAATATGGTTATTTGGAAGAGAAATAAGTTAGATAGTGAGTTTTCAAAGTAGGGTATGACAGTGCATGTAGAGAATGATTTTTAAAAACACAGATGTACCTATTGTCCCATGATAAATGTCAATGTAGTAAGCTTTTCAACAGATGGGATTACAATGCCTTCAAAATATTTACTAGCCTGAAAAGCAATTTTTCTTTTTTCCTATTGTTTTAGCACTACTTATACTTCCCAGATTTTCTTATAGCTGGGCTTGTGTTTCCAGTCTGTAGCTAGTGTGTGTTCATAGAAATATGTTCATCCATTTAAATCTCCTATTAAAATGGGTTGGGACTAGTGGTAGGAAAATCAAGTCAACAAACAAACAAAAAAACCCCTGGGAACATAAATTGCTGGTTTACTCTTTATAAACTTTCCTTTTATATAAATGAATTGGTTTATAATAGAGTTTTACCAAAGAATTAATCAAAAGACTCAGCAAAATTCTTATTTCTATTAATATTTGATACTTAATAAATCTAGAATAAATTTTTAAAGCACGATGTGACACTAGGGAATTTTGCATTTAAGGTGCAGTAGTTCCATAATAGGAGTGGTTTCCTCTAAAGATTATTTTGGGACTTAGTTCACCTTCATTCATTCAGTTTTATAATGGATCTCTGAAGTCGACTCAGTAAAAATTTTTATAGTCCCACTTTAAGAGGAAGAATTTTTCTTCTGATTTACACTGAATGACCGAAAGTTAGCTAGCTCTTCAAGCTAGGGTCTTAATTATTCTCTTGTTTGACCTTTGCCTGTAACATTTGGTTTGAGTTGTGTTCTTCTCTTTGACTTTAAGATTCAGCCATTGGCAGGAGCCTTATTTAATCTTGCTATTGAGCTGTTTCATCTCCGTGAATAGGACATAAACCTATTCATCAGCCTGTCTTTCATATGGGCATGTTGTTCTGGAATACTATTAATATTGAGTGCATTGTGGCAGGGTGCATTCTATTTAAAAAGCAATGTAATATGTTTCAGTGTGATCAAGAACAAGGGTGTTACAAGTGTAGTATATAGTAAAATCGTAACACTCAAAGGTTTTTTTTTTTTAACATAATGTGTTATGCCTAATGTGCAAACAGTTGATTTAATTTTTGACTTCAGCTTTTTAAAAGCATGATGCTTCTCATAAATGCTGCCAGTATGTTCTGATGTTTCATCCCTTAATACTCGAGCTGATCTGCTACTATTGCTCAATTGTGTCAAGTTCCCAAGGAATCAAATTTCTAGTTTGATTTATGCAGGTAAAACAGGCTCTCACTCAGTAGATTTAGTCTGACTTCATAATCAAAATGGAAAGTAGAAAACGAAAAATTAATTTATAGAATTTTTTTCCTCTATTAAAGAAATTCAGTATTTATTTACTTATTGGTCTAATAAAAATTCTCTTCTGAAAAGCACTTACCATTTTTAATAATTCAAGTGTGATTCTGAATCTCTTTTGTTTCTGTTGTTCTTTTGTCCCAATTTCCTGGCTATGTTATAGCAGATATATGGTATTTAGCTGATAGATGTTTTATGCTTAAAAGGAAGATACTAAAAGGTAAAATGCATTTGCCTTCAAGTTAGAATAGAAGTTACATATATGACTTGTCTTTGGAATAACAGAATTGTAGATCTAGAAGCTGCCTGGTTCCTTATACCACAGAAGAGTTCTAGTGCACGTGGCGAAAGAAACTCTCCAAAGGTCAGATGGCAAATTTGTGGTAGAAATGAAGCCAGAACCATGTCTCTTGATTTCTGGCTAATTTATCTGTTACTATACCACAGGACTCAAATTCGGATTCCGCTTCTCTTTTCTGTTGCTTTGTTTTAGTACTGTATTCTAGTGTTACTGTTGATAATACACAACCTTGGTTTACGTGGTTTAGTCACTAAGTCATGTCCGACTCTTTGCAGCCCCACGGACTGTAGCCTGCCAGGCTCCTCTGTCCATGGGATTTTCCAGGCGAGAATATCAGAGTGGATTGCCATTTCCTTCTCCAGGGGATCTTCCCTACCCAGGGACTGAACCTGGGTCTCCTGCATTGCAGGCGGATTCTTTACCAACTGAGCTGCCAGGGAAGCCCATACGTAACCTTAGAAGCTTTATGGCTTTTTCACAATCTGTGCTAGTTTAGGCTTCATGAGTTTGAAGGTGGGCTGACTCTGTGAACTTCCTATGAGGACTTTTAGTGGTGAGTTGAGTCGAAAGAATTCCAAAGTGAAGAATATTTTCCTCTTTCATCTATCCCTGTCAAGAATCCCTAAGGCTCAAAATAAAACCAGAATGTTTAATTAAACTGATGGTAAGTATGTAAATTTAAATCTGTTTTTTGGAAAGATCTTGGGGAAAGTTCAAAAGAAGTTCTCTAATGTTTATGGTTTGTGTTTGACTACCGTTAGGTTACTGGATGGTTTCTAGTTTCCAGAAAGTATTGTAAAGCTTTGTAGGGATTATCTCATTTATGCCTTTAGCATGGATGATCTCTTAAAGCTTCAAGAGCGGGATGATGTAGGTAATAGCATTAACTCCATTTTGTAACTGAGAAAACAGAATGTATTATGTGAGTGTCCAAGGTGGGATCTGAATCGTGGAGTTCTTCTTGAAAGCTCTGGCTCTTGACTATAAACTCTTCTGCCTCCATGTTACATATAATTTCCTCTGCCACAAACTGCCACCCACTGATAAGTTTTCAAGGGGCTCTGCTTTAGGTTAGTGAACATTTTTACAATTCCTTCAGTAAACTTTGGCCATATACTTGAGAATTCTCTCACTTTTATTAGGGATACAGTAGTTTTCTGGGACCATCTTAACTTGCAGCCTCTTTTCCCTCCTCTTTCTTCATGTTCAGTCTTAATTTTCTGCACTTCCCCCTTTTCTTAGCTCATTTGGAGCAACAAGTCAGTGTGCATTGGGTTTAATTTGGATACCTTCATTTCTATTTTCAAGAAAACTTTAAGTCATTCTCTATTATTCCCAAATAAGATTAAAGCTGCTAGCCATTGGCTCCTTAATTCTTTTCTAACATCCTGTTTTTTTACCTTCCTCTTAGGGAACATTTCCTTAGTATCTCAAGATTGAAAAGAACCATGAAGAAATCCCTAATAAAGTTACCCATCCACTGGAATGTTTCTCCCACACTCCAGCTGGACTATAATCTTTTCCTACTAAGCTATTTCTAGAATAATTACCACTCATTAAAATTTTTTTCCTCCTTTTGGCAATATCATACCTGCTTTCTTTGAACACACAAAATGAAACCCAGGGACTGATTCCCTCTTTGTTTCTCTCTAGTTTGTTCCCAAGATTTTCAGTTTGTTGGTCCCTACCTATAATGTTTTAGGATTTGAAATAGATCAGCTGGAATTCCATCACCTCCACTAGCTTTGTTTATAGTGATGCTTCCTAAGGTCCACTTGATTTCACTTCCAGGATGTCTAGCTCTAGGTGAGGGAATCACACCATTGTGATTATCTGGGTCATGAAGATCTTTTTTGTACAGTTCTTCTGTGTATTCTTGCCACCTCTTCTTAATATCTTCTGTTTCTGTTAGGTCCATACCATTTCTGTCCTTTATTGTGCCCATCTTTGCATGAAATGTTCCCTTGGTATCTCTAATTTTCTTGAAGAGATCTCCAGTCTTTCTCTTTCTATTGTTTTCTTCTATTTCTATGCATTGATCACTGAGGAAGGCTTTCTTATCTCTCCTTGCTATTCTTTAGAACTCTGCATTCAAATAGGTGTATCTTTCCTTTTCTCCTTGACCTTTCACTTCTTTTCTCAGCTATTTGTAAGGCCTCCTCAGACAGCCATTTTGCCTTTTTGCATTTCTTTTTCTTGGGGACGGTGTTGATTCCTGTCTCCTGTACAATGTCACAAACCTCCATCCAAAGTTCTTCAGGCTATCAGATCTAATCCCTTGAATCTATTTGTCACTTCCACTGTATAATCAGAAGGGATCTGATTTAGGTCATACCTGAATGGTCTAGTGGTTTTCCCTACTTTCTTCAATTTAAGTCTGGATTTTGCCAGAAGTAGTTTACGATCTGAGCCACAGTCAGCTCCTGGTCTTGTTTTTGTTGACTATATAGAGCTTTTCCATATTTGGCTGCAAAGAATATAATTAATCTGATTTTGGTATTGACCATCTGGTTCCATCCATGTGTAGAGGCTTCTTTAGTGTTGTTGGAAGAGGGTGTTTGCTCTGACCAGTGAGTTCACTTGGCAAAACTCTATTAGCCTTTGCCCTGCTTCATTTTGTACTCTGAGGCCAAATTTGCCTATTACTCCAGGTGTCTCTTGACTTCAATATACCAGCAAATTTGGAAAACTCAGCAGGACTGGAAGAGGTCAGTTTTCATACCAATCCCAAAGAAAGGCAATACCAAAAAATGTTCAGACTACAGCACAATTGCACTCATCTCACACGCTAGCAAAGCAATGCTCAAAATTCTCCAAGCCAGACTTTAGCAATATGTGAACCGTGAACTTCCAGATGTTCAAGCTGGTTTTAGAAAAGGCAGAGGAACCAGAGATCAAATTGCCAACATTTGTTGGGTCATAGAAAAAGCAAGGGAATTCCAGAAAAAATTCTATTTCTGCTTTATTGATTACACCAAAGCCTTTGACTGTATAGATCACCACAAACTGTGGAAAATTATGAAAGAGATGGGAATATAAGACCAGCTGACCTGCCTCCTGAGAAACCTGTATGAAGGTGAAGAAGCAAGAGTTAGAACTGGACATGGAACAACAGACTGGTTCCAAATTGGGAAATGCGTGTGCCAAGGCTGTATATACAGTTAGCAAAAACAAGACCAGGATCTGACTGTGGCTCAGATCATGAACTCCTTATTGCCAATTTCAGACTTAAATTGAAGAAAGTAGGGAAAACCACTAGACCATTCAGGTATGACCTAAATAAAATCCATTATGACTATACAGTGGATGTGAGAAATAGATTTAAGGGACTAGGTCTGATCGACAGAGTGCCTGATGAACTATGGATGGAGGTTCGTGACATTGTACAGGAGACAGGCAGCAAGACCATCCCCAAGAAAAAGGAATGCAAAAAAGTAAAATGGCTGTCTGAGGAGGCCTTATGAATAGCTGTGAAAAGAAGAGAGGCGAAAGGCAAAGGAGAAGAGGAAAAGATATACCCATTTGAATGCAGAGTTCCAAAGAATAGCAAGGAGAGATAAGAAAACCTTCCGGGTGATCAATGAAAAGAAATAGAGGGAAACAATAGAATGGGAAAGACTAGAGATCTCTTCAAGAAAATTAGAGATACCAAGGGGACATTTCATGCAAAGATGGGCTTGATAAAGGACAGAAATGACATGGACCTAACAGAAGCAGAAGATATTAAGAAGAGGTGGCAAGAAAACACAGAAGAACTGTACAAAAAAGATCTTCATGACCCAGATAATCACAATGGTGTGATTCCCTCACCTAGAGCTAGACATCCTGGTAGTGAAGCCTTAGGAAGCATCACTACGAACAAAGCTAGTGGAGGTGATGGAATTCCAGTTGAGCTATTTCAAATCCTAAAAGATGATGCTGTGAAAGTGCTGCACTCAATATTTCAGCAAATTTGGAAAACTCAGCAGTGACCACAGGACTGGAAAAGGTCAGTTTTCATTCCAATCCCAAAGAAAGGCAATGCCAAAGAATGCTCAAACTATTGCACAGTTGCACTCATCTCACACACTAGTAAAGTAATGCTCAAAATTCTCCAAGCCAGGCTTCAGCAATACATGAACCATGAACTTCCAGATGTTTAAGCTGGTTTTAGAAAAGGCAGAGGAACCAGAGATCAAATTGTCAACATCTGCTGGATCATTGAAAAAGCAGAGTTCCAGAAAAACATCTATTTCGGCTTTGCTTTGACTGTGTGGATCACAATAAGCTGTGGAAAATTCTTCAAGAGATGGCAATACCAGACCACCTGACCTGCCTGTTGAGAAACCTGTATGCAGGTCAGGAAGCAACAGTTAGAACTGGACATGAAACAACAGAGTGGTTCCAAATAGGAAAAGGAGTACGTCAAGGTTGTATATTGTCACCCTGCTTATTCAACTTATATGCAGAGTGCATCATGAGAAATGCTGGATTGGAAGAAGCACAGCTGGAATCAAGATTGCTGGGAGAAATATCAATAATCTCAGATATGCAGATGACACCACCCTTATGGCAGAAAGTGAAGAGGAACTAAAGAGCCTCTTGATGAAAGTGAAGGAGGAGAGTGAAGAAGTTGGCTTAAAACTCAACATTCAGAAAACTAATATCATGGCATCCGGTCCTGTCACTTCATGGCAGATAGATGGGGAAACAGTGGAAACAGTGGCTGACTATATTTTTGGGCTCCAAACTCACTGCAGTTGGTGATTGCAGCCATGAAATTAAAAGACGCTTACTCCTTGGAAGGAAAGTTATGACCAACCTAGACAGCACATTAAAAAGCAGAGACATTAGTTTGCCAACAAAAGTCTGTCTAGTCAATGCTATGGTTTTTCCATTAGTCACATATGGATGTGAGAGTTGGATTGTAGAGAAAGCTGAGTGCTGAAGAATAGATCCTTTTGAACTGTGGTGTTGGAGAAGATCACTGAGAGTCCCTTGGACAGCAAGGAGATCTAACCAGTCTATCCTAAAGAAATCAGTCCTGAATATTCATTGGAAGTACTGATGCTGAAGCTGAAACTCCAGTACTTTGGCCAACTGATGTGAAGAACTGACTCATTGGAAAAGATCCTGGTGCTGGGAAAGATTGAAGACAGGAAGAGAAGAAGACAGCAGAGGATGAGATGGTCGGATGACATCACCAACTCAATGGACATGAGTTTGAGCAAGCTCCTGGAGCTGGTAACGGGAAGGGAAGCCTGGCGTGCTACATTCCATGGGGTTGCAAAGAGTCAGACATGACTGAGCGACTGAACTGAACTGGCCAATAATGTTGACTATTTGTGGGTTTTGTGTTCATTCTGATTTCTCCTTTATGTTTGTACTATATCCTCCATTAAATCCTGGAATTCAGAGATCATGAGAAGTACCTTACAACTAGTACTGCATTTGGTAATAAGAAGGTATTTTATAAAATTTGACCCTTTCAAGAAGAGTAGAAGCTGGTTTTCTCCTCTTACTACCTATCTCTGTTTAGCTCAAAGACATGCCAGAACTGCAAATCCCACTGAGAAATAAGTGTAGCTCACTTTTATAGTCAGGACAGACAGAAAATACTGAATCACTACACTGTTTAGTAGGAGCAAGGGAAAAAAAGTCATAACTTTAATGATATGGTTAAATTTTTATAATGTATATTTGAGCAATGATATCAGATTTTATTTTAGCAGTGGCTTCTTTTTTTTTTTTTTCCACATAAAAAGGACTCTAATTCTATATCTAAAACTCAGGATTGGTCCTTTGGTTATTTAAATTTTCATTGTTCGGGGCTAGTCCTCTATTGCTTTTGTGAAAGCGATGCATACTGCTGGAGTGTAGGGTTTTCTGGAATCAGTTTTAAAACCCTTGTTTTACCAGAGTGGAGCTACATTATTTCCCTTGGTTTATTTGGGAAGGTTGAAAGATCGTCAGGCTGAACAGGAACCACATTCTTGGATTCACGATATATGAACAGTTGCCATCATATTAGCATTGCCCCATTCTGTCTCCATTTGTAATATCTAATGGAGCTTAAATCAATTAGTATACTTAGGATAGGCTATCTTTGTGTGAAATGCCAAACAGAACAAACAAAATAGAATCCACAAGATGCTGAAAAAGAATTTTGTTTTTAGCTCTTTCTCTAGTTAGGACAATTTTGATTCCTTTCCTGGAAGTATTTTTTTTTTTTTTCCTACTGAAAAGAGAATAAAGCAAAAATAAATTAAGAAGAGAAAATTTGGCTTATTGACCTTTTGGGGATGATTATCTTTTGGACTTTCTGTGAAGTTAGGTTGTAGTGATCTTTTAGGTGGTTGTATATTTTTTTTTTAAACAGAAAATGACTGTTAACTTTAATTGACTGTATTTGTTTATTTTTGTAACACACTCCCACTTCTGTCACCCTAATGCAGTCTATATGTGTCTTGTGTGTAACATCACTTCATCATCCTTTGCATTGAATACTTAAAGGGCGAGTATTAAGAACTGCATGCTCTACATGAAAAGATGGATGTACCACATTTAAAAGTGACTCTTAGACACTGTGCACTTACTAAAAGAAAAAAAATTAAGTTGAAAAATATCCCTTTAATATGAAAAGGAGAAAATTGTAACTTCAATATTCTAATATTTTGAGTGTCATCATTTCTGTGTTCTTCCTTTGTTTCTTGATCCATGTGGTTTTTTTTTTTTCCCCTTGCAGCATTGTTTCCCTCCCCTTGAGTAGGTAGCTTTATACTTATGATTTTTCTTTTTCTCAGATTGCACTTAAAATCCACTCCTTTTTTGTGGTTGGCGTTCTTTAGTCCAGATGCTTCCTTCTGTACTGTGTTTAGGAGCTCTATTTCAAGGGACAGACTTAAAAACAAAAAAACAAAAACTCTTACTTTAGATTATACAATTCCCAAGAATTCTATCTCCCTAAAAAAACCTTCATGATGAAGGATCTTCAGGAAGATTTTGTAAGTAGATGTTTTGTTTTCTTGGGAGTTCATAGCATTGGGAGAATTTAAGATTTGAGAAATCAAACTGTGAGTTAGTAAGAGCCAAAGCTTTGTGAGTGTTAACTGGTGAATACAGAATGGGAGAGAAGGTTCAGGAAGGAGGAAGTAGCCTTCACCTCAGTTGAAGAGGAAAATCCGGGTAAGCAGCCCTGGAGGCAGGTGTAAAGACAGGCTTTCTTTAGGCTGTTTACACATCTGTCTCTGTAAGCAACATAAATAGGGCTTTTTTTCCTGCCTGGCCAACTCATACCCTGCTCCTTGTTTTCTTTGAGGTTTCAGCTTAAGTGTCACTTTCTCAGGGAGGGAAATGTTCGTCTAAAATAAGGAGGAACTCCCAATTTTCTTCACATCAGCCTGCTGTATTTTCACTGACGTCCCTATTATCCAGTCCTCTCTCAGTATTTTCTTGTACCATGTATTTTTTCTTCTCTCCTCTTCGCCCTCCCTGCCTCCCAGCAGTGGACATAAGGTTAATAAGTGCGGGGCCATGTCCGCTGTGTTTATCACTTTATCTCCAGTCCCTAGAATAGAACCCGCACTTAGCAGAGAGTGCCTTTGGCTAGACTGTCATCTGCTTGAGAGCAGGATTCCGCCTTACCTGTGTGTGTGTGTGCTCAGTCGTGTCTGACCCTTTGGGACCCCATGGACGGTAGCTCTCCAGGCTCCTCTGTCCAGGAGAATATCCAGCCAGAATGCTAGCGTGGGTTGCTATTTCTTCTCCAGGGGATCTTCCCAACCCAGGGATAAAACCCACATGTCCTGTGGCTCCTGCGTTGGCCAGTGGATTCTTTATTACTGAGGCATTTGGGAAGCCAGCCTTATCTTTGTAGCCCAATGATTATATAGTGTCTCTTGAATTGAATTATTTAGGCTAACATAATTGAAAAAAGTGAGAAGGTAGGATAACTTTATTAATGAAAACATCCCATTCCTTTTTTCCCTCTAAATAAGAAGCAGTATCAGTCTCAGTGATAGAGGGACCACGTGTAAAACCTGGGATAAATCTAGGTAAAACTTTGATGCTGAAGGACTGTCCCAAGGATTGGTGACTTATGCTGTTCCAAAAAGCATGAGGTGATTATTTTAGGAAGTGAGATTCTTCAGTGGCTCTTAATATATTTGATTAAATAATGAAAAGCAATATTATATTTAGTTTCAGATGTGCAATATAATGATTCAAAATTTTTATAGCTTATATTTCATTTAAACTTATTATAAAATACTGGCTATATTTCCTGTGCTGTACAATATATCCTTGTAGCTTTTATAAGTACATTTATTTTATACATAGTAGTTTGTACCTCTTAATCCCCTACCCATATCAAACCCCTTCCTCTTTTTTTTTTAATCCCAATGGTAGCCACTAGTTTGTTCTGTGTGTCTGTGAGTCTGTTTCTGTTTTGTTATATCCATTGATTTGTTTTACTTTATTTTTTAGATTCTGTGTATAAGTGATTAACATATTTGTTTTCCGTCTGACTTACTTCACCAAGTGTAATACCCTCCAGGTTCATCCATGTTGTTGTAATGGCAAAGTTTCATTATTTTTTACGCTGAGTGCTATTTCACGTGGTATATGTACACCACATCTTCTTTATCCTTTCATCTGTTGATGGACACTTAGGTTGCCTCTGTATCTTGGCTGTTGTAAATAATGCCACTATGAACATTGGTATGCATGTATCGTTTTCAATTAATGTTTTTGTTTTCTTCGAGTATATACTTGGGGGTGGAATTGCTGGATCATATGGTAGTTCTGTTCTTAGTTTTTTGAGGAAACCTCTGTACTGTTTTTCATAGTGGCTCTGAAAACTTACATTTGTACTAACAGTTCTAATGACCAGTTTTTGGTGGTTGTTTTTTGATGTGGTAGTATGCATTGAAATGAAGATGCTCCTGCCACATATTGTGAGGTTCTTTGTTACTTCTCTAGTTTCCCTAGGAGATCATTTTCCATGTAGCTTTCCCTGATGGACCTTATGCAGTATGGTATTATGAAAAATATTTTGCCCAAGGTTTAACTTTAAGAGTGATATCTTTAAGATAGATCTCTTAATTTAATAATTCTCAATAAAAGAATTAGGTCTGTCTTAGGTTGAACTTTCCCTGAAGATTTAGTTTTGCTCTTTCTTATCATATTAGCCAGGATGTGTGTTTCCACTGGGCCAGTCATTTGAAGCAGTGCTATATACTGAGTTATATTGAAGGAACTTGGGACAAACTGGTGTGGGTGCTATCAACTTTAGTGAAAGATATAAGCTTGAAGACTTATATTTAATACTTCCTAACATTTCTTAATGATATGTCGTTTTAGGCAATCTCTGTATTTTTTTGGCTTATTTTTTCCCTCCAGTTTTATTGAGATATACTTGACATATAACATTATGTAAGTTTAAGGTGTCTAGCATGTTGGTTGGATACATTTATTTATGGCAAAATGATTCCCACCGTAGCATCAGCTAACGCTGTCATTCCATCACATAATTTTCATTTTTTTGTGTGTGATGAGGACATTTAAAATCCAGCCTTTTGCAATTTTGAAGTATATGATGTAGTATTTTGGTGAATTTTGCACCTAGATAACTGACATCTTAAGACATGGCAAGAATTCCCTGGCAGTCTAGTGGTTAGGACTTTGTGCTTTCACAGCTGTGTACTGGGTTTTAGGGAACTGAAATCCTGCAACCTGTGTGTGTGTGCATGCATGCTCAGTTGTTTTCTGACTCTTCGTGACTCCATGGACTATAGAGCCTGCCAGGTTCCTCTGTCCATGAGATTTTCCAGGCAAGAATATTGGAGTGGGTTGCCATTTTCTACTGCTTTGCTGCCTTTTTATATGATCCTTGAAGAAATGATTATGAAGGGGGTCTTATTTTAATAAGGTGGTTATGTCTTCTCCAGATGAAATGTATTGATTTAACCTCAGCTAGATGGGCTAGTGATGTAACTCCTCTGAAAGGTGAAAATGTGCATACATTAAAAAAAAATTCTCTATTTTCTCCCCGTTCTGGAGAGAGCCATGGATCTTCTGAGTCTATACATAAAGATTCCAAGTTACTAAACAATGAAGCTATTTTTATGTGTCATCATTAAGATTTTTTTCAGCATAGCCAATTTAGAGTCATGAACTCTTACTCCAGGTGTAGGAGTTTTGTGTAGCATTCAAAATTAACAGTCCCCTTTTTATATATGTTATCCATTTTACCCTTCCTGGGTTTGGATGTGAATTTCTAAGTGTGTGTGGTGTGAATTCTCTATGGAAGTATATAAGCTTCTTCCATATTACCTGTTTTTGTCTTCATCATTTTCAGTGTTTTTTCTTATACAGACTGTTCTGTTATGCTGTAACTTTCCTGAGGCAAAACTCAGGCTCATACTTTCTGTTTGCCACCTAGGCATTTCTTCTCAACTTCCAGGCTTGCTATATCCCTTCCTTCGAGGTCGTACTAAAGTTACATTTTATTAATTCTACTCTGTTTCGTAAAAAGTAGGCTGGGTTCAGAGATGAAAAGAGGCCTGAGACGCAAGCTTAGCCATTGGAAAGCACAGAATTAATCTAGTGTGAGGGTGGGGCTTGATTATAGCTTGTCTATTAGACTTAGCTAATGGGATCAATAAGAAAAAAGGCTGAACCCAGAAGAGGGACAGGGCTGTTTTTGTTGTGGAGTATTGGCTGAAGGTTTTCCAGCCGAGGTCTGTTTGAGTTGGTCCTGGAGTGGTGAATCCTGAGGAGGCCATGTATTTCACATCTGCCCAGCTAGCTAACTATATCTAGCTTGCTTCTTTATAGCTTTGTGAAAGTTATTTGGGCAGTTATCTTGTGTGGCCACTGTTCTCTACTGCATAGAAAACAATTAGATTTTCCCAACTGCATTTGAATTTGAAAAAAAAAAAAAAGTCAACAAGGTAAAAACAACTCAACAATACAGTTCATGAATTGCCTGGTATTATCTTTAATACATTTTCAGGGAAATAAGGAAGGGACACAAAGTGGGAAAACATTTTTTTTTTTTTTTTTTTGTTATTTGGAAATACTTGTTTTGAAATGGGCCGAGTAGAAGCAATGGCAGAATCTGTGTGTGTGTGTGTGTGTGTGTGCACACACACATGTATGCATGTGCTTATGAAAAAAAAAATCCAACTGTTGATTCTTGTTCTTTTCAAAATGTCAGGAATGTAAAGTCTTGGTCATGTTCAGTGGCAGGGCGATGCCCAGCCTAGACGTTAATCCTAGATGGACAGAACAGTTGGGGACAGCAAGATGGCCATATTAGTGCCTGATTCACTTTTCTTAGGGGCTCTGATGTGGTGCAATGGAAGCAGGAAGAGAAGGAGTCCAAAATGCTAAAACTGGAAGGGACATTGGGCCCAAAGCCACGGTAATAACCGGTCTCTACATAAACCAGAGAGAGTTTAGTATGTTTCCTTTCTAGAGGGCTTAGCACAATGAATAAAGTAAAAGCAATAATTATCGGTGGGCAGCTGGGGCATGTCCTTAACAAAAGTTAGAACCAGTTCTCAACTTTCAAGAGAAGACCTCTCTGTGGCAATACTTTTTATCACTTCTACCATTTTTATAATATTATGTTGATGGTAGGGAGTTTGGAGAGGAATTTGACTGGTTAATATCAGTTCATTGCTGCTTGTGAAATTGCAACTTCTTTAGCAATGGTAGATCAGCAAAGAGTGGGATGAGTCTTTTTTTTAAATTGAAACGTAGTTGATTCATAATGTTGTGTTAATTTCTGTTGTATAGCAGAGTGATTCGGTTACACATATACATACACTCTTTTTGTATTCTTTTCCATTATGGCTTATCACAGCACATTGAATATAGTTCCCTGTGCTATACTATACAGTAGGATCTTGTTGTTTATCTGTTCTACATATACCAGTTTGCATTGACTGACCCCAAAATCAAGAGTGGCATGAATCTTTAAGAAATTCAATTCAACTTTTATTGAGCACCTATTATTTGGTGCTCAAATAGTAATGGTGGTGGTGTTGACCTTACGTTACTTAGTCTAGCGAGGAGTCTGAGAGGTGAATGAATATTATCAGCCTGCCTCATAAGTGCAGCGGGAGAAGCTTGGAAGAGAAACAGGGAGATGTTCTGAAAGAGCTAACGTCTGGGCTGGAGTTCGACAGGAATGAGAGTTCCCAGTGATTTCTACTGAATTAATGCATATAATTTAAAAGTGAATATGAATCTCTCATTTTATTGTCACCTAAAAAAATTTGATGGCTTTCTAAAGATGGGTATACCCTCAATAACTTACGACATTTGACATCTTATTACATAGATCTTAATAAATTCTTAGGATTAGAGACTCATGTTCATGATTCTGATTATAAAACAGTTGAATAAATAAACCAAACTACTTCCCCCAACTTGACTTTTTTTCACATTAGAACTGTAAGTTTGTATTTGCACTGCTACTGATTTTCTGTCCTGTTCACTGTGAATAAAATGTTTCTGTTGTTTGCTTCTAATTAAGAACTCAGGGTATTCAACAGACTTGTTCATTTTGATGAAAAATACTGCATTTAAAAATAACTGAGGTATGAGTTGGTAAACAGTTTTTATAAAGCCAGGCTTCTATGGAATAGTAATACATAACAGATCATTTCCCTTAGAGGGTGGAAAAAAAAAGAAAACTAAGACCGTCAACTATAAGATGTGCTTATTAACAGCTGCTTTCTATAATAGGAGCAATTTGCATGCAGAATAGAGAAAATGAATTATACAAAAGGGTGTATAGAAGAACAGCTATAACTTCTCCGGCATGTACAGAAGCCCACAGAATAAACTTCCTTCAAATGACATTGGCATGATTAAATCCCAGGCAACCTGGCCAGTGAAACTGCTGTTCTGAAAAGAAGCTGCCAACTGGAAATGTCATGGGTGTAATACTAGCTTTCTGGGTGGGGTGGGGTGGGGGTGCCCATGCATTTAGTGGCATCCCGCCCCCACTCAACATTCAGGGTATTTGATAATTCATGATAGATTGGCAGGTGGTCAGTGGATGATGGGCTGAAGCCACTCTGAGTCCTTTTGCTTTTTTCATTTTTTATTAGAGAAACTTGTAAGGTCAGGTCAGATGCCTCATTCATCATTTACTTCTTCTGATGTCAGTTTGGGGAAATTTTCCTAAAGTGGGCTACAGGAGCTAGCCTAATATTAAAATCCTGCCTTCAGTATAACTGTTTGTAATTGTATTTGTATTCATGGAATGTCTAACCAATTTTTAAGTATACCATCTTCATCTTCTGCATTAAAAATGCCTTAGACTTGTATTTCCCCACATATATAATCTTGAGTCTTGACAGCCGTACTTACAATGTACACGTGGTGTTCTCTCTTTTAAAAATTATTCATTTAACTCCTATTCCCTTTTTTTTTTTAACATTAAACTTTTACTTTATATTGGAATAGCGCCGATTAATAGTGTTTCAGGTGGACTGCAAAGGGACTCAGCCATTCATATACATGTATCCATTTTCCCCCAAGCTCCCCTCCCATCCAGGCTGTCGCATAACATTAAGCAGTTCCCTGCGCTATACAGTAGGTCCTTGTTGTTATCCATTTTAAATATAGCACTGCGTACCTGTCCCTCCCTTTTAAAAGGGATAGGGCTGGAGCTGTTTAGAGAATCCTTAGTCCAGGGCCATGGAATTCAGTCTTCCAATCCAAATCCAAGGCTTTGTACTTGTTTTCTTTTTTCTGTTTTCATCGGAAAAAGTTACATGACCATTGGGTATTGTGCAGGTTAGAGTTCCTGCCTCGCTTCTGTCGCATCTTGAGAACGGTGTGTGCCAGGACCTGTGCCGGGTCTTCTACATACATCATCCTGTTTGATCCTTACATGGTCCAGATGAGGCATCTGAGGCTCAGAGGACTGGTGTAACTTTGCAAAGGTGGCCTGGCTAATTCGAGATGGATCCCAGATTGGCATCCAGGTATACCCGAGCCCTGGACACTCTTCATGTTCCTGAGTAAATGTTTCTGTCTTGAGGAGTGAAAGGGAATTAGAGATGAGGTCCCTGAATATATGATAATAAGGAAGTCTGTTAAGTGTCCAACCAATGCTTCAGACAGTTAATATACTTCAGGAAGGTAAAGAGAGAAGACATGATAGTACCTTGTGGGCTGGAAAGGCTTTGTGAGGAAACTGGGATTGCAACTAGCAGAAGATAATGAGTAGCATCAAAGTATGAGAGACAAGAAGAGGACAGAGTATAGGTAGGAATACTGGGCCTGTTGGTGGTGAAGCAATGCAGTTGGATGCAGCATAAGAGGTTTGGTGGGTAACAAAAGGAGGAAGGTTGAAAAGGTAGATTGGAGCCCTGCAGAACTGGGTTATGTGCTATATGGTCTTAATGTACAGCATGTGCATTTCTACTTCTTTGTGATACTGACTACCAATATGCAGTCTTAGCTAGAGTAGTTTCAGTTGGCTTGTGATTGATTTTGAATGAATGGAAATTTTAGTGGGGTGAATCATATTTAGCTTCATAGGGCATATGTTCTTTCCCAAGTCTAAATAAGTCTTTCTTCATAAGAATACAAAAACCTTATTGTTTCTTATGTATTATTATGATATAAATAGATTTGAAGTGTTTATATGTATCACAATATTTCAGTAAATATTCTTTGATGGAGGTAATGGAGAATAGTGAGACTTAATGACATGGGAAGATACTGGGTTTGGGATCTTTCTAAGGAAGGAGGGTGGTCCTGCCACTTTTTGATATGAAAATTAGGATATCTCAGAGAACTGAGAGGTTTGGGGTAGAGTGATATACATCACAGACTAGGCATAGATAGTATGTTTGTTAGGAAACTGATAGTTGCTTTCAAGCTTTGGGTCACAAGGAACTGTCCTCAGTTTCCCTGAAGCGTTAGGGCAGGGTTTAATAACTGAGGTCAAGTCATTCATGACCATGGCTGACACTGGTGCTCTATTCCTTATCAAGCCTTGAATAAATAACTAACGTATTTGATTTATACAGGAATATTATTATTGTAGATTCTAAACAAGAAATGAAGAATAACTAAGAAAGTTAGTTGGGGCTTGGCAAGGGGCCATGAAAATTGAGAACGATGTAGGTGGAAGGATGGGATTTATTTATTTATTTTTTCTTGTTTTTAAAGGAAAGAAGAGTGTCTTTTTGCCTATAACTTTCATCTCACATATTCTTTTTTTTTTTTTTAATGTTTCAGTGTGCAAAGATCCACCTTACAAAGTAGAAGAATCTGGGTATGCTGGTTTCATTTTGCCAATTGAGGTTTATTTTAAAAACAAGGTATGTAATCTTTACTCATTAATCTTTCAATAGAAGATCCTTCATTAACCAAACAATGTTTCAAATAGTTTTGATTTATAAGCACTTCTATCACTAGATGGTTTTAAAATAAAAGTTAAATTTGTCTTCTGGGAATTTTTGCTATTGTTGTCCTTAAATAAAGAGGAAGTGGCTAGAGAAAGATAATTTCAGTTCTGAGGAGTCAGATTATGTGAAATTCATTAAATGTCTCTTTTAAGAGAAGAGTGATTATCATTTTGAAAAAGAAGATTAATATATGTTTGTAAAATAGAAATTATGGCTTTTCGGTGAAATGATCTTTGTCTCATTTTCATACTTCTAGAATTTTGAGACATTCAAAGAATTATCTTTTATTTATCTTTATCTGATCTTTATCTGATACACACATACAACACACATATATACAGTTATATCAGCTGCTGCTGCTGCTGCTAAGTCGCTTCAGTTGTCTTACTCTTAGCAACCCCATGGACTGCAGCCTACCAGGCTCCTCTGTCCATGGGATTTTCCAGGCGAAAGTATTAGAGTGGGTTGCCATTGCCTTCTCCGGTTATATCAGCAAGTGGATATTATGGATTCTATTGGATTTTAAAAATTTCAACAGTGCATAAATGGCAAAACACACAGACTATATAATATTGGACAAATTGCTCAACCTCTGTGGGGCTGACTGTCCTTATTTATAAAATGGGGATAGGATAAGAGTACCTACCTCGTAAAGTAGCTAGGAGGAATTGATCAAATAAAGCAATGTAGAGTATTTAGAATTATGCTTCATATGTAAGTAAGCACTTAGTAAATACTAGCTGTTATTTTTAATCACCCTGTTTCTTTCTTTCATTCCTTTCCTGATTACTAAGGTAATCATAGTTCCTAAAACCTGCTCCAAAGTGAGATAATTCACTTTTTTTAAAAAAGGAATTGAGCTATTAGAATGTTGTGTCATCCAAGCTAGTGTTCCACAAAGTCTGGTGCTTGGACCAGCAGCATTGGCATCACCCAAGAGCTGGTTGGAAATGAGATTCTCAGGCTCTATCCCAGATCTGTTGAATCAGAATCTCTGGGATGGGGCCTGGAAATCTGCACGTTTACTGGCCTTCCAGGTAAACAAACACCAGTAAGTATGAGAACTCTGATAAGCCACTCCTGAAATACTGTCTCACCAACTTTTTCTTTTTCCTTTTAATTGAAGTATAGTTGATTGCAATATTGTGTTCCATTGACTTTTTTTTTTAAGTGTTTGTTGTGTTTGTTACAACATTGCTTCTGTTTCATGGTTTGGTTTTTTGACGGAGAGGCATGTGGGATCTTAACTCCCTGACCAGGGATCAAACTCTTATCCCCTGCATTGGAAGGTGAAGTGTTAACCACTGGACCACCATGAAAGTCCCTCCACTGACTTTTTCAACGTATAGAAGGCCCAGCCTTCAATTCAATAAAAGCCTCTTTGTGATTAAGAGATAATTTGCTTTTAAATAAGCTCTACTGGAACTATCCTGAAAAGTTGGAAGGTGTAGAAAACAGGGGTAGATTTTATTTTCCATATTTTTTCAAAAGCCAGTTCCCTCATGTGCCACATTGCTGCTGCATGACCCTCCTATACATGTTACCCTTTTAAATTGTTTTTCTTTATATTTGTATTTTGGGAACATTATTTGGGGGTATTACACAGTATTGCACATAATCTACTTCTGTGTAAATATTTGAGTGTTTACTTTGTCCATGGCAGTTTGCTAAACCTTTTACATATGTTACTTAATTCAGCTGGTTTATAAGAACTTTTGAGAGGTTATTATTCCGACTCTACAGGAAAGGAAACTGAGTCATGGAAAGATTACATGGCTTGTCCAAGGCCACACACAGTTGGAAAGTGTTAAAACCAGACTCTTAATCTAGGTCTTTCTCTCCATTGGCAATTCTCTTAACTTCGGTTCCTCAGAAGAAGTCACTCTTTGCCAGAATAATTACCTTCCTCAGTAGTAATACCACTGAAATGTTCACATGTTTTTCATCAAATCAGAATTTGTTGAGATGTGCGTATGTCTGTTCATATGACATGCTTTCACACTGATGTATGGATTTGTTTTTTCTCATTTCAAGATTTCCCTTAGGAAATTAGTTTTTAGCTTTCTTTTTTTCCTTCATTAAAAAAATTGAGATATAACTTACACATCATAAAATTCATCCTTTAAAAGTATACAACTCTGTGGGTTTTAATATATTGTACAAACATCACCAGTGTTTAATTCTAGGACATTTTCATCACCTCATAAGAAAACCCTGCATCCATCAGCAATCGCTCCTCATTTCTTCCTCCCCCAACTCCTGGGATTAATCTGTTTCCTTTAAACCATTCATCTATTTCCTTTCTGTGTGTAATATCCTATTCTGGGCAGTTCGTATATGTGGAAGCGTACAATGTGTGGCCTTTTGTGTCTGCCTTCTTTCATTTACTGTATTTTCAAGGTTTATCCATGTTATAGGATGTACCGATACTTGCTCCTTTTTATAACTGAATACTGTTCCATTGTATAATGTAGCCCACTGTATATGCCACACTTTATTTATATTCATATTTATAATTTGATGGACATTTGACTTGTTTCCATCTTTGCCCTATGAATACTGCTGCTATGAACATTCATATGCAAGTTTTTGTGTGGATATACGTTTTCAAGTCTCCTGGGCATATACCTAGGTGGAGTTGTTGGGTTGTGTGGTAACTCTGTGTTTAAATTAACTTTTTGAAGAACTGCCAAACTGTTTTCCAAAATGACCGTACTATTTTACATTTCTACCGGCAGTGTATGAAAGGTACATTGAAAGCTTTAGTTTGAAAATAATGCTGCAGTGAAGTATCTTCCCTCCTACTTTGTTTTGAACTTCTCCGGTCACTTTTACAAGCTCTCATTTCCTCACAGAGATATATTTTCTGAACTGCCAAGTTCCCTTCTTTACAGAAATAATTGGAATCTCCTCATCCACCTGATTTAAAAAGAAAATAAATGCAGGATGAAGAGGCAGCAAGTAATGTGTGTAACACGTGGGCACACACAAATGCAGCCTTGGTAATTTGGGGAGCAATTCTTGTGACTGAAAGACATACTATTTATTCACTTGTGAGGAAGTTTCAATTTCTTAAAATATGAAAGAAGAAAGATGCACTCGAGATGGAAAATAGTTATTCCTTGGGAGCCACTGTGAAATAGACACGTTGGCTCACCACTGTTTAGTAGATATCCTATTTAGTGTCCAGATTAGTTGATTTCTATTTTCTAGTTTTAGATTTTCTTTAAGATTTTATACTTAATAATTGCCGTTTCCCCCCACCCCCACCCAGGTGCACAATGGAAAGTATTTCAGTGTTTATAATATGAAAAAGTACATACATACATGTGCTCAGTCGTGCCCAACTCTTTGCAACCCCATGGACTGTAGCCCACCAGGCTCCTCTTGTCATGGAATTTTCCCAGCAAGAATACTGGAGTGAGTTGCCCTTTCCTCCTCCAGGGGATCTTCCTGACTCAGGAATCGAACCCACATCCCTTGTGTCTTCTGCATTGGCAGACAAATTCTTTACCACTGTGCCAGGATATACCTAATTGTAGAGATGTGGGTTAATTACTGATGGGTTAATAATGCACACAATGCTATCTAGCAATTAATGTAGCAAGATGGACATGTCTATAAAACAAAAATGATGACTTAAATGTTACAGAAGTTGTTGTATGTGGTTACGATATCGCTTATGTATGCAGCCATCACTTACGTATGAAGCCAAGAATAAATGAGGCTACAGAGACAGACATATGTAGTACAAGAGCCAGAGTGGGAAGGACAGCACAGGAACCAAAGGGCATGGTTTACTGGGGGAAGAGGGATGGAAAGGCCTGTATTTATAAAACTTTATTTCTTTAGAGAAAAAGGCAAACTAACATGGTAACAGTGTTATCATCTCTTTAAACTCAGTGGAAAATGCATGGGTGTAGTATTTTAAGTACTTTTCTGTATGTTATTGATTCTTTAATTAAAATTATTGCTGTGTCTTCTCTTTTAATTTATCTTAGAGTATCTTAGAAAGCAAAATTTTGCTGTCTTTTATTCTGGACCTCCAAGCTGGATGTATTTCTTATATCTCTTCCTACTGAAATGACCCATGGGTGAAAATTTAGTAGGTCTGGGCCATTTCTCCAGAATGTTCATTTCATTTCTTTTGAGTGTATGTCATTGTCTTTATCCCTGGAGTTTACTTAATTCTGTCTTGTAGAAAGAACATCCATTATAATAATGGTTTATGAAAAAGTATTATTTCAAGTCTTCAAAGGGGATGAGAGAAAGCAGCAAAAGACCTCCACTTAGTGTTGGAAGGGGCCTGCCACCGCCTATTCAGTATATATCATCTTGTCCTTGGTCCCATCTCCATCCTAGTACTTTTCCTGCTTGCAATAAGCTTGTCTTCAGTTTTGCTCACTTATTTGAGAGGTCAGAGTCACGAGGGGTGGTGGGGTGACAGTGCTTGTTTTGAGTTCTTGTTTGTTTATTCTCTTTTTTTGTGGTTGTATGCAGTGAAACAAGCCTGTCTGTGAGAATCATGTGTGTTTCAGAAACTAAACCAACAGGCCCACTGAAATATAATTGACTGTAGCACTTCAGGTTTGAAAAGATCCCATGCTTCTCTCTTTCATTCTGTCCTCAGAAAGGTACATAAGTAAATGTCAAGGACTGAAGCAGACTGAGAGGAATAATTTAATGTTGCCAAAACCAGGTTTCCAACCTCTAGGAAATGTATTCGTTTTATATGGAGAATAAATAGATGCTTCCTTGTTTGAACTTTGAAGAAGAATCTTTTCTATGGAGCATAGATTGATGTTAGATTGATGTCAGCCCACTGAGAAAGATATTCAGTTGGTCAGAACACAAATTTATGGGTATTTTTTACTTACTATAAAAAAATTTTAAAAGAAAATTGCCCTGAGGATTCATGCAAAGATAGCCACTTTTTGTGGCCATTTAGCCTTAGTTTTACTGAAAAGTGATTTTTTCCCCTTTTTTTTTCTCTTGGTTATAAACTGATGTGAATTGTAAAGTGATGTTACTACCTCTCTCTTTTTAATCTGGTAATTATTATATTCATCAGTGTATTTTTTTTTTTTCTTTAGAAAGTGTGCGGGAGTATACTGCTAGTAGAAGTGAATGGAATAAAACTTAGGAGCTATTCCTTTCACTTCATTTGATCATTGTTAACTATTTGGTATGGCCTTTCCAGTTTTCTCCCCATGCATATGCATAGATAAAAAAGTATGTCTGAGGACTTCCCTGGTGGTCTAGTGGCTAAGACTCTGTGCTCCCAATGCAGGGGGCCAGGGTTCAATCCCTGGTCAGGGAACTTGATCCCACATGCTGCAGCTAAGGCCGGGAACAGCCAAATAAATAAATAAAATAAATAAATATTAAAAAAAAAAAAAAGTATGTCTGTGTAGAGCTTGGCAAGAGTATAATATATCACATTTTAATATTTTCCTGTGACTTGCCTTTAATTCCCCTAGTGATAGGCCTTTCCAAGTTTTTGGAAATATCTGCATGGTATTCCATGGTAATGATATCATGCAGATTATCCATATTTTTTGTCTACTATAAACAATGCTACCTCGAACATTTTATTTTACATCTATATTACATTTACATACCTTTGCACACATATTTGAGTATTTCTGTGGAGGAGATTCTTAGAAGCAGATTTACTGAGTTAAACATTGTATGCATTTAGTATGTTGATAGATATTGCTAGTGTGTCTTCTCAAAGGCTTTATCAATTTGCATTCCCAATTGTAAGATAGAAAATGGCCCTTCTTATTTTTCAAATGAATTCTATGGTTATAATGACTATTTTGCAATTCAGAGAAAAGGCAGATAAGCTAAAAAAAATGATTATGATAATTACATTAGTAAAGGAATGCTATAACAGGGATGTCTAATCCAGATGGGTTAGGAGGGTTTGGGAGACTTTTCACAGGAGTTCTTGCTTCAGTTAGGTCTTGAATGATGAGTCTGCATTAAAAGAGGAAAGTTTGCTGGGAGGGGAAGCATTTTTGACAATGGGGAAGACTATATGTGAAAGGCAAATTGACTGAGATAGTAGGAAACACTGGGGAACAGCAAGTGCTTCACCTTTGTGAAAGGACAGAGCCTAGTAAGAGCACAAAGGAAGTGCAGGAAAGGTATTAAAAGACTGTAATGGTTATTACCAGGAAGTGGGATTTTATCCTGTAGAAAATGATGAGCCATTAAAGGCTTTTATGTCAATGGGAAGATGTAATCTGACTTTTGTGTTAGAAAGATCACTCTCTTGTCATTGTGGGTGGTAGAAAGGGGTAAGTTTAAAAACAGAGGCAACCAGATGAGGAATGATCAAAGTCCAAGCTAAGGCAGTGGTTAGCGTGACTAGAGCAGAGGGCATAGATTTGAGAGCTCCTAAGGAGGAATACTAAACAGACCTCAGGAACAGTTTGACTTTGATGAGTAAGGGAGAAGGAAGTGTTAGGGATGATTGTAGTGGTAAGATTTCTGTTTGCCATCATATAGAGTCTAGGAGAAAGGACACATGAAGACAACTTCAGTTTAGGATAATGCGTGACTTTGCTGTTGCTGCGGTTCGTCCCAGTGGAGGTGTGGTTAGACTGGAACACAAGCAAATGGAGTCAGGTGCTGGGCTGGAGGTAAAGAGAGGGGAGTCGCGGTCATGTAGGGGGAACCAACTTCCTGTAGTGGGTGTTGTCTCCCTGGGGAACTTTGCGAGAAGACACAGGGCATTTAAGAGTCAATGAAAAAGGAGACACAGCAGCTTGTGATGAAAACTGAGAAGGAATGCCAGTGAGTGTGAGGAAAATGGCGCCCTGAGAGAGAATGGCATTCTGATCAAGGAAAGAAGCAGCAAGCTTTCTGCCAGATGAGTAATAGAAGTGAGAGACAGTGAGTGAATGAGTAGAGACTATGATTTAGGTAAGTTTGAATGAAGAGGTGAAACCCATGAATATGTAGCAGGTAATGCCTACATTCTGACAGTTTCAGTTGCTAAGACTTTTTAGTCAGAAGAACTGGGTTCAAATCACTTTGTTATATTACACGTTAGTAATATAACAAACTCTTTTTTGGAAAAGAAAAACATTGTTTATTTGACTGTGCAATTTTAGAAAATACTGTAAGTAAAAAACACACAAATTCCTCATGTTGCTGGTGGGATTTTAAAATGGTGCAGTCACCCTGGAAAACAGTAAGGTTGTTCCTGAAAAATGTGCAACATAGAGTTACCTTATGACCCAGAAATTGCACTCCTACGTGTATACCCAGGAGAAATGAAAATGTATGTCCATACAAAAAAAAAAAACTTGTACACAAATGTTCCTGGCAGCATTGTTCATAATGGCTAGAAATGGAAACAACCCACATTTCTGTTTACCAACAAATGGATAACCAAAATCAAGAATACCCATATGATGTATTATTATTCAGCCGTAAAAAGGAACGGACACATGCTACAACATGGATGAACCTCAGAAATATCATGCTGAGTATGAGAAGCCAGTCACAAAATATCACATATTGTGTATATATTTTATGTATGTTCATGTATTTATGCAAAATGTCTGGAATAAGCAACTCCATAGAAACAGAAATAGATTAGTGATGCCAGGGGCTGCAGGATCTGGGGACTGGGTAATGACTACTAATGAGTTTGAGATATCTTTCTGGAGTGATGAAAATCTGAAATTAGAAGGTGGTGATAATTTCATAACTCTGTGAATGTACTAAAACCCAGTAAGTATTACACTCCTAATGGGTAAATTTTATGATATGTGAATTATTTCTCAATAAAGCTATTATTAAAAAAACATAAATAGGTGTTATTAAAAAAGTAAAATGGTGAAGCTAATGACAAATTAAAAAAAGGTAACATATCACAGAGATGGTTAATATCTATAATACACAAGGACTTTTATATAAAGTAATAAATTCTAAGTGCCTTAATTTCCTCATCTGTGAAACCGCTGACAGTTGACCCTAAGGAGAGCTATGAGAATTAAATGAGATAAATGTTAAAGAACATATTATTGTTACTGTTATACTGAGTATTCATTTCCCTGTGGATTCCTGAGAATCTGTCAGTAGAAAGGTTTAGATGTTTAGCTAGCTAAAGTAATGACTGGAGAGTAGAACCTTGAGTATCATGGAATTATAATTATTGTATTCTCTTGGATATGTGCTGTTTTGTCCTCCAGGAAAATGCCATATGTTTATTCATTTCACAGGCATTATTGCATTTTTACGATGCACAGGGCACTAAGCTAGTTGTTGAGGGTACAATGATGACCCAGCCATTATTCCTCCTTTCAAAGATCTTATGATCCAGCAGGGTAAAAAGAGATAGTAAGAAGAGAGTTATTCTAAGACGTGGCAAGGATAAGAGAGAGAGGCACAGAGAACAGAGGAGAGACAGGACTGGAGTTCAAGGAAGCCTTCCCCATAAAACCTGAATAGAGAGAGATGAGTAGAAGTTACCCAGGTAAAGCAGAAGGTGGAGAAATGGAGGTAGATAATGACCCTGGTGATGTAAAGCAAGAGTGAAAGCCAGGGTTAACTGAGAATGAGTAAAATCTGGGAGCAACCAACCGCAGCATGTGGCTAGACCATCAGATGGGTGGAAAGGCTATGGTAAGATACGGAACCAAGAGTAGATGCTAAAAATCCTAAGTGGCACATAGGTGAGCTCAGATTATTATTCTGATGGCACTGGGAACTTGTGAATTTTTAATCAAGGAGTGAAAATGGCTAGGTTTTTGTTTCATATGGATAATTTGGAGGCCTGAATGAAGAAGGAATCGATAATCTATCCTGAAGTAGGAAGAACTGCTAGAGGAAGGATTTTATAGTAGTCTGGGCAATGGGTAAGAGCATGCCAGGTATTGGTTAGAGGGCTTCTTCAGGAAATACTTTAAAAGAGAAAACGGCTGCTCTTGATGATGGGTGTAGGCGGTAGAGTCAGGGGAGGAAGAGTGGCTTCAGGGGTGTCTTAGGGCTCCAGTTGAGTGACTGTGTTACTGGTGTTATATCTCTTGAGAGATTGCAAAAAAGATGATGAATTTATTCTTTTCTGTTTTCCTCGAAGACAAGAAATTAATTTTTCAGATGTTTCCATTTTGCTTTGTAGATAGTTCCATGATGATTTTTTTCCCCCGGTACTTCTTTGACACTATAGCTGTTAGACCTCTGGGTCTTTTCTGATCCTTCTCAGGAGTAAACTTTTGCTCTCTAAATCTCTATTTATGCCTAACTCTCTGTGTTCTTTTTTTTTTAACTTCTAGGAAGAACCTAAGAAAGTTCGCTTTGATTATGACTTATTCCTGCATCTTGAAGGCCATCCACCAGTGAATCACCTCCGCTGTGAAAAGCTGACTTTCAACAACCCCACAGAAGAGTTCAGAAGAAAGTTGCTGAAGGCAGGAGGGGTAAGTGATACTGTCTTCTTGTGAAAAGCCTTCCCATAGAAAGCTAGTTCCTTGTGTGTCAAGAAGTATGATAGTGTTTTGAGAGAGGTAAAAGAAATGAAGCACCTTAATGACCTCACTGTGTACTCATGGTTTGAAAAGAAGAGGTAAGCAAACAATATTTTAAGTAGCTATGAGTCTGAAATTACATTATTGGTTAGAAGAGCCTTATAGTCTTATTTGGGCTTCCCTGGTTGCTCAGCGGTAAAGAATCCACCTGCATCGCAGGAGACAATGCAAGAGACTCTGGTTTGGTCCCTGGGTCAGAAAGATCCCCTGAAGGAGGCCATGGCAATTCACTCTAGTATTCTTGCCTGGAGAATCCCATGGACAAAGGAGTCTGGTGGCCTGCAGTCCATGGTGTCACAGAGAGTCAGACACTATTGAAGCAAATTAGCATGCACACGTAGTCTACACAGTTCAGATTTATTTTGACAACAATCCAAACCCAAAGTAGTTTCTGTTAAGAACAGTGCCTTAATTTTATTTTGGTGTATTGAAAGTTACATTAAAAATTATATTGTCCAAATTTTAAGGTCAAAATTAATAGAAAAGATGCACTCATTCAAATTACATATTTTTCATTTAAAAGCATATTTTTGTTTGTTTGAATTGTGTGTAGGTCATAGATGGATTTTTCTTTTTAAGATAATGATAATTAGCATGGTAAGTTTTTGCACATGTGAATTGGCTAGGATGGGGAAAATCTTTTAAGTGGAATTTCTCAAAAACATGGAATGTTTGCTTTCAGCGAAGTTAGCTACACAGCCAAACATTATTGATGGGTCAAAATCTATTTACCATTGAGGGCTACTGGGACCATCAGCTTCTACTTTAGCTGAACTCCTTGTGTCATATTATGTAGGCAGTTCAGATCCCATAACATTTTGTGGTGTGTGTTTTTTTACATTATTATTATATATTTTTTTCCTTTTTTTTCCCTGTGCATTCTTTAGGATTTCCTTCCTTTAGTTTTACTGAAATGTTTTTGAAATTTTGCATTCATGAGCTTGTTATAGGAAGGGTATGTAGATGGTAACTTCTCAAGATGTCGCCTTTCACTGATAAACTCTGCCTGAGAGCTTTGTAGGAAAGAATTGGATTTTATACAGGGCAACATTCATCTGAGGTTCTACAAAAACTTCTACCACATTTCATTCCACACTGTGCTGCATGTCAGTAGACTATGGGTTAAATAGATATTGATGGGTCAGCTTTGGAAATGAATGACCATTTATAGTACTTCATGGGGAAATGCATCTTGGTAAAGAAATGGGCTTTTGTCATACAACTTATTTTAAAGTTAGGGATTTATTATACATTTATTCAGGAATGTTTTTTAAACAAACCCTACTTGATTCTTTTTAGTTATCTAGAGCACAATGTTGATGCTGCTTATTTGTGACCATGCTCTTAAAAATGAGCCTGTCCATTTTAAATCCTAATCATTCCCATTATTTTTTTTTTTTAAGAGGATGGCATTTTACACCTCTGGTTGTTCCTCTTGGATATGTGGTTAGGTAGGTAATTGGAGTGTGTGAATTATGGAGCTTGAGTACATCAGGCTTCAGATAAGGGTCGTCGGAAAAAGTAAATATGACACAAGAACTTTTTAAAACATCCACTTAGTCCTGGAGTACTCAAGGGTTGTTTGTGAGCTGGAGAAGAGGTTACAGGTCAGTGATAATGCAGCAGAGTGCGGCCCTGCACGCTGATAAGGTCTCTGGTTGATTTCTGTCTTTCTCTCCACTCAGCTTTTATCTCAGAGTTATCCTCCTTGACTTCTAACTTCCCTTCTTTGTATTTCTTTAAGTGCTATTCAAAGCCTGCCTGTTTTCCCCCTTTAGATTTGCATTGTGTCTTGACAACTCTAAAATGTGAAGTACTCAAGACACCCATTATTCGACATAAGTTCTTTAAGTGACTGACTTGAGTAAATTCTGTAGTAAAATTAACATTTAAAAATTCGTTTGAAATACTAGTAATCTCATAGATTCTGTCCATTTCACATGGGAGGGTTAAAATAGTCTTTGATGGAAATGGGAGAATCTGAGCCATTAAACTGTCTTATTGAGATTTTTGGATACCTCATATTTTGTTCACCTGACATTTTAATTTTTATCATTGTTGTTGTTCAGTCGCTAAGTAGCGTCCAACTCTTTACTATTAATGCAGTCTGTCATGGTGTCAGCTATCTTAAGAGCCATTTTGATTTGATTGGAGATCTGTTTCTCCAGCTTCATGGAGATACCATTGATGTATATATAACTTGAGATTACAGCCTGTTGATTTGATACACTTGTATATTGCAGAATCATTATCACCATGGCATTAGCTAACACCTGCATCACATCAGATAATTACCATTTCTCTTTTGTGGTGAGATCATTTGACTTACTCTTAGCAAATTTCACATATAATTTAGTTATATACTATAACCGTCATGCTGCACATCAGATCCCTAGAACTTAGTCATCTTATAACTAGAAGTTTGTGCTCTTTGATCTATACCTTCCCTTGTCTTGCACCTCCCCTCTCCCAGCCCTTGATAAGTACCATTCTGGCCTCTGTTTTTATGAGTTTAACTTTTTTCAGATTGTACATATAAGCGATATCATACAGTTTGTCTGACTCATTTCACTTAGCCTAATGTCCTCAGGGTTCATCTATGTTGTTGTAAACGGGAGGATGTCCTTCCTTCTCATGGCTGAATAATATTCTGTTGTGTACACGCATGCACATACACAAATCTCCACATCATCTTTATCCCTTCATCTGTTGATGGACACTTTGGTTATTTTCATATCTTAGCTATTGTGAAAAATGCTACAGTGAACATGGGAGGACAGATATATCTTTAGTATCCTGTTTTAATGTCCTTTGGGTATATACCCAGCAGTGTGATTGCTGGATCATATGTAGTTCTATTTTTAATTTTTTGAGGAAGGTTCATATTGTTTTCTATAGTGACTGCACTGTAGGATTTACAGTCTTGACTACAGTACACAAGGGTTCCCTTTTCTCCACATTCTTGTCAACACTTACCATCTCTTGCTTCTTGATGATAGCCATTGTTCCTGGTATGAAGTAATAGCTTATTTTGATTTGAATTTTTCTGATGATTAGTGATGTCAAGTAACTTTTCATGCACTTATTGGTCATCTGTATAGTTTCTTTGGAAAAACGTCTATTCGGATTCTCTGCCATTTAAAAATCATACTGTTTGAATTTTTTTTTGGCCATTGAGTTGTATGAGTTCTTTATATATTTTGAATATTGATCTCTTATCAGATATATGATTTGCAAGTATTTTATCCCATTTCTTTTCATTTTTTTGATGGTTTCCTTTGCTGGGCAGAAGCTTTTTAGTTTGATGTGGTTCCACTTGCTTGTTTTTGCTTTTGTTGCCTTTGCTTTTGATGTCTATTAGCAAATCTTATGCTCATGACTGTCTCTTTGTATAAACTTTTTTGTTAACTGGAGCCTGGGGTGAAAGGGGGTGCTATTTTTCCATATATTTAAATATTGCATATGTACCAAGGAGGTATACGTTGTTTTTAAAGGAAAAAATCAATCCCTTCTTCATATGTACTATGTGAAATCATGTATAGCCTGAGGCATGAGTAGAGTAAACGTACCATTTTGGCTGTAGTTTGTTCTTTTCACTTTTTTCTTTGAAAACAAAAGTACATAGTGCTATGAAAAGTAGAACTTGGCTTTTCAAGGGATCAGAGAGGTTGTTTTTAGAGCTGGCAGCATCTTAGAAAATGCTTTTCAGCTTTCAGAAGAAAATGATTCCAAAGAACATTTTGCCAGAAGAATCTTGAAAAATTACAGATTTTCATAATCTATAAACCTATAAGCTATATGACAACTTTTTTTGGGGGTCAGTGAGATTTTCTTCTTTTTACTCTTTTTTTAAAACAATGTTGTAATTCTTTTCTAAATAGTGTCAAAGAAATCTTGGTGTGCTTCCCCCTTGGAAGAAAGTTACACTGTCTGTGTTTTTCTCTTGAATAGCTATCTAAAATTAAGGAATCATTGCTTTCAAAGAAAAGAGAAAAAAAATTTGTGGAAAGGACATCTTTGGATTTAAGCATTATTTTCAGAGAATACAGAAGTGCAAAATGATTTTATTTACATGCAGGTATTTTTCTCTAAATGAGAGATGTCATTGGAGCTTATAGGGAAATTGTAGCTTTGGTTTACGAGCTAGCCTCTCTGGGGCCTGTGTAAGAAAAAGACAGAAGATAGGGGTTAGAAAGGGGTTTCCCTTGTGGCTCAGTTGGTAAAGAATTTGTCTGCAATGCAGGAGATGCAGGTTCATCCCTGGATCAGGAAGGTCCCCTGGAGAAGGAAATGGCAACCTATTCCAGTATACTTGCCTGGGAAATCCCACGGACAGAGGAGCCTGGCAGACTACAGTCCTTGGGGCTGCAAGAGTCGGACACAACTTAGTGGCAAAACCAGGCCAGAGGTTAAAAATGGAAAATAATAATCTAAGAACTTCTGGAAGGAGATTACCTTCACTTTGAGATCTTATTTTCTTCTTTGGTTGGCAGGAGAGGTAGAAGACAGTGAGCTGTAAACTTCTGAGGGCCAGACTTCATGTCATCTATTTATACTTGAGTTATAAGCAAAAGGATCAAATGTACCCCTTTGGGAAGCAACTCTCACTTTCACTGAGATACTTGTCTTTTTTTTTATGAACTGATGAATCCATGTGGAAGGATTTTCAAATATGCTCTTTATGTGTCAGGATTTTTTTTTTTAAGGAGTTACGATCACGATATATGGTTTTCTCTGTTTACTTGATCACCTTCTTAATAGCTGGCATTCAGTCACACTGAAAAATGCAGAAGGATTTGACATCCATCACTTTTGATTGAGAGAGGATGAGTTTTTATGTGGGTGTTGGCAAAGCAATGATACAATGTTTGTCATATAACTGAAACCTGTCATTTTATTGACTTGTCTCTCTGAATTTTCTTTTGGGAGGAGTATGAGACAATTGGAGACATTTTAAAATCAGACAGATTTAAATTAAAACCTCATCACTGTCATCTTTTATCTGAATGACCCTTGGAAAATTATTACATGTTTTTGAATCTCAGTTTATCATCTGTATAGTGGTCAAGACAGTGTTTCCTTCATTGAGAATGTGTAACCATGTTGTGCGGCTCATAGTAGATAACCAGTCCATGGATTCCTTTTCTTTGATTGCTGGCCTAGAAAATTAGAGCTTTATCTAATTTCATATCAAGCATTTAAAGGTACAGTGGAAAAGGTTCACTATTTAGTGTAAGCTACCCTGATGCTGGGAGAGATTGGGGGCAGGAGGAGAAGGGGACGACAGAGGATAAGATGGCTGGATGGCATCACTGACTCAATGGGTATGAGTTTGAGTAAACTCTGGGGGGTTGTGATGGACAGGGAGGCCTGGTGTGCTGCGATTCATGGGGTTGCAAAGAGTCGGACACGACTGAGCGACTGAACTGAACTGAACTGAACCCTAGCTTTATTCACAGGAACATGTGTTTTATCACCAGCGAGTGTGCCCAACCCATTGGGTTTAAAGGGAATTAGCCCATTCTATCTTTCTTCAAGGAATTTGCATTCTGGCTGTTTGTATTTTGCTTGTATAGACTGAAACAGAGGTCTGTTGGCAGTATCATTTTTTAAGATGTCCATTTTCATTAGAAAAATGATCGATTCTTACCATTGTTCTTAATTCTAAATTTCCAGAAGATTATAAGTTTCTCAAAACCCTTAGATTTCCTAACTAGTGTATTCAGCGAGTATATATGTACATCTTGTGCTTCTATGAAGAAGGCACAAAAGGGGCAATCATCTTTAGAGAGTTGAATTTGTTTTACAGCTGCTCCCTTTTTTTGGCCTAGAAATCAAGTGGTCTGCTTTGGTTGTGTTGTTTTTTATGGGATGGTGGTAGGGTGTTGGTGGGCTTTTTTTTTTTTTTCCCTTTCTTTCTTTCCTCAATTAAACAGAGCAAGGTCTAAACATGTTGTTCAGTCTATTTCTGAATCGCTGGCAAGCAGTTAATTCTGAGGACTGAAAATTAAAACTAACCACAGCAGTTGTTAAAACTAGGGTTTCTATAGGCAGAAATCCAATTCTGTTCAGACACCACCTGTTTCAATAGGACGTTTCAGACGCCCATTTGGCAGGATTTGCTGGAGAAGACATGGGGAACATGCTTTCAGTCTGTGTTAAGTCTGCAGCATAATGCAGTCCTGTTTCTCAGAGTGACAGTCTCATTTATATCTGATATGTTTTTGCAAGGAATAAATTGGAATTTTTTGAAGCACTACTTATTGTAAAGTAGAAATCAGACCCACAGTAGACTCCCAACAAAGGGTTTTGGTTACTAAAGGGCCAACGGGATCTTATGATAAGGAGCTTTCACTAATGCAGCCGTGTCAAGCCATCTGAACATAGCATTTGATCTCAGGGTTCTGGAATGAATCTTGTGTAGGATGGTTTAGTATTTCCTTTTGTAGGGGAGTTCAGAACACTTTGAATTTCTAAACAGTACAGATCACATTCTCTTCCCCTCAAATTTTAATTTTTTTTAATAGGTAAATACACATCCAATACAAAATGACATATAATGAGTCTTCCTCTGGGCCACCAACGATGCTGTAGTGAATAACCTTTTATATAGTTGTTTGTGCACATGGATGAGTGTATCTGTAGGATAAATTCCTGGGAGTAAAATCATAGCTCCAAGGCAAAGTGGAATTTAGATTTTGATAGACATTTACAAATTGCCTGCCAAGGATGTTATACTACTCTGTGCTTGCATCAACAATGTGTAAGAGTGCCTATTTCACCATACAGTGATTCATTAAACATTTTTCCCCTCAATATGATGAGTGAAAAATGATATTTCATTTTTAATTCACATTTCTCTTACAAGTGATGATGAGCATCTTTTCATATGTTTAAAGCCATTTTCATTTCCTTCAAAGACCACACTTTAATGTGTTCTGAATTGGAGATGTTCTAAATGTTTCGGTTCAGCTTAAATTTATGAGTACTCTTCCCACATACTTACATTTGGAAAGGTTACAAAAAGATACGGAAGCCTCTTTAACCAAGGTCTGTGTTTTCAGGCATTCTTCAGCGTGTAACAAATTATGTTCCTCGGAACTGATTTGTCAAGACTTTGGCTTCTAAAAATATAAGTGGCTTTTGTGGCAAACTCATCTTAACAGTGCCCAGAGAGGGATAGCTGGCTGCTTATTTTAAAAATAGCTCAAAGGAAATAATACATAGAAAATTATTTTAGTTGCTGTTACTGGACAGCTTCATTGAATTTTTGGATATTTGTTTTGGGACTAGTGTGCCTTTATGTAATTTTTCAATATATATCATCCTGTAAACGTCTGCCTCAGGAGATAAAAGGATGCTGCTGTTTTTCACCAGCACTGATAAAAGGTGATTTATTTAAATGAATGTAAGATCAAGCAGGCAGCCTCATCTATTTGGTTGTTTCTCAGAATTGAGGTCAATTTTATGTCATATTTAGTGTTTTTTCCTTTCCATTTCTTTGATTCCCACCCCCGTGCCCCTCACCAAAAGTCTGGAGAATTAAATCATGAAAGTAGAACAGACATATAAATGATAACTAGAATGTCCAAGTCATGAAATCAATTGGAAAGTATGGTCATGATAGTAGAAAAGTTATTTATGTCACTCAGCATACTTCATGGTTAATTTATAGTTTAACATCTTCTGAAAATCACATATGTTGTTTGAAGGACAATTAAAGACTTGAAAATATGCACCAAAAAATCATCTGTGGTATAGATCTTCCTGCCTTCATTTGTTCCTTTCTTCTAGGTTACCTGTTACCTGTTCAGTAAGGAGGGAAAAATATAGAGGCACGCTTTTCACTGAGTCCACAGTTCAGATACTTTTACTGCCTAAGTTGAGCAAAGGCTAACCTGAGAAGGAAACAGGTAGATATTCCTGGAGTGTGGAATGGGAAAAGCTGTGATGAGTGTTTGAGTTGTTAGCGCTGGATGGTGTGCCATGTTGCTTTCGGCTGACCACTCAGGAGCAGTGGTTCAACTGTCCCTGCATAGGAACTTTAGTTTAGTCTTGAAAGGAAATGCTGTAATATCTGAAAGAAAACCATCACATAGCCCTGCCCCTAGCTCCTGTCTCCAATGCACACACACACACACAAAAGCCAAGAAAAGAAGAAATTGGAGAATTTGAAGTTAAGAAAAGAACAATTTTTTTCTCTTTTTAAATACAAAAATACTATAGTTGAAAACTGTTGGTTCACTTTCTTTCACCCTTCTTGGCTCAGGTGGTTCTTTATGCCCTAGTTTCAAAGCTGCACAGAAAGTTTATCTAATATATCTGAATCCGTTCCCAGACTCCTAGGATGGTAAAGGAATTTTTGTGTTGATCGTCACCACTGGATATTTTTTGGGTTCATACTCTATAATATTACAAGAAAAACAGTTTGGGAGGAGGGAGTAGAAAAGGGAAAGGGAAACAAAGATTAACATTCTATTTTCTAAATTTTTCTTTTTCTGTAAGTTATAAGAAAACTTGACAGTGATTAGGACCTGTAGTAGCAGTTTAGAAAATAAATGTCTGAGACTTTTAAAATAGATATTTGTTTTATTTTTTAGGAGTGAGGACAAATGGTAGGTGGTTTAATATAATATCCTTTATTCCACAAAGGACACAGCCATGGTATGTGGTATAAAGAATGTTTCATTTGAAATCTGAAGGCACAAATTCAATTTTTGAATCTGCTACTAATTTACCTTGGGCTGTAGATTGGTATAAATCTGAATTATCCCCTTCCTTCTGAGATTATTAAATAAAATGTGGTACATAGTTAAGCAGTCAGAAAATAATTATTTTATTCATTGACACAGCCTCTTTTTTCTATAGGTTTTTTATTATGTTTTGGTTTAAACCACATTGTTTATTACCTAGAAAGGTGAAAATGAAAGATTTCCATTTCAGGACTGACATAATGATGGTTTTCTGCTAAGAAAGAACATGCTTTAGCCTCAAGAAGGAATCTGGTTTTTTTGTTTTTTTTTTTTTAACAGATTTTAAAATAAATGTATGCTAACTTTAGAACAATGTAGACTTTCTAGAAAAGCAAAAAGAAGAGGAATCATTTATAATCCCTCTAGTGATTGTAATGTGTATTTTACATTGCATTTTTCATGTAGATAGGATTGTACAAAATGTTTGTGTTTTGCACTTATTAAACATGAATTTCATACATTTTAGACTACATGACTTACTTTATTTTTGTTGTTTATAAAAACATGTTCTCAAACTTAAGAGTATTGGTGTAAAATTTTTGGTTGTTTTTTTAAGAAGTTACTGGTAATGTGTTCTATGTTTTTGTTTGTTATTATTTTCTCCTTATGCTCTCAGCTTCTCAAAATTAAAGTCACTGGCTTAAGGTCTAAATACTATCGATGAAATTAGAGACAAAAAAACTTTGTGAAAATTTGTTTTCACAAATTTGAGGTTGTTTCTTAATGGTTCTGACAATACAGAAGAATGATGGTCTAGGTTTATTGTTGTTGCAGTGGGATGGGCCAAATTAGGTCTGTTATTTGGAAAAATTTTAATATAGATTATTATAGGTGTAGATTTTGGTAGCTTGTCTTTGTAAAGGCTGTTTTTGCCTTTCTGCCCTTTATAGGGTAGATTGGAGACCTGTGGGTAGTATGAAATGGTTACATCACTCAGTTGTGTCCAGCTCTTTGCAACCCCATGGACTGTAGCCCGCCAGGCTCCTCTGTCCATGGAATTCTCCAGGCAAGAATACTGGAGTGGGTTGCCATTCCTTTGTCTAGGGGATCTTCCCCACCCAGGGATCAAACCCAGGTCTCCTCCATTGCAGGCAGATTCTTTACTGTCTGAGCAACCAGGGAAGCCCTAAATATAAAAAGACATTAATGGAAACATTGAGTAAAATAAGAATGCCTTATCCATAAAACAAACTAGTCCGCTCAACTATAGTGTGAGTAACAAGGGAATATAATAAAAATTCAGTTAACCTTGCAAATTTTAGTCTTCACATGAACTCTGCGTGACTGAAGAGATGGATTTGAGTGGGTTATACAGACAGAAGTCTGCTCATACTGTGTCCATGGTGTCTTTGGGCAAATTAGAAATGAGCACTTCCTCCTCTGCCTCATGAAACCCTAGACCGGGAACAGGGCATGGCTGGGATGAGCACGCCTGGACCTCAGCTAGTCCTTATCCCATTGGCCAAGCATCCTTGTGCACCATCTGGACAGTCATTTACAGTCATGGTACTATTTATGGGTCCAGGCCAAAAAAGTGATTTTGGTGTTAAAACTGTCTTGCCTGAGATAGTCTAGACAGGAGTGATTTATGATTTCTAGGGAAATAATAAATAAAATTTTCTTGAATATTTGTTCTCCAGTTTTGAATGGCCATGTCCTTTCAAGGTTTAGCCTGGCTGCTTATTCTGCCCTTCTGCTTTGTGTTTTTTACCTTATGATACTATTATTTATCATCCACAGATCACTATAAAGATCTGGTTTAAGTACAGGGAGCAAGCAGGCTTTTGATCAGACTGTTGTGCTAAACCAGCCTAACACTTTGGAAGGACATGACTACAAAAACTGGAAGATCAGCTGAATAATATAGCCTTTGCTATTGGGAATTTCACACAGTGGGTGGTGATTTATTATTTTTTTAAGTAATGATGAAATAAAGTGGACATTTCCTTTTTGATAATTTTGACCTCTGAATGCTATGGTAAAGACAGCATCAATGTGCTCCAGATTAGGGTTACTCTAGAGCTTAACAGTGACCGTTCTTGCTTAAGAATGCCTTCCACTTTGTTCCAAATTTAAGATGCACTTTATCTGATCTGACTCTTGACTCCGTAAAGAGCTTGCCTGCAATGTGGGGGAACCAGGTTCGATCTCTGGGTTGGGAAGATCCCCTGGAGAAGGAAATGGCAACTTACTCCAGTAATCTTGCCTATTCATCGCAGCAGTTTATAATAGCCAGGACATGGAAGCAGCCTAGGTGCCCATCAGCAGATGAAAGGATAAGGAAGCTGTGGTACATATACACCATGGAATATTACTCAGCCATTAAAAAGAATTCATTTGAATCAGTTCTAATGAGATGGATGAAACTGGAGTCCATTATACAGAGTGAAGTAAGCCAGAAAGATAAAGACCAATACAGTATACTAACGCATATATATGGAATTTAAAAAGATGGTAATGATAACCCTATATGCAAAACAGAAAAAGAGACACAGATATACAGAACAGACTTTTAGATTCTGTGGGAGAAGGTGAGGGTGGGATGTTCTGAGAGAATAGCATTGAAACAAGTATACTATCAAGGGTGAAACAGATCACCAGCCCAGGTTGGATGCATGAGACAAGTGCTCAGGGTTGGTGCACTGGGAAGACCCAGAGGGATGGGATGGAGAGGGAGGCGGGAGTGGGGATTGGGAAGGGGAATACATGTAAATCCATGGCTGATTCATGTCAATGTATGGCAAAAACCACTACAAAAAAAAAAAAATCTTGCCTGGAGAATTCCATGGATGGAGGAGTCTAGTGGGCTATGGTCCACGGGGTTGCAAAAAGTTGGACATGACTGAGCGACTAACACTTTCACTTTCATAGTTCCCTTGGGCTTCCCAGGTGGTGCTAAGGGTAAAAGCACCAGCCTGCCAATGCGGGAGATATAAGAGACACAGATTCAATCCTCAGGTTGGAAAGATCCCCTGGAGGAGGGCATGGCCACTCCAGTATTCTTGCCTGGAAAGTCCCATGGACAGAGGAATCTGGTGACTTGCAGTCCATTGGGTAGAAAAGAGTCAGACACGACTGAAGTGTCTAAGCACAGCACATGGATAGTTCCCCAGGCTAGGACTGAAACTAGTTCATGAGTCTTCTTTCCATTATGTCCCTTCTGTATTTTTTCCCTAGATTACTCTTCCTCCTCTTGATGAAGAAGGGCTCCATTTCTTATGTCCATCACGCTCCTTGCCAGGGTCAAGTTTCTTGGGCTTCTCTTCTTCTCCATGTATAATGTCCCCTGGGGTCATCTTGTATGAATCTTCCTTTCTATTCTTCTCCTGAAGCGATTTTTGTGGTTTATATATATACTCCTGATTTTGGCTTCAGTTCTTTTTTTCTTTTTAATTGGAAAAACATGTTATAGTTAAATATTTATTCTGATTTACCTTTCTTAAAAGAAAATGCATTGAGGTTAAAGATGTATGTGCCTCTGACCTGCAGAGCAACACAGGGGTGAATGTTTCACAGCCACAAAGATCTTCCTTGATTAATCAGCCCTGAAGGTAATTATAAAACCTATATGGATTATTGTGATAGATGGTCACTTTCTCATGGTTTTGTGTTCTGAACACCTTATTCTGATGTCTTTTGATGAAGAAAACATAGCATATCAGTGGAAAGAGTAGACTTCTCTAGGAAACAGACTCCCCCCCACCTCCCCACCAGATGCTGGCATTGGCCTTAGTAACTGTGTAACTTTGGACAAATTACTAACCTCTATCCTCCTGTTTCCTCATTCATAAAAGGAGAAAAACAGGCATTTACATGCAGTTTTATAGTTGAAGAGATTCTCTGATATAATAGGTCAAGCTTCCTGCTTTGTTAACGTGTAAGTGGTCAGATACTGAAATGATTTGGCCAACCAAGGCATAGTGGAGTCAGGGTTGTTCACTGTTCTGGCATATTCTTTCTATCATAACATAGAGGAATGTTAGTTTTCTTTTTAAAAATGTAATTAAAAGAGAGTATTAAAAATAAAACAAATCTCCAGGGTCACTTCTTTTAGTTGCCTTCAAGCCACCAGGACAAGCTTATTATACACAAGTCCCCTCCTGAAAGTGTTAGTTGCCTAGTCGTGTCTGACTCTTTGTGACACCCTCAACTGTAGCCTGCCGGGCTTCTTTGTCCATAAGATTCTCCAGGCAAGAATACTGGAGTGGGTTGCCATGCCCTCCTCCAGGGGATCTTCCCAACCCAGGGATTAAACCCAAAGCCCTTAATAGATAAATTGCCAGAGTAGAGCCATGCATTTGCTGCTGGTAGCTGACTTTATCCTTTTGTTTCTTGCTTTGTAGACCGAAATTCTCTGTATCTTGTGTCTGAAAATCCAATTTCTGTAAAGAAAATGATAATTAGGAAGTTGTTCTCCCACCACCCAAATTTTCTTAAGCCAGCATCAGCTTATCTGTGGGGATGGGTTGCATTTTCATTTTCCATGAATTAGAGACAAGCATAATTTTTGGAGTCTTTTTTCTCAGTTGAATAGCAAGGGTATGCATGACTTTAGAAGTGGTTTTTCTTGGCATTAACCAGCATGTGAAAAAGGCTGTAATAAAGTCAACAAATAAGTTTGTAATCTCCCAGGTTTTTGAAAGCAGAGATGCAAATAAGTCATGGGGTAGGAGTGATTTTGAGTGCTTAGATATTAAAAGATTTTTCTCCTCAGGGTTGGAAAGTTGGTTGGTAATATGCTTTATTAGAATCAGCTTACTGAGGCCGGCTTGCCACTTCTTTGGGAAACTGCTTTTAACTTCTTGAGATTCTCTCTCTCCCTCTCCCTTCTCTCTCTCTCTCTCTCTCTCTCTCTCTCTCACACACACACACACACACACACACACACAGAGGCATACACACGTGCCCCAAAATCAGGATACGTGACCTGAAGATGGTTCAGAATATTTGAATCTGGGACAGGTAGGACAGGCTCAAGATGCCTTTGGCTCAAATCCAAGATGCCTTTCAAATCCTATAAGACTTCTGGCAGATTTTTACCCTTTTGTTTCTTGCTTCATATATTGAAATTCCCTGAATAAAACTGATTTCTCTTTCTTCTGATAATCAAGTTTGAGAGGACACTCTTAAGTGTTGCTAAGTCTTGTCCTATCCCTTGTCTTCAGGTACCAATCTCTGTGTGTGTGTTTGTATTTTTTTAAGCTTAGCACTTGCCTTATCCTTAGAAAGCATAAGCACTTTTAAAATATTTGAGGGCCTGCTATGGCCATAGCAGGGCCATACTTAATGCCAGATGCTAGGTATATAGTGAATGAACACTGGATTTTCTTTCTCTCTCTTTCTTCCTACCAACTCTACTCTTCGTCAGTTTCAAGGGAAAATGCATTCTCATCTTCTCAGAAAACTAAAATAACCCATATCGGTTTCTTTAAAAAAAGAAAAAGGAACAGAAAGAAGAAAGAAAGAAAGACGAATGTCTACCTGTTTGTCCAGGCTGTCTGGGTGTGCTTTTAGGAGAAAAAGCTGCAGTACTTTGAGTCATTTACTGCTTTTTCTGGGGGACCGGAAACTTTCTTACTGGACCCCATTACTGTCATACCCCATGCAGGCTCTGTGGGCTTCTGAAGACCAAGGATAGCAAAAACATCAGCGTTTTCTCCTTTGGTCTTTTGTGTATACCCATTAGATGATTATAATGAATGTATAGAAAATTGTTTTGTTTCTACAACAGATTCTACCAAGTGGAACAGATTTTCCCAAATAAGCAATAGATAAGTTGTTTCCAAATACATCTTTGAGTTTGTATTACAAGTTTATTGTCTTTTACTTCAACAGAAACAATTGGTTTTAATTGAGAAGAGATGAACTAGAGCCCCAGATCAGATGTGTTTGTTTTTGTGTATGGTCTAAAAATGCAACTTCATTTGGCATTTTTGAGATCAAACCACTGCTTTTTCTTATATTAGGAAAGCCTCGAGTTAGTTGACAAATATAACTTATTAGAAAGCTTTAGTTTGTTTTGGAATGGTGTTTAGATTCCACTTAGAAGAAATATGGTGCAGTTTAGCTCTTCTTAACATGATATGGGTCCTTGGAAAGAGAACCAAGTAAGCAAATTAAACATACTGAGGCTGCTTTTTGGACATCCTCTGATTTTGATGTCCCTCCCAGGATTCCTTAGTCCACTGGGCACAGATTAAGACATGGGGTTCTTCTAAATCCTTTATATACTTTAATTTTTTTTTAATTTTGAAAAATCTCAAACTTACAGGAAAGTTATTAGTACAAAGAGATTTTCTTTCCTGAACCATTTGAGAATTAGTTGCCAACGCAGTGTTCCATCAACCCTGAATACATTATTTCCTGCGAACAAGGACATTCTCTTATATAAGCATGTTAATGTTATCAAAGGCAGGATTTAGCACTGAAGCACTGATACATTACCAGCCTCTACTTCTCAGAGCCCATTCAAGTTTTAGATTGTTGCACTGATATCCTTTGTTTTTATACCAGAAGTATCCTGTCTAAAATCATATGTAGCATTTGGTTATTATGTCTCTTAGGTCTCTATCATCTGTGAAGAGTTCCTTGGTCTTTTCTTGACTTCTTTGAATTATTTCAGGCTGATTATTTAGTAGTTGGCCCTCGATCTGGGTTTGTATGACATTTCCTCATGACCAGATTCAGTCTATGCATCTCTGGCAGGAATATTACAGAAGTGATACTGGGTTCCTCCCATTGTGTCCAATCATAGAATCATGATTTCTATTGTACCCTACCATTACTACTGCAGTATTACTCTGAACACTTGATTCAGATGGTGTCAGCCGGCTTCTCCACTGCAAATTACTTTTTTTTTTCACCTCTGTAATTAATGTGTTTTATTGGGAGATACTTAGAAAATATAAATATGCCATTCCTCCTTAAATTTAAGTCTGTTCTTATATTTACTATACATCAACATGGACACACACATACACATAAATATATGTGTATATACATTTATATATATGTGTGTGTATATATATGTGTGTGTGTGTGTGTGTGTGTATGTATATACTATAACACTTTTGATCTGGCATCCCCAAGTGCCTATTATAAGTGCTCAACAAGTTTGTAAGTTCATTCAAAGACAAATATTTAATTCTGTGTCTGTTAGTGGTTGGTCATTATTCCAGGTTCTGGGGGTGGTGGTAGGGGGAAACACAACAATGAACTAAGTTTGAAAAACAAAATGCATACATTTGTGGGAGCCCTGTAAAAGGAAATAGTTCTTTGCGAAGGATGGAAATAATTTTGTGAGGTTCCAGTGTGTTCATTTATATTAATGTGTATTCAATGAAAAAAGTATTTGACTTCACACTTTTTAAACTGTAGTTCTTATTAAAGTGCATAGACTAAATATGTCATAGATTTTTTTTTAGCCTTGGTAATTTGTTTTCTTGTATCATCATAGCTCTGCTCTTCCCTATCCTGAGGAGAACTGGTGCCTTGCACATAGCTAACTCAGCTTTTAAGTGCAAAATGGAAATCCTAGTAATGTAGAAATGTTATATTAGTTAGCTCTACCCTGTAGTTTGTTAATTTTTTTCTTACCTTTAACCAGAGATAATTCCAGCAAGAAAAGTGATTTTTCTCATTATACATTTGGTAATAAGTATTAGAATGTAGAAACAATAAGAATAGAGTATAAGTTTCTTTCTATTAATAGAGTTAATTGTCTCTTATTTCATTCAACTCCTATAGGTAGGACCATAATACACAACATATAATCAAACTCTCTTTTTGAATTATAAAATTATTTGGGCATTTATTCACTCAAAATATATGTGATTGCCTATTCTTTGCCAAGTGCCTACCTCTCAGGACTCTTAAAGGATTCAGTGAGACAATGTGTGTGCTTTGGTCAAAGCAGCTAATAGATAAGTGTCCATTGAGTCTGAATGTGTTATTTCCCTTACTAAACTCGAGGAGTCTGACATCAGGTATTATGAGTTTTTCTTAAAATAAAAATGTTGTGCTATAATTGATATATATGACGGTTAAATGTATTTTATGTATAAATTATAAAAAGAACACCATGAGTCCACCTTTCAACTTAAGAATGAGAGAACATTAGTGCCATTCAGATTACCTGTATACAGCGCTACAGTCCACTGTTTTGTGTCCCCCAGATGTAACTGTGCTCCTGAATTTTCCTGAGCTTTTATTTATTTATTTATTTTTTCTTTGAGATTCAACTTTATTTTCCCCACAAGTGCTCCACCTACAGCAGTGAAAAATGTCTGATCAAACCATCAAACCATGGAATTTTAGTAGAACCTTCCTGAGCTTTTAAATATAGTTTTACCACAATTGTATGTATTCTTATATTTGTTCAACTTTGCTTATTTTTGATCTTTGCAAAAATAGTGTGATACTGAATGTAATTTTCTGTGATTTGCTTTATTTACTCAGCACTGTGTAAGATTTTCCATTGTTATTGCATATTATTGATTTCTCTGCATTATACTAGTCTGTACAGTATGATTGGTATATCTATTCTCTTGTTATCTAGATGTCTAGACTACTCCTTTTTATTTTGTTTTATTTTGAATGATGAAACTGTAGACTTTTTAGGCTATGTCTCCAGTACACATATACAAAAGTTTTTCTAAGGTGGTGGATTTCAAACTTTTATGACTCTGACCCATAGTAAGAAATGTTTTCCATAATAAAGTAAATACCCCCTCACAGAAGTATACATAGATAAATGAGACAAAACTTTTACAAATCAATACTTAACTTTACTACATGGGACTCAATCTACTTTATTTTATACAGGTTGACTTATAAATAGCAATGCAATCCACTCTTGCTTTCCAGTCTCACTAACAAGTTCTGTTTGAATAGCATTGCTCTAAACAAGTGGTTCAAACTCTAGGACCCATGAGAATCACCAGGAGAGTTGGTATATGTGAGGATTCCTGGGCTTTGCTGCATAGTCATATTTGGTAGGTCTGGGATGGAGCTTAAAAATCTGTTTCTAATAGGTATCCAGGTAATAATGATGTTGCTGGCCTGCTGACCACATTTGAGAAATATTGCTATAGAGTATATACTCATGAATGAAATTGCCAAGTCATAGTGTTGCAGGAAAGATGGTGGGTGGGGGGGGGGCAGAGGATGGTCACGCATGTCCCAGGCCTCAGGCCTATCCCAGGGATGGGGCACCAAGTGTGGGTTCTTGGCTTTGTGCAGAAAAGCCTTCAAGAGCAAGCTGTAGTAAAGTGAAAGAAGATTTATTAAGGTAGACACATATGCCAGAAACAGATTGAGGGCCATCTCAGAAGGCAAGAGTCTATCGAAGAAACACATTCCACAAACAAAGTATGGGCTATCTCAGAAGGTAAGAGGTTCCAGAGTACCAGGTTGTCAGTTTTTATAGGGGTGGGTAATTTCATAGGCTAATGAGTGGGAGGGGTATTCCAACTATTTTGGAGAGGGGGCAGAGATTTCCTGAAATTGGGCCACCACCTACTTTTTGGCCTTTTATGATTGGCCTTGGAACTGTCATGGCACCTGTGAATGTGTCATTAGCTAATGTAGTAACAGCATATAATGAGGCTCAAGGTCCACTGGAAGTCGACTCATCCACCATTTTGAAACTGGTTGGTTCTAACCAGTTTATGTCATCTCTTCAACAGCTGTGTCATTCTTTTAAAAGTTGTGCTCTGCACCCTTCCTGTCTCAATAGGACATTCACTTATTTAACTTTTTCTTATTTTATATAGTAGTTGCCACAATTTAGAATCCTGTATCTGCAATGCGCAAAGAAGTACCATTGCTCTCTTTTCTAGTTAAACTTTTTCGTCAATACCCACTATGGAGTGTTTAAACAATATCTCACTGTTATTTTATATTTAAGTGATTAGTAATAAGGCTGAGCATACATTTTAGTGGCCATTCATGTTTCTTTCTCTCTGAAATGTTTGTTCATGTCTTCTGCTTGTTTTTCTATTTATTTGTTGAAGATCTTTTTTTAATTCTGGAAATATGAATTCATTGTTGGTTATACTTGTTATAGATATTTTTTCCTGCTTTGCCTATTTAATGGCTTTTAAATTTTCTTTATATCTTTTGATATAAATTCTTAATTTTAATGTGGTCAGATTTTTTTTATAGCTAGTTCCTTTTGTGTGCTGTTAATATGCTTTCTACTCCATAGTCATATAGATGATCTACTGTATTTTTTTTTTCTCAACACATTTGAGAAAAGCTTTGCCTAACATTTAAATATTTTCAAACATCTGGAGTTGATTTTATGTATGGTATGAGGTAAGAGTCTAATTTAAATTTTTTCCTATATAGAAAATCAGTCCCAGAGCAATTTATTGAGTTGTCTATGCTTTATTCAAAGATCTCTGGTGCCTACCCTGTCAAATTTCAGATTTTCAAATATTTGTGAATCTGTTGGAGGGATGTGATTCAACTCTGTTCCCTTGGTCAGTTCATTGATGTCTGCAGCAATACCACAGTGTTGTAGTTGCTATAGTTTTATAATTGCTATATGGCATGACAAGTTCTATTACATTTTCTTTTTTAGGTTTAGTTTAAGTTCTTTGAAAAACTCTGTTGAGATTTTGATTGAAATTTCAATGAATTTGTAGATAGTGAGTATTTTTATCCTTGCAACTAATCTCTGTATGAGTTTATTTAGGCATTCTTTAGTGTTGTTGAAGAGTTAAGATATTTCTGATAAAAGTTTAGATAGTTTTATAGTTTGTTTATTCCTAGGAACTTTATATTTTTTATTGCTATTATAAATAGCATATTAAATGTTCCCTGGTTTTTTGTTGATGTGTAAACATGTAGTTTACCTTTGCATATTTCTATTTTACTAAACTTATTAATTCCAATAATTTTTTCCATAAAACTCCTTTTGTTTTTCATTATAGGCAGTCATGTGAATAATGACATATGTCTCTCATTTTCCGTTTTCTTTTTTCCCCTGCCTTTTGTGGTCCTGTGTCAGTAAAGTATTAGGTATAAATATTCCTGATTTTAAAAAGAATAATTCTAACAAATGACCATTTAGAATAATGTTTGCATGGGAATTCAGTAGCTATCTTTCTTCAAGGTAAGAAATTTATCTCCTAGTACTAACTGGTTAAGAGTGTTGATAAAGCCCATTTGGTTTAGTCCTATTAGGGACCCTCCTCCATTGGATTAATTATGTTAATATTTTATTTAAAAGTTTTGCATTCATATTCTGGAGGTAAGTTTGGATATTTCTTTCTCTTACTCTTCTTGGCAAGTTTTGTACTTGATAATATTTACTGCAGGAAGTGAAAAATGTTATCTCTTTTTCATCTTTTGGAAGAGTTTCTGTAAGTTTGATATTGTCTTTTCCTAGAATTTGCTTATAAAATCTTTTGGGCTTGATACCTTCTTTGTAGGAAGATTTTAAACTACATCCTTGACTTAAATGAAGGACTGTTCTTGATGTTTACTTCTTTTTGGGTCAGTTTTAGTGAGAAGACTGGTTTTTATTGTGCATGCATTCTCAGTTGCTCAGTTGTGTCTGACTCTTTATGACCATATGGACTGTAGCCTGCCAGGGTCCTCTGTCCATGGGATTTTCCAAGCAAGAATACTGGAGTGGATTGCCATTTCCTCCTTCAGGGGATCTTTCTGAACCAGGGATCCATCACAAGTTTCCTGCAATGCAGGCAGATTCTTTACCACAAAGTACTTTTCTTATGTTGTTGAATTTTTTTAGTTTTAAAAAGATCTTTATAGTCTTCTTTTGCTTGAGTTATTATGCAAAATTCTCTGTCATTCATTTTTTTAAATGTAAGCATTAAAGCTAAAACTTTTTCTCTTAATTACTGCTTTAACTATTTACATCCCACAAGTATTAATATGTAGTATTTTCTTAGTTCCATATGGTAAATTTGAAATTTTCCATTTTAATTTCTTTTACCTGTGAATTATTTAGAAATATATTTTTACAATTCCAAATGTGTGGAAATTTTTTAAATCAAAATGATTGTTTGATTTTTAGCTTAGTTGTATTATCATAATTTCTTCTTGAATGCATTTTCCTTCTTCCTGAAGTAAATCCTATTGAAGTTCTTTTAGTGATGTTTTCCTTTAATGAACTCTCAGTTTTGTTAACTGTACAAATTTTGCTTGTTGTCCCTCTTTTGAAAAGTAGTTTTGCTGATTATTCAATTCTAGGTTGACGTTTACTTTCAATGCTTTGAAAATAATTATTTTGTTTTTTTGAAGTCTGTTATCTGTTTAAATCAGAGTTATACCCTCAGAGATACAGCATCTCCCTCTGTGGAGGGAACATTCCTGATTTTTAGTGTTTGCTTATTTCTGTGGTATAAATACTCTATTACCATGTTATGTCAATAATTGTAGAGCTGAAAATAGAAATGCAGTAGCATGTAATTGTGAAGTATTTCCACCATCCTGATACAGTAAACATCAATAATAACCTCAAGAAAACAGATAATAGTAAGTGTAGTAAACGAGTGAGTGATGAATTTTGATTATCTGTTACCTCTGCTTTTAATATTTTTCTTCTTATAATTTTTTTAAAATCATTTAACACTTAGTAATAGCCTTGTTTGGGGCTTCCCAGGGGGCCCAGTGGTAAAGAATCTACTTGCCAATGCTGGAGACCCAGGAGACAGGGGGTTTGGTCCCTAGGTCAGGAAGATCCCCTGAAGTAGGAAATGACAAGCCACTCCAGTATTCTTGCCTGGGAAATGCCATGGTATGAACCTGGCAGGCTGCATACAGTCCATGGAGTTGCAAGAGTCAGCCATGACTGAGCAACTGAGCACGTACACTCAGAAGCCTTGTTTAAAAACTGTTCACAAAATTCCCGAAAATTAAACGATAGACTCTTTTGAGCCTGGAAATATTAACAACCTCAGATATGCAGATGATACCACTTTAATGGCAGAAAGTGAAGAGGAACTAAAGAACCTCTTGATGATGGTGAAAGAGGAGAGTGAAAAAGCTGGCATAAAACCCAGCATTCAAAAAATGAAGATCATGGCATCGGTCCTATCACTTCACGCCAAATAGTTGGGGGAAAAGTTGAAACAGTGTAAGATTTCATTTTCTTGGGCTCCAAAATCAATGTGAACAGTGACTGCAGCCATGAAATTAAAAGACACTTGCTCCTTGAAAGAATAGCTATGACAGACCTAGATAGTGTATTAAAAAGCAGAGACATCAATTTGCCGATAGAGGTTCATATAGTCAAAGCTGTGTTTTTTCCAGTAGTCATGTACAGATGTGAGAGCTGGGCAGTAAAAAAGGCCGAGTGCCAACAAATTGATGGCTTCAAACTGTGGTGCTGGAGAAGACTCTTGAGAGTCACTTGGACTGCAAGGATATCAAACCAGTCAATTCTAAAGGAAATCGGTCCTGATTATTCATTGGAAAGACTGATGCTGAAGCTTCAATACTTTGGCCACCTGATGCAAAGAGCCAACTCATTGGAAAAGACCCTGATGATGGGAAAGATTGAAGGCAGGAGGAGAAGGGGACGACAGAGGATGAGATGGTGGGATGGCGTCACCAATTCAGTGGACATGAGTTTGAAAAAACTTATCTCTTATTCCTTTGGATTCCAACATTTTCCCTTTCCACAACTTGTATGTCATTATTTTATATTCTGCATCTGATGATTCCAGTATCTGAGACCCTTAAGACCCTCTTAGAGACTCTCAGATCATAGTGGCTTATTTCTTTGTGTTTAGGGATATTTTAAAATCGTGAGTTCTGTTTGATTTAGTTGAACTCTGGCAATCCTGAAGTCTGAATTCAAGAGTACTTTTCCCCAGTGGCAGATTTCTCAAGGCTTCTCCTGGGTTTCTGAGAGAGTCTGAAGTTCACGTCTCCAAATATGCTGTATGCCCCAAGTTTCAGTTCAGTTCAGTTCAGTTGCTCAGTCGTGTCCAACTCTTTGTGAACCTAAGGACTGCAGCACGCAGGGCCTCGCTGTCCTTCACCAACTCCCAGAGTTTACTCAAACTCATGCCCATTGAGTTAGGCCCCAAGTTTGGTCTTTAGAAACTCATGAGAATGTGGAACTATGATGCCCTTTAAGCATCCTCATCTCTCATGCCTGACTGTAGCTCACAGTTCACTTTTTAATTCTTCCCTTTTCTTTTCTCTTTCCGTCTCTATCTCTTTTACATGCTCATCACTCTTGGAATTTTCTTTTTCTTTTTTTTAATAAGCTCCACAGTGAAGAATTTTATAATTATCCAATATCTAATTGTATTCCCAAAGAGTCTACTATATCGCCCATTTAAAAAGGGTTTTCCCCCCAAAACCATGGTATGTCTAGCAATTTCAGCATTGTGCTTTGCATTGTTAGAGATTCAATAAATATGAATTGAAGAACTATTGAGAGAAGGTGGCAAGACAGCCTAACCCTGATTATATTTTCCCCTTGTTTAATTGTATCTCTCTTTGGGTTTTTTATTTTTACAGTAGATTTATTGAATTTTTATATATTGGGCACCATTTTTCATCTTATGCCTCCAGCCACTCTATTGTGATTAATATTATACATTAAACATTGAAGATTTGACTATTCTTTATGAGTAGCAATTACTTATCAAGGCTCATTGTCAGAATTCCAGTTAGTACTGAAAGAGACCAAAATTATCTGGCCAATATGTTTTAGAGCTTGTTTAAGAAAATGGAAATTGTACAAAGTTAAGTATATAAATCTAGAAAGAGAAGTTATATAATTATTACTTTGAGTTTCTAATTTAAAACCACAAATGTAAACAGAAGTTTGCTTGAAACTGCAAAGTCTTCCAAATATAACTTAAACAGTACTTAATTATAATTTAGACTTAAAGCCATAGCAAGTGAGGGAGTGGTATATAAATAGAATCATTTTAAATGAGATTGAATTGGGAAACAAAAGTATTTTTTAGTACATAGAACATAGCTAAAACTAATCATTTGAGAAAGGGAGACATTTGTAAATTTACTTGGAGTATTATTTTGTAAAATATTGAATATTCTTGCAACTGATACTTTACAGGTAAATTTTGTATTTACATGCACTTATAGTACTTCAATATATTTTTAATTTCGAAGAAGACATATTTTAGGTTTACTGTTAAGGCTGTTGAGCAGAAGGCTAGGGAAATGAAAATTTAACTATTGATTCTGTTCACTTTAGAACTGAAAGAAAATTTTTTCAGTTGTTTCCATTTCTCAATTGTGAATATGATTTATAGGTTTTGTTTTCTTCATCTTTTAATGATCTTAGTATAGTGAATAAAATTCAAAATGCAATCTAAGTATCCAAGCTAAATTAGTAGCTTAGAGGTTGATTATAGTTTGCTTTGGAAAAAAAAAGAAGCGATAACATTGAAACCACATCAACAGAAAGTTAAAAATTCTTAAAGAGATAGGAATACCAGACCATTTTACCTGCCACCTAAGAAACCTGTATTCAGGCAAGAAGCAACAGTTAGAATTGGACATGGAACAATTGGATATGGACTGGTTCCAAATTGGGGAAAAAAGTACATCAAGGCTATATATTGTCACTGTGCTTATTTAACTTATATGCAGAGTATATCTTGCAAAGTGCCAGGCTGGATGAAGTTGAAGCTGGAATCAAGATTGCTGGGAGAAATATCAATAACATCAGAAAAATGCAGATGATACCACCCTTATGGCAGAAGACAAAGAGGAACTAAATAACCTCTTAATGAAAGTGAAAGAGGAGAGTGAAAAAGTTGGCTTAAAACTCAGCATTCAGAAAACAAGGATCATGGCATCTGATCCCATCACTTCATGGCAAATAGGTGGGGAAACAGTGACCAACTTTATTTTCTTGGGCTCCAGAATCACTGCATATGGTGACTGCAGCCATGAAATTAAAAGACACTTGCTCCTCGGAAGAATAGCTATGACAAACCTAGGCAGCATATTAAAAAGCAGAAACATTACTTTGCTGTCAAAGGTCCATCTAGTCAAAGCTATGATTTTTCCAGTAGTGATGTATGAATGTGAGAGTTGGATCATAAAGAAGGCTGAGCACTGAAGAATTGATGCTTTCGAATTGTGCTACTGGACAAGACTTTGATCTCAAGGAGATCAAACCAGTCAATTCTAAAGGAAATCAACCCTGAACATTCATTGGAAGCACTGATGCTGAAGCTCTGATAATTTGGCCATCTGATGCGAAGAGCTGACTCATTGGAAAAGACCCTGATGCTGGGAAAGATTGAAGGCAGGAGAAGGAAGGGATGACAGAGGATAAGATGGTTGGATGGCATTACCGATTCAGTGGACAATGAATTTGAGCAAACTCTGGGAGATGGTGAAGGGCAGGGAAACCTGGTGTGCTGCAGTCCATGGGGTCTTTAAGTGTTGGATGGACCCAACTGAGCAACTAAACAACCACATAGCAGTGATATAGTTGAACAGTTTCTCTTTTTTATTTTTCAAACACAAAGTTTATTTCACAAAATCTCTGAAGTGTAAATGGGTACATGAAGAGGAGAGAATGCAAAAGTACATTTGGGAGGTTGAAGACATGTATTTTCTGCCAAAATAGTGCACTTATATGGTTTACAAAATTAGCAAAGGATGGTATTAAGAAAATCCAGAAGTCCTATATAGTATTCTTCCCCAATCTTCTTTACATTTCCTAGAAGGAAGCACTTTAACTTTCTTTCTTACTCTTTTCTTATTTTTTTTTTTTTTTAGTTCTAGGTTTACTGCCTAAGTTTTTTTAAGTTTTCAAACTATGTGCTTATGCTTCTATTTCTGTGCGAGAACCCAATCTGTTTGCTCTCTTTTCCTCCCAGTATGATACCATTTTTAATTCTTACCTTGGATATAGCTTTCTGCATGTTTATTTCTTGTTCTGCTGATCATGGACTTTGTTTCCTGATTGTAAATTTTGTAGTCTCAGGGTATACTAGAGTTTCTTTCCTTTCTCTGTTTATATATCTACCTTTCATGTTTATCATCCAAACACTTACTTTTGCATTGTCACAGGTGATAACAGTGTCTTATATAATAAAAGATTTACATTTTCTGTGCCTGTCTGTAGCAGGAGTAGTAATAATAATTCAGTTCAGTTCAGTTCAGTCTCTCAGTCGTGTCTGACTCTTTGAGACCCCATGGGCTGCAGCATGCCAGGCTTCCCTGTCCATCACCAGCTCCTGGAGCTTGCTCAAGCTCATGTCCCTCGAGTTGGTGATGCCATCCAACCATCTCATCCTCTGTCGTCCCCTTTTCTCCTCCTGCTTTCAATCTTTTCCAGCATCAGGGTCTTTTCAAATGATTCAGTTCTTCACATCAGGTGGCCAAAGTATTGGAGTTTCAGCTTTAGCATCAGTCCTTCCAATGAATATTCAGGACTGATTTCCTTTGACTGGTTTGATCTCCTTGCAGTCCAAGGGACTCTCAAGAATCTTCTCCAACACCACAGTTCAAAGGCATCAATTCTTTGGCACTCAGTTTTCTTTATAGTTCAACTCTCACATCCATACATGACTACTGGAAAAACCATAGCTTTGACTAGACGGACCTTTGTTGGCAAAGTAATGTCTCTGCTTTTTAATATGCTGTCTAGGTTGGTCATAGCTTTTCTTCCAAACAGCAAGCGTCTTTTAATTTCATGGCTGCTAGTGGTGGTAATCAAAAGTACTTACATAGTTCTGGCTATGTGCCAAGCACTTTGCATGTAGTATATATATATATTTATATTATAATACATACGTGTATACACACATTGGTATTTTACATATATTAAAGCTACTTTAATCATCTAGTTGACCTTGATGGTATGGGTGATATTACAGTCTCCAGTTTACTGACAAGGAAATTTAAGTCACTTAGGAAGTGGTAGAACTGAACAGGTTAAAATGTAGACATTGAAAATCGGTAAATGTTGTTTACAGCTGTGACTGTAAAAGTGGCCACTTAGATATATACTATTATCATATTTCTTTTCTATATAACATTTATTTTGTGATTTTAAAAATTATTGTTTTTCTTTATTGCCTCCTGTTTTTGTGCTAAAATTCCCCAGTTTCCTCTCTATCCAAACACAGAGGCCTTTATAAAATCTCTCTGGTTTTCTTATTCAGTGATCTCCTCAACTCACCCTTTTTGGAGGTGAGCATTTATTTTATTTGAGCACTATAAATTTTTGTTATTTCGAATTATATAATGTGGCAGATTTTTATACTGATTTTGAAAACTAAATTATGAGAGAAATGTTTCCTATAGTTTTGTGATACTCTTCAAAATGATTCAAGATAACATGTTCTGAAAGAATATTATAGGAAAGGTTGATGTTCTAATATCAAACATGCCCTCTGAACACAACTTTTATTTTTAACTTTTTACTTTGTATTGGAGTATCACTGATTAACAGTGTTGTGATAGTTTCAGGTAAACTGTGAAGGAACTCAGCCGTACATATACATGTATCCATTCTCCCCCAAATTCCTGCTACATCCAGGCTGCCACATAACATTGAGCCGAGTTCCCTGTGCTACACAGTAGGTCCTTGTTATCCATTTGAAATATAGCAATGTGTACAGTGTACATCCCAAATGCAGTAACTATCCCTTTCCCCCATCCATCCTCCTTGGTGACCATATGTTCATTCTCTAAGACAGAACACAACTATTTTAATGTCCGTCAAATTTGAAATATTTATTTAGTAGCAAAAGACTTGAAGTTTAAGTTACTTGAAACATACAGGAAGAGCGTCTGGTTTCAAAATATGTTATTTGCTATTAAACCTACCCCAGAGTCATATATTGTACTACCTCTGCTGGAACTAAATAGAACTTCCTTATATAGTTATGCCCAGACCGTGGGCATGTTCAGTTGTTGTTCTTTTAAAGCCATTGATTCCCTCCCTGTTTCTCTCCATCCTTCTTTCATTAACAGCTCAGGTTATGTTGGCAAGATGAAAAGTTGGTTGGGAAACCAGCTTTCCTTCTGAGAGTCAATAGAAGCATAGTGTGATAGTATGGGCATTGAAGGCAGACTGCTGGAGCTTAAATCTCCATTCTAGCGCTGAATTATGGATGTGTCTTTGGACATTTTGGGTTCTGTGCCTCAGTCTCTTCACTTGTAAAATCGGCAAATAGAAGTGGGTTCATAAGGTAATGGTAACACTCCTACATCAGTGTCTGGACTGGTAGGTGTTTCAGTGAGCCGCTCCTGTTGCGCTCACCACCGTCACTCTCATAGTGTGACCACCACATCCCATAGTACAATAGTTCCCTAAGTAGCCTTCCTTTTTCATCCTCTACCTGTTCCAGCCTCTCTCCCACTTTGCTCCTGAATGATCCTCCTTAGGTGGATAGTTGTTAATATTGACTTTTTCTTTAAAAGTCCTCAAATGGGTCTCCTTTGCTTTCTAGATGTAACTGTTCTTTGTACCTGTTATTAAGGCCAGTCTTTCTTTATAAAGAATTGGCAGCATGCCTAGCCAGGTATGGCTGATTTTGTCTGTTATTCTTGTTTAGATTGTCTCTTGGAATGACCAACATCATCTTTTGATGCTCTTTCATTACTTGTTGGTTCATGCCTAACAGATAGAATGGTTGCTGCATCTTTTGTCATTTGTGCAAAATCCACACTTACCTGTATCTTTATAGGAGAAGGAAATGGCAAGCCACTCCAGCGTTCTTGCCGAGAGAATCCTGTGGACAGAGGAGCCTGGTAGGCTGCTGTCCATAGGGTCGCACAGAGTCAGACACGACGGAAGCAACTTAGCATGCATGCATGCATTGGAGAAGGACATGGCGACCCACTCCAGTGTTCTTGCCTGGAGAATCCCAGGGACGGAGGAGCCTGGTGGGCTGCCGTCTATGGGGTCACACAGAGTCAGACACGACTGAAGCGACTTAGCAGCAGCAGCAGCAGCAGCAGCAGCAGCTATAGGTGTAGTTATATCTTTATTTGTTGTCTTTTATTTAGATCCAGGCAAATTGAGGAATTGAGGATGAATCTTCATTTCCTCAAACTGTCTGTTGCCCCTCCCTGGACAGATCTTGAAATGGTTTTCTTTTCTTTGTCTCTCTCTCTCTGTGCTGTGGGGGTGTGCTGTAGAGTTCTGTCAAATTCATGGTGGAGTATCACCTTCAAGAACAGTACAACATTATTAAAAAATCAAAACGAGTAAAACATTCCAAAGCATTGTGTCCTTTAATGGCACTATTTTCTTTTTCCTTCTTACAAGAAGACTACAGTCTTAATATTTCATGTTCTTTTTATGAACAGGCCATTTAGATTGTTATTTAATTAAAGACCCTTGTTACTATTCTCAAATGCCATTTCTTCCATTTGTATAATGTTCTTTCAGTTCCCTATTGATAGACTGATACATGTTAAATTTGGGGCCTTGTTGCCTCTCTTTAGCCTTGATGTTTAAGTGAGTTTTGATTCATTTTTTAAAATTAGTCCTATCATTTGTTGTTGAAATGTTTTCTGCTTCACCATCTCATTGTGTTATAATGTTTATTTTTAATAAAACATTTATAGTACAAAACTCAAATGGTGCTAAAAGCCTATAAAAGTCATCAGTGGTCCACTTTGCTCCATACTTTCCCTGGACTCTTTCTCTTTCAACCATTTTGAACTGTTTGATTCTGTATTCTGGTATTTGCCTACCTATTTTGAGATAGTGATATCTATAAATTGCTATCCTTTCACTGATTTTATTCCTTTTATGGAAGATCATGATTTTTACATGTAAGAAATTTTAAATTCAAGAAACTTGACCTCTCTGTTGTTTTTTAGTTCTTAAGTCATGTCTGACTATTTGTGACCCCATGGACTGTAGCCCGCCAGGTTACTCTGTCCATGGGATGACCTCTTTTAGTAGATTTTAAAAAGTAGATTATAGCTCTCCTTTAAATCAGAATTAACTTGTTAAGTTTCTCTTTAGAATTTGATTCCTATGTATACATTGAACACTATAATTTTAGAGCAGAAATGATGAAATTTGTTTCATTTACTTTATTGTATTTGGTATTATATCTGTGAACCTTTTTCTAAAAGTTTCTTAGAGTGAGTAGTAAGTATAATTTTAGGCCTAGTTTCTCTCCTCTTCTGCATTCAAAAATAAAAAATGCAATAAAGACAATACATTTTCTTTAGAGCAAATGTTTTCCTGTGCCCCTATATTCTTTATATGAAATGATCTTTTCATTATTTTCTTTTGACTGATTTTCTTTTGTTTTTAGTTTTTTAGCTTTCTAATTTATTAGAGTATGATCTACCAATACAATCTGTTCAAATATTTTTAAAAGATTATTTTAAAGTTCATTTTATGATACCTTTATGATTAATTTTTATCAGTGTTTTATAGGCATATATAAAACTATAAGCTTTCTTTAAGAGATAGGAAGTTTTCTGTATGGTTGTTAAATCAAGTTTGTGGATTGTATTAATCAATTTCACTATTTCTGTATTCATTTCACTTTATTTTGTCTATATGTGTATTTCTGACAAAATTGTACTGATTTCTTATTTCATTGAAATAAGTTTTTTTTGCATATTCAATACCCTTTGCTTTATATAACTTAACTTTTAAATTGTTTATGCTGTTTAGTCAGCTTAACCTTGAATTTCATATTGTGTGATATTAATATAACACTCATACTTTCTTTGGGGGGCACTTTAGCTGATATTTTTTGGCTCCTCCCTTTATTTTAAACTTTCCTAGTCATTAAATTTTAAATGTTTCTTATAAACAGCCTGTATATGACCTTTGTCTTTTTAACTCATCTAACGGTCTGTCTTTTAGTGGGAGAATTTAGCTTTCTTTTGAATTCTAATGTGTGATGCTTTTTAAAAAAATTTTTACCTTGTTACTTATTTATGTTTGTGACTTTTTTCATTTTTCTTAATTTAGCATATATTTTCAAGTTTATATTTATTTCCCAGTTTCCCCTTATTTATGTGTCAGTTATTCTGTATCTTTCCATTTCATTATTGGCCACCTTCCTTTCCGATTGTTCATAAATCCAGTTTTTCCCTTTGTTTTAACATGAAAAATGATACCAACATTTTCCCTCACCTTCACACACTAATCCTCTCCTTTAATGTTCCTAAATTTCTTTGGAAATAATTTAATTTTTAGGTCCAGATTTCTGTTAGACGTTTCTGTGTTAAAAATTCATATTGAGCAGTTATTATGTATTATGTATATTTTATTATTCATTTAGTTAATTCTGTATAGAAGATAAAATAATTACATTCTTTGTTTCTTTTTACATGGATGGTTTTATTTCTGATTCAGTTATTGATCCATTAGAATCCTTTCTGAAGTTAAATGGGGCAGTAGGTGATATGATCTTTAGCTTGTACTGCTTTTTTCTTAGCAATCTAGATGTTACTGTTCTTTCTTGTCAATTTCAGCATTACAAATGAGAGGTTTAATGTTAATTTGATTATTTTTTATTGTTAAATAATTATTCTTTCTGGTAACTTGTAAGATTTTATTTTTATCCTTAAAGTTTAGGAATTTTAGTGTGATATTCTTGAAGGTGTTCCTTTTTATTCTTTAGTCCTGCCTGGATCTTGGAATGCCCTGTAAGGGTGCAATTCAATCTTTTCTTTAGTTCACGGAAATTTTCTTTCATATTACTTTAACTATTGCCTCTCTTCTATTGGATTTCCCTGGTGACTCAGACGGTAAAGCGTCTGCCTACAATGCGGGAGACCGGGTTTGATCCCTTGCGATGGGATGGCTTGAGAAGATCTCCTGGAGAAGGAAATGGCAACCCACTCCAGTACTCTTGCCTGGAAAATTCCATGGACGGAGGAGCCTGGTAGGCTACAGTCCATGGGGTCGCAAAGAGTCAGACATGACTGAGTGACTTCAATGTCAATGTCTCTTCTATTATCTTTTTCTCTTCCCCCTTCTAGAGACTCTTTAGGAACTCTTTCTGTGGTTGGTATGTTAGTTAGGTTGCTTTAATCTGTTCTTCAAGGCCTTGTTCTTTTTCCTTTATGATTTTCACCTCTTCATATTTTCAGTTCATAATTTGAGATTTCTTCCAGGTGATCCTTTAGTTACTCTTGGTCACCATTTACAGTCCATCTTCTCTTTTAATTTATCTACTGAATTATTCAGCTTGAAGATTTTACCTTTACATTTTCACTTATTTTCTGAAAATCTGTAGAAATTACTTTTTGCTCTCTACTCGACTCTTCTTAGGTAATCACACTATTTTTGACCTTACTGTTTTGTCCCTATCCTTTGGGAAATCTGTTACGTCTGTTCTCTCCTTCTCTCTCCTGTCATTGGGTATGTGGTTCACATATGCATTGGGGTTCAGGTCGAGCTGTTAGTGGATCTTAGGTTGTTTTAATCCTATAAAAAATCTCAGCCTGCACTGCAGCGGCTCGCATGTTGTATATTTCATGTATACTTGGAGGGTGCTGTGCCTTCCTTCTAATCTTCTTGCATTCCCAGCCTCAGGAGGACAAGGGACTCCTTCTCCTCTTGAGTGTCCCCTGAGCACACACTTGTGCAGTTATGTATGTGTAGAACTCTTCTGGGTCTTGCTTGGAGCTCAGAGCAGAGCAAGTCCTACACCAGTCCTCTTTCAAGATACTTATAATCCATGGCCACATTCTTCAGGCCCTGCTCACTATATCACTGACTGGCTCAAGAGAGGCAAATGGATTGGATTTGGGATTGAAGTGGAGAAGGTAAGTCAAATCCAAGGTTCGTTTTCTCCCCAGAGTCTTGAATTTTTATGCTTTATTCATAGCCTGAGTTGGCATTTCATCCCTCTACGCCTTTATCATGTCTTTAATGGCATTGCAGAAGAAATTTCTATTTGGAAAGCCTATCTTTGACTGTCATGGTTTTCTCCAACCCATCCTATGCACAATCTCTTGGACTTTACTAGGAAGTGGACTGTACTATACTTGGACTATTCTAGGAAATGCCCTTTTAAGATGCGCTTTGGACAAATAAACTCCTTTTGGAGAGTTTCTTGGTTTTAGATACACTTCTGAGAGAGTTTATTTGTCCCTATGCAAATTTTATTAAACAAGATATGAATGATCCAAATATCTATGCAACACAGAAGCCAGGTACACTAGGACAGAGACCAGGAATAAGAGGATAAATAGATGAAGAAATAGGAGCTAGAGGAAGAATCAGCTTTGTGTTATCAGTGGTGCTAGAAAAAGGATGTCATAACATGGACATTGAAAGTCATGTATAATCAGAAAACCTTATTCTCCCAATAGTCATAATCTGTTCTTTTCATAAGCCATCTACTGGACTTGCCAACAAGTAGTATTAGAAGAGATTATGAATTAAAGGGACCCATTCTGTTCCAGAAAATTAAAACAAGGAAGCATTCAGTTGAATCTCAGTGGATGAAAGAAAATACTGTACCCTATATTCATATGTTGTAAAGTTAGTACAAATGTATATATATTTATGTTTAAACATTGGCCTTAAATATTTGAGATTTGAATTATGCACACATGTTCTCCCTAATGTTGATATTCAGTTTGTGCTAATCAGCCTCAGGCAAAGAGAATTTGAATTATAAAACATGTGTAAACTTCACATTGAATGGTAATTAGTCTGTGCAGCTTAGTGGCACTTAATATTGAGGTTAATAGCTCAGTAAAAAATTTTAAATGTCAGTGACTTGATCCCCAATTTATATGGGATTGATAAACTGAGAATTAGTGAAAGCTTCTATTCTCTGTCAGTAAGAATTTACTTCCTGACTTTGTATCTAAGTCTCTATTTACATTTATTATATGTATGAATATGGAGGCAGGTGACTACATGTGAACTTTGACATTTATCATAGGCCCAGACCAAAGAAAATGTAACCTTCTGGAATAGAAACTGTTCTCTCACCTTTTTGTTATTTTCTAAATTTTTGTCTGGGGTGTTATTATGAAATATGTTTGCCTTCTTTTTTTTTTTCTTTTTTCATGTTTCCCTTCTTAACTTTGCGTTGCTTTAGCTTAAAGAAAGCTTTTTGATAAAGTAGAAGGAGCAAGAATAATTGGTTACTTGTTTATATTAAGATTTGTTGGGTGGGTGAAAAGGTGACAGTAGGCATTTAATATGTAGACCAACATGGGGAGTAAAGTTATAAAACTTCTTGAGTTTTGTACTTAACATCATATGTATGTAATTAAGATGAGAACTTGAACTTTCCATGACACAAGAACCTGTGTCGTTACCACTATGTACTTTGCCTTAAGAATTCAGTTTGTCCTACAAAAGGATTTTGAAAATAAATCATGGAAGGACCCGTATAGAAGTCCTTTTTTTTTTTTCTTGGTGCAGAAATGTTATTATTTTTAAATCCTTAACTCTAGAAAATATGTTAGTAGGTTAAAATTTGTGTCTTTATAAACTGTATGTAATACTCCATGAAGACTGAATATTAAACAGCAGTGCTTGGGTGTTCTAGAGCCATAATTAGACTACTGTTTGCAAATTGCCAAAATTCAGTGGGTTAACAAACCAATTAAAAAAAAAAAAACCTCAAGGATATTAGATTTCAAAATGTTCTTCCCTAATTTAGTTTGTCCATTATACTTTATATTAATTATTCATAGTATTGCTTAACATGCCAGGAAATGTCTTATAATAGAATTTATAAAATAACATCCTTTCAGTAATATGAATATGTACTGTCTTTAGCATTCTGCTTTTAAATCTCAGATTAAAATATTTTATAAGGAATTATCTAGTTTAATGGATAAAAGCATGTCTTTGCTTAGTAACTTCATTCACTTTAGAATTTTTAAATCAAATGCTCACTTGAGAATAATAAATGGAATAATTGGTATATGTCATTTTTGTGTTGAGCAAATAAGATACAACTTTTTGTAATAAGAAAAATGTATATTCCACTATCATTAAACAATAATTTTTCATTTGGGGTATGGCTTTATGAAGTTGATCTATATATATTTGTGTGGTTTTTTATTTTTTATTTTTTTCTTGTATAGACCCAATTGGTAGATAGTTCATTTTCATGAAAAGCATAGTCTTTGACTACTGGTGTTTCCTGGGTCCTGCTAGATACTTAACGAATATAAGATTGGTTTACATATCATTAGACTTCAGTGGGTAAGTTAGAGGTGAAATATAACAACAGGTTTGAAGATACAAGTTCCAGTTGAAACCCTGGGCATTTAATTGCGTTTGGTTCTGTTAGGAGGTGAAAGTAAACAGGAAAGAGCTTGTCTTTTAGTATTGGTCTGGATTTTTGCATATCCAGATGCAAAAAATCTACTTTTATCTTCTTCTGTTTCTTATTCTTACTATTCATGACAGAGGTTCAGAAACTGGTAAGTATGAACTCAGATTGTGTTCCTAGATATAAAGCTTATTTATAGGTTTTATATTCTGAGGTGTTTATATGAGTAAAAATATTGGTAACACATTTAAAATGAAATAGAGATTAATTCTTTCCTCATGATTATACAATAGTAATTGCTGGACATTTTTCAGTCCATTTGATGACCATTAGGTGAAATCTTTGTTCTTTTCTTTTATTTATTTATTTATTTTTGCTTTATATATATATTATTGAAGTATAGTTGACTTACAGTGTTTCAAGTGTACAGCAAGGCTGATTCAGTTATATATATACACACATATATTATGTTTCAGATTATTTTTAATTATAGGTTATTATGAGATATTGACTATAGATCACTGTGTTATACAGTAAACCTTTGTTGCTTGTTGCATATCTATGTTTTTATTTTATTTTTTTCATTTATTTTTATTAGTTGGAGGCTAATTACTTCACAACATTGCAGTGGGTTTTGTCATACATTGACATGAATCAGCCATGGAGTTACATGTATTCCCCATCCCGATCCCCCCTCCCACCTCCCTCTCCACCTGATTCCTCTGGGTCTTCCCAGTGCACCAGGCCCGAGCACTTGTCTCATGCATCCCACCTGAGCTGGTGATCTGTTTCACCATAGATAATATACATGCTGTTCTCTCTAAACATCCCACCTTCGCCTTCTCCCACAGAATCCAAAAGTCTGTTCTGTACATCTGTGTCTCTTTTTCTGTTTTGCATATAGGGTTATCATTACCATCTTTCTAAATTCCATATATATGTGTTAGTATGCTGTAATGTTCTTTATCTTTCTGGCTTACTTCACTCTGTATAATGGGCTCCAGTTTCATCCATCTCATTAGAACTGGTTCAAATGAATTGTTTTTAATGGCTGAGTAATATTCCATGGTGTATATGTACCACAGCTTCCTTATCCATTCATCTGCTGATGGGCATCTAGGTTGCTTCCATGTCCTGGCTATTATAAACAGTGCTGCGATGAACATTGGGGTGCACGTGTCTCTTTCAGATCTGGTTTTCTCGGTGTGTATGCCCAGAAGTGGGATTGCTGGGTCATATGGCAGTTCTATTTCCAGTTTTTTAAGGAATCTCCACACTGTTTTCCATAGCGGCTGTACTAGTTTGCATTCCCACCAACAGTGTAAGAGGGTTCCCTTTTCTCCACACCCTCTCCAGCATTTATTGCTTGTAGACTTTTGGATAGCAGCCATCCTGACTGGCGTGTAATGGTACCTCATTGTGGTTTTGATTTGCATTTCTCTGATAATGAGTGATGTTGAGCATCTTTTCATGTGTTTGTTAGCCATCTGTATGTCTTCTTTGGAGAAATGTCTGTTTAGTTCTTTGGCCCATTTTTTGATTGGGTCATGTATTTTTCTGGAATTGAACTGCAGGAGTTGCTTGTATATTTTTGAGATTAATGCTTTGTCTGTTGCTTCATTTGCTATTATTTTCTCCCAGTCTGAGGGCTGTCTTTTCACCTTACTTATAGTTTCCTTTGTAGTGCAAAAGCTTTTAAGTTTCATTAGGTCCCGTTTGTTTAGTTTTTCTTTTATTTCCAATATTCTGGGAGGTGGGTCATAGAGGATCTTGCTGTGATTTATGTCGGAGAGTGTTTTGCCTGTGTTCTCCTCTAGGAGTTTTATAGTTTCTGGTCTTACATTTAGATCTTTAATCCATTTTGAGTTTATTTTTGTGTATGGTGTTAGAAAGTGTTCTAGTTTCATTCTTTTACAAGTGGTTGACCAGTTTTCCCAGCACCACTTGTTAAAGAGGTTGTCTTTTTTCCATTGTATATCCTTGCCTCCTTTGTCGAAGATAAGGTATCCATAGGTTCGTGGATTTATCTCTGGGCTTTCTATTCTGTTCCATTGATCTATATTTCTGTCTTTGTGCCAGTACCATACTGTCTTGATGACTGTGGCTTTGTAGTAGAGTCTGAAGTCAGGCAGTTTGATTCCTCCAGTTCCATTCTTCTTTCTCAAGATTACTTTGGCTATTCGAGGTTTTTTGTATTTCCATACAAATTGTGAAACTAATTGTTCTAGTTCTGTGAAAAATACCGTTGGTAGCTTGATAGGGATTGCATTGAATCTATAGATTGCTTTGGGTAGAATAGCCATTTTGACAATATTGATTCTTCCAATCCATGAACACGGTATGTTTCTCCATCTGTTTGTGTCCTCTTTGATTTCTTTCATCAGTGTTTTATAGTTTTCTATGTATAGGTCTATATCTATGTTTTTAATTAGAAATCTAGCATTATATTCATACTAAGTCAAACAAATGGAATCAAAATGTCATAAATTTTTAGTTAGGCAAAAAAGTGCATAGGTTTTCTAAAATATATATATTATACATATTATATATATGTATAGAAAAGCTTTTCTATTATGCTGATAAAAGCTTGAGAAAGAATATCAAAAAAGAAAAAAAAGGAAGAGATGGAGAAATTGGAAAACATAAACTAAATTAAATGGGAGCACTGAATATGAACTAGAAAAAGTGAGACAAACTAGACAAAAGTAAAAGATCATCATATAGTCCAGTTGTTTTTAAACATGGCTGCTCATTAGAAACATCTGGAGCTTTGGAGAAAAAAAACAGTACATGGGCATTTGTATTTTCAAATTTTCCGAGGTAATTCTGATATGCATCTGGATTTTAAAAAGTGATTACAGGTTTTTCTATTAATTGGTAGTTTTGGTGAGATAGAATTCTATTATTTTTCTGTTGACCAATCATGATGCAGTGGTATTAAATGAGTAATTGTTACATAATCACAATGGTAAAAGATGTTTATCCGTTTTCACAATCAATAGTGAAACCAAAAAAAAAAAAAAGATAATTACGTTTGTAAGCCATGATGGCAACATGATTAGCCTGACAATATAAAATAGTTACATATGATTTTGGGGGTCAAGCAGAGTGTTGTGGTAAGTAGAAGTGCAGAAATATACATGTTTTCCTTTCCACAGCCAAGTCTGTGTCTTTTGGTTGGTGCAGTTAATTCATTTATATTAAGGTAATAATTGATATGTATGGTCCTATTACCATTTTCTTAATTGTTTTGGGTTTATTTCCTGTTGGTCTTTTCCTTGTCTTGTGTTTCCTGCTTAGAGAAGTTCCTTTAGCATTCATTGTAAAACATTTAGTGGTGCTGACTTCTCTTAACTTTTGCTTGGCTGGAAAGCTTTTGATTTCTCCATCTAATAAGGAGAGTCTTGCTGGGTAGAGTATTCTTGGTTGTAGTTTCTTCCCTTTTGTCACTTTAAATATATCATGCCGTTCCCTTCTGGTTTGTAGAGTTTCTGTTGGGAAATCAGCTGATAACCTGATGAGAATTCCCTTGTATGTCATTTGTCATTTTTCCCTTGTTGTTTTTAATAATTTATCTTTTCTTAAATTTTTGTCAGTTTGATTACTGTATGTCTTGGTGTGTTCCTCCTTGGGTTTATCCTGCCTGGGTCTCTCTGTGCTTACTGGGCTTGGTTGACTGTTTCCTTTCCCATGTTAGGAAAGTTTTCAGATATTATCTCTTCAAATATTTTCTCAGATCCTTACTCTTTCTCCTCCTTCTGGAACCCCTATAATGTGAATGTTGGTGCATTTAATGTTGCCTCAGAGGTCTCTTAGGCTATTTTCATTTTTTTGGTTTGTTTTTCTCTTTGTCTATATTCTGTCCTGTAGCAGTGATTTCCCCATTCTGTCCTCCAGGTCATTAATCTGTTCTTCTGCCTCGGTTACTCTACTGAGGATTCTTTCTAGTGTATTATTCATCTCTTTTTGTTCTTTAGTTCTTGTAGGTCTTTGGTAAACATTTCTTGCATCTTTTCCATTGTTTTCCCAAGATCCTAAATCATCTTCACTATCATTATTCTGAATTATTTTTCTGGAAGGTTGCCTATCTCCAGTTCATTTAGTTGTTTTTCCGGAGCTTGATCTTGTTCCTTCATCTGGGACATAACTTTCTGCTTTTTCATTCTGATTAACTTTCTGTAATATGGTTTTTGTTCTAGCTGCTGTGGGGTTGTGATTCTTCTTGCTTCTTCTGTCTGCCCTCTGACGGAGGAGGCTAAGAGGCTTGTGTGGGCATCTGGATGAGAGGAATTGATGGTGGGAAAAACTGGGTCTTGCTCTGGTGGGCAGGATCTTTCTCAGGAAAGCTTTAATCCAGTTATCTGCTGATGGATGGGGTTGAGCTGTTTGGTCTGAGGCAAGCCAGCCCTGGGGTCTGTGGGCTCTCTATGGTAGGGTTAACTGTGAACCTCAAGAGGGTTTACACCAAGGGGGACCTTCCAGGACTGCTGCTGCCAGGGCCTCCGTCTTTGTGGTGAACCCTGGCCAATCACACCTCCACCAGAGACCCTCCAACACTAGCAGGTAGTTTTGATTCAGTCTCCTGTGGGGTCTCTGCTTCTTTCCTCTGAGTCCTGGTGTGCACAAGATTTTGTTTGTGCCCTCCAAGACTGGAATCTCTGTTTCCTCCAGTCTTGTGGAAATCCTATAATCAAATCCCTCTGACCTGCAAGGGCAGATTCCCTAGGGATTCCCAGTCTCTTTGTGGGATCCCTAGTCTGGGAAGCCTGATGTGGGGTTTAGAACCTTCACAACAGTGGGAGAACTTCCTTGGTATTATTGTTTTCCAGTTTGTGGGTCACCCACCCAGCAGATTTGGGATTTGATTTTATCATCATTGTGCCCCTCCTACCATCTCACTATAGTTTCTACTTTGTCTTTGGATGTGGGGTATTTTTTCTTGGTGAGTTCTAGCATTCTCCTGTCGATGGTTATTCAACAGCTAGTTGTGAATTTGGTGCTCTCACAGGAGGTGATGAGTACACATCTTTCTACTCCTCCATCTTGAATGAGAAGCCTGAAATCTTTGTTCTTTTAGGTTTTTCTTTCCTTTCCTTTTATTTTTCTTCCTTTTTTTTTTGGTTTTGTTGTTGTTGCTAGTGGATGGGAGACATATTCCTTAACTGAAGAAGTTTGGTTAGAAAAAAATTGCTCTTTATTTAAAATTGAGAATTATTTTATTTCTTTTTGAGGTCTTGTGATTCTTCATATTAAAAAGTTATTAAAATGTAATATTATCTACTTCAGTATGTGACCTTTGGCTGTTTTTCCCACCTCCTTTTCAATCTTTGCTGCAGTTGCATGCCACTCCCTAAATATAATCTGTTTTAGTTGTTTTAGTTCATTATAATCCATGGTCTCCATGTACCTTTTCATTCTCATATTTCTAGAAATTACCTGCTTATCCTTGAGGACCTAACTGAGGTGTTAATTCTCCACAAATCTCTGAATTATTCTTGTCTCCATCCCTCCACAGAATTAATTCCCTCTCTTCCTTTTGTCATCATAGCCCTTTATAGGTGGCTCCAAAACAGCTAGCTATTCATCATAGACGTGTCGTAGTTATGAAGAGTGGGGGCCATGTGTTACCCAGCCTTGTCGCGTCTAGGACAAGCATGAAGCGAACATTTGTTGAATTGAAATGTTCAGAACGCCATGCTTGTCATGATTGAGAAAACAACTTGCCTCATTAAATTCCTCGATCACGGTTGCCCGCACTCACTGTTGCTTGCATACCCTACTCCCACCTGTTCTATGGTGGTTGTCGGGTTCTATTAAAATGCATTTGGGAGCGCTCAGCAGAGGATCATTTTGAGGAGCTGGAGTGCAAGGGGACTGGTGTTTAGCCTTCATTGACGTTTCATTTTGAGAGTCTGCTTTGCTTCGCACCTTTCTGCAGGATCCTAACAGGAGCATCCACACCAGCAGCAGCAGCAGCAGCAGCAGTTGTAGCAGCAGCAGCAGCAGCAGCAGCAGCAGTAGCAGCAGCAGCAGCAGCAGCAGCAGCAGTAGCAGCAGCAGCAGCAGCAGCAGCAGCAGCAGCAGCACCAGTTTTTCCAAGCCTCACAAATTAATGAAGGAGCACAAGGAAAAACCTTCTAAAGACTCCAGAGAACATAAAAGTGCCTTCAAAGAACCTTCCAGGGATCACAACAAATCTTCCAAAGAATCCTCTAAGAAACCCAAAGAAAATAAACCACTGAAAGAAGAAAAAATCGTTCCTAAGATGGCCTTCAAGGAACCGAAACCCATGTCAAAAGAGCCAAAACCCGACAGTAACTTACTCACGATCACCAGTGGACAGCAAGATAAGAAGGCTCCTAGTAAAAGACCCCCCATTTCCGATTCTGAAGAACTCTCGGCCAAAAAGAGGAAAAAGAGTAGCTCAGAGGCTTTATTTAAAAGTTTTTCTAGTGCCCCGCCACTGATACTCACTTGCTCTGCTGATAAAAAACAGATAAAAGATAAATCTCATGTCAAGATGGGAAAGGTCAAAATTGAAAGTGAGACGTCAGAGAAGAAGAAATCAACTTTACCGCCATTTGACGATATTGTGGATCCCAATGATTCCGACGTGGAAGAGAATATGTCCTCTAAGTCTGATGTGAGTAGTCTGCTTGTTTTTTTCCTTTTCCTTGTTAGTTTTTTGATAGCTTCATGATAAAGATGGAGGAAGAAAAATGACAGTTGCACCATAAAATGGTAGCAAGAAAGGAGACACGGCCTAGAAATGACTTTCCTTGACCAATGGAAAGAAGGAAATGAAATCATTAAGGAGTCTGCAGATGCGTAGGCTATGATTTTAAGTTGTTTAAGGAAAGATATAGTCCATAGTATAATAATGGGTCATTTGAATAGCAGCTGAAAAATCTAGATGTTCATCAGGACTTAGTTGCTATGCTTTTCAGTGACTGTGGATTTAGGAAAGTGAGAAGAATGCAATGAAACTAGAATACATCAGAAAGTAAATTTTAAAGAGAAACAAAATATTAGGGTGCAGTTACAGTGTTGACCTTTTTGTTCAATAGAATTATGTAGTTTGTTTATGTAGACTAAAAATTGGTGATAGTATTTTTTTAGTACTTTTATTGAGGCAAAATTTTTATAACAATATACTATATATTTTAAATGTGTGATTTGATACATTTTGATGTATATTTATGTCATGAAACCAGATAATGGTATTTTGAAAATGAAATATTTAATTTTTCCCCCCAATAATATAACTGCCCGTTTGGAAAGGGATAGTGTATAATTTTCATTACAAGGTTTGCTGATGGGTAGTATTGTCTTTTATGTGTTCCTTGAAGAACATCTAGCCATCTAATAATCCCTCAGAATATTATTTGATGTTAAGACTTAAACTTACAATTACAGATTTCTTAGAGTTGGAAAGGACTTTCAGGTTATCTATTCTAACCTCCTTCCAATGTAGGAGATCCTACATTTCTAGTGACAGCACTGTTAGTTATTCCTTTCTATTTCTGGAGACTGAACATTATTTACTATGAAGTTATCTCTTCCTCAATTCCCGTTTTTCTCTAACTTTGGCCCTCTGCTGTCACTTATCAGTCATGATTGGTCCCACTAATCCCTTTGAGTTGTCGGTATTTCTAGACAATCGTCAGGGAAGACTTCTGGCTAAAAATCGCCGATCATTTTAGAATACTTCTCTTTCTGTTACATAGAGAGGCTACACTAAAGTTCCTAGCTCAAAGGCTGGCAAGGGCTAGGAGGCCTTAGCAGATTCTCCATTTGCACTGGTCTGGGTAGAAAGGCAGCCAGGATTAAGACATGGCATCAGATCAAGAGACCACCTCCGTCCTCCCTACTCTCTGTAGAGTATTTGGGCTCATGTCAAAATTTTAAATCAGATTAGGGGCAGAGTAGCATATAAAACACTGGAGATGGGGCAGTCTGTTCCAGTGTTCGGTAAAGGCCTTAAAGTGATCATTTGTGAAATGGAGATGAAAGCAATAGATTTCACAAGCATTTATTTTTCCTCCTTTGCTTTATTCCTCTCCTCTTAATTCACAACTTGCTCTCAATACAGAACTTTTTTGGTATGTTTGACTTTTATTTCAAGTCACTCTGAAATGCTCGTTGATGCTGTTGGGGTGTGACCAGTCTATCAAGATCGTCAGGTTTAGCAACTTTGTCACTCCATATTCTGTCCTGTTGTAGTTCTTCTAGAACAGAGGTTTTCCAGTTGTGGTTTGTGATTTACTAGTGAGCCATGAAATCAATTTAGCATGTCATCACCAGCATTAAAAAAGGAAATAAGAATATATTGTAACTAGTATGGGTAAGTAATAGTTTGTGAAATTTTTATTTCAGAGACTGTGTGTGTATTTCTTACAGTAGTAGGTCATCATCAAAATTTTGAAATGCACCTTTCTTGAATATTTGCTGATTTGTGAGAAGACCAAAGAACATTAATAAAACACTATTTTTAAAAAATCCTTACTTATTTGGTTGCATTGAATCTTGGTTGTGGCTCTCGGGCTTCAGTAGTTGTAGCTTTCAGGCCCTAGAGCACAGTCTCAGTAGTTGCCACTTGGGCTTAGTGGCCCTGCAGGATGTGGGTTTTTAGTTCCCTGACAGGGATTGCGCCCATGTCCCCTGGATTGGAAGGCAGATCTTAACCACTAGAGCACCAGGGAAGTCCCCATAAAGCACTATTGAATGAGCTTTCTACATGAAGTTATCACAAATGTACTTCCTCTTTAGCTAACTCTGTGTATTCTTAGTTTTGTTTGATTCTTGCCCCTTCCCTTTCATATGTAATTTTATTTTATTTATTTTTTATTTTTTTTCACTTTGTCAGTTTTTCTTTTTGTTTTTTTTATTAGTTGGAGGCTAATTACTTCACAACATTTCAGTGGGTTTTGTCATACATTAATATGAATCAGCCATAGAGTTACACGTATTCCCCATCCTGATCCCCCCTCCCACCTCCCTCTCCACCCAATTCCTCTGGGTCTTCCCAGTGCACCAGGCCCGAGCACTTGTCTCATGCATCCCACCTGAGCTGGTGATCTGTTTCACCATAGATAATATACATGCTGTTCTTTCAAAACATCCCACCCTCACCTTCTCCCACAGAGTTCAAAAGTCTGTTCTGTACTTCTGTGTCTCTTTTTCTGTTTTGCATATAGGGTTATCATTACCATCTTTCTAAATTCCATATATATGTGTTAGTATGTTGTAATGTTCTTTATCTTTCTGGCTTACTTCACTCTGTATAATGGGCTCCAGTTTCATCCATCTCATTAGAACTGGTTCAAATGAATTGTTTTTAACGGCTGAGTAATATTCCATGGTGTATATGTACCACAGCTTCCTTATCCATTCATCTGCTAATGGGCATCTAGGTTGCTTCTATGTCCTGGCTATTATAAACAGTGCTGCGATGAACATTGGGGTGCACGTGTCTCTTTCAGATCTGGTTTCCTCGGTGTGTATGCCCAGGAGTGGGATGCTGGCTCATATGGCAGTTCTATTTCCAGTTTTTTAAGAAATCTCCACACTGTTTTCCATAGCAGCTGTACTAGTTTGCATTCCCACCAACAGTGTAAGAGGGTTCCCTTTTCTCCACACCCTCTCCAGCATTTATTGCTTGTAGACTTTTGGATAGCAGCCATCCTGACTGGCGTGTAATGGTACCTCATTGTGGTTTTGATTTGCATTTCTCTGATAATGAGTGATGTTGAGCATCTTTTCATGTGTTTGTTAGCCATCTGTATGTCTTCTTTGGAGAAATGTCTGTTTAGTTCTTTGGCCCATTTTTTGATTGGGTCATGTATTTTTCTGGAATTGAACTGCAGGAGTTGCTTGTATATTTTTGAGATTAATGCTTTGTCTGTTGCTTCATTTGCTATTATTTTCTCCCAGTCTGAGGGCTGTCTTTTCACCTTACTTATAGTTTCCTTTGTAGTGCAAAAGCTTTTAAGTTTCATTAGGTCCCGTTTGTTTAGTTTTTCTTTTATTTCCAATATTCTGGGAGGTGGGTCATAGAGGATCTTGCTGTGATTTATGTCGGAGAGTGTTTTGCCTGTGTTCTCCTCTAGGAGTTTTATAGTTTCTGGTCTTACATTTAGATCTTTAATCCATTTTGAGTTTATTTTTGTGTATGGTGTTAGAAAGTGTTCTAGTTTCATTCTTTTACAAGTGGTTGACCAGTTTTCCCAGCACCACTTGTTAAAGAGGTTGTCTTTTTTCCATTGTATAGCCTTGCCTCCTTTGTCAAAGATAAGGTTTCCATAGGTTCGTGGATTTATCTCTGGGCTTTCTATTCTGTTCCATTGATCTATATTTCTGTCTTTGTGCCAGTACCATACTGTCTTGATGACTGTGGCTTTATAGTAGAGTCTGAAGTCAGGCAGGTTGATTCCTCCAGTTCCATTCTTCTTTCTCAAGATTACTTTGGCTATTCGAGGTTTTTTGTATTTCCATACAAATTGTGAAACTAATTGTTCTAGTTCTGTGAAAAATACCGTTGGTAGCTTGATAGGGATTGCATTGAATCTATAGATTGCTTTGGGTAGAATAGCCATTTTGACAATATTGATTCTTCCAATCCATGAACACGGTATGTTTCTCCATCTGTTTGTGTCCTCTTTGATTTCTTTCATTAGTGTTTTATAGTTTTCTATGTATAGGTCTTTTGTTTCTTTAGGTAGATATACTCCTAAGTATTTTATTCTTTTTGTTGCAATGGTGAATGGTATTGTTTCCTTAATTTCTCTTTCTGTTTTTTCATTGTTAGTATATAGGAATGCAAGGGATTTCTGTGTGTTAATTTTATATCCTACAACTTTACTATATTCATTGATTAGCTCTAGTAATTTTCTGGAAGAGTCTTTAGGGTTTTCTATATAGAGGATCATGTCATCTGCAAACAGCGAGAGTTTCACTTCTTTTCCTATCTGGATTCCTTTTACTTCTTTTTCTGCTCTGCTTGCTGTGGCCAACACTTCCAACACTATGTTGAATAGTAGTGGTGAGAGTGGGCACCCTTGTCTTGTTCCTGATTTCAGGGGAAATGCTTTCAATTTTTCACCATTGAGGGTGATGCTTGCTGTGGGTTTGTCATATATAGATTTTATTATGTTGAGGTATGTTCCTTCTATTCCTGCTTTCTGGAGAGTTTTAATCATAAATGAGTGTTGAATTTTGTCAAAGGCTTTCTCTGCATCTATTGAGATAATCATATGGTTTTTATCTTTCAGTTTGTTAATGTGGTGTATTACATTGATTGATTTGCGGATATTAAAGAATCCTTGCATTCCTGGGATAAAGCCCACTTGGTCATGGTGTATGATTTTTTTAATATGTTGTTGGATTCTGTTTGCTAGAATTTTGTTAAGGATTTTTGCATCTATGTTTATCAGTGATATTGGCCTGTAGTTTTCTTTTTTTGTGGCATCTTTGTCTGGTTTTGGAATTAGGGTGATGGTGGCCTCATAGAATGAGTTTGGAAGTTTACCTTCATCTGCAATTTTCTGGAAGAGTTTGAGTAAGATAGGTGTCAGCTCTTCTCTAAATTTTTGGTAGAATTCAGCTGTGAAGCCATCTGGTCCTGGGCTTTTGTTTGCTGGAAGATTTTTGATGACAGTTTCGATTTCCTTGCTTGTGATGGGTCTGTTAAGATCTTCTATTTCTTCCTGGTTCAGTTTTGGAAAGTTATACTTTTCTAAGAATTTGTCCATTTCATCCAAGTTGTCCATTTTATTGGCATAGAGCTGCTGGTAGTAGTCTCTTACGATCCTTTGTATTTCAGTGTTGTCTGTTGTGATCTCTCCATTTTCATTTCTAATTTTGTTAATTTGGTTCTTCTCTCTTCGTTTCTTAATGAGTCTTGCTAATGGTTTGTCAATTTTGTTTATTTTTTCAAAAAACCAGCTTTTAGCTTTGTTGATTTTTGCTATGGTCTCTTTAGTTTCTTTTGCATTTATTTCTGCCCTAATTTTTAAGATTTCTTTCCGTCTGCTAACCCTGGGGTTCTTCATTTCTTCCTTCTCTAATTGCTTTAGGTGTAGAGTTAGGTTATTTATTTGGCTTTTTTCTTGTTTCTTGAGGTAAGCCTGTAATGCTATGAACCTTCCCCTTAGCACTGCTTTTACAGTGTCCCATAGGTTTTGGGTTGTTGTGTTTTCATTTTCATTCATTTCTATACATATTTTGATTTCTTTTTTGATTTATTCTATGATTTGTTGGTTATTCAGAAGTGTGTTAATTAGCCTCCATATGTTTGAATTTTTAACAATTTTTTTCCTGTAATTGAGATCTAACCTTACTGCACTGTGGTCAGAAAAGATGACTGGAATGATTTCAATTTTTTTGAATTTTCCAAGACCAGATTTATGGCCCAGGATGTGATCTATTCTGGAGAAGGTTCCGTGTGCACTTGAGAAAAAGGTGAAGTTGATTGTTTTGGGGTGAAATGTCCTATAGATATCAATTAGGTCTAGCTGGTCCATTGTGTCATTTAAGGTTTGTGTTTCCTTGTTAATTTTCTTGTTAGTTGATCTATCCATAGTTGTGAGTGGGGTATTAAAGTCTCCCACTATTATTGTGTTACTATTAATTTCCTCTTTCATACTCGTTAGCGTTTGCCGTACATATTGCGGTGCTCCTATGTTGGATGCATATATATTTATAATTGTTATATCTTCTTCTTGGATTGATCTTTTGATCATTATGTAGTGTCCTTGTTTGTCTCTTTTCACATCCTTTATTTGAAAGTCTATTTTATCTGATATGAGTATTGTGACTCCTGCTTTCTTTTGTTCTCCATTTGCGTGAAACATTTTTTTCCAGCCCTTCACTTTTAGTCTGTATGTGTCTCTTGTTTTGAGGTGGGTCTCTTGTAGACAGCATATATAGGGGTCTTGTTTTTGTATCCATTCAGCCAATCTTTGTCTTTTGGTTGGGGCATTCAACCCATTTACATTTAAGGTACTTATTGATAGGTGTGGTCCCGTTGCCATTTACTTTGTTGTTTTGGGTTCACGTTTATACAACCTTTCTGCATTTCCTGTCTAGAGAAGATCCTTTAGCATTTGTTGAGGAGCTGGTTTGATGGTGCTGAATTCTCTCAACTTTTGCTTGTCTGTAAAGCTTTTGAATTCTCCTTCATATCTGAATGAGATCCTTGCTGGGTACAGTATTCTAGGTTGTAGGTTATTCTCTTTCATTACTTTCAGTATGTCCTACCATTCCCTTCTGGCCTGGAGGGTTTCTATTGATAGATCAGCTGTTATCCTTATGGGAATCCCTTTGTGTGTTATTTGTTGTTTCTCCCTTGCTGCTTTTAGTATTTGTTCTTTGTGTTTGATCTTTGTTAATTTGATTAATATGTGTCTTGGGGTGTTTCGCCTTGCGTTTATCCTGTTTGGGACTCTCTGGGTTTCTTGGACTTAGGTGGCTATTTCCATCCCCATTTTAGGGAAGTTTTCAGCTATTATCTCTTCGAGTATTTTCTCATGGCCTTTCTTTTTGTCTTCTTCTTCTGGGACTCCTGTGATTCTAATGTTGGGGCATTTCACATTGTCCCAGAGGTCCCTGAGGTTGTCCTCATTTCTTTTGATCCTTTTTTCTTTTTTCCTCTCTGCTTCATTTATTTCCACCATTTTATCTTCTACCTCACTTATCCTATCTTCTGTCTCTGTTATTCTACTCTTGGTTCCCTCCAGAGTGTTTTTGATCTCATTCATTGCATTATTCATTTTTAATTGACTCTTTTTTATTTCTTCTAGGTCTTTATTAAACATTTCTTGCATCTTTTCAATCTTTGTCTCCAAGCTATTTATCTGTAACTCCATTTTGTTTTCAAGATTTTGGATCATTTTTATTATCATTATTCTATATTCTTTTTCAGATAGATTCCCTATCTCCTCCTCTTTTGTTTGACTTGGTGGGCATTTTTCATGTTCCTTTACTTGTAGGGTATTTCTTTGCCTTTTCATCTTGTTTAGATTGCTGTGTCTGGAGTGGGCTTTCTGTATTCTGGAGGTCTGTGGTTCCTTTTTATTGTGGAGGTTTTACCCAGTGGGTGGGGTTAGACGATTGGCTTGTCAAGGTTTCCTGGTTAGGGAAGCTTGCGTCAGTGTTCTGGTGCGTGGAACTTGATTTCTTCTCTTTGGAGAGCAATGGAGTCCCCAGTAATGAGTTTTGAGATGGGTCTCTGTGTTAGGTGTGACCTTGGGCAGCCTGTATGTTGATGTTCAGGGCTATGTTCCTGCGTTGCTGGAGAATTTGCGTGGTATGTCTTGTTCTAAAACTTATTGGCTCTTGGGTGGTGGTTGGTTTCAGTGTAGGTATGGAGGCTTTTGGACGGTCACTTATTACTTAAAGTTCCATGTAGTCAGGAGTTTTCTGGTGTTCTCAGGTTTTGGGCTTAAGTCTCCTGCCTCTGGATTTCAGTTTTATTCTTCCTGTAGTCTCAGGACTTCTCCAACTATACAGCACTGATAATAAAACTTCTAGGTTAATGGCGAAAAGATTCTCCCCCGTTAGGGACACCCAGAGAGGTTCACAGAGTTACATGAAGAAGAGGAGAGGGAGGAGGGAGATAGAGATGAGCAGCAGGAGAAAAAGGGGGACTCAAGAGGAGAGAGACAGATCTACGCAGTTGTCTGTTCCCAGAGTGTTCTCCGTAGACCAGATAGCCACAAAGATTTACAGAATTGGATTGGGAAGAGAAGGGGAAAGGAGGAAATAGAGGTGTTCTGAGGTAGAAAACAGAAAGTCAAGATTGGGAGAGAAGAATCCACACACTCCTGAATAAAAATGGGAACTGAATATTGGATTCTTAAATGTTCACAATTCATATCATATACTGAAAAACAAAAATTAAAAATCTAGAGTAGAGGTTAGACTCTTAAAAATACTATATTAAAAACAAAAACCAAAACACACAGAAAAATTTTAGAAATATATATGAAGTTCCATTTAAAAATAGGGCTTCTCTTTTTTTTTTGTAAGGTTATAGTGTATTGAAAATGAAAATTAAGGAGTAGTAGAGGAGTACTAGAGGACTTTAAAAGAAATAAGAGAAAAAGAAAAATAGAAAATAGAAGAGAAAAAGGGGAAAAAAAAGGAAAAAAAATTTTCCCTAATTAAAAAAATTGTAAAAATCTATGAAAACGAAAGTTAAGGAGTAATGGGGGAGTAATAGGGAATTTTAAAGAAAAATAAAAGAGAAAAAATAAAAAAAAATTTTTTTTTTTCTTACTTAAAAAAAAAAAAAGTAAAAATATATCTGTCTCTGAAGCTGTTGCGGTCAGTGTGGGTTGGGCTCAGTTTCAGATAGCTCCTCGTTCCAGCTTACACTTCTCGATATCTACAGGCCCCTTCCGGTGTAGTCGGTGTTTTCTACAGGGATTTTAATCTGTTGCACAGGTCCCTTCTGAAGCGATTCCCTTTGTTTATTTGGCTTCTGTTTGCCGGTCTCTTCAGAGCCTCATTTCTGCCCTGACACAGGCGGGCGGAGGTGGACTCTTATTCAGGTAGCTAGTTTCATCGCGCTGCGGCAAGGGGGCTGGCGCTGTGGGGAGCGGCTGGCGCTGCTTTCTCCGTCTGCGCTGCTCAGGCTCCCGGCTGCTCTGTATGGAGCGCGCCCCGCGTGCGCGCGGTTCCAGCCCTCGGGTGTTCCACAAAAACGCGGAACAAAAAGCTGCGCCTGCTCTTTGTGCCTTCCTCGTCAGAGCGGTCCAGGCAGCCAGGGGCTTGAGGGGCGCACTCTCCCTGGGTACAGCACGCCCACTCCCTTCCGTGGTCCCAGTCTCAGTTTCCGCCGGCGCCAGTCGGGTGTGTGCGCCTTCTGCCCTCCGCGTTCCCAGCCCCAGTCCCCGCCCAAGCCGGTCAGGTGCCTGCGCCCTGTGTCTTGCCGTGACCCTCCTGGCGGATGTCGACCATCCAGAATCTCAGGAAGTCTTTGATTAGAAACTCGAGGCCTGTTTGCAGTGCGGCAGGGGATGCCGTCCTTGGGGCTGAGCCTGCCTCCTTCCCCTCCCCCCTGCCTCCTGCCTCCTGCCTCCGGTGGGGCTGGGCCGGTCCGCAGCCTGCAAGCTCTTCTCTGGACTTTCTCGGTCCCTTTGTTCTGCGAACGGCCGGCAGTGTGTTCGGGCCGGTTAATTATCCCTCTCTCTTTTGCTCTCCCACAGTTCAAGTTGGCAACTCACAAAAGCTCCCTCCGATTGTCCTCAGGGCACTCAGGCCCGGACCCTACCCCAAGCAATGCCGCCTGCTCCTCTCCGTTCGGCCCCCACTTGCTGGTGGCGGATGCGGGTGCCTGGGGTACTTTTCTGCTGGGAGTTGCTTTTAGGCTCGTAATCTGTGGGTTTTATTTATTGTTTCCCTCCCAGTCAGGTTGCCCTCCGAGATTCAAACACTTCCCCCAGGCCCGCCAGTGCGAGGGTTTCCCGGTGTCTGGAAATGTCCTCTATTAAGACTCCCTTCCTGGGACGGATCTCTGTCCTTACCTCTTTTGTCTCACTTTTTATCTTTTATATTTTATCCTACCTCCTTCCGAAGACAATGGGCTGCTTTTCTGGGCACCTGATGACCTCAGTTAGCGATCAGAAGTTGTTTTGTGAAGTTTGTTCTGCATTCAGTTATTCTTTTGATGAATTTGTAGGAGAGAAAGTGGTCTCCCCGTCCTACTCCTCCGCCATCTTGGCTCCTCCCATATGTAATTTTAAAGATACAACTTTTCCTAAATTTCGTGTTCAACTTGATAAATTTATCCAAAGCAATATCTTGAAAAACCTTCTGGAATGAAGAGTTAGAGTTGTAATTCCATTTGGTAGATAGGAAATTTGTAAGATGGTGCATGACAAATTAGAGCCACCTATCCAGTGATCATAACGGGGGTTTTTGTAGTAGTTTGCATATCATTACAATGAAAGCCTCTAAAGACTTTTGGGTATTCAGTTAAATTGAGTCGCAGAGTTGTGTCCGACTCTTCGCAAGCCCGAGGATTGCAATATGCCAGACTTCCCTGTCCATCACCAACTCCTGGAGTTTGCTCAAACTCATGTGCATTCCGTCAGTGATGCCAGCCAACCATCTCATCCTCTGTCGTCCCCTTCCCCTCCTGCCTTCCATCTTTCCCAGCATCAGGTTCTTTTCCAATGAGTCATTTCTTTGCATCAGGTGGCCAAAGTATTGGAGTTTTAGCTTCAGCATCGGTCCTTCCAATGAATATTCAAGACTGATTTCCTTAAGGATTGACTGGTTTGATCTCTTTGCAGTCCAAGGGACTCTCAAGAGTCTTCTCCAACAACCCAGTTAAAAGGATCAATTCTTTCATGCTCAGCTTTTTTTATGGTCCAGCTCTCAAATCCATACATGACTACTGGAAAAGCCATAGCTTTAACTAGATGGACCTTTGTTGGCAAAGTAATGTCTCTGCTTTTTAATATCTGACTAGGTTTCTCATAGCTCTTCTTCCAAGGAACAAGCATCTTTTAATTTCACGGCTGCAGTCACCATCTGCAGTGATTTTGGAGCCCAAGGAAATAAAGTCAGTCCCTGTTTCCGTTGTTTCCCCACCTATTTGCCACGAAGTGATGGAACCAGATGCCATGATCCTTGTTTTTTGAAAGTTGAGTTTTAAGCCAACTTTTTCACACTGCTCTTTCACTTTCATCAAGAGGCTCTTTAGTTCCTTTTTGTTTTCTGCCATAAGGGTGGTGTCAATCTGGTGCTCACTTTGGCAGGCACATATACTAAAAATAGAGTGGTTTCATCTGCATATCTGAGATTATTGATATTTCTCCCTGCAATATTGATTCCAGCTTGTGCTTCATCCAGCTTGGCATTTCACATGATGTACTCTGCATATAAGTTAAATAAGCAGGGTGACAATTTACAGCCTTGACATACTTTCCCAATTTGGAACCAGTCCATTGTTCCATGTCCGGTTCTAACTTGTTTCTTGACCTGCATAAAGATTTCTCAGGAGGCAGGTGAAATTGTCTGCTATTCCCATCTCTTTAAGAATTTTCCACAGTTCGTTGAGATTAACACAGTCAAAGACTTTGGCATGGTCAATAAAGCAGAAGTAGATGTTTTTCTGGAACTCTCTTGCTTGCTTGAAATGTTCCCTTGGTATGTCTAATTTTCTTGAAGAGTTCTCTAGTCTTTTCCATTCTATTGTTTCCCTCTATTTCTATGCATTGATCACTGAGGAAGGCTTTCTTATCTCTCCTTGCTATTCTTTGGAACTCTGCATTCAGATGGATATATCTTTCCTTTCTCCTTTGCCTTTCACTTCTCTTTTTTTCTCAGCTATTTGTAAGGCGTCCTCAGACAACCATTTTGCCTTTTTGCATTTCTTTTTCTGGGGGATGGTTTTGATCACCTCCTCCTGTACAATGTTACGAACCTCTGTCCATAGTTCTTCAGGCACTGTGTCTATCAGATCTAATCCCTTGAATCTGTCACTTCTGCTGTATAATTGAAGGGATTTGATTTAGGTCATACCTGAATGATCTAGTGGTTTTCCCTAATTTCATCAATTAGTGTCTGAGTTTTGCAATAAGGAGTTCATGATCTGAGCTACAGTCAGCTCCCAGTCTTGTTTTTGCTGACTGTGTAGAGCTTCTCCATCCTCAGCTGCAAAGAATATAATCTGATTTTGGTATTGGCCATCTGGTGATGTCCATGTGTAGAGTTGTCCCTTGTACTGTTGGAAGAGGGTGTTTGCTATGACCAGTGCGCTCTCTTGGCAAAACTCTGTTAGCCTTTGCTGTGCTTCATTTTGGGGTTATTTAGGTATAAAATCCAACAACTGTACTTTCCTTATTGGTTTTCTAGTAGTGCTTTTATTGTTGCTGCTGTTGGTTTAATATTCTAAATATAGGTGGTAGAACAGAAAAGAATTGACTAAAAGTTGTTTGAAGTAAGCCAGGGTCCAAAAGACTTTATGTGTGCAAAGGAGGATAAAAAGAGGGTTGAAATTCCCTTTCTCCACTGGTTAAGGTAGCTTGTGTTTGGCCTTTCTGCTACCTGGTGACCCTTCTGTGGTTAAGACCAAAGGAACAGGAAGCAATTGTAATGGAGAGCACTAAGCTACCCCTGGCCTCCCTTGGCAAGCAATTGATTGGATAGCTTGGGACAGACCCATCTTCAAGGACACCATTCCCATTTTCCTGGTGGTAAGCCTTTCTGCCTCTGAGTAAATAGGATCAGATGACCTGATCTGTCTGAGGACCTTTCCGGCTTCATTATTTGAACATCAGTCAGATTTATGTTCATTGGTGGAGGGCCGGGTAGAGGGTAATTTTGCACATAGTAGGCAGAGATCATGGACTTTGGGAACAGTAGAAGGTCACAAAAGGAAATTGAACCAAGTAAGAAGAATTGGGAATGGCCAGGGGAAAAAGATTATTCATCTGGTATGTCTGTAAAGAAAGTATCTTGTCTTGGCACAGGATAGTTAGGATTAAAAGGAAATGAAAGTGAAGTCGTTCAGTCATATCCGACTCTTTGCGACCCCATGGACACCAGGCTCCTCTGTTCATGGGATTTTCTAGGCAAGAGTACTGGAGTGGGTTGCCATTTCCTTCTCCAGAATTAAAAGGAAGAATTTTTTAAAAGAAGCTTTTCAATAATTAAGTTAGATTTGGGTTTTATATAAAAAATAAAAATCAATGTTGTTAAGATGGGTTAGGAAGCTTAGATTGTTGATTCATATGTTTCTTCATTTGATTCTCTTCGTATGTTTCTTGGTTACGATTTTTATATACTTTGGTTTTTAAAAATATATATATTTACTTATTTGGCTGTATTGGGTCTTAGCTGCAACACGTGAGGTCTTTTGTTGCAGAGCATGGGCTCTCCATTTGTGGCATGTGCTCAGAAGTTTGCAGTTTGTGGGCTTAGTTGCTCTATGGCATGTAGGATCTTAGTTTCCCTACCAGAGATTGAGCTCATGTCCCCTGCATTAGAAGGTGGATTCTTAACCACTAGACCACCGGAGAAGTCCCTGATTTTTGTATACTTTGTATGTGAGTACTCAGAGAAAAAAGAATTGCATCCTTGGTTTATATGCCTGTATGATTTTTGAGGAACCATTTATTTGTTGATGTGCATGTGGGTAGGGAGGTAGTAATCAAGTAATTAGGAGTCTGCACTCTGGTGTCAGACAGGCTGTTTTTGTTGTTGTTGTTGTTGTTTTAATCAGCTTTTTATTTTGTATTGGAGTATAGCCAATTAACAGTGTTGTGATAGTTTCGGGTAGACAGTAAAGGGACTCAAGCCATATATGCACATGTATCCATTCTCCTCCAAACTCCTCTCCCCTCTAGGCTGCCACATAACATTGAGCAGAGTTCCCTGTGCCATACAGAAGGTCCTTGTTCGTTATTCATTTTAAACATAGGGGTGTGTACACATCTATCCCAAACTCCCTAACTATCCCTCTCCCCTGTTCTTCCCCTCTGGCAACTGTGAGTTTGTTCTCTAAATCTGTGAGTCAGATTAGCTGTGTTTTGAATCCCAGCTCCACCAGTAATTTGGGCAAATAATTTGACCTTCTATATTTCTAATTTTCTTTTTTTTCTTTTTTTTTTTCTGATAGAGATATTGCCTTTACTTTTCAGGATTATTGTGAAAATAGTCAATTTAGGTAAAGCACTTAACACACTAACCAAAAAAATGTTATGAGCTATTGTTCCATGATTTGGCTTCTGTCAGTCCTTATTACCTATAGCTTTGAAGGAGATTTTTTTATATTCAGAAATACTTTAGAATTCTAGTGTACTTTTTCAAGTGTGGGTTAAATGTTTTAAAGGGGAAAAAGCACTTGAAATATATGTCACTTTGCCCTGGATTTTGCATTGAGGAGGTATATGGCCTTGATAGTGATGTGCATGTGTAATATGGTAACTGAAAAAACACAGGACAGGGAAGCTCAGTATTAAATCAAAAGTTAAGCCAAAGTTTCCCAGGATCTTTTTAGCTTTTAATTAAATGAAATAAAGGGCTAGGGCTTACCTAGTACTGCATTGGTAGGCACTTGGTAGATTTTTTTAAATTGCTATTACTATTAAAAGAAGACATCCTAAGAAACGATTAATTTTTGGATTACTATTAATATGACTGAAAGAGTAATTTTAAAATAGGATTTGAAATTCCTGAAATGCTTCTCATTTTATAAAGAAACCTAATATTGTCACATGAAAGTCCATCAATAATTTTCCTTTACAGAATTTGGGAGGTGGAAGCTGGGAGGGTGGGGAGGGAGGCAGAAGGACTGTTTTTATAGTAGGTGAACATTTAGCAAAGACTGAAAACATGATAAGGGCCTGTTTTTGTTGTGTGTATAAATGTCAGCATTAAGAATATTTTGCATTCAAGAACTTAGGTAATTCCATTAGAGTGAAGCTGTTCTTGGTTGAAGAATTCACCTTTTTGTAGCCATAATGGTCACTTGTGGCAAGAGATTATTCTTACTAGTAACTGGCACTAACTAGCAGCAAGAAAGAGTAAGAATCTGAGTGTATCTGGGTCAACTAAAAGTTTGTAATTCTGTTTTTCATTAACCTGTTGAAACGTTAATTTAGAATAAAAACAATTCCTTTAACTGTAGTTCCCTAGTTTTTCTTTTTCATGTAACTCTGCTTCTGAAGGGAAGTTTATTGAGTTGGTGTTGTTTTGTGATAGGAGGAAGTTTGGTATTCATAGCAGAAAAGGGGGAAAAACAGTAAAAGAAAATCGAAATAACCATGGTAGTAATTTCCTTATCATTGCCTTCACTTTTTTTTTTTTTAATCTTGCTTTGTAGAGATTTAATCATAATTTAAAAGTAAAGAAGTTAAAAGTTTTCATTATGTTTCCTTGTAAATGGGCAGACTACGTTTGGCAGTGTGAGAAATGAAATTTTAATCATATCTTGATAGTTTGGCTTACCAGAGTGTTTTCTTAGATAAAATCTTGACAAAGAACAATGAAATCTCATCAGATGGAGTGGGTTTTCCCGAGGGTGGTTGGTGGTTCAGATACAGAGTAGAGACTTCAAACCAGCTTAGCAGAAAGTTTCTTTGGAAAGAAAAAAAGGAAGGAGAAGGAAAAAGAAACTCTCCTCCCTGCACCGCCCCCACCCCCGCTTTTGTGGTGCCTCATTTCCTCTGGCCCCGCCCTGGCCCCTGCCCCGCTTACACTGTCTGGAGCTGGCAGTAAATGTCCTGCTGCTGAAGCACTGGCCTCAGGTTTTTATGTGATGGAACGTTGTGGCAGTCAGAGAAGAAGGTCTTTATTGTGCTCTCAAAGTGGCTTTTTAATGACTTGTAATTCCAGCACATGCAAGAGCTGTAAAGTCTGTAAGGATGGTGAGTGAGCAGCTGGAGAGGCCATTCATTAAAGGGCTGCCCTGACCTTCTGGGGAGGGGGGGTGCTCTCTTGTTCTGGACTCCTATTCTCTGCATATTATAACTGGGAGTAAACAGTACCTGAAGGCGTGTACTTCTCCTCTGTAGATGTAGCCCTGGGGTGGCACATTCTTTAACATCATTGGCAGAAAGGTAACTGTGTTGGATGCCAGGAGACATTGCACCTGACCTGTTCCCTAATGCTTGGTTGGTTGTTGTCTGTTGTCTGTGCTCAATGTGATCGGATGGAGGAGGCGCAGCCTAGCCAGTCCACTGGTCCTTTGTTCAGCCACATTCCTCACTTATTCCAAAAAGGATTTGAAACAATTAAACCGGAAATATTAAAACAAAAAACTGAGAGGCTCTTTCTCTTCCTTGTTTGGGTGCTATACCATGCCCGAATGGTTTTTCAGCTTTTAAGTTAAATTATTCCTTAGAAGCCCTTAGGTAGCTGAGGGTCTTGAACAGACAGGGGGCCCTATCATTGAAGAGTTGGTTGTCATCAAGAATTGCCAACACTCAGCATTTTCACTTGGTTGTATTGAATTTTCTCTCTCCCAGTAAATTTCTTGAGCCTCTTTCAAGGAAGCTGCTTTGCCTATTCAATGCATTCTTGTTTCTTACCCTAGGGCCGTGATTTTTATGTCATTGTCCCATCTGTCATCTAGACACAAAGTCAAGGATGTGACTCAACATGGTATTTGCACAACTAGCGTTACCATGTCATCAGGATGGCTGATATTTGTAGCTAAACTTTCCTTCAGTGCTTTCTATGTGCCAGTCACCCGTCTAAGTACTTCACTTCTTTTAACTCATTTAACTCTCAAAACAACTCTATGAAAGACTCATTATTCCCATCTTATAGATGGGGAAACTGAGACTCAAAGATTAAGAAACTTGCCCAACATTGCCATGTTTAAAGTAGAGCCAGAATTTGATCCTACTTGGTAGAGAATGCACTCAAGAGGAGTTCAGGGGTGAAGTAAATCTTGCTGTTCCAGGAATTCATATTGTGATTACAGAAATGTGCTTCATGAAATTGGTATCATTGCTGTGAAAGCCTTTTGTGTTTATTTGTGTGTTGGCCAACTCTGCGTGGCATGGGTGATCTTAGTTCCCCAATCGGGGATCAAAACCCCTGCCTCCTGCCGTGGAGGTGCAGAATCTTAACCACTGGACCACAAGGGAAGTCTCGTGTGTGTGTGTGTGTGTGTGTGTGTGTGTGTGTGTGTGTGTGTGGTGAAAGCCTTTGATACCGTATTTCTTATTCCATTTATGAATCCTGTTTCTTTGACCTATCCATTTGTTTGGGCTCTACCAACAGCCTTCAGGAGGTGGCAGGTTGTCTTCATTGGTGGGTTTGGCATGTACAGTCAGAACTGAGGGATGTGCAGTGAAACATCCAGGGACCTCTCACTTCATACACATATTCACTTAAAATAAAACCGACCCTCATAGTTCTGAATTTTAACATTGCTGTAATGCATCGTCAGCACTGGTTCCCAGCTCTCAGAAGTCTCCCCACCTTACTTCTGTGTGAGAATTTATGTTTAACAGAGCTGAGCTGTAATTTTGAGCTTTCCCAGAAGGTGCCACCAAATAACAAATGCTGTCCTCCAGTTTGAAGATTCTTTTTGAATCTTCTAGTTCCATTTTGTAACTTCATGTTATAATGCCTCTAAGGTATTCAAAACATCGACTGGGCTTTCTTTGAATTAGGAGACAAGATAATGCAGTGGATTTAGGTAGAGGGTGGTTTTCTTTTGGTGTCTATGTAATTATTTAACCAAGTTTGAGAAATTGTTCTCAGTGGGTAACAATTTATGACTGTAAACTTTCAAGGCAGTGTCAAGGTCCACAAAGAAAAATTACCCCTAAGAGGCTTCTTTAGGTCACTAGAGGTGACTGCACAGTGAGATGTTCCCAGATAAAGTCAAAGATCCTTCTATTAGGTGAAAGAAAATGGAAAAGCATTTACTGAAGTGTGTGGAGACAACAGGCTTTGCCTTTGAATTCCGAAGACGTGGGGGATGGGGATGGCAGGGCCTTGGGATAGGGAGAAATTGTCAGAGTCGGTGACACAGAGAAAAGGAAATTTCCTTGACTTGCTTGGTCATGGGAAGAAAATATATGTATGGGGTCCTCAGATGTCACTTAAGTAAATAAGTAAAGTAATTACTAGAGTGCCCTGGTTTAGGACCTCAGTGTTTAGAATCACAGGACTGTTTTTGGAAAATTAAATTGTTGACCCTTGCTTTATTTTCTGACTCTTCTTCTGTTTTTGCTTTAAATATGATAAAATCATCATGTCCCTTTGAGTAACTACAAACATTTCCTTCTAAACATGTTTGGTTTTAGTGTTCTTTGATTACATTTGTCTTATTTAATGACATTTGAAAATATTTATGTGGTAGGTACTCCTACATACAAACACTGTATTAGGTGGTACTGATGGTACAATGTTGGAGTTTAGGCTCAGTTTTGAAGGAAAGGAGGCCTGCATTAGTGGGGTTGAGGGATAGGTGGGTAGGAGAAGGCATTCTTTTTTTTCCTCTTTTCTTTTTTTGGCTACACTGGGTCTTCCTTGCTGTGTAGGCTTTCTCTGGTTGTGGTGAGTGGAGGCAGCCGTCTAGTTGCGTTGCACGGCCTTCTCATTGTGGCGGCTTCTCTTCTTGCTGAGTGTGGGCTCGTGGCCTCCAGGAGTTGTGGCACATGGGCTTAGTTGCCCCATGGCATGTGGGATCTTCCCAGACCAGGGGTTGAACCCGTGACCCCTGGATTGGTAGGCAGATCCTTAACCACTGCACCACCAGGGAAGTCTGGAGAAGGCAGTTTTTGATTGGAAGAAACCACTTGAGGAGAGAAAAAGCAACTGATGACAAATGTAGACAAGTCTGCATAGACCTTCCCGGAAATGAAGAGAGCTCTTACATAAATATCCCTCAAGTTAATTTATCAAACTGGTTTGTCAGGAATGAAGGAAACCTTAATTGAACTCGACTTCACGTGAGGCATGTCCTGGTCACATTTCACTCTGCAGCCTCTTATTTATTCTGTATAATATGTGAGATAGATTTCCCCCCTCATGTTACTATGTGAAAAACAGCAGGACTAGAATTTGAATCCAGGTCTGAACCATGCCAAGGCCCATGTACTGTACCATCAATTACACCTTGTTGAGAAAGAAAGAAATTGCTTCAAATTAAAACCACTGTGGGACTGATTAAATCTTTTCAAGAAAAAAGTCTAATTAGCAGCATTAACTCTCTGACCTTCTGGCTTCCTCTGACCCCCTGACAGTGGTACCACAGTTCAGTGAAAGGCAGGGAATAAGAAGTAAGATCTGTTAGTCATGTACTCATCAGAAAAGACCCTGATGCTGGGAAACAGTGAAGGCAAAGAGAGAAGGGGGCAGCAGGGGATAAGATGGTTGGATGACATCACTGACTCAATGGACATGAATTTGAGCAACCTCCAGGAAATAGTGGAGGATGGAGGAGCCTGATGTACTACAGTCCATGGGGTCAAAAAGACTCGGACATGGCTTAGTGACTAAACAACAACAGAGCCACAGTACTTGGGTTCTTAGTTATGAATAATGGGTGCAGTGAGCTGGCTTTGATTTCCACAGTGCTGATCAACTCATGCTTTATATCATTTTCAAAGAAGTAGAATTGCAGAATATATTGAGAAGTGGTGGTTCTTTAGAGTCTATCCAAGGGTACTTACTGATGTACTGATTTACTAGCTTTCTTCTTACATGTTACACCAGAGGCTAGGACACGGCCATTGTGATGGTGTGAGCTCCCATCTACCACATTGTATTGTCTTAAGGTTGTACTCACAGTCAAAGGCTTTAGCATAGTCAATGAAGCAGAAGTAGATGTTTTTCTAGAATTCTCTTGCTTTTTCTATGATCCAACAGATGTTGGCGATTTGGTCTCTGGTCCGTTCTTCTGCCTCTTCTAAGTCCAACTTGTACATCTGGAAGTTCTCAGTTCACATACAGCTGAAGCCTAGCTTGAAGGATTTTGAGCATTACCTTGCCAGCATGTGAAATGAGCACAATTATGTGATAGTTTGAACATTCTTTGGCACTGTCTTTCTTTGAGATTGGAATGAAAGCTAACCTTTTGCAGTCCTGTGGTCACTGCTGAGTTTTCCAAATTCGCTGGCATATTGAGTGAAGCACTTTAACAGCATTATCTTTTAGGATTTGAAATAGCTTAGCTGGAATTCCATCACCTCCACTAGCTTTGCTCATAGTGATCCTTCCTAAGGCCCACTTGTCTTCTCACTCCAGGATGTCTGGTTCTAGGTGAGTGACCCACACCATCGTGGTTATCCAGGTCATTAAGACCTTTTTTGTATAGTTCTTCTGTGTATTCTTGCCACCTCTTCTTAATATCTTCTGCTTCTGTTAGGTCCATACCATTTCTATCCTTTACTGAGCCCACCTTTGCATGAAATGTTCCCTTGGTGTCTCCAATTGTCTTAATTAGATCTCTGGTCTTTCCCATTCTATTGTTTTCCTCTATTTCTTTGCATTGTTTACTTAAGAAGGCTTTCTTATCTCTCCTTGCTATTCTCTACAACTCTGCATTTAAATGGGTATATCTTTCTTTTTCTCCTTTACCTTTTTCTTCTATTCTTTTCTTAGCTATTTGTAAAGCCTCCTTTGACAACCACTTTGCTTTCTGGCATTTCTTTTTCTTGGGATGGTTTTGGTCACCACCTTCTGTACAATGTTATGAACCTCCACCCATAGTTCTTTAGGCACTCTGTCTACCAGACCTAATCCTTTGAAACTATTAGGGATGTAGAGTTCCCTTGTCCTAGAACATGGCCATCCCTGGGCTCTCATCCTGGGCCCAGGAAAGGTAGGCCAGGAGGCATGGCCCTCCAGTATCAACTTGAAATCTAAAGATGAAACCGAATCAACTTCCTAGTGGTAAGCTGTAAAATGTGGATTTTAATGATAATGATGAGATCATGAATGCAAACTTCCACTCAGGTATTAATTCATGCAAAAAATTTTAAATATGTCATATATAAGACTTAAAGTTTTTGTTTAGTAATTTACTAATAGTGTTCTATGAAGACCCGGTGTTGGTAGGTGTTCTTATAAAGATTAAAAGGCAAAGCTGTGGTCTGGGAATATAGTGATTTATAATCCATGGTCATCATGTATTTTTAATTTCAGTACTGTTTCTAAGGTGTCACTTTCCACTTGGCCTAACCTTAGATCATATTGTGAGTCAAAGCAGAGTGTTGCTGAAAGTCCACGCTGGATTGAAATGTTTAGTATCTGACAGATTCTGCGTGAGGCGATCTGACACATTTTCAGAGTTGTAAAGTACTCACTTTATTTTCACGCGTCCACCTCTTTCTCATTATTCTCCAGGGTTATTTTAATTAATGGTGAACATCAAACTTGTTGCTGATCTTTTGATGCATTATTTATTTATTTTTTGGCCACATTGCACATAGCATTTGGGATCTTAGTTCCCCTCCCAGGGATCGAACCCACACCCCCTACATTGGAAGCACAGAGTCTTAATCACTGGCTGGTCAAGGAAGCCCATCATGGGTTATGTTAAAGTGCTAGGCTATCTGATAACCTTAGGTGAGAGTCATGCCTTACTCTTGCTTATGAAGCTTGCCTTCACTGTCCAGCAACTAACTTTCAGAAACATGCAACAAATCACCTCTCCACTTTTATGTTTTTATTTTTTCATACTTAAAACAATATTTGTTTATTTGGCTGTACCAGGTCTTAGTTGTGGTATGTGAGATCTTTTTTAGTCACAGCATGCTTAGTTGTGACGTATGGCATCTAGTTCCCTGACCAGGGATTGAACCTGGGCCCCCTGCACTGGGAGTGCTGAGTCTTAGCCACTGGAAGTCCCTTCTCTCCATTTTTAAAGATAAGCCATGCACAGTCCTCCTTGGATTGTACAGTAAGACCAGTGAGTCTCAGATTCCTCTCCCAAAAACTAAGGTTTAAAGGAAGGAGGTGATGTGTTCCACGTTATCCATCTTTTTATCATCATATTAATAGCTTTGTTGTCTCTCTTCTCTTTTTAGAAAACCCTCCATGGCTTACTATGTACTCTTTTAAAGATATAAGACCAAATTTGGAAACCATGAATATCTATTTTTAATACAGCGTTTATTTCACCCTTTAGAAAATCCTAGCATTTTTAAAAGCAGGAAGACTCTAGAAATTTCCTTTAACAACTTGTCTTTTGCAGAGGAGAACTTGAGACCAGGTTTCATAACCTGCCCAAGATCAGGATGCTCTCATTGTCCCCCAAAAAGGCCCTCAGGAGGTAGGCGCCTAGTTGACGTGCCGTTGTCATGTCCAGTTGCAACAGTTTATAACCCTTCACACATCCTTCACTCCCTTTCTCAAACTCTTCTCCACTTGAACATTTTTATCTGCTTCCTAATGAGTGGTTTTACCCATTAGGCACGAGACCTCCTGGTCCGGAATCTCACTCTATATCTCTTTGTTGAATGAATGGCCCTTACATTTCACATCCTCAGCAGAATCTCCTTGAAAAGCCTCATGTCAAGTCTAAGTGAGGATAGGGTGTTAGTCTCGGTGGGAATTTCAGAGATGAGTTGGTGGAAGATTTGATAGACCTGTCCCCTGGTCATCCTTGATTGTCATGGGGAAGACACCAGCCAGAGTAATCATGGCTTGGTATATTTCAGGGGAAAAATAAATCACGATATGGACAAAAACAGAAAATGGCACGTTTAGATATCTGACAAATCAGAGGCCTTAGTATTGTTTAATAATAGAAACATGGAAGGAGCTTTAAAAACCTCCAGCATAAATGAAGCCTCTCCTTGGACAAGCTGCTATTCTTACCAGGTAGAACGTGAGTTGGGTCCTGCTCCCTCCTACCCTAAGTATCTTCTGTATCTGCCTCTGAGTCCTGTTGTTCTCCTAGCCTCTTCTACAAGAGTAATGAAGAGAGTGCAGCATCTCTCACACCAGCCAGCCTCTTATCCTGCCTCCAGCTCTCCAGTTAACACTGATGTTCTTCACGCTATAATTTCTTCACTTCCTTTCCTTCTGACAGACATCTCAAAAGCTTATTCCTCAACCCAGTGTGGTCTAGCTTTTAAAAACTATCCTTAAAGCTGCCACCAGTAAAGGTCACCAGTGCCTTCCAGATTCTTATGTAGAAAACATCTTCTAAACATTGGATTTTACCTTTCCGGTGTGTTTTACTTGCTTTTCTGTTCTATTCCTTGGCGCTGTTATATCTTCCCTGACCCCTCTAACCATGCTCTGTGAGTCTCCTCCGACAACTGATCTTCCTCTACCAGCGTTAATTTACCATCCCCCAGTTTCTTTTCTATTCTATAATCTCTTCCTGGACAATCCTTGCTTATTTGTCTCTTTCCATTCTCAGACCCTGCTCTATATAACTATCTAAAACATAGTTGGATTCTGGAAGGAGATATGTGAAAGAATCTAAAACAACTAGTTAAAATGGTATTATGGGACATTTTCAAAATATCTTTAATATCACTATTTTTAAAGAGTATCTCATTGTTTCAAAATCTCAGATCCTATGTATGCTAACTACTAAGTTATCTCCTTTTGTAATCTTTTACTATGGAGAATTTCAAATATACACAAAATATGCAGAATAGTATAATGAACCTCTCTGTTCATTCAGCTTCAGCAGTTATTAACAGATAACCATTCTTGTTGCAACTGTAGTATCATCTACTCTTCCCCCAGTATAATTCTTAATAAAATCCTAGATGTCATATTGATTCACTCATAGAAATTTCAGTGTGAATCTCTAAAAGATAAGAACTTTTAAAAAACAGGACTAAAATATCACTATCGTATCTGAGCAAATTAATAATTCTTAATATCAAATATCTAGTCACTGGGAAAATTTGCAATAGAATCGAAATGTCGTAAATTTTCTTTTTGTTGTTACAGTTTGTTTGAATGAGGACCCAAGTAAGGCTCACATTCTGTAATTTGTAAAAATATCTTTTAGGTCGCTTTTAATTTATAGCTTCTCCAGGCAGCATGGCATGCTACAGTCCATAGTGCCATGAAGAATTGGACGAGACTTAGTGACTAAACAACAAGTCTGTAGATCCTCTCATCTCTCTTTTTTTCTGTAAAAGTGCAAGAAAAAAAACGGATTGTTTGCCTTATGAAATTTCTTAGTTTGAATTTTGCTGATAGTATCTCTGTGGTGTATTTTCTATAAATTAGGGGTATGGCCAGATTTAAGTTAGGTCTTAGTTTTGGTTTTGGGGCAAGACTATTTAATGGACAGAGTTGTTTTCTTTTATTGGGAGGCCTATAAAGTGACTTTATCTCTTTTTTCGTGAGGTTAGTACCCACTGATGTTTGGACCCTGGATACATTAGTTCATTATGGGTTGTGAATCGGTGGTATTTTTATCCCACCATTCTTTCTTCATGGATAGTATCAGCCAGGACTCACCTATCAAGAGAAACTCTTCTTCTACCCTTTGTTTAACCAGCAGTTAGTTTGTATAGGAAAAGTCAAACATGGTGCTTGATTCTTTTCCCTTAAAAAAAAAAAATAGTTTTCTAAAGAGTGGGTTTGGCTTCCTGGCATCTTTTAACAATAGCTAACTTTTTAAGCATTGCTTTTAAGGCTTCTTCAATGTGTCCTATCCATCCTCATCTTTCTTATACTTTAGTGATCCTAATATATTAGCCATCTTCAATTTCCTGATCATCCCATGCTATTTAATGTCCTCCTGAAATGCCCTTGGTCCTTTATGAACTGATTAATACTCACCTTTTCTCTGAAACTTTTCTAAATAATCTACCCCACTTAAATGAATCCCTCCCTCCTGTGTGCTCCCTCCATTAACAGTTTATCTATATTTTGATTATAGTTGTTACTGTCTCATATTAAAGTGTTTTTCTCCTGATCAGCAAGATGTTTGGGGGGAAGATACAGATGCTTAACTATCTGATTTCTCAGCACTTCAGACTGTGCCTGGTACTTAATTGGTGCTCAAGAAATTTTGAGTTAAAAACTGCAAAGATTTGTTTATATATTTGTAATTGACTTCTCTTAACTGGTTTATGTCTTTATAGTTGCAGTGTCTTGACTGCAAATATACCCAGATGATCTGGAAATGTGATACTTGGCTCCTCCCCTTTATGGGGGTAGAGTAGACAGGCCCCAGAGAATGGGAGACTCCCTGGTAGACCAGCCTTGGCCCTCTTAGATGACTACAGTTCAGGGAATAACCCACCCTTGTACGAATAAGTTTATACAACAGAATCCTGGGATCAGTTGGGGACCAAGAGTCTTTGTAGCCTTTGCCTCTGTGTTGGAGGACAGAAACTAGCCAAGGAGTATGGGGCTCTTGAAAACACCCATGAAAAGACCTGAGATTTTTTTTTTGTTAACTGATTCTATCATGAGGAGTATTAAACCACAAAAATAACAAAGGGGAGGCAAGGACCACAAATTAATCTTTTTTATTGAGACAACAGAGGGATGTCAGAATGTACAATCCCAAAACATTTGCTTCTGTATTTTGAAAAAGCAAATAGTTTTCAGAGAAATTTCAATAACAGGATGTTGAAGTGAAAGAAATTTCTGCCTCCCTGTTTCCTATAGGGACTGTGTGGAGGCGTGATAACATGAAAGCTATATGACCACCTTGTTTTTGCTGTCTAGTGATCATGAAATATGGTTATATTCTCTCTAATGTTTATATGTACTCTTAAAATGAACTGGTAAAAAGCCACTTGTATAAAAGGAACTATTTTTCCCCCTTCTGTTTCCTCAGGTTGCATAATGACTGTGACAGATTAGTTTAAATTAATAATGTTAATTTGGTTGTTAAATAATTATTAAACCATCACACTTGAGTATGTGCAACTGTGCAATTAAATGCTTATTGTATATGTGGAAGAATGAATGAAAACATACTCACAAACAATTTAAGTTCCTAACCACACAGGGCAAGCATTGTTAGAAAAACAAAAGAGAGAGAGTTCTACTGAACAATAACATGCTGAGAGAAGCAAGACATGGGGATTCACTTAGTTTCCCTAAAGAATTATCATCTTAGTTTTCAAATATATGTTTAATTATACTCAAATATATATTTAATTATAGTCATCAGAGACTGTTAACCTTTCTAAGGGTGGTTTTAATAGAGTCATCATTACACTGTAAAACTAAAATCATAACCAGTATAATTTATCACTGTGGGAGGTTGAATCTATTAAAAGAAAAAATGGACCAAACACAGCAGCCATCATTTTGGAGAGGAAAATGTTACCACATCCATCTTCGCATATCTTAAGGAATGATGTTGCCCCAGCATATGTACTTTGAAACCTTACTAAGGTATCCTAAAACTCACACAGACATAACTATTTTTATTGTGCTTCACAGATATTGTGGGGTTTTTTGTTTGTTTTTACAAATTGAAGGTTTGTGGAAAGTCTCCTTTGAGCAAGTCTATCAGCGTCATTTTTTTCACAAGCATTTGGTCACTCCATGTCTCTGTGTCTTATTTGGTAATTCCTGGAATATTTCAAACCCTTCACCAACCAAAAGATTATAGCTCAGATGATAGTTAGAAATTTTTTTAAAAGTTTTTTTTTTAATGTGGACCATTTTTTTAAAGTCTATGAATTTGTTACAGTACTGCTTCTATTTTATGTTTTGCTTTTTTGGACGTGGGACATGTGGGGTCTTAGCTCCCTGACCAGGAACCGAATACACATCTGCTGTGTTGGAAGGTAAACCACTGGACCACCAGGGGAGTCCCAGGAATTTTTTTTTCCATTTATTTTTATTAGTTGGAGGCTAATTACTTTACGATATTGCAGTGGTTTTTGCCGTACACTGACATGAATCAGCCATGGATCTACATGTGTTCCCCATCCTGGACCCCCCTCCTACCTCCCTCCCCATCCTCTGGGTCATCCCAGTGCACCAGCCCTGAGCACTTGTCTCATGCATCCAACCTGGACAATTTATTTTTTAAAAATTAAAATTTTCTGGGCTCCAAAATCACTGCAGATGGTGATTGCAGCCATGAAATTAAAAGACACTTACTCCTTGGAAAGAAAGTTATGACCAGCCTAGAGAGCATATTAAAAAGCAGAGACATTACTTTGCCAACAAAGGTCCCTCTAGTCAAGGCTATGGTTTTTCCAGTGGTCATGTATGGATGTGAGAGTTGGACTATAAAGAAAGCTGAGCACTGAAGAATTGATGCTTTTGAACTGTGGTGTTGGAGAAGACTCTTGAGAGTCGCTTGGACTGCAAGGAGATCCAATCAGTCCATCCTATAGGAGATCAGTCCTGGGTGTTCATTGGAAGGACTGATGCTGAAGCTGAAACTCCAAAACTTTGGCCACCTGATGCGAAGAGCTGACTCATTTGAAAAGACCCTGATGCTGGGAAAGATTGAAGGTGGGAGGAGAAGGGGACAACAGAGGATGAGATGGTTGGATGGCATCACTGACTCAATGGACATGGGTTTGGGTGGACTCCAGGAGTTGGTGATGGACACGGAGGCCTGGCGTGCTGCGGTTCATGGTGTCGCAAAGAGTCGGACACGACTGAGCGACTGAACTGAACTGAGCTGACTGATACTTTTTTTAGACATGATGCTATTGCACACTTAATAGATAGTCATCGGGAAACCAAAAAGTCTGTGGCACTAGCTTTATTGCAATATTTATTTGTTACAGTGGTCTGGAACACAATCTGCAGTGTCTTCAAGATGTGTTCCCTTCTGTCTCCAGTTCTGGGCATCTCCTAAGTTGGAACTTGTGTGTTAGCATGCCCTGAACTGCAGCCCCTCTACCCAGCTGTTAAGTGACCCTGCATGGTCTGCACCAGAGCTCCCCTGATGGGCCTGTGCTCTTAACAGGGCTCTCCACTTGCCCACGAAACATCCTCGCTGTTGCTGATCGCTGGGGGGTGCTTTCTTCCACTGTACACTCCTGCCTCCACAGGTTGAATGGTAAACTCACCAAGAGCAAAGTAGTTGTTCTCAAACGTGTATGAGTGTTCCACTTGTAGTTGCATTAATTAGTTAAATCTTACAACGTACACAAAAGGTGATTGTTTCTGCAGAAAACGAAATTGAAACGTGAAGGTTTTACACTGAGGGAAGAAAAAAATCTTAAGCATCTAGAAGGACTTTTCCTTTTCAATAACTATGCAAGTCTCTGGACTCTTGCTTATGGGTGGTAATCACTGATAATGTATTGAAGGAGGTTTATTTAACAAGGACTTTTTCACTCAAAGTAAACTTCTTGATCCTACATCAAAACTTGGTTAATATGTATCAATAATACATTATATATAATTATTAACATATATACTATATGATTGTTAACATATAATATCATATTATATAGTATATTATAATGAATAACATATAGTAATATTTATAAGCTTTTAGTTAAAGTAAAATATTTAAGGGATGTGAGTTAATTTTTTAACTAGTTCTAGAATCTTTCAGATGTTCATCTGACAGATGTCCACTAGCCAGAAATCTTGACTGCCCTTCACCTATGATTCTGGTACTTTTTCTTTGAACCTTGAGGTAAAGTGAGACTGCGTCAACATCCATGTCTTTCCTCTCCTTTCCCCTGTTACTCTGTTTTGTGAATGATGATCTCCTTCTTATCTGACCTCTTACATAGAGTGTTTCCCAAATGAGTTTATGGGATCAGTGAGTTTGGCAGCATCTACGCCTTCCACCTTTTCCTTCAGCATCAGTGTGCTTATGTAATGCACTCTGGACCCAGGTATCTGCTTGTGACCGTAATGTGTCAGGCCCAGAAAGCAGGTTGTCCATATTTTGGTGAGGAAGACAGGCCAAGTGAAAATGGTATCCCAGAAAAAGTCTTGAAAACTAGGAAAAGGCTTCAGGTCTGACAGTTATGGTAGCTTTGTGATCTGAGGCAAAATAACCTCTTTGAATCTCAATTTCGTAATTTCTGAAATGTGATTAAGAGCTCCCACAATTGCATGAACCAAATGACATATCATTGCTAGTTTGTCAATGTAGTAGAACCTGAATATTTCTCAACTTGTTTTCCCCTTCCTCCTTACTTTTAATAAAATGGGGATTCTAATAATGCCCACCTCATGGATTATTAGGATTATTTCTATAAAGGACTTCTCAAATTTTAAATTGCTGCTCAAAAGATTTTAAAGAGATGACTTTATCTAAATGCATAGCTGAAAACATGACCTATGCTAAGCGTTTTATTCTTCTAGTTGACACATTTTGTTTTGCTTGATGTAAAATTGCTGCAGTGGATGCTTTGTTCATACGTGTTAGGTAACTGTCACCCAGTATATTTCCTTTTGTCTCCCGATTAAGCTTGTGAATTATGAAGGTGGGGACTCTGCTTGCTCAGAAAACAAGCCCTGGTCTGTCCTGACTTCAAGGTCAAAAGATCCCAAAGTAGACTTACCAGTGGTTTTCCTTCACCGTGTTTACCTGCTGCTCAAGCTGTCACTAATTGTGATGGCTTTTTAGCAGACCTAAAACCTGTAAAAATGCAGACTTGAATAGCATGTCTTAATCCATCTAAGAGCATATAACGTACCGCACAGGAAAGATTTATTTTGCCTTCATTGTGTGTGGTTGTGAACCGTGTCAGTAAGTCAAAGGAAAAGCTTTTAATCGTTACAGAGAGGATAGTTGAAAGGTGTTTAACCTAAATTTCTTTCCTGAATGCCAGATATCTTTCCAGGGAAGAAATATGCCAAACCTTTTCTGATTAGTTAGTTATAGGACAGTGAGCACACAGCCAAGATCAAAAGGCAACCAGCTTGTAGGTTAGATTCATGGTTGCATGTTCTAAAGTAGCTTTGAAAGTTACTCCATTAGTACCTTTTAAAGCTACCTATAAAATGCCACTTTACATCTGGCATCCGATCTATTAATTTGACTATTATGAATATGTAGGAATATTTTGAAAACTCCCATGGTCTTGTAAAGCCTCCAGGCCCTTATTAGCAGAAAAATCTTGCCTTCTGCCAAGGCAGGGAGCCAAGGTAAGATCTTTAAGTAGATAACACTTAGCATTTGAAATAATAATAATGAAAGGGAAGTCCACATGGAGCTTTCACGTTGTTACCCATTTGAAATATCCAGTGTGGGGTTGGAGTCTGAGGGAGAAGATTAAGCAGATGTCAGGCTCTTGTCGGCAGGATGCACTGATGAACTGCTTTCCCTCCAAAGTGCTGTATGTCTGGCGTCCTGGGAAGGGCTCCGACTAATTCATTTGATCCATCTGTTGCTTTGAGAGACACTATGGGTTGGTTCACCAAATACAGTATGATCTTCACAGGTGGTGACCGATGAACTTGGGGAGATTATGGCTTTCATGACTCTTGTGGGGCCTTTCTTTTAGCTGCCCTTCTCTCACATGAGTCACCTTGCACTGAAATTCCTCCCCACCCACCAAGACAATATCAGGACAGAGCTTCTTTAATAGATCCATTAAAAAACAAAGAGATAAAATAGGCCAGGACTTTCTGTTTTTCTCTGGAAGCTTTATTTCCCCCAAGCTTTTTTGTTTCTATTACTCTATTCCTTATTTTTCCTGTCTTATTTGAGGAAAAAGTTAAGAATACTTTCCGTGATTTTTACAAGTGTATCTTACAGCCTGTGTAAACAAAGATAACCCCTGAACAAGTTGATCTCTCAAAGATAGATAGAGGAAAGTTACAACTATGTCTTCTGAGTAGGGCAAGTCTGTCCTCTCTTGTCTTCATGGAGTTGATGTCTTCTTTGTGAACCCCAAATTTTCCTACTAGGATATTGAGTTAAATTATCACCATGTAACTGCCCTCCTTACACAACTCTACCCAATACCCCCACCTCTGATTAAGGCTTTCTGGTAGACTTAAACTGTTAATTCTCTAATCAGGGCCAGGTTACCAGTTGGCTCATTGTCTAGGTAGGTGGAGCCACAGTCAGATGTCTTAAAACTGCTCACGATTCTCCTGTTTGGCACAGCTAGAATCGTATTCTGTGTTCAGGATGGGAAGAGCTTCCCTAGTCCCCCTGAAAACTCGATTCTGAGTCTGGAAGAGGTCCTCTCCTCCTTCTAGGGAGTCAGATCCTCTGTGCTGAGTCTCTTAGTCTGCAGCCGGTAGCCTATATAGGAATCCAGCCAGCTCCTTTGTGGAGGAGTTGGTGAAAATTCTACAAAGTGTTTAAGAGTCATTTTCCTCACCTGGCTCAAAGCAGGGTTGGTGGCACTGAGATTTGATTGTGATGTTGTAAAGGATAATTAAAATGGCTCTGAATCTTTTTTCATTAGATGTGAAGCTTTGCGGGAATGATAGCTCTTATTAATCAATGATGAAATGCTTTCAAGTAAAGCATCAAATAATCAGAACCAGTTTATTATATATGTTTAAAAATCATTGATGACAGTAACAAGTATTAAAATATCCCAAGTTATGGTTATCACTTTTTCTTGTTATTTCAATTGTGTGTGGTCTTATAGCCGTTTCTATTAAGTGATTGGTACTTTTAAAAAGCGTGATTAATTATTACATAGGGCCAATAATGACTTTTCACCCTCTCAATTAGCACTGCTTTTGACAGGCAATTAAACATAGTTATGCCAGGCATAGCTTTTGGGTTAAAGAAAGAAGGCATTGGACTTCTCTCATGGTCCAGTGGCTAAGACTCTGTGCTCCTAGTGCAGGGGGCCTGGGTTCAATTCCTGGTCAGGGAACTAGATCCACATGCTGCAACTAAAGATCCCATCTGCCGCAAGTAAGACCTGGTGCAGCCAAATAATAAACATTTAAAAAAAAAAAAAGAGGCGTTGTACATTTACAACTTTCAGACATTGGCCTTTTCTTATCAAATAACCCAAACCATCATTGAAAAATTTTGAAATTGATGGGAAATCTTTACAGCAAGTCCACTGAAGGTAAAATAATATGCTACTGTTAAAGTGTCACAGTGAGTAGTAGTATTTAGCCTTAGAAGTGCAACAGTCAACAAACAGTGATAAAGTAAGCATGATCTCCTATGAGTAGACCTCACAATTCCTTCTATTCTAGAAACTGAATTGGTAAGTCCTATATTATTTCCTAATGAAACTCTAGAATTGAATTTGAAATATGTAGTCAAGGAGCATTTGCAAAAGACTGTGGCTGTCACTAGGTTCTAATAGCTTATTGTACTTAAGGAATCTAATATTCTAATTATAAGGTTGCCTGGAGAATACAGTGACTCATCAGTCTTTTAATGATACCTTAAGATTGGGTGGAGGAGATATGAAAGCTGCATGGTTCTTGAGACAGGTGAATTTGTACCTCCTGAACAGTGCACTTAAAAAAATCTATGTGAGCCTGTCAAGAGATCCCCTGTGGAGATCTCTTGCAAAGCTTTGCATTTTTGCTGTTCTGTTTGTTATTTTTATAGTGAGTTTCCTAAAAATATGGAAAGCATGCTCACCAGTGACCTAAAAATGGGAAGGATCATATATTCCATATTATTTGAGAATTATGATTTGAAAGTCTTATCAAATAGAAATGCTGGGCTAAACCCAAGAAAGTGAAATTTACCAGAGATAAATGTAAGTTCCTTCATTTAAAGCAAGTAATTGTTTTGATTAGTAAAGGATAAGGGACCTTGACCTTAGAGACAGTTTTTTAAGGTGGGGAGGGGTGGGATGATGATCTTGGTTATAGTGGTTCACCAGTGCTCCATGAGCTCGTTTAATCTGAGACTGTATTCATAGAAACACTGTGTGTCAATCATGGAAAATCACAGCTCCATTACCTGCTGCCCCCCTCAGACCACATCTGAGTCACGTGTTTGGTGCCGCATTTTAAAGATGCTGACAAAGTAGAAATAGAGTTCTTAGAGCCATTTGTGAATTCTGATGGGTCTAGGAACCACCAGTCATGGTTTAAGGAAGCAAGATTGGGAAAAGAGACATAATAATTCTCTTTATTTTTTGAAATAGTATTCTTGGAAGTTGAGTGCTCTGATCAACAGGATTTGGCTTCTTGGCAACTCAAGGAGCTGAGGCAGGATAAAGCAGCTCAGGAGAAGCCTAAGATGAGCAAGTTGTATGGTATTTATCCAGGGAGGGTCTCTCTTACCCACCCGCTATGCTGATTTTTGTGGTAAGCCACCATTGATAGGCCTCTTATTACTCCCTCTATTGAATTCCATATACTTTTGTCTCTTTTTTTTAGTTGTTTTCAGTCTTTAAGCTTCTGCAGCACCTGGGCTGTAGTGCAATAAGATGGAAGAAATATGAGTAGATACATACTAAAATCTTAACTTTCCCAAACTTGCATAATTTCTAGCTATTCGTTAGACATCTGTCACATCCTTGGCTTCCTTCAATTAACTTCAACATTAGAAAGTGACGTTTGGTAGTGACATATCTTTTTGCCCTACCCTGTTGCAGAAAAAATAGTGTAGCTCATAGAAATAATGCTTAGATGCAACAGCATGTGATTAAATTTAAAAGAGGTAGATATGGGAAGTAGGTCAGGAGACAGATAAGCCCAGGGTCTTTTTCACAGGCTGGAATATTTTCTAATGAAAATGTTAAATAAATATATAGATGGATGGGTATATGTATGCATGTGTACTTAGTCATTCAGTCATTTCCAACTCTTTATGACCCTTTGGACTATAGCCCACCAGGCTTCTCTGTCCATGGGATTTTTCAGGCAAGAATACTAGAGTGGGTTGTCATTTCCTCCTCCAGGGGGTCTTCCCAGTCCTGGGACTGAACCCACATCTCCTGTGTCTCTGCATTACAGGTGGGTTCTTTAGCCACTCAGCCATCAAGGAATCCCAGATGGATGGGTAGATGGGATAAAACAATTATTCCATGTGTTTCAGGCTGCTCTTGGGTTCTCCTGGGCTGCCCTCAAATCTAGCTTTGATGTCTTTGGTTCCATGCCTTATAGTAACAATTTCCTCCTACTACCTACTTTCCCTGCAAAATAAATGTGAGGAAAATCAACAGAATTCCTCCCATGCGAAGTCACTCTTATTTACCACTTAGATTTGTCCATTCGGCAGGAACCCATTCTGCTTCCTTTATCCCATCTTTCTCCCTTTACTAGAAATGAGCTAGTATTTTCTGTGTAAAGACAACCAGTTATCTAGATGTGGTTATTATTTCCTCAGAATGATGGACTAATATCAGTTGGTTTGCCTTTTATGAAATCTTCTGTCCAATGCCCTAGGAGAGTTGCTGGGAGCCAGCAAGCAATCCAGTATCAACACTGTAGTAACAAACTATAATCATTATCAGGGGAACTACTCTGCACCTTGACCTGTGGTGTCTACATGGGTGTATACCTATGTAAGAATTAATTGAACTATATATCCAGATTTGTGCATTTTACTGCATGTAAGTTACACCTCAGTTGAACCTATGAAATATCTAATTTGTCCTGCCATTATAGGAAGGCAGTGATTTATCTGACTGTTAATCTGTACTTCTAGCTTTGATTTTAAATGTTGAAATAAAAGCAGCCAATTTATTAGAGTTCTTTGTAAAAGTGAAGCAAAAAACAGTTTAATGTTAAATCATGAGCTAGACTGAAAGCCTGTGGGTCAGGAATCATATCTGGATTGTCCAGCACTCTTTTCCCAGGGTGCTAATATGTTGCCAGACACACATATAAGAACCTATAAGGCATATAAGAACAAGTCAATAAAAGATAGCTTTTGACATAGAAAATTTTCTGATATGCTTTACACAGAGGAATTAACTTATGATTATGTTGTGATCGGTGCCTTCACCTGATTTTTATTTTTGTCTGTATATTTGCATCTCTATTTTCATTTTACCTTAATGCTGCTTTTTCTTTGTCAGTGAGTATATCTTTATCTGTGTAATAAGGTTTAAGTTTTATTTTCAAAGCCCTGCCTATATTTACAATCTTGGAGAAAAATTAATATCCCGCACTTCAGTTTTCTGTTTAAACTTAACCACCTTTTATCTCCAAATATCTCAACATATTTTTCTAATTTATATCCTTCTTAATGTAACACTGTCAAATCTACTACTATTTTCTTTGGCTAATATTTTACATTTTATCTCTAGTTCATTGGAAACTTTACTGCCAAATTCACCATTAAAGTCTCTTGGTTGAGTCTCATAACATTTCCATTTTAAAAACTGCCATAATAATCTGATGTACTAAATATCCCCAAAGTATACATAACTTAATTATGTTTTAATCTTTAAAAAACATAGGGTTTGAATCAAATTGCCTTACTAGACAGAATAAGAAAAAGGAAAACAATTGAATGAACAAGTATCAGTATATATTCATTATAATTTTTTCTGAACAACTTTAATGAGATATAATTCCCATACCTGTAATTAACCCATTTAAAGTGTATAATTCATTGGTTTTTAGTATATTCAAACTTGTGCAAACATTGCCATGGTTAATTTTAAAACATTTTTGTTGTCCCCCCCAAATAAACTTTTTGCCCTTTAGTTATCAGCTCCCAATTCCTTCATCTCCCCAAGCCCTAGTGCATCTACTTCCTGTCTTTATAGATTTGTCTCTTCTGGACAATTCATGCCAATGGGATCATGTGATATATGGTCTTTTGTAATTGGCTTCTTTCACTTAGCATGATATTTTCAAGGCTCATCTGTTCTGTAGTATGTAGCAGAACTTCTTTTTTTATGGCTGAATAATATGCCATTACATGTCTATTCAGCATTTGGCTTATCTGTTCATCAGTTGATAAGAGATTTTGATTGATTTAATCTTTTGGCTACTATGAATACTGCTATTTTTACATAATGAGTTACTGATGAAATACTATGTTCTGATCTAACAACAGCATTCAGAATCCCTGACATTCTTATTGGTATAATTTTTCTATTTCTTCTTACCTCTGAGCATCTTGAGAACGTTTGGAGAATTTTGGTAATTGTTCAGGGAGATGAGTTGTTTTTCTCCCCATGGAACATCCCTCTGGGTCAGTCATTTAGGTATCCCCAGGACAATATGCCCCTACACACAGCTTTATTATTTGTAGTTGCATATATAGTTATGCAACTATTTAGAAAAACATGGACATTTTAGAAGTTGGCAGTTTGTTTTTGACAATTACATTTTTGTTCTTTAATAGGAGATTTTTGGGGAGGGAAAATAGGTTTTTTTTTCTTTTTTTAAGATAAATTTTACCATCTTCTTCATCAGCCTTTGGTTTTTCTTTTTAGTTGATCAGTTTTACTATTTTTGAGAACAAAGTAAGTATTCAAAAGAAACAGTCAAGTACAAGTTTTTCTCCTCATCCAGAATTTATCTGCTTGCTTTGTTTTGAGATTTACACAGCAGTCAGTGTGGTTAAAGATTCTACTGTGGTAAGTTTCTTCTAGATAAGAATCAAAACATTGATCTTCTAAATGTTAATTTGAACTTAAAACACAAATGTTTATTTGATTAGATATTATTTTGGGTGATTGTGATGTTATAAACCCCTCCCACCCCCACCATGAGCCTGTCTTATATTTCTGTTTACAGAAATTGACCCTGCAGATACCTAAAACTTGTTGTTGCTCAGTAGCTAAATCTTGTCTGACTGTTGGCAACTCCATGGACTGCAGCACACCAGACTTCCCTGTCCATCACTATCTCCTAGAGTTGGCTCAAACTCAAGTCCATTTAGTCAGTGATGCTATCTGCCCATCTCATCCTCTGTTGCCCTCTTCTGCCTTCAATATTTCCCAGCATCAGGGTCTTTCCCAATGAGTCAGCTCTTTGCATCAGGTGGCCAAAGTATTGGAGCTTCAGCTTCAACATCAGCTTTTCCAGTGAATATTCAGAGTTGATTTCTTTTAGGATTGACTGGCTTAATCTCATTGCAGTCCAAGGGATTCTCAAGAGTCTTCTCCAGCACCTCAACTTACCCACTTTAAATACTTTTGAACTTTTAAAACAGTTCATGAATTGCACTTGATAAATGAGTAACCATTGGATAGCTTTCTTGCAGTGTTTGCAGTGACTTTGGAATCCTAAATTTGTGACTTTTTTCCAGATTGCATTTCCAAGGTTCTGCTTTGTCAGAGGGATTGCTGTTTATCTGGTAAAGAGTAATTTATTTAATTGATAAGATTTTTATTTGTATACAATCAACAATATGTGTGCATGCATGCTAAGTCGCTTTAGTTGTGTCCAACTTTTTGCGACCCTATGGACTGTAGCCCACCAGGCTCCTCTGTCCATGGGATTTTCCAGGCAAGAATACTGGAGTGGGTTGCTATTTCCTTCTCCAGGGGACCTTCCCAACTCAAGGATTGAACCTGCGTCTTTTATGTCGCCTGCATTGGCTAGCAGAGTTTTTACCGCTGAGCCACCTGGGAAGTCCAATCAATAATATAACTAGTTTGAAAACTCACTTTTCAGCATAATAAAAACAGTTATGTCTCTGTAGTAACTGTGAGAAACTTGGACAACACAGTCAGAATACTGCTCTTTTATGGGATAAAATTTAGTTGCCAGAGGAGAGTGTCTTAAAGGAGTTGTAAGCCACATAGCTAGTGACTGAGATCATTAAGCTGCTGCTGCTTTTTTTTTTTTTTTTCAAAATAAAACCACAACGTATGTTGTATATATAAACAGAAATGAAGCAGGAGAAATAATATGGTAAATTAAATCAGAGAACTTTGGTTTAACCCACTGTAAGTATGAAGTTACGCTGAGTGGTTATAGGTTAGAGATCAGCAAAGTATATTTCTTGGACCAAATCTGGCATGCTGCTTGTTTTTGTAAATAAAGTTTTCTTGGCACACAGCCATGTTCATTTGTTTATGTATTGCCTGTGGCTGCTTTCACGCCCCAAGGCCAAAGTTGAGTAGTTCTGACAATGTATAGAAGTGAAGTCTAAAACTTTACTGTTGGACTCTTTCAGGGAAAAGGTTATCAACCTTTTCTATAAAGAATGCTAAGTAAGATGTACTTTATAGCCTCACCCTCCTTTCCTGGTAGCTCAGTTGGTAAAGAATCTGCCTGCAATGCAGGAGACCCCAGTTCGATTCCTGAGTCAGGAAGATCTGCTGGAGAAGGGATAGGCTACCCACTCCAGCATTCTTGGGCTTTCCTGGTGGCTCAGCTGTTAAAAAATCCACCAGCAATGCAGGAGACCTAGGTTCAGTCCCAGGGTTGGGAAGATCACCTGGAGAAGGGAACAGCTACCCACTCCAGTATTCTGGCCTGGAGAATTCCATGGACTGTATAGTCCATGGGTTTGCAAAGAGTCAAACACAACTTAGCGACTTTCACTTTCACTTAGAGCCTCACCCTCATCCTTATGTAGCAGTTAGCATCAATATTCAGATAACTCATATACAAAGCAAAATGTAGAACAGCAGAATTAATCAGTGATGAAAAGGGTATAAAAGGCATCTTCCCTAAGAAGCAGAATTTGTATGTAGGTGAATAATGGATATCAGAGAAAAACAGCCATAGTTGGACTATAATTCATTATCTAGGTTTAGTTCAGAACAGTGTGGAGTTTTACACACACACACACACACACACACACACATCTATCCAGAAGGTAACATGGCTATCACCATTGGAACAGATTGGCTAATACTAATAGCCCTAAAAGGCAGTTGGCATTCCTTACCAGGAATTCTCTGAGGTCTGGAATAGTCAGTGCAGTCATGTATTCCTTGGGCTGTATCATTCCAGCACATCTTTAACACAGAAGCTTGGGGCATCTGTGGAATGGAGTCCTGTCACCTCCACTGATGTCTGTAGCAGCTGAAAGCTTCTATTAATAGGCTTTGTCCACTCCTGCAAGGTTCATTTGCCCAGCTCTTGGACCTCCAAACAAATCTTGATGACAGAAACCAGACTTATTCTTTCTTGGTGTTTCTTTAGCGAAGCTATAGCCAAGAAGAAGAAAACCCCCAATTTCAGAGGCTAACTTGTCAGACTTTGGGTTCATTGGCTTCTAAGCGACTTGGGACTTAGACCAGACCTAAGTCTTGGGACTCCTGACCAGAGAGTTGTCTGAATGATCCTTCTCCCCACTCTGTGACATACTGTGCCTTGGAAGCTATTCTGTAAACATTGTTTTGTGTCACTTCAAGCTCAGAACAAGCTTTCTCTAAATGTAAACTGATTCATAATACCACTCTTGTATCCACCAGTTCTAACTGGAAACCCTTTCTCGCTTCAGATAACACTATGTATGAAGTCTCACAAAGTGCTTTCTGGACACCGTTTACCAAATGGCATGCATCTGTCCTCATTCTGTGTGTGGAATACAGACGTGGCAGTGCCAACTGGAAATGGGAATTTGATTTCAGTCTGAGAGACTGTGGTGGATTCAACCCAGAACTAAAGCGGTGTGAAGTGATAGCCCAGAATACTAAAGGGAGAGATTGAATGCAAATAGTGCTGAAGGAAGAGATTCTAATTTTTTCCAAAATGCATCTTTGCATAAATACCAGAGAGAGCCTGTTGAAATGGATCTTTTCAGACCAAAGGTGTCACTTCATGGATATCTCAGAATTAGAACTTTATTAAAATGAAATGCCATTCCAATTCATCATGCATGAGTCTATGAAACTCCTGTTGTTGGCTTGTAAAGAAAATATTAGTCTAGAGAAGTGGTTCTCAAACTAGGTGATTTTCCTTCTCCTACCCTGTGACATTTGACAATGTTTGGAGGCTTTTTAAAGAATATATTGAATATAACTTTAAAAATTATTTTATTGAAGTATAGTTGCTTTACAGCGTTTCAGGCATACAGTGAAGTGATTCAGTTTATACACACACACACACACACACACACACACACACACATTGAATATATGTATGTATATATGCATACACATATCTAGTCTTTTGCAGGTTCTTTTTCCATTATAGGTTATTACAGGATATAGAATATAGTTCCCTGTGCTGTATAGGTCTTTCCTGTTTGGAGGCATTTTTGTCATCACCTGGGTGTGGGGGAGGGAATGGGGAAGGAGCAATGCTAATGGCATCTAGTGGGTGGAAGCCAGGGATACTTCTGAATCTTCTTCAGTACACAGGCCAGCCCTTACAATAAAGGATTTTTGAGTTTCACGTAACAATGCAAATGTTGAAAAACACTGGATAGTGGGCAAAACATGTTTAGCTGAGATTTCTGGTTATTGGGACAAATTATTAAACCTTTCTAAAATCCTTTTGGGCATGAAAAGGGAGTATTTCTTACTGCTTTAAGATAGTTTTCAGTTGAGCCAAAGAAATACATTTTGTTAGTTTTGTTTGTATGTTTTCAGTATAGTTATGTAAAAAAATATGAAAGCTACAAGCTAGTTTTATAGAGAAAAAAATTAGACACAACCTGATTCCATCACTCGTTTGTGTATTTCTTTCAAGATTGGAAATATCAAGAAAGAGAATGCTTTCTCTATCAGAATATTCTCTTTAGAGAAAGCAACTGAAAGACAGTGAAATTTTTTCTGGGCTTTCATCCTGCTTGTATTATCTTTTCCTAGTCCCTTCTGTTTTAAATAGCACCACAGTCACACACAGTTTAGGTTCAGTTTATCAGAAAGTGATTATTTAGACTATAAATACTTTTGTAGAATTCCCAACATCAGGAATTCTTATTGGTATTTGAGAGACAAATTTTGTGAGATATCTTAGTATTTTTAGTGTGTGTATGTTCATCATAACTTAGAAATTTTTATTTAGTACCTTTATTTATGTTTGGTCTTATTAATAAGTCAAAGTATGTTGTAACTTTTCAATCTGAACCTAAGGGTAACATTTTACTTTTTGGATGAGTTTTCAGTTGGTTGTGTGATGTAGAAAAGCACAGAAGAGGAAAAGACCAGATATCCTAGACCACACAATAGTATCCCTGAACTTCAAAAGTCCCAGGAGGGTGCAGTTGGGGAGTGCTATATTTTCTGTACTCTTGGTAAGCTAAATTTGGTTTGGCAGAGAATTTTTAGGAGTAGATAAGGCTCTGTGAGTAAAACGTTGCAGTTTTAGCCAAAGAAAACAGACTGTAGATTTGATGACTCTGTTTGATTTATTAGTGCCATATGCAAGGCCTTTTGATCTTCAGGATTCAGTAAACCAAGGAATTGATATTTATCAGAACTCCATCACATGGGAAGAAATCTTAATTTGCCTGTAGTGTTGATACTAATATAATTATCTGACACCTGCATCCTATTGATGATAACTGTGTTAGGTTATATTACATTTTAATGATAGATACAGATGAATATTAAAAACAAGTTTTTGGATAGTATTAACATCAGAAATAATCTTATTTCTCAAGTACATCAAATTGTCTTACTTAACTGTATAACAGAACCTCTTAACGAGAAGTGCAGAAACTGCATGTAGTGACTGTGGTTTTTAAAGAAAAAAGGGAAATAACTTGATGTTACCACATGAGCAGATGTTATATAATAAAGACTACTTATAATCTTAATTTGTCAGACACTGTAAAGGAGTTTCAATTAAGTTTGAGGTTTCACCCCACTTCTGAATTCCTTACTAATACTTTTATAAAGTAACAGACCACAGGACAAATATTTCTTCCGTTAAACCATCAGACTCCATCTGTTTTTGTATTTTTAATACTAAGACAAATTAACCTATGACAGAAGTGTGTACTGTAAAATTGAGATGTAATATCAAGAACATATCATGATATTTATTTCCTTTAAATGGATCTTTTTATTGATACTCTTGGGGTCCCGCATTTTTCTGTAGGAGGATAAACTTCTGGATCTCAGTCAGTGGAATGCTCTAAATGAGTTTCACTTTCATTTTTCTGCAAATTCTTAATTATTACTTGACCAATAAGTTACTTGATCAGTAATTATTATGATAAATACTTTCCGGTAGGTGATTTATATTTAGATTAATGGCCATGTTTTCATTCTCATCTTTGTTCTATGGAAGTCCTTTCTAGGATGTCTTTTTTATACCAGGCATTTAATAAGGCATTTGGCCAGCTAGCTCCCTGCTCTAAGAGAAGTTTGAGGGAAAATAAATTTGGGGTCAGTTGAAGGAGGCTGCCTTATTTCTGAAAGTGTCCAATATATTTCAGGCAAGATTGTCATAGGGTGAGAGGTGGACAAGCCAAATGGACTCAGACGTGACTTTTCTCATATCAGACTTTCACGGTTCTTCTTGGTGATAGTAGTAGTTAATTATTTAGTCATCTCATGTGTGTGTGTGTGCACACTAAGTCCCTTCAGTCATGTCTGACTCTGCGACCCTATGGACTATAGCCCTCTGTCCATGGGTTCTCCAGGCAAGAATACTGGAGTGGGTTTTCATGTCCTCCTCCAGGGCATCTTCCCAACCCAAGGATCAAACCTGTGTCTCTTATATCTCCTGCATTGGCAGGTGGGTTCGCTACCACTAGCGCCACCTGGGAAGCCCCATTTATCCCATGCTCTGTCCTAAATGCTTTGCTTGCATTAACTTCTCATACTATCTATATGAACTAGTACTGTTATTCATTCAGTTTCCTCACTTAGAGGTGAAAAGGCTGAGACCTGGAGAAAGCATATGACTTGGATTAGGTCACACAGCAAGAAAGTGGTGGGATTGGGATTCAAACCATATCTGATTTTCCAGAACCTGAGCCCGAAATCATTTTATTATTCTACCCTTTTCACCTTCACACTCATATTAGTCTTGAGTTTTTGGAGTATTTGACATTAGATCTAAGTGCAAAATTGTTTGCCATTTCTTCTAACTTGTTCCTCTATCACAGAGCATTTGACTTTTTGCATCTCATTTACTAACACATCTTAATATTTATAAATCTGTGCTGAGCTTAGTCGCTCAGTTGTGTCTGACTTTGTGACCCCATGGACTGTAGGCCACCAGGCTCCTCTATCCATGGGGATTCTCCAGGCAAGAATACCAGAGTGGGTCTCCATACCCTCCTCCAGGGGATCGTCCCAACCCAGGGCTCGAACCCAGGTCTCCCGTGTTATAGGCAGATTCTTTACCATCTGAGCCACCAGGGAAGTCCATGAATACTGAAGTGGGTAGCCTATGCCTTCATAGTCCGTGGAATTCTCCTGGCAGAATACTGGAGTGGGCAGCCGTTCCCTTCTCCAGGTGATCTTCCCAACCCAGGGATCGAACCCAGGTCTCCTGCATTGCAGGTGGATTCTTTACCAGCTGAGCCAGCAGGGAAGCCCAGAATACTGGAGTGGGTAGCCTGTCCCTTCTCCAGAGGATCTTTCCAGCTCAGGAATCAAACTGGGGTCTCCTACATTGCAGGCAGATTCTTTACTAGCTGAGCTACTAGGGAATGCCTTTATGAATCTAACACATCTTAATATTTATGAATCTCAATATATGTGCATATATACAACACAGTGTAATATGAACATATATATCACAATGGTGTTGTACTTCATAGCTGCTTTCAAATAGTGCCTCTGCGTTGTCTTTTTTTTCTTTATATACTGGAAAATGTTATTGGAACCCCAGTAATAAACAGGAACTTAAAGTTCATGTTCAGTATCTCTACCTTTTAACTCTGCTACTCTTTATTTGCACAAGCAAATAAAGAGTGATCCTCTGTAGTGACTTTGCCCTGTTTATGGAACAGGAGTGTGTGCTATTACTGATAGGATGGGCAGGTCTTACCGTTAAAATACTCCTTAGACAGATCCTGGAAACTTCCCATGGCCATTTCTTGTCTGTGTACTTCATAACACTCTGCAGGTTAGACAGAGCAGGCAGTTTACTCAAGTGACTTAAGTTGATAAGTCAGGCTTTAGAGAAATGTCCTGGAAAACTCAAGCAATGTGACTCAGGATCCGGGTAGACGAGGAGAGATTGTTCAGCGTTTGACATCTGACCTCTCCAGCAGAAAGTATGCTTCCCACACATACGGCTGTATCAGATGGAAGAAGCCCATTTCTAAAACAGCTTGGGGTGGATGTTTGCTTCTGATTAGCCCGTGTGTGTGTGTTGGATGAGTGAGCAATTGGGAAGTCATGACCATGTGTTTGCTGTCATTTAAACTGCCAATCTAATCTAAATATACATGTGGGTGCCTAAGGAGACTTCTTTCTTTTCAAGAGGATCATTCTTAACAGCTCTCAAGTCCTTGCCGACACACGTGAACTTTGGGGCACTTCTGTTTTCCTGAGGGCTACTCTGTTTTCTTTTAAAAGAGGTGAGGGTGATTTCTTTGCTTGCTGTATTTCTGATTTTTAAAGGCCATCCGTATGTTAAGTTTATTTATCATGAGCAGTAACTTCATAGGAAAGATAGCTTTTAGGATGTTCTACAAGGTAATGAAAGAAAGGGTGAGGGGGTGAGGGTGGTGAAATGAGAAAAAGACCTACAGGTTTTGGTTTATAGAATTTCAGTTTTAGATCACTGATTTCCATCTAGCATGCTATAATCTAAGAAAAATTAGATTAAAAAATTAAAGTATTTATAAAATGAGGTATAATTTTTATGATAGCTCATTTTATAGTGGAGCCCTGGTGTAATTTAAGGTAAGAATAATAAAAGATGCCCTTCTCCTATGCTTTTGAAGTATTTACATGTATTTTATCTACCTAGGAATTATTAAAATGCATATTAAAGAAATTGAAATTTTTCTATTCATGATTATTGTATTATAGACTTATTTTTTTAGGGAAGCTATTAGACATAAATATCTTACTAATATGTAATGAATCTTTTCCTTTAGAAAAGAATAATACTGTTCTTCCTTTTTTTATAATTATATAGCTTATCATATTTTACAAAGCCATGCACACAAAGTTTTAGATGTAAAAGCAAGCCATGTATTATCTTTAACTTATGGAAAAAAATAACAGGACACTCCTTGTCATGTAACCATTAGAGTATTTAATACAGATTAGCTGTCATTTAATTGCACATTAAAATGCTGTTTTCTTAATATTGTTTTGATAATCCTAGATATACTAACTTATTTTCTTAAAATTTATGAGTATGTAAATTCTTATACAGGTATCTAATTTTTAACTTCTTTAACAGTCATACTGTAGGACAGTTTGAATGGAATTAGGCTTACACATTAATATATGTGACAAATATAAACTAAGAGAAGAAGTAACAACATTTAAAAAACATAGCACTCATTCAGACTTAGGCAAAATTTCCTATAGAAATAGAGTTATATTCTTTTATATTTGGAATGTCAGAAAGCATGCAATTCATTGGCAGAAATAAATTTCTTGGAACCATATTGAAGAAGAATTTACCATATGGGTCTCTATAAATTAAATGCAGTCACTCGATGTCCAAATAGTTAATGTTATATATAAATGGGCAAAGTAGTTTCATGTAAATACTAAGCTCAATAAGTTAAAACTGTTTTTCTGAGAGGGTAGAACATATTGTTTTACCCAGACATGGAAATATCTAAAGACTTAAGAAAAAAAAATTGTTTTTTTTTTTTTAACAAAATAACAGTTCCTTTTTAAATGTTTCATTCCAGCATAATTTCAGAGAAAACAGAAGCTGATCATAATAATCCCTTTCATTCCAGAAAGAGTCATATTTGGTAAATTGTGTTGTAGAGCAGAAAGTGAAGCTTTACTGCTCCTCAAAGCTAGTTTCTCTCTCCCCGTTCCCCGCTCCCTTCCCACCCCATTGCTTAGCACACACTCAAGAAATTGTGCGTTTGCTCAGTTCATCCAGAAGTTTATGAGAGTAATAATATCAGTATTTTTAGTTTTCTTTCGGATTTTTAGTTTATAAAAATACACTGCTTTCCAGAGTAATTTGACTTTAAAGCTTCTAGCAGCCAGCTGGTAGAGGACGTAATCTATTACACATTTCACATTGTTCATAAGATAAAAACCAAGCTCTTAGGAGATGTTTTAAGTCAAATGCAATTAAGCGGAAAGAAGCGTCTGTGTTCTCTACTTGCTTTTCAGAGCTTGACTCTTTTAAGTGTAGTGGATAAAAAGGTAGTAAGTAGACTTTATTGTCGAGGGAGAAGTTTGAGTGCCATGTTGTGAACTAAATGTGCCGAAGTTTTAAAATATAATGTACATATTTGAAATGCCCATGCATGCTTGTGTATAGTAAGGATTGTAGAATTTGTCACACTATAAATACTGTATGTATAGTAAGGTTTGTGGCTTTTCCTGAATAATGATCCTACAAGTTTCATGAAGATTAAAAATAAATTTAGGTCTTTAAATCATCCTTGAGATATTGAAATTGAATGAGTTTCTGAGAATCAATTCACAAATGGTTCAAAACCGTCCTCTAAGAATGCTGTAAATCATCTGTGCTGTTGCTCTAATTGAACAGTGTGGATCTGAACCCTCATTAACTTGTCTGTAAGGAAGAGAAAATCGAGGAGAGCGAGGAAGAGGCTGAGGAGAAGACCTTTAGCCGGTACTGTCTGGAGCTGCCATTGTCGAAGGACATCCTTTGAGCTAATTTCAGTCCCATAAAAAAAAATCTATTTAGTGATTAGTAACTAGTGGATAAGAGCAGAAAGCCCAAGTGAATAAAGGCCATAAATACTGAAGTCCTTGGGATAACAGCCTGTAAAACTGTCAGAAAGCATTGCTTAAGTGACAAAAAATAGCCCAAAGTAACAAGAAGTGTTAGCTCACTAAGCAATACTCCATATTCATGGACAGAAGACATAATTTAGTTTTCTTCAAAAAAAGAGCTTCTTCCTAGAATCCAATACCTGCCTCACTTTATTTGTTTGTTTTGGATGGTGTCTATTTGCTGTTAATTCATGGCTGATTGCATTTGCTCATAGAAATCACGATGCCTTGTTTTAAGATAGCTGTGTTTCCAAAAGTATAGCTATGTTACTGAAACTTCTGTTTAGATCCATCAAAATCTACTTACTTGCTAAGAATGTTTAGCCTAACTAGAGTGAGCGGGTAAGTACATGTGTGTGTGTTTTTAAAAAGGCATATGGTTAAGCATTAGATGCTGACAAGTGTCTTTCTCTTGTTTTTAAAGTTCACAATTCTTAAATATTTCTCCCTAAGGGAAGAATAAATTAAGTAAATATAAACAGAAGAGTGTACGTCTATATTATAAACTATTTTGTTATTACTGCACAAAATATTGAGATGACAAATGGTTAGTCTTACTGCCCAGCACTTTAGATTGTTTTTCAGTGTTAGAGAAAATTCAAGATGATGGGCTCAGAGGTCTTTATTCTAAACTCCTATTGTTCTAACTATGATGATGATTTCATGGCATTTGAATTACAATGTTAGCAATCAAAATGACATGTTTTACTGTTTTTTACAGTATAACCCTCAAATCCCAAATGTGTGTTTTAGAGATGTGTGTGTCTTCAATGGATTTCAAGCATTGTGCTTGTTCAGCTTAGAGAACTTTATCAACTTCTGGGTATTTGCTTTCCAACATTCCGGCTGTGAGAACTGGAGGTGTCATTCACTTGAAGGGAGCAGATGTTAAAGGTTCTTGCCCCTGCCTCCCTAATCCCAAACACCCTTGAAGAAGAGAAACGTTCTATGACCCAAATAGGCATCTTTCTGATGGTGAGAAAAGGCGGTAAAAGGCAGTAAATCTGCCTTCTCATTATGAAGTGCAACAATAGATTGATTTATGAAGAAAAGCAACTGTTAGGCCTATATAAGATGTGTGCATGGAAATGTAGGTTCCTTTACAGCCTTATAAGCAGCAACATTCCTCCTATTCTTGACAAGAATCTAATATTACTAATAGGGAATCTGTTGATTCTAAATACCACATTTTTAAAGGGAGTACATTGAGAACAAAAAATTCACCTCCTAATGTTTTCACATGAGAACAATCTTTTAAATGTGCTGTGTTTTTGCTATTTTAGTTCATTTTTTTTGATAGAAGGGAATTTTTTAAAATAGATTTTTAAAAATGTTTTGTTAGTACGTAACATTTTAAGAGAAGTGAATGCAAGTACAAAATATTTACGTTAGGCTGTTTCAAAAAAAAATTCAGTTTCACTTAATATTGTGTAATTTTCAGCCAACACTATAAAATGAGAGCTTCAAATAGAGCCACAGTGAAGGTAATTTCAAATTTGGGGGAGAAGGAGGTCATGTAGAGTATTTTTTCGTTGGACTGTTATTTTAAGAAGACATATGTGCACTTTAAAATCTTTTAAATAGGTTTGTGTAACCTCTTATTTGTTAAGAAACTCTGTTGAAATACTTTTGTTTAACTTAAAAATTAAATATTTAAGCTCTAAGTCAATTTTGAGCACAAAATAAAAAAATCTGGACAGTCCCTGTGTAAACTGTAATGATGGTGCCTTATAGGTTTAGCACATATCACTCCAGAATTTGCAGTCTGTCATATAATTAAGATTTGAGCAGGTAAATTACAGAATTAAAACTGACAATTATCTATAGAGTTGATATTAAAACTCTTCTCTCTTAATAGACATGTGTCCCCAGTATATGTATATTTTCAAATTATACATATAGTAATAGCCATATTAACATGTATAGGAAAACACATACAAAAAAATTGAAAATTTAAAAGGAAAAGACAGAAAATAAACATGAATAAAGGTCCTATTTTCTCTTACCCCTATGGATTAAATTACACACATCTTTGTGAACAAGTGCATATCCATACTCAAGGAACTTTGAGATGCTATCATCCAGAAGAAAGGGTTCCAGTAACATAACCTGAAAAATACACTGTTACTCTAATTAGGAAGATACAAGGTTTGTAAAGAAACAGTTCTTGCCACTATTAACAATCTTTGTTGTGTAGACTGACCATGAGAAGTGTTTCGTTTTTAACCTAATGCTGATTAGTTAATTTTAAATCAGTACTTTTTTTCCCCAGTGAGTTTTGGTTGTTTTTGGAAGTCCAAATACCATGGATATAAGCATTTAGTGAATAAAATGAACTCTTAATGCTGCAGCTATGGTAGTAAATCTAAGCTTCACATTTAATGGGGAAAATTCTCTAAGATAGCTGAAAGATTAAAATTAATAAAACATCCTGACATTTGTGTAGGTCTATAAAGATTCTATTGGGTCAATCAAATACTCTATGACCATTTTTAAGTAAGCCATTTTTTAAAGGTTTAAAATTAACAAGGAAATGCAGGTAAATGTCTTGTCAAGATGATCTCTTTAGATATATCTCTGTTTTACTTGATTTCAATTATTTACCATGTTGATGATACTCTGAATTCATTCTATTTAATTCATTCTATTTAATTTACTTTAATATTTAGAATGTTATAATCCAAAACTGAGAGTTATAACCACATAAAATGTACTTTTAGTACTTTATTCAATTGGGCCCTGCCATTATACAAAGAATCCACCAATACTTTTCCATTATTTCAAGTGTCTCATGCACTACACAGGTGGGTTATTTCACGAGCAACTAAATAGTAGTTCTGACAACAGTTAAGTCAGCTGATGAGCAGTGGTGTTTTGATGTTCATTGGTCAGCTTCAGTAACAGTTAATTATGGGGCAATTCTATCAGGAAACTGTTTTTTTTTCTTTCTTCTTTCTTCCTGTTTCTCTTTTGTGAGGCATTATAGCTATAAACTCTCTTGTAACTTTTTCTTCCTCTACCTTTAAAATGTATGAAAGAGAAAAAAAAAAAGATTAGTTAAAAGATGTCTCTAACATTACAAATAGGTGGTGTAATTAATGGCCAGTTGTGAAACTCACCTTCTCTGTGCAGTCTTTAATCAGGGAATGCTTACATGCTTAGAGGTGGCACAACTGTACATGGTCTTTTCCAGATGATTTCTCACTCCTAAAGCTCTTAACAAGTGAGTGATTTTCAGAACGCATCTGGCACACGCACCATCTTGCAACAACTGGATTTTTTTGAAAGATCACATGTTCTGTCCACAATAGTCAGTAGCAGCCTTCAAAGTACAACTGGTGATGAGAGATAAAAGACTTGAGGCTCCTCTGTTTAAAAGAGAAGAAGCTGAAAGAAAATTATAGCCATCCCCAAGTGTGGAAAAGGGTCTTATGGAAAGATTTATAGACCTTGTTCCCCAAGGCCAGTTCGTTTCCTAATGGGATTTTGTGTTCTCAGACAGGGAGGGATGGTGACAAATGTTGACAGCATTTAATAATAATAGTGAAGATGACAATAATAACGAAGAAAACAAATGCAATTGTAAAAACAGAGGCACCTCAATATAAAGCCTATTATCTTGGCACCCAGAATGACTTTGTCTGTAAGCTGAAAATATAATAGAAATAAAGATCTTTCCTGTTTTGCTAACCATAGGGAAGGTAGTTCTTAGGATCTTCCTCTATTACCAGCACATGGTGGACATAACAATAACTTGTGATAATACAAGGGTCCAAGGAACTAAATACAATTATAATTTAACATCAAATTCACTCAAGTTGTCATAATACTTAGAAATGGAGAGGGTTTGCCCAAGAGAGATGTGGTTTCTTCCGTGTGCTCACAGAGCTGAGTAATTGGCAATAAGGGTTCCAGCTTCCTACTCCAATGTTCTTTCTCTGATTACACCTTGGTTTCAAGAGTTGTTAACAGATTATTTAAAGCATTAAATCTATTTTGTTTAACGCTGGATTTCATGAGAATTGTATAGAAGGCTTGGGGAAAGTGATAGTTCACCCATGAAGGCAAATAAATGACTGTAGTGTGTTGCCTGATGGGTTTGCCAGTCTTCTTGATCAATGCCGGTGTCAATAAGATTAGGATAGTTCAGAGGGGAAACTTAACTTGCTTTTTGAAAAAAAAAAAAAAGAAAAAAACCTACTGTACTAGTGAGGTGAGTAGCCAGGATCTAATGTAGTATTGATTGGACGGATGTTAGAAGCAGTTGATACAGACATAACAGCCCCAGGGCTGAAGTGTTTTCACCATTCATTTGCTTTGGATGCCGCTCATAAGCTGTCCCTTAGAGGGATATTCAGTTTCCCAGTGACATAGAAAACTTTGTTCCTTGACACTAGTGTTATAAAATGGTGTTAGTATGTTCAGAACTCTGCTTTAAATTGATAGGTCTTCTTCAGTGTTAATAGGTGTAGTATAAAGAGGGCTGGATTAGAAGTCACAAAACTTGGTTGTCATGCAGTTAAATATTACCCATGCTTATACTCAGTCACTTCACTCATGTCTGACTCTTTGCAACCCCACGGACTGTAGCCCTCCAGGCTCCTCTGTCCATGGGGATTCTCCAGGCAAGAACACTGGAGTGGGTTGCCATGCCCTCCTCCAGGGGATCTTCCTCACCCAGCAATCGAACCCATATCTCCTGCATTGCAGGCAGGTCCTTTACCCATTCAGCCACCTGGGAAGCGGAGAGTGACCACCACTGGTCACTTCATTTTATTGTGCTTCAGTTTCATCACCAGTAAATGAAGATTAAAAATGTGTTTAATTAGTCAACTGCTATTTTAGTCAACTCTGGCTGCCATAATAATATACCATAGACTGTGTAGCTTCAACAACAGAAATTTGTTTATATATTTATTTATGGAAACTGGGAAGTCCAAGATCAAGGTGCTGGTTAGTTTGGCTTGTCTGTGAGGGTTCTTTTCTTAGCTTGCAGCAGCTCACCTTCTCACTGTGTCTTGACATAGGAGAAGCGAGGGAGGAAGCAAGTTCTCTGGTGTCTTGTCTAAATAAGGGCACTAATCCTATCCTGAAACCCCACCCTCATGACCTCATCTAACCTGATTACTCCCAAAGACTATCTCCAAATACCATCACATGGGGGTTAGGACTTCAACATACAATTTTTTGGGGGGGTTAGTCCATAGCACTACTTGCCTTTCTCATGGCAGAACAAATGAAATGAAGACCATGATAGATCTACACAGAGATCCATTAAGAGGCTAGAGTTATTGACTGATTTTTCTAATCTTATTTTCATATACCTTTCTGTATAATAAGGTTTTGTTCTTTTAGCATGTTTATTTTGAAAACGTTATTAATGTAAAACCAAATGAAGATTAAAACCCTGTTGTTTTTGGCCTTTTGACAATTCACTGTTGCATTAACCTTGTTAAATTTAAGTGTTATTTTGTAACTGTTAATATTTATTTCCTAAATTAGCTTTTACCTTCTTTTATTGACGTAGCTCTCACAATATATTACCTATTAATGGGAATTGGTAAGATAAGAGTGTGTTCATAGGATGAAGAACATTGTCTAGAATGGATGTTGAATGTCATTTTTCTTTAAAATCAAATGTTTATTTGAAAGTTGAGTTTATCTTTAGTTTATTATAGTAGAGAAACTAAATGAGGTATTTTTTCTCAGTTTTGTTGAGATATAATTGTCATAGAACATCATATCAGTTTAAGGTGCATAACATAGTGATTTGATATATCTATATATTGTGAAATGATTGCCATGATAAATTTCGTTAATATCCATCATGAATGAGGTAGTCTTTTAAAAGTGTATTACATATGTGTTTTCTTCTTTAATTAGTACTCATCCTTGACACCGTCTGAATATTTGTGCAAAGAAAAAATAATCTTTATTGCAAGGTGTTTTTTTCCTAAACAAAATAGAAAATTTGTGGAAACAAAGTAGCAATATGTCTAAAATATGTCTAAAGTAATTTAATTATACCATATTCTTTTCCTTTCTCCCGAAGAAAGGTGTATATAATTCTCCCACCTTTTCTTTATTTTTATTGTTTTAAAGATCAAGTTGAAATTTTGTTCAAAAATATAGTTGCCTATTGGAAAAGATGAAAATTCTGTGTTCTGATTACCTAAGGAGGAAATCTGCTCCAAGTATAAGGAACAATGGCAGATTTTACAAGTCCTGTCATGTGACCTACATTGACAGGTGTTCTTGTTTGAAGGAACAACACTTCTAGGACTTAACTTCTAGGAGTTGTAAACATGCGGTTTTTCTTACTTGCCTTGGACAAGAATAATCCTCCATAGAAAATCCATTACAAAATGGTTTTGCATAGCCATTTAATGTTGAAGATTGCATTGCAAATCTTGGTAGGTCCATTGTTTTGGTAGTAAAGCTATATCTTGTTTTAGGCAATAGAGGAGTTTGTGATCTATTGTAAATAATAGTAGCAACTACGTATTGATTAGCTGCCATTATAACAGCCATGGGCTAGGATTTTTTACTTTATTATATCAACTTAACATTATCACTTCTACATGAGGTTCAGTGCCCTCACTCTCTGAAGAAACTAATGCTTAAGTAATCTTCCACAAACATATACTAGTGAGCAATAGAATTTGAGATTCTTAAGCCTTTTGTCACTGTGGAACAGACTATTTAAAGAAACTTCACGTCTAGTGTGCGTTGCTTAGTACATCAGCTAAGCATGTGCTTAGGGCATAAGCAAGAAGCACACAAAAAAATTTTTTTTTTTTAGTGAAAATTTTGATGTTCAAAAATAAGTCTTAAATTAAGGGGGACATCAGGACCTCATTGGAATTCCGTGCACTTAATTTTTGGCACACCTAGGGAGGGAAAAGGAAGATACATAATCTCTTCAATCCTTGGGGCCTAGTTAAAATCTTAATCTAGCTCTGTTTAATGGTGAAAATTTTTTGTAACACACACAACCTTACCTAGTTTTATATAGTCATCTTTGACTTGTGTTTTTGGTGGGTAAATCTGATTTAAAAACAAACAAACAAACTTAAAGTGACCTCCAGCTCGGTTCTGTTGGACTTGATAAAATCTAAGGCTGGATCGGTCTCATCTAGTAGCAGAATGGCTTTTTGAGTAGTTAACATCTAGTTGAATTTTGCCCTGGTCAGCTTTGGTTAGTGTAAGGTCTATCCACCAAAACACAATTGTACATGCTTCATGAATGTTTTTATTCACTGGTAGCCATGTCCTGTCAGGGGGCTTTTTTTGCCAAATACTTTGAAGATTATGCAGGGTTGTTACCTCTGGATAGATCAGTAAGTTTATATTTTTCCTCATGATGTAAACTCTTCTGCTTTCTTAAAGTTAAGATTCTTTTAAAAACATATTTTTGCATGTATAAAAAGAGAGGGCCTCCCTGATTTGGCCCTGCCAAATATATTGGATCAGAGTCTCCTCGTGTGTAGAATCCACCTAGCTGATTCTGATGAATATTCACAGCTATGAATCTCAAGTCTTTGGCCAGTGGTTCTCAAAAGTCTGGTTGGCCCTCAGAACAGCAGCGTCAGCATCACCTAGGAACTTGTAAGAAATCCAGGTTCTCATCACTACCCCCGACTTAGACACCCTGGGTGGGGCCCAGGGGTCTGCATTTTACCAGATCTCCCGGTTGGTTCTCTACTGCTCATGGAAGTATGACAATCACTCCTTTTGATGATTCAGAGGTCTCCTTAGCTCTCACATTCTACAAGTCCTTGTCCTGATTGCAAAAAAGTTTTCTGGACATAGGAATTTTCTGCCCACCATTCAGCATTTTTTATCCTTCTCCGTCCACCTCCGTTGCTTTCAACCATGAAAAGTTTCCATATTAAAGTTTCCATTTTAATATTCTCACAGAATGACTGTGTCTTCTACTGTAAACCCCTTCAAATGCTTGGTGAAAGAGCCAGGGTGTTAATGATAAACATTGAATAGAAAGCCTTTTGCTCTGGTTGTATTATGTTCTTTACCATTTGCCAGTTTTCTGATGGTTAGCAATTGTGGCATTATTAACCTTGTTTATGGTTAGGAAACTAAAAGAAGGCTGCCTCCAGGTTTGGTTCTGGCATTGGCATGATGCTTGAGACAGATGGGTCACATTTAGCATGGGGGAGTTGGAGAGATGGCCACTGTCCTCTTGATCCTAATTAATGTCACTCACAGCAAATAGCTCTGGCAGAACATCTCCTTGAAGTCCAGCATAACGCATACTGGCCAGGCAGGATGGGGATTGCAGCTCTCTCTAAGGAAACCTCTTTTTTGGCTCCAAAATGGTTTCCAGAACTATCAAAATGTTACTGTTTGCAGATACTTTTCATGGCTGAAGAGAGCAACTTGGAGAGGAAAGGGAGTGCTCCGTGGACCCCGGGAGAAATGTTTGCGGCTGGGCATTGTGCTGCATCCCCTTTCAGCTATGTGACTCACCCCAGGGTCTGGGAAGTGGAAGACACTGGACAGAGTGACGGGTACCTCCCACAGGCCTCTGGACTTGTCCACTGGCTCTTCTTTGTGGGTCACGAATAACAATGTGGAGCTTGCACTGCAAATTTCAAGGAAATCTTGCCGGGGTGGTGGGTTGGTGGGCCACCTGCTGCTCATTAGAGGTCCCGTCTGGCTCTTTTCCTGGAGGGTGAGTGGTAGATTGCTGACACCTGTTTTCCCATCCAGCCTCGGGATATGAAGTATGCATTAGGAATGCCTGAAAGTGCTTCCTTGTGTGAGTCTGTGGAGCTTGGTGCTGCTTGGAGGGGACAGGGTCGTGGACTCAGTGATGGGAGGGGAGCTGAGAAGACCAAGGGGGAGAAACTGCAGTGTGAGTGGAACTGAGATTCTCATCCTCATGGAGTGGCTTCTGACTGTGCTCCAGACTGCGCTCCATGTGGCCGTGATAAACGCAGTCACCCACTGAGCAACGGAGATGTGTCCTGTCCATGGGAAGACCTCAGAAGTTTCTCAAGTGACATGAACGTGTAGTTTAAACTATCAGCATATTAGAAATGGGAGAAAAATAATGCCCTCTTCCAGCCAAATTGATCAACATTAAGTTATTTTAAACTAATGACAACCCCAAGGGCTATATCCCACCAGGCTCCTCTGTCCATGGGATTCTCCAGGCAAGAACACTGGAGTGGATTACCATTCCCTCCTCCAGGGGATTGTCCCGACCCAGGGATCGAACCTGGGTTTCCTGCGTTGCAGGCAGATTTATTACCACCTGAGCCGTCAGAGAAGCCCAAGGTGGGCCTTAAATATGTACAATTCAAGTGTCTGGATGGCGTATCGATTTCTCTGCACAGTTCTGCCCATGTGTTTTCTCCTCCCCTTGTTACCTGCCAGAAAGTCTCATAAAAACAGATAGCATTGAAACATGTATATCATCATATGTGAAGTAGATCGCCAGTCCAGGTTCGATGCATGAGACAGGGTGCTCAGGGCTGGTGCACTGGGATGACCCAGAGCGATGGGATGGGGAGGGAGGTGGGAATGGGGCTCAGGATGGGGAACACATGTACACCCATGGAGGATTCATGTCCATGTATGGCAAAAAACACTAAAGTATTGTAAAATAATTAGCCTCCAATTTAAATAAATTTAAAATGAAAAAAAAAAAAAAAAAAAAGATGATGGACCAGAGGGCCTAATGTCACAGAGAAAGAGTGCCTGTTGTCTGCAGTGCATGTTGCTGAGTGTGAAGGCATAACAAGAAGCGCAAGGCAGAGGCTCCAATCCCAGCTTTTTCAAGTGCTCGCAGGTTACTGGAAAGAAAAAACATCCACATCAGAGGTAGCATGATTCCATAGCAGATCTTCTGAGCAAACAGATGATCCACATTTTCAGTGGGTTTGGGAAAGGAAGAGAACTCCGAGTTGGTAGGTCAAGGAGAATATGGAATGTGTTCTGGGTAGTAAGGAATGAAGAGAATGCGTTGACAGTGAGGTGTGTACATGATGCTCTTTCCCTGCATCACTGTGCTGTGGAATTAAAGGGTGTTTTTTAAGTGGTGGGAACATTTTCCCCTGACTCATTTGTGGGACTTGGCCAGGTCTCCTTGCAATCATTGGCCTCCATCTGTGAACTGTGGATGAACGGGGTTAGGGTTGGGTCATGGCCTTGGACCAGAGTAAAATTAACTGGCTCATAATGTGATTGAACTAATGACCTTGGCCTCATTACCACTATGTTTTAACCAGTTGAGTCAATCAAACGTTGCAGAAAGGGTAATCAAGGTATCTTTCAGAAAGCAATGCAGATGACAGTAAACATAGGAGTGGAATCAAAGCCAGGTTTCTTGCCTTATGAGGTGTGTCCCTCTTTATCCTTGAGGTTTTACACTTGTTTCTGTATCTAATGAAAATATTGTGGACAAAACAAAAAGGACACTGACATTCCTGTGTTAGCATTTTTGACATGAGGCAATTTGTAGTCATTTTCTTGCACAGTGTCAGACAGTTTTTGTAGGGCAAAATCTGTTTGAGCAACAATGGTGTTTCTAATTTTAGGTGTGTAGTGTCCTATGCATTTACTGATGGTGCCTTTCTCTTTTTATTTCAAGTCTGAACAACCCAGTCCTGCCAGCTCCAGCTCCAGCTCCAGCTTCACACCATCCCAGACCAGGCAACAAGGTATCCACATCTCCCAGGCCAGCTCGGAGACATTTTTCTCATAAAACATCTTAATGACTTGATTTATGGCCTATTTTCTACTGTTTTATTATTTGAATGATAACTTGGCTTTTATGCAGTTGTATTTATTTCCCCTAGGAATGCACTTGAGTATTGTTCTGCTGTATGAGGCCAGCCTCTAGAAATTCCCCTTTTTCCAGTCCCTGCCATCAGAGTCCCATTTTACAAAAGGATTATAGACACAGCCCATTCCAGGGAGTTCCCAAAGGAAATACAATAGCGAAAGCTAGACTTGAGAGGCTTTGACAGAGAGAAATAGGTTTTAGTCCCCCTCCTGGACATCTTTCATTTTATTATTTTTCTACAGATTAATAGACTTTTTTCTGTGGTGAGTGTTAATGTGCTGTCTTTAGAATATATTTTCTTCTACTCAAAATAAATTTAGTAAGAAAATTTAAACTGAAACATTAACTAAATATATGTTCCGTTTTTCATGTGTGGAAACTCTACAAACAGAGGCCTGCTTTTCAATTTTTTTTTTTTTTTTAAACAGGGAAACTGAGATTATATCAAGAAATAATCTGTTTCTGGGCATCACATTGCACATTACCTTTTTTGATTGACCACACTGAATTCCTGATGGCCTTGCATGTTTTGAAAAGGATTAAACTGTTGTGTGCGTTTAGGCTAAGGCTAAGCTTCCTGGAAAAAATAAAAGACACTGTTCATTTTGGCTGTTTAGAGTTCTTGTTCCACTGAGTTCCCGAGATAAAAGCCCATTACAAAAGCAGAGAAATTTGGAGTTTGCAGAATGTGAGATGACATAGAGTCAACACTTATTTTAGAAGTAAGGCAGTGATAGCTCAGAGAGCCTATCACAGATTAGCCTTTAGGAACTGGCTAATCTAGGGTGAAAGTGCCTCCCTCACTCTCTCCATTGTCCTCACAATCTCTTCTGTTAAGATTAGAATTATCTATTTTGATTTCATTACATTTATAGTAGTATGAAAATAAACCACATTAATGCATTTTTCTGTGAATTTAATTTTTTTTTTTTTTTTACATTTTAGAATAAAATAAGTTCTGCCTTGATGTTTCTCTCCCATCTAATACTGGATACTGTTTTGAATATTCTGGGCACTGATTTATTATATGGTCTTGTTTATGTAAATTCATGCCAGTATTTTGCCAGGAAATTCTTAAAAAGTAAAATAAAATTGGCTACACAAAATTGTTGCAACAAGACCTTGTGTCCAAGATCAATATGAAGATCAGAAATAGGACATTGCACCATGGAATTGAAATACTTTATAATCTGAACTTGACTGAAATGCTTGCTTGACCTGAAATTGACCTTGAAATAAAAGGAACAGCTAAACCTTAATAGATCAAAAACTACCACACAAAGGCCGCCTTGCTAAGAACAAGTTACAACCGTGGTGATTTATTAGTCTCAACTTTTCAATACATGGATTAACCTAACAAAACATTCAATTTACTAACAGATCTTTCTGTTTCTTTTTAGGTGTGATTTTTCTTAGGGAAGAAAAATGCACAGGAAAAAAGTTGCTAGGAAATAGAGATTTTCTAAAGAACGTTTTGGGGCATGTGTTATGAAAGCAGTAGTGTTTTGGCAGAGGTTGCATTCCAGAAATGACCAGATTTATCATGTAAATTGTATAACTGTATCTGATGATGGTAATTTTTAAGCAATGTTCTGTGCTGGTAGGCTATCCCCCTGTGTCTGCTATCGCTAAGTATATTTGATTGCCTGTGGTTCATTGTCATTGCTCAGGTCCTTTAAGGTCTATAATGAAAGATCTGCATTCTGATGACAACGAGGAGGAATCAGATGAGGCGGAAGATAATGACAATGACTCCGAAATGGAGAGACCTGTAAATAGAGGGGGCAGCCGAAGTCGCAGGTGAGTGTCTTGGTAGAGATGAGGTTCCCTGGGATGGAATCATACCTTTTCACTGGATCTAAGAGTATAACCACAGCAAAAATGTGAAATACAAAAAATGATGGCAAGTAGATAGTCACATTCATTTTTTTTAAGTATTTTGAATTTGTTTTATTTATTTTTATTAAAGTATAGTTGACTTAACATTAGTTTCAGGTGTATAGCATAGTAATTCGATAGTATAGTATATATGTATTTTTTAACTGGAGGGTACTTGCTTTATACTGTTGTGTTAGTTTCTGCTATACAACACAAGTTAGCCAAAACTCACTCTCTCTCTCTCATATATATATATATATATATGTGTGTATATATATGTGAAACCCCTCCCTTTTGAATCTCGATCCCACCTCTCTCGGTCATCAAAGAGTGCCAGACTGGGCTTCCTGTGTTATGTAGCAGCTTCCCACTAACTATTTAACACCCCCATGCTGGGTCCACAAGTCGGTTTACTACATCCGCATCTTTGTTCCTGCCCTGAATATAGGTTCATCAGTACCATCTTTCTAGATTCCATATATAGATGTTAATACACGATATTTGTATATAATATATACTATTTTTATAGATTACATGCCGTACAAAGTTTAAGTTGGGGCACCTTGGCATGCTTACACTCACTGTTCCCCAGGGAACTATTTATCCCTTGTTCTCAGAAAGGAGAAGTTTTTCTTCTATAAATTTTACAGAGAAAAAATCCTATTGGAAGCTTTTGCTCTTCAAAGTAAATGCCAGGGTGGCAGGACTGGCTGCTGAAATGAACTCTGCTTTCATTTGAAGAATTTGTGTAGCTTCGTTGTTGTAGGTATTCATAACTCAGAATTTGAGGAAATGTGTTCTCTGTTTATAGTTAGAAATGCATGATTGATTTCAATGAATTATGTGTGACCTAATTAAAACTAGGATCACCTGTGTATTTTCCAGAAACTAAATTCCTTTTAAGTGTGCTGACTGTTACTTAAGTAGCTTTAATGGGGCGAGGCATACTTCTGCATTGGAAAGATGCTAATTCATGTCACTTATAATTAATAGTCAACCTGAAATTGCCTCGAGGATTTTATTTATCATGAGAAAAACAAATTGCTGTGCTTACTTTAATGGGTTTTGAGTAGGAAAAAATATGAATCTATTTGAACTTAAAATCCAATTACATTGATAATATATTGCATTAAGTCTTTTCCCATTATCCATTACTGGGTAGCAGGCCCTAAAATTCCCCAAAATGATGTGCTCTTAACCCAAACTGGACAGACCATATGTTTGCTAATTGGTAATTCCTTTGTGGCCTTGGAGAAGAGCCTCCTTAGAATATGTACCCTGTCCCATCTCTCAGTGGTTCTTTCTTATGGCTGTACTCAATTCCTTTTTCTCTACTCGTCTCCCCATCTGTATTCCTTTTAAATAAGAGAGGCATAAGGAACGTTATGGTCTTGGCCTTATAATGTTTCCCTTTACAAGTCTTTAATCGGACAAGAAGGAAACTGATGGGGCAAAAAAAAAAAACAAAAAACTAAAAATGAACTGACACTTGTAGGTCAGTCCATCTGACTACTCTTGTAGTCAGATGTAGGAGCATCTTTATAACAATGGAAATCCTGACCACTGACTGCTTTTACATTTAGCTGGTGAAAAAATGCATAACCAGTCTAGATATCTCCCAACTTACTTTTAGTATGTAGAAGACCTGGATACTCTGTGATGTGCTGCGGCCTGTCCCTCTTTGCCGTGTCCCCTGAGTCAACATGGGTCAGATCATACATGTTTGTGAGTTGACTGATGTGTGATGCAAGTTGTTTGCAAGGCTGTCCCTCCCTCCTGACATATGCTGTTGGCACAGTCCCCGCCCGGGTAGCATTTGATCTTCATTGCACTTGTGAAGTCTCAACTATTTAATCAGTTTAAATACTCAGCCTTCCACTTCAGTCAAGAAGCATTTTAAAGCGGCGCTTCAACTGAACACTTCATTAATGTAATTTAGTTAAGAAAAACAAGTTCCATCAGTTTTTTCCTAAAAGGATGTCCCAGTGTATCCTTTTCATTTCCTGTCTCATATCTTATCTATCTGAATGTATTATAGAGCTGGAATGTGATTGCCTATTCAGAACGACAGAAAAACTATCCTGATTTCTAAAGCATTTTCTGTTTCTGAGAAGAATATTGTATTAAGTTGCTATATAACCAAAGAGAGGGAGCAAACACTGAAGGGCATTTCTAAAAGAGTATATACATTCAGCAGAGTAAATAAAGAAATATCTCCTATTCTCGCTGAAAGAAAATTCCATTTTGAATGGAAAGGAAAAAAAATGAGGAGGTGATATTTTTATTGTCTTTCATTGTTGAAAGACACTGTATTTTTCTAAAGCAGTTTTCCCAAACACTGTCTTTTCATGTTCTGTGGTGTATTTCCAGGGAATTGTATCGGAACTAGGGTCAACTTTGCATCATGACACAGTGGAAATGATTGGTGATGGGTCTGTCATGTTGAGCTTCACACCTCCCACCCTCAGATGTCACCCTGAACTGGCAGTCCTGCAGGGCCATGATCCACATTCTTCTTAGCAGTTACTTCCATTCCTGCACCCTTTATTTTAGCCATACTTGTAAAATTTTCACCTGTAACAAATAGGCAGAGGGAAAGGAAGTGGGAAAAGGGTAGTAACCTGTGAACTGCCTGATTTTGCTGAACTTCCAGCTTGGGTGACATGCTTATGACAGTAGGTGGATGGAGCTGGAACAGGGAGATAAATGAATAAATGAAGGCAGCAAAATATACTGGCTGAGTACTAGGGCTGTGGGTCACGTTGCTTGGATTTGAATCCTAGAACCAGCACTCTTACCTTTGTGACCCTATGTGAGTGATCCAGTCTGTCTCAGTTTCCTTATCTATGAAATGGAGATTATTAAATGAGAAGTAGTAAGTCAAATGTTTAACCCCTTTCTAGATACAAAGTAAATGCCAGCAGGTAGTAGCGATTGCATGAACTAAAACCAGTTCCCAATGATTAATGTTTGGATGCCTTGCTCTCTACCCCTAATTCTTTGGATATTTCAAGAATTGTCTGTAACGCTGCGAATGACTTCTCTGTTTCTTTTCAGAGTTAGCTTAAGTGATGGCAGTGATAGTGAAAGCAGTTCTGCTTCCTCACCCCTCCATCATGAACCCCCGCCACCCTTATTAAAAACCAACAACAACCAGGTAAGCTTCTGGGTCTGCGCTTCTCACGATTCTGCAGAACTCAAAGTATGCCAGGCTTTTTACCCCTTAAATTTTAAACAAAGTCCCTCTTGACAGCAGATAACTGGGAATCTACAACCTTAGGACTAAACACATAGGGTAAAAGAACTTAAGTTGTCACAAAAGTATGACATTGGATGAGTTAGTTAAATGTCAATAGATGCGGGACAGGATGGTAACAAAAAGTGTTGCCCATTTACTCCTGATTTCTGTATATTTTCCCCGTCAGTTGGGAAGAATATGACCTTTGGAGCTAGTATGAAGCCTGGTTCTTGTTTTACTGACTTATAGTAGTTTATTGGTACAAAAAAATTTTTCAATTTAGCCTCAGTTTTCTTACCTGTAAATGGGGATATTGATGTCTACCTTACTGGCTACTGGGAGGGTGACAAAAAAGTATGTGTAAAGAGCATGAAGCATGGTTCATACTTCTTGGCAAACAGGTGATGATATATGGTTAGTATAGGTGCTCTGCCTCTGTGCTTATCCAGGAAGAAAGGATTATCACTTGGGATTGTAAGGAATCATTTATAAAATATAGAGTAAACAATGGTCATTATCACTGTTGTTATAAATCCAGCTAAAGGAAAGCTTATTAATTTGATAATCAGAGTAAAGAATATAGTTATTTGGATAGGTCTAGGCAGAGCTTGCAAAGCTGCAATGAAGAGCTTTTGTTAAATGAATGATTATTTTAAACACTTGCTAAAATAAGCTGTTTTCAAGTATTGTAAAAAACCTCATTATGCATTGGGTTGATTCTCTATTACCATGTTATTCTTTTTCCTTATTTAGACAGATTCCATGAGACCTCACAATAATTGCTTAATTCATGTTACCATATGAATGTTAACTTGAAAATGTGGTTTGTAAAATTATTCTGTTTCACAGGTGTCCTACCTGTTGTTTTAAATGGCCTTATCCTTGAAATCTGTGAGCTTTCTTTTATGGGGAGAATGTGATTTTTATAGCTAAAGATGTTTTCATTTCAAATTTCATATAAAGCAGAAATCTCTTAAAATTTAAAATTCCTCATTTAACTGATCTACAACTTAAAGCCTCCATTATTAGGTAGGAATAATATCAGTGTTCTTTACCTCACTAGTTACAATTCAACTACAGTTTCCTTGTGTCCTACATGTGACTGCAGGCCCAACCTCGTCATCCATTACAGACTGACCTGCAAGGAGTTGTACTTTCTTCTTCCTTATCCTAACTCCCCACAGTTCATGTGTCTCCCCACCTCCAGAGCCAGCCATACCCATGACCCAGCCAGCTGTCACCTCAAGTGTGGCTGCCCAGTACTCCCAAATCAAGCATGTCAGGGGAAACTGAGGACCACGGGCATAACCATCATTGCCAGTCAGTTGAGAAAAGGGCCCTAGGCTGGCTAACTAGATAACTTTGACGATTCTTTTGTAAGTGTATGCTTCGGTATAAACTGTCAATAGAATAGCATTTGGACCTTGAATATATTTTTATATCCAATTTCAACCTATGTAGGCCTGATTTCTGCTTCCAGTGGGTGGTGTATTGGAATTAGGATTCTTCCTGGGTGGTGATGGTGGCCTTGGCAGGGCCAGGAGGGCAGGGCGTTATAGGATGTGCTTTTGTGCCCTGCAGTAGTCTCCTTCAGCATTGTTCCCAGGTGGAGTGAAGACTATGCTTGCTAAATAAATGCAGCTCCAACAAGCCACCATCTTGCCTTGCAGACAGAACTGCCCCATTCTCTTCCTGGACCTGCTGCAGTCTTGACCTGGCCCTGGTTTCAGGGAAAGGTTTAGATTCTTTGTCAGACTTTTTTTTATTGACTGTCTGGCAGAATGAAAAGAAGAAAAACAAAATTGAAATGGTACCATCTATCTAGAAAGGGTAAAAATTACTTTATCCGATTAAATAGCATACCACTGGTTTCTTGGCATATGTTTATTTGACAAATGTAGCTTCACACATGTGAATCTTCAATCTGTCAGGAATACTCAGTTATATGTCACTTTCTCCATACACCTAGAAGCATAATAAGCAGGTCCATATGCTTTCACTTTTAACTAGTTAAGGGTAGGAAATATATGTACCCCAAGGGTGCTTTCCTCTTTGGACCTGTGTCTTAGAACTGGAGTGTGTTTAGTCGTGTGTGTGTGTGTGTGTTTGAGTGTGATAGTGATGATGATGAGATGATCTGAAAGTTCATGTGAAATAAGCGAAAACTTACCAGGAAGGCCAAACTGTGAAATGGGCAGACTCTTGAGTCTTCTTCTTTCATATCCCTCGCCTATTCTCTCTCTGTCTCTGTAGGTTGACAATAGTCTCAAAGTTTCTATAAATTACCAGGCAAAGTTATGGTTTCCTTACCTTTTCTCAATTTTCTCGGGACTGGGGAAGAGAGAAAGTGCTCACTGAGTCAGACATTTCTAATTCTTGGAAAAAAAGTGAACAGAGAGAGAGCCATATGTCAACAAAGCAAGTAATTAACCTGAGTATTGTTAGGAGCTACTAGTGATCGTTAACATCAAAGACCCAGTGGTAGAGAATCCATCTGCTGAGTAATTGAGTTGTCAGTCCTCACAAAAGAATACAGAAAAATAATAATCTTGAAAATCTGATTCTCAAGCCAGATCCTCAGATTAAGGATAGTAGCGCAACTCATCATAGTTTTATTTTCAGAGACTATCACCTGCATACATGGTGCCTCTCAGCAGTCTGAGTGACTGTTTTTTCTCTCTACAGCTTAATAGAGAAGAATAATGCTGTGCCATTTTAGCCAAAGTTTTTTTTTTTTTTTTAAACTTCAAACTTCTTTATGTGAATTTCAAACAAAATCAAAATTCTAGATCCTTTTTGGCTGAAAGTATTGAAGGGGAGGGAGGAGAGGGGGGACCTCAAAGGAAGGAAGCGATCCATCGGACCCAAGTTAATATTCAGAATATCATAAATCACCTATCAGCCTGGGAGGCGTGTTGAATGAAATAAAAGAGTCCATCCAGTTAAACTGGTTTGAAATTGGCCTGTGGAAGACAAGGTGCCATATTTTTCTATTCTGGAGTCGTTTCCTTAAAGATAAGAAATGATCATAAAGAAAACAATTGTCTTCAGCGTGGATCAGCTCTCAGAATGAGGTTTTGACAAAGCTGTTTATTTTGGAGCAGGGAGAGATCAAAGCAGGAAGATTAACTGAGCCCTCTCTGGGCAGCCCCTCAGTAACTCGAGGCGGATCACTGACACCCGGGGCTTTTGTTCCTGCCTCTGAGGCTTCAGAAGAAAGAAACCAGGATTTCAGTGTCTGTCTCTGGGCCTCCTGTGCCGCAGCACTTATGGAATGTGTAGGATGGGATTTCAGCGCCCTGCGTGTTCTATTTTCTGCTTTGAAGAGAAGGTGGTGGAACTCTCTCAACCTAGTTCACGACTCTCTGGACCCCATGGAGAGTTCTCGGTCACTTGGTCCCCAGAGAACAATGACTTGGGGCAGGGAATGGCGGGGTATGCAGGGGAAGGATATGATGGGAACAGAATTTGGTTTTCTAATGCACAAGGCAGGCAGACAGGGGCTGTTCTTTCCCTCTCGCCTGCATTCACAGCAGATCGGCTCTGCCTGGCCCAGCCCTGCATCTGAGTTGGCGAGGAGTGCCATCTACTGACCTACTTACTCCTAGGTCGCAGTGCGAACGAACGTTCCCTCGAGGTCTCATTTCCAGCCAAAATAGAGAAGGGAGTTCTGAATGTAGTGGGGGTGTTTGGTTTCCTTTACTAAAAGCTATTGCTTTGCCTCTGTGATTAAGTAATTTCCTTGTGTTGCCAGAAGTATTATGTTTGAAATTAGCCCGGCCACGTTGATCATCTGGTATCTTAATCTCAAAAACGAAGGAAGAAAGGCGATTCTCAGGCAAGATGCTGTTAGGAGCTCACTTCTTATACATTTCCCTAAATTCAAACAAACATGTATTCCTTTTGAGAAGTATTTGGTCTTTTCTACAATGTCATCCTCAGCAAGTAAAGTGCTTATTAACAGTAGAGAATTTCATGGCTCAATGGGAACCTGGATGCTCCCTTGCTCCTAGCTCTCATTTTATTTGTCTCATTTTTGTCAAAGTTCAAAAAAACATTAAATGATAGGGCTGGTACCTGAACTTGGGTTTCTGAGCCCAGTCAATGCTCTCTCCACAAGTTAAATTACAAAATAAATGTGGATTCATTTTAAAAATCTTCTGTGCGTTTTGGAAGTGGTAGACCTTTGAACAGAACTGTGAGACTTGTGTGTGTATGTGCGCTAAAGAAGAGTAAACTTCTTCAATATCTCCTTTATTGGCATTTTCTTCCTCAATATTAGTTTCAGATTGTAACTCATTTGATAATGAGAATATAATGAAAAAGATAAATTACCTTTGCCTTTATGTTTTTATATGTCTGTAAACACTCATCAATAATTTCAGTGCTTCTCACCATTTTAAGCATAATACTCAATTTTGAAAATTCTAATTAATCAACTGTGTTTATTAAGTAATAATGTATTTCTCCTTTTTATTAATTAGAAATGTGGTTCCCCACCGTCTGAACAGTATGCAAAACTGCTGTTCATAACCTAAGCTCTAATTGGTTCAGATCAAAGGAAAGGCACTGGGTATTTTGTCATGGGTAAACACATTGTTTCTTAGAATACAGAAGATGGTCCTGGCTCTTTATTTCTTGAGTAGGAGGATTCCAAGTTGGGAGCAGCCAGTGTGGCAGCCAACTTCACTTCCAAAGCTTCCTGAATTTAGTAGACAGGAGTGCTTTTTAGAATCTGAGAGGCAGGTACTAGAAAGGGTATTTGAGTGTTTGTCTTATCATCCTTACTGCACTGAGCATGGGTAGTCATGTTGAAACAACAGGATGAATAAGAAAAATTTCTTGCCAGAGGGGACTGTAATCTTCTACAACTCAGCTGCTGTGCATATGTGTGAGAGTGTTGTCACTAAAGAGAAGCAGCCTTGGAAGCTTAGATCAATTTCCTTATCGTCACTTTTTTTTAAGTTCTCTTGCCCTGACTCAGCATTTCAGATATAAGTAATTTATTTTCCCAGAGAAAGTCAGATTAGAGGAGAAGAAATAAAATGTGAGGAGGAGAAATGCTCTTTGGAAAGTGATGTTATTATGCATTTCATTCATAGTGCTTTTGTTTATGTGGCAGGTTAGCCAAGCAGTGCTAGCAATCAAATTTAACTGTGTTCTCTTTGATCCCTAGATTCTTGAAGTGAAAAGTCCAATAAAGCAAAGCAAATCAGATAAGCAAATAAAGAATGGTGAATGTGACAAGGTAGGTTTCTAGTCTGTTACCGTGAGTAATGTAGCCCTGACACTCTTGTTTCGTTGTGTTTCCCTTGATCATTCTTTCTGGTTCTCATTTCATTTTCTTCATCAGAAGGGCCTGAAATCCCCAAACGACAGGCACTTCTTCCCAGTGCTTTGTAGTTTATTTTCAAAATCTTGTTTACATCTCCAGTAAACAAGATAAACTTGGCCTTTTGCTATCCATGATAGCCAAGGGATTTCAGGTACATGGAATTAGGAGGTGAGAGAGTTGTGGTGGAGGTGGAGGGTTAAGGAATCTCAGACCTAAGTGAGCACGACATCTGACCCCACTGCAGTGTGTTTTCCCCTAGTGTGCAGTCACGCATCCAAAATCTGACTTCAAGGGTTGTTGGGGGTTTGTGTCCTGTTGTAAGCAGGGTCCTCACATGCTTTGCAGGATCGGGGTAGGCCTGGATAATGCCTCACAAACCTTTATTTGCTTTCATTGCAAATGGCACGAAGAATACCCAGGCATTTATGCTAACAAAGACACGAGTCTGAGCATATGAAGGTGCACCCCAGCCTTTTCAGGGGAACTCTTGGCAAGCCAGATGCTAATTTGGATAGTGACCTCTATTTTTCGTAAGACATTCTTCTGTCCTGTTACTTGCTGTTCACTGGCCATGTTAGATATGACCAGGAGAGGTTTTTTTCCCCTCCAACTTGCCCTAATTACATGATTAGTAATATGCATTGATACTCCCATGTTCAAACTTAGAAATATTATAACTAAGAGAAAAAAGCCTAAGGTGGAAGAATAATTGAAAAAAAGGATATGTACTGTGATAATATGCTTAAGCTCACAATTTTTCATTGAATTCCCTTTCTCTCTTTAGAGGCATTGTTGGGAGAGGGTTAATCCTGTTCACTTGGATCTTACTGAGAGTAAATAAGTTCACAAATTGCCTTTTGTAAAAAAGCTGCCTTGAAAAAAAACTAGTTGGCCAAAGGAGAGTTGGTCTGCAAAGGCCTTGGGCGGTGCATCCACACAGCTTAGAGTAGAAGGTAGAATGTGCAACCTCTAACCACCTCTGGTATGTTCTTACTTGTTTATCCTTTTATTTTTGAACTGCTTCCTAAATGCTTGTCGTTGGGGGCACACCCTTCTCTTTCAGGCATACCTCGATGAACTGGTAGAGCTTCACAGAAGGCTGATGACGTTGAGGGAAAGACACATTCTGCAGCAGGTGAGGAAGGCTTCTGAACACCACCCTTTGCAGAAGCCTTGAGGTCTGGTTCGTCCTGCGCTGGTGTGGCAGCGCCTGGAGGCCACACTGGCCACATGCTGTCTGGGCCAGTGCCACCTGCAGAATATTTGGGAAGGGGGCTTATTTCCAGGGCTACCTGGAAGTCTGCTTTGGGGCTTCTTTGGTGCCACAGACAGTGAAAACGGGGCACTTGGGGAAGTGACGATGCTGCAATATACTGATCTCAAGCCATCTGATGCTGTTGTGTGGGCTGACCAGGGGATGGGAGGAATGCAGAAACTTTTGGGGCCAGGCTTCTGGTTTCATCGGAAAACAGTGATAAGAACTGCAGTCAAGTGCTGTAAACATTTGTGATTCAATTTAGTAACCTTTGCCAATGCTATTCTAAGGAAAATAAATATTTTCCTCTTTTGTCTTATCTTGTTTAACATACATTCTATTATTATGAACTCAACTGTGGAATACTTGTAGAGTGGGGACATTTCTATTAGTACAATTTGATGTTTTGAGAAGTAGGGTGGTTTTTAGTTTTCATACGGTTACAGTATGTGTGCCCATTGCATCAAAAATTAAAATAATTTTTCTTTAACACTCAAAAAGGTTGTATTCTAAATTCCAGGGTAGGTTTGTAGATTATTTTGCTGCTTGAATTCTTTTTAAAGACTGCTTTCAAATGACTTGATGTTAGTACTTAATCTACCCCAGCTGTGTGTATATGTGTGTGTGTTTTTAATATTTAATGGCTGATGGTCACATTTATATTCTGTGTACATTTTTGGTTAAATCTATAAATACAAACTCTCAAACTTTGCAAGTTCCCTGATTGGTGTGATAAGCTTTTTAAACCTTCTAGAGTTTCAGACTTGAACAGAAGACTACAGACCTATAATTCTTAATTGAGGATAAGTTGCATTTCTTGCATGTCTATCTAAGTGTGTAATAGGTCAGGGAGCAGGATCTGAGTGGCTTGCTGTAAGACATATCCTAGTATATCGAGAGTATTTTTCTTCAGTTTTTTTCTGTACAACTGAAAATTAGTCAGTTAGCCTGCCACTTGGCAATTATTTGGGGCCCATTTCCTGAATGGTGATGGTAAATCTATTTAGCTGATTTTCCCATTTTTTCCCTGAGCACTAGCTCTGAACCACTATGGAAAAGCTGTCTAATATAGCTATTATTGCACAAGTTGGACCTAAATAGTGTCTCACAGGAGAGCAAGATAGATGTTTGGGCAGTATTGGGACCCCCTTCTCACAGAAAGCCAGCCAGTGAATTGAGGATACTAGGCCACTGGGCAGGGTCTTACCATGGGGTGTCATTGGCTTTTCCAATTTCACATTGCCCTTTATTTTGACCTTTGAAAGCATAGTGAGGGAAGGTGGCTTAACTGGAGAGTTTCATGGAAGTGGATTATTTTAGCATTCTAGAGGGAGAGAGTGATATCTATGAATTTTTAACCTGGCATAAAGGCACTCCAGGGCCCACAGTGTTTCAACCTAATTGCATTCCCAGGCCGGTTGAAAGCTCTCAGTCTTTGGCCTTTTGCCTTGTAATGCAGCTGAGGCTTGTGATTATGATACCATGATGCATGTCCTGTCACGGTTTACTGCTTAATTAATTCCTATTGTAAAGCATAGCACTATTGAGCACTGATGTTATTCTCCACCTTGAGCGCTGCTCATCCCATGGACTGCATTCCGGAGTCTATGTCTTCTCTGCCATGCAGACCGCAGCACCTGAGACAGGATTTCTAGTGAGCCCGGGATCCCATCCCAGTCCTTTTCCTATGAAAGGCATCCCATCAGAAAATCTGGCCTGACATTTTTATTTGGCTCACAAAAAGTGGTTTATCTCTTTTACTCTGGGGTCATGCAGTGCTGGCACCCGGCATCCAGGTTAATGAACAGAAAGCATTAGATCAAGAGAGGCTGTGTTCTTAAGGCCCTTTTCCATCAGGTAAAAATGTAGTACAGTGGACACAGTCAAAACCAGAGATGTCAGTACCTCGGACTAATAATTTCATTCTTCTTTAAACCACATGTTTAGCATTTATTTGGAAAGGGAGACTGAACACTTCTAAACTCTCCTGCAGTTCCAGCTCTGAGTCTGGGCTTGCATCCTCCTCAGGAGGTAAAAAGTAACCTCTGAGGAAAACCAGGGCTTCTTTAGAGGCTGGTTCAGCAGTTTGGGTAACAGCTATTAAACTTAGAATTTTCTTTAGGGAGATGAGCAATAAATGGTATGGCAGAGTGTTATAACAATGGGGAGAACTCTCCCTGAAAAGTGTTTTGCCGAAAGTGATCTTCTCCACCCTGGGGAATCTCCTGTTGTATTTTAGAATTCCTTGAAGATTTGAGCCTGATGGCCCACCTCCTAACTCCAATAGGACACATGTTGTCACAGTCATAGAAGGGGCTTCCCTGTCCACACAGCAGGGGCCATTCTGCAGGAAGACCTAGCTCACCCCAGCACTGACTTCCCTCCAGACAGAAGCAAAACTTGTTCATGACTTCTCACTCCGTGAAGAGGCTGCTTTGGGTGAAAAGAATCCTTTTAAAAAGTGTGTGTGTGTGTGTGTGTGTGTGTGTGTTCAGTCCCTCAGTTGTGTCTGACTTTTTGTGACTTTCTGGGCTGTAGACCACCAGGCTCTTCTGTCCATGGGATTCTCCAGGCAAGAATACTGGAGTGGGTTACCATTCTCTTCTCCAGGGGATCTTCCCAACCCAGGGATCAAACTCACGTCTCCTGCTCTACAGGCAGATTCCTTACCACTGAGCCATCAGGGAAGCCTATATACATACATACATATATATATATATATATATATATGCATATATATGTAAAATCAGACTACAAATAATTTATTACCTTTTTATAATTTTTTATGACTTTTATAACCAGGGTTGGGGGGAGGAGCCATAGACTTAACAAGTGGATCTTATCCCTTAAAAAAAAAAAAAAAAACTTGCATAGTACCCCCTCCAAAGCTGATGTGGCAGGAAATAATCCATCACAAAATTTTCACAGCCACCATCACCTGAAGAATGAGCTCAGCAATTTACATGCTCTTCCTCTTTCACTACCTATAACATAATATGTGCCCTTGCCTGCTTTCCCCCTCTGCGGCCACTCTGTCTTTTATTATTACTCTTATTTTGGAGTCGGATTCATCATTGCTGTATGATGCATGGTAACGACACCTGGGTGGCACCATGTGCATTTGCAGATCGGGGAGTCCTATGGCAGGGCAGCAGGGTGTCCTTCAGGGACCAGCAGGGTGGTGTCTGCAGGCTGTGTGGCTTGTGTCATTACCATAAAGCATGTTAATGCTCTGTTTCTGATGTTCTAACTATCAGGATTCCTGGAAAGGAACCCACATTTATTTTTCTTTATGAAGTCTTTACTTAATTGAGGGTGTAGATTCATGCTCTAATAATTCAAATCATTAATGCTGTTCCCATTGGCAAATAGTCCTGAACGCCCCATCTGTTGGCACCGCACTGCTCTAAGGCCGTCTTTGCCTCCACCTTGATGCATTCTTACAAGCTCCCATAAAAATGCAGGGCTCATTTAGTGAGGTTGATCAGATCCCCTTCAGTTCTTTGTGTGTGTGTGGCTGCAGGCGGGGTGGGGTGTGCTGTTTGTGGAGGAGGCAGGAGAGCTGTAATCGAAGCCCCAGAACCTGCAAGATAGTACAATGCCCTTGAGGTGATGGGGTTGAATGTCCTAGTGGGTAAATGTGTTTATTTGCTTTAAAACCAAGTGGCCTTTTCTAGAAGGTGTTTTTATTATTCTGTCTTCCACTTATTGTTTAGTAATTAGTAAGCAACTAGATGGAGTCACAGAATTCTATTTTCTTACAATGGTGCGTTACCTGTCATTTTCAAGGGAAAATGTAGGACTGTACCTCTTCACCCCCACATTGTGGTGTTAGTTTGTCATTTAAAAAGATTTTTTTGTTTTTGATTTTTTAACATCTTTGTTGGATTTGCTGCAATATTGCTTCTGTTTAATGTTTTGATTTCTTGGCCGTGAGTCATGTGGGATCTTAGCTCCTCAACCAGGGATTGAACCCACACTGCTTGCAGTGGAAGGCAAAATCTTAACCATTGACCCTCCAGGGAAATCCCTTGTTATTTCAACTACTTTCCTTCAGCTGCTATTCTCCCTGTTTTCTTTCCTCCCTCCTGCAAACTTTTATTATACTTTTTTTTTTAATTTCAAGGAGATCTTTTTTGACTTTTAGCTTCTGGCATTTTCCCTGCTTCATTTGTTTTAGTGCTAATGAAATGGCCAACAGTCAATGAGGGGCAGAGGAAAAAGCACTGGGTGTGAAAACTCATGTGCTGTATAGTTACCTCCCGGATAATTAAGGATAAGTTTATGTTTACGTGGTAGTCATAATCATGTTGCCCTCATCTGTGTAGCAATTTGCAACTTATAAAGAAGCTTCATGTTCTGTGTATTATTTAATCCTCTAAACAACATTGCATGATAGGTAGAATGGGTGGCTTTTTCCCCATTTTACAGATGAGGAAATTGAGGCTCAGAGGTTCTGATATTCTGTCCAATGCCATTCAAAGAGCACAGTCGGGATCAGTTCAGTTCAGTTGCTTAGTCATGTCTGACTTTTTGTGACTGCCAAGCTTCCTTGTCCATCACCAACTCCCAGAGCTTGCTCAAACTCATGTCCATCAAGTCGGTGATGCCATCTGAGCATCTCATCCTCTGTCATCCCCTTCTCCTCCTGCCTTCAGTCTTTCCAAGCATCAGGTTCTTTTCCAATGAGTCAGTTCTTTGCATCAGGTGGCCAGAATACTGGAACTTCAGCCTCAGCATCAGTCCTTCCAATGAATAGTGAGGACTGATCTCATTAGGATTGACTGATTGGATCTCCTTGCAGTCCAAGGGACTCTCAAGAGTCTTCTTCAACACCACAGTTCAAAAGCATTAATTCTTCGGCACTCAGCTTTCTTTATAGTCCAACTCTCACATCCATACCTGATTACTGGAAAAAACATAGCTTTGTCTAGATTGACCTTTTTTGCTTTTTAATATGCTGTCTAGGTTGGTCATAGCTTTTCTTCGAAGGAGCAAGTGTCCTTTAATTTATGGCTGCAGTCACCATCTGCAGTGATTTTGGAGCCCCCCAAAATAAAGTCTGTCACTGTTTCCATTGTTTCCCCATCTATTTGCCATGAAGTGATAGGACTGGATGCCATGATCTGGAGAAGGGAATGCCAAACCATTTCATTGTTCTTGCCTTGAGGACCCCATAAACAGTATGAAAAGAGTCAGGATTCAATATGCCAAATTCAGTATTCTCTATTCTGAATGTTTGGGCATTTACCTGCTGGCCAGCTGGTTGAGAAGTGGAGCCACACTCTGGGATAATTGTCATTTGCTTCTGTTGCATAAATTGAAAGGCTATTTTGTCCATCCTAAAAGAGCTCTCTGAAGGGGCTGTTTGTTGCTCTACTGAAGTTTACACATTTTCAGTTGGTCTTTAGTATTTCTAATCAATGCAGCAAAAAAGATAAGAGTACTTTCCAGAGTAAATTAATTCAATTAATGTTAAATATATAGTAAGTATTGGACTGCCTTGAAAGGCTTATATTTGTGGACATAGCTGTGTGTGCATGTTTCTTTATGTATATGAATGTATGGGGGTGACTTATCCTGTAACTATTAACTAATAAAAGCCAATGAGAGTTCATTTAAGATCTTTAGTGTTAATAAGATCTAGCTTGATAAATTCTTACATGAATGTCATACTTTAACCATAATCAGAAACATACCTTCAGATAATCTCTTGATGCATGTAACTGAACGCTGAGTCTAGTGGTTTAAGCAAGTAAGACTCCCTCTCTACCCCTGCATCCTGCCTCCCTGCCACCCCATATAATAATAGGCCTGGAGGTAAGTGACTCATGGTTGGTGTGGTAGCTTAAAAGATGCACTGAGGACATAGACTCATTGCCATTCTGCTCTGCCATCTTTCATATCTTTGATTCATCCACATGAGGGGAAGACAGCTGCTGCACTTCCAGAGTTGCATCTTCTTTCCAGACAGGAAGCGAGCAGAGGGCAAAAGTCACCTGCCCATAGTCTATACCCTTCTGAAACTTTTCCTAAAAGCCCAGTGACTTTTGACAAACTGTGAATAGCAGTGTCTGTCCAGCGCTGCAAGTGGGTCTGGGAGGCCGGTGTTTTAGCTGGGTGTATTGCCACTCCCAGAAAGTCAAGCTTCTGCTAGGAAAGAAGGGACACATGAATAGGAGGTAGGCAGTCTGCTGTGACTGTCATGATTTTGCAAGGGGAATAACTGGTTTTGTTATTAAACCCATAGTTATATCTGTAAAAAAAAAAAAAAAAGTTCCAGAAGTTGAATGAGGCAATAACAGCTCAGTCTGGAGTTGTGCAACTAATTGGATTGAAGTTCACTGTGCCTTTTATGTTTCTGTGGCAGTCAAATATGTCAGGAATGGGGAGCGCATTTTCTATTGAGAGCCACTGACCCATAGGAAACAGTTCACAAATTTACTGTTTTTTGAAGAAAACTAATTGTAAGAAGAGAAGGTCAAAAGTTTCCATTCTGCTGTTTTCAACTCCAGATTAGGTAATCTAAAACTTCATTGAATAAATAATAGACTGAATAATTAAAATTATTCCTCTTAAGGTGATTGAAAAAGAACAGAAGCAAGTAAAAGAGGATAACAGACAACTGCAAATAGGCCAAATGGGTTGCCAGTTGGTTTCTCTGCACAAAGTTTTTCTTTCATCTTGATGGTGATTTTCCTCTTTCCTTCACAAAGCTTGCTAAAATTAACCTCCCTCCATCCCAATTTACTCACAACAAACATACCTAAAACCTATACTACCCAGGCACAGTATCTATTTCTGATAAAATTATTTGTAAAATAGGAATAGAAAGACACATAACAGGATAAAAAATTCTTTCAAATCATAACCAACATCATTGCTAATGTTGAAACCTTAAGAAAGTGTCCTCCTGAAAACCAGGCAAAACCAACAGTGCCTCTGTCTCACCACTTTTGTTGATCATATTTCTGGAAGTTGGAGTCAATTCAAGAAATGAGGTATAACTATTCCAAATGGGGAGACAAAGGCATCCTTTCTTTCTGTAGATAATACTTATTACCTCTAAATACTCAAGGCCATGCACTGAACATGACTGATGGAATGAATATAGATTTTTATTTATTTTTTTGTGGAAGCATAACAAAATGTGCAGCTAGATCAATTTTAACAAAGTGAATGCATCTTTTGTCACCAGTAACCAAATCAAGCAATGAAACAGTCCCAGCACCCCAGAAGTCTTCCTTGAGCCCCTCTATAGTCACTACCCATATCTTTAGGGAGGTAGAAATGGAAATGATTTCTTTTTTCTTTTTTTTTTTGGTGCATTTATTGCATTTTCTAAACTTTCAACAATAAGGTAATCAGAAAGAAGAATGATCGTTATTTGATATGTGCTCTGCATGTACATATTTTTATAAGGAGTTTTGTTATTCCTAGGCTGGAATTTCCTTTCATCTGTTAAGTACAGCCACTGTCCTTTGGGTCAGTGACTAATTTTTAAAAGGGTCTTGAAATTGTATCTCCCACTAACTACCCATTCTTACTCCCACCACTATAGTAAAATAGTTTGTTGATGACTTAAAAGTTAGGAATCAGTTTAAAGAATATGAATGATGAGAACAGGTAATCTGCTCTCATTGAGAAGTTCAAAGGGTTAATATTCCTTTGACCTACCAAATTGGCTAAGAGGTAGTTTGGTGCCATCAATAATATGGGACCTTCTTTCTATTAATGAGTCTCTTAACCCTTTGGGTTCCATATTTGACTCTCTCCCTCTCTTTTTGCAGTTTGATGCCTATTGCTTATTGCCTAAACTTTCTCTTCTTCACTCCTCTAGATTGTGAACCTTATAGAAGAAACTGGACACTTTCATATCACAAACACAACATTTGATTTTGACCTTTGCTCGCTGGACAAAACCACAGTTCGTAAACTACAGAGTTACCTGGAAACATCTGGAACATCCTGAGGATACAACAACTGGATGCATCAAAAACTATTGTTTTTTTTTTTTTTTTGGTTGTGATTTTTTTTCCTTGTTTGTTTATATGAAAACACTCAGAATGATGCAACCAAAAGGGAAAAAAGTAAAAAGCAAACAACCTTCAGCTTTATTTTTCTTTAAAGCCAGTCATCATCTCTTGATAAAGGAGAGGTTCAGCAAACCAGCCTCAGTGGACCACTCTTCTCTCCAAGGAAATCCCCGGGAAGAGTTAGCCTGGATAGCCTTGAAAACAAACAGATCAAACACAACACGAGAAAACTTAAAGAATGTGTATGGTATCACGTGTCTCTCTCTGTGGTGGTTCATTCCACAGGACAAATGCATATTCAACACACTGCCTTATTACATAACTGATCTATTTATTAATCGCATACTATAGAGTCGTTGAGGGAATGACACCACAAGACATTCTAATCTCTCGGTCCCGTGGATGCTCTTTCAATGCAGCGCCCTTGCCATCCCAAGCCCAGTGACCTTACTCCGTATACCGTGCCACTCTCCAGCAACTTTTTCCAAGTCCCTTAACTCGTTGCAGTCTGTATTTTCCACCTTTTTTTTCCAGTTCCAGGACACAAATGATCAACTGGGGGGACCAAATAGCCACCCTGATTTTCTTCTTTGTGGTCTTTTTTTCCTGAAAGTTACAGTCCTTGGCTGTATCCATATGATGAATGATCTTGGACCATGGTAGTAAAGGCACCAAATAGGATCGTATGAATTGCTGTCTAGCCTTAGTCAATAAACCTGTAGGACTTTTAAACAAACGTGTACCGTAAACGTCCTGCATCCTACATTGTTGAGCTGTCATCAACATCCTTGTGTCTGTTTCATTGTTATGATATTAGATAAATATGGAAGTGAATGCATTCCACAGGATCATCATTTAAAAAAAAAGAAGGAATTCTGATTCTGTTTTCTAAAGAAATGTTGTAGAAATTCTTAATTTGGATCTATTTATTAGTAAGAGTTTCAGCTTTCTTCAGCTGCCCGTGTGTTACCCATCTTTACCATCAAACCTGGAGTAAGAGATTTTTGTTTGTTCTCATATGATCCTCTTAGACTCTTTTATATTTGAAAAATCAAAATCTTTCTTTGGGGGAAAACTCTTGATTATTCTGCCGTAACAGATTATGTATTAACTTGTAGATTCAGTGGTTCGATACCTGTTTAGTCACTTGCTTATGTTTCCAGAAGGATTTCTTGTATTGGTGACAATAAAGATGGTTGACAATAAAGATGGTTGGGGAGGGGGGATATTTTTGTTCTTGATGTACCCTGTTTTGAAACTAGAAATCTGTCCTGTGGCATGCAAAAGAAAGCAAATTATTTTTAAAAGAAAAAAAAAAAAAACCCAAAGTACTTTTGGTGTCATTATTCCATCTTCTCCATAAGTGGAGACATGCAAAATAAGAACAGCTCAACACCAAGTTTTTGTGCTAGGAATTCAACTGAAAAGAAAAGAAAACGAAGAAATACTTCTGGATCCAAAGGTTCGTTCACTGGATCAGCCTTAAGAAAGTCTCTATGTGTGCTAATAGACCAGTATCTCCCTTGTTGATTCCCACGCCAGATGCTGTCTTTTCATACAGAGATTAACTAGGGTCTGTACAGAAAATGGTCTTTCCAGACCCATTCTTTTGGGCAGGAATGTAAATGCAGATTGATAATGGAGTTATTTCTGCATTTTAAAAAGGGGATTTTTTTTTACATTGTTTTTTTCCTATCCAAAGACACTATTTTTTCCTTTAAAAAAATTATAATACAGCCATGCTCCTTGTAAATTACTTCTCAAAAGCATCCTCTCTGAGGACAAATGTACTTTTTCCAACAATGTTATGACTCCTATGATTGGCAGGACCATCCTTGAAGCATTTGTTTTGCAGTCCACTTCTGTTTAATTACAGAGGAACTTCAAGTCATTTTGAACATTAGGTGACTAATGAATTGTGTGGTTTTAGTTGTGTTTTGTTTCTTTACAGGTGAAAGGGGTGGACAATGCTTATATGGAATTGTTTGCGACATTTAAAAATCTTGAAATTTTTCTAAATGTTAATTCACACATTCTAACTAAGCCAGAAATGTATGTAGCTTAACTAAAATATCTGTGCAGTTTAACTAGAAATGTATATATGTAGTGTGGGCCATTTTTATTTTTGTGTCTAAATTGTGTGACCAAAACTGTGATTTGGCAATGTAAAGATGTTTTTGTTCCCTAGGTTACTGACCAAGAAACTGGTTAACATAAGAAGTAAGCAGACAAAAAGGATAGTAAGAAGGGAAGCTATCACAGTGATAAGCTTTAGGCCTAAAATTTAGGTAATGATGCAAATGTCTTCAGAATATTGTCTGGAAAGGATAAAATTCAGGAAAACTTAACTCTCATGGAGACAGAAAAATGAGTTTTCCATGAAATTCCAGTAGAATAAGAGTCATATTGTTAATTTTTTTTAGAAGTTGAACTCTTGCTCTCATCTGATTTTTAAATGCAAAAATGATAAATCCCCTTTCAATTAAATTCTAATAGTTATACTTAAAGACCCACTGAGTTCTGTCACATTTATATACACTCACCTTTGAAACCTGTTAAGATATTTTTGACATGTGTGTTCTAACAGTGGCTTCAGTTTTTTTTAAGCATGAAGGGAAAATGGCAGGGTTTAATTTCTTTTGTGTGTGTGTGTGTATATATATATATACATATATATATATAGATGTTTCCAATAAAATTAATTGGGTGAGTGTGAATATGGTTTAAGCCAACCAGAGTATAATAAACTTTAAATTTTCCCTCAGCAGTTCGAAGGGAAAAAAAATTTATGTACAGAACTTCCCCCCTCCCCTTATCAATTAGCGTTTGCCTCTGGTTTTGCAGCTGGATATTTAGAAAAAGGTATGCTTAGTTTATAGCAGGCATGTTAGCAACAAAAATGCGTGCAGCCATTTTGTTTCTTCACTATAATCCACCTCTCTTTATGTAGACAAATAGATATGTCTATATATGCTTGCATATTGTGTCAAAGTAGGGGAGAACATAAAAACTTAAGATCAGGAGACAAAATCTCTAGGAGAAAAAATTCCTAGGAGAGTGTCCTAAACATTTTTAAATTGCAAAGCAAATTGCTGTAATCTGAATAATTACCCACCTGTTTTGTGGGAAGAACCAATAAAATTGGTGGTCTTCCACTAAACACATCTTCTACCAAAAATGTTTCTGCTGGTAACTTTTACAGACCCAGCTACTCTTTAAAAAAAAGTTTCAACTTGCATACCATCCCACATACTATTTAGAGCCCCACACGTGTGAATAAGTTGACATACTTGTATTTAAGAGAGACTTTATTCTTAAAATGTTTTAGGTGTCCCTAGGTAACGGAGTTGGATGTTTCATGTTGGAAATGGCCTGTGTTGCTATTGGGTGCTGTGTGTTCATTTTTCTCACTGTGGAGGTGATCTGCTCTGGAGTAGTTTGCTGTATGCTTGCTACTTTCCACCCTTAGCACTTTTGTGTACTAATGCTGTGTACTCCATACGTACACTCATCTTAAAATCTTGCTTTGGACTGTTGCTCTAAAGCCTTGAGTATGATGTACAGACTACTACAACTGCAATGAATGTTGAGGAGTCATTTCCCATGGTTTAGTCTAGTCTTGGGCTGGAAGTCTACATCTTTTGACCTCTCTTGTTTTCTATGATGCTTTTTTATTATGTAGGCACTGCCATCCTTGAATATCCCTTGTGAAGATGCATTGAAGAAGTCAAAGGAAGACAAAGCCACCACTGTCTGTAAACTGTAAATATGTATTTTGGCACTTGTATTCCAGTATTCTGAAAATAGAGTTATGATCGAAATGCTGACAGATCCCTAACGGTGGCTAGAGCTACCATGCAGTGCAAAAATAAATTAAGTAATTGTATTCTTGAGATTACCAGTGCAAGGCCAGTACGTTTTATAAATCTGTCAGTATCTTTTTTTAATGGAGTGTGTATGTGTAGTTATGTTGAAAGATACACTGTGTATGTGTGTGTAGATGCTCCTATGTGAACTACAAGGCGTTTGTTAAGATGTATTTCCCATCTCTAAAACCCATGTTGAAATGTAAGTACAGATGCACAGAAATAGGTGTTTTACTTAAATTCATACCAAATTTGTTGTGGCTCCGTTTTCTTTTCAGCGTACAGTCTTCCTGATTTGTTAAGAGTCATTTGACCAAGGTTTGGTTTCCCTTTGCATACAAGAAAAATGAGCCCCCAGCCTTTCTCAAGAAGTGATGCTGGTCTTAAGGAAGAATGAATGGCAAGATGAGAAACAGCTGGGGGCACAGTTTTGTTCCATTCATCTTTTGAGTCCCCAGGGTCTAGCACCGTATTCTGTGTCCTAAAACCAGTACATTTTTTAAGCTCTGCAAAGATTGGGCAAGAAATGGTAGGGTACATTCTTGGAATAAACCAGGTTACTTGTGCATGGTATTTTTTTCTTTTTCCCCTTTTTTCTCTGGGAGGTTCTGTTTACAAACTTAACAAAGGTCTTGCATTTACTGTAGCGGCAAAAAATGCTACTTTGTTCAGACAGGAAGGAGAAAGACTACATCAACAGAGCGGAGAATGCTTTCGGTTTGGCAAGAAACCAAGGGATTGGATGTAATGCTCTCTGTAATGCTGCTTAAGAGTAGAGAGAGGTCAGATTTGAGAAACCTTATCTTCAGGTGACAAGCCCTTGAGGGGACGATAGTGGACTGCTTTGTATCTTATCAACTAGCAACTGGTTTTAGGTGTGGAAGCCTCAGTCCCAGATGGGCTCATCTGACAGCTAAGCTTTCTAATTGACCATGCGTGAATTGGACTTCTTTTCCCCTTGTTTCAGCCTAGATATTCATTTGTTTGTTTTAAAATAATGGCCTTGCATTTTCTCCAACATGGAGAAAGTCAAGGTGAGCATCCTGGGCTTGCTGAAGACAGGATGTCGTCTCCCAACTGCTCTCACATGGAAAGTGCTCTGAACCTCAGTCTCCCCACGAATCTCTGCACCCCCCACCCCCCACCGCCCCACGCCATACTCAGAATCACATTCCCACTTGGATACCCAGGGAGTCCTGGAGAGACAGATGGCAGCTGAAGTGAGGCCTGATGCCCAGACCTCTCTTCTTGGGAATTTGGGGATATGGTGTCCAAAACAAATGGACTCATTTGTTCTGATTAGTGAAGCAACTAAGGGCATTTTATGGGTTCCCTTGCCCGGAATACCACCCAACTAGAAAAGCCTGAGCACAATTCAACGCTGCTGCTTTCTGCACCCGGTAATAGTATCCACACCTTCTGTTTATGTGGCCTCTTCCTCTTGGAGGTATTTCCAGTCTTTTCCAGAGGTTGTTAACTTGCCCTGGGCTGTCGGCGCAGCCTCTTGGTCTTAATTTCCCCTTAATTAGAGAAGGGTAACCAGTGTGGTTCCCAAGCGCTAGGGAGAGACATACAAGGCACAAACGAGAAAACACTCCATTAATTATAACTGGGCCCTATAGCCGTACAAAAATAATCTACTGCTGGAATGAGAAGGCTCCTGAGTCCTCGTTGATAATAACTCAGGGCGTTGGGATCATGTGCACGGAAGAGGTGGCCACAGGGAACAGAGAGATGGTGGTGTGAGAAGGCAAAGCAATTTGCTCCTTCTGCCTCGTAACATGTCTCCCAGCACATGTGGCCCCCACTGCGGAGCTCTGAAGTTTCAAAAGGGTAGAAAAGGATAAATCCAGGCCATTAAAAGAAAATAATCAAAGCTATTGAAAAGATAAAACAAATGAGTCGCACTAAAAGGGCCGCCTGTGCAAGTAATAAGGCTGAAATACTGATACCGATTTCCTAGCCGAACAGCATTCCTCACACATGTGGTTTGTGTATCCGTGTCTGGGTGGGTGGTCTGGGGAGAAGTGCTAAATGCAGCAAGCTGGCTTAGTTTTTGAGCAGCGGAGGGAAGCTTTGGGACAGGCTCAGCCCCTGGCATCTATAGCCCCTGCAACATAAAGGGGCTTTCCTTTTGCTTTGTTCCAGGAGGGAAAGTTTTAACTTAGCTTATTCATTTAAATATGAGTCTCTGTTCTGCACCGAATCAAAGGGTAGGAGGTTTGTGCGTGTGCGCGGGTGTTTTAAAGCACCTCCTTGTCCCGTGTCCCAGCTCTAGGGGATGGGATGTATGGCATAAAATGCAGTAACTCTCCATTTGTTCTCATTTATCCCCTGGGTGCTAGGCAACTATACACGTTTCTTTGGAAAGGGATGCTATTTTAAATAATACCTCAGTCTAGATAGGACACGAAAGAGTATTAAAAGCACATGTTATGAATCTGGTCCACGAACAAAAGCCAAAGGCAGATGGACTCCCCCCAAAGGCACATATATAGTAATGACAAAGGAAGTGCACTCAGTTCGAAGGGGGAGACTTGTTACGGGAGACTTCTACTCAGAAAACAAGGTGCCCGTGGATTCATGGCTTTTGACAGACACAGATCTTTGTCTGAAGACAGGTTGCTTCGTGAATATTCCTCAGATTTGATTGACTGTTGTGGTCTTTATTTAGAATATCCGTCACCGGGGGAATAGATCATTGTTTTCCACATTATAATATATGCTTGTTTACAGGTTTATTTCCTATCCGCCCCTCCCCTCCCCCAACTGAAATGTAAGCCTGATGAAGACAAAGGCTTTGTCTTGTTATCCTGCTGACTCCAGGACCTAGAACAATTCCTGGACAAACTAGGTACCTGTATTTGTTGAGTGAAAATGTGGGAGTATTTTGTAAAACATTGACCTCTTTTGACATTTGATGAAAAAAGGTTTTGTGTTAAAGCAAGTTTGGGAAGACTGCCCAGCATCTGACCCTCTTGGAAATTCATCACACACTCCTCTAGTAAATCTCTGGGAAGTCATATATTCTGCCAACCACCACCAAACTGGTTTAACTTGAACACTATTTCTTATGTTGTATGTAACAACAGGAGTTGCAGAAGACAGTAACAGATGTTTTGCTTTAAAGTTCCTTGATCAACATAATTTTATACTATATTTCATTCAAGGCTTACAACCTCAAGTTGGGATGCTGCAGGGTCACAGAAGGACAGTAGAGCTGTTAATATCCCCAGAAATTGTTTTCTGGGTTAGGTGACCACTTACCATCCAAACTGGAACACTGGAGAATTATCCCAGGACAATGTGAGTAAAGTGGGTTGTCTTTGGCAAATTAGCATATGTGGCAGGGCATCGTATTTCCAAGGAATGCACTATTGGACATGGAGAACTGAAAATTTACCCTCAGATTTCTGCTTCTACCCGCAGATTTCTGTCCGTACATGATAAAGAGTGGTTGGGTTATGTATGGTAACAGAAGAGCACCCCCCTCAAGGTAGGGGCAGGCCCTTAGGATCCCTTAGGAAAGGGCATTTTCAATGTTGCTGAAGATCTACGGGTGTTTAAGTGGCCCCTGGGCCATCCCTCATCATCAACCGCCGCCCCCTGACCCACCCTGCACCAGAGCCTATCATTTGAATAGGTAAATAGGCTGTAGACGATCAGTCCTTTCTACAATACAGGCATCATACAGGTATGTGTATGGACCCAACATGTTGGGTCCGTGGCCCTGTTCCCAGAGCCTATTGCATGTTGAGGTTGTGGTGTTTTTCCACACAGGATATCTGCCACCTTTGCACCAAATGTCACCTCTTCATTGCCACCTGCTGAGTCACTCTGCCTCCTGCTGCTGCTTCCTCAGGGTTGACACCCTCTCCCTGCTCATTGTTGGAGTGTGTTCTGGAATTTCGCTGCTCTCTACTCTGCCTCCATGCCCTGCCATGTAATATCCTTTGATGTTTTAGTGGTTCCAGGTTGCACAGGTACAATTCCTAGTAGAGACAGAACAAAGACTCAAAAAACATCAAATGAATGAATGACTGTAAATAAACCTCCTGGCCTGCAAGGGGGTTGCTACATTGTCACTCTCTACTGCCTCTTTCTCCAAAATTCGCTTATTCTGCTACTGTTTAAAAGGTAGTGTATTATGGGGACAAAAACCACAGATGCTGGAGTCAGAAGGCTTGGTTTTGAATCCCAAAGCTGCCACTCCTAGTCCTTAAACCCTTAAACCCTTAACCTTTCTTGACACTTGGTTTTCTCATCTGTGAGATGGGAATAAGAATGTACATCTGTTTTAAGGTTGTTATGGAGATGAGATACTTGTAAGAGCACTTCGCATGCAAAGGAGTTATTTTACTGTGATTCTGCTCTTGGAGTCTGATGAGAGCTTCTGATTCTCTCTTGTGGTTGAGAATTTTGCCAACACATAGCAGGTCCTTGTTGCTGTTTGCTTTCAGCCTCAAGTGTCTTTATTCTAGTTGTCCACCTGTTGTGATGTGCCCATGGTTCAAACAGCCGTGAGCATTGGCCATCTTCACATGCACCTTCTTGCAAAACAGTTATCAGTTACACAACCGACTGCTGCTTTCGTAGCTGTTTTCAGCCCTTGGAAAAGAAAAGGAGGCAGAGGTAATAGGATACAGTATTCAGGTTTCTTGTTAGCCTCAGGGCTGGGTCACCTTAAATAGAATTGAACATCTTTTCCCTTGGTGAGCTGGTTTGGTGGAGATAATGTTGGTGAACTGAGGTCATAGGTTCAACCCCTTTCCGAGCCCATTTGGTTTCCCCCTTGTGTGGCTACAAACTTTCCAGTCGTAGGAAGCCCAGGGTCTTAGGAGGACAGAGAGAGAGCCTGTCCTTTCAAACATGACTGCATAACACCTTCTGAAGGGGGATTATTGTACACTGTTAACATCATTGCCATCTTAAGGCACCCGTAGCTTACTATTTTGGTAAAATGTGTTTGGTTGGGTGACCATCCTCTCAATAATATTGGCAATTTCATCTGGAATAAGCCAAGGTTGTGACCTTGGTTAGAGAGACGTTCTGCTCAGTTTCATATAGACCTTAGGGTGATATTACCCCTTTCATTTTTGAAAGCAGGTATGTATACCATGCTGAACTGTTATAATCCTGTGATCTGATTTATAGCAAGCATCTTTGGAACTCTTATTTCAGTATTGTACTCTTAAAAGCCATACCACAGTTTTGATGGGATGTGCTCGGCCATATCGCTTTGTAGAAGACCCCCATATAGCCCTTTGCTATGTTGCAAGGCAAAGAAATGCCACTTTAGTGACTACTATTCCCTATATTCTTTTTTCTCTTAATTATGTGATGTGTTAATTTTCTATTGCTGCTATGATAAATTATGACAAACTTAGTTTCTTAAAACAAAGCAAACTTAGAATCTGTGTGTAGTGCAGGAGACATAGGAGAGGCGGGTTTGATCCCTGGGTTGGGAAGATCCCCTGGAGGAGGAAATGGCAATACCTGCCATTCCTGTAGGCAACACCTACCCACTCCAGTATTCTTGCCTGGAGAATCCCATGGACAGAGGAGCCTGGTGGACTATGGTCCAAGGGGCTGCAAAGAGTCAGACACAACTGAAGTGACTGAGCACAGGCTAAACTCAGAGTGTCGGCAGGGCTATACAAAATCTTCCAGAGATTCCAGGAGAGAATCAGTTTCCTTGCCTTTCTCCAGTTTCTAGAGACTGCCTGCATTTCTTGGCTCACGGTCCCTTGCTCCATCTTCAATGTCAGCAGTGTAGCTTTTTAAAACATCTCCCTGACTTTTACTTCTGCCTCCTCCTTCCGTCTTTTATGAACTCTTGTAATTACCTTTGGACCATCCAGAGAATCCAGGATTATTTCCCCATTTCAAGATTCTTTGCTAATCATAATCAAACTTGCCCCTTTACCATGTAAGGTAATATATATCACAGGTTTTAGGTATTAGGATGTGGTCATCTTTGGGGGGCAATTACTGTGCCCTCCACAGTGGGAAGATGCCAGTATTGAAATCCCTATCCTTCTGGAAGTTTAAGGAAATAAACTTCTACTTAGGCAACTAAGTAGAATTTGTCCATCCCACATTAAAAATGAAAGTAATTTTGCCTCCAGTTCTAATAGTTGATGGCATCATACTTTGTGATGATGACTGTGATAGTGATTTTCAAAAAATCCACAGTGAACCATCTTGAAAGGTTATTTAAGGTTCTGGCTGTGGTGATGGAAATTCAGTCTGATTCAACAGATATTTATTGAGTATCTACCATGTGCCAACCAGTCTCCTGAGGAGCTTGTGAAAAGGTAGCCGTGATGGCTACAGAATTTCCCTCCCACTTTGCTGGGACAGAGACTCTTCCCTCCTGAGCAACAAGGTCATCATGTGGTTAGGACTTGTTTGAAGCAATATGGAAATCCTTAACTGGCAGACAGACCAAACAGCCTCTCTGGGCTCCCAGCCTTCTCACTCCCATTGCTGATGGCACACTTCTTAGTCTGATCTGAGTTTCACAACCTGTTTAAAGAATGGCCTAGAGTAAATTTGTTGTTGTTCAGTCGTGAAGTTGTGTCTAACTCTTTGTGACCCCATGGACTGCAGCACACACAGGCTTCCCTGTCCTTCACTGTCTTCCGGAGTTTGCTCAACCTCATGTCCATGGAGTCAGTGATGCCATCCAACCATCCCATCAACTGTTACCCCCTTCTCCTTTCGCCCTCACTCTTGCCCAGCATAATAAACAGTTCAAACAATGCGCAGGAAGCAGTCTGGGGCACTGACAGAACAAAGGAACCAACCCGGCACTGCTGCCTCCCGGCCGGTGTGTAGTTACTCCTCACTGCTGTTTTGTTTAATAAAGATGAGAACCCGATGACGTCAACATCATCCTACACCATCTACCCCAGTGATTCCCATATGCTGAGCTGTGGTCTGGTTTTATCAGCATCACCCAGGGAGCTTTTACAAGTCATTTCTTTTCCAGAGGCTCTGATTTAATTCATTTGCATGAAGCCTTGGATATCGGTAATTTCAAATGCTCCCTAGATTATTCTAACGTGCAGCCAGGATAGGAGTGTAAAAAATTAAAGTCCTGGTTCCCACTGCCAGAGATTGTGATTTAATAAGCCTAGAATAGGGGCCACAGGTCCTGATTGTTAAAGTTTCTAACAGGCCGCCAGGTTTGGAGGCTACAATCCTAGCAACAATCTTCTGGCACCTTCAGCTATCAGGATTCTGTTTCCCAGGGATCCCCAGTGCTCATCAGGGACTTGTTCCAGGTACAGATTTCTGGAATGCATCTCTACCCCAGCCTTCCCGATCCAGACTCGGGGCTGCAGCTAAAAGCTATAGGTTTAACAAATTCTCTAGGTGACTCTTACCTGGAAATTGTAGGAAACACTGTGGAGCTACTTAGGAGCCTGAGGCCAAGAACTTAAAGTTGTGCCTTTACTTCCACTGATTTATAATCCAGCCGGCAAATCCACTCTCAGTTCCCTGCATTTGGCTGATTTGCCCTTGTGGCCAGTATTCCTGGTCTTGGTTTGGTGGCATACCAAGGATGGGGCATTGCCCAAGTAGCATGGGCTAGTTTGCTTAACTGATTCTCCTTGCATTTTCTACTCTGTTGATGGCTGTCTGGACAGTGATGTAGCATTTCCTTGTTAGGTCATCTGATAGGTTCACAGCAAGAAAGAGGGAGGGATGTCCTACTGTAGGGATCCCCAGCCTCTGGGGTCTAATGCCCGATGATCTGAGGTGGAGCTGATGTAAAAATAATAGAAATCATAATAGAAATGATGTAAAAATAATAGAAATAAATTGCACAGTGAATGTAACACACTTGAATCATCCCGAAACCATCCCTCTCCCACCCTCTGGTCTGTGGAAAAACTGTCTTCTGCAAAAGCAGTCGCTGATGCCAAAAAGGTCGGGGACCACCCCTCTAAAGTACCATGCACAGGAATGAGGCAAATCATATCTGGGTGTAAATAAAGCAGACTTACTTAAGAAGGCACCAATCAAATTTCCTCTGATGGAGACAACATGTTGGCCCTGAAATATTGAGTGTTTCCTGATTGTTTCCTACACCAGGCACACATTTTTAGTTTCTTTTATACGATCCAATTTGTTAGCAATTCTAGCATAAGAAGATCACTGTTTATTCTTGTTTTAGTTTTGCCTTTCAGTAAATGGATTATTTCCTCAAGTCTTTAACTCGGTAACCAAGGTGGAAAAATTGTTTCCCTGAAATGATGTAGCTTTCTCCTTTGTAACTATGTTATTTAGCCTCAATATGATCTATGGTATGGATGTTCAGGCTCCAGAATTTTTGTACAGAATCATCCAATCGTCCTCAAAGGTGGTTTTCCAGCACATTTACATAGTTGAGTCCCCAGCCCACTGATGGTGTCCTCATACCTCACCAACTTATAAAAACTCAAAAGTCACTTGCCATGTGGAATCTCCACAGATTTGACTACAGTGTTGACTTATGACCTAAAGGAACAGAGATGTCCACTTAGGTTTTGGATGTTTTCTGTGGACCAAAGATGATAGTGATTCCCAGTAAGTTGACTGAGGAGGAGTAGTATTTTTTTTTCCAAGTCATCCTACTTTCATAGAATTCAAAGATTTTTCTCCAAGGGTCATTATTGGTCATTATTGATCTTGCTTTGAAATCCTTCAGAACAATAAGTTCATTTTTATGGAAGCAAAATTTTTGACAAACTAAGTCATCAATTTTTCTCTTTCTTCAAGATGGAAGGCATCCACAAGATAAGATGCCACTGATTTAAAGGTGTCAGGTATCTGTATTCAGTAGCATGATAGAAATTATAATTTAGCCAATAAATAATTGTTCATCTTCCTAGAAGGTCCACCCCATGGTTATTCTTTCATTGGCTGCTGACTGAGGGATTTTCCAGACTTTGAGTAACTTGGAGGATACCAGTTCAAAGAAGAGGCTCAGGGCTTAGAGCTAGATGGAATACCAGACAAGAAAAACAGAAGTTGCAGGCATGGCAATGAGGGAGTCACCATAGGGCCAGGTATGGGGGTTTGCATGGAGTTGCACAGAGAACCCAAGAGGCATGTAACATCTGGTACAGGAAGTCATTCCAGGAAGAGAGCCCAGTATGGACAAAGGGGAAAGTACTGAGGACAATTACATCTAATTCAATTTGACTGAAAGATAGGCTACAGATAGGGGGAAAGCAAGAGATAAAACTGGCCAAGTAGGCAGAGGCCACATGATGGCCATCCTTGTTGCCAGACTAACAAACTTGGGCTTCACCCACCAGATAAATGGGCAGCTGTAGTGGGTAGGAGTAGCAAGGCCAGCTTTGCATTATTAGCTAGGGTCCCCTACTCTTCCCCTCCACAGTATACTTAACAGTATACTATTAAGTATCCTCTGACCCCAAACTTTTGTGTTCTCATGAACCTCTTAGCATGAACCTCTACAAAATGCATCTCATGTTTTTGCTACCCTTGTATTAGTTATCTGTTGCCACATAACAAATTACCCCTACATTTAGCAGCTTTAAACACCACATATTTTTTAATCTCACAGTTACTGTGGAGTCTAGGCCTGGTTTAGTTGGGTCCTCTGGCTCAGGGCCTCTCAAAGAGCTGCAGTCAAGCTGCTGGCTGGCTAGGCTATAGTCATCTCAAGGCTCCAATTTGGTATGATGTGCTTCCAAGTTCATTTAGTGGTTGTTGGCAGGATTCAACAATTCCTCACAGGCTGTTGGACTGTGGGCCTCAGTTCCTTGTTGGCTGTTAGCTGGAGGACACTCTCAGTTTCTGGCTATGTGAGCTTCTCCAGCTGACAGCTTGCAGAGAGAAGCCAGCAAGCCGAGAGTCTGCTAGCAAGATGGAAGTCATAGTTTTTATAATCTATTCATGGAAGTGACATCCATTACCTTTTTCTATATTCTGTTCATGAGAAGCAAGTCACTAGGTCCAACTGACACTTAAGGAGAGATTCCTTCTGTTGTCATGCCAATAAAAGGAATCTGGAGCTGCCAGCTGGGTGAGTCCTCATTTGGGGCACTAACCGTCCTCTCAGATGGAGCTTGGTAGTGGATAAGGAGCAATGTTATTTCTTGACCTGAAAGAGCTGTGAACTTAAAGGCATTTCCTGATATCCCAGACCCCTGGACAGACTCAAGGAAACAGAGAAGGAATTTTTGTTCCTTAGCTGGTCTCCATCCTCCTCCCCTGAGAGGAAATGTGGCAAAACTCTGAAGCCTGCACAGGGGGAACAGAGAAAGAAAAGATATATATATTAGAAGGTGTCAGCTTGGATTTCCGTAGACTGCCTGTTTATGCTTCACCAACTCAACTTTCTGCTTTCTAAGTCATGGCCATTTGTCTTTCCTTCTGGAATGTTTTTAGTAGTTGGAAAGCAGCCCAGCTCCCAGCTTGACTTGTGGAACTCACATCCCATCCCTGTGTATTCCTGGGCAGAACTAACATGACAGATTCTGCTCTGGGTTTCTCTCTTGTTATCAAGGAGGTTCCATTCTACTAGTCATATATTTTGTTTTTCAAACTTTCCATTAGGATTATGACTTTCTTCTCAAATGTGATTAACTTCTATGGCCCCCAACCAAATTTCTCAAATGGTCACCATCATTTTCATGGAGGTGGATGTAATTGGCTGGCCTGGACAAGACGACCAGTATCCAATATTTTCCTAGGAAAATCTAGACTTTCTTTTCCAGTGATGTTAATTTGTTTACTAAACATCTATCGAATGTCAACAAAGATCCATCTAGTCAAAGCTATGGTTTTTCCAATAGTCATGGTTGGATGTGAGAGTTGGACCATAAAGAAAGCTGAGAGCCAAAGAATTGATGCTTTTGAACTGTGGTGTTGGAGAAGACTCTTGAGAGTCTCTTGGACTGCAAGGAGATCCAACCAGTCCATCCTAAAGGAAATCAGTTCTGGGTGTTCATTGGAACGACCGATGTTGAAGCTGAAACTCCAATACTTGGGCCACCTGATGCGAAGAGCTGACTCATTTGAAAAGACCCTGATGCTGGGAGAGATTGAGGGCAGGAGGAGAAGGGGACAACAGAGGATGAGATGGTTGGATGGCATCACCGACTCAAAGGACATGAGTTTGGGTAGACTCCGGGAGTTGGTGATGGACAGGGAGGCCTGGCGTGCTGTGGTTCATGGGTCACAAACAGTCAGACATGACTGAGCGACTGAACTGGACTGAACCCCCAGTTGTGTGATCCTGGCAAAAATGTTTCCCACAGAGTCCTGTTGAGCTTGGGGAGGAAGGTTGATAAGCCCTACTACTATTTGTGTAGCTCTGTCATGTATTGGCTTAGTGACCTAGACAAGTTAAAATCAGTCACCCTAAACTCTTTCTTATCTCAACTGTAAAATGGAGGGAAGAATAATGATTTATTTATTCAGGAATGTTTCATTCAGAACACTGTTCTAGACTGTGAGGGTTCAGAGGGAACAAAAAATTATCCCCTTTTGCAGCTACATTCTAGTTGAATGAGCTTGTACTGAGAAGCAGCAACATAGAGCTTGCTCAAGAGGTTTGTGCTGGGGAAGAGAAGATTCCACTTTGCCCTGTGAGTGGCTTTTACAAGCAGGGATTGAAGGGTGTCTTGAAAGCTCAGTCCTGTTGTAAGTGAATATCCTGAGGTGTTCATTAAAGTGAATTGAAAGCTCTGTAACACAGGGAGCCCAGCATGGTGCTCTGTGACGACCTAGAGGGGTGGCATGGAAGCGGGGAGGGAGGCTCAAGAGAGAGAAGACCTATAGATATCTATAATTGTGACTGATTCATGTTTCTGTATGGTGGAAACCAACAAAACATGGTAAAACAATTATCCTCCAATTAAAACAAATAACTGTGGTCTCAAACCCCACAATGTGCCTTGATGGAGGCACTTGCCTGAAATCTAGCAAGGTGGTTAATGGGGCTCTTTTTCTCTGTGCAGAGAGCAAAAAGGATCCATAAGGCAGACAGTTGAGTTCTTTCCAGGCCATCTTGCCTCCTATAATGGCATTGACATCAGAGCGGGTTGGACTAACTTGGGTGTTTTACCACAAGTGTGGTGCCTTAATGTCTAAGAGGGCAAGCTCAGGCTCTTCCGGGTAACCTCTGTTCATTTCTGCCTTCCTGGCCTCATGTCTGTATTCCTTGGATTTCCCTCACATCTATTCTTGTGGCTCTGTCTTCCCTCTTACTCACTGTTCTCTTTCACATGCTTTCTTTCCACACATTGGTAGTTGCTGTAGCATTACTTCAGCCCGGGGGTAGAGAAGTGTAGGAGGCTTTGAGTGTCTGTCCTGGAGAAGGAGTGCAGTCTCCTGAAGGGGTCTGAGTGTGGAGCAAGAGGTTGATAGTAATTTAGGAAGCCGGAATTTGCCTTCAAAGCTTTGGGAAGGTTGAGAGCGGGCTATTTATAATCCATCAGGGGATTAAAAAGAAAATAGGCAGGTTCGGGGATATTGCTATAGATCACCTAGACAAGATGAAAAGATAGAGCAGCTCAGGAAATGTGTTTACAGATAAGAGGCAAGTTTAAAAAGCTGGGCCACAATCGTGGGGACTTTGACTGATTGCCCCTACTAAATAATGTATAAATGAATGTTATTCAACAACAAATGATATTGATTGGCAAAACAACAGTGGACAAATGGAGGCAAAGGCAGAAGACTTAGCAATAAATCTCTGCAGCCCAGGCCCTGCTAGGGCACCCACGGTCCTGACCTTTCTCTCTTGTCCTCCAACTAGACCACTTTCAGCCAGCTTTGGGGGGAACTGACTCTTCATTTGTTGGGTCATCTTTATGGCCACACACTTGAGTACCCCCTGTGTCAGATTGGATATATTTAGAAGAAAAGATGCAGCCTCAGCTCTGAAGGACCTCATGGGAGAGAAACAGGAAACAAACCCAGCTAATAAAACCATGATAATGAATTTTGTAGCAACGCAGATAAAATGTAGTGAAAATCCAGGAGGCATAGCAGTCTGAAAAGTATCTCAGAACTAGGACCTGGTGTTTTGACTGGGTTGAAAGAGACTTGAGAAATTCCTGCAGGGTGGAGAACTCACCTTCCTGCTTTCCTAATGAGGATTAAACATAAGCATCAAGAGATGACATATATTTGAAGTTCACTGAGAAACTACAAGGGAGCCTAAAGTGAATTCGGTCCTCACCATTTCTTTCCCCAACCTGTAACATAAGCATTTTCTTAAAAATTCCTCAAGATAAGAAGATTCAAGCGGGTCAGTCAACTAGTTTATTCTTTTGTTTGTAAGATGAAGAGAAATGGGGCAGAATTGGGGAGTAGATTTTTCTGCAGTTGATAAAAACATTGTTGATGAAGAAGACTTTTGGATTAAAGTTGGATTGAGAATGAAGGTTGCCTCCATGTCAGTACTTTTAAGGCCATTAAATACAGAGATAGTAGGAAGAGGTTTGGAAGATTTCAAGGAGAACTCTATTCCACAAACACACCCTCCTGCTTCGAGAGTCAATAAACTCTACACTACCAACCTTCACTGTTATGGGGAATTCTTAGAAACCTCTTAGAATAAATTCACCAAGAAGAGTTGGTATATTTTAGTTTCATTAAAAATATCAGGCTTCCAATGAGCCAAGAAGGTCACTGTAATCTTTAGATTTCCACTTAGGAACCTGGAGATGGCTAATTGCTGAACAGTGTCAAGGAGGAAATATAGGTGCTACATTTAATCAGGCAGGGAGGTTGGTTATAAGTGCCCATTCACTAAAAACAATGATCAGAAGTTGGCTGAAATATTAAGAAGCCTAGCAAAGGTTAAAAAAAAAAATACTATCATCGTTGTCCCACCTCAGAACAATTAAATCAGAATCTTGAGTAATGGGGAACCAGGCACTAACCTTTTTTCAAGCTTCTTGGATGATTCTAATATGCAACTAAGACTCAGTTCTGGGCTCCTGAACTTGGAGAGAGAATATAGGACCCAGTAACAGAGACCCAACATGATTTATTAAGGGAATAGTTTTAAGGTTTGTGCAGTGTAGGAAAAAAAATGGGATTGGTTACTCTAAAGTTGTTAGAGTAAGACATTCCAAATGTCATGGATCATCCTTGGGGCAGTAGTGTGGTTGGGTTAAAGCAAACAGGTTGTCATGGCCAGAGTCCCAGTGGAGTGCCAATGATCACAGGTAGCTTAGCAGGTGGACAGACATCATCTAATCCACTGAGGACCCAAACAGAACAGAAAGTCATGAGAAAGCCAAATTCTCTCTCTTCTTAAGAGCTGAGACACTTCTCTTCTTCCCAAAAACACTGGCGCTCTTGGGTCTCAGGTCTTTAGACCCAGTCAGAATTAGCCCACTGGCTTTCCTGCTTCTCCAGGTTGCAGACAGTATATGGTAGCGTATCTTGGCCTTCAGTGTTACATTAGCCCATGCCTATGATAAATCTCCTCTTATATGTCTGTAGATATCCTATTGGTTCTGTTGCTTTGGAAAACCATAATTCAGTGACTGATTCATGTGGGTTTTCCAGAGTGGCTTAGATTTTTAACTCTCTTATCACTGAATTGTATCAATGGCCAGTGTTTTGAAACCCTCGGACCTGATGCCCAGCAAGTATACACATATTTTGCTGATCTGAACTAAAACCCACATCCCCTTCCAAGTTGCCTCTCATATGCAGAAACTAACGATAGCCACTGAAGACCTTAAGCACCCGGTGAGCTGAGGAGAGGAGTACCCAGGGCTGCAGGTCCATGCTTACGGCCATCCCACTGGGTGTGCACTGTGGAAGTTGACTTCCTTCTGGCTATAAACCATCACTGCCCTTCCCTGCTGACAGCCCTACTCTGTGGCCCCCTTTAGCACTGCCTGGGCTTCCTTTTGGGGCTCCTCACCCTATCTCATAGTGAAGATCTCCCTTTAGCTCTTCCCTTTCGATCACTTTAGGGCACTGACATCTGCTTTGGGAGTCACACGTCTGGCTGCTGGTACCACTGTGTTCCTACCCCACAGCCATCCTTCTCCAGCTGTCTTGTTATCAACCCTGGGGAAGACAGACAGACCTTGCCAAAGCACTTATTTGTATTATTTGTCAGGAAGACAGTGTGTATTATTGGCCCACATATTTTGGTCAAGAAAGATAGTTGCTTTCTTGAATATTTTATTATTTGGCTACACTGGGTCTTAGTTATGGCACATGGGACATTCAATCATCACAACAGCAGGCAGGATCTTTCAGTTGTGGCATATAAACTCTTAGCTACGGCATGTGGGATCTAGTGCCCTGACCAGGGATGGAACCCAGGCCCTCTGCACTGGGAGTGTGATGTCTTAGCCCCTGGACCACCAGGAAAGTCTCAAGACAGCTGTTTTAGTGTAAATCAGTGGTTCTCAGTCCTGGAGAGAACCCAGGGCCCCACACCTAGAGATTTAGTTGGGCTTTAACTAAACCCTCTGTGGTTATGGCAGCTTAAGTCTCTGTCTTGAAATCACATAAGGAGTGTCTATGCCTTTCAGGTGGGGTCATTAGCTCATACGAAGGTCATCAGGGAGAGAGTTACGCAACTTATGGAAGGCAAGGGTGGGGAGCTGCTCCACGCAGGGCTGTGGCTGGTGACATGATGGGCCCCCTGGAGAGAGACTCAGACACTCAGACCCGCAGGGGGCTGGGGTAAGGAGCCCCAGTTCAAAGGTTCTGCTCTATTTTCACAGGAATCTCTCCTGGACATAAGGGTACTCTGCTAGTAGTTTAGATTGTCAGTTAAGGCAAAGGAATCAGTTCAACCACGCAAAGTCAATTTCTGGGAGAAGAAATGATTGTCAGCACAGAGACAACTGCTGTTGCTCTTTTGTTTTTCTAAGTTTTGAAAGTGTGGCATGGACAGTTAAAGCCTTCCACCATTTAATTCACTTCTGTCCTGTTTCATTTCACAAATGTTTCAAGGCGGCTAAACTCCCAAGTAATTTTATATCTTAACTTATCATATTCAAAGTATGACATCACACAAGCATGAGTAAGTAGCCTTTCCCCCCCCCCCCTCATTAAGATACAAGCCTGACTCTTTCAGTCTGGGTTACAGCTCTCTGGTATTTTGGCATCTCTCCCCATGGCTCAGACAGGTTGGTTTCCTTCTGGATGGAACATCCTGGCCAGTGAAAGTCAACTGAAAATGCACCAGTACCTTGTTAAGACAATCCTGTTAACCTGTCGTTACCTGCCAATTACATTGTTCCTTGTTTTAGAAATCCAGTTGAAAGAGACACGCTAAGAACTCCATGAGGAGTAGCCAGTTTGGGTTTTTGTAAGTATGGGTAGGAATCTGCCTCCAGCAAGTAACGCCAGTGCCGGCTTGCCCAGGGAATTCCAACTGGAGGTGGGAGTAGGTGCCACTTGGCAAAGGGGTCCTCCTGTCCTAATTGTCTCGTCTTGATTTAAAAAGTGTATTGTGTATACTTTTCTGGGAGACATTATGGTTAGTCTTTTGAAGATAGTTTATACTGAGAGTTCTCTTTTTCAGCTGGAATTTCTCAGGGGTAGATGTTACCATCAGATGAGAGCTCTAGAGGCAGGGCTGCAGGGAGAAGACCTGACCTCTCTGGGGCCAAGAAGTCTTCAAGATGGGGCCACCTGCTGGCTTTTTAGACTCAGATCACCTCATCCTTAGCCACAATGCAGCCAGTGCTCTTTCTCTGCGGTTTGGTATGAGTTAGTGTGAGATGAGAAATAGGAAGCAAACAGCACATGGAAGTTTTCCTTCACCCTGCAGGGGGAAAATTGGTAGATCAGAGAAATCTACTCCTATTCCTTTTACTAGGAAGCTAGGGTAAAAAATAAAAAAAAAAGAAAAAGGAGGATTTCTAGGATACAAATTCCTAGTATTCCAATTGAGAGAAGGAGAGTGAGAACGAGGAAGCTACTCAGTAGACTGTAACCTGGGTGAGGGCAGCTAGCAGGCAAACCTTGTGTGCACTTGAATCCAAACTCAAAATATTTTTTGAATTAATGATTGATCTCAATATTGAATTTTCCCTTTGTTCACAGTTGTCAAACTCCTAAATGTCTTAAGACGTTTCAGAGCCCTGCATGAATAGCAGTTGCCCTAAAGCAAACAAACAAAAATGGCATTGCTTTGAAAGATCTGTTTAGCACCTTAGTTACAAGTACTCATTAGGGTGTTCTGTCTCAAAGGTGTGCATTTGGCTGAGAGCGTGTAAGTGGGTTCTGAGCCTAGCCAAATGCCTTTTTTCTTCTATACTTGAAACTCTATTCTCCCAAGCCAAAGAGTGGATGACTACAGGGAAAAGGTGACTCATAGCAAGTGCTGTTATTAAATCACCTTGAAGTGTCTCTTGTAAAAGATAACTCCCTGCATTGTAGAAACGTCTTTGACAAGAGAGGATTAGGGTGAAATTGCAATTACCTTGACATAAAGGAATGAATTAACTTTCCAACTTGCATTTTTGCTAGGCACAGATTCAAGTTGCTTGGAATATAAACATAGAATGCATTCACAATAGCTTGGGGCACTTGAAAATTCAAAAGATGGGCATGAAGCCCCGAGATGCGAGGCAGCTTCAGAGGTATTGCTCGCCAGGAAGGGATGCTTGCCTAGACAGAAACCACCCAGGCCGTCTTGCAGCGTCTGCTCTGTGGCAACCGGTTTTAGAGGACAGTGAGCGCAGAGGCCTCGTGGAGCCAATGCCTGCTCTTCCAAGATTTGCCTTCCAAGATTGCTCATTCGCTCAATTCAGCAAATATTGACAGGCACTTAGTCTGCACTGGGCCATAAGCTAAGGCTGACTGCCTTGGCTGTCAGGGACTTAGGAAAGTCTGACATGAAACAAATCGAGTGGCTGAGAACCTCAGTCCACAATTCATGTGTGAAAATGCACACTTATTTATTTTCTTAAAATCAAAGCTGACTCTAAGCTCTCCTCCTGCCAGAGCAGCAGGAAATTCCAACTCCTGGGTTTGCCCTGGCAGCCCAGGGCTTTCGTGAGGATTCTGAATACATGGTGAGAGCCTCCGGCCCCTGCTCCAGGGACATCCTATTTTGCCTAAGGTGTTAGATGGGCGAGGAGGCCCAAGGTGGCAGCCCACTCAGAGGTATTCCTCTGCCTCCAGGCCAGCTGTGGGCACGTGAGTCTTTGGAGGAGTTGGGAAGGCCATGGGCAGGCTCTGTCTCTCCCCACGATTGATCCTCTGTTACTGTCAAGAGGTTGAGATTTACTGTTTTCACTGCCTGTATTGGTTTGGATGTTTTCATTGAAAAAAACAAAACAGAAAATAGAAATCAAGTTAACCTAGCCTAAGGGGGTAAAAAGTCACAAATTTTAAGAACCCAGATGAAAAATAAGGTCAATAATATAATTGTGCCTCTGGAAGGGATTGGAACCAGAAACTGGAAACCCTCTATTGTGAAAAGTAAAAGACTTCCTTTTTCTTCAGGGAGGACAGAAATTTTCTGCTGCTGTAATCCACAGCTCCCACCTGTACAGATTACACTGTTAGCCTCACAGGGAAGCTAAACTGACTCCTTTGGTTCAAGTTCCATATTCCCAAAGAAGGAAATCTGATTGGCTTGGCTTGGGTCAGGTGTCCATACCTTATTGTGCTCAAGAGGTGGGCACATACCCCATTTGTTTGGGGGAGTTTCAAGTGCTAAGAGATGGACAGGTGTTTACTGCAAGGTCTATTTGCCTAAGAAGAAAGGTGTGTTCTGGGCCTGATGTCCTCTGGGCTGATACTTGGGTACCAGATGTGGCTCCAGGCCAAGCGCCAGCTCTCACCTCACAGTTGGGCCCTCGGGACTCACAGCTGGCTCTCACCAGACTCTACCATCTGGGTGTGCAACACAGAAGGGGTAACAGGAGAATTCACTCTCCTCTAGTTAAACCTGCAAAATCAAACCTCCCACCTCACTAAATGATGTGTGATTCTGTTATGTAATCTGTGGGTAATAATTGCTAACATTTATGGGACATCTAAAACAGGCCAGGCACTTCGCTAAGTGTCAAGAACATTCTAACGTTCATAATTCCACAAGATCCATTTTGTTATTCAGTTTCATCTCTGTTCCTCCCACCGCACAGTGTAACCTCAAATCGCAAGGTAAAATGGCTGTGGTCTTCATCTTTCTGCTGCTTAATTGGTTTTTAAGAGGTAATGCATGCACATGATTCCAGAGATCCAAATGTGAAGAGTTAAGTCCTTCCCATCTCTATATCTCAACCATCCTGTTCCCCTCCCTAAAGGCAATCACTGGTACTGTCTCTTACACACACACCCATAAATGCATGCACTTTTGTTTGTTTGATTTTGCAGAAATGGTAGATTAGAGATCTAGAATAATAAATTCTAAAATTTTCACATTATTCTAAAACTTTGAAACACTATCTTGATAGTAATTCCATGTTTATATGGATAGAGCATATCATCTCTGAATGGCTTCTGTTGAAACATTGTAAGGAAATGCTGTAATCTACTAGGCCAGTCCTTTACTGATTATCACCTAGGTTCTTTCCTTTGCTAATATAAACAATGCTGCAAGAAAAGCTTTGAGGCTATATCTTTTTGCACATGTGCCAGTAGGATAAATTCTCAGAAGTGGAATAGCAGGGTTGAAGGATATACGTGTTATGGTTTCTATGGAAGTATTCAACTTACCCTGCCTCGAGGTTGCGTCAGTTTACAGTCCCAGCAATAACACAGTGAGGACTGTTTCCTCATACTGTCTTCAAGAGGGCTGCATTCAGGGGTTTAATATTTGCCAATTTGAAATGTGAGAAATCTGGTTTCTTTGCTTTCTCCTCAACATTTTTAGGTGTTCTAAATCTATTTGTAATAGATGTGTGTTAGCCTTTGTGTGTGTTGTTTGAGTGTCTGATCAGCTCCTTTGTCCCTTTTTCTATCGTGTTTTGGCCTTTTTCTATAAAATTGATTTACAGTGTTTGTATGTGTTTAGAGAATTGGTCCTTTGATACATGTGTTATAAAAACTTTCCTAGATCTCTTGCCATTGTCTTTCAACTTTCTTCTGATTGTGATGCAATTTTAATTTCCTATGCATTTGAGTTTATCAATTTTATTCTTGTTTCTCAGATTTCCCCCCATACTCAGTCTTTTCCTTCTCTAAGATTACAAAATAATTCTTCTAGTATTATTTTAGTGATTTCCCCCTAACCAGAATTTACTTTGATTTGATGAATAAATTTAATAATCCAACTTTTTTTTTTCTAAATGGCTTCCTAGTTTGTCTCAGTATCATTTGCTGACTTGTGTTTCAAACACTGATATGAAATGCCACCTTTGTCATATTATACATTCTCATATGTTTTGGAGTTTATTTCTGGATTTTATTTTCTTAATCAGTCCCATGATGTTTTAATTACTCTAACTTTATGTAACACCAGCTGGTAGGACCAGTCTGCCTTTCTTTTCTTTTTCAGAATTTTCTAGATATTCTTGTTACTATGCATTTTTCATATACATTTTAAAATTAGTTTGTTGGGTGAGATAAAGTTCTGTCGGTATTTTCTTTGAAATCAAAGTTTAGGTCTATTTCTAGTTAGTCTATTCTTTGGGTTGCCATAAGTAGGACCTTTTCTTCTACTATATTATCCAGTTGATTATTGTTCCCATATTTAGAGCTACTGATTTCTTAGTACTAACTTTGTTTGTAATGAGCTTTTTGAATTTTCACATTCATTTTAATTTTTTTCCTATTTTTTTCCCCTTAGGTTTGTGATCATATCATCATCTATACATACTGAGAATTTAACCTCCTGGCAAGTCTTAAACTCATTAGTTCCTTAACTTCTCTGATTGTATTGACAGATTGGTGTTAAAAGGTAGTAGTGAAAATAGAAAACTTTGCCTTGTTGTCGATTTTAATGAGAATATTTTTCATGTCTTTGCATTAAGCATAGCTCCAGCTTTTAGCATGGGAAATACAGATATATATTTTGTTTGTTTCATGGAAATTTACCAATATGGCCTGCCTCGTGCTTTGCACATGTTGTTTTCCTCACCTTTACTTGAGAAACCTATACTTAGATTTGTTGCTGTTGTTCAGTCACAAAGTTGAGTCTGACTCTTTGCAACCCCATGGATTATAGCCCACCAGGCTCCTCTGTCCATGGAATTTTCCAGGCAAGAATCCTGGAGAGGGTTGCCATTTCCTTCTCCAGAGGATCTTCCCGGATCAGGGATCGAACCCATGTCTCCTGCATTGGCAGGCAGATTCTTTACCACTGAGCTACCAGGGAAGCCCATACTTAGATTAGCTCTTTTCAAATACTGTCTTTAGCATGGCATCTTCTTTATGACGTAGGCTATTAGTCATCTTCTTCTCTGCCTTCCCATAATACTCAGCTCATCTTTTAACATCATGTAACACATAATACTCTGATTTGTAACTACCTGCTGTCTTTCCTTATGCACTGAGCTCCCTTAGAGAGCAAGCACCTTGTTTGGAGCTTGGTGAGTAGTGAACACGCCAAACAGCTTTCAGGAACACCTATGTGATGAAGGACACTAATGCATCACTGGACTTAACCCCTGTCTACACTTTTATCTTGGTCCCATGGCTTTAAATGCTGTCTACAGGGAATGATCCCCAAATGATATCTCTTTCCCTGACCTGTCCACTGAGCAATTGCAACCAACTGCCAACTTGATGTATACAAATCCAGGCCATGCCACTGTATGTATCACATCTGAAGCAGAATTCTTGATTCTTTATGCAACAGCCCCCCCCCCCATTGCCCCATCTCAGCCAGTGATACTGGAGTCGCCCTTGATTACTTTCCCACATCTTAAACAGTGCAGTATTAGTAAATCCACAGAGCTCCACCTCCAAAACATCTCCTGATTTCAGCTACTTCTCATCACATCCCCTGGACAATCATAATCATAGTCCAAGTTGCCCTTATTTTTGGCTTAGACTGTTTGCAATGTGCCTAAGCATTCCTCCCATTTCTACTCCTTTCCCCACCATAATCCATTCTCCATAGAGTAACTGAATAATCTCTTAAAAGAATTGGATCATGTCACTCCCTTTATTAAACCCCTTAATGGTTTCCCTTTAGTATTTAGGATAAAGTCTAATCTCCTTACCACAGCCTGTAAGGTCTGGGTCCCTTCCCCACTTCTCTTCCCTAGCCCTTCCCCCTGGTTCACTCTGCCCACTAGTCTTCTTTCTGTTCCTCCGGCCACAAGCTCAGCTCGGCCTCTCCCTTTGCTGTTGGCTCTGCCTGGACTGCCTTCCCTCAGGGCTTTGCTTGGGCAGATCCTCCTCACTAGTCACATCTCAGCTCAATTACAAATAAAATCCTAAATCGGCTCTCCATTCCACAGTCACAGAGTATCTGTTGAGCTCTTAGATACCCAGCACTTTTGATCTTTATCACATCTCCCTATTTTCTGTACACCATAGAACCTATCACTACCTGAAATTTGTAGATTTCAGTATTTATTATTTCACCCCACACCCTTACTAAAATTCAAACTCGATATGAACAGGGTCATTATCTGAGCTGTTCTTTGGAGCAGGCTCAGTATTTGGGATCTTCCAGGCACATACTAAATATCTGTTGAATAAATGAAAAAAAATATGTGCACAGTGCCAGTGAACTCAGGTATATGACCAAATGTGAGTTCATTTCTCTCCCGCTATAGTAGATAGCATCCTGGAATGGAAAGACAGTATCTCTTTCCAGGATCCACCTAAGCTTGCTGAGAAGTTTTGTGACACACACGTGTAATTTTCACAGTGAACCAATGGCCACACTACCCAGGGGAGAGTGGCCTGTGGTGGGAGCCATAATTCTGAAACCACATAATGCTGGTAGGGGGCTATTTATTGGCAATGGATGAATTATTTTCTTGCTTGAATTCAAAACTCTTCAATGTATCCCTCTGCCTAAGAGGTAGTCTGGTTTGGAAACAAATAACAAGTTAAAACTGGGGGGAAAAACCCCAAACTCTAGACAATGATTAATTTTTTTTCTCAATTATTTTTATTAGTTGGAGGCTAATTACTTTACAATATTGTAATGGTTTCTGCCATACATTGACATGAATCAGCCATGGATTTACATGTGTTCCCCATCCTGAACCCCCCTCCCAATGGTCAACTTTTAAAGAATATTTTATTTTAGCCAGTGGAGGTCAAGTAAGTGAATTTACTGCTGCATACAATGATTGTTAAATCATTTTCTCCCCATCCCCACTAAGTAAATATCTAACAAATACATAAAGAATATTCATTAAAAGTGGCATCAAATAATAAGACTGCTCAGGATTCTCCACTCCTGGCCTACCTTGAGTTACCTAACCATCTTTGTCTTCCCCATATCACCACCCAGAGCTCTTAATAAAGGCTGATGCTCAGTGAAGGTTTGGAAATGAAAGAGACAGGTGTGAATCTTGAATTTTTCCAAAGAGCTGGGATACTTGTACTCTTAATACCAAATTTCTAAGGGGAGCCATCCAACGAGGAAGGCACACTCTGTTCCTTATGGCCCCTTCAAGGGTTTATAGCAGGAAGAAGCAGATACACAGAGCCCTGCCTTGTGTTTATATTACTCCAGACCAACAGAACAATGTGGCCCGACTCCATTACAGCCTTCTTTTTTTCCCCAAAGATTGAAATCTTCAAAACCTCTCTCTGGATGTATTGGAAATCTCCATGTAGATGCATTTACTGTAATTAGATTCAGCCAGCCACAGTAACTCTGGAATGTGTGATGTAATTAGCAAAGGAACTAGTTGAATGCATTTGTGCAGCCTCTGAGGCATTCTTCAAAGCAAATGGCCCCATTTGGGAGGAGGTGGGATGCTGCACACTGCACAGAGACTGTAGAGCTATAAACACTGTCTAGGTTGACTGTCAGAGGCAAGCATGTTCTCATTAAGACTGTGAAATGGCTCCCCCTTCTCCAGCCGAGATGCTCTGAGTGCGTTTTCCCCCTGAAACTGAATCTTGCAGATTTGGGTTGCACTCCAAGTGGAATTTAACTTTTCTCTAGGTCTCAACATTTTGGCGAGGTGAGGGAGGGACTGTTCTTCATTCTGATGTAGGAAGGGTTTTTAAAAAAGGAATCGAGCCAATTGAGTTTACAGAATTAAAGATTCTTAACGATGAAATCACCCCAAACTAGAAACACCTGGCTGAGTATTTGGAGATGTGAAGGTGATGATGACAGTGGTGAATTCTCAAGTGTGGCAGTAAATCTTCCACAGTGTAAAGCTATTGCCAAGTAATGGCAGCTCAGGGGGATACTGCCTGCAGTCAGCTAAATAGTCAGCCCCCTCCAAAAAAGTCCTTATTCCCAGAGACTGGGGGTATGTTAGGTTACATGGCAAAGGGAAGTGAAAATGCTGGTTTAATATTTATTTTATTCACTTGGCTGCACCAGGTCTTGGTGGTGGCACACAGGGTCTTCTATCTCCATTGCAGCATGCAGGATCTATTAGTTGCAGCACGCGGGATCTAGTTTCCTGACCAGGGATTGAACCTGGGTTCCCTGCATTAGGAGCTCGGCATCTTAGCCACCATACCATGAGGGAAGTCCCTAAGGTGCTGATTTTAAACTATGGAGATGATCCTGGATTATGCTTTGGACAAAAATGGAGATAGCAAGGAGGGGATAAACCAAAGTTAGCAATGACAATAGTGGGAAGGGCCAGCAGGAGGTTGGCATAGTGGCGGGGGCGGGTGGTGGTGGTAGGGAGACGTTCTTGTTTGTGAAGTTTGTGAAGGACTATGGCGATGCCTCATCCACTTCACAAACCACTGGTCAGGGGCCAGAAGATCTGCTTTTGAGTCCTGGTGACTCCTCCAGACTGTTCTGAGCATCAGAACTGTCTTTTGTGATGGGGAGACTTCCTCTGCCTCCTGGGTTGTTAGGATCAAATGAGGAGCAGCAATTATTGGTGAACTGTGATTCTGGATCTATAACATGGTGTCATGTGAGATGTAAGCCTCTGAGGCAAGCTATTTGTTTGTCCTTTTGCCCCAAACTTCCCTGAATTCTGGCTCACACAATTGAGGCAACCTTGAACTATCAGGTCTGGCTCAGAGCTAACACACTGAGTTTGGTGAAAACTCCAAACCTGATCTTGTTGACGGCTTTGGGAATGCTTTTCACACTATTTGACATCTGTGTTGGCTTATCTGTGAAATTAGCAGAAAATCATTCCACCCCAAGAGATGTCCATCCACTCCCTCTAGCCAAAGCCCACGGGGCTATATTCCTGGGACGGTCTCACTCTCCTTTCTAAAGCGCTTGGGGGTGGTCTGCAGTTTTTTTTTTCCCCCATTAAGAACACAGGCAGGTACATCCCTGTGAAGCCAGACACTGGAACAAGGAGCTCTCTTGGTCTCCAAGCCTCTCTGCCTTCTGTCTTGCCAGTGAACATGAGTGACTTTCAGAGTAGAGCCGATGGGCGGGTGTGGATGATCACAAAGCATCGTCATGGTGATAGAAATGAAGTCAGCTATCTCTGCAGCCTCCTCTCCTAACACCTCCACACCAGGCAGCCCAACCTTTCTCTTTCTCTTCTGTACCAAGCTTGTCCCAGCTCTGCCCGTGGTACCCTCTGTCCAGAAGGCTCTGCCTTCACACCTCCGCGTGGCTGCCCCTTTCCTTCATTTGGATCTTGGCTGAAATGTCATTTCCTCAGACCCGCGAGGCCTGAGCACCCTGTTCTTGGTGCCAAGTCCCGTTCCTGTTTCTAATGGGATTTGTTTTGTTCTGGGTCCTGATCACTACTGAAAATCTTGTCTTTTTTCCCCTCCCCCCAGCCCCTTGAGTGGAAGCACCCTGAGCGCAGGATCCTCTGTCCTGTTCAGTGCTGTAGCCCCAGGGCCTGCAGAAGAGGCTGGACACCTCGTGCTCCGCGCCTGTGTGCTGCGTGAGCGCGCTGGGTCCCGGGCGGGGGCGGGGGGAAGAGCTGGGCGGGGCTTCTCACAGACTCCTCCCCCGCTCCGCTCATGGACCGGACCGTTACTCTGGGATGTAGGTCTTGTTTTTCTCCTTTTACAGGGAAACCAACAGAGGCCCAGGCTTCCCAGGTGGCGCTAGCGGTAAAGAACTCCGGCCAATGCAGGAAGCTTAAGAGATGTGAGTTCGATCCCTGGGTTGGGAAGATCCCCTGGAAGAGGGCATGGCAACCCACTCCAGGATTCTTGCCTGGAGAATCCCATGGACAGAGGCGCCTTGGCGGGCCACAGTCACAGGGTCACACAGAGTCAGATAGACTGAAGTGACTTAGCACGTACGTATGCACAACAAAGGCCCAGAAAGGCTGAGTAACTTGTTCTAGAGCCCCTAGCTGGTAAGGAGGAGACCCTGGGTGAGAACCATGTTTGTCCTTGTTGCAACATTCAGAGCAATGGCTCCTAGCCCTGGGCCTGGGGGTCACACAGCTGAACGATCCGTGGCCTGAGTCCAGGATGACCTCTTGACTGCCATCTTTTAAAGCAGTGCTTCTCAAATCACCCAGAGACTTGGTTAAGCTGGAGATTCTGAGTCCATTGACCTGTGTGGTAGGGAGGGCGGTGGGGAAGGTGGGACGCTGAGCATTTCTGACAAGCTCCCAGGTGACTCTTTAAGAGCCAGGATTTAGCGGTCCTCTGACTTGAGAACTGGGATAGCTATTTGTAAAACAAAGGCAGGGAAGGAAAGACTTGGTAAATCTTGTGGTCAAATTAATTGCTGCAGCCCAGCAAAGAGAAGAGAACGCGGCCCCTCCTTCCCTGGGATAAGCGGACACTGTCCCCACACCCTCCACAGCCTGGTCAGACAAGGTCCTGCAAGCTTGGGTCTAACGTGTGTGTATGAACCTAGGTTTGGTTTCCAGTTGTGTAGCACTTGGCTCGAGACCAGCAGAGGGGCTGAGCCAACTATAGAAAGTCATCTCTTCAGCAGTAAGTGTTTCCTGCCGTCCCCTCCTCCCCAGGTCTGGATTGTATTCCTGGCCCCTGAGTACAGTCGCCCAACTCTCAACTCTAATTAAGAGGCTTGCCTGGGGTTTAGGAGGTTCTAAGAGTGCCTACAATTTGCTGGAATTTTCTCCACTTAGAAAACAAGGGTAAAATATCTGCTCTGCTTATGTGAGAGGGTTGTCATGAGAGTACTTTGAAAAATAGAAAGCAGCATTTCCCAGATGTGAGTGGAATTGATTTTAGGTAGGACAAAGACCCAGAAAACATCGATCATCGGGTAAGAGCTATTCCCGTTTTAAGTTTATTTCCAACCTTCCAACTAATTTCAAAGAAAATCTCACTTTAATACTAAAATGTCTCAAACACATCTTTTAAACATTTCCTCATATCCTTTCTCCCCCAGACCCACCCCCTTATAAACAGATAGAGGCAGTGGGCAACTCTATGAGCAACTCTATCTAGTTAGAAATTAATAGCATATGTTGTTGTCTTGTCCTTTTTTGTGGCTACCTTTTATCTGTAACAGAACATATAGGTTTTTCATTTAAGACAATTCTATAAATCTTCCTTTTGAAGAGAAATTTGGATAAAACATGTAAGATGATTTCAAAAAAAGTAAATAATATTATAGGTTGAAAGAGGGAGGTGGTATATGTATACATATAGCTGATTCATGTTGTAGAGCAGAAACTATTCCCACAATGTAAAAATATGTATAAAAAAATCATAGGTTGAATATAGGCATGGTAAAAATTATAAAGCTAATAGTCAAGTGAGTCCATCTGGGATGAGAACGTAAGGGAATGTAAAGGGGCATGGCTGTATTATTCATGAAGGGAAACAAAGGCACCTGACCCAGCCATCTGGCCGTGCCCTGCTCTACCTGTGGGCACTCCACATGGCTAGATCTGGGCTGGTAACTCTGCCTGAGGGTCCCTAGACAGGATGTGGGTATAAGTCTTGATCCCAGCCAAAAATGTGCACCTAAATCCCATCCATGGCTAAGCAGATGTCTTCAGGTCTTTCTCAATCTGTGGAGCCTTTGGGGGAAAATGAGCAATCTGGCTACATAAAGGCTCAGCATCTTGCATTTGCCTGCTGTAGAGACAAATCAATTGCTGTGCTTTGGGCCTCGAGTTTCTTTGCTCAGTATGGTTAAAAGAGCTATAGTGATGATAAATATCAATAGATATTGTATAGATATTGTCAATTTTGTCCTTCCCTAAATCAGTTTGAAACCAGCCAAAGGTGTTAAAGAATCTTTCTGAATTCCAAAGCAACATAAGGCAACAGAAACAATACCAGATTCCAACATCGTAGATTTGGATCAGAATCTTGGCTTGGCTACTTATTATGCACTGAATTGCCACCCCCCACCTCCCCAGTTTATATGTTGAAGTCCTAATCCCATACCTGAGAATGTGACTGTATTTGGAGATAGAGTATTTAAAGGGGTAGGTAATTTAAGATGAGGTCATTGGGGTGGGCCTTAATTCAATAGGGCTTCCCTGGTGGTTCAGATAGTAAGAATTTACTTGCAATGCAGGAGACTCAGGTTCAGTCTCTGGGTCAGGAAGATCCCCTGGAGAAGGGAATGGCTATCCACTCCAGTTTACTTGCCTGGGAAATCCCATGGATAGAGAAGCCTGGTGGGTTACAGTCCATGGGGTTGCAAAGAGTCAGACATGACTGAACAAAACTAACCCTAATTCAGTAGGATTAGCGAGTTTATAAGAAGAGAGATGACATAGAAACACACAGAGGGACAACCCTATGAAGACCCAGGGAGAAGGTAGCCTTCTACAAGTCAAGGAGAGAGGTCTCAGAAGAAACCAGCCCTGCCAGCACCTGGATCTCTGACTTCCAGCCTCCAGGACTATGGGAAAAGAAATGCTCATTGTTTGAGCCACCCAATCTGTGGTACTTTGGTACGGGAGCCTTAGCAAACTAGCCCTAACACCGTTTTACCACTGGGTGGCCTTGGATAGATGGTACAGCCTCCCAGAGTCTCAATGTCCTCAAGTATATGTTGGGATAATAGTTTTTACCTCAGAGTTATGTGCTTAAATATGCTGATACATGTAAAACACTTAGCAAAGTGCCCACTACACTTTAGATACTGGAAATAATGGGTAACTATTTCATTTTTATTTGCTTAGATCAATCTCCCTTTCCCTCCCATTTCAAAAGGGGTGTAAGGCAAGCAAAAAAAAAAAAAAAAAAAAAAAAACCACAAAAAATAAAAACAAACACCACCCCCCATACACACACAACCATTACTGCCAACTCTTGACCTAAATCTTATTAAGATGTTAATAGCCATTATCTTACAGCCCTTAACAGGAAGAGGTAGTCACCTACACTCTTTTGTAACTACTAAATGGTTATCACCCTGCTTGATGTAGAATCCATTCTCTTTAAAAAACATCTCAAAAATGGTATTTCCCATACCCAATCAGTTCCCCAATGAAGGCATATGAAGTGAAGAGACATTAAGAGACTTGAGTAGGGGCATGGGTTGATAGATGCTAGATCTGGCAGCAGAAATGCTGGTCTGTTATCAAATGACCCAGGTGAACTGTAAGGAGCTGGGATGTATGGTCCAGTGACTCTGGACAGACATCCTTGCGCTGTTGCTTAGTATCTCTGAGACTTTAGCAAGTTACTTTTTTTTTTCTCTCTCTTTACCTTAGTTGCCTCCTCTATAAAACAGAATGATGAAAATAGTGCAAGGCTGTTTCATTTTATGTAAGGATTGTGCTCTTGGTATGTTTCAAAGTGTGCATAATTAAATAGGACAAATATATTGTGAGTTTTATATTTATTTTGATGGGCAAAGTAGACTTTGCCTTTTTACACTTTTAACTTTGTACCTTTCTAAATAACCTAAACTTTCTAAACTTACAGATGTTGTTTTATGTAAAATAACCATGAGGATTATTTGGCTGATGAGTTGTTTTGTCTTATTTTTTTAATTCTTCTCTGTAATTTTTAAAACTTTAAAACAAATTTTAAAAGTGTTCAGTACAATGAACTCATTCTCAATATCTTCTTTACCTTTAGAAAAGGAGAACTCAGGTCAGATGGTCAGTTTTCTCCTGAGCCTGGTAAGCCTTTGCAGAATGGCCGCGAAGGGCTGTGGGCTGGGAGTTAGGGGGATGTGGGATGGAGCTAGTATGCAGCAGTGACATAGTTAACCTGCCTGCCTGTCACTTAAGTGGATAGACCCAGGTTGAGACTGTGTAGGGGCAGCAACAAATCCCAGCCAGGCCTTCAGAGAACAAATGGAAGCTAGCCTCACAGTCACTCAGCATAAAACCTGAAATTAACAGATCCATACCTGGGATGGCTTTACAGCCACATCATGAGTTGTAACCTAACTGGGACCCTCAGTGGGCTTGGGGGCATCTTGTGTGGTCACTGTTGATTAGGGATGATAAGGCTACAGGTACTTCCCAAGTCTCACCTATCCAAACCCCCAGAGCCTAGAATACTCAGCACACAATGAGGTGAGCACCCACCTTCATGTCTCCGTGTTAGCTTCGAATAGGATGCAAAGACCTGGAACACTGTGAGGTTACACCAAGAGGCTCCGCCTACCCAAGAAATCATCACTTGCAACTCTAAGAAGACAACAATGGAATCTTCTGATAGCAAAGCTCAGTTAAATGTCAAGCTTTGGCTACAGTCAGCTGGAGGAAACTCTGGTAGGAAGGAATAATGGGTAGCTAAGTGCTAGAAGATCTCCAAGGCTTTGGTGCAGACGTCCTTTTGCTTGATTGTGTTAGCAAACCTCCAGTTATTTGAACCACCTCTGGCTCTACGGAGGCTGGGGGCTATCATCTTTTGTGGGCCCCAGACTGGGCTGTCAGAACGTGGGAACTAGGTTACTTCATTCTGCTCCTGGGAAAGGGAACAGACTTGTGGGATTTTAAACGAATGCATTGAATTTGTTGATTTTCAAAGGGAGAAGTAGAGAAAAATAAACAAACTCTTCGAAGATCTTGGCTGCAGTACAGGGGCCGAAGTTTAAATCCCTGCTCTCAACCATGTTAGATGTTGCAGAAACCTTCAGTGTTCCCTGGCAATTCACGCAGGTGGAAGGAGGGGTGCACCCTTCTTTTAGGGGGCCCAGAACTCTGTTTTGTGTAAATGGAAGGACCAGCAGAGAAGGGGTAACTGTGCTCCTATGATACATGAAAAAGGACAGCAGCATCCTGGTGGTTTTCTGCTTTAAAAAATGTAGCTCTCTGTATATCTTAGTAATTAAAAAATAATTTTAAAGTGTAGTGAGATATATGTTCTCACATGTAGGCAATACAGTGGTACAGCATTTTGAGAGATAAATTTAGCAAAAGACATCAATACTTTCAAAATATTCCTAGTCTTTGATTTAGCCATACCCTTTTGGGGGAGTCTGTCTGAAGGAGATCAGAGAAGCAATGGCACCCCACTCCAGTACTCTTGCCTGGAAAATCCCATGGACAGAGGAGCCTGGTAGGCTGCAGTCCATAGGGTCACTAGGAGTCAGACATGACTGAGCGACTTCACTTCCACTTTTCACTTTCATGCATTGGAGAAGGAAATGGCAACCCACTCCAGTGTTCTTGCCTGGAGAATCCCAGGGACGGGGGAGCCTGGTGGGCTGCCGTCTATGGGGTCGCACAGGGTCGGACACGACTGAAGCGACTTAGCAGCAGCAGCAGCAGTCTGAAAGAGATAATCCCAAAAAATGGACCGAGACAAGATGCTATCATTGCACTGATTACAGTTGTGAAAAATTCAAAGAACCTCCATGTTTATCACAAGGAAATGGTGGGTTATAGTTTTGGTGGGTCAGCCTACAGTGGTTTCCTCCTTGGTGATGGAAAAGAAATGAGAGGGAAGTGCTCAGTGAGGAGCAGTAAGACCAGAAGCAGGAAATGGAGTGGAAATCTATGGGATCATCATGTGAAACTGTGCACAGAGAAGAAGTGAAATCTATCCTGAGGCTTCCCAGGTGGGTGCAGTGGTAAAGAAGCTGTCTGCCAATGCAGGAGATGCCCATTCGATCCCTGGGTGGAGAAGATCCCCTGGAGAAGATGACAACCCACTCCAGGATTCTTGCCTGGAAAATCCCACAGACAGAGGAGCCTGGTGGGCTACAGTCCAAGGGGTCAGACACAACTGACCAAGCATACGTGCACACCTCTAGGTGGTAGGATTAAGATTCATCTTTATTTCCTATTTTCCTGGTTGTTCCAAAATTTTCAAAATTGAGCTTATACTATTTTACAACAACAAGGCCAACAACTCCTTCTCTAACACCAAAAAGTATAAACAAGCATTTGCCAGTTTCCGGCTGGGGAGACAAATGTGGGCAGAGGGTGGGCCTACCTCTGACAAGGGCAGACTGTTAGCCCAGGCTCCTCTTGCCTGCCCAAGGCCAAGAAGCCCAGAAGATGCTGGGGGGGACTACAGAGCACAGTGAGTGCCTCTAGGTTGGCTCTTGTTTGCTTGAGGAGCAAAATGAGTTTGTGGCCTCTTCAGTGGGGAGCCGAGGTAAAGGCAGCACTCATCCAAGTTTTTAATCCCCTCGGCTAATCACCAGCCCTTTCTTGTGGTTTTACCGGGGCTCCTTTTACTAAGTGGGTGGATTTCCACTGTTTGTGTTTGTGTGTTGTACTTGGATTATGCTTTAATGTGTCACTCTGATGACAAAAGGGGTTTGCAGCAGTGGGCAGACCAGCCTCCCTGCTCTTAATAGAAAGCATGCTCCAGTACTTTATCTGTAACACATAGAGCTGCTTAGAACAAAGAACTGCCCCTAAGACATGGTCCCCAAGAATCTTTAATATGGACCAGACCGCTGTGAGGGTATTAATTAAATATTTTAAGCAGGATGGCTTTAGCTAGTTGGGGCATTTTTATGAGGAGAGGGAGTATATTGAAAACCCTGGCTGTTTCTGTAATAGGAACCTGTTTTGAAGGAAAGGTTCTTGGGTGGGACGTTATGGATACCAGGCTGTTAAACCTCCAGGCCAACTTGATGTCAAAAACAGACACTCCGCATGTTTTCAACAATGTTTGAGTTGGGTCCTTGCTGTGAAATTTGGACACAATTCTAGGGCAGTTTTAAGACAGAGAAGAATAGTGAGAGTCTATGAGTACCCCAGGCATTGTTAGAGACTGTGTTCTTACAAGAATCCTGTGAGAGAGGGTTTGACAGGGTCATTTTACAGGAAAAGAAAACTGTTTTTTCAAGATCACCAAGCTTGATGGAGGAGCTAAGATCAAAGCTTAATTTAAAGTCCATCTATCCTTCCATCATCTACCCATTATCTATCATCTATCAATCATCTATCTCTATTTCAAAATACTGTATTTTTTATATATATATAAATCTTTCTCAGAAAGTACTAGATATAAAGATAAGCTTATATTGTGGATCTTGGTTTAACTGACAGGCATTTTTCTGGATTCAAAGTAACCAGAATTATTGAACATGACATTTGCCATAGAAGCACAGAGTTGGCTGATGTTTCTGGAAGGCAACATGGCGTGTTGAGAACGTGGAGCATGAGGTCTAAGGTTTGGAACCTGGCTCTGCCACTTACGATTTCTGTGACTGGGCATGCCCTTCCCTGAGCAAGTTTCCTTGTCTTCAAAATTAGACCCGCATTTAGCATTGGGCCTAGCAGATGCTTAGTGAAGATGAATAAAAGCCGAATTTGGTGCTGGTCTTGGGGTGAGGAGTAGAGAAGCTTGTTCTCCAATCCCCTGTGGACCATTCTAGGTCTTCAGGAATATAGAGTTCACTGGGAGCCATCCCCTCCTGTCCCATGATAGCTGACATTACCAATGAAGTAGAGAAACACCCAATTGAGATACTGGACACCTCTCAAGGAAGGATCGTGTTCCAGGGAGCATGAGGAGTGTGGCTGGACATGACTGATGCTGGGGTAGCTTCTGCCATCACTCACTTGATCCATCCCAGAGCCCATCAATCTTCTTTCTGGCATGGCCAATTCCTCTTGGGACCACCCTCCATATATTCCCACCTGCCCAATATCCTTTCCCAAGCTTTCATGCTCCTTTTCCCTATGTCATCTTGCCTTTTACACAGAATATTTGAGTCTCTGCTGAATAAAATATGCATTTGAGTCTGTGAAGGTCCTTTGTGACCCAGGATGAAGGACTGGCCACAGGGAAGCGCTAGTTTTTATTGTTCCTTTGACCATCCTGCCCTGCCTCATCCTGCCCACTCCCATGGTCTTTAGAAACTTCCAAGTTTTCCAATGTACATTTTTGCCTCTTTAGCTCAAGACCTCCCCAACCCACTTTTTCTTTCTCTGCTTTCCTCAGGGAGCAATTTTATGAGGCTGAAATGTATAAATAGACATACATATCTGCTGCTGCTGCTGCTGCTATGTCGCTTCAGTTGTGTCCGACCCTGTACGACCCCATAGACAGCCTCACCAGGCTCCCCCATTCCTGGGATTCTCCAGGCAAGAACACTGGAGTGCGTTGCCATTTCCTTCTCCAATGCATCAAAATGAAAAGTGAAAGTGAAGTCGCTCAGTTGTGTCTGACTCCTCACAACCCCATGGACTGTAGCCTATCAGGCTCCTCCATCCATGGGATTTTCCAGGCAAGAGTACTGGAGTGGGGTGCCATTGCCTTCTCTGATACATATCTATATATACATATATATTATTTGTTGTTGTTTTAGTTGTTAAGCTGTGTCCAACTCTTTTTGCAACCCCATGGACTGTAGCCCACCAGATTCCTCTGTCCATAGCATTTCCCAGGCAAGAATACTGGAGTGGGTTGCCATTTCTTTCTCCAGGGGATCTTCCCAACCCAGGGATCAAACTGCATTGACAGGTGGATTCTTTACGGCTGAGCCACCAGGGAAGCCCAACACACACACACATCTCAACCACCAAACCATCACTCAGACACTCCATGGCTGCCCATCCCCTTGGATCCTTCCACCCCTAGCAAGGGTCTGTGGAGGACCTAATAAGGACTTCAAGCCACATGAGTCTCATTCTGCCCAGATTCGCTGAGTAGCCTCTGCCAGGAGAGGAGTCAAGGAAATGAGGACTGCAGGGGGTGGGTGGCTCACCACCTTCTTCCTCATCCTTTCCTGCCTGCTGAGCTCTCTGTGCCCGAGTCTCATCTCTAAACAGATCATAATCCTTATCTTCCTCAGTGCTCTTGGGAAGGATTAAAAAACTTAATACATATGAAACACTTAACACAGGGCGTCGCCCCCAAGCTGCTGCTATTATGACTGCTAATAAAAATAATTGATTTGAGATGTTGTCTATGAGAAAGAACATATCCAGTTTTGAATCTCAGCTCTTTCATTCACATTAGCGTTTGTGCAGATCAGCCTCCCTGAGCCTGTTTCCTCATCCTTGCAATAGACGTGATCCACGCTTGCTCACGGGGCCATGAGGATCTCAAGTTTCTAGGGCAGCACTGACTCTGCATCCGGGGTCTTGGTCAGCCAGTTTTGTGGCTGCCTTGCCTGCTGTGGCTGACTGTGGCTGAGAGCAGGGAACTTCTGCTTTGTGGAGTCGGCGTCCATCTGCACTTAGAGTGGGAGGTATGTGGGGCAAGCAGATGGGGGTTAAAGTCAGGGAATACCGTGTTCTTGAACTGACAGTGATTCACAACACATCTGTGCAGATTGCTAAGAGTCCAGCCATTTGCCAAAGGGAGGGAGGTGGTGGGTGGGGGCGGGACGTGGGCTATGAGCAAAGGATGTTCTGTCCTGGGGAGGATAAACACAGCATCATTTGTGACCTAAAAAGGCTTGGTCAGGAGGACCACTGAAGCCTGTGGTCCATTATTTGGACTGTGCTTGGTCTCTCCGAGGGAGCGCCCCAGGCAGCTACCTGTGTTGTATCTGGGAGCTGTCACAGGCTGGACCCAGCTCTGCCTGACTCTGCATGGGACTCCTGGCAGCTGCCTGCATGGGGCCTGCTTTGGCTCTTTCTTGGGTAAGTGCTTCTCTTTGCTGCAGAGGGAAATGTGCCAGGGTGGTACCAGCTGCTTGGAAGGCCCAGTGAGAATTTGTTGAGTCTTCTGGGTCTTTTCCAGACCTGCACTGTCCTTTAGGCAAGCCGGCCCACCAATGACTAATTAGAAGCCCAGACACCCCTGCTTCACTCACAGTCCATGTGTCCAACCCTTCCCCAGGCTCAGCTTCAATTCCCCTCCTCCCCCAAGGTTTCAGAACCCTTGGCCTCCAAGCTGCAGCCTGGTTTCCTGTTGACAGCCTCACCCTCGCCCCTAGATACGGCTACTTTGGTCTCCTGGTGTGGTTTCTCTCCTGTGTGGTTTCTCCATCAGAATTAATGTAAAACTGTGATGATGCTGATACGGTCTCTTGGAGCCCAGCCTGGACCTTGGGGCTCTTTCTAGAACCTTTCCCTAGGTTGTGTTTGGAATGCAAGAGACCTAGGTTTGAATCCTTGTTCTGCCATTTATTGAGTCAATTGCTTGTCAACCCTCAGCTTGCTCACTGGTAAAAAAAGAGGAAATTATGGACCTTCTCAGAGTCAAGGTAAGGATTAAATGAGGTAATCCAAATATATGGATTAAATAAAAGAATGATGTGAAACAAATGAAATGCTTGACACATGATAAGCACTCAAACATGACTTTTTTTTCTTATCCTCACTAAGGATAAAATGCCTTTGCTTCCTCAATGTGACTTTTCTGTGCTGTTTGACATTCTCAGCTGACCTCAACTTATCTTGGGGCATGGGATGACTGTGATAAAGTTGGTTTTATTTTTGATGGCCACTTGGTTTTTTTAAATGCATACACACACTGTATTTGTATAGATCTATGTGTATTACACATACACACTCACACAGATGTATCTGTGTTTATCTGATTATTTACACCTGATCTAAAATTGGTGGTGTTACTAGCTAACAACTGAAATTTTGTAGTTATCTTAGAGTGGTACAGATGTGATCTGAAGTTTAGGGGAAGGAAGAGCTTGGGTTTGAAGGAACGTGACTTCCTGACATTGTCCCCTGGGGTCCTGTGGCCTTGTGTGTGGTACTTCTGTCCCTCCAGACACTCTTTGACATCAGAATGTCTTATTTTTCTTGCATCCTTTCTGCCTGAAATGTGGTATTTGTCCAGCAAATGTTTATTGAATTAAACTGTAGCTCTCATATAATGACCAGCTTTTCTTTTTCAATTCATATTTTTTTCTTTAAGAAAGTCAATACATAAGTTCTGATATCTTTGATAGAACTCAGGGGGTTATGCTAAATTAGGTTTTTCTCTTAATCCAGAGCTGTTGTTTTCTGCATTTAGCTTGGGATAGTACTGGCTCATCAGACCTAAAAAACAGGGGCTTTGAGGGAAAAGTTTGAATTGTTTTAGAGACAAGTAAAAGCCCCAGCCCAGGTTTTTCCCAGAATAGAAAACAACAGCCCCACCCAGGCTGGTCAACTGGGTGGAGCAAGTTATGATGCTTTGTTTCATATGGGATGTAAAGCAACAATCAGTCCTTTAGAAAGAATTCCCTTGGATATGATTGGTATCCTTATAAGCCACAGGAAGATGGAGGCACATGGGGAAATGCCTTGTGACATCTGAAGCAGAGATTGTCATGCATCTACAAGTCAAGGAATGCCAGAGCTGGCTGGCAAACCACCAGAAGCTAAGAAGACACTTCAACTTCTTTGAATCCACTTGCTACTCTGTTTTCCTATTTCTCTCCTGGCTCTTCTTTTTGGCTCCCTTGTATTTTCCACATTCATATGCTAGCCTTATTCCTACTGGTATTGAGGGCAGGTATTTTCCCCCTCGTCTTCCTGCTTCAGATGGTGATCTCCTCAGGCAAACTTTGACCTCTTCTTCTGTCCAGAGCTGGGGGCTGTGGTTGCACAGGTGGTTCACTGCACAAGGACTCCTGGTCAAAGGGACAAGTAGGGCAACAATCCTATGCTTGCCTGGCTGTGTATCCTGGCTCAAGCCCACACTCCTATAGGGGGCATCATTTAAAATTTTTTCATGATAATGCTGGCCAGCCTGGTTCTTATCCTGAAATTAGCTGTCCTCTGCCTTTTCTGTGCCTGTGGGTCTCAAGGTCTCCAATGGCCTCACCCAGTAGAACCCCATCTGTCTCTGCTTCTCTGCCTCTCCCCAGGATTCTCAGCCTTCAGGATCTCACTGAATTTCAAGAGCTTTCAGAATCTGTTCCTATGGTAGCTCTTTCTGTGGTGGCTGGTGGGCTGCTGAGGGGCAGCTCCCTTTAGCATCCAAAATGCTTCATCCCTGTTCTTTCTTCTCACCCCACAGCCTAAGGCAGCAGGAGCTGCAGGTGGTGGCGTCACCACAGCTTAGGATCCAAGAGATTCATTCCAGCCGCCAAAGCGCTAAGCTTTCCCTGTGATCACATGTTTTTGCACCAGCCAAGACTCACACATTCCTCCACAGACCCGCGGCCAGAGGCATGTGGGTATCAGCGACTGCTTAGAGAAGCTGGCCAGGGCCAGCTGACGAGGGAGGGAGGGCCCGGAGACTGCGCAAGATGAGATGCTTTTGCCACAACTGACAAGAAACTGTACGTCGTCGGAAATTAGAACAGCTGTGGGCTCCTCGACGCAGCAGATGGGTATGCAGGGAATGCTATGCAGCTTTAATCACATTTAACACGCCTGTCAGAGAATTGGGTCCATCTCAGTATTAATTTGGGTTTTCTGCATTGTTTGTTTGACAGAGTTCAGCCTTACCCTGCATGCTCCGCTCAGCATGGCTAGAAAGAAAATGATTTCCCTCCCTGGGTTTCAGCAGAGAGCAACAAGCACAGTTCTGCTGGGCTGGGAAAGTGGCAGGGTTCAAGCCAGGGTTGGGAGCAGGGTGAAGGGAGCCCTGTCTGCTCTCTTCCTGGCAGATCTCAGCTGAGGTTGGGGCAGTAGAGCTCAAGAAGTGGGCATCCCAGCCCTGATTATGATCACTGTGTGATAGCACCTGTGTGTGTGTATGTGTGTGTGTGTGAGAGAGAGAGAGAGAGAGAGAGAGAGAGAGAGAAAGACCTGTGATTAAATTCTGAATTTTTGAGCATGTCTATGAATCCACCATTCCAATATGTCTATTCTGGGTCAAGCCAGCACATAGTTTCTGGCCAGAAAAGGTAACTCTGCTGACTCCCAGCCCTCAGTGTCAGCATGATGCAACAGGAGGAGGGGGTTTGGCATCAGTAGATCACAGGTCAGTGTTTTCTGTTGCTTCCTTTGTTCATTCATTGATCTCTAATCATCCATGGAGCACCAACTCTGTCAAAGGTACTTTCTCTACACATGTTGCACATAAGTGAAAACAACCCTTCATTTGGTTAAGTCATCATGGCTTGGGTACCAACCACATGAAGACATGAACAGCCACCTTGGGTCAATGTCATGAGGATAAAGGAGGGAGTGTATGAACAGCATGTAGCACCTGCAGGACTAAGGGGTTCCATATATAAAACTGTTTTCTCTTCCTTCCCAGGAAGAGGACATTTTTAGCTTGTTTCCTTAAGTGGTTCCCACACGGTCTGCATCTTAGAACATGGTATGTCATCATCCGCTCATCCTACCAGTCCTGGCCAATGATCCGGGTTTTTCGGCCTGTTGGTAATAAAAACCTGTAGGTACTCCTTGGGCTATAAAGTTCTAAAACTGCTAATGAAATTAAGTTTTGCTTATTTGAATTGCAAAGGCATAATAAAAAATAGCTGGCCCCCAAATAATACCACTGCAGATGTCATGTCCCTAGAACTCTCTGTAAGGCATGAGAAACGGAAACCAAATGCCCGTAAACATACGCATGCCATCCTCAGGAAAAACAATCCTTTTGTCACTATTTGATGAGACCGGAGTCAGTGGAAGGGGGTGAGCTCAGAGAGCCGGAGTAGCCCACCCAGCTGTACTTCCCCTCTGGCCTGCAAAGGCCAGCCCTGGATGGCATGTTATTTTGTTTGGCTTTCTAGGTTAGCTTTCATAGCTTTTTACAGTATTTTTTTTTGAACACTTCAAAATAAAAATTTTGCCTTCTGCTTTTAAGATCTTTCCTTTTGTCATCTAGTTGGGATCCTGCTAGGCACAGAGGCTGAATTCACAGTGGCTGCCTACCCTGGACCACTGAAACTGTGTTATAAGCTTATTCACATGGCCAGGTTTGAACAATTACATTCAAGAAGTCTCTATGCAACTATTAATGTACCTGAAAGCACATTTGACGTGATATAGATGAGCAAGAGCATCCTGTGAAGATTATTGCTACTCATGGAATGAAGACTTGGCTATTGGTTTGTGGCTCCTAGGGACAGACTTGGCAGAGGTAGGATGGAGGAGAATGGTGGTTATCAAAGTCTAGAAGCATATGAATTGATAGCTAAGCCCGCTAACTGAATCACATTCCCCTTAGGCCACCACCTGGGTGTCTGATCAAGTCTGGTATGAAACTCAGGAATCTGCCCATTTCCTGTGCACCTCAGCATTCTAACCCAGGTAATCCAGAAGACCATATTCTGAAAAACACTGGCGTCCAAAAGGGAAAATACACATGGCCTATAAGTAAATGTCCAACATCACCATTACTTAAATATAAATTTATATGATTTAAACCTATCCAGTTGGTTAAGTATTTTCCTAAGTGATAAAACCCAACACAGGCAAAGAACAAAGTGGTGGCCACTCTCTCAGACAGTGGGGAGTGGGAACAGTGACCCATCTCAAGGGCATGGAGCATCAGGTGTAGCGGGGAGGACTTGGCCAGATATATTAAAAAGGCTTCACATATGTCTATTCCTTTAATCTGGGAGAATATTTTGAGGAATTTATCATAAAGGAGAAATTGTAAGTGTATGCAATATTGTAATGATACAAATGCCTATGTAGTTCATTACAGAGTTATCAATTCTATGAAAAACAAATAATTTAAGGGTCCATCATATGTGAAATAGATCGCCAGTCCAGGTTCAATGCATGAGACAGGGTGCTCGGGCTGGTGCATTGGGATGACCCTGAGGGATGGGATGGGGAGGGAAGTGGGAGGGGGGTTCAGGATGGGGACCACATGTACACCCATGGCTGATTCATGTCAATGTATGGCAAAAACCACCACAATATTGTAAAGTAAGTAGCCTCCAATTAAAATTAATAAATAAAAAAAAGAATAACCCACACACAAAAAATTTAAGGGTCCAGCATGAAAGATAGTTGGTTAAAAAAATATGCTGGATTTAACTGATAAAAAATTATATAGACATTAGAATGATGTCAGAAGGATATATAAAATTATAAGGTAGTTACCATGAAGCAATATTAACTGAAAAATATGCATTTATAAAAACCAGTTGTCCATACTTTATATTTTTCAGAGTTCCTATAATGAACATTCCTTTAATAGTTGAAAAGATACTAATTAATGTACTTTTAAAGGAGGGGAAAATTACCTTTGGCATCTGTCAGGCCTGGATTTGCATTTCTATCACTGATGGAGTGTGATTTGGGGCATTAATCTCCGTGTTTCAGATTCCTCAACTGTAAAATCGAGTAAATGCTAACAGCATATGGGTTTATCATGAGAATTAAGAGATAATTATGTAAATGCACTTGACACATAATAGAGTATATAAATGTTGGATTTTGTCTCCCTTTTCAAATTTTTGAAATCAGAGAAAGTACTAAACTCTGACCAAAGATCAAGAGAATTAATCTATTTTACATCAAACACAGAATTTCAACTTGTTTCTTTTGGGTACTTTTCTGAAAAAGGATTTCTTAGGGCTTATTAAATACCGTTGATGATGAAAACTGAAATTTGTCATTAATGACTGAAAGGGACTAATTGCAACCTCTGATCCTATTTGTTTCCCCCTTTGCCAGCTTTAACAGTTTGGAATAATTTTCCTCCTCCTACAATTTTAATAAAAGGAAATCTTATATTCCTTGTCTGGAGAGGCAGTAAAGCTCAGGCTATTGAAAATTTCCATCTCCTTAAAATCCCAGTCAGTCAGTCACTTCAGTCATGTCCGATTCTTTGCAACCCCTTGGACTGTAGCCTGTCAGGCTCCTCTGTCCATGGGATTCTCCAGGCAAGAATACTGGAGTGGGTTGTTATTTCTTCCTCCATGGGATCTCCCCAACCTAGGAATCAAACCTTCATCTCTTATGTCTCCTGCATTGGCAGGTGGGTTCTTTACCACGAAAGCCACTTGGGCAGCCCCTTTAAAGTCCCACAGAGTCCCAATACCATTTACAATAGCATCAGAAATGTATTAATAAAACACTAGGAGTAAATCTAAGGGAAGATGTCAACAGATTCAAAGAAAAGTATAAAACATTGTTGAGAGATTATTTTAAAACACCTAAATAAAAGGAAGGATGTGCCATGTTCATGTTCTAGAAGATTTAATACTATAGGGAGGTCAGTTTTCCCAGATTGATCCATTATGTATGTTTTGTTGTTGCTGCTGTTTAGTCACACAGTCATGTCTGACTCTGCGGCCCCATGGACTGTAGCCTGCCAGGCTCCTCTGTCAGTGCAGTTCTCCAGGCAAGAATGCTGAAGTGGGTTACCATTTCCTTCTCCAAGATTTCTTCCTGACCCAGAGATCGAACACATGTCTCCTGCATTAGCAGGTGGTTTCTTTATCATTAAGCCACCCGGGAAGCCCATAAGCATGTTTGCTGAAAGATATAAACTAGAATGTTTATAGTAGCACCATTTGTAATAGTCAGCAATTGGCAACAACCCAAATATTCATCATTAGTAAAATAGATAGATCAACTATGGTATAGTCCCCAAATGGAATGTTACACAGCAATGATCACACACAATCTACCCTTACAGATAAAATGGGTGAGTCTCATCAACATTACATGGCACAAAAGGAGACACGCACAAAAGAAAACACATATGGTTCCATTTATATAAAGTTCAAAAAACAAGCAAAATTCATCAGCATCATGGTTTCCCTTGTGGTGGAATAGTGATTGGAAAGGACCACAAGTGAAATTTCTGGGAGAGGGGAAGCTGGTAATGTTCTGTGTCTCACTCTGGATGCTGGTTACATGATTGTGTTCAGTTTGTGGAAATTTAAACTTTCTACTAATAATATGTATATATTTGATCTTCTAATAGGCTATCATTGAAGTTATGCTTTATTGAAAATTTTCTGTTTGGCCTTATTTTGATCTTTGGTAGCAGAGCCCCATCACACATCTGTGAGGGGAGAGGTGCTAAGGTGCTATGATTATGGTGTTAGGGTTGCCACAGTGGAAAGGCAGAGTGAGAACCTACTTCATACAGCTTCGTTTAGGGCCAGTATAGGTAGAAGAGAGATGGGAAAGTAAGGTTCATTGAACATCTGTTATGTGTCAATTCTTGAGTGCCTGTGAGCTTTTTTCCCCTTCAAACAAAATTATGAGATTCTTTATCCTTTTTAACATATTAGGAAGCTGAGGCTCTGAATAGTTAACTTGAAAACCACCAGGCAGATAAGAGATTTGTATTAATTTCATGAGGCTGTCATAATAAACCACCATAAACTGGGTAGCTTAAGGCAGCTGAAGTTTATTCCTTGGTGGTTCTGGAGGCCAGAAGTCCAAAATCAAGGTTTTGGTAGGGCTGCACCCCCTCCAAAGACTCTAGGGAACAAACTCCACTCCCTGTCCCTTCTGGCTTCTGGGGGCACTATCTAGGCATTCCTTGGCTGTAGACTGCATGGCTCTAATCTTGGTCTTCATCCTCACATGTCTATCTCTGTGTTTGTGTTTTCTCTTCTGTCTCTTGTAAGGACACTTGTTTTTGGATTTAGAGCCCAATTCATCTTGAGATCCTTAATTATATCAGCAAAGACTCCCCCCTCCACACTCACTTTCTTCAAGTAAAGTTACATTTACAGCTTCTAGGAGTTAGGACATGGATATGTCTTCTGAGGAAGACCACCATTCAGTCCACTATAGGAGTCCAGGTTTAAAAGGAAAACAAAGACAAAATCAAAACCATAAATCTAAAACCTGACATTGCTCCAGTACTAGAGATTTCTTCTTTGGTAACAGTGGTCACAGTTGATGTGTATACAGTCATTCAGGACAACTTCTCAGGTGCCCTGAAGTGTCTTCTGTCCTGTGCAGAGACAGAATGCGTCGGGAATTTGCACCCCATCTTTCTTGCTGCTTCTAGAGGATGTGTGGGTGACTGGCCCAGACCTGCCTCCCCAGGTGGATCCACCCTGTCCTCCGGTGCTCTGCTGGCTCCTAGCGACTCACAGTTGCTGTCTTCACAGAGTTGCCCTTGGTCACACTCCCCTAATATATTGCCTTCTTAAGAATCCCCATCTCAGACTTTTCTTCTTGGAGATCCAAACTAAGACAATAACTGCCATTGGCAACAGTCTACCTTTCCTGCCAGACCCTACTGCTTCATTTAGTTGGCAGGCACACACAGGTGAAGATCCTAAGGATGGGAATCTCAATTTTGACCCTGGATGGTGAGCGTGAGTCCCTGAGGCCAGGACTTGTGACCAGCCCCACAAGCCAATGGAATAAGACCTATTTTTATGGTGGGGATGAAATGGTCAGTTCATTAATCTGAGAAAAGATTTTTCTGTCTCCTAAAATGTGATCTTATCTTTCTAACTCTACTTTAAACAAAATAGTAAAAAATCTAGAACTCCTCAGCATTTAATTCTATGAGCCAAGTGAGCTATTAGTCTGGCAGGAGCATCGTCCAGACATCTTGGTTAGAAATGGATCAATGAGTTGCTGATGGACTTACACAATCAACATTAGTTCTTTTAAAGGCAGATTTGGAGGGAGGTCAAGGCGGCAAAAGTAGGAAGATACTGAGCTCACCTCCTCCCACAGACACATCAAAATTACGGCTACCGTCCAGCCCATTTTCAGAAAAAGCAGCACTGCTGGTCTCAGGGCAAGGTGACTCAAGGGAGTTTGAACAAAGATGGTTCGTGATTCTCCTTGTGAATGCTCTGGCATGAGTATGACCCAGCCTCTCCTGTGACTCGTGGGTACCACGGTACTCATGGCCTTTGCGCTTTTCTTTGTAGGTCTGCTCCTTCATCACTTGTTTGCCATAAGCCTTAACCCAGCTCTACATCTATATTAACTTTTAGCTTCAGATACCACTGCTGAGAACCTCTTTTTATTGGTATTTCTTAATTCAGTTTCCAGAGAGGGATTCTGATTGGCCGTTCTTATCTTTTTTGTGCCAGGCTGTGTCAACTCAACTGCCTGGCCAGCCTTCAGATCCCACGACTCAGATCAAGAGTCCAGTCTGAACTGGACATCTGGAGTCAGGCTGGGGTGAAGGTTGAGGAAGAAAGTCACGTGTCATGAGATGTAGTTGCATAAAGACTGCCTCTTTCACATGGATGGTGACTGAAGCAGGAAAAGTTACTGTTATGTCTAGTGCTGCCATTCAAGCTTCTATTCCTTTCCCAGTGTAGGGGAGAGGCCTGAGAAGGACACAGTCTCTTCATCCCCAACATGTAAGCCATGCTCCATCATCCTTGGGCAAAAAAAAAAGAGACACCAAGCTTCCTCTATTGTCATTGCAGCTTGCTGAAAATAACCCAGGACCAAGATAGGAGGCCTGGTTCTCCCCTCAGCCCTGACAGCAAAATGCAGTGGGCCCTTCACATTCCTGAGTTTCAATACAGTTTTGCCTGGAACCTCGCCAGGGTCCCCTTTGCCTATAAACTCTTTACTCCAGTCATAGGGCAGTGGTCAGGAGAGGGACCTAGGGGTGAACTGGCCTCCCCCTTGCACATGAAAAGTTGATCCTTAACCCAGAAGATTGATGGATCCTGTTCAAACATTAGTTGAATCAAGCCACTCTTCTGATCAAATTCTCTAAGGGCTTCTTAGCTTCTTAGCTCACTTAAGGTTAAAGCCCACGTCCCCAACGTGGCCTAGAGCACCCTGAATCATCTCCTCACCACCACTGCCTCACCATCTAGGTCTAGCCTCACCATCTAGGGCCAGCCTCACCATCCACTTCACTTCAGCCATAGGCCTCCTTGCTGGTCTGTAAACACACTAAGTGTGCTCCTGATTCAGGCATTACACTTGCTGTCCCTTTGGCTGGAAATTTTCCTCCCCCAGATACCTGCATGACCCCCCCCATCCATATGACATGACACCCCCATCCAGTCTATGTAGAATCACAACCCCCAGCTCTTCTACCCCACTTTTTGTTATACCCAGAGTCCTTGAGGCCATAACATATTGTGTCTTAATTAGAATTAAATTAAATTAATTAGAATTAAATCCAATTAATGTTGATTGTCTTAATTAGTTTGTTCGTTATCTACTCCACCACCCATCCACACATTAGAATATAAACTTCTTGAGAGCAGAAACTTTGGTCTCCTCACTCACATCCTTGGTGCTCAGAATAATGTCAAGCACACACTTGTTGATTGAGCAGAGATGTAAATCAGGTGCTGGGGACAAGGGTCACATTTCAACTGTGTGCATCCTCTGTAGTGTGTGGTAGTAGTTGGACACACAGCCTTCCTCCCCCTGTAGAATTTGCTGAGGGTGGATGCTCTTCATCTGCCCCCTGGCAGCCAAGTGTGACCTCGGCTTGGCCAATCGGATCCCAGCCTGGGATTCTGGATCAGGACTGAGTGATAAACACTGAGGGCTCTTCATCTTCATCTGCAGTAGCTGCGCCATACCAAGGGCATCGCTGCTGGGCTCCGAGCCGAGTCTCCTACTGATGTTTCACTTGGCTCTGGCTTCCTGCACATACCATGGGTCACTGGTAATCTTCCAACAAGTTTCTTTTCTGCTGAAGGGAGCCAGGGTAAATTTCTAGAGCTTTCACCAAGCACCCTGACCAGAACAAAACCAACTTCTCAGAGGTTGCTGCCATAGTTTTTCTTCATTGTTTTGAGTTGCCTAATCAGTCTGTTGGTTTATTTCAAAGACTGGTTTACATGTTTATCAGAGAGATAAGTGAGACAGTTTGGGGTTTTATTTGGTCAATTTCCTAACTTGCTTTTGAAGGGATTGTAGCCTTGTTAGAAGATCAGTTCCTTGAGAGAGAGATGGGGTCTATAACCGTCAGGGGTACCAGGGCAGCATCTAGAACAGAACCTGGCACTCGTTTCACACATTTGTGGGACAAATTTTTCAGGCTGAACTTCTCCATTAAGGGCTACGTCAAACCATGAAACCCCTCAACAGCAGTTCTCTCTGGATGATGTTAGAAGTGGTGACAGAAATCTCCTCCTTTTATCTGTTGGAGGGTCTTGATGTCTATTACACCACCGAGTCCCTATTAGGTCTCAGAAGGATATTGTCTTCTGGTCTCAGTGCTCCTCCTGAATTACTAGTTTGAATTTTGGCTTTTAGACTCAATGAATCATAAAAGTCAGTCATTCTCAAAGGTGTGTGATTGGCATTTTGGATGGGACAACGCTGCTATGGAGGGTTATGTACTGCGGGATACTTAGGCTTCCTGAGCCCACCCACTACATGTATAGAATACTCTCAAGTCATTGTGAAAAAATAAGCGTGCGCTATAGGACCTCCTTCCCCTCTCCAGATGGGCTTCATCTGAAGCTGTGTTTTCCTCTTTGCTTTGGCCGTTAGGAATCTCAGTGCCAAAGCTAGTGAGTGCCTTCAAAGATCTACAAAGACTCTCATAACAGGCAAGTTATATACAATTTTTGCAAGAGGATATTTTCATTTTTCTTTCCTAACTTTTTAAACTGAATTTCCTTACTGTTTGTTAAAAATTGTTAGTATTGGAGTATAGCCAATTAACAATATTGTGATAGATTCAGATGAACAGTGAAGGGACTCAGCCATATATACACATGTATCCATTCTCCCCCAAACTCCTCTCCCATCCAGGCTGCCGCATAACATTGAGTTATCTGTGCCATACAGTTGGTCCTTGTTGGTTAACTGTCAGTTTTAAATATGGCAGTGTGTACCTGTCCATCCCAAACCCCCTTTCCTCTATCCACCCCCTGTCCCCCACTGGCATCTGTAAGTTCATTCTCTAAGCCTGTGAGTCTCTGCTTTGTAAATAAGTTCATTTGTATCATATCTTTTTCGGAGAAGGGAATGGCAACCCACTCCAGCGCTCTTGCCTGGAGAATCCGAAGGACGGAGGAGCCTGGTGGGCTGCCATCTATGGGGTTGCACAGAGTCAGACACGACTGAAGTGACTTAGCAGCAGCAGTATCATATCTTTTCAGATTTTTAGATTTCGCATATAAGGGATGTCATACAATATTTCTGCTTCTGACTTCACTCAGAATGACAGTCTCTAGGTCCATACATGTTGCTGCATCCTGTTTTTTGCTGGGTTTTACATATTACAATATTATATGCACTTTTGTAAACCTCCTCAATTTTTTTAAAGTTTATTTTTAATTGAAGTATAATTACAATATTGTGTTGGTTTCTGCCATACATCAACATGCATCAGCATCAGTCAGTTCAGTTCAGTCACTCAGTCATGTCTGACTCTCTGCGACCCCATGAATCGCAGCACGCCAGGCCTCCCTGTCCATCACCAACTCCTGAAGTCTACTCAAACTCATGCCCATCAAGTTGGTGATACCATCCAGCCATCTCATCCTCTGTCATCCCCTTCTCCTCCTGCCCCCAATCCCTCCCAGCATCAGGGTCTTTTCCAATGAGTCAACTCTTCGCATCAGGTGGCCAAAGTATTGGAGTTTCAGCTTCAACATCAGTCCTTCCAATGAACACCCAGGAATGATCTCCTTTAGGATGGACTAGTTGGATTTCCATGCATTCCAAGGGACTCTCACGAGTCTTCAACACCACAGTTCAAAAGCATCAATTTTTCGGCACTCATCTTTCTTCACAGTCCAACTCTCACATCCACACATGACCAGTGGAAAAACCATAGCCTTGACCAGACGGACCTTTGATGGCAAAGTAATGTCTCTGCTTTTTAATATGCTATCTAGGTTGGTCATAACTTTCCTTCCAAGGAGTAAGTGTCTTTTAATTTCATGGCTGCAGTCACCATCTGCAGTGATTTTGGAGCCCCCCAAAAATGAAGTCTGACACTGTTTCCACTGTCTCCCCATCTATTTCCCATGAAGTGATGGGACCAGATGCCATGATCTTAGTTTTCTGAATGTTAAGCTTTAAGCCAACTTTTTCACTCTCCTCTTTCACTTTCATCAAGAGGCTTTTTAGTTCCTCTTCACTCTCTGCCATAAGGGTGGTGTCATCTGCATATCTGAGGTTATTAATATTTCTTCCGGCAATCTTGATTTCAGCTTGTGCTTCTTCCAGCCCAGCGTTTCTCATGATGTACTCTGCATATTAGTTAAATAAGCAGGGTGACAATATATAGCCTTGACGTACTCCTTTTCCTATTTGGAGCCAGTCTGTTGTTCCATGTCCAGTTCTAACTGTTGCTTCCTGACCTGCATACAGGTTTCTCAACAGGCAGGTCAGGTGGTCTGGTATTCCCATCTCTTTCAGAATCTTCCAGTTTATTGTGATCCACAGAGTTGAAGGCTTTGGCATAGTCAATAAAGCAGAAATGGATGTTTTTCTGGAACTCTCTTGCTTTTTTGATGATCTAGCAGATATTGGCAATTTGATCTCTGGTTCCTCTGCCTTTTCTAAAACCAGCTTGAACATATGGAAGTTCACGGTTCATGTATTGCTGAAGCCTGGCTTGGAGAATTTTGAGCATTACTTTACTAGTGTGTGAGATGAGTGCAATTGTGCAGTAGTTTGAGCATTCTTTGGGATTGCCTTTCTTAGGGATTGGAATGAAAATTGACCTTTTCCAGTCCTGTGGCCACTGCGGAGTTTTCCAAATTTGCTGGTATATTGAGTGCAGCACTTTCACAGCATCATCTTTCAGGATTTGAAATAGCTCAACTGGAACTCCATCACCTCCACTAGCTTTGTTTGTAGTGATGCTTTCTAAGGCCCACTTGACTTCACATTCCAGGATGTCTGGCTCTAGGTGAGTGATCACACCATCATGATTCTCTGGGTCATGAAGATCATTACTGTACAGTTCTTCTGTGTATTCTTGCCACCTCTTCTTAATATCTTCTGCTTCTGTTAGGTCCATACCATTTCTGTCCTTTATTGAACCCATCTTTGCATGAGATGTTCCCTTGATATCTCTAATTTTCTTGAAGAGATCTCTAGTCTTTCCCGTTCTGTTGTTTTCATCTATTTCTTTGCATTGATCGCTGAGGAAGGCTTTCTTATCTCTCTTTGCTATTCTTTGGAACTCTGCATTCAAATGAGAATATCTTTCCTTTTCTCCTTTGCTTCGCTTCTTTTCACAGCTATTTGTAAGGCCTCCTCAGACAATCATTTTGCCTTATTGCATTTCTTTTCCATGGGGATGGTCTTGATCCCTGTCTCCTATACAATGTCATGAACCTCCGTCCATAGTTCATCAGGCTCTCTGTCTATCAGATCTAGTCCCTTAAATTTATTTCTCACTTCCACTGTATAGTCATAAGGGATTTGATTTAGGTCATACCTGAATGGTCTAGTGGTTTTCCCTACCTTCTTCAGTTTAAGTCTGAATTTGGCAATAAGGAGTCCATGATCTGAGCCACAGTCAGCTCCCCATCTTGTTTTTGCTGACTGTATAGAGCTTCTCCATCTTTGGCTGCAAAGAATATAATCAATCTGATTTCGGTGTTGACCATCTGGTGATGTCCATGTGTAGAGTCTTCTCTTGTGTTGTTGGAAGAGGGTGTTTGCTATGACCAGTGTGTTCTCTTGGCAAAACTCTATTAGCTTTTGCCCTGCTTCGTTCTGTACTCCAAGACCAAATTTGCCTGTTACTCCAGGTGTTTCTTGACTTCCTACTTTTGCATTCCTGTCCCCTATAATGAAAAGGGCATCTTTTTTGGGTGTTAGTTCTAAAAGGTTTTGTAGGTCTTCATAGAACCGTTCAACTTCAGCTTCTTCAGCGTTACTGGTTGGGGCATAGGCTTGGATTACTGTGATATTGAATGGTTTGCCTTGGAAATGAACAGAGATCATTCTGTCATTTTTGAGATTGCATCCAAGTACTGCATTTCGGACTCTTTTGTTGACCATGATGGCTACTCCATTTCTTCTAAGGGATTCCTGCCCACAGTAGTAGATATAATGGTCATCTGTGTTAAATTCACCCTTTCCAGTCCATTTTAGTTCGCTGATTCCTAGAATGTCGACATTTACTCTTGCCATCTCCTGTTTGACAACTTCCAAATTGCCTTGATTCATGGACCTAACATTCCAGGTTCCTATGCAATATTGCTCTTTACAGCATCAGACCTTGTTTCTATCACCAATCACATCCACAACTGGATATGGTTTTTGCTTTGGCTCCATCCCTTCATTCTTTCTGGACTTATTTCTCCACTGATCTCCAGTAGCATATTTGGCACCTACCGACCTGGGGAGTTCCTCTTTCAGTATCCTATCATTTTGCCTTCTTATACTGTTCATGGGGTTCTCAAGGCAAGAATACTGAAGTGGTTTGCCATTCCTTTCTCCAGTGGACCACATTCTGTCAGACCTCTCCACCATGACCCGACCATCTTGGGTGGCCCCACACGGCATGGCTTAGTTTCATTGCATTAGACAAGGCTGTGGTCCTGTGATAGGTATACATATATCCCCTCCCTGTGGAGCCTCCCTCCCCAATTTTTTTTTTTTTAAAGATGGAGTCCAGGTAAATAATAAAAGTACAGAATAATTTGGGTAGTGCATGTTGTTCAATGCTTTCCTTTCTTCTGTGATGTCTGCACCAGTCTCCTGCTGGGACTTTTCTTTCTTGACATGTCGCAGGAATAGAGGCACATGTAGAAACCCATCTAAGGTCTCTTTGTTGCGCCTAGTAGCGCTGTGACAGAGGCCTTCCATGTCCTGATAATCTCAGCCAGTTGTAAAGTGACTTTCCAAAGATGATCTGTTGGGTACGAGCTGGAGAAATTAAAAAGGAAATCCCATAAAAGAGACAGCAGCACATGTCTGGTGAAACCCACTAGCCCAGGAGGAAAGGAAGAATAAAGATGCACAGTCTAACTCTTAAAACTGCAGGAGAGCATTTTCTGGGTAGAATGTAACTCCCCAGACATCTGTTGGTGACATCTACAGTCAGACATGCATCATTGGAGGGATCGGTAAATTACATGGGGGACGGTTTAATGACCTACAAAGCAGCACATCCTGCCAGCACAGATAACATCTTCAAAATAGGGCAAGAGAATTAATTTAGGTGGGAGAAGAAAGCGTGGTGTGGTAGATGAGTGGGCAACAGGGCTCAGTGGGAAGGAGCCCTTGGATATAATAACCTTGAAGGCAGGGGTGAGGTGGAGTGGGGGTAGGGTGGGAAGTGCAGTTTTGCATATCTCAGAGAGGCTTAAGCAGGAAATAGGAGGTGGTTAGCACAGCCTAAGAGAATAGAGGAGGAAATAGTCCTTTCACAGAGGAGGAAAGTAAAAAAGGAAACTGGATCCCAAAAAACAGGAGCCAGTTCCTCCCTCCATCCCCTCTTCCATTTAAAAAGAATAAATAGGAAAATTAGCAACCTGCTATGGTTGACTTTAAATGTTTTCTTAAATATTCTAAGACATCAACTTTCAAGCTTTTACTGTGTTGAAACCTTTTTATTTCCCAAATGAGGGTTTGCAGAGTTCCCTAGAATGTAATCTCTATGAGGACAAGGATTATTGCCTTGCTGTTTACTCATATCCCCAGACTCTCACCTAGGAGGCACTCAATAAATATTTATTAATTAGGCTAATGAATGAATGAGTAGGATGGAAGTTTGGGCTCAGAAAGAAAAAGTATCTATTGGTTTTCCAGTAGATACCAGAGTTGCTTAGGGAAAGAGCCTTATTTTAGAAGAATTCCTTGATAAATCACCCGGGGGAAAAGGCAACCAAGAGACAACTAAAGGTTTTATGTAAATAATAAAACTGAACTTGGTGGTTGGGGTGGAGGGGAGAGGGGAGGTGTTGTGAGGTTGTGTAGCAAAGAGAGATGGAGAGGATGAGTGACAGGGCTTGTTATGAATCGTCATGAAAATGCTCTTCAATTACAGACTGTGCAGTACTGTGTAGAAACACCTTACCATCATCCCCAACCTCCTGTAAAAATATAGTCTTCCATGTGAGTGAAACTGGGAAGTACATTAAGACATTAATAGGAAGGGGCTGAATTCTTTGTCTGGGTCAATACCAAGAAGAGGATTTTTTTAAAAAGCAACAATAAAAGCCTAGATGACCCTGATTGACAAATTCAGGAAAAACCGAGTATGAGATAGAGGTAACTCGGGAAAGGTACACTTCTGAGAAGCTGAAGAAATCTTGAGTGGAGTTTATATTTCTTCCTGCTTGTTGAAGGGGATTTGGGGCTGATTTTGTCTGGATGTTAAAGGATAGCTGATGTCAGGGAGACAAAGAAAGCAGAGGAAACAGGGGATGCTGGGGATGAAAAGAGACATCCAGAACTCTGCTCTCTCCCCATATCCCCTTTCTCACTGTATCCCACCTCCTTCAGAACTTAAGAGCTGAGAACAGATGAATGAGAAGGGAGTTTGGGAAATTAAGGAGTGGGAGGGGAAGATGAGCTGAGAAATGGGGCACTGGGGTTTGGATCCAGAATCACCAAATATGTGGGTATTCCTGAGTGGCTTGTTGCTGTTGTTCAGTTACTAAGTCATGTCTGACTCTTTGCGACCCCATGAATTGCAGCACGCCAGGCTTCCCCATCCTTCACTATCTCCTGCAGTTTGCTCAAACTCAAGTCCGTTGAATAGGTGATGCCATACAACCATCTCATCCTCTGTCATTTCCTCCTCCCCCTGCCTTCAGTCTTTGCCAGCATCAGGGTCTTTTCCAATAAGCCGGCTCTTCCCAACAGGTGGCTAAAGTATTGGAGCTTCAGCTTCAGCATCAGTTCTTCCAATTAATCTGGAGAAGGGCATGGCAAGCCACTCCAGTATTCTGGCCTGGAGAATCCCATGGACAGAGGAGCCTGGTGGGCTACAGTCCGTGGGGTCGCAAAGAGTCAGACATAACTGAAGTGACTTAGCATGTATGCAAGCACTTCCAATTAATTGGACTTCCCTGGTGACTCAGCTGGTAGAGAATCGGCCTGTGACGCAGGAGACCTGGGTTCAATCCTTGGTTTGGGAAGCTCCCCTGGAGAAGGGAACAGCTACCCGCTCTAGTATTCTGGCCTGGAGAAGTCCATGTGGTCGCAAAGAATCGGACATGACTGAGCAACTTTCACTTCACTTCTTCCTCCTGAAAGGATTATATCCATAATTCCCCAAATCAAATGGACATTGCATCACATGTGTATCTCATTTCTTTATTTATACAACTGGTATAATAACGGCTACCCCACCAGGAAAAGCGAAATGTTCATACACATTTGCATTAAGTGAGCCACAAAACTGGTGAGGTTTAGGTGACATCTAGGACCTGGCTAGGACTCCCCCCCTCATACCAGCCTGGATTCTTGGACATTGAAATTCATGCCTCAGGCACAGTGATATAGGACTCTGCTCCCCAGTGGTCCTTTGGAGTCACTTGCAAAATGTCAAAGCAGTGAATTTTAAATCTTTAGCTGCAAAATTGTGCCTTAAAAAAAAAAAAATCCCTAGCTGCAAAGTGTCCACAGTGAGTGCTGCTCCCGTGGCTCCTTGTTGGAGATGATGTCCCAGAATGGCAGGTCCTAAGTGTCCTGGAAGGGCACCCCTCTGAAAGCCTACTTTCCTGTTCCTCCCCCTGACACAGCACTTATTTCTGCTCAGAGACTACCTACTGTGAGCAGTGGGCAGATGGGAAAGGTCTTAACTGAAGTCTTCAGATGGGCCCTGGAAGACTGCCTGCATCCTGGGAGAGCAGAGAGCTGAGCCTGAAGAGGTGGGACTAGAGGCCTGATGCAAAGGCAGAGCTTGGGGCTCGTAGCCAGTGACTGGGGGTGGGGGGCGGGGAGCTCCCTTCTTGGTGTTTTCCAATCCCCCTCTCCCATCTTCCTACCGTGTCCTCCATCAACCTCAACATCCTCTCTCCCTCCCCACTTCCCAGCTCCTACTGCATGTCCAGTTTTCCAGAGCGACCTACAGCAAAGTGTTATGAACCAACTCTGAGAGTGAGGGAGCTGATCCCCAAGTCTTGGTTCCCAGTCAGTGTGAACCTCCTCATGCATGCGTGGCTAGAGAGGTTGCTTCTCCTCAGGCCAGTCCTGTCCCTCTTTCCTTCCCTCCAGCACAGGGACCAAGTAGCAGAGAACCCAGGCTGAGGAGGAGAAAGTGGAAAGGGGGAGAAGAGAAAATAGAGGGCTGGGTGCTCTACCTCCAATTCTTGGCACCCAGAAAGCAGGCCCAAGAAGCTCAAGGTCATTCACTTGTCACCTCGTTCACCCAGCCACCCCCTTGTTGGTTAAGTCTCCAAGCTGGGCCCTGTGTGGACACTGGACACACAAAACTAAGAGGACATGTATTTTCCCTTATGGGGTTCACAGTCCAGAGGCAAAGATTCTCCCATATATGGAAGGGCATGATGTCCTGCAATGTGCAAAAGTGATTCATTCATTCACTGATCATTGATCACCCACCACGTGGCAGACTCTGCTCTAGGCTCTGGGAGTGTGACTTCAGAGGGTGTATGGGAGCTCCCGGAAGGGTGGGACCTCTAACGCCTCACCTTGGGGTCTCCCCTGACTGCCTACCCAACACCCCTTTAAAGGTCAGAATCCCTGTAGTCAGAATGCTGTCTTTCCCCTAGCATTAATGAGGATCACTGCTACCCAAGCTCCCCCACCCCGTAACACCAAGGAAAAGTGCAGCTATGGGGGAGGGGGCTCTGGCCCTGCAGTGAGCTTAAGAGGCCACACTACCCTTGAGACTGAGTTCTAAGTGGGATATGAACAAGCAGTTGCCATATTCTTATTCCAAAGTTAACATGATACCTGAGATGGGTAGGGATGGGAGTGTGGGTGGGTGATAGTGATGGTGAGAACTATTTGCAACATAGTGAAAATACCATTATTTGTGGTGAAAAGAGGACATTTAATCTCCATTTAAAATTATAGGATGGACTTCCTTGGTGGCTCAGTGGATAGGAATCTGCCTGCCAATTCAGGAGACACTGGTTCAGTCCCTGGTTCGGGGAAGTTCCACGTGCCACGAAGCAACTAAGCTTGTGTACCACAACTACTGAGCTTGTGCTCTAGAGCCCTTGAGCTGCAACTACTGAAGCCCTTGAGCCTAGAGCCTGTTCTCCGCGACAAGAGAAGCCACTGCAATGAAAAGCCCACACAGAGCAACTACAGAGTGCCCCTGCTTGCTTCAACTAGCAAAAGCCCTTGCAATGAAGACCCAGTACACCCAAAAATAATTTAAAAATAAAATTTGTTTTAAATTATAGCATGGCAGTTTCCAAATTCTGTCTGAAAAACATTTGCTTCTCATTTTTTTAAAAAAAATGTCTTGGGGTTTACATTAATTTTTGACCTGTCAATTAAAGAAAATCAAATTAGCTTTCTTTTCATTGCTCAGTGCCTTGGCTGTGATGAAGTGCACTGTAAATCTCCAAGGATGCAGAAATTTTCACACTCACATGTGTGGGACTTATTGAATTTGGAGAGCCTCTTGGTGTTAAGAATATAGGTTGTGAAATGTAGCTCTCATGTTTCAGGAAGTTTTGGAACACCATGACTTATGGTGATGTGTGTTTCTTAAAGTGCCCTAGAAAGAAACATGTATTAGGTGCTTATTGTTTAATCTCTCAATGGTGTATGACTCTTGGTGACCCCATGGACTGTAGTCTGCCAGACTCCTCTGTCCATGGGATTCTCCAGGCAAGAATATGGGATGGGTTGCCATTTTCTTCTTCAGGCATTCTTCCCAACCCAGAGTTCAAACTTCTGTCTCCTGCATTGGCAGGCAGATCTTTACCGTTGAACCACCAGGGAAGTCAATTAGGTGCTTAGTGGATGTGCACAGCAAGGAAACCTGGGCCTTTGTGAAACCTTGAAAAGCAGTCATCTGAAGGCAGGGATGGGATGACTTTTCTTCAGCTCCCTTCTTTTTCTTTTAACTTTATTAATTAAAGGATAATTGCTTTACAGAATTTTGTTGTTTTCTGTCAAACCTCAACATGAATCAGCCATAGGTATACATATATCCCCTCCCTCTTGAACCTCCCTCCCATCTCCCTCCCCCTCCCACCCCTCTAGGTTGGATACAGAGCCCCTGTTTGAGTTTCCTGGTACATACATCAAATTCCCATTGGCTATCTATTTTACATGTGGTAATGTAAGTTTCCATGTTACTCTCTCCATATAGCTCACTCTCTCCTCCCCTCTCCCCATATCCATAAGTATGTTCTCTGTTTGTTTCTCCATTGCTGCCCTGTAAGTAAATTCTTTAGTACCATCTCTCTAGATTGTATGTATGTATGTATTAGTATTCGATATTTATTTTTCTCTTTAACTTAACTTCATTCTGTATAATAGGCTCTAGGTTCATCCACCTCATCAGAACTGACTCGTATATGCTTCTTTTTTATGGCTGGGTAATATTCCATTGTGTATAGGTACCACAACTTCTTTATCCATTCATCTGTTGATGGATATCTAGGTTGCTTCCATGTTCTACCTATTGTAAATAGTTTCAGCTCCCTTTTATCATCATCATCACTTAGGGACACTTAGGGACCTTTGCCCAGAATCCACAAAGGGGATGGCAGTACCTTTCCAGTGCTCTGCCAGCAGCCACACCTGTCCTCTTCGCTGTGATGCTCATGTGACTGGAGAGACCTCAGCAGTATGGATAATCATTTACGTGGCTCCCCTGCTGTGGGTGGTGTAAGAACAGGGACACACTCCAGGACATTTGCAGGGTGCTGCTTCTCTGGCTGGCCTGGAAATATCCCTCAAAAGGTAACAGTGCCATGCTGATGGACCCAAGGTCCGGATCTTGGTCTGAGTCCTGGACTCAGTGGTCTACTTCAGTGCTCACTCATCAGGAAGATGTTGTAACAGTGGTGACTCCATGCATCAAGTGTAGCTTGGAGACTCACGTGTTTTAGCATGAAGAGTTCCTCAGAGGCCATTTATATCAACCTATTTTATAGGCATGCCCATTCATAGAAGGGCTTCCCAGGTGGTAGTGGTGCTAGTGGTAAAGAACCTGCCTGCTAGTGCAAGAGATGTAAGAGATGCAGGTTCGATCCCTGTTTTGGGAAGATCCCCTGGCAACCCACTCCAGAAGGGCATGGTAACCCACTCCAGTATTCTTGCCTGGAAAATCCCATGGACAGAGGAGCCTGTGGCTACAGTCCATGGGATTGCACAAAGCCTGACATGACTGAAGTGACTTAACAAGCACATATGACATTCATAGAGATTAAGTGACTTGCCTGACCCTTTAAACATCAATTTTTGAAAAAAACAAAATTGTTTATTTGGCTGCACCAGGTCTTAGTTGTGGCACACAGGCCCCCTTCATTGGGAGTGTGGAGTCTTAGCCACTGGACCACAAGGGAAGTCCCTAAATCTCAGTTTTCTATAAAATGAAAACTTTAGGAATGGGAGGAACTAGTACTAACATTTTGTCCCAGTGGATCTTCCATATTATCTCACTTAATCTTTGCAATGATGTAGACATCATTCATTGCTCTCATTTTCAGAGTAGGAACCCAAACCTGAGACTGCCCTTGGCCCCAAATTCTGGTGAGTGAGTGATGGAACCAATTGTTTTAAATGCTTTAGTTCAACTCTTTTCGCCAATCCATGAAGGAAAGATTTGTTTTAGAAATTCTCTGACTTGGTATTTTCATAAGAAAAAAAATCTTTGAGGAAGGACAAGGTTCAGCTGTAGTACATGAACCAAGGTCAACTGACCTGACTTTCAGCTTTTTGCTGGTCCTGCCCAGAGTGGAGGAGATAAACTGAGTTATCTGAGAAAGAACAGCCCACAATTACTGATCAAAGGCTGAATAGGACCCAGCTTTGTTCAGACACTTGAATAGGAACTCTAGTTCCCTCAACTATCCTGTAGAGTAGGTATCATTATCCTAACTTTATACATGTGGAAACTGAGGCTCTGAGTGGTTTGTGGAACTTACCCCAGTCAGTGGCTCAGCTTGGGCAGAGCTGTCTGAATGGGGCCATAGTAACCTCAGTGCCCCTGTTCGCCACAGCCTTTGTTATACATCAGCTTCTCCTGATCTCTTGCATTATTTAGTTTGTGCTGACAGTTTGCCTGGTATTGCTGGAGATGGGGGCCCTCAGGGCTGACAGTGATAGAAGTCAGATTGGCAGCAGGAAGTGGCTTCTGGGTCTCTTGTCAAAATTTAGTCATTCCAGACACCTGGCCAGCCCAGAGGTGCAGAGCAAGAGTGAGACCAGTAAGAGCCCGGGGCGAGAGAGGAGGAGATGTGTATCTCTGTCAGGTCTGAGATTTACTCAGAGCCTTAATTGTGTGGGGCTTGAAGGAGCACACCAGGAGGGCCCAAGGGAAGTGGATAAGCTGGCTTCCTCCCTACAATCATGGAAGTGTTTAGGGTTGGCTTTATTCCAGCCGCACCAAGAAATGTTGCAAAATTCTTCCCAAAGGGACACACATTAGAGGGTGAAACTAGCACTGGACTATCACTGCTCCAGAGGGCATCATTCATATAAACAGAGGGTACTGGGATGCAGGGGCCGCCATTCACTTGGAGTCCAGTGGAAAGTGTGCCCTTGGAATTCTACAAGCTTCCTCGTTTCTCACCAGGTCACGCAGTGACCTGAACTGTAACAAATTCTCACCTAAAGATCCCCCTGCCCAGGTCTTAGTGAACCTTGCTGGTTAATACCTCCCCAGTTAACCTCAGAACAAATTAGTGAAGAAGGAAAAAGTGCACATCCATCATTCATGATCTGGAAAATGGCTTGGATCCTGGGTTATGGAAAGCACGCAACATTATCGTAGGTGCAGATGAATCTACACATGTTCTGTTTATCCACCCTTTTACTCAACTCTGATTCATTTACTCAGCAAACGTTTATTGACATTTACTAAGTGCTGCTCTGCTAGGTACAGGGGGTAGGGGGGTGAAGATAAAATTCCCATTAACATTAAACCAACTTTGCAGATTAGAAAGAGACATGTGATGGTAGAAAAATGTACCAACTCCAGAGTGGATGGCAAGGAGAACATGATGAGAAGAATGGGGAGACTGAAGGAGAACATTCCTGCAGAGGAAGTCCGTTAAGGGGAGCCAGAGTGAAGCATCCAGATGGTGGATGCTCTAGTTTGATGGCTTCCATTTTATACACTCTGATGCCCAAATATGAAGTGAGAAGGTGCCTGTGATAGAGTATACATAGTAAGTGGAAAAGAGCCACTTTTCCAGTTTTAGTGGGCTAGGTCTGACTCTGTGTGACCCCATGTACTGTAGCCCACCAGGCTCCTCTGTCCATGGGATTCTCCAGGCAAGAAGACTGGAGTGGGTTGCCATGGGAAGAAGATCCAGGGGATCTTCTAAACCCAGCGATCTAACCTGCATCTCTTCTGTCTCCTGCATTGGCAGGCAAGTTCTTTACCACTGCTGCTCCTGCTGCTAAGTCGCTTCAGTCGTGTTCAACTCTGTGCGACCCCATAGACGGCAGCCCACCAGGCTCCTCTGTCCATAGGATTTTCCAGGCAAGAGTACTGGAATGGGGTGCCATTGCCTTCTCCGTCTTTACCACTAGCAAGACCTAATTATTTCTGGGCTATGCTGAGGTGAAGGCCCATTTCTAGCAAGCAAGTTGCAGGTGGCTCAGACTCTTGTGGCTGGCAAATCTGTTAGGAGTTCCTCAAGAATCCAGTTCACAAATTCATTAAAAGTCACTTTTGGGCCAACTTTGACCACTTCCCTTTGCTAAGCACTGTGCTAAAAGCTTTACATATATTATCTCCAACCCTCACAAAAGCCCAGGAGGCAGTCCTGATGATTCTCATTTACAGATGAAGAAACTGAGGCAGCTGCAGGTAATGGATTTGCCAGGGTTGCACAGATACGAAAGGTCCAAAACCAAGATTCAAACTATGTGCGTCTGACCCCAGTGAAACACTACGCCTTTGGGAGGGTCAGTTTTATTTCCTCAAAAGTAAAATTCTGAGTAATCTGGGTAGCCAGGAATAATGTACTACAGGGTTATTTCTCCTTTTTCTATCAGTTCTGGGGAAATAAAATGCAAACAATGCTGTCTTTTGTCGATGGTGTGATTAAAAAAAAATAATTTGGTGTTTTCCATACTTTCCAAAGACCAGGCTTTACCAATAGAAGATAGCAAATTTTATATGAAAAAATACAGTTATGACATTGTTCTTCAATTTGGTTAAGAACTATAAAGAGGCAGATTTTAATCTTAGGAGCTTTACATTTCTAAAGCTTAGGTGAGAGTTTTCTTCTATTTTGGCAGCCTGTCTGGAAATCTCTAATCGTTAAATTCAAAATTGTTTACCAAGCATTTATCACTAATTGTAACTAGGATCAAATCAGTCTGGTAGTGTATATGGCAGACCAAGAGACTGGGGAGAATTCCTAGACATTGTGGACAAGCTGAAATAATATACCTTGGAAAACCCACAACCAATTTTAAAACCAGGTTGATAGTGCCTCTCATTTAGAGTACCCTGCCTGGTACCTTAGCGTGCTGAATCCTCTGATTATATGAAGTGATTAAGCTTTCAGTAACCAAAGACAAATAGAAGAAGTTTTTTGTTCTAAAAAGAATAATAGGATTGTCAGGGCACATTCATTCACCTTAGGGAAGAGAGTGTGCATATTAGAGTTTTCTGGGTTTTTTTTTTTTGTTTTCCCTGCCAGTTTCCTTTCTTTGGGAGCCACTTCATGCTCAGTGGGCATGGCAGGAACAAATAAAAATAAAAAAGAGCCACGAACTTGTTTAGAATTTATTAACTCCAAAGGTGGCTTCTACTACCTGGGGGAGGGAGGAGAATCTTATCCCTTCCCTGGACTCATCAGAAAACCCTTGCTGAACGTGCAGCTCTAGAAACCATGAGCCCATCCCCTCCCCTGCACAGAAGTTGACAGCTAGATTTGGAAAGCTGAAGCCTCTATAATACTATGGCAGAGCCTGGAAGAGTGGAACAAGAAGAGAAGCTTTGGGACAATCACCCCAAGAAGTAGAGGTTGGGCAAAAGACAGTGTGGAAAGTGGAGGCCTCAGTTGGTAAAGAGAGAGAGAGGAAAACATTATGAAGTACAGACAGCCCACTTCCTGGAACGACTGGCAAAGGCTTGGCAGTGCTCTGCCTTCACAAAGGACTAAACCTTTGAAGTTCTTGAGAGGGTCCAGGAGAGCAGAGGCTTACCAGAGAGGACATCAGAGAAAGCAGCATAGAATCGGTTGCAAGGATAGTTCTCACATTCTAAACCATTTTGTCCAAGTCATCAGTCTTGAGCTCCCCACCCCACCACTTTTATGATAAACTCAACCAACAGTTGAAGCTTAGGCTCAACTTGCTTCACAAAATAGAAAGATTTGGTTGAAGAAAGCTGGCCACAACTTTGTTGATGCTTTTTCTACTCTTTTTAACCTGAGCAGGCTCTGTGACCCCTTCGACAAACAGGATACGGCAGAAGGGGTATTCAGTCAGTATCAAGGACCAGGTCGTAAGATACCAGAAGTTTCATTCACTGTCTCTTGGAACCCAGCCACAATGCTGCGAGGTAGCCCAAGCTGCCCCTTAAAGAGGCCCCTGGTGGGTAGCCCCATCTGAGCTCCCAGCCAATAGGCAGGACCAATGTTCTAGCCATGTGAATGAGCTATCTTAGAAGGAGATCTTCTGCCCTAATCTATGACCAGCTGTCTCCTGTGAGTTTTGCCTACATTGTAGACTGATGAAGAAAATAAGCTACTGTCTTGGGACTGGTTTGTTGTGCAGCAATAGATAACAAAGGAGATGGGGCTGAGAGAGGGATGAAAACTATACGGTTTAATGCCACACCATGGCAGACATTACCTATCAGTCTCCAAACTTTTTGCCTCTGAACTCAGAAACCTTATCAGCAGTTCTCTGAGCAGTCATTACCAATTGATCTGGGATGGCAAGCAATTTGTCCTCTCTGGGCTAAGTGGCAAATGGCTAGCGAGGATGGTATAGATATTAAATGTGCTAAACCCTGAACTTGGGAGTTCTTTTGGTCACATTTCATTCTAGAAAGAGAGGGACATTCTCCATGCAGGAACCTGCTTGGAACCTGATTTCATCAGGAAATGGGAAGTTGTCACCTCTGCCTCTTTCATGGCTCACTAAGCAGTGGTCACCCTTGTCACTCTAGGTACCCCTGCAGTCAAGGATAAATGCATCTACTATGTTCTTCCCTTCATCACTGGAAGCAGCCTAATGGGTGTCTGATGGCTTATCTCAAGTGACCCTACTACAAGTAGTTGCCTGCATTCTTGTCAGTGTCTAGGGTTCTCTCAACCCCTAGCATCTCACAGGGTGCCTGGCAAGCTGTTGATCCTGAACATATTTATTGAATGGATGTGGCCAAGGGATGGGATCAGTCCTTTTTATCCATTCCTACTACCCAGCTCTTAGCACACAGCCTGGCACATGATGGGTGCTCAACAAATGCTCGTTAAGTGGATTTTGACAGCATTATTTCCAAAATAGTTGCTTGATGAACAAGTGGAGTCTCTCCCTCCCTAAAAAATATCAACTCCAAACAGAAGCATAATAGAGCTGGAGCTCAAAGCAAAATTATTCACAAATTCCAAGTGCCTCAATCCATGGGTTTTAATGAAAGTCATTCTGCAGTTGAGAATGTTGTAGTAATTACAGGCAAGCTAATATCTCTGCCATATGGTTTGAAAGCAGGTCTGAATTCTGAAAGCCATTATCAGCAGTTTTATTTTCTGCTGCTGCTTCTCTGTACCCCACCCCCTGCCTGTCTTTGTCTCTCTCTCTTTTTTTTTTTTTTTGCTTTTATCTCTTTCTTTCAACCTCATATTCCCTTTCTCCCACACGATTCTTCCTCACTGCCCTCCCTCTTCCAAGCCCCTGTCACATTTTTAACACCTTTGACATGAAACCTCCAGTAGTTCTGAGGGGTAAATGCAATGCCCAGAGTGGGTCATGAGGTAGCATTGCCCATGCTGACCCACTTGCCAAGAAAGAAAACCAAGGGTGCTCTGACCCCTTGTGAGTTGACTGTGTCACTCTCTCCCTCAAGTGTGGTTGCCTGATTGAAGGAAGGAGACTCCAATTAATCTCTATGCTGCTGACTTACCCTGGTGCAGGGGTTCTCAACCCTGTGTGCAGAGAATCACCTGACGGGCTATTAAAAGAGTACTGATGTCTGGGTCCTACCGCCTCAGAGATTAAGTTCTGAATTAATTGGTTCAGGACATTACAGTCTATAAACCTCCCCCCAGATGATGCTAATATAGAGCCCAGGCTAAGAACCCTGCCCTGGAAACTTAGCCTAGGATAAATAGCAGCGGGATCTCTCTTTCCCCTTTTGTTCACCTGGTAACCCTCAGAAGTGAGACAATGCAAGCAATGATTATTGAAGTCATGCCAAATTCAAGCATCTATGGCCCTAAATGCAACTCTTTAATAGCTTCCCATCTGTTTAGCTCAAGACTCATTCACAAATGATTTGATAAAGTCTTATAAAAGTCCTGGGAAGAGGGCTGGGCTGGAGTTAGTATTTTATAAATGGGAACTGAGATATTAATAGTAAGATCATATAGTAGATGGGTTTCCCAGGTGACACTAGTGGTAAATAATCTGCCTGCAAATTCAAGAGACATGTGGGTTCAATCCCTGTGTCAGGAGGGCATGGCAACCCACTCCAGTATTCTTCCCTGGAGAATCCCATGGATAGAGGAGCCCAGCAGGCTACAGACCATAGGGTTGCAAAGAGTCGAACACAACTCAAGCAACTTAGCACACATGCATGCATATAGTAGACACGTCTTCTCTAAGATCAGGCCTCTTTCTGGGCTGTATCACACTGTTCCCTTTCCCCTCCTTTAGGATAATTATGGGAGTGATGCCTACCCACCTAAGGTCTAAGGGTCAAGCCTTCCCTCTGGCCTGTCTGCAAATACACACTACAGAGATAATTGCCCTGAGACAGACTACAAAGATGGTGCCCTGTTTCTAGAATTCCATTGTTATTCTCCCCTAGAGGGCCAAGAGCCTGGTGTCTTTCCTCAGCAAATTAGTTGATAAGATTAACTAATGATCCCATTGGAAGGTCAGAGAGCCTTGAGGCAACAATGAAAGGGGAGATGGCAGGAGCTCGGAGCAGCAAAGCACCAGCTGCTTAGTCAGGCGGAACAGAGGCTCACAGGGGAGCCTGGAGCCAGAAGGGGCTCTAGAGTGTGACAATTTGGAGTGGGTGTCTTACATTTTTTGGAGACATTCTTGCTAATTCGGGACTAGGTGTTGAGACAGCTGGGGGTACAGAAGAAGGAAAAAATTATCAGAAGAGTGAGGACATATCTGGGAAACCTCATTGGGAGAAAGTACCACAGAGCGCAAAACTTTCAGAAAGAGATAGAGTTGGAAATTCTCAGACAATATGTAACCTTTGAGATTTTCCCAAACATTGCTCAGACCCCTCTCTCCGGTTTCTCTTGCCAATGTTAAGGAAAACGGGCCTTTCCTTTTCCAGTGTCTTCTTGTTCGCTGGGAGCCACGCTGGGCAGAGACTAGCCCTGGACCTTCTGTCTGGAGGAGGGAAACACTGGAGACAGCTGGTGTCTTACATATATGAGTTGCTCATCCAGATGCATCTTAGGGATCTCATTAATCGAGGTGAGAGCTGTGATTCCAGGAAATCAGGTCATGAAGCTTATCCAGATGCCCAGAATTCAGAGAAAGGCAAGGATTACAGACTTGGCTTATAGCAGAGGTTACCAAGTGATGGCCTCTGAGCTGTGTGTGACCCAAACGTGCATTTTGTTTAGGCTGCATAGTGTTGAAAAATTGAGATTTTTAGATACATGCTCAGGTTTTTATTAAAAAATATGAAGATAAAGCAATGTTGAACATGCACTTCAATGTGGGAAGACATTAGCTGAAGCGACTTGGCTGCTCCTTCATCCAGGACAGATGATGCTTCATTCAGCACTCTCACATGAAGTGTCCATGGGGACTGACATCCCACCCATTTTATTTCCATGATCAGCCTAGTCCCTGTTGGAGGGATTTGAGTTTTCATTCTTTAAGGCCTAATGCCTGGATGACACAGAAGTTTCACTTCACTTGCCAGGTTGAATTGTGTGATATTGGCTCCTGAATGGCTGTGTTGGAAAAAGCTTCTTGGATTTACTAGAAAAGAGCCACTATTGATTGGTGATGTCTGCCATAGGCATGAGATGGGGGGCTCATTATTACCTGTGGTGTAAATATCAACCAGGCTTGATACACTCTTTTCCCAATTTAGAAGCTGCTCTGTGGCCCTACTGAGCAGCTTCTAGAAGGCGAGGGAGAGAGAGTGCAGGAGCAGGAAGAACCATAAGCAAACCTCTGGAGGAAACGACTGTCTAATGGATACTTTATTGTCTATAAAGACCCTACAGGAGCTCTACCATGTAGGTGCCTCAGAAAAATAAATGCCAGAGATATAGTTGTACATAGGATTGCAGTTGGGTAGTTATTTTATTCCTGATAAGAAAGGGAAATGAAGCCTTAGAATTCTGCTTGTGAGGCAGAGCCAGAGAAATGTTCTTTCTTTGGGGGTATTTTTCTTCAACCACTATTAAATCCCTGAGGCAAGAAACTTTCCTGAGCTGTCTGATACCCGTTGTGGACCAGCAGGAGCTCCTAGCAGGTATTCACCACTGGCCCTCAGCTGCAGTTACTTCCCCCAAAGCTCCAGTGAGAATAATCCATTCCACTTCAGAAAGCAGAAGCTGAGTCTCAGAGAACTTGACTTTATCAAGAAAGCTCACCTAGTTGGTGGGAGACCTGCATCTAGAATCCAGGTCCTTTGACATCCACTTCCTGGCTCTTCGCTTTACGCACATGGACAGATGGATCTAATCAACCACTACATATAGAGGACTCACCACCTGCCAGCTTTGTCCAAACACTTTGTATGTTATAACAACTCTCTTGAGCATATTGAGAAGGACTGATCATTCCCATTTTACAGATGAAGACACTGAGTTTTACAGATGTTAGAAAACTTGCCCAAGTTCACACAGTAAATGAGCTTGATTTCAAGCCTATGCTGTTAACTGTTATGCTCTGTTAACACTTGGGGTGTGTGTGTGTGTGTGTGTGTGTGTTCTGAAAAGCCTCTGAATTGAAAACAGTTGGTGATGAGAAGTATGGAGGTCGATGAGAGAGGCAAGATGTACTGTATGAGAGGGGTCCACTGCTGCCCAAGTGAGAGTTGGACCACCATGGGATTTGCTGAAGAAAATGATCTGCTGATTCTCCAGTGGAAGAATAAATCAATACCTGCTCTCAACCAGGACATGCATTCATGGAAATGCCTTTGCTCTCCAAGCCACTGCATAAAAATATTTCCAGTGCAGAAACTTGTGAAGATTTCATAAGATGGTATCTGAGAGTCAGTTGAGGTACTTAGCAGAAGTGGGGGGTTAAGTGAGTTCATGACATAAACGGTCTCAAATGTTTTTCTGTGAAAGGAATCTCATTTTATAATAAGGCAGTACACTGTGTAATGGTCATTTGGCACCGAGAAACAATACAGAATAGCAGTGTTCTCTGGAACTAGATAAGGGTCCTGGTGCCCCAGCCCCTTAAAGCTGAGCCAGAGAGCAGATTTCAGTCAACAGCTGTGTTTGGGGTGGGGGTGGGGGGCTCTAGCTGAGGGTGGTATGAATGCAAAGAACCTATATGGGCAATCCTGCCAGGCCACAAAAATCTAAGTAGTATTCAATATTTGTGAATGGTGTGGTCGGTGGTTATATGGACTGTACAGCTGAGGCCAAGGGACTGGGGCTGCTCCCTTTCCTCCCTGTGATCGTCAATTTCATGATTGACTTTCTTCTCTCTTCTGGAGAGAGGTCTGCATTCCGTTTACCTATCAGGAACTCTTCACTACTGTGGGCTTCCTATGAAATTCTATCAACATAAGTGATGGAGACATATTATATTTTCCCAGCCCAACACATGTGCTAAGTGGTTTAAAAAATTAAAATGAACCCTTTCTTCCTAACTGAATTTTTACACATTTATGAGGTATTTTATTTTAATTGAGAGCCAGTAGGCATCATTCCAAAGTTATATAAACAGGTACTAAAGGGATGAATTATTTTATGGAAGGATCTATCTTTGAGTTGTTTTAGAGTATGTGTTCAGTTCTGTGATGAAAATTATTTGCTTGACTAAAACTTGATATTTGTTTAGTTGTTAAGTCATGTATGACTCTTTTGTGACCCTCATGGACTATATAGCCTGCCAGGCTCCTCTGTCCGTGTGATTCCCCAGGCAAGAATATTGGAGTGGTTTCCATTCCCTTCTCCAGAGGAGTCTTCCTGACCCAGGGATGGAATCCGTGTCTCCTGCATTGACAGGCAGATTCTTTTACCACTGAGCTACCAGGGAACGGGGTAAAAAAATTGATATACTGTGCCAAAAAAAAAAAAAAAAAGGGAAGGGGAATTCCCTGGCAGTCTAGTGGTTAGGACTCTGCACTTTGACTGCTGAGGGCACAGGTTCAGTCCCTAGTTGGGGAACTATGATCTGTCAAGCCACACCATGTGGCCAAAAATAATAAAATCTGGTATACAAGTACTTTGCATTGTGGGTGCTAACTACTTTGATGATGTCATAACTCCAACTCTCACACAGAGCTGGGTACATAATAAGCACTCAAGAAATATTTGCTGAATGAATCTTTCTCCACTTGCCAGGCCTATTTTTCCAACCATTTATTGGACATTTGTCTTGATTTGCTGTTGTTCAGTTGCTCAGTTGTGGCCAACTCTTTGCAACCCCATAGACTGCAGCACACCAGGCTTTCCTGTCCCTCATTATCTCCCGGAGTTTGCTCAAGTTCATGTTCATTGAATTGGCGATGCCATCCAACCATCTCATCCTTTGCTGTTCTCTTCTGTCTTGATATCTTGCAGCAACTTCAAAATTTACATTCTTACATGATCTCACTTCTTTCCCTTTAAATACTGTGTCTCCTTCTCCATGAGCATATGTGCAGTAACTGTCCAGGGGACTGATGGCCCTCATTTAAATTCTGGCTGCCTCATTGAGTCATCTGTAATCTTAGCTCTTTACCAAACTTCTCTTTGCCTCATTTTACTCATCTGTAGAATGGATATAATAATAGCTCCTGCCCTAGATGATTGTTGTGAGAATTAAACTAGCATGGCTCTAGCATGTAGCAACACATGGTAAATGTTAAATGTTACTTAGCACTTCCTATTTTAGCCAACCAGTTTAGGAACTGTGTTAGGAACTTGATCCTCAAGCTCACCTTTTCTTTTCACAAGATCCAGTCTGACTTCACCTTTCCCTGTTTCAGTCCACTGCTGCTGCTGCTAAGTCACATCAGTCGTGTCCGACTCTGTGCAACCCCATAGACGGCAGCCCACCAGGCTCCCTCATCCCTGGGATTCTCCAGGCAAGAACACTGGAGTGGGTTGCCATTTCCTTCTCCAATGCATGAAAGTGAAAAGTGAAAGTGAAGTCTCTCAGTCGTGTCCGACTCTTAGCGACCTCATGGACTGCAGCCTACCAGGCTCCTTTGTCCATGGGGTTTTCCAGGCAAGAGTACTGGAGTGGGGTGCCATTGCCTTCTCTGCCACCCTAACACTGCCATACAAAAAATGCTTCTTGTTTTTGAAAGACCCCTTTCCCTTCCAACACAGCTTCTGAAGACCAGGGGATTCTTTCTAAAGAGATTATTCCCTTCCCCTGTTTCTTAGCAGTCACCTTCCTTTGCACAGCAATCTAAGCCTTTGATGAACTGCCTTCCGGCTCCAAGTCCACATTCCCAGCCCAACTCCAACCATTCCAGTCTCTCCCCATCTCCACACTCCAGCCACACTGGACTCCTTTCTGCTTCCAGAAAATATCAGACTTCCACTCCTTTTGGCCTTTATTATTTGTCTCTGATTACCTTACCTTTCTGCTTTCACCAATATCATCGAGGTGTAGTTTTCTTTGGTAGTTATCCTACAGAAAGAATCGTTCCTTCGGTATGTCGTCACCTAACTTGGTTGTAACACTCATCATTTTGCTCCTCTTCACATGCCTTTCTTCCCCTATTGGACACAAGCTCTTTTAGGGCAGAAATAGGCCATGAGATCTTTAACCATTTCTGTGTTAGTAGGGTCTACTACAGGATTTCTGCTCAATAAATTTTGCTTTTCCTATTATAAAATTAAAATGTTCTCATCAGAAAAGAAAATATCTATAGGAATAAATGATTTAAGATGTGAAAGTTCCCTGTAATCTTCAGCCAATGCTATATCCTGCCAAGCTTTATGGACATCATTTCTGACATTTGCCTTGCAAACACAATGTTTTTAAATGGAATAGAGTAAATAATCACGATGATTCCCTATTAAAAGCCGATTTTTTTTAAAATTAGGTACTGCTGGTACTATGGTAGATTTTAAAGCAAATTGTATTTCTCTGTTTTAAAGAAAATATGGAAACATCTGCTTTCATAAAGGAGCAGTACTGTTATTCTGTACTACCTTCTATTTTTATAATATGCCTCTTATCATAATTTCTCCTCTCTGCTTGAGAAAAGGAAACATAAATGCACAGAGAAATGGGAGGGATATTAATTTCTCTTTTGAACCTAAGGGGGAAGCACATGTTTCTACCAAACTTCCATTAGGCTTTGAAGGCAGAACGATTTTTCATTTGGAACCCAAGCAGAATTTCAAAGATGTTCAGCGCTGGTGCCCTTTCCTTTTCAGTCCCTGCTGAAGGCGGGTGTAAAGCTGGCAGGATCTGGGGGCACGCGTTTCACAAGAGGGCTGTGTGTGGGGTGGGGGTGAGGTCTGTCTGCTCATCCTCCCCAACTGCTGGCCCGGGGGCCCCCTTTCTGATCCTCCTCCTTCCTTCTGTTTCCAACGCTGAAAATCATCTGGTTCTTCAGCTTGTTCCCAATTCCTTTAATTGTCTCCTTGGAAGCTTATAAAAACTCATTTTGGTGTCTGGCCCATGGCTATTTAAAGGCACGTATTTTAACCTGATAGTTTTATCTTTTCTTTTTTAATTTTCCCTTGAGTTCATCATTCTTCAAAACCACCTTGGCCAGACAGCTAGAGTCAGGGGTGCTCCTCCGGGTTTGGAGCTTCTCAAAGGGATCAGTCTGGCTGCCCAGACTCGCTGGATTAATTGAAGCCCTGAGCCTGGCCGTGTGAGCACAACTTTGTGGGCTGGGGCAGCAGCAGGACACGCCGCTTTGAGTTGAGAAATTCCCGCTTCATCCCCTCTTACTGTCCCTCCTCCCGTCCACCAATAAAACAAAGAAACCTGAGAAATAATCTCTGAAAGAAGAGACTTCGCCAGACTTGATTGTCACACTGGCCTCGAGCCAAGCCTGAGCCTGCCTCAAAAATGAACCCAGGAGGGGAGCTACTGGAAGGCAGTCAAAACCCTTGAAAGCGAGGTCGTGAACACCCCCCACATCAACAAACTCTCACTTGCTCTGCCTTCCTTTTCTTTTAAAGGTAGAATGAAGTCTTCTAAGACAAACTCCAGAATACCTTGTTCATATATATATACATATATAAAACGAAATTGAGAATGTGTGTGTACATGTAATAGTGTGTGTGTGTAAACATGTTTACAACCTGACTAGAAAAAAGTATCCTGGGTGGAAGGTCTGCTCAATTGCTGAAAGTGATGTTTATCATTTTCAAGCATGTTCGAATATTTGTACTACTTGTATACATGTATTCACCAACAGTATTATATACTGTTTAGTATGCTATGAAGTTTTATAACATCTCATATTTATGAAATATTTGATACACACAATCACAAAAAATGACAGAGTGAGGAGGTCAGTATTCTGCTTATATGCTTTTATGATAACGATAGTTTCATGAACAGGTGGTTTTAATGCATTCTCACTTGAAATGCAGCAGATGTCAACCATGAGGGAATGAAGGTGCTAATTTATAGTTTTTTAAAAACTTGTGCACAGAAAGCTAAGAATGTAAGTGCAAGCTTAGCAATAAAAGGAGAAATGAAAACATGCAAAATGGGGGCTTGGGGGGCCCTTTCATCTGTAACTGAGGTGGTCTGCAAGAAACCACGGAAGCTTCTGCTAATTTGAAATTCCACCAGCAGAGAAAGAAAACTCTGCTGGGTTATTGAAGAAAGATCTTGGCACCTTATGCATGGGAAATGAAACTTTTCATTTTGCAATTGGCTTATAGGTTGGTTACAACGCCCTCCCTCCCATCTTTCAAAGACTGAGGAGCCGACTGGAGTTAGAGATGTGGTTTGCATATATGCTGCCTACTTGACAGCCGCAGATCGACAGTGATAGGCTAATTAACTAAATGAAGGCAGCAAAGAAGTGAGGTTTTGGCAAATGACAAAGCCATTCATTGAGCGCTGTTTACTTCTACTTGAGCTTAAGTTCTGTTTTTAATTAGCCTCAGGATGTTTTTCTTGCAGCCAGTTAGAAGGAGGTTCTTTCCCTTGTCAGGTGCTGCATCCTTGAGTCGGATGTGGTGAGGGGAGGAAAACCCCAACACATTCACCGTGAGCCAGAATCACCAGCCGTCTCTTCCAGAGTCCCTTCCCCTTCCTGTGCTAGAGCCTTAGAGGTTGGGACCCTCCTGTGGGAGACCTGACATCTCCTGTTGGATGAACTGCAGTTAGTTGTTAACTTGGGGGATTATTCTGAACACATACAGGTCCATCTTGCTGGAGCCTGAGCTTCCAGTTGGATTTCCTTGCTTCCAGTTGATCTGCAAGCAGCATTCTTGGATATGATCAAGCCAGCCCACCAACCCAGTGAATCAAGTCAGATGCTATTCCTTTTTTGCTACTTGTCTTTTTTTTTTTTTTTTTTTAATTTGGCCTTATTTTATAATTTTATTTATTTATTTTGGCTGTTCTGGGTATTCGTTGCTGCTTGAGCTTTTCTCTAGTTGCAGAGTCGGGTCTGCTACTGTAGACACAGTGTGTAAGCGTCTCTTGTGGCTCCTGGGGTCTAGAGCACAAGCTCAATAGGTATGGTACACGGGCTTAATTGCTGCATGACATGTGGGATCCTTCAGGACCAGGGATGGAACCCGTGTCTCCTGCCAATGGCAAGCGGATTCTTTACCACTGAGCCACCAGGGAAGCCCATTTCTAAGTGGGTTTTTTTTTTTTTTTTCCCATTCTATTTCTTGAGACTTTGTAGGCTTGTGCAGCTTACCAGACTCCTTTTTATCTAGGTAGCTAGAGTGCTTGTGTCTATTTATGAACAGGAACACTGAGGCAAAGTAGTATTTTAGCCAAGCTCATGTGGAAATTGTGGAGAAGACAGACAAAGAGGGTCAGATCTCCTGGAGCTTGGCTGAGAACTGGGCCAGAACTACTGAGCTGGGATGCTGATTTAGTACATAGAATGGGGGATGGTGGATAGGATGCTCAGGGCAGAAGATGTATTTGGTGAACAAGGTTAGTGGTGGTGGTTTACTCACTAAGTCATATCTGACTCTTGTTACCTCCTGGACTGAAGCCTGCCCGGCTCCTCTGTCCATGGGATTTCCCAGGCAAGAAATAGAATGGGTTGCCCCTTCCTTCTCCAGTGGATTTTCTCAACTCAAGGATCAAACCTGCAGTCTCCTGCATTGCAGGCAAATTCTTTACCACTGAGCCCCTAGGGAACAAGGCTGGGAGGCCATTAAAATTTAGAGAAAAATGTCAAGGAGAATGAAGGGGTAAGCTTTAGGGGTAGGGGCAACTAATTTGATTTAGAAGGGACCAGGTATTTGTCGAAATAGACGATAAATACGGTGACCGTGTTTTTTTAGAAGTCATGATGGTATGACCTACCTCTGCTCTTTCTATCCCTTCAGCCTGTTCAGTGGAGGCTAGTAAACTTTCAAGGCCTGGCTTGGCCCCCCAAACTCCTCTACCTCCTCTCCACTCATGCCTGTTCGGAGTTTAGTGACTCATGGGTCCCTGTGATAATTTTATGTGTCAATTCAACTGGGCTAAGGGATGCCCAGATAGTTGGTAAAACATAATTGCTGGGTATATGTGTGATAGTGTTTTGGTTTTTATTTGTGTGTGTGATACTGTTTTATTTGAATAGGTAGACTGGGTAAAGAGGATCGCCTTCACCAGTGTGGGTGGGTGATGTCCTGTCTGCCTGATAGAATAAAAATACAGAAAGGGTGAATTTGCTCTCTGCTTGAGCTGGGACATCCATTTTCTCTCGCCTTTAGACATTGGTGCTCCTGTTCTTGGACTTTCAGTCTTGGTCTGGATCTTGCACTATTGGCTTCCATATTTCTTAGGTCCTCGAGACTCTGATCAGAACTTACACACCACCAGTTGCCCTGGTTCTCAGGCCTTCAGATTTGGACTTGAACCATACCACCGGCTTTCCCTGGCCTTCAGCTTGCAGATAGCAGAATATGGGACTTCTTAGCCTCTCTGATGGCATTAACTAATCCTCATTAAAAAAAAATCTTCCCTATGTCTGTGTATCCTGTTGGCTCTGTTTCTTTGAAGAATCCTGATTAATATACCCACTGCATGCAGTAGTATATCCTTTTCCAGGAGTGGTAGCAATTTTCTGCCTTTATTCTCACTCAGGGTAGTAAGCTCCTTAGAAGGACAGAAACCACATGATTGTCTTTATTCCTTGACCAATCAGTAGTGCCAGGCACTGTGATGGCTGCTTAACATACATTATTTCAATGATTCCTCACAACAACCCAATGAAGCAGTATATTTGTAATTCATATTGTAAGGGAGCTGGGCTTGAAGGGATTAAAGTAACTTACTCAAGGTCACACAACTAGCAGGTGGTGGAGTCAGGATTCTCTCTTGATCATCATGTTACCCACTGCCCTAGCGGTCAAAATATTTGCTGAATTGAATTGGCAATTTGCCGAAATAATTGGCAACTTATTTTATCACTTGTAGTAGATGCGTTAATTATTTGATTTCAAAACTCATTCAAGCTGAAAAGCCATTTGTTGTCGTTCTGTCCCTAAATTGTATCCAGCGCTTTGCGACCTCATGGACAGTAGCACTCCAGGCTTCTGTCCTTCACCATCTCCTGGAGTTTGCTCAAATTCATGTCCATTGAGTTGGTGATGTTATCCAACAATCTCACCCTTTGTTGTCCCCTTCTCTTCCTGCCTGAAAAGCCATGTATTTGTCTAAACAATCACTCTCATAGATACCAACATGAATAGGAGCAAAAAAAAAACAAAACAACCCTCAGTATTATTATCAGGTGATCGAAATGGTTGTGTGTTTCTGCAGGTGATGGTGGGGTTCTAAAGACATATGGTTTTTATTCGCTAAGGTATCTACACTTTATTTCATTTATATTTTCTTTATTACTGTAACAAAGTTGAAGGAAGAGTCCTTTTTCTGGGAGAAGAGTGGATCTGAAGGGAGGAAAAAAAGGAGGGAAAAGAAGCTTCACTTTTTATGAAGACTCATGAATGTACCTAGATGTGGCAGAGAGGCCATTCATGCAATGGTCTTTCAGGGACAAAAGCTCTACATCTAATTACACAAGACCCTCAGAGATGCAGAAGGGGCTGGAGAAATATTATCACCTCAATTAACAGATCTCCATCTGAACTCTGGGTAATGCCTCTTCCTGGGAACCCCCACCCCCCGCACCATCTCATCTGCTTGCACCAAAATGCAGAACCACAATGGTCCTAGGGACAGTCCAAGCCCCTAAACAAGGTCATTTCAGCCCCTAGTCAATTTAAACTCTTGTAATCTGCAAAAGAAAGAAACCTGGGTACCTTAAAGTTCAAAAAAAATTCTACTCCCATTAAATCACCCAAGTTTAAAAGGAAGCTGATCAATTTGACTCTGAGCCACCTTGCCCTTACCATCCCCACCCCCTTACTTCTTACTCTGGACTTTTAAGCAGGAAGAGACCCTGAGTCAGATTCCATGAGGTGGTAGTTAGGAATGAGACTGTGAAATTAAGAAAGGAGTCTTAGCTTTCATGATGGTCTAAGTCCATTTACCTCCTCCTCAAACACCGAGCACTTCGCCTGGGGGCGAGCTTGCTTGGGCTCCCTTTGTGTGCAGCCCTGCAGCCCCGAGTTACAATCATACGGCTTAAATTCTCATAGAAGGCTGGCTGGCTTCACCCAAGACAGAAGACAAGTCTGTGAGGTAAGTGAGTAACTACTTCACAGCACCTCAGGCCAGGCAAGTGTCTGCTCTGTTCCTTGTCTTCCCCGCTCCCTTTGGAAAGGACAGTGCCTCATCTGCATACCAGCCCAGATATAGGTTTTGAGGAACAGTGAGGGCAGGTGGGGAACAGGAAAAGCCCTCAGCTCTCCTGGGATACTTGGCCCCAGCCTCTCTCTTTGAGCTTCATTGGCTGCTACATCAAGCAGAGAGTGATCGTTCCTAATCCAGGTATAAGCAGTGGAAACATTGATATGATACCTTTTCCCAGCTCAGCTGAGGTCAATCAACTCAACAACAGAAAGCAGGAAGCAGAAAAACTCAGCATTCTCCTAGTATTGATCTCCCTTTAAGTTGATAATAAAAGCTGCTAGTATTGAGACCTACTAAGTGTTGAGCACAGGCTAACTTTCTTACAAATAGGAATCCAGGGAAGCCTCCATTCTACACACAGTTCAGATAACTGAGGCTCAGAGAGAGAATGTGATTTTGCCCAGGGCTTGTAGTGGAGCCCAGTCTGTTTCACAGCTGAAGGCCTCTCCCTCTCATGTGCTAGCTTTCCAAGCCTCCTTCTACCAGTACTGCTCTTAGATCTGGGCACCAGGTGTCCCTCCCTCAGGCTCCAGGCTTTAGAGGGCCCCTCCCAAGAGGCAAAAAGTCTGGGAAACTGGATAGTTCTGCCTACCCAGGGACCCCTTGCTGCCCCCCTGCCCCCCTTACATTTTAGACTATACACTAGATACCTAGTCTCCTGGAACTCCCTCATCAAGGGGTCCTAGCTGGAGTTGCCTGAGGTAGCAAATATTACAGGCTGACCAGTTAAATTTGAATTTTAGATACAGCAAATTTTTTTTAGTGTAATTATGTCCCATGAAATATTTAGAACATGCTTAATGCTAAAAAGTTATTATTTATCTAAATTCCAGCTCGACTGCATCTTGTATATTTTCTGGCAACCCTAGCCCCAGCCCACTCCCAGGATTTGGCTGTTTGGGTGGCGCTTGCACAGAGCTTGGACGTGCACAATTGAGTGTCCAAAGGCAGGCAGGCAAGGCCCCCCTCAGAGCCGGAAGGAGCCTGAGAAGAGAGAAAAGGGGGCCAACTGGGGCCCTCCATTTGTATCCTTGTTAGGATGCGCTTGTTCCCCAGACCACACCTACAACATAGGCTGCTTTATCGTCTAACTAGCTTAGTTTTCATTTGTGATTTCCATAGTCATGAGTTTCCAGAACATGACCCCCTTCGTCAACCTCACCTCCAGCTGGATCTGGGGTGAGGGGCTGGAACAAGGTACTCAGAAGTCCAGTCTAAGGGATATTTCCATGTGGATACAGATGACTTAAGAGGGCTCTCAGTCTGTAAAAAGGACAAGCTGCTGGATGTGTGGGTCTGCATTTTCCACTTTTCTGTGTAAAGGGTGCCTGGCCATGAATGAGATGCTGCACTTCTTGAGTTCATTTTTTTCTCCCATTCATAACATATGAGAAATATCCCAGCCTCCTGGAGTGAGTGTGAGCGTGAGATGAATTAACATGTTAAAGTGTCCAAGCACTTGACAAGTGTCGAACCTCATAAATGCACTTGGGTCGGTCTGCTTAGTCAGGAGCAGGCTTTTTTTTTTTTTTTTTTTAAGGCTCAGCTGGACCACCCACACTTCCATTTCCAGCCTGGGGCCCTTGGATCTTCCATGAGGCCGAGATGGCTCCTGAGTCATGGAACAGCGAGGTCACGCTCATCCAGGCCTTCTGAAGTATTTTGAAGAATGAACCCTAGGAGCATGGCCTTCCAGAACCATCTAACTCTACGTCTGCAACTCAAACTTACACTACACCATGGGACCTATGAGATGACTTCTGTCTGGGGGACAAGGAGGACCCTTCACACCAAGTTAGGGCTAAGTCATCAGAACGAAGGTCTGGATTATTCCCCAGAACTATGTGAAGGCTACTAAGATCAAGTCTTACTAAGAATTATTGAATAAAAGCCCAACTTCTTTTCAGTGCCAGGTGAATAAAGAGAAAAGCAAATCATTCCCAACACAGGGTTTCTCTGGTCTTCACTAGTTTGTGTTCTCACATCTTCCTAATTCATCCCTCCCTCTTCTTCCCCTCCTCCCAACAAATTAGCTTCTAGTCATCAGCTAGAAATCCTCAGGAAAACCTTCAAGAGGAAGGTGGTATATTGTGAAGCAGGAAACAAGGACTCTGATGTCAGAAAGACTTGGGTCCCAGCTCTGCCACCTCCCCATCACCATAGGGAAGCTACTGAACCTTTTTTCATCTCAAGTTCCTCTTGTAACAGTGGTAATACTATTTACTTTTGCTTAGCACAGTGCCTGGCACCTAGAAGCTGCTTGTTAAATGGGGGCCATCGTTACTGTTGAAGATAATGCCCAATATATATAAGATTATACTTTATGCTCAATAAAGCATAAATACATGAATGAATGAAAGAAACACTTCCTGAAAGGTTACCTTTTCAAATTTTTCAGGATCACAAAAGCAGAAGTCAGCCGAAGGCATAACTTGGGGGTTCCCTCCAACCCTGAGTCCCCAGATTGGAGGGCTCCTTTGAGCCTCTGGCCTTTGTGATTCAGTTTCCAGCTTTGCCTGACAATGTGAGGCACACCTCATTCTGCTGGCTCGCTGTGGTTGTCTGTCCCCACCTCCTCTATCCTTCATTGATCTAGCTCACATTTCTCCGTAACCATCCTTGATTACCTGCAGGACTAAACAAGCAGGCAGCCATCATTAAGAAATCGCAGGCACATACCTTTCAGATAGCATAATCGCCCCACCGGCTGGTACCAGTGCCCCAACAAGCTTCCTGCTGTGACCCACTATGCAAACAGTTCCACCCACCGGAGGTGAAAACAATTCTACTTTTCAGGGCTGGAGAAGACTGATTTTATGCAGCAGAATCCTTTCAATTATTCAGGATGCTGCTGTCTTTTTTTAGTTCAATTATTCAGGGGTTTCTGAGTACACGATTGTAAATTCAGCATTTGCTGGCGGGAAAGCCCAGACTTGATTGGTTGAGATTCAACTTGGCTCTGTGTTTCTCAAACGTGACAGTGAATCTAGACAAGAGAAGTGGCCATCCTTTTGGCAGAGAAATAAGTGCAGAGAAAAATTTATCTTTGAAAATTTTTGATTCACAACCTGTAGTTTATGCAGAGTGCTTACTTTCATGATCCTTTCTCTTGCAATACACTGGCAGAAAGATTTTTGGAAATCAATAAACAGCCATCCATGTATAATGAGGACACTTATTTCAGATACATTCTCCTCTCTGTCTCCTACTAAAATAGTATCTATGTATCCTCTCTTGAATATTTAAATTGAGGGTAAGCTACCTGCTTGGCTACCAAGATGCCACATTTCCTGGTTTCAAATGAGGAAGTAACCTGAAGATGAGGTGGCAGGGTTTCCATGTTATCTTTCAGAGAAATGACTTACGTAGTACAGAGAAGCATGTGGTTTACTCTCAGGAAGCACATCATGACTGCTGGTGGTAAGATATTTAACACTTACCACCTGTCTCTGTCGCTGTGCTGAGTTTTAGTGAGAACTTCTGGAAAATGTTAATTCCTCCTCTTGGCTCATTTATTCACTCAAACCTTCACTGAGTATCTCATATATGATTTTGGGTTGGACAGTGGGGATACAGCAATAGACAGATCCCAGACCCTGCCCTTGGGAAGCCTATAGTATATGCAAGTGACCAATATTAAAGTAAAATCATTAAAAAATCCAAGTTTATTTACTGTGATTAATATTTTATTGCAAAAATAGTTTTTTAAAAGGGAAGAAAAAGAGCATAAGATTAGGAAATTAAGATGGTAAACTGTTGCAGGGAGATGTTGACAAAGTCATGAATTGCGTAGCACAATTATTTTTGTTATCTCTAGACCCTTGCCCAGGGCCTGACATTTTCAGTCTATTGTGTGAATGAAGTTTCTTTTATGAAGCCCTTTTTACTCAAGGGCCTCTGATTTTAACAAGTAAAAACTTGTACATAGTGCTTATGGAGTGTCTAACATTGGCCAGACACTATTTTAGTTCTTTATGTCTATTAGGCTGTTCATCCTTCCCCTAAAGTTCTGAGGTGGGTATGAGCACTGTGCCTTCATTACTTAAATAAAAATTAAAAAAAAAAATCAATGCACAAAGAAGCTAAGGCAATTCATCAAGGTCACATAATACACAAGTTATTGAGTGGCAGAGTCTGGATTTAAACTTTGGTCATCAAACTTAAGAATCTCAATCTCTAACCATTGTGCTACACAGTGCTAGTCAAGTTAACTAGCTTTGCATAGACTCAAGACATGTGAAGAGCTATGGTGATGTAAAAGAAATAAATATCAATAGCATGTCTTCCTCCAGGGATTGGTTGGAGGTTGCAAAAGAGCAAGGAGAGAAATAACATAGCTTATAACAACTTGCCCCTTATCACCTGCCTCCAGGTTCTTCAGGTTTGCTAAATTCCTTTCTTTGGCCCAAAGCAGTCATCTTCTTCCATGACTCCATGGAAATCTGCATTCTCAGGGATGACTGGCTCTGGCTGGTAGCCTTGGGGCCTTCTGGAAGAATCCACATGCTACAGCCACTACAGTGTCTCACCCTGCATGGAGTGCTAGCATCTGCCCCTTCCCCAGAGTGAGCAGCCTCAGCCTCACCATCATCTCTCCTTCTTCTGAAGGAGGTTTCTCTTCTGTGTGCTTCCAGCTACATATGGGGTTGGTGGGTAAACAAGAGTTTAGGGCCTGGGTGCCACACTGGATTGAATCCATCTTAGAGCCATCACAATCTGCTTGTAGTCTAGGTTTCCATCCCTTCCTGAATCAGGGGAGATGAGGTTCTTTCTCCTTCCCTCTCAGGGCTATAGTAGGGAGCATCTGAGGAAATCATCACTTCTGGTGCCCACCCTCCCGAAAACCTGCCTACCCTTCCACTTGAGCTCCCTGGTGCTTGCTAGGTCACTTTAATCGTGTCTGACTCTTTGCTAGGCTCCTCTGTCCATGGAATTCTCTAGACAAGAATACTGGAGTGGGTTGCCATACCCTCCTCCAGGGGATCTTCCTGACCCAGGGATTGAACCCGTGTCTCTTATGTCTCCTGCATTGGCAGGTGGTTTCTTTACCACTTGCACGTCTGGGAAGATTGAGTTATCTTGTACTCTTTGTTCTCGACACTAATGTTTCCCCTCTTTTCTTTTAATTTGAATGTGTAGTCCTGTAATTGGGAATTCATACTCCACCATCAAGTTTCCTGCTCTGGGTGTTTATGTACGTGAAACTGAGTAAACTGTAGACACAGGTGATGCATCTGTGATCCTCCTACCAGAGCCGGTGCTCTGTACCTGAGAGCAAGAGCTGGAGAAAAGCTAGTGGCTTGCAGAAGAGAAGAAAAGGAAATCTGAGGCCTTTGACTTCAAGCCATAAGGTCTGATCTTTGGAAAACACAGTTTAGCATATCTTCAAGTTGTGGAGACATTAGGTCAAAGCAGTTGTAAATTCCATTTGTTCAAGACCTGTGACTAAAAGAATTTGTGCATAATGTTTGAAAATTTGTGAAGTTAGAATATACAAGTGAAGGATTTTCTCATGTCAAAACTTCTTGCATTTCCTTGTGCTACAAGAGGTGAAGATGTGGTAGGAAATTTTAACCTGTTTTTCTGGAAGACTGACTTCCTTGGGCCTTTTGATTTTGTAAAGGGAATGTGCATGCATGTTTAGTCATGTCCTACTCTTTGTGACTGTAGTCTACCAGGCTCCTCTGTCCATGGGATTTTTCAGGCAAGGACACTGGCGTGGGTTGCCATGCCCTCCTCCAGGAGAATTTTCTGACCCAGGGATTGAACTCATGTCTCCTGCATTGACAGGCAGATTCTTTACTGCTTGAGCCATTGTGGAAGCCCATTTGTAGAGGCAAGTGAAGGTCCCATTTGGAAAAAATGAGTGTCTAGACTTGAATTCCACATAGCTAAAATGGCACAGGTTGTTTTCATGGTGGATAGGGTGCAATTTTTGAGACTAGTTTTAGGAAAAAATACACACTGTGTACCACACAATCCCCTGAGTGGCAGTATTAGTTGTTGGGCCACAAGTGTGAGACATGGTTGAAGCAGTTATCCCAATAGAGACATGGGAAAATTTAGGGCAATCACATTAAGAGATCAAGTCTTTGGGCCTGAGCTCAGGTTATTATTGAACATAATTGGCTGCCTAGATTGTTCTGGAATGCCCTAAGGCTATGCTGATGGCTGTGCTTGGAAGGGTGTAGCAGACACTGTTTTTGTTCCAGTGCATTATAGAAACATAGTTGACTTCTGCAGCAGTCACCTTTAATTCATTCTGCTCAGGCTATTTCTTTGAAATGTGTAAGCTTGCAAAAGATTATGTATTAGTTCACGAGAACTTCAAGTCAAGGGGTTGAGCTGTCATTAAATATTTTGATGGAAGAATGGTAATTAAAACACCAGAAAGATGATGCAAATAGATATGGACCACTCTGCCAGGTTACTACAGCATCCCAAGCCTGAAGAAAAGTGAGGTTACACACCATCACATGCCAAAGAAACCATAAACAAACCAAAGATTTTCATTGGCAAAGTGTAGCTAAAATATTTAATTGACTCCAGCAGCCGAGTCAACATACCATATTTATATTTTAAAGCAATTGACTGTGTCATAGAATATAAGAAAATCTGACCATTTGCCAAGAGGCACCATTTCAAGCCATTCAGAACCAAGTAGAGTCAAATAGTCTAAAAGGGACTCACTTTATTACAATGCTAAGATAAAGTTACTGGGGATGTTGGATTTATAGAATGAACAATAAAAATCATTGATTAGAAAAGATTTGGGAAATTTGCTTCTGATACAAGAACCAGAAAGACCACTATACAAGTAGTGAATCCCCCACACCCCGTACTCCTGTTAAATCAAAATTAGAACAAATATTCTAGTCTGAAATTAATTCCCTGATGTTAGTCAGATCCCACCTCCTTGGCTAAATATACCGACTTGCAGATGGTCCGGTTTCCCCATAGAGGCTGTAAGACACACACATGGTTGATAGAAATTACAAAAATTGCATAGGTCCATGAAATATATAAACATGTATCTCTAATGTATTTAAAATGAAGACAGATGGAAGAATGTGCCCACAAAATGACGAGACAGGAATATGTCTACGTATGGGTCCAAGTCTTCATCAGCATTGCTCCAGCTCCATGCCGGGTATATATTATGGCCTAGAGAGGATGTGCATGTGTACACCCACGGGAATCTCAGAGAAAGGAAATTGCAGCAGGCACACAATTCATCTCTAGCTGCCCACCTGCCAAAAGTTGGCAGGCTCCTCCGGGTCACAACCCACATGTTGTGAACCACGCCTCTACCTCCCTGGGTAGGTAGCATGTGGTTTTGAAGGCAAAGGCTGTGAGTTTATATTCCCAGACACCATATGAATGCAGTTAACAGACAACTATGGTCTTTTTATATGTACATGGCCACAAATCATTCCAGATTGATGCCTGGCTGATAGACTCAACCTCCTGCAAATTTCCCATATGTTTCACCGGACTCCAGAACGAGCTGGAAGAAAATATGCAAGTATTGGGAGATTCTACACAGAAACATGGGAAACCTCTACTCCTTGTGGAACGGCGGCATGAGAAGCTACAATTGGGAAGGGAGGGAATGTCCGCTTTTCCTTGATTTCCTAGGCATTCAAAAACCAATTTCTAAAAAGGAACTGCAGTCAAAAATACAGCTGACCACAGGAGCTTTCTCCAAAGTGGTGCTGATTCAGCCTTAGGAACTGGAGGGAAACAAACCATCCCCATGTTAAACCATGCCATTTTAACTGAAACTGACATTCACAGTTTCTTTTACCTTATCGGTTTTTCCTCAAATTTTCCTTCCCTCCTTCCTACTAATTTTTATTTCATGAAAGACTTGAGGAAACAAGAACCACAATTAAACAGCAACCCCAGCCCCATGGCAACTCAGAGTACCAGCTGATTGTAAAGCCCAGGAGTTGATTATTATTAAGCCTCCACATAAGCTAGTTCTCTTGCGTATTCTTAGAATAAAGAACAAGAGAAACTTAACATATAGAAATTATCAAAGAGTGGGAAACACATTGCTTCCTCATTTATCCGTGGGGGTGTATAAGAGAAGGTGAGTGGTCAAGGAAGTGAGGATTAGGGCCTTTATCTTGCTCATTAAATATTTCACATAAAGAGGGAACTATAGGCAAGAGAAGCATGAAAAATATCAGAATTAACCGGTGGTAATTTTTTGTGGTTGCTGTTGGGCAAGAAATAGTGACCTTCTTCAGAAAGCCAGGAGACCAAAAAGATGGTGGACTACTGTCCTAAAGAAACATTTTTGCTGAGTTAGAATTTGGGTTTCTTTTACACGAAAAGATCTCTCTGGCTTCTCTCCAAATATGGACTTACTGCAGTTACTGAGTATCTGAACTAAAGTCATCAGAGAACACATAGAAAGACGTAAAGGATTTGCCACAACCACTGAGCCTGGGAAGTATGGCTCCACTACATTCCTATCTTGTGACTTTTGGGTAAGATCCTTGCCGCATGCATGACATTGCTGTGTGTTTTCTCCAGGATAAATACTCTGAGCCTACTGGCGAGACGTGAGCTCTAAGGATAGGGTTCTTTTCTTTTTTCACATTTGTGAAGCTGGTGAAGAATCTTTCTCGAATGAATTCATGTTCTAAAGACCTGACTAATAAACACATATATATCTGGCTTCTATCCGGTATGAAAGTTCTCATCAAGCCTAAGGTGTTGCCACACTACTGATATTTGTATGGTTTCTCAGTAGTATGAATTCTCTGACCAACAGTAGGGTGTGAAGTTCAAATTTGAGTATTAAAGACTTCTACCATATACCATATTCACACAAGTTTCTCTCATGTATGGATTTTCTGATGTTCAGTGAGTGCTGAGACCTGAGTAAAGGATGAGCTCGCAGGTGCAGATGGGCGGGCAGCCGACGGAGGTGCTGTGCCTGATGAACATGGTGCTGCCGGCCGAGCTGCTGGACGACGAGGAGTACGAGGAGATCGTGGAGGACGTGCGCGACGAGTGCGGGAAGTACGGGCTCGTCCAGTCCATGGAGATCCCACGGCCCGTGGACGGCGTGGAGGTGCCCGGCTGCGGGAAGATCTTCGTGGAGTTCACCTCTGTGTTTGACTGCCAGAAAGCCATGCAGGGCCTGGCGGGTCGCAAGTTCGCCAACAGAGTGGTGGTCACAAAATACTGTGACCCCGACTCTTACCACCGCCGGGACTTCTGGTAGAGGTGGCGGGGCAGCGCAGCGGCGGAGCTGGCTGGGGGCGTCTCCCCCCTCCTGCTCCCCCCATTTCCCCCCTCCCCCGTAACGCTCTGCAGACGCTGGGCAGAGGAGTGTGAGCCGAATGACAGCCGGCAGCAACTGGAATGGCAGCAGTGAAGGCTGGGGGTGGGCTGGGCGCGGGGCGGGGCGGGGCGGGGCCCGGGTAAGTGCGCACGCAGACCCGCACAGATGCAGGCACGGCACAGACACAGGGGGAAGGGCGGGGAGGGGGAGACAGCGGGGCGGGGTCGGTCCCCCACATCCCCTCCCTGAAGCAGTCTTCTGCGGGATACCCCCTGTCTCTTACCCTTCCCCACCGTGGAAACACAGTGTGTTTCTATTTGACGGCCAAACTCTTTTGAATTTGGTTGTCCGGCCTGGTACCTTGCCCCTTCCCTCTCAGGACCACAGGTCCCGTCCTCCTGGCCTCTGGTCCTCGCCCCGGTGTCCTGGTTTCTTCCCTAGTTGATTCTCTCTAGTCTCCCGGGCCTGCCCTCCACCCCGTGGGCCCTGTCCCTCTCCTCCTCTCTGTGGCACTTTCATATTTGCTAAGACGAATTTGCTCATTAAACAATTTGTTGTATTAGAAAAAGAAAAAAAGAAAAACCACCACCTATAACCTCCCTGGCTAGATCAACCTATTTGCTCACGGTCTGTTTTCCCCACTGGGGCTGCAGGACACACACATGGTTGATAGAAATTACAAAACTTGCATGGGTCCATGAAATATATACACATGTATCTGTAATGTATTTGAAATAAAGACAGATGGAAGAATGTGCCCGCAAAATGACGAGACAGGAATATGTCTATGTATGGGTCCAAGTCTTCATCAGCATTCATTGCTCCAGCTCCACGCCGGGTATATATTATGGCCTAGAGAGTATGTGCATGTGTACACCCAAGGCAATCTCAGAGAAAGGAAATTGCAGCAGGCACACAATTCATCTCTAGCTGCCCACCTGCCAAAAGTTGGCAGCCTCCTCCGGGTCACAACCCACATGTCGTGAACCACGCCTCTACCTCCCTGGGTAGGTAGCATGTGGTTTTGAAGGCACAGGCTGTGAGTTTATATTCCCGGATGCCGTATGTATACAGTTAGCGGACAACTATGGTCTCTTTATATGGACATGGCCACAAATCTTTCCAGATTGATGCCTGGCTGATGGACTCCATCTCCTGCAAATTTCCCGTATGTTTCACCGGACTCCAGAACGAGCTGGAAGAAAATATGCAAGTATTGGGAGATTCTACACAGAAACACGGGAAACCTCTACTCCTTGTGGAACGGCGGCATGAGAAGCTACAGTTGGGAAGGGAGGGAATGTCTGCTTGTCCTTGATTTCCTAGGCATTCAAAAAGCAAAATCAGAACAGGAAGTCACCTGCAGTCAAAAATAGAGCTGACCACAGGTCACAGCTCTCCCAAGTGGTTCCGATTCACCCTTAGGAACTGCAAGGAAAGAAACCATCCCCATGGTAAACCATGGCGTTTTCACGGAAACTGAGATTCCCAGTTTCTTTTGCCTTCTCACTTGACTTTTTCCTTCCCACTCTCCTTCCCTCCTTCCTACTAATTTTTATTTCATGAAAGACTTGAGGAAACAAGAACCACAATTAAACAGCAACCCCAGCCCCATGGCAGTTCAGAGGACCAGCTGATGGTAAAGACCAGGAGTTGATTATTATTGAGCCTCCGTATAACAAAGTTCTCCTGTGTATCCTTAGAACAAGGAAGAAGGGAAGCTTAACTTACAGAACTTATCAAAGAGTGGGAAACACATTGCTTCCTCATTTATCCGTGGGGGTGTATAAGAGAAGGTGAGTGGTCAAGGAAGTGAGGATTAGGGCCTTTATCTTGCTCATTAAATATTTCACATAAAGAGGGAACTATAGACAAGAGAAGCATAAAAATTATCGGAATGACCCAGTGGTAATTTTGGGGGAGGGCTGGTGGCAAGAAACAGTGACTTTATACAGAAAGCCAGGAGAACATAAAAGTGGTGGACTACTGTCCTAAAGAAGCATCTTTGCTGAGTTAGAATTTGGGTTTCTTTTACACGAAAAGATCTCTCTGGCTTCTCTTCAAATATGGACTGACTGCAGTTACTGAGTATCTGAACTAAAGTCATCAGAGAACACATAGAAAGACGTAAAGGATTTGCCACAACCACTGAGCCTGGGAAGTATGGCTCCACTACATTCCTATCTTGTGACTTTTGGGTAAGATCCTTGCCTCACGCATGACATTGCTGTGTGTTTTCTCCAGGATAAATACTCTGAGCCTACTGGCGAGACGTGAGCCCTAAGGATAGGGTTCTTTTCTTTTTTCACATTTGTGAAGCTGGTGAAGAATCTTTCTCGAATGAATTCCTGTTCTAAAGACCTGACTAATAAACACATATATATCTGGCTTCTATCCGGTATGGATGTTCTCATCAAGCCTAAGGTGTTGCCACACTCCTGATGTTTGTATGGTTTCTCAGTAGTATGAATTCTCTGACCAACAGTAGGGAGTGAAGTTCAAATTTGAGTTTTAAAGACTTCTACCATATACCACATTCACACAAGTTTCTCTCATGTATGGATTTTCTGATGTTCAGTCAGTGCTGAGACCTGAGTAAAGGATTTTCCACACTCGAAACATCTGAAAGGTTTCTCTATATGTATTCCCCGATGACTTGTAAGGTGTGAATTTTGACTGAAACACTTGCCACACTCATGACACCTGAAAGGTCTCTCTCCAGTATGACTTCTCCAATGATGTCGAAGATGTGGTTTTTAACCAAAGACTTTTCCACACTCATCACATCTGTAAGGTTTCTCACCAGTATGAACTGTCTGATGCCTTCAAAGGAGTGATTTTACACGACAGGCCTTGCCACACTCATCCCATTTGTAAGGTTCCTCTCCAGTATGAACTGTCTGATGCCTTAAAAGGAGTGACTATACACGAAAGGCCTGGCCACACTGGGCCGGCGGAGAAGAGCGGGGAGCATCCCCGCAGGCAGTAAAGGGACGGCTTGAATTTTCAGAAGAAGCCGGATTCCTAGCGGGGGCTGGGTGCAGAGGAAGGCGAGGACCTCCAATAACATCCGAGCGTGGAAGAGCTAATATCCGAAAAGTTGGGAAGAGTTGGGGGAGTCGGTGAAACCCTCTCTTGGGGTGTTTTCGGAAGCAGCCACAGTCACCGCTCCGGATGCTTTCCTCTGGGGTCCGGAAGTGGCCGGCGGGTCTGGCAGCCAGACCCTGGGGGGAGGGGCACCTGGCGGGCGCGCAGGCGGGCAGGGGCGGAGCCGGGGCGGGGTGGGGCGGGGCGGGGCGGGGCGGGCAGCCAGGCCTTGATTAGGTTAGGGTAGGAGGCGGCGGCCGGAAGTAGCCAAAGCAGTCTGAGCGGGCGCGCGGCCAGGGAACCCAGAGCTGCACAGCGCCCTAGGCGGCCGCCTCAGCATGTCGGACCTCGACGAGTTCGAGCGGCAGCTCAACGAGAGTAAGCAAGAGCGCGACAAGGAGAACCGGCACCGCAAGCGCAGCCACAGCCGCTCCCGCAGCCGGGACCGCAAGCGTCGCAGCCGGAGCCGGGACCGCCGCAACCGGGACCAGCACGGCGCCTCCCGGGACAGGCGGCGCCGCAGCAAACCTCTGACCAGAGGCGCCAAAGAGGAGCACGGTGGGTTGATTCGCTCCCCCTGCCACGAGAAGAAGAAGGCCCGCAGATACTGGGACGTGCCGCCGCCGGGCTTCGAGCACATCAGCCCCATGCAGTACAAGGCCATGCAAGCTGCGGGTCAGATTCCAGCCACCGCCCTCCTCCCCACCATGACCCCCGACGGTCTGGCTGTGACCCCGACGCCGGTGCCCGTGGTCGGGAGCCAGATGACCAGACAGGCCCGGCGCCTCTACGTGGGCAACATCCCCTTCGGGGTCACTGAGGAGGCCATGATGGACTTCTTCAACGCTCAGATGCGCCTGGGGGGGCTGACGCAGGCCCCCGGCAACCCCGTCTTGGCCGTGCAGATCAACCAGGACAAGAACTTTGCCTTCTTAGAGTTCCGCTCGGTGGACGAGACCACCCAGGCCATGGCCTTCGACGGCATCATCTTCCAGGGCCAGTCGCTGAAGATCCGCAGGCCTCATGACTACCAGCCCCTGCCGGGCATGTCGGAGAGCCCCTCGGTCTACGTGCCTGGAGTCGTGTCCACCGTGGTCCCGGACTCTGCACACAAGCTGTTCATCGGGGGCTTGCCCAACTACCTGAACGACGACCAGGTGAAAGAGCTGCTGGCGTCGTTCGGGCCGCTCAAGGCCTTCAACCTGGTCAAGGACAGCGCCACCGGGCTGTCCAAGGGCTACGCCTTCTGTGAGTACGTGGACATCAAGGTCACGGACCAGGCCATCGCGGGGCTGAACGGGATGCAGCTGGGAGACAAGAAGCTGCTGGTCCAGAGGGCGAGTGTGGGCGCCAAGAATGCCACGCTGAGCACCATCAGCCAGACCCCCGTGACCTTGCAAGTGCCCGGCCTGATGAGCTCGCAGGTGCAGATGGGCGGGCAGCCGACGGAGGTGCTGTGCCTGATGAACATGGTGCTGCCGGCCGAGCTGCTGGACGACGAGGAGTACGAGGAGATCGTGGAGGACGTGCGCGACGAGTGCGGGAAGTACGGGCTCGTCCAGTCCATGGAGATCCCACGGCCCGTGGACGGCGTGGAGGTGCCCGGCTGCGGGAAGATCTTCGTGGAGTTCACCTCTGTGTTTGACTGCCAGAAAGCCATGCAGGGCCTGGCGGGTCGCAAGTTCGCCAACAGAGTGGTGGTCACAAAATACTGTGACCCCGACTCTTACCACCGCCGGGACTTCTGGTAGAGGTGGCGGGGCAGCGCAGCGGCGGAGCTGGCTGGGGGCGTCTCCCCCCTCCTGCTCCCCCCATTTCCCCCCTCCCCCGTAACGCTCTGCAGACGCTGGGCAGAGGAGTGTGAGCCGAATGACAGCCGGCAGCAACTGGAATGGCAGCAGTGAAGGCTGGGGGTGGGCTGGGCGCGGGGCGGGGCGGGGCGGGGCCCGGGTAAGTGCGCACGCAGACCCGCACAGATGCAGGCACGGCACAGACACAGGGGGAAGGGCGGGGAGGGGGAGACAGCGGGGCGGGGTCGGTCCCCCACATCCCCTCCCTGAAGCAGTCTTCTGCGGGATACCCCCTGTCTCTTACCCTTCCCCACCGTGGAAACACAGTGTGTTTCTATTTGACGGCCAAACTCTTTTGAATTTGGTTGTCCGGCCTGGTACCTTGCCCCTTCCCTCTCAGGACCACAGGTCCCGTCCTCCTGGCCTCTGGTCCTCGCCCCGGTGTCCTGGTTTCTTCCCTAGTTGATTCTCTCTAGTCTCCCGGGCCTGCCCTCCACCCCGTGGGCCCTGTCCCTCTCCTCCTCTCTGTGGCACTTTCATATTTGCTAAGACGAATTTGCTCATTAAACAATTTGTTGTATTAGAAAAAGAAAAAAAGAAAAACCACCACCTATAACCTCCCTGGCTAGATCAACCTATTTGCTCACGGTCTGTTTTCCCCACTGGGGCTGCAGGACACACACATGGTTGATAGAAATTACAAAACTTGCATGGGTCCATGAAATATATACACATGTATCTGTAATGTATTTGAAATAAAGACAGATGGAAGAATGTGCCCGCAAAATGACGAGACAGGAATATGTCTATGTATGGGTCCAAGTCTTCATCAGCATTCATTGCTCCAGCTCCACGCCGGGTATATATTATGGCCTAGAGAGTATGTGCATGTGTACACCCAAGGCAATCTCAGAGAAAGGAAATTGCAGCAGGCACACAATTCATCTCTAGCTGCCCACCTGCCAAAAGTTGGCAGCCTCCTCCGGGTCACAACCCACATGTCGTGAACCACGCCTCTACCTCCCTGGGTAGGTAGCATGTGGTTTTGAAGGCACAGGCTGTGAGTTTATATTCCCGGATGCCGTATGTATACAGTTAGCGGACAACTATGGTCTCTTTATATGGACATGGCCACAAATCTTTCCAGATTGATGCCTGGCTGATGGACTCCATCTCCTGCAAATTTCCCGTATGTTTCACCGGACTCCAGAACGAGCTGGAAGAAAATATGCAAGTATTGGGAGATTCTACACAGAAACACGGGAAACCTCTACTCCTTGTGGAACGGCGGCATGAGAAGCTACAGTTGGGAAGGGAGGGAATGTCTGCTTGTCCTTGATTTCCTAGGCATTCAAAAAGCAAAATCAGAACAGGAAGTCACCTGCAGTCAAAAATAGAGCTGACCACAGGTCACAGCTCTCCCAAGTGGTTCCGATTCACCCTTAGGAACTGCAAGGAAAGAAACCATCCCCATGGTAAACCATGGCGTTTTCACGGAAACTGAGATTCCCAGTTTCTTTTGCCTTCTCACTTGACTTTTTCCTTCCCACTCTCCTTCCCTCCTTCCTACTAATTTTTATTTCATGAAAGACTTGAGGAAACAAGAACCACAATTAAACAGCAACCCCAGCCCCATGGCAGTTCAGAGGACCAGCTGATGGTAAAGACCAGGAGTTGATTATTATTGAGCCTCCGTATAACAAAGTTCTCCTGTGTATCCTTAGAACAAGGAAGAAGGGAAGCTTAACTTACAGAACTTATCAAAGAGTGGGAAACACATTGCTTCCTCATTTATCCGTGGGGGTGTATAAGAGAAGGTGAGTGGTCAAGGAAGTGAGGATTAGGGCCTTTATCTTGCTCATTAAATATTTCAAATAAAGAGAAAAGTTAGAAAAGGGAAGCATAAAAAATATCAGAATTACCCTGTACCCCTCCCCCCCCCCCCCCCACCGCCCCCGTAAAGGCTGAAATTTGTCATGTTTTCTCAACCTTAGTCCTTTCTGGTCTAAGGCGAACATGAGCAAGTGGTTTGTTATTTTTACACATATTATCTTTGCTCTTACTGTTAGAGTATTACACTCTAGTTTTCACAACAGACTCTCTTGTCACTCTCTCCTTGTGCGTGCACACTTACAAGAATCTGGAGCAGAAGCGCTCAAACCTTTAAAACCCTATTTACATCCTAACCCTTCTCACCTACATGTATGTGTGTGCTCAGTTGCCTTTGCAACCTTTTGGACTACAGCCCACTAGGCTCCTCTGTCCATGGAATTTTCCGGGCAAGAATAGTGGAGTGGATTGCCAGGCCCTGCTCCAGGGGATCCTCTCAACCCAGGGATCCAACCCAGGTTTCCTGTGTTTCCTGCATTGCAGGGTAAAAACCTGAACTACAAATGGCAAGGCAAGTTTGGTTAACTGTGCCAGGGGTGAGTCTGGCTTTTATACCCCTCATGCGTCAGCCATTGGCTGCAGGCCACCTGGGGCGTGGGGATGGGGCGCGGCAACTGCCCAGACTTCTCCAGGGAAAGAGGCTCCTCTCGGCTTACTTGCCAAGTTGCGATAAGAGTGCAGGTGTGAGCAGTTAGCAGCTAATAGAGCAGGTAGGGTGAGTGTGCTCGCCCAGTAAAGGGGTCTGGGCAAGGCACTGCTCGCACTGACTGCACCTTCCAACCTGTGATATAGTCTGATGTTTACCCTCTCCCCTCCCCGCACCTCGCGTCTTCCCTTTCCCCTTCTTCTCCCCCCTTCCCCTTCCTTCTGTTCATTTCCACTAAACTGATTTCATTAATTTAGTGAATTAGTGGGGACAAGATAGATTATTCAATAAATGGTGCTGGAATAATTGGCTGTTTATGTAGAAAATAAAAGAAAATCATATCCCTCATCTACACACACACACACACACACACACATTCATGGATGAGTCAGTCTAAATGTGTTGACTCTGGCCTCTCCTCTCTTCCTCCTCCCCCTCCATTCTGTTCATTGCCTACTAAAATTGATCTCATTATCTGTTAATGGGTCAAAACCTCAAGTTTTAGTAACACCGTTCTGGATTTGCCTAGAAGAGGAATTGCCAAGAGTATGCACAGCATCTACATTGGAAGATACTACTTGGCTTTGCAAAGCAGTTTTTACTGATTTATTTTTCTGCCGGGTATGGTTTTATCACCTGCCATGAATGGGGATACTTATTATTGTTTTCAGACTTTAATTTTTATTAAATTTATGGTTGAGAAGTGGTTATATCATTAGTTTTGTAAACTGAATTGCTCTGATTATGACTCAAATTGAGCAGCTCCTCATGTTTGTGAATCTGTAGTGTTTCCCTTTTGTAACTTGACTATTCATAATGCTTTGCCTTTTCTTCTTCTTGCTGACTTCTAGGAATATAATTAAACAGAACCCTGTTTAATTATGGGGACTTCTGGTCCACAGACCACCCCCTCCCCATTTGTATGTTCTCCCCGTGCCTCTTGTTTGTAGAAAAACTTAAGCTTCCTAGGTCTTTCCTGAGTTCTGAAGCAGAGATTTAATCAAAAAAGTGAGAAAATGCAGAAACAAAGGAAAACAGTCAAGCAAGACAAATATTAGTAGTTTAGCCGTTAAACAAAATCAAGGACCTTTAGTTCCTCCCTAAGGGGTAGAGATAATATTCTGAGCCACATCCTTTTACAGCTACTGAAATCCCCACAAGGTGGAAGAAGTTAACTGAATGCTGCCCACGAGCCCCAAGCCAGGTGGATCCAGGTTGATGATGCCATCTCCACATTGTCTCACTCCTTGGTTGGCCTTGCAATAAACTTGCACTTTCCTTCACCACAGCCTGGTGTCAGTAGATCGGCTTTACTGAGCAGGTGAGCAGACTGATTAGGTAACAGGAGTTCTTTATGTATTTTGGGAATATATATATATATATATATATATATATGGGTTTTTTCCTTTTGTTCTGGGTTAATTTTGGGTTAATTTTGCTCATACCTTCTCCCTGTGTATGACTTTGACTTTTTACTTTGTGGTGTCTCTTCATGTGCAAAAGTTTAAAGTTTTTCTAAAGTCAAATTTATCTATATTTCCCTTTAGGTTTTGTGCTTTTTAGGGGTACAGTTATTATGAAATTCTTCTCTAGCTTGGAAATGTAGAAACAGTCTATTTTCTCCTAAAAAAATTTAAACTTTTATTTTTCACACTTAGATCTTTATCCACCTATAGTTTTTTGGTTTTTTTTTTTTTAGGATGTAGCTTAGGGATATAATTTTATTTTGTACATAAATAGCCAATTATCACAGCACCATTTATTAAATAATCCATCTTATCCCACTAATTTGTAATGTGTCCATTTTCCCCCTATCCACAGATATGTTTTTTAGTTCTTGATATCCTATCCCATTGATCTGTTTGTCTATTCACTTGCACAAATATCATGATCACTTATGTGCTATAGCTTTATGATAAATCATGGTATTTGATAGGGCCCAACTACTCATTTTGTTTTTCAAAATTTTCCAGGTGATTTTTGCCCTTTTTTCTTCCATATAAATTTTAGGATTAACTTTTTTAAACTTCTTGGAAGTTTCTGTTAGATTTTGTTTGGAATTGAATTGACACATCGATCTGAGAAGACTTGATATCTCTATGCCATTGAAACTTTCCATCAGTGAACATGGTATATCACTGAATTTATTCAGGTCTGCTTCTGTGTCCTTCAATGCTATTTTAAAGTCTTCCCCATAAAATTATAGCATATCTTTTCTTAGATGTATCGTAAGATTAAAAAAAAACACATTTAATTGATATTTTGAGTGGTAACTTTTATTCTAGTACATTTCTCTCTGGTTATTACTAGTTCATAGGAACATGACTGATGTTTGTATAAACTCTTCCTGAGCTCTCTTACCAATTCTAACTTTGTAGACTCTTATTTTCTTTAGGCAATCACATCACCTATAAATAAGAAGAGGTTTGAGGTTTCCTTCTCAAGTTTGATGCTCCTTATTTTCATTTTTTATTAGGTAAGTTAAAATACTTAACATTGTTTGTGTTCTGACCTATTTGGGTTTACTTCTACCTTTTTTATTTTAGGTTTTCTGATTGCCTTCTTCATTCTTGCTTATTTTCTTTTACTTACTTTCTTCTAGTAGACTAATAAGATACCTACATTCTCCCATCCAAGTACTGGCCAGGCCCAACCCTCCTTAGCTTCTGAGACCAGAGGAGACTGGGCGTGTTTAAGGTGGTATGGCCATAGACAGATACCCACATTCTTTTCTTCTTTCTCCTGTTTTATAAACTAGATTGTTTTCCTGCCATTTTATTTATTACTCTTAAATGTTTACCAGAATATTTAACCATACATTTTTCTACCAACCTTTAGCTATGTAATAATTCTATCTTCCTGTCAAACATTACAAGATCCATTAGCCTGCTTCTACTACCAAGGAACAGTGCCTCCACCCCATCTTTTTATTGAGTTCAGAGCTTCTATTGTACTTTCAAAAATGCAAAATAAATAGTTATTTTTATGTATGCATGTTTGTGTGTGTGTGTGCTGTTTTGTTTCTTCCTTCTGGGTTCATTTTTCTTCTTGAGGTAAATCATTTAATAGTTCCCTTTGTGAGGATCAGTAAGTGGTAAATACTCCAAGTTTTTGTATGATGAAAATGACTTCTTCTTTGTCTTACAAACTGAAAGGTTGTTAGGGCATAAAATTGCAGATTGACAGTTATTTCCGGTGAGCCCTGAAGATAGTATTGTTATTTTTTGGCATTGATTGCAGCTAAGGAAAAGCCTGCTATCTGAGAGCTTTAAAGGTCTTCTTATTTTCTTTGATGTTCTGCAGGTTCATTATAGTGGCGACATTTGGATTTATTTTTATATATTCAGTTTAAGATTTTGTACTTCCAGTCTGAGGACTTATGTCTTTTTTCAATTTTAGAAAACTATTATATCTTATGGTTTTGGTTTCAGATCTTTTTTCTCCTATATTGTTTCTTCCTAAATTACTATTTCATAACTTCTCCTCTTTCTTAGAATATCTATCACTTCTGCTACCCTCATCATCTGAAACAAATCCTTCACCTTCTTCCCCAAGTCAGTTTCTCTCATGTTAACTTTCTTTTCTTTCTCTCAAATTCAGCCTATTAACAATCCTGTTGGCTCTAATTTAAAAATAAACCCAGAAAATGACCACTTCTCACCACTCTCACTGTCACCACCCTATCATAAACCACCACGATCTTTCTGCTTCTCCTTTGTTTCCCATAGTCTAGTCTTAGCACTTAAAATTTTAAATTGCATCTCCACTCCTGGCCTCCTTGTCCTCTCCATTTTTCTCCATGAAACTTGCACAATTAAAAAAATACACACCCACACTCATATGGCCCCTTCTCTATTCTTTTTCTCCTCCTCTTTCTCCTTCTTCCCCTCCTCTTCCTCTCCCCCCACCCCCATTCTTGTTCTTTTCACTGTTTCTGTTTCTCACTAACATATAAGTTCTGGTAAGATAAGAATGAGTATGTTTACAAGGATAAGGATTTTAGTCTATTTTGTTAACTCTGTATGCTGAGCACCTGGAACAGTGTGACACAAAGTAAGATTTCATTACATATTCATTAAATAAATACATATATTTAAAGGAAGATTTGTCTTGACCATTTCCTTTGGGGATGAAATTTATTCAAATTAGATATTTTCCAGTTAGGTAAATGAGAGCCAAGAAATTTAAAAATAAATGATGAGAAATAGTCTCCAATAATTAAGAACATGGCATTATTTTAGAGAATCAACAGTTCATCCTGGATCTTAGCATTCATGTATTTTTTAAAAGGAAGGGCATCATGACTGCATTCTAAGTTAAAGGACAATGGGGTAGGCAGAAGAAACAGAAATAGGAAACTGCAACCAACTGCCCAAGTGAAAGCTAAATAAACAAACAAACTAACCAACTGTCTTTCTGGGCTTATGACAGAGGTGCTGGAAATCACAGGAGACTTGCTTGGGACATGTGTTGTGTAACAAATCCTGACAAATACATGGATCATCAAAGAGATTTCTATTTTATATACTGAGAAGCTTTATGATCCAGGAAGTGGTCAGGCCATCTGGGATCTCCTGCTTACCCATCTGGAGCTCTGATTGAATATGTGAGAATAGGAGGAAAGCTCCATTTTAGTGAACATGAGCTGTTTGGAGTCAGCATGGGGGTGCATCAAAGGTAGTGGTGAAACAAAGGGATTACTTTTCCACCAGGCCCTTGTAAGGGAGGACAGAGGGGAGTCAGTTGGAAATAGAAGAAGGAATGATGAAGGAGGAAAGGATGACCTCCATTTTGCCCAGTGTTGATGTTATAGGATACTGTCACTGACCTTAAGAGCCAGGCATTTTCTTGGATGGGGAATCACTGAGAAATACATGGAAGCATCATGTTGTCAGGAAAACAAATTACTTTCATCTATAGGAACCAGCAGGTTTTGTTTACTAAATGAAATAATAAATTGTGTTTATATAGTATGTTACACTTTTAAAGTGTATAAACCACCCCATTTAGCATTTTCAACCCTGTTAGGTAGGGAAAACAGACCGTTTCAAAGCAGGAAGTGAGCCATATTTCTTTAACCCTCCTGGCCGCTCAAAGATCTAATATAGTGCTGGATGCATTCATTGCTTTTAATCACTATTCTATTAGTTCCCATTTTACAGTTGGAATTGAGGAAATTGTGAAGTTGTCAGTTTCCAAACATCACATAGCTAGTCATGGCACAACTGGACCCAGGAGCAAGTTTAGTAACTGTTAAGTCTTATGCACTCAGTATTCCATCATGTGCCCTACAAAACATGCCAATGTCCAAAGACCACACAGATGCAAGGACAAGAAATACAAGTGTTCTTGGCAATTATCCTGTGCTAAGGGTCATTGATCTTCTTGATGAAGAGCTACTGTTGATTTACCTGAAGTTTAATAATCTTCCAATGAAGGCACTATTAAGAATTGCTTAACATAAGCACTACTTGCCAGTTAGAAGAAGCTTGGCACAGACAATGTATTGGCTAGAATGCCCAAGTCCATCCAATTCAGGAAATTTTATCAAAATATCCAAGACTGGCCTGGTGTCAAGGCAGCATGCCAAAGAGGCTCAAGAAGAACAAAACAATGTTTCTTCCAGCTCTAGATGACTTACTCAAAAATTCCTACTCTTTTTTGTTTCTCACTTTTTTTTCCTCTGGTTCTTTTTTCTCTCAACATCAGTGTCCTGCTTCAACACTGGCAGAGGTAACAGACCTTCTTGCTGCAGGCTGCCAGTGTGCCTCCCATGTCTGCCTGGACACCCACTCTGCACTGTGGGCATCTACATGCTAATAAGAGGCTGTCCCTTGGTTCTCTTCACCAGCAAGAATACACAGTCTTCTCTTGCCATACATGTTAACAATGTGTCTGCAAAATGATCCACTAGTGGGAATGTCCTGGGGTTTACAAAACCCCCTTCAGTCAGTTCAGTCTGTTCAGTTGCTCAGTCATGTCTGACTCTTTGCAACCCCATGGACTGCAGGATGCCAGGATTTCCTGTCCGTCACCAACTCCCGGAGCCTACTCAAACCCATGTCCATCAGGTTGGTGCTGCCATCCAACTATCTCATCCTCTGTTGTCCCCTTCTCCTCCTGCCTTCAATCCTTCCAGGCATCAGGGTCTTTTCCAATGAGTCAGGTCTTCACATCAGGTGGCCAAAGTATTGGAGTTTCAGCTTCAGCATCAGTCCTTCCAATGAATATTCATGACCGATTTCCTTTAGGATGGACTGGTTGGATCTCCTTGCTGTCCAAAAGACTCTCAAGAGTCTTCTCCAACACCACAGTTCAAAACTATCAATTCTTCAGCATTCAGCTTTCTTTATAGTCCAACTCTTGCATCCATCCATGACTACTGGAAAACCATAGCTTTGACTACATGAACCTTTGTTGGCCAAGTAATGTCTCTGCTCTTTTATATGCTGTCTATGTGGGTCATAGCTTTTCTTTCAAGGAGCAAGCATTTTTAAATTCCATGACTGCAGTCACTATCTGCAGTGATTTTGGAGCCCCCCAAAATAAGGTCTCTGACTGTTTCCATTGTTTCCCCATCTATTTGCCATGAAGTGATGGAACCGGATGCCATGATCTTAGTTTTCTGAATGTTGAGCTTTAAGCCAACTTTTTCACTCTCCTCTTTTACTTTTATCAAGAGGCTCTTAAGTTCTTCTTCATTTTCTGCCATAAGGGTGGTGTCATCTGCATATCTGAGGTTATTAATATTGTTCCTGGCAATCTTGATTCCAGCTTGTGCTTCATCTAGCCTGGCATTTCTCATGATGTACTCTGAATATAAGTTAAATAAGCAGGGTGACAATATACAGCCCCGACATACTCCTTTCCCGATTTGGAACCAGTCTGTTTTTCCATGTCCAGATCTAACTGTTGCTTCTTGACTTGCATACAGATGTCTCAGGAGGCAGGTCAAATGGCCTGGTATTCCCATCTCTTGAAGAATTTTCCACAGTTTGTTGAGATCCACACAGTCAAAGGCTTTGGTGTAGTCAATAAAGCAAAAGTAGATGTTTTCTGGAACTCTCTTGCTTCTTCAATGATCCAGCAGATGTTGGCAATTTGATCTCTGGTTCCTCTGCCTTTTCTAAATACATCTTGAACAGCTGGAAGTTCATGGTTCAAGTACTGTTGAAGCCTGGCTTGCAGAATTTTGAGCATTACTTTATTAACGTATGAGATGAGTGCAATCGTGCAGTAGTTTGAGCATTCTTTAGCATTGCCTTTCTTTGGGATTGAAATGAAAACTGACCTTTTCCAGTCCTGTGGCTACTGCTGAGTTTTCCAGATTTGCTGGCATGTGAGTGCAGCAGTTTCACAGCATCATTTTTTAGGATTTGAAATAGCTCAACTGGAATGCCATAACCTTCACTAGCTTTGTTAATAGTGATGCTTCCAAAGGCCCACTTGACTTCGCATTGCAGGATGTCTGGCTCTAGGTGAATGATAACACCATCAGGATTATCTGGGTCATGAAGATCTCTTTAGTACGGTTCTGCTGTGTATTCTTGCCACCTCTTTGTAATATCTTCTGCTTCTGTTAGATCCATACCATTTCTGTCCTATATTGTGCTCATCTTTGCATGAAATATTCCCTTGGCAACTCTAATTTTCTTGACGAGATCTTTCCCATTCTATTGTTTTCCTCTGTTTCTTTGCATTGATCACCGAGGAAGGCTTTCTTAGCTCTCTTTGCTATTCTTTGGAACTCTGCATTCGATTTTCTCCTTTTCCTTTAGCTTCTGTTCTTTGCATAGCTATTTGTAAGGCCATGTCAGACAACCATTTTGCCTTTTTGCACTTCTTTTTCTTGGGGGTAGTCTTGATCACTGACTCCTATATAATGTCATGAACTTCCATCTATAGTTATTCAGGCATTCCATCTATTATATCTAATCCCTTGACTCTATTTGTCACTTCCACTGTATAATCGTAAGGGATTTGAATTAGGTCATACCTGAATGGTCTAGTGGTTTTCCCTACTTTCTTTGATTTAAGTCTGAATTGGCAATAAGGAGCTCATGATGTGAGCCACAGTCAGCTCCCAGTCTTGTTTTTGCTGACTGTATAGAACTTTTCCATCTTGGGCTGCAAAGAATATAATCAACCTGATTTTGGTATTGACCATCTGGTGATGTCCATGTGTAGAGTCTTCTCTTGTGTTCTTGGAAGAGGGTGTTTGCTATGACCAGCACGTTCTCCTGGCAAAACTCTGTTAACCTTTGACCTGCTTCATTTTGTACTCCAAGACCAAATTTGCCTGTTACTCCAGGTAGCTCTTGACTTCCTACTTTTGCATTATAGTCCCCTATAATGAAGAGGATATCTTTTTTGGGTGTTAGTTCTAGAAGGTCTTGTAGGTCTTCATAGAACCATTCAGCTTCTTCAGCATTACTGGTTGGGGCATAGACTTGGATTACTGTGATATCAAATGGTTTGCTTTAGAAATGAACAGAGATCATTCTGTCATTTTTGAGATTGCATCCAAGTACTGCATTTTGGACTATTTTGTTGACTATGATGGCTACTCCATTTCTTCTAAGGGATTCTTGGCCACAGTAGTAGATGTAATGGTCATCTGAGTTAAATTCACCCATTCCAGTCCATTTTGGTTCACTGATTCCTAAAATGTCAATGTTTACTCTTGCCATATCCTGTTTGACCACTTCCAATTTGCCTTGATTCATGGACCTAAGATTCTAGGTTCCTATGCAATATTGCTCTTTACAGCATTAGACTTTACTTCCATCACCAGTCACATCCATGACTGCTTTTGCTTTGTCTCTGTCTCTTCATTCTTTCTGGAGTTATTTCTCCACTCTCGTCCAATAGCATATTGGGCACCGACCTGGGGAGTTCATCTTTCAGTGTCATACCTTTTTGCCTTTTCATACTGTTCATGGTGCTCTCAAGGCAAGAATACTGAAGTGGACAAAACCCCACTGAGTAACTCAAAATTGGAGGTCTCTGTCTCTGTGCTGTTGTGCTTAGTCACTCAGTCACGTCCGATTCTTTGCAACCCCATGGACTGTAGCCCGCCAGGCTCCTCTGTCCATGGGGATTCTCCAGGCCAGAATACTGGAGTGGTTGCCTTGTCCTCCCCTCCAGGAGATCTTCCCAACCCAGGAATTGAACCCAGGTCTCCCATGTTGCAGGTGGATTCTATACCATCTGAGCCCCCAGAGAAGCCCAAGAATACTGGAGTGGGTAGCCTATCCCTTCTCCAGGGGAACTTCCTGACCCAGGAATCTAAGTGGAATCTTCTGTTTTGCAGGTGGATTCTTTACCAGCTGAGCTACCTGGGAAGCCCTGGTCTCTACCTCCCTCACCCTCAATAACAGAGGTACTCTTTTGTTAGCACTTCTCCTTTCTCAATTTCCTAACTTTCCCATTTTTTAAAATGTGCATTAAGCCTCCAACACTCCATCATTGGGGTCCCCTCATACACAAAATCATTTTCCTTGAGTACCAAATGATTTTTGGTCACCTTGGCTCCATTAAAACTATAAATGGCTAAGGACTATTGTTACTCATTTACCCCATATTTGCCTAATAAGATCTAGGGTCCTTTGCATCTCCACATCCTTTCCTTTCTCCATCCTGTTCTGGAGGGATCCATACCTCACCATGTGCCATTTAGGGACTCTGAGCAGCTGAAGGGCTTGGTAATGACTCTATCTCCCTAAGAGGAGTAAAGAAGGGACTGACTTGGGGCTAATTTGTCTCAAAAAAGTGAGAATTCTAGATTAACAGTTTTACCCCATTGCTTCTTTTCAATGTCTAATTAATATCAAAACATTAATTGCTTAGTCATGTCCAACTGTTTGTGACCCAGTGGATGGTAGCCTGCCAGGCTCGTCTGTTTATGGAATTCTCCAGGCAAGAATTCTGGAGTGAGTTGCCATTTCCTCCTCCAGGGCATCTTCCCAACCCAGGGTTTGAACCCAGATCTCTTGCATTGCAGGTGGAATCTTTACCATATGAGCCATAAAAATATTTTTTAAATGAGAAGGCAATGATTGACAGGAGAGATATATTTAGAAAGTTACAAAATATTTTTCTAGGTTTTTATCTTTGCATCATACTAAAGTTCAGGAATTAAAATATTGAGTTTTCTCTTTTGAAATTTTTTATATTTTACAAAAGGAAGGTGAAGTTGCCTGCAACAAAAGATGCATCAGCTGCTTAATGAGATAAATATAAAATGTAGATCCCAGCACTGCTTTTCAAACCAGAGTAAATCTGTCAGAAGGAATATCATATCCATTGTGGCAGGAACTCAAAGTAATAGAAACATGACTGAGATTTCTAAGGCATCAAGGAGGGACTGTTAAGTGAATATTAACCAATAATTCAAAGATGAGATGTTGAAAAAACCAGAAGTAGACCATTGTTTGGAGGATGCCAGTGGTCTATTTTTTTGATAATGCCAGTTTCTTTGTAAAGAGGTGCCCTGAAATGTGAAAGGAGATGTGCAGGTCAAACCAGCACTGCTTCTATGATCCAGCTACCAATTTGGCCCAGTTTCCTAGCTTTCAGGGAAAAGGGGCCATATGGTCAGTAATACTGCTTTTCAAAGCAGAATGGGTGAAGCCTCATAGGTCCTTAGGAGGACATGTTTTTTATTTTGGCAAAGATAATATCTCTCTTTCCAGCTTTAAGATTAACAAGGTGAGTACAGAGAAGAATATCAAAGTCTAATTACAGATCAGTGACATAGAAAGTGTTCCATTACCAAGAGTCAAATGGTAAATGCCAGTGACTGAGTGGACGAATATGAAAGGCAGAATCCATGGAGACTATGATGTGACAACCAACAGGAGCATCTGAACAGATGGATTTGTAGATATAGGTTCTAATGATGGTGGCACACAGTTCACTGTTTAAAATTAATTTTCCCCTGAATATCTTTTGAAAGCTTTTGAAAGGTTCATCATTATGGGAACCTCCTTCCCACAGAAAGTTCTCTGATGGAGAGCCAAGAAAATGGTCACCTCAGTCTACAGATCATACCCAGAGAAGGCAAATTGCTAACCTAAAGCCACATAGCATCATCTCAGGAAATAAATCTGGGGCTTTGATTCCCAGATCACTGTTTTCTTTGAGATTGTTGAAAGACAGATATAATTGATTTAACAAAATGCATGAAGGATGCAAATGGAAGGTGTTGAAAGTTCTAATAAATATAGCAAAGCAATACAAAAGCAGCCTGAGATCAGGAATATAGGCAGGAAATAGCCAGATGTGATTCAGATTGGAGAAGGAGAACCCAAAACATCTGGGGAGCAATAATTTGAAACAGATACTCTTCTAGAGAAAGAGATCTGGAAAGCAGTAGTGGGGTGAGAGCCTTAGTGGGTAGTGGGGTAACAGAGTTAAGACAAATGGGGTCTCTGATGCTTATGCAGTGGTCAAAACTGACTAATTGAATTTGGAAGCCACAGAAGGTCAATGGATACAAAGAGAGGATGTGATTCTTAGGGTCTAAGTGTCTGAGGCCATGTTCCTCCAGTCCTTCTTGGCTGTGCACTCAGATCTCTCTGACTAGAAGAGGAAGTCATAGATTCCCTGCTAATGAAGACAAAGCAGGGTTCTGAAAAAAATTGATCCCCTCAGTCCCCAGGGAAGCCGGAGCCCATGGGCCAGTTCTATATCCAATCTCTCTTTTCACTCTAAAGTGCATTCAAATATTACCATCGTCTTTGAGTGCCATACATTTAAAAAAGTTAGGACCCACAGGCCTAGAAGACACACCCTCTGCTTGTTCTTCTTTCTAAATATTATCAGTAAACATTTTAGCATCAAATATTGTACACATATGAGAAGAGCCCGAATAATAGATTTCCAGCTTGATGAATTATATAAACTGAACATACCTGTTTAACCAGCCCCCAGATTAAGATGTTGAACATCACCAGAACTCTAGAAACGCTTCCCCTCACCCACTATGGTAATATCTTCTTCTGATCGCTACTCACCTGCTAACAGCATGGATCAGTTTTGCCTGATCTTGAACTTTATATATAGTTGGTGATTTTTACACCTGGCTTCTTTCATTCAACATTATGCTTGTGAGTTTCATGTATGTTGTTGAGTTGTTATACATCTCCTATTTTCATTATAGTAGAGTATTCCATTAGTATTATTATTAGTATATTTATATTACATATAGATATAAATATATAAATATTAGTATATGTTGGTAGTAGTAGTAGTATATAGTATTCCATCATATAGTATAGTATTCCATTGTATGAATATATTGTTTGGATCTGTCATGAAAATTTTTTTCTTCTGGTGAGCATATGTACACATTTCTTTTAACCAGCTTTTAAGAGTCTTTCAAGATACCCTGCTTGGATTTCCTTTGTGTGTCTGAGGTTTTATGACCTCAAAACACATTTAATTATTTTTCCTCCCTCTCTTTCTTGAAAAAAGATGAAAACAGCCAACCATGACTGTTAATTATTATTCTCAACTGAGGTCAAGATCTTTATGTACTTGATCAGAAGCATTATTATAGAGGCTTATTTATAAGCATATTGTGAGAAACCGTTGTTCCAAAATTAAACCAGTTTTCCGTTCAGTGGTGCTACTGAAAAACACAGGATACTTGTCCATTGAACCTATTACAGATGAGGCATGGTGATCACCACTGCCCCACGAAAGAGAATGATGGGGGGTCAGAACCAAGGGTTGTTAGCTGGATTGTCTTTTGGGAACCCCACAACTAACTTCAAAGATGGTGACCAACCTGTTTTTTTTTTCACCCCAATGTGCAATAAATATTATCATGGTCTGTGTATACCATAACATCAAAAAGAAATGTTTCTCTTTTGACACTTTAACAAGAACACTTGATAATTCTCTCTTCTCTGATAAAGATAGATCTGCTGTTCAATCACTCAGTCATATCTGACGCCATGGATTGCAGCACTCCAGGCTTCCTGTCCTGCACTATCTTCTGGAGTTTGCTCATACTCATGTCTAGTGAGTTGATGATGCCACTCAATCATCTCATCCTCAATCTCCCCCTTCTACTGCTGCCCTCAGTCTTTCCAGAATCAGGGGCTTTTCCAATGAGTTGGCGCTTCTCATCAGGTGGCCAAAGTATTGGAATTTCATCTTCAGCATCAGTCCTTCCAATATTCACTGGATTTCCTTTAGGGTTGATTTCCTTTAGGATTGATTGGTTTGATGTTGTTCAAGCGACTCAAGATTTTTCTCCAGAACCACAGTTCAAAAGCATCAATTCTTTAGTGCTCAGCCTTCTTTATGGTCCAACTCACATCTGTAGAGGTTTATTACCTCTGGAGGCCAAGATTTGTATAAGTCTCTTAAATATGCTTATTCCCAGACTCCATCCCTTCACCTCTTCCTCAGAAGAAATTCATTTTCCAAGGAAGACTAAGGCTGTTCTATTTCCTCTTTGAACGAGGAGACAAAGAAAGAAAACAAAATCAAGCTTAATTTATTGACAGGTCATCCTGTTCTTCTAGGGACTGTGTTTCTCTCACAGCACACATTTTCCCAGAGGCAAACTGGATACAATATGATACATTATTTAGGAAACACATTTGCATTGAACTAACTGCCCAAGGCACTAACTGATATCAGGTATTAACACTGCAATGGAAAAGGAAAGAAAAATCCTCTTGTTTTGTTTGAATGGCTTTAGGATTTATCATTAAAAAATAGGCCTATCAGTTAAGGTGTTTTTCCCTCCCTAGTAAGTAACAGAAATGGACTCAGGCTAAATTGAACTACAGCCAACACTACAAAAGGATTTATTGGGAGGATACTGTGTAATGGCTAAACAGCAAGACCTCAAGGTCAGGAACAAGTGTGAGGAACAGGCATGCTTTCTCTCTAGGGTTAAAAGGTCCACCTATTTTGGATTAGTGCTCATTTCTTGGGCCATTCACTGTGGCTGAGGCAGTCTCAGGGGACCAGCCTAGGTTACAGGCCCTCTACCTCAGGGGCAGAAAAGGGTTGGAAACACCAGGCTTGGACTTCCCAGGTGGCACTAGAGGTAAAGAACCCTCCTGCCAATACAGGAGACATAAGAGACCCTGGTTTGATCCCTGGGTCGGGAAAATCCCCTAGAGGAGGAAATGACAACCCATTCCAGTATTCTTGCCTGGAGAACTCCAGGGACAGAGGAGCCTGGTGGACTATGGTCTATGGAGTTGCCAAACACTGGACATGACTGAATCGACTTAGCAAGTCGCACAGCTCAGTACTCTAAGGATGATAGCTGAAGTCATCAGCCTACCAACAGAAATAGGACAAGAAAAAAGGGAAAGTGGTCCGATAAAGGTGAAAACATTAGTAAGCGGTACAGGGGCCTGGGCTAATGACAACACAGGGAGATATAGGAAAAGGCTTGACTTAAGCATACATCATAATCAAAGGACAGGTTTACTCGGTATAGGTTTGCTGTAGTTACACATTTTTTTTCCTATTAAAAATTATTCAATTTTCTGTAGGAAAACATCTTTGTTATTGTCTGTCTTCCCCTTCATCCCACTGAAAGAATTTTTTAATAAAACATTTCTCAATAATATGAGGTTTCTTAGGAATGAAACTTTTACATTACAGTTAAAGACACACACACATATGTTGGGTAGGGTTTTCACATTCATATATGTAAGTGAGTGCACGCGTGCATGCTAAGTCACTTCCATCATGTCCAACTCTGCAGCGCTATGGACTGTAGCCTGTGCCAGGCTTCTCTGTCCGTGGGATTCTCTAAGCAAGAACTGGAGCAGGTTGCCATACCCTCTTCCAGGGGATGTTCCCAGCCCAGGGATTGAATCCACATCCCAGTATGTCTCCTGCATTGGCAGGCGGGTTCTTTCCCACTAGCACCACCAGGGAGCCCACATTAGTGAGACCAGACTGTAGCTTTTCCTTACGATAGTACACTGCACTACCCTACACTACATTACTATATGAGTTCCCAGCGTTCCCATTCTTTTAGCAGTTTGTTGACTTACCCTTACGTCTCAGGCTTTCTGTGAATGTGGGTGCTGGGAATATAGGGGCTGCTCATGGTGGACTGAGCCTGTGGAGTTGAGAGTTTAGCAGAGAAGACAGATGACAACAGCAGAATGTAATGAGTTCTTTGATAAGAGAAATACAGAGTGATATGGAATCAGAGCAATGGGTATAATAATACCTACGTTACTGGGTTGTTATATCAGGGGTAGTGAATAAAGTACCTGATCTAAGGCAAAGCACATAGTAAGCACTCAAAAAATATTATTGCTATTATTTGACAGCTTTTTCAAAAATTTTTAGTTGGATTATTAGTTTATACACTTTTTTAAGTTCCAGAGCCAAGTCTGATAATGTCTATTTCTTGAGACTATTGTCCACTTTATCATTAGCATAAAAGTATACAGAATATGATCTTATAATTTAAAAATCTTCATGTCTATGGTTATTCACACCTTCTTCTCCCTATTTTTCTCTGTTTTAGATTTAAGGAAAGGCAGTTGGGAAATTATGTTAACTTTTTAAAGAGTTGCTTAAAAGAACATCTTAAAACTTTCAAATGGCTGATGTTTATTTCGACTTTTAAAATGAAGGATTTTTAGCAGCATGGTCAATTTTATAAGAGAATGATAAAATTTCTGTTTTTCTTAAAAGCATATCTTCTCCATAAATGTTTATCTTTTATATAAATTTTATTGTGAATATTTATAAATATATGTATTTACCTACTTTTTATACATGTACACAACACTTTCTGGTTTTGTTAATGTTTCACAGGAGCCAAAAAAGTGCCATCTGTAGGCTGCAATGTTTGAGATGGATATTGTAGATATCTGTGGAATGATTTAATAAATCATTCTTATCAATAGCTAGTTTTCAGCTCCTCCATGTCCCAGGTACTTTGGCATTAGACAGCCATATAAAACTGGCTCTCTTTTCATTGGATTCTTTTCATTGGTCATTTCCATTTTTTTCCTGTCACTTTCCCCTACTTTAAACACTTTTCCTTTATACATTTGTATGTAGTGAGTTTGGCACACAAAATTTGCTGACTCATATCTTCATTATGAATTGAACCACCTATCCACATGAAATTATAGTTGTGTCTCATGTTTATTGCCATGAACTTTCATTTTTACTGTACTACTATTGTGACACCTATAGTTTTTTCCAGGGGACAGGAAAGGGAATACATTTAATATTTTTAAATCTTTTTTACTTTATGTTTTAATAAACCTAAATAAATTTTTCGCTTTTAATAAACTTTCATTGGGTTTAAAAATTTATTTTGAAGTTCTTTGTATTTTAATGACTTCAATTTATTTATTGATGTAGCTATTTTGATTTTACTTCTAATGTCATACTTTAATTATTCCCTGTAGTTGTCTTTGTTTTCCCCCATGTAGCCTGTAACTTACTTACTTTTATTTTTTACAGTGCTTAGAAGGCTCATTTTCCACCTCAGTTCCATTTCTTTCTAAGTTAAAAGATTGTTCTTTGATGGCTTGGATGGGAGGGGAGTTTGGGGGAGAATGGACATGTGTATATATATATATATGGGTGAGTCCTTTCACTGTTCACCTGAAACTGTCACAACATTGTTGAGCAGCCATATCCCAATACAAAATAAAAGTTAAAAAATTGTCCTTTGATCAATATCTCCTTAGTTATTAGTAAAAAAATAAACATGAATCTTTGGAAATCCTGTATTTTAGATAAATAATTTAATATTCTTATATTTTTTCATGTTTTATTACAGCTTCATATTTCCCAACTTTTGAAAGCATAATTTGAGTAGTTAACACTAAATTATTTTATTCAATTATTGCTATAATTATTATTTTTTATATGTTATACCTAATCTTTTAAGAATAATTTATAGACAACACTTTCTTTTGCAGCCATACTTAGTGCAATTGTTTAGACTGACATCCATGTGTAACTGACTTCAATATTCATTCTGAGTTTCTTAGCTGTACGATTAGTATGTATTATTATATAACCATTAAAATCAGAGGGCTTTTTTTAAAGGTAGAAATGACAAGTGCCCATACCAATCAGAATAGCAAATGCTTGTTAAAACTTTGCACAATGTTTTCTTACCTGGAGCACCAGCAGCTTTTTTGAGGGAGGTCCTGGAATCAGATATAAATACATCTTAATGGCTGTAATATAATAATTTTTTTTTCTTCTTCCTAATGCCAAAGGCAATCCCAAAGAATGCTCAAACTACCGCACAATTGCACTCATCTCACACGCTAGTAAAGTAATGCTCAAAATTCTCCAAGCCAGGCTTTAGCAATACGTGAACCGTGAACTTCCAGATGTTCAAGCTGGTTTTAGAAAAGGCAGACAAACCAGAGATCAAATTGCCAATATCTGCTGGATCATCGAAAAAGCAAGAGAGTTCCAGAAAAACATCTATTTCTGCTTTATTGACTATGCCAAAGCCTTCGACTGTGTGGATCACAATAAACCGTGGAAAATTCTTCAAGAGATGGGAATACCAGACCACCTGACCCACCTCTTGAGAAACCTATATGCAGGTCAGGAGGCAACGGTTAGAACTGGACATGGAACAACAGACTCGTTCCAAATAGGAAAAGGAGTACATCAAGGCTGTATATTGTCACCTTGCTTATTTAACTTATATGCAGGGTACATCATGAGAAACGCTGGGCTGGAAGAAGCACAAGCTGGAATCAAGATTGCCGGGAGAAATATCAATCACCTCATATATGCAGATGACACCACCCTTATGGCAGAAAATGAAGAAGAACTAAAGAGCCTCATGATGAAAGTGAAAGAGGAGAGTGAAAAAGTTGGCTTAAAGCTCAACATTCAGAAAACTAAAATCATGGTATCTGGTCCCATCACTTCATGGGAAATAGATGGGAAACAGTGGAAGCAGTGTTAGACTTTATTTATGGGGGGGGCTCCAAAATCACTGCAGACGGTGATTGCAGCCATGAAATTAAAAGACGCTTACTCCTTGGAAGGAAAGTCATGACCAACCTAGACAGCATATTAAAAAGCAGAGACATTACTTTGCCAACAAAGGTCCATCTAGTCAAGGCTATGGTTTTTCCAGTAGTCATGTATGGATGTGAGAGTTGGACTGTGAAGAAAGCTGAGCACCAAAAAATTAATGCTTTTGAACTGTAGTGTTGGAGAAGACTCTTGAGAGCCCCTTGAACTGCAAGGAGATCCAACCCGTCCATCCTAAAGGAGATCAGTCCTGGGTGTTCATTGGAAGTACTGATGCTGAAGCTGAAACTCCAATACTTTGGCCACCTCATGTGAAGAGTTGACTCATTGGAAAAGACCCTGATGCTGGGAGGGATTGGGGGCAGGAGGAGAAAGGGACGACAGAGGATGAGATGGCTGGATGGCATCACTGACTCAATGGACAAGAATTTGAGTAAACTCCCCGAGTTGGTGATGGACAGGGAGGCCTGGTGTGCTGTGATTCATGGGGTCGCAAAGAGTTGGACACGACTGAGCGACTGAACTGAACTGACTGACTGAATGCCAAAGTCAAGTTTCTTCTCATAAAACCTAAAAAACCATAAACCTTATAAAACCTCTGCCTGTTCCAGGACCCATTCTAGAGCTGAAGGATTTATGTTGACTGTCCAGACTGAAGTAGAAAAGAAGAATTCAGCAGTGTGACTGCAATAGTCACCTCATTTCAGATTTCTCTTCCCCTCTTGCTACTCACAAACCCTATCACTCAGCACCCTTTACATGTACGAGAAACTTCAGCATGATGATTCTGTCCATTTTTTTCCTTCATTAAATGCTGTTTAGCCAAATGTTTGTCTTTTATCACTGCTTTCTATCACCCTACAGATTTTTGTTTTTTAAGGAGCCATTTGTTTATTGTCAAAAATTACTTTTCTGGTTCCCAGCACTTGTTTTAAACTGTGTGAGTGATGTTAGTGTGGCCCTAGCCATTGGAGGCCACCTGCCTCTGCCACCTTGCCAGAAACTGGGTCTGGCTGTGTGTGTACCGGTGTTAACCCTGTCCCTCAAAGAAAACCACATCAGGCATTTTGTCCTTTTTAATGCTGTGGTGGGCTTGTTCATCCTGTGTGAATGTAAACTTCAGAGCACTCGGTTCTTGGAATTCAGGAAGAAATAACACTTGCTAGAAACTCCTGACAATGAACTGTTCACAAGACCCCTCACATTAAGCTGTCTGCAAGTTTTAAAAAGTGTTTCAAGGTTCTAAGTACTTTCTTTCATTTGAGGTCCTGAGATATTCCAATGAAAGGCCCTATGCAGAGGTCAGGGAGGCATGTTATTCTAGTTATTTCATATTTCAGGAATGCTTAAGCCAAATGTATACTTTTGAAAGTCTTTCTAGCTTCTCACCAAGCACAATCTTGATGTGGTTTCTACTGATCCTTGTTCCTCTGTGGGTTAGGTAAGAGAGAGTCACTTTTCTCACACAGACTCATTGGACCTTGAGGGGGCTTAAGGATGGAAAAATATCAGAATCTGTGATTACTTCATGCTTTGCCCAGTCTTGGGTGAATGTGGCAGGCGTTTGGTTTCAGGATGTTCGTGGGTGTCAAGTGAGGGCTCATGAAAGTGCTCAGGTCTGAGTGGGGATTCAGGCGCCCCCATGCTGGGGGCTGCTCTTCTCAAGACAGCAGTGTCTGTTCAGAACCGTAACGGAAGCAGTTGGCAAATTCTGAGAAGAAAAGCCTCTTTTAGAACGATGTTTTAGATTTTAAGAGAGAACTTTCTTAGAATATTTTTTACAGGGTATAGAAGTTATAGCAATAAGGGGGTAAAATCTCACAAGGCTGGTTGGCTAGGATTTCATGAAATGAGTGCTATCTGCACGAAGACTAAAAACGGGGTGATTCCTTACAAAAACTATGTCCTTCAGATGCCAAATGATTGGTTACAGATGGGGGTGAAGCAGACAGTTAGGCTGGTCTTGAGGCCTGGCACATTGAGCCTTGGAAACCCTCCTTGCTGACTTATTGAGGCTAGGGAGTCGTGGTAAGAACAGAAGACCTGTAGTGAATGCTGTGCTAAGCACAGATTTCCATTATCTCAGTTAACACCTGTAACTAGCATTATTTCATTTTACAGAGGAACATATGAGTGACAGGTAGGTTAAACAACCGAGGTCACAGGGCAAGTTCATGGTTAAGCTGGGATTTACCCGTAAGGTGTGTGCAAGCTCAGTTGCTCAGTCGTGTCCAATTCTTTGCCACCCCATGGACTGTATTATAGTCCACCAGGTTTCTCTGTCCGTAGGATTTCCCAGGCAAGAGTACTGGAGTGGGTTGCCATTTCTTTCTCCAGGGGATCTTTCCAACCCAGGGATCAAACCCACATATCCTGCTTTGGCAGGCACTGAGACACTTATGCAGTGGACCTTAATTATTTGACAGGATGTAGGTTGCTCATTGGTCAGCGCTGGTTTCTCTCTCCCTATTTTTTTAGCAAACCAGCTGAAAAAACTATGGAGCCTTGCTAGTATTCCTCCCATTGGAGGGGCCAACCCTTAAGTAAGAGTTGGTCCCAGCCCCAGGATGGATGTTCCCATAATATCGCCACGACTCTCTTGAGCTATTTTTCAACTTCTGGGCAGTAGCCCGAGTAGGGGTCTATCTGGTTATTCTGGAAACAACCACAGCTGTGCTATTTTTTCCTTTATTTATGGTTTGTGATCACTGCCAGCAAATTTGTTTGAGGAGTGCATTTAAATATGCTACATTCGTATTACTGTACACGTATTCTGGGTGAAACATTTATGATAAATCAAGTTTTTAGGTGCCCTATGGGGAAGTGCCAATGGAAAAACACATAAGAAAACTTTTCTCTTAGCAGTAGTTACTTGAGGAAACAGGCTCTATTTATCTTGTGAGGGCTTATGTGAGATGAATACAGACCACCCAAAATCACAGTTCAGCCTATCACAAGAGGAAAACGCAAGTATCAAAACTTAGCCCTTGGTTTCTTCAGGCCTGGGTGCTGCACCATATTCATCCCTCCCTTCCTCCTCCAGCTCTCCAGACCAGCAAACCTGGCAAGCGCTGATGTTCATGGCAAGCCTTCTGCCCCAGCCAATGACCCACCCTTCTCACTGCTTTCCTCAGTACTCTGCTCCTCCGATGGTTAACTCCATCGTGCACCCACCCACCTGCACATTGAGGGCACTTTCTCAGAAACACCTAATCTGATCTGTTTGCCCTCCCCAGTCAAAACTGATCCCTGATGATAGTATCTTTTTATGATCTTTCTTTCTCAGTCCTGCTCACTGTTTGAAATTACGCATCTCATTTGTGTGACCTTTGTTTAATGCCTGTCTCCTTAACAAGACTTTACGTTCACTGAGGGCGCATGCTTCTGTGAGAGTCTTGCACAAGTGTCTTGCCACATGGAAGGTGTTCCAGGTATCTGTTGAAGGACTATGCTTCTCCTGAGCTCCGTAGAAACACGTGTGTATAGTTTGCTTATTGTAGTCTGTCATTTCAAGTCTCTCTCTCTTCCATTGGACTGTAAGATCACTGATTTGAATATTTATAATCCCAAATGCTCACCACAGTTGTTGTTAAATGTAAGTGTTCAATAAAAGGAAGTGAAATTGACTGGGGCTTAGATGACTTATACCTAAGCTTTATCATGAAGAGGAAGCATTTCAGTGTAATTCATTCTTATTAAGTACCTATTAAGTGTCAGAGTCTATGTATGGTACTGAGGATATAAGAATGTGTGAACGGATAGTCAGGAAAGGAAGACATATACACAAAAAGGCAATTATAGCCAAAGTATTACATGTGTAATGAGAAAACGAAGCATAGAGTATTACGGTAGCACAGAGAATAGAGAGATGCCTCGTGTCCAAGCCTGATCTGAAGCTTCAAAGTTCAGGGTTAGAACTGTGATGTGTATGTGTGTATGTGTGTGTGTGTGTGTTGATTGTGGGTGCTGGTGGAAATAATCAAGCACGTGACTAGTAGCAGTTTGATGCTGCTGAAATAGAAAGTCTCAGGCAGGAGTGGTGGAGGTGAGGTTAGAGGGGATGTCATGGAGGATCTTGGAAGGCATGTGAAAGAATGTGTGATCTTTCCTTTATGTTGGTCTCCACAACCTGGACATTGTGATTGCAGGAGTTTTTCTTGGTCAGTGAAGCCAAGAACAGCATTACAGAATGCAGGAAAATTTCAGACACTAAAGTTGAATCACTGATGCAGTCATTCCTATAGTGAATGCTTATTTAGTATCTACTAAATACCAGGCATGGAGGATAGATACAGATTCAAATAGGATATCGTGCATATTCTTGAGCAGCCCAGTGTAAGTGAGGGAGACAGAGTAAGATACAATGAAATAATTCCACAGTTCTCAAGTATTTTGACTTTCAGTTCAGTTCAGTCGCTCAGTCGTGTCCAACTCTTTGCGACCCCGTGAACCGCAGCACACCAGGCGTCCCTGTCCACCACCAACTCCCGGAGTCTACCCAAACTCATGTCCAATGAGTCAGTGATGTCATCTAGCCACCTCATCCTCTGTTGTCCCCTTCTCCTCCTGCCTTCAATCTTTCCCAACATCAGGGTCTTTTCCAATGAACTGGGTGTTTGCATCAGTTGGCCAAAATATTGGAGTTTCAGCTTCAACATCAGTCCTTCCAATGAACACCCAGGACTGATTTCCTTTAGGATGGACTGGTTGGATCTCCTTGCAGTTCAAGGGACTCTCAAGAGTCTTCTCCAACACCACAGTTCAAAAGCATCAATTCTTCTGCACTTTAGGGCTTCTTTATTCTCCTGAATATCATTGAATATCTCCCCAAACTTTTATGAGGGCTATATATATTATTAGACATTAAAACAAATTTGTAAAAGATGAATTAAATGACTCTCTTAAAGAAATTACATGCTAGCATAAATATTTTCAAAGTAGCTATATCTTACCACTCTTTTTCTTTCACAAAAATTTACTGAAGAGAGTACAATATGTTATTTTGGTTGAAGAACATGAAGAAAACCCAGCCTCACACAGATGTGTAGGTGGAAAAGAGGGAAGTGTTGCAATAGCTTTTTCAGATAATTGTGGAAATTCTTTGATGCTCCACCAAAACTTGACAAGTGGTAGTTTCCTAAAAGTTAATTGAAATGTAGAATCTGAAACTAGTCCATAACCTTTTTTTAAATTCTGTCACACAAAAATTTATTGGCCCACTTTGTACTTTGAATGGATCTTTTAACCAGGTAGGATTTTGTAACATCAGGTATTAGTTATTTGGAAAACATTGGTTCACTGAGTGAACCACAGATGCATTTCCTTGTAAAACATCAAATCATAATATAAATGAAATATGTAATAACATAGTAAAATATCACAAACATAAGACATTACAAAATCCATAAACATCACTGTTGATGTCATCAGAAGAGAACACAAGTATCAGGAAACCATAAAGCTCATGGTGACAAGTTTACCAAAATTTGCAGTTTTGTTTAAAAGTTCCGCTTTCATCACTGGCCACGAATAGTATCAGCTGTTTTCTTTAAAGCTATAGGTTTACTTAGGTCATTTTCTAGAAAACGTCAGCCAAATACCTAGCTCGAAATAGTCTCGGTTTTTATATGTCATTTTTTCAAGTAAAAATGGCTTTCCATGGAAAAAGTAATTCAGCTTGCAACTGAAGCATGTAAGTGAATTTCTTCAATACGTTCATAGAAGTAAAGGATCGTATCTCAATGTGCAGAAATGCTTTGAGTCTATGTCCTATTTTGATGCAGAAATTTTAAATGTGGGCTGAAGGGTCAAGTTGAATAAAAAGTAATCTTCTTATTGCTTCATCAGGCATCACCATTTGTTTTTACTTTCGGTGGGTAAAGAATACAGTAACTCCTGGCACAGTTTGGTGCCATCACTGTGATTTGTGCCAAGATGAAAGCAGCTTTTTTCAATTGTTTATAATTTTGGGGGGTATTAGTTGCTTTCATATCTTATAGTCATATTGTTCTAAGTATGTCAAAGGTTTTTTCTGTATATTGAGATGTAACCTACATTTTGTCATTGTTGTCTTGTCACAAAGTCATGTTCGACTCTTTCGCCACCCCATGGACTGTAGCCCACCAGGCTCCCCTGTCCATGAGATTTCTAGGCAAGAATACAGGAGTCGGTTGCCATTTCCTTCTCCAGGGGATCTTCTCAACCCAGGGACCTAACTCATGTCTCCTGCATTGGCTGGAGGATTCTTTACAGCAGAGCCATCAGGGAAGCCCTATGTGAGCAGTTTTATCCACCATTATTTTGTAACATCAACACAAGGTCAATGCGGTTTTTCCAAAGTTAATCAAAAGATTTTTTAGAAAATGTATGGAATATTATTTCAGCACTACTCATGCTTGTTATCAGGCATTCAAATAATGGATAATCTTCTTTAATGATCCATTGGTGCTGATATTGGACAAATATCAATACAAGCAAAATTGTTGTTTGTAGATTATTCCATTTGTGAGGCAAAAGTACAATTCTACAGAAAAGAGGGCAACTCAGTCTTCGTGTTTCCAGCTAAACCTTTAATTCAAGGAATTACCGTAGTATTGGAATGTGACGGTGCTTGAATTCTTTTTACTGACTTTTCATATAGCAGGTATTTAGCAATTCAACTATAGAAGGCTTTATTGTCTCAGCTACTGTATATGCTCTTCCAGCCATTGCAATTTGATGGTTTACCCTGTAAGATGCCTCTGGTGCATCTTCATTTCTAGTTCAAAGGATGTAAGCAATAATTTTTGGCTTTTAACTCTTCACTACATCTATACTTAAAATATTTTTAAGTCCTTTAACTTCCAACTCTGAATCTGCTTCTTAGTAAATTTTTGTTGAATTTTCTTTTGTATGTTGAGTTTATTTCAGCCAAAGAATTAAGTCATGTGAATCTGTTCCTGAACACACTTTTTTGTTGTTGTTGTTACTAGAAGGAGAGTTTCTGTCCGTAAATAAATGTTGAATAAATACTCAAATAATGTTGATTTGAAAGGTTTCCTTTTCACACATTAGGTATCTGCTAATGTGTACAGACTGTGGGGCTTTCCAAGTGGCTCAGTGGTAAAAAATCTGCCTGCCAATTCAGGAGACTCAGGAGAGGTAGGTTTGATCCCTGGGTTGGGAAGATCCCCTGGAGGAGGAAAATGGCAACCCACTCCAGTATTCTTGCCTGGAAATCCCTTGGACAGAGAAGCCTGGTGGCCTATGGTCCATGGGTTCACAATGAGTTGGACACAACTGAGTGACTGAGCATGCAATGTGTATATACTACAGGTCATCTCAAAAATCAGGAATGATGAAGTGTCCCTGCATTAGAGTTTGGGTTGAGATGTATTTTTTTCTAGTTAGTGATAATGTGTTTTCCCATTTTACCCTGGGCTCCAAGTCCAGGATTGTAGGTGTTCATTCAGAGTGTGAGGGACAGCTTCTAGCTCCAGGACAGAACAAATTTCGCTATTTCATATGCTGACCACCTCTCCCTACCTGAATGACCCTGTCATGGGACTACAACGCAGCTCACACTTAATGCCCAGTGTGATGCTATCAGCCTAAAGATGAGATTTTAATTGTATTAAGAGCAGCATGAACAGTTCTCACTGAAGGGAATTCTGAAGCCATCTAGACCATGGATACATAGAATTGAAGAGACCTTAAGTGACTTGCCTGAGTTCATCTGCTAATCCACAATAGGACTGACTGAGCCAACAGTGAATGCTTTGATATACAGTGGAGCTGAATTAGGAGCAAATTTACATGCAACTTTAGGGACAGCTCCCTGCCATAAGAAGGAACTACATCATCTAGCTTAATTGTCACAACAACAAAAGAATCATGTCCTGTATTAGGTAATGGGGCTCCACACAGAAAGCAGTCGGGGTAAATCCTCTTGCCAAGCCCCAGAGAGGTCTCTGCTCTCACCCTCATCACAGCTGGACTGGATGCTGCTCTGAAAGGAAAACGGACAAGCTGACCTACCTTTTTTGTTTGTTTATCCCTTTAGGTCAGTGCTTCTTCAGTTTTAGTGTGAAAAGCATTATTATTCAGGGATATATGTAATTAATGTGAGATTTAAGGATATTCAAGCCAATTTGGCTAAAAAAGAATATTTGCCAATCTTGAAACCTAACTCCGGGTAAATGGAAATCCACTTCAAGTTGGTTCATTAGAGATTCAAAACGCATTTAAATGAGTTGTTTTCCAAATTAAAATTTTTGAGTATAAATTTCAAAAAGTGAAATTGGAAGAAGCATTTTGGGGAAACCCTGAAAGCTACTGTTTTCCATGCTAGTACCTTCTAAACCCATTCCTGGTCTCAATGCCAGTTGCTAAGGGGTTCTATAAATTACATACATTTCGACCCTTCCCTCCCACTTCTTTTTCTATAATCCAGCAATACATCCCACTTGCCTTTCTCCCCTCTTCTTCTCTGTCCCCAAACAGTCTTTTTTGGAGCATTCAAATTCCAGAGGAGAACTGTGAACTCTGACTCCCCCCAAATCCAAGCCAACTTTTACAGTGTCTTATCCTGCGTTTTTATACACAGGCAATGCCTCCCCATCCTTCCTCTGCCCCCACCCTACACTGTCCCGTCTGGTCCAGCTATCACAATGTTTTCCCACCTGGCAAACAGCCTCACTGAATTCTGGGTGGCAGGCATTGACCAGACTTCAATGCAAATGGTCCTGTCGAAAATGGCACCAACTTAGGTGAAGAACAAAGACTCTCTGGCTTCAAAGCAGAAACTGGTTCCTGCACAGAGGGGTTTCACACAACCCCGGTTAACAACAACAACCACCTCAGGGGAAGAAAAGGCCCGGACTACAAAGACATGCCAAGCAAGCAGCCATCGGCGCTCCCTTTCTTTTTCTGGTGTGTTTAGCACAAAACCTGATCAGGAGAGCAGTTCTTTGATAATTGCGTGGACCATGACTGCCACTAGTAGCACTTCTCATGTCTCATAGATCCCAGCAATTCATGGAGAGTTGAATGTTCTGTGCTCACTCAGGCTTAGAGATGCGCAGTGCACACACACACATCCGTGCACACATAGCGTGGAATGGAATTGGTTTGTTAGCCAAGGACTCTGGCAACTTCCCAAAGATTACAGGTCAGTTCATGTTTTTCCTTTCCTTTCCTTTAATTTTTTGTGTGTGATTCTCTCTTTTTCTCCTCATTCTACTTAACTGCTGAAGTATGGCCGTACAGCACCGGCAAAGGCATACTTGCTGTAATTGCCCTGTTTTTGAGGAAAAGAAGTTGAGAATAGTGGGAAAGTAGAGGCTGATGACCTAGGGAGAGAGAAAGAATGAAGTTTTAAAATAACAAGTCTTAAAAAAATAAAATAACAAGTCATTTTTAACCGTTACGTGTCCCCTCCCTGTAAACCCAAAGAAGAGAACTAAAATAACAGTTTTCAGCTTGGCTCTAACTCAGAAGAAAAAGGCCAGGGGTGGGGGGGGGCGGGGAATCAGTCTTTTATGGAATGTGACAGGCAATTAGTAAATAAATAAATCAGACAAAATATTCTTAGGTGTTCATTAGTTTCCTGTTGCAGCATTTTTTCCCCAGCTTCTAACATGATGCCTCCCTTTTCACCCCTCTATCCCTCACTTCCATTTTTCCCTAAACCGTCGGGCCCTTTCTGTTCTCCCCCCCAAGTGGTCTGTTATCAGCAAGGTGGACAAGAGCCAGGCTCAACTGTGGTTCTTTGCCATGTCACTAGCTACACCAGTTGTTGATGAAAATCTGGCACTGAGAGATGAGGCCATCTGTGGTGAAGTTTAAACCTATTTACCTCTCTGGCAAGCTGGTTGAAGCCTCTCTTTCTCTGTATTCAGTGAGGCTGAAGATGACAAATGCAGTGGGATTAAAGCCATGGGATGAAGTTTGGGCACAACAAAACCCTTCCCCAAAGACAGCTCCTGAGAGCTGTTAGCCGTAAGGATAAGCAAATCCCCCATGTCTGGCGTGTGCGGCCCAGGGGCTCCCCAGCCCTGGGTTCTGCTTTCTGAGCACTTGAAGGAACAAGACAACTGGCCAAGTTACAGGCTGGACTCTGGGTCTTGAGAGATGCGAGTACTCTGTTGAATGATCTTGGAATGATCCTGGGCTGTATTTTTTGGTTTGCAGGGGCAATCTCTGTTTCAGAGAACTGTTTTCAGATACAGTTAATGAGCAACAGAAGAAAACCCTTTGCCTTTAAAAGCAGACTCCACAGCCTGACCAATTACCTGAACCCCATGACATTTGAGTCCAAAAGACTTTGGTTGTTTCCCAAAGTCCAATCAACCCATAAAGCTACCAGCAAAACTATTCAGACAAGCATGAAGTAAGCTCTGAAGTCAATGCCAAAAGCTGTGGACAATGGCAGGATCCCTGGGCAGAGGCCAATTTACCATGAAGCTAATAAAGCTTAAGCTTCTGGGCCCTTTTTGAGGCCCTGAGAGGGATCCTAGCAATGTGTTCACATGTTTGTAGCAAAAATAAGGTATTTTTAAGTCCAATGAGTTGACTGCTGTTTCTGTTTCAACTTCTGCTGTATTTCCTCCATTTTGTGGAGCTGGAGTGATACAAAGCAGTTGAGTTGGAGATTCATTCAGTTTGGGCTTTAGTGAGTTAGATTTATGAGGATCAAACTCACTTCTTCGTACGGTTACTTTATTGCTGTCCATCTTGGTATAAGAATGGCTTCTAGGTACATGCTGGCCATGTGACTCAAAGAGGCAGGGCACAAGGAGAAGATAACTCTCCATATGAAAATCTCCCCTGGTGCTTGGCACTGAAAATATGTACTTAATGAAGGAGAAGAAACTGGATTTGAAATGTATGGAATCAGAAGTTAGTCTGTTAAATGGGGATAAAATATATTGTCGGGTCATTATGAAGATTAAACAAAATGAGGTGTGTGGCAGTGTTAACCAGCACTGGTATAAATGGCAGGGAAATAAAGGTACTTTTCTTCTTTCCTTTCCTTTTAAACACAGGCTTTTTAAAAGTTACTTATTTATTATTTTGTCTGTGCTGGTCTTAGCTGCTGGGCAGGCTTTTCTTTAGTTACAGCAAGTAGGGCCTATTCTTCGTTGTGATGTGCAGGCTTCCCACTGTGGTGGCTTTTGTTGTTGCGGAGCGCAGGCTCCGGGCACTCCAGCTTCAGTAGTTGCAGCGCATGAACTCAGTTGTTATGGCCTTTGAGCTTAGTTGCCCCGAGGCATGTGGGACATTACCGGGTCAGGGATCGAACCCATGTCTCCTACCTTGGCAGGGAGATTCTTTACCACTGAGCCACCAGGGAAGCCCTAGCTCTTTTCTTTCTTACTTGAAGCATTTCAGTATCTTCACTATAAAAACTGAATATCAGAAAACTTGGGAGATTGTGATAGTCTTTGAAACTTATTATTTTTTTTAAATGTCTGATGTTACATCCTGCTCCCCCCATTTTTTGCCCGTTTACTGTCAAAGTGGATTGTTGGAGAAAATATTGAGGAGAATGGTTATTTAGATTCTAGATCATTAGAAGTACTTTCACACTAACTAATTAAAAATGTAAAACCTCTTCAAGATGTTTCACAGTGGCATTAATAGTAAGCATCAAGACCTCCCAAATGCCACTGGGAAGAAGCAAAGGTCCATCTGAAACTACCAAGCAGCTCTCCGCTTTATTGATTGCTAGATTTTATGAGGATAGGAGGAACATTTGGGGGCTTAATAACACGGCGGCTGTTCTATGACATGGGTGCTCAACAGTGACTATTACATCTCTCTGTTCTTTTGATTGGTTCAAGGTATGTAGCCTCTGTCCAGTCTGAGTTTTAAAGATCAAACTGAAATGGACCACTTATTCTCCATTTGGTATCATTTCTAAAGTAATGGCTGAAATCATCTCTAACTGAAGAGAGAGAAAATAAAATGACACCTGAAACATTCTTGTCACTTAATAAGCAAATTGGCTAGCTAGAAATGAACTTCTTTTTTTTTTTCTGCAGGGGAAAAAAAAAAGGCCTTGTGTCCCTGTCTCCTGCCTAGGCTACCTTCTGTCTCACTCCTCTCTGCTTTCCTTTCCCTGCACCCTCCAAAAGAAAAGAGGTGCCTCATTGTACTGCAAGCAAGCTTCTCCACATCAGAGAACCAGCTCTCCTTCCCTTTTAGCCCCGGCATCACCTTGGTGAAACTTCAAGAATGTGCCCAGACACAAAAGAGAATTTGCTTCTCCTTCTGGGAAACTGCTCTCTCAGGGCCCCATTAGGTTTGTCAGGGCCAGCTGAAAGTTCAGCAATCTTAACTGTGCTTCAGGAGGTCAGACCCAGCTGAGGTCCCAGCTACTAGGTGTCAGCTCCTCGGGGTGAAGGGTGAGAGAGAGGGAGAGACGCAAGGGGACCCCGGAGTGTCCCCCAAAGGACCTCTCTCCAGCACCCAGCCACCAGGAGTGTAGGAAATAATTCCTCTTTTGTCTGCCAGCTGGCTTTCAAAGTGATTGGGATGAGTCCGCGGGACCTGTCTGGGAAGCTTGTTAAACTGCATGGAGTAAGTCAGGGAGAGGGAGGGGTGGGGAAAAGATTAAAGGGCGAATACAATCTGTGTGAGGCAGTGGCCCTGACTCTAAAGAAGCAGGCGGTCTAAGGGAAGGAAGAGCTCCCCTTCAAAACCAGAGAGGACATGCAATGCAAATGACCCTGCGTGCAGCTGCCTCTGGCAGGCAGCCACCCGCCTCCCAGAGAATAAAGTCAGAGCAACAATCCCCTCCTGAACCCTGAAGCTTAGTGACTTCAAACAAGAAAAAAGAAAAGTGACATTTTTTTTCCTTTCCCGAGTGAACTCATCCATTCCCCAAACTGTGCTGATGACCTCATCACCTGCAGCTGTGCACGCCAAGCTCTTCTCCTCACCTCAGCTCCCAGGGATCACATCTGGAACAGAGCCTCGGTACCTGGGGCTGGCACATCTGGAGGGAACTGCCTTTGAAAGTGGCGTTGTAACTCCTTTCACTCTTGTTGGTGCAGCCAAGTGGCAGGAAAGTCCTCAGCAAACTTGTGCCTTTGGAGATGGCCCTCTGGAAAGCATTTGGAGGGAAAGTCAGGGAGGTCATGGCGACTGTTTCTGGTACCTTTTCATTTTCCATCTTTTACACTTGTGGGCAAGTGTGCAGACCTGACCTTAGAAATGATACTCGTCTCTCTGGTTCAGTTCTGTTTGGGTTCATTCTGGAGTCTGGCAAGACTCTGATTGATGAAAGTTATTTAGGTGTTAACTGATATAGATAGTGACCCCAATCAACAGAATTAAACTGACTTTAGAAGCAATCACAGTAGATATGGCCCCCAACTATCTGTATCCTGGGGAAACATACAAACTTAAGAACAGGACTGTTCTCTACTGTGAGAACACAAATTGATCCAACTAACCTTTAGGAAAGCAATTTGGCAATCCTCTCTATATCAAGGACCTAAAAATGCTCATATGCTTTGATCCAGAAGATCCATTTCTGGGAATCACTCTTACAGATATTACAAAAACTCATTAAACTATAGTAAAAGATCTTTACTATAGCATTACATATTACAAAAAAACCAAAAGACCCCTCCCCCCACAAAACACAAAGAATCCAATTAAATGTCCAACTTTAGAAGGATAACTATGGTACATCTGTACCATGGAATATTACAGTTATCAAAATGATGCAATATTGCTTTCATTGCAATGCCTTGGACATGCAAGTCTGGAAAACAGAAGAATATGAAGCATAATTTCAAGTTATATATACACAAATTCCACCAGAATTATCTTTAGGAGGGATCAGATTACTGACGTTTATTTTTATGCATTTCTATGCTTCTAACTTTTCTATAGTGGCTATGCCTTATTTTTATAATTAGGAGAAAGAAGTTATTTAAAAGGTGGGTGTATCAAATCTTTGGTAGATCAATGCCCCTGGCAAGATGTAATGAATTATTATCCTAATTACTATTATACCTAACACTTAAAGCACAGGTATTAGGCGGGTAACATACACAAGTGAACCAGGAATGGTATAAGAAAATGTCAAACTATAGAAGAGATTATCTCCGGTTTCAGCTGATTGTTATCATGTGGAGACACAGATAGCTCAGAGTTGCTGATTTTTCTAGAGAAGCTCTAAGGTAATGCTTGAAGTGGAATCTACTAATTTTTAAATGAAGACAATAAACGTACATTTAAAAAGTTGACTGCAAGCGTTGGACAAACAAAAAACCCAGCTATTGGTCATCCTTTTGAAATCTGCTCATAGACAATGCAGGCCTGCAGGACATGTTGTCATCCTGTGAAACCATCCACTAGCCTGGGGGTCTTCTGGGCATGTCATTTCTCTTCATTACTATTAATAATGCTGCAGTGAAGAGGCTCCCATGTCTGTATTTTCATATCTAAGCAATTATATCCTTAAGGTGAACTTATCAAAGGTGGGTTTTAGATTCAAATGGTATGAACATGGTTTTATCTTTAATGCATAATGTCAAATAGTTTTCCACCAAATTCAAGCAAATTTATGTTTATATTTACTGTTCACAAGAGTCTTCATTTCTCATACTCTCACCAGGACAGAGGTTAGTGAAGCTTTTTCATATCATTGATTTTAGAGATGAATATTTATATCAAATTATATTTACTTACATCTCTTTAATTAATGGTATTAAGCAGATGTGTTTATTGACCTTTGGTAAATACTTTTTATTTTTTATATTGCCTGCTCATATTTTTACCCATTGAAAAATTGTCTCCTGACTTTTTCTTATGGCTTAGGACTTCTTTTTATACTCAGAATATTAACTGAACTAACTCAACATTGTAAAGCAATTATACTCCAATAAAAAAATTAAAAAACACTACTCATTTGCCTCTTAACCTTGTATAGTGGGATAAAATTTTTTATAATTTTAACACCTGCCATGACAGTATTTGAAGTGGGAATTTAATTCTGCTTAAGAGAATACATTAATTGGTAATTTAGATCATAAATATGAGAGTTCAGTTTATGTGAAAACAATGAAGCACAGAGACAGCTAAACACAGTGGAGTGCTGGAAGATGTTAAACAAAAGACACAATAAAATAGAGAAAAGTGGAAGATTTTTATAGCACATGTAATTGATATGTATTAGTATCCAGTATACATAAAGAACTCCTTCAGTTCAGTTCAGTCGCTAAGTCGTGTCTGACTCCTTGTGACCCCATGGACTGCAGCACACCAGGCTTCCCTGTCCATCACCAACTTCTGGAGCTTGCTCAAACTCATGTCCATCGAGTTGGTGATGCCATCCAACCATCTCATCCTCTGTCATCCCCTTTTCCTTCAGCCTTCAATCTTTCCCAGCATCAGGTTTTTTTCCCCAATGAGTCAGTTCTTTGCATCAGGTGGCCAGAGTACTGGAACTTCAGCCTCAGCATCAGTCCGTCCAAAGAATACTCAGGACTGAATTCCTTTAGGATTGACTAGTTTGATATCCTTGCAGTCCAAGGGACTCTCAAGAGTCTTCTCCAACACCACAGTTCAAAAGCATCAATTCTTTGGCACTCAGCTTTCTTTATAGACCAACTCTCACATCCATACATGACTACTGGAAAAACCATAGCTTTGACTAGATGGATCTTTGTCGACAAACTGATGTTTCTGCTTTTTAATGTTGTCTGAGTTGGTCATAGCCTTTTTTCCAAGGAGCAAGTGTCTTTTAATTTCATGGTTGCAGTCACCATCTGCAGTGATTTTGGAACCCCCAAAAATAAAGTCTGTCACTGTTTCCATTGTTTCCCCATCTATTTGCCATGAAGTGATGGGACCAGATGCTATGATCTTAGTTTTCTGGATGCTGAGTTTTAAGCCAACCCCCTTTTTTTTAAGCCAACAAAGCCAACTTTTAAAAACTCCCACAAATTGAGAGAAAAAAGCAGACAACCAATTTAAAATATGAACAAAATATTTGAATATAGTAGAGTTTGTCTTCACAAAAAAAGACATCCAAAAACCAATAAATATATGGAAAATTTCTAAAACATAATTAATAATCAGCTAAATGTAAATTAAAACATAAAGAAAAGCACACCTATCAGATGTTTACTGCCATTAAATGTTTTTGAGAATATGGAATATCAGGGATTCTTAAAAATTGCCGGTGGGGCTGTAAAACCTTTAGGAAAAGTTCCTAATGTAGATACATATATCCCATGACCAAGGAAGATGGAGATATATATACACATATGAATTTCTACAAATATGCATATTTTTATATCAAGATATATTTGTCTATATGTGTGTGTATATATATCTATCTGTATAGATAGATACACACACACACACACACACACACACACAATAATGTTCACTGAAGACTTGTTTATAATTTCCTCAAACTGAAAAGAACTCAAATAGCTATTAGCACAGAATAGATAAAATGTGGTATGGAAAACTATACAGCTGTGAACACAAATACATTAAAGCTACATGCTCCAGCATTGGTAAATCTTACTAACATGGATTGGGAGAAAGAAAAGAGAGGTATAAGGAACATAGCAGGTGTTATTCTTTGTATACAAAGGTCAAAAAGAGACTAAATTATATAATTTAGGGATGTATGCTCAAGTACTAAACCTACAAAGAAAAACAAGGATATGATTACTAATTATTTAAAAAATTAAGGGCACAAATAATAATTAGACCCTGGAGAAGGAAATGGTAACCCACTCCAGTATTCTCCATGGGAGAATCCCATGGAGAGAGGAGTCTGGTGGGCTACAGTCCCTAGAGTCGCAAAGAGTTGGACATGACTGAAGCAGCTGAATGCACAATAATTAAAATGTTGGCTGTTTCTAGAAGAAGTGGTGGTTGTGATGGGGTGAGTATTTTTGTATGTGTGTGTGGTTTTCTTCTGAGAAATGTCTTAGAGTGTCAATGATCTCTTTCTTGATGTAGGTGTTTGCTATTTAACTTTTAAACTTTTCTGATGTATTTTACGTTTAGCAATAAAATAGAAATTTCAGAAGTTAGAAAAATACAGAGAAGTGAGGATACAGGAGGCAAAAAGAAATACTGGGAGAAAAGGAGCTAGATGACATAGCAGGGGGTTGAAGCCTGCAGAAAAATACTGTTAGTGATTTCTTCCAATCAGTGGAGTGTATGAAGTAGTTTTTAGGACAAAATTATTCAATATTCAATTTGCTATTGCTGTACATGTTTCGTCACCCTAGACATTCAATAAATTTCATTAAATATGTAAATATTTTGTCTGAGATTTCAAGGAAATCAAAGAAAAGTAACCAAATTGGTTCATTTCTCCCTTCAAAGAGAGGGAGATGTATGTAGAGTCAGATCAAGAGTTCTTTAAGAAAGCTGAGTAGTGACTATGAGCATATGAGTGCAGGGTGTGTACAGAAATCCTGGGGAGAAAGCAGAGGGTCTCGCAGAATCTAGAGTGGGGGTTTATGCCTTCAAAGAGTACTGCCTATCTGAGGCCCATAAATACTGGTTGATGACAAGATTTTCTCTTCTTCTTCCTTCTACTTCTTTAGTCCGCACACAAATTTAAGATTTACAGATAATCAAGTTCAATAGTCTTTACTTTTTGACTTTTGGATTTGATAATGTGCTTGAAAGACTCTTCTTCATTTTTAAACATTTAAAGTCCTTGATTTGCTTAGAATCCTACCCAGGGTAAAAACAGAGGGAGAGTTCAATTTTGTTTTCCCAGAGAGCCAGCTCAATCTTTTTCTCTGATAATTTAAAATGCTTCATTTGATCACATATTAAATTTCATATTTACATACTCTCCATTCTACCGGTTCTAGTCCTCTGTTATTCCTATGTTTTTATTACTATTGTTCTAAGATACATTTTAAAATCTGATAAGAAAAAATCTTTCTTGCCAGTATTTTCTTGCACTTCCTCTTGGATGATTGTGTCAAATACATCTTAAAATCATTTTGCCACATTTTAAAGCAAAATAAGATAAAATCAAAACGAAACCCCATTGGGGCTTTGACAGAGAAGTCACTGAATTCACAGATTACTTTCAGTAGCAATATAGCATTTTCTTATTCAAGAACCTTCTGTTTCCAATTATTCAATTATTTTTGTATGTTTCTCTATTGTGTTTTCTATTTTTCTTTATTAACATCCTAAATATTTCTCATCTCTAAACAAACTATCTTGTTTATGGGTTTCAGCATCCAGTATTAATTTTAGAATCTCATTTGATAGATATTTATTTTTGCATTAAAGGATTAGCTGCATTTCATTAGAGGATATCAGTGGAGTTTTAAAAAATACATTCTATTTCCTTCTGTTTAATATTTGGCAAGTCTTCCCAGATTCTGGCCCTGAGTTGACAGTCTTTGTTTTGCGTGATTTGAGTTTTCAAGTTTCCTTGTTTTTCTGTGTCTCCATAGATGATATTTTAGTGGGAAACTGGGAGGATACAGGAGGAAACTCCAGGCAGGCACCATTTTAAATCAGAAGTCTGTTCACTGACTAAAAAGCAGTAGAATCCCAAGGCATAATTTATGTATCTTAGTGCTGCTCAAGGTTGCAAATCTAGCCTGTTGCTTTCTTTATTCAAACCCATTCCTGTCACTTCAATTGATATATGCATCTCATATCTGTGTATGTTTGAGTTTTAAATGTATATGATTTCAAGGTGTACTTACTATACAAAGTATGTGGCCGTATTCTACCACCTGGCGTTGTTTCTTTTCATCAGACCAAACCAGAGCAAGGATCTTGCTACTTTTATTTAATTCCAACTTTAGTCCTTTTATGATAATCAAATGTCAATTGCCCAGAACCAGGGATGGAAAAGCACTATACTGTGTGCCAGGGGGTTCTTGAAATAAAAGGTTGGGTAATTTATATTTTTAATATAAGTGATTTAGAGCCTGAGGCTTTGATCCAATTAAGTAGAGAATCAAATTAGCTGGTGATTAAATGAAGATGGAATAAAGAGAAGTCTTGCTGGCTCCTGAGTTTTCTAAAGAAGGCTTGTTGGAGTGCAGGATGTTCTCAGTCTGGGTTGCACATTAGAATTGCTTATGGAGCTTTAACATATACTGATGCCCAGACCCCACCCCAGAGATTTCAATTTAATTGGTCTGATGAGTTGCCTGGGTATCAAGAATTTAAAATTTTTCCCAACTGATTCTTGTATGCTGCTATGGTTGAAAATGACATAGTTCTTAATCCTCAATGAGCTAAAGAATCACCTGGGAGCTAGTTTAAAAATATACAGATTCCAGGGCTCTACTTAGACACCTTCGGGTACAGTGAACTGAAATAGGGCCTAAGAATCTGCATTTATAACAAATGTCCACATGATAGTGATCTAAATTATTTCCACTCTACCCACTGTAGTCTATACTCTCCTCGTCTACTTTTAACTTGACCCTCAGAATATCTTTTTTTAAATACGTACATCTTCCCAAATTTAAAACATTCCCTGGTTGCCCAAAGTATCCAAAATGTAGTCTTTATGGTGGCTTTGAAGGCCTTCCCCTCCAGTTTTTAATCCATCTCCATGACCTTCTCAGCATCTCCATTCCAACCCCTCTCTGATATGCACGCTGGATCCTTTTCTGGAATTAACTTCTTTCAGAGCTTTTGTTTATGCCTCTGCCTTCAAAAGCCTTTCTCCCTTGGCCCATGGAAAGCCTGCTCTTGAGCTACTAGAATGCCATGGCTTCCCTGAAGCTTTGTTTCCCCTTTTCAAGTTTGGGTAATTAACGCTTTTCTCTTCATGCCTAGTGCAATTGATCTGCATCTCTCTTGTATTTTGTTTTCTTTGGTTGGATTCGAGCTATGGAAAGCTAAGTTCATCCTGCACCCAACCTCCAGCACAGCATATTATCTTCATTGGTCAATGTAAGCCCCTTTAATATGTTTGGACAGTATCCATAAATATGTGCATACCCTCAAAAATAAGTCTTGTTGTCTTGTGTGTAGCCACTTCTAATTGACCTAAATGTTCTTTTGCTAGAAACCTCACTCTCTTTTTCCACCCTAGATTTTTTAATGATCTATCCATGTTGCTGAAATTAAGTCAAATTTATTACTTTTACCTGCTGCATAGTAATCCTTAGGGGACTTTTGCCACAACATTCTACCTGTCAACACAACTATATTTTCTCAAGAGGGCCACTCCTCGTAGGTAGGCCTGGATGGATCTATGTGAGAATTTCTCTGAAATAGCAGCTGAAAAATGGTATTACCTAAGTCACATGTTCTCTCTCTCGGCTTCACCAGATACTCCCAGAATACTCCCCATCTGTTTGTGTAGTTGCCTTTCTTCTAGTCTGAGGCAACCACCCCCTCATATGTGCACTTTTTCTTGGTGAGGATTTAGTCCCTGTTAACCATCCTGGCAAGGGAGGGCACCACTTATGAACTCAAGACCTTATAGGAAAAAAGTGCATCAGGATCTTGAAGTTGTGATTCTACAAAAATTCTTTGAGATATTTTTATGTCTACTAAAACAATGACTAAAAAACTTGACATTCACTAAGGAGATCATCAAGGATACTTTACAAACTAAAAGCAATAATGGATATTTTCATGAGTGGAAGTGAGAGATCTAAAAGTCTGTCACAAGAAAAAGTGGTCTAGAAAACATGGTGGCTACAGCTTGATTAGGCCAATTTTATGACCTTGAGTGACTCAAGATCACTCAATCTGAGATTTTTGTTATTGGAGAAACAATCTTCAAAAGTCAATTCACAGATATTAATTTTAGAAGAGTGAAAGTATATTGGTGAAGGAATACCATTAGAAGATAAATCTCTTCAGAATAGCATGAGAAAATAATCATGTATAGTTAATACTTTTTGAGAACTTTTTGTGTACCTAGTACTGTTCTAAACAACACATAACAATTATCTCATTGAACCCTCATTAATCCTATGAAATAGATTTTATTTTTATCATCCCCCTTTTGAAGAAGAAAACACTAAGATTTAAAGAATTTAAATTATTGGGTCAAAGTCATATAATTACTAAATAGCAAAACCAAGATTTGAACCTAGGTTTTTTGTTTTGCTTTTCATTCCAGATTTCTAGCTCATAATTAGTACAGAAAAAGCCCAGGCTTGGAGTGAGGGAGAATCAGCTTGATTTCTTGCTTTGTGCATAATTTATTAGTTGTATGATGTTGGGTAAATTATTTGACTTTTCTGAGCCTCGCTTTTCTCATCTAAAAAAAGAAGGCCATGAAGTTGTAAGTATAAAGGAGCACGTGATGTAGTATGTAGCAGATGCTCATTAAATGTCGTTTTCCTTATTAACCTGTTCTTTCTAGTTTCTGGCACAGAGTAGATATTTATATGCTTATTAAATGCATATAACAGGCAATTAAATTTTTCATATATTACCTGTCTCAACTGGATTCATTTGATAGGGCATAGATCTGAGAGGAGTAGGAAGATGTCTGTAAGAGGAAGGGGCACTAAAAGGATTCCTTTAAGAAGCCAGATACAAACCTAGTCTATTTTCCCTGAAGACTGTGCTGCCCGTTGCGCTTTCCACGTAGAGGCAGTGAGTTACCTGACTCACTTAGAGAGATGGCAAAACAAAGACCCAGTGAGCAACAAGCTAGTTTTGCCTACTTCCTCAGGTCTCCTGCAGGGAGTGTTGTGGGTTCATACATCAAGGAACCAATGGAAACTCTCCCAGGGAACTGTTGGAGAGGAAGTTAATTAACCTCTGCCTCAGCTTCCTGGTGGGGGACTGGGAATGAAGCCGTCATTCCTCTTGGATTCGTGGCTCGGGCCCCTGTTTGTGGCTGTCAGAGACCCTGAAAGACAGCCCATCTCCTTTCCCCTCCCTGCTGCCCTTGGACCGAGAACAACACTGCTCTAAGCAGGTGAGATGGGCATTCCCCTTTGGAAGCAATATCATGCGGCAGTCACTGCCACTTGTGTATAAGGTTGGAAACTCAGGAGAAACCTCCTCTACGGGGGCTCAGAATCAGTTACCCATAGCTAAAGTAATGCGATTTGCAGAGATCTTGAGAGAGTCACTTTAGCTGTGGACACCAAAGAAACTGTTCAGCGTTTGGGATTCTTTGGCACCTAGACCATTGTTAGCTCTCCCAAGGGAGGCTCAAGCCATGTGAAATTCAAAGCTGCGGAGAGAGCTGCACTCTTAATGAGATCTTTCAAAGAGAAGAGCTCAAATGGCCCATAAGAATCATAATGTCATGTGGATTTCATGGTCTAGACAGATCTGAAATTGCCCGCTCCTTTTTTTTTTTTCTTTAAGGTTTCTCCATAAACCAACAGTCATAAAAAATTTTAAAGTTCTTCTGGGAAAGGATTGATTTATTAATAGAAGCTACTGGTTTTCTGCCTTGATGGTCCCCAGGCTTTTCACTCCATGGTTGTGATGACTAACTTTCCCCATCAAGACTCCAGGGCTCTCAGTGGTCGATTTATCAATGCAGGATAACAAATTCATCGTTGTTCTCTGGAAGCTTCGGCTCTGGAGAACTGCTTGGGGTGTTAGGCTAGGAAGATGCCTTTGGGAGAACATTCTTGCATGGAATAGTAAATCTGCTCAAAAAATGCTTTTGAAACTGAGTTAGAACCAGGCCCTTGTTCCCTTCCCACTTCCAACCCACCCAAGGGAGTAGGTTTGTCTAGAGCTTTCCAAGAGCCAGTCAGCTGGAAATATAACCAGTTTCTGGCAGACCAGGACTGTTGGAGCTTAGCTTCGGTGTCCCAGATGTTACTTCATTCCCCAGCTTGTCTAAACAGAGAAATTCACATTAATATGAATAACTCAGCTCTCCTACTTATACCAGCTTTCCAGTGCTACTGTAACAAATTACCACAAATCTGGAGACTTAACACAACACACATTTATTCTCCTTACAGTTCTACAGGATCGATGTCTAAAACATGGATCTCACTGGGCTAAAATCAAGGCTTGAGCAGGGCTGGTTTCTATAGTAAGCTTTAGGGGAGAAATTGTTTTCTTGCTTTCCCAGTTTCCAGAGGCTGTCCTCATCCCTTAGATCCCTGGCCTCATCCCTCGTCTCCTCATCCTTTTCTTCCATCATTCCAACCTCTGCTTCTGTGGTCATTTCTCTTACTTCTCCAACTCTGATTCCTCTTGCATCCCTCTTGTAAGGACCATTGTGATCCTGGTCAGGCCCCAGATTTGGGGCTCTTATATTGTCATGTGGGCCCCATAAACATTGCTTGTGTTAGGAGTCCTACAAAAGCCTCTCTTAAAAACAGATTTTGCTCAAGTCCTCTCCCAGTAGGGATACAAAGCCAAATCAGGAGGCCAGGTGGGGTTCAGGTACAGGCATGGTGCCAAAAAGCCCCTATGATGTGCTAAGTACCATTGTAGATACTGGAAATTCAGAGATGAAAGAAAAGTTCTCCTCCTGAGGCTCCTCACAAGTCTGTCTTAAATTAGGGAAGCCTTCTCATACTTCAATGAACCTAGGAATCACCTGCAGATCTTGTTAAAACAAAAATTCTGATTCAGCGACTCTGAGATGGACCTAGAGATTCTGCATTTCTAATACTTTGAGTGGCAAAGGTGTAGGTGAGACTGACCATCAACCCATGCTTCATTATGATAAAGTCTGATGAGTGCTTTGCCACCAAATCCACAAAATGTTTTGAGCATGAAGATGCAACTAGCCAAGGCTGGGTAGGGAGGGGATGGAATGGTTTCTAGAGGAAATGACAAGTCTGAATGGAAGTTTTCCAGGCAAAGAACTGGGGGAAAGGATGCAAAGAGAACAGCACGTACAAATAGTGGGAGACAAGAGAGTTCTAGAACTGCAAGAATTTCAGAATGACGGCAGCAAAAGGCTTAAGAATGGAAAGGTGGCAGAAGATGAGGCTGTTGAGGCAAGCAACATGCATCTGATCATATTGGCCCTTGTGCCCTAGGCTAAGAATATGGGCTTCATCAAGTAAGGGATAGAGAGAAGATATTTAACCTAACCTAAGAGAAAGAAGAACATGTGGGCAGAGAATTATCTCTGTTACTATCCTTTCTTGGAAATGTTAGCCTTGTTTTGATTGGTGAATTATAGGGCAATTAAATGAAGAACAGGAAATTTGCCTTCAAAAAAAACAGGACTTATTTAGAACCCATGAGCTTATCAGGATAATGCCATATTCGTGGTCAGCCGAGCTCTGTTTTGTGGCAGAGTGGTGGCAGGGGTTAAAATGGCTCTGATACCACTGGAAACAAGCCTGGGTGCATGGATGGGATGGGGAGTGGGGGAGAACAGGACCTGCTCTGCTGGTTGGTTGAGGGACACTATCTTGATGTTTTGTTTTCACACTGCTTCCTCTCATGGCTTTTCATCTCAGCCTTGATGCTGGATCAGTCACACATCATCTTTTGAAAGTTGTATAGGTGCCACTTTTGCAGAGTGTGCATGGAGCCAGGACTCAGAAAACAGCCCCCATACCCGGAAGTTGTGGAAACAGGTATGGAGGTAAGTGCTAAAAGCAAATTACAATCTGGAAGGCAAAGATGCCCAAGATGAATAAAATGCCTCTCATTGATTGAACACCTGCTATGTGCCAGGCTTTGCACTAAGAGCTTAAAATACACCATCATGTTTCATTCTTGATGATCTGGAATGGCCTTATTATTACCCATCCCCCTTTTTCAGTTGAGAAAACTAAGGTTTAGAGAAATAATTCTATTCCCTCAGGTCACATGGCTGAAAAATGTAGGAACTAAGATTTGAACTTAGGACTGACCCCAAAGCTGATTCTACAAAACCACCTGGATCAACAGCAAAAGTCAACTGTAGTTTGGGTAGGTGGTCGGCAAAGAAAGGGTTCAATATGAAGGAGTACTGAGGTAGTCCGGACACAGTGACTGGGAGTCTGCAAGTGGACACACATGAAGCTCCAGGCAGGGAGATGGAGAGGAGGTGGTCTGCACCAGAGAGGTCAGTCTGTTAGCTAGCAGGAGCTCAGTTATAACACTCCAGATAGAAAGGCAAGAATGCAGAGGCAGTGCAGAGAAGATGCAGGTGGCCAGAAGTAAGTGGGCAAACAGAAGAAAGGCACAAAGTAATGGCCTGGGGCAGAAATTTACTTACCTGAATGGGGCAGAGTATATGGGGATGGGTTTCGAGAATGAGGCAGAAGCCAAAATTTCAGAACTGGTCAAGTGGCCAGAGGCAGATAAACAGTAAATGTGTCATAATTGATCATTGGATGTAATTTACTCCATGATGGGTTTCCCAGTCACAACCCGCAAGGTAGACCCAGCACCTCGGGTAGGTCTTGGCATATAGCAAGTGCTCAATACACATTAAATAAATGAAAGCACAAGTGTAGGGTATCAGCTTTTTCCACTGAACTTCATTTTCCTGTCAAATCTTTTTTTTTCCTTCTCTAGCCTGGCTTTCACTCTCTATAAACTTTAGAGCACTTAAGAATCACTTGGGCTGCTATTATAAAATGCCAATTTCCAAGACCCACCTTTGGTAGAACTGAGGTTGAGGCTGAAGAGTTTACAACAAGCAGCCCAGAAAATTCAGGTGCAGGTCGTGCTAGGTGCATGTTTTGTAAACCACTATTCAACACCCCTCTGATCCTTACATCAGGACCACTTGACTTCCTTCACTCCCTCCAGGCCTGCTTCCAGCTCTCAGGATCAATCTGGACCCTAGTTACTATGTCTTGAGTCTGTGCTTTCACTTCCATAGGATTCTTTCCATCTTCCATCCTCTGCCCATCAAAAAAGTGATCCATTCTTCAAGGCCCAGAATGAGTGCAGTTCAGTTCAGTTCAGTCTCTCAGTTGTGTCCGACTCTTTGCAGCCCCATGGACTGCAGCACGCCAGGCCTCCCTGTCCATCACCAACCCCTGAAGCCTACTCAAACTCATGTCCATTGAGTCAGTGATACCATCCAACCATCTCATCCTCTGTCATCCCCTTCTCCTCCAGTCTTCAACCTTTCCCAGCATCAGGGTCTTTTCCAATGAACTGACTCTTCACATTGAGTGGCCAAAGTATTGGAGTTTCAGCTTCAGCATCAGTCCTCCCAATGAATATTCAGGACTGATTTCCTTTAGGATTGACTGGTGGGATCTCCTTGCAGTCCAAGGGACTCTCAAGAGTCTTATCCAACACCACAGCTCAAAAGCATCATTTCTTGAGTGCTCAGCTTTCTTTATGGTCCAACTCTCACATCCATACATGACTACTGAAAAAACCATAGCTTTGACTAGACAGGGCTTTGTTGGCAAAGTAATGTCTCTGCTTTTCAATATGCTGTCTAGGTTGGTCATAACTTTCCTTCCAAGGAACAAGTGTCTCTTAATTTCATGGCTGCAGTCACTGTCTGCAGTGATCTTGGAGCATCCAAAAATAAAGTCTATCACTGTTTCCCCATCTATTTGCCATGAAGTGTTGGGGCTGGATGCCATGATCTTAGTTTTCTGAACGCTGAGTTTTAAGCCAACTGTTTCATTCTCCTCTTTCATTTTCATCAAGAGTCTCTTTAGTTCTTCTTCACTTTCTGCCGTAAGGGTGGGGTCATCTGCGTATCTGAGGTTCTTGATAATTCTCCCGGCAATCTTGATTCCAGCTTGTGCTTCATCCAGTCCAACATTTCTCATGATGTACTCTTCATATAAGTTAAATTAGCAGGGTGACAATATATAGCCTTGACATACTCCTTTACTGATTTGGAACCAGTCTGTTGTTCCATGTCCAGTTCTAACTGTTGTTTCTTGATCTGCATACAGATTTCTCAGGAGGCAGGTCAGGTAGTCTGGTATTCCCATCTCTTGAAGAATTTTCCATAGCATATCCTACATAAATCTGTTTCTGGAACCATGAGCTCTGAGGTTGGGCAACTCTGCAAGATGCTAAAGGTATTCCATGTGAAAAGAGCTCCTATTGTCAAATACATTTGGGAAATGATAGTATTAATAGTTATTCAAAGTTAAATGGCTCCCTTTACTATAGACATCTCAGAACCTTAAATATACTAACAAACATATGACTGTCCTTGAGGGGGATCCCTTGTGTGTCTATAGAAAACACATGGAGACATTTTGCTCCCATTCATGCTCATCTTTCTATTCTCTGAACTTCTTTCTTATATTTATGTTTCATAACATGAAATAGGATACATTTTTATTGCAGTTCATTTAAAAAAATGCTTCTTGAAATCAGGAATCAGATATTATACTCAGTCTTCCCCCAAGCTATCTGAGAACTGAGCACATAATAAGAACTCAATACATGCTCAAATGAAAACAAAATTTCTTTTCCCACGTCCCATTATGAGTCACTAAGTTGGATCTCGATTTTAGGATCAGTCAAACATCGTCTTCTCTCCAGGAAGTGTTTCTTCTAAGTAACTTTTAAAAACAAGACAGTTTAAAAAAGAGGAAAAAAAAAAAAAAAAAAACTTCTGTCTTATCATCATTCCATGGAGCACTGAACTATTAAACAGTTTTTATAAAACCATTTTAAAAGTAATTCTTGCCTCTTGAAGAGATATTAGAACATTCAGACAAGTAGAAGTTCAGATTATTGCTCAAATACATCAGTTGTTAAGATTTTGGTTATTTACTTTAAATTGTTTCCTCACCTTGATACTTATGTACTGACATGAACTTGTTCCTTTGCTCCTGAATTTCTTTATGTGCCCCCCAGGACAAGGTGACTTGGTGATGCTGGAAGCTTGTTGGACTGGACCGGCCTTGCCAATGGTTACCAACGGGGCTTCCAGTCAGTATCACTCATGATCCTAGGCTCTGGATGGGTAACTGGAGCTGTTTCAAATGCCAAGAACCTTCCTGCATAGGCTCTCTCTGAAGACAGTTTCTATTGACAAAACATGTGCTGAAGGTGGCAGGAGGGGCTCATAACAAAAGAGAACAATTCCCCCAAAGACTGTCAGTGTGAGGAAGTCTAGTGTCCAGGGTGAGCCGAGGTTAGTTCAGGGCAAGGAAAAGAAATGGGAAGGAAAGGTCTCCTGTCCTCAACACATTATGCAACATTACAAGTGAATGAAGAGAAAGCAGAGCTCTGAACTTCTTGTTTGTCCCCTCTCCTCTATGGACTCTGGGAGTTGGTGATGGACAGGGAGGCCTGGTGTGCTGTTGTTCATGGGGTCTCAAAGAGTGGGATATGACTGAGCGACTGAACTGAACCGAACTGATCCTCAAACTGGAGAGGAGCAAACCAGTATGGCTAAGAGGTTTGTGCATTTCACTTGATGTAGGGAAAGAAAAACAGGTTAGTTGAGAAGCAAAAAGGATGGTGAAAATTATGCCCAAGTCTCTAAGGTTCTGATTGTTAATATCTCCGGAAACATAAGAACTGTGAATGTAATCATTGAACCATGTCAATAATCTCCATGGAATCAAGGGGAGCTGGATAGATGCCAAAAGAGTCCTTGTTTCCAAGAAGTAGGCACACTCAGTCTCCTGAGTATGAAAGGACAAAGGATTTCTGAAATGATCCTTGGCAAAATGTTTGGATTTTTGGAATTTTTTAAATGGATGGCTTATAAGCACTTAGAAAGTTAAATAGAGATCACTGGGAGCCAACATGGGCTTAATACAAAGACATATCTAAATCAACCATTTCTTTCTAAAATAGTGAGTTTTAAGTAAAACTTAAAACTGTAACAAGAGGTACAACTGACATCTATGTGGTGATTAATATTTACTACATATGTGACTCAGTTGATGCTCATATCTTTATAACAAATCTTTGAGTCAGGTACTATTGCTGAATTTGACCCTCATTTAACAGATAACAAAATTTAAAAATGGAATCTTAGAAAAGTTAAGCAATTTACAGACTCTTCCTCAGCTAGTAAATTACAGGATTCAAGAGATTTTCTAACTCCAATGCCAACACTTATTTATTATGTTATACTTTATGTAAATAGTGTGTATCTTGATTTCATCCAGGCAATGATCAACTCTTTATTGATATCTTCATGGAAAATATGACATGTAAAGACTGTAAATATATTGCATTGTGATTGGTTGAACCAATGTAATCAATGGATATTGACATATAGATTGATGTCATCTTAGAAGCAATTCTTTAGTCATGTCCCAAGCACTCTCCTTTGTCCAATCTTGTTCAGTAATTTTAAGCAATAGATAAAAGCATAAAGAACATGTCTATCAGGTAATACTAGCATACTCTGCAACTCAAAGTTACCAAAATGTAATTTTTTCTTTTGTATATTTGAATTCAACTTTTAAGTCCTAGAGCACACATTCTACTGTATTCCATTTTGTGATGCTGTTTTTTCCTAGTCAATTTACATGTTATTATCTCAGTCTTAATCCATTCACTTTGGCATAAAGCACTGTCTTTCAGGACTTCTTTCCCCTTTCCTCTCCTTTTTTCTTTCTTCCAGAAGACATCTGTGCACAGAGGGAAGCTTTCAGAAATAACAACATGGCCACAGGAGGAGGGCTTTCTGGCCTCTGTGTCCTTTTCCAGTTTCTGTTGATGGTGAAAGGGGCCCCAACCTGGCCTCTAGACTTGGACCAGCATCTGCTGGTGTTTGACAATCCTACCTCAGAACCACTGTCCTGATGACATTCCACTGCTCTGCACCACAGGGCAATCTCTGAGTGATCACTCTCCAGGAGAGTAAGGCATACACCTTGTGTGTGCCAAGAGTCTTGCCCCACCTACTCAGGATTTCTAGGACCTCCTCTTTCTTCCAGCTGCCCCCAAACTTTGAGCATCTAAATTGTAATATTAGGAAACCTGATGGCAGATTAGGGAAGAGGTGGTCACAATAATTCAGTTCACCTAGATGAAGGTCAGGCATATGGAAAGAAACTTTTCAAACTGAAGGAATCTCCCCAAGTGATAGAAATATGACTTTGGATACAAGTCTGTCCAACCTGAAAGCTGGTCTTTCAGTGTCATAGGAGTGTGTTGATAGTTCAACCTTGAGAATAATTAAGAAAATATACACAATATACCTATAGCTGATTCATATTGATGTTTGGCAGAAAAACAACACAATTCTGTAAGGCAATTATCCTTCCAGGTCTTCCTTATTTCAGGCAGATTCTTTACTGTCTGAGCCACCAGGGAAGCCCTCAATTAAAAAATAAATAAATTTAAAATAAAAAAAGCTTAAATCACAGATTTAAAAAAAAAAACATACACAAAGTAACTGACATGTAACTAATCCTCAATAAATGGTCATTATTCTGAGCATCCCCCTAGGTATTTGGGCTGACTCAAGCAAGTTTCCTTAAGAAACCACTAATCTATCAACTTGCTTAAGAACCTGAGCCACACACAATTCCCAATACATATCCTAGCATTTCTGTTACATAAGAGTCCTGGAAGCATCAGCTGTTGCTCTCTCACAAGTCACTGGATGTTGACATCCCTGAATGTCAGGAGCAGGTCTGGTTGCCAGTACTGAAGAGGTAAAGGCAGGGGTCAATGTCAGATGGGGTGGGAAAGCTCTGCTAAGTTTACCCTCTGGGCATATGTCTACTTCTCCTTATCAATAGTCTGTCATGTTGAATTTGCCATTTTGCCAAAGACAGCAGCAGAAAGTGAGTTTTTGAGGGGTAAGGTAGAGGAAGACGGAGACAGGAAACCCACAGCTAGCATTTGTCTCATTAAAATCTGTCAAAGCCAGAGGAACAGAAGGCAGCAAAGAGCTAAAATCAGATGTCACTAGCTCTCAGAATATGTTGACATGTGGGAGAGCAAACTGTAGTGACAATGTGCCCTTCAGCTGCCGTGGCTCTCGGCTGGTAATAATAAAGTCCTTTGCAGGCTGCAGTGGGGAGGCAGACAGCAGTCTCACGCTTGAGGACAGTTACAGCTGATGGGCTGCAGGACCCTTGCAATGACTTATTGCCTTTAAAGAAACATTTTATCTTGCCAAGATCAGCTTAGGAAAACCAGTGTGATTTTGTTTGTGGATATAGACTCATCATGATGTGTTCATATCATCACATTTTAACCTGTACCTGTAAAACTGAAAATATTTAAGCTTATATTAAAGGAATAAATAGAAACTTATCGATCCAAATTCTTGCATACTGGATGCTATCAATGGTAGAGTAATTCTTAGAATGGATAAAGTAGAATAATGGCTTGCTTAAAGGTAGTGTGATATAGTGGGAAAAGCAGGGACTGTGGAGGCCTACAGATAGGGGTTCAAATTTTGGCTCTCCACTTACCGAGGATGTCTGCTTGGGCAATTTATGTAATTTCTTTGTATCTAAGCTTCCCCTATCTTCAAAGGAGGGGAGCTTATTTCTTGCTTTTAGAATTATTCTGAGTGTTTGTTGAAATCACACATAGTATACCATATATGGCATAACATGTGCGTGCTCGGTGGTATCCAACTCTTTGCAACCCCATGGACTGTAGCCCACCAGGTTCCTCTGTCCACATGATTTTCAGGCAAGAATAGTGGAGTGGGTTGCCATGTACTCCTCCAGGGGATCTTCCCAGCCCAGGGATCAAATGTGTGTCTCCTGCATAGGCAGGCAGATTCTTTACCACTGACGTACCTGGGAAGCCCATATGGCATAATAGGCACTCAATAAATACTAGTTTTCTTGTCTTGCATGTTTTACTTTTATTTTAGAATATATTTAATTAATTTATTATTCACTTGAGCTACTACAGGTTAGAATTTGGTTCCCCAGCCTTATGCTGTAGGTTTCAAACACACCACAAACTTCCTCTCAAGACTTGATCAGATTGCATAACCAGTGTTGACACCTCTTCCTGAAGTCCTGCTCCTCAGGAAAAAGGGTCATTTGTACCTCTTTATCTGCTCTGATCTGAGTTTTTGGAGTAGGTATTGTTATGTTGCTTCAGAGAAGACAAAGTAGCTCCTTGGGGAGAAATAATTTATAGAAAGGAAATGAATATTTCCTTCTAAAGATGGTGAGCAGAGAAATAGGTGAAGTAAATACAGTACCAGCAGAACTTTTGGTGACTATTTCAGGAGCCAGGAAATAAAGTTTGATAAGGTATTTTTTTAAGTTTATATAAAAAGTCTTATGAAAATATAAAACAAATTCACACACATATATTTGACGAAAGGCCCATATTATGAAGAATAAGGATAAGTGAAAAAAGTAAAGCACTTCAAAGAAATGAGTAAAAATAAATACCAGTTCATCTAATATTTTCTATGGAGCCATACGGTCAAAATAACTATGCTCAAAACTACAAGTTTTTGTGAATCAATGACATTTTTAACTGGTAAATTTACTTCTTTAAAGAGAATATACATTTTTCTTTGTTCTCTGGAGCTACTGCATGAAATACTTCTAGCACCAAAAGTTGAAATTCTGGGCTCTTAGAGCAAAAATATCAAAATGCTTCCCTTTCCCCTTGATAAATATGATTTATTGTTGCCACATAAAGAACCAGATCAAACTAGCAGAGGCAAAAACATTTAAAACCCAGGTCAAAACTGCATAAACAAGAAAGGGAAGGGAAGGTTGATTGGAGGTCTCTCAGGAGTGACAGAGGGGTGGAACACGCAGGCTATGGCAGAGCAGGCTTGCCCCTTGGCCTTGGGGGCCACTGTAGCTCAAGACGTAGGCGATCCCTGTCTGAAGTTCTCCCTCTCCGATTCTTCTCCGTTTACTCACTGCCTTGTTCTCACTTACTGTGTGTCTGCAAAGGATGGGAAACATGGCTATTCCAGCCCTTTGGAGCCTCATAGCCCATGGCTCCCACCACCGAATGGGGATCTCTAGGCCCCTCCAGGTCTAGCTGAAGAAATTCAGAAGGGCAATTCTGATTGGACAGCTTGAGTCAGGTGCCGCCGCTCTGCCCATTCCAGCCAGCCCTACCCATCCTGGCCCTAGGCTCAGGCAATTGTGATGAGACCAAAAAATTCAACAGCAACTCCTACATGGATGATAATGGTTCTGGGCAGGAGGACTCACAAATGTACGGTCCAGATAGTAATAGTTCCTTCTAAGTGTCACACTCCTTACATGAGTTATAGTTTTGCTTCTTTTCTGAGTATCCAATTGTTGGGTGCTTGAAGGTACAGTACAGTAGAGCAGTTCTACCTGCGTTTGAATCTTAGCTCTTTGGTATACCAGGGATGTGACCTTGGGCAAGTTGCTAATCTTGGTCCTCAGTTTTCCTATTTACAAAATGGGGATAATGATAGTCCTTACTTCATGAGGTTTAGGTGAGTATTATATGAGTTAATGCATCTAACGTACACTTAGAAGAGTGCCTAGCACATAGTGTTAGTTGCTCAGTCATGTCTGACACTTTGCAACCCCATGTACTGTAGCCCAACAGGCTCCTCTGTCCTTGGGATTCTCCAGGCAAAAATACTGGAGTGGGTTGCCATTTCCTTCTCCAGGAGATCTTCCCAACCCAGGGACTGAACTCCATGTTGTAGGCGGATTCTTTACTGTCTGAGCCACCAGGGAAACCTACCTAGTACATACCAAGTGTTGAGAAATAATTACTACTATTAAAGCACACGAGGGGAAAAACACACATGAGGAACAATAAATTGTAGGGAAGTTCTCTTTAATTTTCCCTGCTTCACCATCCTCCTCACACACCTTCCACTGTAAGTAACTATTAAAAGTTTAGTGTATATTTTCCAGAACTTTAAGTCTTACATTATTAAGTGTGTATTTACAGATTTTGCAACTTGCTTTTTCATCTTTCAATTTCAGTATGTTATAGATCAAGACTAGCCATTTTCTCAAACTAGTGAGAGAAGAATAGGCATGGAGATGGATGTTTATATTCAAAATAGACCTAAGAGTCATAGTCATCAATATCAACTAACTCTCTCCTTTGTATCCCTGGCTGAATTCCTGGAAATAAAATTTATGCATGTCCAACAGTGTCTATGGCTGGCATTTCTCATCTGCAAGATAGTACACTGTGTTCCCAAGACCTTGATGTTTCCATATCCTTCCAGAGTTTATTTCTAGTGGGGGAGATTACATGAAGTTATTTTAATGACTATGTTCTTGCAAGAGGTTTCTTACTACTCTCCCAAACCTTTGATGACCTCTCTTTTTATACTTGAAATTTCAGTTAGAATGGTCTCTGATTGATCCTCAGGCTCTTGGTTCTTTCTCTGTGGTTTGATTTACCATCTGACTCATCTAACTAAAATTGCAGCTACAAGTCTGTAAATCATAAATCACCTGACTTTAACTTAAAATTAATTAAATCAGAAGACATCACTTTACTCAGAAAAATGGCTTATTTGGGGAAGAATAGAAGGCTCATTGAAGGCTTCCCTGGTGGCTCAGATGATAAAGAATTTGCCTGCAATATAGGAGACCCAAGTTCGATTCTGTGTCTGAATGATCCCCTGGAGAAGGGAATGGCTACTCACTCCAGTATAATTGTCTGGAGAATTGATGAACAGAAGAGCCTGGTGGGCTACAGTCCACGGGACTGCAAAGAATCAGATACAACTGAATAACACAGAGGGTTCCTTACTCCATTTTTAAGCTGTTTATTTGATCACCTGACCCACCTGAGCTTCACTGAGGCTTTACTCTAGAAGGAAAAGATTTTACTGAAATGCCTTTAAGGTAAGAACAAAAATGTCATAGTGCCACGTTGCTTCATGGAAGCATGCAATTTGTCAAGTCCTCTCTGCTTTTCATGCTCAATGGGCCCTCACTTTTTGCCCTTCCAAATCCTCCATGTCCTCCTAGCTCAGAACAAATCGCCTTTAGGATTGCTTTATAATGTGTAGCCATCGCTCTGCATATAAGTTAAATAAGCAGGGTGACAACATGCAGCCTTGATGTACTCCTTTCCTAATTTGGAACCAGTTTGTCGTTCCATGTCCAGTTCTAACTGTTGCTTCTTTACCTGCATACAGATTTCTCAGGAGGGAGGTCAGGTAGTCTGGTATTCCTATCTCTTTAAGAATTTTCTACAGTTTGTTGTGATCCACACAGTCAAAGGCTTTGGCGTAGTCAATAAAGCAGTTCAGTTCAGTCGCTCAGTCGTGTCTGACTCTTTGCAACCCCATGGGCTGCAGCATGCCAGGCTTCCTTGTCAGTCACCAATTCCTGGCGCTTGCTCAAACTCATGTCCATTACATCAGTGATGCCATCCAACCATCTCATCCTCTGTCCTCCTCTTCTCCTCCAGCCGTCAAACTTTCCCAGCATCAGGGTCTTTTCCAATGAACTGGCTCTTCGCATTGGGTGGCCAAAGTATTAAAGTTTCAGCTTCAGCATCAGTCCTTCCAGTGAATATTCAGGACTGATTTCCTTTAGGATTGACTGGTGGGATCTTCTTGCAGTCCAAGGGACTTTCAAGAGTCTTCTCCAACACCACAGTTCAAAAGCATCAATTCTTCGGTGCTCAGCTTTCTTTATTGTCCATATGGAAAAATCATAGCTTTGACTAGATGGGCCTTTGTTGACAAAGTAATGTCTTTGCTTTTTAAGATGCTGTCTAGGTTGATCATAGCTTTCCTTCCAAGAAGCAAGTGTCTTTTAATTTCATGGCTGCAATCACCATCTGCAGTGATTTTGGAGCCCCCCAAAATAAAGATTGTCACTATTTCCAGCGTTTCCCCATCTATTTGCCATGAAGTGATGGGGCTAGGTGCCATGATCTTAGTTTTCTGAACATTGAGTTTTAAGCCAACTTTTTCACTCTCCTTTTTCACTTTCATCGAGGCTCTTTAGTTCTTCTTCACTCTCTGCCATAAGGTGGGGTCATCTGTGTATCTGAGGTTATTGGTATTTCTCCCGGCAATCTTGATTCCAGCCTGTGCTCCTTTCAGCCGAGTAGATGTTTTTCGGGAACTCTCTCGCCTTTTCGATGATCCAACAGATGTTGGAAATTTGATCTCTGTGAAATACCAGGCTGGATGAAGCACAAGCTGGAATCAAGATTGCCAGGAGAAATATCAATAACCTCAGATATAACCAAAATCTGGACAGGGAGGCCTGGCATGCTGTAGTTCATGGGGTCACAAGGAGTTGGACATGACTGAGCAACTGAACTGAACTGATAACCAAAATAAAGTTCTCAAATTCAGGAAGATTGACACTCATACAGTGCTTTAATCTATTGAACATATGCCAATTGTGTTCCAGTACTGTCCTTCATAGTGTTTTTTTCCTCCTCCAGTCTGGACTCTCATACGTGGTTTATAAATATACATTGCTTATTCCTTTATTCTCTGGCTTGTGTATATTAAATAGAAATCTATTGACTAAATAGAAATCTGTTGACATCAACCTCTTACCTATACAGCAGTAAACTGATATTTGACTTTACCATTTCTCTTTCCTTTTTCATTTTCTTTTTTCTTTTTTTTTGTGAGGTGGTTAATATTCTTTATACTTTGTCAGAATACAAGATGTTTAAATACTATTTTTCAACCCATGTCCCCCCATTTACTTTAGTTCTAACTCTACAATGAAATATATTCTTCATCAGTACTTTTCCAAAACTTTTCATTTATCTTCTAGTTAAAGAATAGTTTGTTCTTCAGTACATTCAAGAGAGTAAAAGTTGCTTTTGGGGCTTGGGTGAAAATTTCTTAGATATATAATGGCATATAATCTTGAAAAAAATAACAATGGTACATAAACAGATATACAGTGTATGTGATGTGTTAATATTTCATGATTGTTGGTAGGTGTGTGCAGGCATAACTTAAAAGACTCCTTAGGGGGCAATAATGGGAAAATAAAAAGTTAAGAAACATTGCTCTAGTAGATTCTTTAGAAATGACTCATGTGTATATTTCCTGAGTTACTGATGTTCAAAATATTTTTTCTATAATTTTTACTTGAAGCAAACCTCAGATAGGCATAAAATTCTTGACTTGCACTTCCTCCTTGGAATTTCTTGAACATTCTACTTCACTATGGATATATTTTTAAAATAGATCTTGTCAACTCTGGTATCAGATTAAGGACTTTTTGGTCCTTATAGGTAATTTGTTCATTTGCCTGAAGTTCCTGGTGAATTTTTTCTTTGTTTTTTAAAAGTAATAGTTTAATAGGTTAGACCTAGTTGTTGGTCAGAATAGTTCTATCTCAATTTTTCCCAACATAAGGTAGGCCTTTTCAACATATAGAGTCAAATGCTCTTTTATTTCTGTAACATTTTGCTTGGTTATAGTTTAAATATTCACTTCCATGATACAGCATTTTTTCCAGTATTTTTTCCTTAAAGTATACTTGATGTATATTATATGTTACAGGTGTACAATATATTGATTTACAATTTTAAAGGTTATACTCCATTTATAATTATTACAAAATATTGGCAATTTTCCCTGTATTTTACAGTATATATTAATCCACTGCCCCTATATTGCCGCTCCCCTCTTCAATCTGCCCTCTCCCCACTGGTAACCACTAATTCTCTATATCTGTGAATCTGCTTGTTATGTTACGTTCACTAGGTTTTTTTCTTTTTTAGTATTTTTTAGATTTCACCGACAAGCAATATCATACAGTATTTGTCTTTGTCTGACTCATTTCACTTGGAGGACATAATGCCCTCCCAGACCACCCAGCTGCAAATGACAAAATTTCATTCTTTTTTATGTCTGAATAGTATCCCATTGTGTGTGTGTTGTGTGTGTGTGTGTTCACGTTTTCTTTATCCATTAATCTGTTGATGGACACAAGTTGCTTTCATAACTTGGTAATTGTAAATAATGCTGCTAAGAACATTGGGGTGCATGTGTCTTTTTGAGTTAATGTTTTTGATGTTATCAGATGTAAACCCAGGAGTAGAATTGCTGGCTCATATGGTAGTTCTATTTTAAGTTTTGGAGAAACCTCCATGGTATTTTCCACAGTGGCTGCACCAGTTTACATTCCCACTCACTGTGTACCAATGTGCCATAATTTTGTTTTCCAGTTACATATATGATGGACTTTTTTTGCCTTCTTTACTCTTGTCATTGCTCCTTCTTTTCTCATTTTCATTCTCTTGTTTCCTTAACTTTTCTCAATATCTCTTATTAAATTTTCTTTTAAATCTAGTCTCCCTTATGCAACTAGTAATTTATTCAGTGTTTCATAATTGTCTTTTTTTTTAAATTTCTTTCCAGAGTTCCAGCAATTCACTATTTTTAGTTTTTAAATTTCTGATTCTAGGCATTAAAACATCTCTCTAAATGATTGCTCAAGGATTTTTCATTTACTTTGAGGGTTATTGTTTTTTCTTCCTATGTTTCATGGGACAGAATTTTCAACTGAGAGTCGGTTTTTGTTTTCTTACATTATCTTTGGAGGATCTTTGCATTAATCTAGATTGCTTTTTAGATTTCATTTCTAGGTATTTTGTGGTCATGTTTTCTAGTTTCAAAAGTGCCCTCCTTAGTATCGTGTAGTGAAATTTCTGTAATGTATGAATGTTGATGGTGGTAAGGGTAGGAAGAATGATTATAGTATCTTATTTATCTAATTTCTGTAGAATATTAATTTTTATTTCTCCTTTCTGTTTCTTTCTCTTCATTGTTACATCTCCAAAGGTCACCTTATTTTCTATATTTACCTGATTCCCCCTTAGAAGCATTTCTTCTCTGAAGTTGCCCTCCCCAACATCTTTTACTTTCAAGTCCCTTTCACATTGTTGTGAAATATCAAGACACATCTTTTAGCAATTAATGATAATTTTATCTTTTTGAGAGTGATTGTTTTTCTGTGTTTCATCCTAGGTACTCTACTCTCTTCACCCCTTCTCATGGAGTCTCTCAAGCTACCTCATTCTATTCTCTGCATTCATAAATATGTAGTAAAAGTGGAGCTCCGAGGAAATTTGAAAATTGGTATTATTTTTTATGAGTGATTTGAAGTGTGTAGCATTTTCAGATAATGATAAATGTATACATTATGTGAAGTTTTATTTATTCGCTCCTGTTGATCTTATAGCTTTATATGGAGATTTGATTCCATCGGTAATAATTCTCCTGAATAGAAAATATTTTCAGTTTAACAAAGTTATTGTGTTTTCTATATTTCCTATGTCTTGACCCTAGTTATTTATCAAAATAATGAGGACTTCGTTGGTGCCCAACAAATGAATTGATCTAAGAAAATTATAATAATGTTTAAAAAATCATTTTTATTATCTTATTGCTTTGGATACAAGTGACAGTGGCTTTAGCAGACACCCTAGTCTCAGAACCAATCACTTCTCATGACAGCTGCTCTTAACTGGAAAAGTAATTGCAATTTTGATTTTGATGAATCAAAACATTTCCCTCCTTTACCTTGGTCTTAGATCTTTGTGCTGTTGACTTGGGGAACTGTTTGTTGATATGCTGTAATGCTGACAAGTTACCTTTAAAAAGAAATAATTTTCTTGTCTTGAGTACTAAGAGAATAGTACAAGGGTGCAAGACTTTAACACACAAGTAAACTCTGGACATTGGTGGAGCAATCAGCAGATAGAAGAGCAAATGCAGGATACAAAATGAACAGGAAAGGGGAAGAAAACAATATGATGTCACTGTCTAACAAAAGGAAGTTTCCTTTCTTCTGAATTATTGGAGAGAATTCAGCAACATATGTGGCTTGAGTGGAGTACTGATGAATGAAAGATCTCTTATGGTCTATGGCCTCCAAGAAGACAGTAATAGAGACATCATAAAGAGGAGCCAGTAGGGAAGTGGGATTGGCTCTAGTGGATTAGAGAGATGAGGACGTCACTGAAAAGGAGCTGAAGGGAATTCTCCTGGGTCATTTCATAGCTTCATTGTGTGATATGGAGTCTTGGGAAGCTGTGTGGTTAAGAGATGCTTAACGGAATCAGATGCCTTTAATCAAGGCTTTTAATGTCTTCTCTGATGAAGGTTTATGGTGTCGAGGTTCGTGAGATAAATTTGGTTTGGTTAATTAGGTCATCTAGGAATACTTAGGGTCTCTGCATTTTGCCCAAGTAACGTTTGACATGGGTAGCATACAATATTTTCTGTTAATTACATTTCACAACATAACACTGTGGTAAGAGTTCTCGTATTTTATAAAATCTCAGGAGTAATGAAGAGGGAGGATGTGCCATCCAGCAATATTTCATGAAGCTAATTACCTTAGGGAATTCAGGAATATTTGTGCAGATGAATGCACTATACAGGTAATAAGCTCTTATAAAAGATGAAGTGTTCTAATTACAAAGCAATTATTATAATGCATGACAGTTTTAAATTGCTCTTATTTTGTGTTGCATTTAGTTTTTATTTGAAAGTAAAACAAAACAGATAAAAATTTGTCACCTATTTTTAGTTTCACTGTTTAATTATTCTTAACCCCTTCAGGACAGGCAGCTTTTGATTTCAAATAATATTCAGAAATCATTTTATTTGTTTAAAAGTTAAACTGTTGTGAATGTATATTCACCTTTGATGTTTGAAATTATGTTCATGGCATCTGAGTAAGTTAATCAAAGCTACTTTAATTATGCACTATATTTTTGTCTAACTTCTAATTTTGCTTACTTTTCTTTCAGTGCTTGATGAATAAATGTTCATCATTTATTGTGGGATTTCAAAAGTGCTTGTGAAATATTGCTTTCAAACTTTGCAGAAAAAAAGGTAAACAGTCATAGAAACCACATATTCCTGGCTTCTGGGGGTTTTGTTGTTGTTATCACAATTCCTGTAATAGCATCTGAAACCAAAAGGAAAGTCCACAAAAATCCAAAGGACAAGAAATAAACACTATCTTTTGTAATTGTAATATTATCTTATTCTGTAATTTCAGCCAAGGAACAAATATTTTGGAAAGAGCAAGGAGAAAAAAATAAACAAAATAGAGGTGAGTATTATGAGTGTTTGCTCTGTGTGTGTGTGCGTGTGCATGTGTGTGGTGGGGGTGTAGTATGGAGTCCAGGTACTTTTATTTTAAGAAATATCTGCTAAAGTAACCCCATTGAATCACTTGCTGAAATAGCAGATTTTCTGCAGGAATAGAGAACTTGAAAGTAAATTACCAGAAGGAACGTGTTTTATTTTACAAACAGTAGTTGTAATGCCTACTGTTGATTCTCTACACAACAGCTAACTGCTACCCTGTTTTTTTCATGCAGGTAGAGACTACAGCCCACATCAGGAATTGAAAATGCAGATGCTTGCTTTCCTACCTTCCTTGACGGAGGTGGCCGTTTACCCAGTGGTGACCATTGAATATACAGAGGAGTTTGTTGGGGGAATTTCTGTGAAATACCTTTCTCTCTGCTTGGACTGCAAGGAGATCCAACCAGTCCATCCTAAAGGAGATCAGTCCTGGGGGTTCATTGGAAGGACTGATGTTGAAGCTGAAACTCCAATACTTTGGCCATCTCATGAGAAGAATTAACTCATTGGAAAAGACACTGATGCTGGGAGGGATTGGGGGCAGGAGGAGAAGGGGACGACAGAGGATGAGATGGCTGGATGGCGTCACCAACTCGATGGACATGAGTTTGAGTAAACTCCCAGAGTTGGTGATGGACAGGGAGGCCTGGCGTGCTGCGATTCATGGGGTTGCAAAGAGTCAGACAGGACTGAGTGACTGAACTGAACTGAACTGATAAAGGTGGAGAGATATATGGGGAAAAACCCTTTGCTACTCTGCCTTTCCTTGCCCACCTCCATTATGACTCTTTCCTACTTTCTAGGAGGTTGTACAGGGCTTCCCTGGTGGCTCAGATGGGAAAGAATCTGCCTGCAATGCAGGAGACCTGGGTTCAATCCCTGGTTCAGGAAGATCCCCTGGAGAAGGGAGTGGCTATCCACTCCAGTATTCTTGCCTGGAGAATTCCATGAACAGAGGAGCCTGGCAGGCTACAGTCCATGGGGTCTGCAGAGTCAGAGATTGTATGCTACTGCTGCTGCTAAGTCGCTTCAGTCATGTCCGGCTCTGTGCAACCCCATAGACGGCAGTCCACCAGGCTCCGCCATCCCTGGGATTCTCCAGGCAAGAACACTGGAGAGGGTTGCCATTTCCTTCTCCAATGCACGAAAGTGAAAAGTGAAAGTGAAGTTGCTCAGTCGTGTCCGACTCTTAGTGACCCTATGGACTGCAGCCCACCAGGCTCCTCCGTCCATGGGATTTTCCTGGCAAGAGTACTGGAGTGGGGTGCCATTGCCTTCTCCCAGAGATTATATAGGGATATGATATTTGGAATGGTCACAGGCATATTGCAGCTATGCAGGGAGTCATGGCACTCAGGGGTTGGCAGAGAGAAACCTACCTGTAAGAGTCTGGATCTTTGATGTCATTGAGTCATTAACCTTGAGACCACTTTACCTCTAGGCTTCTGTTATTCAAATCATTTTCAGTGACACACTCTATTATATACAGCCAAACACATTTTGATTAAGTAGGGTATCCAATTTTCCACATTAAACAACACTAACTTGGCAAAAAAGTTAACAAGATTATAGCTGCATCATAGGTGACTTTGTTATCTAACAGAACTAAAGGATCACAACTCTTGTTTTGCGCTGAAGACATGCGAATTTCTCTATAATTATCATAATTCCAGGATCCTGTTCCCAACACCTCTTCTCTGCTGCATTTCTTTCATCCTCAATGTAAAGTCTTTAAACATTTCTAATTTGTTTTTCACCTACCCTGGATTCTCTACTCCTTTGCTATCTCTTCCAGCAACATGAAGTACTGCATGGGAACTGGACTTCTCTGCCTAAAAACACACTGTGCTGTCTGTATCTAGTATCACTTCCTCACTTACCACTTTCCAATGTGCTCACTTTCTGCTTAGCCATCACATAGTTTGATTTTATCATTTTAATATGCACACAGGACTTTTTTAGGATCCAAATTTTCAGATAGGTGGGATTGTGTGTGTTTTCCCTAATGTGTTACAGCGTTTGGTATATAGAGTAACCATATACACTGGAGCAAATCAAGCACGTGGAATGGAATAGCCACACTTAGAACTCTCCCATAAAACCTGGAGAGTAGGTTTGCATGGTTTATGTCTAAGAACCTGCAAACGGCTGCTTAATAAACTAGTCTACTGATCACTCTGTGTTTGTTGATTCTTCACACTTTTCTTTCTGGTCAAAAATATTTATTAAAATGTTTAATATATGCTTACATAGGAAATTTGGAAACTGTAGACAAAGAGGAAAAACCAAAAACCAGCCAACTCCCTACAATCCAAAATGATGTTCACCTTTTGGTGTTTTGCTTTCTGATAATTTTTTTTCTTCATATAGATTCCAGTGGGATTTTGCTTGTTGGTTTGTTTGCAGCCATTGGCCAGGCCAAATGAAGGTGGTAGGAGAATCTGAGGAGATGTCTGTTATTAGGAAAGACACCCTGAAAATTTCTCCTGAGTCTCTATTCATCACAGACAAGTAAGTACAATTTTGGTTGCTGATTATATCCAAGATATCTTTTAGTTCTCAAAATTTAACAAAATTATGAATCAATGTTATAATTCATAATTTAAGGATGAGATGCCTAGGTCAGGGAAATTAAGGCATTTGCCTGAGGTAAAGCAGCTTGCTAAGTCCTAAAGCTGGGGATGAAGCCCGTGTCTGACTTGACTTCCAGGCAGGTGTTCTTTTTTCATCCCGCTACCAAACAGGCAGTTATTTGTTGTTTGGTTCCAATTCTTTTATTTTGTAAAGGAGGAGGCTATCAAGCAGAATGCTCTAGAAACGAGTACTCTTGTCTGCTCTTTCTGGGTTCTTGTTAAGCTCTTTTAGCTAGTCTTTGTTCTCTTTTGGCCGCTTTCTACCATATCATCCATGTGTGTTTGTTGAGCCCTGATTCAAACGAGCAGGGCCAAGTATAATACTTGGCATCATACCAATCACTCCAAATGGTGAACACCAACCATTGCTGAGATTCTAAATTCTAAGAAGCACATTCCTTGATGAAAGATAGTCTCTGATTTAAGTTTCCCCAACTCAGGTGCCATCTCGAACAGCAAGACCATGCTTCGCATTCCATCCACCTTTTAAAGAGGGTGAATTTTTCAGGGCAGAGCAAAGAGGGGAGATTCTAGAGCCTAAAGCTGACAGAGGACAGCCAAGATCAGTTTCGTTTGGTGTGTGTTTGTTTTCTTAAGCCCGAACCGTAGTCAAAACTGGACACAGCTGTCCTTTCTCAAGGAGATTTCACTCCCAGACTGAGTGTTTGGATTTCAGCTCATTGTTTAATAGTTCTAGAATTCAAATGGTCACCTTGAGGCAGGAAGGTTAGCACTCCATTAAGATGGATGGGGAAGGTTCACACCTCTCACTTTTATTTTATTTCTTTGCTTTTCTTTCCGTTTGCCTGCAAACTCAGCAAAGCTGAAGCCCATTCACTACATAGGCTGTTTTTATACCCACTGGGCTGAAAAGTTGATTTACAGAAGAACTTGGATTTTCCAGGAAAAGGAAAAATCCACAGAGGGTTTTTAAATCTGCAAAATATGACAGGATTATCAGAGGAATAAGAAATCTTATGCTAGATCCTTTGGTTCTTAAGTCAATCCCCAACGAGGGTTTAAAGCCCATGTGCTTCTTGGATGGTTCTTCTGGACCTTCCTATAAATGTTCTTCATATAATATCTGCTAAGAGGGAGAGCTAAAACCCGCAGCATTAATGTGAAGTGCTGGCCAGTGCATTTTTGTTCCGTTAGCTTTCGCAGATGTTGATTGAAAGGCAAAGAGGAAGTGAGTTAACATTTGCTGAGAGCCCATTGTGTGAAAGCACCAGAGCACCTTCTCTCTGTTGGAGAAACATACATGATTTCCTCTAATACAAGTCAGTCTCTGAGAAGGGTTGTAGTAGAGATTCATGCAACAGAACCATGGAGAAAGGGACAAGTTCATTCTGATTGGAGCAATTTAGAAAAGCTCCTCAGAGGTCAGACTCAAAACCAATTTGGAATCTGGCAGGAAAAGCTTGACAGTGGAGGAGTCCATTTAGTAAAGAACTGGAGCTGAAGCAGAGTATATTATCAAGAACTGAGAGCAGACAGTTCCTCCCAGTTGCCTGCAGTGAACATGGTAGAAACAGCCTAGATGTTTCCTAACCTCTTTCCCTCTTCCTGAAGGCACAAGGCGACTACATTCTCAGCCTCCCCTGTGGTCACATGGGGTTACGCGATTGTCCTCTGACAAATGGAATGAAGGTAGGGTGTATGCCATTTCCTCCTCACTAGCTCTCTTTGCTATATGGCTAGCTGAATGCAGTGGATCCACCATGGAAGCCCTGGAAGATGGTGGTCCCATGAAGTGGCAGAAACTGGATGCTGGCATTATCAGACAGAGGTTGTCCCCAAATACTTGATCAGACTGTAAAGTGAGCAGGAAATACATTAAGCCACTGAGCTTTGTTGTTAGAGTGTGCATGCATGCTCAGCTGCTCACTCATGTCCAACTCTTTACAGCCCCATGGACTGTAGCCTTCCAGGCTCCTCTGTCTTGCCTGGAGATTCCAGGCAAGACTACTGGCTATAAAGTTGGGCACAATTGTTTCCAAGATTTTTGTTGTTGTTGCTATTTTAATAAGAATAGATATCATTATTCATAAATAATTTCCTGGATTCTTGATTATCTTTTTAGGATGGATTCCTAGTAGAATTCAAAGTCAAAAAAGTTTGAAAAATTGTAAAAGATCCTGATGTATAGGAAAGTGGCTTTCCAGAAAGGTTCCAGAAGTTGATTTTCCAAGCAGCAGATTATGAAATGACCTATCTTAAAACACTTTCATCTACATTGAACAGTATCAGTTAAAATTATCTACACTTTTTATGGTTTTCTCTGCAGTCAAAAGACTCAAGGATAATACATTCATGATGTATTTGGTAGCTGATTTTTAGTTGGCAAAGTGACTGGCTCCTGCTGCAATGGGCTTAAATGTTTCATTTTAGGAAGCCATGGGTGTTCTGTGATCATAATGTACAACAAGCTGATTTCATTTAGTACAGGCTGGGCTAAACCATGATAACAAATCACCATCAAATCTCAGTGGCGTAATACAACAGAACTTTACTTCTTGTTCTAAAGGTCAGTAGTTGGTACTTTACCATTTATAACTGCTTAAACTTGATAAGGGAATCTGATAAATCAGGTATTTGCTCTTTCATTTTTCACCTGGGGGGCACCTGTCACTTCTTCTCATATCTCCTTGGCCAGATTAAGCCATGTGACCTCACTGACTACAGAGGTGTGGGAAAGGATGATGTCATCTTTGTGACCAGGTACCAATCAGGGAATAGTTCATGGACAACAATACTGACTCTCATACCTAGTTGACCTTAACCTTTGAGGAAGGGGCTGCTTCTTTTAATAACTCCTGGAAGTGTCCTTTGGCACTCTCTTCCCTTCTGAGGTTCTCAGACGGGGGTCAGCAAGGTTTGGGCCTTGGACCAAATGTGTCCTGCTGTTTTTGCACAGTCTGCAAGTTAAAAATTGCTATTATATTTTTACATGGTTGGGAAAAAAGCCAAAGAAAAATAATATTGTATAACACATGAAGATTATATAAAATTCAAATACATGTCTAAATAAAGTTTTATTGAAACACAGCCTACTTGTTGATGTACTGTTTATGACTGTTTCTGTGTTACGGTGGCAAAACTGAGGCGTTGCAACAGAAACTTTTTACCATCCGGCCTTTTACAGAAAAAGTTGGCCAATCTCTGATCTTAGACATGGCACTAAAGAAAACTATGGTCATTTCAAGATGAAAAAAATCACCTCTTGGAAAGTGATTATTTGCTAAATGTTTCAAATTCAGCTCATTGAATTCAAAACCAACAAACAGAAATATTAAATCTCTTCATGGTTGATGTGCATATTTACTGTGTGTGTGGCTGAGCCCTGAATAGAAGCTTGATGAAAATTCAGGCCCAACAGCCAAGTTGGACTGGAATTAGAGAGGAAAGCTCTTGGAATTACCAGGAGGTCATCTGAATTAGATATTGTGGTTACAAGTTAGACAAGATGAGTTTCTCATCAGGATCTTTCACCTCCTGAGGATTTGTTATATAAATCCACTCAATGTTTTAGAATCAACCTGGATACAAAAATAAGCCCTCATTGCCTCCCATTAAAATCAGTAACTTAAAGGAAGAAAAGATTTGCTTCCCAAGTGGAGGAAGAAACCCGAGTTTTGCCATTCACTTTCCCAGTTTGCTGCTGCTGGAAGACTGTGTTTCACTTTTGATGTGATTAAAAAAAAAAAAAAAAGTTTTGGATTTCCCCTTAGAGGTTCCATAAGCGTTTATATAGAATTGGCTTTCTGGGTGATTTACCAGCTGCGCTGTGTGAGGTTTTCAGAGAGTGCACGCTCCATCCATTGTCAACATATTCCTTGTGTTAAAACTGGGATTTCTAAAATAACATGTTGATCCAGTGACGGAATGCCATTTTTCTTCATTTACTTTCCAAGTTGTAATGCACCAGTTAGTGATGTTAAGAATGAGATGGGAGACACACATATATATTCCAACTGAGGTCAAGATCTATTCTTTTTAAATGTCAAAAATGACATTCCTAATACCCATGTATATAGATTCCATTTATTTGTGCACTTAAATTAACTCCTTTCTAAATCCAGCTTCCACAGCTGCCAAAGACTTCCTGTGAAAGGCATTTTCTTCTAAACTAGTCATAATTCACATTCGACTCTCACTGGAAAAATGTCTCTCATGGCTTTGCGCCATCGTCAAAGGTACAGGCGGATAGTTTTTTTCTAACTATAAGAGTAAGTTGTAACTGGTTTGGAAACAGATTCCTCTGATAGTTCTTTGTACCTTTCCTCTCCTGAGATAGTTCTATTTTGCTTTCTCTTTCTTTTTGTGCTTGGCTAGTTTTCTTTTAAAAGCCTTTCCAACAAAGGTTGGTTGTTGGTGTCTGCCATACAACAGTGCAAATGGTTAAAAATATATATCCCCTCCCTCTTGAGCCTCCCTCCCACCCCGGCCATGCTACCCCTCTAGGTAGTCACAGAGTGCTGAGCTGAGCTCCCTGTGTTATATAGCAGCTTCCTGCTAGCTATTTATTTTATACAATAGTAGTGAATATATGTATATATGTAAATGCTGCTTTCGCAGTTCATCCCACCTTCTCCTTTGCCCCTGGTTAACTGCGCTCTTTCATGATGCTATCCGCTCGAGAGTGGTAAAATAGGTCCTGAGCACAGGCCATCCTCCGAAACTGGTAGGTGAATTTTTCCATTAGAAAGAAATCAATAGCTCTGATTAAGGGCTTGAATCTTGGACTTGTGTTCTGTTTGATCACCTATTTACTGCACATCTATATTGGACACTTGCCAAACTCAGAATTAGCTCCTTTCTCCAGCTTTGGCACAATTTTTATTTCTTCTAAAATAAGATATAAAGCAGAAATCTCCAGACATCAAGAGATCTAGAAACCAGTCAAGTTGATATTATGTGGCCCATTTATTTTCGTGTCAAAGCTTTATTGCACAAAATATACTGCCGCGTAGGTTTTTTTTTTTTTCAGTGGGTTTTGTCATACATTGATATGAATCAGCCATAGATTTACACGTATTCCCCATCCCGATCCCCCCGATCCCCCCGATTCCACCTCCCTCTCCACCCGATTCCTCTGGGTCTTCCCAGTGCACCAGGCCCGAGCACTTGTCTCATGCATCCCACCTGGGCCGGTGATCTGTTTCACCATAGATAATATACATGCTGTTCTTTCGAAACATCCCACCCTCACCTTCTCCCACAGAGTTCAAAAGTCTGTGCTGCATAGTTTTCAATGAAAATTTTTACCTTTTTCATAAGTATAGCAGATCTGGGTATCTCAGCTTTGGAGGTGGCGGTATTCAGAGAACTGGACATCCAATTCAAAGGAGGGAGGTGTCCTGGATCTTTTTATGACTTTCTTGAGGGCAGCATTGATCGGCAGCAAAGGTATCCAACCATAAGTCTGAACTTAATTTGAGATGGGTTCATGGATGGGTCTCTCTCTGTTATTTACAGCAAGGTAAACAGCAAGTCAGGGCAACTTTTAGGAAAGATTTATCCTTGAAACTTGGAAAACATTATATATTCTACATAATAAAATAAGAATCCTTCTGAATAAAGTGTTCTAGTTCTCTAACTGCCTTAATAATATTTAATGACTTGTTAAAAAATCTCTATGCTTTTCTCAAGGAAAAAAACTGTTAAACTTATAATGAGTATTAACATGGAGAATCTGACCAACTTCGCCAAGTTGTTTTTTTTAAAACAACTTCATAAATGATTGCTTGGTGGAGGTGTCAATGAACCAAGTTCAAAAAGAAAATAAGCATCATGTTGGTCGAGTTTAGAAAGTTTTCTTCCCCCTCATTGAGTAATTCGCTTTTTATTCAGTTCCAAGGGACAGTATCATGTTAATCTAACAAATACAGATTTAATTTCTGTTTCACAGCTTTTCTACCTTGGCCACCCAAGAAAGATTGAGATAAAATGCCAATTTTACCTTTATAAAAATAATACACAACAATGACTACTTATGAAAATATTTTTTAATTATTAAAAGGCCTTATTCTTTGGTTAACCATCATATCTCAAAAAGAAAAGTCAGGGATGGGAGAGAGGGAGCTAGGTCTCTGACTGGTTTGTCCCAAACTCTTCTCCTTCCCTACACAAGTCTCCAGCCTTGTCAAACCTTCACATTTCCACAGAAGTTCCCACCCGTCAGTGAGACTTTTCTACCTTCTATCTTACAAATACAGTTTATGTTTCTCAATGACAGGGTGGTGGGAATGGAAGCGTCTTTCAAGTGAAAAGAATAGTAGAAGCAGAGACCTGGAAATGGGAATAAGAAAGGTGTAGTGTAGTGAGAAATTGGACCACTAAATTAAGATGCACTCGGGTTTTAAATGCCAGCTCTTAGGGGATTGTACTTTATTTTATAAACAATAGGATGCTCTTTAAGAGTCCTTTGAGGGGAGTGAGACCAAAGACAGCAGAGTCAACTGCAGGCTGTACTGATGTCATGGATGACAGCCTGAACCAGGAAGATCTCGATGCCAAGATGCTGAGAAACTCAGCGGTCAGTGCCCCCTCTGCCACTGTCCTCTAGCTATAGGACTGACAAACTCAGATCACTGTGGCTCTTGCCTACTAGAAGCTTGCCATCATCTACACAAGCATGTAACTGAAGATATAGCACGGAGGCTAGTTGTTGGCCCCATTAATGACAAGATGGCTTTCAAATGGCCCACAGGACAGTAGTTCTGTACACTCAAGAATTTCATAGGCATGCTGGGAGGATCCGTGTCTCAAGGGAGGAGTTACATAAACCCAAAAGACAGACCTGGCAGAGAATGTTGCTTAGTGAGAATAGAATCTGAATAAGTTATAGGAATTAGGCGCTATTAAATTTACCTCATAATCATTAGAATTAAAATGACTACCTAAGAGAGCTGGAAGCACTGCTTGCTCAGAGGTCCTTTCCCAATGAGACCAGACACCAGAAGTTAGAGACTCAGGCTTCCTTTTCTCCCAACAGCAGATGGATGGACCCTGCTAACATTTGTCTTCCAAACTCTCTGTGCTTATGTTGCTGATGATCTCTTCCCCTTCCATTTCAAATTCCTTCTTATGAGACGTGAATAACTAAAGACAAGTCCCAGTTGTAAGCATCACTACTTCTAGGAAGATATTAATATCTTTCAGAAACAGTAACTAAGATCAGTGAAAAAATACATTTTTTTTGTTGCTCAGTTGCTAAGTCTTGTCCAACTCTTTGTGACCCCATGGACTGTAGCACACCAGGCTCCTCTGCCCTCCACTGTCTCCCTGAGTTTGCTCAGATTCAGGTTCATTGAGTCGGTGATGCTATCTTACCATCTCATCCTCCCTAGTGGCTCAGTGGTAAGGAATCTGCCTGCCAATGTGGGAGATATGGGTTCAATCTTTGGGACAAGAAGATCCCTTGGAGAAGAAAATGGCAACCCACTCCAATAATCTTGCCTGAAGAATCCTATGGACAGAGGAGCCTGGTGGGCTACAGTCCATGGGGTTTCAAAAGAGACACGACTTAGCAACTAAACAACAAACAACAACAACAACCATGAAAAAATATACATAATGATATTAATTGCAGCCTTGTTAGTCAAACCAAAAGTTGGCAATGAGTTTCATGTTCATCTAGCTGAGGAATTAGTTAAATAAAAGATGGTATATTTATTTAAAGGTATACTATGCAACTATTAGAAAGAATGCATAGAACAATATGTACTTCATCAGATATACATATAATATAATGGTGTTATAAAAACAAGTTGTATATCAATAGGTATAGTAGATTCCATCTTTGTTGAAAAGAAGTATATATGTGGCTGTCTGTGTAATATATGTATATACCTATAGATCAGATTTAAGCACCAGAACAAAATCTAGGAAAGAAATGCCTTTAAATACTAATGCGTTTAATCCTGGGGGAGGGGTGGGATTGTATGTTAGAGATAATCTGAGACTGTCACTTATTGCTTTATATGCACATATGTGCATGTGGGTACACAGACATACATGAGCACACACACAAGTAATGGAATTATGGGTGAAATTTACTTTTTTTTTTTAAAGAATCTCTTTCCTTCTCTTACCCAACAGTCCCTGACAACCCCACAATTTTAAGGAAATCACTATGTTCTAGGATAAATTACTAACCACTGTAGAAACTGATGAACACTACAAAAGAAGTATAAATTGAGTCTTTGGGCTTGTAGGAAACTGAGAGATTGCTTCCAACTATATAAGGCTGAGAGCCAAGAGACAGTGCAGAGATGAACAAATTTTATATTCCCCGTAACTACAGAGACCCCAAGCCATGCTTTTGCAAAACAAGCAGCCCACTTTTAAACAGTCTTTAACATGGCTCCCCTAAGTCATCAAAAAGCCTATAAATTCCAGTACTTTAGGCACCCACACTTCATTGTCTGGACTGCCTCTTGAGTTAGAACCTGCCACAGTTATTTCCTGCAAGATTCTGAATTCCAGTTTTTGGTTCCCAAAATATGTTCACTTTACCCATAGATTAGGTCCAGCGATTTGAATTTAACAGTTCCTTGATAAACAGTTGCCACTTCATGGATTATCAGTCTCATTGAAGAAAAATAATACTACTTGATGATGATCTTTGAATTCAATAGTCTATTATCTTTCCTCTTTAGTGGGACATGATGACTGCTTGCAGCCTCCTTGAGCCTTCTGATCAAAGCCACCAGAATGAAATATAAAGTGCCACTGAAGATTTTTTTTCTTACCCACATTAGCAAGGAGCATAAAGAAAATGTTTCATGAGTGAATGCAGACTACAAGACTACATGAAGCAAAACCCTTCCTGAGGATGGACAGAGGGTTAAACCCAAGCACATGTGATGGAATGACCCCAGTTGCAAACCTTGCACCCCATTACAAACAAATGGGACCAGGAATGTGGTCTTCTTGCACTTGCCGGGAGTTGCCCTCACCCACTGCTTCCCACTATCCATCTCCTCCTTCCCTGGTTTGTGTGTGTTTTTGTTAAACAGTGGATCTTGCTATGCTTTTCAGAAAACTAACAAGAAGCAAGCTGAAAATTAAAAATGGGTGCCAAGAGGCTTTACAGGAGTCTAAATAAACAGCCCGACAGGAAAGACGTGTGGCAGGCTGAGGTTTCAGGCTAGTGGTCCGAGCGAGTTAACAGACGTCTGTATAACAGAAGGGCTGTGTTTGTTTTCCCTGTCCCTGCTCTAGCAAATTTATTGGGTTATCTGTCTTCTTTTGACACTTGGGTGTTTAAGGTTTCTGTTCTAGGTGTCTGAAGACAGAAAAAAATTATTGTACAGTTTACATTCCTGGCGGAGGCTTTGACACATGCTAGCTGAAAAGTTCCTATCTGCCAATAATTTTGCAGAAAAAGCCTTGTAGAACTGGATTTTCAGAGAAGGTCCAAGAATCTTCTGTGAAAAGCATCAAGAACAAAAGTTTTCTTATTTTATTTTCTGATCATGTCATTCTAACATCTAGTGAAATGCTGCCACCAAGCCACTTTTTTTTCATTGTACTCTTCCAACTTGGCAGGTAACATATACAGAATATCAGTGTCTTGTAGGTGGAGAGGTTTTTCCATCAGTAGGGCTTGCACTCAATGTAGATCCACAAGATACAGCTTGATTTGCTTCTGAGGTGAGGAATGCATGGAAGTGTTGAGTGAATACTAGGTGTTGTGATAATGCATTATCAAGATATTACAGTCATATGTGTAGAAATATTGACATGTTGATGACTGATGAACTCAGCCACCCACAAGCAATGTTGATATATTTCTTCTTTTCAGAATACACATTTTGAAAGCATTTTACTTGTAAATGTCTTGTTCCGGACTGTAGCCTGCCAGGCTCCTCTGTCCATGGATTTCCCAGGCAAGAATACTGGAGTGGGTTGCAATTCCCTTCTCCAGGGGATCTTACCGACCAAGGAAATCAAACCTGGGTCTCCCACATTGCAGGCAGATTCTTTACCATCTGAGCCACTAGGGAAGCCCCCATAGATATTGAGGCTGCCAAAACTAATGAAGGGGTTGGTAGGGGATTTAAATAGTTATCTTATATAAACTTATTTTCATTCATTCACTCATTCATTCAAGTAGCATTCAATGAATATTCAAGAATTTAATTGTTAGGAAGTGGGAAACACATGGCAGAAAAGAGTAAAACACAGTCAGCGGCTCTAATGGAAGCTTACAGTTTCTTCTTTCATCATCTTCTGCAGCAGATAACCTACTTGGCATAGTCGAGTCAAATTTTTTTGATACCAGATAATCAGCAGGAAGACAAGGAGAGAAAAATGGCTTGCAGTTGATTTTTTCCTAGAGCAAATAGCTTTGCAGGAGTTGAGGCAATTTGAGCACATTACTGGATTTTTTTTTCCCTTTGTTTTGGCTTCCTTCATTTTGGTTCTTCATGGTAGGACTGGATTTGGCACCTGGTACCTACAGTTCCTGCTCCTCCCAGTACTCTTGGCAAAGACAATCACCCAGGCCAAATGGGATTCTTTTCTTGGGTGGCCTCCGTTTTCATCACCTACATTGGCATGTTACTGTTGTTTGCCTCACTATTAGTAAAGGCTTCTGTTTTGTGCAAAAGAGTAAAGATTTTTAGAACCAGCATTTCTGAATTTGAATGAAGTGTCACTTAATTGGTGGGTGACACTGAGCCTTGGTTTATCGTTGGTAAAATTGTGTATAATCATGTCTGTTTCATAAACTTGTAAATTATACATACCATTGTGTACTTGAACAGAATCAGCCTGACTTCTGGCTCTAGGAGGTAATTTTAAAAAGTCTGTTCATCCTCCCTTTGAGTCATATAGGATATTGAGAAAATGAGCCATTTGGGAGAGTCAAAGAAAATATTTGTGTCATAGAGACTCTATAGTTCATCGCCTTCCTATTCATTTCAGACAAATGTGGTATAAAACTTTTTTAAAATAAGAAAAAGTCATGTTTATACTAGTGATGGGAAGCAACCTAGAAATCCAGTTGATATTGGTCGCACACTATGCCTAAGTCCTAGAAAAGGCTTGGAAAGGGCTGCAAACAAATATAGAGCCCAAATACTTATTTTAGTAGCTTAAAAACAACTTGAAACAAGACTTATTCACTAAAAAGTCAAATAGTAATAAAAATATTTTGTTGATTTTACTGAGCAATAGGCAATTACTTAATGAATAAGTTTTCTTTCCTGAAGAGCTCCTCATGTTGTTGTTAAGTTGCTAAGTTGTGTCCAACTCTATTGAGACCCCATGGACTGCCAGGCTCCTCTCTCCATGGGATTTCCCAGGCAAGAATACTGGAGTGGGTTGCCATTTCCTTCCCCAGGGGATCTTCCCGACCCAGGGACCTAACCTGAGTCTCCTGCAGTGCAGACAGATTCTTTAGCACTGAGCCACCTCAGGGAGCCCCAGAGCTCCTCATAGAGCAGTTAATATCACAATACACATTAAGAATCTCTAAAGAGGGAATAGTAAGCAAAGTTTTCTGAACTTTCTTTCATCAGGAAACTCTATTTTAATTTTGTCTTTATGGAAATATCAGATGTAGAAAGATAAACTGGGGTCATGGAGAGTGAATGCTAAAATGAAGACTCAGAATTTTATGCTTTAAAGGCACTGAAATTTCTAGAAAGGAAAGTGTCATGATTCAAGGATGCAAGTAATGTTTTTGAAAGGGTGGGTCACTGGTGATAAACGAGGTTATTGAAAAGAATCAAGAGAAAGGGCATTTTCAAGTAGGATAGAATCTAGTAGAATCTGTAACCTAGATTATAGTTAATTGAGATTGTAGGCTGTGACATGGAGTTGGCATGTAGCTGAACACTCTTAACAATCATTTTGGAAGTGAAAGTATGATACTAAGCCAAGCTAGTTGAACTTGAGTAGATTTTGTTCAAGATAGGGAAGATTAGAGTATGTTAGATGATTAAGGGATAAACCACAAAAAAGAGAGGACCATGAACAGTCCTGGGGGAGGAAGGATAATTGTGATGGCAAGTCCATAAAATGATGGAAGGAAATAAAGTAGAGAGCATAGGTATGGGAAGCAGCAAAGGCATGTAGCAGATGGAGAAAACCTGAAGTATAATTGATTTCATAAAGTGGTGAAATTGGGTGTACCAAGCAGGTTCATCACATGTTGTATTAATTCTTAATTATCACAATAGTTAAGTGTCATAGAAATAATAATCATCAATTTGCAGACACAGAAACTTGCTCAAGGTCACATAGCTACTAAATAGCCCATCAGGCATTTGAAAAGCATAAAATCACTAATAATAATCTTGTTCGGACACTGACTTCCTGAACGTGGGAAATCCAGGAGATAATAAAACCTTTGTTGGGGCCAGAAACAGGGCAAAAGGCAGGCACCAGCTGGCCACAGGGATAGGAAAATTAGGTCCAAAGATCAGTCCCAACCTAGGATATGGCCAGCATTCAGCCTATAGCTTTATGCTATTATGCTAGAGTTTGCTGGGTCCCCCAAGTAGGAATAAAGGAAATTGATTTTTTTCCCTACAACTGTGCATATACAGTTGATGCTTGAGCACTACAGGTTTGAATTGCATCAGTCTACTCATACTGGCTTTTTTTCAATAAATATGCATTATAGAACTATGCCGTACACATTTGGTTGAATCCACATATGTAGAACCACACATACATACTGGGGGGCTGTTGTGAAGTTATCAGTGGATTTTCAAAGACTCAAAGGTTGGTACCCCTAACCTATGTTGTTCAAGAGTCAACTGTACATACAAATGAATATACTCATTCAGGCTCTCTTGCTACCCAATTTTCTGAGGCCACCACTTCACCACTCCCAGGTGACTATGTTGGATTCATCTCTTCCTATGAAGATTGTACTATCTAGTATAACCATAGTAAATTAGAATATCTCCTTGTCTACCTTCCTCTCTAATTCATCCAAGGTTTCAAATTTCTCACTCACTAAACCTCATCCAAGTGAGTTGAATCCTGAGTGAGTCAGTGTCTTCCCATTTCTGATCTCCTTCCTTTTCTTCTCTTTGAATTCCCCTTTTTTGCTGAAGGATTGCTATTCCTCTTTATTGTTGGGTGGGGTTTTTCATCAATTTTAACTTCTCTGTCACTTATTCAAGCTCCATGACTTAGCAATAACAGCAAAGAAATATGTAGAAATACATGTTGCAAATATCACTTATAAAAAGCATTGATTTATGAACATCTACCTTCAATGTGCAAGGCTGAAGATTACCAGTACTGTCAAGCGACAATTTGGTTGCTTAGTCCAAATTAATCAAACAAAACACATGAACAATGGCAAAAAGTAAAAGATTAGGCTTGAGATGAATAAAAACATAGTTCCTACATTCAGAGAGTCATAATCTTGCAGAAAAGATAATTTAGACAAAGGAAACACTAAAAGGTTTAAGGAGGTAAAAGGCTTATGAGAAAAGAGCTGTGGGAATTCACAGGTGGCAGAATTCAAATCAGGCTGAGACCATCAAGAAGAGCATCTAGAAGGAAATGGCTTGGAGAGGAGCCTAGAAGGATGACCTCTATGGGCATGCACTATAACTGCAAAAATTAATACAAGTCTTCTCTCAAGTCCTGTGGGACAAGCTCAGAAATGGAGCATTTCCTACAGCTGGTTAGAGCGATTGGGCATGTGGATTACCATTTGGATATGGAAGCATCTGAAAGGAATGAATGAGTAAAAGTCACCTAAATATGGCTAACCTCAGAGCCCAGGTTAAGCCAGGAGGTCAATTGCAGCCAGAAGCCAGCCAATGGACAGCTGAGGTAGGGAGTGAGTGAAGGAGCAGGAGAGGAATCCCCTGAGCCCGACAGGGACATGGGAGAGAGGGAAGGTGTGGATAGAGACGAGGAACACCATGCCCTTGGAGATAGAATATGACCATGAGTGGCTCAGGCTAAGCTTGGTAAAGAGAACAGCTAGTGTGGAAGGAGATGCACGGAGGTGCAGAGCAGAAAGATGAAAATTTCTATGGTCAGGATTTCAGGTGGCTAGTTAACTGAGGGCTGGAAATAAGGGGCTCATATTTTGTCTTTTTTCGCCTGCTGTTGGAACTGCATGCTACAGCTATAAATACACCAGGCTGTATTTTCCAGTGGGCCTTGGTCTTTACAAGGGTATAGAGAGGTCACCCCTGGAAGATGCCAAATCGAACCCTCGTCCAGCTGTGCCCAGCTGTGAGTGCAGCAGCTGCTGCAGGCTCCACAGTCGACTGTGTCACTTGATCAGCATGTTTCCCCCCTGACAAGGGTGCTTTTCAACATGGGCAGAAGCAAGCTTTGAAAGAAATGTATTCCACTCTCTCTGCTGCAAACTTGGCGGTTGCGGGTGGGGGACAGGGCGGGGAGGAAGACAAAACCTCAAGAACACCTGAGTCAGCTTCAGTAGCTGAGAAGTGGAGCAGTTTAACACCAAATAAAATCCGGTCCAATGGCTGGTGCATCAAATTAAATTCTGAACAAACAACTCTCCAGCCACATCTCAGTCAGTTTTAGAATCAGTGCGGGTGATTTATGGTTCCTGAGGGTTGTATTCTCTCCTCAATGTGCAGGGATTTCCACACACAGCTACCATTTACTACTAATGAGCAGCACGCATAGGTCCCTGGGCACCGGAAGGGAACGCATCACTTAGTCTCCTTCAGCGGTGTGGGCTCTTCCCTGCAAAAGGGGCCTCTTAGCTGGGTCAGGAACCTGGGTCTTCCAAGTGAACGATGTTAATACAACGTGCCGATGTTATTTAGCCTTTTTCTCTCAGAAGCATCCATGCTTCTTTTCATTTAATGAGTTTCTGGTGTAGGTGAACCTTTGGGAGAAATTGGGTCCTCCAGCCTCAGCATGCTGAATCAGACAGAAGCTGGGGACAGGCCGAAGGGAGTAGTGGGTTTTCTCTGTTACCATTTGATGAAAGTGAATCTTGAGTCTGTATTTTTAGGGGAACAAAATAATACACCAACGCTTAACAGAGTCTGCCACCTAGCTAGATATCTGTGGAATAAATGGCAAGTAGATACACAAATGGAGTGTACGTCTCCTGAAGCAAATCTTTGGGGATTCTCAGAAGGGTGTTGCTGGCTGACAGGGCAAAACTAGTCAGAAGGGAGAAAGATCCTGGTAACGCCAGTGTGTTTTGAATGCCTGGCTCTATGCCTGTTTAATTTCATTCATTACTCAGAGTAATCTCTTTATTTGGTACTGTTGTCATCTCCATTTGACATATGGGAAACTGAGGCACAGAGGGACTAAAGTGATTGAGGTCTCACAGCTAGTATGTGACAGAGTTGGGATTTTAACATGGGCAGTCAGCTTTGGAGACCCTATAGTTTAATCATGATGTAATAGGGAATTCTCTCAGGCCTCTTCCATTTGGGTAGTAGAGTTTTTTTCCCCAAAGCAGTTAAAAGACTAGCTCTACTTTTTAAAATGGCAAGGAAAAACAAAGCCGCATTTGCAGCCTCTGAGTTCTCAGCTTCCCCAGCAATTAGCAATGTAGAAATGAATGCATTTACACAGTTGTTTTCAGACCAAAGAAAGTGGAGGGTGACCGTGACGCAGGGGGAATTGGGGGTGAGAACAGATTTCTGCTCTGTTCTTGAGGCAGATTTTATCTTTCTGAAGATTTAAGTTGGAAAGAGGAGGGAAAAAGGCAGAGCTTCTGAATTGGCATCATGAAGGAGGCCTTTGCCTGCAAGTGAAACAACTTCTCTGAGGTTAAAACTTGAGCCACATCCATTGGGGGAGGATTCTTCTTGCTGAAACAGACGTGTCACTTCATGTCTGCATGATGTGAGTCAACCTTCCAGGGCAGCAGCATAATTAGAACCCTAAAAAAAGTAATTTTCTAAATGAAACCTTAGTTCCCTGGGAAAATACAGTCGGCACACACGGAAGGAAATTTAGGATTTTTCCATTAGCTCCTGGGATGCCTGCTCCTAAAACAAGTTGTGCAATGGGATCTGACTAATACTGCTTGCATTCTTTGGTCACCCTTCTTCCCTTTAAAGAGATTTTAAGCTCCATACAAAGCTGAGATGACTTACCCACTGAAATGGGTCTCAGAGCAAGTGGTCCTCAAACAAAATACAAGATCCAACATTTGGAATCACTTTTCAAATCCAACCTAAAATTTCAGGATCCAGATTTCATAGGAAAAAGAGAGGCTCCTGTTTTGAAATCTGATTTAAAAATAGTTTCTAGAGAAGTATTAAGCAAGCCCCAGTATCTCCTGGGAAAACAAGTGGCTCTTAAAATATCTTAAACTGCATTGTAGAGATTTTTATGAATGAGTAACATATGGATTAAATTACCCATATTTGAAAAACAAAATCAAATGACAAAGCACACTTGGCAGTTTTATTGAGCCTGAATTATTTGGAAAACAGACCCATGATACTGTAGAAATCCCCAAAGGAACCCAGTTTACCAACCACCTTTTAAAAATGAAATATAGCCATTCATATAAAAAGGGCCGTCTCTGATAGAGTGTGTAGAGGTTAAGATTCAAGTTAGCTGGTTTTCCTAAGTTCTGAGGGATCCACAGATGAGGGGACCTGAGACAGTGATGATCATACCCATAGCTTCCTGGAATTCTTAGGGCACAGCCAGTGAAGCCTAGGTTGATCTCCTTTCATCCCTGTCTCCATCTCCCTCTTTTTTCCCCTCCCTCTCAGTACCAATTTGGCAGATAGGTTAAAGCTTCATTGCTTGCTCTGTTCCCTAATTTTTGACCTCAGTCATTGTCAATCCTGAATGAGACTTTCTTTCTGAAAAATACCTTGTGGTCAACTTATTATACACATGATTCCTGTGGCTGTTTTTCTTTCCATATATAAAGTGGGGAAACCTCTTTAATTCTCTTTAAAAATTGTGTTATATTTTTTAAATAGTCCATTCTAAAAATAGTCTAAACATTTATTAAGCAGTCAATAAGAGAATGAGTGAAGGTACTTAAGGGAAATAAAAAGATCCTTGATTAGTTCTGATTACTAAGCACAGAAAAGGGTAGGAATCATGGGTTCCTGGCTGAGCTGCGCGGTGCTCTTTTATTTCCACATCTGGTGCATGGGACCAACACATCAAATGTCAAACAGAAACGTGAATGTTTACTGTCTTTGAAAAACACTACAAAAGGCTATGACACCAAAGGATTTATAAACCCCTAGGACTGATGCTGAAGCTGAAACTCCAATACTTTGGCCACCTCATGCGAAGAGTTGACTCATTGGAAAAGACCCTGATGCTGGGAGGGATTGGGGGGCAGGAGGGGAAGGGGACGACAGAGGATGAGATGGCTGGATGGCATCACCGACTCGATGGACATGAGTTTGAGTAAACTCCGGGAGTTGATGATGGACAGGGAGGCCTGGCGTGCTGCAATTCATGGGGTCGCAAAGAGTTGGACATGACTGAGCAACTGAACTGAACTGAACTGAGGACCTTTGTGTCAATAAGTGACTGAGGTAGGACTTGATCCCAGGTCTTCGGATTCCAAGTCCAGTGCTCTCTCTGCTGGAATTAGTCCTTAGGCCTACAAAGATCTTAAATTCCTGGACTGTTATTAAATATTGAACAGGGATTTATAAAGTAGAGACCCATCATATGTTTGTTTTTAAATTCATCTCACCAAGTGCTCTTCTAAATAATTTACATAAAAATGGCTTAAATGCTATTTTGCATATGTGCCACTTACTATAGATTTTTATTACTGTAGGCATTATACATTTATACACACAAGATACTGAAGACAAGCTTGTCAACATGAACTAGGCACGTTATTCTTTGTGGGTGGCTTATGAGATATTCAAGAGTACTTTTGACCACAGTCATTGTGTCTTATTTCTAACTGTTAAAACTAAACCCTGTGTGAGATGGGACTCCATTTATTATATTTTCAAGAAACATGCCCTTTTGGCCAGTTGTTCTCAATTTACCCGTCCCCACTTCTTACCTTTAATGCAATTGCAAAGTTCATGACTGGAGGTTAAAGGCACTAAAGGAAAAGTGTGCAGATGCACTCTGGGTAAATGTTCAGTGTTTTTGGTTCTTCCAATGGAGTCAATCTTCTGCCAGATTAACATGGCCAAGAAAACCAATGTATTAGTTGATGCTCTGCCTCCTTGCTCTTCTGAATCATTGCTTTGTTCTGCATTTCTTGGAGAGATGCCAACATCAAGGAGCAAAGTGGTGAATATTTGGGGGGTAATTTCAGAGTTAAGTCTTCCTTTCTTGTCTTGTGAGACTATCTGGTAATTGAGAAAATTGGTTTGAATTCATGTAAAGAACAATTCCAGAGAACATAATGTAAATGTGAAGTGTGGAATGATTGTTTTTGGCTGATCAGTCATGCAGTTTCCTTGCCTTTGCATATACTTTTCTTTCTTCTTGGCGTGACTCTTCTGATTTTTTTTTTTTTTAATCTCACTACTCATCATCCTAAAGACTAGGCTTAAGCACAACCTCAGAAAGCCCTCTCCAACCAACCAGTCCGGTTTAGGTGCCTCTCCTCCAGTCTCCCATAGTAGCACTGGATGTAATTCTGTGGTAGGATTTACTTGTCCTGTAATAATAGATTTATTTGTCTGTAAATACCAGAAATAGACCCCTTGAGGACAAGAATTACATGGTTTCATTCTGAATGCCCAGTCCCTGGGCCAGTATCTAGCACTGTAGATCTTCAATAAACGTTTATTGAGTGGCTAATGTAGTGAGGCTGAACATCCAACCACAAGGGTACATGGATACCAAGAAGTATTGCTCTTTCCTTATTATGTGTCAAGATGTGTCTTGCCTTTGGAAAAAGAAAAAGCACTACATTCCCCAACACAATGAAATATATTAACATAATTCAAAATCTGGGGCTCAAAGTTTCATCTACAGAACCACACTGTAGGAAATTAAAATTTTAAAAAATAAAAACAATCCAAAAGGTACATGTTTTTTCAGCCTCATTTGCATGTTTAGAAACTTATATATAGATGTAGGGCTTCCCAGCTGACTCAGTGGTAAAGAATCCACCTGCCAAGCAGAGATGCAGTTTCTATCCCTGTGTCAGGAAGATCCCCTGGAGAAGGAAATGACAACCCACACCAGTATTCTTGCCTGGGAAATCCCACATGCAGAGGAGCTTAGCGGGCTAGAGTCCATGGCATCACAAAGAGTTGGACACAACTTAGAGACTAAACAACAACAACATGTAGTGTAACCTTTCTGTGGTTCAGAGGAGACATTATTGTTTATTAAGCATTTTCATATCCCAGACACAATGATAAACTCTACATGTCTCAGTTAATTATGATGACTTACAAGGACTCCAGGGGCTAGAATCCTTATTTTTATATTACCAATAGCACAACTCCAGGAAACTAAGTCATTGTCTTATAAATGGCAGAAACAGGATTTGAACTGACATCTGGCTGACTAAAGTTATTCAACACAAAAGTTTTCAAATAAGTTGAAATTAATTAAAAATTAAATAAAAAAAATAAAAAAAATTAAATTAAGAGTCAAAGATTTTAAATTATTTTATTTGGTCAAATTTCTGGGCGTGGATTTACTGAGTTGGGTGAAATTTGTATTCCTTTTAATAGCTCTGGCTAACTTAATTTCCAAAATGACTAGAGGAATCAATTCACAGTGTTCCTCACCAGCCTGCAAATTTTTCAGTTTGTATCTTATCTCTCTAATCTCAGAACCTAACCCCAGTGCTGAGCATGTGGTATCTTCTTCACAGATGTTTGCTGAATAACTTACTAAATAAATGCACACTACCACCAGTATTATAGATTTTCTTTGAAACCTACATAATGCGTTGCCTGAGAAGTATATCTACAATAGGTTTCTCATCCCCAAATAAAAGAATAGAGATGACTCCGTTCAAAGCAGATTCGCTTTGTTGGAAAAAGCAACTGATAAATCGATATTTTTTCCAGCAACAGAAAGTATTCTTCTCTATTTCTGCATCGAAGAATTAAGTGAATCACTTTCCAAAATATGTGATTTGAATAAATCCCAGGCTGCCTAGTGGTCTGGACTTCGGCTGCTGTTGTAGTTAGACGCACAGTCCAGCCAAAAGAAAGTCTTTAAAATGTAGTTTAGGACTTTATTTGAATTTTCAAAGGAAATTAAAGGGAATCTAATAACACTCTGGAAAATTCTTCTCTCTCTTTCCAATTTTCTTACATCTTTAGCTACTCTCACTCCTCAGTTCAGTTCAGTTGCTCAGTCGTGTCTGACTCTGTGACCCCATGAACTGCAGCACGCCAGGCCTCCCTGTCCATCACCAACACCCGGAGTTCACCCAAACTCATGTCCATTGAGTCAGTGATGCTATCCAACAATCTCATCCTCTGTCGTCCCCTTCTCCTCCTGCCTTCAATCTTTGCCAGCATCAGGGTCTTTTCAAATGAGTCGTTCTTCACATCAGGTGGCCGAAGTATTGGAATTTCAGCTTCAACGTCAGTCCTTTCAATGAATATTCAGGACTGATCTTCTTTAGGATGGACTGGTTGGATCTCCTTGCAGTCCAAGGGACTCTCAAGAGTCTTCTCTAACACCACAGTTCAACAGCATCAATTCTTTGGCACTCAGCTTTCTTTATAGTCCAACTCTCACATCCATACATGACTACTGGAAAAACCATAGCCTTGACTAGACGGACCTTTGTTGGCAAACTAATGACTCTCACTCCTACCAATCTCTAAATCCACATTCTCAAAACTTTATGCAAAATTCTCTTTAGATCCTTTAACCCAAGGCTTTTGTTGTTGTTGTTGTTTCTTTTCTTGGGGTCCCATTGGCCTCACCTCTCCTAGAAATGGCTGGGGGATCTGTGGTTCTCCTGGCCTCTGAGACTCCAAACCTCTCTTCCTCAGCCTTGGGAGTTAATTTCTTTTTCTGCTGGTTTTTCTTTTCCTTTCTTCCTCCCTTCCCTCCATTCCCTTTAACTTCATCTGACATAGTTCTTCTAAAGTTGAGGTATAGGTATTATTAGCCGCTCAGTCATGCCCGACTCTTTACGACCCCATGGACTGCAGCCCACAAGGCTCCACTGTCCATGAGATTTTCCAGGCAAGGATACTGGAGTGGGTTGCCATTTCCTTCTCCAGGGGATCTTCCCAACCCAGGGTTTGAACCTGGGTCTCCTGCACTGCAGGCAGATTCTTTAGTGACTGAGCTACGAGGTATAGGTAGTATTTACTTTTTATTTGGCTGGGCTAGGTCTTGGTTGCAGCACGCAGGATCTTTAGTTGCAGCATGTGGTTTCTTAGTTCCTTGACCAGGGATCAAACCTACCCCCCTCCGCAGCCTCTGCATTGAAAGCATGGAGTCCCAACCACTGGACTACCAGGGAAGTCCCAATATAGGCAGGGTTTAGAATCAATTCACTGACCTGAAGTATCGTTTCTCAAATTATACTAGAATTTTCCTGTGGCCTCACCAAGCTTTGCTGATTTTTCTACAGGAAGCTTTCTTAAATATTTCCCTTGCCCTCCATTTGTACAGTGTCGGCTCAGAGTTATAGTTCTCATGAAGGTTATAACAAATATTTGCCCTTCATTGGATCAGTTCCCTAACTTGGGCCTCTCTTTTCTGCTCCTGTTTCCTTTCATTGACATCCCCTTCTCTTCATTTCAGACACCTCCAGCTTTTTGGAAGTTTTTCCTCTGTCAAAACAGGGAAGATTCAAATAGAATTTACCTTATTAGGTCAAACTGAAATTCATGTTCAGCTACTTCTCATAAGTATTTGTCTATAAAACTCTGACACATTTGTGAGATGAGGTTTCTTGAGCATATTTTAGGCTGGCTGAGATTTCTGTTCAGTTGTTCGTACCATTTGCCTGAGTTGTAAATTCTCTTACCCTGATTCAAGTCCAATTTTACGTTTATGATTTTTTAAAAAATTGGGTAAACAACATTGCAATTTTGGCAACTTATATAAATAAATATAGATATAGGGGAATAAATTAAACCTATAGTTATTATACTTTGTGTTTTTAAGAAAGAAGTTTTGATTATCATGATGATTGTATCAGTTATTTTAGGCTTTTGAAACTTTAAGAAAATTTGACACTTAAAGAAGCTGGCATCTTTGCTTTGTGATTTTATACAATGCTTAACTATCATTAGATTTGTGATTTGAAAAAAGTAAGAACATGATTAGCTTTGTAAACAGTCTTGCAAGCTTAAGAAAACCCGTTTTGTGTGGGGGTTTTTTGTTTGTTTGTTTAACATTTCTTCTATTAGAATAATCAAAGTTTTGCTCATAGGGTTTATAAGTCAGCCCTGTCAGGTATTTGAAGTTTGTGAGAGAATCAGCTTTACCAAGTTTGAAATGTGTATCAGTTAGAGTTTAATCTGAGAAGCAGATCCAGGAGAATGTATGATGTGTGTGTGTGTGTGGTTTATGGAGAAATTGGCTTGTGTGATTGTGGGCGCTGGCTAAGAAGTCTGGGGTTAGGAAAGTCCTTAGGGGAGAAGATCATACGTAGACTGGAACTCCATAAACACGGGCCAAATCTTTGTCCACAGGAGGAGTTCCTTTTTTCCTTCCTTCTGCAAAAGCCTCAGCTCTGCCTTTAAGGCTTTTGAACTAAGTCAGGCTCACACAAAATAATCTCCCTTGCTTAAAGTGAATTGAGTAAGGGTGCTAATTACATCTTCAAAATCCCTTCACAGCAGCACCTAGATTAACGTTTGGTTAATTAACCAGGAAACTGTAGCCTAGCCAAGTTGACACATCAAAACCCCATCATAAAGTGTTTAACATGTTTTAATTAATTTGTAAATGGGTTGGACCCTTTGGGCTTACCAATTGCTCAGATGGTAAAAAATCTGACTGCAATGCAGGAGACACAGGTTCGATTCCTGGATCAGAAAGATCCCTTGGAGAAGGGAATGGCTACCCACTCCAGTATTGCTGCCTGGAGAATTCCATAGACAGAGAATCCTAGTGGGCTATATAGTCCATGGAGTTGCAAAGAGTCAGACACGACTGAGTGACTAACACTTTTACTGGACCCTTTAGTGGCATCTAGTCTGTTAAACTTATAATTAAACATAATACAAAATTAAAAATAAAGTTATATTGTTCTTTTGAGATAGAATTTCCAGTTTTCTAAATAAAATGACACCTTTTATAAACTGAACCTAAAGACATGAGATTCAATATTCAGAATTTAACTTTCAGAAAACTCAACATTGAGAAAACTAAGAACATGGCATCTGGTCCCATCACTTCATGGCAAATAGATGGGGAAACCGTGGAAACAGTGGCAGACTTTATTTTCTTGGGCTCCAAAATCACTGCAGATGGTGACTGCAGCCACGAAATTAAAAGACGCTTGCTCCTTGGAAGAAAAGCTATGACCAACCTAGACAGCATATTAAAAAGCAGAGACATTACTTTGCCAACAAACGTCCGTGTAGTCAAAGCTATGGTTTTTCCAGTAGTCATGTATGGATGTGAGAGGACTATAGAGAAAGCTAAGCTCCAAAGAATTGATGCTGTTGAACTGTAGTATTGGAGAAGACTCTTGAGAGTTCCTTGACCTGCAAGGAGATCAAACCAGCAAATCCTAAAGGAATTCAGTCCTGAATATTCATTGGAAGGACTGATGCTGAAGCTCCAATACTTTGGCCACCTAATGTGAAGAACTGACTTATTGGAAAAGACCTTAATTCTGGGAAAGATTGAAGGCAGGAGGAGAAGTGGACAACAGAGGGTGAGATGATTGTATGGCATCTCTGACTCAATGGACATGAGTTTTAGCAAGCTCTGGGAGTTGGTGATGAACAAGGAAGCCTAGCGTGCTGCAGTCCATGGGGTCACAAAGAATTAGACATGACTGAGAGACGGAACCAAACTAAACTGAAAGACATGAGGAAACCTAGATTTTAGTATTTATGGTTTCAGCAGTTATAATCAGCCAAATAGCTGTAAATAGTCTTTTCTGTGCACAAAGCTTTCCATGTATGAAAAAGAAATCCTGGGTGAGAGAGACTGACAGAGGAGAATCAGATAGAACAACAGAGTCCTCAGCCTTGACATATAGTATGGGGATGACAGAAAATAGAATTTAGATGATCATAGAGTAAGAGCTGAGACCTTTAAAAGATACTTGTGTCAGTGTTTGATAATGGCAATCATTAAAACACGTAAAATGTCATCAACACCATCAAGATCCATGTGGTCCAGTTTCAAAGCTGTATCATGGTAAAAAAATAAATAAATAAATATCTAGCAGTCAAAAGAAATTTCAAAATAACTTGAAGGTTTTATTTATATTTCTTGACACAATAACACATCACTCAAAGAATCCTCTTTTTGTCTACCATCCAACTCCCTTCCATTGCACTTCTGCAATTTCCTCTGCAAATTTTTTGCTAATTTTTTAGTATCAGTTTTTCTTTTCTTCTTTCTCCTTCTGAACAGGAAAGCCCCAATAACTGTTCTAATAGCAGAATAGATGCGGAAAACTTAAAGTGAGAAAAGAAAAGCTAAAATGTGTTCAGTTATATAAAGGTAAAACCAATTATGCTTAATTATGTAAACTGTTTACCCTTTATACCTAATTACCCCAAAGCACAGTCATGATTATGCACTCCATTAGCTATATATGTTAGATTAACCTGCCGGTAAATGCTATTCTATTACAATGCTAAACCTGTATGTTCAACCCACTTAGATTACTGCTTCTTTTACTCAATAACCTGCATGTGCTGTCTGGCTATATGCTTATAAATTTAAAAAAATTCAGGGTGACCTTTGTCCCTCTGACTGCCACACTTACAAACTTTTTCAAATATCTATTGGAGCCCTCCAGCTTTCAGCCTCTCTTCCTTTCCTCTTTCTTATACACATTGATATAAGTATAATTGGAAGCCTCCTGTAGCCCCCAGCTCTCTCTCATCTTACTTTTTAGGCCGTTGACTTCTTGTTATACCAAAGTTATATTTTTCTTTAAACACAGGCTCCATGTGAGGCATCGTTCTTTAAAAACTTGGGCCTTCCCTAAGGAAGCTGAAGTGTGAAGAAGTTTTGTTTTCCAAGACGTATCTTGATGAATGTCATTTTCCCTTCCTTCAAATTCTCTAATTTGGGTTCCTTGTCTAGTTTACCTGACTCTGGTTCAGTTTGAGAATGAGCAGAAAGAAAACTTGAGGTGACCAGAATTTGGGCACCCAGTCTGCTCTCCCCATTGATAATGGGATAAACAAACTGCTTTCCAAGTTGTGGTCTGTAGGATCGCCCACACCGAATCATGACAGAGGCCAAGCCTCTTTTTAAAGCCTGCTCTGCTTTGAAATGCAGGATCTCCTTCTATAAACAGGAAGTGTCTGGACAAGTGTATTTGCAACAGAGCCCACATTTTAGAAAACAGAAGAAATCTTGGCTACTGTGCTTTCTTGTATTTCTTGTTATTGTTGCAGTTCATGGATGTGCTCAGATCTCTGCCTCTCTCTGAGACCAGAATAGGGTAGGTCCTGCCGAGGAAATGGGAGGAAAGTCTGATGAGGCAAGGTCCCCAGGCTTGGTTGGGCATACAGTATTGTATGATGTCCAAAAGGCAGGAGTGGCAAAAAAAAAAAAAAAAAAGAAGCGGGAGATAGGTCAAGGAGTCCTGGGTGATTTTTCTGTCTCCACAACTCCCACCCAACTCTGGCCACCATTGTCTCTCCTGTGAAATCTAACACAACTCTGTCCTACCCATCTCCACACTTCTACTCTGCAGCCTACAGAGCCTCCACACATCAGCCAGAGTGGTGGTCTTTTTAAATCATCAATCGGATCATAGTTTCTCTCTCCTAAAACCTTCCAGTGGCTTCCCAATAAACTTACAGGCTTTATAGGATCTGATGCATTCCTACACTTCTCACTTACTCTGCTTCAGCCACTGTAGCCTTTTCTGAACAAGTTGGAGCCTTTTCTGCCTTGGATTCTTGCATGTGAGTTCCCTTTGCTTGGAAGGTTTCTCCTAATCAGCTCCTTTCTGAATTTAGACTCTCAGCTCAACTAGATTCCCCCCTCCCTATCCTTCTCCATCATGTTTTATCATCCTCATAACACGGAGTGTTCATAAAATTATCTGTTTCATTTATCTACTTCCTGCCTGTCTTTTTCCTGTGATTTAAGTTCTTTGAGAGTAGATTTCTCATTTGTCTTATTCACTGTGCTATCTCCAGTTTCTTATATAGAGGGTGTAACATAATAGGAGTTTTTTAAGTAATTAAGAATAAATAAATTATTCCTGGCACACAATTATCAGCTATTTTTAGAATTATACATGGGAGAATTGAGGTAAGGTGACAAAGGTGTTGGGCTGAGGATTGTTTTAGAGTCAAAGAAAATCTCTTCACAGCGGCTTCAGGTTGAAGAGACTGGGAACGGTAGGCCAGAAAAACATTTTAGGAAATCTTGACTTTTTGTATTGTGGTAAATGACACATAAAATTTGCCATTAGTAATGTTTAGTAGATTCACAATGTTGTGCAATCATCGCCTCTTTGCAGAACAATTTCCGCACCTCCAAGGAAACCACATATCCATGAAGAAGTCCCTCCATTCCCCTCTCTACCTCAAACCTCCAGAAGTCACTCATCTACTTTCTATCTTTTGGGTTTTCCTATTCTGAATATTTCAGGTAAATGGAATCATACGCCACGTGGTATTCTGTTCTTGGCTTCTTTCAACTAGCATAATGCTTTCAAGGTTCACGTGGTAGTATGTGTCAATACTCCATCCACTTTTATGACTGAATAGTAGCCAATTTTATGGATATACCACATTATGTTTATCTACTTATCAGCTGGTAGACGTTTGAATTGTTCCTACCTTTTGATTCTTATGAATAGTGCTGTATGAATATTCTCGAACAAGATTTTGTTTGAACACCTATTTTCAATTCTTCTGAATTGTTGAGTCATACAGTAATTATACATTAAACTTATTGTGATGGTTAACTTTATGTGTCAACCTGACCAGATCACAGAGTGCCAGATATTTATCTAAATATTATTTCTGAGTGGATCTGGGAGGGTGTTTCTGGATTAAATTAGCACTTGAATCGGTGGACTCAGTAAACTGGCTGCACTCCCCAATATGGGCGGTCATCATCCAATCCATTGAGGACTTGAATAGAACAAAATGGTGGAAAAAGGAAGAACTCTGCTCTTCCTGCCTGATGGCTGAGCTGGCACATTGATCTACTCTAGCATTCTGTGCTCCAGGTTCTCGGGCCTTCGGACCTGGCCTCAAATCTATACCAGCACCTCCCTTGGTTATCAGGCCTTTGGATTCAGACTAAATCACACCACAAGCTTTCTGTGGTCTCCAGCTTACAGATGGCAGATCGTGGACTTCTCAGCCTCCATAATTGAGTAAGCCAAGACCTTATAATGAATTTATTCATATGTCCTATTAGTTCTGTTTCTATTCGGGAACCACCAATGGGTTTCCACAGCAGCTGCACCATTTCACATTTCTACCATACTTCTACCAGTGTGAAGATTCCAGTCTCTTCACATCATCTTTACCAACTCACGTGTTTAAAAAAAATTTTTTTGCTTGTTTTAAATTATAGCTTATCTTTGTGGGTATGAAACAGTATTTCATTATTATTTTTATTTGCATTTCCCTAATGACTGAGGATTTATAAAATCTTTTCATGTGCTTCTTGGCCACTTGTATGTTCATTTCTTTCAGGAAAAATGTCTACTCAAGTCCTCTGCCCATTTAAAAATTGGCCTTTTTTGTTTTTGTTTTGCCTCTTTTGTTGCTGAATTCTAAGAGTTGTTTATATTCTAGAAACTAGATCCTTATTAGATAAGTGATTTGCAAGTATTTTCTCCATTTTGCAGATTGTCTTTACTTTCTTAATAGTATCCTTTGATGCACAAAAGGTTTTAATTTTGGTGAAATCCATTTTACCTATTTTCAATTTTGTTGTTTCTACTCTTGGTATCATAAGTAAGAATCTTTTGCCAAATCCAGGGTCATGAAGATTTATCCCCATATCCCTATGGTGTTTTTTTTTTTTTCCCCAGAGTTCTATGTCTTTGATGCACCATACTTTTTGTATATGGTGTTGAGATAAGGGTCAGGTTTAATTTTTCCTTGCATGTGTATATCCAGTGTGTCAGTATGATTTGTAGCAGATATTATTCTTTTCCCACTGAGTAGTTTTACCATCCTTGTTGAAAATCAATTGACTATAAATGTATAGATTAATTTCTGGACTCTCAATTCTATAGGAAATCTTACTTTTTTAAAAATGGAGATACTACTAATACATTTTGAGATCCTGGGGGAAGTGGCCTTTGAAAACCCCATGTTCTCTTTTGAATGTTGTTCTGAATAATCTGGTTTTAACACATTATAGGAATGTAGGCTAATAGTCAAGTAAATTATAATTACTGTAGTATGGGATCATAATCTCCTGCTGAGATGATATTAACACTATTATTAGTAGTAAAATACTAGGGATTCTAGGCAGTTCCTATTTACATGAATCTTTTAAGATAAATGATCCAGTAACAAATATTAGGTTAAAGTTACTTACAGAGCATGAGTCTTTTATCTGGCCACATTTGAAGATGACATTTTTTTCCCCCCACACCGGTCCCTCCACAATTATAAAAACTGAAAAATGGACAGAGGGGAGAAGAAAAATTTTGTGGAATATAATATATACTCATTTTTAAGTCATGTGAATCACTTGCCTTTCCTAGTCTTTCTTTTATCATGAAGATTTAAACAACCTACTGGAGCTGATAATATGGGTCCTGATGAAATCAATCTCTGATCACACTATTCCGTTTTACATGGCTTATACTCTTGTTCCTAGAGTAAACATTATTTGTGGGTTTTCAGGCCCTGGGGTGGATTGCGGGATTGCAATAATCTGAAAGATATTCATGTTTTTTAAGCATTTACTATTTGGTGAGAGACATAGATATATAAACATAGAGCTATGGAATAAGGTGATAAAGGTGTCAATAAAAGTTATGTACAAAGTATTTGGATAGCATGGGGAAGACAGTGATTAATCCTGCCCAGGGCTTCACAACTTCTACATTAGACAGAGATCCTTGAGGGTAAGAACTCTCTCTTCATCTTCATACCCCATTGCTGAGAAGAATTTTTGAGCATTTATGTGCTCTACAAATGTTTGTTAAATAAATGGACAAAATAAGACCTGAATTAAGGATAGGAATTTTCCACACAGAAAAGGAGAATAGGAGAATTCTAGGCTGGGGGGACAGCACTATACAAGTGTAGGGTAATGAGTGTGATTCATTCATTGGATGGCAAATGATGGGAAGAGTCTGAGGGTGTGTGAGTAGCAGGAGGTAAGAATGAAAAGTAGCCAAGGGTTCATTTGCAGGGAGCCTCACATGTAATACTGAAGAAATTTGAGAGGTTATCTTTCAGGTTTTAGGGAACCATGGATCATATATAAGCCCAGGTTGGTGACAGAAGTGGGAGATACAAACAGCTACATGAAAATTGATCTGTGTTTCGGAAAGAATACTCAGGGAGGACAATAGAAAGCAGAAAGTGGGTTTGGGGACAGGGAGATAATCAGGATGACCATTTAAAAGACTATCACAGTCCAAGGAAAATTGAGCAAAGTCTGAATTAGGGCAATGTCTGTGTGAATACAAATATTTTGAAGGTAGAATTGGTTGTTAAGAGATAGAGACTGGGTTGTTGAGGAGTGAGGCCAAGTTTCTAGTTTGAGCTACCATGTGGATTATGATACAGAGAGTGGAAACAGAGAACAAGATATGAAATGGGACTGGGCCACATACATGGGGAGAATGGGAATGAAGATGATGGATCCATGAAGACATTTATAACCTGATTGAAAACTCCAAGCTCCAGGTCACTCTCCATCCTTATTCATGGCAGGATCAAGAAAGAGAACTATTCAGATAATCTGACTAAAAAGAAAGGCTTTATATAGTCCATACACATGACTTGCCCTTCCTGGGTTTTCCAATAGTAGTGAAGTCACCTGAGGCTTGTAGAAAGATCCTGTCCATTTGAAGAATGATGTAAAATTACTATATTTGAGTTTACATTTTTCTTCCCACTTCACAGTGTTCTAATCTTTGATTCCAATTCTGTTACTTATTAAGTACTTTAATACTAATAATAGTTAACATTACTATGTTTCTGGCACTATGTTATTATATGCTTTTTGTGCATAATTTCACAGTCATTTTAGGTAGAAGAAAGGGTTTGATATGATTCCTATTTGATACAGTCTGAATCTCAGAGAGGTAAAGTGACTTGTTTAAGCCCACACATCTGAGTGACAGAGCAAAGTCTTGACTCTGGTTCTTTTATGTCTATAGTCCACATTCCATTACTACCCTGATATTTTTCAAACTATATGAAACTCACTGGATTGTGAAACTCATCAGTGGATTGTGAAACTCATCAGTGGATTGTGGGGTCATTTTAGTATCAATATTTAGTGCTGACTAAATAATTAGAACTTTAAAATATCAGCATGCATCATACATATTAAGGCTAAGTATTTTGTAAGATTTTTGTTTCACACATACACACACATATACATGCAAATAACTAGGACTGCAACATGTGTATGTTCAGTATTGGTGTCAGTGTGGGTTGGTGGTGCTCCAAGAAAGGAAAATCCTTCAATTTTGGATGACAGAGGCAAGTTTCATGAAGGAGGTGATGATTTATTGAAACTTAAAGGATGTTAAGCTTTGAGCAAACAGAAGAACTGGGTCATTATGGGTGGTTGACTGTTGTATTTCACATGAAGTAGGTATATCTCTTGAATATCCTCGTTGGAATTATATCTTAGGGAATTTAAGTAAAATCAAGATTCAGGGAATGAAATTAGGTCCAATAACCTGTGTAGACAGCTCTCATTAATTTTTGACTATCAGGCATCCTCATTCCCTTCCAAAAAGAATCCCCATTTTCCTTGGGACATTAGCTGTCTGGTTGGGGGAAATGTTTGGGTGTTGATGGGGGACCATTTCTCCTTCAGATAAGGAGCTGCCATGGGACCAGTAATGGTTTTAGCAGATTCATTCCCAAGCCTGCTGCCTGGAGGTACTGTAGCTGCTGACGTTCAGAGCTTCCCAGTTAATGCTCCTTGTGATATATGTTTCCTCATTTTCCATCCACCTCTCAGTCCCATCAGCCTTCTAATTTCCTTCACTTTAAGTTATAACTCTAATCGTGTCTTGGCCTTTTGGCTAAGATCAAGTGTAAGTTATAACTCTAACTAGAACAACGAGAAAACATTTGCTTTTTATTCAGCTTATTGTAAATCTCCACAACATGTGAAAGTGAAGGTTCATCGCTCAGTCAAGTCCAACTCTTTGCGACTCCATAGGCTGTAGCCCACAAAGCTCCTCTGTCCATGAGATTCTCCTTACAAGAATACTGGAGGGGGTTGCCATGCCCTCCTCTAGGGCATCTTCCCAACCAAGGGATTGAACACGCGTCTCTTACGTCTCCTGCATTGGCAGGTGGGTTCTTTACCAACAGCGCCACCTGGGAAGCTCTCCACAACATAACTATGCATTGAATATTTTATAGAGAAGGAAACTGAGGCTCATAGGGAGGCCCTACCCTGGGAATAGAGAAAACTGGGTTTTGAACACAGGTTTTAATAAGGATAATGTTCTTTATTTTTTCCATCATTGCAGGCTGTCTCTCCAGAGCTGGATAAGCTTTTGTGCTTTACAAGTTTTTATGATTTTAAGGAGTTCTCATTTGTTGTTAAAATGACCCCAAATGTAAATGACTGCCTTAATATGAAAAGGATGTTTTCTTAAAAGAAGATGTTAGACTTAAACTGAAGTTTCCTGGTCTAAAAAAAAAACAAACAAACCAAAAACATCAAAACCACTCAATCAACAAGCCTGAGCCCTCTCCCTCTTTCCAAATGTTTACTAGAGATTCCAGGCAGAGAGTCATAGATAATTGAGAGGATTACGATGAAGGAATGAAGGAGAGAAGAAAACGTTCCCTCAGGCAGAATGGAATGGGAAAATGTTTTCTTGAGAAAGCAGAAAAGTATGCAAAGCAAGATTATTTTTAAAGACATTAAGAGGAGAAGGGTTTGGGGTAGGGTAGACAGAACCAGGAGAAGACAAGGGAAATCATTGGAAGAAAAAAAACAAGATTTGGAATGAAGTTTAGTCTGGTTTTAATTTATGTCAATTGGCAAATAAATCCATGAAAGCTGTTCTAGGCATGGATATCCCCTTTGTAACATAAGTAACTGAAACCAGTTCAGAATGCATTTTTCCCTCCTCTTCCTAAAAATATGATACACCCTATAGACAGAGGCAACATCAATAAAGTTTCCTGCCTCTGGCTCCACATTCTCCCTGCCCTCCTGATACCTTCTGTTGATGCTACAGTTCAGAGCTGGTATAATTAGAGGAATTAAGGCTACTCATGAATATAAAATATATGTATGTTTAATTGTGCTCTCAAACCAAAAATATAAAGAGGAGCAGTGAATTAGCAAAATTCCTCAACTAAGATTCTGTTGAAAACTTTTGATCCTTAGACTCACTCATTTCCGGCACTTTCCCTAACTATGGGGTGAGAATGAAAGAAAAAGTATGTTTAGTTGTATCAATCGTGTTCAAGTGTCTTCTTAAAATTTTACCTGCCAGCTTATGAAAAGAATTCTGAGACAATTAAGCAAGCATGTATGGTGAAAGTTTCTACAGAAAGTTAACCTTGTTGATTGACTTCCAGGAATAAACTAGTGGAAATGGGGAGATTAAAGGCAATTAACTGACAGAGTTTCATATCTAGACAAGAACTTCTACAAGTCTATAAGACGAACAACCTAGTTTTTGAAAGGTGAAAGTTATAATCAGGGTTTCACAGAAGAAATACATATGCTTTCAAAAACATACAAAGAGATGGTAAACCTAACCAATATATTACAATTTGAAACCGTAGAAAGATATGTTTTCATACCTACAAACCTGTCAAAAATTTGAACAGTACTAATGGTTGGTAAGAATGTAGAACCACAGGAACCTCATACAGTGTCCAGAGAAGTATAAAAGGGTTGAATCACTTTGGGAAGGAGTTTGGTAACTGCCTTGCTAGTAGCACTGTTAACTTTATCCATTCAAGTCCTTAACATGGTAATCATTGTTCTTTCAAATTCCCGCTCTGATAATCCAACATCTCTGCCATATCCGAGTCTAGCTGTGATGTTTGCTCTATCTTTTCAAACTTTGTTTTCTGCCTTTTAGTATGCCTTGCAATTTTTCTTCATAGCTGTATGTGATGCATGAGATAAAAGGAACTGCTGTAACTAGGCCATTAGTAATGAGGTGATGCCATGTGGGTAGAGGGCAAACTTTGTATTGAGTCCTGTGATTAGGTCTCGGTCTCTGAGTAATTCTGTGCCTCTGGACTGTGAAGTTTCACAAGTACTTCTCAGTCCCCTCTTAGGTGGGACAGGATGGCTAGAATGGGCTAGAGTTGGATATTCCCTTTCATCCATATGAAAGTCTAGAGCCCACCTGGTGTTGGGTCTTTCCCTTCCACCAGGTCATTTAGGCTCTGATAAAAACACTTGCAGAAAAGGCTCTGGGTCAAGTTTCTTCTGAGAGCAACCTTTTAAAGAAGAACACAGTGCTTGGCATATTTCAAAGTGGTTACTTTCCAGTCCTCCTGTAGGAAGCAAGAGGGGTGAGCTTGTAGAGGTAAAAACTCATAAAAGTGTGGGTGCCCCCATCCCAGATGGCTGGGTACCCCTGGAAGTTTTGACTCTGACTTGTCCACACTGAGCCTACAGCGATTCAGCCATTACAGTTCAGATATTTCTACCCTGGCACTTGTTCCCAAAGAGTTTCCTGCTCTGGTGAGTTGTGATTCTCTGTGACTGTGTCTGTCTGCCTCTCACATTTGGGTGGCACTGGTTTGCTCCATGACCCAACTTCTCTTAGAATTGCTGATTTTTAAGTTTGTTCAGTTTTTTCTTGTTCTTAGGATAGACTTGCAATTTCCAAGCTCCTTTCTTGCCAAACCAGAAACTGGAAGTCCCACAACCTTTCTTAAAAAGGAAAGTTTTATGACAATTCAACATGGACATCCTCACAATCAAAGTGAGTCTGGTCAGAGTTTTCATGCTGTTATCTGAAAATTTGGTTGAGAATAATGATGCTGCTACCTGGCATGTGTGACAACCTTACCTGGGTAAGACCCAGAGGATCTGTATAGAGACTCAGAGGCCCCGATGACTCACCCTGCTGCCTGGCCACCTGGTAATGGTAGTAACTTTTCTAGAGGAAATTCCCTAGTCTTTGAAGTCTTTGCTCCTCTTTGTTAGGGTGCAGTGTTACTGAGGAAGTACATGGGCTGTGTGGAAGGATTAAGGCCCTGCATATATGATGGTGTGATTCTTTCCTGTTTGAGCCTTGATGAAAATCAGAACATTAATGGAGAGCAGTAGAGCCTTTTCCATTTTCTGACGCTCTCACGATAAAAATAACAAAATGGCAGAATAAAAATGTGGTACGTTTTAAATATTTAAATTGAACCACTGTAAGCCACCTTGCAGAACCAGTAGCAGGACTAGCTTTAAGTCAGGTGATTGAAGTTGTCACAGTGAATCTCTGTGAGTGTATGTATAGTCTCATCTGAAAAGGGGGGGATCAAAAACCTAAATTCAAGGCCATAAAATCTACTGCCTCAACTCCCAACCCTTTTCTGTGATGGGTCACAGCCTAAATAGTAGAAAAAAATTTCAAAATGGGACCTACAGTTTTGCTTGAGCAAGATGGTATTTTCTGGCATCCAAGGTTGAAAGTGAAGATAAAAGTTAGTCGCTCAGTTGTGTCTGACTCTCTTCGACTCCCTGGACTGCAATCCGCCAGGCTTCTCTGTCCATGGAATTCTCCAGGCAAGAATACTGGAGTGGGTTGCTGTTTCCTTTTTCAGGGGGTTGTCCCAACCCAGAGATCAAACCCAGGTCTTCCACATTGCAGACAGACTCTTTACCGTCTGAGCCACCAGGGAAGCCACAGTTTTGCTTGAGCAAGATGGTATTTTCTGGTATCCAGGATTAGTCTTATAAATAGCGTTAAAAGCAAGCACCTTTGGTGTATTAGTATGCATCTGGGCAGACAAAGGTTCAAATTCTGGCTTTGCAATTTCCTGCTTATGTAAACTTGGTCAAGTCATTTCCCTTTCTCTGAGCCTCTGTTTCCTCATCTATAAAATGAGTCTATGGACATGGGTCTTAATGAGTTTTAAAAATCAATATTAATGTTATTTTTATATATGTCTTATTTATTCTCTTAGATAGTAAGCTCCCTGAGGACATAAATCATGTCTAATTCATTTTTTAAAATTTCACAGCACTTTTCACTAATTTAATCTTTTAAAGGAATACTTAAAGACCAGGCATTTTATACTTGCATTTTTAAAAACTCCATGGCAAGCTTATGAAGTTGGCCTTACCACTTCTCAGAGGTTCGGAGAAGTTAAGTTAGTTGCCTGTTAGTGAGCAGTTGGATTTAAATGTACATCTGTTTGTCCATGTTCTTCTTACTCTGCCATGATGCTGCCTCCGGTTGTATTGAGCACACATTTGATGAATACGTTCAATGATCTCATCTCCACTAAATGGATCTTTCATCGGGCTACCTGAAATTCTTACGCTCTGGTTTATCTTCTGAATATAGTAAGGCCTCCATGGAGGCATAGTTGCCAACCAAAAGCATGGTCATTACCAGGTTAGCTTGGGCAGAGGGCTGAAGCCCTGAAGGAGGCCCAGTGCTTGCAAAACCTTTTAGAGAGTGAGAGGATTAGAGAAGTCTGGTGGATGGGGACCCTCCAGGAGGTCAGGTGTCAGTGTGACCACAGCACACGAGGAGTGTGTGGGTGGTGGCAATAATGAAGGACAGCAGGAAGACCTAGGTAGGTGTCAAAGGAAGGAGAAAGGAAGGGACAGAAGGCTACAGGCAAAGACTTGGTAATAAAGTCCTTGAAGAAAAGGCATCAGAATAAGATTGGCTTTGAGGGTAGAAACTTGGCCAACTTTTTCTTTGAAATTTTTCTAACTTCCTGTATTATCCAATTTTTTTTTTTTTTATAATAAGCAGGGTGTTTTTTGGTAATTAAAAAAGAAAACAACACCTGGTAAGCTTAAATTTTTTTAATGACATATTTGCTCTTTCTCTCTATAGGTCTGCAGTACAAAATCACAGATCATTTTTGTGCTGGAGAAACCTGGAAAATCCTCTGGTCCCATTCTCTTTCCCTTGCCCTTTCTCATCAAAAACTGTATCATAATAGGAGGTAACAAGAGCCAACTGTTCATCATTGTGTCAGGAATAGACAGAAAGTACTGAAAAGGCTGTCAACTCATTTAAGTACATTTATAAGACAACACTTTATATTCTTCTATGAGTTGAAGATACTTTTGGTGTTTTAAGCCTAATCATCAGGAATAGGGAAGAGAAGTCAAGGTCTTGAACACTTAGGTGTGTTATTTTCAAAATGCTAGTCAGCACTGTATTTTGATTTACCCCAATATTTACCTCTAAAATTTCTTGTCCTAGTCTCAAGCTCACCTTTAAGGTAATTGATGCTTATTGCTTTTTCTTTAATCCAGGGGTTATCTAAAACAAGAGAGTGGAAGTTTACCAATGCTATCTTCATACAGAGAGTAAAAATTTGGCACTGCTACTTACTAGGTGTGACTTTAATAATAAGCACTACTGCTTATGGTGTGCTTACCTTGTACTAAGCACTTTACTTATCTCAATCCACATGATAATCTTATGAGGTAGATATTACTCTTTCTATTGTATAATTACAGAAAATCTAGTTCATAGGAGTTTAGTAGTTTTTCCAAGTCTCATGCGTACAACTGCAAACATGAGATTTGAACCTAGATCTGCCTGATTTCAAGTTTATGATCTTAATTACTTCTCTGTACCCTCATGGACACATCATTTAACCTCTCTAAGCCTTGAGTTTGTCCTTTGAAAAGTAGAGAAAATACTTCCTCCTTTATAGTTTTATTGTGAGGGGGGAAATTAATATAAAGCATTTAGAGGGTGCTCAATAGATACTGCTTTTTTTTCCATTTATTTTTATTAGTTGGAGGCTAATTACTTTACAATATTGTAGTGGTTTTTGCCATACATTGACATGAATTAGCCATGGATTTACATGTGTTCCCCATCCCAATCCCCCCTCCCACCTCCCACCCCATCCCATCCCTCTGGGTCTTCCCAGTGCACCAGCCCTGAGCACTTGTCTCATGCATCCAACCTGGACTGGCGATCTGTTTCACCCTTGATAGTATACTTGTTTCAATGCTATTCTCTCAGAACATCCCACCCTCGCCTTCTCCCACAGAGTCCAAAAGTCTGTTCTGTACATCTGTGTCTCTTTTTCTGTTTTGCATATAGGGTCATCATTGCCATCTTTTTAAATTCCATATATATGTGTTAGTATACTGTATTGGTGTTTATCTTTCTGGCTTACTTCAGTCTGTATAACGGGCTCCAGTTTCATCCATCTCATTAGAACTGAGTCAAATGAATTCTTTTTAATGACTGAGTAATATTCCACTGTGTATATGTACCATAGCTTCCTTATCCATTCGTCTGCTGATGGGCATCTAGGTTGCTTCCATGTCCTGGCTATCATAAACAGTGCTGTGATGAACATTGGGGTACACGTGTCTCTTTCAATTCTGGTTTCCTCGGTGTGTATGCCCAGAAGTGGGATTGCTGGGTCATATGGCAGTTCTATTTCCAGTTTTTTAAGGAATCTCCACACTGTTCTCCATATTGGCTGTACTAGTTTGCATTCCCACCAACAGTGTAAGAGGGTTCCCTTTTCTCCACACCCTCTCCAGCATTTATTGCTTGTAGACTTTTGGATAGCAGCCATCCTGACTGGTGTGTAATGGTACCTCATTGTGCTTTTGATTTGCATTTCTCTGATAATGAGTGATGTTGAGCATCTTTTCATGTGTTTGTTAGCCATCTGTATGTCTTCTTTGGAGAAATGTCTGTTTAGTTCTTTGGCCCATTTTTTGATTGGGTCATTTATTTTTCTGGAAGATACCGCTTTTTTAAAAGCTAAAATCTGAAAGCTACAGGAATGGCGGGTAAAAAAAAAAAAGTGGAATTGGACTGAGTCCTTAACTCAGGTTTTTAAGCTTTATGGAAACTGGTCAATAAAGAAAACTCGCAACTCTAAAAATATGTATGTTTATTCAAAACAAGAACAGGAAGAGAGGGTGGTTCTGTCTCCAGTGAATTCTCTAGGAGTCAAGGTAGGGATAAATCAAAAATTAAAAACTAGGGTTTTTTTGTTTTCTTGTTTTTGTTTTTGACAAGGCTATTGGGATGGAAATACAATCAACTTCTTTACTTTGCCTTCCTGATGACCAGCAAGTATGCATAACTGGTGAGTGTAAACAGAGCACTCTGGTCCTGGGAACCAAGGCTGGCTTCATGGACAAGTAAGCTGTGCAGTCAGAAGGGAACCAGTGCTTAGAAGGGCTCCATGTTTGGATAAAAATACTCTCCTATCACTGTCTCAAAATGCTTAATAATTTTTGAACACGGCACCTCCATTTTCATTTTGCACCTGGCTGGGCAAATTATGCAGCCAGGCTTGTTTGGAACATTTGGTGTCTCCTAGCTCACCTCACTGAAATGTCCTCAGTCCAATGAACACATTCTCAGGAGACGGCTCAAAATGCTGCTTTAGCAAATTTCCCCTTTTCTTTTTGTTTTTGTTAGCCAACGATCACCCACCCATTCTTTGAGGCTATGTATAATGTGTACTATGTATAAAGCTCTAGGTGAGTTCGAAGGAAAGTAATACAGTAAAAAGGGGCCTGAGTGGTTTTTTTAAGAAGGAAGAATAACAGCACTGTGGCCAAAATGAATGTGCTGAGGACAATAATACTTCAGAATGACTTCTCTAGAGAGAAGTTTTGAATTTCTGCTTATGGGTAGCTTTGGGTGGGATATGGGTATCGGTGTTCCCTTAAAGCACCCCAGGTCTTTCTAATGTGTAACCTGATTGGGTACCACTGAGTTAAAACCTCACTGGAAGAAGTGGACAGTTTTGATAAGCACTGATATAATGTCTCCAAAATATCTACTGAAGGATTTGTATGTGATCAACTTTGTGATCTTGGGGTAACTAGAGTTTTGTAACTAGTAGGCACTCAACCAACTTTTATTGACAGGTGCAAGATCAAATATGACGCTAATTCTTTTGTTAAAGGACAATGTAAATGCAATCTGCACCTAAGTTTTTTTTTTTTTTTTTATGCACCTAAGTTTTTAACTTTAGTTTTTTGTTTTTGTTTTTTGCTGGCCCCTGGACAAGCAGTGGTGAAATTACATTTAAAATTTCCATTTATAATAGCATCATATAAATCTAAAATGTCTACACTGAAAACTATATACTTCCTAAAAGATTAAGGCCTAAAAAATTAGAGCTATACAACGTTTACAGATTAGAAGACTACATATTTCTAATGTGTGAATTACTCCAAATTAATCTAAATAAATTCAATGTAGCTCCAATTGAAATCCCAGCAGGCTTTTTCTTTTTTGTAGAAATAATCAGAGTGATGCCAAAATGTACAAGGATATGCAAAGCATCTGGAACATCCAAAAGAATTTTGAGAAAAGATTGAGAAAGAAAAACAGTTGGAGGAGCCACACTACCTAATTTTAAGACTTACAATAAAACTTCATTAATTGAGACAGTAATTAAGAACAAAGTGGAGGTGATGGAATTCCAGTCAAGCTATTTCAAATCCTAAAAGATGATGCTGTGAAAGTGCTGCACTCAATATGCCAGCAAATCTGGAAACCTCAACAGTGGCCACTGGACTGGAAAAGGTCAGTTTTCATTCTAATCCCAAAGAAAGGCAATGCCAAAGGATGCTTAAACTACCACACAACTGCACTCATCTCACATGCTAGCAAAGTAATGTTCAAAATCCTCCAAGCCAGGCTTTAACAGTATGTGAACCATGAACTTCCAGATGTTCAAGCAGGATTTTAAAAAGGCAGAGGAACCAGAGATCAAATCGCTAACTTCTGCTGGACCATCACAGAAGCAAGAGGGTTCCAGAAAAGCATATACTTCTGCTTTATTTACTACGCCAAAGCCTTTGACTGTGTGGATCACAACAAACTGTGGAAAATTCTTCAAGAGATGGGAATACCAGGCCACCTGACCTGCCTCTTGAGAAATCTGTATGCAGGTCAAGAAGCAACAGTGAGAACCAGACATGGAACAGCAGACTGGTTCCAAATTGGGAAAGGAGTCCATCAAGGCTGTATATTGTCACCCTGCTTATTTAACTTATATGCAGAGTACATCATGAGAAACGCTGGGCTGAATGAAGCACAAGCTGGAATCAAGACTGCCAGGAGAAATATCCATAACCTCAGATATGTATATGACACCACCCTTATGGCAGAAAATGAAGAACTAAAGAACCTCTTGATGAACGTGAAAGAGGAGAGTTGAAAAAGTTGGCTAAAAACTCAACATTCAGAAAACTAAGATCATGGCATCTGGTCCTATCACTTCATGGCAAATAGATAGGGAAACAATGGAAACAGTGGCTGACTTAATTTTTTTGGACTCCAAAATCACTGTAGATAGTGATTGCAGCCATGAAATTAAAAGACGCTTACTTCTTGGAAGGAAAGTTATGACCAACTTAGACAGAATATTAAAAAGCAGAGATATCACTTTGCCAACAAAGGTCCATCTAGTCAAAGCTATGGTTTTTCCAGGAGTCATGTATGGATGTGAGAGTTGGACTATAAAGAAAGCTGAGCACCAAAGAATTGGTGATTTTGAACTGTGGTGTTGAAGACTCTTGAGAGTCCCTTGGACTGTAAGGATATCCAACCAGTCCATCCTAAAGGAGATCAGTCCTGAATATTCATTGGAAAGACTGATGCTGATGCTGAAGCTGAAACTCTAATATTTTGGCCACCTGATGTGAAAAACTGAGTCATTTGAAAAGACCCTAATGCTGGGAAAGATTGAAGGTGGGTGGAGAAGGGGACAACAGAGGATGAGATGGTTGGATGGCATCACTGACTTGATGGCCATGAATTTGAGTTAACTCCAGGAGTTGGTGATGGACAGGGAGGCCTGCGTGCTGCAGTCCATGGGGTTGCAAAGAGTCGGACACAACAGCTCAACTGAACTGAACTGAATCAAGACAGTGCGATACTGGGTAAAAGATAGATAAATATATGAGGAATAGAATAGTCTACAAACAGGCCTACACATAAATAATCAATTGACTTACATGAAAGACACCAAGGTAATTCAAAGGAAAAAGGCTAATTTTTTCTACAAATGATCTGAATCAGTTGGATAGCCAAACTTTCACACACCATACAAAAATTTATTTGAAATCGATCAGAAAATTATCATAGATAGACCTGAATACACAAGATAAAACTATAAACCTTGTAGAACCTATGGAACTTTGAGTTAGCCAGAGATTCTTAAAAAGGCACAAGGAAGAGCTAACCATAAAAGAAAAATATGTTATATGGGCCTAATCAAAATTTAAAATTTCTAGTCTTCAAAAGACACCACTAAGAAAACTAAAAGGTAAAATACTCGTGGAGAAAAAAAAAATATTTGTATGTAAATAATGGTCAGAGAGATGCAATTATGCTAGCTTTGAAGATGGAGGAGGGGGGCAACAAGCCAAGGAGTGTGGATGGTCTCTAGAAGGCAGAGAGTTGAGGAAGCAGGTTCTCCCTGAGAGCCTCCAGAAAGACAAACAGCCTTGCCAACACTTGTGATTTCAGTCCTGTGGAAAGTCATATACATCTATCTATAGAACTATGAGGATATGAGTTTGTGTGGTTTAAGACCACTAAGTTTGTGGTAATTGTTACAGTAGCATAGGAAACTAATTCCTTAGGATTTTCTATGTAAGCAATTATGTTGTGTCTGCATTAAGACAACTTTACCTCTTACTTTCTAATCTTTATGACTTTTACTTCTTTGTTTTTCTTTATTGCACTGGACAGGAACAGTACAATGTTGAACAGAAAAGGTCAGAGCAGACGTCCTTGTCTTGTTCTAAATCTTTGCGGAAAGCATTCTGTTTTACACCATTTAATATGATGTTAGCTGTAGGTCTACCCTTTATCACATTGAAGAAGTTTTCGTTTTTTTCCCTAGTTCACTTAAGAATGTTTATTATGGAGGTATCAAATTTTGTCAAGTGCTTTTTCTGCACCTTTTAAGATATGATGCTACCTCATTTGCCATTTGTGACAAACTTTTTAATTGATTTTTGAATGTTGAACCAACTTCACAATTTTGAAATGTATTGATGAGTTTAATATGTTAATATTTTGTTTAAAATTTTCACATGTGTGTTATTGCTGCATAACAGCTTACCTAAAGTTTAAAACACAGTTTTAAACTTATCTCACAGTTTTATATGGGTTAGCTAGTTACGGTTTAACTGGGTCCAAGCTTAAGGTCTTACAAGGCTGCAGTCAAGGTGTTGGCCATGCTGTATTCTCATCTGAAGGCTCAGCTAGGGAGGAATATCCTACCAAGCTTTTTCAGGTTGTTGGCAGAATTCATTTCCTTGTGGTTGTACAGTTGAAGGCCCCAGTTGCTTGTTGGCTATTGTCTGAAGGCTGCTTTCAGTTCTTTGAGAGAATCCTCACTTCCTTGCCATGTGGGTCTCCCAACTAGCAAGACATATTACATAAATGTCATGCAGTGACATCTCATTGCTTTTGCCATATTCTGTTGATTAGAAACAAACTGCAGTTCCCACAGCACTCAAGTTAGAGGGGATTATACAAGGGCATGAACACTAGAAGCTCCCACAGATCTGTTTATCACAGCATGTATGTTCATGAGAGATATTGGTTTACCATCTTCTTGTCTTATAGCGCCTTTGTCAGGTTTTGTTATTTGAGTTATGCAGATTGATTTTGAAAATGCCTTTTATTCTCATTTTTTCTTTCACTCTTTCTCATTTTCAACTGATTTTCAGAAGCAAATACTGGTTGAATTGTTGATAGGAACATGTGACTTAAAATAATCATAGAATAATAGAATATATTATTTAAAATGAAAGCAAAAACAAAACTATATTTGAGAACAACACTAATAGTTTTATTTTTTATAAAAGAGGAAGTCCACAATGGCCACTAAAAAAGTACTGATCACCATTCAAGCCTCAGCCAAAGGCCTATGAAAGCTTATTCATGTCTATAGTTTGTCAGTCATCCTTCATAAGATCCTTAGCTTCTTGATAGGATGTTAGCAGGATTAAACTTAAATAGCTAAACGTGTATAGTGAATTTCTTTCAACTTCTATTCAATGACTCAATGATCTGGATGTGTAAATTACCTAAGAAGGTATACACTGGCAGCGGAAGGTAGACAAATGAGTCTTACTATATAGTTCTCATGCATTAAATAACTTAAGAAAATGTGGGGTTTTTTCCTTTTACTTTTCACCAGCTCTACACTGGGATCAAACTGGCCACATGTGTGTCACCAAATGGTGATTAGACCCTTGAATTCAGGAGGATGACCTACTCTACAGGTTAAGGCAAAAACTGCATACTGGATATTCCTTTTCTAACTGAGTAAGAATTTAATCTAAGGATGTGCTCATAGTCAAGCAGAGGGTGGTACCTATAGCTCAAGTCATTCAGACAACAGTTTAAACTGTGACACTTTAAACTGCCTCTTACTAGTTTTGTGACTTTAGGAAAGTTATTTAATTAAACTGCAAACTCCCTTGCCTCATCTATAAAATCAATGGCACTATAGTAGCTGGTATTTCAAAGAGCTGTTTTGAGAATTAAATGAGATAATTCACACATAATGCTCAGCACAGACATGTAATAAGCATTTAGTAGATGTTGGCTATTAATATTACTGTCACTATTCCTGTTATTATAAAGTGGAAAGAGTATGGGCTTTGGACTCAATAAGACCTGGGTTGTTGCTGTTATTCGGTCGCTCAGTTCCGTTCAGTTCATTTCAGTCATTCAATCGTGTACCACTCTTTGCAACCCCATGGACTGCAGCACACTAGGTTTCCCTGTCCATCACCAACTCCCAGAGCTTACTCAAACTCATGTACATTGAGTCAGTGATGCCATCCAACAATCTCGTCCTGTGTCATCCCCTTCTCCTCCTGCTTTCAATCTTTCCCAGCATCAGGGTCTTATCCAATGAGTCAGTTCTTCACATCAGGTGGCCAAAGTATTGGAGTTTCAGCTTCAGCATCAGTCCTTCCAATGAATATTCAGGACTGATCTCCTTTAGGATGGACTAGTTGGATCTCCTTGCAGTCCAAGGGACTCTCAAGATCCTCCAACACCACAGTTCAAAAGCATCAATTCTTCAGCATTCAGCTTTCTTTACAGTCCAACTCTCACATCCATACATGACCACTGGAAAAACCATAGCTTTGACTAGATGGACCTTTGTTGGCAAAGTAATGTCTCTGCTTTTTTATATGCTGTCTAGGTTTTTCTTCCAAGAAGCAAGTGTCTTTTACTTTTTATTTATTTATTTATTTTGCAAGTGTCTTTTAATTTCATGCAGTCATCATCTGCAGTGATTTTGGAGCCCAAGAAAATAAAGTCTGTCATTGTTTCCATTGTTTCGCCATGTATTTGCCATGAAGTTTTGGGACTGAATGCCATGATCCTAGTTTTCTGAATGCTGAGTTTTAAGTCAGCTTTTTTCCTCTTCCATCTTTATCATGGTACCTTTAGTTGCCAGGTGGCCTTGTGCCGGTGGGTGATTTCTCTGAACTTCAGTGTCCTCATTTTCTAAAAGGAGGACTATTCATTATAAGTGCTTTCTAGGATTGTCATACATCTTTTCTCTAATCCCCTCTTGGAAGTATTATCCCATACAGACATAGGAGGTAGATTTTTGTTGCCTAAAGAACAAGTAGTAGTTAAGACATACGTTAGGCCACTGTTACAAAAACCCTGAAATCATCAAATAATGAAATTATCTCCTTTCATGGAAGGGGCTGGTATGTAGTCTAATATCAGAGGTGCAGTCTCCTTCCATTCTGTTGCTCTGTCCTCCTCCACATTATAGCCTCTGGGAGATGGATAAAAAGGAGGGGAGAACATGCTTCCATCTTTTGTGGAAATTTTCAGAAGTCATATGCTTCCCCTCTACTCATACCTCACTGGCCAGAACCTAGTTACTTGACCACACCCAGCTGGTAGGAAAGGAACTGTTACTTTTGGCTGGAAATGATAATGGGTGTACTTGGGGCTATCAGTCTCTGCCAAAATACATTTCTAGCCTAATCCTACCAAATGAAGTGAGAAGGACAGGCTTGATTTCCCTCTAAAGTGGTAGAGGTGAGTTTCCTGGGGGATAAGAGTAGGAAAAAAAAAAGACAGTGTTCAATTGTACAAAAGATGGAGACTTTGTACAAAAGATGTACAAAAGATGTAAGACTGGTCAGTCTTACATAACTGATCTTATGTATTTTGGGTATTAACAGGGCTTAACATGACTATGAACATGACTATGGCTGCTTTTGTTTCCCATTCCCTTCCCTTAGTACAAGGCATGCTTGCTAAGGATGATCTGAGTTACCTACCATCTTCAACTTTCATTAAGCACAGAGGGAAACAATCCTTCTTCTGCTCCCTTGTACCAGAATCAATGAATTGATGAGTGAGGAGTAACTGAGCTTCTAGAATTCAGTCATTTATGCATTCCTTTATTCTCTCACTTGGCACTCATTCCTTGAGTATCCATTGCAGTGCTATTCTGTACTATATTCTGGGAATGTTAATACATCCTAGCCATGATCTCAGGCCTCAAGGAACTCTTGCTTAGTGGTTGAGACAGACCAGCATTGAAAAGACCATAAGTGCAGTAGGTCCTGAGAAGGAAGTAAGCCTGTGACACTGTGAGAGCCCACTGCAGAATGCCACTTAAGGAGGAGGTAGACTCTGAGTTGGATTCATGCTATGATGGATGATTTGGCCTTCTCCTTCACAACAGTCCATAAACAATGAATGCTCTTTTGAAATCCACACCTCACTAAATGCTTATGGATCCTAAGATCTGCAGGCATTTAGAGAGAAGATACATGAGGGCTCGAGCAGACAGAAAAAGCTTTTAGATAAGGTAAGTTTCAACCAGTTTTGGATGGATTTAGAGTTGTGAGAATAACAATCCAGTGCGGGAGCAGTTTGAACAATAGCATGGTCTGTGCTGAGTTCCTGAGGTGGGAGAATAGACTAGACATTACCACTAAGTTTCCTTTCAATGGAACAAATATTTATTCTGCGGTCTTGAGAAAACTGCAGAATGGATCCTAGTAACTTCTGCTTTGTCCTGTGTGGCTCTTCACCAAACACAGGGCACAGAAATGGACAATGGCAGAGTTGTGTTTGAGGCTGCTAAGCTTTCCATTCCGAGTTGGCAGCTTCAGTATATAATTTTCTCAGATAGAAAATCTCCTGGCTTGAGATTTTGCCAGAAATTACTTTCCCCCAATTAGACTCTAGTTTGATGCAATCATTGCTTGAAAATTGTCTCAAATTGTAACCATCTAATAGACAATTTTGGAATGAAGAAGATGGGAGAAATTCAACACACCACAAACAGTCCATTCATCAAGCCTGTGATCCAATAACAGGAGAAAAACAGAACTTTCCGTGTGTCCTGCCCCAGAAATTTGCATCAGCAAATTTCATAACAGGGTGGTCTCAACCAGCAGATCCTTTTGTGAGTTTAGTACAAATCAAATCAAATGTTCAGGGGAAGCAGTTTGATCTTAGGAAACCAGGTTTGGGGTGTCCATTAGATACTTCTCTCTCCCTTCATTTTACAGGTATATTCCAGAAAGGCTGGCCAGAGTGCAATGCAATTGGCCATGTCCTGATTCCTAAAATAGTGACTGAGCACCAGCTCTGGTGACTCAGATGATAAAGAATCCACCTGCAATGCAGGAGACCCTGGTTCAATCCCGGGATTGGGAAGATCCTCTGGAGAAGGGAAAGGCTACCCCCCCTTCAGTATTCTTGCTTGGAGAATTCCATGGACAGAGGAAACTGGTGGGCTACAGTCTATGGGGACACAAAGAGTCAGACAGGACTGAGCGACTAACACTCACTTTCACCAGCTCTATAAATGGACTGACTCCACTATTTTGTGCTAAAATGTATGGAGGCTCATGGCACATGATAGATGCTCATTATATACTCGAATGAGTGAATGGACAAATGAATGAACATGGCTGGACCAGAACATTGCCCATTCTCTACAGTAGTGTAGGCTTGTCTTCCTCCAGACATTTCTCCCTAGGTGTAGTGTGGCACTTTTGTGATTATGTACTTCATTCCTCTGATTTCATCTATGAGAAAACACTAGCAAGTGATGCAGTTAAGTTCCTTGGAAAGATTGTTCTTTCTGGTCTTTGCTTTTAGGCTTTATTAGGTGGGCCCAGAGCAGCCTTTAGTCTACAGCTAATTTTGCCCCACAGCTGAGGTGATTCCCTTCTGAGTACCCTTCCTGATCCTCCAGGTATTATGAGGGTTTTGCATAGGGTTGGTGGGAACATAGACTCTCCCTGACTCTGTGTGAGTTGCACGTGTTATTCCACCTGCTCCTTTGGTGTGGTTCTTTCCCTGGTCTCAGAGAGTGTTTTCTCACACATGTACTGGGTGAGGGTAGGATTCCTGTGCAGACCTCCCACAACATTATTTGTAATAGCCAGTCTAATGTCCAGCTAGTAGATGCAGCTCTCTCTTCTTTAACACTCTGCCACCTGGACTTCTTGAACTCCCAACCCCATCTCTACAGCATAGTATAACCACTGTCTTCCACCTAGATTCTCCCAGCCATGGATATGATCTGGAACCTCTTTTACGATAATAATCTAAATTGTTAAGGTCTATCTCATTTGTTTCTCCACTCCCAGGAATCACTGTCCTAAGTTGCCTGTTGTTCAATGTCTGAAACCATTGTTTCATTTTTTTGTTTCATTTTGTTGTTTTGGTCTCAATATGGGAATATTAAATCTGAGCTCTGTTACTCCATCTTGACTGAAAGCAGAAGTCAGTGCATAATAATTTATGTAGAAGAACATTCATCAAAACATTATTGATTATGAAGAGTAATTCGAAATAGACAAAAAAAACAGGATAAAAGTGAATAAAAACAGCAAACAGGATGGCGTAATTGTGATATCCATATAATGTGTTTTATGGTATCAGTATAATGTGATATTGTACAGCCATTTCAAAATACATTTTCAAAGAATACTTACTGGCATGGGAATATATTTGTGATATCATGTTTGTTTTAAAAGGGTACATGTAAATTTATTTTTATGATTTCAACTTAAATCAAAAACAAGTTCAGAGAAGATTTGAAAGCAAATCCACTAAAATGTTAACAGTGCTGCATTCTTCACATTTTTATAATCAATAATTATCTAGTAAAAATATTAATAAAAGTTTTCAAAAATGAGGGTCTCAGTAAAGAAACGACTAGCAAAGCTAACTTTTGCCATAAGTCATGATGTTTATTGGAGAATCTATTTTGATGAACCTAATAATCATAAACATTATAAAAGCCCACTTTTATTCAACAAGCACTGTTCTAAGTGCTTTGTATATGCTAATCGTTGAATCCTTACAACAAGCCTTTAAAAGAGTAATAATTATGTCTTCATAGGGGAAACTGAGGCGCAGAGCATGGAAGTCCCTTTCCCCAGTTACTAAATGACAAGGTCAGCATCTGACCCTAGGCAGGCTAGACCAGAGTCCGTTCTTTGTCACCACGCTATGCTGCTTTGCTACCTAGAACTATGAGGTAGAAAGGGCCAAGGAAGCTTTCTTGACCAAGCCTGGGAAAGAGCCCTTCCAGGTGACTCCTGGAAGACCAAGGCGTCAGCACTGAAACTGGAAGATACTCAACTGCAAGAGAAGGGTTTGTGTTAGACAAATTGGGGACATCAAGCAGATGGCCAGATTGTCAACGGGGCCAGACAGCTAACGTAACGCAGCCATGACGAACCTGCTTCTCGTCTAGCTTCCCCGCTCTAACCAGGGGCCTCCCGCCGCATGACTGTGGGCTGTCCGCTAGAGACTGAAGGCCTAACCCTGTTTTCTTGCTTCCTACCACCTAATTAGAAGAAAGATGTTAAGGGTGAAGGTGGGCATTGCATGAGGTTGGGGGAAGGGCTGTTCAAGACTGACCCACGAAAAATGAGGTGATTCATCTTCAGCCAAGCCCCTTCTCAGAGCCCCAGAAACCACACTTTCTGAGCAGGGAGATAAAGGGGTGACCCAAACTCTGTGGAACATCCATCCAGGCAGGGCTGCTCATCCACTGAAACCCTGGGCCTATCATTGCTTCAGGTACATGAGATCACTCAGAATGGAATGCCTCATTATAGGTTTAAACCCAAGTTATAAATCAAACATTTCTCCTTTAATGTAAGGAAGTTTTAGATTATTTTCAAGAACACCTAGTACAAAGTGAGGTAATCTTACAAGGTAAAGAGGATGAATAATTGCAACTGCACTTCCATAAATTTCTTGAACCTGGAAGGATGCCTTAAAAGATACCTGCATACTTGGTATGTTTGATTTTTTCCCTGAGTAATGTGTGGAGCATTTTAAACAGACCAGCAAATTCGCAGGTTCTAAAACCTCCTGGGGATTCTGCCTTGCTTTCTACATCCAGACAAGTGTCAAAAATTACTGAGGATTGCTTTCTTAATTTGACTAAATGTTCTCTTTTTTCTATCCAGAGAGATCTTGTTGACAATTATTTCTTCATTCTGCATCCCGACTTCCAGTTTGCAGGAGTAGAAAAATCAATGTGAATGGCTTAGTGCTGACAAATGAGGCTTCAATTACCAATACTTGCATGCAATGTGGCTAACATTTTTGTCCAGTTAACTCTACTGTTTTCTTATTTTAGTGGTGTTTGGCATAGACGGGCCAAGTTGGTGTTCATTACTATATCTGTAACTACTGTTTCCCTCCCCTTTTTCTTCCAAATGCTCCACTGAAATTAAAATTAAACTATTTTGAGATGAGAATCACCAATCTTTTTACATAAGATTCTTTAGGTTTGCCAAATAAGGACACTTTCACTTTAGATTTTGTATTCTCTTTTTGGTTCAAAGAATGGAGGAAAAGTTGGGGAAGCATACATCAACAGACAGTGAGGACTAGAAAATAGTCTCTGAATAAGCTGTTAACATTCTATGCTATATTTGATTATATTCACTGATATGTTAAGTGAGTGATTTTCAAGCTTTAATATACACACAAATCATCTGTGGATCCTGTTAAAATGAAGATTCCATTTCAGTAGGTCTGGGAGGAGCTGTCTGTGGCTCAGATCATGAACTCCTTATTGCAAAATTCAGACTTAAATTGAAGAAAGTAGGGAAAACCACTAGACCATTCAGGTATGACCTAAATCAAATCCCTTACCATTATACAATGGAAGTGACAAATAGATTCAAGGGATTAGATCTGATAGAGTGCCTGAAGAACTATGGATGGAAGTTCATGACATTGTATAGGAGGCAGTGATCAAGACCATCCCCAAGAAAAAGAAATGCAAAAAGGCAAAATGGTTGTCTGAGGAGGCTTACAAAAACCTATGAAAAGAGAAGTGAAAGGTGAAGGAGAAAAGGAAAGATATACCCATTTGAACGCAGAGTTCCAAAGAATAGCAAGGAGAGATAAAAAAAAAAAGTCTTTCTCAGTGATCAGTGCAAAGAAATAGAGGAAAACAGTAGACTGGGAAAGACTAGCGATCTCTTCAAGAAAATTAGAGATACCAAGGGAAAATTTCATGCAAAGATGAGCACAATAAAGGACAGAAATGGTATGGACCTAACAGAAGCAGACGGTATTAAGAAGAGGTGGCAAGAATACACAGAAGAATTATACAAAAAAGATCTTCATGACCCAGATAACCACAATGGTATGATCACTCACCTAGAACCAGACATCCTGGAATGCGAAGTCAAGCAGGCCTTAGGAAACATTTCTATGAACAAATCTAGTGGAGGTGATGGCATTCCAGTTGAGCTACTTCAAATCCTAAAAGATGATGTTGTGAAAGCGCTGCACTCAATATGCCAGCAAATCTGGAAAACTCAGCAGTGGCCACAGGACTGGAAAAGGTCAGTTTTCATTCCAATCTCAAAGAAAGGCAATGCCAAAGAATGCTCAAACTACCACACAATTGCACTCATCTCACACGCTAGCAATGTTATGTTCAAAAATCTTCCAAGCCAGGTTTCAAAGTACATGAACCGTGAACTTCCAGACGTTCAAGCTGGTTTTAGAAAAGGCAGAGGAACCAGAGATCAAATTGCCAACGTCCGCTGGATCATCAAAAAAGCAAGAGTGTTCCAGAAAAACATCTACTTTTGCTTTATAGACTACACCAAAGCCTTTGACTGTGTGGATCTCAACAAACTGTGGAAAATTCTTCAAGAGATGGGAATACCAGGCCACCTGACCTGCCTCCTGAGACATCTGTATGCAGGTCAAGAAGCAACAGTGAGAACCAGACATGGAAAAACAGACTGGTTCCAAATCAGGAAAGGAGTACGTGAGACTGTATATTGTCACCCTGCTTATTTAACTTATATGCAGAATACATCATGAGAAATGCTGGGCTGAATGAAGCACAAGCTGGAATCAAGAGTGCCAGGAGAAATATCCATAACCTCAGATATGCTGATGACATCACACTTATGGCAGAAAGCGAAGAACTAAAGGGCCTTTTGAAGACTGTGAAAGAGGAGAATGAAAAAGTTGGCTTAAAACTCAACATCCAGAAAACTAAGATCATGGCATCTTGTCCCATCACGTCATAGCAAATAGATGGGGAAACAGTGGAAACAGTGACAGACTTGATTGTTTTGAGCTCCAAAATCACTGCAGATGGTGACTGCAGCCATGAAATTAAAAGATGCTCGCTCCTTGGAAGGAAAGTTATGACCAACCTCGACAGCATATTAAAAAGCAGAGACATTACTTTGCCGACAAAGGTCCATCTAGTCAAAGCTGTGGTTTTCCCACTAGTCATGTATGGATGTGAGAGTTGGACTATAAAGAAAACTGAGTGTGGAAGAATTGATGCTTTTGAAATGTGGTGTTGGAGAAGACTCTTGAGAGTCCCTTGGACTGCAAGGAGATCCAACCAGTCCATCCTAAGGGAGATCAGTCCTGAATATTCACTGGAATGACTCATGCTGAAGCTGAAACTCCAATACTTTGGTCACCTGATGTGAAGAACTGACCCACTAGAAAAGACCCTGATATTGGGAAGGATTGGGGGCAGGAGGAGAAGGGGACAACAGAGGACGAGATGGTTGGATGGCATCACCAACTCAATGGACATGAGTTTGAGTAAGCTCCGGGATTTGGTGATGGACAGGGAAGACTGGCGTGCTGCAGTCCGTGAGATCACAAAGAGTCGGACATGACTGAGTGACTGAACTAAACTGGGAGGAGCCCAAGTGTCTGCAGTTCTCAGAAGCTCTCAAATGAAGAAGATGCTTCTAATCCAAGGGCAAAAGAAAGTATGTATCAGTTAGGGCCCTGGCAAAAATAGCTGGCATATTCAGATTGAAACTTAAGGAGAGACTAATAAAGGATTTATTTATGGGTGTGTAGGCATCAGTTAGAGAAGTAACAGGAGATGGTGCAATACCCAGGACTATTAACACCTGGATGGTGACACTAACCCTAGATCTCAAGGATCAAAGACAAAGAACAACTTGGAGGGTGATGGATGGACTGACGGCAGCCTTAGCCTTCAGTGGGGGGACCCATCCAATTCATGGTGATCCTTAAGGGGGAAGAATGGGAATATATATCCTACTTCACTCTCCCCTTGCCCTCCAGCTTGCCTGCCAGTGCCTCCCTCTAACCACATCTAATCAAAAGCAAGTATGGCCAGAGAGCCTGGTTGATGCCTTGTACACAATTCAGCTTCCTGGGCCCCAAGCAAGGTGGAGAAGGGGAAAGTAGAACTGGAAGGAGAGCAGGAACATATTCAACAGCATATTTTACTTGAATTAATAGATACTTTAAACCTGCCTGCTCTATGTCATCTTATAACCAATAGAATTCTTGCTTCCCTGGTGGCTCAGATGGTAAAGAATCTGCCTACAATGCAGGAGACTCAGGTTTAATCCCTGGGTCAGGAAGATCTGGAGAGAGGAGTGGCTACCTACTCCAGAATCCTTGCCTGGAGAATTCAATAGACAGAGGAGCCTGGCAGGACTACAGTCCATGGGGTCTCAAAGAGTTGGACATGACTGAATGACTAACACTACTTCAAGGAAAAGTGCTGTCAATCAAACCTCTGATGTGCCACTGATTGTAAAATGAATCCTGATTCAAGAGATTAAAATTTGGAAAAAAAAAATGTATATGTTAGAATTGGTGAAACACAGAAATGTATTTTTCTTAAATCCTGCCCCAAACCAAGGAAAGATCAATGTGAAAGTTTATAATCATATGAGTAATTGGATACAAGGGCTTCCCTGGTAGCTCAGCTGGTAAAGAACACACCTACAATGCAGGAGACCCCGGTTCGATTCCTGGGTTGGGAAGATCTGCTGGAGAAGGGATAGGCTGCCCACTCCAGTATTCTTGGGCTAATGAATTTTCAAAGGGCCAACATTTTCTCTTCCCTCAAAGTAATTTAAAATTTAATTCAGGCACCAGTGAGTCATAATAATCCACCAAAGGGAAAATGTAAGAACAACAGCCTCACTTATTACTGTTTGGGTTGCAGACAGTTCTCGTGTAGTTTGGAGACCAAGGAGAGGAAAAGAATGGTAGGACTGTAATATGATATAAGTAGCCACGCCAGCCTTCATACAATTATTTCAGTTAAGGTAAGAGTGAAAAAAGCAGTATATGTAGTGGAAGAAGTTGGACTACTTTGGGTGAGATTTTATTTTGGAGTTGATTTGATTAAGTATTTAAAAAACTTTTTACCAGACTGATGGTACCACATGTCATCAGATTTTCTTGAATTCCTAATATAACTGGGTCAATTTTAAAGTAAGAGTAAAATTTCCTTCTATAACTACATTATATGTCAATTATTGTTCTTGCTTTAATGTCACAAATTCAAATATTGTAAACAGTGACTTCATATGTAGGGTTTAAGTGGTTTCCAAAAGCCACATGTCCAGAGTCCTTATTCCTAAAGCTAGGAAGCCCATCTTTTATTTCTTCTACTGTGGCTTCAGTTTCTTCTTGAAATGAGTAAGTAGGACTATATTTCTTCTGAAATCTCTTCCAGTTCAGATGGCTTGACATTGAAATAGGAACCATTTTTTAAAAAACTAAAATAACTCTGTTAATGTGTAAGGAAAATGAGTCAAAAGTTTGTACACAAAACAATACTATAATAACACATAAAATGAGAAAATGTTTTAATATGTTGATGGAAATATCTGGCAAAATCTGCTACTCACATTGAAAAAGTGACATCCCATGTGATGGATATTACTTGTGTGTTTTTCTTGGGCTCCCAAGATAATGCCCCAGGTTTAATAATTCCCTAGGAGGACTCAGGGTACAGTCAGACTCATGGCTATGATTTATTACAGCAAAGGGATACAAAGCCCAACCAGCAAAAGGAAAATGTGCATGGGGCAAAGTTGGAGGTGACCAGGCACAAGCTTCCACTCTCACAGTGAAGTCACACACTTAATTCCTCCAGAAACGAGTTGTGACAATGCATGTGACATCTGCCAGGGAAGCTCATTAGAGATTCAGGGTCCAAGGTTTTCATGGGAACTGGTCATAGAGATACCCTCTACTTAGCATGTACTGAAATTTGCAAGACTCCCAGAAGGAAAGCAGATGTTCAGTATAAACCATATTGGTTGTACAAACAGTTTAGGAACAGTGAGACCCTCTTATCAGTGAGGGTCATGGGAACATTCCTGAATCCAGGTCACCAGATGCCAGCCAAAGGCTAGTCTTGCAAACAAACCTTTCTAAGGGTAACAGGTCTTAAGTCTAAGTTGCAGGCCTACTATGTTAATTCTCTTGTGTCTGACTTGCTTAACCAGCCTGGGGAAAACTGGAGGTTATGTATATTCCTTGAATTATTTTTATTCATATAAATTTTTCAATCCTCTCTCTGCCCAGAGAAGCAGAAAATCTAATATATTTCATGGAATCTTTTTTGCCCCAGCTATGGGCTATGGGAGTCCTCATTCCAGTATACTCTGGAACTTACTCATTGCAGAAGGCATAGGCTAAATTTCAACTCCTTACAGAGAAAGAAAGAACTAAGGAATCTAGTCTACTGGAGAGAACCCAGGCTTTGACCTGTAGCTTCTGCGGTAACCACTTGGTGTCGTATTATAAAATCAAAGAGCTGGTATCATAAGATATTGTCCTGGTTCACTAGAATAAAGGAGGTTTCAAGGATTATTGAAGGAGAAAAAGGAGGTCTTTCTCCTTAGAGTTAATCTCAGATGTATTAATCCTCTGTCACCAGAAGCCTAGACTTCAGGGTTCTCAGATCTTCATCCAGGCTTTCAATAGTGAGGCCGTGTTTCCACCATGATCTCTTTTCCATGCTTGTTCTCTGCCTTCCCTCACGGTCAGTTTATTTTGGCAGTTCTTAGTGTCTATCATTTTCTTTAAAAAATTTTTTCAAACTGAGCTGATGTCATTTCAAGTTACTAGAGGTTATAGCATCATTCATTTTCAAAAGGGAAAGGGTCAAATCTCCATTCCTTTCCTTCCAGGAAATTCCTTGACTTGCTTATAAATTTGCCTGACCAGAGAGCTCTGAGTTCAATCTCCAAGTGGGTATTGGGTGGGATGGTCTTTATGAGGCCAAAAGTGATCCATCACACCATTCCTCAAGAGCAATAAATATCTTCTTGTCTGTTTTCCTACCTCAGGGGGCTGTTACAAAAGTCCTCTGAGAACAAAGACCTGCTCCAAGGTAAGCAGTCTCCATGAACTAGGAAAAGTGTATCATTAAGAATGGTACTTCTTTCTTGGGAATTCCCTGGCTGTCCAGTGGTTAGGACTCTGCACTTCAATTGCAGGGTGCCTAGGTTCAATCCCTGGTCAGGGAACTAAGATCCCACAAGCTGCACAGAATGCCTGCCCCCCAAGAAAATAAAAATTTAAAAAAAAAAAAAAGAATTTTACTTGTTTCCAAACTAAGAGCCAGGAAGATGACATGGTGGTGGGAGGAAATAAAAAAGAAAAAACAAAATGCAAAACCAAGACCCAGAAACCATCCCTAACAAGAGAAGTAATCAGGGTAGAAGGAATTTTAAATAAATACTAATTGTGAAATAGAATATTAAGACTGAAAACTTGAGTGTGTTAATCACTCAGTCATGTCTGACTCTTTGCAACCCTGTGAACTATGGACCGCCAGGCTCCTCTATCCATGGGATTTCCCAGAAAAGAATACTGGAGTGGATAGTCATTCCCTTTTCCAGGGGATCTTCCCAACCCAGATATCAAACCTGTGTCTCCTGCATTGCAGGCAGATTCTTTGCCATCTGAGCCACCAGGGAAGCCTGAAAACTTGAGGACATGATAGTAAGAAGTATTATTGACATTCTTGAGTGTTAATGGTGGCATGGGTTTATTCAAAATTCACAGCTGAATAAATTATTTAAAACTTTTGCTGAATACCTCCTGAGTGTCTGGCACTGTGTTAGATGTTGGGAATAGAGCAGTGAACTTGGACAAGCTTCTGACCCTCATGAAAGTTGAATCTAGTGAGATGCAGATTTTGTACAAATATCTCTCACTTAGGATGAGAGCTGTGCATGGAGTGTGCAGTGAGGATACTTAATCTAATCTTAACATCAGGGAAATCTTCTGTGAGAAAGGGGCATTTACACTGAAAACTGAGAGATAAGTAAGAGAGAAGAGATGGAAATGAACTTCATGACAAGGGATTAAAATGCAACTTGTCAGCACAACACAGAAATTTTGCACAACATGCTCAGGAGTGAGTGGTTATGGGAGGAGACATGAAATTGTCAGGCAAGATAGAATTTGAGCATATCTGGGTAGTAGAGGACCGGAGGGGGGAAAAATCCTATTAACATTCCATCATTACCAAAGCATTACATATCAAAGCTATTTTTCTATGGAACCAAACAGTACACATCACAGAACTGAAGTATCTAGAGAACACAGTTGAGTCTTGTCAGGCTACTTTGCAGGCATTAAAGGAAAAAACAAAAAACTATAGGTCCAATCTTTGATTGCTTTATGTAGGTCTGGTGTTCAGTCTGGCCCCAGAAGAAGCTTGGAAGTTACATCGGAAAAGCTTCTGGGGTCTGACCTCAGACACAAACATAAAACAGTTTGTCTTCATTTTATCCTGCAGCAACCTACTATTTTCCTTGATTTTTTTTGTTTATTCATTTGAGGGGAAGAGTTCTAGAAGTTCATTACAGTTTAAAGACTTTATGGGATATATACACTTTCATCAGCCTGGTAAATAAACAGCAAATCACTACTCAAAACCAACCTGTGAGCAGATTTCAACTCAGAAAGGTAATTAAGGGAGAAGGCCATAAAGGCAAGTGTCATTTTCCAGGTGAATGAATTATTACAGTTATATGATTTACAATTATTCTTGGTAAGAGATGGGCAGAGAGTGATCAGGTATTTTCCCCTATGCCCTGATAGAACTCTATTCTCTATGAGAAATAGAATTGTCAACCATTTCTTTCAAAAACCTACTAAGGAAGTCATGCAGTCTCCCTTGGGGAGCCTATATCTTCTTATTGTCATCTTTTGCCTGGTAATATTCATTTCCTCTGGTGTCTAACCTAAATTTGTCGGCTGCTATATATACCTTTATCTTTTCGTTCTGTTGACAGCAGAAGCAGCTAAGGCATTACCATCTGCATAATGACGTGTCTTAAAGCTTTTATTTCTCTTTGGCTTTCTTTTCATTAAGTTACACGTATTCTAAAATCAATGTTTGAAAAGGAGTGCTACATCCAAAATTTAGTGGCAAAGGAGGAAAGAAGAGAAACTAGGAGAACCTCTGAAAATACCACCCCAAGGCTACTCCTTGTGTAAGAAGAAAGTATGAGAGGTTTTGCAAGGGAGCTTGACTTGGATTTATGGGTATCTTTATTCTGCCTTTTACTAAGAGACAGCCACAAGTGGGATATGGATTCTTCAGAAATCACTTGCAGGCAGACTTATAACCTAGCATGTTTATTCAAGAGATAAGACAGATCCAAATGTTTCTTCCCACTTTAGGGATAAAGAGAAAATAGCCAGGCAGTATCTTTGGGGCGTTGATCAGAAGCCTTTTGCTAGAACCTAATGCTAAGTTCCTTGGAGAAGGAAATGGCAACCCACTCCAGTATTTTGCCTGGAGAATTCCATGGACAGAGGAGCCCTGCAGACTACAGTCCATGGGGTCACAAAGAGTCAGACACGACTGAACGGTCATGCACAATGCTGAGTTACTTACATTTGGAACACAGGGTCAGTTTTTTCTTTGAACAAACTGGGTTTGATCTGAATTCAGCTGGTACTGATAGGAGATCAAATAAAGATACATAGGGTGCGTATAATGCCATGGAAATATTTCAGTATTTATCTAGTTCTTAAATCTTTAAAATCAGGATACCTAGCAACTGAGAAGAAAACACTTTTGGGCATCACAGCCTTATTTCCAACAAAAGTTCTAGATCTCCCCCACTTATTTTATTCCTACTTCCTGTTTGATTTCTACATTTCCTAGGCTTAAGCACTGATAATATAATTTAAAGTTAGCAAATATGTATAATATTGTTGAATAAATGACCTTGAGTTTCATTAGTTATATCTGGCCCTTTGCTCCTTTCTAAGAACTAATGACTAAGTGGTCTCTGCTTTGACCCAAGAGTCTTTCTCCCAACTTTTATATTTATACCCTAGTGCCATTTGCTTCAGACTGTTCAAAATTCTGAAACCCTGGATCCAATCTTGATATCAGTCTACTTGGATGTTGTCCATATCGTGATTGCCCCAGCCACCTTAAGGGGAAGTTTGGGTACCCTGTTTATCCTACAAGAAGTTTGATCTGTATTTTCAGTGGAAGAAACTGTAGGACTATTTCATAGGGTTCCCAGGTGGCACAGTGGTAAAGAATCAGCCTGCCAATGCAGGAAACATAAGAGATGCATGTTCGATCCCTGGGTCAGGAAGATCCCCTGGAGTAGGAAATGGCAACCTGTTCCTGTATTCTTGCCCGGAAAATTCCATGGACAGAGGAGCCTGGTGGGCTTCAGTCCAGGGGGGTCACAAAGAGATAGACATGACTGAGTACATGCTTGCGTGCACACACACACACACAGTTATAGTAACTTGGAGACTGGTTTAATATTGCCAACAATTTCAAAGTGGAATCTGTCTATTAGTCTCTACTATGTTGTTTCCCAATATCCACTGGAGTATTTATAAAGAAACAGAAAAAAGAGAAAAAACACATATCAACACTGAACACTAAATCTGATAGATAACCCATTGCCAATATCTGAAAGTGAGTCTTTGCTGACTCTAAATGTAGACAGGTTGAATTATATTGAAAACAAATTTCTCAGAATGCATCTCAAGGTGTGATGAATTCTTGGGCAACCTGAGTACTCTGTTCATCAACCTTGCTCTCAGCCATTAGATTATTCCCACCAGAGCTATAGGTTAACATTAAGGATCCCTAGAGAAGGCAGATGAGGGGTGATGGTGATGGCACAGTTAATTCTCATAGTTGTAGCTCCTAAGCAAAAGGTTGTAGGTAGGGTAGAAGTGGAATATATTTATTATAAAGTATAAGCCAAGAATTATAGTTTCTCATGACTTAATATTGATTGACAGTGACCAAGAATCAGGTTGTGGAGAAGAAAAAAAGGACTATTGGTAAAGTAGTTTTGAACTAAGGGAAAGTTCACAGGAAGTTGGAAATTGAATTAAGATTTAATACGTGTCAGAAGATCCCCTGGAGAAGGGAATGGCTACCCACGTCAGTATTCTTGCCTGGAGAATTCTATGGGATTCTGGCAGGCTATATAGTCCATGGGGTTGCAAAGAGTCTGACACGACTGAGTGACTAACACTTTCATTTTCACTTTTTCTCGTGTGTCACTGTACCTTTCAGGTGTAGATTTGGGGACGGGACGGACTGACACAGAAAAGACGGTGAACAGGTCCGGTGTCACCTTAGCCAAATACTGTGTTTTTGGAAACAAATAAATTTAAAAAGAACTAAATTAAAAATTAACAAAGACAAACATGAAAAAGAAAGACAGAAGGAAAATCCAGCCTGAACCTAAGAAATATTACATAATAATTTTTTAAAAGACAGAGAAAAGTTAAATTTGCAAAATAATGTTCTCTTTTTTATAAGATTTTATTCCAGAAAAAAACTATCAGGAAACTATTTGCAATAAGGAAACAGAAATAGAAAGCCAAGAAGAGATAAAATGCCGGGATAAAAACGTAACATAAGTTTCAACAAGAGGTATATAAAATATGAATACAGACTTGAAATCCATAGAATAAAGTAAAAAAGAAAGCAAAACTGATGAGAGAGAGGATAAGGAGGATGGAAAATGGGGATTCAACATGGATAGCCGGTGTCCCTAAAGGATAGTAAATAAATAACAAGTAATAATAAATGACACACACAAGGAGATATGCCTGAGAGAAAGAATGATTTATAGATTAAGGTGGCTAACCCAGGCGAAGTCTATAGGAAGACTCACTTTTGGTCACACTCTGGCAGTACTTTTAACATGTAAGGTTTCATACTAGATAACAACATTTTCAAACTTCTTGGTCTCACAATAGCTTTACACTCTTAAAAATTACTCAGGACCCAAAAAGACTTTGTTTATATATAGATTGTATTTATCAACATTTACAAAACTAGAAATTAAAATAGAGTTTAACGAAAACATTTCTGTTTTTATTTTTTAATCCCATTTCATGTTCACATAAGTAGCATATTTTTGTGAGAAAAGAGCCCTCTATTTTCCAGAACAAAGAAAATTCTGGAAAGAGTGACCCTATTTTATTTTATTTTTATTTATTTATTTTTTATTAGTTGGAGGCTAATTACTTCACAACATTTCAGTGGGTTTTGTCATACATTGATATGAATCAGCCATGGATTTACACGTATTCCCCATCCCGATCCCCCCTCCCACCTCCCTCTCCACCCGATTCCTCTGGGTCTTCCCAGTGCACCAGGCCCGAGCACTTGTCTCATGCATCCCACCTGGGCTGGTGATCTGTTTCACATTAGATAATATACATGCTGTTCTTTCGAAACATCCCACCCTCACCTTCTCCCACAGAGTTCAAAAGTCCATTCTGTACTTCTGTGTCTCTTTTTCTGTTTTGCATATAGGGCCATCGTCACCATCTTTCCAAATTCCATATATATGTGTTAGTATGCTGTAATGTTCTTCATCTTTCTGGCTTACCTCACTCTGTACAATGGGCTCCAGTTTCATCCATCTCATAAAATTCTGGAAAGAGTGACCCTATTTTATATTGTTGCAAATCTCTTCAATGTCTAACTTAGTAGAAGACAGAAGCAGTCACATTTACTTCTGCATTCAATTAGTTTTATTATGCTATTTTGGTTGAGGTGTGTGAAAAATATCTAGCATCACTCAGATATGTAATGGTAAAAAAAAGTATAAGCCATTTCAGACAATTGTAGATATTTTAAAAATACTGCACCTAAATTTAAAATGTGGTAGTTTTTAAAGGTTAATTGTGATATGGAAATTGAAATCATATTAAATAACTTTTCATACTCAGTTATAGCCAAATCCATTAGTCTATCTTACACTTCGGATGCATCTTCACCTATATATTATTATTACAACTTCATTCATTAATCATTTGAAAAAATATTATTTCCCTGAGTTATACAGATCTCCAAATGTGACACATTTCATTATACAAATTTTAAAGATTACATTCATTAATATCAACACTGATATCATCAGAAAAATCCAGGTATTGGATTTTTCTATGAATTGCTAACAAGGTCACCGTGGTCATTTAGAAGTTTTCCAGAGCTCTAACTTTTCACTTGGAAGTTTGAATGTTATTATTGACAACAAATAGAGTCAGTTTTTTTTCCTGAAAATGAATTTCATTCAGTCCATTTGAAAGACAATGCCTGACAAATACTGAAGTTTGGTTTACCATAGCTTGTCTCTTAGTTGTTCTTTCAAGAGAAAAGTGGTGTTTCATGTAGTGGCTAGTTCAGTTTGCTACTCAAACAGTTGCCCCAGTGGTTTTCCTCAAGTCAGTCATCATACTCAGATGTGCTGCAGAAATGCCTTGTGTTCCTCCCCTTATCATTAAAAGAATATACAATAACTGATAGCACAGTTCGGTGCCACTGCCTTGATTCTTGCTAAGGCCTCATTGCTTTTGCACTTTAGTACAAATGTCAACACCACAAAAGAATAACTTAGTAATATTACGAAAATGGTTATGACCTCATGAGCTTCCTGAATAGTCTCAGGGACCGCCATGGGTTCTCAGACCATACTTCTAAAATCACTACTTTGTGAGCACCTAGACAGTATATTAAAAACCAGAGACATTACTTTGTCAACAAAGGTCCATATTGTCAAAGCTATGGTTTTTCCAGTAGTCATGTATGGATGTGAGAGTTGGACCATAAAGAAAGCTGAGCACTGAAGAATTGATGCTTTTCAACTGTGGTGTTGGAGAAGACTCTTGAGAGTCCCTTGGATGGCAGGGAGATCCAACCAGTTCATCCTAAAGGAGATCAGTCCTGGCTGTTCATTGAAAGGACTGATGCTGAAGCTGAACTCTAATACTTTGGCTGCCTGATGCAAAGAACTGCCTCATTGGAAAAGACCCTGTTGCTCGGAAAGATTGAAGGCAGGAGAAGAAGGGGATGACAGAAGATGAGATGGTTGGATGGCCAACTTAATGGACATGAGTTTGAGCAAGCTCCAGGAGTTGGTGATGGACAGGGAAACCTCGAGTGCTACAGTCCACGGGGTCAGAGAGTTGGACAGGACTGAGTGACTGAACTGAACTGGAGCATCATGACAGACAAAAATAGGTTTACTATAAAGGCATTTAAAAACCTTTGTATTCTCACATGTAAAATTTTTAAATGTGAGAATATAATGGAGCAATAGAAATTATGAATGACAAAGTTTGTAACCCAAGATGTCTTACATTTTTTTGGTGTTTGTATTACCTACCCTCTTAAAAGAAAAATATTTCCAGGAAAACAAAATTTGTTTATATGCTATTTCAAAGAGACATCAAAAATGTGACTCAAAAATGAAAAGGATGCATAAGTATATTTTAAAAACTGAGAATATAAAGGAAGCAAGAATCAAAATATTATCAAAGTACAATTCACATCAGAAATCATTAAACAGAACCAAGACAGCTATTTTTCTTGGCCATGGTTTCGTTCTACAAAGAAGGAACTGCTGCCCTAAAGCTTTATGAACCAAATATATTATATATTAAAGCAAACAATAAAAATAGGCATACAAATACAAGTAAAAGTTGAAAGAAAGATAACTAGAAATGGAAGACCAACAAATCTTTTTTAAAATCTTTCTTAGATCAAGTAGGAAGAAAAGAGAGACAGGCTATAGAACATCCAAATAACACATGATGATTTTATATCAACTTTCCCTCCTGCAAAGTAAGAATAAAGCAGAGTAAGACAGGATTTCAGCTGAAGGGAGAGGAAATGTTATCTTTGTTTGAGACTTGAACAAAGGGGTTTAGGCTTTGAAGGCAGTAGATTTATGTAAATGGTTTCCTGAGTGCTGGATCTAAAATTGAGGCTGAAATTTCACATGTGGCCTGATACATGATCTACACAGAGATCAAGTATATCTTGTCTACCAAATAATTTCAATTTCTTGGGTTCTCTGTATTTATGTCCCTGTTAGTAACATCTATTCTTATGTAAACATTCCATTCTTGTTTCAGTTGTACTATGGGGACGCTAAGGAGGATTGAGAATCTTCCTTGATATCTCTAGCATTTAGAACAATATCTAACTTACAGTAAGTGCTCAATAAATATTTATTGAATGAATGAATGTCCTTGTTTGAAGCCAGAATGAACCAAGGTCTCTCTCTCTAACTCCTAATCCTTAGACTAGTGTGTTGGGGAGGGGAAGAGGCAGTGAAAAATCAGCACAAACCCCAGGCAAGAGGAAGGTAGATGTGGTTCAGCTACTGTTTTCACTGTGGCGAATTTGATCTTCATGGCTCTGGGCTCCGTCACGCCCTCAGTTGTGTCTGACACTTTTTGATCCCTTGGACTGTAGCCCACCAGACTTCTCTGTCCATGGGATTCTCCAGACAAGAATACTGGAGTGGGTTGTCATTTTCTTCTCCAGGGCATCTTACCGACCCAGGGATCAAACCCAGGTCTCCTGCACTGCAGGCAGATTCTTTACCAACTGAGCCACCAGGAAAGCTTTCATGTGCTTAAGGGTATGAATGAATTCAATAAGATGCAAAAAGATGAATGTAACATCAAATAGGTTAGGGCTATTCGGGCTTCCCAGGTGGCACAGTGGTAAAGAATCCACCTGCCAATGCAGGAGACACAAGAGATACTGCTTCAATCCCTGGGTCAGGAAGATCCCCTGGAGGAGGAAATGGCAAACCACTCCAGTATTCTTGCCTGAAAAATCCCATAGACAGAGGAGCCTGGTGGGGTACAGTCCAAGGGGTTGCAAAGAATTGGACATGACTGAGTGACAGTACATTCAGGCTTTAGGACCTGTATGTCTCAAGGAAGCTGAGAGTTACCCAGAAAAGGATGGAGCAATGAAATAGCAAAGGCTAGAGGCCCAGAAGTAGATGCTTTGTTGCTGAGACAGATGAGATTATAACAATGGAAACAATACCTGTGAGGGGAGGTCCCCCAGCCACAGAGGAGCCCTTAGCTAGGAACTTGGTCACTCCCACTTCTCCTGACAGGAGAACTATCCAGAGGCTATGTTTAAACAAGTGAAGGCAGCAAGGGCCAAGTTGACAGGATCAGAACCCCACCCTTTCCTCTTCTCCTGGAAGAATCTCAAGCTTCAGGGCCCTGGGAGATGGAAGTGGGAGGCCCTGAAGCAGATGCCCTGGCGACATAGCCCTTGTGGTCCAATAAATGAAACAGTGGGAGAGAGGAGGAATGAGCATTTGAGGACAGGCCATTAGTATTACTGGAGAGGAGATATCTGATGGCTGCCATTATTAACATTTTGTGAGATTCTTGGTAGATATGACTCTACTGAAGAGTTCTTTGCTCTGAGAGGAGGAGAGGTGGTGGTGTTTGGTCTTACGAGTCCAGTGGTGTAGGAGGACCTGGGAGGTAGGCAGGGTACTCTCTTCTGGTATCCTGTATCTTTCAGGGCAAAAAAATCCTGCCTGGAGAAGCTAAGTCATCTCTGGACTCTCACTTCCCATGCATTTCCTCTACTGTATTCAGGTTACTTTGAAAGAAAAAAAAAATTCCAAAGGGAAAGCAGCAAAACCACAGGCTTTTGTAATTAATGCAGCAAACTAGCCAGGTTTTTAATATTAATGAACATTGTTTGATGTCTGTATGTCTGAGTAAAAGCATACTTGGAAAAACGTTCTTTGAAACTATTGTGGGCTTGTAATGAATATTTAATCAACAAATGCAACAGTCTATTTAGTATTCAAATATTCTATTTTTGATTGGAAAGGTACACAATAAAATTTTGCCATTAATTATGAACAGTAGAGTGGGGAGTAAACTTTACTTTTCATTTGTACTCTTCATGCTACTTAAATATAATAGTGTAATTAAAATATTAGTCAGACAATACTATTGTAGTCTAGGCTAGTTCTAGGAATTATGATGAGAAAATAAAGTGGGAAATGTTTTATTTGGGAGCTCCATGCTCACAAACCCTTTTTCCTCCATATCTTTCATCCTCCATCAAAATCTTTCTCTTGTACATTAGAGTAAAGATAAGAGTTTAAATAATGAAATTTTGATTCAGTAATAATTAAAGCCTTACGTTAAAGGAATTTAAAACAGATGTTGGGCCTTGTCCTGCTTACCATGTTTTAGGAAAATAATAGATGTAATAATAGAAGCAATCGTTTCCTGTTCTCCTCTAGTTCTCGAAACCTTCAACTGTGCTCCAAACCTCTCAACATCTTTCATAATTAAATCATTGAGAAGAAGATTTTTTTAATTTTCCTTTTCAAAACCAAGTACAATCCGGCTCATGCTACTTTCATTGCAGAAATTTCTTGGTTATGATTCAGATGAATATGTGAGAAGCTAAAGGTATAGGTACTGGGCTGAATAAGTTGCACAGAAATAATAAGCCAGGGAAGAAAATAGTTGGTGTTGCTACCCAGGGAAGAGAACTGGCAGCCCACTTTCACAATGAGCCTCCAGCAGTGAACAAGTCTTGGTTTCTACCCAGCTGTGTCTGGGGAGCTGTTTCACTCTGGAGAGTCTGTTGAGGTGGTTGGGTGTGGCAAATGTTTAATCATCAGCTCTGGGAAAAGCAGGAAAGACAGAAAGGAAAGGATGGAGGAAGGAAATTCTGATTTGTAGTGTTTCCCAATTTTCCCAGCCAATTACAGGATACCCTGAGTCACCAGCTGGAGAAGGGAATGGTAACTCATCCAGTATTCTTGTCTGGAGAATTCCATCGACAGAGGAGCCTGGTAGGCTACAGTCTATGGTGTCGCAAAGAGTTGGATACAACTGAGTGACTAACACACACGCACACACACACACACATAAACACACACACACAAGTCACCAAACATGGCCATGGGGAGAAATGATCAATGTGGACTCTCCCAAGCCACACCAAGTCATCTAGGACACTGCTAACCTGCTTCATCTTGCAGGTATCCACAGAGAAGCTGAGTAAGTATTCACTTGGCAACATTATCTCCCTCCAGTGAGTTATGGGCTTATGTGAGCCGTGAAAAGTGATGCTTTTTACAAAATCCCCCCATTCCATAGTGAAAGGCCGAGATCTACTTCTTAATGAGGTACTGTTTGGGGAGGCAAGCAAGAGAGCTCTGACCATGGGCTTATTATTTGCAATATTGCCCTGATAACCCATTGTCAAGGGAGCAATAGGTATATGGAATAGAAAAGAAATTACTTGGGCTCAGAGCAAAGAACATAAGAGTGACAACAAACTAAAGGGAATGGGGTAGAGGATTCTGAGTTGGCAGGTAATGACAGCCTGAACTCCTAAAGGAGAAACCCACAGCAGAACCCTGCATTAGCATATGCCAATTTATCTCAGGTTCTAATGTAGGCAGAAGGACTTTTAAATGAATAATTGCTGAAGGGGCAATTGTGGGAATTATCATTCGAAGAGATAAGTTTTATTATTTTTTTTTCCCAGGCCACTGCACTTACGAGTTTAATAATCCTTTCAGTGGGTACGGTGTTATCATACAATAACCTGAATGCTACTAAATGGTATTTAAAATGATTTCCAGACACCAGTAGGCCAAGGAAATGGTGATTTAGCTGCTAATGCATCTCTAATACAGTACAGAAGAAGCTACTGCAATCAGGCCACATTGCCAGGATCAAAATCCTTTTTCATGATTCTTTTCACTTCCATCTTTGACCTCTATCCAATTTTTGGCACATTTCTTACTTCTTTCACCTTTTTTTCAGGTTCTTTTCATACCTGAGCTGCGGTATGAAAAAGATGTGGTCTGCTATTTATTCTCAGTTGTGAGGTGCTGCAGAGCTGCTAAGAAGGGGAAATCAGAGATAGAAGGCAGCCTTCCCTGGAACTCCACGGAGGAAGTAGCAAGGCTAAGAAGAATGAAAAGTCTGGCAATGCGTTGTGTTCATCATGCCTCCCACCTGACTTCATGTGATCTGATACTGTGTAGTGTTATCAAAGGTGAGCTTAAAGGGGATCCAGAGGAGAAAATATCCATGACTCTACTGTAATCAAGAGACAAAAGTTTCAGAAGCTCAAATTCATGATCTCACTATGTGCTGCCCCAGTGAAATCTACTATGCTTAATATCACCAGTACCAAACTATAGTACTTCATTAGCTTAGCTAACCAGCACCCTGGACATCAAGGAAGGCATGTCAAGGCGAGGCCCAATTGCCCTCATGTTTTTCTATTAAGACACATAATAACGCAAAGGAGCAGACAGATCAAATACCTTACTTCGGCGGCTTTTTCAGAAGGAAAATAATGGGACACTCTGGCCATCAAGTGATTAAGACTGTGTTTCTAAAGCAGGAGACATGGGTTCAATCCCTGGGTCAGGAAGATCCCCTGGAGAAGGGAATTCTCCAGTATTCTTGCCTGGAGAGTTCCATGGACAGAGGAGCCTAGCAGGGCTACAGTCTATGGTGTCGCAAAGAGTCGGACATGACTGGATGTCTAACACACCCACACACTCAGCTGTTAATTTGTTTTTCTGTTTGTTTGGGGCTGTTATTATTTACTGGGTAAAATATACATAGTGTGACATTCTTAACTGGTTCTTAGAAAGCTAAGTTAAAGTCCATTTCTAAGAAACAGCCAGCAGCATACCCCCACCCCCATCATGGGGAGGAGAGGTGGGATATCCAGAGCATCCTCTCTCTCCATCTCTAGATGACAGCAAAACATCACGAGATGTGAAAGGAGGGCAGAGCACAGGAACATGAACATCTCAGAGTGCTGAGAGGCAGCCCACTGGTAATGGTGCTGGGGAGCAGCCATGCAGAGAGAAAATCACCGCAGAGCATGAGGGCTGGTGGGATCTTGGGCTACAGCACTCCTGGCAAGGATGCAAGGAGAATGGTGGGTTTGCAGAACCGCAGATCTGCTGCCTTGGGTGTCAGTCACAAAGCTCTGCAAATAGGAATGACTAAACTCCAATAAGATAGAGGTTATGCGGGGCACTCCAACATATTCTTTCCATGTGACATGCCTGGGAATCAGGAATTAGCTTAAATAGGAGGTTTCAGGACCTGGATCTGCTGCTGTGCAATGAGAAGCCTTAAGTGCACAAACACAAAATCAGGGTTAATAGGAGGCAATTTATCCCAAAGAAATCCAGCAGCCTGTGTTTCTCTGGCAGGCACTCTGGTTGAGGATATCAAGTTTGCATCTTTATTTCCTGGAATGTTGTCAATCAACGTCAAACAAGCCCCAAATAAAATCTGAGCCAACTGGAACAGAGGCCTCAGGTACAATGTGCTACAGACAGGTTTCTCTGGCATAAGATTAATGGAGTAGCATGAAATCCATTCAAGTCATCACATCAGGATTTGAAAAGTCAAAATATTTTTCAGGTCACGGTGAGAATCCCCTGAAAGGTGATGAGGAACAGCTGGGATTAACCCAACAGTACATGTCAGGGTTGAGGGAATAAAGCTACAATATAATCTGTCTGGGGAGGATGTTTTCCCTTAGGTGGAAGAAATAACATTAATTAGAATTTTTATTTGAGTTTTAGGTCATAATTCCCAGGCATGGAATATTTTTCTCCCTATCCCCACCCAATAACATCTGAGAAATATGAAAAATACAGGCCAGTAGCAGTTAAAATTGCTGACCACACCTGGTATGGTCAGCGACCTGGGAAACTGGTCCTTTCAAATCCTGTGAAAGTAAAACTGGGTGCAGTCCTTCTGGAAGCTAACTGGGTGACATGCCCTTTGACCTACTCTAAAAAATTTCTTCTTCCATTTCTAAAAAATGTTGCCAAAACCACAACGATATATGTATACTGCTGTGATCATACCATTATTTAAAAGAGCAGAACTCTAGAAATAAGTTAAATGTCCTTCCATAGAAAATAGTCAAATTGTGCTAGAACCATACAATGAGAATATTACAGTCATCAAAAGGTGAGCAAATCTTTTTATGGCCTACGTGTATATCCGTGATATACTAAGTGGAAAAGACAAGAGGCAAGACAGGATAATATAATCCCACTTGTGTTAAACAAAAGAATAAGCACACCTAAGTTGATATTTGCTCAGCAACTTGCAGGAAGACTTATGCAAAAACCTGCTAAGCATGGTTATGTTTAAGAAGGTTGTAGTGGCTCCAGGAGACCCTTGGCTTGTGACTGTAAAACTCCAGTCTCTGCCTCTGTCTTCACATGGCCTTGGGCTCCTTTGTGTTTGGTTCTTCTCTTCTGTCTCTTATAAGGACACTTGTCAGTGGATTAGAGACCACCAGGATGAATCCAGGATAATCTCATTCCAAAAATCCTTAATTAATTCATATGCCAAGATCATTTTTCTAAATAAGGTCATATTCACAAGTTCCAGGGCTTAGGGTGTGGGTATGTATTTGAAGGGGACCATTGAATTCACTGGGGCCTCCCAGGAGGCACTAATGGTAAAGAACTCTTCTACAGGAGACACACGTAAGAGAGGTGGGTTTGATCCCTGGGTCAGGAAGATCCCCTGGAGAAGGAAATGGCTACGCACTCCTGTATTCTTGCCCACTCAGTAGTCCCATGGGGAGAATCCCATAAACAGAGGAGCCTGATGGGCCACAGTCCAAGGGATCACAAAGAGTTGGACATGACTGAAGTGACTTAGCACGCAAGTATAAGCATTTAATTCACTACATCAAGATACTAGTATTTGAAGGAATACATACACCAGGAAGCATAATCGTGTTAAGCTCACTAGAAAGTGTCTACCGTTCTTTATTTCAGCTTATCTCCCAGTTGTTTTCTTCCTAAGTACAGACCGAGGGGTGCCATGGGGAGTGTTTACTGATGAGGATTTAGGGACAGGGAGGGACTCATTTGCAGAAAAAAAGAAAAGGTCAGAGCCATCAGGGTAGGTGACTTGAAATGTCAGAGGCTAACTGGAAAGCAGAGGAGAGAGGGAGCCAGCTTAGCACAGAAAGAGTAGTAGGAAGGGGCTGGAGGAGTGTGGAATGGTTCTGGAAGCAGCCAGCTCACATTCATGGCCTGCCTGAGTGGGATTTTGGTGCCTATCTCACAGCTAGAGTTTCTGAAGACTATTTTTGTATTGGAGAAGGGAAGAAGGGCAAGAAGATGAACATCACCATCTTGTTCCTCAGGCTTCAGGTCACTTCACCCGTGTGGAGATGGGCTGGAAGCCCCACACTGAGCACAGAATCAGGCTCTCTGCAGAGGGTAGAATAGGAGCTGGTCTGATGCTGCTGGTGTTGGAGAAGACTCTTGAGAGTCCCTTGGACTGCAAGGAGATCAAACCAGTCAATCCAAAAGGAAATCAATCCAGAATATTTGTTGGAAAGACTGCTGCTAAAGCTGAAGCTCCAATACTTTAGCCACCTGATGTGAAGAGCCTACTCATTAGAAAAGACACTGATGCTGGGAAAGATTGAAGGCGGGAGGAGAAGGGGATGAAAGAGGAGGAGATGGTTGGATGGCATCACCGACTCAATGGATCTGAGTTTGAGCAAACTCTGGGAGTTGGTGAAGAACAGGGAAGCCTGGCATGCTGCAGTCCATAGGGTCACAAAGAGTTGGACATGACTGAGCTGCTGAACAAGGAATAACAACTGATGTTGCCATTCCAGTTAATTTCCTCTGTACCCACCCTGCAAGGGAGAGGCTGAAAGTAACAGGGAGTCCTTTAATGGCCCCAGAAATATTCTCTAGGGAAGATAGAAGAATTATAATTCCCACTGAGGGACTCTGCTCAGGCTCTCTCCTACTTCTTACAGTGAACGTGGAGCACACAGGCTTGGCCAAGCCAGTTCAGCATGAGGCCAGAGGGGATTCCCTCCACCAGTGCTCATAAAGAACAGGGATGCTAACAGGCTGAAAAAACACTTTTCCCCAGATGCTACTGGAAAACCCTGTGCCATCCAGAGCCAGAGTATAAACCCCCCACCCTCTCCCAGAGCTGCACCCCTCTGCACACCACCTTCACCAGCACTTACATACTCCCTACATATTTTCTTTGAGGGAGCCTAAACTCCAGTTCTGAATCAGTTCTTGCATTGGTATTATTTTGTCTCCCTGGTGTTTGGGAAGGGATGTTTCAGAGAGAATAGGCAGAGAGTGAGCTAGTTGGGAAGAAACAAACAAACAAGAACATCAGAAAGGATTCACTAGGGCTGACCTGGGAATCGTAGAAATCAAGTTTGCAGCCACTGGAGGCTCTTGGGAGATTTTCCAGGTAATAGAGGTCTCTTCCTCCCCAAAATTCTTCAACTGCAAAGGATGTCTAACTCTTTGATGTCAGAGCATTACTACATCTGGTCAAGCTATGAATGAGACTCTAAAAAATGCCACTGAGCTTCTCCCCATCTCATATTTCCCCCAGAAAGTTGGGGGCAACTAAGGAGGCAAGAGGTACTCAGCTGGAAGCTGGTCTTCCCTTAGGACTGACAGAAGATGACAACATGTATTGGTGAGTCATTCTTTGGCACTCCTTGGCTTGCAGTTACAATGTCTGCCTCATTTAATCTCTACCTTGGTCCTTCCATGGCATTCTCTTCTTGTGTATATTGTGTTCTGTCTTTAATCAGAACTCCCCAGCAGTAGCAAAAGCACCAAAGCAGGAGATTCAGGGAACTAGGCACCAGTTCTATTCCTACCATACTGAGGAACTGAGTGACTTGCACAAACTCACCAACATATTTTTGTTGCTATTGTTCAGTCGCCAAGTCATGTCCAACTCTCTGAGACCCCATGAACTGCAGCACACCAGGCTTCCTTGTCCTTCACTATCTCCTGGAGTATGCCCAAATTCATGTGCATTGCTTCAGTGATGCTATCTCACCATCTCATCCTCTGCAGTTTGAGAATTCTCCTTTCACCTTCACTCTTTCCCAGGATCAGGGTGATTTCTCATCTTCATCCAACTATCACATTCTAGGGGGCTCTAACTTTTTACTTTTACCCTTATAATCAGCCTTACATTTTTATGTCATGTATTAATTTTATAATAATTTCTTTTAAAATGGGAAAGAAATATAGGTCGCTTTCTGCCAGCAATTGTACATTAGAAGGGCAAGTAGTTTGGACTGCAGTAGTGCAAGTGGTCTTCCAGATTTTTCCTGGGGAAGACCTGTCTTTGAACTTCCCTGGTTCTTAAAGTCATGGTGATGCTGACAAGAGAAACAGAGATCCTGTGGAGTTTTTGAAAGCAGGAAGGAATGAGCCCACACTTGCAAGCCTTTCGGTCTCCCACTGGTGTGCTCCAAAGGGTGTGGGAAGGAGAGTGTGAACAACAGCATATGCTGCCCAGTCTGGTTAACCTCACTGTCTAACAATGTTGGGTTTGATTGGCCATAATGCAAGTGAATGGGGCAGGTGATGTCGGAAGAGCTTAAACCTCAAAAGCACAGTCTTCAGACTCTAGTGGTATAGATTCAAATTTGAGCTCAGCTGCTGACTACCTTAGCAATGCAAGCTTGGGGAGGTCACCTATCCATTCTAAGATGCCTCTGGTTCTCCATTTGTAAAGTAGAGGTACTAATCCTATCAGAATACTGTCCTGAGGAGTAAATAAAGTGCTTAAAGCACTTAGCATGGCACCAGACACATACTAAGTGCTCATTAGATGGCACTTTTATCATTATTTCTGCTCCCAATTTCATTTCTACTTTGTTGTTAGAGTTAATATGAGTTGCCTCCAAGCTATTAAAAAGCAATAAAAGTAGTAATACCAAAATTGTGATACAAAATAATGTTTCATTAAATAGATACTGAATTTCACTTGGATTCAGTTCAATTGAGAATCATACAATTTTAGAACTAGATGGAGTTTAAAAATCTTCTGATATTTCTCAGATGCAAAACCAAGGCCAACAATAACTTGCCAAGATCACATAAGCTGTTAGAGGCAGAGTTGAAACCAGAAGCCACAGCCCCTAGCTTCTGTCTTAGAGTTTTGTCTGTTGCAGTAGAAATTCTGATTTCCAGGAAAAGACAAATGAGAAGAGAAAAATAGAAGCAATATGGGATGTTAGAGAAAATTCTAATCCTACTAGATCCCTACTATGACTAGAGGGTCTGCATATTGAATAAAAACTTGATCTGTACTGACAGGCTGGCTTCTACCAGAAAATATGATGACTAAAAAGACTGAAAAATAAAGATACAAGTCCTATCTCTCTGCCCCTCCCTTCTCCCTCTCTGCTTCTGTCTGTCCGTCTCCTCCCTCCCCCTTTCTTATTTCTTCCCGATTAGTTTCATGAGGCTACTGGCCATGATTTAATCAGGAATGCCAAATTATAGCTTCAAAGTGATTTGTCAACAAAACTATTAATTGTCCTAAATGAATAATAAATTATTGGGCTCCATGATTAAATGATAAGGACATGAACCTCATAAATAGTGTGTGTGCATTGAGTAATGAGGCCATGTCAACTTCTTATACCTACAAAAAGGCAATAAGAACACAGTGTTAGCACTTACTTGATAATGTTGGATGATTAAAGCTTCCCTTGGGGCGTGAAGGGAAAACACCAGCATTTATGAGGACTTGTATTATAGTCTCCTGCTGGAAATTATTGACATCAACACCATATAAATCTGAATTCCGAGTTTATAATGTGTTTCCTAATAATCAAATGCTGATTATATTATGGTATAGTGGGTAGAACTTTAAGCAAGAATTGTTGAGATCTGAATTTTGAGCCTAGGCCTCCAGTGGATAGCTTGTTTCATAGTTTGATTTGTTGGACTAAGATTCTTAATGAGTAAAACAATAATTTCCTGCCAAAGAATACATAGATATAGACAGATGTAAAACTTTATTTGTATTTTGTGTATCTACACATACACTGAACATATATATGTATCTACAAAAATAACTTCCTCAATTGCTAGGATTAGATTTCTGTAAATCCTAGAAGTATGAGAATTTTAGTTTAGGAATCTAAGATTTTATGTCATCTAAAATGTCTTAAAAATTACATTTTATGTGTCTGTGTTAGGAAGAATTCTAAGTGAGTCCCCAATATTCTCACTGTCTTATGTACACTGTATGATATCCCCCACTTGAGTGTAAGCAGGATCTGTGAATAGAATGAGATATCAGTCCTATAATTAGGTTACATTACCTGGCAAAGGTGAGAAGATTCTGAAGATTAATTGAAATCCTGAATTAGTTAACTTTTAATTAATCAAAAGAAAGATTATCCTGAGTGAGCCTGACTTAATCAGATGAGTCATTTAAAAGAGAGTCTCTAGGAGTCAAATGGAAGAAACAGACAATTTCCAAGACATCATGAGATCTACAGCTGCAAGAAAATGAATTCTACCAACAACCACAGAAGCTGGAAGAGGATCTCAAGCCACAGATGAGACCCCCAGCCAACATATAGGACCCAGCTAAGACATGCCTGAACTCCTGATCTATGAAAACAGATAATACACGTGTGTTAAGACTTCACAGGTGTAATAATTTGTTATGCAATCCTAGAAGTATGAGAAGTCAAAAATGAATCTAAATTTAGTTAGTGGAACTGTGTATAATGTCTCTGTCTGTATTAGCTTCCTCTGGCTGCTGTAACAAATTGCCACAAATTTAGTAGCTTAAACCACTCCAGATTTATCTCTTAGAGTTCTGTAAGTCAGAAGTCCAAAATCAGTTTCCCTGGGCTAATATTCAAGTGTCAACAGGGCTGCTTTTTTCTGAATGCTCAAAGGTGAGCTGCTTTTGTGTTCCCTGGCTATGACCCCCTTCTTCTATCTTCAAAGGGCATCCTTCCCCTTTCTGCTCCCATCATCATTTCACCTTCTCTGGCTCTGGACTTTCTGATAATCTGAACTTTCTGACTCTGAACTCTAATATCTATCTGACTTCTCTGATGTCTCTCATAAAGAGACTGTAATTACATCAGGCCAACTAGGTAATATAGGATAATCTTCCCATCTCAATACTAACAATCATATCTTCAAAGTCCTTTTCGCCCTATAAAGTAACATTCACAGGTTCTGAGAATTAGGATGTAGACAAATTTGGTGGGTCATTATTCATCCAGCTACAGTCCGCCTCCTATTCCCCGATGATTCATATCCATCTCACATGTCAAATACAGTCCCTTCATCCTAAGGTGCCCAAGTCTTGGCCACTGCACTGTTTTATCCTGAGATGACTTTGGGATGACAATGAGGCATTGTTGATGATAGTGATGGCAATGGTTAGAAATTCTGGAGTCTATACCTCTTCTAATGAATGTAATTCCAATTTCTCAAGGTCAGTGTGTTTGAGGCATTAGAAAGTTCATTGGCCATGAAATAAATTTGTCCAGACATGCTGAGAGTACTCTTTCCACCTTTGTGTAGAAAGCATGAAGTGTGGGCTAAGCAGTCTCATTTTAAAGAACTATTTGTAGCTCCTTAGCTGCTATGAATTGTTAATATTAATATCTTGTTCTGTGGATCTGTCCAGACTTTCCTAAAGCTCTTGCATTAAATAGAAACTTTAAGGATCAGGCCTTTATAATTTGATCTCCATGGAAAGCTTTGCCTCTCTGTTATTCTTTGCAAAGTGTTAGGTGCTTTAGCAGCTCACAGGAATGCTGTGCTATGCCAAAACACACTCTCTAACCTGAATATGCTGCCTGAGGTCTCTTTGGTTCATTTACAAACTCAATCAAATGTACTATGATGGCTCCTTGAAAATATCATCAAAACAACCTCTTAATAAGACAAATCTGAGTTTATTTTTCCCATGCTAAAGGTAATATTTATAGTACAAATACTTGTGTAATTGCCACTCTGGACCCTATACCTCTGCTAATGAATGCAACTCCAATTTCTCAAACTCAGTGTGTTTGAGGCATTGGTAAGCTGGTTGGCCATGAAACATATTTGTCTAAGCACCCTGAATGTATTCTCACCTTTTTGTAGAAAGTATAAACTGTGGGCTAAGCAATCTTGTCTTAACAGAATTCTAGTGCCTTTCAGAGGGCAGAGGGCAAAATTAGAATATTTATGGAGTTTGAGAGTCTGGTTTAAAGCAGCACTTTCAACGTGGGAGCTTGATTAGGACTGGGAAAGAATTATGATTCAAAAGTTTACCTTCGGTGGACACAACAAGACAAAGATAGAGACGCAAGTGCTCAAAGAAAGTGCCAGCGATGGCTTTGCTCTTGGTGTCAAATTAAAAAATTATTGCAAAGATTGATGTCAGGAAATTTACCATATTTTCTCCCAGGAGTTTTATGGTTTCAAGTCTGATGTTCAAGTCTTTTATTTAGAGTTTATCTTTGTAAATGGTATGAGATAGCGGTCCACTTTCCCTCTTCTACATGTAGCTGTTCAAAATTTAAGAAACCATCCTTACCCATTGTGTATTCTTGATCTCTTAGTCATCAGTTAATACACATGTGTATTTTTTTTTCTGAGCTCTCTATTCTCTTCCATTGATATTTGTGTCTATTTTATGCCATTACCAATGTGCTTTACTTCCTGTAGCTTTGGAATATAACTTGAAATCAGGAAGGGAGTGCCTTCAGCTATATTCTTCTTCCTCAAACTTGCTTTGGCTATTTGGGGTCTCATGTGGTTCCACACAAGTTTTAGGATTGTGTTTTCTGTTTCTTGAAATATGTCCTTGGGATTCTGATAGGATTGCACTGAATGTAGATTGCTTTCCTGTAGATCACTTTGGGCATATGGAACATTTAACAACAATATCTTCCAATTCATGAGCACAGAATATCTTTCCATTCATTTGCGCCTTCCGCAATTTCTTTCCACAAATTTTGATAAATTGTATTTTCATTTAGTTCAAAATGTTTTAGTTTCTCTTGAGATTTCTTCTTTGACCTATGTATTACTTAGAAGTGTGTTGTTTGTTATCTCATTTTCATCCCATATGAAAATCCCATATTTTGGGATTTTCCAGTTAACTTTCTGCATTGATTTCTGGTTTAATTTCCACTGTGATCTGAGAGCAGACATTGTATGATTTCTATTCTTTATTTTGTTAGGTGTGTTTTATGGCCCAAAGTGTAATCTATTTTGGTGAATGTTCCATGTGAGCTCAAGAAGAAAGTGTGTTTCACCTTTGTTGAATGAGATAATCTACAGATTTTAATTATACCCAGTTGACTGATGGGCTTATTGAGCTCAACAATGTCATTACTGATTTTCTGCCTGGTGGACCTGTCTATTTCTGATAGATGTGTATTGATGTCTCTATGATAGTAGATTAATCTATTTCTCCTTGCAATTCTCTTAGGTGTTGCCTCATGTAGTTTGATGCTCTGTTGTTAGATACATGCATATTAAAGACTATTGTGTCTTCTGGGAGAACTGACTCTTTGTTATCATTATGTGTTTCCCTTCTTTATCTTTAATAATACTCCAGGCTCTGAAGTCTGTTCTACCTGAAATTAAGATCGCTATTACTGTTTTCTTTTGGTTAGTGTCACCATGGCGTGTTTTTCTCCATCCATTTGTTTTTGATCTGCTTGTGTCTTTCTATTTAAAGTGATTTTTCTTGTAGACAATATATAGTTGAGTCTTTCTTGTTGATTCACTCACAATCCTTATCTTTTCTTTTTTTTTTTCTTTTTTTTTTTATTATTATTATTTTTTTTTTCCAGTGGGTTTTGTCATACATTGATATGAATCAGCCATGGATTTACATGTATTCCCAATCCCGATCCCCCCTCCCACCTCCCTCTCCACCCGATTCCTCTGGGTCTTCCCAGTGCACCAGGCCGGAGCACTTGTCTCGTGCATCCCACCTGGGCTGGTGATCTGTTTCACCATAGATAGTATACATGCTGTTCTTTTGAAATATCCCACCCTCACATTCTCCCACAAAGTTCAAAAGTCTGTTCTGTATTTCTGTGTCTCTTTTTCTGTTCTGCATATAGGGTTATCGTTATCACCTTTCTAAATTCCATATACATGTGTCAGTATGCTGTAATGTTCTTTATCTTTCTGGCTTACTTCACTCTGTATAATGGGCTCCAGCTTCATCCATCTCATTAGGACTGGTTCAAATGAATTCTTTTTAATGGCTGAGTAATATTCCATGGTGTATATGTACCACAGCTTCCTTATCCATTCATCTGCTGATGGGCATCTAGGTTGCTTCCATGTCCTGGCTATCCCTAACCCTAATCCTTATCTTTTAATTGGTATATTTAGACCATTGACATTCAAAGTGATTGGTTATATAGTTGGATTATTATCCACCATATGTGTGCTCAATTGCTTCAGTCATGTCCAACTCTTTGCAACCCTATGGTCTGGAGCCCACCAGGCTCCTCTGTCCATAGGATTTTCCTGGCAAGAACACTGGAGTGGGTTGCCATGTTCTCCTCCAGGGCATCTTCCCAACCCAGGGACTGAACCCAAATCTCCTGCATCTTCTGCATTGCAGGCAGATTCTTTACCACTGAGCCACTGGGGAAATTCATTATTCACCATGTCTGTTACTATTTTCTATTTGTCACTTTTGTATGTTCTTATTTTTGTTTTCCATTCTTTTTCTGCCTCTCATGGTTTTAGTTAAGAATTTTATTTGACTCATTCTCTTTTTTAGCATAGTATATTTCTATTTTTAACTCCTTTTTTCCTTTAGTGGTTGCCCTAGCATTTGCAATATACGAGTGCTAGTGCTAAGTCGCTTTAGTTGTGTCTGACTCTTGCGACTCTATGGACGGTAGCCCATCAGGCTCCTCTGTCCAAGGGATTCTCCAGGCAAGAATATTGGAGTGGGTTGCCATTTCCTCCTTCAGAGGCTCTTCCCAACCCAGGGATTGAACCCACGACTCTCATCTCCTGCATTGGCAGGCAGGTTCTTTATCACTAGTGCCACCTGGGAACTACAACTAATTGAAGTCCACCTTCAAATAATGCTATCAGTCCACAGGTAGTGTTAGTACATTATAAAAATAATATTAATTCCTTCCCTTATCTCTTATATTCATTTCACACACAAATTTTATATATACATACACACACACACATATATAAACATACATTGTTGTTATTGTTATTTTCAAACTATTATTTGCTAGATCAATTAAGTAGAAAAATAAAAGATTTATACTGGAGTGATTTGCCATTTCCTTCTCCAGGGGATCTTCCTGACCCAGGGATCATTGTGTCTCCTGCATTACAGGTATTCTACTGTACTGAAGGCAGATTCTTTACCACTTTACCACTTTTTCTTATTCTTTACCACCGGGGAAGCCCACATTAATTGTTAGATCAATTAAGTAGAAAAATAAAAGTTTTTAATTTATTTACATTATTTTCTCTTTAAGATTTGAGTTTATGACATATTAATTTCTTTCCCTATAAAAAAGCATTTTAAAATATTTCTTGTAAGGTAGGTCTATTGGTAACAAATTCTCTCCAATTTGTTTGTCTGAACAAGTCTTTATTTTACCTTCACTTTTCAAGGGTAACTGTTAAGGGTACAGAATTCTGTAGTTGTGGTTTTTACTCTCAACACTAAATATTTCATTCTATTCTCTTCTTGCTTGCATGATTTTTGAGATGAAGGAAGATATAATTCTTATCTTTGTTTCTTTATAGGTTTGTTTGCCCCTCATACTTCTGTCAAGATTTTTTTCTTTGACTTCCTGTGGTTGAAAATGAGATGCCTAGGTGTATGTATTTTGGCATCTATCCTGCTTACTATTCTCTGAGCTTTCTGGATCTATGGATTATTTTTGTTACATTAATTTGTAGAAATTCTTGGCCAATATTGTTTCACATGTTTCTTCTGTTGCTTTCTCTCTTTTCCTTCTGGTATTCCCATTATATATATGGTACTTCTTTTGTAGTTATCCCACAGTCCTTGGATATTCTGTTCCATTTTCTTCAGTCTTTGTGTTCAATAGTTTTAAAAGCTTCTATAGGTTTACCCTCTAGCTCAGGGATTCTTTCTTCACCCATGTCCAGTCTAGAGTAAGCCAATCAAAGGAATTTTTATTTTGGTTGCAATATTTTTAAAGTCTAGAAATTATTTTTTCTTTTTCTTAGGATTTCCATCTCTCAGCTTACATTGTACCTCTATTCTTGCATGATATCTACTTTATCCATTACAACCCTTAACATGTTAATCAAAATAGTTTTAAGTTTCTGGACTGATAGGTTCAATACCCCTGCCATGTCTGCTTCTGATTCTTGATCTGTCTCTTCATATTTTGGGTTTTTTTGTTTTTTGCTTTTTTTTTTTGCTTTTTAGTATGCCTTGTAATTTTTTTCTTAATAGTTGGACATGACATGCTGTGTGAAAGGAACTGCTATTTAGTAAAGTGGTGGCATGGAGTGGGGAAAGAGGAAGAATTTTATAATCCTATGATTAGGTCTTAGTCTTTTAGTGAACCTATGTCTCTGGATTGTGAACTTCACAATTGTTTCTCAGATTTTTCTCCCCTCTTAGTGACACAGAATGGCTAGAATGTGCCAGTGTTGAATACTTCCTTTCTCCATGTAGAAGGCTAACATCGACTGCAGTTGGACATTTCCCTTATAACATCTCAGCATGTTAGGCTCTACCAACTAGTTTCTCCTAAGAGCAGGCCTTAAGAAATATGCTCTGATATATTTCAAACTGGTTACTTTTCCCCACCCCTATCAGAAGTAAGAGATTTTTCTCAATATTCATTATGAGAACATGGTTGAGTTTCTGGAAGTAAATTTTACAAAAGCCTGCATGCATGCTAAGTTGCTTCCGTCATGTCCAACTCTTTGAGACCCTATGGACTATAGCCCCCCAGGCTCCTCTGTCCAGGGGATTCTCCAGACAAGAATACTGGAGTGGGTTGCCATGCCCTTCTCCAGGGGTTCTTCCCCACCCAGGGATCAAACCCAAATCTCGTGTCTCCTGCATTGGCAGGTGGGTTCTTTACTACTAGAGGCATCTGGGAAGCCCTACAAAAGCACATGCTTAGTCACTCAGTCGTGTCCGACTCTTTGTGACCCCATGGACTGAAGTCCACCAAGCTCCTCTGTCCATAGGGATTCTCCAGGCAAGAATACTGGAGGGGGTAGCCTTTCCCTTCTCCAGGGACAAAAGCATGAGGGGCTACCAATTACTAAGTCACCTGAAGTTTTTTTAACTCTCAGCATTGTGCACACTAAGCTTGCAGTAATTGTCAATTAAACTTTAGGTTTTCTGCCCTGGCACTTGTTCCTGAGCAGTTTTAATTTAAGTAGTTTCCAACTAGATGATTTCCACTCATGAATCTCTACTCCAATAAGCTGTGACTCCCTGTATTCACCTGTCTGTCTCTCCAGGTGAGAGACACACAGAGGCACAGAGGCACAGAGGCACAGAGGCACAGAGATCTGTTTTTTGTTTCTTCTCTTATGTATCCAAGAAGAGTTGTTGATTTTTCAGTCTGTTTATCTTTTCACTTGTTGTGAAAATAGAGTGATGATTTTCAAACTCCTTGTAAGAAGAATTGGAAAATGGAAGGCCAACAATCTCAGCTCATTTTAAAAGATACATAGATATAAGAATTCTTCAAGGAAAGTTTTGGATCTTGATAACTGGTTTGGGGATTTATCATTATGAAGGTGTCTGAAGAAGAGATTCAATGTAACTTTGTGATATATTGTTTTCCTACAACATTTATGAACTGAATCTATTGCTTTTAGAATCAGAATAGAGCAAATTCTAGAATACAGTATTATCAAAAGGAATTGGTAGTCACTCATTTTTCTCTACCATATTTCTTCTACTTAGTTGCATTAAATCTCTTCGTATTTCAATTTTAAGGTTTTTTGGGGTTTTTTGGTTTGCTTTTAAATCATGTCTCAACTCTTCAGTCTGGAAATGTTCCTAAGATTGTCTTTCTTGATCTTGACACTTTTGAAGAGTGTAAGCCAGTTATTCTATAGAAATGGCCCTTATTTGGTATTTATTTATTTCATTATGATTAGATTTGGCTTTTACATTTTGGCAGTAATACCACAGAAGCGATAGCCTCATCTGTGTTTTGTGTGTTGAAGTAGAGAATTATTCTGACTTATCTAGTCTTCTCTAGTGCTGAAACATCTTACTTATCCAGATCACAATTATTGTCAACTATTTTATCTGGAATATATTTAATAACCAAAAAGAAAGCTTTGGTTATTGGGCATATGTGTCATCAAAATCAATGTTACATCATCCACAGTTTTCAGATTTTTTTTTTGTGACTCTGTTTGGATTCTCTTCTCCTCTGAAGGGAGGAGAGGAGAGATATTGGTGGTAGTGCATAGGAAATACTATGACAGCCAAGTTTGCTCCATCAAACAATCTCCTTTTGAAAAGGCTTAGACCTTAACTTCTGTATCTTGGCAGTTTCTTGGGTGAAGCAAGCTGTCCCAGGTAAAAAAATGTGAGTTCTAATGCTCATTTTGCAAAGTAGATTCCAGGAGGTTAAATAACCCCCCAAAAATCAACATTTGAAGATATGTTAATTGAGGTCGATTTTAAACAACTACATTAACAGAAGCAAAGAATACTCTTCAAAGAGTTTCAAGTTCTAAAAATGCCCAAGCACAGAAAACATAGGCACAAGAACATCAGCAAAAAAAAAAAGAACATCAGCAAAATCTAGAAAGGAAAAATTCTAGCCTAGCTCAAAGTCTCCTCCTTTAGCCAAGCAAGTAAGTGTTGCATCCCCCCAGAAGCTGAGTGACTAAACAAAAACAACACGTCCCAAGTATTGCACCTTGAATGTCATCTGACAATGCTACTCTTAGAAAATACCTATTCCAACCTGCATTTTTCTGGTTGCTGGGCTATACGTTAGAAGAGCAGGTTCTCTCATGGTCCTTACTTAGCACCTTTTTGTTTCAGTGGATCATTTGGTTTCTGAGCTTGTAGAATATTAGAAATAATATTTTTAAGAGAGGGAAGGTACTATCAGAGGGAGCCCTGTAACAGGAACAAAAGGTGATTGCTTGGCAGCAAGGGAAGAGACAGAACAACTTCCAGAAGCAGACACAAGAATTAAAACAGTAAAGGAGGATATGGCCACCAGAGAGGAAAGAACCAAGTATGTTTACCTTCCTAAGGGCGTTGCCGCCTTATAGTCTTGTGCTATTGCTGGTGTTTAATATGAAGATCCTGCAACACAGAAGAGAGTTCTAATTATGTTTAGACTATAGCTTAATAGTTCTCTGAGATCCTTTTTAAAAGTATTAATAGAATGAATTATAACTAAATAAGCACTGTTTAAGAAGGCAAAGCAATGCATGATATATTTGACAAAAATTTTAAAACTATTTAAAACTTAAAATAATATTTGTGTGTCCAATAAAAGGAAAACCTTCACTATATGAAAAACACAACTTTCTAGAACAAATTATTTCCTGAGACTTCAAAATGTAGACATTTTCCTGTTATTACTTTTATTACTGGTGCGCTTCAGATGAGTACGTTAATTTGTATGAATAATTCCCTTAATGTCTTATTTCTCTTGGCATGTGGGGACACAGTTCTCTCCAAACAATTAGCCCCCGAGGTTATAATTTCAAGCGAATCAAGTCATACCTGTTGCCTCAAGTAAGAGTTTTTAACACATTTTTAGAAACTCTGAAACTTAAAAATACTAAGCCTTTTTTTTTTTTGTGGTGGTGGGTGAGAAGGAGTGAGTGACTGTGGGTTATTTTAATTTCCAAAAGAGCCTTTCTTTTGCAAAAAGATTCACCCTTGGGAGTCCTTTTAAAGCTGAGCAACTTTCCTCAACTAAAACACCATTTAATTAATACCCATGTTCTATAAATTTTTTATGCCTCCATTTTGCAAAGAAAGATAAATATGTCACAAAACTGGGCTGTGCAGATGGACAGAATTCTCTTTAAGTAGGTCCTTAAAAAGTGGAATATGGATATCGACACTGTGAGACAGTCAAGTGTCAAAAGAAATCTGTCAGCTTTTTAGCAGCTGAATAATTCAGAAGATGTGCATTAAGCCAACTTCTTAATTTCCCGTTTCCCCCTTTCTAATTCTTTCCTTTTCATCCTGTGATCTTTCTTCTCTCTCCCTCAAAGCTATTTGTTGCCGAGATGCACTGGAAAGCAGGTGGTCTTCCTTATACGACAGCATCGCATCTGCTACTCAGAATGAGAGGCTAAAGATCTAAAAGCAAAGGAAATGAAACCCACAGTCCTGTAAATGCCTTTTAAAAACTGACCTTGTTTTTGGTTATTTTTTGTTGAATCAACTGGAACACTTTTATTGCTCTCAATAAAACAAGTTGTCTGAAAGCAGTGATCCCCCTCCTGTTATTTTTCTCATACTAGGGTTTGTTTCTTTCCGACCATTTTCTGGATCAGGTTTCCTCCCTAAGATTTTACAAATGGTGTGGGTGGCTGCAAACACTCTGAAGGTTTTTCTTAAGCCATTTGTTAATAATATCCTCTCAGCACTGACTCTAGCCTTTATAGTCGTGATTGTTAGTGAGGCTTCAAGGGCATGGTGGTGTTTTTCTATTCTTCTAGCCCTAGAGGCGAAAAGAATTCCCAGGAGGACTGTTGGCTGGCTCATTATCATCGAGAAACAAGAAATAGAGCCAAAGCTGAAAAGCTGAACATTTTTTTAAACTATCCAAACCTGAATGGGCAGTGAGCTATAAAAGAAAAATAGGAGCTCCGGGCTCTCCTAGACCTAAATTTAAAGCCCAGCTCTGCTACTTACTAAGTATGTAACACTGGCTCTGGGAGATGGTGAAGGACAGAGAAGCCTGGCATGCTGCCGTACATGGGGTCGCAAAGAGTCAGACACAACTGAGTGACTGAACAACAATAATACTGGCCATTCAAAATTTGGAGCCTGGAGTTCTCACTTGTACATAATGTGTATCATGGATAATGTTACCCATTTTACAGATAGGAAAGATTTTTGAGCTTCAGTTCCTTATCTGTCAGTTAGGTATAATAACACCCATCTCACAAAGTTGCCAGAGGAACTAAATAAAGGAAAAGTGCCCAACAATGCTCATCACCCAGGTCCTCAAGAGACACGTGCATCCTCTGAGCATCACCTCCTCCCATGTGCCTCTTCTTCCTCTGCCTGGCCCATGAAAACATCCACACACACGTACATGTACATGGGACTAGCATTCTTATTGCATCCTCTGCCTTTCACAGGGAAAAATACAAATGAGATGTGAACCCGGTCCCATCCTGCCCCAGCCTGCCTTGCTGTTGAAGTAAATTTTGATTCACAAATAAGACCCTTTGTCTCACCCACTCTCCTTGGGTCCATGCTTAGACAGGAAGCTCAGGTGACCTGGTTTGGCAGAAAGCATTTCCTCTTTGAACCTCTGCCCAACCTTTCCTTTTCTGATTTTCCCCACAGCTATGAAACGTGATCATAACGTTCTAGGATTCAGTTTTAGGGCCCTGAACCAAGAGTTTGCAGTTTGTCTGATAACACAAATGGCCTTCACATGTCTCTGGAGGCTCATCAGTTGGATACTGTTTTTGGAGTAGCAGAAATTGCCTGTAACAGGATGATTTGCCAACACTTTGTTCTCCCTCCTCACTTCCTCCTGTTCTCTGCCCCCCTTTTCTGTGCTGGGATCCCTTCCCTGCCTCAGGCTGACTGGCAGATACATTGATAGTCAGTTCTCACGCCGGGCTCTTGGCGGGCACTGAACAGTTCCACGAACCACATCTTCTTGGAAACTGCAGATCGTGTGCCCTGTTCTCTCTAGTCTCCAGCTCTTCCTGATTTCTGTTTCTGGTTTCAGGGCCAGGTGCTGGAGATGTCGGTTGGCCAAGACTGGTACACTCCACCTAAAGACCTAATGTGGAGTAATTTCCTGAGCAGGAAAGAATAGTTACCAGACTCATCAACTTGCTCTATTTACCTTTCTAATGGGGAATGTAAATCAGAGAATAAGGCAGCTGATTTGAAAAGAATATTATTAACTGCTGGAATAGGAGTAACCACAGCAGGCTATGTGATCAAAGAAGAGCTTAATCTTCATTGTTTTTCCCCTGGCTAACTTATTTTCCCTCTAACAACTAAAACCACTTTATTGGAAAATAATTTATATACTATAAGTACATAATTCGGTGTTTTGCTGTAAATTTACTAAGTTGTGCAACCATCATCACAATCTGATCTTAGGACCTTTTCCTCACCTTCACAATGTTCCACAAGCCTATTTGCAGTTAATCCCCACTCACACACCCCTGCCCTCAGCAGCCACTAATCTACTTGTTTCTATAAATGTGCATTTCCATGCATTTCATACAAATGAAATCACACAGTGTATCTTCTTGTCGATCTGGCCTCTTTCATTTCCTATGGTGTATTTGAGGCTCATCTGTGTTTTAGTGCGTACCGTTGTTTATTTCCTTTTGACTGTTGTATAATAGTCCATTATGTGCCAGCACCATGTTTTATTTATCCACTGTCAGGTTGCTAGACTCTTAGATTATTTCCTGTTTGGGTTGTGGCACTGCATTTATGGACATTTATGTTCAAGCTTGTCTGCATGTTTTCATTCCTCAAGTAGACTCTTAAGACTAGAATCACTAAGTCCTTTGATAAGCTTATGTAACCTTTTAAGAAACTGCCAAACTCTTTTGCACAGTGGCTGTACATTTTTCTTCACATATTTACCAACACTTGATATTGTATGTTTTGGGGGGAGGGGGCACTGTGTGACTTGTAGGGTCTTCATTCCCCAACCAGGAATTGAACCCAGGCCCATGGCAGTGAAACAGCCAAGTCTTAACCACTGGACTGCCAGGGAATTCCCTTCTCTGTCTTTTGAATTAGAGCCATTCTAGTGGGTGTACAATGGTAACTTATTGTGGTTTTAATTTTTCCAATAACTCATGATGTTGAACACTTTTTAATGTACTTGTTAACCAGTCATATGCAATTTTGCTCTTTTTGTAACTGGACTGTCTTCTCACTGAACATTGATTTCTTTATATATTCTAGATACAAGGCATTTATCAGACATACAATTTGAAAATATTTTCACCCACTCAGTGGCTTGTCCTTTCATCTTCCTAATGGTGTCTTCTGAAGTACAAAAGCTCTAATCTGATAAAATCCAATTTATCAGTTTTTCTCTTATGGCTTGGGCTTTTGATATCATATCTATTATGTCATTACCTAACCAAAGGTCATGAAGATTTTCTCCTATATTTTCTTCAAGCTGTTTTATATTTTTAGCTGTTACATTGATACTTATGATCTACTTTGAATTATTTTTTGTGTGTAGTGGTGGTACAAACATTTGTTGAAAAACTCTGTTTTCTTCATTGAGTTGTCTTGGAGCCTTTGTTAAAAATCAATTGACCATAAATGTCAGGTTCTATTTCTGAACTCAATTCTATTCCACTGATCCTCAGGGCTATTTTTATGCAAATACTATACTTTCTTGATACTGTAACCTTATAGTAAGTACACTTTGTTCTCTTAAAAATCATTTCAACTATTCTAGATTCTTTCATTTCCATATAAATCTTAGTCTTATCTTGTCACTTCTACAAAAAATTCTTGAATCTTGTAATCAATGAAAGTGGAATGTCTTTCCATTTATTGATATCTTCTTTAATTACTTTCAGCAGTGCTTTGTACTTTTCATTGTATAAATCATGAACTTCTTTTGTTGAACTAAATATCTTATTCTGTTTCATTCTTTGTGAATGGAATTATTTTCTTAAATTTACTTTTGGATTTCTTGTTGCTAATTTGCAGAAAAACATTTGAGTGGTTCATATTGCTCTTGCATCCTATAAATTTGCATAAAGTTGTTCTAGTAGTTTTGCATTGTGTGTCCATATGTGTCTGTATTCCTTAAGGATTTCTGTGTATAGGATGATGTCATCTGCAAATAGTCTACTTCCCTCCTTTAATTTCTTTAGTATACAAGTTTTAGTCTTTATCCATTACATTTGATATTTGTTGAAGATTTTTCATAGGTACCCTTTATCATATTCAGGAAATTCCCTTCTATTCCTGATTTGTTGAGAGATTTTAATCATGAATGGGTGTTGAATTTTGTCAAGTGATTTTTCTGTATCTGTAAGATGGCCACATAGGTTTTTGTCCTTTATTTTGCTATAATAATGTATTATATTAGTTGATTTTTCAAAAATCAAGTCAACCTTGTATTCCTGGGATAAATCTCACTCGGTTTTTGACTGTAATAATTTTTGTACATTGCTAAATTTGGTTTTCTAATATTTTAAGAATTTTTTGAATCTATGGTCATAGACAGGGAGGCCTGGCGTGCCGCAGTCCATGGGGTCGCAAAGAGTCAGACACGACTGAGCGACTGAACTGATGGTCATGAGAAATACTGGTTTATAGTTTTCTTGTGATATCTTTGTATGGTTTTAGTAACAGGATGATGCTGACTTCATAGAATGAGTTAGAAAGAGTTCCCTCTTCTTATGTTTTTGGGGAAGATTTTGAGAAGATTGGTATAAAAGTTTTAAATGTTTGGTAGAGTTCACTAGTAAAGCCACCTGGTCCTGGACTCTTCTTTGTTGAGTGTTTTTGATTACTGATTTAATCTCTCTATTTGTTATAAACCTGTTCAGATTTTCTAGGTATTCACAAGTCAGTTTTAATAATTTATATGATTTTGGAAATTAATCCATTTCATCTATGTTATCTAGTTTGTTGGCTTTTAACTATTGATAGTATTCCTTTAACACTTTTTATTTCTGTGAGATTTGATAATAAAGTCTCCACTTTTACTTCTGATTTTAGTTATTTGCATCCTCTGTCTTTTTTCTCAAGTTATTATTGCTAAAGATTCGTCAAATTTTTCCAACAACCAAATTTTGATTTTGTTGGTTCTACTTTATTCTATTCTCTATTCCATTTATCTCTGCTCTATTCTTTATTATTTTCTTCCTTCTGCTAGTTTTAGGTTTACTTTGCACTTCTTCTTCTCTTTCTTTGAGTAAAGTTAGGTACAGTTAGGCCATTGACGAGAGAGTTTTCTTTTTCACTGTAGGCTTTTGCAACTATAAATTTTCCTTGAGCACTGCTCTTGCTGCATTCCATAAGTTTGGGTATGTTGTGTTTTCATTTTTATTCATCTCAAAGTATTTTCTAATTTCACTTTTGACTTTTTTGATCCATTGGTTGTTTAGTGTGTTTAATTTTCACATATTTGTAAAATTTTGTTTTTCTTTTACTATTGATTTCTAGTTTCATTCCACAGTGGTTTTAAAAGATACTTGGTATGATTTTAATCTTTTAAAATTTATGGAGATCTGTTTTGTGACTTTATGGTATATCCTGGAGAATAAATATTCTCTGAGCACATGAGAAGAATGTGTACTTTACTGTCATTGGATGATGTGGGGTTTTTTGTTTTTTTTTTTTGGATGATGTGTTTTACATATATCTGTTAGGTCTACTAGTTGGTTTATAGTATTGTTCAAGTTCTCTTTATCCTTGTTGATCTCTTCTCTAGATGTTTTCCTACCTCTATTTACAAGGACCCTTGTGAATACATTGGGACCACTCAAATAATCCAGGATATCTTGCCATCTCACGATTAACTTAATCAGAGCTGCAACCTTCCTTTTTTTTTTAAGGGGACATATTTGCCAGTTCCAGGGAAAGGAAGTGAACATAGTTGGGAGACCATTACCATAGTAACTATCTAGTCTTAGCATACATACTTAATACTTAAATACTTAATCTGTAGCTGGCACACTCTCTACCTTTAAGATAGGACAACATTGATTTAGAAACTGGGAAAAGAGCATGCAACTACAATAATATGGTGCAAAATATAACATCAAAGTAGCATTTTCAAGAGTTCTAAAATATCAGAATGTGGATATTATTCTGTCATAATAAAAAGGGGCTTAACTTCTAGGACAGTAGTAATTAGACTAGGAAACTATATTTAATGTATTTATTGAATTGAATGTATTTAAATGTGGCTTGGTAAAAGGTTTTACATGGGGAAGTCATTTTTCTTCTGCATTTTCACCCACAAATATTTCTGAGTTTTTTTTTAAGGACATAGATTTGTATCAGAAGTGTACTTTGGGTCTTTAGATATGAGTTTTATGGCACACTTTTAATTATTAATAATAATAGTTATGGACCTAATCCTGTGTATGTCACACAATATAAGCTTCATGGTGGGCAGATTTTATAAGTGAGGAGTTATGTTTTCCACTGAGGTCTTTGTAACTGAAATTTTAAAAAAATATTGATTCATCTATTTGTGTTACTCACATTATGTCCAGCTTGAAAAGACCTTGATCTGACTTATATTCAATTAAGTTTTACAGCTTTGTACTCCAAAGCCAAACCATAACCATAAACTTAGAAGAAAAGTTATGGCTGAAAGAGAGAACATCGCAACATGTTAACTGCCCTCTTTCCATCACTTAGAAGTCTCTAGTCATGAGCCAGGAAGTTTCTGAACAGTAAATTTAATGTTGAGTGTTGAGCTCCTTTGTTAGACTTTATTTTAAAGACTTTGTTTACCAAAATGAGAAATTTTGAGGGGTAACCACAAAGTGCAGTGGAAAGTAATATGGGAATAATTTTGATAAGCTACTAGAGTAAGTCTGATGATGTGGTTTTGTAACCTGGTTCTGACGCTTGCAACTTACAGAACCTTGGGGGAGACAAATAATCTCTTTAAGTCTCAGTTTTCTCATATGTAAGATGAGGATGATAATATCCACCTCAGACAGTTTTAAGAGTTATGAGAACATGTTCTGAACACTGTCAAATACCAAACAAATGAAATGGATCATCATTCCTCTCAAATGAAAACAAACAAACAAACAACTTCAACTTTAATGGTATTAATGGAATTACACATATGTGAATTGTCATCATTAAAGATGAACGTATTCTGTGGGAATAGGAACTTCATCTGAGGATACAATGAGTTTCAGATGTCTAGATTAGGAGGCTAATGGGACAAATGCAAACATATATCCATTTATCTCCATGTAAGCCAGTGAGATTTCTCTCCACTTTTTAACCACAGTCCCAACTAAGATCAGCTATCTCACAAGTCACTGGTATCTGGTTAGGAAAGACTGGATAGGCAAATCTACCCCTACTACAGAAGACAGGAGCTAAAGACACAAGTTCCTTTATGAATGGGCTATACGTGCAAAGTTCATGCTAGTAAAGCACTTTATCAGATACACCAAAACAGTAGGGATTGGACCACTACTATTTATAACTAATTATTTAATACTTTATAAATGGTAAGGACTGTCATATTCTCAAATTTAGTCTTTTAGAAATGACAGCATTAAAAATAGCATGAGTGATTTAGAGGGACATTATTGAGAATCTGAACCTTCTGGCTTGACATATACATGACTGATAGAATTAACCTGTCTTTTAGCAGGATGCTTCAGATGTGGTAGAGGTGAAGAGAAATGACACAATCACTGCTGTAGTTAACAAAAAAAATACATAGAGGAATATTTCTTTTTTTATGATTGGGGGCATTGTGACTAAAGTAACACACGTATTGGTGGGGGAAAGGGCAACATTAATCAGACTTGCTGACTATCCTATGTACTGTATGTGTTACGAGTATATATACTCATGTAACTCAACACTTCATTCTGTCTCCTCACTGTGACAGAATTTCATCAGTCTTGGCCACTCATGGCACATATTCTGTATTGTGCAACTGGAGATCTCAATGCAGTCGCTCAGCTTGTGCCCCACAGGCACTGGCTCTGTCTTCTAGAGACCTACACCAGACTGAGGCAGCCTAAGAGCAGCAAAAGGCTCCAACTGTGAGGATCCATTCAGGACAATGGAGAGGAGTTTAGGAAAGTACCAAACCCCTTGTGCATATGCAGCACTGCTGCTGCTGCTAAGTCACTTCAGTCGTGTCTGACTCTGTGCGACCCCCTAGACGGCAGCCCACCAGGCTCCCCCGTCCCTGGGATCCTCCAGGCAAGAACACCGGAGTGGGTTGCCATTTCCTTCTCCAATGCATGAAAGTGAAAAGTGAAAGTGAAGTCGCTCAGTTGTGTCTGACTCTTCAAGACCCCATGGATTGCAGCCCACCAGGCTCCTCCGTCCATGGGATTTTCCAGGCAAGAATACTGGAGTGGGGTGCCATTGCCTTCTACGTATGCAGCACTAGAAGGAGAGAAGGAGTTTTTACAAGGAATTGGAAAGAGCCAATGTGACTGGAGAAAATTCAGGTGGAAGGGAAAAGACCAGAAATGGAAACCAGAGCAAGGAAATAAAGTAAAATAGAGTAAAAAGTAAAGCAAACAAAAGGTAGGAAAAAACAAAATGGCCCCAAATTTGTTGTCTCCTCAGAATTCTTTTTATGCTCCTCTCTTGTGGCGCCTTCACAATGTGTTAGAATTCCTTAGTTATAATAATATATCCTTCTGTCATCTCTCTAGGATGTGAGTGCCAGGAGGGTAAGAAATTGACCAACAAGTAACTATTTCTAGGACAGGAGGACAAAAGGTAGGGGGTTGGTTTATAGGGAACTATAGTAAGGAAGGAAAATCTCAAGGCAAGAGGACAATGAAGTTTAGCAGAAATTAACAACCCCTAATCATTGACTAGGATGATACATGAGAGACAAGATGGCTATCAGGAATGGGAAAGCCTCCTTTCATATCCAGTGAAACACAAATGCCGAGTTCCTGGTTTTTTGGTTTTTGTTTTTTTAAAGAGTAGAGGTAGTTAGGGAGGATGAAATCCATATGTTTCTGATCCATTTACACAAATCTCATTGAAATTCAGCTCAGAGTAGGGTGATTGAATGTCATATATGCGCATGCACAGCATAGTAATCATTTTAAGTCATTTTTGACGCTCCAGGAAGTCTCCAAGAATAAGCAATATGAAGCCCCAAAGGCCTACCAGCCCAGTCTGAAAGAGAAAGCCAGAAATAACTGAAAGGAGTCTACATTTCCAAGTTCAACAGTCTGCCATCAAGAATCTAAGGACTTTTTTTTTTTTTTTTTTAATGATGCCCAGGGGCCCTGGAAATGGCAGTCAGAACATAATTCGGAACTAAGTAAAGCTCTCACAAGCAAATGTTACAAAGGAGAGAGAACTAAAGATTAACAAAATCTAAATGGAGGAGAGAATGAGGCTCTATCTTAAAGTAATTGGAAGTGAATGAAACAAGTAAAAACAAAAACAGGAAAACTTGGAAAAAAGGAAGATCAAGGAGTTGGAAACAAACCCAGCCTTCAAAGAATGAAGTTTCACAACTCAGTGTTGTAAAGTACGTTGGCTCCTTATCTCAGTGCCGTTATTCTATTTTAAATGCTGGTTCAGACACAGCCAATGCAGAGACACACTTTCCATTACCCCCCACAAAGGAGACAGAGAATGTCTTTGTTGTCTAATAGCTTCCATTTTGATTAGGGGAGAAAAGGCCATAAACTAATTAAAGGGAAGATTTAAGGATGAGTTTGGATTCTCATTTGAGCAATTGCAAAAGTGGTTGTTATAAACTTAAAGTTTATTTCCCGCATAATTCTTATGTGGAAGCCCTAACCCTGATGCGATGGTATTTGAAAGTGGAGCCTTTGGGAGGCCATGATGAGATTAGGGTCCTTATAAGTAGAGGAAGAGACTAAACTGACTCTCTCTATAGTACATGAGGACATTGTGAGAAGGAGACCGTCTGAAAGCCAGGAAAGTGATCCTGACCAGAACCTGACCATGCTGGCACCCTGATCTTAGGCTTTCAACCTCCAGAACTGGGGGAAATAAATTTTTGTTGTTTATGCAAACGCAGTCTAAGGTATTTTGTTATGGCAACTTGAGCTTACTAAGACAGTGATGATTTACTGAGTGATTATTTACTGAGTGAAGAAAGAGTGGATGTTATGTTTGAAATGGCTGATGTTACAGAAAGAAATCATTTCTGTAACATGGAGATGTTACAGAAATGATTGCTTATATACATCTGGGTACCATCAACATTTTGAATCAATGATACCAAAATGATGAGAGTAGTTGAAAACTTCAAATAATAATAGCTAATATATAGTAAATACTTCAGTATGCCAGGAACACATCAAGTGCTTTGTCTCATTAATCCTTACAATATAGCCCTGTGAACTAGGGACAATTGCTATCCTGAGTTTACATATGAGAAAACAGGGGATTAAAGGTACCTTCTCAGTGAAACTGAATCATTGAAATGACCACATACAGTGACAGTAAGGGTACCCTAATGAATGATGGAAAGCCCTGCCTCCCATACTCAGAGCTTAAAACCAGCTGTCTAGTGTTTCACTCCTAAGTATTAGCAGATAGTTGAAGATCACCATAAATTTCAGAAATACTTCAAAATAAAATACGAAGACCAAGGCAAGTAAAGAGGGGTGGGAAATTAAAAAAAGAAAAAGAAACCCACCATGTCAGAGAGTGCCTTTGTCTTAATTTATGGCTCAGTATATGGTAACTTGTAGGAGAATTTCAACATATGCTTCACTATAATAATTCTACTGCAGTTGTTGGCAATAAGTGTCCATTATGTCAAGTTTTTAAATCATGTTGTTCAGTTTGTTAATCATATTGTTCACATTTTCTCCATCCATACCGATTTGTTGTCTGGTTTACCACTTACTCAGACGTGTAAATGTCCTGTGATAACTGTCTTTTTCTTCTTATACTTCTGTCAGTTTTCCTCTATATGCTCGAAAGGTTTTACATAATGTATAAAAATTTAGACTGGTTTTTAAGTCTGATAAAACTTTACCATTATAGAATATTCCTCTTTATTTTTAATAAAACTTTTTGCTTAGTATTATTATCATTGTTATTTTAGTTAGTATTTGCTATCCAAATAAATTTTCTTTCTATCCTCTTATATTTAACCTTTTTCTATCCTTTTACATTTAAATTATATCTGCCCTGTTTTCTGTGTGTCGTTTGAAACAGCATATTGTTAGTTTTAGATTTTTAGCCAGTCTGATGATTATTTAGTTGGTACATTTAGTCCACTTACATTTAACAGAATTAGGGACACATTGGGGCTTAAATCTACATATTACTATGTGCTTTCCAATAATTCTTCTTTTTTAAAGTTAATCTTTCCTTTTCTTCCCTTATTCTGATTATTTAATTTTTCCCACTTTTCCTTTAATTTGAAAGTCATATAATATTTTATTATTCTTTAGTTCAAGTTGTTATTCTCCTTTTTTCAATAGCTATATCACTACAATAAACAGCAAAATACAAAGTAAATGAAGAGCTTACCCCTTTAATCAGTTGCATCACAGCCTGTATATTGTCAGCAAAAATTTTAAGTCAGACTATCTTACGTGGGTTCCAAAACTTATCCTGGACAATGTATTTACTTTCTTCAGTTTTTTCACTTGTACAGTGAGGTGGATATACCGTTATAAGTTTAAACTGTGATAAATTTATGGGGTTGAAGATAAAGTGATATAATGTTGAAAAGCACTAAATACTGATCCTAATGCATGGTAACCATTAGGTTTCTATTATCCCTTTCTTTTTCTAGGCTATACCTTGACCAGATTAAAAGACAATACTCTGGAATCTTAGAGAGTCAAGTAGACTTGGAAAGTCAAATTATTTTGTGAATGGCTAGCCTTATTTTATATTAATTCAATTATCTTTAGATTCAAAGAGGGACAGTTCTGGGGTTGGAACCAAGCTGGGTGTGTGCGTGCACGTGCTTATACGGGTATACGCTTATGTTAGTTTCTGGCCTGTTGACACCAGGTGTGTCCCCTGTCCCTCCCCTGCTCTGCTCAGCTCAGCAGGGTGACTGAGACCTGAAAGGTGCATTTCCAGTGTCCCAGTCAGCCAGGTTCTTGCTAAGTTTCGCCAATGGGTCCCTCCAGCGAGACTAGGCAGAAGCAGCCATGGTGTGTTCCCCTTCTCTCTGTGTCTGTGGCCGTCTTCCCATGTGGCTATTTCCATTTTATTGCTCCAATTTCCTCTGAACAGATGCAGTACATTTCTAGCTTCCACTTAGTGACTTCCGATTATGGTTGAAGGATTTTTAAATCCTTCCAGTTTAGGATGGTAGTTCTCTTTGATGTTGCTAAATCTCTGTGTTACTTCCATGGCTGGCATGCAACTTCTCACGTATTCCATCATCTTTGTAACCAGTCACCTGGATTAAATGTCTTCTTGTATACTTAGTGTGGCTTCAGTTTTCTTGGTTGGACCATGACTGAAACCATGTGAGTGATGGTATGTGTGTGTGTGGTGGGGTGGGGTGGGTGGGGAGAAAGGAAGGGAAAGAAAGAAGGAGGGAGAGACAAAGAAAGTGAGAGAGATTGATTATATTTAGGAATGAATTAGAATTGCCCACTTTAGTGACTATGGCTTCCTATACACTGCCAAAAATATTATAGCTGCTAAACTATGAGCTAGCAAGATCTCCAAGGGGAAAAAAAAATCACTGGAGTCACTGAATGACTTAATATACCTACTCAGTGACTGTGACATTCTGAATTATATGGACATTTTCATAGGTGTTCAAACATAGTTGTTGACCAATTGATGTGATACTTCTGGAACAATAGCCATTATAAAATTACAAAACAGAAAATAATCCATTTCCTGCTTAGACTATATCCTTATTTTCCTGCTATCCATCTCAATAGGTCTTATATTGCTAGATAAATCCCAGGGAAATCCTTGCCACATACAGTTATTCTTATCTATGATACCTGTCCTCTAAATGGGGTAGAAGATTCCAATAGTCACCCAACACCCAGGATTGTTGATAAACTACCCTCAAACAGTTAAAAATAGGACCAGAGGGGAGCATCCTAGGCTTAAATTATTCTGAGAGAATTTTTAAACCTTGGTTTCACTACTTATAAAATTCTTTCACATGAGAAATAGAAATCCTATTTAAAGAAAAAATACTAAAAGGAATTATATTAGAAAATTCTTTTTTTTTTTCCCTTTAGTATCTGGCTAGTTCTATCAGTTGGTATTTCCAGCTGAAGTCATACTCTTATTTGTTGCAGTGCCTGTTTCAGATTTTCACTTCCTTGTTTTGAATGTTGACTCCCTTAATTACTTTGTTATTCATTTGCCAATTTAGTCTGTAAAACTTGAAGCAATCTCTCTTCATAATATCCCCTTTGACACATCATTGGCTTGTGCCGCTTTCTTTCAATCTAGGCCAGTGGAGAAAAGCCTTCTCACCAATGAAGAAAGATCTTAGCAATAGATCTGATTAACATCAGCATGGGCTCTGTGCTTCAGATGCTTAAAAGGCAAACGTCTATAATATTGCTTCCACATTTGAACTGCCAAGCAAATTATGTGCATTCAAAGGGGATAAACTAAGAATGTTGCAAAATGTTTCAAAATTAAATATTTACTGAGCATCTACTATGTGTCAAGCACTGTGCTAGGCATTCCAAGGTTATAATAGCTAAACTCACAGTTTGATGGGGATTATATTTAAACAACTTATTTAAAGAATTTTGCATTATTTGTGGCATATAGCGGAGCTCAATACATGGCAGTTATTGCTGATAATCTGGGGATTTACATCCCGATCCTGGGTTTTCCCTGCTGTAAAGAATCAAGCTTCCTTAATGGCTCAGATGTTAAAGAATCGGCCTGCAATGCAGGAGACCTGTGTTCAGTCCCTGTATCAGGAAGATCTCTTAAAGAAGGGAATGGCCACCCACTCCAGTATTTTTGCCTGGAGAATTTCATGGACAGAGAAGGCTGGCAGGCTATAGTCCATAGAATTGCAGAAAGTTGGACACTACTGAGCGACCAACACACAAGGAATCAAGCAGGGATTAGTATACAGTCCACCTGATCCTTCTCCCACCTGTGTTCTCCTCCCATATTATGCACTCTAAACTAACTCCTAACTACCAGTCTATCTACCTACAGATTCATATTACTGTCTTCTCCCGATGGCTCAGTGCTAAAGAATCCACCTGCAATGCAGGAGATGGAGGAGATGCAGTTTCAATCCCTGGGTCAGGAAGATCCCCTGCAGAAGGGAATGGCAGCCCACTCCAGTATTTTTGCCTGGAAAACTCCGTGGACGGAAGAGCCTAGTGGGCTACAGTCCAAAGGGTCACAAAGAGTCAGACAGGACTGAGCAACTGATCACATATAATTTGTTCATTGATCACATACAACTAACCTATTTACTTTAATCTTGATTCCAGTTACTGCTTCTGGTCCCCTTATCTTAATAATGATAATAGCTAACATCTAACCTGACTTCACTCTTGAGATATGCTTTGCTAAGCACTTCCTAAAGATCATCTCACAGGATCCTATGCAATAGGATAATCCCATAATCCTATGTCAGGCAGATGTTGTTCTGAACTTCGGTCTTCCTTGATAGACTCTTGCTGAACATGACCCCCTCCCAAGCTCTAGTGCCATGAACTAGAATTACATAATAAAGGAGAGGAACAGCAATCCCCTAAGAAACAGAGGCTCCCTAAGTGATCTTCCTGGTTGTTCCATGTGGAGACTGGACTTAGAAATTAAAAAACAAAGAGTCCTAAGTTTTAAGAGAAAGTAGACAGAACAATAGACTGGAAACTTACTGTGAGGAAACACTTTTAAGGAGAGAGAAAACTTTGCTTGAAAAAATTGCAAGGCAGTAAGTGAGATCAAATAGCAAATGAGATTCTCTGAGGATGGGAGATGAGTAGCTTGTGAATTCTTTTTTTTCTTTCTAAAGGTTGTCTAAGCTTGGTTATAATTCTTTGGGTGTTCTATTTTCCCGTTACCATCCCCTCTCGATTACCATGCAGTACTTGCTCAAGCTGTAACCAAGTAAGCCCTGAACAGCATTCTTAGCAGGGAAAATGTTTCTATCCCAGAGGACATGTGGCTTCAAGACAAAGATGGGCTCAATCTGCATTTCTGTTAACAACCAATTTCAAGTGGCCGTGAAAAAGCTTTTGGTGCTACCATTCTGGCCAAAGGTTTGGCTTTGTCCACCTAAGTACTTCCTTGCTCTGTGACCTACAGTCTCCAGATGCAATGGAGAAATCTGCTGGGTCAGCCTGTTCCTTTCCTTTCCTTTCCTTTCTTCTCTTTTTCCAAAGCAATTAGCAGATGCCAACAAGCCCCTCAACAAGTGGTGAGACACTTCCTGGCCACTCTATCGAGTGGGCACTTGCCTTTCCTCCTTTCTCATCCTCAGTGACTTGGCTCTGAAAATGGCTGTGAGTTAACACCATGAAAGATGCCTTACAGATAAAACAAAAGGGAAAATATTGCCCTTGCCAGAATTCTTCTCAGGAAAGGAGAGTTGTTGGTGTTGGGAAGGATTTGATAAGATCATAGCTGGGAGCCTGTCTAGCCTGGGGTTAAGAAGATCTATTGCTTGCTAAGCCCCAGGCCCTTTGTACAAGCTCTTCTATATATGGAGAGCATGACTCCAAGGCCAGGCTACTCGGTTCGCCTATTACTCACTGCCTGTGACCTCAGTCAAGTTTTTAACCTCTTACGCCTTGACATCTTCACCTATACAATTAGACATAATGATGATAGCTCCATCCTAGGGATGTTGGGAGAATAAAATAAACATGTATGTAAAGTAAGCAGAACAGTGTTGGCACATAAGAATAGCATGTAAGTGTTCCCTTTTTACGTCTTACTTAACCTTGTTAATCCTCATCCTTCCTCCCTTTGAATCTCAGCTTATGTGTCACTTTTTAAGGGAAATTTCTCCACCTTGCTTTGCTATATGTTCTCAGAGAAATCTGTTCTTTCACAATCATAGGTTTATACATGTAATCGCTTGGTGTGCGTGTCTGTCTTCTCCACTGGGCTGTGACCTCCTTTGATCATTGTATACCCAGTGACTGGCAGATTCTAGCACATAGTAGATGCTCAATAAATTTTTGCCAAATGCATGAGTGAGTGACCCCCACACAGAAACATTTAGAGCCACTAAATCAGTAAGTTTGTATCTAATTCAACAAAAATGTACTGAGCACTCACTCTGTACCAGACCTTGTGCTATTAGCCAATCATTAGGCAGAGGTAGAAAAGATGGTTCTTGATCTCAAGAAGTCCTAGTCAGAGGTCCACAGCCAAGCATCAGACAAATCACAGCACAGCAAGATGAAGCTTACATCAGCCATATGCAAGTCTAACAATGACCAGTTTGAGATGCTGTAGTGATTCTGGTTTCGCTAGAGATTACAGAAGCCCAATGAGTTAGTAGTAACTGTATGCATTGTGGCATCAAGACAGACAAGTAATTAAAATAGGATAATCAGAAGAGTTCTGATTGTGCAGTAGAAAAGAATCATTTGTATTTCTTTGGCACTTTGTCCAGTCCTACCTGGAAGAAGCGGTATGTCCTCCAGGCCTCAGTCCTCAAGGCTTAGGCCACTTTGGTTTCCATTGTCCCTTCAGGGACCTTAGTTCTAGGGATTGTAGTATTTAACTGTAGACTCTGACAGTTCTCTCTAGCGTTTCTTCCAGAAGGCTCAAATGTCCTTATACAAGTGGAATCCCTGATGCCTTCCCAATATCCCAGAGCTCCACAGGAAGCAAACTTAATTCAGATTTTTCTTAGGACACTATTTTTTTTTCAATAGGAATATAGTTGATTTACAAGGTGTTAGTTTCAGGTGAATAGTAAAGTGATTCAGTTATACATAAACATAATCCACTCTTTTTTTAGATTCTTTTCTCATATAGGCCATTACAGAGCGCTGAGTAGAGTTCTCTGTGTTATACACAGCAGGCTCTTGTTAGTTATCTATTTTATATAAAGTAGTGTGCAAATGTCAGCTGGACTTCCCAGGTGGTGTTAGTGGTAAAGAATCCGCCTCCCAATGCAGGAGACATAAGAGGTCCTGCTTCAAACCCTGGGTCAGGAAGATCCCCTGGAGGAGGGCATGGCAACCCATTCCAGTACTCTTGCCTGGAGAATCCCATGGACAGAGGAGTCTGGTGGGCTATAGTCCATAGGGTCAGAAAGAGTCGAACGTCACTGAAGTGACAGCATGCATGCATACACGCACATATGTCAGTTTTTTGGGACACTCTTTAAATGAAATTGTTCTTGTCCTTTCCCCAATACCAGGATTTTCTACCCTCTTGTCACTGTTCACTATATAAATATACTTAGAGGTTGCCTTCTAGAAAGTGCTGGACTAATGGTAGGTTGGAGAAGTCCAGAGCTGTGCCCTCTTGATCTTAGCCAATCCTGCCACAGTCTTCCCACCAGGGACAATGCACCTCTCAGCACCACACTCACCAAACCAGGAAGTACCAACAAATGCCCACAACAATAGGCTCTCTACTCTAAGAACCAAACTCCCCTCCTCTGTCTCATCATTGTTCTTAGAGCCGCTGTGTCCGAAGTGCAGTCTGGCACCTGAGGGGGTTTGGTGGGGGGCGCGGTTGGTCTCGGCAGACAGCCTACCTGTCAAGGGCTTCTGGGATTAGAAGTGCCCTTTGCCAACACACACTCTGCAAGAACTTGACGAGTGGGCATCCAGCCAAGAGGCAGAGCTCAAAGCCCTTCTGTGCATGTGCTTCTCAGACCCCCAACTGGCTACTTAGCCATTTGGCCAGATCCCAACTCTTCCAGCAGTGCTTTTGAGCCCCACCCCATCTTTGGTTTGGCTGGATTGAGCACACCCACTATCAGATACTATCAATTTTCCTTCATATGTATGAGGTTGACCCAAAGCCGTGTGTTGGGTTGGGTCCATGTCTTTCCTCTACCCTCTCTGCCCCCTCTGATTTTGATGATACAAGGCTGGTTTTGTTCTTTTGAAACAAAGACTCTGTTCTGGGTGGATGTTCCAAGTCAGAAAGCCTGGTTGTGTTTATCCCAGGCCATTGGCTGGGCATTCACATGCTTTTTGTATTTGGTAAGTGACAGTATTTGCAAAAGCTGATTGCCACAGCAGGCGGAACAGAGACAAGACTAGCGAAAACATGTGTCGGTAACATATGCTGTAGCCTTTTCTTCTTTGCTTGGAGGACTGACACTTCCTACAGGAAGAAGTAATTATTTTGCGTGTGCATAGATTACACTGGAATGAAAACAAGTGGGGAGGGGTTGTTGCTCTATACGTGAAAGAAGAAATAACTCTCTTTCCCTCTTTTTCTCACACACACCACTCAGCTCATGTGCATGTATACAGGTTAACTTGCCTGACTTTTAGACTTTACTTCTTTTAAAAAACTAAATGTTCTAAAAATTCAGAGCCTATTATTAGCAGAGAGGCCTCTTGTAAAATAAAGAATGAAAGCACTACCTTGAGAGTGTTAAGCAAGCCTGTGCTCAAGTCTCCCAATTGTATAGCCCATGTGACCCACAGAAAATGAGTTAACTCTTAGACTTCATCTGCCACCAGTGGACAAAAGGCTTACCTCTCAAGTTTGTTGTGAGGATTCAGTCACATGGGGTATATGGAAAGCACCTCAAGTAGGCTCTAAGTATTCCTTCCCTGGGTCAGCTTGCCATGTGGGACACCAGCTGTCAACAGCCCTGATGGCTGACTTGACTCACTTCTCCATGATCAAGTGGAAGCTGTGGGAAACTCTGGACAATCCCAGAGAGTTCTGGAACTACCCAAGTTACTTGATATATTTTCCTACAGGCACAAAGGACAAGTCTGACAGTGGAACTTGCGGAACCAGTCCCAAATGGAACTCAGATTCCTGTACTTCAAGTTATGCTTGCCTCGGTCATTTGGTGGAAGTTCAAAAAAACTGGGTGACGCACATTGGGATGGAGCTGGCAAGGCCCTCTTTTGTCTTGCTGTAAGCTCAGAAGTCCTGGCAACAACATGGCCAGCATTTGATTCATTGTATTCCATCTTAACCAACCGTCTTTCCCACCCTAAACCTGGAATCATTCTACACTGTATACATTAGCATGAGTTTCTCCACTGCTTTTCACATTCCTCAGAGCAAAAATCACTCTCAAACTTCTCACATATACCTGCTTTTGTTCTATTTAGCACCAAGATTTCTCTAAAATAACAACAACAACAATAACAACAAAATGTTCCATCATTCTTGACTTAGATTCAGAAGATGGCGAGTGTTAAGTAAATCTTGACCGCATGCATGAGGATCGCTTACAGTTACGAAGGACATGCTTTGTGTCAGGGACTGTGCCAAGCACATATTTAAAGACTTCACAACAACTGTATGAGGTAGATATTCTCAACCTTATTCTACAGCAAACTGTTAGAAATGTCCAGTCACTTGCCCAGTGTCACAGAGCTGTGAAGTAGCAGCCATGAGATGTGATTACAAGTCAGCACAACTTTAAGAGCCCCGCATATGATGCTGACCCAAGGCTGAGTGAATGAATGGATGGATGAATATTAGAGCTCGAGAGAGCTTTCTCAACGTCACCCTTGGTCCTTGCTCTTCCTTCCCTGTAGTTCCAGCCCTGCCCCCTCCCAATACGGGAGAGCCTTTTATCCTCCTTTCAGTGAGTTGGTGGCCACTGTGTCCTTCATTTCTTACGCTGTTTGCCATTGTCATCTCCCATGCCCAGTTCCTCCCCCCAGTTCCTCCATGGAAGCATGCAGACATGCTTCCATGTCTCCAGCCCTGAGCTCCAAGTTGTCTCACCAATGAGTCACTAAGAAGTATCATCATGCCCACAAACCAGAGCCCGGGAACTGGGGTCTCACTGCCAGTTTCCACAAAGTCAGTCTCCTGCCTGCCTGCTTCACCTGCTGTAGCCAGTCACCCATAGGAACCCCTTTGCTACATGCAGCTCCTTCTCTCCCCTAGTGCTCATCACTGTTTTTATACCCTCCAGACACCGGATTCTGCCCCAGCAGGACTTCCTTCCATCCTTTCACCCCATCCCTCCCCTAACTGCCCCACTCCAGCAGGCATGCCCAGTTCCAGACTCTAGCTCTGTCCTGCTGCTGCTAAGTCACTTCAGTCGTGCCCGACTCTGTGCGACCCCATGGACTGCAGCCTACCAGGCTCCTCCATCCATGGGATTTTCCAGGCAAGAGTACTGGAGTGGGGTGCCATTGCCTTTTCCGCCAGCTCTGTCCTAGACTCCTGCAATTAACCAAGGCAAGCCCAGAGTGCTCTGGACACAGAAGACTCCATCTAGCCCACCCCTCATGTGGGTCATGGACCAAGAAAGTTCAGAAATTTTTGCCCAGGTCACAGAGTGAGACACACCAAAGCTAGGACTCACGGGTGCAGACTGGTTCAGCATCTTTCCCCTACACTCTCTCACCTCCTTCTCCCCACTCTGTCTATATTTTCCTCTTGCTTTCTTTTTCTCCCTCACCCACACCTTTTTAATTTAAGTTTTAACATCTGTTCCCTCTTGGTCTATTATTCCAGTGACATTTTATATTACATTGAATTTCCATTTCCATTTAAGACTCATCCATTTTTCTTACTTAAAAAACACATTTTGAGTCTGCTTTTTAAAAAATTTATATAACTTTAAAAAAAAATTCCATTTGATTTTTTCATTCTAGCACATTTCTTAGCTTATCTTTCCTGCCTCTTTAGCAGCAGAAATTATCCTCTGCCTCGATGTAGCTTTGTTCTTCCTATTATCCGTGCCACTATAACATCAAGCCTGTAATCTAACAATCCATTCTTGCTTCTTTTTTGTGAAACCAGGATTTTTTTAATGTAAATGAGGAGGCTGGTGGTTTTAGTTTAATTCCTGATTTTATATTTGGGGGAAAAGCCTTCTTTTCTGGTACTTTTACTGATTCAGCTGAAGAAAGATCACAGAAGGGAGGAAGGCAGGAGAAGTAGCAGCACCACGTGTCAGATTGCCTCGTGCTCAGTGTTTCTGAAGTATGTACTGAATTTTTACTCAAAGGGTCATGTTCAAGGAGCTCTGCCTTGAGAGTTAGGCTTCCTGTCTTGAACTTTTCGCCTGCACACTTCAACCCTTAGAAGTAACAAAAGAACATCCCTACTGAGCTATTGGACATGGCAGCCTGAGGATGAACAATTAGAACAGTGAGTAGGGTAATAACAAATATTTAAGGAGCATTTCCACTGCTAGGTTTGGGGCCAAGTATGTTACATTGTTCAGCTTGTTCATCTCCCACAACCTCCTGAGGGTGGTCTCCTCAAGGTCCCCACTTAAAAGATGAAGAAACTGAAGCTCAAAGCTTAAGTAACTTGTCCAGGCTTCAAGAGCTATGGCTGAGCTGGAATTCAATCCAGGAAGCCTAGATCCATAGCCAGTGCTCCGAGTTTTCAGAAATGTTCTGAGAATCCTTTATTTTAAAATAGTTTATCATGTTCTGGAGAGCAGTTCTCCTGGGTTCCCTTACCTACTGCTCTCCACCCGGGTGCCCTTTCCCAATAAAATCTCTTGCTTTGTCAGCATGTGTCTCCTCGGACAATTCATTTCCAAGTGTTAGACAAGAGCCCAGTTTCGGGCCCTGGAAGGGGTCCCCCTTCCTGCAACAAATGGCGACCACGAAGGGACATCTTCTTCGCTGAGACTGACATCCTGCCACTTGGGGTACTCAGGGGCCAGCTTGCCTGCCAATGGACCAGACCCAGCAGCCGCAACTGGGACCCTTTTGTCCCTGGTCTCCTCCTGACGCGGACAACTGGCCAGAGTGCCCCGACCGCTCATCTCAGTAATCTATCTTTGGACGAAAATCAGATGCCTCATGACCTACAACCAGGACTAGAAAAAGACATAATTTAAGAGACTGTCTCCAACCTGGATGGAAAGACTTTTTATCAGGCCCCTACACTGGATTGGTCTATAGAGAAGACAGCTGACCTGATCTCACCTTAAAATGATGCTCAAACAAGAAAAACTACAGTACACCAGGATGAGAAGACAACGACATCAGAGCCCTTGGCCATCCTCTGTTCCTGGGCTGCACACCAGTCTCCTCTGCCACACGTGAGAGCTGACTCCGTCACCTCCTTCCAGCGTCTCCCACAGTGATGCTGCCACGGGCAGTCCCCCAGCAGATCGTCAGCACACGATTCAAACCCGGCATTGCATGACAGTTAGTGCGGGGGATGGATTTTAGAGTCTGGCATAGCTGTTGCACTATCCGAGAGAGGGAGGAGGTTGTGGCGGCATCAGAGGAAGGAGACGACTGACCAGGAGCTGCTGTGAGGTGGATGCTCTGGGCCGTGGACCGACCTGCCCAAGGATGGTGTGGAACATAGCATATTCACCTGTCAGCCAGCCACCATGCTGGTTCCATGGCTGCATCTCTCCACTGGACTGGTGAGAGGGTTGTCAGTGTTTTGCTCCTGGGCCTACTTCCAGCTGCTTATTTGAATCCTTGTTCTGCGATGGACTACTCTCTGGGTGCAACCCTCACTCTTCACAATCACTGGGGCATTGGACAAGTTGTTACTGACCATGGTCAGGGGGATGCAGTGCAGAAGGCTGCCATGACAGCCCTATTGGTGCTCTCGGCTTTCACCTTTGCTGGACTCTCTTATGTCAACTATCATGACGTGGGCATCTGCAAAGCTGTGGCTATGCTGTGGAAACTCTGACCTTTTAGACTTAATACCTTGAGAATTGATTGTACACCTCCTTGCCTCTGTTCTGTCATGCCATTTCAACTCACAATAAGAAGGAAAAACATTGGTGAGACAAACCTCTTCTCGTAATCACCTGATTGTTTTTAGCATTTAATCTTTGAAGAAAGATTGAGGGAAGTTGGATCTTAAGAAATTATAAGACTGAATTCTGTATTCTGGGGAGCTAATGGAGTGTCTCAGCTTTTCACAAGTCTCCTAGTATAACTGAACATTATATATGAGCTTTTTGTCTTTTAATTTATCAAACTCTTAGAGGGAATTCAGCTTTACAACTCTCAATATCTGATCAAACATCTATATTTGTCCTAGGATGATGGAGAAAGGGAAAGACTTAATTCATAAGCAAAGACTGCATAAAATTAGGCAGTGTTTAGTTTTTGTAAACCTTCCCCTCTGTTCAGTTGATACCAGTTACTGAGGGTTACATGTCTTAGGGAAATTTGAAAATTAGAAATGCTGATATTTCACATTACTGATTTCTAAATCCTAGGAAGAAGAGCCTGGAGAGTTTCTGAATGTATAGAAGTTCCATTTAGGGAAGAGGTCCCTTTATAGATGCTTCAAATTGTTACAGATTCTAAACCAAGACTTAATGCTCAAATGTGTTTATTTTACTTGTCCTAAAATAATCTGTCCACAAATATAAAATTATAAGTGATAACCTTTTGTTTTCCCACTGGGAATTTCTGACGTGAAAATGTATTCCATGAAGATAATTTTTAAAAAAATATAAAATGCTGCATAATAAAACAAAACAAAACAAAACAAAAATAAAATAGTTTATCATGTTCTGGAATGAAGATGAGTCAAAGGGCAGAAAACTTTACTTTATCAAACAAGGGAGAATTATCACTTTTTTCTCTAAACTCTGCCAATTCTGATGTTGTCAGACCTAGCCTTTTAAAGTGATAATATTGTCATTATAATCCTAAAAATAATGTTGTGAGCTAGCATTTTATCAGGATTTCTAACCTCAGCACTGTTGACATTTGGGATGGACCATTTCATTGTGAAGGCTGGGCTGTCCATCATGGGCTGTCAAACAGCATCCTTGGTTTCTACCCACTAGAGCCTGAAAACACATCTCAGCCCTTGCTCTTCCTTGGTTTCTCTAAAGAGTCATGACAATTAAAGATGTCTCCAGACATTGCCTAATATTTCCTGAGAGGTAAGATCAACCCTAGGTGAGAACCACTGTGTTAGACATTGCCCAAATCCTAAGCACCTGACTTGTCTGTATGGGACCGGTGCTTTATTCATTCTTGCCCAAGAGCTTAAGCAAAACGTCCTTGCCACTTGGGAGATGGCATGCAGAGCTATTCGAATCCATTTCTCTTGAGTTCTACAGCTTCTCCTTAGAATCACTGAGTTCTTAGCAACCTCATACCCTCCCTACATCCTCTCTTTTTACTGATTCTTTTCCAATTACTTTAGTAAGTCATTTTATTTCTCCATTTCCTTTTTCTTTGCCCTCTTTACTCCTATGAGCAGGAACTTCCCTGGTGGTTCAGATGGTAAAGCGTCTGCTTACAATGTGGGAGACCGGGGTTCAATCCCTGGGTTGGGAAGATCTCTTAGAGAAGGAAATGGTAACCCACTCCAGTATTCTTGCCTGGAAAATCACATGGACAGAGGAGCCTGGTAGACTACAATCCATGGGGTCGCAAAGAGTCAGACACGACTGAGCGACTTCACTTTCACTTTCACTCCTATGAGCTAAAATATAATCCTAGCCATTTCGTTGGAGAAGGTAATGGCACCCCACTCCAGTACTCTTGCCTGGAAAATCCCATGGGCAGAGGAGCCTGGTGGGCTGCAGTCCATGGGGTCGCTAGGAGTAGGACAGGACTGAGCGACTTCACTTTCACTTTTCACTTTCATGCATTGGAGAAGGAAATAGCAACCCACTCCAGTGTTCTTGCCTGGAGAATCCCAGGGCCAGGGGAGCCTGGTGGGCTGCCGTCTACGGGGTTGCACAGAGTCAGACATGACTGAAGCGACTTAGCAGCAGCAGCAGCAGCAGCCATTTCATATTATAAGGAGGAACTGTTCTGTTATTGATAATTCCCTTTCCAAGAAAAGTTAAGACACATGTGTTGCTGAGAAATTTGGATGAGGTGAAAACCAACCTAGCATCATCAACTTTTAAACCTTTCAAAAGTAGACAGATGCCCCTTTTAAAATCTGGATAGAAATTTTCTTCTGCAGCTCCATTTTTCATTGCAGGTGTCTGTTTTCCAGGAACTAGCATATTCTTAGCAAACCTATATAATTACATTTTCAACAATTCAAAAGGAAGAATATTGGTAATACTAGCTAATATTTACAGAGTATTTACTTTATGATGGGCACTCTAAGTGCTTTACAAGTACTGTCTTCTTTAATCAACATAGTTTAACTTAAAGTTATTTAGAATTTATATCATTCTAGACATCAAATTAAGGGTATGCATATCAAAGCATGTGGACATTCTAAGAACTTAAATGTTTTTTCCTAAATTCAGGAAAAGACAGAACCAGGACTCAAACCTTGGTCAAAAGTATTCCACTAAATTTGTTGCTTCTATTTTTCCCTACTATACTATACTTCTAAAACTAGCATAGCATTTTTCTCTACTATCTTTTCTATTTATTTACATAGTATATTTTAACTAAATTCTAGAACAATGGGTTATTTGAGAAAACCTGGGAAATGTCACGATTTATGATATTTGCATAGAGGAAATACAGTATGAATTTCCAACACCTGTGTTCACTAATATAATTTTATAATATAAACTCCTATAAAATTGAGATTTTTTTTCCTACTGAGCATTCACACCAAATGCGGGATCAATACTACTTCTATTTTACAGTATCTACTGGTTTTTTGAATCTTAAAGTGACCAGAGTGCTTACAAGTAAGCACATTTTCCCCTGTAGCTCAGTCGATTTGTAAAGTATCTTGAAGAATGGGGTGAAGGCAAATATAATGCAGTGACTTAAAGAAAGCTGCCGAAAAATCAATGCAAGCATCTTTCATTTCATCTGAGATGTAGTTCACAAGTGGATTTGTGTATAGCAAATCTTATGCTTTTATATCGACTTTTGTTACAAAACCTGAAGAATATTCCTGTGATAAAGAAATATTTTAGGCAGACTGAAACCATTTTGTAAGGAAGGGGTATGTCAATAACTAAATGCAGGGGACTTCTGCTCTGGAGCTGTGTTTCTGAGGTGTATTCAGTTCTTTCTCAGATCTTTGATAAAACCACCCCCATGTCTATAACCTCTCTTTGGCCAATTTCATCCTCATTACTCCAGTGAAGTTTTAAAAAATATTTATAGTGCTATGGTGGTCCCTAAATTTTCCATTCTAATGCCCTTCCCCCTTGGCCTTGATATTTATAATTGACCATATCAAAGCTAGAATGATGTACTTTGACAGCAGATACCACAAACATATACTAAAAATTACACGCTTCTTCAGTAACTATTCAGTTTTTCCTAGGCACTGAAATGCAAATTCTTTCTATTGTTCTAAATTGTTTCTGTCAAGATTCTACCTTATCTACTAAAGATTAAAAGGGAGATCCTGAACATTTCTTATGGCCAGCATTTCCTAATTGGTTTTCTCATTCATTTCTCTCTTAGCTGCCATGCAAGTTAGGTATCATAGCCATTTCACAGGTGAAAGAACTGAACCCTAAAACCATTAAATAACATGCCTAGCAGTTAAGTGGAGAAATTTGGCTTTGGATCTAGGTCTGTCTGAGTTGGATGCTCTTATTCTTTTTACTATTTTCATGCTGCTCAAAGTCTTTTTGAAAACACTGAGTGGGATTTTTAACCTGAAGAACCATGGGTCACATTTCTCAGACGCATCAAAATTCCATTAAGTGGTTGTTTAAGATGCAGATTTCCAAACCCAGGAAATCCAAATCTGTGGGTCTGGAGCTCAAAATCTGCATTTAACATGACTCCCCAAATAATCTTCATTTGCATCCAAATTTGAGAGACCTTAGATGAGTTCAGCAGCCTATGAACTCTCAAACTGCACTCAAACTTTGGTGCAGGTGTTGTGGGTACATTATTCAGAGAGTATCTTTGAGATTCTCAAAGGGGTCTTTTGTCCCAAAAAGGCAAAAAGCACTAGCCGAAAAAGAAAGGAATTGGAACTGTGCCTTGTCACTTTCTAGTTTTGATCAGCTGCTGGGAATGAGGAATAGTTAGGTCATCACAAGGGCTTCCCAGGTGGTACAGAGGTCAAGAATTGCCTGCCAATGCAAAAGACCCAGGTTCGATACCTGGGTCAGGATAATCCCCTGGAGAAAGAAATGGCAACCCACTCCAGTATTCTTGCCTGGAGAATCCCATGGACAGAAGAGCCTAGAGGGCTACAGTCCTTGGAGTCACAAAGAATTGGACACAACTGAATATACACGCTGCACTAAGCCAGTTTAAATAGAAGCAGTCTTCACATTGTGTGTGTTTCCCCAGCCCCACACACATCATCACCTCACCCCACCACTCCTCCCTGGCCTGGGTCCTTCCCACTAGAACCAGCTCCCACCACCATCTCATTCACAACAGGAAACTCTCTTTTAACAGAATTCTTTTTACTGCAAATAATGCAGAGTTGTCTGTCCCTTTGTCTGCATAACTGCCGTGAGTTAGTTGAGTCAGTGACCCAAGTTGTCTAACATTTTACTGTAAACAGGATACCATTTATGTGAAAGAACCCAGTTACCATATTTCTCTGTCATCTGCAGTCTGCAGAAGACAAAAAACAACGGTAACCTAACCCCTGGGCAAAATGCTAATGGCTACATAATTGACTTAGCAGATAATTATAAAATAGTTCCATATTAAAACACAAAAGATGTAATTATTGCACTTTACAAACTAATTAATGAATGCTAACTCAATTCAATAATTAATAACTCATTATTTAACCTCTAATTAAATGATCATCCTTCCTTCCCCTGCAAACTTTGCTGGTGGCTTAATTGCTCTGGGCCAAAAATACAGGAGAAACAAATCTTCTCTGTTAATTAAACAGTGAAGAGATTTAAAATAATTGTAACAGAGAAAATTAGGGAATTTAAATTAGAGTATCTCCCATTTGGGCTTCCCTGGTGACTCAGTTGGTAAAGAATCTGCCTGCAGTGCAGGCGACCTGAGTTCAATCCCTGGATCAGGAAGTTCCCCTGGAGAAGGGAATGACTACCCACTCCAGTATTCTTGCCTGGAAAATTCCATGGACAAAGGAGCCCGGTGGGCTACAGTCCGTGGAGTCGCAAAGAGTCCAACATGACCAAGCAACTAACACACACACATCTCCCATTTGAAAGAGACAAGAGCTCCAACCTCAATTCCTACCCAAAGCGTGAATCAATTACAGTGGTGCAGGGTAATTCCCACCAAAGCACCAGACGAGATGGTTGGTTAATAGCCAGTTCTCCAAGGTATAGGTCAGGACTTAGGAGCAAGTCAGGAGCCAGTCAGCCTGGACACCTAGAGTCCCCTGAAGCAGTTGTGTGCAGGAAACAGACAGTAGCTCACAAGGGACAGCTATGCAAATATTCCCAACTCTGCTTCCTTTGACATCACATTAGCAGCCTGAAATCAGTCATTGCGGGAGTATTTACACCTCAGAAATTGGGAAGCTCTCAAATGAGGGCTTTTCCTTTTTCCCCCCAGTGCTGGTTATTAAACATTTACCAACATACTACTACCCCTAGAGAAGGAGAGACAACTTGTGACTGAGTCCTGGATTGTCTGTCTACCCGGGCTAGAGTCCTGGTCAGCTTTGAGGCTTACCTGCAGTCTAGAGTTCTGTCCTCGGAACCTGTTCCCTGGACCTGATGTGTTGGGAGTCTGTGCTCCGCATCTAGTTGTGTGCACAGCCCACCTCATTGAATCCTCAAACAACTCTGTCATAGACAGTTACTGTTCCCAGCCATCTTTTGATTAAAAAAAAATTCGTACACACTTCACTCACAATTATTCTTTATTACTTTAAAATGTATTTATAATCTGTTAGTGGCTTACTCTTTCATTTTTTTTAAATTAAACAAATTATTAACATTTCAATAAATGAGATTTTTTTCTGCTTATGAAGTATGTGTACATATGCATTCAGAATGAAATTTATGTCTTTAGTTCTTTTATGTTTTATCAATGGCAGGGTGGTATTGTCACAGCATACTTGACATTTCTGTTGGGAGCGAAGACCAAGCTGGGTAACAAACGTGTTCCTCACAGACAGGGATGTCTATGGCAGAAAGTACTGGTGAGGGTATGAGGTAGGAGTGAATGGGAGCCATAGCTGGGGAAAGACATCATTTAGCCACGCAGCATCATCTTCTTAGAGACAATTTTTCTGCAGCTTCCTAAGCAAAGACAGGGAGCTGGAAAGAGTGGGGTTTGTGCAGGAAACTGTTTGGAGGCCACAGAGCCCACAGGAGCAGAGGAAACATGATAAGTGACCAGTGACTGGCTCACCCCATGGGTCCAGTTCTTTGGTCCCCTGATTCGGAGTCTTCCTAAGAGGAGCAATTGTACCAGCCAGGATACGACATTCCTACGTGATGGTAATCACATGAGAGGAGTTCAGGTTCTTCTTCCTAAGTGACTGCTGAGCCCAGTAACTAAGGCAGCCTCTTCCTTGCCTCCCCCTCCGCAGACCTCAGGTATGACTTCCTCTCCTTGGTTCTCCCTTAGATGGTAATTTATCAAAAACACATATGTGACCCCCCTACTCCTTTTCTCAAAACCCTTCAAACCTCCTCATAGCTTTCATGCGATAGAACAGCTAGAAAGGCCTTTCATGTCTGGCCTCTGCTTTTCTCTTAGAGTCACTTCGAGCCATACCTCTTTCCTCCAGCCACACCACACCTGGCCCAAGCCTGCTCCTGGCTTTAGGCCTTTGCACGTGTTGTTCCCTGAGTCTGCCATGTGGGCTCCAGAGAGACCCCATTGAACAAGCTAATGTAGTGGTGACACCTCGAAGGTCACCTCTAACATCACCTATTCTGTGATGCCAATCCAAAACCTCCAGTTTAATGTGAGTGCCATAAATGTTTGTGTCTTTCCAAAATCTGTGTTCTAAAACCTAACTCCCAATGTGATGGTGTTTAGAGGAGGAGCATTTGAGAGCTGATTAGATAAAGAAGATGGATTCCCCATGACTGGGATTGGCGTCTGACAAATGAGAGCCTCCTCAAAACTTCTTCCATGTAAGGACACAGCAGAGAATGGCCATTTATGAAGCAGGAAGTGGGCTTTCACAAGACACCAAATCTATTCACCTTTATCATAAACTTTCCAGCCTCCAGACCTGTGAGAACTAAATTTCTGTTATTTGTAAGCCACCCAGTCTGTGGTATTTTGCTATGATAGTGTGAATGGACTAACACAATAGGCCCATTTTCAATGCATGCAGAGCACCCTTTGTGTAGTTCTAACATGAACCTAGTCACACTGTAGTATTTGTCACACTGTAGTATTTGTCACATTGTTTGTTTCATTTCTCTACAGTACCATACATGCAGACACAGACACAAACACAGGTCCCAGTAACTAGCTAGCATCAGAATTAAAGTCTTCAAATTCTGCTTCTGCAATGGAACTAGAACTTGTAAGGTAGATGTCATAAGAGAAAGCACACCTAGGATTATTGTGAAGGTTAAATGTAATAATACATAGTTTCTCAAAACTGCCTGGCATTTCATAAGTGCTTAGTAAATTTTACTATATTATTTTTCTTCACAATCAGGAACCCTTCAACATTAGAGGATCAGCACTGCAGGTCAGGTAGAGGACAGCTCAACAAAGACTTGGGTTAAGAGCATGAACTCTGCAGTAAGACACTCAGGTTGCCGTACTGAGCTGTAGAGTCTGAAAAATTGTATAATAAGAGTTCTTATCTCGCATGCTTGCTGTGGGTAGTCAATGAAATAAAGTGATTCACCTTGCCCACGTAAATCTTTTTAAAAAGGTTAGGTATCATTACAAAAGTTGGAAATGAATGATGAGCATGTCAAAGTGAACACACAGCTCCCATTGACAGTTTCTTCCAGGGATGTGGCAGGCAGCTGCCCTGTCCAGCAGTGATCTACAGGCTGCAGTGTGACTACAATGCTCCACATAGCAGATCAAGCTGCTTTAGCCCCTTTGCCTTCTGAAAAGCTTCAGTGACAAAGATCTGGCTCCTGCTACCGTCGCACCTCAAGCCTCCTCACTAAATCACAGCGAGTGATAAATGGCTGGGGAGTGGGAGGAAGAGTGATGGAGGGGGTGTGTAGTCTGCTTGAGAAGCTCACCCAAACTTTCAAGTAGCCTCCACAATAAATCCAGGACTGTCGCTTGGTGATTAGTTAGAGGAAACAGAAACTGCAGGACAAAGCCAGGAAATGACCTTAGAGACTAAACATGGTGTATTTTATTTTAGGGCCTTTTCTCACTTAGAAGTGCTGCCAGGTTGTTTAAAGAGACCAAGTGTTATCAGGGAAGGAGTTGGGGATCTGCCAGGCTTTTGACAACATCTGGTAAAAGATTTACAAAGCCCGGAATCAAAGGAGGAAGATGGACAGGAGGATGTGTACTCTAGAGATGCTGCAGGTGGGCGTGAGATTGACATAAACTTTTTATTGCTCTTTGGGGAGCTTTCTAGTAAACCTGATGGGCTCCGTGAGCAGGGCGGAAGCCCCAGCAGAATGGCATGTTTCTGTGAAGGATGGCAGAGTGAGGAAAGGGTGGGAAGCCATTTGGGTCATTTGGGACCCATGGGAGTTAATCTCGGAAGGGAGTGGAGGGGTAAGGAACCTGTAGGACGAATGAGACTCTGGGCACTATCCTGCCCCCATTTTTACACAGACAGAAATCAGGATGATGTTTGAGCAAAAAATAAGCCTCAACAACTTAAAGCAACCCACAGGAAATGGGGAGGAAGGAAGGTTAAAAGTATTGAGCCCCTCTTATGCTGCTGGATCACTAATGCTAACCCATCATCATCCTTGACATGACAGAGGAGACTCCTGAGGGGCTAACTGGTTGAATCCACCTCGTATACTGCAAGTGGGGGGTACTGAGGTTTGCACCCATGTCCGCCTGGTTCTAAAACCATCTAGTATCACTTTGCTTTGGAAAGGGGGGCTGGAGTTTAATATCAGCTGGCAGGAATGCATTCTTCTCTGCTCCCTTAAAGGACTTTATTGCTGCTCACTGTTGCGACAATGAGTGCGTACGTGCTAAGTCACTTCAGTTGTGTCCAACTCGGTGCGACCCTATGGACTGTGGCCCATCAGACTCCTCTGTCCACGGGATTCTCCAGGCAAGGATACTGCAGTGGGTTGTCATGCCCTCCTCCAAGGGATCTTCCCAATCCAGGGATCAAACCTATGTCTCTTTCGTTTCATCTCTTGCATTGGCAGGTGGGTTCTACACCAGTAGTACCACCTGAGAAGCCCTATGACAGTATACGGGTCCCCAAAACCTGGGTCCAAGGGTCTCCCTTATTAGTTCCTTGCCCCTCAGGGATAGTTCTGGCTTTCTAACCATGAGCTTATAAACATTCTCTCATCTGCAGACAGTAGACTGCAGGCTCCTCTACTTATTTCATCCCTGGGTTGGCCTAAGGCCTGTTTATTTTTAATTATGCCATTAACTGAAGCATACAAAGGAATAATTCTGAGGCCATTTATTTTCTCTTTTAAAGAGAATCTGCAAATAGTTCCAGAGGCTTTTTTTTAAAGTGATAAAATAATAGCTAATAATAGCTCTGATTTATAGAGTGCTTACTATGTGCTAGGCTCTATGTGAAGTGTTTTATGATAATTGTCTTAAATAATTGCAAACTGGTGGCATGCGGGCCAAACTGGCCTAGGTGGAAACTCTGTTTTCTGCACATAAATCTGAGCGTCTTTAAACGGGACCTGCATTCTTCAGTTTTCTATAGTTCACAGCACTCCCTAATTTTGACCCCCTTCAATTCAGACCCCTGGAGGCAGTTGCATTTCTGACCTCTGCCTTCAAACAGCCTAAAACAGATGAAACAGATCACACATAGTCCCCATTTTATTACTGAGGCCAAGAAAGAATATGCAACTTAACCAACAGCACACACTTGGTAAGCAGGTTAGGATTTGAAAACAAATTCTTCTGACCAGGGAACAAGCTCTTAACTAATACATTGTATTCCCTACTGTCATGGCAAGGTTTCCACAGGATGGTTTAGTAATTTTCTTTAAGGACAAAAGAGTTGTCTGGAACACTTCATCAATGGTCACGATGCACTGTCCCTTCTTTCCTGTTCCCTCGCTTCTCTGCTCACTGAGCAGCTGTCTGTAAAAGCTGCTGGCATGGGGGTGTTGACTCTCCCACCTCTGCCTCTCTCACAGACCTCACTGCCATCTTTCCATACTGGCCAAGAGCTGTAAAGTCACCTGTGATTAGAATTTCAGTTCCTTTGGTTTCTGGATTGGGAGATGCATGAGAAAAATGCCACAGTAGAGGCTTTTTAAGACAAGACAGTGGGACTTCCCACTGGTCCAATGGCTAAGACTCTGTACTCCCAATACAGGGCACCTGGGTTCGATCCCTGGACAGGGAACTAGATCCCACATGCTGCAAATAAGTGTTCACATGCCACAACTAAAGATCCCACATGCCATAACAAAGACCTGGTGCAGCCAAATAAATAAATAAATATTCATAACAAAAGAGTGGCACACAAAGATGGAGTGGCATCCATCTTTATGGCTTTATCTGGTGACACGGAAACTGGTCCATGGCCACTGATCAACAAGAGTGGGCTAGTATTATTGCTGCTATCTTAGTTAATATTATTACCAAAGACTAGCAATGGGTTGGATATGGCTGACAACTGAACTGAACGCCAGTACTACTACCTCAGTGAGACAGTGACAACAATGGCAGAGCTGGCCAACAGTAGCAATGTTCTCCCAAGTATCCAAAATCACCTACCACCTAAGGGTGACACTTACCTTTTATTTTCTGCTTGTATCTTTTCTGATTAATTTGTGAATTATAGTTTTCCAGGTTGGCCAATATCCCTGCCTTATATATCTTGAATATAGGATATTAGCCTCAACTTATTCATTTATTTATTCACCACTCATTTATTTAACAAATGCTTACCAAGTGACCAAGTATTAGGAGCAGGGATACACAATGATTATAATTTCTAGTATAAATTCTACTACAGGGTTTTCGAATAGCAGGACACAATTCATTAGTGAGACATAAAATTAATTTAGTGGGTCATGACAAGCACTAAAGAAAATAAAACAATAGAATAAAACAGAAAATGTCAAAATCACTTTGGGTATTATTTTATGAACATTTCTTTCCACAGGATCTATGAATGCATCGTGAACATCCTGCATAGCATTGTAAAAAGCATTTCTTACAAAAGACTGAGATCAAAAAGCATTGAAAGCTACTGGTCTGGTGGTCTAGGGAAGGGGCTATAGAGGGACAGCTGCTTGAACAAGAAGATGACCAGATGGCTGAATTACGAGGCTTTACTTTGCCCCTCAGGTGTTTTTCAGTAAGTCAACAGATGTCCACAGACTGAAAAACACTTGAAAATACTAGTCCGAAGCTCTTTAGGTTCAAATGCTTCATGCTTCAGGACTAGATCTCTTTTTTGGCTTTAAAACTGCCTCCTCTTTTCACAGTGACTGAAATTAGCTAGATATACAAACACACACATGTACCACATACATGCATATATTGTTATACTTTCTTTACATTTGTAAACTCCAAGGCTTTTCTTATCAGGGAATCCACTAACTCTAATCACTTAAGATCATATAATCACATTCCAATGCCACAGACAGCTTAAATATTTACAGGGTTGAATGGGAACCAGTAAATGTGAAAAGGCTGTCAAGTTTGGCTGCAGTGCCCGTAATTCACGAGTAACCTACTTGCTGAAGGCCAAAGCCAGAAAAACCAATTGTGGATTCCAACAAAGTTCACATTTCTATTCCAGTCCCAACGCTTGCGTGTGTGTACATGTGTTTGTGGGTGGGAGTTCAACAATTGTTTATTTTTTTTAAGCCCTTTGTGAGGTCTCCTCCCAATTGCTTTCCAGGTCTGTGCTTGGAATTTTCTGCCACACATTCTCAAGATTTTTAACCAAATCCAGACAGCACAGTCCCATTTTGTTTGGATTTGTGTTCCTTTAAGTAGTCCCCCAACCAGGCTTTGAAGCAAGCCCCCAGGATGATAAATGGGAGCAACTCACACCTCTTGGAAGGGCTGTGATTCCACTCTGTCTGCCTAGAGTCTAAGCAAAGCAGCTCTAAATTGATTTACAGAGACAACTGGGAAAATGGGAAAGCATTTCTGTGGAGATGTGGCAAATTAAAGTCTAGAGTAGTCAGCTTGGTCTTCTTTGGCTCTTTATTCTGCCTGAGTACCATAGTCTTTTACAGTACAGAAGTTCCTAGCTCTAGGATGTCCATGGGCCTTAACTCACTGGAAAATATGTTTTCAATTCGAATGGTGGGCATTCCTTAAAGACATCCTTTTTTGGACACATTGCCCAGCCATTTGCCTTCTCTGATTAAGGGGCAGGAGGTTCTATTGTTTTCCTTCCTGGTTTGTTTTTGAGGAACAGCTGCTTCTCTGGGGCATTTGGCTAGCTCTTCTCTAATCCTGAACAAAATCACCAGGAGCCAAGAGCTGGATAAATGAAAAAGTAGGTAACTTAAGGCCAAGCAGGTTGCGCCTTTTCTCCCACAGATGAATGTTTTCTAAGCAAGATCAGAGAAAAAGTACTTGAACATAACTTGAATTATCAAGTTATGTTAGGTAGGTGGGGGAGTTTCTGAATGCCTATGAAATGAACCAAACTCCTTGGTTTCCGGTCCATGTGAAGTCTGAGGTCACAAATGAGTGACAGCAACAAAGATTGCATAATTTTCAAAAGCAATCATTGCTACCCAGGTAATTATTAACAGTAACCAAGGACAGTAACCAATTCTGTCCCTTTTCTCTTATCACCTCCTGTTTAACTCACTTTGGAGTTCCCTTTGTGTTTCCATGAAAATGCAGAAGGGTTAACATTAAATAGGCTTTAGAAGTAGGTATGGGAAACCCATCCTTTGTGAATTGATTTTATTAACTATATTCTGTTGCACTACTTTGATATTATGTCAAATGGATCATTTCAAGCCTTTGACCAAGCATTTCACTTCCATGTTCTTGCTCAAATCTATTGTGAAAACATACAGTGAGTGTGATTTAACAGTCCCGTCTGTTGTAGTTTTTATAACTGAATAGGCTAATTTTTCAGACTGCTCAGAATGTGAATGACAGTAGATCCAGTGTCATTTCATTTTCTCTTATGTTAATAAGTGAAGCATATATCCCTAATTAAATTTAATATTTTATTCTGATTATTCTGGTGTTGACCCCAGACCTCCTCCCACTTCATAGTCATACCCGTCCCTTATCATCTTCTTAAATGAAACAAGTTAATTCAGGTGAACATGCCTAGACAGATGTCTGGTATATAATAGGTACTTCAGTATATGCTTTTACCCCTTTCGGATCTGTAATATTCATTCTTATTAGCAAGTAAATACCTGTTCAAGGGATATATCCAAGGCTGGGTAATAGCATCACAGCAGGTTTGTTAGTTTGGCTTGTTTTTAGTAACAACCAACTCACTTTCCTCACGTCAAGTTCTTGGATTAAGGTCCGTTAGAGGGAGGGATCTGAGGGAGTTGAGTTTGGATCACGAGTTCAACCGTGGAGGTGAGTCTGCTGAGAACTAACACCGACACAGACTGTCTTCTCCCAGCTCCTGACTGGTGGAGTGGGAAGTGATGCTAGTGCAGAGGGGACCAATGGCTCCTCAAACTAATAATAATATAATGAGAGACACCAGATGGAAAATAAGTAAATGGCTATTAGGAGTAGCCCAATACATGAGGGCTACAGTCTGAGCTGGAGTTTGGGAGGAAGTTGGAAAGAAAGCAGCACAAGGACGATGGGCAGAGTTTCCCACACAGGAAGTTGTACTGAACTCATCCGTGTGCTTGCAAACGTCTTTGGTGCTGCATTCTGATTCTGAGTGCACCTGTGTTGTCTCATTGCTTCGTCTCTTCCCTAACAACTTTCTCACCATGGAAACACTCCGGAGCAAAGAGAAACAGAGCTCCTTCTCCTGGTACTGCAGCTTTTGTCAACCTGCCTGGATTACTACAACTGTGACAGCTGCCTTAGATTTTATCTTGGCCTGAATGCTTGAATCTGTATAAAATTATACACACACACATGTATCTGTATATATATATATAGCCTTCCCTCAATTCCTCATAAAGAAGGAAATAAATGTCACTAAATGCTTTTGTTAAAAAAAAAAAATGGATTGTACACACACATCTACCTGCACATCCCTCCCAATTTATGTAACTCCTTAAAGGGAAGATACTATTTGTGTAATAAGTTACTTATTTTAACATGAAGATATTCATCTTTCAGTCTACTACTCTTGTATTTCAATATGTATACACAGAAAATATATAAATATACTTATTCATATTATGTCTACACGTAGTATGTGTTCTCAAAAGGATATGAGTGTACATGATGACTCAACTTCTGATCTTCAAGGGGACAAATGAAAAATAAAGACTAGAAGGAAAGTGCCAGGTAGGAAGGATTCATCCCATATATTCTCATTTAAATGTTGAATGTAATGGAGTCTATGATTTAACAGTTTTTACCTAAATTTCCTAAATTTTAAAATAAAGGTACAGGCAGCATAAGAGGAGGAAGACAGGCTGCAGTCTCCACCTAGAGATGAGCTCTTTAGTGCTTTAGTGTATACAATAGCCTTGTACCAATTCCTCCACACACAAATGTGAAACACAAGCAGACATGTACTTGAGAGATAAGTACACAGATAGATTAGATAATAGGTAGGTAGGTAGGTAGATAATAGTTTTATAAAACTGAAATCACCCAAGGCATGCTTTTCAATATTTTTAAATTATACTTTAAAATAGAAAATACTATAATTATTAACATTCACATGTTATTATGAATATTTAGATTGATTTTATTTTGATTCAGACTTATGACTTTTTGAAGTTTAAATCTGTCATCTTTTCATTAGAACAGTACTTGTTTCTGTAAGTGTACAAGTAGTAAATAAAACACACGTTTATTACAAGAGGGAGCCCTCTTTTATCTCCCCTAAGACCAAATTACCCACCTTCTCCCTCCCTATGCATTCTCACTGTCCTCCCCAAGGATCTGCCACTCACAGGTGGGAATGGATCCTCCCATACCTTTTCCTAAACATTTATGTGTGTGTATGTTGTTGGAGGTTTTTTGTTATATTCACTTTCAACAAATCAGTCACTGAATTTAAATACATCCTCTATGATTTAAAAACACTTAGTACTTAGAGAAAATATTTATACAGCTTTAGTTGAGGAGTAAAATAAATCATACATAGTTCATAGTTTATTTATCTTGAATTATGCATAGGATTAGGTTAAATCTAGAAAATCAGTCACCTCAGATCCTTTTTGGTAGTGGATGGATATGGGTGAATGTAGCAAAAATTATAAGCAAAACATATTCAGGAAATCACTTGGGAATCAATGTAGAACACCATTCACTTAACCTCATGAACTGTTTCATAAGTTTCTCTATTATACATCTCACTTATATCTTGAGTAAATATCTTTCTAATCCAAGTCATAGAATTAGATATTGTATGTATCAATCAGTAGAGTATCTATTACATTTTTATGTTTTTCCTAAAAACAATATCCTAGTGAAAGGATTCTGAGTTCTTTAATAATACAATAGAATCAAGCTAAAAATAACATTTTGATCCTGTAGAAATCTGATATTGCTAAGAAAGGGAATGGATTATATAGTTAGGATAAACAAGGATCTACTTGATATCATTTTTTACATTCCTTTCATAGTTTAAAAAGCACTGGTTTAGATTTTGCATTCTGTGGTACAGACCTACATTAGTAAAATTGTTGTGTATACTTTTTAAAATTTGCTTATTACACTTGTGAACATTTTCAGGTGATCATAGAAATGTCTAAATAGCTAAAGCTATACTAGCACAGTCCAGTACTGATCCCATCCCACTCAGAAAAATTCATTTAAAATAGAAAAAAAAAACCTTATGTAATGGGATTGTAAGCTAGAAACTTAAGTGCTATAATAAAATATAATCTTATGCAAATACAGTCTGATAGTGGGACTTTTCCTGCTGCCTTGGAAATGGTGACTGGGGCCTGAAACTGTAAGTAAGAAGAATCAGGGACCCTAAATTCCAACACCTGGGGCTGGTTCTCATCCAGGTCTACTAAGAGATTAGCTCTGCTATCACCATCCACTCCCCACTTTTTATATCCATTCGCGTCTATATGAGAAGACAGGAAGACAGGGTCATGGAGGGATGAAAGAAACACTGGAGTTATAAGTCTTAAGCCTGGGGGTATTTTACACTGGATCACTGTAACTAAGTTTCCCAGAATCCCCTTCTTGGTAAGGTCTGGGCTAGGGTTCGCCATAAGAAAATTCTCTTGGGAACAAAAGGCAGAAGTGGGCAACAACCATCTTTCCTTTCAGAAGATGAAATGCTATTGCAGCTCAAGCATTCTGTTGGAAAGTGCTCACTGATTTCCAAGCATAAGGCAGAAGAGCCCAGCCCGTGACTCTTCTAGTTCTTGTGAGATTTCCTGCTTCAGCTGAACTCTTGGGTCAGATGTACCTTCTATGCCATGACAAAAGGCACTAGCTTCTACAGGAGTCCTGTCTTTGAAGCTGAAGACTTGGAGACAGTGAGAGACTGACCCAGATTCCAGTTCATCCCTGTGGGTGGCAGCTCATCCTTGCTTTCCCCTACTTTACTTCCTTCTTTCCCTTCTGACTGCCTGACCTGCTGATGTTAGGCTCAGCATCAGGTTCAAAAGGTACAGCTATAAATGAATCATATGAACATAAAGGAGCACTCAAGGGAGTGATTTAGAAATTGAAGGTTCCCCAGTGAAGGGAAGACCAGCAGCTCTTCACTTAAATGCATGCTCTTTTGACGAGGACCCTTTGGTCCTGCCAGCATGGTGGAGCAGAGGGTGGAGAGAGAGTAAATGGGAGATCTCAATGCATCCTCTAGAGTTTGGGGCTTGAGTGACTATGGAGTCTGGGATCTGCCTCGTTTTTGGAAGTTTCTGATGACAGCAAGATAGCCCACAGCAGTTTATTGTGCTTGAGAAGAAGTCAGGCACAAATTCCCACCCACCTTATCTTTGAGAGTATGTAAAAGGATTCCCCAGGGCTCCACAGTAGGAGGCAGAAGCCCTGGGCTTACCAGGGTGGCTCCCAGCTAATGGTTGCCCATCTGCAGAAGGGCTGGAAGGTGTGGGACTCTGTCTACAGAAGTGACGTGACGGTCCTTCAGCAAGAGAGGGGATGGAATGAAGATGGCCATCACCTCCTAAAACCATGAAGAGACTATCCCATGAGCACAGGCTACCAGTGGCAGACAAAACCAGACCAAGCCAGAGGGAGACCAAAGATGCTTCCCACTATAGACAGGCAGTCAGGACCCCTATCTTCTCCCCTCTTTCCTTTTCCAGAGGATCTACAGACCCAGAAGAAGATGGGGCTGGGGGAGAGAAGGTGTCCCAGAGTCTGACCCAGGAGAGAAAGGAGGAAAAGGAATTAAAGCAGAAACCCACTTGACTTCACTTCTGCAAGTCTCTTGAAATATAGACTAAGCCTGTGCTGCAGAGAAAAGGAGAGGAGATCTGTAATAGTTTTGGGGTTGGACTTTCAAAGTGGGCTGAACTAATTCCTTTTTAAATAGCTACATTTTAACAAAAACTAAAGGGATATGCCCAAAAGAGCCTCTGACATAACAGTTGATAACCGTGATTAGTGAAAAATAAAACCATGTCATGTTAGAATCCCCAATGCATTCAGACTTCAATAAAATTGATACTTTACAGACACATAAATGGATTTATATACACAAATGGATATGTTTGTGGATTTATATGCACATATATGTACATACCCCCTCGTTTATATGAAGATAACTGAGTTGGATAGGATAGCTTGAGAACCTAGATTAGTTTCAGCAAATATGTGGCACATGTATCACCCATCTCACCGCACCTCCATCCCTTGCCCAAGGCAGACATTACTAATTGATCACTGCCCTCTTTCACACTGAGCCAGGACTGGAGTGCAGAGTCCTTTTCAAGACAACATTCCAGGAAGTCACTTCTAAGAGATCAGAGTTGGCATACAAGATGAAACTTGTTTATCATCCTGTTTAAGATTCTAGAACACAGATCTGGAACAGGGAGTCTGATTTGAAGCAGCCATGAAAACTGTGCCTTTTATTTTCTCAGAGCCTATTTATTCTTTGTTGTCATTTACTTGCTAAGTTGTGTCCAACTCTTTGCAGCCCTATGGACTGTAGACCACAAGGCTTCTCTGTCCATGGGATTTCCCAGGCAAGAATATTGGAGTAGGTTGCTGTTTCCTCCTCAAAGGGATCTTCCCAACCCAGGGATCAAACCTGTGTCTCCTTCATTGGCAGGCAGATTCTTTACCACTGAGCCACCACCAGCTGTCACCTTGTATGTCAGTCCACAGCATGAAAGAGTGAGCTAATTAATAGTGAGGATTTTGTAGAGTAAATAGCACTAATAGTAGGAAGCCAGGATACTGACAAAAAAGGTTACATAGTAAGAATAATTTCCATTTACTTTACATTTTTAACTTTGTTCCAAGTCATATGTACAAGAATTACAATTTATTTCCATTTTGTAGATGAGAAAATTTAGGCTCATAGAACTTAAATGACTTACCCAAAACACACAGCTGGAAGTCAATTCAGTTCTATCTCCAAAGCACATATTATTTTCTTGACACCACAAAGAACTTTCCAAGTTGCAGCTTACGTATTTCCAAGAGAAGAGCAGCCTAGTGTCATGTAATGTAGGAGCAGATAGTCCCTGGACCTCAAAGAGGCTTAAACGCATACATTTTAGAAAACAATAATGCATAGTTTCTGATGACTACCCTGTCATTAAGAAAACATTAATTAACATGCTCTTTAAGTGAGGAAGGTAGGTAAATTAGAATTTTTAATTTTTGAAATTAAAATACTATAAAATATTAAAGAAGAGTCAATGTATATATACTGTATTACACTATATATAGTATATCATGTAGTCCACTATTAAGCCAGATAAATTGAATGACTATGATTGTGTGTAAGTTCATGTATGTGATATGACAGGATATAGTATGAATTTCCTAAGAGAAGCTATTAAAATGCTAGTTACCAGCTGATCCTATGCCTCCCACCCCCAGAATTCAGGTCATTTTCATATATATGATCAATAGCCTTAAGTTTTTTATTTTTTTAGAAGCAGGGAATGAGATCCTGGAGTTTCTGATCATTTTGAACTATTTATCTTTTTTCCACCTCTACTCCATCTTTAGCACCTGGTTCAATCATTGGCCCTTAGTTTCATAGAATAATTTCACATTCGGCCAACAAGGTAGAATTATTTTGTTCCACCCCACCCAAAATAACTTTTTTCTGGGAAAAGCCTCCTTCAAATGCACTCAAGAAATGCACCCCCTTCCCAAGCTTTTGAGACCTCTCCCTTTGGGCAGGCAACATGCTGGATGAGTTGAGGTTTTGGAATCTCAGAGCCCTGAGTTCAAGTCTTTGCTCAATATGTTCGTAACATTGTCATACTGCATGAAGTAAGACAGAGAAAGAGAAATATCTCATATGCAGAATCTAAAATGAAATGATACAAATGAGCTTATTTACAAAACAGAAACAGACTCACAGACTTAGAGAAGGAACTAAAGTTACCGGTACGGTGGGGGTCGGTAGGGGGAGATTAGGGGACAGTTACTTAGAGAGTTTGAAATTGACATGTATACATTGCTGTATTTAAAATTGAAAACCAATAAGGACCTACTGTTTAGCTCACGGAAATCTGCTCAATGTTATGTAGCAACCTAAATCAGAAAAGAATTTGAAAAAGGATATATGTGTATGTGTGTGTGTATATGTATATATATATGTATATATATAACTGAATCACTTTGCTATACACCTGAAACTAACACAACATTGTTAATCAACTATATATTCCAATGTAAAATAAAAGGTTTTTTTTTTGTTTTTTTTTTCAAAAAAAGCAAGTTCTTAACTCTGTGACCTTAGGCAAGATATTTGAATTTATTTCCTCATCTGTAAAATGGGTACAGCATTAGTGTCTACACCTTGGGTTACTGAGAAGATTAAATGAGCTAACATATAGCCTGAGGCATACAGGCTTCCCAGATAGCTCAGCCAGTAAAGAATCTGCTTGCAATTCGGAGACCCGGGTTTGATCCCTAGATTGGGAAAATGCCCTGGAGGAGGGCATGGTAAGCCACTCCAGTATTCTTGTCTGGAGAATCCCCATGGATAGAGGAGCCTGGAGAGCTGAGCAACTAAACACACGTACACATGTCCAGTATAAGGGACAGAGCAAGCCCTCAAATCATGTTTAATTATTATCACTACTCCCTAAGCCCTTCTACTTTGAGGACTGCCAGGTGATTGATTGTCTGTGTCCCCATTCTTGCCATGGATAATTTCCAGGGTGCAACAGCTCACGCAAAGAGAAAAGAGTCTCCCAGTTAGACTTTATGATCAATTGTGGATGAAGGGAATGGTAATGTTTTATCTTTGAGGTGCTTATCAGGTACATGCAGATTAAAATTAAACAGACTGCTTCAGGCACTCTTCTCTCCATGAATTTTATTGTGACATTTCAATGCTCGGCTTTGGATATAACCCATCTATTTCCATGATAGTTGGTAACAAGAGCTATAGTTTGGGAAACTATTTCATTGGGCTAACTAACAGACAGGAGCACTACAAAGAAAAATCTCTTATTTAGTATTAGATCCTTGAAGGAAAGAGAAAAAAAGATTTTTTTAAGAAATGATATTGTTTTCAAGTTTGCCTCTTTCAGAAATCTTCTCTTTATATCAACTCAAGTTCAATTATGTAATCCCAAAGAAAGAAAAGAAAGCTCACCATCTTCACAGCACATTGTTGGGACTGCTCAATAAAAGCAGTGCCTGCTTTGTTCTGTTATAATCCCCCATTCTTTGGGATTTAATGAGACAAGATACTGTATTTTGAAATGAACATATATACAAAGACAAGTCGATTTCCTTTGGGGATAAATCCCTTATTAAACTCCAGCTCAACAAATTTAAATATAATAATGGCTTTGACTAAATCTGTATACAGTGAAATCCACTAATGGGGACCACCCCAAAGTTCAATAAAGCAAAACAAAACAAGAGAGTCTTTTAGGCAGGTGGTCTCGTAACACAAATTCATGATAGCTTGTGTTCGGTTATTAACTGGAAGGATTCGTGGTAAGACAGAGTCAACACTGTTCTCCTTCCTTTGTAAAGAATGTCACTTCTTTTTCCTCCCTTTCCCCATCACACATTCTAGGGTGCCCAGTGGTACACCCAGCTTCCCTGGAAAAGGGCAATCACCACAGTGACCACAGGCCCAGCTGAGACCAGGTCAGCAAAAGTGATTTTATGCCAGCCAGAGGGAAACATCTAAAGATAGGAGTTCAAAGATAAGGGGAGCAAAGCCTGTTATGTGTGAGCACAGTCCATGCTTTCTCATCATCCTTTGACTGCTTGGTAGAAAGACTTGGTTTGAAGGGACCTGAATCTACTTTGTACATATTCAGAGTTAAATATATGAAAGAATATCAAGACTAGGAAAATCTCCCTCAAAGCAAAGAGAAGAAAATCATCTCATAATTCGAGCTCTCCAGCCCAACTACTACTTGCTTAAAAAATATAGACAAATACATTATACACAGTTGTAATTATCGAGATTATGCTGTTTTTATCCTGCTTTTTTTTTTTTTTATTAACTATCTCCTGTTAATACAGTCTTAATAACTGTCATTTCAGTGATGGTGCCATGAGTTGGCAAACTACTTCTCACCCGCTCAATCTGGCCTAGTGCTTGCTTTTGTAAATAAAGTTTCACTGGAACACAGTAATGTCAATGTATTGCTTATGGCTATCACAAACGGCAAAATGAAGTAGTTGTGATAGAAACCCTATGGCCTGCAAATCTTGAAATATTTACCCTCAGGCCCTTTAGATTAAAAGTTCATCAACCTCCACATACTTTTCATCAAGTTGAGATCTATAATTTACTTAACCATCCCCATGTTTCTGAATATTTAGTTTCATTTCTCTTTTCTTCTTGCTGCTACCTCATTGAATATCAGGGTTTTTACATTTTTTTCTTTTCTTTAAAAAGGATTTCCTTAACCTAAATCCTCTAAAGTAGGATTACTACATCAGGTATGAAAACTTTGATAACTCATAATCTCATTAAAACCTCATGAAAAAAGCAGTATGTCTCATAACGGTGCATTTCTCTGACAGTAGGGTGTCTACCCAGAGAAGGCATTGGCACCCCACTCCAGTACTCTTGCCTGGAAAATCCCATGGACGGAGGAGCCTGGTAGTCCATGGGGTCATGAAGAGTCTGACACAACTGAGCGACTTCACTTTCACTTTTCACTTTCATGCATTGGAGAAGGAAATGGCAACACTCCAGTGTTCTTGCCTGGAGAATCCCAGGGACGGGGGAGCCTAGTGGGCTGCTGTCTATGGGGTCGCACAGAGTCAGACATGACTGAAGCAACTTAGCAGCAGCAGGGTGTCTACCACATGGACACAGAACAGCTATGGACTTGGGTTGACCTGTGGATACATAGCTGGAGTAGAGTTTCAGGGGCATAGTCTTAGTCTTACACCTATTGTCACAGCCATAGTTTTCCAATGTGAGCATGTGTTATGTGTTCAATGGTTTGGCTAGTTGCCCTGTTATCACTTGCAGTGACAATTCTCCCTGCATTTTGTAGAGAATCCTGTCTTATGAGATTTGCCACACAAAATTACCTAACCACAATCTTATCACTTTGACAAACATAAAATGAACACCAAAGAAGCAGGCAGAATGAGCTTCATAATTTTGAGGCCTAAAGGAACATAGAAAAAGTTATTAAGAATTTCAAGAATGCAACAGCCTAGCATCGAGCCAAGCACAGTACCCTTCTCAGTACATGGCACTGTGTGAATGCACACCCATGAAGCCAGTCCTACACGTGGGCAGGGATGGCAGAAGCATCTGGAAGAAGCATTTGGCCACTCTACATCAAGAAGAGGGAAGGTCAGGCACTTCTGTGGCCTCCTCAATGACAGTCACTCTGAATAAACCAATCTGGAGTCCCCATCACCTACCTGTCCTTTCTGTGGTTAACAGCATGAGCTCTCAGAGTCCGACTGCCTGAGCTGAAGTCCTTGCTGACTGCCTATGAGATCCTGGAGAAGTTACCTTCAGTCCTCATCTGCAAAATGGGTTTAATAAGAGTACCTGTCTTGTATGGTTTGCTTTAACGGTAAGCATAGGAAAGGTCCTTCTGTTTTCATGTCTGATCATCCCCTTGGGTCATCGGTGGATTTCCTTGGTGTTACACTATTATCTTTTCAAGTGGATATTAAAGTGATTATTTTTACTGGGGGTGGGCCCTGAAGCAGTAGACAGTGTAGAATAAAACGCTTTTTTTTTTTTCTAACACAGAAGCAACACGTGTTGTACAGAGACATGATCTAATTGCTGGTGAGGCAGTGCAGGCTTGTCAGTCTGTATAACACAGCGCTGAGGAGGCACAGGGTGATAGTGTTATTGGTCTAAATATTACTCCTCTGATGTTGAAGTCTTGTGGTGCAAAGCAGAACAGCTGCCTGTGCCCAAATGCAAAAAGTGATGGAGCTAAGAAGCCATAGGAGAAGGAATAGGTATCTCCTGTGGTCACCACCTCCCTCTGAGCTTCTGTGGCAGTCCCTGTGGGTTTCTATGTCATGGTGACTTCTGAGATTTCTATCTCATTCTTCAGCGGGACTGAGTAGAATCCTTGAGGACGGAGATCATGCCTGTTGTATATTTACAGGCAGCACAGAAGGTGCTCCCTCAGCTCTAATCCAAGGTAAGTTTCCTGCCTATGACAACTGCAAGGCAGTCTGGATCCAATCTGTTTGGTCAAACCTGTCTCTGCCATTTGCTAGCTGCATCCTAGCTCTGCACAGGCAAGTCAGTGAAGCCTTCTGTTCTTTCTCTTTCCTTGTCTGTAAAACAGGGAGTTGTTGTGAGCAAAACCCATGTCTTGTGTTTAATGCAGCTCTTGGCATATAGAAGCACTGTGTGGATATTAACTATCATTAATATAAGGTAGAATGACATTCGCTGAGTACCAGCCACATTCATACACATTCATTCACAATGATCTTTGTAAGTAGGAATTATCACCCCCAGTTTTTAGCTAGAAAAATAATCAATCAGAGAAATGTAGTTTTCTTGTCCCAGGTCACACAGTCAGTGATTAGCAGAGTTGGGATTCCAGTCCCCAAGACTATAGTCTCTGCTCCTCTCCACGCTGACCTCCCCCCCACCCCAACCCCCGCAGCTAGCCCTTAGCCCATGAAGATCCTGTATTCGGGGAGTACCAGTATGGCTCTTCTATCCCCTGCCAAAATCACCACCAGTAATCACAAGACGGAGTGGGGAAAACAGTTTCCTCCTAGATGCCACATTGCCAGCTGTGGGCACTGACTGCACTTTGTACCTCCTGGGTCTTGCTGATGAACTTCTTCTGTGACTCTGGCTCACAGAACGTTGGGGCAGTAAACAGGAGGTCAGCCCTGTAATTCCATAACTGCTTGCTCACTGACTGCTTAGGGAGAAGTCATGATGACAGCTGGGATCCTTTCCATGATGAGTAATCGCCCTGTCATACAAATCTATTTAGACCACATCCTTCTGGTGCACAACCACCAGTTGATTTAAGATGCAAACCTTTGTATAGCTCATTGCCAGAGGGATGAAATATAGAGCTTACCCAGACTTTTCTTTACAATATTTATTGTAAATCATTAGTTTCTCTGAGTTGCTACCCATATATCAAGCAATTCCTACCCAGTTCTGGGTGCTGAAAGAATTCTCTGTGTTTTTCTAGAAAATGTACCATTTGTCCAAGAATGTAATTACTATATACTTAAAAAAAATTCCACACTGATATATTCATATGGGGAAGCTCAGGCCCAAGGACACCCAACTAGCTGGGAACAGTGAATGTGGTTTTCCATGCAGGAACCACAAGTCTTTGGGGATGTTTAGGAACATGGATAACAAATGCCTCATCTACCATTAAGGCTTCCAAGCCAGAGAGGGGAGTGGGGTGAAGCTAACACTCAACATTCTTCTGCTCCAAGCTTTATGCTAAACACTTTATATAACACCTTTAATTATTTCAGCAGCCAGCCCCAATGGGTAAGTGTTATCATCTTCATTTTATAGACAAGTAAACTGGGGATCACTATCTCATACCATGAAGCAGTGGAACCACAATCCATACCCCAAATAATCAACTTGCACAAGTCTCTCACCACACAGAGAGAGACTCCATGCCCCAGCTAGCTGATTCCTGGCTTGTATTGGTTTGAGTCTTCCGTGGGTGGCTTGCTAACAAATAGGATGGCTGAGGTCCCCCCATCAGCAGGGCTGCCATTGAATGTCAGGGAGGAAAGCCTCTGTGTATAGCAAGCATTTTCATTTCGCCACCAACGAAGATCAAGCACGCGAAATCTGAATCCCCCCAGGGGTGGGAGAAGGACTGAGGTTCCATTTCCCCCCGGCCATTCTATCCGAAGCATACAGCAATATGGGCAGACAATTAGTATGAACGGATTTGCGCAAAATACCAAATCTGATTGATGCTGAAAGCACACCCAAGCAGGAGCACACAAAGGGTAGTGAGGAAGAGGGGTGGTCGTATGTAGCAGGGCCTTCTTAAAAATTCTAATCCTCATAAGCTTCTGAGGAAGCTGCTCTTTTCACTGGGCAGGTTTTTAATATTTATTGCTGAGGGCAGTTTTAATCCTAATGAAAATAGCATGTCCCCAGGAAAAGAAGTGCTGTAGCTCAAAAGAACAAATGTGGCTCTCATGTTTAAATATCTCACAAAGCTCACAGAGGGTAGAGGTGACCCGGAAGTGAATCACTGAAAGGCTTCAGGAAGTACTACCAACAGAAAAATGTTGAGCTCAAAATGGGATGTGTGTAGACCAATTCTGGCTGAGTTATCCCCTGAATGGAAGACCCAAACTTCTTGGCAGAAGAACAATCAATATAGCTCATAGGTGAAGAGAGACAGACTCGAAATTCATCTGCCAAGGTTTGAATCTCAGCTTTGCCATCTCTAAGCCTCAAATCTCTGATAATTATGATTACAGATCTTATTGATTTCTTGTGGAGATCAACTGAGACAATGAATGTAAATCACTTAGCACAGGCTCTGGCATAGAATAAGTGCTAAATAAGAGATATGTTATTATTATAATTTTTATTATTTTACAGCTTACCCCCAATATTACTGGGGTTTTTATATTCTATTTTTGCCCAGGAAATGAGGATGTCAGATATGAAGAGCTAGCAACTAGGAAGCCCTGTTGGAGAGAGTCAGAGAAAATTAACGATTTATCGTCTCTTGATAAAACCAGGATTCAAATTAGGCTTAAGTTGGGAAGGAAAATAAGAGTTTCATGCCTGCAGTGAGAAACAGTGGCAAATTAACTGTTTGTACAAATACTATTTCCATTGGCAGAGAAAATGTATCGGTTGTATCCAACCATGTCATCATATGGGATCTAAGAAGTGAGCCTCCGGAGAATTGTGAAGCCTAGACATTTATTTGCCAGGCCTCCAGATGCTGTTGTACGCCAGCTTTTCCAGCAGTGGAACCATTTGTAACTACTCAGTAAATTCTGTGACATTCCCCACCAATAAAAGTGCATCAGTGATTGAGAAAACCCTTCTGTCTTTGGGTGAGTGTACATGACTCCTACCCTGTCTTACGGTCTGCTCAGGCTCCCAAAATATGGGAACTCAGTGTCCTCCCCCTGGACTAGATTAAAGTTTAAGGAGCATCACCCTGAAAGATTACAGTGCCCACACTCCCATAAGCAAGTAAAAGTGAAAACAGTATCGAATCATTAAATCACCTCATCTCTCAAAATGACATAGATCTTAGATGTAGGATGGCAGTATGGTGTATTCTTTCTAATCTCTCTTTCCTTCTCTCTCTGTGCCCCTACTTTGCTGGTGCCCTAAACTCAAGCAGAGTCTGAATATTGAGAATCCAGCACCAACATTAGATTATAAAAAATTTTTAAAAGAACTAGCAAAGATCCTCTTCTAGACTGAATTCTAGACATTTCTTTCAGTTTTGAGAAAAACATCTCTTTTTGGTTCTTATTCTCCAGAGACACACACCTAGCTAAAGGGCTCAGAATACTGTTTTCTTTCTGGCTTTTTACTCCATCTTTGACCTGTGATGTTGGCATTGTTTTCTAACTGGTTGTCTCCCTGTCCTTTGCCTTCCCTCCTCTCTACTTCATCCCCCATGCTGTTGGCAGAGAGTGCTTTCTAAAATACAAATTGAATGATGTCCCTTCCTAGTTTAATACCTTTCAATGGCTCCTCTTGTCTAGACCTGTGATTCTCAAACCAGAGGAGGGGTCTGTCTCCAGGTGAGGCACCTCATGGTGTAAGCAAGGGCACATGATAAATACAATGGATCTTTGGTAATGCCATTGGTGATAAATTTAAAACGTAATTTTTACACTAACAAATGAAAATATATTATGGAGTAGAACACATCATTTTCTTGGCTGTTAAAGATGAAACATGGAACTCCAGAGGAATTTCACACTTGGGGTTGTTGGCTCCTGACCCGGAACTTACAGAGATAGGCAATCATTCCCTTAAGATTTTAAAGTGGATACATTGGTGAAGCACTGACCTGCAGGATAAAATCAAACTCCTTGGTGCAAAGCTCTCTGAGATCCTGGAGCCTGCTTTTCCTTCCCAGTTTCATATTTAATTCCCCTCCTCATCAGTTACAACACTCCTCACTTTGTGCAGTTCATAAACAACCCCAGTTACAAGTGTCTTTGTTAACTCCACCCCTTTAACTCCATGTCTCTGAAAGACCTGTCTTTAGGCACTCATCTTAAAATGTTGGACCATGCTGTTCCTGTGCAAACTTCCCTTTCCCTCACCCAGAGAGCCCAGTCCAGCTGCCTGTTGAGAGTAGGATCCAAGAAGTTAGCTCAGCAGTGGGCACATGCCTGTTCATCTCCAAAGCAGGCAGAGGCAGAGGCCAGCCTGCCTTGACTGCACATATCCTGCCCCACCTCTTGCATGTTAGGAAAGAGTGAGCAACTGAGGGCTGGATGTTGTAGATATTACAACTAGGTTGCATGTGGCTCCCCCACTTCTCAACTGGATGGTCTTGGACCAAACACTCTGTGCTTCCAATTCGTCATCTGTGGAATGGAGATTATAGCAAGATAACAATTTCGTTAAGAAGGGCCAAGAGTTAACCATGTTAAATGCTTCAAAGACTGACACCTGACCAAATATCAGCTATTATTATCGTTGAACACTTGCTTCCACCGTGAGAAAGTTTGTTCAAAATACGTAATGTCCTCATGGAAATTATCTTGGTCCCCAGGCATACTCACAAGGTGCCCTCACAGCCTGTAACTGTGGTTCAAGGACAAGCATATTCTGGGGGACAAATTCAGCTCTTTTGTTTTTCCCTTCCAGAGGACCAGGGACTTTCTGATGTACATACCCACTCTTTTCTTTGGGGCATGTGTGTTGAAAAAGTGACTAAAACAGGAACGTATTTCTAAGGAAAAGATTGTAAGGGAAGAGTTTAATGTTGAGTAAGATTACAGTTTTTTAACTGACACAATTTACATACCCAGTTTATTATTTCTAAGTTCAAAAGATATTCATGGAAGAAGAAAGAAAAAGACGGGAGCTGAATATTTGCTGCAAGTTCAAGTGCAGGTCTTCAACCCTCGCTCCCACAATAATCCTGCATGAAGGGCATCGTTCTCCTTACATGGAGAAAAAACCCTAAATCCCTAAAATATGAGCTCACACTGGAATTAAATCTCCTCACCGTTCCCCAAATTAAAAAAGACTGGCATTTGCTCCTACTGAAACTCAATATCCTTGATGTTTTAAGACAAAAGGTGTTAGTTTTCATTAACACAATCTGTATTCTCTGGAAACAGACCCCTCAAAGTCTCACCCCTCTCCCTGCGTATTTGAAGAGACTTCTAGAGTAAAGTGTGTCTCTCTGCAGAGTGGCCAGCGCAGGCTGGCTTCGGGTCAGGCTAAAGGAAGAAGATGGAAAGCTGGTGAACCTTGGCACACAGCGCCACATTGTCTGCAGGTCAGCGAATGGCAGCCAGAACCTGTCCTCACACCTGCTGAGGTGTTTAGAGGCCACCAAGAAACTGCCCTGCTCCTCACTTGGGCATTCCCTTTCAGCTTGCCAGCTCTCGCCTGGCTCTCTGTCCAAGAGTTTGAATAGAGTCAAGAGCCTAGTCATCCCTTCCTCCCAGGCATGACTGGTTAAGCCCCAGCGAAGGAGCCAAGACTAAAAACAACAACAGCAACGACAACCTTGCAGCTGCTGGACCCACAGGTGCCCAAACCATTCAGGCACAAACCGATTGGCCATGCTCTGGCCCAGAATTTGGATGACTCAGAATGGAGAACGGGAGCCTAGTCAAGACTCTGGTCCTCAGAACTGTGTTGGTGGTTAATTACCCTGGTCATCTACGCCAGCATTCTCTTTCCATAGCCTTTTGCCAATGGTCACAGTTGGTTATTGCCGATTAATTTAGCTCTTGGCAGAGAGGACTCTTGTTTTGAGATAATGAGGAACTGCAGGGTCTCTCCCTGATGGAGAAGTCTGTCTTCACTCCTCCTCTCAAAGTGTCTTTTTCACTGGAAGCAGAGTGCAGAGGCTGCTGCAGTAGAAAAGCCGCTCACCTGGAATCAGCCACTTCTCAGCCTGCTCCCTGCCAGCTGCATGAACTTCTGCAATCTACTTGGCCACTCTTCACCTCAGTTTCCTACCACACAGAGCTGCTGTGGACATTAATTCCAAGCGAATAAGCTAAAGGTGGAAAAGTGAAGACTGGGGGCTTTGTCTTTCATTTCTTCCTGTGTCTCGATCTGATCGCTTTCACCGTGGGCATTAACACTGTTCTTTAATCAATCACTAAGCACATATTCAAGGCTCTTTTGTTTGTGGTTTTGGGCATCAAGTGGTAATATTCCAGTGGGGCTTAGCATCTTACTGGGGAGAGAAGACATAGAAAGTAGGACTGTCTACAGTAAAATTCTCAATTACCCAGTGCACACTGTGGACCCAGGGCAGGCAGAAATCCGTGTGGGCTCTGATTATCTGGCTCAGCTTCATGGAGGAGGTGATGTGGAATGAGGTCTTCGTCAGCACATTGCCCTGAACAAAGCAGGCTCCCTGTGACACTTAACTGCGCTGAGTGATTGTACATGTTTAGTGTGCAGAACAAATAACTTCTAGTTTACAGCCCAAACAGAAGAAAACTGAATGTCCCTGGATGGTAGAGGGCAAATTTTAGGAAGGACAAGGACAACATTTTTAAGAGTTATAGATTGACTTTCATGTGGATTAGAAAAAAATTAACACATGAATTGTGTGAGTTTGTATATTCTATATCCTGTCAGAAAACTAAAGCTTTTTAAAAATGTATTGATTTTTTAAAAAATATTAAATAAGCAATATTAAAGGTAGTCTGTGGTATGTCAACAAGCAGTCCTGTGTGGTATGTGAATGACTGAAGTTTGGAAAACTCTGCTGGAAGGTATAGGATTCGTCTGTGGATACCCTGTGTATGAAAAGATAGGAATTGGAATCTTCACCTCTCTACTGCATAAAGTTGTGGTCTTAGGCAGTTGCTCTCACCTCTCTGTGCCTCATTTTCCTCTTTTGTTAAATAGGAATAATGATGCTACCTAACTGACATGCTGCAGTCCATGGGGTTGCAAAGAGTCAGACTCGACTGAGCAACTGAACTGAACTGAATGAAGATTAATATCTATAAAGCATTTGTAACACTGCCTGGCATATGTTAAGAGTTCATTTAGAGTAAGAAAAAAAGCCCAAAACCCATGAGGGTCATATTGGTCTAGGGGCTGCCACTGACTAAGTGAACCATCTAATAGGTCTTTGAGAGCAAGTGTTAACCTGCCCACCATGATACAAAATGATAGATCAACAGATTCCACTGTGGTTGCCAGGAAGGGATTCCCAGCTCTGTCATTCATGCCCTTGTGGGTTATTTAAGGTCACAAGTCCTTTACTGTATCATTAGAGAAACCACAGACTTGGGCAGCTGGGAGCATATTTCTGCCAGTGTAAAATGCTGATGTGATTCTACAAACAAATGCATAGGTGGTTTTTCCCTCTGGGGCAAATAAGACCCCAATCAACTGAGCTGAATTTACTCTGAATGCTTGTCGGCTCCAGTGAAGTACTGGGCTCCCCTGATTCTTCCAGAGGTACATGAAATAATTAATCAAATCTTATCTCTCTTTTTTTAATTCAGTTGATAAACATTTTATTCTAACGATTCCAAGAGCCTGATAATTTAATTGGGGTGGTACACAGTTTGTATAAAAAGGTATTTGGTTCCACCCAGAGGTAGATATAGTTTAGTATTCACCTACACTGCATTTCCGACTTATGGTATATAGCTGCTGATTTCAGGATTTTTTTAGATATCTTTATTTAGCAGCGCATATCAAGTGAGCAAGCCCTGTGACAGACACAGAAATGCTGCCAAAGATCTGCTGAGGAAAATAATGCTCAAAATTCTACCCCCGAGCCAGCACCACACCCAAACCGCCAGGACATCCCCCAAGGCCTAAGGCACTGTTCCCTTGGTGATTCCTAATACACCATAGCGTTTCCATACATTGAGGAGTCCTGTGTCAAATAATCCTACTTAACCCAAGCATGTTTGATAGTGGGTTCCTTCTGAGGAATAACTTTAATGTTTCCCTTCAGTTCAGTTAAGTCACTCAGTCGTGTCCAACTCTCTGTGACCCCCATGTACTGCAGCACGCCCTGTCCATCACCAACTCCCGGAGCTTACTCAAACTCACATACATTGAGTTGGTGATGCCATTCAACCTTCGTCCCCTTCTCCTCCCACCTTCAATCTTTCCCAGCATCAGGGTCTTTTCAAATGAGTCAGTTCTTAACATTAGGTGGCCAAAGTATTGGAGTTTCAGTTTCAGCATCAGTCCTTCCAATGAATATTCAGGACTGATTTCCTTTAGGATGGACTGGTTGAATCTCCTTGCAGTCCAAGGAACTCTCAAAAGTCTTCTCCAACATCACACCTCAAAAGCATCAGTTCTTTGGCACTCAGCTTTCTTTACAGTCCAACTCTCACATCCATACGTGACTACTGGGAAAACCATAGCCTTGATTAGACAGACCTTTGTTGGCAAAGTAATGTCTCTGCTTTTTAATATGCTGTCTAGGTTGGTCATAGATTCTCTTCCAAGAAGCAAACGTCTTTTAATTTCATGGCTGCAGTCACCATCTGCAGTGATTTTGGAGCCCAAAAAAATAAAGTCTGCCACTGTTTGTTTCCATTGTTTCCCCATCTATTTGCCATGAAATGATGAGACCAGATGCCATGATCTTAGTTTTCTGAGTGTTGAGTTTTAAGCCAACTTTTTCACTCTCCTCTTCCACATTCATTAAGAGGCTCTTTAGTTCTTCTTTGCTTTCTGCCATAAGAGTGGTGTCATCTGCATATCTGAGGTTATTGATATTTCTCCTGGCAATCTTGATTCCAGCTTATGCTTCATCTAGCCCAGCTTTTCTCATGATGTACTCTGCATATAAGTTAAATAAGCAGGGTGACATATACATGCCATCGTAGCCATCTCTTCCCTAGAAGACAAAAAAAGCTGCACCAACATAGATGTAGCCCTACCATCCACTCATTCATCGAGCTAAACTCCTGAGTGAACTATTCTGCTTCTCCTTTTCCTTCATCCAGCCAGTCCCCAAGTCCTACTGCTTCTACCTTGCAGATGTTTCTAGAGTTCCTGCCCCACATTCATCTCTGCTGCCAAAGCCTTAGCTCCAGTCTTGTTTAGGTTTATTTTGAATGTCCAGACAAATTGTGAAAGTCTTCAGTTCTCCCAGCCATTTCTCAGCTGAAATGATGGTATCACCTCTCTCCTCTATAATCCATCATTCAGGGTTGTTTTCCTAAAAATAAATCTCATCATAATACTTTTTCACTTAAAACACCCCCTGTCTCCCCATTGCTTACATAAGGAACCCAGCATGATCATCATGGACACTAATTCTAGGGCAGAATATAGCATGGGGGTTAAAAGAATAGAATTTGAAATCAAATAGTCCTGGATAAAGCTAGGGCAATTGACTTAGTCCTCCCAAGCCTCAATTTTATCAGTGTAATTATAGTTTAGATTTAACAGGATTGTGGCAAGGATTAAATCAGATAAGAGATGTAGAATACTCAACCCAGCACCTAAACTATTGAAAATACTTACAATCATACCATTCTTATTAACATTATACAATACTCTGAATAACTGAGGCCTAGCTCTTCAAACTCATCAATGTACAGCCTTTCTTCACAGTTACCTACGTTCCAGTCACCCCAAACATCTCACCCTTCTCCAACATGCCCCCTTGCCTGTCTCCATGATTTTACATTCTGTTCTCTCTCTGCACAGCACTGTTCACCCCTCCTGTAGTGGATATGTCCTCATACCAAGACATTTTAGAAATAAATCTCATAAAGTCCATGTGCTTCTCTCTACAGGAAGGTCTTGAAACCTTAGTCTGCTTATTTATTATCGGGTGGAAATTTAAAGCCAGTGATTTAAATATACCAGATTATCTAGTTTCCTTAAAGGGCAAGAGTATTCTTAGTTCACAGGGTATGCGTGTGTGTGTGTGCACGTGCTCAGTTATATTTGACTCTTTGAGACCCTCAGACTACAGACCCTCAGACTGTAGTCTGCCAGGCTCCTCTGTCCATGAATTTTCCAGGCAAGAGTACTGGAGTGGGTTACCATTTCCTACTCCAGGGGATCTTCCTGACCCAGGGATCAAACCCGTGTCTCTTGCATCTCCTGCATTGGCAGGATCAGATTAAAAGCAGCCAAGGGAAGGGCTCTCAAAGATAATAGGCTAAGATGCAAAAGCTAAGAAACAAGAAGGATCAGGAACAGTGACAGATCACTTAGCATAAAGCATAGCCTAGAAAAACTTTACAGTATTAACATCCACTTTAAGAAACACTTATGTAAAAAGACTGACACAATTTATGATGATTCCCAAATCAGTAGAAATGAATAACGAAAATAACATTTATGTCTTTTATTAAGTGTTTATGCAAGCATTGTGCTAATTGTATTTTAGGTTTTTGACTCTCATTGTAGGTGGTATCACCTGCCTCCATTTACAAAGGAAGATGAGGCTTAGAGAAATTAAGAGACTCTTCCGAGGTACTTAGTTGTGGCAGAGTTCTATTGATTCTAGAGTTAGTTATCCCAACCTTATATAAAACTGTCTTTGTACAAGGTTTTTATGATTGGAAAACTTTAAACAGACATAGAATAATATCAATACATCCTGGTTATTATTCTGAGTATGTATAACAAATATATTTTATTAAAATTTTTTATCTAGCATTGTTTATATTTTTTAAATGCTGGTGTGTTAGCTGTGAAATTCATAAATAGGACAACTCTTTTTTTTTTTTTTGGTTGCTGAATAAATGATGCTTCAAAAAGAATACCAAGAAAGCCAGCTTTCAAAAGAAAATGTGACGGCTGTGAGCATCATTGTGTTGCAAATACCTATTGTGAAAGTTAAAGTTTTAAGTAAAATCTTGGTTTATTTCCTCATAGATTTTTCCTAAGAGCTGGAGTCAAAGGAGCATGCATGAATTGGAGTGAGTGGATTCCATTCTTCTAATCTTGGTCTTGTTTCAGAGCCAGATAATTATGTGTAAACTTGTACCTCTCCTGCCTTCTTGGTTCTTCTGCAAAAGCAGAACCACCCCGTGGGGGACATCGCCTATTCCCTGTCCCTTCAAGCTTGTCTTTAGGGTGTCTGAAGCCAGCTTGTCTCTCCTCCTATTCAAACCAGATCCTCCCTCCCTTGTCTAATTCTTAGCCAAGCATATCAAGGCCAGCTGGTGAGAGCCTTGTAAAAAACAATGGCACCAGACCCTGCTTAATGGAACACTGCTTGTGCCGGTCAGAGCTTCCTGGATCGGAACATTTGATTTTGAGTTGTGGCCCATTCTCTGATCCATACTGGGGTGCTGTGTTCAGTGAGGATTAAAAGCCTTGTGAACTGGAGTAAGAAGAGGTAGAAGAAAGAGGTCATTGTGGGTCTAGAGGGAATCAATATTGTCTCTTTGAAAAAGCCTGTATCTGTTCCCAGACTGACCATCTGGGGCTGTGTGGCTCAAAATCAGCTACAAAGGAGGGGAAGGGAATTAAATTGGGGCAGGGAGAACTTTGTGAGGGCAGGTTTCCAATGTGACTTATCTGAGAAGATTAAGGAGGAGCCAAAGAAGTTGTGAAGAGAAATGGTTCAAGAAAAGGAGAAAGCCCCTAAAATTCCTATATAGACCTAGAGTTCATCTGTCCTTCCTTGTGCCTCTACCAAATGTTTCCAGATGTGAATAAGGGACTATTTCTACATGGCTCACAATTTCTTCCTTAATTCTTGAAAGTTGCTTTGCAATGATTTTACAAAAGGTATTCTGTTTTCAGTAAAATGGACATTTGCAATGGATTCCTCAAACTTGAGGCTCATGGGCATAAAAACAGGGTGAGAAGTGGTTAGAACTTAGATGGTGTTGCTGCATTGGTGCCCCTACAGCAAAGAAACTTGTTTCCTTGACCTGGGGATTCACTTTTATTTGGGAGACAGTGCTAAGTGGGTAAAGAAGACAGAGCTGCAAATGTGGCCCAAAAAAGCTGAGAATACAGATGTATGATGCTAAAGGATTCTTGAGTTAAAATGGTGTTTGCTCAGAGCAAAGACCTTGCTCTGGTTTTAAGATACCAACAAAGACTGCACCAGCCAACTTTCTGGATTTGAAGAGACTTTTACAAAAATAGATACATTTCCCCAGAAGGCAAACCAGCCTGGGAAGTGATGCAACTCTTGGTTCTTGAATCTGGGATTCAGCAGTAAAATGGTGCCTGATAAGCGCATTGTTTAAGCAAGAATGCTAAGAGTTGAGTGTTGGAAAATTCTGTTTCTGGGATGGATAGGCTGAGTATCCCTGGATAAACTCTTAATATTATATAATCCTCAGTTTTCATTAATCAATTAAATGGCAAAACTTAACCTACTGAAAGGATCTTGTATTGTAGTAGTAAGGTAGGAAGTTAGTGATTTCTTGTACATGATCAATATTTTGACTGAGAAGGGAGTTTCACCCATCAGGCTTGTCCACCAGGGTGTCCTAGAATTCTTCTCCCCCATTATATTCCAGAAGACAGTGGTCCAACTGACGTGAGAGACAGCTCCACCTGCACTTCCACAGGCACCCCCACCCTCATGGCCCAACTAAACCCACTGTCTTCACACTTCAAACGCGATCTTCCTCCCCATTCCCATTTACAGCAGGGTAGCATTAGCTCTCCCAGGTGAGAAGGCTCAGTGTCAGCCTTCCCTCCCCGCTCCCCTAGCCTCCTCTGTCCACTACCAGTGTCATGGTCTGCTTCATTTCCTCCTTTCCCACTCTCTGCTTGAATTCAAGCTCATCATCTTTCATCAGGGCCAACAGCAAGCTTTTTTAAAAACTTGAGTTGAAAATCACGTGACAGAATATGAACCATTTATTTTGTATTGAGTTGTCTGCTTTGTAACTTTTTTCTAGCTTTACTGAGGTATAACTGACAAGATTCTATCAACTTAAAATGTATGATAATGGGCTTCCCTGGTGGCTCAGAAGGTAAAGAATCTGCCTGCAATGCAGAAGACCTGGGTTCGATCCCTGAGTAGGGAAGATTCCCTGGAGGAGGAAATGGTAATCTACTCCAGTATTCTTGCCTGGAGAATGGACAGAGGAGTCTGGCAAGCTATAGTCCATGGAGTTGCAAAGAGTCAGACATGTCTGAATGACTAACATTTTCACTTCAATTTTTCAAGCTGTACGACATGATTAATTCTTTTAAAGTAAACTTAGTACAATCACAATACTACACAACCACCACCATTTACCCAGTTTCAAAGTATTTTCATAATCCCAGAAGGAAAACTGTACCCACTAAGCAGTTGCTTTCTATTCTTTCCAACTTCCAGCCCCTGGCAACAACCAGTTTGCTCTCTCTATAGATTTACCTATTCTGGGTATTTCATATACATGGAATCACACAATATAATCTTTTATATCTGGCTTCTTTCACTTGGTATAATGTTTTCTAGGTTTCTCCACATTGTAGCATATATCAGTACCTCATTCCTTTCTGTGGCTGAATAACATGATATTACTGTATGTATATATTATTCTGTTTTTGTATGTATATGACACAATTTGTCTATCCATTCATCTGCTGATGGATATTTGTGTTGTTTCTTTTTGCTGTTGTGAATAGTGATGTTATGAACATGTATATATATATGTATTTGCTTTGCAAATTGGAGAGAGTGGGCCTCTATCTAGGAGTGGAATTGCTTGGTCAAATGCTAATTCTATGTTTAACTTTCTAAGAAACTCCCAAACTGCCTTCTACAGCAGCTGAACCGTTTTGTATCCTCACCAGCAATTACAGAGCTTCCAATGTCTCCGTATTTCCACCAGTACTTATTACTTTCTGGGTTTTTTGGGTTTTTTTAACCATCCTAGTGGATATGAAGTGGTATTGATTTGCAATTTTCTAATGGCTAATAATATTCAGCACCGTTTAATGTGTTTTTTAATCATTTGTATGTCTTTTATGAAGGAATGTCTGTGTGAGTTCTTTGCCCAATTTTTAATTGGATTGTCAGTCTTTTTGTTACTGAGTTGTAATGTTCTTTATATATTCTGGATATTAGACTCAGATATGTGATTTGCTAATATATTTCATTCTGCATGTTGTCTTTTCATTTTCTTAATTATGTCCTTTGATGCACCAATTTTTAAAATTTTGATGAGTCCAATTTACCAATTCTTTTCTCCTGTTGCTAATGTTTTTGATGTCATGTCTAAGAATCCATTGCCAAACACAAGATGATGAAGATTTACCCCTCTGTTTCCTTCTGAGTTTTATAGTTTTAGCTCTTATATTTAAGTCATTGATCTATTTTGGGTTCATTTTTCAATGCTTTTAAAAATCATCCTTTGTTGTTGCTCAATTGCTAAGTTGTGTGAGACTCTTTGTGACCCCATGGACTGTAGCACACCAGGCTCCTCTCCTGTCCTTCACTATCTCCTGGAGTTTGCTCAAATTCATGGCCATTGAGTCAGTGGTACCATCCAACAATCTCATCCTCTATCATCCCCTTCTCCTCTTGCCCTCAATCTTTCCTAGCATCAGGGTCTTTTCCAATGAGTTGGCTCTTCACATCAGGTGGTCAAATTATTGGAGCTTCAGCTTCAGCCGTCAGTCTTTCCAGTGAATATTCAGGGTTGATTTCCTTTAGGGTTGACTGGTTTGATGTCCTTGCAGACCACAGGATTTTCAAGAGTCTTCTCTAGCACCACAGTTCAAAAGCATCAATTCTTCAGTGTTCAGTCTTTTCTATGGGCCAACTCACACATCCATACATGACTACTGGAAAAACTATAGCTTTGTCTATAAAGACCTTTGTCAGCAAAGTGATGTCTCTGCTTTGTAATACACTGAGTTTGTCATAGCTCTCCTTTCAAGGAGTAAGTGTCTTTAATTTCATGGCTGTCATCACCATCCATAGTGATTTTTGGAGCCCAAGAATATAAAATCTGCACTGCTTTCACTTTTTCCCCTTCTATTTGCCATGAAGTGGTTGGGACCATATGCCATGATCTTAGTTTTTTGAATGTTGAGTTTCAAGCCAGCTTTTTCACTTTCTTCCACACTCATCAAGAGGCTGTTTAGTTCCTCTTCACTCTCTTCCATTAGAGTGGTATCATCTGCATATCTGAGGTTGTTGATATTTCTCCCAGCAATCTTGATTCCAGCTTGTGATTCATTTAGCCTGGCATTCTGCATGATGTACTCTCTATATAAGTTAAATAAGCAGGGTGACAATATACAGCCTTGTCACCCTGATAATAATCACCTTATCAAAGTATAATGTACAAATGAAAACACTCACCAATTTTTAGTACAGATTTTGCTGAGTCTTGACAAATGTATGTAAACATTTGACAAACTATGTAAACACCACAAAAACCAAAACATTTCCATTACCCCTCAAAAGTTCCTTCATTTCCTTTCAGTCAGACCTTCCTCTGACCCTGACCCCCTTACAAGAATTAAATTGCTTTATGTCAATACAGCTTTCCCTTTTCTAGAATTTCATAAAAATGAAATCATAGTAAGTGGTATGTAGTGTCTGTGTCTGAATATGTTACTTATAATAATACTTTTGAGTTTCACCCAAGTTGCTGTATGTAATTCATTTCTATTTCTGAGAATTATTCCCATTATATATTTATATATAATTTGCATATCCAATCACCAGTTGATAGACTTTCATTTCTGGTGTTTGGCTATTATGAATAATTTTGCTATGAACATTTCCTAACAAGTCTTTTTTATGGATATATGTTTTCTTTGTTCTTGGATAAATTCCCAGGAGTGGGACTGCTGAGCCATATGGTAACCAGCATGTATTTAACTTTATAAAATGACTGCCAAACACTTTTCCAAAGTAGGTATATGATTTTCAATTCACACCAGCAGTGTATGAGATTCAGATGCTCCACATCCTCAACAACACTTGTTATTGTCAACCTTTTTAAATTTAGCTATTCTAGTAATGTATATTGATGTCTCATACAGAGGACTTTTTTCCTAATTAGAATTTTTTTTAGAGCAGTTTTAGGTTTACAGGAAAACTGTTCAGAAAGTAAAGAGAGTTCCCATATGTTCCTCTCTCAACACTTAAATTTTGCATATGGTGTGAGGTAGTGATCCAAGTTTATTTTTTTTGCATGTGGATATACAGTTGTCCCAGAACATTTGTTGAAAAGAATAACCTTTTCCTCCTGTATAGCTTTGGCATCCATGTGAAAAATTAATTGACCATAGATGTATGGATTTATTCTGAACTTTTAATTCTATTCTACTGGTTCATATGTCTATCCTTATGCCAGTATCATACTATTTTGATTACTATAGCTTTGTAATAAGTTTTAAAATAAGGAAGTGTGAGTCTTTCTACTCTGTTCTTTTTCATTATTGTCTGGCTATTCAGGGCCCCTTGAAATTCTGTATGAATGTGATGATCAGCTTTTCCATTTTTGCAGAAAGAGCCATTGAAATTTTTATAGGGGTTGTATTCCAGTACTCTTGCCTGGGAAATCCCAGGGATAGAGGAACTTGGCAGGCTACAGGCCACGAGGTTGCAAAGAGTTGGATGTGACTCAGCAACTAAACAACAACAAGTTGAATTTGAAGATTGCTTGGGGCAATATTAACATCTTAACATTATTAAGTCTTTTAATCCATGAATATGGAATGTCTCTCCATTTACATAGTTCCTTATTTTCTTTCAGCAGTGTTTTATTGTTTTCAGCCTACAAATCTTTCATCAGCTTGGTTAGATTGATTTCTAGGCATTTTATTCTTTTGCATGCAATTATAAATGGAATTGTTTTCTTAATTTCTTTTTTATAGATTTTTATTGCTGGTATACCAGAGAAGGCAATGGCAACCCACTTTAGTACTTTTGCCCGGAAAATCCCATGGACAGAGGAGCCTGGTGGGCTGCAGTCCATGGGGTCGCTAAGAGTCAGACACAACTAAGCCACTTCACTTTCACTTTTCACTCTCATGCATTAGAGAAGGAAATGGCAACCCACTCCAGTGTGGACAATCCCAGGGATGGCAGAGCCTGGTAGGCTGCCGTCTATGGGGTCACACAGAGTCAGACACAACTGAAGTGACTTAGCAGCAGCAGCAGCAGGTATACAAAAATACAAGTTATTTTTGTGTATTCATCCTATATCCAGCAACTTTGCTGCAGTGCTCATTAAGTACAAGAAAGAATCACTTGTGTTTTTTCATAATTCTCCCTTGATCTAACTCTGTCCTCTTTCCAGCATCACCTCCCACAGCTTTTCCCCTACAATTGATGGTCTAATCATTCCAAACTGTTTGGCTCTTTAAACCCAATATATTGCTTTTCAGTGTCATCTTTATGCCAGTACTCCCTTAGTCTGAAATGTCCTAACTCCCTTGCTTCTCCAGATGTGTGACCAACATTCTTAAAACTTGTTAGAAAATGCAGAATCACAAAAAAAAAAAAGAAAGAAAGAAAAGTGCAGGATCACATGCTCTGCTTCAGATGCCGTCAGGTCTTCCGATTCCAGTGATTTGGATGCAGATTTAATTTGAGAAGCATGGTTCTAGTCTCTCCTTTTCTACCAGATTTCTCTTTCTATCCTTCAAAGCCCAGCTCAGCTATCAATTCCTCTGGGACTGGGAAGACTTTATCCTCCAACCCCCACCCAGTAAAATGAATCATTTCCTCCCTGAGCTATTTCCATAACATACTTCTACTGTGTGTTTTCTCTACTACACCATGACTTCCTTGAGTCAAGATATGTATTACCTTCATTTCTGTCTTTTGTAGGCAATCAACCTACTACAGATATGTGGTGAATTAGATGACTCTACATGAGGGAGATTTTCTTGTCGCCACATTGGAGCAAATGCAGAAATTGGAGGTCAAGGAGGTCAAAGTTGTGTTGTAAGTGACAGAGCTGAGATTTAAGCTCAGGTCTCCTCATTTCAATACTCATGCTCTACCTCTATGTGATACAGCCATTTTAAGAATTCCAGACTATGAAGAGAAATACGTTCTTAGGTACTGAAATCATATTCTACATGTAGGCAAAAGTCCATCTTAAAGTCAACTAGTAACTAAGAGTAAGGAATGCAAGGCCATCCAAAGAGACTGGTGCTGGAGAATAATTTTTAAGGTCCGCTTTCACAGATCATCCCTAAAATGTGTTCTCTATGTATATGTCTGTATGTATAAAGTGCCTGCCCTTAAAAAGTTCACCCAAAATTTATTATCTAAATGAATGAGCAAATGTCTTTCTCTGGACCTGTATGTGTATCCAAGTTCATATGTTTACATGCATATTGTACATCTTTGAATGTCTCTGTATTTGTGATTGCATATTCTAGGCTTTTGCTCACGAAAGTTTGGTCTGGGGATCAGCAGTGTTATCATCTGGAAAGTGGTTCAGTTCAGTTCAGTTGCTCAGTTGTGTCTGACTGTTTGTAACCACATGGACTGCAATATACCAGACCTCCCTGTCCATCATCAACTCCTGGAGCTTACTCAAACTCATGTCCATCAAGTCGGTGATTCCATTCAACCATCACCTCTCTAATCATCCGCTCTTCCTACCACCTTCAATCTTTTCCAACATCATTCCAACATGGTGTTTTCCAAGGAGTCAGTTCTTCGCATCAGGTGGCCAAAGTATTGGAGCTTCAGTTTCAGCATCAGTCCTTCCAATGAATATTCAGGACTGATTTCCTTTAGGATTGACTGGTTGGATCTCCTTGCAGTCCAAGGGACTCTCAAGAGTCTTCTCCAACACTATACTTCAAAAGCATCAATTCTTCGGTGCTCAGCTTTCTTTACAGTCCAACTCTCACATCCATACGTGACTACTGGGAAAACCATAGCCTTGACTAGACAGACCTTTGTTGGCAAAGTAATGTCTCTGCTTTTTAATATGCTGTCTAGGTTGGTCATAGCTTTTCTTCCAAGGAGCAAGTGTCTTTTAATTTCATGGCTGCAGTCACCATCTGCAGTTATTTTGGAGCCCAAAAAAATAAAGTCTGCCACTGTTTTCATTGTTTCCCTATCTATTTGCCATGAAGTGATGGGACCAGATGCCATGATCTTAGTTTTCTGAATGTTGAGTTTAAAGCTAACTTTTTCACACTGCTGTTTCACTTTCATCAAGAGGCTCTTTAGTTCTTTGATTTCTGCCATAAGGGTGGTGTTATCTGCATATCTGAAGTTATGGATATTTCTCCCAGCAATCTTGATTCCAGCTTGTGCTTCAGCCAACCTGGCATTTCGCATGATGTACTCTGTATACAAGTTAAATAAGCAGCCTGGGTGTATGCCTTTTCCAATTTGGAACAAGTCTGTTGTTCCATGTCCAGTTCTAACTGCTGCTTCTTGACCTGCATACAGATTTCTCAAAGAAACAAAAGGCAAGGAGAAAAGGAAAGATACACCCATTTGAATGCAGAGTTCCAAAGAACAGAAGGAGAGATAAGAAAGTAAAGTGGTAGAAAATGCAAAAACTCAGGCTCTACCTCAAACATACTGAACCAGAACCTGCATTTTTCATCAGGTGTCCTGGTGATTCATTTGCACATGAAAGTTTAGAAGCACTAATCTAAATCATCCCAGGTATGCCAGGATAGGTTATCATGTCATGTCAGGTCTAAGCTCAAGATACTGAAAAGCTGCCAGGAAGAGAGATTGTTTCAGTTACTTGCAGTACACTGGGATCATTATCTCATGCCTCCACTGGGCACATACCTGTAGGCAAAGATCTAATTTACCGCTCAGAAAGGAGAGCACACACGTGCCACCACAAGCATGCATAGTGTATTTAAACCCAGTGTTGATACTTGATGATCCAGATGGGCCTCAAAGTCTTCCTCTGACAGGATGTAGTTTTCTTTCCTCAGCATGCAGAGAAACTCAACCCTTTCATTCAGTAGAGCTACTCTCCTGCCCCTTTCTCTTCTCTCTGCCCTTCTTCTCTATACCTATTTTTCTTCTTTCCTTCCTCATCAGCCCCTCATTTAACAAGACTGCTTGTCTCTCTGCTCACCTCAATTCTGGCAATTCATATATTACTTTCTTATTCCTAAGAATTAGATGTGGTGTTTGTTTTATTTGGTTTAGATGGAGTTGAGGAAGAATTGATATTTCTAAAATTGTTATGAAAGTGAAAGTGTTGGTTGCCCCGTCATGTCTGACTCATTTTGCAACCCCATGGACTGTAGCCCACCAGGCTCCTCTGTCCATGGGACTCTCCAGGGGTGGGTTGCTATTTCCTTCTCCAGGGGATCTTCCCAACCCAGGGATCAAACCTAGGTCTCCTGCACTGCAGGCAGATTCTTTACCATCTGAGCTACCAGGAATCCCACAATTGTTATAGGGCTTTCACTTTCTAAAGAAAAAAAGTATGTACTTTTGTTTCCTTGAATTGTCTTGGGAGTCATAACATCAGTTGGTTGCACTGACACTATCTCCTTTCTTTATCTATTGCCTCCCACCTGTCTTAAGCCTTTTTAAGATTATAGAAGTTATACTAGGTCATATTTTCTCCCTCTAGTGGAGTGACACAGCCTTCAGCTTAAAAAAATTGGCACTTGGAGCAAGCTAAAGATAACAAGCAGTGGTTATTTCTGAACAACAGTGCATTGAAACTCATCATTTCTCTCTAAAACTCTCTTCTTAAAGAACTGATAAAGGTGACGACTTTTTTTTTTTTTTTTTTTTTTCTGGAAATGGCAATCATGTGACACAAGCAGTAACATAAAATTATATAGGGCATAACAGTTATACAGTTGAAAAGCCAGCATAGTAAATGACTATTTGATAAATAGAAGCATGTATTTGATGCAAGTTGAAAATCTATTTCACAAATCCAAGAGTTCAGAAATGTCCATTCTCCTGTTCTTTGTAGTTAAGTTAAATCTAGATCTAAGCACCAATCTATCTGTACTGGCAGGAAATTTAAGTTATTAATAAGACTCCCAAGGGTTGCAAATTTCAGTTATTAATAAGAAACTCCTGAAGGTGGCACAAAGACCTCAGGGCCTCACACAGCAGACATAATCAAGAAGATCCTCCTGACCATCACTGATCTATTCATTCTGTATGTCTCTGAGATACCCATTATCCCAGGCACATGATCCTTTTGTCCAAAAGGACATACAGTTACTTGGTGTAGCTGGGAATGCAGTATCCAGAGTCCATCTGGCGTAGATTGCCTCTTCCTTCTCTGACCTCCAGCTTTTTTTTTTTTTTCAATTCTAGGTGAAATCTCTCCCTCTTCTCTGTAAATATCCTCAAATGCACTCCTCAGCTAAATCCTTTCATTGGGTTTAGGCTTTTGTAAAAACAAGAGATAATTGTCTTCAAGCAGCTGCTATTTCCTACCCTGAAAGAAATCCCCAACCCAAGGAAATATCAGAGTTCCAGCTACTTGCCTGAAATGCAGGGGAATGTGAAAGATAAAGATTTAGTAAATCAAATCCAGGTTATTAATTCAGAATAGTATCCAGACTGCTCTCTTTTTGGGGAGCTTGTACCTATCTCTCCATTATCTCTTCTGGAACTTACTGCAGAAAGAAAAGGCCATCTTTATCTTTGGTTTGGGGTCTATGATTATTATCAATTAAAGCACAATCCCTCTCTACTTATCTTTCTTCTTTATCCCTGTCTCAATTCATTCCTCTAGGGCACCCACTAGTATGCATTTAAGTACTCCTTTAATTGTGTGTACTTTGTTGAAATCTCTTTGAATTGTTAAAAAGCTTTTAATTTTAATATAACTTCAAACATATAAAAAAGTCACAAGAAAAATTCACTTATACCCTTTGTCCAAATTCACCAACTGGTTATATTTTGCCCATTAAATCATTCTCTCTCGCGCGCTCCCTCTCCCAAACACACAGGGAAAAGAATACATAATTTTCTTTACATATTTGAATGTAGATTAGAGATTTACCCCTAAATACTTAAGCATATATATCCTAAGAACAAAGATATTTTCTTATGTAACCATGGTAGTTAGCAAAATCAGAAGTTTAGCATTGTTACAATACTGTTCTATGAACAAAGAAAAGGAAAGCATTGCTCACCACCCATTTCTGCAAGTGTTGCTTACCCAACTGCTGTTGCCTCCTGACAGTGCAACCTGAGAGGAATTCAGGATAAAAAACAGGATGTGTTCTGTGCTTTGGGTAAACAAGCCCGTAGATAGTTAGATGTGTGTATCTCAGGAAGAATTTCAATGGCCTAGATTCTTACATTTTTCCCATGCAGAGAAAAGCACTAAAATTATTACTTGATTTATCTGTTATTTGTGATTAGCAGTAATCTTTTACCAATATATATGCTTGACTGCATGTATTTCCCAGCCAAAATATGACAGGTAAACTGGCTTCTTTCCTAACTCTTCAGAGCAGTTGCCTCAGAGCCACCTTTGAGAAGCTGTTTCCTAGGCGATCATCCTCAGCAAGTCCCTGAAAGGAACTTAAACTCAAAGCTTTTATGTTGTACATTTTCCTCTAATACAGAGTTAGGAGGAAGTTTATTCCAACTTCATTCAATTTTCCAATATTTCCCTTTATTACAACATTTTCCTCTGGTCTATGATTTAATCTAGGATCACTCTTTACCCTTATCTTGCATTTTCCTTTAGATTCCTTTAATCTGGAACAGTTTCTTAGCCTTTCTTTTGCCTTCAGGATACTGACATTTCTGAAGAATATAGGAAATTTTTTTTTGTAGAATGCCCCTCAGTTTGGTTTTGTCTGAAGTTTCTTCAGGGATTAATTCAGGTTGTGAATAGCACTGAGTGAATAGTATCTTTTCTTCAATCCATCACATTAGGAAGAACATGATATGGATTGGTTCCAATTTTGGTGATATTAACTTTCAGGATTTGGTTAAGGTGATGTATTCAAGCATTACCAAACCAGGTTTGATTTGCCCAACTTGCTGCGAATCAAAACGCTGAGATGCTGAGATTTGCAGCTAAGAGAGGGTTTATTCACAAGGCAGCCAAGTGAGATGAGAGAACAAGTCTCAGATCTACCTCCCAAGGAAAGAGTCTCAGAGTATTTATGAGTTAGGTGGTCTTAGGGGAAGGTGGGAGCATACGGAAAGATGATCAGAAAGAGGTGCAGTAATCAGTGTTCTGCACGGGCATAATTAAGCTACAAGCACCTGCATGTTTAAAATGACATGCCCTGAGCATGGTGGAGTTTTCAGCCCTCTGACATCAGAATGTCACCAAGGGGACAGTCACACATGCCCACTTGGAGGGTCAGTGATATGAAAGCAACAAAGCACCATTATGTCTGGAATCATTTAGGCTATCTAAATGACTTTACACTTCAGGCTATATACACAGCTGCTTGCTTTCTTGAAGCATTAATCATATATCTCCATGTATCTTCCCTTTAGCTTCAAGGATAAATTACTTATTTTCACAGGGAAATTTTTTTTTTAACTCCCAACTTTCAAAGAAAAATCCCTGCCAAAATCCACAGTTTTCATATCCTCTATGATCTGTTTAATTATGTATTTATACCAAGTACCATATCAAAGATCTAGAAGCATGCGCCATAATGGTTAAGAGCTCAGACTGCAGAGTGTACACCTTGGAATCCTTTTAGGCAACTATTTACTGTGTGATCTTGGTGAGGTTACTTTGGCCCTCTGATTCCCCGTCTTCTCATCTGTAAAGTGGGAATGATTGTGATGATACCTCAGAGGGTTGGAGTGAGGAGTATGCTAGATTATATGGTTAAACATTCAGTGAAAGTTTGCTCCTATTGTTGTTACCATTTAGATTTGATGGAATTAAAACTACTTCTCTTGGGATTCCACCATTGCTAAAAGGAGGCTCTACCAAAACACAGCTCAATTTAGGAGGCACTGGGTCTGAGAGTGGAGAAGGCAATGGCACCCCACTCCAGTACTCTTGCCTGGAAAATCCCATGGACGGAGGAGCCTGGTAGGCTGCAGTCCATGGGGTCGCTAAGAGTCAGACACGACTGAGCAACTTCACTTTCACTTTTCACTTTCTTTTTTTTTTTTTTACTTCTTGACTTTTAGCTTTATTTATTTTTTTTTTTAATCTTTTTTTTTTTATTAGTTGGAGGCCAATCACTTCACAACATTTCAGTGGATTTTGTCATACATTGATATGAATCAGCCATGGATTTACACGTATTCCCCATCCCGATCCCCCCTCCCACCTCCCTCTCCACCTGATTCCCCCGAGTCCTCCCAGTGCACCAGGCTGGAGCACTTGTCTCATGCATCCCACCTGGGCTGGTGATCTGTTTCACCATAGATAGTATACATGCTGTTCTTTTGAAATATCCCACCCTCACATTCTCCCACAGAGTTCAAAAGTCTGTTCTGTATTTCTGTGTCTCTTTTTCTGTTTTGCATATAGGGTTATCGTTACCATCTTTCTAAATTCCATATATATGTGATAGTATGCTGTAATGTTCTTTATCTTTCTGGCTTACTTCACTCTGTATAAGGGGCTCCAGCTTCATCCATCTCATTAGGACTGGTTCAAATGAATTCTTTTTAACGGCTGAGTAATATTCCATGGTGTATATGTACCACAGCTTCCTTATCCATTCATCTGCTGATGAATGCATCATGGGCATCTAGGTTGCTTCCATGTCCTGGCTATAATAAACAGTGCTGCGATGAACATTGGGGTGCACGTGTCTCTTTCAGATCTGGTTTCCTCAGTGTGTATGCCCAGATGTGGGATTGCTGGGTCATATGGCAGTTCACTTTCAAGCATTGGAGAAGGAAATGGCAACCCCCTCCAGTGTTCTTGCCTGGAGAATCCCAGGAACAGGGGAGCCTGGTGGGCTGCCGTCTATGGGGTCGCACAGAGTTGGACACAACTGAAGCGACTTAGCAGCATCAGCAGCAGCAGGGTCTGAGAGAGCAGCAGGTTAAGTTTAGAGTTTGAAATTGGAAATGAGATTGGGACTTGGGTCAGGGATTCACAGAGGATTGAATCTGTTGGGGCAAGGCCAGAAGCCAGTGAGGAGGGCAGGGCTGAGCAGTCTAGTGACTAGTGGAAAGAGGACTGCATACTGGTAATTCAAGTCAGAAGAAACATTGACACTTAAGACCATAAGATGCAGATCTCCCCAGAAATGGTGAGATGGGAGATAGAAAATCTTGAGTGGCAATCAAAATGAATGTTACTCTTCAAGAACATAAATGTCAGGGTGAAGAACAGGGTCAAGACACCTCAGTCATCAATTGAGCTGAGGTCAAGTATTGAGTACATACTCCGCAATTAATGTGGGGCAGTGTGTGGTATCAAAGCAGATAGTCTAGAACACCAACAAAAAGGACTGATAACAATGGCCAGTCTGTCTTCTGCTTCTGATCCTAGGTTAAATACTGAGCTCATGGTCTCAACAATAAGTAAGAGCAGGTAATTATTTGTGAGACATTTCACTGCACCCTGGGCTTTCCTAGTGCTCAGACAGTAAAGCGTCTCTCTGCAATGCAGGAGACCTGGGTTCGATCCTGGGGTTGGGAAGATCCCCTGGAGAAGGAAATGGCAGCCCATTCCAGTATTCTTGCCTGGAAAATCCCATGGACTGCAGAGCCTGGTAGGCTACCATCCATGGGGTGGCAGAGTCAGACACAACTGAGTGACTTCACTTTCACTGCACTCTAGCCCTGGGTGACTAAGAGTGCTGCTGCTGCTAAGTCGCTTCAGTCGTGTCCAACTCTGTGCCGCCCCATAGACGGCAGCCCACCAGGCTCCCCTGGCCCTGGGATTCTCCAGGCAAGAACACTGGAGTGGGTTGCCATTTCCTTCTCCAATGTTTGAAAGTGAAAAGTGAAAGTGAAGTCACTCAGTCATGTCTGACTCTTAGTGACCCCATGGACTGCAGCCTACCAGGCTCCTCCGTCCATGGGATTTTCTAGGCAAGATTAGACTAAGACAGCAAGTGAACCCAATTATGGATGATCAGTGGTTAGAGCCAGATTGAACTGTACAATGGTTTCTGAGGGTCTATAACATGGGTATCCAGAAATGAAATTAAAAATAAATACTTGGTGTAACAACACACACACACCATGAAAAAGACTAAAACATGTTGACTGTGTACCTAGATTAAGAAAATATAGCTAATTATAAGTGTTTCATTACATTTTAAAGGAAATCTACAGAAATATATTTTGGGTTTCCAGGTCTTTTCTCAACAGTTCATTTATCTGCATGGTTTGGGTCATGCCCAGGTCCCTCTCTCCTTTGATCCACTGTCTTTTCCTGATCTGTTTCTGTAGCTCTCTCTTACCATACCCAATAATACAGTCCTGCGAAGTTTTACTGTCCTTGTTGCTATTCATGTTGCCAGAGACTACCTTACCCATTGCAATTAGCCACCTGCCCAGCCTTTGTTTATGACTGCAACTGGGCTTTGCTGTTCTTGATTGCACTTTCTCATATGTTCATTGCATTTGTCTTCTTTTTTCAATTTCACAAGAACATATTATTGCTATGTCTTGCAGACTGGAACACAGGGGTCTGAGCATCTTTTAACCAGAGCTGTGTTGGAATCAACAGACAAAAAGCAGAATATTAAAAGCATTGGGCATGTCTTGAAGGAGCACATGTTAAAGCCAGAGTAAGCCAACAAAAACCAAAGTGACAGCTGGGTGATGAAAATAAAGTTACTCAGTGCTTCCAGGTGGTTTTCTAACTAACCCTGCATGGTTTAGTTTCTGGAATAGCTTCCAATGTTACCTAAAATGAGCTCCCGAAAGAGGCTTTTGACTTCAGGCCTGGGATGTTGCAAGGAAAATCAATTAACAGTTTAAAGCACAGGTTTGTGTTTTGCTCAGAAATGAATATTGGAATGGTTAAAGGCAAAAAGGGTTAGGTAAAACTATAAAGAGTACACAAGAATTTGTTGACACAATTTAGGGGCAAATTACTGAGGAAATGCCAAAGGCTCAATGCTGCCTCAGAAATTAGCCAGAGTGCAGACCTTGAGAATCATTTATCATGGAGATCTAATTATCATTCATTTGTAGAAATTTCACCATAGCATTTCAAGGCAAATTTGTAAAGGCTTGAAATCACACGTGCCCATATCTCCACCTTCTAAGTACATCCTCTTAAGTCTTAAAGTAGGAGAAAAGTACTATTTGATTATATATAATCAAGTGCTATCGAGTGGCATTGACCTGAAAATAATAGCACTTATAAATAAAGCAGAATACAGGGAAAAGATATTTATCCAGTGCTTATCATGTATTTTGCATATATTAGATAATCTAACAGACTCTCCCTACATCCTTGTAGAATAAGATTATCAGTAATCTCCCAAAGTGAGTACTTCAGGTGGGCGTGCCTACCAAGTCACTTCAGTCCTGTCTGACTCTTTGTGACCCTATGGACTATAGCCTGCCAGGCTCCTCTGTCCATGAGTGCATCACAGACTCAAATCATTTTTCAATGTGCAATAGACTAGAATACAATCTTAAATGATTAGACTCTGTGTATGGAAACAAAACATGCAAATTACTCAGCTAATTCAAAGTTTACAATTGAGTCAAGTGACCTTGTTTCAATCCTTGCTGAAAAAAAATCCACTTGCTGAGTAACTAACTTAAAAAATTTTTTGGTATTATTGAGAGGTGGTCCAGCCACAGCATTTGAAAGGATCTCAAACAAGCTGGTTAAAAGCTGGTTAAATGTATTTGGTTTGGGGGAATCTGATATAATTATCCTCCTACTTCAGACTTGATGAGAGCAGTTTACATAAGTTACCTTATTAAATTATCCCAGAATCCTATGAGGTATGAATTATTCATATTTTACAAATGAGAAAAAAAAAAAAGTTCAGAAATGTTAGCATGATGCCAAAACTTCAGAGCAAGACAATGACAAAGGCAAGGCCCAAGTCTAAATGTGTCTAAAGCTCCAAAGCCCATGTCTGTCAACCGCTTTTTGTGGTAATCCCTGCATGATTGTATCTTTAACAGACAATAGGAAGAACTTTCTTTGAATTTTAAACCACAAAATGAACTGCCTCACTAAATGCAGGGTCCATTAGAAAATTTTTCTTCAATGCGAATTTTATGTATTTCCTATTTTTCTCCTTCAGGAAGTGGCAGAAGGAATAAAGGAGAAAGTTTTACTGTTATTTCCAAGTGACTTGGTATGAATCACTCCATGGCTGTGTATCTCCTACATGAATATGTGGGTAGCATCATTCTGATTAAGTAAAGCTCTCAAGTCCCATGTCTACACTGGAATGACTTGACTGACCAGCAATAGAAAGGCCCAATACCTACCACTCTCCCTTCAGCTCTGCAAAATCAAGCTTGGTATTATTGTTTAAACAGTCAGGAATCAGCAGGCATGGTATTAAGTTGAATGTTAATTTTAATAAAAATAGAGAGTTGATGGGCTTTGGAGCTGGACTAGAGTTTTGAGTCTTCCCCATAAAGACTAAAGATGCGGCAAGTTACTCTATTTCTCTGAGCCTCCGTTCTATTATCCAGACATTTCTTAAACCATATTTCTTCGATTTCTAATCCATTTGAGGAAAAATATTTCTGTAAAATTCAATGAAGTTAATTACCAGGAAAATAAAATTCAGATATATAAAATATACACTCATTTTTAGATGATTAGATTTAACAGTCAAAAAAATTACCCTAATTGTTAAAAGTCTCTAGACACCTACTGTCAGTTTCTCATCTCACTGTGGACTAGAAAGAAAGAGCTCATTGCCTGCCACCCCAGTCCAGGAACTGCATTTTGAATAGCACTGATCTTTGAGGATAAAAATATCTTTAATCATTGGAGGCTGGTTGTTAAAATTCAATGCATAATGTATGTGAAATGCTTAGAAAAGTGTCTGGCATGTACAAAGCATAAGGAAATTCCACTTTCTTCAAATAAAATTGCACCCAGAACCTCTAAGGAAGCAGTAACAGGTAGAGAATCTCCTGGGAAGAGTGAGTGAGGTAAGCCCCTGACTGCGGGCACTTAACCTTGTACCCCAACTTCACCTTTCCCACTGAGGTTTTCTTCTTGTTCTTTCTCTTGCTCCTGCTCTCACTCTCAACTCAAGCTCTGTCTCTTCCCTTCCTGTTGCCATCATGCTATTGTCCTCATGTGGGATGAAATTTGTTCCCATGCAGAGTCAGAAACCATGGACAAGGAATATCAACAGTGCAGTTTATTTACAAAGTATAAAGTTCTGTTCCCAACTAGTTTGTTCAGTTCCATGAGCCCTTTGGCACAGAGGTTCTTGAGCCAGATTTGTGATCCACCCCAGCTCTATTCTTTCATTCTTATTTGCCTCTGGCAAGTCACTTAATAATTCTGGGTTTCAGTTTCTTCATGTATAAAATGGGGGAAAAAATACCTGTCTGATATGATTGTTGTGAAGATGAAATGAGCTAATACAGATCAAGGGCTGAGTATAGCATGTGGGATCTAATGAGCAACCTGCTCAGTAAGTGTCAGCTGTCGAAATCATCATCATGATCACTTGGAAATTTCTGGGCCCTTCACTTCTCACCTCCTGATCAATATCCACACGATTAAGTCATTATGAATGGACCCTAGAGAAACACCCTCCTACACAAAATCTCTCGACATTCTGTCATAACACCCACCTGACTATGATCCTTAATCTTAATTTCTACCTGGAGAGAGACATATTCCTTGAGCAAATGGTGCAGAAGTGATCTCATCTTTTAAGTGAGAATCCTCCTGCTACTTACCTGGATGTGGCTCATTCACATAGAGCTACAGTCAATCCTAACACAAGTCCCTGTTGTCTCTTTTACATAACATGCAAAACAACTAGAATGTGCTGTTATCCCGAAACCATTTTCTCACTGTAGGTTTTGTATCAATTACCTAGTGCCACACAATACTACTACATAGCAAACCACCGCAAACCACACAAAAACAAACATTTATTACTCGTGCATCTGGGAGGTGTGCACAGAAACTTTGCTGATTTTGGCTCAGTTAAGCAAATCTTTTGGTCTTGGTTGGACTTGCTTATATGTGCAGGGATCGGCTGGGTGTTGACTGATCTAGATTGTCTCCGCTGGGGTGACTGGGGTGACTTTATTCTGTTCTATGTGTCCCTCACCCTCCATCAAGCTAACACAGACATGTTCTGCTGTCTATGGCAGGGTAAAAGAACAAGTGGAAACTCAGGCACTTTTCAGGCCTTGGCTTGCGTCACACTTGTTAACATTGCATTGGCCAAAGCAGGTCACAAGGCTAGGCCCAGAATAGGAGTGGGATAGCAAGCACTATAAAGGTACATGGCAACAGGCATGGGTAGTATGTTCATTAAATGTTAATTCTGCCTTCTATTTCCTTATATTCCTGTCCAATTAGATCAGAAAAACCACTTGCTGATTCATATTACTGAGTCAGGACCTTATGTCAAGCCAAGATTTTATTGAATATACACTCCAGGATTTGCATTATTTGTTTGTTTTAATGGAATCTGTACTTTTCCTTTTCTTTCTTTTCCCCACTAGACAGAAAAGTAGCAAAAGAAAACAGGTTCATTTTTAATAATGGATATCTGAACATTTCATGTCATAATCCCTAGGATGACTTATAACTCCTATTGGGACCAGTCTGCATCCCATGGTACTATGTTAGTCTCAACAAATGATTTAACACACAAGGAATAATACTCAAAGAGCTACTTATTAGAGTTGAATGCTTTTCTCATAAAACCTGCAAAATATAAAATGAGCTTTCCTACTGAAGGTAGACTCTAGGGAGATTTCCTGTGTTAGGAATTTGATATCTTCCTCTCAAATAAAAAAAAATTCTGCATTTTTCCTTCCTGAGAGTGTTCCCTAACAAAGTTATTATTCCATTTCTTGAGGAGGAAAATTATTTTTTCATTTGCATGAAACTTCCCCAGTGACATCTTCATCTAACAGAAACATGAAGTCCTACTATTATCAGTTAACTTTCCAGTTAGTGACTTTGTGGGAGGGTTCCTGGAAAGCATCAGTTGTTTCAGAAAAGGTCCCCTTCCACTTTAAGATGAAAATCAGAACTTCCTCAGCCCTCTTGCACAACAAGCTACTTGAGCACATACATGATTACATATGGAGGGAGGATAAGGCAATGAGAGAGGGCAAGGTTCTCGTCCAAACTCTAGCCTGAAGTTGCCTTTGGCCCCTTTATTTGTTATAGCCAAGGTCATTCGGATAAGTCATCCTAAAGATGTGTGGAAGAAGTCACTAGACCTGTGTAAGGGTGAGATCGTGATGTGGCATAGAGACCCTCCCAGTCCTCCTCATATTTATGTAACTGACCTCATACTTTTGCATAAAACCTGGACTCGGATGGGATAGCAAGGAGGTAGTATCTTAACTAGGTTGTTTACAAACTCTTTGACTTTGAAAATTTGAAATGATTTGTATGAGTTTGAGGCTACTCATCTATAAAATGTTTCTTACACCTACAATGATAGCTGACATGCAGAAAGTCACTAATACCAATTTCCCATATTCCCACTACATCTCTCCTAACTTTCTCCCCCAGCCTTTCTTGGTCCTTTATTCTCATCTCAGCCTCAAGTCTCACAGCCACTGCTTACCCCAGAGAGAGAGAGAGAAAGAGAGCCAGTCAGAGATGGACTAAAAGAAGCTAAATCTTCCTTGCAGAAACATTGGGCTTCAGATTCATCTCTGCAGAAAAGCAGTAATGTATTAATACTTGAAAAGAAGAGACTCCAGAAGAAAGAAGAGAGAGCACGGGCTCTCATCCTGAGAAGAAGGGGGAATGTGGAATGTTTAGGGTTTCACTGGCATGAGACCCAGGCTTTCAGGGAGGGAGGGAGACTGAAATTACTTTGATTTTCATGGAAATTATCATCTGACTTTGATCTTGACAGAATGTCACTGCATTAAATTCTGAAGTTTAGGTTTGAAGTGAGAGATTTGGGGGAGGGAGTGCAAGCTGAAAGAATAAAAGGGGAAAAAAAAGTAGATTTCTTTATGAGGAAGTAATTGTGTGGGGGTGGGTGGGGGGGCGGGTGGGTGGGAGTGTGTGGAGAGCAATGGGCATGGCAGATGCAGAAAGAGGGATTGTCCTTTCCTCCCTGCCTACAGGAATTCAGGCTTAAAACACAAGTTTTAGATGAGCTGAAAGAAGACTGTTCTTAATTTCTCTCAGATCCATGCTAGTTATAAACGCTGAAGAAAAAATCAGATTGAAGAATGTCTGGTAACACAGACACTGTAAACCTTTTATTATCATATTTGTGGCTTCTGGGGTATGCTTTTAATGTCATCTTAAGATGTTGTTCACTTAAAACAATTGTTCTTAATTTTAAATTAAATTAAAAAACTAACCCAAGTATCTTACTCCCTTCAATTACTTTCCTTTTAAGTATATGAGTTCCTTGCTGAAGAAGCTGGAGCCAGCTGGCCCTGAAAATAATGCATCAGTTCAGTTCAGTCACTCAGTCATATCTTCGCGACCCCATAGACTGCAGCATGCCAGGCTTCCCTGTCCATCACCAACTCCCAGAGCTTACTCAAATTCATGTTCATTGAGTCGGAGATGCCATCCAACCATCTCATCCTCTGTCACCCCCTTCTCCTCCCACCTTCAATCTTTTCCAGCATCAGGGTCTTTCCCAAGGAGTCAGCTCTCCGCATCAGGTGGCCAAAGTATTGGAGTTTCAGCTTCAGCATCAGTCCTTCCAATGAATATTCAGGACTGATTTCCTTTAGGATGTACTGGTTGGATCTCCTTGCAGTCCAAGAGACTCTCAAGAGTCTTCTCCAACATTACACCTCAAAAGCATCAATTCTTTAGTGCTCAGCTTTCTTTATAGACCAACTCTCACGTCCATACATGACTACTGGAAAAACCATAGCTTTGACTAGACGGAACTTTATTGGCAAAATAATGTCTCTGCTTTTTAATATGCTGTCTAGGTTGGTCATAACTTTTCTTCCAAGGAGCAAGTGTCTTTTAATTTCATGGCTGCAGTCACCATCTGCAGTGATTTTGGAGCCCAAGAAAATAAAATCTCTCACTGTTTCCCTTGTTTCCTCATCTATTTGCCATGAAGTGATGGGACCAAATGACATGATGTTAGTTTTCTGAATGTTGAGCTTTAAACCAAATTTTTCACTCTCCTCTTTTACTTTCATCAAGAGGCTCTTTAGTTCTTCTTCGCTTTCTGCAATAAGGGTGGTGTCATCTGCGTATCTGAGATGATTGATATTTCTCCCAGCAATCTTGATTCCAGTTTGTGCTTCATCCAGCCCAGCATGTTGCATGCTGTACTCTGCATGTAAGTTAAATAAGCAGGGTGACAACATACAGCCTTGACATTCTCCTTTCCTGATTTGGAACAAGTCTGTTGTTCCATGTCCAGTTTTAACTGTTGCTTCTTGACCTGCATACAGATTTCTCAGGAAGCAGGTCAGGTGGTCTGGGATTCCCATCTCTTTAAGAATTTTCCACAGTTTATTGTGATCCACACAGTCAAAGGCTTTGGCAGTCAATAAAGCAGAAGTAGATATTTTTCTGGAATTCTCTTGCTTTTTGAAAATAATGCATACATAGTTTAAGTATTTTCACACTTAAAGAGACCTATTTATTATGTGAAATAATATTAAGATAAAAAGCAGCACATTGTAGAGACAGGCTTTCCTGCAAATAGTCTGATCTTGGCTCATCACAACTGGCTGGGTGAACTTGGCTGGAGTTGTTAACTTCCCTGAACCTTAACTCCTTCATGTGGATTTTGTTGCATCACTCAGTCATGTCTAACTCTTTGTGACCCCATGGACTGCAGCATGCCAGGTCCTTCTGTCCTTCACTATCTCTTGGAGTTTGTTCAAATTCATGTTCATTGAGTCATGGATGCTAACTAACCATCTCATCCTCTACTGCCCCCTTCTCCTTTTGCTTTCAATTTTTCCCAACATCAGGGTCTTTTCCAATAGGTCATCTCTTCTTATGAGGTGGCCAAAATACTGGAGCTTCAGGTTCAGTATCAGTCCTTCCAATGACAGTCAGGGTTGATTTCCCTTAGGATTGACTGGTTTGATCTCCAACCCAGGGATCTAACCCATGCTTCCTGCTTGGTGGAAGGATTCCTTACCACTGAGCCACCTGGGAATCCTTATCTGTATAACACCTTGTGCATGTGCTTGGTCACTCAGTCATGTCTGACTCTTTGCAACCTCATGGAGTGTAACCCACCAGGCTCCTCTGTCCATGGGGATTCTCACAGACAAAAATACTAGAGTGGGTTGCCATGCCCTCCTCCAGGGGACCTTCCCAATCCAGGGATTGAACCCAGGTCTCCTGCATTGCAGGTGGACTCTTTACTGTCTGAGCCATGAGGGAAGCCCATACAACACCCTAAACAAAGTTAATTTGAAGTAAGTCCATTCTCTTCTTCTTAGATTCTGTGACTCTTAATCTATAAGCAAACAACTTCTCCAATTTCCTCATCTACAAAATGGAAATTATAATAGTGTCTATCCTATTAGGCTTGTTGTGAGGTTTGCATGAGAAAATGTTTGCAAAGAGCTTAGCATAATGACTGGCACTTAGGAAGTGCTCCAAGAATGTAGGTTTAGAAAAGAAAGGACAAGAGAAGCTGCTGTGCTTCAATCAGATCATTCTCTGCAATTCTATTTTAGGCACTGTGGGCTCCCCAGTGTGTATACATGAACGATGTTAATGCAGAGTTAGCAAATGATGATGGTGATGATGATTGCAGTAAGCAGGCTCTATTCAAAATGCTTTATCCATGTTAACACATTTAATTTTCATACCAACTCTATGAGACAGATAAAATTATCATCCCTATTCTTATAGATGAGGAATCTGAGACACAGAGAGGTTAAGTGATTTGCCTTATGCCCCAGCTAGTAAAGATCGCCCTCCATTTGGAAACCAGAACTGACCCTGAAGTATCTGAAAAACAAACAAACAAACAAAAAAACCCTGAAAATTACTCCTCTATTAGCCTCTTTGGTTTTTCAAGGATGCTCAGAAAGTTGAATAACTAAATGATGCATAATCCTCAATCACCCCCTCCCCAAATTCCTCACCTATGTCTAGCAGTTTCTTGCCACCTGGTGTTAATGAACATGCCAAAGATAATCTCAACATTTGTCTAATGACGTTAACTAATGCTGCCCCCTGCATGGTGATTATGAGGGGAGCTGTGCTGTGGCTTCAGCAAGCAGGTGGTGGAAGTTCTTAATGAAAATTGCATACAGATTATAGCATTTTGGTATATTTTAGGATGAAATTCACTAAGGGTTCAAAACCTTTTCCAATTTCCTTACCACTAACAGGAGGGCTTGATGTAAAGAACTAGAAGCATGGGAAGAACTAAATATAAATCGCATTAGAGCTACCCCCATGGTAGAGAAATGACTCAGAATGATAATGAATAAAGTTTCTATGGTGCTTTTCATGAAAGGAACTGACAGCAGGCAAAATATGGACTCAGAAGGCCAATTCTGACTAAAGAGTACTGGCATAGATTGAGACTTTCTATTGAGGAATGGGAAGTTTGCTAAGAATTATGAACTATATACACCAAGTTGCATGTGTAAGTGAATAAATGAACTCGAAGGATTGGATGTGGTTAAGAAAGATAAAGGAAATGATGAATTCCTTTCCATAACAAGAGGGGAAATTTATTTATGCTAGTGCTGGAAGGTGAAGTATTGAAAAATGGCTCAATAACAATAGAACAACTTATGATTATTCCAGAGAAATAGATTGGAGAGAAAAATTCTTCTTTATCTTTTGCTGGGTATACTTCATAAAGTCATGCTAAAATGTTCATTTTTTTCACCTCTAACTGCAATAAGTATATTCAGATATAATTAAGTATATATTTGCTAAATAGGAAAATAAGACAAGCAGAAAAGGTAAAAAACCCATCTCATCATTTTCAGGACAATTTTCCAGGGGTAAGAAGAAAACTTGCTTTGTAGTAATTTTAAAAGCCTTTAGACTTTTGTATTTAGTCATTTCTGGTTTGTTTTTCTAATTTTTTTCTACTAATTCAATTGCTTGAGAGGAAATAATCTGTATTCAAAGTCCCAAATTCTTAGTAATTTCATTCAAACACTACTATTTGTTAGTCAGCATATCCACTTTTCGTTTAGATTTCAAAGTTTGTTTTTAACCATAGATAGTCCAATATTTTCCTGTTTGGTTTTCCCTAGAACTGGTTCAACCTATATTTCTCATTTCCCAAAATGACAGTGAGTTCAATGGTGACATGTTTATCAGTGAGGATGGGCTTCAAATGTGTGCAAATTAAGTCCAACTGTCCTAACTCTCCAGTGGGGGGACTATTTAAAGTATTTCAGTATTGATGTATTATTTTTCTGTTTACAATTGGAACTTCTTTTCATGACAAATACTAATTTCTGATAGTTCGAGCTTATCTAAGAGACATCACTGGCTCTAGGGACGCTGAAGTGCTCCTTGTTTTCTTACTTACTCATCACTGAACAAGGCTGTCTTTTCACTTGAAGCAAGAAGACTGAATTCCTACACCATTATTATATGCTCACAAGTACCATTATGAGCATGCACACACAGGGGGCCAATGCTATTCTTAATTATTCATGCTAGTAGAAAGGAGACCGAGACAATACAGAGCTATACACAATCCAAAAACCTTATACATTTCAGTTTAGAAAGTCCTGCTTGACTTTCATCTAGAGATGGAAAACTTACCAAAGTAATACAAGAAGTATTTATTAGGCATCTGCTGTTTAAAGCATTCTAAGTACCAGGGGACATTACAGGGTATAAAAGGAATACCTGGTAAGTGATTTGCTGAGAGATTAATCAACAGGAGGGAAAACAGCACAGTGGTGATGCTCTCTTGAGAAGGCAGGGCAATAATGGATCAATTCATAGGAAGTAACTGCCAAATCCTAGTCATGAGGCAGTGAAAACCAGAGCTCACTTCTCGGGTGAAATTTATCTCTGCTCCAGAATTGAAGGGCACATTGGCTATAGTTTTCAAGAACGGAAATGTATTCTAGAACCCCAGAAAATGACAGAGAGGAAAGACCAAATAAAGTCACCGTGACCTTCTGGCTGCAGGATGAGTTGTGGTAAGTGACTTGTCTAATGTAAAATGTGTCAACAGCAGAACAGAGCCTAAAATTTCTGTTTCATGAACCCTCACTGAGTGGAGAAATAGCATCCTGATATTCTATCACTGGATTAAATTCCATTTCTCCACAGAAGAGTTTTAATAGTTACTGTGACTATGGCCACAGCAGACACAACAGGTTAAATCAGTTTCATCAGCTCCATTGACTTTACTGGGGTGGAAAACTACACACCAAGCCAGCCAGTGTCCAAGTCACCTTGAAAAACATGTTCCTCATCACACACGCCCCACATATTTTGTCATAGTGGCCATATAGCTAGAATGCACCAGTATGATAGTACCAGTTGTTAGAATAGTAAAACATTTGTATTCTAGTTGGTAAGATTGCATCTCTGATAGACCCTTCAAATGCCTGACAACCACAAGAGCCACCCAGACTTCTCAAACAGTCTCCATAATCTAGTAACTGAAGGAGACACAGTCAGGCCCCTTGAGGACCCTGCTTCATTCTGATTGGTCAGCGCTTGGGCCAGCATTTATTCTGATTGGTCAATACCAATAGTGTGCCAGTGGTTATTACTCCTACCTTTCACTTCCATGTTGTTCATGCTATTCCCTCTGCCTTGAATGCTTTTTCTCATTTCACCTGTTCACATTTTCTCTCATGTCTGTCGCAGGGAACTGGATTATACAATTTGTGTGGTGGTAGAACTGTGTCTATTAGGCTGCTGTCTTCACAGCCAAGACTGGAGCTTCAAGCAGGCAAGAAGGCTGGCACCCCAAAACAGAGAAGGGCTGAAACCCTGTATGCTCTTGCCTTTCGCTTTGGTGATGAGAGTATCCTTCCAAAGTCAAAGCCTTTTATCACAGAGCTAGACATACACACCAATGACAGAAGTCAGAATAAGCTAAAGGAGTACGAAGGGGAAGGTAGAGATGCTGCAGGCCCAGCTGCTGCTTCCCACCAACAAGGTGAGTTAGTTGATCAGCATCGACATGTATGCACCACAGACTGGCTGCTGCTTCCCTTCTGCCTGCAGCAAGAATCTCCTTCGTGGCCCATTCTAAATAAACATGCAGAAAGGGAATTCTGGGGGACATAGTCAGCCTGGCCACGGTGACCCATTGAAAAGCTATCACACCTTGGTATGAAGGCCAAAGTGCCTTCCCCTCCCTGTTTCATCCTGTTCTCATCTGGTCAGGCTGGAAGCCTTCATTCCCCCCTTTGAGTTCCCACAGCCTTCTAAACAAAACCACATGGTAGCATTTAGTATGCCACTTGCCTTTTAATTTTTAAAGTCTGCTCATTGTAGCCCCACCACTGTAAGGATGGTAAGCTCCTTCCAGTTAGGATCTGAAGGTCATTACACTGCCTAACACAGATGAATGGTTCATGAAGGTTCATGGAATGAATGAGGGAATTGTTGAATGAATAATGAACTGACTGATGTAACACAGAGAAGCAATGGGAAGCAAGATTCAAGGGTATTGTGGTTCATTAACTATACAACAAATCATCTCCAAAGCTTAGCATCTTGAAAAAATGTATTAGTTCTCAGGTTCTGAAGGTCCTGAATCTGGGAGCAGCTTCATGGGTCATGCTGGCTCAGGGTATCTGGTGGGAAGTCACAGTCAAACTATGGGTTGGGACTGAGCCTTTGAACAGGCTGCAGGATCAGCCTCCAATCTCACAAACCTGAGTTGTTGTTCAGTCGCTCAGTCTTGTCCGACTCTTTGCAACCCCACAGACTGCAGCATGCCAGGCTTCCCTGTCCTTCACCATCTCCCAGAGCTTGCTCAAACTCATGTCCATTGAGTTGGTGAAGCCATCCAACCATCTCATCCTCTGCTGTCCCCTTCTCCTCCTGCCTGCAGTCATCTGTCACATGGAACTTTCTATTGGGCATAACATGGCAGCTGACTTCTCCCAGAGCAAGGGATTCTGAAGAGAGAAGGGCAATACCACATTGCTCTTCTGACCTCCCCTCTGAGTCATGCACTGTGTTTTTCACCTTGTCATCTTAGTTAGAAGTGAGTCACCCACTAGGAGGAGGGGATTCCACAGAGCATGAATCCCATGAAGCTGCCTCACAGGTGGGAGGGAGTAAGGCTTTGGGCAGGGGGCCTTGACACAGAGTTCTTTAGCTGACCTCAGAATTCAATTCACTTCCCACTATGTAAGTGTCTAGAGTCATGTTCTTTCTTTTCTTTTTTATTCTTTGTGTGTTTGTGTGTGTGTGTGTGAAGTCTACTCACCGAAAACAAGCGTTTAATGTCAAGTCAAAAATTGGATTTTGTGGAAACACTTTAGAAGAAGAACAGGAGAGGGAAACCAATTTGGAGCTAACCTTTCTTTACTAAAATTATTTCCTCTGTTGCAGTCAGCTTTATTTTGGCCTCTAGAAAATGCTGGTAAAAAAAAAAAAAAAAGTAAACAGCAGTTCTGATTTCACACACACACATATGCATATGTATGCACACAATCCTGAGTTTGTATCACCAAAACAGATATTGTAACCTAGTCTGGGGAGTTTAGACTAGCTTTACATGGTTGGACAGTAATAATAGATATATTTGTTCAGCAGCTACTATAGCCAATAATAGTTTATTGAGCATGTACTAAGCACTAGGCACTGTGCTAAGGGCTTTCCATATGTTATCACATTTAATTCTGAAACAACCCTGTGGGGTAGGTACTACTATTTCTCCCATTTTTTTTTTTTTTTAAAGATGAATATAATGAAGCTTAGAGGAATTGCATGAGTTAGAGAGACACTTAAAGAAATTACTTATGTAAACTCACACTGATAGCTGGTGCTAGGACCAGCACTCTACATTCTTAAATGCATTATTTCACAACCGTCATCATCCTTCTGGGGGACATGCTAGGTGCTAGAGTCGGTGCCTATATTCATTGTTCATTCTTCTCTATAACCCTTTGAAGTAAATATTATTATCCCCCTTTTATGGACGAGAAACAAAAGTTCACAGAAGTCATTTCTTGCTTTAGCCCACATAGTTAATAGAAGAGCAGCCTAGGATTCAAGCCCCACAACTATCTAAATCAAAGGTCCATGTTCCTTCTACTATGTTTATTGCTTTCTAGCTCAGGGGTTTCCAAGCTGCATATCATAACCTATTAGCATATAGTGAGGTCAAGTAATTGTGTCCTAACCAGCCCTTTAGACACTGGAGTAGAATAGAATATAACAGAAGAGAAGATAACTGAACAGAAAATATCCATACGCATCACACATAGTGATGGTGAGGCACTGCTTAGTGAAAGTTTTATTTCAATTATGTGTATCAGCATGATGTGTGATCACGCATATGTGCATGTGCACATGTGTGTATATATTAAAATGTAAAATGCATTTCTTACTCTCGTTGCCATGAAAAGCATTTGAAAGCCTCTGCCTGAGCCACTCCATCTGCTCTTAAGGTCACTGCCAACAGTGTTCAGGCTTTAATGATAGCTTACCTACACCGTACACACTTTCTTCTGACCTTAAACCACTCAGACAAGGGTGGTCATAAAGATCAACTTCCTAGTGTCCTTTCTACTAAGTAATTAAAGAAAACCATATGCAACTGACTAGCTATGTGTGACTTTTGCCAAGTTACTAACCCTGTCTAAAGGCAGCCTCCCTGAATTTTACTTTCTCCATCTTTTAAGTACCATAATTATGTGCTCATTTATGTTGCAAGGATTGACTGAGATCATGTGAACGTCTCAACACACATGTGTCCAAAACAACCATTAAATAAGTACTAGCAATTATTAAGTTATCTACAGACAGTCGCTAACAACTTATGATGGGAGAAACCATATTTTGAACTTCCAAGTTTGACCTTTTCCCCGGACTGCGTGTGATACTCTTGTGCTCGGCAGCAGCTGAACCACAGCTCCCAACCAGTCACGCCATCACAAGGATGAATGACACAAACACAACCATTCTGTTTTTCACCTTCAGCACAGTATCCAAGAAGTTACATGAGATATTCAACACTTTATTATGAAATAGGCTTTGTGAGAGATGATTTTGCCCAACTGTAGGCTAATGTAAGTGTGTTAAGCAGGTTTAAGGCTAGGCTAAGCTCTGATGTTCAGTAGGTTAAGTACTAAGTGAATTTGGGGGTACTTAATGACATTTTCAACTTACAGTGAATTTCTTGGGACATAATCCCATCGCAACTAGAGAAAGACCTATACATAGACTGGAGGGGTCTTAATTGAGAGTCTCACTTTCAAGGAAATAAAAGGATAAGGAGGGAAATGTACTTTTTCCTAGCTTTGAATCCTCCAGCCTCATGAAAACATAAATTAAGTAGGTCTGCAATGGCCCAATTTATTTATCCAACACCTATAGAATGTCTACTATGCAAAGATGGGCTAATCAGCAATGACATACCAAGAGTTTTTAGGGTCAGATCCAAATTTACAGATGCTTCCTAAAGTTGGGGTTTATTAGAAAAGCAGAGTGATAAATCACACTGACACCTCATTTTACGATTTTAGACAAGAGTGATCATCACTTAACTCTTACACATAAGCTCTGTCAAATGAACTTCAGCAATAATAGCCTCATTTTTTTTAAAGCCTTATCCACCTGGCATTCAATTGATTGAATCTGAGGTCCTCACTTTCCATTTTTACAGCTTGGTTCCTTCTCTCCACATGTCACAATTGGGAGGATTGATTTTCTTTGTACACTGTCTTTTCTTCTTTCCAATTCCCAGCTCCCTATTTTTCTTTTCTACCCCTGCTGTCCATCATTGATTCTCTTCCTGTGTTCTGTCTGCTGTCTCTAGCCCTAAGCTAAGGGACCCAGCTCTTCTCTCCTATACACATTTATAATGAGAGGTGGATTAGCAAGAAATAAAATTATGGTTCTTAGCGGGGGAAGCCACCCTATCCCAAGAAACTGATTTCTAATTCTTTGCCATACATCTTTGCTTTGAAAGGCAGAGAGTTTGCCAGAGGAAAATTGCCTTTCCATACCTAAGGTGTGTGTGTACGACTTAACATTCCTTCCCAAAGGGTCAAGTACAAAAGCAGGGCCTCAAAACTGTTGGTTGACTTTAATTGAACATAAAAATGATGACACTTTAGCCTGGATTTACTATTTGAGTCAAAAGCAGTTGTTTTTACATTTGTGTGCCCCTTAAAACTTCAAAGTATTTTTGCACACATTTTCTTTTATTTCACACACTTATGCTTCCACTGCTTCATAAAACCAATGAGAACAAGAATTGTATGAAGTTATAAGAATTCTGCAAAGTAGACAGAATTTTATCCTCATTTTCTAAGATAAGGAAATTGAGTCTCAGAGATACTGTGTTTTACCCCAATGTCACTTAGCTCTTCAAGAACAAAGTTAACGCTGGTGTCTGAGTCTCATTTTAGCCACCGCATGTCGATCAGTGCCTGAGGCCCAAACACATCTGATGGCCAGTACACCATGGCTTGGTTCCAACTGCACCACGTCTGTTGGACATCATTTTCCTGGTCTTTGAAGCCTTCTAGCTCTGGAGCTCAGCCCAAAGGAACCCCACAGTGGCAGAGAAACGGAACCTCTGGATAGACTCTTCCAAAAGAGCTTTGCTAATGTGGATAATTGGACAATGTCCCTTGTGAGTGCTTGTCAGCAGGATCATCACATTTCACTGGGGTTGAAGGGACTCAGCTCTGGAATTCTATACAGTTAAAGCACCTGGATCCTGGTCTTCTAATGGCTTGGAGAGAACCCCAAGGGTCTGCCCTTGAGCCTAGTGGGCCTCCAGGAAAGATGTCCCTCCCCACCAGGATGTACTTACTATCAGGCATTCAGTCATGACAATGCCCTCAGGAGCGCTGTACCATGCCCCTCTTCCTTCAGTTATGGGAAGTACTCCCCAGAAGCCAGTGTTTCCAGGGTGCAAGTATCAGAACTTTGCCAAGGTAGACTGGGGAGACACCAGTATGCCCTCCCCTGCCAGGACCCTATAGCATTGATAATGTGGATAGGTGGTAAAGGCTAGAGCTACACATGTTATCATGAGTTCTCTGATCATAAAGCAGATCAGGGAAAGCACTCAGCATTTTGAACAACAGGCAGGGCTGAGAGGTGCTGGCTGTAAACCCCAAAAGGATCTTCCCACAGAGGGTGATAAGCACCTTCAAGTGGCAAAAGTGTTAGTGTGAGTCACTCGGTCATGTCTGACACTTTGCGACCCCATGGACTGTAGCCCAATAGTCTCCTCTGTTTATGGAGTTCTCCAGGCAAGAATCCTAGAGTGGGTTGCCATGCTCTCCTCCAGGGGATCTTCCCAACCCAGGGATCGAACCTGGGTCTCCCACATTACAGGCAGATTCTTTACCATCTGAGCCACCAGGGAAGCCCAGGTGGCAAAATCATGCCACAAACTAAAGTTACACAGTGAAGGAAAAACAAAATAGAGACAGTCTGCATGCCAGACCACCCCTAGAAGCACCCCTCACCCATCCTCTAAGCAGAAACCCAGAGGCTTGTTATATTTCTGTTCTTCCACAGACTTCCTCGGCCCAATCCCAGTGTCATGGATGGTGCAAGTAGGCATAAGGACAGAAACTCAGATACATGGAGCTTCTTTGAGCAAGAATACTCCAGGCCTAAAAAGAAGCCCTCTCCAATGGAGTTGCTCCAGATCTAGGCCACCTGAGTGGCTGAGGATCCAGCAACATTCAAGCCACCCAAGATGGACAACCCAGTGATAGAAGGAACAGTTGCTTCAGACCAATAATCTCATACTAGAATATGCTCATGTCAACTGGGTTCTAGAGCTCTTTCTATTCCAGGGACTCTGGGTAGAGGGTGTCTTGTTTCCCTTTACCTTACCGTAGGAAAGGTTTTGTATTTAGGGGTTTAAGTTGTTAAACTGAAGGTGGAGCTGGAGATAAACTTGGCTCTTGAGAAACACTAGGGCAAAGCTTGTCATTTTCTACTGCTTTAATTTATAGTCAGTCTAAATCATATTAACCAGTGATGTGTGAGAGACCTTTTCATACTGTTCATGGGGTTCTCAAGGCAAGAATATTGAAGTGGTTTGCCATTCCCTTCTCCAGTGGACCACATTTTGTCAGAATTCTCCACCATGACCCGTCTGTCTTGGGTGGCCCTACACGGCATGGCTCATAGTTTCATTGAGTTAGACAAGGCTGTGGTCCATGTGATTAGATTGGTTAGTTTTCTGTGATTGTGGTTTTCAGTCTCTCTGCCCTCTGATGGAGAAGGATAAGAGGCTTATGGAAGCTTCCTGGTGGGAGAGACTGACTGAGGGGGAAATGGTCTTGTTCTGATTGGCAGGGCCTGCTCAGTAAATCGTTAATCCAATTTTCTGTTGGGAGGGAACACAGCTCCACCCATCTACTATTGGAAGTGAGGAAGTGGAGTGAAGTGAAGTCGCTCAGTTGTGTCCCACTCTTTGCGACCCCATGGACTGTGGCCTACCGAGCTCCTCCATCCATGGGATTCTCCAGGCTAGAGTACTGGAGTGGTTATGGCAGAGGGAAATGAAGATAATGGTGACCTCCCTCAAATGATCCCATGCATGCACTGCTACACTCAGTGCCCCCAGCCCTGCAACAGGCCACCGCCGACCCACGCCTCCACCGGAGACTCCTGGGCACCCACAGGCAAGTCTGGGGAGTCTCCTGTGGAGTCACTGCTCCTTTCTCCTGGGTCCTGGTGCACAAGGTTCTGTTTGTGCCCTCCAAGAGTCTATTTCCCAATACTGCATAAGTTCTGGCAGCTCTATGGTGGGGTTAATGGCGACCTCCTCCAGGAGGGCTTATGCCACACCCAAGTCAGCTGCACCCAGAGCCTCTGTCCCTGTGGGAGACCATGGCCAACCTGTACCTCCACAGGAGACACTCAAACACAATTCTGTCTCAGTCTCTGTGGGGTCCCTGGGCCCTGGTATGCACAAGATTTGTTTGAGCCCTCTGAGCATCTCTGGCAGGAATTGGGTTTGATTCTAAATGCGAATTCGCCCCTCCTACCATCTTGCCAGGGCTTCTCCTTTGCCCTTGGACGTGGGGTATCTCCGCATGGCCGGTCCAGCAAAGCACAGCCACTGCTCCTGACCTTGGATGTGGGGTTTCTCATTACCAGTTTCACATCCTACTAATTTTCCCTCTTCTTCAGCTGGAGACCTTGAACAGCTTCAATGGGATGAATATGAATTCGCTGATCAGAAGTTTTGATCGATAAAGCAAGGGAGTTCCAGAAAAACATCTATTTCTGCTTTATTGACTATGCCAAAGCCTTTGACTGTGTGGATCACAATAAACTGTGGAAAATTTTGAAAGAGATGGGAATACCAGACCACCTGCCCTGCCTCTTGAGAAATCTGTATGCAGGTTAGAACTGGACATGGAACAATAAACTGGTTCCAAATAGGAAAAGGAGTACATCAAGGCTGTATATTGTTACCATGCTTATTTAACTTATATGCAGAGTACATCATGAGAAACGCTGGGCTGGAGGAAGCACAAGCTGGAATCAAGATTGCCGGGAGAAATATCAATAACCTCAGGTATGCAGATGACACCACCCTTATGGCAGAAAGTGAAGAAGAACTAAAGAGCCTCTTGATGAATGTGAAAGAGGAGAGTGAAAAAGTTGACTTAAAGCTCAACATTCAGAAAACAAAGGTCATGGCATCTGGTTCCATCACTTCATGGCAAATAGATGGGGAAACAGTGGCAGACTTTGGTTTTTTGGGCTCCAGAATCACTGCAGATGGTTAGTGCAGCCATGAAATTAAAAGACACTTACTCCTTGGGAGAAAAGTTATGACCAACCTAGACAACATATTAAAAAGCAGAGATGTTACTTTGCCAACAAAGGTCCATCTAGTCAAGGTGATGGTTTTTCCGGTAGTCATGTATGGATGTGAGAGTTGGACTATAAAGAAAGCTGAGCACAGAAGAATTGATGCTTTTGAACTATGGTGTCAGAGAAGACTCTTGAGAGTCCCTTGGAAAAGGAGGTCCAACCAGTCAATCCTAAAGGAAATCAGTCCTGAATATTCATTGGAAGGACTGATGCTGAAGCTGAAACTCCAATACTTTGGCCACCTGATGTGAAGAGCTGCCTCATTTGAAAGACCCTGATGCTGGGAAAGATTTAAGGCGGGAGGAGAAGGGGACGACAGAGGATGAGATGGTTGGATGACATCACCGACTCAATGGACATGAGTTTGAGTAAACTCCAGGAGTTGGTGATGGACAGGGAGGCCTGGCTGCTGCAGTCCGTGGGATCACAAAGAGTCAGACACAACTGAGAGACTGAACTGAACTGATGAGAGATCTTGTTACCTGTTTTTTTAATCACTCACACTAAAACACTTTGTTGCTTATGAGGTAAATGATATTTGTGTTGTTTCAAAACCCAGGACCACTGGCAATGCCCCTAAAAAGCATTGTCAAAGAGTTGAGTAGAGATGTTTTCTGAGTAGTTTAGACAATGTTGGTCCTCTTGAACCTATGCTGGTACTATGTACTCTGGTCTTGTCAGATGGGGACACCTAAGATCTGATTGAAATCTAGGTATAACTGAAAATCAGACGTGGAAGGCATTGCTTTGCTGAAATTCAACTCTCCCTGCCCCTTTAGCAGACCTACTGCATCACGTTCCTTGGACTACAGCCAGTTTTACTGGAGTACCTCTTGGCCAGTGCTGTTAAAAGGAATCTCCTTTGTGTGTGTCTCGCAGAGCAAGCACTTGTCTTACATATCATTTTTTGCACTTTAAAGTGAGATTAATTCCAATTTGCTTAAGAGCTTTGTAAAGGAGAAGATTCAGTGTACTAGTTTGGTATGGATAAAATGATGCTAACTTTTTTAAAAGTAAAGAAGAGGGCAATTACAGTCAGATTACAGTTTTGAAGTTCGTGTGAAGTTAATGTCACCCTATTTTGGTTTCCTTGTTTGGCCCAGGAGTTGATTTCTTTTTCTTCTGGATGATGGATGAAATTAAGGTTTTTCTATATGAAGGCATTTTTTTCCTCAAAATGAGCCTCATATGTTTATACATATATATTCACCTTATTAAGGGAAGGAAATAGGAAAAAGCTTTTTATTTCTCACCATATGTTATTGCTAAGATTATGTCCTTGTTAAGACTCACTGTCTCAAACATTGTCTTAAATGCTGTAGTTTGTTGGATAGCATCCTGTCTTCATAAGCAACTGACCTTTTCTTAGAGACCCTAAAGACTAAAACTATCAGAAAATTTAACTTGTACATTCTGTTATACTTGTATCTCTTATTCATTATGATAATAAAATCCTTTAAAAAAAGGTGGTGGAAGAGAACCCGAGACTTTCTACTCCTATTTCAGTTTTTTTATTTATTCATTCTACCACATCTTCTACAAGAAAACAAAACACTGTTGAAACTTCATATCACTCCAACATAATTATCATCTTCATATTACAGATGAGCAGTTTTACATCTTTAAATCTAAGACACCATTAATTAGAAAGACAATTATTTTATATACCATTCCACAAAATATAATGCAGTCAACTAAACTATGATATATCATTAATCATGGGACACACCTTGATTTCAGAGATAACAAAATGTGGAGCTCTATGTGTCTTAGAATTGGTGAAAGAGAGTAACTGAATAAGTTACTTACACTTCAGTTTGCTAATTTATAAAGTGTTCAGTTCAGTTCAGTCTCTCAGTCTTGTCTGACTCTTTGCAACACCATGAACTGCGGCATGCCAGGCCTCCCTGTCCAACACCAGCTCCTGGAGCCCACCCAAACTCATGTCCATTGAGTCAGTGATGCCACCCAACCATCTCATCCTCTGTTGTCTCCTTCTCCTCCTGCCCTCAATCTTTCCCAGCATAAGGGTCTTTTCCAATGAGTCAGCTCTTTGCATCAGGTAGCTAAAGTTTGGAGTTTCAGCTTCAATATCAGACCCTCCAATGAACACCCAGGACTGATCTCCTTCAGGATGGACGGGTTGGATCTCCTTGTAGTCCAACGGACTCTCAAGAGTCTTCTCCAACACCACAGTTGGAGCATCAATTCTTCAGCGCTCTGCTTTCTTTATAGTTCAACTCTCATATCCATACATGACTACTGGAAAAACCATAGCCTTGACTAGATAGACCTCTGTCAGAAAAGTAATGTCTCTGCTTTTTAATATGCTGTCTAGGTTAGTCATAACTTTCCTTCCAAGGAGTAAGTGTCTTTAATTTCATGGCTGCAGTCACCATCTGCAGTGATTTTGGAGCCCAAAAAAATAAAGTCTGACACTGTTTCCACTGTTTCCCCATCTATTTCCCATGAGGTGATGGGACCAGATGCCATGATCTTAGTTTTCTGAATGTTGAACTTTAAGCCAACTTTTTCACTCTCCTATTTCACTTTCATCAAGAGGCTCTTTAGTTCCTCTTCATTTTCTGACATAAGGGTGGTGTCATCTGCATATCTGAGGTTATTGATATTTCTCCCGGCAATCTTGATTCCAGCTTGTGCTTCCTCCAGCCAAGCGTTTCTCATGATGTACTCTGCATATAAGTTAAATAAGCAGGGCGACAATATACAGCCGTGACGTACTCCTTTTCCTAATTGGAGCCAGTCTGTTATTTCATGTCCAGTTCTAACTGTTTCTTCCTGATCTGCATACAGGTTTTTCAAGAGGCAGGTCAGGTGGTCCAGTATTCCCAACTCTTTCAGAATTTTCCACAGTTTATTGTGATCCACACAGTCAAAGGCTTTGGCATAGTCAATAAAGCAGAAATAGATGTTTTTCTGGAACTCTCTTGCTTTTTTGATGCTCCAGCGGATGTTGGCAATTTGATCTCTGGTTCTTCTGCCTTTTCTAAAACCAGCTTGAACATCTGGAAGTTCACGGTTCATGTATTGCTGAAGTATACAGTTAACTTATGGGACTGTTGTATGTAACTAGTTCCAAATTTTGCTTCTTTCAGACATGGTCTAAAGAAGAGAACTTCTGACAAAAAAATAGCTCGCATCTTATAGGAAGAGGTTTCCTCATAGAATGAGGATTCCCAGAGATGGATGTCATATTCAGTACAGGATTCTGTTTCATTACTTCCTTCAGAGAAGGGACTGGAAAACCCAGGGAAATATTTCAATATTCTTAGAACCAGACACAAAGTGAACTTTCTAGAATCCCCAAATAGAGAGTGAGGAAATCTGGTAGAAAAAGCTGTTTTATCAGCTAATGCATACATAGTCCTGCTGAAGTTGCAAAATCAATGATTTCCAATCCTTCTTGGGAGAACATATACGTCCTTTTGTCTTGCACAGCACATATTTATGCCTATTTTCCCAAAATTACTAAAATTTTTATCAATGGAAAAGAACTTAGAATAGCCAAGACAATTTTGTAAAAGAACTAGACTGGAGGATATTCACAATCTAACTTCCAGATCTATCATAAAGCTGAAAATACTGAGATATTGACTTAAGAATATATAAATCTGTAATCCCAAAATACTTTATGATCAGTTGACTGTATACCAAGAAGTCAATGTAATTCAATGGAAAAGGATAGTTTTTACAAATTGTGCTGGATACTAAGCCAGGGGAGAAAATGAGTCTTGATCCTTAACTCACATGTCACACAAAAATGAACTCAAACTGTGTCATAGATCTAAATATAAGAACTAAAACTATGAAAGATTCCAGAGGAAAATTTAAGGGGGAAATCTTTATGACATTTAGTTAAGCAAAGAATTCTTAGGACACACAAAAAATCAAAGCCATAAGAAAAAAATGGTAAATTGGACTTGATAAAATTCAAAAACATTCTCCCATCAAAAGACACTGTCAAGAAAATGAAAAAAAAAAAAAAATCACAAATTTGAAAAGAAAAATTCAGAACATATAAAGAATACTGACAACTTAAGGAAAAATAATCCCACAATTTTAAAGAAATGAATGGAAGATTAAGACAATTCCCCAAAAGTCATACAAATGAATTCCCACTATGGTCAAGCATCTCCATAAGGAACTGGTACTTCCTGGTGATAGTCATCAAATGCCTCATGGAGGGGGCCTTTGCATGCTATTCAGCAATGGATGAGCCTGGTCAGGAACTGAGCTGGAGACCACCATCCCAGCTACACAGTTAGACTTTGCTGTAGAATACAGATTTCCTGTGGTCACCAAGTGTCTCCACTATGCAAAAACCTTGCTGATCCTAGACAGATACAATAATCACAACCTCATAATCCTCAGGAGGTTTCAGTATTTTTCACTTCCTCTTTTTATTGTGTGTAAATTTTCCAAGCTAGTAATCAAGAAACACCACTTTAGCCACAACCTGATAATGAGATCTAAACTTGATAGATAATTCCCATCTCTATGCCACCCACTTCCATCTGTTCCACTAAAATATAGGCTTCATGAAGGTGGAATTTTTTGCCAGGTTTCTTCACTGAAGCATGCCCAAGCACCTCGAAAAAATACCTGACACATAGAATGTGCTCAATAAATACTTGCTGAATGTAAACACATTTTCTTGTAAGATCATCCTGAAAGACCCAAGATACATTACTGTTATAATTGTAAGAACTGACACAGTTTCTGCTGCTGCTGCTGAGTCACTTCAGTCGTGTCCAACTCTGTGGGACCCCATAGATGGTAGCCCCCCAGGCTCCCCGTCCCTGGAATTCTCCAGGCAAGAATACTGGAGTGGGTTGCCATTGCCTTCTCTGGACACAGATTCTACCCTTCTCCAAATCCTCACAGAGATCATTATAATGGTAGATGAATTTAAGATGTTGGTTTGACATCTTTATCAGGGACCAAATTGTTCAAAGCAAGATAGCAATTAACTTTTTGTAATAATAATAAGTCTGTACATAGCTTTACACTAACTTACTTGCATATATTCACTGATATAATACTCATAATAACCTTGTGAGGGAGGTATTAATATCCCCAATTTACAGATGAGAAAAATAAGTCAGACTTCCTGTAGTTTTCACTAAGTAACGCAGCTGAGTTAAGCCACAGATTTGGATTTGAACTCAGGACCTGGCTCCAGAATCTATGCTTTTAGCCACATAACCATGCTTCTCAACTTTAATGCAAACTGTCAAGGGTTTTTTTTTTTAATGTATAATTCAGCAGGACTGAGATGGCACCCAAGATTCTGCATTTTTTTTTTTTAATTTTTTTATTAGTTGGAGGCTAATTACTTCACAACATTTCAGTGGGTTTTGTCATACATTGATATGAATCAGCCATGGATTTACACGTCTTCCCCATCCCAATCCCCGCTCCCACCTCCCTCTCCACCCGATTCCTCTCGAAACATCCCACCCTCGCCTTCTCCCACAGAGTTCAAAAGTCTGTTCTGTATTTCTGTGTCTCTTTTTCTGTTTTGCATATAGGGTTATCGTTACCATCTTTCTAAATTCCATATATATGTGTTAGTATGCTGTAATGTTCTTTGTCTTTCTGGCTTACTTCACTCTGTATAAGGGGCTCCAGCTTCATCCATCTCATTAGGACTGGTTCAAATGAATTCTTTTTAATGGCTGAGTAATATTCCATGGTGTATATGTACCACAGCTTCCTTATCCATTCATCTGCTGATGGGCATCTAGGTTGCTTCCATGTCCTGGCTATTATAAACAGTGCTGCGATGAACATTGGGGTGCACGTGTCTCTTTCAATTCTGGTTTCCTCGGTGTGTATGCCCAGAAGTGGGATTGCTGGGTCATATGGCAGTTCTATTTCCAGTTTTTTAAGAACTCTCCACACTGTTTTCCATAGCGGCTGTACTAGTTTGCATTCCCACCAACAGTGTAAGAGGGTTCCCTTTTCTCCACACCCTCTCCAGCATTTATTGCTTGTAGACTTTTGGATAGCAGCCATCCTGACTGGCGTGTAATGGTACCTCATTGTGGTTTTGACGCATTTCTCTAATAATGAGTGATGTTGAGCATCTTTTCATGTGTTTGTTAGCCATCTGTATGTATTCTTTGGAGAAATGTCTGTTTAGTTCTTTGGCCCATTTTTTGATTGGGTCATTTATTTTTCTGTAATTGAGCTTCAGGAGTTGCTTGTATATTTTTGAGATTAATCCTTTGTCTGTTTCTTCATTTGCTATTATTTTCTCCCAATCTGAGGGCTGTCTTTTCACCTTACTTATAGTTTCCTTTGTAGTGAAAAAGCTTTTAAGTTTCATTAGGTCCCATTTGTTTAGTTTTGCTTTTATTTCCAATATTCTGGGAGGTGGGTCATAGAGGATCTTGCTGTGATTTATGTCAGAGAGTGTTTTGCCTATGTTCTCCTCTAGGAGTTTTATAGTTTCTGGTCTTACATTTAGATCTTTAATCCATTTTGAGTTTATTTTTGTGTATGGTGTTAGAAAGTGTTCTAGTTTCATTCTTTTACAAGTGGTTGACCAGTTTTCCCAGCACCACTTGTTAAAGAAGTTGTCTTTTTTCCATTGTATATCCTTGCCTCCTTTGTCGAAGATAAGGTGTCCATAGGTTCGTGGATTTATCTCTGGCTTTCTATTCTGTTCCATTGATCTATATTTCTGTCTTTGTGCCAGTACCATACTGTCTTGATGACTGTGGCTTTGTAGTAGAGTCTGAAGTCAGGCAGGTTGATTCCTCCAGTTCCATTCTTCTTTCTCAAGATTACTTTGGCTATTCAAGGTTTTTTGTATTTCCATACAAATTGTGAAATTCTTTGGTCTAGTTCTGTGAAAAATACCATTGGTAGCTTGATAGGGATTGCATTGAATCTATAGACTGCTTTGGGTAGAATAGCCATTTTGACAATATTGATTCTTCCAATCCATGAACACGGTATGTTTCTCCATCTGTTTGTGTCCTCTTTGATTTCTTTCATCAGTGTTTTATAGTTTTCTATGTATAGGTCTTTTGTTTCTTTAGGTAGATATACTCCTAAGCATTTTATTCTTTTTGTTGCAATGGTGAATGGTATTGTTTCCTTAATTTCTCTTTCTGTTTTTTCATTGTTAGTATATAAGAATGCAAGGGATTTCTGTGTGTTAATTTTATATCCTGCAACTTTACTATATTCATTGATTAGCTCTAGTAATTTTCTGGTAGAGTCTTTAGGGTTTTCTATGTAGAGGATCATGTCATCTGCAAACAGTGAGAGTTTTACTTCTTCTTTTCCTATCTGGATTCCTTTTACTTCTTTTTCTGCTCTGATTGCTGTGGCCAAAACTTCCAACACTATGTTGAATAGTAGTGGTGAGAGTGGGCATCCTTGTCTGATTCTGCATTTTTAATAAGCTCCTAGGTGCTGCTGAGGATCTAAGGACAACACTTGGATCAGCAAGGCCCTACACTGAACCACCTCTCTTGTGAACAGTCAAGTAAGCATGCAGTCTAGAGGTACAGGCTCGTTCCGTACCACAAAGTGGTCTAAGGACAATGGTACTTTCTTTCTGTTCACCATCCACGAGGGACTACCCTCATCTACTTGTTCTGAAATAAGCCCCCATCAACACAGCCACATTCCAGTCTTTGCAAAGAGAGAAAAAAAGCAGAGAGCAAGCAGCTTCCTTTTGAGAGCATGACCAGAAGTCACCCATCACTTCTGCACACTGCTCATGAGTCAGACTTGGTCATGAAGTCACACCAAAGCTGCAAGGAAGGTGCGGAAACATAGTTTCCAATCGGACCAACACCTAGCTAAAACTCAAGAGGTTCTATCACTGAAATAAAAAAGTCTTTTAATGGATTAATGGCTCAAGCAGTAAGTAATTTGCCTGCAATGCAAGAGATTCAGAAGATGAGGATTCAGTCCCCAGGCCAGGAAGAACCCCTGGAGAAGGAAATGGCAACTCACTCCAGTATTCTTGCATGGAGAATCCCATGGACAGAGGAGTCTGGTGGGCTACAGTCCATGGGGTCACAAAGTCAGACACGACTGAACACACACGCATCTCCAGATCGGTGAGACAACTTACAGTTCCTGCCACAGAAGATTGAAAAGCCTTTGATTTTCATCACATCTTATCATCTTTCTTCTAAGGGTGAACCAATACAGTATCCCTCCCTTCCCTCCATTTTCTGCTGACCTGCACAATTGTTCCTAGACAACTGTGTCTAGAAAAACCCACTTCACCTCTAAGTCATCTCCCTTAATTTGACCCTCCAAAAATCTGATTAAATGGAAAAGAGGGAATTCATTCTTGCACAGACTAAAAATAGTACCTTAGGATGAATAAAATATAAGAATTTTAAATATCCGAGTTCCCCCTCTTGCATCTTTCTTTAGTCACATTTTGTCAGTGGCCCATCTCCTCTCAATCTCTCCATGATCCTTAAGGAAACTCAGTGAAGCTGGAAATATGGCCCTTGAATTATTTGATTAATTTTTCCTCTTTCTCTAACTGAAAATGTTGATAACTCATTTTTTGGTGTTATATCTCTATTATAGATGGAGTAGTCCCTGAAGAAAATATAGTGAAAGTAATACATTCTAAGTTGATGTGATTTGAATCAAGTTTAGGCAAAGACTGGGAGGCTGCCTTCATTTTTATTGGAACATCTCAGCCTAAACCTAGCAACTCGGAGAGATTTGGATTAGGCAGTTCACACAATACACTCACCCCACTAGCAGCCACGGATGAGCTGGCTGGAAGCAAAGAAAGCAGTGCAGATCTGTGGTAGCTGACTACATCCAGTCACTTGTGCAGGTTATAAGAAGGGGCTTACGAGTCCTGCATCTCACCCTGGAAACTGGATCTTTAAGACATTTTATCTTCCAGTTGTGAAACATATTTGAGGCTATTGCACTTTTTACCAGCTTTTGAATTAAGCACAAAGGCTGAAGATACCCAAAGAAGAAAAAGAGAAGCAAGCTGGGGTGAGGCAAGAAAGCATTGTTGTGGCCTGTCACCGCCGTCTATAAATTTTGGGTTTCTGAAACAGGTCAGGCTGCAAAATCTATCAGACAAAACATTTTAAAGTAAATTGAACTAATCTTTTTTTTTTCCCCCTTAGTAGTCAAAATGTGACCTTGCTTTTAGTTGGACCTGAGGGTTATTACTAATAACTGGTTTCCAAAAGATGGCACCTGTCTGTATATTGACAGAGGTTTTAGTGATTGAAGAGGCTTTGGCGGACAGCATGGCCAATCCATTTGTTTTCCCTTTCTCAATAATCAGTGAGTATCACTGCAGGCTCAGTTGGTCTGGCTGATTGATTGTAAAGACAGCCAAAATGAACAGCTCGACCATCTCACAATCTGATTTCCCTGCCATGTATTGACCCAATCCAAGTTACATATGTTACAGTATTTGCAAAACTGTCACTGTTATAAAACACTTACTGGGTACTCACAATCGACAGGGGCTTTATGAGAACCCATTAAAATTGGAATCCAACTCACCCTGGCCTGTTTGAGCTTTGAGAATTCTTCTGTATGGGAAGAGGGAAGTGGTTGATTAAATATCTACACATTCACACAAACACAGCAGTAATAGCAATGACAAAACAGATAGCTCTTTCTGAGAATTCCCTTGGATGTGATTCACTGGGCAGTAACTGGGAATGAAAGCAGATACGGAATAACCTTTGGGGGTGGGGGTGTGCGTTTGTTTTTGTTGCTTTTAATCTGTCTTTATTTTTAAAAATCTCAGGATGTGTGGAGTGGAGCCCAAACCCCTGGGCCCTTTCTTATCCAAGAAGAGGAGGTGCTGGCCTCTGCTGGTAGAGGTGGGGACTGTTCCTAGCAGGAATTTTCTCATTAACTCAGGAGATGACCTGGTCTGTCTGGAAACTGTCTGCATTTCAGACCCCATGGCTGATTTATGGTTAAAAGCAAAATGGGTTGTTTGAAATCGTGGAGCCAGTGGTTTGCTTTCATTCCTCTTTCAAGTCTTTGGTTGAATTTAGGATAGATCAGAGAGATCTCTCATTGTACTAAATAAAGTCCTAATGATACAGATTGAGCTGCTCAGATGGGACACTATGGGGATGTGGGGAACTCAAGGCCCATTAAATCACTGAGCGCACTTAGCTGAAATTATGATACTCTGGTCATCCGTGGCTAAATGAGGAGCAGAGGTTTAATGAGTGTACCAGGTTAAAAATGAGCCTGTGTCAAGCAGGAATCAGATTCATTAATTAGTATTGCACTTAAACTATTGAGTAGTTTTACTTACCACACTGCTCAGGAAGGGGGAAGCAAGAGAAGCTGGGGAATAAGGATGGCCACCTTTGCTCATGGTCAGATATGAGCCACTTAAATGAGGCTTCAGAGAAGGGCGGGGATAGAGAGCAGAGCATTCCAACCAATTTTCTCCACTGACTGAAAATCTAAAATTCTTGCAGCTTTACTTTTGAGACTGACCATCACCCAGAGTGACAACTCTCTCCACTCTCCGTGGAGGGGGTGGGAGATTTTCCAAGCACGAACAATCCTTGCATTCTCAAGCCACTTCTAAAGCTACAGCCAGTGTGAATGGGAACCTGGAAGACTCCTTTGGAAAAGACGGACTTTCTTTCTGTCCTAGCCTCAAGGGACATATGGACAAAACCAGTCTGTTTCTACAGTAATGGGAAGACACCTCCATTTCAATTAGCACCAAGTAGTTGAATGCTGGAAACTCAAAATGAGGGCTTTGGAGAAATATCAGTTGCCTCTTTCTGTGAGATCTCTGAGCCTCCATCTCAGTCTCTTTGAGCCTCCTTTTCTTCATCTCCAAAATAAGGGTAGTAACAACTAACTCAAAAGGATCTGTGGGGATTCCTTACCATCATCCGTATAGCTTGCTTAGTTCGTGTCTGGCATTTACTAAGCATTCCACAAACCAACAGGATTGCTGTGGTCCACCCTCTGCAATGACACCAAAATTGCTCCCTTTCACTTCTAGTTTCAACCACATGAAGCAATGAACATGAAAAAGAAAAAAAGGAAAAATAGATGTAAAATGCGATTGGTGGAGTTTAGTCTGGTGAGCAGCTGCAGGCACTGAGTGATTGTTCTTACATGAAGGGGGTCCATTTCCACACACCTGCTGCTCACTCTCTCTCTCTCTCTCTCGCTCTCTCTCTCTCTCCACACCTCCCATCCTCCCATTTCCCTCCACCCTTTCTGTTAGTACTGGAAGAACCTGGTCGTGCCAGCATTTTCTTATTAAAGCAAAGGCATTTTGTCCCTGATTCAGAGAAATCGCAAATGAAACTGTCATAGCCAAGTCTGCAATTTAATGTCTTTTATGCTTGTCTGTGACAACTCAATGCTGTGTTCAACATGCTAATCTTCTGATTTTGGTGTCCTGATTTTTTAATTCAAAGAAAGCAGCTGAGTTAGATGTGTATGATTTGACTGATCAGAACCCTCTGCATTCATGAAAGGGATGTGTGTGAAGAAAGACCAGTTCTTCCATACAGGGGGTACGGAGGGGATATGCGAGGGCGAATCAAACAGAAATTGGACAACCTTTTTCTCCAAATGGAAATGAGACTAAAGGACCCTTTAAGTCCAGCAACTAGGAATGGTCTTTTTTCCCCTCTATAACTATCATATATACATATATATATATATATATAATCACATATATATCAAATATGTATATAGTTATACACACATACACCTATGAGCAGATGAGGACAAGTGTAAGTGAAAAGAGATTTCTAGCTTCCAGCTCACCTCCTCTCTTGACACCTACGTGTGCATTATATTGCCGTGGACATTATGCCCCACGGTCTCATAGAAACAAAGGAACGCTGACACAAACGGACACTTCAGAAAGGCACCACCCCGTATGGATGCGGCAAAAGCCTCATACCAGCAGAAAACTGCATTTCTATCTTGAAATACGCTCCTGTTAATGAGAAGATCATATTGTGAACTAAATATCCTTCCAGATATTAAGCCTTATTTTGAAGTTGTGCCTGTTCTGGTAGCTCCAATTCATTCCTTCTCAATTTTTTTTCACCCTTCCTTTAAGTTATCTAATGCTTAAATTCCTAAGAAAAGCTGGTGTTAAAATTAAGTTCCCTGAAGGCAGGGATTTTTTTTTTTAAAAAAAAGATCAGTTTTGTATTCCCAATCTCTAGTTCAGTGTCTTACACCAAGTAGAACCTCGTAGTTTTGATGAATGAATGAAGGTTTCAGTGGTAGTAGCTTTCAAATATCAGTGGATAAAATACGTTAACTTTTAATAACTTAAAGTTTTTATAAAAGGGAACAATGTCTGTCTTACTTGAGAAACTGGGAAACATTGCTGATAATACCATTCTGTATCTTGGGTCAGCCAAAGTATATAATATAAATATACAAATGTATATACATCCAAGAGAATCATCTGCAAAATGTTCTCTTACTTATTTTCAGAGCAGAGGCACAAATGCACTCTTGAGGTTTCTTTCAGTAAGATGCTTGCTAGCAACTAACTGTGTTTTGAGCAGTTGCAGGGCCCGAAAATACTGTATAAACTCTAAAACAATAACGAAATAGCTTGAATTATAGCAAAAAAAAAAAAAAAAGACTAATGAAAAGGGATGTAAGAGATATAATGAAAATAAATAGTTCTTCTTCTTCCAACTTCCCTCCAGGGAGCAGGTTATGAAAGATAGCTGGAATAGTAACTGTGGAATAAAATTCTACCAGGGTAGAAAGTAATTAGGGGTGAGTACATGAAAGCCCAGGTTTAATTGTTCTTTTTAATACAGTGAAAGAGGGCATTCATTATACAACTTTAAATGAGTGTCCTTTTAATGGAGCCTACCCCCAATAGAATATTATAAATTAATATTTTTATATGTCCTGTAATTATTTGTAGTGCATTGTACTGGGGGTATGTTAAAAGCATTAATCAGGTAAATGTCATCACTGAAAATACACAGTTGTTGATACCTCTATGTAAGCATCTTTTTTTATATTTTAATACTCCAAGACCCCCATGAAAAAGACCAATAATTTCTTAAGCTTCTCAAAGGACCTATTTCTAGTTCTAATTCACTCTGATTTCTAGATTTCTCTAGAAAGCTGATTTGGGGCCATTTTTGGATCCCGCCAGCAGACAAGACAGTGAATTTTATTTACAACCTCACATTTCTGTTGGCTCCTCAGTGCCTGGAGGGACACCGTAAACATCCCGGACATCACTGCCTAGTTATGGCAGTGTGACAGGCTTCACTTTCTCTTGTGTCTAAATGCTTCTCTGGAGCAAGTCGAAATTCTGTGACACAGACGCGTCTTCCCGGGCACAGCGCCCATATGGACATAAATGGTAGCCTTAGGGCACTTTAGGCAATCTGGTTATAAATATCTTCTTACTCCTAAATACTCTACTGACAAGGTGATTGTGTTAGCTAGGTTAAATTAAAAACGAAATATGCTGTTGAACCATGTTAAGCTGTCTTTCCCCTAAGAAATTCCCATATGCTTTTGCAGTTGATATAAATGTGCCCACAGCCTAGAATGTGACTCCAGAAACAGTTTCCTTTCAAATTCATCCTAGTGGCCTGGAAATCAGCTGGCTACAATCCTGAATCAGCCACTGACTCTCCATATGACCTTGGGCAATTCATTTAACCTCTCTGCACCTCACTTTGCTCATCTATAAAATGGCAATGGTGATAGTATCTATCTTTGAGACTTGCTGGAAGGATCATGAGTTAACATGTGCAATAGGTTCAGAAGGACATGGTCACATAGAAAGGCAATATCAAATTTATTATTATTTTCCCTTCAACTCTGCTACTGAAAGTTATCAAACAAGATATTTACTCCTAGTGAATTTTAGTTCCTCAGAGGGTTGACAGAATGATATAAAATGTGTGTAAGGCTTAAAAAGCTATTCAGAGTTATGTAGGGCTTGCAAAATGCCAACTAAAGGGAAGAATTAGAGTAGTAAATAAAACCAAGTAAGATTGAAAGCTGCTAAAGTAATTATTCTGTTTTAAAATCCTACATTCTCATAGTTAGCTTTCAAGAGAAATCTTTATTGTATACATGAGCATGCATATGTGTGCCTATACATACACACAGCCTCCAACAAAGGCTCCCTCAAGGGATCAAACTTCTAGTAATGACTCCTTGTCAGTACTTTTCTATGTTTATCATTTGTTTTATGCAACAGGAAATTTTATAGCAGGTATATTCATTATCTTGTTATATATAATAAATACAATAACTTTTGTTAAAATTATTGATCACATGCTTATAGTTAGTTTGGAATTATAAGTGCTGCATTTTAGCCCAGATGTGTTTAGAATAGGTGAAACCATCCCTCCTTTCCGTAACACAATTATTTCTTTTACACACATACAGAGACAGACACCCTCTATCCTCTACAAAAGCTGGCAAATAAACCTGGTGGCTTTCTAAAGCAGGTGTTGCTGTGGAGTTGGGGGGGTGGGGCGGTGCTGGGTAGCTTGAATATACAGTTCTTATGCAAAAGTAGGCCTTGAGGAGAATGGTGAAACAAGTTAAGACCAGACAAAATAGAGGCTTTACGGGGCTGTCTCATCAAGCTTGGAGTCAGCTCATCAACACTAAAGATGCTGAGGAGTCAGGAAATCAGAGAAGAAGGCTTCAGGTTTCAGTCTCCTGAGACAGGTTGGCCTCAGAGATTTATTTTCAGATCTCTTTTTATTTGTCTTTGCTGCACAGTAAAACTTGGGTGGGCAAAATTCTCCCCATACCAGGGACCCTGTATAGACTGCTGTAGGATTTTATGGGACTGATACTCTGCTCCTTTTTAGAGGGCCATTTATGCCTAGTGTCTTTTCTCCTCTTAGCCAGTCTACATCAGTCTCTAAATCTTCCTCCCCACCTTTGAAAATTTATGGCAGCTTTCAGCCAGGCTTGGCTTAAAGCCATTGACCTCCATGGCCTGCGTTATTGACCAGAACACAGCATCTTCTGCCCACATAATATATGTCTCTTTATCTCCCTGAAAGGAAAGGAAATGACTCTTGGAAAAGCCAGGAACACAATAAAAATGAGAGAGGCTTTCCCGTTTTTGTCTTTTTTTTTTTTTTGGTCTGTGGTGATTGGCTGTTCAAAAAGCCACACTGGGATTCTTGTACGTGCCAGCCAGGGCTTTGAACAGAGCGTTAATAGAGCTCCCTTAGGAGCAGGCATTGAAGGAAAGAAGGCCTGTCCCAAGTTAAGCCCCCATTTCTTAAGTTCTCACACCTTGAGCAGGAGTGGAATAAGCAGCCCTGAGGCAGCAATGCCTCAGAACTGAAGCTATAGACTCACTGACCAAGTAAACCCAGAGAGACACAGAAAAACACAGCAGGACTCACAGCACCCCCACAATACCCTGAGGGGCAGGGGGTCCCAGTGGCACACGAGGTGGGGGCTGGAAGCGCCGTGAGCGCTCATCTAGCCCAAGCTCCTAAATCCCCAAGTGACAAAACCAAGGACCAGCAAGCAGACACAACCTAACCACGGGCACAGAGCAAGGAGGTGCTAGCCGTGGATGCGTGCTGAGTCGCTCAGTCATGTCTGACTCTTCGTGACCCCACGGACTGTAGCCCGCCACGCTCCTCTGTCCATGGGGATTCTCCAGGCAAGAACACTGGGGTGGGTTGCCATGCCCTCCTCCAGAGGATCTTCCCCACCCAGGGATCAAACCCAGGTCTCCCACATCGCAGGCAGATTCTTTACCGACTGAGCCACCAATAAGGTCATTAGCAGTGGACTCCACCACTAAGGTATGAAGGCGACCACTAAGGCATGAAGCACTATATGACCGTGTCCTTAGAAGTACCCTCCCTCCCCCAGTATTAATTCCCCACAAAACAGAGATGCAGGGTCCCATAGGGTAGCAAGTCTCACACATAACAGTCAGCAAAAGCCTCTTGCCTCTCTTTTGAGGTATTATTTCCCAAAGCCAAATGCCCTACTCAAGAATCCTCAGCTGCCCACACAACAAGGTACCAGATGCCTCTCACTAGCACTTTTACACAGGAGCTGAGAGCAGCCAGAGAAAAACCCCAGAGGAAAACAGTGCACAGGGTGGCACTTAGAGCTTTGCAGCCGTGGACAAGTTTCTTACCCTCCAACCTTCCACTTGAGTGGGTACAATGGGAATGGGAGCGCCGCCACCCTCCCCAGGGGTGTTGTGAGAGGCGCTAGCTGGCAGAAGTGCTCAGTCAACTTAAGTGCTATTGTTACAGCCTGGGGTTGAGAAAAACTGTGTCACAGGCATGTGCTGCTGCGAAACACCAGCATGAGCTGGAGCATTTTATCTGGGTGTGCCAGGACTTTCTCGGGAAGGATTTTGGCAGAAGTCATGATTTTTAGCATAGTGGTAATTCACTAAGTTGTTGTTTAGTCACTAAGTCGTGTCTGACCCTTTGTAACCCTGAGGACTGCAGCCCACCAGGTTCCTCTGTCCTTCAGACATTTTTCAGGCAAGAATACTTAGAGTGAGTTGTCATTTCCTTCTCCAGGAAGGATCTTCCTAACCCCTGGATCGAACCCAGGTCTCCTGCATTGACAGGCAGATTCTCTACCACTGAGTTACCAGGGAAGCCCTAATAGATTACCAAGGGCTGCCCGCTGATGTTCCACCTACTGCATTAGTCCTCAGGCTTAAAGGGCAGAAAATGTAAGTGGCACCATACACCTTTCAGGATACCAGAAATAGGCTGATACAGTCAGTTCTGTTACATAAACTAGAATCCAGAAGCAAGATTACTAGTAGGACACATTTACTATCTACCATTTTAGCTCTATGATCTGCCATAAGCAGTCATGTCCATTTTAAAAAGCTACCAGGATTAGACACAACAAGCTCCTTACAAGTTTTTCCATTTCCCATTACCATTTGATGGCCGCTTGTTCCTAAGCTGGGTAAACAATCTTAAGAAGACAAGCTGAGGTCGACGCTAAAGTTTTAAGTAAGATCTGGGGAGGGAAAACTTTGAGATGAAAAAATTCTACCTGGTAACTTTTTTCCCTGGAAATTCAAAGAAAACACGCATTATTGAATTTTAGGTGTAAAACATCTCAGCCCAGGTCATAAAAACATCAAGGATTCATAGAATCATTGAAAAACCAGGGCACTAGAGGGTTAAACCAGGAGAAGTCATATTTCCTGGTCGTCTAAGTGTCAAAATAAGGAAAAGAAAACTGGAGACTTGTAGGTCCAGGTGAGGTTTTAGTTTCTTGCCTAACCAGTAATATTGAAAAATATGAAACTATTTCAGGGTCTGTAGTTAACTCCTTAGGCATTTTAATAAGTCACACTCCCATTCAGGACCATAAAATTTCCCTCAAAAATGAAAGTGTCAAACTACTAGGATGTTAATAGTACCCTTAAAATTCTGTTCATAAAAGTCAGATGGGACCTTAAAATATTTTTTATCCTCTTTAAAATCTCTCAGCTTTCTCAGATTTTTGGGGGGGAAATAACATATTAAAGGGACTAATAATTCAATCCTAAAATTTGAGCCTCTACATCATGTTCTTAAAAATCAGTGTCCAACAGTAGGAAATTGGATGAAAAACCCGAATATATACCAAAATGATGGATTAAGCAGACTTTGAAGTTTTTCAAGAATGTCTAATGGCATGGAAAGACAGACACTGTATTAAGAGAATTCTTTAAGAGTTTATCTACAACATTTTAAATCTATGTATACACACAGAAAAAACTCAAATGGCTAATCGCATTTGAAAAAACTCAAATGTCAATGCTACTAACAGTTGTTTTAAGTTCTTTTTCTTATATTAGATTTGCATTTTTAATAATCACATTTCTTTTGTAATATCAAAACTACAATTGTTACTATAAAGATAGCTTCTGTGCAATGTTGCCTAATTGCTGAAGAACTAGAAATGTAACTATCTCACTTAGAAGGCTGTTTCACCTGAAGACACCGTTAGAACACAGCTTCCATGCCCAGAGAGAAGCACAGAATACATGCATACATATATTAGGTTGTGTTTCTAATAGTGCCTTGTTTGCATAGATAAATGTCATGCACAAAATCTCAACTTGACTAGCCATCAGGGTACTTGAATAAATTTCAACAGACCACACTGATTAGTTGTAATCCGGGTGCTCATTAGAAAGTATAGTTTCAAGTTCAATGTCACCTAGTAATTCAGTAGCTCAATGGCAAGAAGTTCAATTTTTAAAAATTAAAAATAATTTCAAAACAACATCTCCTCCAAATATGCTAAAGTCTATCCCTAGATCAAGCAGGGAGCTGAATTCCCATGGAATTATTAACCCGAATTACCCTTGGGTGTGTGTCCCAACTATCTTGGTTGAGAATCACATTAAGGTGGGAAAAGGTGATGTTACAGCAAGGTTGTTGAGAATGTTCCTCACATCACCATGTTTTCTTCAGAAAGACCTCAGAAATTTCACTGTGGCATTTTAGTAACAAAGAACAGGCTAGATTCTCTCCAAGAATCAGTTTGCTTTCGTCGTGGGTGTTAGGAATCCACTGACCAGGGGTTTCTTTTCCAACGGCTGCCGCACAACTCAGAGCCAGATGTGCAGCCCCGCTGCAGCAAATGCGCACATCAATGTGGTGTATGCTTCTCAACCTAATTCTTGACTCCATTTTATGTCCCCACCATCTTTTCCTCTCTTTTTGTGCCTTGTTTAGGAAAAAAAAAATTCCGCTGGAGTCATACACGTGTTGGGAACAAAACAAGGAGAGAAGAACTTAGGTCTTCCCCCTCTGCTGGCTGCCTCCACCCGCCATCGCACTCCCCAGATTCATTCTCTTTTTAACTGTTTGTTTTTAGTTCCCTTAGCAGTTACCTCCATAAATCTAGATAAGAGGCTTAACCTCTTTTTCTCCATTTATCAACTTGAGATAATATCTCTAGACACCTTAATATGAAAAGGGAGGATTTAGCTCATTTACTCTAAACCTCCTCCTCTTCCAAATGTCTTATCTTATTCCGTTCTTCTACCATCCTTACCTTTGCAATTTTAAATAATATATAAACCTTCCAATCAGAAGCCCCAATTTTCTTCTTTTTTTTATTCATTTATAGTACCGTGAGCTGCCTAATATTTAAAAGTGAAGACAACCAACAATACAGATGCCAGAACAATAAGGCCAAAAAGTCTTCATGGTGAATCCCAAACTAAATAGTTAAGGAGCCCTAGAAAACATTAAGGATGGTCACACAGGTTAGGTGCATCTCAGACACCAGAGGAAGTTCAGTTTTATCATGGTGTCAAGCCACATTTATGGCCAAACTTAACATTAGGACTTAAACTGAAGTTTTAACAGTGAGTTGGAGACATCTACCCTGAGACTCAGGTCAAAGTTTATTGTGGTTACTTAAAAGTTTTAGGTTTCAAAAGTTTGTCTTTCCTAAAAATTGTCAGGCGCTGTTAAATACTCCTTTTTAGTAGAGAAGCTTTCTTCACCTCCTCTAGTCTCCTCCTATTGCCTCCAATCCAAACATTGCTTCAAGGGCTCATGGTGATGGGTTGTGTTGACTTCCACCAGTGGGGTGGCCTGTACAGGTCTAGCATGACATCTTCGCCATGATTTACTTTGGTGACACCCCTCCTGTGGACTCCTCACCCTGCGACACATGTCAGACATAAGGGGAGTTAGGGTGGCTCTGGCAAAGATAACAAGGGCAGTGAGCTGGACATAGCCTCCCACACCATTCAGCACCAGCCTATCCCTGAGAAGACAGTAAGGCAGGTCGAAGTACAAGAACAGTAGCTGCTAATCAGACAAGAATTAACCCTGCACCCTTGTCTAAGAATGAGAGGGTGTGGTGGGTAGTTGAGAGGAAGCCAAGCAGCAGCAAGGTGGTTGTAGGAGGTGAATCGGGCAAATAGTGGAGACTGTTAGAACCGCCCAGGGTTAGAGTTGGGTGCTAAAGTACAGGGTGGGGGAGGGGTCAGGAAGTATACTAGGCAGGAATTATTAGTAGGGACACGCAGGGATTTGAAAAGTTATGCTTAACATGATAACATTTTATGCTTGAAAAACACTTTTAAAAGGAGTACCTGACTACTTTGTTCAGAAATTTCTTCAGTGAAAAATCAGAAGTTACATAAGCTGAGAAGCACTACTTTAGAGACAACCTGGGTACTTAATTTAAAATACCTAAATAAATCCTTTGATTCAAGTCTGCTGAAATTGGTTACATTTGCCTGCTCTTAATTCTCTAGTATAACAGGAAAAAATTTATAACTCATTATTTTAAATACCACAATGTTGCTTTAAAAAAAAAAACATTAACACTCCCCCACGCCATCCCCAGTCTGAGCTTTGGCAGCAAGTGAATAAATGAAGCGGTGATTAATTAAAGAGGGGTGCCAGCAGCTTTGATTTGTCTTCTAATTTCTTTTAGCAGAATGGGCCCTAATTTGTATTTCTGCCCAGTCCCTCTCGACCTTGCCGCTCTTAAGTGCTAATGTTTTGGAGTTTTTTTGCTTTTAGTTCCTCCCCACCCTCTTGAGTGACCCTCAGGCCACTCACCACTGAAATCTTCCGCAGCAAGGACTTGGGGCCCACCTGAGGCTCTTAAAACTTGGGTTTGCTCAATAATCATCCATCAAGGTTGTTAAACACGGATGTGTTTTTCCACCCTACCCTCTCCCTATCCAACACCAGGGTTAAAAGGAGGAACTACCAACCTCTACCACCCAGAAAACCAAATTCCAGGGCCACCAGGAAGACGCCATCCCACATCTCTGGGATCCCTGGCAACCCTCCCTCCTCCACCCCAAACTCCATGTACAGAATCTTCTCTTCCACCACCTCCTCCTCCTCTTCTCCCCAGAGAAGAAAACAGAAAAGGACGTGCTGCCACTCGGGGCCCCTGGGGAAGACCCCTTGGTTAATTAACTACCAGTCTTAGAGGCACTCATCAAGCAAAAGGAGAAAGTTCTCTGTCTTTAAAACTCTCCGGCAAGGCCAGGGTAACATTTCCTCTCGGAAAGCTCTCCGCCACGATTTTCCCAGGGCTGCACTTGAGTGAAACCCCCAAAGGAAATTACCACTTAAATTAGGCAGGACGTGCAGGCTGCTTGCTTGGCCTCAGCCGCGCATGCCGCCTGGCAGGCAGGACCGGCGGCTAAGGAGCCGGGCTAGGGGCACCCCGGCTGCACGGGGCGGGGTCGGGGGCGGGCCGGCGTGCAGATGCTCAGGGCCGGATGCGCGCGTACCTAAGCGACTTGGGGCGAGCACGTGGGGGAAGACAGGCCTCTGGAGGCCCCTGGGGAAACTGACCGAGGAAACTCGAAGCCATCTGCCCCTTTCCTGCCAGGTCCCTCACTGCCCCCCGCCTCTGTCAGATTGGGGGAGACAGAATATGATGGGTCTGCTTTGGGGCCCAGTCATCCCCATCTTGGAACCTGCTAAGTGCAGAGGGCTCCACAGAGCCAGGCTGTAGGCTCCATGAAAACAAGGACAGGGGCTATTTTGTTTTTTCCCTTTTTTAAACAGATATAATTCAATGATTTTTAGTGTGTTCAGGAGGCTGAGTAACCATCACCCACCCACCCCCCCAAACCCCCACACACATTAGTAGTCATTCCCCCACCTCTTCTCCCCAAACAACTAATCTGCTTTCCCTCTAGAATAGATTTGCCTATTCTAGGGGTTTCATATAAATGAAATCGTGCTCTATGCAACTTCTTTCACTCAGCGTACTATTTAAGATTCATCCACAATGTAGCATGCATTAGTACTTCATTTCTTTTCATTGTGGAATCATACCCCATGATATGGATTTACCACATTTTGATTATCCATTCATTAGTTGATGAACATTAGGGTTGTTCCTACTTCTTGACTATTATGAAGAATGTACATGAATCTTCATGTACAAGTGTATTAAGGGACAGATATTTTCATTTTCTTTCGAGTACATCTAGGCATGGACTTGCTGGATCCTCTAGTAGCTCTGTGCTGAACTTTCCAAAAGGATCTGTTTTTATCCACAACTACAGTTCCCAGTTGACAGCCTAGCCCCTAGGACTTTCTTTGACAAATGGATGGATAGAATTAAATAAGAAATTAGGACTCAAATAAGTGAGATTGAGGTGCTTTTTTTTTTTTTTAACATGAAAGCATTTTATATGCTATTAAAAGGAACACAAATGGGGCTTACTGTAATTCTTAAGAAGAATATGAAAAATAAAGAAGGTCCTAATCTAGGATCTATGGAAGCGCTAACAGGAGGGTGGGGAAGCCTTAGAAATTGTCTATAGAATTGTCTGAGTATGTACAGATGCAGTGTTGGCTTCACACCAGGCAAGGAGAGTGTCTAGCTGTACCCTGCTCTGGCTGTGCCCCTCTCAACAGGGCATGCTGTCTGGGAGGCCAGTGGACCGTGCCCATTATAAGCCGGCTCCTTCCTTTTGTGGTGCAATGCTCTGCTCTCAAACCCTGGACTTCCCAGCCTAAAGAGCCCAAGCATCTCCCCCAGGGCCATCCTCCTGAGGGTAATCCATGCCACCGTGGTTAAAGGATGTACACAGAGGTGAGCCTACAGGCTAGGATTTTATAGCACAGGCGCCCAGATGGCGCTCCCACAGAGAGGGATGGCAACAGGAGGGATGGAAAGCAAAGAGCCCAAACTCTGGGCTGAGGAATGAGGCCCAGCTCTACTCCCAGCCACCACGTTCCAGTGAGAAGTGTCAAGCCCAAGAATTTCAAATATGAACCTGGCCTTCCAGTCTTGGGTTCTTTTGAAGAGCTCTAAAAGGGTGACAGTATTGATGACATAAATGGGCAGAGTAGGACTGAGTGGGATGGGAAAACCTGCGGCATAAGGTACATGGGCCTGCATTCCCTTTGTGCTCTGTCCCAGGTCTTGTGAGGGTAACAGAGGACCAGCATACCTGGACTTTTTTCAAGATGGTATGTGGCTGTCAGATTCTCAAAAGACCCCAAGAAGTCTGCAATGACACTTGAAAACAAAGAATTGAAAACTAAAAGAAACACCAGGAAAGTTAGAAGTTCTGTTTCAGCCCTTCTTTCTCCACATGCAAGCTAAATGAACTTGGGTAACTTCTCGCAGTCTTAGTCACCCATACAATGGAATGGAAATAATCATAACATATTAAATTCTGTCATAAATAATAATGCAAGGTGTCCCTTTAATATTTCCTAGCCTTTTTTGTTACAGCTCCATAATTAGTAGGCCCATAAGATTATTAATGTGGGCTCATAACATTGCTAAAAGCTAAATTTCATTATATTACAGAAGATGCATGTAAGATGAAATTAGATGGCATAATTTGTCCAAAGTTATTCCACAGTAAATTAGTGGCAGCCAAAAGTTATATAACCAAGAATTTCGACATTCCTGCCCAAGCTCTACCCAGCACTGTCTCATCTAAGACAAAGAAACGTTGACCATTTAACAATAGAATGTTTTTCTCATAGCTTTGACTGCTTAAGTGGTTTCCCTTTTCTCTTACATTCAGTAATATATTAGACTTTCTCCAAATGAATTTATTCCTACTATCTGTTTGTTCCTATACTCTTGTTTAATGGGGCTATGAATATTATGGTATGTAAATATGAGAAATTTCAGCTGTTGGCCATTATGGTTGATACATGACGGATGATTTTGTTTTACTAAATTAACATGATATTCTATTTCAACATAAGGGGGAAAAAAGCTAAAGCTCAACTCTGAGAACTAGCCAGTTTGGTCTGTAATATAAAATAGACAGTTTACATTTTTACTTCTTTATTCAATGAATTGTTATCATATAGAAATTGTGTAGATACAGAGGACATAATTATTCTAGTGATGGTGGTAGTGATTTGAAGTAGGATGGCCAATTGTCGTGGTTGGTCCAGAACTCAGGTCTCCTGGGACGTGGGGCTTCATGTTGAATATGGGGTGAAGCCTGGCAGGGTGAACCAAAGTGGTTGGTCTGACCTAATTTGAAGGTGATATGCACCATTATGTGTATGATTTAAATCTCAAAGTTTTGGTAGATGTGTTAATCATTTTAGATTTAATTGTCTACATTTACTCCCTTCTGGTTTGAAAAGAATATATGCAGCCAGATAGACTATGTCAGTAGGAAGGATGTCTATAAACATTAATTGGAACAAGGACATTGAGACGAAATTAAATCCTTCACATTCTATATAGATTTTTGCATGACAAAGTTTTCTCTGTATGTTTTGTTATTATATTTAATATTGAACTATTATATGTAGTTATTGCTGAAAAATCCATTTTTAATTGCATTGTTGAATATGAAAATTATGTGAGTTTTCACCCTTAATTTTCAACAGGTCAGTTTTCACTTTGATTCTTTATTGGCCTCAGTTTGAATGCCCATCCATCTAACCAAGATTGCAACCTGGAATGACTTTGCACATTTTGTTCTTACTCAGCTGCTGTTTTAATAGCCTATACCTATGGATACTGAGTCAGACATGACTGAGTATGCACACACACATAGATGTTGTCATTCTATCTCAAATAGTTTTTTTTTTTTTAATCTAATGAGCTTTTGCTTTTTGCTCTTTTATTTCACATTCTGTGGTCATTATTTAATGTCTTTTCTTGAAAGCTATTAATCACTGTTGGTCAGCTCTGGTGTCACATGAATTTAATGACTGCCAAACCCAAATCAAAGTAAAAGGGATAAGCTTTCCACACTAACGTTTGAATGAAGTTCCCCTCATTAGAAACATTAAAAATACAGGCACTCTCGAAGAGTCAGAAAACAAGGGTACAAATCCCAGCTTGACCTCTTTCTGGCTATCTGATTGTGAACAATTATGTGATGTTTCTGGGACTCTGCTTCCTAAGCTATGGGAGTGTTGGGCTTTTCAGAGGGTCTCAACCTATGGTTCCTGAGTGGTATTTAGAGGGTCCGTGAGCCCCCCTAAAATTATAATACACGTAGTTATTCTGTCTATACATGCACCCTCCCACCCCTCACGAAGAGGGTCCAGTGCCTCCCCTACATTCTCAAAGGCATGCATGACCAAAAGACTGAGAACTCTTGAGCCAGATGGTCTTTGAGAAGACTCTGGAGGCAAAGTATATAATATGCAAGTTTTCAAAAATCATTGTCTTTAGCCTTCTAAAAATCAATTTGCAAAACCTATCAAAACTTCCAAAATGAGGACTGTGAACTGCTTGCTCAGAGGCAGTGGGCATCCTGGTCTCCCGGCTGCAGAAACCCAGTAATAGAAAGAATCCTAAATCAGGGCAGCAAGAAGTTCTCCGGTGTCAGGCTAAGGGATTTGGAGTTAACTTTACAGATGGGAAGACTTCCTGACATTTTTGAGAAGAGAAGCGATTCAGTGAAAGCATTATGTGGAGGAAGAGCAAATTAGAATCCATGCAGTAAGATGACAGAGAAAGAGCCTGAGGATGCTAGACCAAAGGAACCCTCTTACAGGATAGCATTTCCTCAACTGTGTTCCTTGTTACTCTAATGACCTGAGACATATTAACAGGTGTCCCCCCAGAAAAGAGGTGCTGTAGCCAATAATCTAAGAAAATGCTGAGATAGAAAGTAAGGTGTTCATCACATGATTCTCAGAACCTCTAATAGCGTTCTACTGAACACAGCATTTTTCCATTTTTAATTGCCCATGACCCTTCCCACCAATGCCACAGTTGAGTACTGACAGTGAAGAGCATGAGCTATGATAGGCAATGGAAAAATGCGACTGCTGGCACTGCTAATGAGCACTTCGTAAATCACATTTGTTAAAATAATTCATCACTTTAAGACTTGGATTGCCACCCACAAGACAGCTCTGTTATAAAGTTCTTGACCTGGAGCTAAAAATCTATTTTATCTTTTCTATACTTTTAAATTTTAATTTTTCACTCAAAGTCTTGGGGATACAGAGGTAGAAAACATCAGTTCCCATCTGGTGCTACTACCTAGTTGGGAGGACAGATAACTGATCAGACACTGACTACACTTGAGAGGCAGACCCAGAAGCTTCATTGAAATCACCCAGAAAGGACGTTTATTCCAACTTTGAGGGCTTGGGGATTAATCTCAAGATGAGAAGATAAATAAGTCACCAGTTGAAGGGTTAGCCAGAAACTTGCCAGGATGAAAAAGAAGAAACAAGAAAGTCTGTGCAAAGCCTTGGAAGTATGAGAACTGGGGAAAGGTAAGCAGTTCTCTGCTGTCAGAAAACGGACTAAAGTCAGGAAGTTAGAAAGATGACACTGGTCAAGTATCAAGTCCTGAAGAGTTACTACATAGAGTGCTGTATATGCTAGGTTAAAGAATTTTGAAGATACATCTACAGTAGGATTTTCAACTAAGAACTAGCATACTACACTTACATTTTAGAAAGGTCATTCTAAGTCTTTAAGACTGTGTTTCCTCCCTATAAAGCAAGAATCAGTGCTTCTGAGGGCTAGCTACCCAGAAAGCTTAGACGCCAACACTACAGCACAAGATTTTTGAGAAAAGAAACAGCCTTATTGAGAAGTCAACCAGCAAAGAGGCAGGGAGCAAGATTCTCAACCTGTCTCCCAGATCCAGTGTTTAGGGTAGAATTTAAGGAGTTGGGCAGAGGCTAATTAGCTAGTCTCAAATCAGCAATCACGCTACCCCTGCAGCTGGAAGCCATATTTTCCTTATTGAAGGACTTCGTGCTTTGTAAACGGCTCAGGTGGCAACATTTCTATCCTTGAGTTCTGCAGGCTGAAGATTCCTGGCTCTGGGGTGATTCTTGCAGGGATGGGTGCAGGGGGTGGGGGGTGGGGCTCCCGTCTTGCACATGCTCAGTGCTGTGTCTGTAAACTAACTCCAGGTTTAACTAATCAACAATTTATTTAGGGAGGCAAAACCAGTTTACCTTGGTCAGTGGTTTCTGTGCTGTTTCAAGACCTACCTTATAGAAGTGTTCTGAAATTACAGAAATTAGGATCTCTTGAGCACTCAGCCTGATTAATTTTGCTGATTAAAATTTTTGTAAACCCTAGTTCTCATTGGAGTCTTCTGATTGGAGCCTGAGAGGCATTGGTGTAGGCAGGGTCAGAAGAAGAGTGGATTCAACTTGGTGGCTTTCAAGGATGTAAGCCAGGACTGTCTGGCTTCAAAGCTCATGTTTTTCGCTTCCTACCTGACCAGAAACTTCTCCTTCCATCTTTTAAAACTTAAGTGGCAGCCCACTCCAGTATTCTTGCCTGGAGAATCCCATGGACGGAGGAGCCTGGTAGGCTACAATCCACGGGGTCGCAAAGAGTCGGACACGACTGAGCGACCTCACTTTCTTTTCTTTCTTTCTTTTCTGGGTTAAGAACATCATTTTGGAACCCCCAAAAAGCCACACTGGCTTTTCAGAAAGACATCAACAATTCCCTTTTAAGAGAAAAGTGTCTCGATCTCCACACCTTAGCCCAAACTCCCAGTGTCAACTTAGAAGGTATCGATGGCTTGAAAAGAGCAAGACCCTGCTTCCCTGGGGGAGGAAAGCCTGGCTATGCCCTTGCAAATTTCCCAGCACAGCCTCACTTTCTCAGCCTAACCAGCTCCAAGATGAAAGCTGCCAGGCTTTTCAGGGTGCTGGCATGGACTAGCTCCAAGATTCTCAGCTCCCAGTCGGGGTGGCAACCCCTTCCTCAGGGAGCTCAGAAGTGCCCTGTTCTATGTGAGCTCCAGGAGCACTGAACAAGCAGGAGGGTTTGGTTTGATTCCTTACCGAGCTCAGCACCATGGGACTTTGCAGAAGATATTCTTGAGTTTCAGTTCACAGCCCATTGGCTTTCACTTCAACCTGAAAACTCACAGGGAGAGTCAGCTGAAACAACTGAGTCTGGGCGTCTCTCCCCTTAGAACTGTAAATCACACTGCTGCCACCGAGGACAAGAGCAGGTGAGCCGAGGAACCCGGCCTCTCCTGATCTGATTGACCCCAAGCGTGTGTGAGAGTTGTGGGGACATGAGCTGGAAAGGGCAGGACTTTCATTTCACACCTGCTTGGGTTTTCCCTATGAAACGTTGCCATCATTGACGCTGAGTTGTTTCCTTAAACCGAGACTCTGCCTGATATAAACAGGCTGCCAATACAGGCCCGAGTGAATATTAATAATAATAACCACTTAGGTGCACTGTATATGGGCCAGATACTGCACTGAGCCCTTGACTTTCATTATTCCACGTGATCCTCCAAGTAAAACCCCACGAGCTAGGTGCCATTATCATCGCCATTTAATAGAGGAGGAGACTAAGCTAGAAACTGAACACAACTGGGGTGTAAACCCCGGGCAAGAGAGCATCACCACTCAGACTGCAGCACAAGGAATTTTCTGGCAGAGGCCCAGGGAGGCCCCGCTTTAGAAGGCTGGAAGCAGGGGGCTGGGCGGTCATGGGGCAGGAGTCCCTCACCAGGTGAAGCGCGGAGGTGCTGATAAAGGCCTTCTGCTGGGGTCCTTTCCGAGCCCACGCCTCCCTGGTGCTCTGGCAGTTCCAACGGGAAGAGAGAACGCTGTCCCTCTTCTGCCGGCATGGAAGCCCCCTCCCCACGGGGATTCGACCTGGAGTCTCCCCTACTCTTGCACTTCGTGAGCATTAATCTCATTAACATTAATGGGAATTGTCCCTGCGCCTCAAGGGGGACATAGACTTCTAATGGCTGCAAAAAAAAAAGGCCTGGGAGACGCTACCCCCATTGCAACCCCCCAACCCCCCAGTCCTTGTCCCAGTCTTCCTTTCCCACCGCCCTCCCTGGAGCTACAAAGGCCTGGCAGTTGCTCTCCCCAGCTTTGGTAGGCCTGCAATTTAGCATTTGACTTGGTTTCTCAGGTGATTAAGTCATTTATAAAATAAAACTCATGGCTCTTTCCAATGTCCTTTTTAAAAAAGCGACCACAGCTGCTGGCTTCTTCTGGCCCCCTCTGAGCTCCTTTCTGGGTTCCTTACGGTGAAAGGCCAATTGCAGCGCAGTGTGGAAACATGACAGGTCTGGGGTCCGTTTGGTCTGCAACCTTTCAATAAGATCTTTCTTTTTTCCAACCCCCGTCACAAGATGATAACATTCTGATTCGAGTGGTCTGAAGCTACCCTTTTTTTTTTTTTTTTGGTACTACCTGCATGAACAGCACTACTCCCGCCCCTCCCCACCCCTCCCCACAAGTTAATGCAGGGTAAAGCATAGCCCCATTCTGATATAGGGACAGCTGGCCGGAGATCGGGTGACAACGAAAAAGAATTGCGCGAAGGATCTGGAGCAAATGCTTGCGTTGGGCGCGGGAGAGCCAGGGTCATGCCAAGAGCTCTATGTGCGCCCAGTTCACGAGGCCCGAAATGGGGCCGGGCCGGCTTTCCTACGACGGAGGTGCTGAAAAGCCAGCCACGATGTAACTACAGCGGAGAGAAAGCGACACAGAAAATGGTGAAGTCAAACAAAGGGGCAGGAAGAAAAAGCAGAGAAACAAAAGTGTTCCTCTCCCTGCAGGGAGAAAAGAACCGCCGCCGGTGGCCCAACTCGGTCCCCTCCCGCCATCTAGTGGCCATGCTGTGTCACTGCAGCTCAGGCTGCGGCGGGCGATCTGGATGCGGGATGCTGCCGGGAGATGGCTCTCTCCCGGTCCCAAGAGATGTATGCGGCGGCGCAAAGGCTCACTTAAGCCAAAATCATGGCCTCGAGAGCAGGCCCTTCTTCGTGGAAGGGCTTGTTTGTTTAGATTCGAAATACTGCGCAGTTAAAGAACAGATGTGTGTCCTACTCATCGGCGGGTTAAGGGAGGTTGGGATTGGAAATTCTCCAGCCCGGAGCAATTTCTTTAAAAGGATTCACTTGTGTAGCGCACATTTAAATCTCCCTCAGGAAAAGCCGGCTCTCTAGTAATAGAGACTATTTGTTCCTTCCGTTTTCCTACGCTGTCCAGAAGCCAAATATTCTTAAAATGAAGCGAATGGAGCAAGGATGATATTAACATGGATTTGTTGGCCGGAATCCACTCCCTAATGGGAGACCCCAGGTTTTATCCTCATCTAATAATTAGCTTTCCTTTGAAAAATATGTAATTCAGGATCTGGTCATTATTTTTCTGTGCAAGGTTTTACCTATTCCCAAATACAAAATATTTGAGGTTTCTGATGATAAAATCTTGGTACAAGTGTCCACTGATGAGGTAATATAAAATGTAGAGCTTTTCAGCAGTGAGAACTAAGATATTACAAATTAAATACATGTCCATAGTTAAACTTTTATATGTATACCCCAAAAGATTGTTTGCCACAGACCTTGATATCCTTCCACACGAAAAATTCTTAACCTGTGTTCAACTCTAAGAGAGCATGACAAAAAGTACACACAGTCTCTCAAAATTCCGTTTTCTCTGTGCCTATATACACCATGAACGAGTGTAGATGTAAGCAGCTGTCTGCTTTTCCTAGGCTCCTCTGTTCTTTCCTGATCACTATAAACGTATACACTTTTGACACTGGCAGATAAAGGTACAGCCTAGATCTCGCCATATGGTGAAAAGTCCATGGTGTCTGTTCCCCAGCACATCCATGGAGGTCTGGGACGTCCCTGGCCATTCTGGGGCTGATCATGTATGCTCCTTTACTTGAGGCAAGCTATGCTTTATGGAGATACTGCAGACCGAAAGTCCAAGGGTTCTACAGAAACTTCCCGTTAGAGGCATTGGCTTGCTCTGGGGCCAAAAACCCTGCAGTAATTGACTCCACTCGAAGCCTGACCTTCAGAGCACTTAGCGTGGCGCGGTCAGACAGGCTGCCTTGGTTCTGTCTGTGCTGAACTCAAAGGGCTGATTCTGTGCTTTAAGAGTCAAACGAGCTCAAGGACAGCAATTACAGGGACGACAATAGACCCTCATGGAGACAGGAGAGAAGGAAGACGTTGAGGAGTTTGGCAGGAAGTTGTTCACTTTGTTTTGTGTTTCAGCCTCGGAGGTTTAGTCTTCTTTTCTCCCCCATTTATCACCCAGGGCCTAACCTTAGGAAATTAACTCCTGAAGGCAAAGAAAGGTATTAATCTTGAGGCAAATGGCATGAGATTCCAGTGGGCTCCTAGGTAGGAATCGGTTGGGAAAATAACTTTTCTGAAGCAGCTATGCCTGTAACAGATGATTAAATCCACAGTAGCATTTAATATGGGCTCTTATAAGTCTATCTTCTAACACTGCAGCCCCAAAGTAGATGCTAATACAGCATAACCCTTGAAATCATCAAAGACGGGTGAGTCACTTCTTCTCCCAGTCTCCTCCCAGGTGCCCCAGAATCACTGGTAAAAATCACAATTAAGGAAGGTGCCCTCTTCAGATTCTGCTGGGAAGATGTCTGGGAGCACTGAGCTTCCCACTACCAATGTAGACAGCTAACCAAGGCAGTGATGGAGACTTGACCAAGACAGTATTCTGGAAACCATAGAGGGCATAAGCCATGAGATCAGAGGAGCAGGGAGCAAGGCAACTGGAAATGGCAAGAGAACTAAGTGTCAGAGGCCCCAGAAAGCAGCCACGTAGGCCGAGCCCTCACCTGACTCGCGAGGCTGTCAGACGACACGGAAGCACAGCCACTCTGGGCCACTGCCCTCACCCCTCTCCTGTCTGTGACCCCCTGCCCTGCCCTTCAAGGGATTTGCGAGCCTTCTCCCTCAATGGTCCTTCTTGCTCTCCTTCTTCCAGCCCCCCTTCTGTCTGCTACCCCTCTCTGGGGAGTTAATGCTTCTCCTCCCAGGGAAAGGGAGGAGATGAAGGAGGGAAATCAAAGATTCTGCCCCAGAGAGGGGGAAAGGTGAGATCTGAGAAGGGGCAGAAGCAGGGAAGCAGTTCTTCCCTGGTAGCTCAGACGGTAAAGCGTCTGCCTACAATGCGGGAGACCCGGGTTCAATCCCTGGGTCGGGAAAATCCCCTGGATAAGGAAATGGCAACCCACTCCAGTGTTCTTGCCTGGAAAATCCCATGGACTGAGGATCCTGGTAGGCTACAGTCCATGGGGTCACAAAGAATAGGACACGACTGAGCGACTTCACTTCACTTCACAAGCAGGGAAAGCAAGGATTGTACCTTCATCAGGTGGGATTGTTTGGGGTCAGGCCCTGAACATCATCCTGCTTAAGAATCTGCCAGGGGAGGACAAGTCAAGGGGAGCCGAAGAAGGAGCCACTAGGGCCAGAAGCAGGACAAGAGATGGAATCCTAGGGGGCCAGGGTAAATGGCGGGGATGCAGGGACTGGAGGTGCTTCCTGGGGGAATACAGCCATAGTGTCTCCCTTTTCCCTCGACTACCCCAGCTTCAGCCCTGGCCTTTTCTTTTCATACCTCTCCCCCACGACAAAAGCTGTGGCCCTGGCCATGTCATCGTGTTCCTTTGTCCCCTGCATGTTCCCCACCCTTCACCACCCCCCTTTGGCACAGACTCCATTACAATAAATTTTAAATAAAAACCTGAAAAAAATAAAAACACAGCCACTCTAAATGACCTTTCAGTCTCAGCTCAGCTGGCTGAGAGGACACACTGGCCACTCTCTGTCATTTCTGCTTCCTGACCCCTCTGCAGACAGCTCGGCAATAACCCCACCACCTGAGCATGCTGGGTGTTCCGCCTGTTCCTTAAAGAAATGGGGACGATTGTGGCACAACAAAATGAGCAAAATGTCACCTCTCTCTCTTCGTGACCCTTGTACCCTCTTCCCTTTAGAAATGATCCCAATCCTCTCTTAATTTGTCTCTGATGTTTAGCAGATGGAATTCTCCAGCGGAGCCCACAATAATATCTCTCATCCAACTTGTCTCTCTATTGCAATATGACCTTGTCATTCTTCCATGGATGTGTTTGGACTTGTGACTGCTTCAACCAAGAGGACAGGAAAATTGATCTTTGTGTGGCTTCTGAGGTTGGGTAATAACTGACAAAGGACACATCTCTTGATGTGTGGCTGGGTGATACAGAGGGTAAAGAGTTGGGGCAGGAACAGCTCTGAGAGGGATGACCATTTTTCCTCATCATGGCCAGGGTGCCATATCTCCTCCCGTCTAAGGTGTGACATACGTAAGAGGGATCGTCAACTCAATAAAGGCCCTTAGGGAACAAAAAAACACCACCACCATGTTATATGTGTCATCTATTATACAATACATTATAAGAAACATTAAAATAGGAAATGCACAAAATGCAAATGAATATGTTAAGTCCTTCATCATGTCTGGACACCTTTCGGTACAGTCTGAAAATACAGGGAAGGAAGGTTACTGGATGTTCTGAACTCCTGACTTCACTTGTATATGCAAGCAGGACAGATTTATGCCCTAGGTGCAGGCCTATGGCCCACAATACATCCAGTGCTCTACAAAAACATTGTGATATCTTTTTAAGTCAAAAGAAAAAAAAAATTAGGCTGAATAGAATGTTTTAATATAAAATAGAGATATATTAATTTTTATACTGGAACACTCAATTTTTAATATTTAAGCTATTCAAACACTTATAATATTTTTAATTTAATGTTTAATGTGTTTGATCTGGGGAAGTCTTTGAAAAGCTGAGTTGTCTTGATCACCTGCTACATGAACAAGCTTGGCTTTTCACCCTCAGTGCCCAGGTCCCAGGAAGGCTTTCCCATTCAGTACTTCCCTCTCTGGAATCTAGATGGCCCCATTGCTCTAAAGTTTGCGGTGTGAAGTTCTGTGATTTACAAGGACTGTCTGATGTGGAGCAGGCAGAAGTTCCTTTTAGGTAGAACTAGGATTCTGGGCGCCCTGCTGGAGGCAGGCCTGGGATTTTTCATGGCTGCCATTCTTTTAAACCCTCAGTCCCCAAGGATAATCCATGGAGAGTAAAACCTGGCCACTTTAAGCGATACTTGAATTATTGAGCATGCCGAGCCTGCATGAAAATTTTAAATGTCGAGGAAAATAAATAGGGTGCATAAAAAGATTTTATTGAAGTTCTCCAAATCGGGGGAAAGACAGTAAATGGCTGCGGTTTCTTTTTTTTTTTTTAATTTAGCATCAGAGAAAGTCCCTACAATTTGTTAAGAGATCTCTTGGCTCCCCTAAAAATAATGGACTCAAATACTTAGGGACAAACTAGCAAAAAAAAAAAGTACAACTCCCTGAAGCTATTTCATACTTAGGGAGAGAGCTTATAAAATTTTTGAGTGAAACATTGAATTTTGCAGTTTCAGAATTCTTGGCCTAGTCTTTTAGACTACCTAATTGCTCATGAAACCACAGCAACGGTGTGAATTGTTCAACTCTGTTTTCTCTAGCCGCTGGAGATCGAAGTATACACAAATGTGTGTGAGTAGGAGCAGGCAAAACAAGGTGTGTTCAAAGAGTTTAAACCCAAACTCATAGCATTCTTGAGACAGGAGGGTCATTTCTTATATATCTGCTTTTAATTTGTCTTACATCCATAGAGGCTTCTTAACCCTTGTCTTCCATCCTGGCCACTTTGAAAAGTGATTTGCTCCCGTTATATTAGCTTCAAATTCCACATAAATAATAGATGTGTCTTCTGAGATGTGAATTACCAGCGAGACTTGGGGGCTCTCCCATGAGAAGTAACACTGCTGGAGGCTAAAAGGACAGGGCAGGAGTGGGAAGCCACTTTGTACCACAGAGTTCCCTGTGGAGCTGTGTGCCTCCGTCATCAAGCACTCTGTCATCTCCTGGGAAAACTAATCATCACCTAAGCTTTCTCAAAATATGCTCAAGTGAAACATTTAAATGCTCACAAACTGATGATTATATATTTATGTACACGATGGAAGATGAACTTTATTTTCCAGTTGAGGTACTGCAGATGGCGTGGCAAGTTCTAAGTCCTAGTAAAGATATTAAAACCATGAAAAGGTGTTGATGCCATTAAATGAAAGGGAGGGAAACAGGTAACCGGTCTGTATCTATCACAGATGCGCTGCTGGGAGCGGGTTGACAACTGACTTTGGAGCCCTCAAATAGTAAATATAAATAAACAATACATATATTGTATCAACCCTATGCTGAGATTGTTACCTGTATTGACCTTCTTAATCCTCACAGCAACCTTATGAGGTTGGTACTATTATGTCCTTTTGACAAATGAGGAAACAGATACACTAAAGAAGTTAAATAATTTGCCCAGGGTCACCGAGGAAGGGCAGGTTAGGTTTGAGTCCAATTTCGTTCCAGTCTAGCTCCAGATCTAGCTCCAGAATGTTGCAGATACTGTAACTGTTCTATCGGTGTCCCCTCAGAATTCTCAATTTCTTATTGCCTGAGGACTTTAGCCATAGATGCTTGTCACACACAGGCCACTGGGGGTGCTAGAGAGTTAATGCCCACTTCACCCCAGCAACTCAACCAATGGCCAACAGGAGATGGACAAACACCACCTGAAGGCGCCTGTTCTTGTCTCAGAGGCTCCCAGCAGGACTGAGCCCCTCAGTGATGTGGTCTTTCAGTAGCTCTGTTCTGGCTTCCTTTCCTTCCCTGTCTCACTGCACTTCCCTGAGATACACCCTAAAAGAAATGCTTGCCTTCAAGTCTTGTCTCAGAGTCTAGTCCAGGGAATGTGGGCTTTGTAGTTTGAAAAATCACAAGTGCTAAATTAATCATTGGCAAATGTGATAACTGTCCTAAAACTCTTTCCATCATGATAAATTCATCCCTCAAAGGGGATCAATCTGCAAGAAATGTCAAAATCCTACCAGGTGATCTTAAACATTGTTGGGATTAGAAGAGAGAATTTATTTCCAAGATGCTGTACTTAACAAATTTGGTAAATTGCTTCTTAACATAAACTTGGCTTTAATGTAACTTCAAAAGAAAAGGAAATATATCAAATGTTGCATGACTATATCAAGAACCTCAAATTATTTTTAAGCTGTAACCAAAAAGATAAGAACACACATGGAATAGTGAAAATACTCAGATCAAAGTTAAAAAAAAAAAAGCCACAGTCCATTATAATTCTTCCAATACATTTTAAGTGCTTTGGACTCTGGAGAAAAGGTTTTTTTTCCCCCCACAAACTATAGGTCGTGATATTTAATTGTGCTTTTACTTTACCCCACATATGTTCAGACTAGATTTGCCAAAATCCCATCTGAGCCATTTTCACTGTTCTCTTTAAAAGTTCTTTCCTGTCCTTCCCTTCTGTTTTCAATTAGAGACTACATCGATAAAAGGCAAATTACAATGCCCAAGATTTAGATTAAGCAATGTATTACCATCACCTTCCAAAGCACAATAAAACAGAACATCCTAAAAGTAATTATATAAAGAGGCCCAGGAATCCCACTCAGTGATCTCTAAGTGCCCCTCATTGGGCCTCTGTGCCGAATGAACTGAACTCCATGGAAGCAAATAGAAGGCTCTACTAGTTTTCAAATACGACCCCCCTCATTCTGCTCTGTAAAATCATTCCCTTTGATACAAGCTTGGATAGGTTCCATCACTTTCTAGGCACTTTCTGGTGAGAAAAGTTCTCCTGCAACTGTTAAATAATTAAAATCCCTATCAGTGTAATATCAAAACTCCAACCTTCATTTAATTCAGTCTCCCACCCCCCCGCCTCTCTCACCACCGCCCCCAACAGTGGCACATCTCAGGTGAAGAGAGGCAAGGGTGACGACTTATTCTGCTCAAGGTTGAAGTCCTAGGTAATGGAAGACTTAAATGATCTGACTTGCTTGGGACACTGTCCTCTGACAGCAAGGCTTCCCGTGTGGTGTTTGCACAGTCGGCTCCTTTTTCACTGGACTTTGGTGGCTTCTCTGATGCTCTCTCTGTTGGGAAGAGCAGTTTACCTCAGACAGACAAGGCTGTCTATGGCTGGCACGTTGGCTGCCCCCAGCCTTCGGCTTCTGTTGAGCCAGCTGTGGCTGGGTCTCTTAGCCCCTTGATTCATATGGTGCCCATAGGGAATGCCTTTAAAGTGGCTCACACAAGTGCATTTCTAAGGCATCCACAACCAAACTCTGGGGAAACACACCCATTGGCAGCAGGCAGGCAGCCCCAGCCTGCATCTCATCCTTGGAATCCCCATGGTCCAAACACTGACATGGGTGAGTAGGAGCTGAAAAACCTCAGCTGTGGGAATACAGAGCAGAAAGTGTCACAGAAGCAAGAGAGAAGAAATCACACCAAATGAATCTAAAACCCACAAGCTATTCCAGAGCACAGAAAAAGACAGAAGGCTTCCCTTTGTTTTATAAAGCCAGAATAAACACAATATCTAAACATAATTCAAATAACACCAAACAACAACAAATACTCCACGTCAATCTTACTTACAAATATACACACATAAAATCCTAAATACTAACGAACACAATTCAGCAGTAAATTAAATAAGTAAATAAATGATACCAGACCCAAATAAAATATTTCCCAAGATGTGAAGATGGCTTAGTACTAGGAAATCAGTCTATGTATGTGTGTATATACATAACTGTTGGAACTATTGATATATGATTATTTCAAAGGATAATAGTAATAAAACTCAATCCTGATTCCTTATTTAAAAAATATACACATATTAACAAACCAGGAATGTAAGGATCCTTCCTTAACATGAGGAATAATATTTAACTTAAACCAATACCCAGTCATTTTCTTAACAGCAAAGCAAGAACTAGAGGCATTCTCATTAGCAACAGGAAGAAGATTAAGACTCCTTCTGTTTCCATTATGGTGCACAGGCATACTTTGTTTCATTTCACTTTATTGTACTTCATGGATACTGTGTGTCTTACAAATTGAAGGTTTATGGTAACCCTGTGCCAAGCAAGGCTAACACCACCATCTTCCAATACCGTGTGCTCACTTTGTGATTCAGTATCACGTTTTGCTAATTCTCTCAATATTTCACTTTTTCAGTTATTTTGTTTGTCATGGTGATCCCTGATCAGTGATCTTGGATACTACTGCTACCACTTAGAGAAGGCTCAGGTGATGGTTAGCATTTTTTAGCAATACTTATTTTTTATTAAGGTATGTGCATTTTTATACATAATGCTACTGCACACTTAACGGACTACACTATACTGTAAATATAACTTTTATATACACTGGGAAACCAAAATGTTTGTGTGACTCACTTTATTGTCATATTTTCTTTATTGTGGTGGTGTAGAACCAAACCTGCAATATCTCCAAGGTATGCCTGTAATAATGTCTTTAAACAGTGCTCTAATATTTGAAGGAGAAAATACAGCTATTACAAGTGAAGAGGCGATACAGTAACTATATGCAAATAGTATCACATCATATAACCTTAAAACCTCAAAGCATTGACCGGAAAACTATCACAATTTCATATAAACCTAATACCTGAGACAGAACATAAATGAAAATATTCATTATCAGTGAAAATGTATTTTTAAATAGAAAAACAGCAAAAAGTTCTACTCTCTATTTTAACAAGTGAAGTCGCTCAGTTGTGTCCAACTCTTTGTGACCCCGAGGACTGTAGCCTGCCAGGCTCCTCTGTCCATGGGATTCTCCAGGCAAGAATACTGGAGTGGGTTGCCATTTCCTTCTCCAATTTTAACAATAGGCATACAAAAACCCTAGGGATAAGCTTATGTGCATGATCTATATGAAAAGAATCACAAAACCTGCCTGTAGGACACAAGAGTAGACAGATAACTGATGTTCCTGAATGGGAAATTGAATGTTGTAAACATGTCAAATTAAATTATATATCTAAATGCAATCTAAATCCAAATCTCAATAGGATTTCAAGAATATCTGACAGTGTAATGATAAAATTCACCTATAGCCAAAAATGCATATGAAATGTCAAAAAGACTAACAAAAATAAAGAATAATCAATAAGCATTGGCCCTACCAGAAATAAATTTTAAAGTCATAATAAATAAAATACCATGGCTGAAATTTTATGAAAAAATAAAATTAGATCTTTCCTAAGAATGCCACTAAATTCCAGAGGGCTAAGTGAGATCAAAACCTGAAAGTAGACAGAGAAACCAGTACCTTTGTGGTTCCCTTGTGAACAAGGACCCAAACCTAAAAGCTCTTGAAGAATATGCAAAAAGTAAAACTTACAAAATTTAATGTAGAAGAAAACATGAAGCATCTGTAAGTCAAAGAATATAACTATCAGAACTAAATGCAGACCTCTCTCCTTCCTGCCAACAAAACTGAGAAGAAAATTTGCTACAAATAAGACTGACGAGGTATTTTTTCCATCCATAATAAACTCAGAATTCATATACCTCATTAGAAAACATACTAAAATCTTCACAGAAAAATGTATATAGGATATAAACATTCTGAGGAATTGAAATAAAACAGAATTTTCATATTCAATATTACCAGGTGGCTCAGTGGTTTTAAAAAAAAAAAAAAAACACACGCCAATGCAGGAGACACAAGAGATGCAGGTTCCATTCCTGGGTGGGGAAGATGGCATGGAGGAGGAATTGGCAACCCACTCCAATATTCTTGTCCAGAAAATTCCATGGACAGAGGAGTCTGGCGGGCTATAGTCCATGGGGTCGCAAAGACTAGGCCACAACTGGGTGACTGAGCACCCATGCATTAAATTTTAAAAGGCTGAGAAAACAAAATACTATCATTCCACCAAACCAGCTAATACTAAAAACTGATACTATTCAGCGACTGCAGGGTATAGCATTTTATCAAGGGAACTTGCAAATTGTTGCAATCACTTTACAAGCAAATCTAACCATAAAAAGCAAGAGCCTTACAACAGACTTCCATCTAGTAATCCCACTTCTAGATATCTATCTTTAAAAAGATATTAAGGATGTTAAGTAAACTCATTACATCATTACTTTCTGGTAGGTTCCACCTCAGCTGATTTTGCCTCCACTGGGTTCTGCCTCCAACAAGTTAAATCAATCCTGGATCAGAAATATTTTTTAAAAATCCAGAAAGTTCCTCAAAACAAAACTTAATTTGGCTCACATGGAGCACTGTGCAAAAAACAGGCAAGGGACACCTTTCTGTAGCCTCCTGATGGTTCACAGACCGTCTCTCCTGAACAAGCGTGAGCACTGTGAGACTTACGTCTTGTTTGGTGGCTACTTGTACTGTGTGCAACCTTTGTTTCTATGAAAAAATGGCTCCCAAAAAGCAAGTGGTCAAAGCAATCCCTCAGAGAGGGAGCTGTGAATCACAATCTTGAGAAAATGGAAATCTTAGATCTTTTGAAAAGCAGCGTGTCGCCTGCAGAAGTGGGCCGTGAGGTCAGTAGGAAGGGCATTTCCGCAATAAAGCGAAAGAAGCTGAATTCACAGAAGTGTTAGTGCTGTCTCGACAACGGCAGAATTGTCTCCCTGGTTCCTGACAAAGAGCTTGCAAAGACTGAGAAAGTATTGAATGTGTGGCTAGAGGATATGTCCCAGAAACATATCCCTGTTGATGGCAAAATGATGTGTGAAAAAGCGCTTAGTCCCTGTGAGCACTTCTGTGAAGGTCTGAGGGGCTGAGCCGGAGCCAGGAGGCTGGTAAGGGGCAGCTGGCTAGCTGCGCAGAGTGCAGCAGCCTCAAGAACTTCATCACAAGAGAATCACCACCAACTGATAACCAAGGCAGCATCGGTGGGGTTCCCAGAAGAGCTCAAGAAACTCATAGAAGAGAAAGGTTACCATCCAGAGCAAGTCTTCAAGTGTGATGAGACAGGCTTATTCTGGAAGTTAGCTGCCCAATCACACCCACACACACAAGAAAGCCAAGCAGGCCCCCAGGTTCAAGGCCTGGGGACATGGCCTTACTCTGCAGTTGGGTGGCAACCCAGCAGGCCATATGATTAAGCCAGGCCTCCTTTGCAGAGCATGCAATCTACGGGCCCTTATGAACAAAACCAAAAATTGCCTGCCTGTGTTTTGGTAACACAACAAGAAGGCTTGGGTGCCACCATCTTGTTCTTGGAATGGTTCCACCAGTGCTTCATTCCTGGAGTGAAGAAATACCTGGAAAAGAAGGGGCTGCAATTCAAAGCCTTCTCGTAATTGGCAATGCTCCCAGTCATCCCCAATACCCCTGATTCACTGAAGAGAATGTGGAAGTGATGTGCCCACCCCCTAACACTATCTCACTGCTGCAGCCTCTTATAAAGCACCCATGTCAGCTCATCCTGGCATAGATGAGCCTTCTGACATTGTGTCAGAAGGGTGAGTTTGGCCTGCTATCTCACCGCTTAGCTAGAGTACCATACATCTCATCGCTTCATCACATCAGCATTGTAGGCCCCATGAACACCGGTCACTGGCACCATCATCATCAGAGCAGTGTTATCAGAAGAGGAGAACCAGGGTTTTGGTGAATGTTAACATTGTGTGTGTGTGTGTGTGTGTGTGTGTGTGTGAGTGTATGTGTGAGAGAGAGAGAGAATGGACTTATATTTTCTCTGTTTGCAATTACATTTTCTATATGTACTTGTATTTTAAATATTCTGTGTTTTATTCTGTGTATTTCCCATCCAGGTCATTAAAAAAAGCAATTTACAAGTGTTGAAATAAAGAAAATGTTATGTTATTGCTGACATGTACTATGTTGTTAGGCCTACCATAGTTACATCTGTACTAAATATGTGCAGACTTCTTCCTTACATTATTCCCTGAGAAATACAGTGTAACAACTATTTATATAGCATTTACATTGTCTTAGGTATTATAAGCTATCTAGAGATGATTTAAAGTCTACTTCAGGATGTGCATAGGTGCACACTTTATATAACATTTTATATACTGCACCATTTTATATAACAGACTTGTGTATCCACAGATTTTGGTATGGGGAAGGGATGGGCTTGAACCAATCCCCTGAGAATACGGAGGGATGGCTGTGTGTAATATTGCTCGTGATATAATGCTATGTGGAAAAAATAAGACACAAAACTATCTCTCTGCCCCCTCTCTATCTTTATACCTAAAAGAATTGAAAATATATGTTCACACAAAAACTTGTACATGAACGTTCATAGCCATATCATTCATAATAGCCAAAAAGTGGAAATAATCAAATATGCATCAACTGAATAGATAAGATATAGTATATCCATATGATGGAATATTATTTAGCCATAAAAATGAACAACATACTAATACATGCTCCAACATGGATGAACCTTAAAAACATTATGCTAATTGAAAGAAGTCAGACACAAAAGGCCATATGTTGTGTGATTCTATTCATTTGAAATGTCCAGAATAGGCAAATCCATAGAGGCAGTAGACTAGAGGTGACCAGGTATAAGGTGGAGGGTAAATAACTGGAAGACACAGTGTTTCTTCAGAGATTGATGAAAATATCCTGGGGTTAGGTCATGATGATGGTTGTGCAACATAATGAATATACTAAAAATCATAGGACGACACCCTTTAAAATGATTAAAATGGTCAGCTTCATGTTATCAATTTTATATTATCTCAATCAGTTTTTTTAATTATTAAAACATGTTTTAAAATGAAATTAAAATCACATGTTGCAGAACTAGTGAAATATCTGGACTCAGATCTTTTATGTGACAGAATTTTGCAAAGACCTGTTTCCAGAATCTGGTCCTATCTCTGACTGACCACATGACATTAGACAGAACATTTGTTCCTTCAGGCCCATTTTCTCATCTATAAAATGAGGTGCATTCCTGCTTTATCTGCCTCTCTGGGTTGCTCTATGGTTCAAATGGTATAACCTTGACACATTTATCCCAAACGGGATAACCCCCAGCATAGTTACGAGGGATTATTATTGTTACCTCTGCTTACCCTTATCTGGATTGCAAACTCTCTGAGAGTGGACAGAATGCCTTAAGAGGACATGTCTTCTTCCCAGATCAGAAGTGATGATATTGGAGCTTGTCTTACCAGGCAGAGATGTGAGAAAAGCCTCATTAGATAGAGAGAAATATGTATTTAGAAGTCATGTGGTTTGGGAAAACAGACTAGAAAAAACTGAACTTGATCTTGTGGATAAAACAAAGCCAGGTGATTAAAGAGTGATTTATTTAATAATAAAAAAGGAAAAGCACAAACTCAGAAAATGCTAGATGTTTCATGTGGTTGGAAATCACTGTAATACAACTTGTGGGGGGAGTGACAGAGGAATGTTGGAACAGGTGACATTCGTCCTTTGTAAAAGGAGCCTGTCCTTTGTCCCTGGGGCAGTGGGAAGCCAATGGACTTGTTTAGAAGGTCAACAGGTAGATCTGATAAGAGGTGCTTGAAACATTGCAGGTGGGAGGTGTCAAAGATCTAATTTAAGACAGGATAAAAGTAGAGATTAAAAGGAATGTCTGAAGGGAAGAACATTTTGAGGTAGAATCCAACGTATTTGGCCATGGACTGGATATGAGGTGAAGCAGAGAAGGATTGAATAACAACTACAAGGTTTTTGCTTTTTAAGACTGAGTGTCCCAACCACCACACCACTGATCTAGACCAGTTTTCTGGAGAAGGAGCTTGCATAGTGAGGAAGACAAGTGTGATCTGAGATATATTAAGAATTAATTTATATACTAATAATGGATCCTTGGATTGCAACAAACTCACTCAAACATACAAGTAAGAAGGAATTTACTGCGAGAAAGCATTCAAACATAAGAGTTGTAAGGCCAGAGAACATATTCTTCTTATTCAATGAAGTATCTCTTGTATCTTGCAAAGTTCCTGACATAAAGTATGTTGTCAAATGATATTTGAAATGTGAATCATTGAATTTCAGGAATTACAATGAGGGCAATAGAGCAGAGTCTCATTAGGACCAGAAAATCCTGGGGCAACCACACACTCTGTCTCTCTCGGCAATCATATTGTACTTTCCTTCATTTCTCTTTTCCTGCCGGCCCCAGATTCTCACTATACTGGTTTCCTCTGCCCATTTATCTTCAGAACAAGGTCCCAAGCCCTATGTCACCTTACTGTTGCAGTTCCCACAGGTAAGAGAATCTGATTGGACTGGCTCGGATCAGATAGCCAGTCTGATCAAATCAGCTATGGCCTGAGAGATGAGGCCATATAATAATTTACATGGCTACTCTTTATGGACCGTGAGAAGACACATCCTCTAAGAACAGTGGATGGGCAGACAAAAGAGTGACTGCAGACTGCATTTCTGATATAAGGCTGCAGCCAGACAGTTTAAGTGTGGCTGAGAATATGGGACCTACATTTGGAAAGGGTGGCTGTAGATCTTGGAGTCATCAGTTTAGAGACAACTTGGAGAGAGCATGTAGAATGATGTCCGTATGTAGAGGTGAGGGCAACTGGATTACAAGAAATGAGGACAGAGCCAATGAATGAAAGAAGTAATTGTCAGAGAGACATGAAGAAAACCAGGAGACAGGGGTTACAGACTTTAAGAAAGGAGAGACTATTAAGAAACCAGGAAAGTTTCATCCCAGTTTTTTAAGAATTTATCATCTCACAAGCCCTCGAGTTGAGGGAAAAATTAGATGCAGCATTCCGGGTGTCAGCCAGAGATTTGACATCTTTAATGACATCATGTTGGGACAAGGTAGAGAAAAATACAGACTGGATGAAGTTCAGGTGGGAAGATTATCAATTAGGCCAATGAAGAATCCCAAAGGGATCGGGGTTAAGGGAGTGATGTCCACATACAAAACTCTAATGTGAACTAAAGGGCCATGAGTGCATGCATGCTGTCTCTTCAGTCATGTCTGACTCTTTGCGACCCCGTGGACTGTAGCCCACCAGACTCCTCTGTCCATGGGGTTCTCCAGGCAAGAATACTGGAGTGGGTTGCCATGCCCTTCTCCAAAAGGCTGTGGCATAGTCTTTTCTTTGTGAACACTTTATAAACTGCGTGGATGTAAACAAGGATGGTTTTCCTTATCCAGTTTGTGAATAGCATGAAGCTGAAAGCAGCAGCAAGAAATTTGTGTGACAGAGTGAGGGTCCCATGTGAATTCAGTGGAAAAAAGGGGGGATTGTATTTCATTAGATAAATGGAGGAAAGTCATATGCTGTAGTGTAAAGAGAAGAGAGCTGATATTCTCATCCTGACTGTGACAGGGATAACTTTGTAACTCATGGAAATCAATATTTTCCAACCCACACCTGAGTCAAATCCCTGCTGGTGGGATGAGAACAAGGAATTCACATTTCTAACCTTTTTTCTAGGACCTTTAAATGCTTTCCAGCAATATCCGTGGGTAACATCTGAGAACACGGACTTAAGCCTTTAATAGCCTCAGTTTCTAAATCTATAAAACGAGAGTTCACTGAGATGATCCCTAAGGTCCTTTTTGGCTCTAGCATTTGTACCTGTGCGTGTGTAAGGGTAATGTGGGTCTCCACAGAGGATTTACCTATTCACTGACTCCTGGTCTCAGTCTTCATACCAGCAATTTGGACATCTTCATGACACCACATAGTCAAGAATCCTCATTCTGGATCATAGTGAAGCTATGGTGACTTTAAAAGGATGCTTAGCATGTAAATACAAGTGTATACATATTGAGTGATTAGATAAATAGCATTTTAGATCTCAGACATTGAAGGGCTCAATGACATGTTACCCAGATGGTTTCTTTCTCCAATTTATTCATATCTGTTTGCTCAACCCCTAACTTCACCCTTAAATGTCTGATTTTGATCTCTATAAAAAGAGAGGCCAATGTGCAGGGAGAAGATCTTGGCAGGAGTTAAGAATTAGTGATAATGACTGTGTGTCATGGGTGTTTTCACAGATCAAGGTGATTTCCTGCTATAGCAAAGGTTGAACAGAGCAGTGAGTGGAAGGCTGAGGCTAAGCCATTAGTATATCATCCCTTGGAGGAGATGCTGGCTGTCTAATGACTCTACAGAGTGAAACCATGGTTAGGATCGGGTTCCATGTCTGTAGCCCTGGGAATCTCATCCAGTCATGGAAAAGCCCAGATCAAGGTTTATCTGGGCCTCATTCCACAAAGAGTTATTGAGTGCCTACCGTGCAACACGCACTTTGCTGAAGGAGCTGAAGGCAAGAAAGACTGAATGGAGAGCTAGAATATAAGAACACAGTGATGAGTAGACACCCACAGCCACTGGGGAGCATAGAGGAGGACACCCATCCTTCCCTCCAGGAAGAGGGACTATCTGAAAAGGCTTTTTAGAGAAGGTCACAAAGCTAGGAAACTCTTCAGGTAAATAAAGCTGCACAAGAAGAGCCTAGGAAAGAGTGCTCCCAGCTGCTGTGAACTTAAGCACACACACCTACCAAGCATGCCCTATGTGGAGACCCGCAAGGACAAAGGGCACGTCAGGTAGTTACAAGTGGCAAGGTCAGAGATGAAGGCTGTGACAAAAATCTGAGGCCCCACTGAGAACTCAGACTTTATCCTGTTGGAAATGGAGACTCTTAGAGGAGTTAAAAGCATTACAGTGACTGCTATAGCTCCCATCTGGAGGACAAATTTAACAGAACTGACATTAGAGGCAGAGAGACCCATTATAATGACCACTGATGAGCAAGGGATGGTGAAGGCCAGTCTAGAAAGATGGTGGTTGGAACGGAGATGGGGTGTGTCTCTTTTTTTTAATATTTAGGTAACACTACCTGGATTTAATGATGTGTGGGGTGAGGAGCAGGAGGAAACTGAAATAAGTTCATAGGTCTCTGGTTTGGATGATAGATACCATGGCACTAATTTAAATAAAGATTATACAGGAAAGTTCAGGGAGAGTAGATTAGTCTGAGGTTTGGATGAAAAGGAAATGAGATTAGATGGTAACTAGAAGGGGTAGAGACAAAAGATGATACATTTGAGGAGGATAGGGACTATGTCTGGACTATTTACCCAGAGTATCCTCAGTGCTTAGATCAATGACTGCTCTTGAAAAATCCTCAACAAAATAATTCTGAATGAATGTGAAAGGGCCACTGGATGCATCACTTAGATAAGAAGCATTTGAGCTTCCCAGGTGGATGAGTGGTAAAGGAACCACCTGCCAAGCAGGAGATGTGGGGTCCATCCCTGGGTCAGTAAAATCCCCTGGAGGAGGAAATGGCAACCCACTCCAGTATTTTTGCTGGGAAATCCCATGGACAGAGGAGCCTGGAAGGCTACATACTGTCCATGGGGACATAAAGGGTTAGACACGACTGAGCACGCAGGCACACACACAAGAAGAGAGGAAGAAGCAACCAGGGACAGAAATGGAGCTCTAACACAGGGAGAGTATGCTTGATATAGAGAGGGGGATCAGAATATGCCACCTTGGATAAGGATGATTTTGAGCTGAAGACAATTGAGAATCAACAGATGCAGGAAAGATTCTATCTCCTCCTTTCATCTGCCTAGTAGGGAATCAATTTCTCTTTGTGAAGGTACCCCCACCACCAGGAAGAGCGGTTCTTATCACCAGAGATAGAGTCAACATCAAGATGAGTTTGAATAAACGGACATTACTAAAATAACCCTTATCCTCCTTTAGTTCTGTATGTTTCCTAATTACTTCATGTTTTATCATCCTTTGATGCACAGACCCTCCTTCCTTCATTAAAATAGTATATAAACCTCCAAGTCTAATAGCGTCCTTGAGTTTTGCTTCTTTTCTGTCAATTGCTGTGCATGTAAATATTAATTTTAAAAGTGTGCTCTTTGTCCTATTAATCTTTTTGTTAATTTATTTTTCAAGCCCCCAGATACTGAACCTAAGAAGATAAGAGGACAATTTTTTTGTCCTGGACAACAGCAAGGTCTCGAGAGGTGGAAAGGGATGGGGCACAGATATTTCACGAAAAGTGTAACATCACATCTTCTGAGACAAAAGTTTCTGAAGAGCAGTATAAATATAGGTGTTTATAGGGGAAATACTGGAAAGTTGACAGACCTTATGCCTGTTGTCCTCTTATTTCCTTGATGAAGTAGGAGACAGTCTGAATGAGATTCCTCCCTCCCCTCTGTCTGACCCTGCATTACTATCCTTTAACCAATTGGACCCAAAGGGATGGGCTTTTCATCTCCTCTTTTTCACATCTTGTGTTATTCCTCCTTAAGCTTAATCAAGTCCCACAGGCTTTGTATTTTACTATCCGTTGAATGGCATGAAATTGAAAGATGCTTACTCCTTGGAAGGAAAGTTATGACCAACCTAGACAGCATATGAAAAAGCAGAGACATTACTTTGCCAACAAAGGTCCATCTAGTCAAGGCTGTGGTTTTTCTAGTGATCATGTATGTATGTGAGAGTTGGACTATAAAGAAAGCTGAGCACAGAAGAATTGATGCTCTTAAGCTGTGGTGTTGGAGAAGACTCTTGAGAGTCCCTTGGACTGTAAGGAGATCCAACCAGTTCATCCTAAAGGAGATCAGTCCTGGGTGTTCATTGGAAGGACTGATGCTGAAGCTGAAACTCCAATCCTTTTTCCACTTGATGCAAAGAGTTGACTCATTGGAAAAGACCCTGATGCTGGGAAAGATTGAGGGCAGGAGGAGAAGGGAATGACAGAAGATGAGATGGCTGGATGGCATCACCAACTCAATGGCATGGGTTTGGGTAAACTCCGGGAGTTGGTGATGGACAGGGAGTCCTGGTGTGCTGCGGTTCATGGTGTCACAAAGAGTCAGACCCAACTGAGTGACTGAACTGGAACTGGAATGGGAGTTAAAGAAGTTTAGAAACTTTTACTAAAAAATAGGCCTAATTCAAGACTTGCTATGTATTTTAAGACTCAATAGTCATTTTTCTTTGGCCTCTATTCTGTTCACTCAAGATGGAGTCTTTATCATGAGGAGCTTTAGTCCCACAGTAAACAGAGCCCTATCAGCCTTCTCTACCAGCTGTGCAGACATGTCCAGACTTAACTAAAACCCAAGACAAAAAAAAAAAAAAATCTGGCTTTAAGTGGATTCCCTGCTGTGCAAATTTATAAACATATTGCACGTCATAGACCCATGGATTCACTCATTAAGAGGTGAGTCCAAAAAGTTAAATACATGAAAGCCTTTAAAAAGAGGTGAGTGATATGAAGCAGCAAATGAGAAAAACCACAGTTCAGTGTTCATCTTGTCTGACTGAGAATCATGACTAATAAAAAACAGACAAACATGGAAATAGTCTCTATTCACTCTGCCACTCAAATACTTGGATAATATTATGGCAGTTCTTATCATTTAACCCTACTTTTTTTTTTTTATGACCAAAGAAAATGTAGTTTCATCATTTTGTCCACCATTGATTTAATCTTGGGGGTGGGGCAGGGAGCAGCCTCATATCAGCGTGCAGCTTCCGGAAGGGGAAACAGAAGCATAAAATGCCTCCCCCCAGCTCTATTTCTGTCTCTTTTTCTGCTGCAGCCCACCTGAGCAAGAAAAGCCAGACATTTTGTTTCCTTTCTGTCATATCCTAACTTATGCTGCCTTACAATGTTGCAGTCCTAAATTTCCATTTTGAATCTTTCATCTCCAGTGTGATAGTATTTTGGGGCCTTTGGTAACTAAGCAGGTTTAGACATGACCAGATGGGATAGTTCCCTTGTACAGAGATGAAGGGACCAGAGCTCCCTCATTCTTCACTGTGTAAGGACACAGCAAGAAGGAAACCACCTGTGAACCAGGGGGAAGGCCTTCATCCAGAACCCAGCCCTGCTGGCCTCCTCAGCTCAGCTTTCAAGCCTCCAAAACTGAGGAATAAATGCCTGTTGCCTAAGCCACCCAGTCTATGGTATTGTAAGAGCCAGAACTGACTAATACACTCCATAAGCATAATCATGTCCCAGAAAATCCGACACTGGCTCTTCCTAGGCAGAATCTGTCCTCTCTTTCCCTGGAATAACAAGCCTCGCCATGGAGGTAGAAGTGACAAGATAGCATGATTTAGGGAGGAAATGAAACTGTGTTGGTTTACTACATCAAATATTTGATCTATAGCCATACTCGTACATCTCATAAACACTAGTTCACATAGCCCATTTCTGTTCCTCCTTCCCTTCTTAATTGCAGTAGAGTGATTACCCTATACTCCTATCCTCTTATTTTAGAAATCTAGCCCTTTCTGGGTCTTCCCAGGTAGTGCTAGTGGTAAAGAACCTTCTTGCCAATGCAGGAGACAAGAGACACAGGTTCAATTCTGGATCGGGAAGATCCCCTGGAGGAGGGCATGGCAACCCACTCCAGTATTCTTGCCTGGAGAATCCCATGGACAGAGGAGCCTGGTGGGCTATAAGACCATAGGGTCGCAAAGAGTCAGACATGACTGAAGCAACTTACAGCAGCAGCAGCCCTTTCTGGAGACCCAGGTTTTCAGTATAATGTTCATTGATATTATGATACTGACAGTAGGCACGTGACAATTCCAGAGACTTAGGCAAGTGGCTCAATCAGAATCCTCTTTCAGAGTAAACCCTGATTGAAAAGGGAGAGAGCACCTGTCCTGCCCAGGCCAGACCTGTGAGATGACACTTAATAGCTCTATGGGTATTTTGGTGCTGGTACTTATCACTAACTGCAGCTGCTAGTGAAGATAAGGAGCTTTTTAATGTTAAAGACTTTATCCATTTTTTAAAAATATGTGATTATTGATTATCTGGTCCACTGATTTCTAAAAGTTCACAGTTAATCTGTTTTAAGGGGTTCCTTTCCCCAGTGCCTATCCTGAAAATGCCTATTCAGTCTTTAAACCCAGCTGCAATGTTATCTACCCTGTAGACCATTCTCTGAGGCCTCCCCTCTACCCAGAAAGACAGAAGTGCTCTTTATTCTGTGCCATTGCTATACCTTGCAGTCACCTCTTATCATCACATTGTTTGCAGTTAATCAGGAGTGTTCACCACCACGTCTGTCGTCCTTAAAGAAATCTCTGTGCTGTTCACACCAGTCCATGGTATGGCACACAGTAGATGACCCACAAACTTCTGTCTGTTAGATGAATAAATTGGTGAGTGGCACTAGGGCCTGAGGTACCACAAGTAGTAAAAAGGAATGCTGGAATTCAACATCAGACTGTTATCCTAAGGCCCACATTTGCCCTGCACTAAAATGCTTTGTACGTTGGGAATTTCACATTAAGGAAGCTTGCTGCATATCCATGATAAATAGGCATGAGTTGCCATGAGCCCTGCATGTTTTTCCAGTTTTTTGTATCCTCCTCCCCCTTCCTTTGATGAAGAGCAGATTTCCCAGAATTGCTTCTGCAAATGGGTTTTAGGATGAAAGTGAGTAAGGAAACAGAGTGGGAGACTTCCCTGGCGGTCTAGTAGTTAAGACTTCCTGCTTCAAGTGCAGGAGACCTGGGTTCAGTCCCTGTTTAGGGAACTAGATCCTACGTGCCACAACTAAGAATTTGCATGCTGCAACTCAAGATCCCACATACTGCAACACAGATCAAAGATCCTGTGTGCCACAACTAAGACCTGGTGTGTCCAAATATTTTTTTAAAAAAGGAAAGAGAACAGAGTGCACTATCACCAGACTGAGCCCTAAGGAATTGAGAGCAGGATAGAACTCCTTTCCTCGAAGTCTTCCTATTAGAATCACTTGCACTTCTTGTATGCTTACTGTGTGCTTGAGATGTTAGTAAGTCCTTGCATACTTTGCTTGTTTTGCATACCTTATTTTCATCATAATAACAACACTTTGACATGACAAAGTCAGTTATATCATGATTAAACGATAGTTATCATAACAATTACTATAGTGCCTTGTTTCACTAATGAGGAACTGAGACTTATTAGAGAGTGCTATTTATCCAGGGTGACACAGCAATAGCAGAATTTGGACCCAAGCTTGCCCAGGCATGCCTAAGGCCAAAATCTACTCTTTCAGGTAATGGAGTCCAGCAGAAATAAGCCAGTAGGGTATAGGGCAGGGGAAATAGTTATGAATTAATATTTATTGGAGGTAATAGATATCTGTCAAGCTTTGTGGCCACCAGCATCTTTGAACAACTTTCCTATATTTGGGTAAATTTCAATATTTATTTTTTTAATTGAAATATTTATAGTTTATTAACAATGTGTTAATTTCTGGTGTACAGCAAACTGATTCAGAAATATATGTATATACTGATTCAGATATATATATACTTATCTGAATCATATATATATATATATATATACACATCTAACCATATGAAAGTGAAAGTGTTAGTCACTCAGTCATATCTGACTCTTTGCAACACCATGGACTACAGCCTCTGTCCATGGAATTCTCCAGGCAAGAATACTGGAGTAGGTAGCCATTCCCTTCTCCAGGGGATCTTCCTGACTCAGGGATCAACCCTGGGTCTCCCACATTGCAGGCAGATATACATATATCTGAATATGAAAAAGAATATACATATAGAAGAATGTGTATATTATTTTTCATATTCTTTTCCATTATGGTTTATCACAGTATATTGAATATAGTTCCCTGTTCTGTACAGTAGGACCTTGCTGTTTATCTTTTTTACATATAGTAGTTTGTATCTGCTAGTCCTACACTCCTAATTTATCCTTCTCCTACCCCATTTCCTCTTTGGTAACCATAAACTTTTCTATGTCTGTGACTCTGTTTCTGTTTGGTAAATAAGCTCATTTATATCAGATTCAGATTCCATGCATAAGTTACGTCACACGGTATTTGTCTTTTTCTGTCTGACGTCTTCACTTAGTTTGACCACCTCTATGCCCACTCATGTTGCTGCTAGTGACATTATTTCAGTCTCTTTTGTGACTGAGTAGTATTCCATTGCATATATTTATACCACATCTTCTTTATCCATTCATCTGTCAATGAACACTTAGGTTGTTTCTGTGTCCTGGCTATTGTAAATAGTGCTGCTCTGAACACTGGGGTGCAGATATCTTTTCAGATTAGAGTTTTCTCCAGATATATGCCCAGAAATGGGATTGCTAGATCATGTGGCAAGTCTGTTTCTGGTTTTTTAAGGAGCCTCCATATTCTTTTCCACAGTGGTTGTACCAATTTACTTTCCCACCAACACTGTAGGAGGATTACTTTTTCTCCACACCCTCTCCAGCATTTATTATTTGTAGACTTTTTAATGATGGCCATTCTGATCAGCGTGAGGTGATACCTCATTGTAGTTTTGATTTGCATTCTTCTAATAGTTAGCAATTTTGAGCATCTCGTTGTTGTTGTTCAGCATCTTTTCATGTGCCTACTGTCCACATGTATGTCTTCTTTGGAGAAATGTCTTTGTAGGTCTTCTGCCCATTTTTTGACTGAGTTATTTGGGTTTTTTTTTTTTTTTTTCATTATTTACAAAGATTTTCTCTCAATCTGTATATTGTCTTTTTGTTTTGTTTGTGGTTTCCTTTGCTATGCAAAGCTTATAAGTTTAACTAGGTTCCATTTGTTTATTTTTGCTTTTATTTCTGTTGCCTTGGGAGACAGACCTAAGAAAACATTGCCATGATTTATATCTGAGAATGTTTTGCCTATGTTCTCCTCCAGGAGTTTTGTCATGTCATGTCCTATATTTAAGTCTTTAAACCATTTTGAGCTTATTTTTGTGTATGGTGTGAGGGTGTGTTCTGACTTCATTGATTTACGTGTGGCTGTCCAGCTTTCCTAACACCGCCTGCTGAAGAGACTGACTCTTTTGCCCCATTGTATATTCTTGCCACGTTTGTTAAAGATTAATTGCCCCTGGGTGTGTGGGTTTATTTCTGGGCTGTCTATTCTGTCCCATTGATCCACATGTCTGTTTTTGTACCAATAACACACTGTTTTGGTTACTGTGGTCTTGTAGTCTGAATTCCGGGAAGGTTATGCCTTCTGTTTTGTTCTTTTTCTTCAAGATTGCTCTGACAACTCTGGGTCTTTTGTCATTCCATACAAATTTTGGGATTATTTGTTTTAGTTATGTGAAAAATGTCATGGGTAATTTGATAGGGATTGCACTAAATCTGTAGATTGTTTTGGGTGGTACTGCCATTTTAACACCAGTAATTCTTCCCATCCAAGAGTATGGGCTTCCCAGTGGCACTAGCAGTAAAAGAACCCACCTGCCAATGCAGAAGATTAAGAGACCCGGGTTCAATCCCTGGGTTGGGAAGACCCCCTTGTGGAGGATATGGCAACCCACTCCAGTATTCTTGTCTGGAGAATCCCAAGGACAGAGGAGCCTGGCAGGCTACAGTCCATAGGGTCTCAAAGAGCCAGATACAACTGAAGCAACTTAGCATGCATGCAGGCCCAAGAGCATGAAATATCGCCCCATTTCTTTGAATCATCTTCAGTCTCCTTTATCACTGTTTTATAGTTCTCCAGCAGGTTTTACCTCCTTGGTTAGCTTTATTCCTAAGTATTTTTTAATGTGATTTTAAAAGACTTTTCCTTTTTTTTACTTTCCCTTTCATATATTTCACTGTTAATGTAAAGAAATGCAACCAATTTCTGTATGCTAGTCTGGTGTTTTGCTAAATTCATTTAATAGTTCTAATAGGTTTTCTGTGAAATCTTTAGGATTTTCTATATATAGTATCATGTCATCAGCATATAATGACAATTTTGCCTCTTCCCTTCCATTCTGGATATCTTTTATTTTTCTTTCTTGTCTGATTCCTGTGGCTAGAACTTTCGGTACTCTGTTGACTAAAAATGGTGAGAGTGGCTTTGTCCTGTTCCTGATTTTAGAAGGAAGGATTTTCAACTTTTAACGAGTATTATGTTGGCTGTGAGTTTTTATCATAAATAGCTTTTATTAATTTGATATATGTTCCTTCTGTCCCCACTTTGGTAAGATTTTTTTATCATGCTTGGATGTTGAATTTTATCAAATGCTTTTTCTGCATCTATTGAGATGATCATGTGGTTTCTGTCTTTTCTTTTGTTGATGTGGTATGTCACATTGATTGACTGGCATATATGTCAAACCACCCTTATGATCCTGGGATGAATCCAGCTTGATCATGTCTTGGTAATTTTCTATATTAGGAGTCCGATCTTCCAAAGGTGGAAACCAGGCATTTGCTTTTGTGCAAGAAGGGAAAATGCCACTCATGACACACACCAGTACTAAATGAATGAACAAATGAATGAAGCTTACAGAGATAGAAGCAGTAGCAGGTCAGCAGGTCTGTCTAATCCACTGCAGTCTAAAGCGATGCACAGAGATCCAACAAGACAGACAGCAGACTCCTAGAGAGAGCAACACATCAGTCTTGGGCCAAGGGGCTGATGAGCTATATGGCTAGGAAAGCACCAACCCCTCCCTTCAAGTAATCAGGGATTGGGGTACCATAGTAATATGGAATGGCAGAACACTGGCTCCAGTCCTGCCCTCATCCTTCATGACTTTGGGAAATACCAGGCCTTCCTCTGGTATCATGAGAAAGCTGGGGACCAAGACTTACCATTGTATTTGCATGATATAGTTAGCCGTGGGCTTGAATCCCAGCAACCAGGCAGCATTCAAGACCAAAGAAGTAACCAGGCCTTCCCCTGGTGTGATAAGACTGAAAGTGAAAGAAAGTGTTAGTCATTCAGTCCTGTCAGACTCTTTGCAACCCCACAGGCTACAGCCAGGCTTGCTGTCCATGAAATTCTCCAGCAAGAATACTGGAGTGGGTAGCCATTTCCTTCTCCAGGAGATCTTCCTGACCCAAGGATTGAATGTGGGTCTCCCACATTGCAGGCAGATTCTTTACCATCTGAGCCATCAGGGAAGCCCAAAACTCTGTGGCAGCAACCAAGCAGCATTTAAGAGCAAAGAAGTACCAGTTTTTCCTCTGGTATGATCAGAGGTCTAGGCTTTAAGTCTCATAATTGACCAGAATTGACTGCTTTAAGCACCAGGCTATCACCAGTTTCCATCAGATTTGTAGGAAAGCAACTCATTTTCTAGAAGGCAGCCTTCAGAAAATTTATCTTTATCTTTCACTCCCTTGCTTTCCCAGCCTCTCACACAGCAAGGGCACAGACGACATGTCCTTCAGCCTCTGCCAGTCAGATGTACACATGGGAAATATGGGTTTAGAAGAGAGTAGGGAGAAATACAGAACATGAAAGCCATTTCCTGGTATGGCTGATAACAGAGACCTTTGCCACAGCAAAGGTGGCGACTCTGGAATTCAGGACCCAGAATCAACAGTGCCCAATGTCAGTGCCTGGAAGAGGCTGCAACAGGCTTGCTTCCAGGAGAGATGCATGCTATAGTTTGATGTCTTTTCTGTTCATGTGCCTTCCAAACTGATCTGGCCCCTCGTGGAAATTCTCTGAGCTGCCTAATAACCTTGAGAAGCGTACCCTCTGCTTTAACCAGGAGAAGTATTAATAGTTTGTTTTGTTTGCAACTTACATCCGTTTTGTGCAAGACCTTATCCTAAGCTCTGTCCCATTCTTTATTTCATTGGCTTTTCACACAAAACCTACCAGACAGCTACAGTTTACATTGCAGAAGAAGAATGGGGTAAGGCAGTGGCATAGGATAAGGCTGACAAGATCAACAGAAGATAGATCACGAATTTGCCTTTCATTGTCAGCTGATGAGTCTGGGGCTTTCTTGCAAAAGTGTGTTATACCCGCCCCAGGGAGGATGTGAGTCTGGGAGCCACACGCCTAGCTGCAGACTTGAGGGGTGGCAGCTTCCCCGAGGTGTCAGCTTCCACAGATCCTTCCTCGAGCTTCCCACGTTAGCAGCTGGATATGCGCAGCATCTCAGATTCTCCCACAAGCTCTGACTAACCCCATGTGCCAGGGCTCGAGATCATTCTCTGACCCTGTGATTGCTTCTCCTGCCTTCAAGTCACAACTTCTTACATCCATGCAAGATCTAACTCCCACACCAAAAGACTTAACCTCTCTTTCCTTGACTGACTGTGACTGATCCAATCAGTAAGACAAAAAGTGAGCTGGTTGATAATATGTGTGGTAAAAAAATAAATCTGAAGTTTGAAACTCTGTTTTGTTCTAACCCTAGAATAATGGAAAAAACTCAGGCTTTAGGAATCATAAAGACTTGGGTTCTAGTCCTGTCTGTCCCTTATAGCTGTGTGACATTCTTTATTTATACTCAACATCTCTGAGCCTCAGTTATCTCATTTTAATGTGGGCATTATAATACTTACCTCATGAGCTTGGTGATGATTAATGAGACTGTTTTAACATGTTGAGGACATTGTAAACTCAGCTCTCAAGCCCTTTCCATTTTATGACCAGTGTTGAGAAATAAAATATAATGAAGACATGTTTCTTGCCCATTTGAACTAAGAATTCTTGTTTTTAATACTTATTTATATGAACTTTCAAGGTAAAAATGAATCTTTATAAAAATACATTTTTTAAATAACAAAGCTGTGAGTAAAATTGTGCGTGCTCCAGGTTTGCTCTCTCAAATTGGTCTTTAAAAATACTCTGTTCTATACTTCTTTGAATATACTTCAATAAGAAGTGTAAGTTTTCACAGACTATGGATATTTAAGTTTTTAGAAAATTTCACTTTTAATAAATATTTTTTAAATGCTGAGCATAACATATATTTGATCACTAATTGTTTGTATAACGGCACATTCAAGCAATGAAATAAAAGCAGAATAATAGATAAGAGTTCCTTGTACTTCCATGGACAGGCTCATCAGTAGCTTTAAAAACAGTTCTACCAAGTGTGTAGTTTTCCCAGTCTCAGTTTGGCCTCACTTTCCTCATCATTTACTACAGAGAAGGCTTCATATGGAGTCTTCCAAGTTCTGTCAGTCTAGGACCCCGGATGTGAGCTCTGTTGGCAGTAAATGACATTTATTCAATCTGACTCCTACTCACCAGATGAGAAAAGAGGGTGATAACTAAATTCTTCCCAACCCTTGTTTGTGATCATTTAAAAGAATGATAATATCATGGTGTGTATAAAAAGGCATTTTACTGAGTGTTTTATAACCAGAATATAATTCAGTCTCATAATCCCAACGACACAAAATTATTCTTGCTGCCCTTTTACAGACAAAGATATTGATGCAGCAAAAAGCTAAGTAACTCTCACAATAGCAGCCAGTTGAGAAGAGCAAAGGCAGAGGGAGAACCAAAGTGTGGGGAAGGATGTTGGCTCTGGGAGTCAGGCTGACCTGGGTTCCAATTCTAACTCTATCCTTTAGTATCTTTGTGGTTTGGGGCCAAATTACTTAATCCCTCCAACCACACATTTTTGTTATCTGTTAAATTATACCAGTCATACTTCTTTCCAAGCATTGCTTTGAGGATTAAATGAAATAACTTTAGTGTTTGTTAAGTGGTAACTAGGTTGGAAGTAGTAACTATGTTGGAAGTGGTAATGATTTATATTACCTCCCAAAGTGTTTCCTTTTAACAACATCCAAGTGTTTAACCCTGTGTGTGTGTCTGTCTGTCTGTCTGTCTGTCTGTGTCTGTGCGTGCACTTGGTGGTTCAGACATGTCCGACTCTTTGCAACCTCATGGACAGTAGCCTGCCAGTCTCCTCTGTCCTTGAAATTTTCCAGGCAAGAACACTAGAGCGTATTGCCACCTGGAAAGCCCAGCCTAAGCATACTGGCACTTAAAAACCTAAGCACCTTGCACCGATGTTGTTAGACAAATGTTAACATTTACATCAATCAGAAAAGACTAATGCAATGTAACTAAGTTGTTTCACATTTTATATGAACTCAGAGGCAAAGTCCAAAAAATTGGCTCTTTCTAACAGATTACTGTGATTACTAACATATTTCCCACCACTCATAGAAAGGCACTTGGCAGTCCAGAAGGAATTTTTCAACATGCTAATTAATGCAAATAATGCATCTTCCCTGAATTCGAAAAGGTCAGAGAAATGTTTTAGAAATGTATCCAAAGCTGTCTTTGGAACCTTAACTGCTAAGTTGCTCTCTTTCATTGATTAGAAAACATTGGCATCCTCTTCTGACCTTTCCCCTACTTTGCCCAGCAGAACTGACGATGCCCATCAGGACTTATGTGATAATCCTCTACACCATTGCCTAATGGTGAAAAACATCTTGATGCCTTCAGGCTCAGCTGTGCTCATTAGGTACAGAAATGCCATGAGAAGATAGCAAATGTATTCAGATTTTAGTTTGTCTGCAGTTTGATGTAATAATGTTTTATTTTTGGACTCAATTGCTCAGCAAAAAAAACAAAAACAAAAACCCTTGGTTAAACTGCTGACTTCCTCTAAATCGCTGAGCACAGGGATTGTAGCTTGATACAGTCATTTAGTTGCTGGATGTTTATAGTCAAACCATGTCAACGGCTTTTGCTGGAGTTTTTCATAAGGAATGTAATGATGTTTACTTCTTTATAAAGTTGGAATAACTGTGAATTCACTGATTCTACCTTGCAAGGGATTTTTTAAACATTTATTTCATCTTTAGGGCTTTGAAATATAAAATTCTATTTAGGTTTCCAGTGAAGAAGACCTCAGAAAGAGAAAATATGTAAACTTTGGCTGAATAAAATGTATTACAATTTCCCTAATACTCCTAAATTCTGAAACATTAATACAGTGGTTATCAGTCTTGAATGTGGTATACTTGGGACATTTCCTAGTGAGTGTTGGGTTGGCCAAAATATTTGTTTGGGTTTCTCCATTACAAAACCCCAATGAACTTATTGGCCAACCCAATATTATGGTGGTCCATTTGGATTTAAAAAATATTCATGATTATTGCATCAGTACTAAAGAAAGAGAAAGAAGTAGGGATGGAAGAACTTGTGTGAATATAACTCATCTTCTTTATCCATTTTTCTTTCTTTTCTCCCAATCCTGAAGGCTAAGGCTATATCCAAAATCAGGAAAAAAAAAATGTTGAATCAGGAAAGACTTTCCAGCCAGTCATCCATTTATTCAATAATACTTACCTGTTGAACATCTACAAAATGCCGGAAAACATGTTGGAGATACATAAACAATATCGGGTTGTACATCAATTCAGTCAGTCATGTAATAAACTTACCAGTTAGCCAAAGTTTGATCCAAAAAAACTGAAAACAAGTAATTACAACATACGGGATAAGTTTATACAAGATTCAAAAGGTTGAGGAGCAAAAGAAAACTGAGGAAATAATGAGACCTCAGCTGCAGCATACGTGTCAGAGGCTGGGTTTCAGAGGCACACAGGCTGCCCCAGGACGCATGGCAAAGCTGTCTTTGGAACCTTAGCTGCTAAGGTGCTCAGGAGGCCAAGGGTGGGAAGACAGAAGATTGTGATCACCAGACCCACACAGCCCTGTGTTTATATCCCTGTTGCAGCAGACTGCTAGTTGTTCCCTAAAACCCACTTCATTTTCTTCCTCAGGATAATATAAATTCTGAATTTAGGTGGGCACATGGTCATTGAGATCAGACCATGTTTCCCAGTCTCCCTTGCAGCTGGGCAAGCCTTTGAGATTTTTCTGGTCAAAGGTTGAAATAAGGGTAGAAACTGAATGTTCGTATCCCCTCAAAACTCATTTTAAGATCCTAATCTCTGATTTTATTAGGAACAGGACTTTGAGAGGTGATATGATCATAGAGATGGAGCCCTCATGAATGGGATTAGTGCCCTTATAGAAAAAATAAAAGGGCCTCAGAGAGCCTCCTTGCCTCTTCCACCATGTAAGGACAAGAATATGGCTTTCTGTGACAAGGAACTCTGCCCAATGTTGTGTGACAGCCTGGATGGGCAGGGAGTTTGAGGGAATGGATACATGTGTGTGTGTGGCTGAGCTCCTTTGCTGCCCACCTGTAATCATCACCATGTTGTCAATCAGCTATACTCCAATACAAAATAAAAAGGTTTTAAAAAAAAGAAAGTGTGAGGCTACTGAGACTGGTGGAGCTGGAAAAGAAAGCTAGGTCTGAAAAGTCTTGATTCCACTGATTTTGATGATTAGTGACAGCTTTTGTAGCTCAATAATAGACGAATAAAGTGAGCTCTCAACAGACACAGGCTCTCCTGGCACCTTGATCTTGGACTTCCCAGTCTCCAGACAAATTTTTGCTGTTGGTAAGTCACCCCGTTTATGGTAATTTTCTACATAGCAGCCTGAACAAATGAAGAGAGGTAGTAGCTTTGTGACTTCCAAGAAGTGTCCTCAAGAGACGTGGGGCTTCCCCTGCCCGCTCTTCTTCCTTCTTGCTGGCAAGCAGGGTGCTATGAAAGCTGATGTTCAAGCAACCATCTTGGACCATGAGATAGCCATGTGTAGAGAACGGAGAGCAACATGCAGCAGGGTCTGATGTTGTGGAGCCAACATGCCAGCCCATGTAGCCTGTGAGAGGACAGTCAGGCTTGCATTTTGTTTTAGCCACTATTGGGTTCCTTTCACTTACAGCTGAACCTAACCCTCACTGATACCAGCAATAAGATCTTAAGTAAATACATTAAACCCTCTGAGACTCAGTTTCTTCATCAACAAAATAAGGATCAAAATATCTTTTTTTTTTACAACAATTTGTTTGAATGACTGAATTAAAGTGACAAATAAATTTAATTCATCTAGAATAATGCCAGGTATCCAGTGGTGCCATTATAAACAGTAGCTATTATTATGGTAATGTTCTTTGTCTATCCAGAGCTCCTGTTCCACAAGTATCTAAACTTGGATACAACAAAAACTCCTATTCCCTGAGAGTTGTGCCAACTGTCCTGAAAAGGCCAAGCAATTGAAATTGAATTAAGGCCAAAAGGTCAGTTGAAATTAAGGATATTTTACTTGAGCAGAAGGGATGGTGGGGTAGAAGATGATGGAGGAGGAGGAAAGAGTTAGAAGACATCAATAGTTCTTTTAAATATGAGAAGTTTGAGATATGTATCAGACATCCAAGCAGAAATAAATGTTAAGTAAGCAGTTGGACATATGATTCTGGTGCTTGTGAGAAAGATACTGGAAGAGCCACAGATCTGAGACTTGTCAGCATACAGATGCTATTAAAAGCTATGGAATAGAATTAGATCACCTAAGAATGTAGATTTATAGATGAGAAGGCCAAAGGTCAGAGCTTTCAAACCTTGCAATATTTAGAGGTAAGTAGAAGAAAAGGAGTCAGTAATAAGAAAAACCTAATCACTATACTGTCTCAAAAACCTAGAGACTCAGTGTTTTAAGGAAGAAGTAATCAATTGTACCAAATCCTACTGAGAGGTCAAGTGAGTTGAGGGCAGAAAATTGCCAATTAACATTGCTGAGATGGGGTCACAGGCAACTCAGATGTAGTAGGCAGTTTCTAAGACAACCTCCAGGGATCCTTGCCTCCTAGTATTCATGCCATCACACAGTCTCTCTCCTTGACCATTGACTTGCTTCTAATAGAATACAAAAGAAGCGATGCAATGTCACTTCTGAGATTAGATAATAAAAGACTGGGCGTCCATCTTGCTATCTCTCTCTCCAGTGTTTGGCTTGGGTGCTGATAAAGAGTAAACAGATAATTAGGTTTAAATTGCATAGGGATTTTTCAAGGCAACTATTAATATGATAGAGGAAGAGAAGGGTGTAGGACTTAAAGGAGTTCATAATAGAGTAGTTATATTGGTGGTCTCTGTACCCTAAGCTTTGTAAAAAGAGAAGTCAGATGAGGTATGTAAGGGAAAGAGAAGTAGTAAGACAAAAAATTAAAAACTTAATGGGATGAGGACTTGGTGGAATACTGAAATAACCAAGGAGGGATAATGAGAGGTAATGGGTAGAGAGAAGAGTGGTTCAAAGAGAGACTTCTCACATATAGATGGCTAACAAACACATGAAAAGATGCTCAACATCACTCATTATTAGAGAAATGCAAATCAAAACCACAATGAGGTACCATTACATGCCAGTCAGGATGGCTGCTATCCAAAAGTCTACAAGCAATAAATGCTGGAGAGGGTGTGGAGAAAAGGGAACCCTATTACACTGTTGGTGGGAATGCAAACTAGTACAGCCGCTATGGAAAACAGTGTGGAGATTTCTTAAAAAACTGGAAATAGAACTGCCATATGACCCAGCAATCCCACTTCTGGGCATACACACTGAGGAAACCAGATCTGAAAGAGACACGTGCACCCCAATGTTCATCGCAGCACTGTTTATAATAGCCAGGACATGGAAGCAACCTAGATGCCCATCAGCAGATGAATGGATAAGGAAGCTGTGGTACATATACACCATGGAATATTACTCAGCCATTAAAAAGAATTCATTTGAACCAGTCCTAATGAGATGGATGATGCTGGAGCCCCTTATACAGAGTGAAGTAAGCCAGAAAGATAAAGAACATTACAGCATACTAACACGTATATATGGAATTTAGAAAGATGGTAACGATAACCCTATATGCAAAACAGAAAAAGAGACACAGAAATACAGAACAGACTTTTGAACTCTGTGGGAGAATGTGAGGGTGGGATATTTCAAAAGAACAGCATGTATACTATCTATGGTGAAACAGATCACCAGCCCAGGTGGGATGCATGAGACAAGTGCTCGGGCCTGGTGCACTGGGAAGACCCAGAGGAATCGGGTGGAGAGGGAGGTGGGAGCGGGGATCGGGATGGGGAATATGTGTAAATCCATGGCTGATTCATATCAATGTATGACAAAACCCACTGAAATGTTGTGAAGTAATTAGCCTCCAACTAATAAAAAAAAAAAAACAAAACAAACAAACAAAAAAAAAACAAAGAGAGACTTCTCAACTTATACTGGTGAATGTAATGTGCACAGTATAACCTTAAGAGTAAGTGGCTGAGATAGACTGATAGAAACTATAGAAAGAAACTAAAGGTGCAGAAGTAATCACTGATGTAGGTATGGAAGTCATCCAGGACTTTGACAGACATATTGTAAGGATGAGGAAGATCACCTGGAGAAGGAAATGGCAACCCACTCCAGTATTCTTACCTGGAAAATGGCATGGATGGAGGGGCCTGGCACGCTACAATTGTGGGGTCCCAAAATAGTGAGACATGACTCAGCAACCAAACACACACACACACACACACACACACACACACGGTGAGATGATAGTGAGACAGATGCCAGTCCTGCCCGAAACAGGAGGAGCAGGCTCTTTGCCCAGTGTGCATTCCTTCGTCCAGATCGCTCTAAGTCTTCTTCCCTGACCCCTCTGCTATTATCACACATTAGAAAGTAGTAACCCAAAGTAGAGGGCTTCCCTGGTTGCTCAGCGGTAAATAATCTGCCTATCAATGCAGGAGACCTGGGTTCAATCCCTGACTCAGGAAGATCCCCTGGAGGGAGACATGGCAACCCACTCCAGGATTCTTGCCTGGAGAATCCCATGGACAGAGGAGTCTGGAAGGCTATGAGATCGTATCCATGAGACTCTAAAGAATCAGACACGATTCAGTTAGTGACTAAACAACAACCCGAAGTAGAACCATAATTTATCCAAGTACAAACCCTTCTCATTTCCACTACTCCAGGATATCTTTTATGCCTACAAATCAATGGTATATTTAATAAAACAGCACAGAATCCAAGTAAAAAGATCACAGCTAACACTGTAGGCACCCAAGATATAATCCCTCTAAGCAGAGACATTACACACTTGAGGTTGGAGGTGTCGAACAATCTGAAGAAGAAATCGGGCTGGCTGATGTGTGCTTCTCTGGCACTTTAGGTGTGGTCAGAGAATAAGAGAGATCAGAAAATTAGGGGAAATATAGAAGCATAAAATAGCAAATTGTGGCAAAGAAGCTGAAAGGGAGGTTATGAGTATAACTGCCAAATCATTTGCGCATGCTCAGTTCAGTTCAGTCACTCAGTCGTGTCTGACTATTTGTGACCCCATGGACTGCAGCATGCCAGGCTTCCCTGTCCATCACCAAATCCCTTGCACATGCTCAGGGATGAACTTAACAGAAACCCCAGTATATAAACATTTTTCAGAAATATGGAGTCACATCAGTTTACAGGGTGACCATGTGAAAAGCCCACTTAAAGTTTGAAAGGGTAATTTTCAGTTATCCTAAATTTTAATTGGACTCTAAAAAGATCAAGCCAGTCAGTCCTAAAGGAAATCAACCCTGAATATTCATTGGAAGGACTGTTGTTTTGAGCAATTTCCAGGAGATACTGGAAGACAGAGGAGCCTGGCGTGCTACAGTCCATGAGGTTGCAAAGAGTCAGACAAGACTTAGTGACTGAACAACAAATCTTAATTAAGTATTTAATTACCACTATAGTGTGTGCTAGCTGCAGAACTTTGAGCCTGTTTACTCACTTATAAAATTAGAATAATAACCAAATTTCATAGGGTTTCTGGGAAGATCAACAGTCATAGCGTATGTGAAAGTGTTTTTTAAGCTGTAAAACCTCCATATATAAAAGCATTTTCATCATCATCCGCTTGAAACAACCATTGCTGTCATTGTTTTTTTCTACCCAGACCCCTGCCCTTCTTTTTCCAATGGCAGTATTGTTCCACTTTCCTTGAATAAGATTTGCCTGTTGTCTGATATTCCTATTAAATGTTCTAGCAGTTCTTAAAGTAGTAAATGAAATCCTCATTGTTATAACTTTGGTATTGGGTAATTTTAAATCATTTCAGGTTCTAAGTCACAAGTGTTTAACCAGTTTCTCTTTGAGTGCAATTATTTTCATCAGTCTTTCTGCATATCAAATGCAACCGAGAGATCCCCAATAGTAATCATGTCAGCTGGGTGCCTGAACTAGCCTTTTGGTTCAGCAGAGCACAGCTCAGAATAGGAGTGTTTCAAGGGCAGCATTTTTCAGATGTTATTCAGTGTTGCTTGCTGTTTGTCTTTATTCAAACTACTGAGCTCAGCTCTCCAACTAGTGGGTCAGTTTTTGAACGTCCTTAGAAAATGTTTGCCCAGTAAAGGACCAGGTGGAAGCCAAGTCTCCATTTTTTTTTTTTTTTTTTGGACACCTCTTATCCCCATTGCTGTAAATTCTCAGAAAGCCACGGCAGAGGGACCAGATTCCCAACAGGTTAAACTGACAGTGGGCAATATTGAGTCTTCTCTTACACTCAGAACCACGACTTCTGTGTACTTTCTGTACCTACCTTTTTCTCCACTGCTTCTCAGGGGTCTAGGGAAAGTATGAAGGCTAAGACTGGTGCTAGCCTTAAAGGTTCAATCACAAGGAAGAGATGCCACCCTTATATCAAGATGACATCCAACTATAGAAACCAAAACCCAAAAAGGTGCAAAAGGACAGGAACATAAATGCCTCCAAAGAAAACATGCAGTGCTTTCTTTCCAGACAGCTCTCCTTTTTCTTGCACTCACCCTCATGGCAGACTCCAGCTTACGTTTCACAAAGGAATTTTTTGACTCTGATTTCGCTACTGGAAGTCTAGGACCCCACCTTTCCCTGGGGCCTAATGAGAGGGGGAGAAAATTACTTTTTCTTCACCTTCAGTGTCAGACCCATTTTTTTAGACAATAGCACAATAGTCCACACAGATGTGAGTACCGGGCAAAGTTTCACATTGGTATTCAGAGAAATTTAGCTCCCAGATCATCCAAAATTCTCCATTCTGAAAAAAGATATTTTGGCTTTACCTTTGCAAAAGATAGATGAAAATATTTTTCTTAACATATAAAGTAGTCCTTATCAAAAATGAATCAGAAAACAGCTGGCAGCTTTAAAATAGCAGCTTGAACTAACTTTGCGCCATCAAGATTTCAAAAATATTGACTTGGTATTTTTGGTGGGCCACAAATATGGTAGTTCTAAATCTTCTCAAAACCACTGTGAAGGGAAATATGATTCACTTTGTGTTTCAAGGTGTCCATAAAGATAAAAATAAACTTTCCCTGTGGCTGCCAAAGAGAGAGAGAGAAAACTGTGTAATGTGACGAAAACATCTTTCATAATATCTATACAGTTAACATAAAAATGAAAGTGAAAGTTGCTCAGTTGTGTCCTACTCTTTGCGACCCCATGGACTGTATAGTCCATGGAATTCTGCAGGCCAGAATACTGGAGTGGGTAGCCTTTCCCTTCTCCAGGAGATCTTCCCCACCCAGGGATCAAACCCAGGTCTCCTGCATTGCAGGTAGATTCTTTACCAGCTGAGCCACAAGAGAAGCCCACAGTTAACAGAGCAAGAGGTTTTATGAGGCTGTTTCTTACAGTGACCCTCACTCTAAATTGGGAGGCATCATCATTCAGTAGAAACAATTCTGTGGAGAGCCATTTTCAAGTGGGTTAAGAGCATAGCTTACTGTCAATCTGACTTCATAGAGGTGGATTTTAAAGACTTCAGCCAGAGGTTCTTAAATACACAGCCCCTTATAGATGGCTTCCAAGAGTTGTATGAATTGGCATATATGCATCCCCCAATCAAATATTTTAATTTATTCCTGTTTTACAATGGTCTTTGTTAAAGACATACATTTTAATGTCAACTTGTAAGTTGAGCTATCATTTCATTCTGAATAAATAGGTGGCATGGAATATTATCAGTTATGTTCAGTATCTTAGAGTGTGTAATGATGCCTCATGATTTCCTATTGCACATGCTCTGACAGTTATGTTAATAAACATCTTTCTATGTTTCTGTCAGCTACGCCTTAAATTGGAAATTATTCTAGAAAAGAAAGCATAGTAACACTAATGTGTCCTTTGATTTGGCTTTCATAACCAAATTTGGAAAACTTAGCAGTGGCCACAGGACTGGAAAAGGTCAGTTTTCATTCCAATCCCAAAGAAAGGCAATGCCAAAGAATGCTCAAACGACTGCACAATTGCACTCATCTCACACGCTAGTAAAGTAATGCTCAAAATTCTCCAAGCCAGGCTTCAGCAATACGTGAACTTTGAACTTCCAGATGTTCAAGCTGGTTTTGGAAAAGACAGAGGAACCAGAGATCAAATTGCCAACATCCGCTGGATCATCGAAAAAGCAAGAGAGTTCCAGAAAAACATCTATTTCTGCTTTATTGACTATGCCAAATCCTTTGACTGTGTGGATCACAATAAACTGTGGAAAATTCTGAAAGAGATGGGAATACCAGACCACCTGACCTGCCTCTTGAGAAACCTGTATGCAGGTCAGGAAGCAACAGTTAGAACTGGACATGGAACAACAGACTGGTTCCAAATAGGAAAAGGAGTACATCAAGGCTGTTTATTGTCACCCTGCTTATTTAACTTATATGCAGAGTACATCATGAGAAACACTGGGCTGGAAGAAGCACAAATTGGAATCAAGATTGCCGGGAGAAATATCAATAACCTCAGATATGCAGATGACACCACCCTTATGGCAGAAAGTGAAGAGGAACTAAAGAGCCTCTTGATGAAAGTGGAAGAGGAGAGTGAAAAAGTTGGCTTAAAGCTCAACATTCAGGAAACTAAGATCATGGCATCTGGTCCCATCACTTCATGGCAAATAGATGGGGAAACAGTGGAAACAGTGTCAGACTTTATTTTTCTGGGCTCCAAAATCACTGCAGATGGTTAGTGCAGCCATGAAATTAAAAGACGCTGACTCCTTGGAAGGAAAGTTATGACTAACCTAGACAGCATATGAAAAAGCAGAGACATTACTTTGCCAACAAAATTCTGTCTAGTCAAGGCTATGGTTTTTCCAGTGGTCACGTATGGATGTGAGAGTTGGACTATAAAGAAAGCTGAGCACAGAAGAATTGATGCTTTTGAACTGTGGTGTTGGAGAAGACTCTTGAGAGTCCCTTGGACTGCAATGAGATCCAACCAGTCCATCCTAAAGGAGATCAGTCCTGGGTGTTCATTGGAAGGACTGATGTTCAAGCTGAAATTCCAATACTTTGGCCACCTGATGCAAAGAGCTGACTCATTGTAAAAGACCCTGATGCTGGGAAAGATTGAGGGCAGGAGGAAAAGGGAACAACAGAGGATGAGATGGTTGGATGGCATCACCGACTCGATGGACATGGGTTTGGGTAAACTCCGGGAGTTGGTGATGGACTGGGAGGCCTGGCGTGCTGCAGTTCATGGGGTTGCGAAGAGTTGGACACGACTGAGTGACTGAACTGAACTGAACAAAATTTGCTAGACCTAGCAATGCAGGAGGGAAAACTTCATTAACCAGACAGCGAGGAAAGGAAAAAAAAAAAAAAAAATCTTTTTTAAGAAAAAGCCTTGGGATTCTACTAAATCTTGAAATTTTCCCAAACATAAAACCTTGTTTTGAAGTATTGAATAAGGTTGCTTATCACATTACCAAGCACAACTGGAGAAGCTTTAGTTAGTCCCTGTGACTTGAAAACAGATGAGCAAGTATGTGACTTGAAACAGAGGGAGAGGTCTGAAGCAATGTCTTAGTCAAGAGACATCACCTACCCCCAAGTGCTTCTCATATTTTTAAGCATATCATAGAATAAGAGGCAGCAACTCCCCCTTTCCTTTCAGCATGCAATGGGAGGAAACCGCTTGGTTGCACAACCGAATTTTAGCCGCTGGGTGCAGACCTATACTTCAAAGTAGAATTCTTCTTTCCTGAGCCCTGTTTTGAAACTTCAAAGGCCCTTACTGTCCTCAAAATGGTGACAAGTTTCTTTGCCAAGAAAACCTCCCCATGAGGATAGTCTTGATATTCTGGGCACAGATGGAGCCCTTGCAGGACTTGGTAACACATCTGGTTTGCTGCTTTGATGAACAGAGAGGCTCCGTATGTCACTGATGACTCAGCACTGTCCTCAGCAGTGATTTCACTCAGACACTCTGCAAACGGTCTTGAAGGAAGTTTTGTCATCATCTCCTCAAAGTTAAGTCCTCAACTTCTCTGAAGCCAGGGACTTCGTTCACCTTGTTTTCAAATGATTTTGTTAAGAAATAAGAACAAAAGAGAAATGTTTTCTACTAAACAGAAGTTCACTGGTTTTCTTGAGGACACATCTTTAAAGAGTAGATTGAAGCATCAGGGAGAAGTTTCAGTGTCTTGAGAGAGAAAAAGGAAAGCCTGCTCAGCAAAATCTGACAGGAAGGTATTCGTTCATGATTTGATTTTCTCAGCAATACTTTTTGGACAGGGGAGTGAGTAAAATCTTTCTATACAGTCACCATTAGGGATGCTGGTAAAAAAAAAAAACAAAACCTATTTTGGCCAAGATTTTTGCCCCACTATTCTGAAACATAAAATTGAACATAGAAAGCTAAGCTTTTTCAAGCTAAAGTGCTTCTGTATACAGAGAAAAGAAGATAAAGTCTTAGAGAGTTTGGCATAGGCAGAAATCTGAAGACGCACTCAAACATCACAGAAAAATACTTCTGCTTAGATTATCTGTTTAAATTTTTAAAAAAGAGACTCAGAAGGCATCCTTTCTTGATGATATAGCAGCATCAATAAGGCAGCCACAGACAAAGCTGACCTCAATGACGCAGGACAAAGAAAATGATGCAGTGTGAACTCAACTGGAAGAATTTTGAGGGAATTCAAGTGCTAAGAAATTAGCTTGTCCTTTGTCTGGCAAAGGGAGCTATTGATACCATATACATTTCTAAAATTGTTCAACTGTTAAAATGAAAATTTGGGAAGCATTTTGGTCAAAGTCATACATATTCAAGACCATTACACTATTTCCAACTTCTCATATAGACTAAAAACAACCTCCCTGATCCTGAAATAAACCTTCAGAATTAATTTCTACTTTTAATTTTGTTTTCAGTTTTGAACATTTTTAAAGCAAGTATTCTATCTCTATGAAAAATGAGAATGAGAGATATAATTATTTCTTGGCAACATTTTCCTATTCTATCTATATGAAGGAAATAAATTTCCAGTGCAATAAAGGATATTGATTGAAAAATATGATATGTATCGGTTTACAGAATTTTTAGCTGGAGTTGGAATCTATAGCTTTTGGCAAATATTCAAAGCAGTCCCTGACTCCAAAAAGTTTTGAAACTGCTGATCTAGAGAAACAATTGCACTAGTTATCCTTCAAGCAGGCAATAAATATTGTCTGTGAACTGGGACTTTGATGGATATTGGGAGGTGGTGATTTGGGGTGTTAGGCAAGTGCAGAGAGTCCAGTCAGTTTATTTTGCAATTTGACTGCAGTGTCATATGCTTTCTGCCTCAGCATTACTAGGGAAGAATTAAAATCCTCATAATAGAACTGAATTGGCTACCTAATAGAAGCCTATCCCTCCTCCTATGGAGGTGAACATTCTCTTCTGAATGCAATTTGGATTAGCTTTACTGCCAAGACAAATGGATACTTGAAGCACCAAAGTTCCACATCATAGAATACAATAATTTCAGCTGGGAAAAAAATTTATGATTTCCATTAAAAATAGAGTAAATCTCTCTCCTATCACAGAGACTGAAACAAAGGGTCAAAGAACTTTGGTGGAATTAGAAAAAGTCAGCTCTCTCCAGCCTATTGAGTTTGCATGAAATGAAAATTAACCCTTGGAAGCTTTAAACACTGGAATGTAAAATTGTTTAATTCCAAGAGAAGAAAGTGACATTCAGGGAAGGGTTGAGCTGTCTATTGTAAATGCAGGTTCACTTTGCAAAACATCCAGGTGCTAGATGAAGCTTCTGGTTGAAGTGAGAAAATAAAGGAGAAGGTCCCTGGTGGCTCAGACGGTAAAGAATCTGCCTGCAATGTGGGAGACCTGGGTTTGATCCCTGGGATGGGAAGATCCCCTGGAGAAGGGGGAATGGCTACCCACTCCAGTATTCTTCTCTGTGTTTGAAAACCGTTCTTAATATAAGATAAAGAAAAGAATTATTTTAATTTCACATTTATTGCAGTATAACCTGGAAATTATAGAGAAAGAAGATGAAGTCATTGCATAATACCTTATGCTACTGTATCATTAAATATGATTTTGTCATTAACTACTTTGATGCTTGCCTAATTGATTTTTAATTATTTTTAAATCTTCATAGTGTACAGGCATTTATATAATCTCAGGAGACCATTATGGTAAAGAATTGAAAACCATGCCCTTACTCAGAAACATAGTTCTGTATTATAACATTGATTCTATAAGTAAAGCAGATTTTAATCTTATGATTTACACTGTGGGCCTCCTCTCTGAGAAAATAACCTGCTAGGAATGTGCTAACTAACTGCTTTATGAATTTCTTCACATATATCAGTTCTTTTTTTTTCTACAATAACCTTTTAAGAACTTTCTATATTGAAATCCATTATAGAAACATTCATTTAAATATTCTTAATTGTTGATGAAATATCGTCTCAGTGTTTTGATCATCACAGTTTAGATTGGTGCCTGCTATATTTACGTCTTCCTAGAGTCATAATATTGCAGACATAGAAGAATAAAGACATTTTCTTGGTTGCTTGACAGAAAGTCTATAGCATGAAAATAGACACATTTCTGTGCTAAAGCCTACACATTGGTAAGTAAAATTTTATTGTCACTCATACTCACAGCTATGTTGTGATAATGAATTCCATTTTAAGAATGGACATAAATCTTTCTTTCCCTAGTGTTGTTTTTATTTCTCTGAAATAAAACATTTGAAACATTTGCAAACGAGGGTCATAAATGTGATAATAGTACAATGTCTTTCATTGGCCCATGAGCAAAATCTCATCATATGCACATTTAAGTTAATTGAATTGAATGTTATAACTTCAACAAAATAACAAAAATAATGAGTTTTAAACTAGAATACTATAAAATATTACCTGTGTACCTACTTTATCAGCGATAGTAATATACAGATGTGTATCTGTAGAGGAGTTATTCCATATATATTTAATGAGAAATTAAGAGATTTTTAAAGGATAAATTGGTTCTGCGTGCGTGCGTGCTCACTGTCACTTTAGTTGCGTCCGACTCTGAAAACCTATCGACTGTAGCTTGCCAGGTTCCTCTGTCCATTGGATTCTCCAGGCACAAATACTAGAGTGGTTGCTAGTTCCTCCTCCAGGGGATCTTCCCCACCCAGGGATCAAACCCAAGTCTCCAGAGTCTTCTGCATTGCAGGGGAATTCTTGACCACTGAGCCACCCAGGAAGCCACCTCCCCTCATTTGGTTCTATTTATGCTTAATTTTTTTCTTGTCTTACTGGCTAACTTAGTACCTAAACCCCAAACGCAGAGCAGAGGGAAGGTAAAAATTCATGGTTCCACTACCAGGAAAACCTCCTGTGACACCCACCCTTCCCCAGGGCTCCCAGTGCCGGCTTGGTGCCCCTCACCCTGCCCGTTTCTCACACTTCCCTGGGAAGTGTTCTTCCCTGGGAGTGCAACTGTCTCTTACATGTCTGTCTCCCCCACTAGGGTGTGCTCCTCTTGCAAACGGAGTCCATGTTTTATTTATCTCTGTATCACCAGTGCCTGGGGCATCCTTGGCACTCAATAAATATAGCCTTTGAATAGCTGCTACTCAGAATTCAGATTATTCCAGGTCAGTGTTTATGAACATCTGTTGTTCAATAAGTGCTCCGGTCAAGCAAGGCACACAAGAATAAGTGGATCTGATGCTATTGACTGCAAGGAACTTGAAATGTCACAGTTTAAATAATAAAGAATCATCTTCTGAGGTGAGGTTTTTTTTTTTAAATCTTACCTCCTGCTCTTTAAGTAAAATTGTATATAATATAATGAGACAGCAAATGTTTAAAATATCTATAATGCTTATTATATATGATTGTATTTCTATAACTCTAAAATAGTAATAATAGCTAATTCTTGCCTAGAACCATGGTAAGTGCTTTTATACAATACTGTGTATCATTTACACATAATACTTTAATACATACACTATACATACACAATATATTTATATAATACTTTACCTATGCTACTATATATCATTTGTTCTCTACCCAATTGCTCCCATTTTACCCATTTTATAGATGAAGAAGCAGAAGCATGGGGAAGTTAAATAACCTGCACAAGTCACTTTACGAAGATAGAGTATGATACCAAAATTTAAATGTTTGTTTCCCCCATCCCAGTTTAGCACAAAATTTTCAAATTTGCAAATCTGCAGTTTAAACCACCTCCTTTGTACACAAAAAGTTTAGTGTTATCAAGTTAACTCGCTTCTAAATTCAGAAATATCCATTTGTTCTGAATCATTTAAATCATAATGCCAAGGATTTTAACACAGTCTGATCCCACACCAGAGCTGAGGTCACAAGGGAGTCGCTGATAGTTGTCCAATTAACACTGCAGCTTCCTTTCTGAAAAAGAGAAGTCCTTTGATGGTTAGATTCAAAGCTGGGCTCAAGCTTTAAGCCAGCCTAGGATGGAAGCTTCTTCCATCTAAACAGAAAATGGCCAAGTAAATAGTGTAGGCCGTGTGAACACGCCATTATTTTGTTCCGAGCAAATTAAACCACTTGCTTACTGATATGAAGAAAGAAAAGGAATTACTCAAAATAAATTCACGAGGTTTAGGACGGTGTGCAAGCGCTGACGTGGGAGTAGCGAGATGTGTGTTAGGGTTGCCTTCCTTGTAAGCACCCAGTTTTTTTTTACCAATGCAGAGAATTCTGTTTATTGATGATAACGTTTATTATTTTTACCTTTCCTGCTCTCCACCAAGTAATTAAGTTAGCTAAAGAACATATGTATGTAAGGACAGTTTTTAAAAATCTGAAAGACAAAGAACCAGAAAGATGAAGGAGAGATTTACATCAGCCAACACGGAGAAGATAGGTTAATGCAATTGAGAGTTAGATTTAGCACTGAGCTTCTTGGCAGCCAAAGCTAAAAGAGGAACATTATAAATTATGTAGTTCACATTATCTGATAAAAAAGAATGCAATTTGTTCTTTGGGACACACACAAGATTTTTCCTAACATTAAATTCTAAGAGGAACTTCTCCCAGGGATATATAAGGAATGAACCAAATCAAATTAACAGATCAATAGCAGTTTTGTAAAAGATGCAGAAATTTATACCATTTATTACCTTCTGAATCATTCTCTTTTTTTCACACATTTTCTTGTATGTGTGTTGCATTAACCACCCCCCTAGTCCAAATAATCTAACAATTGCCTAATGCCAAATAATGAGGAAAGATATTTTTCCTCCCCCTGAATTATCTCAAAATCATATGAGCAGAAGCTAAGCTAAATCTGCGTTTCTCTTACAACATTTAACACAAGTGGAAATTTCTGAACAAAGAGAATTTAAGATGTTGTCAGCTCTTCAAGGACAAGGACTCACTGATTAGTGAAGTCTCTAGTAAGTAAACACATATTAAACCACAATGCCAAAAGGTATTGTACTAATCATTACTTTGCTAACAAAGGTCTGTCTAGTCAACGCTATGGTTTTTCCAGTAGTCATGTATGGATGTGAGAGTTGAACTGTAAGGAAAGCTGACCACCAACGAACTGATAAACTGATGCTTTTGAACTGTGGTGTTGGAGAGGACTCGTAAGAGTCCCTTGGACTACAAGGAGATCCAACCAGTCCATCCTAAAGGAAATCAGTCCTGAATATTCATTGAAGGACTGATGTTGAAGCTGAAATTCCAATACTTTGGCCACTGGGTACAAAGAGATGACTCATTTGAAAAGACCCTGATGCTGGGAAAGATTGAAGGTGGGAGAGTAGGGGACGACAGAGGATGAGATGGTTGGATGGCATCACTGACTCAATGGACATGAGTTTGAGTAAACTCCAGGAGTTGGTGATGGACAGAGAGGCCTGGTGTGCTGCAGTCCATGGGGTTGCAAAGAGTTGGACATGACTAAGTGACTGAACTGACTGAACTGAATTGTACTAATGGTCACAGGAACTATTTTTTGGACTTTGGAGTTTTATCATCCCTCACATTTGGATGTGCAGGTATAGAACTGCAAATCTTTTAATTTCATCAAAGAAAGATTTCAGAAAACCTTATCATCTATTATTTTATCATTTCAAAAAAGAAGGAGCATGTTGACACAAGGAAAGTGAAAAGGGCATAAATAAAGGATGAAAGTGAAAGTGTTAGTCACTCAGTTGTGTCCAGCTCTTTGCAACCCCATGGACTGGAGTCCACTAGGCTCCTCTGTCCATGGAATTTCTCAGGCAAGAATACTGGAGTGGGTTGCCATCCCTTCTCCAGGGTATCCTCCCAGCCCAGGGATCAAACCTAGGTCTCCTGCATTACAGGCAGATTCTTTACCTGAGCCACCAGGGAAGCCCTAAAGAAAGGATAGTCCTCTAAATTGAATATATGAACTTTTAAAAATCCTATCGACATAATCCTTATTTTTTCCACTTTGGTGCAGACTGGCAACAACATCCCTCATGGGCCAGCCAATGGGGGTACACTGGTAGGGTGTAGACAAAATATAAAGACACAACTATTGCTTCAAACAAAGCTATAATCAGCTGGGGGGTATAAAATATAAACACTGGAAAATTAATAATAATTATAAGTGATAATTCAACATTATCAGTGAGTTTATAAAGTGTAAAAGTATTTTTTATATAAAGGGGAGATCCCTGGGAGCTGGGGAGTGACCACAAGGCTTAGTGAAAGCACAGTGATCTGAGCTGTGTTTTGAGGAATGAAGAGAGATTGGAAATTTCAGAGAGGGAATATCAGATAGAAGCATTGTGTGGGTCAGACCAAAAACCAAATGCAATAGAGCTATTGGTTCAGTGGTATGAGTTCAAAATGTCTGTGTAGTGGCCTCATAAATTTCAGTTCATTAGAACCATTGCTAGTGTCCGTTGGTGGAAGCGTTCTCTTTTGAAGACTAAGATGTCTAAACCAGCACAGCTTACTGTTGGCAGGACAAAAAGCAGAATTGCTGTGAGTGAGTTATTGGGTATAATATGAAAAGGAACCACTCCTGCTTCCTTCCATCCCTTGATTCCTAGCCCCACATGTTCTGGTTGTGGAAACAGTAGCATTTAGTGGTCTCTGATTCAAATAATACACAGTGTCCTGCTTTATAGAACATTTTCTTTTCAAATGTCATCTCCCAACTGGCGTTATAATCATGTCTTCAGGAAGCCATTGTACCTTTCTCTTAGGCTAGCTGCCTGCAGATACTGGGTTTGTGGTAAAGGTCAGTTACTGCAGTGGTAGCATCCTAGTACTGTACTTCTTTTGCAAGAAGTGAATTCCTTAATCACACACAGCACTGTGCAGAATGCCATGATGGTGAGGCAACCTGAGTGTCCTTGGCTAAAGATGTTGGCAGAAAATATTATAGATAGGAAAAACAAATCCATGTCCAGAATATGTGTGATTCTTGTGAAGATAGATGTCTGCCGTCTCTGTGGTAGAAGAGATCTAATGTAATCAACCTGCCAGTAGGTGGCCAGCCACTTCCCACGTTTGTGTACATTTAAGTTAAGGGTAATGAAAAAGTACATCGTTCAAAATAATTAAAACATATGTCCATGAAACAACTTGTGTAAAATGATTATTGCTGTATTCAAAATAGCCCCAAACTATAAACCATCCACCTATCAACAAGGTAATTGATATATATTCTTACAGTAGAATACAGTGGAATATTTCTTACAGTGGGAAGATACCCTGGAGAAGGGAACGGCTACCCACTCCAGTATTCTGGCCTGGAGAATTCCATGACTATGTAGTCCATGGGGTCACAAAGAGTAGGACACGACTGAGCGACTTTCACTCACTTACAGTGGACTATTACTGATCAATAAAAATGAATTAATACTAAGACACAGCAACATAGATTCTCATTTTCAAAAACATGCTCAACAGAAAAAGCTAGCTATAAAATGCACATCCTATATCATTCCAATTATATGAAGTTGCATAACGTGTAAAATCAATCTATGGTAATATAAATCAGAATAGTATTGCTTAGGGAGAGAGAAAGGGAATTCCAGAGTACTTTCCAGGGTGGTAGAAACGTTCTATATCTCAACTGGGGTAGAGGTTACACAGGAGTATACACTTATCAAAACTCATTGAATGACATACTTAAATTGAGTATATTTCACCCCCTGTAAATTTTACCTCAATGAAAAATTCAGTAATAATTTGGATACATAATAAAGTCACAAAAACATCAGTAATCCCAAAGACTCATGACAAAGACTCATGACTTTCCTATTCATCAGAAAGACTAAAGCAAAGCCACAAGTTCTGACCATATGGAAACCAAGGTTTGAATTCATTCCCCAGAAGTCAAGTCACAAAAGAGAAAGTGGCAGAGAGCTCAGGTAAAGTTCATATGTAACTCAACAGGGACATAGGAAGCATAAATAAGTCCCCTGAAATCATTAGTCGCAAGCTGGAATCTAGATTGCCAGGAGAAATATCAACAAACTCAGATATTCAGACGACACTACCCTAATGGCAGAAAGTGAAGCAGAACCAAAGAGACACTTGATGAAGGTGAAAGAGCAAAGTGAAAAGGCTGGTTTTTAAACTCAACATTCAAAAAAATGAAGATCATAGCATCGGGTTCCCTATCACTTCACAGCAAATAGATGGGGGGAAAGTGGAAGCAGTGGCAGACTTTTCTTGGGCTTCAAAATCACTGTGGATGCTGACTGCAGCCATGAAATTAAAAGACACTTGCTCCTTGGAAGAGAAGTTATGACAAACCTAGACAGCATATTAAAAAGCAGAGACATCACTTTGCTAATAAAGGTCCATGCAGTCAAAGCTACAGTTTTTCCAGTGGTCATGTATGGATGTAACAGTTGGACCATAAAGAAGTCTGAGTGCTGAAAAATTGTTGCTTTTGAAGTGTGATGTTGGAGAAGACTCTTGAGAGTCCCTTGGACTGCAAGGGGATCCAACCAGTCAATCCCAAAGGAAACCAACCCTGAAAATTACTTGGAAGGATTGATGCTGACGCTCCAATACTTTGGCCACCTGATGGGAAGAGCTGACTCATTGGAAAAGATCCTGATGATGGCTACTATGGTTGAAGGCTGGATACTGATTTGATTGTAAAAAGAGTTACAGTTATAAGGACTGTAAATTATTGAAAGAGGCCACCTGGGAAAATGATACTAGTTTCCCTCCTTTACTTTGTGGATGAGTACTGTCACAGGATGAGTTTGGATAATAGCCTTTCTGTGCAGGGTCTTACAATCACAAATTCTCCTTACGTTCCTATGATTTTTCCACTTACATCATTTGTTTTCAATTCTATTTTGCCATTTTGAAAATTATATACTCTAATTTCTTGGAATTGTCTCTAGAGTTAATCTGTGTTTTCAAGCCTGATGGGAAAATGTTCATCAACTGTAGTAGCTTCCTAAGTTGCATGGATATTCTCCATCATTTTCCACCAGTCAGACTTTGACCCATTCTTCAAACAATTATGACTTATTGTTCTTCTCTCTTGAACTACATTGTCAATCCACTACACAAAAGAGTATGTCAGGAAGTTACACAAAGAAATACAAAACAAAGAGAAAAAGATAATTCAGACTAAACTGGCCTACCGGCATTATGTGGGCAGAGTAAAAATGAAGGAAGCACTTTGCCATCATATAGCAGAAATCACTCCTGTCTTAGCATGTTGCTGAAAGAGAAGTAGGGACAAGTCATTGGAAAATTAAGATGGCCCTCAGGTCATTGATGATCAAACAGATCCGGCTCTTTGAAATCAGTAAGAAATCTGTATTTGCTCGCATCACCTTTTTGACCTAAGACAAAGATGGCTTCTGAATAGAGGCTCTCATAAACCTGTCTTCTCAAACATTAAAAAAAGAGAAGAGATTAATTAGATACAGTCTTGGTCATCACTTTTTCTGTATCTGTAACAGCATAGACTTTCTACATTAAGAACCCTGTCTCCTTGCATTTAACACCATATTTCTCAAGCCTAGAGGACCATGGATTATATTTTTAAAAGTATCATCTTTTAGCATCCCAATGAATTGGAGTTGCATTAAATTTACTTCAGAAATTTCTAGTCTACACAACAAGACTTTGATCATTTTGATAGAATCAGCTACTAATGCCTTCTATAACCCGTGTGTGTGCTTAGTCGCTCAGTCACGTCTGACTCTTTGTGACCCCATGGACTGTAGCCCAACAGGCTCCTCGACTCTTAGCAACCCCATGGACTGCAGCCTACCAGGCTCCTCCGTCCATGGGATTTTCCAGGCAAGAGTACTGGAGTGGGGTGCCATTGCCTTCTCCATCTATAACTCATAGCTACCCTATAATAAGATTTTTTAAATGTTTGTGTATTGAATGATAACTTCTCTCTGTATAAATTGGAATAGTTAGTATTTTAACATCAGCCAAATGATTCTGGAAACATAGGTTGTGGGTTCCCTTTTTAACTTCTAAATAGTACAGATGTTTAGTGTTATAGCTGGAATATTCTTCTTGGGAGACCAAAATCTGAGAAATCCTCTTTTTTTGTGCCGGTTGATTCTGCCTGCTCTGAAACCAGCATCCCTGACCCAGCTTTGTCATTTCATCCAAGAACTGTGGGAATGACAGGGTGAGAGCAGCCAGGCACAGATGTGATATAAATTCTATTCCACCACTAAAAAGTTCATCTCAAACTAACAAGCAAACACCAAAGAGTCAACTGATACTTAATCAGCAATGCTGTCTTTTCCATTATGCTAGAGTATTTTAATGTGGTGTTTATCATGGGCAAAATGTTTGCTTCTAGAATTGCTAACATTTCTAATGCATACATTCTTTCTTCTAAGTTTAGCATGAAAAAGCAATTATAATCTGAATGGCATATTTGTCCCTAAATGGATTCTTTATTTGGAAATCAATAACTTTGTTTCAGAAGGAAAATAAATATTTGGCATGTTGGTGATTTGAGATTTTTTTTTCTCACCACCAGAAGTCTTTGTCCCTTTCTTTGTCTTATGAACTACTGAATTTAAGTCAGTGTTATGTCTTCCTAATTAAAATCATTTTTAGAATTCAGTTGGAGAAATAAAAGGCCTGTGAATCAAATGTAATTGAGAATCCAGTGACATCGGTAGCACAACGATTGTTCAAACTGATTTGAACTGATATGACTCCAAATAAATTTGGAGTCATGCTTTTAAAATTCATGCTTTTTTTTTTTTTTTTAATTCAAGTTTCAGCACAGTTTATAAGCAGCTCCGTTTTACGGTCTAGCAGGGAGAAGGTATTTCAGATGGAAGGGACAGTGGAAGGGTAAGAGCAGTAGAGGAGTTTGAAAAGAAGCATAAAAACAATGGTCTTGCTTTTACACCCAGACTTCTAGGTGAGAGCTACATCAAGGAGACCTTGAATTGTCTTCTCCTGGCAGTCAGACTGAAATACATACAGGTACTTAATATAGCTGTTGGTGACTAGAACTCATACAGTTCGGCATTTGCCAGCCACGCAATTTCCTCTTTGCCTCACGGGTCAATGCCAAAGCCTCCAGAATCCTTGTAATGTCCAGCTATGAAAGGGCAGGAGTCTGGAGTCCCCTGGGTCTGGATGACCTGCCATCCTGAAAATCTGGGAGACTTGGTCTATTTCATTCCATCTTGAGAGATCCTGATGTAGTTGGGAATTTAGGTTTCAAATATTAATTGATGATTTGGGGCCTAACTCTTAGCTGTTTGGTTTGGGGCAAGTTATTTAACTTTTCCCAAGAGTCAATTTCCTGATTTATAAAATGTAGCTACTAATAATTGTTGGTTTCCCTGGTGGCTCAGTCGATAAAGAATCAGCCGGCAATGCAGGAGATCTGGGTTTGATCCCTGGATCAGGAAAATCCCCTGGAGAACAATACGGCAACCCACTCTACTATTCTTGCTTGGAAAATTCCATGGACAGAGGAGCCTGGCAAGCTACACTCCATGGGGTCACAAGAGTTGGACATGACTTAGTGACTAAACTACCATCATAGCTGTTGTATTTAGACAACAGTAATACTTATCTCACAATATTTTGGTGAGAATCTAATGAACTGATGCATGTCAAAATCTGGATACATGTATATGTATGGCTGAATCCCTTTGCTGCCCACCCGAAACTATCACAACATTATTAATCAGCTGTACTCCAATACAAAATACAAAGCTTTTTAAAATTCTAGCACAATGCCTCATGACAAACACACAGAAAGTGTATTGTAAAAAGAATCTTAATTTAAAAGACCTCAGATTCCCTAGGGGCTCCCGAAAAGAATTTACTTTTTCTGAGGCAAAGATGTCCTCTCATACTTTGAAGCAAAACAATTGCTAGAAGATTTCTTTTAGCCATAAAAGCCAATATCTAAGACAGAACAAGTTAGTGGGCTGGGCTCACAGTAGCCTCAACACCTCCATGGCAATCCTGGAGACGTGCCAAGGCACTTTTGGAAAACTACCAGAAAGACTGATCCTCATCATTATAGAGCTGGTCCCTCATCAGCCATCTGCCCCTTCCCCAGGGGAAGGAGTCTGGGTCCAAGCGAACAAATTAGGCCACTATCATCCCAGGTTGTGTTTATTCACTCTCCTTCTTACATCAAATTTTTTTAAAACATAAAGTCTGCAGAAAATCCAGATACAATAAAATTCCAAATTTTAAGTAATAAAAAGGAAAAGAACAATCACACTAGAAGAATTAAAGTAAGGAAAAAATGTTATAATTTTGTAAAAGAGCAAAGAGAGAAAGGACGGAAGTCGGGGAGGAGGGGGGGAAAGGAAAAGAAGGGAGGTCCTAGTCTTCCCAACAGCCAAGGCAACACGGGAAACCTGATGGTCTCTTAAGTTCCAGTCTCTGCATAAAGGACACTAGCCAGATCATCAGAGGAGGCAAGCATTTTCTTGGCCTCATACTCTGAGATTCATTTATCAGGTAAACCTCTAAATAAGAAATACTGAGTAAGGTGATATATAGATCTTTGATATCACTTGGAGTTATTTTTCAATGTCATGTTATTCTGTATTGCACATCTTTCTGTCTCTACTCAGTTCTCATTAAAAGCCCATCGTAAGTGATAATTCTGTGAATCTAGTATTGTGGAGAGGTGGGGAGATTGTGGAAGCTATCAGTGAAAGAACTGAAGGAAAGTTCTTGGAGGGGATGAAGCTGTTCATGATGAAGATAATTAAAGCAGAGGCTGCTAAAGAATAGTGAAACCAAGGAATTGGAAGGGCCATCAGTTTGGATGTTGAGATACCTTACTAATTTGTGAGCCAGATGATAAACTCACCTAGTTCTCAGAAATTAAAAGACTTTTCTAGAAATTGTGCAGATGGCAGAATCAAGAATAAGAAGGGAGGGTAAGAGAGAAAGTGAACTGAAGAAAGGGCTCAGTGCTTGCAACCTGCCGGGCCCTCTGCCAGTAGCCTGAACGGTGAATTCTTTAACCTTCACCACCACCCAGCACGATCTTAGTCTCTGAGCGGCAGAGGCCAGTGTCAAACTGTGCTGTCTGTGCCCCTTCACACAAGCCATGGAGGTGACCCCTATGGGCTTCCCAGGAGGAGAGTTTCAAGAGAGAGGGTAGAGCTAGGAAGAGAGCGGCAGAGAGGAACCGAACCGTGCGAACCCTCACATCCTATGAGTTCCAGGTACATGGAGAAAGTGTGGTCTAGACAATGAGAGTTTTACAGGGAAAGTCGGATTTCAGTTCTTGTGTAAAGACCAAAAAAAGTCAGAACACAGTTGAAGCTGAAAAGGCAGGATAGGTAGAAGAGCCTGGGAAGAGAAGAGCAGGCAACGTGGGGAATAGCTGGCAGTGGAAGAAAGGGCGGCTGGCGGTCCATTAGTGATCCGAAGAACTGTTAATTGCATTGAAATAACCCCACCCACATTTCAGATAGAATGTTGATGTAGTTTTAAACTTCTTCTACTACACCCCCTCTTCAGCAAAGTAGCTACTCCTGGGTTACCTACCAGCATACCCTCCCTTCCACATACCCACCCTTTCCAGTGATGCGTTCTTTTATGACACTTTATTTTTAAAAATCCCTTTCATCTGTCCAATCTGTATACTCCAACCAGATTTTATCCTGTTTTTAAAACTTGGAGGGAAAAATTAAAAGCAAGGATAGGCTATGACTCGCCCAGTCCTCAAGTGAATCTAGTTATCAGTCCCTCTCATTCATGAATTTAGACTCAGAATTCCAGGAAAACACGTTCATTTCCTATTTAAAGTATACTTAATTCATATTCTGCTTTGTGGGGGATAAACAAAGCTATCTACCGAACAAAGTGCCTCTGTGTCTACTTGTAATTGAATCATCATAGAATCATTTATACGTAAATAAATAATAATAACCATCATAAAAAAACAGGCTGAGATTGTTAAAAATTAATCCTTTGCTGCTTTATGTTAGGAAGGCAACATGAGTACAGTTGGACGTCAAAAGGACATGCTCATGTGGAAATTGTTCAGATGAGGCTCGGTTTGCAAAGGAAATGATGTTGGCTGATGGAAATAGTCTAGACATGCCTTGTACATAGTGGCTCCAGAGGTCACGGAATCCTCTAGGGGAGGATCCTTAACCAGCAATAGGAAACTTTAAGTAGATGACTTCTCCTCACACAGCTAATAAACAGAAGGGGTATCTCTTGGGGATAGGAGTGAGGAACAAGAAAATATCACCCTATTCCCTTGATTGTAGGACAGTGATTTAATAATAGCTTTTGACTTGTTTGCTTTGGTGAGGAGGCAAGAGGAAACTGGGGAGTGGGGACAGAAAACAAAGAGATAGTGCATTAAACATTCGTGTAGCATGTAAGCCGTGCTCCCATTTCACAGACATCGAAACATATGAAAATGTGCATCTTAGAATCAAGGAGATAGGGTAGTAAGGCTCGTAATACCTTTTTTAAAATAGCACAACTACCACTTCTTTAGATTCCACCTGTAAGCAATATCATATGATACTTGTCTTTTTCTGTCTGACTGACTTCACTCAATATGACAGTGAATCTATTTACAAAACAGAGAAAGAGTCACAGAGCTGGAAAACAAACTTATGGTTGGGGGCTTCCCTCGTGGCTCAGACAATAAAAAAACTCCACCTGCGATGCTGGAGAACCAGGTTCAATCCCTGGGTCGGGAAGATTCCCTGGAGAAGGGAAAACAAACTTATGGTTACCAAGAGGGGAAGGGGGTAGGGAAGAGATTGGGACTGACATATATTTACTACAGTATATAAAATAGATAATTAAAATTAAAAAAATTAAAAATAAAAAACCTATTTAGTAAACCTACTGTATAACACAAGAAACTCTACTCAATATTCTGCAATAACCTATATGGGAAAAGAATCTATAAAAGAGTAGATATATGTGTGTGTGTGTATATATATATATATATATATATATATATATATGACTCAGATATATATATATATATATATCTGACTCACTTTACTATACAGCAGAAACTACCACAGCATTGTAAATCAACTATACTCCAATAAAAATTAATTTTAAAAAACTTAAATAAAATAAAAATAATACTAGTAGGCATTTGTTCTTTCCTTGTGGTCATTTGCATGCCCTTAATAAGAAAAAATATACATTAGAGTAACTTTTCAGAATAGCCTTAGTTTGGCGTCCTCAGGAAGAAAGCACTCTTGTAAACTCAGATAGTTTCTAACATGTAGACCTGTTATCCTGGACCTAGAACAATGACATACTGGGAGGCAACTAGCTAATTTGACTAAAATATTGAACCTGGTTAGAGCCACAAATGCCAACCTTGCCAGCCTTGCATTGTCCAGAGGAGACAGAGGGCCATCCCTCAGATGACCCATAGGACTCATTTCCTGCATGGGCATACCAGCATCCCTCATCTTGGTGGTTGCGTGACAACCTAGAAATATGAAGGTTTGCCCCTGTACCCTAACAAAGTGGAGGAGGGCTGAGTAAGTGCAGAACAAGAATAGAATGAAGTCTCTGTCCAACCTGGCATAGGACGCCATTTGAGAATAGGTCTCTTGATACCAAGAGAAAGAGCAGAGAAAGGAGAAGGTGCAGAGAAGAGGGAAGACTGAGTGGGAGGGAGAAGGGGAGACAGACCACTCCCAGGACTCCCTCGAGGAACTAGGAGAAGATTTGCTGGAGACCACACTCTAAGGTACCCTAGTCCCCTCCAGATTCTCTCTCCACCCTGCTTCTCACTGTCCTACGAGTGCCTGGTGTCCCAGAAGAGGGGGCTTCCCATCGTTGGTATGTTTGAGTATCCCACTCACTACAGTGCTCTCCTATCTCTAGACCTCAACTATACTGATACTCCCCATAGAAGGCTTCCCCTGTGGCTCAGCTGGTAAAGAATCCACCTGCAATGCAGGAGACCCGGGTTTGATCCCTGGGTTGGGAAGATCCTCTGGAGAAGGGAAAGGCTACCCACTCCAGTATTCTGGCCTGGAGAATTCCATGGACTACGCAGTCCATGGGGTCACAAAGAGTCGGACATGACTGAACAACTTTCACTTCAATTCACTTCACTTCACACCCCATAGAAAGTAAGTCCCCAACTTACATTGCCCAGAAAGCTTTCCCTCTTTCAATGACCATCTTAAATGCTGCCTTTTCCATGAAATGTTTCCTTGAGCCTACCTCTTTGCAATCTTTTTTCCTTCTTAAACCACTTCTCTCATGTTTTGTTTCATGATCATTTATGTCCTTGTCTTACTTTCCCTGGCATAAGTTCATTCAGAGCAAAGATTTTGTCTTAGTAATTTTCCATCCCTTGAGCATGTGAAACAGTCATTTGAAGTCTCGTCAAGTATTTAGTTGAATAAAGAGAATGAGAGAAAAATAATGGAGGTAATTCAGACCCCAGTGGGCACCTGCTTAGTGAATGCCAGAGTCAGCAGTGCCACCAGAACCACCTTCAGAGGGTTCCATCTTCCCTCCTGCCTCTCACAGGTGAGGTTCTTACTAAGATAATTTTAACTCTGGTATTTAAAAATGTTTTTCATTCAGACAACATGGCAAAAGAACTACTTCATAAGCTACTTAACCCAAGAAATTAGCTGTTTCGGTGTAGAAGACAAAATCTAGCTGCTCTGGATTTATTGTAGGGCAGGATGTGAGACTACAAGTGGGCAATTTTCACCTTCCATACATCCCATAGTAGATGAGTCCCCACTGAATCTCTCCACATACCACACTACAAGCCTAGTTCATTCTCTAGTTACTAGTGTGACTGCTTTCTGGAGCAGATGTGAGCTGCTTAAACACGAGGAACCCTTCTTCCCTACCTGAGTCTTACCAGCTCCTGCCTGGCACTTAGGCACTTACTAGTTATTCATAGAATTACATTTCAGGCAAAGTAAAAGAGGAGACTCTAAAGTCTGATCTGTGATTTTTACTCTATGAAAGATATTACTGAGACAATGGACAAGCTCTATTAGATAATAGAATGCTATATCTAACTCTACTAGACAATAGAATTGAATCAATGTTAATTTCCTGATTGGAAATTGTACTCTGTCTGTGTAAGAAAATTCTTTATTTTCAGGAAAAACACAATGAAATATTTCAAGATAAAAGGACATCATGCTGGCTACTTCCTCTTAAAGGATTTGGAAAAAAATCATACACACACACACACACACACATATAAATGTTAATATCTGGGGGATCTAGGTGAAGGTATTCAAAAATCCTTTGTACTATTCTTATAACTATCATATAGATCTGAAATTATGTTTTTAAAAAAGTGAGAGGGGAGGAAACTCTATTCTGGCCAAGAAGTCCCTGAAGTCCCCAGCCCACCCTTGCCTTAGCCTCAGTAGGTCAGAGAGATTTTCAGTGGCTTTTGAACAAGAATAGATGACACAAAAACCCAACAGCTAGGAAAACCCCACCATAGACAGCTACGAAAGACTTGGATTCTGATCAACCTAGGATTCTGTGATTTCTTTCTCAACCACATTTGGGAATCCAGGGCTCCACCAAGTAAAGGTCACCTTCAACTTTTCACCTTTCTCCTAAGCTGAGAATTCCAGGAGCACTGAAGTACAGTAATGATAATAATGATATATGATTATAATGATATATATGATAATATATGATTATAATGATAATAACTCATGATAGTTATTATTCATTGACAACTTGCCCTGTGCCAGACACTATGCTGAGAATTTTTCATCCATTGTCAGAATTCCTTCTCATGGAATTCCTAGGACTTAAAAACTATTATTTTACTCATGTTGCAGAGTTGGACATGACTGAGTGACTGAACAACAAATGCTGAGATAGCTCAGTTTTATAAGGATTTATCTGGGCTAATAAATGGTATGTTACTTCAGGTCCTCCAAAAGACTGATGCCAAGTAGAGACGAAATGGAGAGATTTTATTGGAGGAAATCCCCACAAAGGATAAAGCAAAAAGAGGTAGGCAGGGTGACCCTTCAAACAGTAACACAGGTCTGACTTCTGTGAAGAAGGAGGAAAGGAGGCCTCCTCCACCTAAGGCTCCCTTGGCCCCTCTTCAGCCCACAATCTTGGACTGGGGGTATGAGTTTTTGCATAAGTTTATCATTTTTATGTCTTAAGAGCTAGAGGTGTGATAGTACATTTCCTCTGACAGGTGAGTCCTCCCTCCCTTCCTGCAATGTAATTCTTACAAATTGCAGACTTATTTTTAAATTCTGTCAGTGCTCCTATTTTCCATAGCTTATGCAGTTACATTTTTTTTCTCAGAGATACTGCAGAATGAGCTATATAGTTCAGAAGATTACCTAATTAATGAACCAGGCCTGATATTTTTCCTAGGCAATTCCTTGGTGTTATAAAACATCAAACTTTAGTCATAATTTCATGGAGAAGAGTATCAGCAATGATAAGGCTTTATATCTTCTCAGGATTACTAGAGGTCACATCTGGCATCAAGAAAAGGTCAGGCAGGGAGTTCCCTGGCAGTCTAGTGATTAGGATTCAGTGCTTTAACTGCCATGGCCCAGGTTCAATCCCTGGTCAGGAAACTGAAATCCCACAAGATGCACAGTGTCGCATGGTCAAAAAGATAAAGAAAAAAGATTAGGAGTATATGGGAGTAAATAAGAATAGCATCTGGCCTGGCCCTGGAAAGAAGTAAGTTTTAGTTAAAGCTCTTAGGCCTTTGTTAAGAATGAATTTTCATAAAATCTCAAAAAGATATCTACTACCAATTATATATATTTTATATAAACCAATACTTTTCTCTCTCTCGATGACAAGCCCTTGAAGGGTCTACAATTTATATGAAGGCCAAGCATCAGTGACATAGATAACCTGCCTCTTCTAAATAGGTCTTATACTTTTACAGAAACTTGCTGATGCTATGATGATTAATGACATGAGACTATATCTTAAAACACTGCTAAGCTTAAGAACAGATATTATCATTGTGTTATTTCTCAATCCATAGATACTAAAAGTACAACTTTCAACATGCAAGAACTTTGTGATGTTTTTCTGAGTTTCAATCCTGTAAAGCAATTATCCTTCAATAAAAAAAGAGAAAGAAAAAGAAATCAGCCTTATATTCAAGATTGGGGAGCTTTGCTGTAGAAGCAATTCCCTGTCAAAGACACTGGGCGCTGTATTAAGTTCCTGCACGTCCTTGGGTTACTGCTGCTGCTGCTGCTGAGTCACTTCAGTCGTGTCTGACTCTGTGCGACCCCATAGACGGCAGCCCACCAGGCTCCGCCGTCCCTGGGATTCTCCAGGCAAGAACACTGGAGTGGGTTGCCATTTCCTTCTCCAATGCATGAAAGTGAAAAGTGAAGGTGAAGTCGCTCAGTCGTGTCCGACTCTTAGTGAACCCATGGACTGCAGCCTACCAGGTTCCTCCGTCCATGGGATTTTCCAGGCAAGAGTACTGGAGTGGGGTGCCATTGCCTTCTCCCGTCCTTGGGTTAGGCCTTCCTTGAAACTGATACTACATTCTCAATAGATTCTTTGGCGGTACTTCCAAACCCACCTTAACAAGGCAAAAAGTAAATCTATTTGCTGTAAGATGAATAACAATGTGGAATATCATCATCATATGCTAATTAATGAAACAAAATGAAAGAACTGTGTATTTATTTGTGTATTCTAGAAGCAGAATCTAGATTACAAATTCTATCTGAGCAGATTTAATTGGATGGATCCAATTTCATTTAGTACCAGTCTATTTCATCTGTTTATGAATTCTCACAGTATTGTACAAATTGGTACCACTCTAAGGACACAGAAGTATGGACAGTTAAATTGGTCTTTTTCACACATAGATGTAAAGCCCCTCTATGTAGCAATCATTCAGACTCTACCAGTACCAAAAAAATTGTTTAAAAAATAAGCCAAAATCATTCAGAGAGCACTTAAGATTTTTTTTTTTTTCAGGTTTTGGGGATGGATTTTATTTGGGCTTCTCACAGTGGTTAGAGCCACTCTGTCTTCAGAACAATCACAGCACAGGAAATGCATCACCGAGACTGCCCAGAAAAGTCTGACCAGCTGAATCTTATTGCTTAAAATACACATATTCACAATAACTGACAAAGGGTGATGTGCCTCACACAGGAATGTGTTAGCAATTGCAAATCTTCCGACTATAGCACCAAACCCTTGACCCATCCCTTTCTTCTCACTTGCCTGGAACACCAGGCTCCCTCAACCTCCCCGGCCCCTCAAGGGTCCTTCAGCTCCCAACTCCCGTGCGTCCATGTGCAGGGCAGCCTCAGGCAGCAGGGGCCAGGCGGTGACACCGGACTCGAGTCCAACTCCACCCGCCGCATTTTCGTTTTCTTCTTCTCGTTCCTTTAGGGTCAGACACTGCAGTGAACCCAGCAATAAACCTGCACACCAGTTCCCCACTCTGACTGGAGAAGGAATCTTCAGAGGGCCAGAATCCACCCCTTTGACCAGTTAACTCAAACAGGGTTCATTTTGGTAAAACTTGATAGCCTTTGAGACACTTCAGTGAGTTGTTTAGGATTTAAAAAAAAAAAGGCATCAGGAAAGGCATCTGACGGGGGGGCTGCAGGCACACTCCTGCCTGCTCTGGCCACACGTCGGCCATGTGCCAGACCTCAGCAGAGGGAGGTAAGCCCTATGGCACTGTGGTGTCCGTCAAAGCCTCCTGGCAATTCTGGGTAGGGCCGATGCCTGGGCCAAAGCCAGTCTGAGCTTGACCCTGAAGATCCAGCCAAGCTTCTGTCTGAGGTTCCACCTTGGCCCTCTGTCCCGAGGGGTTTGGAATCCCCTGGGGGCCGATGCCGAGGGCTAGGGGCAGCTGGGGAAAGCGGACAGGTTCAGAGCACTTTCCACTTACAGCGAACAGGACACAGGCCTCCACGCGTCCATGGAGCAATGAGGGAGCACTTAAGGTTTTGAAATAACACCGGAAAGCACTTTTAGTGCTTTTTACAGTTCCTGCTAATCTTGTAAACTTCATATTTAAAGTACATACTTAGAGATATATCATAAGGCTAAAATTTAGAGATTTGGTGAAAACATGATTTCATTTGTTACATAATCAAGTTCTTATATTTGAAATTCAAGTCTTAATTATAATGTGGAATGAGCAAAGGTGTTATTTTAAACACGCCGACACATAGCTACAATTCCCTGATATGTTCTATATATGCCTAGTTCCATATATATAATCCTTCATATGGCCATTATAAAAATTAATATACATAAATATATGTACTCACCCAATGGGAACAGGTCAGTTAGCACAAATCTCTTTACCTAAGGATTAGTTAGTTTAAATTCAATCTACTTTTGATTGGTTATTTATCTGCCCTTATATTACACTCTCTTTTGCTTTTTGTGGGCAATTAACTCAGGAGGCAGTTTGAAATGGCCAGGATGAAACCCATTGTAATGGGCTTCTCAGACATAATTTGCCAGAGTTTCTTTTTCTATTTTTATTGATGCATTTGTGCCATGATACTAACCCACAGATTGAAACGAGGATGATGCCCAGCGTGGTGTATTCCGACATACTAAACCTGACAGAGCAGTCTTTCCTGGATTATTATTTTGAAACTATGTAAATTAGGCATCTACACCATAATAGAACTGTTGCTTCTTCTAGCTGTACACCGGATGTGAAACTGCTATGTTACTCCTCATCACAAACCACCTCAAACAATTGCATCCATCCTCAGGTATTTACTGAACGACTGCTGTGGGTTTGCCATTATTCGAGATGCAGGTGGTACCCTATGGTGTGGCAGAGGTAGGCAGATATTACCAAGAACTCATGCTCCCTCTTCCAGTGTTGACGTGTTCCCTAGGAAGTGGCTGCCTAGTTAGGAGTTATACTTCCCAGAACCCCTTGTGTCTTCGATGGTGTCATGTGACTAGTTCTTACAATCAGGATATGTTTGCAAGTGATCTATGTCCCTTTCGGGTCAAGGTGATTGTAACTGTGGCCCTTCTCTATCCTCTCTTTCCACTACTGGAAGCAGAGGACTCTGAGTTCTAGAGGCCAGAGGAGCCACAAGATGGAAAAAAGCCTGGTTCCCTGAATAACCACGTGAAGGGAAGCTGCTCACTCACCAGGTGAGAATAAGGGAGGATTTAATTATACAAAGGTGCTTTCCTGATAGTTCGGTTGGTAAAGAATCCGCCTGCAATGCAGGAGACCCTGGTTCGATTCCTCGGTTGGGAAGATCCCCTGGAGAAGGGAATGGCTACCCACTCCAGTATTCTGGCATGGAGATTTCCATGGACTGTACAGTTGTGGGGTTGCAAAGAGAGAAAGAAAGAGAGAAAAGCATGTATAGGGTGCTCCTAGTAGAAAAGTACATATGTGATGGATTAAAAGAGACCAGACTCTATCAGTCAATTTTAGCAGCTGGTTGCCACAAAATGTATAAGCCTTCGGAAAGTCATCAGGGCTATCAAAAACAACAGGTTCTCAGTAAAGTGAAAAATAGAGCAAACAATAAATGGGTTATAACATTTGTCCCAACATGGAGGTTTTTGGTATTACTTGTACTCTACTGCCCATCACATTGGCTCCATTGTTATATATAGTTCTTTATGTTTTTTATCCAGCATGACCTTATGAACTGATGTTGAAAAGTAAAATGTTTAACAGTAGGGATACAAAAGAGCCTAACCATTTACAAAATGTACAAAATCTGAAAATACACTAGAAAGAAATTAAATGTACTCATCTCCTTGAATATAAAAGATATAAAATTTGTTTTTGGATGGGCTTCAAGGAGTCTATGAATTTCTTGAAGATGCAAACAAAAATCTCTGGATCTATGCATAAATGCCTTTTACTAGAGATAGGTTCTGTAGCATACATCTGATTCTACAAGCTTAAGAACTAAATGGACTAGTGTGCAGATATAATTTAAAAAGTGAGGGTGGATGGAGGAAAAGAGAACTAAATACTCCCATACTGCAAAAAAAAAAATTAAGAAAGTGCCGAATTTTAAGGGAGCTAGTAATTAAGCAAGAACAGGGCTTAGGGAAATTGGCTCAGAGCCCATCTGATAAACTCAGCATCAGTGAGGTTATTATTTCATTAGTATAAGCAACATATCCTCAGAGGTCTTATTTTATTTTCTATAACAGATTGGAAAAGGAAGAAATGAGAATTGGAAAAATTAAGTGCCTCTTTCAAACTTTGTAGGAAAATCCCAAGGACCTCTCTAGTTACTATTTTTTCTCCTAGTCATCTGATTTTTCCCATAAAATTGAAATGGGTGCCAAGAGAGCTCTTACCCTCAGAATTTAGATCTCTTCTGTGTGTGAGGGCCCAATGCTTGCAGTGATTAACTTAATACGGAGATTCTCTCACATTAGCCAAAATCTATATTCTGCTCTACCTTGAAAAAGAGCAAACATTTTTTATAGCCCCCCAAACTGCAGGCCAATCAATCTGAGAGATAAATCTTTTAGAATCCTCTGTGAGTTTTCTTTTCACCAAGTTTCAGGACCACATTTTCCAACTGCATGTCTGACATAATGAGAAAATAGTTTCGGACATGATCTTTCCAGTGTTCATTACTCTTATAAGATGCCTCATCTCTTTACTGGAAGTTTATATATCATTTGTTAAATCTTTCTAAACAGAGGTTTCATTTTTCAATTCCACAGACAGGACCTGCTGTTAAATTCAGAAAGAGATGCTTAATATTTAAGGGTTGACAGTAGTTTAGTAAGAATGCCATAGAAACAATTAAATTCTGGTAGGTTAGGACATGATATTTTGTCATTTTATCCAGGGCAAAGTGAGCTCAAGAAGTCTGGTTCATCATGCAGGTCGTGACATTGCTTTTGATTATTTACCTTGAGAAATGTTAATTACCAAACTGATTGACAGATGCATACCTGCTGATCAGCAGATTTCTCTAAGTCTCCAAGGAAAGCCAAGTGACTACTTCAGGGTTGTCTGGTGAGCATGGATCCAGACCCAGAGAGCTCATTTTGATAGGATTAATCAAGTCATGGTTGTTTTATGAGCTCACCTAAATTACAGGTGTGTTCTGGTAACTCTCAGCCCTGCTATATGAGAAGACCACCCCCATCTCACCCTAGAACTATAACTGGCTTCCACTACATTGAAACAGAGGGCTAGTTGCATACCCCAACACTCATTCTTCTCACCTTCCCTAGGAATGGAATTTTGTTTTTCAGTTACGCACATTGTCACTCAGAACGTTTGAAATTATCTTTCACTGTGTGGGATGTAATCATATGACTTAGTCTGGACAATAAGATATTGGTGGGTACAATGGAATGGCTTACAGCAAACCAGGATTCCCACCAAGAGCAGTTAACAAAGCCAAATTAAAAAAACAAAAAAGGCAAACAACAAATATGTTTAAAGCCATGAAAGGGCTGTTAAAGCAACCAGAAAAGGGAATATGAAAAAGGAAAAAAAAAAACTCGAGATCATAGCCAAGACTTTTCAACTGATTTTTAAAAATCAGCAGCTGAGAAAAAAAAGTATATTATCTTTAAAAAAATAATGCTCACAGCAATTTCTCAATAGAACTGGAAGTCAGAAGATAATGAGATGATATCTTGAAAATGATGAAAGAAAAAAGAATTAATTCTATATTCAGTAAAGCTATCCTTCAAAAATGAAGGCAAAACTAAAAAGTTTTAAAACAAATGAAACAGAATTTTTACCAGAAAACCTGCATTAAGAAAAATACAAATGTTTATCAGACAGAAAGAAAATTTTCCCAGTTTAAAACACAGAAATGCAGAAAGTGAAGAAGAGCAATGGAAGGAGAAATAAAAATGAACTATTGAGAATATAGAACAATAATAACAATGTCTTACCGGCTTTGAAAGATGTGTAGAAATAAAATTAAAACATTAATAGAGGGATAATTGAGTTAATCTAAAGTTTTAATATTATCAGGAAAATGATCAAATATAATCCATGCTTGCTTAGTCACCCAGTCATGTCCAACTCTTTGGGACCCTTGGGACTATAGTCTGCCAGGCTGCTCTGTCCATGGAATTCTCCAGGCAAGAATACTGGAATGGGTTGCCATCTCCTCTTCCAGAGGATCGTCCTGACCCAGGGGCTGAACCCGTGTCTCCTGTGTTTCCTGCATTGCAGGCGGATTCTTTACCCACTGAGCCATCAGGAGAAGCTCATATTAGACTGCAAATCAAGACTACAGGCTGAAATCTCTGATAACCTCTGAAAAAAATCATGAAAGAATGGTAAAGACAAAAGTTAATGGTGGGGGGGGGAATGGAATGATAGCAATTGTTTGCTTCATCGAAAAGAAATCAAGAAAAGAGAGAAAAAGATAAATAGGTAAAGATACAGCAGACTGCTAACTCTGACACCTCTGGAGAGTGAAAAGTGTTTAAGGGAGAATAAGGGGAAGGATTTTACTTTCTAAAATTTTGGTGTTAGAAATGCTCCCAATAAGGATATTTTACTTTTGGATTGAAGAGAAGAAAAATATGATACAACATTTTACATACCTATTTATCTAGCCAAGTATTCTACAAGTTTTATCCATTTCTTCCTGTGGACTGGACACATTACTTGTAAAGTTATTCTTAATAATTGGTTATTATATAGTTTAAAAATTATTGTTGTCAGATATAGATAACAAACTAGTGATTACCAGTGGGGAGATGGAAAGGGACAGAGGCAATAGTAGGATTAAGAGGCATAAACTATTATGAATAAAATAAGCTACAAGGCTATATTATACAGAAAATATAGCCAATATCTTATAATAACTATAAATGGAGTATAACCTTTAAAATTTGCAGCTAACTATATTGCATACCTGTAACTTAGGTTATATTATATTAATATTGACCATCAACTATATGTCAATAAAAAATCATAAATAATTATTATTGTGATAAGGTCTCATTGTCCATTTTGTTTTCTAAAAAGCTACTGGTTGTATACAACAAAGCTATGAATTTTGTCATGGTTTTTATATAATCAACTACTTTATTGAACTCATTAACTGAATTAATATCACCCTTTCAGACATTCTGATATTTGATTATCTTAGGATGCATGGGTGTGCCCTCTTTCTACTTGGTCATGAGTACATGTTGGATTGGCCAAAAAGTTTCTATGTAAGAGCTAAGGGGACAAGCCCAAAACAACATTTTGGCCAACCCAATTCAGTGCTAACTAACTGCTGGAACCCACTTCCACCAGTGACCATTAGCGCTGATCAGTTCCTCATATTCGTGATACAGTTCCTATTTTTCTGGGACTGCTTGGTTTAGTCATAGTTCCCAAGTTCTTTCCTATCCACACAGTTTTTTGTTTCTTTTTTTTTTTTTTTTTACATCTAGTCTCTATAAGTGTTCATTGCTCAGTTGTGTATGACTCTTTGCAACCCCATGGACTGTAGCCCACCAGGCTCCTCTGTCCATGGGGATTCTCCAGGCAAGAATATTGGAGCGGGTTGCCATGCTCTCCTCCAGGGGACCTTCCTAACCCAGGGATTGAACCTGGGTCTCCTGCATTGTAGGCAGATTATTTACAGTCTGAGCTAACAGGGAAGCAAGTCTCCATAAACAGACACAGTATATTAACAGGTTAAATTAAATGTTCACATCCATGAACTTCATCTGCTTCATCAGGTGCTCACTCTTGGGCACTTGAGTTCCTCCGCTCTGGATATCCAAGCTCCCTGCAGCTGGTACCTGCTCTCCTGAGATTGTCCTTGCCTGGCCACAAGGACTTCTAAAGGAGGTGGCACAATGCTAGGACAGACTGTCCATGCCAGCCTCACCAAGTACATGAAATAACCTGGCCCCACATCCGAGTCTTCACTAGGGTGCATTACTCACTCCTTGCTGTTCCCACCAACAGACTGGTTTCTGTGCCCCAGGGTCTAGGTCAGAGTTTCCCAAACTGTGAAATGTTCTGGAGGCTGTTAATTGGTGCACTGAGGAAATAATCTTCCACTAGGTACATACGTTTTCAAAATGCTTAAAATTTTAATGTTTTTCTTACTTTTTATTCTCCTTTATCTCAGAGAATTTACTCTGTTCCTATGGGATAGGAAATGGACATGAGTTTGAGCAAACTCTGGGAGACAGGGAAGCCTGGCATACTGTAGTTCATGGGGTCGCAAAGAGTCACACATGACTTAGTGACTGGACAACAATAGGGTTTGGTGGGTTTTTAAAATATAGATTTTTTAACATAGGTGTACAAAAGGAACCAAGAACTAGCTTACCCTTCTATTCCCTGGATAACTCCTGTGGACATTTAAAAAAATTAAATAATACCTGCACAGATTTAGAAAGTAAGTAACAGAACAAACCAAAAGGTGAAAGGTGTGTTCATTAACTCACTTATTTATAAATACATAGCTATTGGTCATGACAAAACCCAAAGTAAACACCAGATGCTTCAGTCTTTGGAAATCAGGGGCCCCTCCTCAGTTAAGTCTTCCTTGTGTTCTGGATAGAAAAGCCTTCTTAAATAATCTTCAAATGTTCATTTCTCACACTGTATCAGAAAAATTTCTCTTAGAGTTGTTAATTATTATCCTGAAAACAGAGTTCTCTCATCAAATACTCTTTATGTAAATACCATCCATTTCTTTCATGAAATAGAAAGTGAGTTCCAATTTCATTACTCACGTGCTTTTAAAAAACAGAATGCATGTATGTCCTTTAAACTTATCAGAGATGAAAGGAGAATGCTGTAACCAATCCAAGAATGTCTCAGTAATACTGACACGATTGTAGTGGTTTTATTTCAGGCACCTGCCAGTACAATCTATACTCAATAAGTACAAGGAATGGTGACTATTTCTTTGATGAACCTTAAACAAGATCTGGAAAGAACTCAAAAAGATCACTCAGTGTAACTTCTTATCTATAGGGAGTCCATGGGGAGCAGAACACCAGGTTTATCTACCTGAGTTTTCCCTATAGTACCCTGCATTTAGAATTAGCTCTATGAATGTTCTCTGAATTGACTGAAAGTCATAACCATTCAGAAGGGATGGCTTACAACTTAAAGATGTTTTGGGTGGATCGTCATGCTCTTTATCTCACACACACACACACACACACACACATACACAAAGGATCCTAAGACTCTAACTAAACAAATGAAGACTCAGAGATACAATATTGGAACTGGTATAGAGTACAGCCCTTAAAAAGGGTTCCCCTGTTAGCTCAGACGGTAAAAGAATCTGCCTCCCATGCAAGAGAGACAGGTTTGATCCCTGGGTCGGGAATATCCCCTAGAAAAGGGACTGGCAACCCACTCCAGTATTCTTGCCTGGAGAACTCCATGGATAGAGGAGCTTGATGGGTTATAGTCCATGGAGTCACAAAGAGGCAGACAAGACTGAGTGACTAATGTGCCACTTCATTCAAGCCTTAAACAAGAGAACTCAGAGTATTTGGAAAGCCATGGAACAATAGTTTTGTTTAAAGTAGATTTCACCCAGAAGCCATCAAGTACAGAAGGAGGTGGGGGAACTGTCTGCAGTTTGAAGTAGTAGACTTCCTCCAATCGCAATTAGCAATTAAAAGGCTTTCACATTCATTTTTATTCAAATATGTCACCTTTGTAGTCATAGTAACCTTTTTATATTTAGATTTGGTTGCAGCTACAAGTTTACTTGAGTCATTCATTTTATCCTCCCTCCTGAATAGACCAGGTTTTTTTCTTTCAAATAGAATCCACTGTTGTACATTTTTCTTCTATTAATAACACATTGGTTCTCTCTAAAGGTTGTGAGAAAAGGAAAATAAAATATCAATCATATTGAATAACAAAATTATGAAACAGTTTCCTGGACTAACAGGAAAGGCTAGACAATGTGGCTGTGCTCAGATATATTGTTGTTCAGTCGCTATATGGCAGGAGTAAAGTTTCAAACTCATTGCCTTCCTCCTGCACCTCGTCACCAAAAAGACACACCCCTTGCCGACTTAAACTTCAGGGGTTATAAATGGTCCCATCTGGGCTTCCCCGGTGGCACTAGTGGTAAAGAATCTGCCTGCCAATGCAGGAAATGCAAGAGATGCGGGTTCGATCCCTGGATTGGGAAGATTCCCTGGATCAGGAAGATTCCCTGGAGAAGGGAATGGCTACCCACTCTGAAGTGGTTGGATGGCATCACCAATTCAATGGACATGAGCTTGAGCAAACTCGAGGAGACAGTGAAAGACAGGGAAGCCTGGCCATCAGGCTGGAAAGAGTTGGACTTGACTGAGCAACTGACCAACAACCACCACCCACTCCAGTATTCTTGCCCGGAGAATTCCATGGACAGAGGAGCCTGCTGGGCTACAGGCCTTTGGGTCCCAAAGAGTTAGACATGGCTGAAGCAAGTTAGCACCAGTAACCAAGGATAAGAAAGTCACATGCCCTGCAGCCCTCACCCCAAATTTTGCCTATTAAAACTTCTCCCCCAAATTATCGGAGAGTTTGGGGATTTTGAGCATGAGTTGCCTGTTCTCTTTGCTTGGCTCTGCAGTAAATGATTTTCTACTCCAGACTCTGACATTTAGGAGTTTGGCCTCACTGTGTTGAGCACACAAACCCGTGTTCAGTAATAGAGACACTTTAAGTCCCTTTTCTGTTTCTTTTTATTTATAAAGGAAAATCTCAAACAAGATATAAGACATCATGTAAAATTAGCGTTTTCCCCTTGTATTTTCTCTTTGAGGATCTGTTTTGACCTCTGATTTTTACAATTACCAAAATGAATTTTCAAATCCATTCTACGTAGAAAGAGGCATCAAAATTCCAAGCAGAAAAAAATCTCCGCGTCTTTCTGGTCCAAACAGTTGAGAAAACTGAGGATGCATAGAATTGAGGGACCTAGTCAGGGTCACACATCTAGTTAATGGCTTAAGTCAAGCCCCCTACTCCTGATCTGCATTTCCTTTCCACAGTAAGCCCAGTCTTTACACCTTGCGGAGTAAGTAACCCTACTAGTGAACTCAGGCTCGGCTTCTGCTGCAGGAAAGCCAATACTTGAGAGACAAGTGTTGGTGGTGTTAGGTAGTTAAAATAGGAAACAGGAGTCCAGAACCGTGTGGCTAAAAGACAATGAAAGGAAAAGCCCCTGAAAATAGAACAAAGGAAGGTCCAAGGACCAGAGTAAGGACCTCAGGTAGAACAAACAGCACTCCTGGCTAGCCCAATTTACATAGGGCAGGCCGAGGGGGAGGAAAAAAACATATAAAAAGAAGAGCCAAAGGGCCGGGGTCGCTCTCTCTTTCTCTCCCCTGTGTGTGTCCTCTCTCTCTCTCTCTCTCTCTCTCTCTCTCTCCCTCTCTCTCTTCACATCTTTTGGGTGGGCATGCCCCCACGCCTTGAGGATGTATTTTCCTTTATTTTCTAAATAAAACTGATCTGTCAGAGAACCATAACACAGACTGTCCAAGAGCTGTGATACACCGAGGGCTTTAACGTCCACCGCTTCAAATCTTTGCTGTGACGAGACAGAACCGAGGAAATTACACTCCCCTGACAGTTGGAAAGGAAATGCTACTTTATTAAGGAGGCTGGCAACCTGGAGAGAAGGGAGACTCATATCTAGGAACCAACTTCAAAGATTCTGCTCAACCATGAAAATTTTTAAAGGGAAAAAGGGAAAGTTAATTGCAATTATTCATCTTGGGAAGGCAGTCAGAGTCTTCTTTATCTTCCAATGTGTACAGACTTTCTTCTGATTGGTGAGATAACAGGGCCGTGTTCCAGGACTCTTGTGTTCAGCCTGATGTAACTATCCTCCACCTGGGTGGGGGGCCTTAGTTCCTGCAAAAGAACTATATCTAAACATACAGTTTATATATATATATATATACACACACACACACACACACACACACACACATATATACATATATATATATATGCCCCACTGCACAGCTGCAGGATCTTAGTTCCCTACCTACATGCACACTCAGTCATTTCAGTCGTGCCCAACTCTTTGGGACTCTATGAACTGTTGCCTGCCAAGCTCCTCTGTTCATGGGATGCTCCAGGCAAGAATACTGGAGTGGGTTGCCATGCCCTCCTCCAGGGGATCTTCTCGACCCAGGGATTGAACCTGGGTCTCCTGTGTCTCCGGCCTTGTAGGCAGATTCTTTACCACTGAGCAACCAGGGATCAAACCTGGAAGCTTGGAGTCCTGACCGCTGAACCTCCAGGGAATTCCCAAAGTTCTGTCTTTATGTATATTCTTTGAAGAGGAACTGGGACCCTGTCCCATTGCTACACCATTATGTCTTGATTGCTGCTCCTTTCTTTCTGTATTCCCTCATTCTCCTGATTAGCATCTATTTCAGTCCATCCTTTGGTACTCAGGGAGGTTCTAGGAGGCTGAAACCTCTTTCCTACAAACAATAAATGGGGGACACAGAAAAGATTTGTACTCAGGGTGATGGGGTATGGGGATCCACAGGGTCCTGCTTGATTTCAATATGTTTCTTAAAACTTTAAATTTCATGATTGTTTTCTTGCTATGAATTCTCCAGATAATTAATCTTAAAAATATAATTAAGCAATGATCTTTAGTCTGAATTATCCTAATTCTTTTTATTTTACATATTTATTTATTTATTTATTTTTGGCTGTGCTGGCTCTTCATTGCTATTGTGGGCTTTTCTCTAGTTGTGGCGAGTGGGGGCTACTCTCTAGTTGCAGTGTGCAGGCTTTTCATTGTGGTGGTGGCTTCTCTTGGTATGGAGCACAGCTCTAGGGCCACACGGGTTTCAGTACTTGCCACACATGTAGTGGTTGTAGCTCCTGGACTCCAGAGCGCAGGCTCAAAGTTGTGACACATAGGCTTAGCTGTTTTGCAGCATGTGGGATCTTCCTGGACCAGGGATCAAACCCGTGTCTTCTGTATTGGCAGGCAGATTCTCTACCACTGAGCCATCAGGGAAGTCCTATCTTAATAAATGGTAAACAGCATGCCCTTTCTAATTTCACCTGCTTTAACATCCAAAGTCAAACTGAAATGAGGCAACTAAAAAGTTTTGATTTAATTTTTAGGAGGAAAAAGAAAGAATTTTATTCATTCATTCATTATATGAGTATCAACCCATTGTGAGATTTTAGATAAGACAGTTTACTGGGAAGCTAACACAGCTTAAGCCTCAGGGACCCACACTTGTCCAGGCCTCTGCTAAGGCCCTATAATGAAGTTGGAATTGTTTTTCATAGGCCCATGAAAATGTCTGAGCTTCAGACCATATAATACCTGGACCTAACAGTGAAAAAAATTGTCAAGCTCATAATTTAGATGCATTTGAACACATGGGTTTACCAAAAACTCATCATGGTAACAATTTGTTTTCCCTTTTTTGGTTCTTATAGGTTAGTATGGGCTTCCCTGGTGGCTCAGATGGTAAAGAATCCGCCTGCAATGTGGGAGACCTGGGTTCAATCCCTGGGTTGGGAAGATCCCCTGGAGATCTTCAGGAGATCTTCTTGCATGACAACCCATTCCAGTATTCCTGCCTGGAGAGTTCCATGGACAGAGGAGCCTGGCAGGCTACAATCCATGGGGTCTCAAAGAGTCAGACATGATGGAGCGACTAAGCGCGCGCACACACACACAAAGGTTAGTACACCAGGGAATTTAATTCATTCACTCATGTAACAAACGTTTACTAAGAGCCTTCTGTGTGTTAGGCACTGTTCAAGGGTTTGAGGATGGTAAACTGAAACAAAAGACTGCCAGATATTTCTCTAGCAAAGATGGATTTATTTGGAATCAGCAGAGAATTGCAATTGGGGGCCTGCAACCGTAGTGAGCTACATGCAAGTCCCTGCAGAGCAAGGAAAAGAGAATGCTCTAATAGAGAGGCAAAGAAGTTTTAGGGTAAACAGAGTCCATGGCTTTTCAATGCCTGAGTCCTTGCCAGGAAAGAAGAGGAGTCTTTCTTCTTCCTATTGGGCTCTGCTATTGTTGCAGGGCATGACAGTGTCCCCTCTGGCCTCCCAACTCAACTTAAGTGAAGTTTCTCTTAATTTTTCTACTGTGAGAACAGTAACAAAGTACCTGTCCTCACCAAACACAGTATAATGTAATTAACCATATATATCTTCATTTTGAGTAAGTCTCATAAGATGTATTTTTGACAAAATGAAGTAATATTCTCTGCATGATAGCATTGTTGGGTGGACTTCTTATTAGAAGAATGGCTGAACATAAAGTATTGGTTAATGGATTCATGTAAACTTAAACAGCAGTCTCTAGAAGAATAGCACAGGAAATGTCAGTCTATGGCATTGTTTTATTCTATTATTTTATCAACAACCTGAATGTAAAACACAAGCATCCTTATTAAATGTACAGCTGAAGAGGTTAATTCAATATGATAAATGACAAAGTCAAGACTTGTCAACATTGTCCATGAAATGTAGGTGGGCTTTCTACAGGGCCATTCCATTATTGACAGCATGATACACCTTTATCACACTGTGTTGACAGATGTCAAGAATAATACATTGGTACATGTTCAGTCACTATGGTAGTTTGTCAAATTAATATGTCAGCTTTAGTAATTGACACATTTCTTTCTTATAAAGTTAAAATATCTGATAGATTATCATTTATTAAAATAAAATCTCCAAACATTTGAAAATCATTAATATAATGTACCATGTCAATAGAATAAAGAACAAAAGCCACATGAACATCTTCATAGATGCAGAAAAGGCATTTGATGAAATCCAACAACACTTCATGATTTTAAGAAAATAAGCTAAAAGGGAATCTTCTCAACTGATAAAGCCATCCAAGAAAAACCCACAGCTAGCATCATATTTAACGGTGAAAGAAATGTGATAAAACCATCTAAGAAAAACCCACAGCTAGGATTATCTTAATGGTGAAAGATTGAACACTTTCCGCCTGAGATCAGGAACAAGACAGCTCTTGCCAATTCTATTCAACATACTACTGAAGATTCTAACCAGGGCAATTAAGAAAGAAAATAAAATAAAAGGCATCCTGATTGGAAAGGAGGAAGTAAACTTTCTGCAAACAACATGATCTTGCATATAGAATATCCTAAGGAATACACTAAAACTATTAAAACTAATAAATGAGTTCAGCAAGGTTGCAGGATGATATAAGATAAAAAATTAACTGTATTTCTATACATTAGCAATGAACAATCCCAAAATGAAATTAAGAAACAATTCCATTTATAATAGCTTTAAAAAGAATAAAATAATTGAGATTAAATATAACAAAAGAGTTATGAAACATATACTCTGAAAAGGTACAAGACAATGTTGAAAGAAATGAAAGAAGACCTAAATAAATGGAAAGAATTCACATGTTGATGGATCAAAGGCTTAATATTGTTAAGATATCAGTACTCTCCACATTGATCGACAGATTAAACACAATCCCTATCAAAATCCCGGAAGGTTTCCTTGTAGAAATTGAGGAGCTGGAGCTGATCTTACAATTCATATGGAAATGCAAGGGATACAGAAGCCAAAACAATACTGAAAAAGAACAAAGTTGTAGAATTAACATTTCCCTATTTTTCCACAACATCAGATGTTTCAGACCACAGTCTACTGTCAATAAATTTCTTCTTCACTAAATATAATTATTCCTTCACTAAAAACTACTGAATTGTATGTTTTTAAAAATAAATTTAATGGTATATGCATTACATCTCAGTAAAGATGTTTTTTAAAACCTCAATTCTTTAATGCATTTCAAAATTTTTTTTTTCATTTCTCAAATATTTAACTACCTCATTTCACAATTTGTAACAATGACATAATTTCTAAACTGCTTTTCAGCTCTAGCACTATAAGCTGCCAACTGAGATGCAAATATTTCCCTAATTTCATTATTTCATTTTCTATTGCTTCCAAAATGCTCTCTCTAATGTTTATTTGATGAATAAAAGTAAATGTACAATTATAAAGAAAACATTTACTTTATAGTTTTAATTGCATCACCCAGAAATGATTGAATAGGGTGGCTTAGTGCCAAATTAAAATATCTAGAATTTTTTTAAATTGTGGTTAAAAACCTATTAACATTACACTGGCACATCTGTATAAATTCAGTAAGGTTTTTATGTCAGTATATTTCACTGAAATATGTGTTCTCTGACATCAATCACAAAAATTTTTATAGCATTTCAGGTCTTAATTTACATCAGCGCCCCAATATTAAAAAAAACTTCTCTCTTCAAAGTATGAATTTTTTATTCAAAGGAACTTATTCCATGTATGTTTACATAGAACAATTGAAGCTTCATCAATAACGTGAAATGTTATTGTCTTGGTACATGTTTTCCAAAAAGAAGTGTTTTCATTTAGTACCTATGTTTTGAACAAGGCAGAATTACAAATATAGATTATAATTATGTATCTATATTGATAGTATTCTTTTTTGAAATTCTATTAAATATTCATGCCTAAAACTGCCTATTATTTTTAAGGATTTTTAAAGAGTTGGATTTTTCAAAATAATAACTTACTTTACTTAGTATGATAATCTCTAGGTCCATCCATGTTGCTGCAAATGGTGTTATCTCATCCTTTCTTATGGCTGAGAAATATTCCATTATGTATATATACCACATCTTCTTTCTCCATTCATCTGTTAATGGACATTTAGGTTGCTTCCATGTCCTGGCTATTATAAATAGTGCTGCTGTGAATGCTAGGGTACACATATCTTTTCAAATTACAGTTTTCTCCATACACATGCCCAAAAGTGGGATTGCAGTATCATATGGTAGCTCTATTTTTAATTTTTAAAGGAATCTCCATACTGTACTCCATAGTGACTGCACCAATTTATATTTTCACCCACAGTGCAGGAGGGTTCCTTTTTCGCCACACCCTCTCTATCATTTATTATTTGTAAACTCCTTGATGTTGGCTGTTCTCAGAGGAGCCTGACAGACTCCAGTCCATAAGATCACAGAGTCAGACACAACTGAAGCAGCTAAGCACGCATGCATGCATTCTGACCAGTGTGAGGTGATACCTCATTGTAGTTTTGATCTGGATTTCTCTAATTATTAGTGATGTTGACATCTTTTTTATGTGTTTGTTTGCCATCTCTATGTCTCCTTTGGAGAAATGTCTATTTAGATTTTCAGCTCATTTCTTTTTAATGGGTTGTTTGGTTTTACTGATACTGAATTATATGAACTATTTGTACATTTTGAAAATTAATCCCTTGTCAGTTGCATCATTTGCAAATATTTTCTCCCATTTTGTAGGCTGTCTCTTCATTTTGTTTATTTTTTCCTTTGCTGTGTAAAAGCTTTTAAATTTAGTTAGGTCCTATTTATTTATTTTTGTTTTTATTTCCATTACTCCAGGTAGCGTGTGCAGGCTCAGTCGTGTCTGACTCTTTGCAACCCCCCAGACTGTAGCCCGCCAGGAGCCTCTGTCCATGGAATTTTCCCAGCAAGAATACTGGAGTGGGTTGCCATGCCCTCCTCCAGGGCATCTTCCCAACCCAGGGATCGAACCCGTGACTCTTATGTCTCCTGCATTGGAAGGCAGATTCTTTACCACCGCACCACCTGGGAAGCCATTACTCTAGGAGACAGATCCAAAAAGATATTGCTGCAGTTTATGTCGAAGTGTTCTGCCTGTGTTTTCCTCTAGTTTTATAGTGTCCAGTCGTACATTTAGGTCTTTAATCCATTTTGAGTTTATTTTTGTATATGGTGCCAGAGAATGTTTATACCTCATTCTTTTACACATAGTTGTCCAGTTTTCCCAGCACCACTTACTAAAGAAACTATCTTTTCTCTGTTGTATCTTCTTGCTTCCTTTGTCATAGGTTAATTGACCAAAGGTGCGTGAATTTAAAAATCTAATACTTTTGTTAAAGACTTTAGTCAAGACAGCACTGGCAGCCCATTGGCTTACCCAGTGAATTAATTACAAGATAGAATATCCACTGGCTATTGGATGAAGTGTAGACATCCGTGGAAGAGCATCAGAAGAGAAGACTTGACCTCCTCAATCTACTTCTAAGAAAAACACACACATGAGTTCCCAGTAACAAGAAACATACTTCAAGGTAAACAATAGTGTCCACACTGAGTTACAAGTATGATATTGTCCACTGCAGTGTTATTTATAATTGGAAATCAATAATAGGGTAAAAGGGAAATTGTTCAATAAATTATCCACTAGATATTATATAGCTCTTTGGGGGAAAAAAGTAGTCTTTCTATAAAGGTAATACTATAAATATATAACTTCCTCACTTGTCCCACTCAAATGCTTCCAAATTAACAAGAAAATAAAATCATACACTGGAGGCACTTCCATCTACCATGAACCCAGGATATGGCTCTATCCCAAATTACCAATGATAAAAGAATTTCAAGAAAATAAAATCATACAGTGGAGGCACTTGCATCTACCATGAACCCAGGATATGGCTCTATCCCAAATTACCAATGATAAAAGAATTTCTGCAAAACATAATGATATTGGGAAAATGAAGGGAGAATTTTTTTTTAAAGTAATAGATAATGTTTCTGAGCTCAATGATACTCCCTTAAAATAAGTGACAAGGCATGAGAAATCTAATCTCTTGCCTGGAACAACAGAAATTGAAGATACAGGTTAACAGAGAAAAATATAATACACTTTGGTACCACAATTTCACATAGAATTGGCAAGGCTGGAGTGGTCAGGATGCGGGCAAACCTTCTCATTTTCTCAGACCTGGACTCTTCACAAACAGTAGGCTGAATAAGGCTTCCTAAAATTCAAGTCTACCTGACACCTAGGAATGTGATCTTCCTTGGAAATTTGGTCTTTGCAAATATTAGGTAAAGAACTCAAGAGGAAGTCATCCTGGATTTCGAATGGGTCTTAAATCCAATGACTGGTGATTTTATAAGAAGAGGAGCAGATGCAGAAAGACGCACAAAGAAGGTCATGGGGAAAACAGGTAGAGAATGAAGTGGTGCTGCTACAAGCCAAGGAATGCCAAGGTTTGTCAGGACCCACCAGAGAATCTGAGAAGTAAGAAAGAAGCCTTCAGAGGGAGCATGGCCCTGCCAACACCTTATTTCAGACTTCTAGACTCCAGAACTGTAAGAGAATACATTTGTGTTGTTTTAAGCCACAATGTTTGTGATAATTTGTTTGGGCAGCCCAAGGAAACTAATGCACCATGTAAATAAACTGGGGACTTCCCTGGTGGCTCAGTGGTAAAGAATCCTCCCACCAGTGCAGGAGATGTGAGAATCCCAGCTTTGATCCCTGGGTTGGGAAGATCCCCTGGAGTAGGAAATGGCAACCTGCTCTAGCATTCTTGCCTGAAAAATTCCAAGAACAGAGGAGCCTGGTGGGCTACATGGTGTCGCAAAGAGGTGGACATGTCTGAACAACTGAACACAGCAGGAATAAACTGGAATGTGAGGGAGGAGACAGAAGGACTCTCTCCTCTCTAAGCAGATTTGTAGCACCAAAGTGGACCAAATAAAACTAAACGATTAAACACAAAACATCTGTGATCTATTAGCCTTCATTATGAACCACAAAAAGAGATTTTTGTGTGTGTGACCCCAGCTGACAGCCAGCATATAAACAGAGACTTCAGTCCTACAACTGTATGGAATTAAATCCCCCAACATCTGAATGAGCAGAAACATACTCTCCCCACAAGCCTCCAAGAAAGGGTCTTTGCTGACACCAGGGGCTTTGCTGACACCAGGGGCTTTGCTGACACCTTGACTTCAGTCCAGTGAGACCATACTGGACTTCTGACCTATAGAACTGTAAAGTAATAAATATATGTTTTTCAAAGACACTAATTTTAAGCTAGTTTGTTATAGCAGCAACAGAAAACCAACTGAGCAGGGATACAGGATGAGGCTAAAAATAGGAAGTTTGGTTGAAAGTCTTAAAGAAGTAATAAGATCTTTAAAGACCTGTCCCCATCCTGTATAGCCAAGAGACAACCCCTCCCGCTTGGCAGAAGACTGAGGTTGACCCATTGAAGAAACTCACCCAGGGTTGTCTGGGATATTGAGCAAAGCCATGGTCAAGTGTGAGCTACCTTAAAGTCAATCAATTGAAAAATGAAACTCCTCCAACCTCTTTTCTTGCTCAGCTCTCATAACGCCAGTCACTAGGAATAAATAGCTGACAGGAGCTTGAGAACTCTTCTATGGAGAAGTGGATCAGCCCAAGTTAAATTATGGAGATCCTGACCCTTGTGCTTCCAGCAATGGAATGGCTGAGTCCCCACTTGATTACCATAGAGTAAAACCCTTGAGCTTTGAATTAGCATTTTAGTGTCTTACTCAGCTATTAATAGATACCAAGCAGACCAGACATTTTACAAAGGCCTGTGAAAAGATAAATAAGCCAGAAAAAATAGCAAAAAGGAACTTGTAGGAAACTGAAACTTCAGGGAGAAGAAGAAAACTTGCAATAAGCATAATAAATATTCTCATTCATTCAAAGATATTTACTGAATGCTTATTATACTGGGCAGTCATTTTTTCTAGATGTTGAACCATAAGCAGTGAACAAAGCAGAAAAAGCCCATGGCTTCATGAAGCATACAGTGCCTCAAAGAGAGAAGAGATGCTCACTGACCTAAGGAATAGAAACAGGAAACTATACATAAAAGAAATGTGCAAAGACCAAAATAGAACTTTTAAAAATTAAAAATTAAATAAGCTGAAACTTTTTAACACTAGAAGGGTTAAATGATAATACCAAGAATCTCTCAAGAGATGGAAAATGGAGGGAAAAAATATCTTCCTTAGAGGATCAAGCTAGCAATTTCAAAATCAGAGATACCAAAAAAGCACAGATAATGAAGAGAAGAAAATTATTTTTTAAGTATACACAAAAGTAATTTCCCAGACATATATGAGTTTCTAAAGCAGAAAAAAAAAAAAAGAATGAAAAAAGATCCACTCCAGGGAACATCATCATGAAGCTTCATAATACTGTGAGAAATGTGAGAAATGGGACGGCTCTAAAATCTTCGCAAAAAAGAAACTAGATCCCATCAAAAAGGACCAGGAATCTGAACAGCATCAGGCTTCTCTACAGCAACAATGAAACATCAAAGACAGGAAAGAAATAGTGCCTTAAAAATTCCAAGAGACAATCATTTCTTACCCAAGAATTTACACAAAGCCAGGCTTTGAACAGAGCATAAGAGGAGGATAAAGACATTTCAGACACACAGGCAAGATTTCTCAAGATTTCTCCCATGTCCCCTTCTGAAGATATGGCAGTCAGAATGCGAGTTGGAAAGGAATTTCCAGACACAAAAGTATTGCAGAAAGGGGTGAGTTTATTAAGAACAAAGAGCACAGATAATGTAGGTGCTGCAAGTATAGCGGGTTGACCACCAGAGAAAGTCGATGGTTCTTACGGGTTGGTTTTTGCAGCCTCAAGACAAAGAAAACTCCTGCTGAAAGGCTGGCTTTAGGTGATTGGCTAAGTTGCTATAGGGTAAGCACTGTGGTGGGCATTTTTTGTCTAAAATGGGATCGAGAAGCCTGCTGGTGATGATCATGGGGGCTTTTGGCAATGGTTACAAAGAGGCTCAGTCAGTTTCGGAGGTGACCTTGGTTCTGGGCTCCGCGTCTGTGGCCTTGGGGCAGGACTCCACAGAAGACACCGGAGGCTGTGCTCCAGTTAGCAGGAAAGTAAAGAAGAAAAGAGGATCGAGGAAACAGGGCTCTCAACACAAAGAGAATTCCCAGGATGATACCCACACAGCAGGTCTGGGCAGCTGGTGGTTCACGTGGCAACAGGAGGGCACAGGGCTCCGGGACTGAGGTCTCCTGAAGGGGAAACCATGAAACTGGCAGATCAACCGAAATTCCCTCCACCTAAAAGTACTGAGGGGCAATGTACAGTTCTATCAGAGAGTTTGAAGTGAATTAGTATACTCTGCAACCCAACTGATGATTATGTTTGCATAATTTAAAATGTGCTCTTTAAAGGATGTGAATATTCATTTATTCAGAATGGCAACATGGCTATATTGAAAGGTTGGGGACAGCGTTCTGTAGAGATGAGGGCTTTGGGGGCCGGGGGTGGTGAATATTGTAAGAGGAAGAAATCTTTTTCTTCCACAATAGGAATTTAATAGCTAACATTCAAATCAGAAAAATCTTGTAATAATAAAATGATCCTACTAACTCAAAAGATTGTGATAAATACCAGGGGGAAAAAAAAAATAAGACAACAAAACCTTTGAAAATGATTCATCACTAGGGACCAGGAAGCAGGAGTTATGAGTCATGTAGAAATATTGGGTTGGCCAAAAAGTTCATTCAGGTTTTGCTATAGGATGTTACGGAAAACCAGATAAATATTTTGGCCAACTTAATCTTTTGAGTATTTAAGGAGTTTATTAGACGTCACCTGTCTTCCATTTTCATCCTGAACAAACTGAGAAATAAGCAAAAAGGATTATCAGGTGGAATAATAGAGAAATGATCACTATTTTTAGCAATAAAGGCTAATTTGGGGAGATGGTGAGCATGAGTACCAAGCAGATTTATGGACTGAGTCCTAGTACTAGATCAGGGGAGGCCTGTTCCCATGATATTAGGACCCCTCCCCACCACACACGTGCATTCATCATATGGAGGGTTTGGGTGCTGCTGAACAGAATAGTTTGAGACCCCTGAGCTGGGAGAAAGACTAGTGACTCATTCATACTACTTGTAAGAAATGACTAAAACAAGTATTTTATCTCAGTATTCAAAACCAAGAATACAGTAGCATATTCCTACTGGCTCAAGGCACACTTCTATTCCAATATTTGAACTTTATATTGGAATTCTGAGTCAGAGACAGGTGAAGAGAGAATGAACTTTAAGGAGGAAAGCAGCAGGAGCACAACTTTTTGAGCTTTTAGAAAGAAGTGCTCCTTGCTTGCCCTCTGGACGGGCTGTCCTGAATCGAGGCCTCTTCCCCAGTGTATCTCCTTTTACCAGTATTATTTATCCTTATTTCCTTGCTGATGTGACTCCGAGAGGCTGAGGAGCACCCTGGAGGTGACTCAGAAGGTCTCTGCAGGAATCAGGAAGACAGCCAGAGTTTTAGACTGCAGGTTGCTTGATGCAACTGATCGATGGCCTGTGCTCCCACCCTCCTCTGAGCCTCAACATCACACCTACCTCAGTGCCCAGGAGCCCTGAGCTGAGATGGTGGTGCAAAGAGAAATTCAATTTTTGTGTTTCCTGAGCATTTAAGCCTAGAAAATATTTCTGTCCCTAATGTAAAAATAACAGGCATTCATCATTTCTCATTTCCTAAATAGATGGAAGAAGAAGAGGAGGAAGAAGAGAAAGAAGAAAGAGCAATGATTTGGGTGTGTTGCTTTAAGTGCTATTGCAGAAACCACTGTCAAAAGCAAAGAAGCCTGTACTGCCTCCCTTAACCCCACAGGTTTTTTTTTTCTGCTTTTATGGTTCTCATTGAACTGGAAGGGGAGAGCCATTGGCCAAAAAATGAGCCAAAGGCAAAGGAAAACAAAGTCGTCTCAGGGTTGGAGACCTGAGAAGAACATTTTTAGAGTACACTGGGCTTTTATTTTGATATTTATTTTGACTTTTAACTATGCAAAATGGATCCTCTTAGAAAATAGATAGTTATGCTAGATTGTAGACCAGCTGGTGGTTAAAAAAAAAAAAAAAAAGGAAAAATCCGCTGGAATCACCTAAGCATGTAATCCCCACAGGAAAAAGGTAGCTTACTGTTACTTAGGCAGGGACCAAAAACTTCAGTCATATATAGTGAGGATTAGCAGAAAGAATGTGGAATTTGGAGCCAATATTGGGTACAAATGAGAACTGCTTAATATTGGCAAGCTACTTAGCCTCACCGAGCCTCAGTTTATTCATCTGTAAAATGGGACTAGTAATAGTGCAAAAACTCATGAGATTGAGAAGAGATAGGTGAAAACTTCTAGTTCATGGTAGGTGCATAATAAATGTTAGTTCTCTCTCTCTCTCTCTTTTTTTTTTTTTTGCTCCATCATGGCAGTCATTAGTGCTGGCCACCAAATCTTACCATTCTTCTCCAAATCACATAAAGCAACTGTACTTTCTTGCTTCCTTGAAGATAGATATGGCAATGCTTTTTGCTTTAGTCAGTGAAGTGAGAGTAGCCTCAATGCATCACTTCCAAACTGAAGCAAGTACAAGGTTTGCCATGTATCTTTTCTTTGTGACAGCAACTGGCAGTGTTCTAGATAGTGACCAACTTGGAAACAGGCATGAGGATGACTCAGCAAAATTCACAGAGCACAGGTAGTGTGAATGAGAAACACAGACCTTTGTTGTCTTAAGTCACTGTGATTTTCTGAGCTCCTTGTTACTGCCGTATAGCCTCTACCCTTCTGATTGGCCCACTCTCCTTAAATGAACTGCATTTGCTGCAACTCATTAATTCATTCCACAGCTATATGCTGAATAGATGTCTAGCACTGTGCTTGATGCTGGAAAATACATGATACTGATTCTTGCCCTCAAGGAGCTCATAATAAGGGGAAAAGAAGGAGGTCATTGTCGGGAGTCTTTTAAAACTATCACCCATCGATTCTAAGGTTTAACAACAGTCAAGGTTGGGAACTATGCTTTTGTGCACATTGAATCCTTCATTTATGTTCTATTGCCTATAGATATTGATAACAGAGAAGCCAGAAATTATAATAGAAAGTAGGAGAAACAGTATCATGTTAGAAGAGAGGGAAAAAAGAGATGGTTAAACTGACAAAGTAAACATAAATACTTCATCTTTACTTTTGTTGCCCACAACTCCCTGGCTCACTCAGTTTTCTTTCACTTTGCCCTTAAGAAAATTTAGTAGAACTTTGTTTTCCTTTAGACTAAATGTCAAGTCAAAAACAATGTAAAGCTGTTTATTATTACTATAACCCTAGAGTCATGTCTTCCTGTAAAAAATTCCAATGATGTGGAACTTCCATGGGGGTCCAGTGGCTAAGACTCTGTGCTCCAGTGCAGGGGGCTTAGGTTCCATCCCCGGGTCAGGAAGATCTCCTGAAGGAGGGCATGACAATCCATTCCAGTATTCTTGCCTGGAGAATCCCATGGACAGAGGAGCCTGGTGGGTTACAGTCCATAGGGTTGCAAAGAGTCAGACAGGACTGAAGGGACTTAGCACACATGCACAATTGGTTACCCTGAAGTCCAATTTGTATGAAAAAGGTAAATTAAATCCATGATTGTTTTCTTTTTTCTAAAACAATTTCAAAATAATGAGTTCATTCCTTCTTACCCATCAACAGTGACCTATAGAGTTACTATAGAATCATTATGAACTTACAGATATAATCATACTTGATACATTTGAAACAATTGCAATTATTATCAATTTTTGGTGCTCAGATTGATCCATCCTTGTCTAAGGGGAGCCTATTTCAGTTGATTCCTTAGTCTTCCTGACATAATCTGGAAGTGATTGATAGCTTCCTTGATTTCTGTAAATATCTACAATTAAAATGATACAATATCTGGGATTTGCTTTAAAATGATGGCATGGAGAAAATGGGTATAAATGAAATATGATTGGCAGTGACTTGATTGTTGTTCAAGGAGGGTGATGGCCCCATTGGAGGTTCATTATACTGTCCTATTTGTAACTGTCTGGAATCTTCCAAAATAACAGGCAAATATTAAAAATTCACACAATGACTTCCAGAATAAGACCTTAAATCCTTAGCAAGATAATAATCTTCAATGCCTGACTTTGCTGGGAGAAAAAGAGATTTCAAATTTCTCAAGGATTCTCTTGACTTATCAGGGACGTGTAGAGGTCTGAGTACAAAGTTTTACCCAAAGTCAAAAGTGGTGCATTTTCCAGACACGACCGAAGTTTCCTCTGGTCCCAGGAAAGCATGAAGAAACCCTAAGTGGAAAATAGGAAGAGGGTGGAGGGTAAGGAGAGCGGGAAAACTTCTGATGAAAGGTTTCTCTTAGTGAGTATCTCTTAGCAGTTCTGGCGGTTATCAAAGGGTCAGGTAAATGGGGCCTCCGCCAGTAGCCGGCCTGTCTCATCTTCGCCCACTCTTCGGCCCAGATTTTGCCTCCAGTTCCCAACAAGCCTGACTCAATTTCTTGTGGTCTAGGGGGTCTTGTTTTCCTGCCAGGGCAGGGAAAAGCTCTGGGCACGAAGTCCAGAGGCCAGCGTATGAACACTGCCTATGACTCAAAATGACAGTCTTGGGTCTCAGCTTCATCAGCCACAAAATTAAAGGTCAGCCTGCAAGACTAATGATCCTTCAGGGTCCCAACCAGCCAAAGCCGAGACTTCAAAAACCCTGGGCCCGGACACACAACCCTGTAGGCCTGTCTGCCTTTTCAGTGATCGTCTTGACCATCATTACACATTACATCGCCTCCTAAAGAAATATGTGACTGCTGGCACTTTCTGCAGATAAATGGAAAGAAGGGGCCTGGCAGAGATGACCCCAAAGTTGGCAATACTTTCAGGTCTAAGGAGTCAGGCGCGTCACCGACCTGTATGATTTCTCCTCTTCGTCCTTGCCCGTCTGCAAATCCTGACCCCTGTCCCCACTGCGGAGAAATCTTCTAAGAGACGGCAGCCGGCGTCGCCTCTGCGCCCAGGAGGCGTGGAGCAGAGGGCGCGGGAGCCGAGCGCGCTGCGGCCACGCTCCCCGCGCAGAGGCGAGAGGGAGGGGCCGGAGGGGGCCCGGCAGCACCAGAGGCGGCGCGCGGGGCTCGCGGCGGCTCAGTCTCCTCCCGAGCCCAGCCCCGGACGGCGAGAGCGGCGGCGAGCGCGAGCCGCAGCCCGGGCCTCGGAGCGAGGAGGCGGAGGGCCGGAGGAGGCGGAGGACCGGAGCGGCGGGCCGCGCTCGGGTCCCCGCCGTGTGCGCGTCTTCCTGGCGGATCCTGGTAAGTGCGGGCGGCCAAACCCAGACCAGCTGCCGGGCTCTGGGGCTGCAGAGGTCGGGGTCCCTGGATCCTGATGGCGTGCATCTGGCGGCAGACTCACAGGTGGCTTCGCGGTGGACGTGGGCGCCCCAGGCCCCGAAAGGAGTTAGCCAACTCTCTCCGCTGCCGGGTGCGGCTTCTGAGCTCCCCCTGCTTCTCCCACCCAAACCGCCCTGCTTCCGGCTCCGGGTAGTGGGGGGCCTGCTGTCGGAGAGGCGCTAAGAGGGGCTCTCCCCTTCACCAGCGATTCTGGGAGATGCCGGCCAAGCCCCATCCCAGCTCCCGGTTTTTTAGTGAGGCGTCTGTCCTTTAGTTTTATTTTCCTGTGAACCCACTAGGGAAAGTTTGGGACCACACAAAGCAAAGTTGGGGCGCGGCTGGGGGTGCACTTGGCTGGCGGAGGCAGCTCGCGTGGAGCGGAGCTGTGGGTTTGCAGGTCGAGTCAGGCTCCGGCTGGAGCCGGTAGCGCACCCTGGGAGTTGTGTCTGTCCGTGCTGTTTGCCCCGGCCCAGCATTGTGACAATCCCCGGAGCGCAGTGAGTCGCTTAATCGTTCACGCTAAGCATAGACATCTGCCAGCCAGCCGGGAATCTGTGCGGGGTTAGGTTTATCTCAGGAGGAACAGCATCTCAGTCTGGGTTGGTTTGGGCTCCCTCTGCAAACCTGAGTTGCAGCTAATCTCAGTGTATAACTGGCGCGTATTTAATTAGCTTGTTTTACACCTGAGATGATCTCAGCGAATGCCTCTAAAATGAAATCGTTGATACAAAAAAAAACCACCCCTCCCAATCAAAACCGTTTTTTAAAGAAATTAAAAAGAGGAATCTTCAGAATGTCAACTGTCATATCTAGGTATTTCACCCTTCTCTGTAGAGGCTGAGAATGAAAACTGCTTGGCTGTCTAACCTACTAGAGGGTCAGTGTCAGGGATATTTTGGGCAGATTTTTGTGGACAGAGGTATTACTGCAACGTGCATATTATTTATGAAATACATATTTGATCTCTTGAAATAGCCTACTTGTTAGGAGTTGTTTGATTTACCAAGTTGTGTATTTTAAATATGACTGAAGGTTTTTTTTTTTTTTTAAAGCTTTACCTGAAAATAATATCTAGATATTTAGGGAAGAAGGTTTGTTCACATCATCAGAACATTCTTTTAAACTTAAAATTTTAAAGGGCTTCTTATCTGTATTTGATATACAGGAGAGGGTTTTCATGAAAAATAAGAGCCTGAGAGTATTAAGTGTCCAGAAAAAGAGTGCTGATCCTCCAGCATTCAGCCCTTTCCAAGTGACAGATTAAATCCGAAAAGTGTGCCTGCAACTGGAATTATATAATTGGACCAAAAGCTAAGGCAATGGTTTGGTTGTCAAATATGTAGATAATTCTAAAGGAAGTGATACCTTTTTGAGCACCGGGATATTATTTGTTACATGGTTTAAGGTGGGATAAACAGAGATTTTCATCTACATCTATAACTTTTTTTTAATTTAACACACACATATATGTAGTCTATGTATTTACCCAAATGTTTGCCTTTGTACGCACATTATAATAAATGCCTAATATGTCATATCCTACTCTTAATGCTTCATATCTTTTAACCCATCCTCAAAGCATTCCTTGGTGGTAGGTGCTGTAATTGTCCTGATTTTTGAAATGGGGAAACTGAAGCATAGAAGAATTAAGGAATTTAACCCAAGGTCACATGGCTGGCTATAGGATAGGATTTTTTTCATAACTGCCAAATTGTTTTGTAAAAAAAAAAAAAAAAAAAGACATGATTTTATGATTCACATATCCTTGTTTTTATTTTTATTCAAGCATAAATGCTGAAAATATTTCCTGTGAAGCCTAAGAATCCCTGATTGTGGAAGCGCCTCACAAGCACTGTTACCTGTAAAGAAAAGAAAAGTATGAAAGAACCATCTGGTTGAGTCTACAAATTTAGAACCATCACATCCACCAGAAGACCCAGGATGGATCTGCACCAAAGCGCCACCATCTCTTTCCTTGAGAAATGGTATTCAGATAAGTCACCGTCTGGCTGCAGGAGACATTATAATGTCAGGAAAAAACTGAAGTTGATTCGAATCCTAGGCCTTTTCCTGGGCCTGGTAGCCATTAGCACTGTCCCGTTTTCAATCCGTGCCTTTTCTGAGACAGAGACCCAGAGCACAGGAGAGGTCGGTGGTGCAAGTGGCCCCGGGGCAGCACACGGTTACCATGAAAGAACTCTCTTAGATTTAAATGACAAGATTCGAGATTATACTCCACAGCCAGCTCTTTCTCAGGAAGGCATATCTGAGAATAGTACAGATCATGCCCAAGGAGACTACCCCAGAGACATCTTTTCCCTCGAGCAACGAAGAAAAGGCGCCATCATTCTCCATGTCATTGGGATGATCTACATGTTCATAGCCTTAGCCATTGTCTGTGATGAGTTCTTTGTTCCCTCATTGACTGTCATCACTGAAAAACTGGGCATCTCTGATGATGTGGCTGGAGCCACTTTTATGGCTGCCGGGGGCTCAGCGCCAGAACTTTTTACGTCTCTCATAGGGGTGTTTATTGCTCACAGCAATGTTGGCATTGGCACAATCGTGGGCTCAGCCGTGTTCAATATCCTCTTTGTCATTGGCATGTGTGCTCTGTTTTCCAGAGAAATCTTAAACCTGACTTGGTGGCCGCTCTTTCGGGATGTGTCCTTCTACATCATTGACTTAATCATGCTGATCATATTTTTCCTGGATAACTTTATCATGTGGTGGGAGAGCTTGCTTCTCTTGACAGCTTACTTTGGCTATGTGGTTTTCATGAAATTCAACGTCCAAGTAGAAAGATGGGTGAAGCAAATGATAAATCGCAACAAAGTCGTCAAGGTGACAGCGCCAGAGGCCCAACCAAAGGTTGGTGGCGGTGTTTGTTTATTTAATGTTCTTCTTGGCCATAGCTCTGAATTCTTAGCTTTTGAGATCTGCCACTTTTTTAATCAGATGGCGTTGGGGGCTGTAATGGATGGCAGGGTACTTTCTGCAGTTCTTTGGTAGCCAGACTAACATCGCAGTGGGAAAAATTTGGGAGAATGTCTACTAAATTCTCAAGCTGTTTGCCTCAGAGTAAAACATTTGTAAATATAGGTTACATAAGCTTCCCAGAGAAGACTCAGCAGTTATTTGTCTCTTATTTTGTGCAAGGAGGCATAGCAATTTTTGGAGCAGTTTTATTTTTATGGGAAAGTACGTGTGTGTGCTTTACACACTGCAGGACTTTTTCTATTTAAATGAACATATGACAGTTATCATGAACCGTCTCTTTAAAGGTGCTTAGCAAAGAAAGTGTGTTTGTGTCACCAAATATGAACCTGTAAGTCAGCAGCCTAGAGCCTTGCACGATTGGTCGTTCACGTGGGTCATGGCCATGCTTCTTGATCCACACAGTGATGCTTCAGACCTCTTGACCAGACCCCAATCAGGATCCATGAGAGTCAGTGGCAAGCCATGCTGCCTGCCTTCTTAGCTCGATGGCCCATTTTGCACACCATGTTAAACATGACCCAAAATATTTTCTAGAGTAGGACTTGAGGGGGTTTTAAAGACAACAGTGGTCATCCTGCCACTTAGGTAGCAAGTAAACTGGTTAAGAACTTAGAAGAAATTGATCTGAAAAAAATATAGGTTAATTTTAAAAAATAATCAGTAATGTTTACTAATGGGAAAATTAGTAAAATTTTGTTAAGTAGAGTGATGCAGTTCTGATTTATATCCTAACACTGGAATGTCGTCTCAGATTGTGATTTTAAACAGAAAACCAAAATACGTATGCAGACTTTTCATTCTGGCATCTGAGGAAATTCTCATGTATGCAGAAAACAGATGTTAAGTGGAGGGTGAGATGTTTTGTCCAGAGTAAAGAAAAAAATGATATTAATTTAGCCTAATCCCTCTATGTTCAAGTTTCATGACCATCTATCATGTTTGTAGCAGCCAGTTAGAAGCAAAGTGCAGCCAGTTTGAAGCAAAGTGCAGACAAAAAAACTACTAGTGATATTTCTATTTATTCCATGCAAAAGATAAATATTCTAGAATGTATTTTTTCTAACCTATCACTCAGTGTATGGTTGTTTGTTAGAAACTGTAGTAAGAAAAAAAAAACCATGGTAAATAATATTCAGATGTGATATTAGTGTGTATCCTTAAGGGCATAAGATAGGGTCATCACTGGAGCCCCCTCCCTGGTCTAATTTTGTAGCCTGAAAGATGATCCCTCAAGCTATCTTCTCAAAACTGACTGCACGTTTAAGTGGTTTGCATTAGTAGTCTATGTGTTTATTCCAATTAGAATGCTGAACAGTTGCCAAGGGAAAGATTTTTTAGAGGCAAGGAAATGATTTGGTGCCTTATAAATATCCTGGGCCCATCAAGGATAAAAAGTCTTTTTGAGAACTCAGTACTTTTCATTTTGTTATGGCACAGTGGAACTTCATTAACTTAGACACAGAACTCGGCTAAAGGTTATATTGGCAACAAGTATGAAAAAGGAATTTGCAGAGTGGTCCAGTGATGTATTAAAGATTGCAGGAGTATTTTGTATTCTGCTAGGAAGGGAGAAGCTGATTTTGTGCATTTAGTAATAACTTTTAAAATATGGTCTACAGACAGTTTTTAATAAATTATGTCACTCATTAAATCAGCTCTTGAAGGATTTTTACCCTACTATATTAGATGACTGTCATGTCATTTTTATAGTAAGTTAAAAGTCAATAACTTAGGCTGACATTCCTTTAAGTTATTTATATCCATAATTTTTGCTATGCTTAATATTGTGCACCTAAAAAATTTTGGAATTCTGGACTTACCTAATTAAAAAAGAAAGCAGTTTATATTCATGACTATATCTCCTGTTTCTGATTTACTCCAAAAATATGTTCATTGTATTGTTTTCCTTTGAGCACCAAATAGTTTTAGTTGTTTCATTGAATGATTATCATTTATTTTGGCATTCAGAAACTAGATTGAACTATAAATTATCATGGGACCAGAATTTTTTAACATTGCTATGTCTTGTTTGGTATACTAGAACACAGATATTTTTAGGTGGACCAATACATAATGATGTGTGATTTCCTTTATGAAATTTCACCTTGCCAATTTCACTTTTGAATTTTGTTGGAAAAAAGTTTTTTTTACCAGCTGGTCTTCATCAGATGCCTGATTTCAGAATCTTGTGGAAATTTTGCGCTCTGAGCACTGAACAGGTGTCTCAAGGAGAGACGGGTCCTTGAGCCTGGTGCTATTGTTCTCTGATCTAAAAAGTTGATTTCTGGCTGTATACCCCACCCTCCTTTCCTACCTAAGTCAGTGCTTCTAACATCATCAGAACACTTAGAGAAAGACCCCAAGCCAAAGACATTCCTTGATGGAGTCTTCATAGAGAGGAATGTGCTATACAAGAATTTAGGAAGCAAAATACTAAGCCTGTTTTTAGGCAAGGCTACCTCATTGTTTTATTTGTGCAGTTATAGAGCAGGGGAGTATGGGAAAGTGAAGGAAACATTTAGATATTTTTATACAAGTCATCGTGGTTCTTCCTGGAAACTCATCAATTCTGCTGAGCTATAGGCAGTGAAATATCTATGAAACTACTTGCTTCATGAACAAGTTGAAAAATCTTCATTTGGTTTCATTATTGATGATGGGGCAACTATGAGGAATGGAAAAATAGAAAATGTGAATGTTTTTCTCATAGTTAAATAATAGTTTCCCATTTTATTTAACTATTCTACCTGGTGTGTGGCTTTTTAATTTGATTTTTTTTATTACATCTTTTAGTGATAATATCATTCTTTAAAAACGTATCATTTAGTGTCATGACATGGTAAAGAGACCCTGGACTTTGATTCAGGGAAAACAGGTTTTAACTCAGGTGTGTAATAAGCCTTGTAACCTCAGAGAAATCACATAAACTCACTGAGCCTCAGTTTCCTAATTAGGAAAATGAAAATAATAATACCTGCTTCATAAAGTTGGAAAAATTGTTAAATGAAGAAATGAATATTAAGCCTCTAACATAGTCCTTGGCAAATGTGGGTTGTTCAGTAAGTGTTGGTTCCCTTTCTTTCATCTTTTGTTCTTAAGTGGAAAGTGAATCAGAATAAATTACTTCAAATTTGAGCATTTCAAAATATTTCTTGAACATTATAGTTCTTGTCAGTGAATCAAGTTATGCAGGCCATTGTCTCTCTTAGGGGCACGTGATATTTGTCATATTATAATATTTATAAGCTTAATTTCATATACAGTGAATATATGCAGGGAAGATATTATAAACTCCAAGGAGACCTTCAAATACCTTTGCTGTCCTGAAAGTTTATTTTGTATAATTTTACTTGCAATAAGTAGGCCATTGACTGTGGTTTTGATATACCTATGCTAAGCAGAAATTTTTTAAGTGTATTTTTATTTATAAATGACCAGGACCCTCTTCTAAAAACCTCTCCGTGGCTGGTTAGGAATTAATTTGAATCCTGCAGGATGTGAAGCTGTGAACTTTCAGGGCATCTGGTGTGTTTTGCCATGTGCCTGGCTTGGCTGCTGAGGTCCGTTGATCTGCTATGGTGCTAGGCTGTCATTGGCCTAGAAAGCAGCTGTCCATGGTATTTAACTTCTTCTTAGACTTGGCACTGTAATCTGACAGCAAGTCAACCCAGTTCAAATGAAGGGAATGGTCTAAATAAAGATGCTTAAAGCTGGATAGTTGAAGGCAGGCTGCTTAGTAATGTTAGGTGTGCCTTGCTTTATTCATTTTGTATGTTCCTGAAAAGTTGCTTGCCACCAGAGTGTTTGCAGTGCAAATTGTTGTAACGATCATGGGAAAATCGAAATGGAGACAGTATTATAAATATTCTTCATAAAGTAAAATGCTTCTGATAAGATACTAAACCATAAATAATTATATAAACACAAATGTATAGTCCCAAGCTTTCCTAAGACAAAGAATATATTATAAATTCAACCTTTGTTCACCCTCCATACCCAGCAAATAAATTAATTAAATTAATATACAGATTTCAAAGAAGGCAAGGTAAGCTCATCCTTGTAATGAGCAAGTATTACTTGATAGACTTGGAAACTCTTTGTCCTCAAAAGAAAGAAAACATAGGCGCTAAACTTCTTAACCCTCTAGAAACCTGTGATTGCAGTGTTCTTTTGAGTTCCTGGACCCAATTCAAATGTGTGGGGGTGGGGTTGGGGCTGCTTCCCACATAACGCCAACAAATTCTCGGACACCAGCAGGGTGGCCAAGAATTTAACTCAATTCTGACACTGTCTGCCCAGAGATAGCGTCAGTTTTCTTCAGGTTATGGGTTCAGTCCTATAAGACTGCCCACTCCACCCCCACTTCAGAAGCAAGTCAGCAGTCCAGGTTGTTACCTGTACGTCTGACTGACTCTAAGTCAGAGGTTCCAGTGACCCCTCCTCGGGGTCAATGAATTTGCTAGAGGATCTCACAAAACTAAGAGAAACATTTCCTTGTTAGATCACTGGTTTATTGTAAAAGGGTACGACTCAGGGGCAGCCAGCTGAGACATGGGGAAGGCAGGGAACCTTCACCAGGCGCCTCTCTCCCAGCACCTCCAGGCGTTCACCAACTCCCGAAGCTCTCTGAACTCTGTCATTGGATCAGGAAGATCCCCTGGAGGAGGGCATGGCAACTCACTTCAGTATTCTTGCCTAGAGAATCCCATGGGCAGAGGTGGGCTACAGTCCGTAGGGTTGCAAAGAGTTGAACACTACTGAAGCGATGTAGCACATACGCACCCATGGAGACTTCATTACGTGAGCAGAGTTGATCAGATCATCGACAGTTGGCAATTGATTTGCCCTCCAGCCCATCTTGGGCTTCCCTGCTGGCTCAGCCATTAAGTATCTGCCTGCAATGCAGGAGACCTGGGTTCAATCCCTGAGTCAGGAAGATCCCCTGGAGAAGGGAATGGCAACCCACTCCAACATTCTTGTCTAGAGAATTCCATGGACAGAGGAGCCTAGTGGGCTACAGTCCATGGGGTCACAAAGAGTCAGACACAACTGAGCGACTGGCACCTCACACCAGTAGGTAGGAAGTGCTATCTATCTCTCCAACCCATCCGTCCTTGCTGGAAGGGAGTGGGACTGAGAATTCCAACTCTTAATTATCCAGTTGGCTCCATTAGCAACCAGCCCCAATCCTTAGGTGCTTTCTAAAAGTTGCCTCATTAACATAATGAAAGACACCTGTATCACTCTCCACACGTAGGAAATTCCAGGGGTTTTGAGAACCATGAACTGGGAACTGTGAACAAAGACCAAATATATATGAGAAATGTATTTTGGTCATCTTAATGACCAAATATATATTTCTTATAAATCACAGTATCACAAGTCTGTTTGTTGATCTAGGTGCTATTTCCCTTGTTTGTTTCCCTCTACTTAAGTTAAAGCAAACCCTTCAGGTACTACATGTGATTCAGAGAGTGAAGGAGGCACTTGGAGAGACTCAGAAAGTCCAGTGGATTTTTATTGACAAAGGCAGGTTGCACATATCTGTTCCCCTTGCTAAGCTGGTTTCTCCAGCAAAAAAGGATCTGTACTTTGTGAATCCTGACAATGTTGAGAGCTAGGAGTTATCACCACTTCCCTTCCTACTTTCTTCCTTTCTCCTTTTCCCTTCCCTTCTCCCCATCTCATTCACTTTTTCTTTTCTTTGTTTTGTTTTGGTAGAACCAGATAATTTGTATTTTAACTTGAGCAAGGAGTGTCACTCCGTGAGGCGTCAAGAACATCTTTTTAGATAAGTCTCTAGTAACAGCATATAGCAGCATTTTGTTTTTAATTCAGTTTGGCAATCATTATCTTTCAGCTGGAACATTTAGTTTACTTACATTGATTGTGATTACTATTACATTTCAATTCTTTCCTGTCATGCTATTCTGTACTTTCTATTTGTTCTGATCTGTTTCTTTTCATAATTTTTTTTCCTTTTTGGGGGGGATTTTTTTTCTAAGTTTTTCCTGTTAGTAGTTTGGAATTTATACATCCCATTTCTATTCTTTTAGTGTTTACCCTAAATTTTTTAATGAATATATTTAACTCAAAAAGCTAGTATCTTTACATTCCTGCTAAACATCCTAAGGGCCTTACAACCTTTTAACTCAGTCAATTCTCCCCCATTGTAAATAATTTGAAGTCTACAATCAAAGTTCTACCTTGGTGTTTGATAACAGTTTTATCGAAGTATAGCCTTCACATTTTTAATCCTACAAATTAGACATTATGCCATCAATGTTTCTAGATAGATCTGCATTTTTACTAGTTTTTCTCGTCCCTTCTTTTCTCATTGTACTTTTCTCTATGGTTTTTTTCCTGTACTGACTTGCTGTCTTTATAAAGGTCCTTTAGCAAGAATCTGTTAATAGTATCTGCTAATTTTTATTTGCTCACAAATCTGTTTTACACTTTTGTTCTTGAAGGATAGCTTTGGTGGGTAGAAAGTTATTTTCCCATTCCACTTTGAAATAGTAATAATAGTTTCACTGCCTCTGACTTCCGTTTTTGCCATTGAAGACTGCTGCTGGTGTGAACGTCGCTCCTTTGTAAGAAGTTTGTTCTTTTTGACTACTTTATAAGGTTCTTCTCTTTGTTTTTGGTGTTCAGCATATTCTTGATGCCATGTCAGCTGTGATTTTCTCACTTATTTATCCCCATTGTGATTCGTTAGACTTCCTGAATTTGAGGATTTAGTGCCTCCCACCAGTTTGGCCTCTATCTCCTTTAGAATTCTGATTGGGTATATGTTGTACCATCTCAGCCTTCCTCCATGTCTTTCAACTATTCATCTTTTTCTGTGTTCTTCTTTCTGATCATTTCTTTATATCTGCATTCTACTTTCTGATTTTCTCTTCACTTTTATCTAACCTGAATCTGTTTAGTTTTTTATTGTTATTATTATATTTTTCCTTTCTAGAAGGTTTTTGTGGCTCAGTTTCACCACTGACAGGTTGATTTTCATTGTTTCTTCTTCCTTTGTTATTTAATGCCCGCTTTTAGTTTTCTAAACATACTAAATATATTTTAATTCATAATTGGCATTTCTAATGTTAGTATCCTTCCAGGTCTAGTTGTGTTGTTTTATGTTTCATGTGGGGTGTTTCTTTATATATTTAATGATTTCTTTTAAAACTTTGAACTTCTATTTTTTGGGACTTGACTTGTGGAGCGACACTGAAATCTGGGTTCTAAGTGTTTCCCACAGAGAGGACTCGTTTGCTTCTCTGTCAAGTGCCTGGGAACTCAACCAAACTAGAATCATTCTAACCTGAATGTTTAACTTTTTTTAACCCAGGTAATGTGAATTCAGACTGCAAATCCAGGAATGAGCCCATGGTTGGAAATTCTTAAAGGAGACTGTTTTTTTTTACTTCTGTACCACTCAAAACCAAGACCAAAATAGGCATATTCTACTATGTCCCTTTGGTAGGCAGATTTTTTTTCCCCCTCATTCACCCACTACGAGTGTCAACCCTTCAGGGTTTCTAGTGCATTGGGAGTGGAGGTCTCCCACTGGGAGTGGAGGGAGGAGGTCCCTACTCTCTATCAGGCCTCGTGTTCATAGATTCTACAATCCACATCTCTAGCCACTGGGGAACAGCAAATACTGCTTCCTCACCTAATATAGATGGGGAATTTTAAAATACATAAAATATAATATCTAACCTATGTTATATGTTAATATACAATTCATTAGATACATATAATATACATACACCTAGTATAATTTGAGGTGTATATACTGAAAATGGTTTCTCTGAATGTTTAATCTATCATATTACCAAAAATGTGTTTTAGGCTTTGGATTTGTCAAATGATAGTGCATGTAGCAAGGGATGCTAATATGTATTTTAATTATTTACTTTCAGAATGTTTAATCTGACATTGTATATAATAAGGCTCCATATCCACAAAAGATCCTACCAATGGCAAATTTTGAGTCAAATCTAAAAGGCAATTCTAACAGAAAGTTTAAGTTGTAGATTTGTTTTTTAAATAATATTTTTGCCAGATACTTAAAGTAATATATTCATCATATAGGATTATAAAAACACATCAATATACAAAAAAGAAAATTTTAAGTAGCCTCTAATCTCTCCATTGCACCATCCAGAAATAACCATGCACATTTTTGCATTTATTCGTCCAGATTTTTCTCACACAGACACACTGTCACATATGCACATACACACATATATACCTAGATAAGTTGAAATGATATTGGATATGTACAACTTTAAACTTACATTGACTATATACCATTTTAGTATTTTTTAACTTGGTTTATTATGAGCATTTCCTCATATCATTAAATATTTTTCAAAAACGTTCACTATTTAGCATTATCATAAAATAGAAAGTTATTTTCATATTATATTTCGCTACTATAAAAGACACAGCCTTACACATGAATTTTTTATTTTGGAGAAGCAGAAATTCTGAGACAAAGTTTGCAAGCTTTTTAAAGTTCCTGCTTGGTTGCTACATCTTTGGTAGTATTGACTATTACCATTCTTAATGTTCACCAATTTCATAGGTAAAACAACATTTCATTGTTTTATGCATTTCTTTGATTAATTGGGAGGTTGCAAATATGTTTTTTGAGAATTAAAATTTTCACTTAAGGATTGCCCAATTTCCTATGTGTCTTTTGCATCATTTTTAAAGTTTGCTGTGATGACTCAAAGATCTCTTACAAACATATACTGAGAGTGACTAATTTGGCCTCATCCCTCCCCACATTTCCACACCTAAATCAAGGCAGGAAGTTGCTGCAGTTTTTGTTTTAAAGGATGAATTATTCTGAAGAGGGAGGCCTTGTGACCTGGAGTTAAGAAATGTTCCCAGGGATTGGTGTGTGGCCCTGGTCACGTGACCTCAGTGGATCCTGTACCTCCTCGGACCCTGTCTCCAAATCTGGAAAATAAGAGATTTGACCCACATCACCTAAAAGATTACTTTAGCCTGTCATTTCTGTCCTCAGAGGCTCTCATCTTTACAACGCGAAATACTCTAACCTTGCCAAAGTGACAATCTAACACATTTACCTAAAACAGAGGAACAGATTCTCACCATACCCATAGCACCAAACTCTTTTCCTAACTCGGCTTTCTTGTAGTATTTTCACTCAAATGATTTAATTGACTTGGCTAAACAGTCATTTTTGCTTAAGCATTACTGTGGGAGGCTGTTCTCCCAGGCAGGCAGGAGAACAAATTGCATGGGAGAACATTGTCTAAAGTTTACCGCAGGCCTCTACACCTCCTCACTTTTGTGGCTTCTGGCAGTGGAAACCCTTGGTGGCAGTTGCATGTGTGTCCCTGGGTCACTGGTCTCTCCTGATCTCCCCAAAGTCGAAAGAGAGAGATCTGAAAACTGGACATGCGCTGGAAGATACTACGTCCTTACCACATCAATATTCTGAAACAGATACCATCTCCATCTGCACAACAGGAACCTGAGAACCAGAAAACATAAATGCCTGCCTAAGGTCCAAATTTAGAGGTGTTAAACCACATTTAACACGACTGAGCACGCATACCTGTCTGACTCCTAAATGCATGCTGGTTCTCTTAGTGCTTCCCTCTGGGCAGTTGGGAATGAAGACAAAGCAAATCTCCAAATGAGATGCACATTTCATATTGTGTGGGTGTGTGTGTGTGTGTGCATGCGCACTAAGTCACTTCAGTCATGTCTGACTCTTTGCGACCCCATGTACTGTAGCCCGCCAGGCTCCTCTGTCCATGGAATTCTCCAGGCAAGAATACTGAAGTGGGTTGCCATTCCCTTCTCCGGGGGATCTTCCTGACCCATGGATTGAACCCAGGTCTCCTGCATTGCAGGCAGGTTCTTTACCATCTGAGCCACTAGGGAAGCTTTTCTGTTAAGTGACTTTCAAATATTTTTTACCACAATCCCCACTAAGAAACATATTTTACATCTTGACTCAGTATATACTCACACCCATGCACATACACATACATATGTATATGTTTACATATACATATAAAAATAAAATCTAAGTTGGAGGCAGTTTTATATATATTGTATTTTCTATTCTACTACAAATACTAGTTTCAACCCTAAAATAGTTTCATGACTCACCAATGAGTTGTGACGTAAGTTTTTAAAAATACCATGTTAAGAAATTCCTATTTCCTCCTTTTTCTTAGTGGCGCTGCCCTGTAAGGACATCTCTCTGATCAAGGGGGCGAATGGGGACAGAAATCCAGACATCACTCTACTGGACAAGCTGCATGCTGTGGTGTGGGACTGTGGCTGCCCAGAGGAAAGGGTACCTTTTCTTAATTCCACAAAGGTAGCCCTTTATGCTGGAGATGTCTTTGCTCCTCACCCGCTCTGGCTCTGACGCTGACTGATTGCAGGGTAAGGAAGGTGCAGATCAAAGCTTGATGTGCTTGCACCCTGAGCCTCAGCTCATCCTTGGTTCCCGATGAGCTTGTCATCAGGTGGAAAAGAAATGTGGATGAAACAGGCATGAAATCAGAGAGAAGCAGAACTTGACGAGATGGCCGAAGCTGCATTTCAATTAGGTTGGTTACCTTTTTATGAAGGATTGGATTTGTAAACCAATTGATGCAGGCAGAGTTCATGTCCTGGTAAAAGCTGATGGGTTTGGAAAAGGTCTGGGCACCAGACTATATTAATGCTATGTTTACAGCTTTAAAGAATGCACTCAGAATCTTGCATTGGCAGGAAGCAAGCCTGGAGGGATGGTGTCCCCTTCATCCCCAAACACTGGCTGTCTAACCTTGGTCCAGGTGCTTTGCCCCAAGCATCTCCCATGAAAATGAAGGGGCTACCTTAGCTCCACAGTCCCCATGAGCTCTGATACTCTAAGCATCTTCGTTAATGGGAAAGAAGTATACATCCGTAATTATGGACTGACCTACCAAAGAGGTGGTGAGGTCATGAAGCCCTGAACTTATCACCTTCAGAGTCCTTTTCCAAATAAGAAGGCCAATTAAAGATTAACCCTTTGAAGGGGTAATGCAGGCTTCTTCACCCGTCCATAGGATGTTCTTAGAAAGGGTTGAAGTTGCTGGTGCTATGTAAATAACTTTCTCTTTTACTGCTTGATGGACTTTGAGCTAGGCAGACAGGTTTCCCCTTCAGCAGCCCAATTCCTCCCACTTAAACTGTCATCTGTTGACCTAACCACTCGTAGGCTGAGTCAGTTTCATTTTTCCCTGACACCTGATAGCAATGAAAAGATGTTGAACCACTTTTGTTATTATAGGTGTGTGGTGGGCACTGAACATTGGTGCGTGCGTTCCAGGAATCTGAGACTTTGTTTCCTGAAAGAGAGGATGACAGTTAAGGGTTAACACGATAGAATTATTATTTAAGACTGAGAGTGTGACCCTCCTTGCTGTGTTATCTTGAGCAAGTTGTTGAACCTCTCTGGGCTTATGTTTGTTTATCTATAAATAAGAAAAATCATAGGCTTTCCCTCAGAGGGAGGCTATGAATTTTTATGCAATTGCACAGGAAAAGTGATTAACAGAATATGGTCCCACCCAGCCACGTATATTCTACTCCTGGTCTCTTTTCCTCTGAGTCCCTCCCATTTGCTGTTAGCCTATTCTCCCTGAGGACCTGTCATTTTGGGACCTTGCCTCAGCCCCTAGGCCCTCTTCTCTCTGCCTCACAAGCAGCCAGATGAAGGAGCAATTCTCCCACTAATCCCTAACTAATAGTCAAATCCTCAGTGTTCGGACTTGAACCTGCTTTCCCTCTGTTCTTGCAGAGGATTAAGAGAGAAGCAGTTTCCCTGTTATGAAACTGAACCTCACTCAACCACGAAATTCTCTTGAGCCCTCCTGTCACTGCCCTGTAAATGTATTTACTCTTTTCTTATAGACATCATCAGTATTTAACCTCAGCTTGTCACATATCCATCCAATCGTGGCTGGGCCTTATGTTTGCCAGCATCTGAGTTTTCTGCCTTGGATCAAATTACTCTTCTTGACTCTAGAACTAACCAATCCCATATGCAGTATGTCAAGTATACCAAGTGTTTCACTTGGTACCAAGGGTAGAAAGAAAGAGGGCACTGAATACCCTTTGGAAAGTTACTAATGGTGGTGGTGAGTGTTCATGATTAGAAAAAAAAAGTCTGGGCTTAATCATAAAACTTAATAGCTTGTGTATTAAAGTCAAGGAACAAACAACAAATATCCAGCTTAAACAATTCAGTGGACAGTCTCTAGTCTCCTCAGGTTGGAAGTATAGGTGTCAGGGCAGGTAAGGGACCTCAATTCTGAAAGCCGTATCATTCCAGCTGTGGCCTCGAAATTGTCCTCCTTACCTTGTAGCATTGTATAATGTTTCTCTGTTGACTTTTTTTTTATAAGTTTTTTGAGATATAATTCACTTATCATAGAATTAACTGTGTGTGCAGTTCACTGGTTTTTTTGTATGTTCACAGAGTTGCAAAATCATCACCACTAATTTTAGAACCTGTTCATCACCGCCAAAAAGGAACCCTGTATCTGTCTATCATTCCTCATCCCTCTTCCCATCCCCGTCCCTGGTAGCCACCAGGGTTCTTCTTTCTGTTGCTATAGATTTGCCTATTGTGGACATTTCATATCAGTGAGAATCACATAGCATATGGCCTTTTGTGTCTAGCTTCTTTCACTTGGCATAACATTTTCAAAGTTCATCCATGTTGTTGCCTTTTTATGGCCAAATGTTCCATTGTATGGATATACTATATTTTGTTTATCCATTCATCAGCTGATGAACATTTGGCTTACTTCCACTTTTTTGCCATTATAAGTAATGGTGCTGTGAATATTTGCTTACAAGTTTTTCTGTGGATATATGGTTTCAATTCTCCTTGGTATACATTTAGGGGTAGAATTGGTGTTTCCTGTGCTCACTGTATGTTTAACATTTTAAGGAACTGCCAAACTGTTTTCTAAAGAGGCTGTACCATTTTGCATTCCCACCAGCAGTGTATGAAGGTCCCAATTTCCCTCCATCTTTGCCAACATTTACTATTACATGTCTTGTTGGTTATACCCATCTTAGTGGATGCAGGGGCTCCACGGGTAGTGCTAGTGGTAAAGAATCCACCTGCCAATGCAAGAGACCCAAGAAAGACAGGTTTGATCCCTGGGTTGGAAAGATCCCCTGGAGAAGAAAATGGCTACTCACTCCAGTACTCTTGCCTGGAAAATCCCATGGACAGAGGAGCCTGGCAGGCTACAGTCCATGGGGTCGCAAAGAGTCAGACACAGCTTAGCCACTAAACAACAACAACAAAGTGGTTGCAGAGTAGCATCTCAACAATGACAGAGTGGATGTGGAGTGATATCTCATCATGATTTTGATTTGTGTTTTCTTGAAGGACGATGATGTTAAACATCTTTTTATGATCTTCTTGGCTACTTGTATATCTTCTTTGGGGAAACGTCTGTTCACATCCTTTGCTTACTTAAAAATTGGGTTATTTGCCTAACTGCTGAGTCTGAGTTCTTTATATATTCTGGATGCAAGTCCCCTTACCATATATGTGATCATAAATTTCTTCTGTTCTGTGGAATAAGGAATATGCTGCATGGATAAGGCAGCTTCTAGACTGGGACCAGTTCTATGCTGTTGCATATTGTTTGCCCGGCATCAACTTAGTGATTTGGAACCTTGGATCAACCCTAAAGCTGCCTCTTCCCTTAAGTTAGTCTTGGGAAAAGCTTGATCCCCTTGAAGCTAAGGACTGGAGGAGGATTTAGGGGTCATTTGGGGTTCAGGACTTGTTGATTATAGAGAACCTGGGAACATGAATCTACTTGAACACTGGACCGAGGATGTTTGTTGTCTAGTTGCTACATGACCCTTTTTAAGCTACTCCTGATCCCTCTCTGTATTATCTAAGAGAGTTTCTTGTTATCAAATCCCTTTTCCAACATATTATCCAGGAGCCTTGTCAGGAAAGCAGTTGAATAACAGTCCTTCATTCTCAGATGTGAACTTTGCTTACATGTTGTTGTTTGAACCTTGGCACTTAGCTTTAGACATCTTGGTTGGGGGCCAATCCTGCCCATCTACCCACTCTGTCCCAAAACCTATAACTTTTCCCACTCCAGGTCCTGGGAGCATTTGCATCCATTTTGAACAAAGCTTTATAAGTATCTGGAGCTGCAGACAGTAAGTAATAACAATACTAGTAAAGCTAGTATGCTAAATGACAAAGTATTGTCATTGCCTAGCATGGATTGTAATTGCACAAACCTAATTAATGAGCACACTCTGAGGGTAAACAGAACTTGGCCATGTAATCCTGCTGTGTACAAAAACGCACAATTGATTGAAAGCTCCAGTGGTTTTCAGGGGGTCCAGGAAACATCCCCTCTCTTCCTGCTAGCTTGCTTCAGCTGCAAATGACTGCTTGCATGGTGGATGGAGTTTGGGGGCCATGAACAAGAGGCTGATTTATTTAAATAGGTTCAGATGTGACAGGCTGCTCGTTTGATGCTTACTTTGAAGGGCCATCGCAAATCTGCTGTTTTCTGCTGCCTTTTATTTGAAGTACAATTAAGTAGATAGCCACAAATAGCTCTGACCTTGAAAGTCTAAGTGAAGGTGAGAAGTGAGAACAGGCTTAGGAAGCATATGTTTTGGCATCTTAATGCTCTGCAAGTCACAGACACTTAAGAAAAATAAATAGAACAGGATAAGATAGTGTTGTGCTTTAGGAAGAAGAATTGAAATGCTCTGGGAAGTAGCACCACATGCTTTACTGGTGGATAATCAAAAACTGTGCTAAAAATTAATCCAGCTCTATCTCATTTCACTGTGTGGCTCTGGGAGACCAGCCCCAAGTGAGCGGTATTGCCAGTGATGCTCAGCCCATGATCACCTTGGATTTGAGTCTCTGCCAAGCGCCTCTCCTGAGCACTGTCCGCTTCCTCTCAGCAGCCCCAATACATGCTTTAGGTTATTTGTTTTTAGTAAAATTGCTTAGAGTCTCATATGACCGTTTCAGTTCAGGTTCTTGCAAATGTGAATCACAGGATGGACCCATAGTTGAATAGCTTGTTTTGGATATGATCAGAATGGAGCTTCTCAGTGAAATTCTTAAGGTCCTCAGAGTTGGGTTATAGAGGTTTAAAGAGGTTTTTTTTTAAGCCACCTGAAAAAAAAATAATATTAAGGATTTTGTGTTCCATGAACACCCCTTCTCTCTCTTTATCCTTAACCTGACCCAGCAGTTAAAAAATGCTTTTCTGAGTATCTTTCTGACTCATTAGATGGTCATTGTTAAATTTTAGTTTTTATACATCTATTTTTAAATATTTTTATGTTCCTACAACCTCATTAAATGCTCTGACATTTCATGAGTTATATGTGTTTATCTGTCCCCAATTTTCTACATCAAAAAATGAGAGCAGATGGCTTTTCTGTTGTCTCATAGGATAGTGTGATAATTAATGAGGGGATATCTGAGCTCACATTCGAATGAAACCACAGACATAAAGAGACAGTGGCAAGTGCTAAGTGAGAATATTAAAAAATAGGATTAGAGTGATTTCAAGCACATTTTTAGTGTAGGGTTCAAATAAATTGTCTTTAGAGAGGGAATTGCTTGAATGTGAACATCCTGAAAAAATGTTCATGAAGTCAGCTTGAGAGATCAATAAAGCACTTTCTGACAATCTGTATTTATATATAATTGCAACCCCATAAACTTCCACTTATCTGGAAGTTCAGTATCTAGATGTCCATAACAGAGCCAAGATCCAAAGTCAAAAGGACTTTTGAGCAACCAAATACCAATTTTGAGCAACTCAAATACTTTTGAGATACCAGAAGATTCATGTTCTATTTTCAGACACTTAATCATAAAATGGCTTCTTGAGACTCTATATAAGTCTGTTTCTTTTATCATATACAAAATTCAAATAAATTAAGTTGCCTGATTTTCCAGCCATGAAGAATTTAGAAGTAGCAAATGTGAACTGTTTGGGGAAGGGGCTGGGCAGGGTTCTGAGTCGGGTTAGACCCCTGTGTGCCCAATGATAGCCACGTCTGTGCTCTGCTAAGTCGCTCAGTCGTGTCCAACTCTTTGCAACCCCATGGACTGTAGCCTGCCAGGTTCCTCTGTCCATCAGATTCTCCAGGCAAGAATACTGGACTGGGTTGCCATTTCCTCCTCCAGGGGATCTTCCCAACCCAGGGATTGAACCCGCGTCTGTTACATCGACCTGCATTGACAGGAAGATTTTTTACCCCTACTACCACTAGGGAAACCAGATAGCCAAGTCTGCTACTGGCCTATTCATTGTTTCTAAGCAGGTTACAAAAGGCTCCCTGCTCTGAGCAGACCTATTAGAAAAGCATACATACCCCTCCAGTGCACAGCTCTATAGGTGCAGGACTTGATGAGCAGAAGACATGTTTGTGCGAAGAGAAAGGTGCCATCTCCTCTGGGTAGGCAGGCACAGTGCCTCCCAGTACTCGGGGCCTCTCTTACTCCTCAGCCACGTGGCTCCAGGCCGTACACATATAAAAGGCGTATGTTGCCTCACGGGACTTCCCAGGTGGTGCGGTGGTAAAGAACCCACCTGACAATGCAGGAGATACAAGAGACACAGGTTCCATCCCTGAGTCGGAAAGATCCCCTGGAGAAGGAAATGGCAACCCACTCCAGTGTTCTTGCCTGGAGAATTCCATGGACAGAGGAGCCTGGTGGGGCTACAGTCCACGGGGTCACCAAGAGTCAGACATGACTCAGCGGGCACACACACACACATACACATGCTGCTCTGTAGATCACATCAGTATGACGGAACAGAAGAACTACAAAACCATACAGAAATATATCCATTGGGAGTAACTGCAAATCCAAAACAGAGTGCTTCACCTTTTCATGACAGCTATGGTTGTGAAAGTGTTATGACAATGAGGATAATACCTGCAGAAACATTGAGAGAGTCTGAGTCATGTTCAGTGAGCCTTGTGCTAGATCCTTTAGAGCTTTCATGACAGGTTGTAGGGTAGGAGAGGGATGTCCTACATATTTATGTGACTGGTGGCATGACTCAGGTTGATGATGATGGCAGCCTGGCCAGTGTGGTCACAACAGAGGCACTGAAAAGTGATCATATTCTGGATCTCTCTTGAGGATAGAGCTAACAGCATCTGCTAATGGATTGGATGCAGGGTGTGATAAAAAAGACAGAGAGAAATCAAAGGTGATACCAAAACTTTTGGCCTAAGTAATTGGATGAATGGAACTGCCATTTATTGAGATGGAAAGACTTCAAAGGAGCAGATTTCAAGTGGAAGATAGGAGTTAAATTCTGGATTTAAGTCTGTGGTTTAAATGGTTAAATTAAACACTAAATGGTGTGTTGAGTAGGCAGTTAGAGATGAGTCGGGAATTCAGATTAGAAATACAAGTTCAGAAAGCATAAGACTCTAAATAGTGTGTAAAGCCATGGGACTGAAGAAAATCACCTGGGAGTGAATGTAGATAAGGAGAAGAGGGTAAAGACTTGAGTCTTGCAGTTTGCAGCATTGAAATGGGAGGAAAAGGAGGAGGAGCCAGCAAAGGAGCCTGAGAAGTGGCAGCCAGGGAGGAAAGAAGAAAACCTGGAGAATGTGGAAGCCAGGTGAAGAATGCATTTCAAAGAAAAGAAAGTGATCACATCATTTGGTGACCAAGTAGGGTGAAGACAGAGAACCGAACATCAGATTTAGCCTTGAGGAGGTCACTGGTCATTTGACAAGACCAGTTTTGGTGCAGCAAGTAGGGTGAAAACCAGGGTAAAGTGGGTTCAAGGAATGGGCAAGTAGGAATTAGAGATACCTGTGAAAAAGTGAAAGTGAAGTCGATCAGTTGTATCTGACTCGTTGTGACCCCATGGACTGTAATCTACCAGGCTTCTCTGTCCATTGGATTTTCCAGGCAAGAATACTGGAGTGGGTTGCCATTTCCTTCTCCAGGAGATCTTCCCAACCCACGGATTGAACCCTGGTCTCCCGCACTGTAGGCAGACGCTTTACCTTACTGTCTGAGCCACCAGAGACGTCAGAGATACCTGTAAAGGGGAACAAATAAATGGGTGCAAGCCAGGAGAAAATTCCAGTTTAAGAGTTGTCTCAAGTGGAAGAAAGAACAGCATATTTGTGTGGTCGTAGCAATGACATAGCAAAGCGGGGAGATCAGAAGATGCAAAAAGGGGAAGATTGTTGTGGCCATGCCCCTAAGTGGGGAAGGGATAGGAGATTCTGGGTACAAATGGGAGGGTTGAGTTAGTAAGCGGGGAAGCCAGGTAATGGCACAGCTGCAGGTAATGGGTGAGTATGCCGGAGAGATTTGTGGATGTTCTTTGTTTCAGTTTTCTCAGTAAAATCGGAAGCAACAGAGTTCCAAAATTTGATTGAAAAATGCTCTGATGAGTAATAAAAATCATCTGTCGATCATAAAGACATTCAACAAAGTGAAGTTACGTGACTCAGACTGAGTTACAAAAATCTGTCCTGCTTGGGAAGCCAAGAAGCAGAGTGATTAACATTAACCCATCTTATTTTTAAAAGATGACTTTTTTTTTTTTTTAAACTACAGGATCTAGCAGGGCATTTATCTGCAGTTCAGTGGCCTAAAGGGTGACTTTCTCACTCCCTCAGGAGCCCGAGCTACGCCAGTACATGGTTTATGGTAGAAATATAGAAGTCAGTGAAATAGAAGCTTTATCAGGACAGGAATTTATTTTGTTCACACTCGAATCCCTATTACACAGAAGTGTATTGGCAAATAATAGGTGCTCAGTAAACAATTATTGAATGAATTATTGATGGCAAACCAAGGGCAACCAAAGTATTTTTCACTTAAAAGGATGGTTACCAATTATTTTAAGTGATCTGTTTCTACATTCTCAATTTTTCATCTTTCAAGCGAGAGTGTCCATATGGCTGCATTGCTGCCTTTTTTTTTTTCTCCAAACACTTTATTCTCGAGAACTGACTGCAGAATATTGCTTATAGCTCTGTTTTTATGGGATAATTTCAGAGGCTTTTACTACATAAATTCACTTTGCAGTTGAAAAGCTGGCAGAATCTCTGTGCAGAATGAAAATCTGCTCTCTGATCTTATCTGGTCCAATCTCATTATTAAATGGTTATGGAGATCATAGAGTTTAATGGGTAAAACGCCGGGCACCATCTGTTGGCATGTTGGACACCTACACCGAGAAACCAGATATGGTTGTGGAATTTCAAAACAAGGTCCTCTGATATTTAAGTTATGCCAACTTGCTACCATATGGCAGGCATAGTAAGAAAGACTCAGAAGCTAAGTGGAAGTGTTATGCTTTATATTCCAGGTCTAAGTGCCTGTTTATAGTTGTGTTTTGCTTGGTTTTCTTGCTAAACAGTAGGACCTCCAAGTAAGCTCATTGTTCTTGATTTCTCTTTGCTCGACAAGATGAGCATCTTCACATAAATCAGTACACTGCATATTGATCGCCATCTTGACACAAAATAACTGTGCAAGCACTTTTTGCAGTCTCTCCCAGGAGCCTCCGAGGAAAGGTGCATTGCAGGATGGGGTGAGCTAGTGAGGCAAGGTGAAGAGATGATTTTTACCGCAGTGGAACAAGAGGATGTATTTTAGTTGCAGCTTACCTTATCAGCAGGAATTATCAATGAACCCCAGTGATTGGTAAGGTGTAAAATAACTGTCTTGAGGTATTGGATTGTGGTGCTCTTTAAGAGGAATCACCTTCCCTACTGAAAACAAACCAAGCCTGACAGGGGTCTCCCCTCCCCTTGGGCCCTCAGGCACACAGTCCAACCCCATTGAACAACCATCAAGATGTGCACTACTCCCATAGGAAATTTCGGTCCCAAAGACCAACAGAAGGAAACCATATTCTCTTGTTCCTTTTTAGCAAGGAGAAGTGATTTTCCAAATCATGTTATATTCTAACTCTTAGGTTTATTTGTTTTTCATTGAACACTGATGGGAACAATCTAGGAAAGGTAAGAATTTCACATGAAATAGTCCCAATTGCAAGTCCGGTACAGCCTTCTGACCAAGAGGTTGCTTATGGTTGTTCTTTCCCTCCCTCTTCCAGAGGAAGGCTTGGGTCATGTTCATGGGGATGAGCAAAGGGTGACGGGGTCTGGGGTTTGATGGGCCCTCCCTGTGTCTGTCTTCTTTACCAACTTATTTCAAGCAAAGGGCTAGACTTAGCTCCATGGGCAAGTCATAGGTTATTTTCTTTCATGCTCTGTAAACTAATTCTTCCTGTTTGATATTGAAATTACCCTAGCATAAACACGGTGGTGAAATCTCAAGTTTCTTCAGTATATCTAGATCTTTGTCAAGATCTTTACTGGGTTGTATGTGATTTTAAAAAACTAAAAAAATCCCATTGGCATATGGGGTTATTTGGGGGTATTTCTTTATTTCAGTTCTGAGTTTCATCTTTCCTTCAAGCTGTTTTTAGACTATCAAAGGGTTGTTTCTATTTTGTATCCATTTTCTGAGGAAGAAAAAAACAACATTAGGTGATCATTATTTAAAGCAAGGAGAAGGAAGAGGAAGAAGGGGAGGAGAAGAGGCAGAAGAAGCCAAATAAGAGAAATTATTCTAGAATTTTTTCCTTTTTCCTTTGCAGCTAAATTTATGAATCAGTGAAGTTTTCTAAGTATTGATAATTTTTTAATGCCACCATTTGTTTTGCAACCACGCTTAGTTCTGTCCAAAATCCTCAATTTTATCAGCATACAGTGTGCTAAATGCATGACAGACCCTTGCTTGCCTCTTGGGGTACAAAGATAAATGAGACACAACCCTTGCCTTCAAAGAATTTACAGTTTACCGTCATTTGGCCCGTCAGTTGTTCCAGTTGTGAGTTGGCAAATTGAGTACATTGACTGCAGTATTTTGAGGTAAGCATTTCTTTCTTTTCTTTTTTCTTTTTTGGCCATACTGTGTAGCTTGTGGGATCTTAGTTCCCTGACCAGAAATTGAACCCAGATCCTCACAGAGCCCTAACCACGGGACTGCTAGGGAATCACCTTTTTTTTTTCTTTTTTTTCATTTCTGTTTCTAGAGGTTGCAGTGGAAGCCTGAGGCATGGATTCCAAGCTCTGGTTTTACACATTTATGATACCATTGCCCTCTCCCCTCGCAGTTTCCCCTGAACTGGTACTTTTTCTAAGAGGACTTTAGAAAGATGGTCTTTCTCTGCCTAAAATGAACACATTTGAGTCAAGACCTCTTTCAAAGAGCCTAAGTCTGAAATAAAACCAGAAAAACAAAAAATAAAAATCTGGTTTTCTAGTTCCAGAATAATCTGAAACTCCAGTATAATCTTTAGTGCTTGCCAAAGGTAAATTGTTGTTCTGTCGCTAAGGTGCATCCGACTCTTTGCAGCCCCATGGACTGCAGCATGCCAGGATTCCCTGTCCTTGACTATCTCCCGGAGCTTGCTCAAACTCAGGTCCGTTGAGTCGGTGATGTTATCCAACCATCTCATCCTCTATTTGCCCCTGATAAATTAGTTGTCACCTAATAACATTCTTGCCCGAACTAAGAGCCTGGCTGTGGCATTCTGTGCCTGGACTCCTGATCTGTGTAAACTGGGAGATAATAAACGGATGTTTTTGTAAGCCTTGACATTTGTGGAAATGTGTTATACTGCAGTAGAAAACTAATCCACCCATGATAGCAACATGATATAAAGAGCTATCCAGAAATACTGGAATATCAATAGCTAGATTTTGAGCATCTTCAAAGAATCACCACAGAACATTTAAGCCCATGATTTCCCTCTTCTTGGAAATGCTTTGGAATTTTCTTTTTCTCTTTGTTTCTATAGTTCATAAAAGGCCTCCTCTACAGAAGGACACATCCATTTGTTTAGGGATTTATGCATCCAGTATGTATTATATATCAACTGTGTATGTGCCAGGCACTCAGGTGGGCATTTGGAGGTGAAATCTGACTGAAGCACAGCCATTGCACACCAGGAGCTTACACAGACATGAAAGCAGATCATTGCGTGTAGTTTGGATTCTCAAGTTTGAAGGTTATAGCTGATGACACGGTGCACAGGAAGCAGGTAGCATTTGCCTCAGTGAATTTGCCACAGGCAGGAGCCTGGCTCTCGGCCCAGTGGACTCATAACCCTGATTGTAATGGCCCATTGCAAAGGGATTGTCTCTTGGAGGTGGACTTACATCGCCCAAGCTCATTATGACTGCTCTCTATTAATACAAATCCAATTAGAGCCCATTAAAATACAATGAGAGCAACATCTCTAAAATCGAAAGGAAAGCCCAAATCAACAAATCAGTGCCTTATTATCCCCCAGTAGACAAGTACTTGGAAAACCAAATTATCGTAATCAGGGCGACAATATATCAATTTAAAATGAGGAATTAAATTGTCAAGTTGACTGGTCTGACATGGCCTCTGTCTGGATAATAAAATGGGAAGTCAGGTGATAGCATCACCATGGATTCAATAAGTGTTGCTTTGCAAAAATGCTTGACAGACTCTTGGTGCAGCCGGGAGGACCTTACCGAGCAAAGAGAAACACTTGCTCGGCCAAGATTTCTGTACCCTTGAGAGCCCTTGGACAGGCCTGGCCAACTCCATCTCATTGCACTACTTCAGCCTCTATGTGCTATACCTGACCACCTGTTCACACTGTATCTTCATAACAGGGTACAATATAGATTGTTAAGTATCTTCTTAGTTATAGTCACTTTCAATTCTCCTTCTTTAAGGTTACTCCCAAATCATTTTGTTTTGAATTTGGGATTTTCCTGTACTTTTTACCCCAACATGACAGACAGTCCTCTGGCTTTATGTTCACCGAGGGCTAATCAGTACAAGTGCTGTTGTAGATGGGTACAGAGGGTTCTATAGGAACTTGGGACCAAAAGAAGCTAACATTTACTGAATTCCTACTAAGGACCAAATACTGTGGCAAGCATTCTACATGCATCACTCGTGGGATAACCCCATTGTGTAGTAATTGGGGATTAAGGAACTTGCTCATAGTTATAGAACAAGAAGCAGGGCCAAGGTTTAAGCTCAGGGCATCTGAGCCCAGAGCTTATGTTCTTAACTGTGTCCCTTTAGTCTTTTAGTCCTCATATCCACTCCGAATGATGCAGAGGTATATCTGTCTGGGTTCAGTTGCAGAAAATAGAGGCCACTCTATTATTTTAAAGAGAGAGAGGGTTTTAATGGGGGACCTAGGTGCTTACAGAAATCACTGGGAGGGTGGGAAGAGCAGGCTGCATCTCTAGGAATGACTCCCAGAACCCCTCGGTAAGACTGGTCTGCCCAGAGAGCTGCTGTATCTGCCACAGTCAGGAAGGTGAGCAATCAGGAAGCCAGCATGGGAACTGGTGCATTCTGCAACAAGTCACCAGTGCCCCACGTCTCATTCAGTACTTATGATCCTAGTCATTAAACACCACAGGTTAATAAAAAAAATTCTCCCCATGATTTCCAGGAGAAAGAGCAGAAGTAGCAATAAGATAGCCTCTCACTTCCACCTTCTCAGTGTTGTGTGAGTCTCTGCTCAGCTAAACCCAAATAGCACCCTGTACCCTAGCTGCAAGGGAGGCTGGACATGTTGTTTCTGACCTCTGCAGCTCAGGAAGGCATACTAGAAGGAACCAGTGGGACAGATGCTGATGCCAGTCCCTGTGTCACTGCAGAGTCCCAGGCTCAGAGGGAGATGTGCCTCAAGTCACATGATGAGAGAGATGGCTGGCCAGGCTCTCACTGAATTTGTCACACGCTAAACTCTGTGTTCCCTGTCCTCTCCACTGCCTAACTCAGCCTAGTAAGGGGATGAGTGCTTATGAGGACTTCTTGGAGAACCTGGATTTTGAAGGAGCGGTGGACTGTGGTTCTGGGAAGGTAGGCAGTAGGGCAGGGTCCTTGGAAGCATGTGAATCCTTCCTCCTAATCTGCCACTTTGACCCCTTTTTCAGAATCAGAGGAATCAGTGCTCTGGCTGACCATGGTGAAAGCTAAGTAGTGAGCCTTCTCATCTTTGTAATGTAGCTTAAACTGTCAGTATTGTGGAAAGGGTTGGGGGCTTCAGTTTTTCCTTTATTTTTCTTAAAGCTTATTTTTCTTGCATGCTTGTTCAAATATACACTTTAATCAGTCATTCACATAAATACTGCTTGGCTCTCTCGAAGAAGCTCGGTGGTTGAAGTAAGCGAGAGATGCTGGCAGCTGCCAATTGCTAGAATCAGAAGGGACTCTTGAGGTGCATCCCCTGCTCCAGTAGCGACAATGAATCTAGGAAGAGATTCACTCTTCCCATCAAATCTACCTTCAGATGCCACCAGATGCCAATCTGGTCTTCAGCTTTGTCTTCTCACTAGTACATACCTTTGGTAGGATAGTAGTTTTGAAGAAGTAACTTATTCTAGAGAGGTGGTGACTGAGTAGGCAGATACTCTGCTTGATGGACAAAATGAGAAAATACTAAAGCTAGGAAGTACTAAAGGAAACTGAAATTTGGAGGTTCAGATTCTCCTGTTTACAGTCATGTAATTTAATTCATTCCTTAAAAAATAGAGATGAAAACAGTATTATAGGATGCTGGTTGCTTAAAAATAGATTGGTTTTGTGCCAGTCTAAATGAAAAGTGCTCCAGTGTATAGGAAATGGACACACTATTTGGGGATGTTAAGAGTTTAGGGTCATTAATATTTTCCATGTTTTTAGCTCTGCTCACCAGCACTTAGAACTCTCCAGAATAAAGCTGTCTCAATTCTTAAAAGCTTTATTGATTGTCAGCACAAATAATATTCGGGGTTTTTAAAATTCTGGGACTTGGGAATCTTAAGAAATTAGGTGAGCTGTCCTTGGGGAGCATCAGTTTGAGTGAGGGTGGTTAGATGAAGTTGATTCAGCTGTGTGTTCCTGTCCTTGCTGCCTGCTAAGTCACGGGAATCACTGGGGGTCTGAGGACATCAGAAGGTGCTTCTGTGTCTTCCCACAGGGCCCTTCTCCATCCAGCCAGAGTGTGCAAAGAAAAGGAGAGGATGAGATAGAAAGTGAATCTAGGTCTAAATGCCACTGCTGGCACCTGAGAGATTAAGGAAACCCTCCTTTGAAAGCTGAAGTTTAAGAATTCTGATATTTCCATTTGTCTTTCATTTGACATGTGTCCTCATTTATTCTGCTAATGCATGTAGAGAATTTTGAGCATAGTATAGCAGTTAAGAGCCTAGATACTGGCACCAGATTGCCTTGTTTCAAAATCTGGCTTAGCCATTTATTATCAGCATGAACCTGGAGAAGTCACTTAATTTCTCCGTTCCTCAGTTTCCTCATTTGTAAAATAGTTATGATAACAATACTTACTTCTGGGGATTGTTGTGAAGATTAAATGAATAGATTACTCAAACATGCATGTGTGTGTGTGCACGTGCGCACACACACACACACCATCCCCCTCTAGAAGTATTAGCTATTATTGTTGATGTGGCTTCTTCTTTCCCCAAATTGCATGAGGTAGGTATTTATTAAGGCTAGTTTGCATATGAGGAAACAAGGCTCGGTGAGTTTAAGGAGTTTGTGCAAAATGACAAAGCTTATAAAGGGCTGGGGCTTCCCTGGTAGCTCAGCTGCAATGCAGGGACCCAGGTTCAATTCCTTGGGAAGATCCCCTGGAGAAGGGATGGGCTACCCACTCCAGTATTCTTGGGCTTCCCTGGTGGCTCAGACTGTATAAAGAATCTGTCTGCAATGTGGGAGACCTGCATTCAATCCCTGGGTTGGGAAGATCCCCGAGAGTCGAACACGACCGAATGATTAAGCACACAGTGCATAAGGGGTTAAGCCCAGATCCAGCTGCCTGGGATTGCATGGCCTGTGCTGAACATCTTCATTCACCATGATGATCATTCTGACAGATTTAACCCTTGAAGATACCACCATGTTCTTATTTCAGCCATAGGGAGTCCATGTCTTTCCTCATTGGGCTCAAGTTGTAACCCCTCGGTTCTTGGGTTGGAATTGATCTCTCCTGCATTGGATAAACCCCACCATGGCCCCATGTTTTATTCCTCCTAATACTTCTATACTAACTCACCTTTTTAGGTCTTTATATCTGAAAAACAAAACCCCCTGACTTCTTGTCCTTATCCCAGATCTAGTCCTCATTCTTTCTGCATCAAGTTTCTCTAGTTTCTGTTCTCTTCTTACTTCTTCCCTGGCAAGCCACTAGCACTGAAGTCACGTAACTAAATACCTGTCAGGCACTCGTCAAATGAACATTTTTAAGGTCAAATGCTGCCTTTTGACAACTCTTTGACTACGTGGAAAGCGGTTACTGCAGTACACATTCTAATTTTGGCAAGAGGATGATTTCAGAGAAGCAGCTGGTGCACCAAGAGAAACAGGGCCAGTTCTGTCTTTGGAGAAGATTAGGCGGAATCACAGTGCATGTGCTCAGAAATGTCTAATTCAGCCAGAGCCTTCCTCTGTTGTCTGGTAAAGTTCACGCCCAGATTGGAAAGGAGCCATATGCACCACCTCTTCCCACTCCTGACCTCAAGCCAGGCATGTGCTAAGGCAAGAACGCAGTCCTCATCGGCAGTGCCCGGGAAGGAGGCAAAGCAGCATGTCTGGTGGCCCTGGCGCTGAGCTCCTCGCCCGGGATTTGATGTTTCCCGGGGGACTTGGGGGCATGGGCCACAGAACTTTAGAGCCCCAGCTGTCAGAGTCTGGGTCCCTTTTTCCCCTTCCAAAATTCTCTGGCTTCTCTCCTCTCCCTCCAACATGGGTTCAAGTTTTTTAGGATGGAAAAAGTAGATCAGTGATCGTTAGAGCTGGCTGTACATTAGAATCACCTAGCTCCTCGAGGTCTGCTTACCTAAGATTCTGAGTCACTGGTTCTTGGCCTGGACATCAGTATTTTTGCAAAGTTTTTCAGGTGCTTCTACTTTCGAGCTGAGTTGAAACCACCAGCCGTGGTGCTTTGGCCAGCCCTTCACATTTGGGTTCAGTTTCTTCTAGCAAATAGATATAATAAGAATACTGGGTTCTTAGGGTTCTTGTCAGGATTAAAGAGTTAAAATAGATGAAGGGTCTAGAAAACTGCCTAGCACATAAGCTGGTATTAGCCATAATAATCAGTACTGCTATAATTATTATAGACAGTGCTTATTCAGAGTCCCAGGGATTCGATAAGGGGAGCAAGTTTCTGCCCCCAGAGCTCACGATCGATCCTCTGGGGAAGACAGACCAGCCACTGCCAAACTCAGTGCAAAGGTGAGTCTCAGAGTGAAAGCGGGTCCATGTGCTCTGGGGGTTCAGGGAGCAGCTAACTCTGCCCCACAGAAGGAAACGGCTTAACAGAAGCAGGGCTACTGCTTGAGCAGAGTCTGGAAAGACAGATGTGCCATAGAAAACGCAGGGTAGATGGAGGACATTCCAGGTAAAAGAGCAGTCTGTGCAAAGCCATCCTGATGTGAAGGAGCATCAGATGGCAGACAGCTGGCCGGTAGTTAGGGCCCATCTGTTGTTGGGGGGGAAGTGCTGGTCAAGAGGCTGGAAATGAAGACCGCTGCCAAACCTTGAAGGACCTGTATGCCTACCCTGAGGCTAGTTGGATTTTATTCTCTAGGCATGAAAAGCTGCTTAGGTTTTTAAGAAGTGAAGCTGCTGCTTCTGTTCCATCGCTAAGTCACGTCTGACTCTTGAGACCCCGTGGACTATAGTACATCAGGCTCCTCTGTCCATGGAATACATTAGAATACTGTGTTAGAGTTGCTATTTCCTCCTCCAAGGGGTCTTCCCGACCCAGGAAGCAAACCCACACCTCCTGCATTGGCAGGTGGAGTCTTTACCACTGAGCCACAAGGGAAGCCCTAAGAAATGGAGAAACATCCTCAACATTATGTTTTTGAGAGTGTTAGTTGCTCAGTCATGGCTGACTCTCTGCGACCCCATGGACTGTAGCCTGCCAGGCTCGTCTGTCCATGGGATTCTCCAGGCAAGAATATTGGAGTGGGTAGGCATTCCCTTCTCCAGGGGATCTTCCCAACCCAGGGATCAAACCCAGGTCTCCCGCATTGCAGGCAGATTCTTTACCATCTGAGCCACCAGGACATTTTGAGAAGAGAAAAAAAGAGGAAATGGCTGGCAGGGGAGGAGGGTGTCATTAAGACTTTTCTGCTGATGTGGAGGTGAGGAGTGATGACAGCTTGAACTAAGGGACAGGTGGGAGGTGTGACTGGAGAGACATCTCAGAGGCAACCTTGCAAGGCATTGGTATTTGACTCACCGGGGTAAGAGAGGCTGGCAGCCTGTGGGTGTTGGAGTCTTTGTACGTTGGCTGTAGCTGAGGCAGGAGTTAACGGAGGACAAGTGGGTTTGGAGAAGAAGAGAATGAAGGAAGTGTTGAGCATGCAGCGTGTGAGAGCCTTCTGGGCTACCCAGGTAGTCCAGGTGGAGGATGTTTATAAAGAGGTATTCACTGGGCAGCTGAGAAGGAAAAGAGGGATTGTGCCCCTCAGCCTTCCTAGTCTTGCCCGTAAATCTGCCCGTCTTCTGGACATCTGTGAAAACCTCCAATAACCAGCTTCAAAAGCTAGAAATCAGTCATGTCAAAGTCTCCTTCCTTGAATCGCCTTCCCAACACCAGCAATGGATCCTCCTTGTCTGGGAGGCATGGGTGACTGCATTTTGTCTTGCTTGACTTCCTAGAGGATCTAGGAGCTGTATGTGTTGCCCCTCAAATAAGTATACTCTTCCATTGTGCTTATTGGACAAAGGGTAATCCAAGATGGAAGAGTTTGGTTTCTGGTCCTTGTAGTAGAATGTGCTATTGTGCAACCCCAACTTAATATTGTGAAAGAAAAATGTTACCAAGTCCCACATGTGGCCCTATGAGCTAGCTGCTCCTGCATGACCCTGAACCCCAAAGATCCTCACCTAATTAGGACTGCCAGATAAAATACTGGGCGAAGCATTGTTCCAAATTTAGGTAAACAATGAATCATTTCTTAGTATAAGCATGTCCCCAATTACATGTGACAAGTTTATACTAAAAATGATTCTGCATTTATCCACAATACAAATTTAACTGAGCATCTTGGATTTCTGTTTGCTAAATCTGACTACCCTAAACCCGGTCTACCTCAGATATTTCTTGTAATGAGTAGAATCTCTTCTAATAAGAAATAATGGACTCCTTTTGCCTTTAGCCCAGGGAGATAAGCCGAACTCAGTTCCTGAGTACTGTGGCTCTGGTTCTTAGCCCACAGGCAAGTAAACTCAGTTTAGTATTTTTTAACCTCTGGTGGTATTTGGTTTTTCCTTTGAACACCTGTTTTTGTTTTTTTTTAAAAAGACCCTATCGAGTATAAAAGACAGCCAAAAAGAAAAAGATCCTGATTGGTTTAATAGAATTCAGACAGGGACAGAGATCAAAAGAAATGTGTGCTATTTCTCTATTTGTTTTAAACCAAATTAGTCAATACCTCTGTTTTGCTCAAGGGGATTCTGGGGATCTGGATTGTGTTCCTGTTTATTTTCACTGTTGTTTATTTAACCTTTCTCACCTAAGTAACCTGAGCCGAGGGCAAGGAAGAGGGGTGAGCTGCCTGGGTGTCTGGAAGGCACACACCGGTCTTGCGGATTCTTGAGAATCTGAGGGGCTTATTGATAGCATCTGGAAATAACTCTGGAAGCTGTTGTGCCCATCAGACATGGTACATCCTGTACCGAAAGGTCTCAGGAGAGGGAGGTTGTACAATCTGGTACAGCAGCCTGTTCCAGAGAGGAGCAGGTCCTTTTTTTTTTTTTTTGAAGTAAGTTCTTGTTTTAGTTTAGCACAAACTCACTTCCTCTTTCACTGTCTCCCTTTGAAATGAGGGAGGGCTGCTGTCATTCTCCACTGCAGCTGAACTGTACCTTGGGCTTCTTCCTTCCTTTTACACCTAGAGATGCTCCGTCCCTCATGGCTAGCCAGTGCCATTGGGAGACTGGGAAGATCTTTGAGCTGTGTTGGTAAGACACAGGAAGGAACAACAAAAAAGAACTGGGCCTAGATTACCTAAAGAGGCTGACCGGTATTGCTGAACAATTAGGTTAAATGAACAAGGCTGTAATTTTCACACCAACTAGCCACATCCGGCATCAGATCCTGCAAAATCCTTACTGCTCAGCTGGGACTGTAGGGAAGTTTAATTAAACACGCTCACAAAGGTGCCCTCAGCGTTTTTTTCCTACCACTTACCCCACTACAGCAATGGAAGGCCAGTCTTAAAAATTCCTGTCTCCCCTCTGTGTTGTTTCAGAGGGAAGCAAATGATGGTTTGTTGTTTGAACATAAGGAAACCAGTGTCTCATGATAAAGAGGGAAATCTCCCTGCTCGTCTGTGAGGACTCGGGGAGCCAGGGAACCAAAACCTCGGCTCTGCTCTCCTGCACAACATATTTATATCCGCTTCAGCTGAGCTGTGTGAGCCGCTGTCCAATGCTAATGGCTCTGGGTATTTGTCTTTAGTAAATAATTCAGTACATACCCTGGGAAGCACACATAACATTCGCTGTCGCAGGTCTCTTTTGTGAACGTGCAACTTTTGCAAAACCAGACAATAGAGAAAACCATGCAGGCTCAGAGGTGGCGAAGCAGCCGAGTATCAGCCCTGGGCACAGGCTCAGAGAGACTTCCTGAGTTTGGCATCAGGATGTGGCAGCACTCACTAGTTCTGTGGTCTGCAGCAATTATTAACCTCTCTCTCTGCTTCAGTTTCCTCACCCGTGAAATGCACTGCATTGTGGGGGTGAAATGGATTCATACAGAGCAGCGCCACTGGGTCCCTGGCGCACAGACCACCTTTGTGTGTGTGGTATGTTCGTGTGTGTCTGAACCATTGTAAGTGTGTTTAATCAGCCTATGATGCTACTCTCCTTTGCTCTCTCCTGGGGTCATGTGAAGTAGGTGGAAAGTCATGAGTGATGGAAGATGTTCCTAGGGGATAATTGCCAGAGAAGGCAAGGAGAACTGCTTTGGCTAATCTCATGAAAGGCAGCATGCTGTGTTAGGTAATAATAAGCTGTTTGTGACTAACTGCTAGCAAGCGCCTATCACACACTGGACATAGGGCTAACACTTCACCAGAAAAATTACAACCTTTTAAATTTAACCTAATTGTCCCTGTCTGACAGGTGGGGAAACTGAGACTTAAAGAGGTTATGTGTGCCAGTTTAAGCTCCCCGAGTCTTTCAGCAAAGGAGCCCTGTGATAGCCTAGAGGTGTGGGAGGTAGGAGGGAGGCTCAAGAGGAAGGGGCCACATGTATACCTATGGCTGATTCATGTTGAGATATGGCAGAAACCAACACAATATTGTAAAGCAATTATCCTTCAATTAAAAATAAATAAGTTAAAATAAATTAAAAAAAAAGAGGTTATGCATACATGGATCAACTTGCAAAAGGTAATATAGGGCAAAAGAAGCAAGTTGCATATATACTTTATGAAACCATTTATAGAAATGTTTTAAACATGCATATGTATATACTGAGAGTGAGAGACGGAAAAGGTATAAAAAGTGCATGGGAATGATAAAAGGGGGCGAGGGTGAAAAAGAGAGCGGAACAGGAAAAATGTTTTATTTCTTTCAAATCATTGTCAGTATGGCAGAATGTTGGAATCTGAATGTCAGGCTGTAGATTCACAGGTGAGCATTATATTTGCTATACCTCTTTGAATGTTTAAAATATTTCACAATTTTAGAAAGAGGTTACATCAGCTATCTGAAGAGTGCCAGTGCAATACCAACGCACAAGAGACACTCCACAAATGGGATTGTTCTTGTCAGGAGGCCTTTTTCTCCTAACACGGCTCTGAAATAGAACTATTGGTTTCATTGTTTGATTTATATTCTGAAGTGAAGATCCAGTAGTTTAGGAACTTACAAGAACCCCCCCCAAAGGAACTCAGAACACCTTTGCAAATGTTCTTGCCAACCAAAAAGATAAACAAATGTAGCTTAAAATGCTTATCTTTAAGTGCCTAAAAAAAGGGTTTTGTCAGAAATAGCACTTTGCTTGACCTCCCCATGAGTCTTCTTTAGGCTTTTGGGCCCTCGCTTTTTAGTTCTGTATGTGAGTTAAGGAGGTAAAGAAGGGTATACTGGATTTTAGAGGAATGCCAGAATCAGGGGGAAATAATTCTCTGGGTCCATAAAAAAATTAAGAGTTTCCCATCGTGTGCCTTTGGGTATATTTTTCTAATTTTAGCTTATTGTGGGAGCCATAACACACTGGGCTGTTATGGTATTGGAGGGTATTTTTATTATTGGGTTTTTATTATGGGTAGTCACAGTGAACCCATACACACTCTCTGCAGTTGACATTGCCTCTGGCACCCCTAAGAGCATAGGGATACTGACTATTTTCATATCAGAATTAGCAGTGCCACTTGTCACAGCCGCTCGAAAAAATCAGCAAAGCCAAGTTTTCATTTACATTTTGCATCTCCTTTCAGAGTTACTTAAACCTTTGAACAGTAAATAAAGAAAATAATACTTGAGACTTCTCATTTATGGTCTCCTCCAAAAGTTGGCATAGGCTCTGAGGACAAGGATGCTGCTTCTCTCCTGATGATATCCTGCAATGGATGAGAAGGCCACACCTGTGCCTGTGTGTGCCCTTGCACTTAAAGGAAAAGAAGGTAAAGAAAATGTCCAGTAATAGATGATGGAATTCTCGGTGATTTTTTCATTTCTTCTGTGGTAGTTTCTATGCATACCAGCTTTTCTGCAGCTAATACTGTTGACTCTTATAAGTCGGGGAAAAAATGCTATTTCTGAGACACAGATAAAACAGAAGAAGCTGTGATTTATGTCAGGAAACCAGATTAATAGTCTTAACTCTGACACTGTACTTACTGCAGTTTTAAGAAAATCACTTAACCTCTTGTTGCTGGTTTTCACTTTTATAAGATGGCCAGATAAAGACCATAGCTTGTTTGGCTTGCTCTGCCTAACGTGTAGGACTCTTATGTGCAGAAAGGAGATGATAAAGTGAAAACCCTGTAATTTAAAAGTGGCCCATCAGGGCTTCACTGGTGGCTCAGTGATAAAGAATTTGCCTGCCAATGCAGAAGACACAGGTTCAATCCCTTATCCTGGAAGATCTCATATGCTGTAGAGCAACTAAGCTCATATGCCACAACTACTGAGCCTGTGCTCTAGAGCCCAGGAGCAACTAGAGAGTACCCCCGCTGGCCACAACTAGAGGAAAGCCTCTGCAGCAACGAAGACCTAGCACAGTGAAAAATAAATTAAAATTTTTAAAAAAAGACAAAAAAAAGACAAAGGATTAATCTCAAAAATATACAAGCAACTCCTGAAGCTCAATTCCAGAAAAATAAATGACCCAATCAAAAAATGGGCCAAAGAACTAAACAGACATTTCTCCAAAGAAGACATACAGATGGCTAACAAACACATGAAAAGATGCTCAACATCACTCATTATTAGAGAAATGCAAATCAAAACCACAATGAGGTACCATTACACGCCAGTCAGGATGGCTGCTATCCAAAAGTCTACAAGCAATAAATGCTGGAGAGGGTGTGGAGAAAAGGGAACCCTCTTACACTGTTGGTGGGAATGCAAACTAGTACAGCCGCTATGGAGAACAGTGTGGAGATTTCTTAAAAAACTGGAAATAGAACTGCCATATGACCCAGCAATCCCACTTCTGGGCATACACACTGAGGAAACCAGATCTGAAAGAGACACGTGCACCCCAATGTTCATCGCAGCACTGTTTATAATAGCCAGGACATGGAAGCAACCTAGATGCCCATCAGCAGATGAATGGATAAGGAAGCTGTGGTACATATACACCATGGAATATTACTCAGCCATTAAAAAGAATTCATTTGAACCAGTCCTAATGAGATGGATGAAGCTGGAGCCCCTTATACAGAGTGAAGTAAGCCAGAAAGATAAAGAACATTACAGCATACTAACACATATATATGGAATTTAGAAAGATGGTAACGATAACCCTATATGCAAAACAGAAAAAGAGACACAGAAATACAGAACAGACTTTTGAACTCTGTGGGAGAAGGCGAGGGTGGGATGTTTCGAGAGGAATCGGGTGGAGAGGGAGGTGGGAGCGGGGATTGGGATGGGGAAGACGTGTAAATCCATGGCTGATTCATATCAATGTATGACAAAACCAAAAAAAAAAAAAAAAAAGTGCTCCATCAATGCAGAGATGTTCATTGACATGTAGGAGAGGGAATGAAGTTGTAGGGCAAGATACAAACAGATTAATTTCCCTCACACAGAATTCTTCCTCCTCCAAGAACTCAAGGGCAGGTATATTTTAGGGCAGTGGTCCTCAAACCTGCAGGCTTCAGAATCATCTGGAGGGCTTATTAACACAAAATTGCTGGATTCACTCTCACAGTTTCTGACTTAGTAGGTCTTGGGAGGGACATGAGATTCTGCATGTCTAGAAGGTTCCCAGGTGATGCTGATATTACTTCTTCCAGGATCACTTTGCGAACCCCTGTTTTAAGGATGCACAAAGATATATACATCACACAGGTGTACCAGTATTTGGTGACCAGAAGCTTCCTGGTGACCTTCAGGAGTACACTTCAAGCAGAGTGCAAAACATACAGAAGTTGATTAGAGAAGTCACGGGTGTGGAAAAGAAATCAACAATTATAGACTAGATGTTTGGGAAGTTCTGAGAGTGAAATAACATTCAAACAGGAAGCAGAGTCAAATGAAAGTTGGAAGGAGACATTATGGCTGGGGCCCACAAGGTATTTGGTTGACTCACTCAACCCATCTTTTGAATTGTTCCATCTTTTTAATTAGTGGCCACCATTTAAAAGTTATCAGATTGCATATGGAAATCTAGATTCCTGTCTGCTTTTGAAAAGTCAGAGCATGTGTTCTCACATGGCATGTGTTCTCACATGGCAATAGTCAGTTGGACCAAGTGATAGCTGCTCCTTTTAGCTGAGGCATATGCTTTGGGGTGAATCAGTCCCCATCTAGTCCTTCCCTCTTTTAGATGGCCTACCAGATCTCTATGAGCAGATGAGTTTGCAAACTGCAAGATGCAACAAGAGGAACCCACACACTTCTAGTCTAAGGACAGAGACGAACAGGAGATGCTGGTGGGTTGTGATCATGATGTGAGTACGGTCTTGCCAGAGGAAGGAGATGGACTCAAGGACACAAGTGGGAAGGTTGATTTGAGGAAGGAATGGGGATAATCGTCCCCGAATATGCTAAGAAAGAAGGGAACTCAGATGGAAGTAAATAAAGTGGTATTTGAGCCCTGGGTCAGAAAGATCCCCTGGAGAAGGGAATGGCAACCCATTCCAGTATTCTTGCCTGGAGAATTCAACAGACAGAGTAGCCTGACAGGCCACAGTCCATGGGATCGCAAAGTTGAACACGATTATGAGACTAACACTTGAAGATAGTGGTCTTGATCTTAAGAGCAGAGTAAATCTTCTCACTAACATAAACTAGACCTTCTTCTTGAGGGAGGAGGGCTTTGTCCTTGGGAAAAGAAGAAATGGTTTGGCAGGACTGCTATGCAACATGCCAGGTAACTGGCATGAGGTATGAAAACATGGCAGGCAGCTCTCTGAACCCCATTAGAAATGAAATACACTGTCGCTTCCCCCTCTAGCAACACTGTGCTGCGGGGGTGTTGAGGACGTGATCCAGGACTGGGAATTAGGTAGCACTGAAAGGGTAGAGCTGTTTTCATTTTAAACCACTGAATCATCACATAAATACTGCCCTACAGTTTAGGGATGGGTTAATGAAGTTAGGAAATATCCTCCTTACCTGCAACCCATCAACACAAGGCATCAGTCCATTTATTCTGTTGTCCCCATGTGCCCGGTAGAGCATTTTTAGAGCAAAAAGAACTGTGCCTAAACTTCCATGCTTTTTGAATTAGGAGAGGCAGTAGCATGCCTCAGGATAAACACAACTCTACAATCCAAGCATAATTTTCCTGGTAGGTATTTTAGAGGGGGGACGCAGTTAAATAATTTAGCTAGCAAGTAATTTAGAACATTTTTATATTAAGCAAACAAGAACAGATTATGAAATGCAAAAATCTCTCTCTCTGTTAGATATTACACAAATTCAAAGAAATTGTGCTTCACAGTAACTGTCTTGGGCTCACACCTGCATCGAGCCCACACCCATCCTGTCCTCAGCTTGGGGACAATGGCAAAGTCTGAGAAATGCCACTGAAGGAAAACATTTTATCCTTTCAAGTTATATTTGCCTCACAGTAAATGATCATTTTTTTAAAAATGTAGAAAATCAGTGTCACCTGTATTTCAAAAACTGTTTCCCTAAAAAGCAGCTGATTAAAATTCTGTGTAATTTGTAAGGTGAATTAAAATCAGTGCATGATCAACTTCCCATGAACAGAAGTGGGAAATTGATTGACCCTGTCACACAACCTCAGCTGTAATTAATGCAACTCAGCTCTAACTGCTCTCTTAGCCCAACACTGATTTTGACTTTTCAATTTTTACATGCTGTTGCTTTGAAAGAAAGATGTTAAGTGCAGAATGCTTCCATTTTTCAAAATAGCAGATTTTTCTCAGACTTATGAAAAATCCGAGACATTTAGCCTGTTTTTAAGGCTTTCACTGAAGCCAAAGCATTCTTTGATTTTAATTGGAAATCCCCACATCCTGTTGGGAATTCCATCTGTTGATAAAGGCTCTCAGTGGTTTCCCTCCAAATGCAGCAGGTGCTGCTGCCTCACTGCGAGAGGTCCATTTTTGACCCATGGAGACCAGCTGACTCAACGTCCTATGAAGAGACGTTCCTGAGGACAGGTTTGTGTGTTGAGTGGGTAGGGAATAAGTTTGTCGATTTGTTTCATAGGTCACTTCTTGGTTTGCCTTATCCCTGAAGGAGACACATTGTAATGCTAGCTAGAGCACCTTTATGAAAGGAGGATCAGGCTGTGAATCAGAAAACCAGGCTCATATTCCTCTTTGGCCACTTTTATACACTTGAACTAAGAAAAGGTCCCAAGCTCCCTGTACTTAAAAAAATCTAGGCAGTGGGTATAGAGGAGGGAGCGCAGAGAAAGGTAGTAATAATAAGCTCCATTCCATATAAGTGATATGAGAATTCAAAGGGGAGAGGCGTGTCACACTAATGAAATTGCATTAGGGGAGGGGTCTTCTTATACATAAATGTCACATGTTATTAAATGGAATAGCTAAGATGACTGTGTTTAGGTTATGTCTCAGAAATTTATTCAGAGAAGATATACTTACACAAAAACATTGATTTGGTTTTTTTACCTTTGAATAATACCTGTCCATCTTTCTACACCACATTTTGACTAAATTCCCAATAGTTTGCTCTCTGTTTAGGCCAACGCTCATTCCTATAATACACAACTTTCCTCTCATCTGCTTTTAAATTAAGCACCTACTATATAGCTTCTGTATCTTTATGACAAGGACACTTTGATGACAGTTGCTTTTGAGGAAGAATTTGGCTTTTCTGCCTCTGAACTTCAGTATTGTCATATCAATTTCAGTCACAATGGGAAGCTTTAAGAGGAATAATGTAAGCACGGGGGAGACAATGTGACTTAAAATTCAGGTTTACTCTGTCAAAAGCTGTCCCATTTTATACTGTGTGAATAACTGTATTGTTCAGGCAAAGCTCAATTGTTTCATGTTCAGTAGTCATTTATAAACATTGAGATTGCCAAATACTCGAATAGTTCAAATCGTTGTTCTGCTTACTTAGGGTGAAAGTGGGAAGGAGAAGAGTTTATTGATTTTTTAAAAAAACAAATGTATATGCTCAGGGAGAGAAAATAATCAGTATTTTTATGTCACGCATAGAGGCCACAGGGCAGAATATAACTCTTGAAAGTTGTATCAGTCAGGACTCAGGAGGAGGCAGAAATCTCACCTCCTCCTGAGGAGCCAGCTTGACAGAGCATGGTTAACCAGGCAGGAAGTTGTTAATTACCTGAAGTGTAAGAGAACTTAAAGGTACCAGGGACTTGGAATTTCAGGAAGCAGCCGCCACTCCTAGGACTGGGGAAACAAAGGGAGAAGACGGGAATTATTAAAACTTAGAAACTCAGAAGAGTTTGTCCTGATGCTCCCATCTTTGAGCAGAGGGTGGTGAGGCTGGCCGTGTGAGGAAGGGCATGCTGGATTCAGCTGCTGGGATGGGAAGGGACTACCACCCCAGGGGGTGAAACTCAAAGGATCAAGAAACTGACAGGAAGTAGAAAGGAAGGAGCAAGTCCCTTCTTCTTACAGACTTCGCGTCTCCCTCCGTGCCCCTTTTTTGGAGGCAGAATGAGAAGGCCACTTGGCAAACCAGAAGCAAATTTGCAGGGAGTTCCCTGCAGGGAACTCAGTGCTTTACTGCTATGGCCCTGGGTTCAGTCCCCGGTTGGGGATTGAACTAAGATCCTGCAAGCCTCGTGGAGTGCCCCTCTCCAAAATAGTATAGTTTGCAGAGCCCCATCCTCAGTTTCAGAGAGTCGGAATACAGAATGGCAGATTTGAGCTGAGAGGTAAATAGCTTAATCACTGACACAGAAGTTTTCAGGCAAGAAGGTGAGCTGATGGCAGTAGTGGAAACCAAATCTGTGAGCTCTTAGAAAGGAAGAGGCAGCACTCTGGGTGCCAGGCAAGGCATACAAAATAGAGCATCATCTCATTGTCCTCAAATGACATTTAGTTTTATCAGTGTTTATTTACCTTCAGATAGAGTCAATGAAACTGTGATTCGGTCAGAGGGAGCAGTAAACCATCAGGGGGCTGTTGTAGGTTTCTATGAATGTCTTTTTTAAAAAAAATCTGGCCCTTTTCATAATGGAAAATTTCAAATGTACCTAAAGTTTGAAGGATAGTACAGTGAACTCCCATGTAGCCAACTCTCAACTATAACAATAATAATTGTTTGTCTACTCATGTTTTATTTACCGTACTGTACCCCATCTCCTTGCCCGTCTCTTCCCATTGAACTGTATAATTTCATTCATGACAATTCAGTACATTTACTTATAGCTTGATACATTCCCAAATTGAACATGCTCATGTAAGCCCCACTTAGATCAGAAAAAGGAATACTGTAAATGTTTGGGCCTTTTTATAGTACTCTCCTGGGTCCTCTCCCCAACCCGTGAACTCTATCGCTTGTTTTGAACTTTGTCTATGTGGACTCATACAAAATGTACTTTTTTGTTTGGCTTCTTTTGCTCTGCCTTGTTGATGAGATTTATCCATGTTGCATTTTGTCATAGTTCATTTATTTTCCTTACTGTGTAGTAATTTATTGTATGTATACCACAATTTATTCATTCATTCTGCCATTCATATAAAAACAGTTATTTCCAGCTTTTGGCTATTACAAATAATGTTGCTACGAATATGCTTGTACATGACTGTTGGTGCACTTTTGTATACATTTCTCTTGGGTATATATCAAGAAAGGAATTGTTGGATCTTGTAATATGCATCGGTCCAACTTTAATAAATAAATACCTCTAACAACTTTTCCAGGTGGTGAGGCCAATTTTCCTTTTACTAGTTCCAGTTGTTCTATATCCTTGGCAACACTTGGCATTGTCTGAATTCTTCATTTTAAACATTCTAATAGTTGTGTCATGGAGTTTCATTATCACTTTTAGTTTTGTTTTCTTGATCACATTTTCTGACACTTAGTTGTGTCACTTAGTGTCTCTGGCACTCCTGCATCGGCAGGTAAGTTCTTTACCATTGAGGCACCAGGGTAGCCCAGTCCTATTTGGATATATTTTGTGAAGTCTTTTTAAGTCTTGTGCATGCTTTCATTGAGTTGTCTACCTTTTTTTTTTTTTTTTTAAGTTTTTCTATTTCTATAGGGCTTTCCTGGTGACTCAGTGGTAAAGAATCTGCCTGCAAAGCAGATGCAGGTTTGATCCCTGGGTTGGGAAGATCTCCTGGAGAAGGAAATGGCAACCCACTCCAGTATTCTTGCCCGGATTCTAACCCTATGGACAGAGGAGCCTCATGGGTTTGTGTGACTGTGGTGCTATTTTTTAAGGATTCAGTTCAGTTCAGTTCAGTCGCTCAGTCGTGTCCAACTCTTTGTGACCCCATGAATCGCAGCACGCCAGGCCTCCCTGTCCATCACAAACTCCCGGAGTTTACTCAAACTCATGCCCATCGAGTCAGTGATGCCATCCAGCCATCTCATCCTCTGTTGTCCCCTTCTCCCCCTGCCCCCAATCCCTCCCAGAATCAGGGTCTTTTCCAATGAGTCAGCTCTTCACATGAGGTGGCGAAAGTATTGGAGTTTCAGCTTCAGCATCAGTCCTTCCAATGAACACCCATGACTGATCTCCTTCAGGATGGACTGGTTGGATCTCATTGCAGTCCAAGGGACTCTCAAGAGTCTTCTCCAACACCACACTTCAAAAGCATCAATTTTTTGGCGCTCAGCTTTCTTCACAGTCCAACTCTCACATCCATACATGACCACTGGAAAAACCATAGCCTTAACCAGACAGACGTTTGTTGGCAAAGTAATGTCTCTGCTTTTTAATATGCTGTCTAGGTTGGTCATAACTTTCCTTCCAAGGAGTAAGCGTCTTTTAATTTCATGGCTGCAGTCACCATCTGCAGTGATTTTGGAGCCCAAAAAAATAAAGTCAGCCACTGTTTCCGCTGTTTCCCCATCTATTTGCCATGAGGTGATGGGACCAGATGCCATGATCTTAGTTTTCTGAATGTTGAGCTTTAAGCCAAATTTTCCACTCTCCTCCTTCACTTTCATCAAGAGGCTTTAGTTCTTCTTCCCTTTCTGCCATAAGGGTGGTGTCATCTGCATACCTGAGGTTATTGATATTTCTCCCGGCAGTCTTGATTCCAGCTTGTGCTTCCTCCAGCCCAGTGTTTCTCATGATGTACTCTGCATATAAGTTAAATAAGCAGGGTGACAATATACAGCCTTGACTACTCCTTTTCCTATTTGGAACCAGTCTGTTGTTCCATGTCCAGTTCTAACTGTTACTTCCTGACCTGCATACAGGTTTCTCAAGAGGCAGGTCAGGTGGTGTGGTATTCCCATCTCTTTCAGAATTTTCCACAGTTTATTATGATCCACACAGTCGAAGGCTTTGGCGTAGTCAATAAAGCAGAAATAGATGTTTTTCTGGAACTCTCTTGCTTTTTCAGTGATCCAGCAGTTATTGGCAATTTGATATCTGGTTCCTCTGTCTTTTCTAAAACCAGCTTGAACATCTGGAAGTTCTCAGTTCACGTATTGCTGAAGCCTGGCTTGGAGAATTTTGAGCATTACTTTATTAGCGTGTGAGATAAGTGCAATTGTGCAGTAGTTTGAGCATAGTAAGGATTAATGGTATACATTCGTAAAATTTGTTCTTCAGAACTTTCTTGGTCATTCTTGGCCTTTTTTACTTGCATATAAATTTTAAATCAACTTATTATAATTTACCTGATAGGATTTTGATTAGGATTGCATTCAATCTATAATTTGAGTAGAAATTACTTGCAATATAGACTCTTCTATCCATAGCATTTTGTACCTTTACGCTGACTTACACTTTTTAATTTCTCTAAGTAATTTCATTTTCTTTGTAGATGCTCTGCATATCTTTTATTGGATTTATTCCTAGATGAATGATTTTTATAGACTCATACAATTTTGAATGTAATAATTTTTAATTTTTATATTTTCTTTTCTTTGTATGGAAATATAATTGGTTTGTTAAATTCAGTTATTAATTCAAGTAGTTTCTTTGAAGATAATCTTTTCTATCTATGCAATCATGTTGTCTGCAAATAATGAAGCTTTGCTTCTTCCCTTTTAATCTTTGTACCATTCATTTGTTTTTCTTGCTTTATTGCTCTGGTTAAGGCCAGTACCTCTTTTAGAACAGCATATCAGAAATATATACTGAACATAAAAAATTTATAAAATGCATGAGCTTCTCTCTTGAGATCTTACTCCAATATTCACTTTTACCCTAACATCCACCTTCCAGAAAAGTGGTTCTGCAAGTCTTATACATTCTTTTTGAATCAAAGGTGATGGCATCCAGATTCCATGACAGTTTGTGAGTTGTGTCCATGTTGATAGTGGGAACTAACCTTGCTTTGTAGTGGGGGGCGGGGGGTGGGCTGGAGTGGCAGAACTACTGAGGTAAAAGACAAATTGATTAACTCGACAAATCTTTCATTTTAGATAGTATGAATGCATAACTTCCTTGTATAATAAAGTATTGTTTCCCAGTAGTTTGGGCTCCTGTTTTCTTACTTCTCTTGTGTTCTTATTTGTAGTTCTGGGAAATAGCAAATTATGCATAAATTAGCAACACCTTTGCAGCAATTGCATATCCCAGTTGAGGAGTATTTTACAGTAGGAAATAATTTATATTACTTTTAAATTTGCATTTTTTTTTGAAATCCTGAAGTCCTAGCCCCAGCCCTGCGGCAGAGCACTGGGAGTGCATAAATATGCATATTTTTAAGTCAAGACCTAATATATATGATGCCTTGTACTGATTCATTTCATTGACATATAGAAGGACATTGAATGTGAGAGTTGGAAATATTTTATATGCATAATCAATATTAATAAAATTTATTGTTTTCACATTTAAATATATCAGGTTTCTTAAGTAATTTTTATGTAAAATTTTGAGATTGACCAATTCATTTGTATTTTATCTTTAGCCTTAATACATAATTTTGAATATTATAGAAGAGATGTAGTTTTGAAAGCAGAAAATCTTTTCAATATTTTACATTTTCTTTATTTTTATAAAAATATGTTACTTTACATACCTTGACTGCAATTGCATTTTATTTTTTAATCTTCAAATCATTACCATTAATAGTACAAATTATATGAAAATCCTTACTATAGAAATGTGACAAATTTTCCAAAATAAAGATATAAAAATAATTTTGTGAATAAATATATGATAATTGATGGATTTTTCATACCTTCATTTTATGACTTATTTAAACCTGGCCAGTGCATCAACAGAACACCTGAGGTGAACTGTAATAATTAAATTTAATCGTCTTTAATATTTTGCCAAATTTAAGTTATACAGAAATATTAGCTTTATCCTTTTTTTATTTTATCATTATAAAGATTTATTTGTCAAGTTAGGAGTACAGAACATATTTTGACAGTTTGTAACTTGATTTGTAATTTTTGCAGATTTACATGTGGAGAACATAGGTTCCATTTGTCTTCTAAGCCCTGTCCCTGCAAATGAGCCTGAGTGAGCCTGGCTCAGACCTCGAGTGCAATGCAGTATAGAGGAAAAAGCAGCAGACATCCTCATTTATCACATCCTTCAAATGTTCAATTAGTTCAGTACTGATTTGTTTTTTTTGTCTGTTCTTTTTATCAATTGCAGGGGGAAGTACATCAAAATCTCCCACCATGGTGTAGTTTTTCTGTTTCTTTGTTGACTTCTATTAATTTTTGCTTTGTATATTTTGAAGTTATGTTATAAAACACACAAATTGAGCATTATTATATCATTATGCTGAGATAACCTTTTCATTCTTATGAAATGGCTTCTTGATTTCTAGTAAATTTTCTGGCTTTAAAGTCTACTTTATATAATTTTAATATAACTATACCAGCCTTCTCTTGGTTAGCACTTGTCAGTTTTCTACTGTTCACAGTCTTTGTCTCTTAGAGTATTTAGTCAGTGTATAGTTGACATAATTATGGATGTATAATATATCATGCTCGTTTCTATGTCTTTCTAAATAAATGTTCTTTTTTCTTTTTTGTCACTTTTTAAATTTGTCATTATCACTACATTCTTTTTCCTTCCTCTACTTTACTATTGTTTTGTTAAAACTACAGAGATATATAGATCCTTTACTTACTAAAGTCCAATAAAAATGAGTATTTTTACTACTTTCTGGACCATATATATTAAGAGTCTTAGAATATTTTAATCAACTTAATACCCTCCCATGCATTCTGTTTCCACTGTCATGGAGAACTGCTGCAAACCACCAGCTGGAGGATTTTTATGTCAAGAAAACTGGGAAGGGATACTAGGATTATTCCAGAAATAACTAAATGGGAAGATTTCTTCCATTCCAACCCTTCTGGAACATCTGTTCAAATCTAGACACCAAGCTAGGTGCTGAGAGGACTGTGCAAGGCTCTGTCCTATGCGGCAAGCAGCATTCTCTATAAAATTTTCTTATAGGTCATCACTGGAACAAGACCTGGGCAAAAGGTGCAAGGGAGTGAAGAAAGTGCTGCAACCAAAAGGAATGGAGATGGTTCTGCTGTGAAGCAATTTTGGGCTGAAGGACCTCAAGAACTTTGGTTCTGATACCTTTAGGTCAGTGGTGTTGAGACACAATGCAGAAGGGCATTCACATAAAAGGTGCTAAGAACTGAGCCAAGAGAATTCTAAATCCAAAGACCCTGGATTGACAATGCTTTTTCCTTTGTTGCTAAGACTCAAGAACCAAAGGCCACCAGGCCTGGAAACTTGGACTCGGGTACCAACCAGAGAGCAGCTCATATGTGCAGTGTTTGCTTAGAACCATATTAGCCTTTTGTATTTTTTAAACACCAGTCACATCTTAAGACTTCCAAAATATTCCATCCTTATGTGACTTTGGAGTCACTCTTTTCTTCCTCCAACACCGTTGGGCCTGGGGTGGTGTAAGGAATGCATCCCTGTGGCTTTTGCCCTCATCTGAAATTAAAACACACACACACACACACACACACACAGGTTACAGGTTAACCTGTAATTCCTAGGTTTTACTCACAGGATGACAACTGAAAGAAAAATCAGGATTTCTTAGTAGTTGGAGCTGTATTATTTTCCCATTTTCAGCTTTCAGCCTTTTCTCCAGGCTGACAGGCAGATGGGAGGGCCGCTGGGCCTGCAATAAAAAGTGACCCTGGCAGTCAGTCCCTCGTTTCATGGTCAGAGCCATGGTTTCTGCATATGATGTGCAGTTGGCCTTTGGAGGCAGAGTAATGGCAGAGGACGATCCAGCACAGCTCTGGGAAAGAGGTAGATCTCAGGTTATGAGGTTGGGGTTATATCCTGACACATCCCCAACATTGCTAAGCCTCTATATGAGGCTGCCAGCCCTGAAGGAGTCACATGGGTGGATATACTCACACCATGAACAGCCAGCATGTCTAGCATTCCCAAAAGTGCTGGTCTCGTGGTGCCCTGTCAGTCCAAACCACAATCAGAGAGCTTTCTAGAAGCTAATTGGACCGTTTGAACGTTAATCCCACAACCTCTGCCTCTCCAGTTCCAGCCAGTGGTGCTAAGCCACTGGAATGTTCGTTTGGGCAGCGGGTGTAACTGGGTGCCCTCTGGGGATCAAGCCCTGGGCTGAGTGTAAGTGTAACCAGGCAGGTATCTGCATCCACCCATTTATGCATATATCCAAATATCCACCAGGAAAATGTTTTTTTCTGGAGTTTTTTCTAGAGTTACCAGTGAGTAACTCTAAGGTAAAATGTTGGACATCATAATAAACGGCAGTAGGAATCATTTTTTGAGCACTTGCAATGTACCAGCATGACCTCAATGCTTTTCCTCCATGTTCTCAAATCCTTACAACCTGCAAGGTAGATATTTTTATACCCATTTCACAGACCAGGAACATAATGCTCAAATGATTAAAGAAACTGACTCCCAGTGGGTGGGTTGCAAAGCTAGTAGGTGGGTTCATAACCATGAACAGCACTGTGCGCCTTTAGATACTGTGTTGGTGACAATTTACATCACAGTGTAGTTCCCTTCACCATTAAATTTATGAGTGTTTGAACTGGTCCTCTATCTCCTTGTAAGCAGTTGTGCAATCAGGACCTCCACATCTTTAGCCCAGCTTAAGTTGCAACCTGTGTAAAGAGATCATACCCTTCTCCGAACTTTCTCTGTCTTCTCTAAGTGTTATCACTCAAGCAATGGCGAAGTGACAATCTGTTTTCTTGTGTATAGTATTTCCCTGTCCTTCCAGGCTAAGATAATCACTTCAGTTACAAGATGAATTTTCAGTCCTTCAGTTCCTCACTTTGGGCTTCCCTGGTAGCTCAGCTGGTAAAGAATCCACATGCAATGCAGGAGACCCTGGTTCGATTCCTGGGTTGGGAAGATCCACTGGAGAAGGGATAGGCTTCACACTTCAGTATTATTGGGCTTCCCTGTGGCTCAGCTGGTAAAGAATTAGCCTGTAATGCAGGATACCTGGGTTTGATCCCTGGGTTGGGAAGATCCTCTGAAGAAGGGAAAGGCTACCCACTCCAGTATTCTGGCATGGAGAATTACATGGATTGTATAGTCCATGGGATCGCAAAGAGTCAAACACAACTGAGTGACTTTCACTTTGACTTGACTATGCACGGTGGTTAGGGGTTGTGGTCACTTACATCCAAGCAGTGTCATTTGAATGAACAGACGACAGTAATCCATCATCTCTCTTTGATGGTATATTGTTGTCATTAAAATGTTATTACTATTAACCACATGAAAGTGTTAGTCGCTCAGTGGTGTGTGACTCTTTGTGACACCACTGACTGTAGCCAGCCAGGTTCCTCTGTCCATGGGATTCTCCAGGCAAGAATACTGGAGTGGGTTGCCATTTCCTTCTCCAGGGGATCTTCCTGACCCATGGATTGAACCCAGGTCTCCTGCATTGCAGGCAGATTCTTCACCATCTGAGCCACCATGTAATTATATGTATATATTTATTTATGTATATATATATGTATATTTAGAAGTCTGTTAAATATACATACATGTAATTACAATACATGATTATTTTAGAAACGTAAGTATACAGGCAGTCCTCACTTTTCACATTTTGGAGGTAGTTGTGATGCAGAGTGGGGACATAATTCCAATATGCATCAAGTTCCAACAATAGGTTGCTATGCAAAGTGACTCTGTCCTGAGGTCATCATTTATTCAGCGGCAGTTATGCAGCTGGTACTGTCTTTAATGCTTTATCCATGCTGTGTGTGTGAGTCAGCTCTAGCTGCTGTAACAAAATTTCACAGACTGAGTGGCTTAGGCAATAGAAATTTATTTCTTCACAGTTCTGGAAGCTAGAACCAGTTTCTGGTGAGAGCTTTTTCCTGCTTGCAGACTGTAGTCTCCTCACTGTGTCCTCACTTGGCAGCAGGAGAGAAAAGAGTGAGCACTCTATTGTGTTCATTTATAAGAAATCCAACCCTATTGGACCAGCACCCCACCCTGATGACCTTGTTTAATCTTAATTACTTCATTATAGATCCAGTCTCCAAATGCAGTCACACTGGGGGTTAGATCTTCAACAAACAGATTGGGGCTGGTGGTGGTTGGGGACAGAGACGTTCTGTCTGTAACACAATGGATAATCCTCACAAGAAACACATTTTACAGATGGAGAGACTGAGGCTCAGGGGAAATAAGTCCTGTTAAGGGCAGAGACAGGATTCAAACTAAGATCTGATTTTAAAGTCCATACCTTTTCCAACAACTGAAACCATTTCTTACATTTTATTCAATGGCTAACTGTTGAGACAACATATAAATGAGAAGAGTAAGCTAAACTTAATATGTCAGTTGCTTTATTTACCATGTTAGATTGCTTTGTGCTGGCTTGTCTTAAAATAGGTTTCTTCGACTTCCCTGGTGGTCTGGTGGTTAAGATTCTGCCTGCCAGTACAGGGGACATGGGTTTGATCCCTGGTCTAGGAAGATTCCACATTCTGCTGGGCACCTAAGCCCATGCATCGCAACTTCTGAGCTCCAGAGCCTAGAGCCCAAGCTCTGCAACAAGAGAAGCCACCGAAATGAGAAGCCCGCTTACCGCAACCAGAGAAAGCCTGGTTGTGGAGTACCTAAGTACTCTGCAGTACCTAAGACCAAGGGCAACCAAAAAATATGTAGGTAAAACAGGTACCTCAAGATAAATCAATATCCCTCAGCATTTGAACAAATAGAGCATAAAGCAAAATGGCCTGAAAAGCATGGCAGTTTTAAGTATGATCAAGTGCTTGAAAGACGAGTATCTTTTTGTTACATTGCCAGAAACTTTTATTACCAAAAGTAAAAAAATAACCCAAGAACTGTAGGACTTAAGTGTGGGAAGAACTAGAAGTTAAAACGATGTCAAATGTGAGTTTAAATGCAGTCATCTATGCTTAGAAATGGAGAAGGAAATGGCAACCCACTCCAGTATTCTTGCCTGGAAAATCCCATGGATGGAGGAACCTGGTAGGCTACAGCCCATGGGGTCGCAAAGAGTCGGACACAACTGAGCGACTTCACTTTCACTTTCTTTCTATTCTTAGAAAGGATATGCATTAGATAATTAAATATGCTTAGATCTCTTAGTGTAAAGGTAATATATCCATATTTTAAGCAATTCAAGCAGTAAGAAATGTACATATAAATAGACAAATACGTGTTTTATAAACAAAAATAACTCATGCAACTTGCTTTTTGCACTTAATAGATACATTGGCTGTATTTTCATGTTGCTACAATGTACATTGGCCTCATTCTGTGACAATGGTCCAGCATTACAGAGTCGGGTTGTACCATCACTGGTTTAACTTCCCCTATTGATGTATATTTAGGTTCTTTTTTACAATTCCAAAATCATAGCATTGAGTATTTTTGCACATCTTTATACACATGGGCAGATGAATTATGTATTTTGTCTGTAGGATAAACATACAATCAAGATGTTGACAGTTGTTGCCAAATGACCTTCAAAATCAGTTTTCACATTTAACCTTTCCAAAGACACATTCTACATTGGCTGTGATGAAGCATTGTGTGAGTTCTATTTTGCATACCTCCTCTCTGATGGTAATTGATCAGAGGCTTGAAGAATGTGAGGGAGATTGCCGTGCTGCTATAGGAAGTGTTCCGCTAAATGATAGTCCACTATATTTACCTGTGGACTCAAATGAGGTGAACTAATGTTCATTCATTGAAATGGTAGTTCCCAGCTCCTTCTTATCCTTGCAGTTCATGCCACAAACGCTGAGTGACTGCTCTGTGGTTGGCAAGGTGTTGGCACTATGGCTACTGGAGAGATAGGAAAGACAGACACCTACCTCAGATTCGTGCTTTTCTTTTTTTTGTTTTTGGTATGTAATTATTAATTTTTTTCTGGAGAACCCTGGCTTATATACCCTCAGTATGTGAGACTGAGCGTTTCCCCCTCACCTCCTTAAAAAAATGGATAATATCACTTTCTATATCTCTTAAATTGGATTTTAATATACTGGGAAGGGGATTTTTCTTTGGCTTTGCAGTCTCCCAAACTTCACAGTGGGGCTGCTTTGTCCTCACATCTTTTCTCTGGGTTCTATGTCCCTGTGCTAATCAAACGCAATCTAAGGAACATTAGGTCTGTGGCTGAGGGATTTAGCAGCAAATCATGTTTTGCAGCTAATGAGTAGGCAGTTATTTTCTTTTAAAATTTACATACAGTAAATTCACTCCTTTCAGTGTACTGCTTTGCTTTTATAACCCGAGCCTCAACTCAAGTAAAAGCAAATTGTTGCTATTGAATACGTCCTTAGCTAGGTTTGAATGTTTGTCTCCCCAAAGGGGCTTCCCCGGTAGTTCAGTGGTAAAGAATCTGCCTGCAATGCAGGAGCCACAGGAGACGCAGGTTCAATCCCTGGGTCGGGAAGATCCCCTGGAGGAGAGCATGGTATTGCACTCCAGTATTCTTGCCTGGAGAATCCCCATGGACAGAGGAGCCTGGTGGGCGACAGTCCATGGGGTTGCAAAGAGTCAGACACAACTGAGCAAGTTAGCATGCACATACACACTTCCCCCAAAGTCCATATGTTGAAATCCTAATGTTCAAACTGACGGTTCTAGGAGGTGGGACCTTTGGGTGGTACTTACATGATGAGGGTGGAACCCTCAATAACGGCATTATTGCTGTGATAAAAGAGACCCCATCAAGCTTCCTAGCCCCTTACACCATGACACAAGGATACCAGGAGACATCTCCAGCCCAGAAGAGGGCCCTCCCCTGACCACACTGGAATCCTGATCTCAGACTTCCAGCCTCCAGAAGTGTGAGACATAATCTCTGTTGTTTATATGCCACCCTGTCTGTGGTATTTTGTTATAGCAACTGAACAAACCAAAACACCCTTCCTCCTGGCAGTGAAAGCTAGCCTAGAGTTCTTTGGCCCTCTGACTGTATAAAAATTAAGGTGCCCTCCAATATCCAGAATTTCCTAAATCAATAGTCTGTATAATTAAACTTATGTGAATTGTTGGTTATAGCTGTTTTTGTTTTGTACTGAGATAAATGGCATGTGGGCTTTGAAAATTGTTCCTGCCTTTTCTAAGCACTCCTCCCCCCCAGAGCTGAGAACCTTCTGTAATCATTACCTGTGACACCGTAAGACTTTTTTTTTATTATAACAAAGCAGAGTGCATAAAAGATTTTTAATGAAAGGCATAGTCTTCGGAACTGAAACAACATTACCAGCCCGAAGCCTTGGAAAATGCTAATACTCAGTATATTGAAAGGACAGCCAGCTTAACCTCCTTAATGCCCATTTGCCTGAATTTATGAGATATCATTCTTTTCAGTTTGGTATTTTTGAAATTATCCAGCTGGGAGTGAGTCGATTTTTTTTTTTCCTGTCACTAATTCATTAAAAATGCCAGTCCCACAGAGCAACTCAAGTGAGACCATCTGCCTTTGAGAAAACCATAAATAACCCAAAGAACAAGAGGGACTCTACTCTTTGGACCTGAGCTGGGACTGATATGTTTAGAAAGGAGGGCACGGCTTCCAAGCCCAGCTCACTTGATTCCACTCCAGCTCCTTACTCCCTTACCTGGTGAGAATGCAAGCCATTTGGGGCTTCAGCTATTTCATTGGAAAAGGATTAATGACACTGACCTCTCAGGGCGGTTTAGGCCCTTAGGATTAACCTGCTTGCTTTTATGAACTTAGGTCTTCCCTGGTGTCTTAGAGGGTAAAGCGTCCACCTGCAATGCGGGAGACCCGGGTTCAATCCCTGAGTCGGGAAGATCACCTGGAGAAGGAAATGGCAACCCACTCTAGTATTCTTGCCTGGCAAATCCCATGGAAGGAGGAGCCTGGGAGTCTGCAGTCCATGGGGTCACAAAGAGTCGGACACAACTGAGCGACTTCACTTTCACTTTTATGAATTTATGGAGGTGTGCTATAAAGACTGGAAGCCACCCCTTTACCCTCTAAGAAAGTATTGGGAAAGATCTTGGTTTATGAGTTCTTGTATCAATAGGAAATGACCATGTTTTCAAATAAAACTGACTTGATCTTTGCTCAGAGACATATAAGGTAAATTATTAGAGGGTAGTTTTTCAAATAGAGTCGTCTTTTCAATGCTTAGGAAAAATGAATTTTTAAAAACTATTTCTTCTAAAAAAAATGGTTTACAGTGAAATTACCTGAATGCTTGGAGAAAAATAGTTGGCAGAAGAGTGAAAGATGTAGTATTCATTCATCCAACATATGGTACAAGTGTTTACTACATTGTAGCCATTTTTTTAAGTGCTTAGTGTCCTGCAGGGAACAAAACTGGTCCAAATTCCTGTCCTCTTGGAGCTTACCTTCTTGTAGAGGAGATAGACAATAGAGACAGTAAGACTACTGTAATAAATAATATAGTGTCAGGGAGGGTGCAAACTCTATAGAGAAAAATGAATTAGGGAAGAAGGTAGGGGAACTGAAGTGAAACTCTAATGCACAAAAGAAATGCTGATTATGAGCTAAGCTTGCAAGTTATTTAAAGGCCACTTTTCAAAATCTGGGTTGTATCGGAAACATTCTGTTTTAGTTTCCTGAGGTGATGACAAAAATGTCACTGTATAAAGATCCCGCTCTCGTTTGATTCTGCCTACATAAAAATGTCTAGAATTCTTGCCAACTTAAGCTAGGACTCTATAGCATAAAATCTCAACAGATTTACTTGATAAGAAGAACCCAAGAGTAGTTAAGCCTGCTGATACAGAATTGCTGTTTTTACATTCCCTATAATTAAAGTGATAAAATCTTTGCTTCTTTAATGGTGAAGAAGTTTCACCCTGAATTATTTCAGTGCCTAAATGAAATAGGTACAAATCATAAATCTGGGACTGACTTCACCAAGGCGCCCAGCCAGATAATGACCTGCTGTGTATTACCAAACAATAAATAAAATACAACCTTTCTGACACGAAGAAAACAAACCCAAAATATACCCAAAGTTTAATTGGTAAACTTTCCTTGATTTGAAAGAAAAGAAAAGGCTCTATAGATCCAGTTGAATTTGCCTTGAGGTAAACAGATCAATTCTACAGGATGCAAAAAGATTCTATAGAACAGTTGGTAAACAGCAGATGAAGTGAACTAAGTTAACCATATGTGAATAACACGATCTTGTAACGATTTTAAGTGAGTCATCTCCATGACAAACTAGAGGATTTTTAATGCCAAATGGTCTTATTAGCCAACAGGAATTTGATAATCATTCTAAAGAGAGCAAAATCACATTTCACACTCTGTTCAGTTTGGAGAAGGTCACCTAGGTTTCCAGGCTCTAGCACAGCCTTTTCTTGCACTTCTTCTCCTGCTTCAGAGGGAGGGCTGTACCTTCTGATTGCTGCTTGGAAGCAATAAAACCCACTGCAACTTCGTTTGCTTTATACTGAAACAAAATAAAATGAATAAGCCAAAGCGATACACTCAAGAGTCACACTAATACACAAAGGAAGATTGTACGATTGTTGATGGAACCAGATTTTACCTTCTTTTCAGCCAGATATAAGATATTCCTGAATTTTATATTCTCTTCCAAGCAATTAGAGTATTGTTATTGCAGCAAGGAGACGGCCTGTTGAGAGGAAGTGTGGTCCCACCCGTGTTTAATGTGAAATCCTTGTCCCCATAGTGAAAGGTCTTGCCAAGAGGTGAAACTTGGTTTTTGAGGTGCTGTAAAACTGATGAAGAAATCTTGATTAGGGCTACAAAGGACTTGACTGTGCTTCCTTTTCCTGATGAAAATGTGGCCTCCCTAGTGCTGAGTTTGCTTAAAGAATCAAGAGATCACAGTGTTTGTAAATAATCCTTGTTAAGCAGAAGCCCATAGACCAGGGAGAATAAGGAATTCCCCCCTCCCCCAATACCACATAGATCTGAGTATAAAAGGGCTTCCCTCGTAGCTCAAGTGGTAAAGAATCTGCTTACAGGGCAGGGGACCTGGGTTCAATTCCTAGGTCAGGAAGATCTCCCTTGGAGAAGGGAATGGCATTCCACTCCAGTATTCTTGCCTTGAAAATTCCACGGACAGAAGTGCCTGGCGGGCTACAGTCCACAGGGTCACAAAGAACTGGACACAACTGAGTGACTAACACACACACACTCACACACACACCCTCACACACACACCCTGAGTATAGAAGGGCCAGGATATAGCAAGAATTGAACTTTTCTTTTAAACCTAACATACCTCTACCCCAGAGGGGAATATGAATAGCTGTTGTGTATCCTGGGAGTAAGGGGAAAACTTCCCTAAGATACCCTGAGTCTCATGTTGATCTGTGGACAACATCAACTCAGTTCTGCATCTTTAGGAATGTGGAAAAAGAAGTATGTGTCAGACGTCCCCCCAAACTCTCAGCCCTGCAAGACCAAAGTAACAGTGGCCTCCATATGTGTTTTTAATGTTGTGACCTTTATTCACACAACCATCTCATCATATTCTTGGGTATATTTCTTTTAAAATGGCAAAAATAAATATGCATATAAAATGCTGTGGTTATGTGTAAATGAAGTCCTGGAAAGACAGTTTATTTTGTAGACAGATTACCTCCAAATCTGAGAGCTTTTATCAAAAACATTCAACAGAGTTTGTATGCTTTGCATCCTAAGCCAACACAGAGCAAAAATAAAATGTTGAGCCAAATTCTCTTACCTCAACTGTTTGCTTATTCCGAAGGAGGTATGTTTAGACTGACATTGCTTCATTTAGCTACTAAAGAAACAACTGAGTTGTATGTAATCACAATGTGCAATATGAAATTAAACATTTAATAGATGTACAATGTGCACGACTTCTCATCCTGGGCATTATTAACATTTTGGGCCGGATACTTGTTTGTTGTGGAGTACTATGCTAGAATTGGGCTTCCCTGGTAGCTCAGACAGTAAAAAAAAAAAAGTCTGCCTGCAATGCAGGAGACCCGGGTTCAATCCGTTAGTTGGGAAGATCCCCTGGAGAAGGGAATGGTTACCCACTCCAGTATTCTTTCCTGGAGAATTCCATGGACAGAGGAGCTTGGCGGACTGTAGTCCATGGGGTCACAAAGAGTCAGACACGACTGAGCGACTAACACTTTTACTTTTCTTTCACTTCACTTCACAATGCTGGGCACTCTCGGATGTTTAGCAGCATCTCTGACCTCTGCCCATTGAATGCCAACAGTCCCTTCCCTAACCCCCAGCTGGGACAACCAAATATGTCTCTATACATTGCAAATGCCCTCTGTAGGACAAAATGTACATTGGCATGTACTACAGTGGATAAATATAGCTACAGTATAGGACAGAGGTTTTGAATGATGCAGACAAGAACTGCAAGAGTTGGGACCGAGGGTAAGGAGCACGTATGAGGAAGAGGTGAGATTTAGTAACTCCTGAAGTTTGTGTCGGATTTGGGATTTAATCTGTGGCTTGTTTAATGGCTTACCTATAGTGGTTTCCTTTGCAGTTTGATATTTGTATTTGAAATATGCCTTATTGGTTTCAAAGATGTTTAAGTTGCTAACTATGCCAAAATTATAAAGTGTACATTAATTAAAAATTGGGGAAATTTAAGTAATTTGTACTTCTTTTTTTAAACTTAAAGACTGAATTCTTTCTGAACTTAATCATGTGGCTCTTTAGGAATTAGAGCAGCTAGAGGTAATTGGAATGGGCATAAACTTGCTGTTTTCCACTTACAAATGCCACAAAACAAAGCCACTTGGTACTGTTTGACTGAAAGGGAAACACTATAACAGACTTTGTGTTAGTAATGTTACTTTTTGGCAGGACCTCGGGGCATGTCAGGTTATTGAAACATTTTATTCTCTCCACCATTCATCTTTTACAGATCAAAATTGTACACACTTATCTCTCAAATATTTGTTCGGCCTTCGATGTAGTTTTAACTTTGAAGACGTCACCTTTCTCAGAGGAAATGATCTGCTTAAATAGTGTCGTGTTTGAAAAAAACAGATGTTATCACAGACTGCTGTGTTAGAATGTCATTCTCTTTGTTATAGCGTCCCTCATTAAGTCTGATTGAGCAAGTCAGCTATGCATTTAGCCAAGTGTATGAGATTGATCATGATTCTGTGTTCTCCAAACTTCCTGGCTCTGAGTTTCTAAAAGAGAAATCTTCTAGGAAAATATGCTCTTAAATTCTTCTTCGAATGAATTGTCATTCTCTACCAGGTACAATAATTGTGTTATATCAATATCACTGCAGAGCAAATTAAATTAGACGACTATGGCAGAAGTTGTGTTTGGATGTTAACCTTACTACAGATGTACTACAAATCATATTATACCATAAGTTAGATTACTTCATAGGTCACACATCTAAATAATTCAATGCATTCAACCCGTGTAAATTTATGAGTTGCAAATACTCAAGATGGCAAAATACACACATTATCAATGACATACCTTGTACAGGACCCAGTACTTGATAAATTTTCAAGAAACATTTGTTGAATTAAACTCTTTATGTCCATTTCTATCCTGAAGTATGGTGTATAGAAGGCATTTTGAACTGTAAACTTTGCTTCAGTAGTCAGTTCTCACTTTGACTCTGGCCCTGGACTTCTACTATTAATTATTAACAGAAATTCTCTTGAAATTACTTTTCAAGGAGAATTACATGAATAAGAAAGTAATTGATCTGTCTCTGTCTGATTCAGCTATACTAGAAGGCCAGGTAATAGCCCTAATATTTCTTAGGGTGCCTTCTAGTGCTGTGCTTGATTCTAAAGTCATATGGCAAAAAATGGCTTATTTCAGAGTCTGTGTTAAGTCACTGTGATAAGGTGAAAGATTCAGTTTATGGTTTTAGATAGTGCTTACAGGGAGAAAACTTTGACTATAAATTCAGTAAAAGGTGCTAGAGTATTTGGAAAGGTAGCACCTGTCTTCAATATCATTTTTAAATGGGGGAGGAATACCAGATGTTCTCTGCGCTCATTCTATTTTTTTTTTTGTTTGTTTGTTACATCTTATCTCTCCTTGTTTTAACAAAACTATGAAATAAGTTAAAACTCCTTCACATCGAGGCAACAAAAATAGAAAAAGAGAGCAAATGACATGACTCCTTGATCAAGCAGCACCTAAAATAATTGCGGTAAGTTATTTGGAGATTTGTGGTGAATGTACATGATAAAAGTGGCATCTGTCATTTAAAAACAATATAATTTATTTAAAAATGGATCCGAGTGTACTGCTTAGATTGACAGGTCTTTAAATTTTGATGATAATTTTATCACTGCCTCCCCCAAGCCCCAGTATTTTAAGTGCCATTTGCTTTGGGATTTTCCTTGAATTAAAAATTGAACAATCTTATTGCAGTGCAGAGAGGATTTCATTACTTTCAGAGGTGACCTTCCAGATTCTATTAGGACAAGAAAATAGCCTTTAACAGCGTCCCTCAAAACCTATCTTCCCATACTGGCTTCACCTCATTCTGGCACCTCCAAATACTCTAGAAACTCTTTGACATTTCCCCCTCCCTCTGTCCTTCGCATTCAAAGTCAGTAATACATGTTAAAGTTGTTTGGAAGTCTTCTTTATCATTTTGTTTGTGTGATTCTTCCACTTGCATTTTGTTGCCTCAGCTCTTGAAGTTGAGTTAGTACCTCAAAGATAAGGATTGAATATATTTTGTTATTCAGTCACTCAGTCGTGTCTGACTCATGGACTGCAGCACACCAGGCTTCCCTGTTCTTCACCATCTCTCGGAGCTTGCTCAAACTCATGTCTGTTGAGTCAGTGATGCCATCCAACCATCTCATCCTCTGTCATCCCCTTCTCCTCCTGCCCTCACTCTTTCCCAGCATCAGGGTCTGTCTAATGAGTCGGCTCTTCACATCAGGTGGCCAAATTATTGGAACTTCACCTTCAGCATCAGTCCTTCTAATGAATATTCACGATTGATTTCCCTTAGGATTGATGGTTTGACCTCCTCGCAATCCAGGGGACTCTCAAGAGTTTTCTCCAGCACTGCAGCTCAAAAGCATCAAATTCTTTGGCGTTCAGCTTTCTTTATGGTCCAACTCTCACATGTATGAATATGATGCTATTCCTATGTAATTTCCCAGAGAGCTTAATTTATATCCCTCTACCAAATGGACATCTGGTAATGTTAACTGGTTCTTTCTGATGAAACTTTGCATGATTCCTTTAAAGACTGTCTTGACTTATCACATGTGTTTTAGCTATTCATAAGAAGTACAAAGTGATTATTAATCAATTCATGGCTTTCCTGTTGGAGATGTAAGAGTGCCAAAAGAGGCACAATTTGTATTCATGTTACTGTATATCATGATAATTTTTTATTTTAAAGTGATACCAAAATGTCATTTTCAGCTCAGCCCACTTAATGCCTATGAAGATACATACTTTCTGTTGTTTCAATAGAATTCCTAATCTCGTAAGCTTTCCTAGGGAACACTCTTGAAAATAGTATCTGTTTTCATCTACTTTAAGATTTCATAATCCAGTTTTTTTAGTCTAAATAAATCTATTTGCACTCACCTCCTACTATACGTGAAGCTACTTAAATACTGTCCACCACAATTTCCATTTTAATTTAAGAAAGGTCATATAAATAGCATATACAAAAGCCATAATGGCAGTTGATGTGTAGTGTCTGAAATGCTTTCTCCTCTTAGGAGGAGATGTGAGGAATTAGAAAGAAAAGTATCATGGAAAATAACCTCATATTAGAAAATGGAAAGTAAAAGGTACATAAACTAAGGTTGAAGAAATGAGGTCCACAAGCCTCACTGATTTAGTGACTTTTCAGTCATGTGAGAAATAATGACCAATGTTTTTTCCATGAATATGCAGACAGAGAGACTTTTTTAAAAGGAAATAAACTTTAAATGGAAAAGATTAAGTTTAGATAGGAAGAAATAATCTTCCATCTTTGGATGAAAATGAAGGCTGTTATGTGTTGAGATGATTTATTTAGAAGTACTGTGGAGTTGTTTCATTAGGAAGACATAAGAATGAGGAAGATACAGAAGTATCTGAAATGACAGAGACTAAATGACGTTTTAAAGAGCCTCCTATTTTAATGGTGTTAATATTCTTTCCATTTATTATTTAAATTCTTTAATAACTTCCCTGATTCCATCATATTTATCATTTCATGATTAAAGCTTCTTAAGTCTTTATTGTGAAAGAAGGGAGAGATTTAAATGTTTGGTTATTTTATCGGAACACATATTTTTGTCTCCATGTTTTTCTTCTTTTACTGTTGTTACTCCTATCAAGGAAAATTACTAACTCTAAAACTTAGAAAAAAAAATTCCAGATTTGCACAAAAACTCCTCTAGCTAGGATCAACATAGGATCAACACTTCAGAACATATAATTTATAATGGAAAAGGGTATCTGTAACTGAAATCCAGGTGAGACCATTTTGCTATCGGTTTTATGAACATACAGAATTGATGTTTTGATTTCGTGAATTGTATTTTATTAGTGGTGTTTTCAGAGTGGAAAATCCTCTGGATTAGATGCTGTTTTCAACTTCCTTTTTTGTTTGTTTTCTTCTTTCTTTTTTAGTGTGTTATATAGAATTTTAAATTTCCATCACTTTGAGACAACAGTAATTTTTCTTAAATTTATCAAAGGCAATAGTTACCAAGGAGTGAAACTTGTAGAGAGAAGGATCAGAAAGAGTAATTCCTATAACACAGAACTGCACACTCTGAAACAGAATTTCTGGTACCTAAACAGTGACTTGTATCAAGCACTGTGCTTTTTTGGAAACTTAGAGAATCAAGTCAGGGTATTATTAACAACAGGGGACTATATGATGCTGGTAGAAGCTGTCAATGGTATACACACACACACACACACACACACACACACACACACACACACACCAGCCACCCTCCATACACCAATTGTTTCAGAACTACAGAAAGAAAATTGAGGACATGAGTTTCTATTTAAACTCATATTGCTGAGTTGAGTCAAGAATACATCAGAATTGGGCTACACTGAGTTGATTTTTTTTTTTTTTTAAGCACACAACATGTTCAGTGTGAAGTATCCCCATACCACAGACTCTTGAGAAGAGGCTCCAGCTTTATGGAGAATTCTTAAGCACCATGGACAGCTGCAGGTTTCTTGTAGTTCTGTAGTTTAATTCTTTAGTTCAGTTCAGTTGCTCAGTCGTGTCTGACTCTTTGTGACCCCATGGACTGCAGCATGCCAGGCCTAATTCTTAAGGGCCAGTTAACAATTTCAAGGTTCATAATCCATGTGTTCACAGTGGAATTTCACCCTTTCATTTTCTGACAAAGCTGTCTCAGGTGGGCACTTTCATCTTCAAAAGGGTCTTTTGCATTCCATCGTTGCAGCAGCTGGTAAGTTATTATAGGTTGTCAAAGTCAAATGGATGTCCCCAAATCAGCCTCATTTGGCCTTGTTTGTCACACACAGAAGTTCTAAAAATAGAGTATAACAAGGCAGGAATTGCTTGTATTGATTGGTTATGATACTAGTAGCATAGCACCTACAGGTTTATCTCTAGCTTCCTTCATCCATTTATGTTACCTCCTTGGCCCCTATGGAAATTTGACTGTGTGAACTGTATCATCAAGCTACAAAAGAATTTGGGGGAAATTTAGAGTTGTCTCAAAGACTAAGACTGTGAAAGATGATGTGACTTGCTTGAAGTCACATAATGTTGCACTTATTAATGCTTTACATATGTATTGTTAAACATGGTTTCTAGGTATAATCAACTCTATTCTATGCAGTAATGGAGACCCAAAGAGAGAATAATCCAGAAAGGTGGATAATAATATAAGACAAAATATTCTGAGTCATTGAGGTGGTTATATAAAGTTCATTTAGGATTGAGGTCCATTTTACTTAATCAGTGAACATGTTGGTGTTCTAAGTACTCAAGATTTGATCTTAATTGACAATGAAAATTTCCATAAACCCTTAAATTCAACCCAGGCTGCTTCCTATCTTTCTCTGCTCTGCCTCTCACCTTCTGGACCCTTTCTCTTCTGCCATTCATGAAGATTTTAGACACAATTCCTCAAATACTCTGATTCTTCTTATTTCTCAGCCTAAGCTCTTACCTTGCACAACAAAGGTGTAGAAACTAAGATATAAAGACATCTTGAGAGCATTGAGCATCACCTGAGAGCTTTGTGAAGAACTCAGATAAAACAAAAAAGTGATACACTGTAGTCTAGGTCAAATGTGAAACAGATAAGAGTGCTAAAGAAATTAGTACTGGGTTGTAAATAATATACAAGGTGTTAAGATATTAGCCACACTTCCTCTCCCACTAGTTCGGTTATGACAGTGTTGCCATAGGTCCCCTGCAGACAACTCTCCTGACCCAAAATTTGATGCCCGGTAACCAAGAAAAAGAGTGTCCTGTGAGCACCAGAACTGCACACTATGCCTCTGAAAATGTCAAACAATGAAGCCTTGGCAGTACATGCCCAGAAGAAATATTCACCAGGAACCTTGGCATTTTGGATATTATGTGAAGTGGAAGTGGAAGAGAGCTGGTGAGACATTGCAGATGACTTGACTGCTCTCTGTCATTATTCCATTTGACAGTTTATTGCAGACAGGTTTCTCTTTCTCATATAGCTTGAAACGGTGTCTAGGGAAATGTGTCCCAGTTTCCTCAGACCAGCTCTAAAAAATTTCAAAAGGGAAGACACCGGTATAAATTCAGCGAGTCATAAGGGAAATAAGTTGATACCACACTTTAAAATTCCAGAAGTTGAAGAGGGCAAAAATGGGTCATCTTTTAATGAGCTAATAGAAAGCCATCCCCTCAGTGGGAACTGTTGATCCAAGTGTTTGAACGTGCATGGCGTTTACATCCAGTCCGAGGCATGCAGTGACTCTGATGCAGTGACCCTAAGGCTGGCAGTCAGTAAGGGCTACCGCGCCAGTCTAAGGAACACAGTTATACTGGGCCAGTATGAAGTCATTGAATTGTCATCACTGTCTTCATCTATCCCAGTCTGATTAGATCTTAATACACACATGTGTTGTTTTTTGTGACTAAAATTTTCAGTGATATTTTCATGTAATTGAGTCATTGAAAAATGAATCGTTCAACCATTTTATGGAAACTCCTACTCCGGTATAATTACTATAAAAGGCTTCAGATGATTTTAGTCAGAGAAAGAGCAGAGAAGCTGTACAAAGCATCTAAGAAAACAATTTAAGATCCAGGTTAGAAAAAATTCATAACCTCAAGCAATACATTGAGTCTGGATTAGGTGAGCAGGCATTATGTAACTTTATTGTTCATCAGTTTAACTTTCAAATTTAGATGGTTTTGTATAGAATTCCATTTTTTTCTAGAGTTCTTTAAAAATCAAATAGACTTCTGGGGGAAGCATTTAAAATTTTATTTATTTTAATTGGAGGATAATTACAATATTGTGATAGGTTTTGCCATATATGTCAGTATCTTTTTATGGATAAACTCATTTTAGCCAGTTCTTTGAAAATTAGAAGTCCATGTATGGTGCCTATGACAATTCTTGGTTAGTCAGAGAATTAAATTGACCTAACCATTTCATTCTGTCACCACTTCCAAATAAACTGGAATGTACTGCTTATAAGGCACCTCTCTCCCATAGAACCTCAGTGTAGGTCTTTTTCTGATCAAACATTCCCGTTTCTTTTCTGGAAACTTGAGACTCAGTGAGTCAGCACAATCTGTCCAAGGTTGCAGAGAAATAAACTGCAACACTATAGCCCTCTGGCCTGTTTTCCAGGTACTATTCATGGCTCTTACCTTCTGATTCAGCCTCTACATTTAATCAAATGATGTAAGTATGCCCAGTGTCTCAGGAAAAGCTCTCACTGACTGTGGCTAGGTCAACCTCTGTTGGCCATCCATTATCCAGAATTCAGATATCAGAGTGTGAAAAACTTCAAGCTTCTGCAGTAGCAACAAACCAGTTTTGATGTGGAAGGGGGAACAGTGTTGGGAACAGCTAAATATGTATTTTAAGGAATTCTTTGTCCAGACTTAGTGCAGACAGAACTAACAGTAGTAACGAGGAAGACGTGGATACCTAGAGATTATAGTAGTACCATTGACTGTCTGACCAAACTGAGACCAAAAACACAGAAGCATTGAAGACATGACTGAGGCAAAAGAAAAAGATAATTGAATCAGGGAATATTTGACACACAACAGGATAGGGGAAGAAAAAAAGACTGTGTGAAGCCCAGGACCAGATGGCTTCACAGGTGAATTCTATGAAACATTTAGAGAAGAGGTAATGCCTATCCTTCTAAAATGCTTTCAAAAAATTGCAGAGGAGGGAACACTTCCAAACTCATTCTATGAGGCCACCATCACCCTGATACCAAAATCAGACAAAGACAACACAAAAAAAGGAAATTATAGGCCAATGTCACTGATGAACATGGATGTAAAAATCCTCAACAAAATTCTAGCAAACAGAAATCAATAACACATTAAATAACTCATACACCATAGTCAAGTTGGGTTTATTCCAGGAATGCAAGGATTCTTCCAATATATGCAAATTAATCAATGTGACACACCATATTAACAAATTGAAATATAAAAACCAAATGATAATCTCAATAGATGCATAAAAAGGTTTTGACAAACTTCAGCACCCATTTATGATTAAAACTCCAAAAAAATGGGCATAGAAAAGGAACTTCCCTCAACATAGTAGAGTCCATATATGATAAGCCCACAGCAAGAAAAGAGGTTCTGTGGGCAAGAGAGGGCATGACGACTATAAGATACAAACACTAAGAGTCTGTGAGAAAGACAGGACCGAATAAAGGAGGCCAGCAAAGGAATTTATGAAAAAAATTATTATAGATCCCAGCCATCTCTCAAAATGTGGTTGGTCTAAAAGTTGAGATTAGGCATCATCCCTGAAATAACATGGCTATGATGTGTGGAGGGTTGCATTTAGTATAAGGATAAATCAGATCACCCCAGGGATCACAGAGGGGTGTTACTGCATACAAAATTTGCCAAAGACCTTCAGACATACAGTGCAATGATGGCTGGTGACCGTGAGGCCAGGGGCCCATACATTGCCTGGCGTTTAGGATTAATAGGGTCACGCTGTGTATTCTGAATGCAATAATGAATGAGCTATCCTCACTGTCATCTCACAGAGTCTTCGGTTATAGAGAATTGTAAATACGTGCCGTTGGTTTATGGGTGAATGTGTTATAGGTGGTGTTCTGCAGTGTGGACTGGAAAAGGCAAGGGAGCATGGGATCTGGGAGTGACTTGAAATGAACAAGCCTAGGAAGCCTGGCCTTATACATATGTTATTCAAGTGTTTTATAACTTGTTTAAAAAGAGATGCTCTTCATAAGCCTTCTGCTTTTGTAAGTGTGTTGTCCATTCTGTTGAAGTATTGTACATGCCACTATGCTCAGCTGAATGGGGGTATTTATTTCAGTATTGTTAGGGCATCCCTAGGGGCTCAGATGGTAAAGACTCTGCCTGCAGTGCAGGATACCTGGGTTCAATCCCTGGATGGGAAAGATACTCTGAAGAAGGAAATGGCAACCCACTCCCATATTCTTGCCTGGAGCCTGGTGGGCTACAGTCCATGGGGTTGCAAATAGTCAGACACAACTGAGTGACTAACACTTTCGCTTGATGAAAGGATGTCTTTCCCTCTTCCCCACCCCCTCAATGACCTGCAACACAAAACAATGTGAACAGATAAATTTTAAAGAGCAAATTAGGAAAAGGACAGGTTCTTAGAGTTGACCAAAGCATGGTTTTAACTTTTATAAGCAGCCAGCATGTAAATCAGCTGTATAAAAATTGTCTGTTGCTGATTCTTTTCAGGGAACATCTTTGTAAATAGACCCGCACCCTCTAAGTAGCATTTAATGGTGTCCCTTTGTCAAATTTTCCAGCTTCCCCCTGGACTGTGCCTCATTTTAAACACCACGAGGGCAAGTTGATTCTGCTGGCAGGAGCTACTCTGGGAGACTGAAAAATAAAACCTTCAACTTTTAGGAAAAAAATCCTCACCACAGAGATTTCAGAGGAGTCTTAGTGTTGATTCCAGAGGACAAACTAAGGCATAGATGGATGAAGAATATTTCCCAAGAGGCTCCATCATTTTTTAGTACTGTCAGGGAAAGATGATTTCAAATCCGAGTCTTACTTGAGGGTGCTTCAGCTATTCTCCAGCTAGGCAATTATGGTTCTAATCTTGAAGAGGCTGCGTTGCTATCTTCCGTCATCTTTCTACCTGCCAATGTATCAATTGGGATATTATTCAGAAAGTAAAATGTTACTATGAAAGAAAATACAACAATTTGATATATCATACCAATACTATAGAAAACATCCAAACATATTGTTCATTAAAATGCATTTTGGTGAGTTCAGAGAACTGCTACAAAAATAGTTGGCTCTTGTTTGCATAATATAGGACTATAGCAACAATATCTGCACTGTGTTATTAACCTGTTTTGCAGTAAATGGTACTTACTTATGACCTTGGGCATGTGATATCCATTAAGTAACATTTCCAAGAATGGATGCTTACTTACTTGTTATTAATAAATGGAAACCAAAATGTCTAAAATAATTTGCATGCATGCTAAGTCACTTCAGTCGCGTCCCACTCTTTGCGACCCTGTAGCCTGTAGCCCACCAGGCTCCTCTGTCCGTGGGATTCTCCAGGCAAGAATATTAGAGTGGGTTGCCATGCCCTCCTCCAGGAGATCTTCCTGACCCAGAGATAGAATGTACTTCTCTTATGTCTCCTGCATTGGCAGATGGGTTCTTTACCACCAGCACCACCTGGGAAGCCCCTAAAATAATTTAGGGGAAAGGAAAAGTAAATGGCAAAAGTTGACAGTCACTAGGCTTCCTGAAGGTATCAAAAATGCAGATTACTTAGACATTAATAAAAAATAATACAACAGCCTTTTTAAAAATGCATTTTGTAGGTTTCTAGAGGAATGCTTTCAGGGAAATGTAATCTGGTATTAAGTCTCTGAAAGTGGTCACTTCCTGATGATGATTGTGGTAGTGAAGGTGATGATAAGGAAGGGGATGGTGGAGTTAGAAGAGGATGAGGTGCCTTAGGTGTAGATTTTCCCTGCCCATTCTCACATAAATTCTTAGACGAAATAATGAAGAATCCTTCTTCTCCATACAACTAGTGAAAGGAAAATAGATGAGTGATGTGAGTGGCCAAGAGGGCTGACTAGAGATCACAAACAAGGTTTAGAAGTTTCCCGGGAGTTGATAAACTGTAGAAAAAGAGTAAAGAAGATGATGATTTTTTTAAATCTAAGGTAACCCCAGGATGGAAAGGATACTTAGCCATCAGTTTTATAAAAGGCAGCCTCATGAAAATGCCATCATGTTTCAACACGTGCTGCAGTTTACCTGGGAGAGAAAGTAAGTTCCAGGCAACTCTTGGGAGCCTCAGCCTGAAAACACAGAATGTGCACTTACTCTTCCGGGTGCTTCTGCAGAGCTCAAAAAAGGACTTCTGTTAATAAGGATGACCTTGGGTCACTAAGGAGCTTCCCTGGTGGCTCAGATGGTAAAGAATCTGCCTGCAACGCGGAAGACCCAGGTTCGATCCCTGGGTTGGAAAATCCTCTGCAGAAGGAAATGGCTGCCCACTCCAATATTCCTACCTGGATAATGCCATGGACACAGGGGCCTGGCAGGCTAACAGTCCATGGGGTTGCAAAAAGTCAGACACAACTGAACAACTAACTCTTTAGGTCACTAAAATATGTACATGCACGCACATGCACACACACACAGGAGTTACAGATAATCTATTATAAACAACTACTTATAACTTTGTGTGTGTGTGTGTGTGTGTGTGTGTGTGTATTTAGTGACCTAAGGTGATTCTTATGAACAGAAGTCCTTTTAGAGGGAAGTGTTGTTTGTTTTAGAAGGACTTTAATCAGTGAAAACTTGGAAAATGTGAAAGTAGAATTAATTTTGAAAAGTTCTGTTTAATGTATTCAGAAGTGATTCCCTGGAGGTTCTTGAGAGCTGAGGTGTTATGGAACTTCACTTAGTGGCTGACTGGATTCAGGTTTTATGAAAATATTCTGACCATTCAAAAGGATCTACCAGCCAACAGCAGATAGCTTTACCTCCTTGTCCAAAATGTGTAATTTTCTTGCCACTTATAATTTCTCCCAAAACACTTGGAGTTCTTTCCAGAAGGAAGTCAGCCTCTTAGAAGTCAATCTAATATGTCTTAAGGAATTCAGAAAAAAATGTTACAAATTTTCATGAAAAAAGAAAAACCATTCAGTCTTACAATTAAGTAAGGACTTCTTTACATGAATAAACTTGTTAGAGCTGGAATAATGGTAACACCCATTGAGTCGATAGTCCTACCCAGTAATGCTAATAAAAGCCTCTTAGAAACACATTTTCAGCCAATAAATGTAAAGGACAAACGCAAGTCTTTAATCAGGCACTTTTCTAATTGTGAGAATGCATTTTACTCAGTGGCAAGCAGATCCCAACTTTTTTTTTTTTTTATCTGTGCTGTGTGGCATGTGGGATCTTAGTTCCCCAACCAGGGTTCGAACCTGCACCCCTTGCAGTGGAAGTGTGGAGTCTTCACCACTGGACCACCAGGGAAGCCCCAGATATTAGTGTTTATAATGGGTGAGAACTAGATTCTTGCTGCTATGAAATGACTGTAATTTTAGGTCTCAAAAGTAACATACTATTCATAAATGTAGCTGACAAATTTAAAATATTTTATTTCTGCATTCAAAGCATCCTTATAACGAAGCTGAGTTAAAGTGTGCCATTAGGAAATTCCCTGAAAACTCATCGTTGCTGTCCATAACAAGCAACACAGATTTTAACAGCAAAATAGAGTTGAAGCCTTTTCTGTCGGTAGCATGTGTCCCTTTCATCTTTCCACTGGGTAATTTCCTCCTTCTGTCCTTTATTCAACAAATATTCATAAAGCATGTACCAACTGTTTAGGTTCCAGGTGTTAGAATTATAGCAGGGAACAAAACAGTGAAGATGGGCAATAAACACAGAACTGTCTGATATAATATTAGCTGATGATAAGTACTGTGTGGAAAAATAAAACTGGGAAAGGGGACAGAGGAAGATGGGCTTTCTGTTTTAGCTTGGATTTTGAGAAAGTTTCCCTAGAGGTGGCATTTGAGTACAGACCTAAATTAAGTGAGGGAATGAATCATGCCGATATCTAGGGCAGTGATTCCTAACCAGGGGTGATTTTGCCTGTCAAGGGATGTTTGGCGTCTGGAGATGCTACTGGTGGTCACAACCTGGTCTGGGGGGTGGGGAGATGCTACTGGCATCTAGCAGGCAGAGGCCAGAGATGCTGCTAAACATCCTGAAATGCACAAAATAGCCCCCTGTAACAAAGGGGACCCCAAAATGTTAATATCACTGAGGTTAAGAAACCTCCATCAAGGGAAAGAATATTTCAGGCTAAGAAGGAAGTTAATAACAACAGGCTGAGAGATGGAAACTTGCCTGGGACATTTGAGGAAAAACTAGGAGGCTTGTGTGGCTGGTACACAGTGACAAGGGATATTTACCAGGAAAAGAATTTGAAAGAGAGCTCACAGCCAAGTCATATGGGGTAACAGTTGAGACCTCTGTTCTCTGTTCTCTGCCTCTGCTTCCCACTTTACTGAGCTTCTATTCCACGACTCTCCTCAGAGAGCTAGCCAAGCATTGCTAGCAGATGTCCTGGGAAACCAATTCTAGAGTTTTCATGGGAGAAAAGAATTTCACCTACTTGCTTACCTGAAGGAGTTTTCCCCAGCCATCTTGCCCAGTGATGGAAGATCTCACAGTTGGGAGTTTACTATCCAAAGATTAGGAAGATCAGTTTGCTGAAGTTCTAGAATAGAAGGCTCTGATATGGTAGTTACTACTGTTATGTGACCGTTTGAATTTAAATTGATTGAAATGAAATAAAGTTAAAAATTCAGTTCTTCAGATGTTCTAGCCCACATTACATGTGCTCAGTAGCCACGTGCAGCCATGGCTACCATGTTGGACAGCTCAGCCATGGAGCATTTTCATTTTTGTTCTGTTGGGTAATACTGTTTTCAAATAATTTAATGTTAACTATATAGGGAACTTTTGAACAGTTTATTCCTTTTGTGAGAGATAAGGAAACTTGACTGATATGCCTCAGATAACCATATCAGTTAATTTTTACCCCACAAGGAAAACCACCTGAAAATTTAATAGGAGCTTAAAATAGATCATTGGTTCACAATTCTTTGGGCTAGCAATTTGGGCTGGCCTCAGCATGGCTGTTCTGGTTTGGGTTGGCTTCATTCATATAAGTGATGGGTCAGCTCTGACTTAGCCAGGGGTGGTTGGTCCCAGACAGCCTCAGCTGTATTGCTCATTATCTTCTCTACTTGTCTAGCATTTCTAACTGACAGCTTTGTATTGTTCACATGGTGGCAGCGGCAAGGGTCATAAGAACAGGAGCCAAAGCCCAGGTTTGGAACTCACATAGCATCGCTCTGCTTCATTCTATTAAAACTTGTGTCTTTGATTTCTCAAATATGTAGACATTTTTAAGAGGCAAATCAAAAGCCCTGGATTGTAGCAAATGGAATACTCCGTTAGTACACAGTACATTCTCTCTATAACCCTATATAGGAAAATGATAGATAACTTTAAGTAAATGGTTAAAAAATAATTTATTTTTTTTAATATATGGAAAAATTTTTGAGAAGATGTTTCAAATCGTTGATACAGGTAGGAGCCAAGATAATGGTCATCTGAAGCAGAAGCCTGATTTTGGAAATGGAGACACATTGAAGGAAATCGGGCTAAAAGCTGGAGTACCTGAACACAGGAGGGTTTCAGAGTAGGGACAGGATAAGGGCTTAGGGTCGGTGCTGCTGTGATAGGTAGAAAAAATTGCGGAAAATTGCAATTCCAGGTATATAACACAGATCTTAGGCAGCCTCATTGATCATAGGTATAATCAATGTTTTTGTGTAAGTAATCTCTTTAAAATTATATTCACAAAATAAAATAAAATAAAATAAAATTATATTCACAGTACTGCTATGGAAGTTTAACAACCTCTCTTCAAATTAAGTTGGCAGAATGTATTAAGGGACTTAAAAATGTTGCTGCAGTCAAACAGTCTGACAGTCTATGCGACAATAAAGCAATCAGTAAATCAATTATAGTAACCATTAAAAATAATGTTTTTTACATATTTTTTCATTAAACAGCAAAATATTTACACAACAAGGTTAAGTGGGGTAAAATGGTCAAGTCTGCATATATAGCTTTATTCTAACTTTTAAATAACTATTTTCTACAATGAAATATGTTTTTAGAACATCATAAAATGTTATCATCATAAAACATTATAAAATGTTTTAAATTTTTACTTCATATAATATAAAATATTTGAAAACTATTCACCTCTGAGCAGGGTTAGAGGTGAATATTGCTTTTAGACAAAAAGTCAACAACTTACAAAGGAATAAATAGATTCAAAGTAATACATGAAGTTATCGAATTCCTTCCTGAAGCACCTCTTAAGGATGGGAAGTTGAAAAGATGTTTTATTTACTCAACAGAGTTCTATTTTATTGTTTTTAAAGAAAAAGGCATCTTAAACCTTTTTCAGAAACTTCAAGGACAGTCCTGTTTTATAATCTAAGACTAAAAGATATCCACCTCTTTTGACGTTTCATATATTTCAGTCATAAGCACTTCTTAGTCTTCCTAGATTGACCCACTCATGAATCTTATTTTTTTACTCAGAATTTTTTTTCATTGTAACTTTTTTATTACTTAATATCTGTGTGATTAAAAAATTTAAACAGTACCAAAACAGGCACAATGAAAAATAAGTCTTCCCCCAATCCAGAGCTCGAGTCCCCCATTATCCCTCCCACAAGACACTATTATTTTCACCTCTGATGTACTCTTCCATCAATAGTCTATGATTTGTAAAGCATTTTTTAAATGTATAGACTCCTGCTTCCCTCCCTTTTTCTTTTACAAATGAGGCCGTATTATACATTCTGTTCTCCAGCTGGCTTTTTTCCCTGCTTTACTTATGGGAGATGATTTCATATTAGCACTTAGAGGTCTCTCAATCTTCCTGAAAACCATATGGAATCCTGATTTCAAGTCTTAAGCTTTAACTGCTGTCTGTCTCCTAGACTGCTTTTCTGTGTTGCTCTTATCCTGACCTTCCCCAGGCTCTTCATGCTGAGATATTCAGTGATCTCTTGGAAGGGCAGACTCTCCAGTGTTCTTCAGGGGCACAATAAAGCTCCCTTCATTGTCTCCAGACCTTTTGGATTGCAAGGAGGTGACTGCTCGATTGACATGATTAGCTGGCACAATTGCCTCATTTTTAGCAACCCACTCCAGTATTCTGGCCTAGAGAATCCCATGGACAGAGGAGCCTGGTGGGCTGCTGTCCATGGGGTCCCACAGAGTCGGACACAACTGAAGCGACTTAGCATGCATGCATGCGTTGGAGAAGGAAATGGCAACCCACTTCAATATTCTTGCCTGGAGAATCCCAGGGACGGAGGAGCCTGGTGGCCTGCCGTCTATGGGGTTGCACAGATTTGGACGCGACTGAAGCGACTTAGCTGCAGCAGCAGCATAGTTGCTTTCCATTGTTGTATTAGTTTCTGCTGCTGTCCAATGAAATGACTCAACCATGTGCATCCATATATCCCCTCTGTCTTGGATCCCCCTCTCTCTACCCCTGTAGGTTATCACAGAGCCCCGAGCTAAGCTTCCTGTGTTTTACTGCAACTTCGCACTAGCTCTCTGTTTTACATGGGGTGGTATGTATATGTCAATCCCAGTCTCCCGGTTTGCCCCATCCTCTGTCCATGTGTCTGTTCTCTACATCTGCATCTCTGTTCTGCATGGTCCATAGAGGATCCTCAAGTCCTCTCGGGGGTGGAAATGAGTTTGGAGCTCCTGGTTCAGAGTCTGGTTTGCATCATTCCTCCTCATTGTGTTATTCTCCACTTGCCCACACTGCAGCTTCTATTTTGCTTTTCTGCCCACACACCAGGGAGCTTGTTCTAAGCTACGAGTATTACTCAGTGACTTTGTTTTCTAACTTCTCTAAAAAACAAGTTTAAAGAACAAAGTATCTTCAGCATTGCAGATAGAGGTTTCATATTTCTACCTAGTATCCTGTGTGTTACGTGCTCTGATCTCCCTAGTTAGATGCCATCTGTAAAGTCCAGGCATTATCCTTGCAGTATACAGGCTGTAGCTCTGATTTGAAAGCTCACCAAAACTCAGGTAAGAACTCAGCTCTTCAGGGACTTCCCTGGTGGTTCAGTGGTTAAGACTTTGCCTTCCAATGCAGGAGGTGTGGGTTTGATCCCTGGTCTGGGAGCTAAGATCCCACATGCCTCACAGCTAAAAAAAAAAAAAAAAAACATAAAACAGAAGCAATTATTGTAACAAATTCAATAAAGACTTAAAAAATAAAGAACTAGACTCTTCAATAAATAGAGTTTGTGTTAGTCGTTCAGTCATGTCTGACTCTTTGCGACCCCATGGACTGTACCCTCTGTCCATGGGATTCTCCAGGCAAGAATGCTGGAGTGGGTTTTCCGTGCCCTGCTCCAGGGGGTCTTCCTGACCCAGGGATCAACCTGCATCTCCTGCATTACAGGCGGATTTTCTACCACGGAGCCTCCAGGGTAGCCCGTCAGTAAGTACCCTTATTTATAAATTTGCTGACCTCTTGGGAGTCAATGTCTTTAAAAATGTTCTTTAAATGCTTATCACAGTGGCTCTTAAATTTTGTGGCCTCAGATCCCCTTTATACTCTCACAAATTACTAGGGACCCCTAGAGTGGGTTGTAGCTTTCTATATTTACCATATGCGAAATTAAAACTGACTAAAAAAAATTAAAGCCCAGGAGCACATAATATTAGCCATCAAAGCCATAATAACATCATTCCAGACATTTCACCTCTAAAAAACTCCACAGTATGCTTTGCTAGAATGAGAGCAAAAAGGGTAAATACTGTCTTATTGTGAAAATAATTTTGACCTCATAGACCCCCTGAGCAGAAATGCAGGGACCCTTAAGGATCCCTAGACTTCACTTTAAGAACTGCTAGTCTATTATATACATTTGAAACAGTTACTTTTTAAGGAGAACCAGGTATTTTGTGTCCAGAAAATATTTTTTTCCACTGCTGCTGAAGTGGCAGATGGAGCTCCGTGGGGAGAACAGGAAAGAAATAAGCGTTTATTAAGTACATGCTCGCTGCCTCTTCCATCATCCCTCAATTCCAGTTAATCACCAGTCTCACTCCATTTACAGTCATCCAGTTCCACTGATATTGGCCTACTTCAGACTAGGATTCTTTCTCACCTGCATTAGTGCTTCAGCCGTGCAGCTCACCTCCAATCCTCCTGTCTTTCCTCCACACTGTGGCCAGAGTTTGTCCTAAAACCCCAAAGAGACCATGTTTGATCCTGGGAATTCTCATTGACCCTTCAGTTCAGTTCAGCTCTGCTCAGTCACTCAGTCGTGTCCAACTCTTTGCAACCCCATGAACTGCAGCACACCAGGCCTCTCCGTCCATCACCAACTCCCAGAGTTTACTCAAACTCATGTCCATCGTGTCAGTGATGCCATTCAACCATCTCATCCTCTGTCATCCCCTTCTCCTCCCACCCTCAATCTTTCCCAGCATCAGGGTCTTTTCCAGTGAGTCAGTTCTTCGCATCAGGTGGCCAAAGTATTGGAGTTTCAGCTTCAGCATCAGTCCTTCCAGTGAATATTCAGGACTGATTTCCTTTAGGATGGACTGGTTGGATCTCCTTGCAGTCCAAGGGACTCTCAAGAGTCTTCTCCAACACCACACTTCAAAAGCACCAATTCTTCAGTGCTCAGCTTTCTTTATAGTCCAACTCTCATATCCATACATGACCACTGGAAAAACCATAGCCTTGATTAGATGGACCTTTGTTGGCAAAGTAATGTCTCTGCTTTTTAATATGCTGTCTAGGTTGGTCATAGCTTTTCTTCCAGGAGTAAGCGTTTTTTAATTTCATGGCTGCATTCGCCACCTGCAGTGATTTTGGAGCCCCAAAAAATAAAGTCTGACACTGTTTCCACTGTTTCCCCATCTATTTGCCATGAAGTGATGGGACCAGATGCCATGATCTTAGTTTTCTGAATCTTGAGCTTTAAGCCAACTTTTTCACTCTCCTCTTTCACTTTCATCAAGAGGCTCTTTAGTTCTTCTTTGCTTTCTGCCATAAGGATGGTGTCATATGCATATCTGAGGTTATTGATATTTCTCCGGGCAATCTTGATTCCAGCTTGTGCTTCATCCAGTCCAGCGTTTCTCATGCTGTACTCTGCATATAAGTTAAAAAAGCAGGGTGACAAAATACAGCCTTGATGTACGCCTTTTCCTATTTGGAACCAGTCTATTGTTCCATGTCCAGTTCTAACTGTTGCTTCCTGACTTGCGTATAGGTTTCTCAAGAGGCAGATCAGGTGGTCTGGTATTCCCATCTCTTTCAGAATTTTCCACAGTTTGTTGTGGTCCACACAGTCAACGGTTTTGGCATAGTCAATAAAGCAGAAGTAGATATTTTTCTGGAACTCTCTTGCTCTTTCGATGATCCAACAGATATTCTCAATTTGATCTTTGGTTCCTCTGCCTTTTCTAAATCCAGCTTGAACATCTGGAAGTTCACGGTTCATGTATTGTTGAAGCCTGGCTTGGAGAATTTTGAGCATTACTTTACTAGCATATAAGATGAGTGCAATTGTGCAGTAGTTTGAGCATTCTTTGGCATTGCCTTTCTTTGGGATAGGAATGAACACTGACCTTTTCAGTCCTATGGCCACTGCTGAGTTTTTCCAATTTGCTGGCATATTGAGTACAGCACTTTCACAGCATCATCATTTAGGATTTGAAATAGCTCAACTGGAATTCCATCACCTCCGCTAGCTTTGTTCGTAGTGATGCTTCCTAAGGCCCACTTGACTTCACATTCCAGGATGTCTGGCTCTAGGTTGGTGATCACACCATCATGATTATCTGGGTCATGAAGATCATTTTTGTATAGTTCCTCTGTGTATTCTAGCCACTTCTTCTTAATAACTTCTGCTTCTGTTAGGTCCCTACCATTTATGTCCTTTATTGTGCCCATCTTTGCATGAAATGTTTCCTTGATATGTCTGATTTTCTTGAAGAGATCTCTAGACTTTCCCACTCCATTATTTTCCTCTATTTCTTTACACTGATCACTGAGGAAGGCTTTCTTATCTCTCCTTGCTATTCTTCAGAACTTTGCATTCAAATGGGCATATCTTTCCTTTTCTCCTTTGCCTTTCACTTCTCTTCTATTCACAGCTATTTGTAAGGCCTCCTCAGACAACCATTTTGCCTTTTTGCATTTCTTTTTCTTGGTGATGGTCTTGATCCCTGTCTCCTGTACAATGTCACGAACCACCATCCATAGTTCTTCAGGCATTCTGTCTATCAGATCTAATCCCTTGAATCTATTTCTCACTTCCACTGTATAATCATAAGGGATTTGATTTAGGTCATACATGAATGGTCTAGTGGTTTTCCCTACTTTCTTCTGTGTAAGTCTAAATTTGGCAATAAGGAGTTCATGATCTGTGCCACAGTCAGCTCCCGGTCTTGTTTTTGCTGACTGTACAGAGCTTCTCCATCTTTGGCTGCAAAAATATAATCAATCTGATTTCGGTATTGACCATCTCGTGATGTCCATGTGTAGAGTCTTCTCTGTGTTGTTGGAAGAGGGTGTTTGCTATAACCAGTGCATTCTCTTGGGAAAACTCTATTAGCCTTTGCCCTGCTTCATTCTGTATTCCAAGGCCAAATTTGCCTCTTACTCCAGGTATTTCTTGACTCCCTACTTTTGCAATCCAGTCCCCTATAATGAAAAGGACATCTTTTTGGGGGGTGTTAGTTCTAGAAGGTCTTGTAAGTCTTCATAGAACCGTTCAACTTCAGCTTCTTCAGCATTACTGGTTGGGGCATAGACTTGGATTACTGTGATATTGAAGGGTTTGCCTTGGGAATGAACAGAGATCATTCTGTCGTTTTTGAGATTGCATCCAAATACTGTGTTTTGGACTCTCTTGTTGACTATGATGGCCACTCCATTGACCCTTCAGAGGAAATTAAACCTCCTTCTCATGGCTTCCAAGGCCGTTTCATGAGTGGACTCTGCTGACACCTTCAGTGTCACTTCCCTTCTTTCCACTGCCCCCATGCTCTACCCCAAATTCCTATCTTCACCATTTTCATTTGCTGAGCACCTGAATATGCATGCTCTTTGTCACATTTGAGCCTTTAAATGTGCTATCTTCGCTGTCTGGAACTCCCTACCCTTTCCCGGCTAAGAACCACCGGTTCATCAGCCCTCAGTTAAATGTTACTTCCTCTAGGAAGACTTCACCACTACCACCATCCCGGTGGTTGGGTAAGGTCCTCCTCTTACTTGTTCCCAACATAGCGGCCCTTCTTGCTGTTGTAACACTTCTTACAGTGTACAGTAATTGTGTTGCCTTGTTGTGTCCTTTGAGCCTGAAAGCAGTCTGAGGTAAGGCAACATGTCTGGGATCATTTATATTCTCTGCCATTAGCAGTTTCCAGCATATAATGGATACAGGGTACATAGTCGTTGAATGAAGAGTCAGGCAATCAGTCAACTTTTTAAGTACTCTTTCAGTTCAGTTCAGTTCAGTCGCTCAGTCATGTCTGACTCTTTGCAACCCCGTGAATCGCAACATGCCAAGCCTCCCTGTCCATCACAAACTCCCGGAGTTTACTCAAACTCATGCCCATCGAGTCAGTGATGCCATCCAGCCATCTCATCCTCTGTTGTCCCCTTCCCCTCTTGCCCCCAATCCCTCCCAGCATCAGAGTCTTTTCCAGTGAATCAACTCTTCACATGAGGTGGCCAAAGTATTGGAGTTTCAGCTTCAGCATCAGTCCTTCCAATGAACACCCAGGACTGATCTCCTTTAGGATGGACTGATTGGATCTCCTTGCAGTCCAAGGGACTCTCAAGAGTCTTCTCCAACACCAGCTGAGCGCCGAGAAATTGAAGTACTCTTTAGTGCTGCCTAATAAATGCTTTATTTCATTTCATCCTCTGAACCAAAGGAGATGCTATTTCCCTCCATTTTGTGTTGAAGGAATTTGAACCTTCTTTTTTAAAATTAGTAAAAAAATTTTTATTGAAGTATAGTTGCTTTACAATTTTGTGTTAATTTCTACTGTACAACAGAATGAATCAGCTATGTTTATAGCTGTATATCCCCTTCTTTTGGGATTTCCCTCACATTGAGGTCACCACAGAGCACTGAGTAGAGCCTCCTGAGCTCTACAACAGGTTCTCACTAGTTACCCACTTTATACATAGAGTCAATAGTATGTATGTGTCAGTCCTATCTTCTAGGGGCTTCCCTCTTAGCTCAGTTGGTAAAGAATCCGCCTGCAATGCAGGAGACCTCGGTTCAATTCCTGGGTCAGGAAGATCCACTGGAGAAGGGATAGGCTACCCACTTCAGTGTTCGTGGGCTTCCCTTGTGGCTCAGCTGGTAAAGAATCCACCTGCAATGTGGAAGACCTGGGTTTGATCCCTGGGTTGGGAAGATCCCCTGGAGAAGGGAAAGGCTACCCACTCCAGTATTCTGGCCTGGATAATTCCATGGACTGTATAGTCCATGGGGTCGCAAAGAGTCAGACACAACTGAGCGACTTTCACTCACGAATCTCCCAATTCATCCCACGCACCCCTTTCCTCCTTGGTGTCCATATGTTTCTTTTCTACATCTGTGTCTCTATTTCTGCTTTGCAAATGAGATTATCTGTATGATTTTTCTAGATTCCACTTTGTTTTTCTCTTTCTAACTTACTTCACTCTGTATGTATGACACTGTCTAGGTCCATCCATGTCTCTGCAAATGACCCAATTTCATTCCTTTTTATGGGTGAGTAATATTCCATTGTATATACAGGCCTTTACTTCTGTTGCCTAATCATCCCTGTAGCTAGGAAATAGTGAACCTGGGATTTGAATCATTTTCCTACCACACTATGCTGAAATAAAGGGATTACCAAAATGAGGGACAACTGACAGAAATGAGTAAAGTTTCAGGTGAGTTTTTCAAGAGCGAATTCAGGCAAAGAATCATTCTGACAAAGCAGTTGGATCCTCTTTCAACTTTCACTTAGCATGGATGGAATCTTCCTAACCAGAACTCAAAATAAAGCCACTGAAAATAGTTATTAAGGGAAATTGATCCATTTCATCTTAAAAGTACTTTCCCAGTTGGCAGTCTTGAAAATGTCTATGCTCCTATAGCTTTACTGGCTTTTTTTTTTTTTTATGTGTCCCAAGAGTTCCAGGGACTACAGTGTGAAGGTTACACAGACTTATTTCACACCTAGTGGAAAATTTTATGTCTTTCTCTCTTCTGACAGCACCTGGTTACACTGATTAAATCCCTGTGGGTGGTTGTCTTCCAGTTCAGCCTGTTGGTTCATGTTTATTTTTCCAGAAAGAACTCAGAGAAATTCTGAAAACAGAAAAGGAATTAAAAATATCATTTTATTGCTTTTATATTTTAAAAAAGCATGTTCATAGTAGAAAATACAGATAAGCAAACACAGAAGAAAATTTAAAACTCCTTTCATTCCACTGCTGCTGATACTTTGGTAATTGCCCTTCTTGTCTGTCTTACTGTCATGCGCAGACTCTTGCCCTTTCAGTCTGCATCTCTGTCACTTTCACTCATATGTATGAATCTATACATACTTTTTAATTTTACCACTTAATATACAGAACTAATTCTTTAAAAATCAGCCTGTTTAATCGCCATTTAATGCAAATGTCCCATGCCTTTAATCATCTACCTCAGTGCTTCTCAAACTTAAATGCATTGTGAATCACTGGCTACTGCTGCTGCTTAGCTGCTTCAGTCGTGTCCAACTCTGTGCCATCCCATGGACTCTAGCCTGCCCGGCTCCTCTGTCTGTGGAATTTTCCAGGCAAGAATACTGGAGTGGGTTGCCATGCCCTTCTCCATGTCATCTTCCCAACTCAGGGATTGAACCCAGGTCTCCATGGCAGGCAGATTCTTTACCACTGAGCCACCAGGGAAGCCCAGAACTGTTCAGAATGCAAAAGCTGAGACCTAGCTCCAGACCTCCTGAATCAGAAAATGGATTTTAACAAGTTCCAGGTGAAAGTGAGGGGCTTTTCTGGTGGCTCAGAAGTAAAGAATCCACCTGCACTGCAGGAGATGCAGGTTCGATCCCTGGGTCAGGAAGATCCTCTGGAGAAGGAAATGGCCACCCACTCCAGTACTCTTGTCTGGGAAATCCTTGGACAGAGGACCTTGGTAGACCACAGTCCATGGGGTCTTAAAGAGTCGGACATGAATGAGCCACTAAACAACAACAAACAACAGGTGAAAGTGATGGGGTTGGTCCAAGGACCACATTTCAGTAGCAAACGTTGACATCCTGCCTGAAACATGCTGTGTCCCTAAAGTCAATGTGTCAGAGTTTATGTGACATAGTCCCGTGTTGTCAAACATCAGAGATATTTCCAGTTTCCCTGTGAGGATGAGGCACATCTTTATAAGTATTAGCCCGCATACAACATCATTTCTTAGGAAAAATATCTGTAAGCAGTTTTCTGAGTCATACATATTTTTAAGGGAGAAATAATTTATTTTTAAAGAGCCCAAGACAGTAATTAATCCCACCTCACAGCACATAAGACTCAAATGTAGCTGTGGCACTTTCTGTCACAACTGCATTTCCCCCTATCTGCAGGGAACCAGCACAGAGCTTTCTTTGATATTTGTGGTAATTGTGACCACAGTGTTGTTATTATTCAAAATGCCTTCCCTCTGTCCTTTCTTCAATTCATCTAATCTTATTCACTCTTTAACAAGCAGTTTTAATCTCACTTTCTCCAGAGGCCTTCCCTAGTTGTCCAACTGACTGTGAACTCACTTGCTAAACATTCGCAGTTACTCCTTGGCCAGTTATCTCAAAGCACGCTTATTTACTTTTCCTTGATGCCATTTAAATGTGTCACTCGGCATCTCTCATCTCCATGACTAGATTGTGAACTGCTTGAGGGAATGTGTGCTCCATCCAAGTCCTTTGAGACTCCCCTCACAGGGATCTACTCCAAAAGGGATGTGGGTGCAACTGGAAGAGCCACAGTTTGGAATGAGAAGGTCTGTGTTGGAGGCCCAGCTCTGTCATTTACCATCTTGTGTGATGGAGGAGCAAGTCATTTAACCTCTCTGAGCCCTAATTTTGTCATCTGTAAGTTGGGGATAATATCTGTGCAGGGTACTTAATCAGGTTGCTGTGCAAATTAAGATTCTGATCCATTATATTGCTTTCCAAAATTTAAATAATTCTCTAAAGCAATCTCAACTTAGATGTCTCTAAATTTTATCTCATACATGCAAACCTCTTTCATCTTCTCCACCCCTTACAAAAATGAGCATATTTTGGACTCAAAGACCTTTACCCAGCACCAGTATCCAGCAGGAAAACAAGCATTGTCTTGTTTTCATTGCGTTTATTTCTACTTATGACAAGCAATATTGGTTTTCTAGTTGTAGGAGTGACATGAATTTCACTTTTTAAACAAACTTTTTTAAGTTAGAAAAGGCAAGTTAGTGTAAAGTAAAATGCTTGATAAATAGTAGAGCATAGTTATGAAAATATGGCAAAATATCATGCTGCTGTTATAAAAATGACTGAAGTTTGAGAAACATCTTACCATAGGAAGCCACATTCCAACTGCAAAGCAATATATGGATGTCTGTTGTTATTTTAGCTATTATTATATAACCTATTGGAAGTCCAGTTCTGTGAGTTGTTCTCCAAGAGCCCATGATATAATAGTGTTAGTTGCTTAGTCATGTCTGACTCTTTGCAACCCCATGGATTGTAGCCCACCAGGGTCCTTGGTCCATGGAATTCTCCAGGCAAGAATACTGGAGTGGGTTGCCATTTCCTTCTCCACATGATATGATAGATTCTCAATAAAAATTACACATGTGTGATTAAAAATAGACCCGAAAGTTGGGGCGAACAAGATGGCGGAGGAGTAGGTGGATGTGGAGTACATCTCTCTCCATGGATACATCAGGAATACAGCTTCAGACACAGAAGTGCATGCAGAACACCAGCTGAGAGCAGAGAGGCATACCTGAGCAGAGGAAAATAATATATAGAACCATGCAAAACCCAGTAGGATGAAGGAACTAGGGGGAAAAATAGGTGTGTTAGTAGGACTGGACCTGCCCTCGGCAGGTAGGGGAACTGAAGCAGGGGTCCAATCCCCACATCGGGGCAATTGTCTGAGTCAGGAGAAACATTTAAGGCTGAGAGTGAAACAGCTGATCTGTGGCAGCCTAAATGGAATGAGAATCAGACAGTTCTTGCCACAGCCATACATACCCCCAGGCAGAAACGCAGGTCTCCTGGAAGGAGCAGAGGTGGGAACTGGAGTTTAGGGATTGTGGAGCAATTCCAGGGTGACGGCTATTGTTGATTGTGGAGGAACGGATCGAGGGGATGTGAGGGAGGAGATCGAGGTAGGAAATGCCTGTGGAAGAAAGCCAGGCAGCCATGGAAGCAAGGCGATACTGCTGAGTCACGCATATTGGGTAGAGCCATCACCACGGCCTCTCTCTCTCCCCACACGCCAGCATCGGCAACTGAACAATAGAGATGCTGGCCCATCAGATGCCTGACGCACTGAACGACAGAGCACGATGCTCCTTTAAGTGAATGATGCAAACTACAGAATAGGACCCCACCTTTCAGTGCCTGACGCACTGAACTATAGAGTAGGACCCCAACCAGGGGGCACCCTCTATGTGCCTGACACATGGAACAACAGAGAAGGGCCCCAGGCAAGGGAGCCTTCTAAGTGCCTGAACGGGCGGAGCTACGGAGAAAGACTGGCCAAAGAGGCCTTCTGATCGCCAGCTACAAGAGGCTCGAATAAAGACTCTGATAGGGCCATAACTCCTGCAGTGAAGGCAGTCTGTGTCGCTGCAAACTTGGCGCCACCAGGGTCCCCGCAAGCCAAGCAGCTGAGCCACCTTCACGCTCAACTCTCACTCGGACAGAGCTGCCACAGGCAAAACAAGTCTTGTGTCTATACGTGCAGGGTCGTTTCAGTAGTGTCCAACTCTTTGTGACCCTGTAGACTGTGGCCTGCCAGGCTTCTCTGTCAGGGATGGGGGGTTCTCCAGGCAAAAACACTGGAGCATATTGGCCAATATTGATTGCCATCCCCTTCTAGAACACTACATTTCCTGCTGCCCTAGCCACCAACTCCCCTGAGTACCTGGTGCTGCCAGAACCCTTGCGACCCAAGCAGCTGCACCATCTCCACACCTGGCCCTCACAGGGGCAAACCCAAGTCCTCCAGGGCAGCCTCAGGAGCAAACCCCAGTGGACCACCCACATGCAGAGGTGGAAATAAAACCACAATTGAAACCCAGGGGCAGTGTGGCTAAGGAAGAAGACCCAAAACCTTCCCACCAGCTCTACAAGCTGCAGATTAAATCCATATGATCAACTAGGCAGATGCTGTGTCTGTGGAATATATAAAAGGACATTGAGAGCTCCCACAAAAGAAAATGCACTAGTTCTGATATCTGTGGACATTGGAGACAAGAACACACAGGAGTAGGACCAGTTTAGAATCTGAGCTGCCCCCACAGCAGGTCAGAGATCAACACAGTGTTGGAGGGCATCCTAGGGAGGTGAGGTAGACTGTGACTCCCAGCGAGGGAAAGGACTCTGACAGCAGCAACCCAAGAAAAACATTTATTATTCATATGTTTTGACTTGTTCTGTAGATTCTTTGGGATTTTTTTCTTTTTTCTTTTTCTTTTTTTTCCCTCCCATGTTGTAGTTGTCAATTTTATTGGCACTATGAAATCTAATTAAGCTTTTGAGCTTTTGTTTTTCCTCAGTCACATTTTTTATTGTTGTTAAAAACCTCTGCCTCTATGTTGGGCTTTTGCAGTTCTGTGGAGTTTTCCTTTTTCTTTTCTCTTTTTTTATTTTTAATTTTTGATTTTTTTAACCTATTATTATTATTTTTTCTACATTTATTCCTTTGTTTGCTTTTCCTACTGTTCTTTTCTCCTTGCAGTTAATCTTAATGTATATAAATCTTCATCTACCTCTATTTAACTTTGCATTATCTCTTCTTTCTTTTCTTTCTTTCCTTTCCTCTCAACATATTTGTTAGTTTTGTTTTCATTGCTTTATTCCCCAGTTGGCACCTTGCTTTTTTTGTTTTGTTTTCCAGTTTGTGCTTTAGTTAGTTTTGTTCTTAGTTGATAAATATAATTTTTTATTTCCTTTGTTCACCGGGCCAATACTTTATTTTTGTTGGACTGTTTTGACTTTGCTCATGGGTGTATATGTATATGTGTATATTCCATTATTTTAATTATTATTTGCCTGATTTAGTAACTGCCATTTGTCTGGGGTTCATCTTTGGTTTCTTGTTTTTGGATATGTGTTTTACTCTCCCTTAATGCCATAACAAACCACTTGTGGAATCTTAGTTTGGGACCAGAGATCAAGCCCTGAGCCTTTGGAATGGGAACACTGACTCTAAGACACTAGACAACCAGAGAACTAACCCTAGGGAGTATCAGATAGTAAGAACTCACACAAAGGAAACCAGTTGTATGCAAGACCCAGCATCACCCAACCACCAGTAGCACTCTGTGCAGGATGCCTCATCTAAACAACAAACAAAACAAAAATACAAACCCAATCATCAGCAGACAGGACTACCACCTCACTCAGCCTTGCCCATCAGAGGAAAAACAAACAAACAAAAAAGCTCAGCACAAATCTCACCCTACACAAAGCTTACACAAACCACTGGACCAACCTTAGGAGGGAAGAGACCAAAAGGAAGAAAGAATTCAACCCTGAAGCCTGGGAAAAGAAGACCTCAAACACAATAAGGTAAAAAAAAAAAAAAAAGAAAAGGCAGAGAAATACTACACAAATGAAGGAATAAACTAGAAACACAGAAGTCCAAATAAATGAAGAGGAAATAGGCAAACTACCTGAAAAAGAATTAAGAATAATAATAGTAAAGATGATCAAAAACCTTGAAAACAAAATGGAGAAAATGCATGAAGCAATTAACAAAAGACCTAGAAAAATTAAAGAATAAACATACAAAGACAAACAACACAATTACTGAACTTAAAAATACTCTAGAAGGAATCAGGAGCAGAATATCTGAAGTCAAAGAATGAATTAGTGAGCTGGAAGATTAACTGGTGGAAATAACTTCTGAAGAGCAGAATAAAGTAAAAAGAATGAAAAGAACTGAGGATAGTCTCAGAGACCTCTGGGACAATATCAAATGCACCAACATTCAAATTATAGGGGTCCCAGAAGAAAAAGATAAGAAGAAAGGGGACGAGAAAATTTTTGAAGAGATTATAGTTGAAAATTTCCCCAACATGGAAAAGGAAATAGTCAATCAAGTCCAAGAGGCACAAAGAGTCCCATACAGGATAAACCCAAGGAGAAACACTCCAAGACACATACTAATCAAACTAACAAAAGACTGCTACTGCTGCTGCTAAGTCGCTTCAGTCATGTCAGACTCTGTGTGACCCCATAGACAGCAGCCCACCAGGCTCCTCTGTCCCTGGGATTCTCCAGGCAAGAATACTGGAGTGGGTTGCCACTTCCTTCTCCAATGCATGCGTGCATGCTAAATCGCTTCAGTCGTGTCCAACCCCGTGCAACCCCATGGACAGCAGCCCACCAGGCTCCTCTGTTCACAGGATTCTATAGGCAAGAATACTGGAGTGGGTTGCCATTTCCTTCTCCCAACAAAGACTAAACACAAAGAAAAAATATTAAAAGCAACAAGGGAGAAGCAACAAGTAACATACAAGGGAAACCCCATACATTTAACAGCTGATCTTTCAGCAGAAACTCTGCAGGCCAGAAGGGAATGGCAAGATATCTTAAAATACTGAAAGGGAAAAATCTAAAACCTAGATTACTGTACCCAGCAAGGATCTCACTCAGAATTGTTGGAGAAATCAAAAGCTTTTCAGACAAGTAAAATTTAAGAGAATTCAGTACCACCAAACAAGCTTTACAACAAATGTTAAAGGGAATTATGTAGTCAAGAAATACAAGAGAAGAAAAAAGATCCACAAAATCAACCCCAAACAATGGAGAAAATGGCAATAGAAACATATATATCAATAATTACTTTAAATGTAAATAGATTAAATGCTCCAACTAAAAGACACAGGCTGGCTGAATGGGTTAAAAAAACAAGACCCATATATATGCTGATACCAAAACCAGACAAAGACAACAACAAAAAAAGAAAACTACAGGCCAATATCACTGATGAACATAGATGCAAAAATCCTCAACAAAATTCTAGCAAACAGAATTCAGCAACACATCAAAAAGCTCATACACCATGATCAAGTTGGGTTTATTGCATGAATGCAAAGATTCTTCAATATATGCAAATCAATCAATACAATACACCATATTAACAAATTGAAAGATAAAAATCATATGATAATCTCAATAGATGCAGGAAAAGTCTGTGACAAAATTCAGCACCTATTTATGATTAAAACTTTTCAAAAGATGGGCATAGAAGGAACCTACCTCAACATAGTAAATGCCATATATGATAAGTCTATAGCAAACATTATTCTCAATGGTGAAAAACTGAAAGCATTCCCCTAAGATCAGGAACAAAACAAGGGTGTCCACTTTTGCCACAATTATTCAACATAGTTCTGGAAGTCCTAGCTACAGAAATCAGAGAAGAAGAAGAAATAAAAGGAATCCAGATCAGAAAAGAAGAAGTAAAAAAAAAAAGAAGTAAAACTCTCACTGTTTGCAGATGACATGATACTGTATGTAGAAAACTCTAAAGATAGTATCAGAAAATTACTAGAGCTAATCAGTGAATTTAGCAAAGTTGCAGTATACAAAATCAATACACAGAAATCACTTGCACTTCTATATACTAACAATGAAAAATCAGAAAGAGAAATTAAGGAATCAATCCCATTCATCATTGCAACAAAAAGAATTAAATATCTAGGAATAAACTTACCTAAGGAGACAAAAGACTATACACAGAAAATTATAAGACACTAATGAAAAAAATCAAAGACAACATAAACAGATGGAGAGAAATTCCATGTTCCTGGGTAGGAAGAATCAATCTTGTGACAATGACTATACTACCAAATGCAATCTACCAATTCAATGCAATCCCTATCAAATTACCAGTGGCATTTTTCACAGAACTAAAATAAAAAATTTCACAACTCATATGGAAACACAAAAGACCCTGAATATCCAAAGCAACCTTGAGAAAGAATAATGGAGCTGGAGGAATCAACCTTCCTGACTTCAGATTATACCACAAAGCTACAGTCATCAAGACAGTGTGGCACTGGCACAAAAACAGAAATATAGACCAACAGTCAAGATAGAAAGCCCAGAAATAAACCCATGCACCTATGGGTACCTTATTTTTGACAAAGGAGGCAAAAATATACAATAGGGCAGAGACAGCCTCTTCAACAAATGGTACTGGGAAAGCTGGACAACTACATGTAAAAGAATGAAATTAGAACACTTCCTAACATCATACACAAAGATAAACTCAAAATGGGTTAAAGACCTAAATGTAAGACCAGAAACTATAAAAGTCTTAGAGGAAAACATAGGCAGAACACTCAATGACATAAATCAAAGCAAGATCCTCTATAACCCACCTCCTAGAGTAATGGAAATAAAAACAAAAGTAAACAAGTGGAACCTGATTAAACTTAAAAACTCTTGCACAGCAAAGGAAACTATAAGCAAGGTAAAAAGACAACCCTCAGAATGGGAGAAAATAATAGCAAATAAAACAACTGACAAAGGATTAATTTCCAAAATATACAAGCAGCTCATACAACTCAATGTCAGAAAAACAAACAACTCAATCAAAAAGTGAGAAAAAGACCTAAACAGACATTTCTCCAAAGAAGACATACATAATACAGATGGCTAACAAACACATGAAAAGATGCTCAACATCACTCATTATTAGAGAAATGCAAATCAAAACTACAATGAGATATCACCTCACACCAGTCAGAATGGCCTTCATCAAAAAGTCTACAAACAATAAATGCTGGAGAGGGTGTGCAGAAAAGGAACACTCTTGCACTGTTGGTGAGAATGTAAATTGATACAGCCACTATGGAAGATGGTGTGGAGATTCCTTTAAAAACTAGGGATAAAACCACTATGCTACTGCTGCTGCTGCTAAGTCGCTTCAGTCATGTCCAACTCTGTGCGACCACATAGACGGCAGCCCACTAGGCTCTCCCATCCCTGGGATTCTCCAGGCAAGGACACTGCAGTGGGTTGCCAGTTCCTTCTCCAATACTTGAAAGTGAAAAGTGAAAGTGAAGTCACTCAGTCGTGTCTGACTCTTCACGACCCCATGGACTGCGGCCTACCAGGCTCCTACATCCATGGGATTTTCCAGGCAAGAGTACTGGAGTGGGTTGCCATTGCCTTCTCTGAAAACTGCCATATGACCCAACAATCCCATTCCTAGGCATATACATTGAAGAAAACCAAAATTGAAAAAGACATATGTATCCCATTGTTCATTGCAGCACTATTTATAATAGCTAGAACATGGAAGCAACCTAGATGCCCATCAGCAGATGAATGGATAAAGAAGTTGTGGGACATATACACAATGGAATATTACTCAGTAATAAAAAGGAACGCATTTGAGTCAGTTCTAATGAGGTGGATGAACCTAGAAATTATTATACAGAGTGAAGTGAGTCAGAAAGAGAAAGATAAATATCGTATTCTAACACATATATACAGAATCAGACAAATGGTATTGAAGAATTTATTTACAGGGCAGCAGTGGAGAAACAGACATAGAGAATAGCCTTATGGACATGGGAAAAGGGGAAGAGAGGGTGGGATGTATGGAAAGAGTAACATGGAAACTTACATTACCATATATAAAGTAGATAGCCAACAGGAATTTGCTGTATGGCTCAGGAAACTCAAACAGGCTCTAATCAATCTAGAGAGGTGGGATGGGGCGGGAGATGGGAGGGAGGTTCAAACAGGAGGGGATATATGTATACTTATGGCTGATTCATGTTGAGGTTTGACAGAAAACAGCAACATTCTGTAAAGCAATTATCCTTCAATTAAAAAAATAAATTAAAAAGGAAAATAGACCCTATAGTCAAATGTTTTCTTATTTGACATAATGACTTTTCACTATTTCAGCTTGCACAGAAATCCAAAGAACACAGAGAAGAAAGATTGTTTCTAATCAAGAAGAGAGACATAAATGCAAAGAGGGGGTTGGTCAAAGTGACTAGGATGGTGCAACATATACCAGTTACAATTCAGAAAAAATAGAGAGTTATGTTACTTGACAATGAGTAATTTCTCTTCCTTTCAAAAACAATAAATATTTGAGGAGTACCAATTGTACAGAGGATACTTTGCTTGGCAAGATTGGACTAAAGCCTGCATTCATGGAGAAAAACAAAAGATTTACTATGCCCTGAATTAACATGATTGCTGCTATTGTATTGAAACTCAAAACAAGTTCACATAGAACTTTTCAGTTAACACAGTGACATCTCCCAAGGAGGGGGCAGGTCTATTAATTCTACCTCTGCATAAAGAAATGAAATTAGAGAGAGGTTAAGTGATTAGACTAAGGTCATAAAGTTATTAATATCCAGAATGAAAAAGAAAAGATTCTGACTCTGTAGATCTTGTAATTTCGTCATTTATTTCCATCTAGGGTGGCCTAGGATGCTACATCTTCCTACTGGTCTAGGGCGATTAGTGATGATTTGACTCAGTGGGTCTTGACTTGGATTGTGCAGTAGTGGAGTTCAGTTAAATGGTATTAAATTAAATCATGGAATTAAGATGAGCCCTGTTATAATGGTTTGATGAGAGCAGAAAGAATTGAGCCCTCAATTTGAAGGATGCTGACCAAGCTCCTAATGCAAGCGGACCAAGTTGTGGGTGGCTTATCTTCATGAGACCTGAAGGAGCCTTATCTTCATGAGCCTTCTTTTTTTGTTTGTTTGGTTGGTTGGTTGTTTTTTTTTTTTTTTTTTTTACTTTATTTTTTTCATTTATTTATATTAGTTGGAGCCTAATTACTTTACAATATTGTAGTGGTTTTTGCCATACATTGACATGAATCAGCCATGGATTTACATGTGTTCCCCATCATGAACCCCCTTCCCACCTCCCTCCCCATCTCATCCCTCTGGGTCATCCTAGTGCACCAGCCCTGAGCACTTGTCTCATGCATCAAACCTGAACTGGTGATCTGTTTCACAATTGATAATATACACGTTTCAATGATATTCTCTCAGATCATCCCACCCTCGCCTTCTCCCACAGAGTCCAAAAGTCTGTTCTATACATCTGTGTCTCTTTTTCTGTTTTGCATATAGGGTTATCGTTACCATCTTTTTAATTTCCATATATATGCGTTAGTATACTGTATTGGTGTTTATCTTTCTGGCTTACTTCACTCTGTGTAATGGGCTCCAGTTTTAGCCATCTCATTAGAACTGATTCAAATGTATTCTTTTTAATGGCTGAGTAATATTCCATTGTGTATATAGCTTTCTTATCCATTCGTCTGCTGATGGGCATCTAGGTTGCTTCCATGTCCTGGCTATTATAAACAGTGCTGCAATGAGCATTGGGGTACAAGTGTCTCTTTCAATTCTGGTTTCCTTGGTGTGCATGCCCAGGAGTGGGATTGCTGGGTCATATGGCAGTTCTATTTCCAGTTTTTAAAGGAGTCTCCACACTGTTCTCCATAGTGGCTGTACTAGTTTGCATTCCCACCAACAGTGTAAGAGGGTTCCCTTTTCTCCACATCCTCTCCAGCATTTATTGCTTGTAGACTTTTTGATAGCAGCCATTCTGACTGGCATGAGATGGTACCTCATTGTGGTTTTGATTTGCATTTCTCTAATAATGAGTGATATTGAGTATCTTTTCATGTGTTTGTTGGCCATTTGTATGTCTTCTTTGGAGAAATGTCTGTTTAGTTCTTTGGCCCATTTTTTAATTTATTTTTCTGGAATTGAGCTGCAGGAGTTGCTTGTATATTTTTGAGATTAATTCTTTGTCTGTTGCTTCGTTTGCTATTATTTTCTCCCATTCTGAAGGCTGTCTTTTCACATTGCTTATAGTTTCCTTTGTTGTGCAAAAGCTTTTAAGTTTAATTAGGTCCCATTTGTTTATTTTTGCTTTTATTTCCAATATTCTGGGAGGTGGGTCACAGAGGATCTTGCTGTGATTTGTGTCAGAGAGTGTTTTGCCTATGTTCTCCTCTAGGAGTTTTATAGTTTCTGGCCTTACATTTAGATCTTTAATCCATTTTGAGTTTATTTTTATGTATGGTGTTAGAAAGTGTTCTAGTTTCATTCTTTTACAAGTGGTTGACCAGTTTTCCCAGCACCACTTGTTAAAGAGGTTGTCTTTTCTCCATTCTATATTCTTGCCTCCTTTGTCTAAGATAAGATGCCCATAGGTACGTGGATTTATCTCGGGGCTTTCTATTTTGTTCCATTGATGTATATTTCTGCCTTTGTGCCAGTACCATACTGTCTTGATGACTGTGGCTTTGTAGTAGAGTCTGAAGTCAGGCAGGTTGATTCCTCCAGTTCCATTCTTCTTTCTCAAAATTGCTTTGGCTATTCAAGGTTTTTTGTATTTCCATACAAATTGTGAAATTATTTGTTCTAGTTTTGTGAAAAATACCTTTGGTAGCTTGATAGGGATTGCATTGAATCTATAGATTGCTTTGGGTAGTATAGTCATTTTGACAATATTGATTCTTCCCATCCATGAACACAGTATATTTCTCCATCTATTTGTGTCCTCTTTGATTTCTTTCATCAGTGTTTTATAATTTTCTATATATATGTCTTTTGTTTCTTTGGGTAGATATATTCCTAAGTATTTTATTTTTTTGTTGCAATGGTGAATGGTATTGTTTCCTTAATTTCTCTTTCTGTTTTCTCATTGTTAGTGTATAGGAATGCAAAGGATTTCTGTGTGTTAATTTTATATCTGAAACTTTACTATATTCATTGATTAGCTCTAGTAATTTTCTGATAGAGTCTTTAGGGTTTTCTATGTAGAGGTTCATGTCATCTGCAAACAGTGAGAGTTTTACTTCTTCTTTTCCTATCTGGATTCCTTTTCTTTCTTTTTCTGCTCTGATTGCTGTGGCCAAAACTTCCATAACTATGTTGAATAGTAGTGGTGAGAGTGGGCACCCTTGTCTTGTTCTTGACTTTAGGGGAAATGCTTTCAATTTTTCACCATTGAGGATAATGTTTGCTGTGGGTTTGTCATATATAGCTTTTATTATGTTGAGGTATGTTGTGAAGGAGCCTTCTTGAGTTCTTTAAAAAAAAGAGAGAGAGAGGAAAGCAGTGATTAAAATCTAAGGCTCTGGAGTTGAATCAGCTTAGTTCCAAAATCTGCCTCTGCCATAGTCCATAGAATCTTGGACAAGTTACTTAATGTCTGTGATCTTTAGTCCGAATATTAAATGGGAAAAATAATGATAATTACCTCATGTGCTCACAAGAAGGATTTAATGTGATACAAAGAATGGGTTTAGAACCCTGCCTTCCTGGTATGGAAAGCACTCACTAAGAAGATGAAAAGATCCCTGAAAGGAAAGTATGAGCTCATGTTTTAGACATTTTAGGATCTTCTGAGGTTCACAGTCCTGCCTCTGGGATGGAAATTACTTCAGATGATGGCCATGCCCTTTAGAGCTCTTGTTTATTTCATTAATAAATTGTTATTTATCCAAAAGTTCTGAGTGCAACATTTTCCATCATATCTCAAAGCCTTCACCTCATAGGAGACACCCTATGCCTTTAACTGGCATTTCTACTTTGTTATCCTAATGTCATTTCCTCAAATTCAGACCCCTTTCTGCCTCCCCATTGTTATTCTCCCCTACTGGGAGAATCTGCCCTTCTTGACTCTTTCCTCTGCCTCCACTACTGCAGGCTTCTCCCCTTATAATATTTAAGTTTGGGTTCCCTAGAAGCAGACCCCACAGCCTGACTTTGAGTACATGAGTTTACTTGGGAGGTTCAGAAAACACTGATAGGAGATTAGGGGAGTAAGCCAGGAAGGGGAAGCAGGCAAATAATAGTGAAGGATAAAGCCACCACCACTGGCATGATTAGAGCTTATTACTTGAGGAGATGGTGTAAAACACACATGTGGCAGCCCAAACAGTGTCCCCCAACAAAGAGATCTGTGCCCTAATCTCCAGAACCTGTGAATATGTTACCTTATATCTTAAAAGTGGCTTTGCAGATGTGACTAAATTAAGGATCTTGAGATGGGACGATTATGCTGATTATCCTAGTGGGCCCAAAGTAATCTAAATGGCCCTAATGAGAGGGAGACAGCAGGGTCAGAGTCAGAAAAAGACTCAAAGTTGTTAAATTGCTGGCTTTGAAGATGGAGGAAGGGACTGAGAACCATGGAGTGTGGGCAGCATCTAGAAGCTGAAATGGCACGGCAGTCATTCTCCCCAGACCCTCCAGAAATAACCTGTCTCTGCGGGTACCTTGATTTTAGCCCATTTTGGACTAAGACCCATTTTGGAGTTCTGACCTCCAGAACTAATAGATAATAAATGTATGTTGTTTTAAGCCTCTATGTTTTGGTAATTTTTTATAGTAGCAGTAGGAAATAAATACAACATACTTTAGAGGTCTTCCACCCAAAGGGTAAGGCATTTATATGCTGGTTCCTATCACTCATCAGCTGAGGGCTGCGGGGGGTGATGGTGTTAATTCCTCAGCTCTTTAGTGAAGGGAGGTGGACACAAGTCTTTATTTTCTTGGGCTCCAAAATCACTGTGGATGGTGACTGCAGCCATGCAGTTAAAAGATGCTTGCTCCTTGGAAGAAAAGCTATAACAAACCTAGACAGCATATTAAAATGCAGAGTTATCACTTTGCCAACAAAGGTCCATATAGTCAAAGCTCTGGTTTTTCCAGTAGTCATGTACAGATGTGAGAGTTGGACCATAAAGAAGGCTTAGTGCTGAATAATTGATGCTTTTGAACTGTGGTATTGGAGAATACTCTTGAGAGCCCGTTGGACTGCAGGGAGATCAAACCAGTCAATCCTAAAGGAAATCAACCCTGAATATTCATTGGAAGGACTGATGCTGAAGCTCCAATATTTTGGCCACCTGATGTGAAGAGCTGACTCACTGGAGAAGACCCTGATGCTGGGGAAATTTGAGGGCAGGTGGAGAAGTTGCTGACAGAGGGTAAGATGGTTGAATGGCACCATAGACTCAATGGACATGAGTTTGAGCAAACTCCAGGAGATAGCGAAGGACAGGAAAGCCTGATGTGCTGCAGTCCATGGGGTCGCAAAAGATCAGACACAACTGAGTGACTGAACTATAGCAACAAAGATACCAGTGGTTCCAAGTCAGTCAGAGCACAGTGAAGTGCTGAGACTCCAGGGAAATGGATGGGGCACCCATGGACTCTGCATTATGTGCCCTTCATCTGTTCTTCCCATCCAGTCTGCCTCCATCATCATCTCCCCTGCAGACCAGCCCTTCCAGGCAATCTCCCAGCATTTGACAGATTAATCTTCCTAGAACAAGGAGGGCCTTGAGGGGATTTGCCCCCTTTCTCACACATCCACAATGCCTTCATAATGTAAGATCCTCATAAAGGAAGCTCAGAGGTCAGAAAATAAAACAGGGCTGGATCCCCTGATACTTGAATTTTGGTCCTTGAACTTTTTTGGGTGCACAGAAGAGACAGCAGATGTGCTTGGATATCTATTTGTGGACAGAGTTCCAGACTTGGCATATGAACCCCTGGAACCTTGAAATGTGGATCCCTTAGGTCTGCATTCCTTAGAATAGCAGTCACACCATGAGGAAGTGAGAAAATTGATTTGAAAATGGAGAAGGTTAATTAAAGAAAACACTGAAGATGTGTGGCTGTCAGTTGACACTAGAGACATTGAGCCTGAGAAATTCTGAGTTCTACACATTTAGAGAATGTCACGCATCTATTTAGATAAACTCAGGATCCAGGGAGAGATAATATGCTAAACCACTTCAGGACATCAGAGCAAGGACGTTCACCCCTCCTACTCTGCCTACTCTGCCTGCCTTGATGAGAAGTGCCTCAAGTTTCAGAGCCTTTGTATGGCAGATGTCAGCTTAGATTAAAGACTCCCTTAAAATGTGTCCACAGTCCTCACATTGCCTTGTCCAAGCTGTGCTGAGTCCCCATAGGTCCAGACCATTAAAGGGTAGGGAAACGAGAGTCTATACATTTTTGACATATCAAAAATAAGTATGCTTTAAAATTAGAACAGATAGTGATGGTGATGGAGGGTTTTTTTTTTTTTAAATCCTTGTTTCAGAGTCAGGGTGGGGTGGTGAATAGTCAAGTCTAAGAAAGGAAGGAAATCAACTTTTACTAGCATTTACACAAGGTGTTCAGTTCACAGTGACCTTCTGAAGAAGGCATTAATAGCTCTGCTTTACTAATGATGAGGGGAAGGTTCTACAAGGTTATGTATGTACTTTGACTGATGTCATAAAACTAAGAAGGTGGTCACTTGGGAATTGAGCCTCAATCTGTTTCTAGCATCTTTCAGTATGTGTGCTCAGTCGTGTCCAGCTCTTTTGTGATGCCATGGGCTGTATCCCACCAGGCTTCTCTGTCATGGGAGTTTTCAGGCAAGAATACTGGAGTGGGTTGCCATTTCCTTCTCCAGGAGATCTTCCTGACTCAGGGACTGAACCCACATCTCCTTTGTCTCCTACAGTGCAGGTATATTCTTTACCCACTGAGCCAATTGTTTCTCCCAAATATTCAGCTAGTAAGCAGGGGAACAGGTCTGGGTCATGGGGCTTTTCCAGACCATTGTGGTATCCAGCCCAGAAGGAGCTGAGTCATGGTGGCCTGATACCAGTTGATAGTAGATAGTTCATTTCAGAGAATCAATCTGGTCAGAAAAAAGTTAGCTTCACACTTAATGTTCTTTTGTTCCTAATTATTAAATTAATGGAGTTGGCTTACAGAAAATTTGGACAATAGAGAAAAAAAGAAAATAGAAATCACCTGTAATATCATCACCCAGAAATATATTTCCTTCCATTGCATGTAATACAGCTATGTATGTACACTGTACTTTTAGAAAACTAGGGTCACACCATATATATTTAATATCCTGGTTTTCTAGTTGCTATTAGATGATGAGTATTTCCTCAGATCATTAAATAATCTTCAGAAATTGTCTTATATATAAATAATTAACAAGGGTCTACTTGTATAGCCTAGGGAACTCTACTCAGTATTCTGTAATAACCTATATGGAAAAAGAATCTGAAAAAGAATAGATATATTTATAACTGAATCTAACATATATGTATAACTGAATCTTAATGGTATGGACCTAACAGAAGCATAAGATATTAAGAAAAAGTGGCAAGAATACACAGAAGAACTATACAAAAAATATCTTAATGACCCAGATAACCACAATGGTGTGATCACTCACGTAGAGCCAGATGTCCTAGAATGCAAACTCAAGGGGCCTTAAGAAGCATCACGATGAACAAAGCTAGTGGAAGTGATGGGATTCCAGCTGAGCTATTTCAAATCCTAAAAGAGGATGCTGTTAAGTGCTGCTCTCAATATGCCAGCAAATTTGGAAAATTCAGCAGTGGCCACAGGACTGGAGAAGGTCAGTTTTCATTCCAGTCCCAAAGAAAGACCATGCCAAAGAATGCTCAAACTACCACACAATTGCAATCATCTCACATGCTAGCAAAGTAATGCTCAAAATTCTCCAAGCTAGGCTTCAACAGCTAAGGACTTCCAGATGTTCAAGCTGGATTTTAAAAAGGCAGAGGAACCACAGATCAAATTGCCAACATCCATTGGATCATCGAAAAAGCAAGAGAGTTCCAGAAAAACATCTACTTCTGCTTCATTGACTATGCTAAAACTTTTGACTGTGTGGATCACAACAAACTGTGGAAAACTCTTAAAGAGATGGGGGTACCAGACCACCCTACCTGCCTCCTGAGATATGTGTATGCAGATCAAGAAGCAGCAGTTAGAATCGGACATGGAACAACGGACTGGTTCCAAATTGGGAAAGGAGTAGTCAAAGCTATGTATTGTCACCCTGCTTATTTAACTTCCCTGCAGAGTACATCATGCGAAATGCCAGGCTGGATGAAACACAAGCTGGAATCAAGATTGCCGGGAGAAATAACAATAACCTCAGATATGCAGATGACACCATCCTTATGGCAGAAAGCGAAGAGGAACTGAAGAGCCTCTTGATGAAAGTGAAAGAGGAGAGTGAAAAAGTTGGCTTAAAGCTCAACATTCAAAAAACAAAGATCATGGCATCTGGTCCCATGACTTCATGGCAAATATATGGGGGAACAATGGAAACAGTTAGAGACTTTATTTTCTTGGGCTCCAAAATCACTGCAGATGGTGACTGCAGCCATGAAATTAAGAGACACTTACTCCTTGGAAGAAAAGCTATTACCAACCTAGATAGCATATTAAAAAGCAAAGACATTACTTTGTCAAACAAAGGTCTGTATAGTCAAAGCTCTGGTTTTTCCAGTAGTCATGTATGGATATGAGAGTTGGACCATTAAGAAAGCTGACCACCGAAGAACTGATGCATTTGAAGTGTGGTGTTAGAGAAGACTCTTAAGAATCCCTTGAACTGCAAGGAGATACAACCAGTCCATCCTGAAGGAAATCAGTCCTAAATGTTCATTGGAAGGACTGATGCTGAAACTGAAGCTCCAATACTTTGGCCACCTGATGCGAAGACCCAGTTCTTTGGGAAAGACCCTGATGCTGGGAAAGATTGAAGGCGGGAGGAGAAGTGGACGACAGAGGATGAGATGGTTGGATGGCATCACTGACTCAATGGACATGAGTTTGAGTGAACTCTAGGAGTTGGTGATGGACAGGGAAGCCTGGCGTGCTATATTCCATAGGGTCTCAAAGAACACGACTGAGTGACTGAACTGAATTGAACACAACATTGTAAATCAACTGTTCTCCAATATAGAATAAAAATTTAAAAGAAAGAAAGAAAGAAAGAAACTGCCGTATATACCATAGCATCGCATGAATGTAAGCCTAATTTATTTAAATATCGCTGACTATTGAACATAGTAATCATTCCTGGTTGTAAACTATTACACAGGATGCAGCAATTTTGGCACTTAAACATAAAATTTACATTTCCAATAGCAGTAGGTAAGACAGCCAATTTCCACATCTTGAGTGTTGTTATTTTTAAACTTTTGCAAGACTGATAGGTGAAAAAAATTCTCCTAATTTGCATTTTACAGATGCCAGCCAAGCTGAACTGGCTTCCCCATGTGCACTATATCAGGTGTTCTAATCCACACACAGTACCAGGTGCATTTCCACGCTGCTTCAATCCTCAAAGACCCAGCAGTAGATACCAAGGCAATCCAATATTAAAATGATTCCCCAGACTCCCACGTCAAGGCAGTGCCAGCAGGAGAGTGTTAAACGCCTCTGGGTAGGAACCGGTTCTTAATCATCTTTCTGGTCCCCAGCTCCTGGCTCTGAGCCAGACACCTGGCAGGTTCTCAACACATTTGTTGAGAACATTACAGCAGAACATATGTTCTAATGTTGGCCTTCTAACGTGCTCTGTGACTTTCAGCAAGTTAGGTCGCCTCTCTGTGTCTCCCTCTGTTCAACGGTAAGTGGATGGAAATGTGATAGGATATACTGTGTGAACTAAGCATCTTCTATACAGAGGATTCTATGTGTGTGTGCCTGGGGCAAGCTTCTTTTCCTTCTCCCACAAAATGTGGAGGATTCTGTGTATATATACAAACTTGGGTTTGTAGTTCCCTCCCATCACTCATGCTGATACACTGTATGTAGTTGGAGCCCATTTCATTTTATTTATCTTTCTACTCTCAGAGTCTACCACAATGCATGGCACAAAGGAAGTATCTGGAAGGGAGGAAGGAAGAAAGGAAGGCAGGAAGTCACTAATGATGAAAAGATGAATGAGTGAAATATCAGAGCTGGAGGAGATCTTACAGATCTCATTTGCACGATCTTCTTGGTTACCGTTTCATTTTTGTAAACACAGCTACATTAGCATCCTGCCTTATAGGCACTTGCTAGGATAAATTTAAATAACTGGCCAGGGAATTTTAATCAGATAAAAATTTTCCATATTAAAACACTTTTGCTTCTTTGTCTTTTACTTCGTTACAGGCCATATCTACATATGTATTCACTAATCGAAACATATAGATTTTTCATGTTTAGTGGAAGCACACCATATATGAAACAATGAGTAGATTACAAATTTATTTTATATGAACTTTTTAAACATGTCCCAAAAAAAGGATGAAGTTATCATTTCAGTTTCCAAAGCTAATTTATTGGGTACTTATGAAGCCAGTGAAACTGGAAAATGTAAATTATGTCCTTGAGGATCCTTTTTTCCCAAATAATGAACATGTTTAAGTTGTTAAATGTATATATTTTTTAATGTTTTACTTCTTAGTATATAATATTTCTAAAATGACAAAGTACTTTTAGCAAAGCCAGTATAAGGAAGTTGAAATGAATCCACTCAGTTTTACTTGTATCACTTATTTATATGATTAAAAATGACAGGCTTTTTGTGCTTTTCTCAATTCCCAAATGATTTCTCTAGTTAGAGCAAATTAGTGCCAAAGAGAAAGGCATTTGTTACATAATTGCAGAAGTTATTACTACAATTTTAAAAGCTTTTGATGTAGCCACTTATCTGAGGGACTTAATTCACTGATGAGAACTTACAGCATTGACAAATATGTTGTTTTTTATTTTCTTAATTTTTTTATTTTAGAACATAACTGCTAAATGTTTTTATAATACAATCAGCTTTTTTTCTTTAGCAATTTTAAAATTAAAATTTAGTAATTTTCCCCCATGCTTGATATGGACAACATTTAGTAGAAAATAGCTGGACATGGGATATGACTTTTGAGATCCATCTTGTTGCTGTTTAGTCCCTAAGTCATGTCTGATTTTGCAACCCCATGGATTGCAGCCCACCAGGCTCCTCTGTCCCTCACTATCTCCCAGAGTTTGCTCAAATTCATGTCCATTAAGTCGGTGAGGCCATCCAACCATCTCATCCTCTGCTGCCCCCTTCTCCTTTTGCCTGCAGTCTTTCCCAGCATCAGGGTCTTTTCCAGTGAGTCGGCTCTTCATATCAGGTGGCCAAAGTATTAGAACTTCCCCAACAGTACTTCCAGTGAATTTCAGGGTTAATTTCCTTTAGGATTGCCTGGTTTGATCTCTTTGCTGTCTCAGGGACTCTCGAGAGTCTTCTCCAGCACAATTTGAAAGCATCAGTTCTTCAGCACTCAGCCTTCTTTATGACCCAATTCTCACATCCATGCATGACTACTGGAAAAAGCACAGCTTTGACTATATGGACCTTTGTCGGCAAAATGATGTCTCTGCTTTTTAATATACTGTCTAGGTTTGTCATAGCTTTCCTTCCAAGGAGCAAGCGAAAGTCTTTTAATTTCATGGCTGCAGTCAACTTTGGAGTCCGCAGTGACTTTGGAGCCTGAGAAAATAAAATCTGTCACTGCTTCCACCTTTTCCACTTCTGTTTGCCTGAAATGATGGGACTGGATGCCATGATCTTAGTTTTTTAATGCTGAGTTTCAAGCCAGAATTTTCACCCTCCTCTTTCACCTTCGTCAAGATGCTCCAAATGGGTACATGACTCAGTCTTTTTATATGCTGTTATTAGAAAAGAAAAAATCAGTTCATTTTAGAGTGATGCTATTGAGGCTAAATTGAAATTATGTGTTTGGAATTAAATTATAGATTTTTTAAACCCTATACATACATTTTAATTTTCTATTTTAAAGCATGTAATAACTTGACTGAACATTAAATTTTTTAGAACAACTGTATTTTTAGAATTCCTACTTCATGAATGAGAATATTACTTTTTACTGGATATAGTATTTTATTTTCTCTTTCTGAAAATATTAAAATACTTTTTATGTAATGTAATTTGGAACATAACAAAGACGTAAAAAATATAATATAATAATCAACTCTAAATCCCAAATTCAGCTTAAGAAATAAAACATTTCCTTCTAGAAGGAACCTCCACCTTGAATCCGGTAGATACTAAAATGTATTGCTTTACATGTTTAATAGACATAACAAATCCTTAAAAGATGTACAGTAAAATATCACGTTTATAAACTTATATAACTAGTATGTTAATGAATAGGGTCTTCTGTAAATGTGCTTTTTTGGTCAACATTGTGTCTGTGAAATGTATCTATATTGAAATGTATAGCTCCATATGACTCATTTTAAACAATTCATGGCTTTCAACTATATGAATAGACTGCTGTCAATCCATCCATTCTCTTTTTGGTGAACAGTTAGGTTTTTTTGCTATTAATAAACAATGCTTCTGTGATAATCTGTCCATCTATCTTCATGACACATGCAAGAGTGTCTCTGATATAAATCCCTACAAGTGGAATTACTGGGTCAGTTTGTTCAGCTTTATGTTTGCTAGATAGCACCAAATTACATACACCTGAAATTACATTTCAGGACTGGTTGTACCAATTACAGGTGTTCTGTTGTTTTTTTAAGTTTTTTGCATGGTCTATGTTCCTGCCAATCATTTTATATTATTAGGTGGTTTTTCTTATTAGATGGGTGTTTATTTGTTTTTGTCTCTGCTGTTCATTGTGGGGCTTTTGTCAGATGTGTGGTGGAAGGACCAGCCATTCATATTTGTGGAGGAAGTCCAAAAGTTCATCCTTTGAAACCAGCTGAAGTCCTCTGTGAGTGATTCCAGGCAGGGACAGGCATTAACTGTGGGCTTTACTCTAAGCCAGGGTTCAACAGCAGTGTTATTGAAAGTTGGAGCTGAATAAGTCATTGTTGTGGGGTCTGTTATGTGCCTGGTAGGATCTTGAGTGATTTCTCTGGTCTGTACCCACGAGATGCCAGTGACACTGCTCGCCTCTAGTCAAGACAATCAAAACTGTCTCCAGTCGTCCCTTAGAGACAGTTCTTCCGCCTCCCACCCCCCAAGTTGAGAACCACTGCTCTAGAGTAAATAAAGGATAGACTGGGCTTTTTATTTACTTCAAGTTTAAGTCTCTAAAAGCATTTTCTCTGGGCGCATCCCCTTTCAGCAGAAGGACTCCTCCAGTCTCCTGTCCTTGATAGAGGAGGATCAGACAAGAAGAGCCTGGTACAGCCACTTAGTCATTTTCACTCTGCACTCTGCCCACCCTTGCCTGCGTTTGGTGTCTCTGTGTCCAAAGCTTCTGAGGTTAACTTTCCTCTGACACTAAGCCTCCTGTCTCCATAGGGTAGTCTCACCTGCCTGAAAGGTATGAGAAACTAGGATTTGCAATTTCTTACCTCCAGAACCAGTGCTGGTTTCATTAACCTTGTCTAGTGTCCTTGTCCTTGCATCTTTGTGCATATCTGAATTCTTTATGATAAATCCCTATAGGTGATATTAAAAATTATATGCAGGGGGCCAAAGAACTAAACAGACATTTCTCCAAAGAAGACATACAGATGGCTAACAAACACATGAAAAGATGCTCAACATCACTCATTATTAGAGAAATGCAAATCAAAACCACAATGAGGTACCATTACACGCCAGTCAGGATGGCTGCTATCCAAAAGTCTACAAGCAATAAATGCTGGAGAGGGTGTGGAGAAAAGGGAACCCTATTACACTGTTGGTGGGAATGCAAACTAGTACAGCCACTATGGAAAACAGTGTGGAGATTTCTTAAAAAACTGGAAACAGAACTGCCATATGACCCAGCAATCCCACTTCTGGGCATACACACTGAGGAAACCAGATCTGAAAGAGACACGTGCACCCCAATGTTCATCGCAGCACTGTTTATAATAGCCAGGACATGGAAGCAACCTAGATGCCCATCAGCAGATGAATGGATAAGGAAGCTGTGGTACATATACACCATGGAATATTACTCAGCCATTAAAAAGAATTCATTTGAACCAGTCCTAATGAGATGGATGATGCTGGAGCCCCTTATACAGAGTGAAGTAAGCCAGAAAGATAAAGAACATTACAGCATACTAACACATATATATGGAATTTAGAAAGATGGTAACGATAACCCTATACGCAAAACAGAAAAAGAGACACAGAAATACAGAACAGACTTTTGAACTCTGTGGGAGAATATGAGGGTGGGATATTTCAAAAGAACAGCATGTATACTATCTATGGTGAAACAGATCACCAGCCCAGGTGGGATGCATGAGACAAGTGCTCCGGCCTGGTGCACTGGGAAGACCCAGAGGAATCGGGTGGAGAGGGAAGTGGGAGCGGGGATCGGGATGGGGAATACGTGTAAATCCATGGCTGATTCATATCAATGTATGACAAAACCCACTGAAATGTTGTGAAGTAATTAGCCTCCAACTAATAAAAAAAAAAAATTATATGCAGTTTAAAGTACACTTCTCAGCATTGCATTTTCAACCCTTGAGACATGTAATGCATGTTCATCTAATCACAGTTCTTCTTAGCTTTCCTTCAGTCAGCATTCACCTTTAAAATCTTTAACCAGTAACTTACCCTATAGCCTTCTCTTAATCAGAGAATAAAAGTAAAATAAATTGTAAAGGTCTTGAGATAGAAATATACTTTGTTCCCCACAACCTGAATAACAAATCAGTTCTAGTTGTTGTTTAGTCACTAAGTTGTGTCAGACTCTTTGTGACCCATGGACTGCAGCACACCAGGCTTCCCTATCCTTTACTATTTCCCGGAGTTTGCTCAAACTCATGTCCATTGAGTCGGTGATGCCATCCAGCCATCTTATCCTCTGTCATCCCCTTCTCCTCCCGCCTTCAACCTTTCCCACCATCAGGGTCTTTTCCAATGAATTGGCTCTTTGCATCAGGTGGCCAAAGTATTGGAGCTTCAGCATCAGTCCTTCCAATGAATAGCCAGGATTGATTTCCTTTAGGACTGACTAGTTTGATCTCCTTGCTATCCAGGGGACTCTCAAGAGTCTTCTCCAGCACCACAGTTCAAAAGCATCAATTCTCCGTGCTTAGCTTTTTTTATGGTTCAACTCTCACATCTGCACATGACTACTAAAAAAAACCATAGCTTTGACTATATGGACATTTGTTGGCAAAGTAATGTCTCTAATTTTAATATGCTATCTGGGTTGGTCATAGCTTTTCTTCCAGGGAGCAAGCATTACTCCTTATCTACTTATTTTTTTAGATATTTATCTTATATGAAGAAGATAACAAAAAATTTTAATTCTAATTAATGGATAAAGACAACTGAGAGAGAGAGACAAACGGAGAGAGAGGTGGAAGCAGGAAGGAAGGGAAGGAGGAAGGTGACAGGAAGGAAGGAAGAAAAATTGCCAAAGAAGTCACCTTTTTAAAATTCACATTTCTCCTTTCCCTGACACTGTTTTCTATCTGTAAGAAGTATCTTAAAAACAAAACTGACCTTTTAGAAGGGACAGAAAAAACAACTTTTGTGTGTATCAGTCTTGTCAACATCCTGTTCTGTTTTTATCCTCTAAATGTAGTTCACTGAGAAGAGCTTGGAAGCCTCTTCATATTATACATATTATATAAAGAGTAATAGTTAAGATGTATAAAGGCAATGAATGCTTTCATCTATTGACTTCTTGGCTTGGAACAGGGATACTAACAACTGGGAAAGAAATAACTATATTCTGTAGCAAAATCAATGAATAATATGAATAATAGACATTTATGGTACACCTACTGTGAGCTAGATCCTGGGCCAAAGAGTTTCACCTATACATATATATATGTATATATATACACATACATGCACACATATATATACATATATACATACATACACACACATATATATACACATACATACACACATGAATAGATATGTCAGCAGTTACATACAGGGCCCTACACTTTCATGAATATTCCTTCATCTTATTCCCACAATTTCCCAGTGAGTTGATGGTATCTCAAGAGGCATAAGAGAGGTGATTAAGTGACTTGACAAGGGTCAAATGACTAACAAGTGTGTGCTTTTAAGATCTTGAAAAAAATAAGAGTATTTGCTAATTGCAAACATTTGATTATTAACCAACATTCATTCATTCAACAAACTTTTATTGAGTACCTACTATGTGCTGGACATTTTGTTAGGTTCTAGGCAGACTCCATCAAGAATACAAAGTCCTTGCCCTCAGAAAGCTTATAGTCTTGAGGAGGAAAGAGACACTAAACATATCAAATGAAATACTGAAATATAGTGACACGTGTTTGAAAGAAAATTAAAGCAGATTGAGTGAATAAAGAATATTCAAAGGATGAGAAGCCATTACTACATCTGAATTCGTCAAATATATAAAGCATCTGTTTCCTTACAATCCAGAAGGCAAACCATGTTTTATGTTTTACTACTGGTATATTTTATCCACAGAGAAGCTGAAACATGTAATTAAAAGCATAAGAAAGAAAGGTCTTCATAAGGGGGCTTCCATTTCATCTTGCAGTGCTCTAGTTCATCAACATCTAAATTGAAGTCTTCTTCAAGTATGGCTCAGAAAAAATCTGGTCAGATCATTGTTAGTGTCTATAAGATTCAGATGGGAAAAAGCATTCTCAAAATCTGTCTTTGGAAGTCTGTTCCCAAAGTTCAGGTAGTGACTCTCTTGTGACTTTTATAGATGCATGACTTGTTTCTACTTAATATGGCTTCCTACTAAGGTTTGAAAGAATTTCAAAATTGCATTTTAATTACGTGTACATAGTTACCACTCATTTATAAGTATGTCATTTGGTGGCCCTTGCTTTGGGATAAGGCAGTGAACTTCTCAGTCATTCTTTACCCTTTTCTGTGGACAGAAGGTAGTAATCATGTACTTAAGCTCTTGCGAAAGTCCTAAGTTTGACTGCTACACTCATCTTTCTAATGCCAGTATTTGCCTGCACACACCTTCTGCCTTGGAGTATAAAGCTGAGACTTTGGAGGGGTCAGGGGGCTTCCTGGCTGACTCAGTGGTAAAGAATCTGCCTGCCAATGCAGAAGACACAGGAGATGCAGGTCCGGTCCCTGGGTCGGGAAGATCCCCTGGAGGAGGAAATGGCAACCCACACCAGTATTCTTGCCTGGAGAATATCATGGGCAGAGGAACCTGGTGGGCTACTGTCCATAGGGTCACAAAGAGTCGAACATAGCTGAGGATGCACACACTTGGAGGGGTCAGAGCAGAGGGAAGGGGATAGAGGGGCCTCATGAAAGCAGCACTGAAACACAGGCTCTGGGAGTAACACAGCTTCTCAGGTTGCCATTTCCTTCTCCAGGGGTAGTACGTTAGTAATAGTACATGTTGTACACAGATGTGGCACAACCATGACAGTGGCCCATGGAGGACTGAGTCAGCAGGAACAGAGCCTTCCCCATGGTCTTCAGCCACCCCAAGCTCCGGGAAGACTGGCTCCCAGTAGTTCTTTTCTTAGTTTTCTAAATAACCTCCTCTGCTCCCATCTCTCCGTACCCATGAAATGTTCGTCTCTTCCTTGGGTGTATATTTCACAGCTCGGCCTTCCTTGTGGTCACCACGTCAATGTAAGTCACAGGGGTCGACAGGCACCACGCTGAGCATTATTCCTTCCTGAGACCTCTGGCCCCTGATGAAAGACCCTTCCAGAATCTCTCTTACAGGCATGTGCATCCTATGTTTGTGGGGGTTCTTCTCATTCTGTCTTGGTTATGTCTTCAAAGACAGAGAGTGTTCCAGTGTTGCCAGTGGACTAAACTTGAATAAAACATCTCCTTGAGTTAGACTTCTGGCGTTAGACTTCTGAAATTATCTTGGGCAGCTTCAAAGGTGTTTATTATGTAGAGATTTGTCTATAAATCTGTGATTCTTTTGCTTCATTGCAATGCTGTTTTCTCTTTTTCTGGTGCACACACACACACACGAAGAAAGGAAGTAGACCTCTTTGGTGCTGAATATACTTCAGCCAATCCCTCCTTTTCAGCCCTCCCAGGATCTACCGTGCACTGTGCGCATCCATTGTTTAGCACCGGCTGTTATCCTATGAACCATAGAGGAAAATGATTTAGGACTTTGGGACTGAATTTTCTTTAAAATGGGAGAAATTACACTTACCTATAGGATAAGTCAAAGAATTAGGTGATAATGTATAAAAACCTAGTGTATAGAATTACCTGTACTTTTTTAAATGACAGTAAATAAAAAGAAAAAGGAAATGCAGTAACTGACAGCATCTTTTTGCTGTTTCCTCCCATGGTACCAGAGGTTAGGGAGCTGTGTGAGGTCTCTTTTATAAAACAGTAATTCTGGAGGGCTGCACCCTTGTGACCTGAGCACTACCCACAGGCCCTGCCTCCTAATACCATCACATCGGCATTAGAATTCCAACATGTAGATTGGGCACAAACGTGCAGAATATAGAAACCCCCAAAGGAGAGCCAACTCCTCTTTCCCAGTGGTTCATCCATCAATTCCAGCATTTAACCAGCTTGCAGCTATGGCCAGGAAGTAAAATACAGCAACTGAACCAGACCAAGCCACCTGGTCCCATGGAGCTAAGGATGGGATCCAGTCCTCCCTCCACACAGTAGAAGAGAAAGTGGTCCTCCATGATGGCTGAGGTGCTGTATCCAAAAAAGAGGAATAGATACTGGTGGGAGAAAACATCAGCGCTAGTATAGGGCCTTACATATGAGAGGGGGCCAGAAGTGGAAGCCTTTTGCTTATGATAAAAATGACATTAGTTGTGCTACAGTGACAAGTCCTTTCCCTTTCAAATCAACTGGTCTGTGGCATTTACTCCTTGAAAAGTCTCGTAAACATGATGTCATGGATCTCATTACCATACTCTATAATAGAATTAATATTCTGAGCATTAGTTATGTTGAAAGAAGTGCCTTAACATCCAGATGTCTCTCAATAGCTCCCCTTACTAGTGAGAATATCAGATCATCAGAGTTGTAGCAATCTTGTTGACACAAATTGAGTAATCTCAGAATGTGACTTTTTGAGGAAAGCTCAAACCTTTATAAAAAATTGTAGGACAAGTGACTGATTAGCTGCAATTTTTCCCTCTTTGGGAAGCCCTAGTATAAAAGGGCACTAGCTAGGGAGTCTGGAAAGCTGTACCATTTATGGCTTCAACCACTTAATGAGCTCATGTACTTAGACCACTTAATGAGCCTCATCTGTAAAATGGCAATAACGATGATTGATTTGTTAGGTTGTGTTGAAAATGTGATGAAGTAATGATAAGTAAAATGACTAAGAAAATAGTTGTTATCAATGCAGTCCCTAATATATGTTCTTTCTCGTCCATCTCAGGAAAGGGCTCTTTCATTAAAGATTTATTGTTTTAATAAATGCACATTAATTTGTTCCATAGAATTTAAAATCTCAGATTTATGTAAGATTTAAACCAAACTACAGTTGATCCTTTGAACCACACAGCTTTGAACTCTGCAGGTCCACTTATATGTGGATATTTTTCAACAGTAAATGCTGCAGTAATGACACAGTCCAAGGTTGGTTGGAACCACAGGTATGGAGGAACTACTGATCCAGAAGAACTACATATATGGAAACACACATGTGGATGGCCAACTATAAGTTATGAGCTTCCCCAATGCCTCAGCAATAAAGAATCTGCCTGCAGTGCAGGAGACACAAGTTTGATCCCTGGATGGGGAAGATCCTCTGGAGGAGGAAATGGCAACCCACTCCAGTATTCTTGCCTGGAAAATCCGATAGACAGAAGAGCCTGGTGGGATACCATCCATGGGGTCACAGAGTTGGACACGACTGGGCGACTGAGCAACTGTTAAGTTATACACAGATTTTCAGTCGTGTGGAGGGTCCAAATCCCTAACTTGCATATAGTTCAAGGGTCAACTGTAATTTATCTTCTGCACTCAGATGTAGCACCAGTGACTTGTAGCTTAACCTTATGAGACATTATATTTACTCAAAATAACACACTAAGAGAATTTAAATTCTGAGAGTTTTGAGCACAGCATTGGGACATGCAAAATAAGAACCATGCCTGTGGCTTAGAGAAGGCCACGTATGCTGCGGACACTTAAGAAACCCAGAATCAGTGACATGTTTTCTTTTAAATTTCCACAAAACCCACTGCAATGCTGTGAAGTAATCAGCCTCCAACTAATAAAAATAAATGAAAAAAAAAAATTTCCACAAGTGCACTCCTAGTGTATTTTCTCAGTGAAAGTTATTCACCAGAAATACTACTGATTTGTATCTTAAAATGAAGGGAAAAACAAAACTCATTCTAAGGAAATCTGATCTCTAGTCAACTGAAGTACAACTCTTTTTTTTTTGAAACAGGAAAAATCCCCAGCAATTTCTCATAGACCCCAACCTCTACTTGCAGTCACCTTTAGGTTCAGTTTTCAAATTCAGATTTAACAAAAATGTAATCCGCCTACCAAAGAGCATCTAGTGTCTTATTAGCAACAGTTACACGTGTTCTCTTGTTTTGGTTTTGCCATCGTACAATGAGGGAGACGTTATTCCCTCATTTTGCAGAAAGAAAAAAAAAAAACTGAGGTTCTGGAGAAGTTACATGATTTGCTTAAAATCACACAAGCAGGGAGCCAGCAAGCCCAGGTGATCAACCCCGGGTTTGCCCTACTCTGAGTCCAGGGATCTCTTCACAGAATATGAGTAGCATGTGTGCTATATGCTGCGTTTAGTCACTTCAGTCATGTCCGACTCTTTGCAAACCCACAGACTGTAGCCCGCCAGGCTCCTCAGTCCATGGGATTCTCCAGGCAAGAATACTGGAGTGGGTTGTCATGCCCTCCTCCAGGGGGTCTTCCTGACCCAGCAATCGAACCCATGTCTTCTGCATCACAGGCAAGTTCTTTACCGCAGAGCTTGTAGGGAAGCCCTATTAGTAGCATGCTACACACTCAGATGAAGTTTTTAAATGAAGTTTTATTAAATGTGTTTCACATTTAATAGCACCTTTCTTCATCAAGATTTCTACAAGCTGAACAATTGATTTGCAAGTTATTTATAGAAATCATTTCACCCCTCACTGAAAGCAGCCTTCACAGAGCTTTTCTCGAAGCATACAGAAATATTGCCTAGCAGGATAATGAAATGGTGAAAGGAGAGATAAATTATTAGAAACTACCGAGAGCTGATGCATAAATACAGGAAGATTCACGAATGAGGCAGAGGGATGATTCCACGTGGAATTGCCAAGGCTGAGGAACATTTCATTAACACGGGCTTTTTTGATCACTGCCCAGGTCGTCTCAAGGGGTCAGGGCACCTGACTGGAGAGTATATCACTCAAATTACTGGGTCCAAAATCAATCCTCTAACTTGGAGTATTTACCAAGACAGTGGAAAGTAGTAACTGGTGGGAAACTGAGGCAGACTGAAGGCAAAAGGCAAAGGTCAAAACCAGAGAACCAGTGCCAAAGTCACATGAATGGGGAAGGTAGAACAGCAAACCAGAAGTAAGCCATGAGCTGCAAAACTCCGAAGCTCTGGAACAAGTTGAGAACTGTGGTGTGGGGCACATTGGAACAATTGTTTCAGAATGAAGAATGTGGCCAGCAGAAGAAAGTCAGAAGCCCTTTTCTGTCACACCCACTGCCCGATGTGTGGGACCACCTGCCTGAGCAAAAGGCATTGACTTGGCTACTTGCTCCCAGGTGCATGCCACCTTCAAGTCTTCCACATGAATTCCCACAGAGCGTCCTAATGACATGTAAAGTTTTAATTTACTTAGCACTATGCAGGAGTAGTCATGGCCCATTTTAACACATTCCCAAAACACAGTGACTTGGTTAACTCGTGCTGGCTACCATGACAGAGTCAATATGGAACTGCGTTAGGACTCAGCTCTGCAATGCCACCGTCTTATCATCTTCGGAGATGCCTTTTTCCAGTTTTCTTGTATAACATATGTACTCTTCTCATGTTTTTGCTCCCATCATGGGAAGAACCATATTCTAAACTTCATTTCTTCTTCAAAAAGGCTGGAAGAAACTCACCACCCTGGAATGTCCCAAATGAAAACCTCCTAATGTTTGCCCATCAGATGCACTCAGGGTTTCATCTTCCTACATTTTTCCAGTGTTGTGGTACTCAGTTACAGTGTGGAAGTGTGACCCTCCCCAGCACGTGTACTAACTGCTGGAGGACATGTGTACTGTCTCCCCTCGATCATCACAGAAACTGGTTTTGACCATCCTGTCCGAAGGCATCATCAGTCATCAGCGTTTCTTGAGTGGAGCTCTGCTCTCATGACATCACCCGGGTTCTAGAGAGAGACCCCTGGGGGTGGGGGATGGGCCTCTCTTTCCCTCAGCTTCAGCATCCTGAGGTCTACTTTGGGAAGGGATCTGTTCTTCTAGCACCAACTACACAGCTAAAGGAAGCCTCCCTGTCTGTATCCTGGGCCTTAGACATTTGAGTAAAATGATACAAAAACAGAAAAAAAATTTTTTTAAGTTGTGGCCAATGGCCCTGTAGGGAGACACCCATCAGTTCCCACTGCCCAGAACCCCAGAGAACGCTATGCCTATTGTTTCTAAACTTGATTCCTGATTTTCTTTCAATCCACTGAGTTCTCCCATTTCTCTCCAATAAATTCCCTTTTCTGTGTTAACAGAAAGTTTCTTTTTTGCTTGCAACCATAGAATCCTAAGGGCTAGCCCCCAAGAGGGAAATGGTAAGGAGCCAGAGAGGAACTGCCAGGAAGCATCAGAAAACAAAGAGGGTGTATAGAGCTCAGGTCCCCAGGGCTGGTGGCTCCTCGCCTAGAGTCCTGGGCATCAGATCACCAACAGTGTTCTTAAATGACTCCCCCCAAACTGTTTTTTGCTTGCTGTTTTCTTCAGTCATGTCCAACTTTTTATGACCCTACGGACTATAGCCCGTCAGGCTCCTCTGTCCATGGGATTTTCCCAGTAAGAATACTGGAGTGGGTTGCCATGCCCTCCTCCAGGGGATCTTCCCCACCCAGGGATCCAACCCATGTCCCCTGCATTGCAGGCAGATTCTTTACTGCTGAGCCCACTGGGGAATCCTCCCATTTAACCACAGAAAAGCTACCCTGTCTGTATTCAGTTGTTTTCTCTCAGCTAGATTTCCATCACCCATTGTAATAATCCTTGCTACTTCAGCAGCAGCTCTAATCGAAAGCCTCCAATTAATAGAAGTGGGTAAATGAACTGAACGTTGTTTAATTAATGAAGTTTGGTTGACCGCATCTTTCATGAAAAATATGAAGATGTTTCAAAGAGATTTTTTAATCGTTCAGAGCACAATTTGCGAGCAAGATGCTGGCTACTGAGTTTGTAATGTAGGTCACTTGATCAGAATGGCTGTGTGAGACCAGACCAAATGGCCATCACCTCTTCCAGACCCTTCCATTTCTAGAAGGACAGTGAGCTCATCTACAGCCTTGAAAATACATTTCGGCATCCATGTCATCTCCCTGGAACCCTCTGCATCCCCTCTGCTAAGGCAATCACTCTTTGCCTCTCTCCAATGCACTGAAGACCTGTATTTCCCATTGGCCAGCTTTGTACTTGTTTCTAGCCTCCCGCTCTCCCACTAATCTGTGAATTCCTTACCTGTGGGGGTTTTGCCTTCAGTGATTTCCCAACAGCACTTATTATGGTGTCTAAACTGTAATAACCAGTAAACACTCAGCTAACATTCTTTAAAGGGATTTGCTCTCCTCTCTTTGGCGAGTTTCCTGCACTAGAATTTTACATCAGCATTTTGCTAGGAATGAGATTTGTGAAGCTAAATATTCATTGTGGGCTCATGACTTTACTGCAACCTTAGTCTGCACTTTTTTTTATCGTAAGTCTTTTTCTTTTTAAAAACCACTATCAGTTTTGTTTTGTTTTTTAATCCATCTCACTCCAAGGCAGTAGAGCCAATCAATACATAAAGTAAAAAGAATGGAAAATGGATGAAAGCCATTCCTTGTTCTGGAGGCTCCCTTTGGGCCCTACCTTCAAAAATCTTCCACATCTTCCATCACTTGCTAGAAGGAGTACAAAAAATTAGTTCCAATAACTACATATTTTAAGATCACCTCTAGATATATCTCTTTGATCCTGAATTAAAGATGCTGTGCTATTTCTTGCCATGCATTCCTGTGTTTCCTCATGCTGTATTTCTCCTGTTCCCTGTACTGCTGCTCTGTCACACAAGATAATGGACTGATTAGACTTTGCCATGGAAACAGGCCCCTGCTTTGGGGTTTTCCACATACCATGGCCACAAGGATTGAGACTGTTTCACTCCTGGGGCTCGGTATTGAAGTTTTTTCTGCTTTTGACATTTTTGTTAAAATTTATAGGAAGGGAAACAGCTCTATAAAAGGTTTACTATTACAGGAAACGGACCTCTTTATTCCTTCTAGTACTTATTAGCAATTTAAGGGGGACGGTCTCTCCCATTTGGGCTGACAGAATGGCCCACGTTTTGCACTCAGCCACCTCAGTCCGATATATACCTATCTACTACCAGTGCCAAAAGGATGTTACTAAGCGTAATTTTGTGTGTGCTGCCTTAGCCATTGAGAATCTTACTGCCGGCCCAGGGAACATTTCCGAATGTTCGTCACTGCAAGTCAGCACTGTTAAAATTAGAATCTCACTTCAGTAAATGCTCACGTAAAGCGCATCCATGATGCAAGATAATGAGTTTCAGAGGCCCCTAACTAGGTCCCAATTCCAATTAACCTGCGGCACAGAGGTCTGCATAGGAAATGTCAACAGGAAGATGAAACAGGTGGATTTGGGCAGAAGAAATGATGATAAATCAGCCCAGTGGAACCCATCCATCAGTGCCTATTTCAGTGGCACAAAGGAATTGTTTTTGCAAACGAGTGTCTGTCACCCCCTCTCAAATATTCTGCAAGCATAATATACTGTTTCCCAGACACAGGTTGGCTGAATGAGTCACTAGATAGTAAAAGTAAATGATCTCTCCTCTCATTAATCTGTAGCTCCAGAGAATGTGTTTGAGATGCTCATGCTAACTGAGAACAAAGATCATGGCCAAACCTGCTGTTGTTCTATTAGCAGGCTGTGTTACTGCCCACCACTTTAGAGTCTGTGGTTGTGCTACAGAGAGACTGTCTTGACTCAAAAACTGTTTTTAACTGAGCAATATGAATTAGAGACAAAGGGAATGGAGACACCAAAATCCCAGTGAGACCCCGTTTCTCCACTGGACCACAGATGGTTTGCTTCCTGCTCGGTGCCCCAGACCTCAACTGGGCCACGCTGAGGGATACTGCAGTGAACAAGAGAGCCAGTATTTCTGCCCTCTTTTGATTACCTTCTAGAGGAGGAAGCCAGAAAATAAAATAAATAATTTAGCAGATGAATTTGCAGCAACATGGATGGACCTAGAGATTATCATACTAAGTGAAGTAAGTCAGAAAGAGAAAGACAAATACCATATGATGTTACTTTATGCGGAATCTAAGATATGACACAAATGAACTTATCTGTGAAACAGAGACAGACTCAGACGTAGAGAACAGACTTCTGGTTGCCAAGCAGGAGGGGTGTGGAGGAGGGAAGAATTGGAAGTTTGGAATTAGCAGATTTGAACTGTCATATGTAGGATGGATAAACAGGGTCCTACTGTACCAGCCAGGGAATAGTATTCAATATCTGTAATAAACCATAATGAAAAAGAATATATATATACATATATATATCTCGTATCATATCGTGTCACATATATATATATAGTATCGTATCATATCATATCATATCATATCATATATATATGGCTTCCCAGGTAGTGCAGTGGTAAAGAGTCTGCCTGCAGTGCAGGAGACCCAGGTTCGATCCCTGTGTTAGGAATATCCTCTGGAGAAGGGATTGGTTACCCATTCCAGTATTCCTGCCTGGAGAATCCCATGGACAGATGAGCCTGACAGGCTATATAGTCCATGGGGTCACAGAGTCAAACACTACTGAGCGACTAACACGTGTGTGTGTGCGTGTGTGTGTGTGCATGTTGCGTGTGTGCATGTGTGTGCGCACGTGTGTGTGCGTCTGTGTTGTGTGTGCGTGTGTGTGTGTTTGCGCGCGCGCGCGTGTGTGTGTGTGTGTCTGTGTATTTATAACTGAATCACTATGCTGTACAGCAGCAGCTAACACAACTTTGTGAATCAACTATGAACTGAAATAGAGCGTTAGTCACTTTGTCCTATCTGACGCTTTGTGACCCCATGGTCTGTGGTCCACCAGGCTCCTCTGTTCATGGAATTCTCCAGGCAAGAATACCCTTCTCCAGGGGATCTTCCCAACCCAGGGATCGAACCTGGGTATCCTGCATTGCAAGCAGATGCTTTACCATCTGAGCTACAGGGAAGCTATATCAACTATACTTCAATGAAATAAATTTTTTAATGTTAAAATTTTTTTAAAAATAAATTAGCAGGTTGAGAAATACAATAGAAACACATGAAGCAGAGAAGAGAGACAGGGAATGCTGGAGGGCAGGGAGCCTCGATTTGAAATGAGATAGGAAGGCCTCCTTGGAAAAAGTAACATTTGAGCAAAGATTCAAAGGAAGGGAGCTTTGAAGACATGAGGGCTTTTGGATATCTGGGGTGAAAGGCATTCCAGGGAGGAAGAGCAAGGTCAAGACCTGAAGTGTAGCTGGAGAAACTTGAGCAAGGACAGGTGGGGTCAGAGAGGAAGGGTGAGTGGGGGCCCTCATACACCTGGAGGCTCTCTGTGAGGGCTTTGGCTTCTGGTCTGAGACAGGAAGCCATCTGGAAGGTTTCCAGCAAAAGATAGGCATGTTCTGACAGCATTCTGTACAGGGTCGCCCTGCCTACTCTGCTGATAACTGGCTAAATGGGGCAGGAGGAGGAGACAGAGAGACCAATAAATAATTCAGAGATTATTGCACTTAGGCAGAAAGTGATGGGCCCAGTAGTAGCAGTAAGGGCTTCAAGAAAAAGTCAAATTCTAGATGCACACACACACACACACACACACACACACACACACACCACACACACCTGATAAATATTCAGAGTGTTTCAAGTCAGCAAAAATGTCAGAGCATTTATTTATGTCAGCTCTTGACAGGAAAGAAATCTGTCACTAGTTGTATTTATGAGCTTCTCAACACTGTGAAATCGAGGCATTTTCAAGGCTTTGAAGCTATGACTCTTTGCCTTAAGATAAGTAAATTTGCATCACGTGAAAGATCATAGGGATAAGGGAACCCCCAAAGTGAAATGTATATTCTCATAATTTTCATTGTGAAGATTATATATGGGGAACTGTCTTCATTTCCCATAATGTTGAAGAAAGTGCAATTAGTAAAATAGATAGCCAGTAAGAGTTCGATGTATGACGCAGGGAACCTACAGCCAGTGCTCTGTGACCACCTAGAGGGGTGGGATAGGGAGGGAGGGGGGGTTCAAGAGGGAGAGAACGTCTGTATACCTAATGCCAATTCATGTTGATACATGGTAAAAAACCATCACAATGTTGTAAAGTAATATCCTCTAATTAAAAAACAAAAAGAAGGTGCAATTAAAGCATTGTTATTGCTCACTGTTATTGCTCACTCAGCCACTTCAGTGGACGAAAGTTGGACAAAAACGCTAGGCTTTTCAGCAGAACCTCATCCCCTGTGGGGAAGCCGCTGCAGTGGCATCACTCCTTGTAGGCAGTCTGCTTTCTTCAGGTTCCTCCCTGGCACCCACCTTTGGGCAGTGGATTCGCCTGGTTTGGGCCATCTGAACCACACCCAGCTGTAAGTGTGCCCTGACACTTTCGGCACCTGTCCTTGCCTTTGCATGTCTGTGGCTTCATCTAGAGCATCCAGTTCTCCTCCTCTACCACCAGCCTTCAAAGCTCAGCCCAGCGACACCCCCCACCCCCACCACTGCCTTCTGACAGGCTAAGTGTTCATCCTGTCACTTCCATCTCTCCCGCCACACCCCCCCCCCCATTGAGTACTTCTCAGTGTTAATGAATTTCTATATCTGTCTTTCCTTCTAGACTGTGAACTCCCTGAGGGCAGGGACTCTGTAGTCCCATTGCTAAAATAATATTGCCCAGCGCCAGTGTGTCGAACTGATGTTTGTTTGAAAGAGTCCTATTGTTATATGTTAGATAGTTGCATTTGCAGGAACCAATTAAGATTCCTTCCTATGGTGATGACAACTGCTTATTCCGAGTTTGCAGCATCCCTGATACTGAGCGAGGCATGTAACACACGTGATCTCATTGAAGCCTCCAGTGACCCTATGAGAAAGGCATTTCTATCCCACTGCAACCAAGGTCCAGAAGGGCAAGGAAGTAATATATATCTTTCCTTTTAGTGATTTATATCTTTATACGGGCTTCCCTGGTGGCTCAGTGGTAAAGCATCTGAGTGCAGTGCAGGAGACATGGGTTCAATCCCTGTTTGGGGAAGATCCCTCAGAGAAGGAAGCGGTAATTCACTCCAGAATTCTTTTTTTTTTTTTTTTTTTTTCATTTATTTTTATTAGTTGGAGGCTAATTACTTTACAGTATTGTAGTGGTTTTTGCCATACATTGACATGAATCAGCAATGGATTTACATGTGTTCCCCATCCCGATCCCCCCTCCTGCCTCCCTCTCCATCCCATCCCTCTGGGTCTTCCCAGTGCACCAGCCCTGAGCACTTGTCTCATGCATCCAACCTGGGCTGGTGATCTGTTTCACCCTTGATAGTATACTTGTTTCAATGCTATTCTCTCAGAACATCCCACCCTCGCCTTCTCCCAGAGAGTCCCAAAGTCTGTTCTGTACATCTGTGTCTCTTTTTCTGTTTTGCATATTGGGTTATCGTTACCATCTTTTTAAATTCCATATATATGCATTAGTATACTGTACTGGTCTTTATCTTTCTAACTTATTTCACTCTATATAAAGGGCTCCAGTTTCATCCATTTCATTAGAACTGATTCAAATGAATTCTTTTTAATGGCTGAGTAATATTCCATGGTGTATTTGTAACACAGCTTCCTTATCCATTCATCTGCTGATGGGCATCTAGGTTGCTTCCATGTCCTGGCTATTATAAACAATGCTGCGATGAACATAGGGGTGCACCTGTCTCTTTCAGATCTGGTTTCCTTGGTGTGTATGCCCAGGGGTGGGATTGCTGGGTCATATGGCAGTTCTATTTCCAGTTTTTTAAGAAATCTCCACACTTTTCCATAGCGGCTGTACTAGTTTGCATTCCCACCAACAGTGTAAGAGGGTTCCCTTTTCTCCACACCCTCTCCAGCATTTATTGCTTGTAGACTTTTGGATAGTAGTCATCCTGACTGGCGTGTAATGGTACCTCATTGTGGTTTTGATTTGCAATTCTCTGGTAATGCCACTCCAGAATTCTTGCCTGAAAAATCCAATGGACTGAGGAGCCTGGTGGGCTATGGTCCTTAGGGAAGCAGGGGTTGGACATGTCTCAGCGACCACAGCACCACCATCTTTATGCAACCTTAGAAGTGACAATTTAGGGACTCTTGGGATACTGTTTCTCTTTGACATGTAGATAAGTGTGCTGGCAATCTACAGACTGCTGGGTAAAATCCTGCCATAGTCTGGCCGACGATAACACAAAGTCAGGTGACAGGGTGGGTGACTGCCTCCCATGCTCTGCTGGTTCCTGTTCTCAGTGGGAAGGCTACACTCTTGTCCGACGGGCATCACGGCGGAATTAGAGTTTGACTGCCTGGAAGCTCCTTCAACTCAGCGTACTGCCCTTTGTACAAGTCTTGCTACCTTCTGTGAGGTTTGTGACAGACAGCACAGACTGACTATAATCTATTATTTTTCATTACTCTCCTAATTCACATCTCCCTATGTTACATAATTGATTTTCTTATCCCAGTTATATTACGATGGGGTGTTTCTGTATTCAGTTACTTGGAAGAGCTATGAATTTGCGTTGCATGCATGCATGCTAAGTCACCTCAGCCATGTCCAACTCTTTGTGACCCTATGGACTGTAGTCCTCCAGGCTTCTCTGTCCATGGGATTCTTCAAGCAAAATACTGGAGTGGGTTGCCATATTCTCCTCCAGGGGAGTTTTCCTGACCCAGGGATCAAACCCGCGTCTCTTAGGTCTCCTGCACTGGCAGACAGGTTCTTTACCTCTAGCGCCACCTGGGAAGCCCCATGAATTTGCAGTTCAGTTCAGTTCAGTCTCAGTAGTCAATTCGTATCAATTCTATAAAGAGTAAGAAGGTATACCTTCTTATATACCATTATATAATATACCAGATAGGCAATCTCCTAATTCCAGACATTTTTGCAAGTTTTATTTTAATGCAGGCAAATATGAGCTATTTAGCAGGAATTGGTTGAAAGGACAAAACATCTGTGTTTGTTCATCATAAGGAGATCTTTAGATGTCTCCTTGACGTGCTGTGGTAATGCTTTCGATTTCCCTTGGGTGAAAAATAAAATTCAAGTGCAGAGGACCAGAAAAAGATCCTTCAATGTTTATTAAATAGAAATAAAGTATCACTTCAGACAGCAAAACCAGAGAGAAATCAGAAGGCAAGGGCTTTACTTGGTTGTCTTAATCACTTCATAAGGTTATCTGCCCAGGCTGCTTAGGAGGTATTGGAGTCTACACAAGCTTGGTGCACATTCCAATTTGAAAATCCTCCCAATGAGTAGGTAGTCGCAGAATGGGGTGCAAAGCTCCTTACCAGAAATAGATGTGGGAGAGGATACTGAGAACTATAGAGACTAGTGCCTTAGGGTGGTGTGGTGCAGAGAACGCCGAATTTAGAGTCAGAATAACAAATGGAAGCAGAAGCCAGAATAGCTTCCCATTACTGAGCACTGATTCTGTGCTCGGTATACTACTTCCATCACCTCTTTTCATCTTCATAACAACTCCAGGAGTCTGTATTAGGAGCCCCTTATTAGTCATGAGGAATGAGACTCAAGGACATTGAGTCATTTGCCTAAGGTTACAAACTAGTGTGACAGAGAGGGCTTGAGACCAAGACAATCCAGTTGAAGCCCCATTTATTTCTTTCTTTGGCACTTTACTGCCAGGGACCTGGCTCTGTCATCATTTTTCATTGTTTTTACTATTATTATTATTTATGTGCTTACGTGTGTATTTATATTTTATGTTTGTATATTGTATGTTTATATTTTATGTTTGTTTACATACATTTTTTTGCTCTTCCCTGGTGGCTCAGTTGGTGAAATATCTGCCTGCAGTACAGGAGACCCTGATTTGATCCCTGGGTCAGGAAGATTTCCTGGAGAAGGGAATGGCAACCCACTCCAGTATTCTTGCCTGGAGAATGCCACAGACAGAGGAGCCTGGCAGGCTACTGTCCATGGGATCCCAAAGAGTCAGACAGGACTGAGTGACTAACACTTTCACACTTTACATACATTTCTGTTATATGTATGCATTTGTTTATATAAATATACAGTATATTTATGTTTATATATACATAAGAATAATTATTGTATCTATTTATATAAATTTATAATGCAACATATAATAGATACCATGCAGTCTAGAATGTGTATTATATTAATATATACAACATATAACTGAATATAGTATTTATATACACATAAATATATTTACATAGGTAATTGCCAAAATACATGAGACTTGAAGGTTTTATTCACTCTATTTTGGATTTTTTATAATAAAAAACTATTTTGTTGTTGAAATGTTTATAAAGAAATCCCTTAGAGCCTTCAGAATGGGAGAAAATAATAGCAAATGAAGAAACAGACAAAGGATTAATCTCAAAAATATACAAGCAACTCCTGCAGCTCAATTCCAGAAAAATAAATGACCCAATCAAAAAATGGCCAAAGAACTAAACAAACATTTCTCCAAAGAAGACATACAGATGGCTAACAAACACATGAAAAGATACTCAACATCACTCATTATCAGAGAAATGCAAATCAAAACCTCAATGAGGTACCATTACACGCCAGTCAGGATGACTACTATCCAAAAGTCTACAAGCAATAAATGCTGGAGAGGGTGTGGAGAAAAGGGAACCCTCTTACACTGTTGGTGGGAATGCAAACTAGTACAGCCGCTATGGAGAACAGTGTGGAGGTTCCTTAAAAAACTGGAAACAGAACTGCCATATGACCCAGCAATCCCACCCCTGGGCATACTCACTGAGGAAACCAGATCTGAAAGAGACACGTGCACCCCAATGTTCATCGCAGCACTGTTTATAATAGCCAGGACATGGAAGCAACCTAGATGCCCATCAGCAGACGAATGGATAAGGAAGCTGTGGTACAAATACACCATGGAATATTACTCAGCCGTTAAAAATAATTCATTTGAATCAGTTCTAATGTGATGGATGAAACTGGAGCCCCCTTATACAGAGTGAAGTAAGCCAGAAAGATAAAGACCAATACAGTATACTAGCACATATATATGGAATTTAAAAAGATGGTAACGATAACCCTATATGCAAAACAGAAAAAGAGACACAGATGTACAGAACAGACTTTTTGGACTCTGTGGGAGAAGGCGAGGGTGGGATGTTCTGAGAGAATAACATTGAAACAAGTATACTATCAAGGGTGAAACAGATCACCAGCCCAGGTTGGATGCATGAGACAAGTGCTCAGGGCTGGTGCACTGGGAAGACCCAGAGGGATGGGATGGAGAGGGAGGCAGGAGGGGGGATCGGGATGGGGAACACATGTAAATCCATTGCTGATTCATGTCAATGTATGGCAAAACCCACTACAATATTGTAAAGTAATTAGCCTCCAACTAATAAAAATAAATGGGAAAAAAAATAAAATGCATGTCAGATAAAAAAAAAATCCCTTAGGTTAAGAAATGAATATTAAATAATAAAATTATTTCTCTCCAAAGCCAAATCTTTCCTTTCTAATACGTACCTCAAGAGAGGACAAAGTTTTATCTGTTTTATGTGACATTTTAACCTGAATTGGATTGCCGATAATAAAAATTTCAAATAATCAAGAGGTCATTTATCTTGTTCAATTTGCTTTCTCTAGTCTTTATCTCACTAACATAATTTCTAATGAAAAATTCTTTTCTAAAATGTTTTCTACTATGTAAGATATGCATGTGGAAAAAGAGCCTACAATGTAGGGGAAAAAATGGAAAATACAGATAATCAAACAAAAATTACCTATGATTTTACTACCCAGAGAGGATCATTGCTAATATTAGAGTGTATAAAGTCCAAGTTATTTAAAAAACCTAATTTTTAGATGCTATTTCCACTTATTTATGCGTTCAACAAATAATTACTGAGCACGATAATTAGTAAATGCTATTGTTTAGGAAAACTTCTTAAAACAATAGTCAAAGTTTCTTTTTATCATCAAAACTCATGAAACAGTAAACAACTTTTTTCTTTTTAATTAATTTTTATTGGAGTGTAGTTGCTTTATAATGTTGTGTTAATTTCTGCTGTCCAGCAAAGTATATCAGGTACATGTATACATATGTCTCCTCTGTTTTGGATTTCCTTTCCATTTAGGTCATCACAGAGCACTAGTTCCCTGTGCTATACAGTAGGTTCTCATTAGTAATATATTTTATACCCACTGGTGTATATATGTCAATCCCAACAGCTTCTAATGATTGCAGAATTAACCCCATTCTACTCTGACTGCTTTGGGCTAATTAGCTTGAGGTCTCTATGCTGATGTGTAGATGGACAGTTTTCGTCAGGGATATCAGAAATGTGCCTTAGAACACCATAAAGTTTGTTCACTGCAGATAAAGCAGGCTATGTCTATCACCTTGTGACCTGAGCAGTGAAGGACGACCTAAGAGGCACACAGAACAGTTATCCCCATCCTGAGACATGCAAGAGTCTGGGCAATGTCTGCTCCTTCTGCCCTCCCCTCAACACACTTTTATGGGCCTGGATGTGCTCTAGAGGCTGGCAGATCTGGGAGCACATTCTGACTGTGCTTCCTCGCTGTGAGCTCTTGGATAAATGACATAATCTCTCTGTGCCTCAATTTTCCCACCCATAAAATGGGAATAAACTCCACAGGATATTGTCATATTAAAATGTCTTCGCCTTCCTATTCTATTCCTTTTTCTCACACTATGAAGAGAAATAATACTGTATAAGATGTAATAATACAATTGAGCCAATAAGGTAGGATATTTATTTTCAGGTTACCAGAATAAGGATGTTTAGAAGGCCCCACAGTCTTAGAGATAGACCAATAAAATGTGACACTCATTCATTTATTTATTCAGTCAAAATTTACTAAGCCTCTTTTTATGTGTACCGAATTGTATTGAGGCTGAGGCCATACAAAGATGGAAAAGACTTGGTCCCTACACTAAAGGCACTCTAGTGTAATGAAGGATAAGGTTTTGCAGAAATAATCATTAAAGGAATTTGAAAATAACTGAGGCCATGAGAGAGAAGGTATCGGACTGGGTATGTGCATGCATGCACATGTGTGTGTGTGTGTGTTTGTGTGTGTGTATGCGTGTGTGTGTGAAGATACCATGGGTTGCACAGGAAGAGAAGCATTATTTCTAACTGGCAAGAACAATAAATGTTTATCAAAGTCAGTGGCATTTGAACTAGACCCTAACAGGGGAGTAGGACTCTCACAGGTAGAGGAGAGAAGGATCTTTTAGGGAGAAGGCAAAGAATGAGCACAGACATAGAGATATGAAGTGTTCAGTGTTTTAAAGAAATGTCTCCCGATCTACCGTGTAAAGCCCAGTAAAGTAGTCAAGTGTCGGGCTGAAGCATCTGGGCTGAATAATCTCATACAGCTCTAGGGTCAAATCCTGACTCTTACTTACTAGCAGTGCGATATAAGGAATGACTTACATGCTCTGAGCCTTACTCTCCTTGACTATAAAATGAAGTTAAGAGTCTGATAAGATTGAAAAATAAAATAGGTTAGGAGGATGTGGAGTGGTAGGAGATGATACTGAAAAGCCATCCCAATAGGATGCTGGCAGTGAGCAACTGGGATCATAAATCACTTCAGTGGTTGAAGGGTATACATATCCAGGCACTGCACTGCAGACCGGGGCTAGGGCAGGGGGCGGGGGTGGTGTGTGGTGGGCGAAGATGAACCAGGGGCTGTCTCTACATCCAGGGAGCTGCCATTGTGGCCATTGTAGCCAGGAAGATAGACATGTCAATTAAAACAGTATAAATACAGTGGGAGAGACTTCCCTGGCAGTCCAGTGTTTAAGACTTCTCCTTCCAATGCAAGGGTTGCAAGTTTGATCCCTAGTTGGGGAAACTAAGATTCCCATGTGCCTTGAAGCCAAATAACAAAATGTAAAACAGAAGCAATAGTGTAACAAATTCAATAAACACTTTTTAAAAATGGTCCACATCAAACAGTCTTAAGTAAAATATAAATACAGCAGGGGATGTACAAGAATAGAATCGGGGTCAGAGTACCTCAAGGGTACTAAGGTGGCAGTGGGTGAGAAGGAAAGGTCCCAGTAGGCTTCCTGGAGGAGGCGCTATCAGAAGTAGTTGTCCAGGGTCACAAGGTGGAGTGGAACATTTCCAGGCAGAGAGAACTGCATGGTGTGGCTGGTGAAGCCAGGCAGCATGAAACAGCTGTGTGTCAGGTGCTGGCTAGGCTGAGAGAAGCCTGATAAGAGGCCCCACGGGAGGAAGAGCTCCTTCTGGCAGTCTTTCCAGGCCCTTCCAAGGAGCTGACACTCCAATCTGTAGGTCTTAAGACCACAGAAAGGCTTCACCCAAGAAGAGAGAGGTGGCAGTTTAGAAAGCTCCTCGGACCACAGTGGAGGGTGAAGAGGTCCAAAATAAAAAGCAAGAACACCCTTGAAGTGGCTGTTACAGAAGTCTAGAAACACTTGGCCCAGGGGGCAGACTCGGGGATGGAGAGAAGGAAAGAGGTGAACCAGTGATCGGGAGAGTATCTCCAGGATGTGGGGACCAGTCAGATCTCGGCAGGGAGTACGGAGGCCCCGTACAGCTCCAGGCCTCTGGCTAGATGCTGGAATCGTTAACCCAGGAAGGGAATGAAGGGGAAAGAATGGGTCTGGGTAGGGGAGTAGAAACAGTAATCACAGCAGGTTCACTTCTGAACATTTTTATCTTGAGACACCTGAGGGAAATAATCAGATTGGAGAAGGAATGGCTTTGGCAAGATTTCTGTCCTTATTATTTTAGCAGCTTCTTCCTTTCATTACGATTCTTGAGATGTTATTTTGTCTTTTAATATGATAATTCATTTAGGTTATGTTTTTAAATAGCAGGGAAATCGAGTTATGTCTTTCTGGTGGAGGCATCTAGATTTATCAGTAACTCAGCTGGAAGAACAGAGTCCAGTTATACAAATACAAAAGTGCCTGATCTTTATTAATTTGTACTGAGTGTTTTATTTCAGATATTTTAAGAGAAGAGTGGATTGTTTGTGTAGCTCTGCAAGTGTGCACATAAATAGCACCTGTCATGGTGGACACACTGTGCTTTATAATAGATAAAATGTTCTGGACAAAGTACAGAGTCCCACTTAGGGAGCAGTTTACTGTCGGAAATCATGAAAGGCACCAAGTAATATAACCTCGGGGAAAAGGACAAGATGTCCTGCATTGAACAAAACTTAATGGTTTTAGTAGCCCTTTAGAGTGGAAAAAATCTTTTAAGGAAGAGAAATTGCTATGTTATTACTGGTACATGCTGTTCCCATGAATCGTTGGAAATAAATATATGCTCTCTGCACTGCTTGACTTTGATTCATTTACATTCCCTTTTTAATCAAAATTTTTTCAATCTCTGCAGTAAAAATGATGGATATTTTGTAGTTGCATGGACTAACAGACCTAGAAATAATTTTTATTTTCTTATGACATTAGAGGGTGCTTGCGCTGGTCCTTAACCACTCTATACCACCCGAATTAAATCACATTTTTCTCCCGTTTAGTTGAGGAGATGAAAAACAGGTCCCTGTACCTCATTTGGAAATAATAGAAGTGTGTCATTGAAGCGTTCTAAGAAGAAAGCATTCTATTATTTATAAAATATTTTATCAAAGTGAACCATTCGTCATGTGCTTTCCATTGCATTTTACATATATTAACTCATATCATTATCCTCACATTTTTACAGATGAGGAAATAGTAGCCTAGCGAGGTTAAATGATTTACTCAATACCTCATAGCTAGTATGTTGCCGTTCCCATGTTCGTACTTACTTTTGCCTGATGCCCTTAGAGAATTCTACAACCAATCCATTTCAGTTTGGATCGGTCAAGTCTACATGGCTCACAGTGAACTATTCTGTTCTTGTCTCTATGGAACCACCAGCCACCCAGTTACTCATGCCAGAAACCCGGGCTTCCCAGCTAACACTCTCTCAGACTTGCCCCGAAGCCAGCATGTTGGCACTTCCACAGCCTGCCCGCCCAGCACCTCTCAAAGTCACCAGTGTCTTCTCATCCCCACTGCCAAGCCATCTCCATTTCTGCTTGGACAGTGGCATCCCTTCTGGACAGTCTCCTCTCCATCTGCCCTTGCACCACTTCAACTCCCTTTCCCCAGGGCCATGTTTGGGAAACTCCCTCTGATAGTTTGTATCTTTCTCCTGCCTGATGCCTCTCACAGGCTTTCCTCCAGAGCAGGCAATCCGGTGTAGATAAGAGTGAGGACCTGTGATGTCACTGACCACACTCCAGGCAGCCTTGACGTTCTTGGGAAGAGGACTGCGTATCTGCAGAATCAGAAAGCTGAGGTTTCATCCCAAGTGTGCTAGTTTCCTAGGGCTGTCATAGCAAAGTACCACAAACTGTGTGGCTTGAAACAACCAGAATGTATTCTCTCACAGTTCTAGAGGCCAGGAGTCTGAGATCAAGGCATTGGCAGGACCATACTCCCTCTGAAGATTCTAGGGATGTGTCCTTGCCTCTAACTTCTGGTTATTGTTGGCAATTCGTGATGTCCCTTACCTGGCAGTCACATTACTTCAGTCTCTGCCATTGTCATCATATGGCCACCTTCTGTGTGTGTGTGTGTGTGTGTGCATGCATGCATGTGGTCTTCTGGGTCAAAATATCTTTACTTATGAGAACATCAGTCTTCGGATTTAGGGCCCACCGTAAGCCAGTATGACTTCACCTTAACCTGAGTACATCTGCAAAGACCCCATCCCAAATAAGGTCACGTTCACTGGTACCAAGGACTAGGACTTGAGCATGCCTTTTGTTGGAGGTGGGGGGACATAATTCAATCCACTACACCAAGGTTCGCCCCCTTACTTTGAACTTCTTTGAGCTTTGGATTTCTCCAAAGAATTACTGCGAACAGTAAGTGAGATAATACACATAAAGTGTTTATCATACTCTGTCTCATAGAGACCACTTGGTAAATGGCAGCTATGATTTATTGCCATATTTTTTCCCTTAAAAAATTATCTGTAAACTACCCCTCATTCTATGTGCCTCAAGGAAACGACATTTAAAGAAACCATGCATCCATTATCCTGTGAAACAAAGCAAATAATTGTCTCTAATTTAACGTTTTTATTCTGATTTCTGTATCTGAGTCTCCTTATACATAGACTTTTCTTATACATGGATAGATACATGAACTTTCATAAAACAAACCAAAATTTAAACTCAAACCCAAGGTTTACCGAAGAGTGCTAATCTATATGTGATGTGAATTCAGATGTTAAGTCTGCAGAGAAACTGGTTGAGGAAATCCACGCATCCCCCTGAGGCTTCCCGGGTGGGGATAGTGGGTAAAGAATCTGCCTGCCAATGCAGGAGATACAAGAGATGCAAGTTCAATCTCTGGGTTGGGAAGATCCCCTGGAGAAGAGAATGGCAACCCACGCCAGTATTCTTGCCTGGCGAATCTCATGGACAGAGGAGCCTGGCGGGATACGGTCCGTAGAGTCGCAGAGAGTCGACGGAGCAACTGAGCACGCACACACACATAACACAGCGCACTCCATCCCACTGTGGGGTCATGACCCTTCAGTGCTCAGGGCAGCAAAAGCTTCCAAGAGCAGCCCTGCCAATCTCTTGCTTCCAGCTGTCTAGCTGCTTATTAGAAAGAGATGGGAGACTGGAGGGAAAATTGTTCCTGCCTGCAAATTCAGACCTGCACCCCAGTGCTCTGTTCACCACCGGGGTTTGTTGCTAGAGACTTCAGTGTCTTGCAGGAGACCTCAGCAGCGCTGGGGTTGCCCATGACAGCACCAACCACAGTGCCAAGCACAGGGGTATACAGTTTAATCAGTGCGGTTGGGTGAGGTTTCAGCAGACTCCAGTCCAGAGGGTGGCAGAAATGTTTAATGAGAGAGAAAATGAGAGTCTTGTGGGAAAGCACGATGGGCACAGTAGAGCTGTTTCTCACGCTCAGAAGCTGGAGTTGACCCCTGCCCTCTGACAGCTTGTGGGATGTAGACCCAGAGCTTTTCCTACTGTTCCAATCCATTCCCGTGTCCCCAAGAGTCTATTCTGCTGCCAAGTCAGGAAGCATCTTCTGTCGCTCTCCTTTATGTTCAGCGGGGTGGGGAGAGGAGCAGATTATCCTCGTGGGGAAATAGAGATGGAAGAGATGCCTGCCGGCGCGTTGTGCTCTCTTCCATTATCTTTGAAAGGAGGCCACCTGAGCTCAGGTTTGTTTGAAGCCATCAGAAGGCTACTGCTCTAGAACTTTGTTGTAACTGGGACAGTAGCACAAAGGTCATCCTCAGAGATACACTTTCCTCTTTGGGCACTCTGGGGCTGTGTGGTCTTGGACAAGTCTCTTGCCCTCTCTGAGCCTCTGTTTTCTCACCTGTGAAATTAGGGTAATGATACTTCCCTTACAGGGTTGTCATGAGATAGCAGAAATAAGTAAAAAAAAGTGCTTGGTTAATGTTGGATTCCACTTTTCCCTGTCCCGATCCAGGGAAAGGATCAATGTATTGAACACTTAACCATTTATCTGTTTTGCAGATGATAAATGCGGAGTATATCTTCAGTTAGAAACCAGTTTTCTTCCAAGATTATAAAGATAAATTAATATTTTGTTTAGCATATACTATGTGCTGTTCTTGCATTCATTTTATAGGTTTGGAGCTTCCCTGGTGGCTCAGCAGTAAAGGAACCACCTGCAATGCAGGAGACACAGGTTCAATCCCTGGGTCAGGAAGATCCTCTGGAGGAGGGCATGGCAAACCACTCCAGTATTCTTGCCTGGAGAATCCTGTAGACAGAGAAGCCTGCTGGGCTACAGTCCGTAGGGTCACAGGGTCAGACACGACTGAAGTGACTTAGCACACACACGTGATTATTAGTGATCTGAAACCAGTAGGACCCAGAATACACACACACACACAATGCAACTCATAGGGCAGTAGGTGAGATCAATGAGCAAGTTTACTATGAGAGTGCAACATAAATCCTGATAAAAGATGTTCAGAAAATAAGCATAGGGTGCTCTTTGAGAATGGTGTTAACTTTTTAAAGGAGAGATGGAAGGAGTATTCTGGGCAGGAGTGACAGTCCATATGGAGATGAGGCGATAGGGAGTGGGTCTCCAGGGTCAGGGACTACAGGTGGCTCAGTGTGGTCCCTGGGAGAATCCAAATGTGAGCCTTGGTCTCTGCGCGAGGGCTGGTAGGTTAGGTGAGGGACGTGTGCATGCCGTGGAGAGTTAGCAACACAGGGTACCGTGATCACGGCAGGCTGAGCAGAGCAGACAGAAGTGTGACTCGAGGAGTGAATACTTTAAACCACCAGCGTGGCTCCTTCTGTGTCCTTAAGAATCACACAGTCTCATGCTGCCCTGTCCCGTTCAGGTCTCTCCTGAGTCCTTGAAATGTGGCGAATCCAACTGAGATGTGCTGTGAGAATAAAATATACTCTAGTTTTCAAAGACTTTGTACACAAAAATGTAAATATCTTTATCTCCTGGCTAATTTTTATATTGATCACATGTTGAGATTACACTAATGTGGATATATTGGGTTAAGTAAAATAAATTATTATAACTAATTTTATTTCTTTCTTTTTACTTTCTTTTGTGAATTATCTTTTTAAATTTATATATGTTTTGATTGTCTTCCCCAGTGGCTCAGCAGTAAAGTATCTGCCTGCAATGCAGGAGACATGGGTTCGATCCCTGGGTCAGGAAGATCCCCTGGAGAAGGGCATGACAACCCATTCCAGTATTCTTGCCTGATGAATCCCATGGACTGAGGAGCCTGGTAGGCTGCAGTCCGTAGGGTCTCAAAGAGTTGGACATGACTAAAGTGACTGAGCACATATTTTGATTAAATTCATATATAGTTAATATATATAAGATAATGTATTTGATATAAAATCCCATGGACAGAGGAGCCGGGCAGGCTACAATCATGGGGTTGCAAATTGTCGGACATGACTGAGCATGTGGTGCATGACCTACAATGCTGCATATACACACACACAGTGCATGGTTACTACATTTAAACTAATTAACATGTTATCTCCTCACATGATTATTATTTTTTAATGTGACCAGAGTACCGGAAATCTACCCTAAGCATATTTCCAGGAATTAATACAATACTTTTAAGTATATGCCTTTTCTTGCTACTTTTTTAATGTGGCTACCAGAAGATTCACAATTGCAAGTGTGGCTTTATATCTCTATTGGAGAGCTTGGGTCTTGACATTGAAAGGTCTTGACCTGGGGTAGCAGGGAAGGACATGGAGCGCAAACAATACTGTGGGAAATGAGTGGGGCTCAGGTGCACAAAAAGAAAGAAGGATTTTCCAGGAGAATGTATAAGCACCAAGGAGGAATGTGCAAGGTTTATTTAGGGAATCCTGAGTAAGTCGTCCGGATGAAACAGGTGAATAACTCTCTGTGGCATTTTGATAAAATGACATATGTTGGTCATGCACACTCAGATATGCTGTTAGTCTCAGAAAAAGGTCTCTGTCACTGGAGGTAACAATGAATTTACAGAGAGTCCCTGGTTTTTCACTTTGCATGTTTTGAAGTCAAGGGTTGTCCTAGAGAATATTCAAATGCTATCTCGTGATTAAAGTTTCAGAAAAAATGAAAGGGTTGATGAGTCTTGTCATGCCCTTTATTTGAACTTCCTCAACCCAGTGACTTCTTGGAGTCATAAATATAAATGTGCTCAAGAAAGATATGGATGAAGACACAGGAGACAGACCCCTATATGAGGCTCTTAACAAGAGAATTAAGAAATGTCTTTAATCTTTCATGATGACATCCTGTGGGACAATCCTAGAAATGCCCCACAAGGGCCCTCTGCAACAAGAGATACCGAGCTGACTTGATGTGACATAGTATTCAGTTCAGTTCAGTTCAGTCGTTCAGTCGTGTCCAACATAGTATTAATGTTTTTTTTTTATTCTTATATTTAAAAGCAAGATCCCTGGGCGTGGTGATTTTACAATAATTGCTCACTCCTCTTCAAACATCCAAGGGATAATAAAGCAAGATCCTGCCTTGACACTGTGTTGGGTATGTTATCCAGTTTTTTTTACAGAAATGGCCATGATATTTGGGGATTCATACTCTACTATAGGGGCTTCCCAGGTGGCGCAGTGGTAAAGAATCTGCCTGCCAAAGCAGGAGATGCAGAAGATGTTGGTTTGATCCCTGGATTGGGAAGATCCCCTGCAATAGGAAATGGCAACTTACTCCAGTATTCTTGCCTGGAAAATTCCATGGACAGAGGAGCATGACGGGCTACAGTCCATGGGGTCGCAAAGAGTAAAACACAGCTGAGCACACACAGAAAGACTGTAGCACAGGCAGTGTGGTGAGAACTTGCGAGTTACATAGTTAATGTCAGTTAAATAATAAATATACCACAGACTTGGATATGAAAATACATAAATATAAGCAGACAACATTGTTGTGTTGGATGAAAAGGAACTACAAAAAAAAGGTTATTTAAACCAAAGAACTCATAATGGCAAGATGTGTACCCTGTTTCTCTTATCCAGCAAACCCACAGAATCATCCAGGTAGACTTTCTTATGACAGAGGAGGACAGTTCATCCCCGAATGAGAAGTTCTGTCAAAATATTCAAAATCTATCTCTTTTTTTTTTAATTAGTTGGAGGCTAATTACTTTACAGTATTGTAGTGGTTTTTGCCATACATTGATATGAATCAGCCATGGATTTACATGTGTTCCCCATCCTGGACCCCCCTCCCACCTCCCTCCCCATTCCATCCCTCTGGGTCATCCCAGTGCACCAGCCCTGAGCATTTGTCTCATGCATCCAGCCAGGACTGGCGATCTGTTTCACAATTGATAATATACATGTTTCAATGCTATTCTCTCAGATTATCCCACCCTTGCCTTAAGCAGGATCACTAACTGAGAGCCTCAGGCAGCACCCCAATGGGCTGGAATTATCACATGTCTGAGCTCAGCCAGACCTGAGTTCCTAGTTTGACTTTACCATTTATTAGTGTGTTACCTTGAGAAAATTGCAAAACTTTTCTAAGCCTCAGTTTACTTATCTATAAAATGGGATAGTGATGCTACCTGTGTTATAAGTATCCTGAGGACTACAGGAGAGTAGGTGTGTAAAGTGCTCAGTGCCAAAGTTTGCAACCTTGGTGGGGGGAGTGGTTGTGCTGGAAGTTCTAGTAAAGGCTTTCCTTTTGTGAGAGGAATCAGGAAACTGCCTTTCCAGAATGAATTGCTTTTGCCCCAAGGCTTTGAAATCTTCCAATTCCTAGCATAGGACTTTGGCTGCTCCCGTAGTAAAGTAGAGGCATTCTGAAGTCACGTTGTTTGAATCTTTCTACCCACTTCCTGGCCTCTCATTCACCTGCCGCCTCTTCTCAGCAAGACTTGGAGCCATCTCCCCTTTCTTGCCCTCACTCCCAGCTTTAGAGATTTTTAAGAACTTTTCCATTTCTTAGGCATCTGTGAGGACAACACTTTAAATTATTCCGAAGTGGGGGGGGCGGTGTTTTTATGGGTGCCCTGAATCAAAACTCACCTGTGATTATCATCAAGAGAGGGGATAAGGTATAAGAATAAATACAAATACACTGAGACCGTTCAGGGTTAAGTCATCACTAAGAACTTGCCCTCAACACCGGTGTACCTACTTATATGAATGAGTCACTTCTACTAAAAATAGTGACATATTTAAGAAGAAATGGTAGAGCAGTAATTACTTAGACAGCAGCTTCCTCCACCTGCTTCCCTGAGGGAGGAACTGGGGGATGTAAAGACAGAGACTGGGGATGATCCAGGGGATAGAACAATCAGGAGATCCTCTGTGACAAAGGAAGACTTTCAGGTCTATATACCTTTTATCTCTTTGCTTTTTAGTTCTCTTTCATCCAGAAGAATTGCAGCTTGCCCAGTAGCCAGCCTATTTGCATTTAAAAAGGACTTGGTCCCCTCACAATTCTCTGCCTGTTCACCTTAAAAATGAAGCAAGAGTCCTATAGTTTTAGGCTTTGATGGTATTCACGAGAAGTTTGTGACATATTTGAAAATCCTGACCCCCATGAACCCTGGTTTCCATTTGTCCCATTCTGAGTGTATTTGTGCCTCTTCAGAAAATCAGCTTTCTCAAGAGCTTACTCTTCCTCACCACTCTGCCATTTAACACAGGCCCAGCTGGGCTCATAACGAAAAACAAGGATGTCATCAACACTAAAAGTACAATCTGCAACACTATGTTCAGGCCAAATGGCATTATGGAAGTTAATAAAAGCACTGCCTAGGTTTAACCCATGATGCTTATTAGTATTATTTTAGAGGTAAGCACTTGTGCTTTGCCATCAGAGCCCTAGATCCAGGTCCTAGCTTTTTCACCTTAGGAAAGTCAGGGACCCCGCAGAAAACATGTAGCATATTCAAAATCAGTAATTAAAGAGAATGTAGTGAAAGGACTGTTTTCAAAGTACAAGGAGTTGGATTAGTTTCTTAGGGCCACCGTAACAAAGTACCACAAACTAAATGACTTCAAAAAACAGAAATCTCTCATCCCGCAGGTCTAGAGGCTGGAAATCTGAAGTCAGGGTGTTGGCAGAGCTCTGATTCGAAACCTGGGGACTCCGCCCTTGCCTCTCCCTCACTTCCAGTTCTGGCCAGCCATATTTAGCATCATTTCACTTGCAGCTGCCTATCTCTACTCTCTGCCTTCACTCTGCCTGTGATCTGTCTTCACATGGAGGTCTTCTTCTAAGGACATCAGTCATATTAGATTAGAATTTCCTTACTCCTTATCAACTCACTCAGTTCAGTTCAGTTGCTCAGTCGTGTCCAACTCGTTGCGACCCCGTGAACCATAGCACGCCAGGCCTCCCTGTCCATCACAAACTCCAGAGTCCACCCAAACCCATATCCATTGAGTCAGTGATGCCATCCAACAGTCTCATCCTCTGTCGTCCCCTTCTCCTGCCCTCAATCTTTCCCAGCATCAGGGTCTTTTCCAATAAGCTAGTTCTTCACATCAGGTGGCCAAAGTATTGGAGTTTCAGCTTTAACATCAGTCCCTCCAATGAACACCCAGGACTGATCTCCTTTAGGATGGACTGGTTGGATCTCCCTGCAGTCCAAGGGACTCTCAAGAGTCTTCTCCAACACCACAGTTCAAAAGCTTCAATTCTTCTGCGCTCAGCTTTCTTTCCTTTTTTTTTTTTTTTTTCAGCTTTTTTTATAGTCCAACTCTCACATCCATACATGACCATTGGAAAAACCATAGCCTTGACTAGATGGACCTTTGTTGGCAAAGTAATGTCTCTGCTTTTTAATATGCTATCTAGGTTGGTCATAACTTTCCTTCCAAGGAGTAAGCGTCTTTTAATTTCATGTCTGCAATCACCATATGCAGTGATTTTGCAGCCCAGAACAATAAAGTCAACCACTATTTCCACTGTTTCCCCATCATTTGCCATGAAGTGATGGGACCAGATGGCATGATCTTAGTTTTCTGAATGTTGAGCTTTAAGCCAACTTTTTCACTCTCCTCTTTCACTTTCATCAAAAGGTTCTTTAGTTCTTCTTCACTTTCTGCCACAAGGGTGGTGTCATCTGCATATCTGAGGTGATTGATATTTCTCCCAGCAATCTTGATTCCAGCTGTGCTTCCTCCAGCCCTGCGTTTCTCATGCTGTACTCTGCATATAAGTTAAATAAGTAGGGTGACAACATACAGCCTTGATGTACTCCTTCCCTATTTAGAACCAGTCTGCTGTTCCATGTCCAGTTCTAACTGTTGCTTCCTGACTTTCATGCAGGTTTCTCAAGAGGCAGGTCAGGTGGTCTGGTATTCCCATCTCTTAAAGAATTTTCCACAGTTTATTGTGATCCACACAGTCCAAGGGTTTGGCATAGTCAATAAAGCAGAAATAGATGTTTTTCTGGAACTCTCTTGCTTTTTCGATGATCCAGCAGACGTTGGCAATTTGATCTCTGGTTCCTCTGCCTTTTCTAAAACCAGATTGAACATCTGGAAGTTCACGATTCACATATTGCTGAAGCCTGGCTTGGAGAATTTTGAGCATTACTTTGCTGGCGTATGAAATGAGCGCAGTTATGTGGTAGTTTGAACATTCTTTGGCATTGCCTTTCTTTGGGATTGGAATGAAAACTGACCTTTTCCAGTTCTGTGGCCACTGCTGAGTTTTCCAAATTTGCTGGCATATTGAGTGCAGCACTTTCACAGCATCATTTTTCAGGATTTGAAATAGCTCAACTGGAATTCCATCACCTCCACTAGCTTTGTTCATAGTGATGCTTTCTAAGGCCCACTTGACTTCACATTCCAGGATGTTTGGCTCTAGGTGAGTGATCACACCATCATGATTATCCAGGTCGTAAAGATCTTTTTTGTACAGTTCTTCTGTGTATTTTTGCCACCTCTTCTTAATATCTTCTGTTTCTGTTAGGTCCATACCATTTCTGTTCTTTATTGAGCCCATCTTTGCATAAAATATTCCCTTGGTATCTCTCATTTTCTTAAAGAGATTTCTAGTCTTTCCCATTCTATTGTTTTCCTCTATTTCTTTGCATTGATCACTTGAAGAAGGCTTTCTTATCTCTCCTTGCTATTCTTTGGAATTCTGTATTCAAATGGGTATATCTTTCCTTTTCTCCTTTGCTTTTCACTTTTCTTCTTTTCACAGCTATTTGTGAGGCCTCCTCGGACAGCCATTTTGCTTTTTTGCATTTCTTTTTCTTGGGGATGGTCTTGATTCCTGTCTCCTGTACAATGTCACGAACCTCCATCCATAGTTCATCAGGCACTCTGTCTATCAGATCTAGTCCCTTAAATCTATTTCTCACTTCTACTGTATAGTCATAAGGGATTTGATTTAGGTCATACCTGAATGATCTAGTGGTTTTCTCCACTTTCTTCAGTTTCAGTCTGAATTTGGCAATAAGGAGTTCATGATATGAGCCACACTCAGCTCCCAGTCTTGTTACATCTGCAATAACCTTATTTCCAAATAAGGTCACATTCTGAGGTACTGGGTGTCAGTCAATGGGTGATATAAGTCAACTCATAACAGTGGGATTCAGGAAAGCCAAAAAAGGTCCCTGTAGTACCTGGGTCCATCTCTTGCCTGAAAGTGTAAAGGACAGAGGGCAATGGCGCCCTCTGCTGCCTGTGGTTATAGGAAATGGTGCCTGGCAGGCCGCACTGCACCTTGGGGAGAGAACTGCAGCCACTGGCAATGGACAGCCAGGCAGGGAGGGAGCTAGGAAAATGCACGTTACGATCTCTCTCTCCTCCAAGTGCCGATCTCCTGCTGCCACCTCCCAGCGCTGGGAGGTGGGACAACAGGAAGCCCAAGAGGAGGAGCCAGCTCCTGCAGGCCTGAAAACTTGGCCTCCCCATGCATTGGGCAGGGTGAAGACTGGGTGTGGAGGGGCAAACAGGGAATGTTTAGCATAGCCTGTTAACTTCTCCAAGCCTCAGTTTACCTGTCTGTAAATTAGGAATAATAATGGTGCCACCTCATAGAGTTGTGAGCTTGGCACCCAGCATATAATCATCATCAATGTTAGCTGTTGTGTTTTGATGAGTTCTGGTCATCCTCCAGTGACCCAGCTGCTATGCCACTCCCTTATGCATCTGATGAATGTTAGAGGTATAGGAGTCATGTTTGTGAACAAGAACAGATATGCACACAGCCTCTTTCCCAGCAGTGTTCTCTGCTTTTCAGAGTCATAAACCTGAGTGAATGTTCTTCAACACCTGGGGCCTGTCCTGGCCAGATGGCAGCTTGGGCAAAAGCAGGGATAATTTCCATAGCTGAGGTGGGATCAATCCAGTGCCCACAGCACATTGTTTGGGAGACGCTTTGACTAATGCCCTCAAGAGCAGGACACAACTAAATCTCACAACAGCTAGAACTCAGGAAGGTTTCAGGCTGAGAAGGAGACCAATAGTTATGCAATGCAACATCTAGGAGAATTCTTTTTTTTCATCAGAGAGGATATTGTGGAAAAGATGGTATTGGGGCTGAACTTGGAGAAAGCAGGATTTGGGCAAATGGAGACCAGACGGAGGAGGCAACGGCATAAGCCAAGATAGAGTGGATCACACCAAGACCATGTAGGACAGGAGTGGATGTGGTGGCATTAACGAGAGTAGCAGATAAGGTATAAGACTACGAGGGGTCTGGGGAGTAACAGTGGTGAAGGATCTAGAATGCCTGGCTGTCTCCACCAAAAGCATGGCACGTGAGGTTCCCTCTGACTGTCAAGGTCATAGCAGTTTGTCTGTTATGTTTTGAATATAAACTGGCTCTTCCCTCCTTAGAAGAACATTGGAAATTGTCTGAAGAGCTGAGCTGAGAACAATTTTGAGTTCCTATATGGCTGAGGTCACTGGAAGAGGCTGCTGAGATTGACTAGCGATGTCTTCTGTGGGAATTGGAGGAGGGCACAGAGGCTTGAAAACCATATGTTTAACTTTCCAATCTGAAAGTGCCAGTGGATTATTATACAGAGTGAAGTAAGTCAGAAAAACAAATATTGTATATCGATGCATATATATGAAATCCAGAAAGATGGTACTGATGAACCTGTTTGCAGGGCAACAGTAGATATGCAGACGTGGAGACCAGACTTGTGGACACAGTGGGAGGAGGAGAGGGTGGGACGAATGGAGAGAGCGGCATGGAAACATATCCACTGCCACACGTAAAACAGAGGCCAGTGGGAATTCACTGTGTGGCTCACGGAGCTCAGACCAGTGCTCCGTGACCTGGAGGGGATGGGGCGGGATGGGGTGGAAGGTGGGAGGGAGGTTCCAGAGGGAGGGGTCACATGTATACCCATGACTGATTTATGTTGCTGTATGGCAGAGACCAACACAACATTGTAAAGCAATTAGGCTTCAATTAATTTTTTTTTTTTTTTTAAATTTTTAAAGGGATCGCAGGAGGCCACAAGTTCGAACTGCCCCTGCAGAGCTTGGGCCGCTTTCTCCAGGCTGGATTTCTCAAACTAGGCCTGCAACTATGACAAGTGAGCCCCCTCTCCGAAATATATACAGTTCTTTCTAGGTCCTTCTGAGATTGACTTGAGACTATAGCCTGGGACTGAAAGAGGCGATTTCTAGAAGCCAGAAGTGGAGAGCTACTCTGCCACTGCAAAGTTAGGAAACCCAGAGCCACCAGCCAACAAAGTGTAACACGCAGAAGGCAGCTCCCCAGGATTTTCAAGAGGGCTGGAGCGAGGGTCACCCTGGTGAAAGGAAGCCTGGGAAACAAAGAGGCCCCCACAGATTGGTGGGGGTAAGACCCCCGAGGAGGTATATGGTGGAACCAAGGAAGGGATTTGGCTCTGCATGGGGGATGAGAGATCCCACTGGACTGGACCCAAAAGAACTTAAGGGTAACATATATATGTTTCCATGCTATTCTCTCAACTTGTCCTACTCTCTCCTTCCCCCACTGTGTCCACATGTCTGTTTTCTATGTCTGCATCTCCACTGCTGCCCTCGCAAATGTGTAAAATAGATAGCAAGTGAGAATTTGCCATGTAAAAACCAGGAGCTCAACCCAGGGTTCTGTGACAACCTAGAGGGGTGGTTGGGGTGACAGATGGGAGGGCGCCTCAGGAGGGAGGGGACATATATATACCTGTGACTGCTTCATGTTGATGTATGGCAGAGACCAACACAATATTGTAAAGCAGTTGTCCTCCGGGAATTGTATTTTGTTCTATACTACTCAATATTGTACAATTATAATCTTCCATAGTTAAAAAAGAAAAAAAAAGAATTTAAGGTGAGGGAGCAGGTGACAAAAACAAAATTGGGGTATTTCAGCTACCGCAGCTGCAAAGAAATGGGAGGAGAAAGTAATGGGAGGTGCAGAGAGACCCCAGGTGATATTTCTTAAGAGGCAATGGAGCTGGAAAGAATGTGTAGAGAGATAAGAACAAGGAACAAGGGAGCTGGGGGAGCCTGGGCTCTGAAGGTGGGAATAAAAAGTGGCAATCTTCCAAATAGGAAAAGTGAGAATCTGGGAAAGAGACTGAAGGCAGATGAACCCATGAGAATTTCAGAGAGTGTGTTTGGAAACCTGGAGTAATGAGAGGTGAATGAAAAAGGAGAGACTTGAAATGGAAAGTGAAACACTAAAGATTCTTAGATTGGCCTCAAACAGGGGAATATCATTCTAGAGTTCTGCAGGCCAAAATAACATAGGTCATGCTAACCAAAAATAGGGGAGAAAATCAGATTGATAAAAATTCAACAGAATTAACCACACAGGGCTCCCCAGGTGGTACTAGTGGTAAAAACCAGACTTCCAGTGCAGGAGACATGAGACACAGGTTCGATCTCTGGGTGGGGAAGATCCCCTGGAGGAGGAAATGGCAACCCACTCCAGTATTCTTGCCTGGAGAATTCCATGGACAGAGGAATCTGAAGGGCTACAGTCCATAGGGTCGCACAGAGTCAGACACAACTGAAGTGACTTAGCACACAATCACACAGAACAATCCTGATTTTCTAAGGTGTAAGTTTTTAGTATTTCTACTTTCATTTTCTTTTATGTTGGTTGTAGTCTTGGCAACCACAGAAACTTTGTATTCTATTCATTGTGGTATCTTACATAGCAGTTTGACTTAAATGGAAGTTCTGTCTATGGAAATGATCCATTCCCTGGTTTCAGAGAGAAACACAATCTGGTTCACAGCATTAAAGCTGACAGTCTGTGATTTGCACAAACAACTCTGAAAGGGCCCACTTGTCATAATTGCAGGCCGAGTTTCAGAAGTCCAGCCGGGAGAAAGTGACTCAGGCTCTGCAGGGGCAGTTAGAACATGTGGCCTCCCGTGATCCTCTTTCACAATCAATTGTGGCACCTTCGGATTGGAAAGTTAAACATACAGTTTTCAAGCCTCTGTGCCGTCCTCCCATGCACACAGAAGTCATCACTAGTCAATCTCAGCAGCATTTCCCAGTGAGCCCAGCCAGATAGGAACTCAAAATTGTCCTCAGCTCAGCTCTCCAGGCAAACTTCCACCCACCAACTGTAATTGCCAGGAGACCTGAGACTCATCTGCCACCAGCCACTCTTATAGATTTTCATAGCTTGTGGTCTGTAACTTAGTTCTAACCTGTGATTCATATTAGCTTGTTTTAGATAAAACAAGTAACAAAAGAAAAGAAAAATAATTTTCAGGTGCTAGGAAAGATTGAAGGCAAGAGGGGAAGGGGGCGATAGAAGCTGAGATAGTTGGATGGCATCACTGATTCTATGGACATGAGTTTGAGCGAACTCTGGGAGATAGTGAAGGACAGGGAATCAGGAGTGCTGTAGTTCATGGGGTCGCAAAGAGTAAGACGTGATTTAGCGACTGAACAACAGCAGCAATGCCAAAGTAGTCCGTTCATCTTGAAATTAAAATCCCAGGGCCTCCCACATCTGTAACACAGCCTCAAATTCAGAACTATATAAAAGAGATATCCATCACTTCAGAGGAGAAAAATTCCTCATGAAGTCCATATACCTCACTGTAACGATATGTAGAAAATGAGTTAATGATTTAATGTTCTTAGTTACTCAGGGTCTTTAATAATCTTGTATACTGTCTGTGTAGACTCAGGCAGAAAATTGAAAGACAGTGAGACCACCAGAAGCTGACCAACAATGTTCTAAATATGTAGAAGCTGATAGGAAGAGAAGAAGGTGTCTTCTGATCCATCTCTAGAAGTACACAAAATATTTTTAAATATGTTCCAGACATGAAGGGCTAAATTAAGAAAAAATTAAATTGTGTCTAGTATACTGTGTTTCCCAAGCAAAGAAGGATGTAATGAGTGTTTCTTAAAAAAGTTTCCATCAGAAATGATACAGGATTCAGTTATCTGGAAGATGCATTTGTTCGTAATTCTCATTTGATGTTGTGGCTAGCAAAATAAGGTATCACTGCATTAATTAGTGAAGGGTTTTCTTCGCTACAGATTTATAAATCCCTGCAGTTATATGAATTCCAGTCACATAAATGCCTTCTAAGAAAGTACAAGAAAAACTCTCCAGTGATGGAGAGTGATGGACATGAGTCTGCACAAGTTTTTAAGGTGGCCAAAGAGAACACATCTGAGCTGAACAAAGCAGCTGAACAGCCATGAAATCATGAAATTGGGGTGATGAGCTGGCTTGAGGATGGTGAGGGAAGGTACAGAGGATATTCATCACTGAAAGAGAAAGAATCTCTGCCTTCAAGTTGTTCTTAAAGAATTACATACAGCTGGTGTGAGGTTCTCAGACCTGTCAGAGATTATTTTTAGGACAGCATTAAATATCATATTTTGCAATGCCTCCTTTCTTTACCTGGAATGAAATTCACAGGTAATAAACCTAAGTGAGAGGGAAGAGGGAAGATAGCCTCTGGGTTCCTCACCAAGGCAGTGAGTGGTCAGAAAAGGGGGGCTATTAACCAGGTGAGGAGAAGGGCTGATTCTCCAGGTGGTTGGAAACAGTAGTATGTCACTCAGGAGAAGAACACAGGACTTAGGAAGCCTCACTTTGCTGGAAGCACACAGGTCTGCAGGGCAAGGCAGCCAGGCCAAGTGTCAGGAATGCACCAAAGCCAAAGGCCCAGGCAAGACTGAAGACAAGCATATGCATATGGATGCATGCAGCAGATTGGATGAATCTCAGGAACATGTGAAGGAGCCAGATACAAAAGACTACATTCTGTGTGACTCCATTTATATGAACGTCTAGAAGAGGCAAAACTGTAATAACTGAAAGCAGATCAGTGGTTGCTTGGGACTGCAGGGGCGAGGGGGGCGCGGTGGAAATGGGATTGACTGCAGAGGGGCATGAAGGAACTTTCAAGATGATGGAAGTGTTCTGTACCATGAATGTGCCGGTGGTCCATGATGTTAACATTGGCCAAAACTCATTGAACTGTGCACTTAACATGGAAGAATTACAAACAGATGATGCATGAGTTGTATCCAACTCTTTGCAACCCCATGACTATACAGTCCATGGAATTCTCCAGGCCAGAATACTGGAGTGGGTAGCCTTTCCCTTCTCCAGGGGATCTTCCCAACCCAGGGATCAAACCCAGATCTCCCACATTGCAGGTGGATTCTTTACGCGCTGAGCCACAAGGGAAGCTCAAGAATACTGGAGTGGGTAGCTTATCCCTTCTCCAGCAGATCTTCCTGACCCAGGAATTGAACTGGGGTCTCCTGCGTTGCAGGCAGCTTCTTTACCAACTGAGCTATGAGGAAAGCTGCTTTTAAAAATCAGGTGTGTAGGCTGGCCTAGAGGTGAAATCAATCATATAGGACCTTGACACTGAGGCAGCAGCTCTGAGGACCAGCATATGAGACTGGGCACAAGACATAGGTATTAGGGGATGCCAGTACCGATGTAACCTGGGCGGAGCACTGGGTGTTAGACTGGGGTGTGTTTTTTTTCTGCAAACATACATTGCACATCTACTACATACCAGGCATTGGACTAGGCCCCTAGTATGAAGTGATGATGGAGGAATCAGAGAGTTCAATTTGGAACTTGGGATAAAACTCCAAACTTGACTCCAGGCTCAACATTCTACTGAATTTTGACAGATAAGTAAGCTCATCACAGCATGGCTACTGGAATAACTTTAGGTTAACTTTTCAGCTGGGAATGATGCTTTCATAACAAAGAATATTCATCAGTGTTGACAAAGGATGAGGACACTAGTCCCCTCTGGCAGAGATATTTCTTCATGATGAGTGCTAGCTTGTCATTGTGTTCATTCAGCATATTTCTTGAGCACCTACCACGTGTTAGGCATGGAAAAAGACATGCATATGAATGAGTCTGCATTTTCAAGAGGATTATAAACTAGAAGAAGAGAGAAGACAGTCTTACTACTCTGATCATAACCAAGATGGCGTGTGATTGAGTATCCTAAGAGAACATCAGTGTGTTACAGTGCTCAGAAGAGCATGCACCCACTTCTTCAGGCTGTGGAGGGGCATTTCCATGACAGATCTTGTCTGCACTTGGCCCATTATTATCTGAGGCTGGGCCCTGAGAGTGAAAGGCCTCTGTCCTCAGGGAAGCAGATTCACAACTTAACTGTCCTAACCAAGATTGGGAGATGAACAGGAGGCATTCTGAGGTGGGCTAAGTTTATCACCGGTTTCAAGGTCACCAAGTGGAATGGTGAAGGTGAAGCAAAGCTGTGAGTTGGCTCATCAGACTAGTTTGATTTTTCCTGGCAGATACTAAGATGGTGCATAAAAGGTGGAAAGAGTAGCTGGGGCAGAAGCAGAAGGGGCAGGTCATGTCACACCATATTGTAAAAGCAAATGAGGTCATCAGAGCTTCAGATCTGTGCTGCCTGTGACTGTCAGGTCCACCTCTGAGCTTGTTTCTGAAGGGGTACTTCATTTTTAGTTTTCACATTTTAGAAGGTAGCACATTATTTGTCTTTGAAGTAGGTTGATGTCCCATCAATGCAAGTTGACCACTCTATGAGGTCTCTTCACATGGAAGTTAGAGCATATAGTTCTCCCCTTCAGAAGTCTTTCAACCCTGTCCACAGAACTGACTTTATAGAAGACTATTGATGTTGACACCAGGAAAAAAAATAGAAGCCGATGTGTAAAAATATCTGTGAATTAATGCCTGTCTTAGTTGTAAATCCTGTTTGTTGTTTGCTTTTGTGTTTTCATTTGTGCGTGTGTGATTGCATGTCTGCCTGTGTGTACCATACTTTGTTTTCTTGGCAGATGGCTTGGCTGTCTGTGAAAAACTGGTCTACTCAAGGACATTGCTGACTCTTTTTAATGAGGCCAACGTCATGGCTTCAGTTCCCATTTGGCCAGTTAACTTTGCTCTCTGCTTCCTTTTGTAGCCAGAGGCTGCTCCCTAATCATCACCTCCAAGCTGCCTCCCATGGGATGGGAGAATAAGGGGAAAGACAGATTATCAGGACTGGTCCACAGCTGCAGTTCTAGCTTATGGTCAGCCAGAGGCCTCTGGAAATATTGGCTATGATCATTCATCATGTTGTTCTTTGTCTTCACGTGAACCACTTCTTAATTTTCTTTGGGTTGGGTCCCTGAAGAAATCTCTTTTAAGCTCTGTTCTCTTAACCAGTAGACTAGATTATTTCAGCATCCATTCTCTTTACCACCAGAGTAGACTCCTGGGACCCAATTAGTAGCATTGTTTTTGGTCTTTGGAAGGTATTGCATCTCTGGTTTCTTACATTTTCAACTCTTGAATCTGTTGTCAAAGAATCTGCTAACAAGAGCTAACATTTATTGAGTACTTACTCTGTGCCAAGGCCTTCTATGTGAATTATCTCCTTTAGTCCTCAAAATGGCTTTTGAGTTAGAACATTCTGTTCTTTTTTTCCAATGAGGACCAAGGTATAGAACAGTTACATTGCCAGGTGTTCACAGAGCTGGGATTCAGGCTCCTGCAGTCTGCTTCCAGATCTTGTGCTCTTCAGACACTGTCACGACTCTTCTCTGCAAATATGACAGTGTGGGCAGAAAACCAAGAAATTGCGTGATTACTGCAGATTTACACTGCTCTGAGTTGGTAGCTGACTTAGAGGAGGAATTCCCTGGTGGCTCAGATGGTAAAGCATCTGCCTACAATGCCTGAGACCCGGGTTCGATCCCTGGGTTAGGAAGATCCCCTGGAGAAGGAAATGGCAATCCACCCACTACTCCTACCTAGAAAATCCATGGACAGAGGAGCCTGGTAGGCTACAGTCCATGGGTCGCAAAGAGTTGGACATGACTGAGCAACTTCACTCACTTAGAGGAGGGTACCCTTTAGGAAGGCTTTGAGAAACCTAGACAGCATGTTAAAAAGTGAAGACATCACTTTGCTGACAAAGATTCATATAGTCAAATCTATGGTCTTTTCAATTGATGTATGGATCCAGTGTACGGATGTGAGAGTTGGAACATAAAAAAGCTGAGCACCAAAGAATTGATGCTTTCAAATTGTGGTGCTGGAGAAGACTCTTGAAAGTCCCTTGGATAGCAAGGAGATCAAACCAGTCAATCCTGAAGGAAATCAACCCTGATTATTCATTGGAAGGTGAATGATGCTGAAGCTGAAATTGAAGCTCCAATACTTTGGCCTCCTGATGCGAACAACTGACTCATTGGAAAGGCCTCTGATGCTGGGAAAGATTGAAGGCAAAAGGAGAAGAGGGTGGCAGAGAATAAGATGGTTGGATAGCATCACCATTTCAGTGGACATGAATTTGGGCAAACTCTGGGAGATAGTGAGGGAGATGGTGATGGACAGGAGGCCTGGCGTGCTGCAGTCCCTGGGATCACAGAGTCAGACACAACTTAGTGGCTGAACGGCAACAACAGCGCCTCTTTATGATGTCACCCTTGTTGGTGCTAGATCCCAGATAGCCACCTGGCAACTGTGCAAACTGGACAAGCTCTTTCTGTGCCAGAAGATAAATCTTTTTCCTGTGCACCATTATCTTTCTTAGTTGAAGCACACGCCACTCGGTGTAGGTGGACTATTATCTGGACCTCTGAAATATTTTATTGGACAGAGGTATTTAAACACCCTAAGACTTGTGACCAAATGACACCTATATTTGAGGCACCCGTTGATTCACATGTACTCTCTCCATAGGTCAGTTTTGGGAAGTGATTCTCAACACTGCAAGAAACTTCATGTTAAAGTCCAAGCATAGTGTTCTTCCGGACGGCTCACACCCCCAACCTTTACCATGAAGATAGGTTTTAGTGGCTTAAGAAGCTGAATAGTATAACATCAGTGGGTTTTTTTTTTTAATGCACTAGTATTTCATATCTCCCTGTTGCTTTTGAAATACCCCAAAACATTTTTGAGCAGGCCAACTCAAGATATAGATCCACAAATATTATCTTAAAAGAAAAAGTTTAATATTTCTCAATTCTTGTAATAAAAGTGAATACAAAATGCCTGTTGCATCATCTCAAGAAACACAAGTTTTATATACCTTGATTCTTGAAACTATTTAGTTGTTACTTCAAACTTCTGGATGCTCACAGTGTTTGCTGCAGCTGATTTTTAGTCGCTCAGTCCTGTCCAGTTCTTTGAGGCCCCATGGACTGGAGCCCTCCAGGCTGCTCTGTCCATGGCATCTCCCAGGCAAGAATACTGCAGTGGGTTGCCATTCCCTTCTCCAGGGGATCTTCTCAGAGATTGAATCCATGTCTCCGGCTTGGCAGACAGATTCTTTACCGCTGAGCCACCTGGGAAGCCCGCTTACAGTGTTTACAAGTTGGCTAATATTTGACACTGATTCCTTTTTAGTATCTAAAGGGTGTCTGAATGATCGTTGATCTTGAACTCTTCTTGATGATTTCTATATTTTCCATCATCCACATCTTCTGAAGAATTGCTGGGGGGCGAGGAGGCAGGGGGTTATAGTTTGTTTTTAATCAACATTGGTAAAATTCACTAAGTCTTCTTATTTTGGAATGAGTATCTTTAGACCCAGACAATTTCACTACAGCCAGTTTTATTAAATAACTTTGAGTCATTTCCTTCCCCGGTCTAGCTTTCTCAGCCTGCCAGCACACGTGGGTGGTACAGAGTCTGTGAAACTGAATAGTCTGACCCCTTTCAGAGGTTGTTTTAGAAACATAAAACCCAATAACTGATCCTAACCCCTTAAATCCTCTTGCATTTGATGTCCCTCCTTGTCAGTGGCTCAGTATCTACCCAGATCCCTTCTGCCCAATAGAATTAAATATTGCCTTCCCTATTCCACAAAATACCCTTACAAATCATCTCCTGATCTGGGCTTGCTTTCTATAGGTGAATTTTATTTCCTTCACTTCTCCTTAAACAGTCTGTTTTAACTTCCTTGTTTTGTAGCATTCTCTTATGTTGGTACAGGGGCTAATTTTAGTCAGTTTGATTCCTTTTCTTACCTCAACTTTTTCTCTTTGTGTTCTGAAGTTCTTTCCCCATGTAGCATCCAACTCTTTGCTGGGGGGGAGGGGGGCGTTTAGTTTTTGTTTTCTAATTTGCCCACCTAATCTCCTGAATCTAATTAGTGTTTGAAATAATACATAAGATTCTCCTGAATCTAATGTGTTATCCTTATTAGGCAGGTTTTTATTCTTTATTAGAATCAGGCTTGGTACTACCAGTTATTAATTGGATGCCTTATGACTTAGCGGACCTTGCTGTCCACCTAGAGAATGAAGGTCATAGTACCTAACTTTCAGGATCGTCCTGTCAATTTTATTAACTAATGACTCCCCACTGCATAAGACGGCCTATGGCACTTCAGTCAACGTTAGCACCACTTTTACTTATGAAAGCTAGTTCATAGAGTTGTCTCTGCTCGTGGGTTTTTCACCTTTTATTCTCCTTTGTCACCTTTCACAACATCCTCATCACTGTCACCAATAGGAGGAGGGAGCAGTTTCAAACTCAAAGTTCACTGTCCTTATCTGAATATCCACTGTAAAATGGATGTTGGCCAGCTTAAGTGAGATACCCTATGACTGCGTTTTTCACAGGCCTTCCCTTTGTGCCACTTGTGGTATCAAGCATTTTCCTGTCTACTGAGAGGAGGTAATAATTCTTGTAAAGGTAAGAACGTAAATTCCCTTGAAAGATTGGGGTTAATGGTAGAGATATCAGTGGTACCCAGGTGATTCATTTGGTAAGCAGTCTTTCCTGCTGAGAATGAATCTTGTTTATCTCCGTCTTTCATCTCAATGCAGAAATGTTTTTCTTTTGTATACATTTGTGTGAAATTACCTTTTATGCTCCATTTCCTGTCCCTTCCATGGTGCTTCTTGATCAGGAGTGCTATTCTGAGCAGTACTTGCTGTCCCCCTTGTCTTGGGGACATCTGTCACGTGAAAATATAGCCACGAACAGCCACCTCTTTCCCATCCTTCCCACTGCTCCTATTTCTCTAATGTTAGAGACCTCTTTGGGATCTTTTCCTCTTTGACCAAAATTTCCAGTAAAGGAGTTTTAGGAAATCCTAATACAGACCATCTGTAAGTTCTCTGAGATGAAAAACGATGACTTTGAACCAGAGTTTTGACAGCTAAATGTTCCTATAAATACCTTCATTAAAGTTTTAGTTTCTGTGAGAGAAGAGAAGCTTAGATGACCGTGAGATTCCTTGTCAGGGATGAGTTCAAACATAGGAGGGAAACAGAAATAAAAATAACCTGCTAATCAAGGCAGACTGTCAATACTACTGTAACAGAGGAATCCTCATGATAAGAAGAAAAAGGAAATTAATTTTACCTGGGAAAATCTTGGAAGGCTTCATGGAAGAGGTGAGGGTCAAAGGATAAATGGAAATTCAACAGACTTCTGCAGTAGGTTGAGCCAAGGATAGTATTCCAGACAAGGGATATAGCTAAACAACTGGTGACTCCTTTCCCTCAGAGTGAGTGTGTGTACAAAAATGTGTAATAAAGGAAAGAATTGCAGTGGCAAGTACATGCTTGGGAAAATCGGTTGCCACCATGTTTTTACACCTGTAAAAGCTACAAAAACTTACTTTCACTCTAAACAAGCTCAGAAAGATAATATCAGGTAGGGATGGAAGGAGAGAATTGGGGACAAGTGTGTTTATATCTCATTCCTGTCTGATTTTTCCTTTGAAAAGGGAAAGCTTTTTATTATATATCAGACTCTTTCTGGTGGAATTGTGTCTGTCAATCTTATCCCACCCAATTTGAAGCCCCGAACACAGGTCTGTTCCTCACAGCAATGACCTTTCTTTAAAAGGCAAACCTGGCCTGACATCACTGATGTTTTGAATTCAGCAGTCAAAGCTTTAGAAGGATCTCTTTCTGAAGGAAAGAAAGTGTGTCAGCCCTAAAGTGACAGCCCCCCTGCTTGCTCCGGAGAACAATACTGGTTTTTGTGATAATCAGTGGCAAGGGCAATTTCAGAGATGAGAAGTGATCTGTTGGTGAAAGCAAAATTTCTCTTCAGATCTTCTTCCATGGGAGTCTGACAGCAAGCAAGAAACTCAATAGTTTACATTTTACTTGGTGAGGGAAAAAAGACATGTCAGATTTCTATGCACCAAAATATACCTGTCTGATGCTTAGCTGTACAAAATGGCTAGGGTTCCTTGCACTCCGTCTAAAGCTCAGATCCTGCTCAACTGTACACCTAACGTGAGTTACTTAATGGCAATGTTTGAGTTGCTTTACATAATTTCCTAAGTGATATCATAGACATTTTCCAATTCACTCTTCCTAGCACTCCTAGAAAGGATTATCAGTGTTACAGCCAGGGAGGCTGCAGCCAGAGAGGCCGATAGCATTCACAAATCACACAAGATGCTGGAACAACCCCAGATCCAATGCCCTTTGTGTTTCAAACAGAGCTGCTTCTCTAAAGATGGGCTTCTTTCTCTTTAAAAAGACAGGACCCAACAAGAACAATTCTCAGAGGTTCCTTACAAACCTAGAAAGTTTATGTTTGTGATTCATAGTGAAAAATTAGTGTAGGTCTTCTTTCTTGCAGAACCAATCTAGGGAGCCCAAAATTGAGGTGTGGGGCAGGCCAGAGCTCCTTGGTGCTTGGGCTACTGGAGATGCCCTCACTGTCACCCACCCCCATGCTGCTCTTGACCTTAGACCCACTGTCATTGGGATCCATCTAGAAAATGCTCGTCCTTTCACATTCTCTCCTGAGCCCCACTTGTTCTACACCTTTCTTTGCCATCATGCATTAAAAACACACATTTATGTTTTACCACCATGTTGGTGGCTCAGATGATAAAGAATTCGCTTGCAATGCAAGAGACCAGGGTTCAGTCCCTGGGTCAGAATCATCCCCTGGAGAAGGGAATGGCCACTCCAGCATTCTCACCTGGAGAATTCCGTGGACAGAGGAGACTGGTGGGCTAAAGTCCATGGAATCACAAAGAGTTGGACACAACTGAGTGAGTAACCCTTTCATTTTTTTTCTTTTAAAATATACCATATTTATTTTGTTATTTGTGGAAATTTCACTCTGAAGTAAAAATGTGTCCTTGCTTTGCTCTTATAGCCACAGCCTCACAAACTAAAATATGCTAAATCAGAGTCCTGAATAATTAATTATAGCAGTGCTGCACAGGCTGGGAGGAACAAAGATATTTTTTAAGGTTAAAAAAAAAAATGTCAAGTTTACAGTCAACCACCAGTATAAAATATTCCTTAAATGATGGCAACTCCCAATATCATGGAATTAGAAATGAATAGGAATAAAATTACATTAATACATCAGCTCATGTAATCTCATGGGACTTGGATATATTATAACATCCAGGCATCTTTTATGTCCTTGGTTATATGCCCCCTCTGTCTGTATCTTTACAGTGTAGAGCTGGAATACTAAAATTATTCTTTTCACTAATGAGGATTATGAGCATCTAGAGAGACTATACAAAATAGAATGTAATAGAATAGGCTGTCTTTTCTCACCTTTGAAAGTGAAAGTTAAAGTCACTCAGTCATGTCCAACTCTTTGCAACCCTATGGACTCATACAGTCCATGGAATTCTCTAGACCAGCACACTGGAGTGGGTAGCCTTTCCCTTCCCCCAGGGATCTTCCCAACCCAGGGATCGAACCCAGGTCTCCCATACTGCAGGTGGATTCTGTACCAACTGAGCCACAAGGGAAGCCCAAGAATACTAGAGTGGGTAGGCATTCCCTTCTCCAGCAGATCTTCCCAACCCAGGAATTGAACTGGGGCTCTGCATTGTGGGCAGATTCTTTACCAACTGAGCTATCACACATGGACACACAGACCCACTAATCAAGTTGACAACGGGCACACACACAGGCACAGAGGTGCCCATTGACCAAATGACATCCAGGCAGACACACACAGATACACAGAAACACTGTCATCAGGTGACAGACATCCCAACACACAGACACACTCACGGACCTCTTGATACAGAGGACAAACAGGCTCTGACCATCTGATAGAGACACACGCTCCAACACACTGCCACGCCGAATTCTCCATGTGGCGTTCTTAAGTATTGTGCATTTCTTATTCTCCTTGTGCAGTTTTATTCCTGGTCAAAGTTTGTTCCGGAAGTTTCAATCTAAGATTAGTTCAGGACAAAGGCCCTATTTAAGTAAACGTACTTTTAGACTTAGTGATTACAGAATAAGAATTACTAATGTAATCATTTACCTACAAAATTTTCAATGTGAACAAGTAGCATTAACGATGACAAATATTCCTAATGAAGAATCCTAATTTCAGATATATACAAGTATCCCTTAAGCAAAATGTGAAAATGGCATGATTTTTTAATAAACATGGACTTTATATATCAAGCATATTGTGTAAAAATATAGAGAAATTTTACATAAGCTAAGGTCAAATGAGGAAAATAGAACTATAATTTGAAATTAAATAAACTAGAATTGGAGATAGAGAATAGCATGATGATTAAGGACACAAACCTTGGGTAGACTGCCTGGATTCAGACTCAGCTCTTTCATTTACTACAGCAAGCTTTAGGCAAGTAATTCAATTTTCCCCTTCCTCAGTTTCCTCGGTTTTGCCTTTCTAAAACATGGAGATAAAAACAGAACTTATCTCACAGGCTGTTACAAGGATTCAATGAGTGAATCTATATGAAACATGTAGACCCTTCCTGGCATAGTAAGCACACAGTTAAGTGTCATCTTTAAAAACTACATACATGTTAATTGAGGCTGAATGCCCTTATTCCTCAGAAGCCAATCTTGCACCTACATTCATTTGAATCTCGTTGTCCTAATACTCTATTTCCAGAAAAGAACAGAAATCAACAATTCTAAGCACCACCTCTCCCCGCCATCAATAATACCAGTACTTTCATCATCAGTATCTCCAACACTTCATCTTATTCTCATTTTACATAAATCTTCGAACTTGAGGTGAGAAATGCTCTTCCTCCCTAAGCTCCACGTCCCTCCCTAAACTCACAACTCCCACGTGGAGAGGGATTAGGGTGTTTTCAGGTGGGAAGCATGTCATATGTAGTTTATATTCACAGTGACTAAGTACCCAGATTCATAAATTTACTTTCAGGGGTTAGAGTAGTTTCAAAGTTATCCCAATAAACTCAGCCTCACTCAATTGAGTTCCAACAAGCCTCCACCAGGAAGAAGGGGGCAAAGGTGTAAAGTTATGGGAAATCCTGCCCTCTATGGATTAAGCACATCCCTGGCACATTGCATGTATGAGTGTCACACACGTCAGTACCGTCCTCACATGCTGCAGGAAAAGTTAGTGTTGAGAACTGCTGTCCTAAGCAACATGCTTACAGTGATGTATTGCCAGTGCTTTGCAAACTGGAAAGGCATACACAGATGTTCATCATTATTTTTGGTAAGTATATGTTATAGAGAGGAGGCTCAGACATGACACGTCTGCTCTTTCCAAAGCGTGAGAGAGTGTTTGGGACAGTTATCCTGGAACATGGTGTCTGTGACAGTGAGCCTTTCTTACCCATCCTCTGGAGCATATCTGGATTAGGCTTGCCTGCTGGCCTATCAGTACCAAACACTCCACATACACAGAAATACACCCCAAAGTTTCTGTGCTCAATTGCTACCATTTTAGGGACATTTCCACCAGTAATGGTGGTGGCAAGTGTGGAGAAGCAGCAACATGTCAAAAAATAAGCTAGAGATACTTCAAACAAAAAAGATCAATGGAAAACATAACAACTGACCTGACTAATGGGTCCTTTGATCTTGGCAACAGACAATTTAGTAGAAAAGAGCTATTAAAATTAATATTTTAATACTATAATATCCACTGAATTTAGTAAAATGCAGGTATAAGTAAATCGGGTATTTATAACTTTTCAATATTTAACATTATGACAAAAATTCTTCATCTTAATAAGGTCAGAATAGCTTACATTTGATATGCAAAAAAAGAGCAGTCAAGATCAGTAGTAACTAAATCAAATCCACTGATTTTTGTAAGTGGGCAGATGATTAATGAATTCATTCAGATCTGTAGAAAATAAAGCAGGATCTTACGATCACGAGACATGAAAAGTCATAGCATCATAGCCCTATATAAGCCACCCTCAGAGTCAAATCTAACAACAGCAGATCAGGTGAACATCCTTTATCCAGTCTATGTGAGCAGGACCCATAGATATACTGCTAGTTACGTTTCCCCCACGTTGGGGAACTCGGCTCCCCAAGTAGTTAGCTTGGCGCGTGGACCCTGTGGTTTTGGTATACTGCCACCTGGCGTCAACCCTATGCCAGGCCATGGATTCTGAGCCCTACAAACGGAGCTCTGGCTGAGCATTGTCACTAATGCTCTCTGATTGGGCAGCCTCCCAGATGATAACTGGACACATCTTCACTGAGATCACCCTGCTCCCTCCAAGATCGACCAGATGCACCTCCCAGGGCCTGCTGGAGTATCTCTCCTTCTGGCCCCAGATCCACGTGTGGATCGTGCTTAGTCGTGTGTGCGTGCTTAGTCGCTCAGTCATGTCTGACTATTTGCAACCCCACAGACTGTAGCCCACCAGGCTGCTCTGTCCATGGGAACTGGAGTGAGTTGCCATTTCCTTCTCCAGGGGACCTTCCCAACCCAGGGATCAAACCCTCATCTCCCACATTGGCAGGCAGATTCTTTACCACTGAGCCACCAAGGAAGCCTGAGGGAGTGTGTGCAGTGGGCCTAAAGCTGGGATGCCGTCTAGCTTCCGTGCTACCTGGGGACATCCAGTCATGTGAGGAACCAGTCCTCCTCAGCCTGTATCTTCCCCCTCCCAAAAGCCAAGCCAGTCTCCCTCCCTCCCACCTGTGCCGGATATTTAACACACTCTGCCCCCAACAACCCTGCCATTCCAGCTTCCTCCATCCGGGGCAGACCCCGTCCTGAGTCCGTGGGTGCCAGGTCCTCAGGAAGCCTTCTAAGCTTGGTACTGATGCTAGTAAAAGACAAATGGAGACCTATTTGAGCAATCGAGTTGGTGGAATTTGCTGGTAGAGTGGATGTAGGAGAAAGGAGAACAAGAAAAATGCAGCAAGACGGCTAATTTTGAGGCTTGAATAGCTGGGTAGATGACAGTGCCTTCCTCTACTAAAAGACAAGGAAGATTAACAGGTTTGGGGAGCAGAAATAAAATTTTCCAGTGAACATGTGTTGATTTTATAGTCCAAACATATACATGTTAAGTGTTAAAAAAAATATTTAAACAACCTAAAATAAACCAAAGAAATATGAAGATGTTTTGTAACATCTAAGTTTGTCATTGGACTGATTCCAACAGTGAAGAGAGAAATATCAATGAACGTGAACTTTGGCTTTGTGAGGTCTGCCTGCTGGAAATTGAATGGAAAATGGCAGATGGACAGTTGGATGAGCATGTTTTGAGAGGACAAGTCAGGACTAGAGGTGTCTATTGATGGTACTTAAGGCCAAGGGGTTGTTCAAGGGCAGAAGAGGGCAGAGTCCTCAAGACTGGGGAGGAGGAGTCAGTGAGGCAGGAGGAGAACCAGGAGAAAATATCAGGAGGAAGACAGAAGCTGAGATATCCAGTGAGATGTGAGGACAGGCACGTGGCCACTGTCTTTACACCAGAGTGGCCTTTGATGACTTAGGTAAGGACAGGATCACTAGACTAAAGCATCAGCCTCCTAACAAGTCCCCTTGTTTCCTCATCAATCTATACCTGATAGCTCAGTTGGTAAAGAATCCGCCTACAATGCAGGAGATCCCTGTTCAATTCCTGGGTCAGGAAGATTCCCCTAGACAAGGCATAGGCTACCCACTCCAGTATTCTTGGGCTTCCCTTGTGGCTTAGCTGTTAAAGAATCTGCCTGCAATCTGCCTGCCTGGGTTCGATCCCTGGGTTAGGAAGATCCCCTGGAGAAGGGAAAGGCTACCCATTCCAGGATTCTAGTCTGGAGAATTCCATGGACTGTATGAGTCCATAGGTAGCAAAGAGTCAGACATGACTGAGCAACTTTCACTTTTCACTTTCACTTTCCAATCTATACAGCAGGCAAAGCCATCTTTTTGAAACTTCAATGCCATCAAGCCCCTGCTTGAAAACTTTCATTTGCTTATCATCTCAACTTAAATCTGAACTCCCAGGGCAGGAACTGGGGTGCAGTGAGTGAGGTATAAAATTTAAGCAGGTATCCAAAATCCCAGTTCAAGATATATCATATTTTAATGCAGTACTTTTTTAAAAAATCTCATTGAGGAACTATAGCCCATGAACCAGATGATTATTTTTATAAATCAAGTTTTATTAGAACCAGGGTCAGGATTAAGATAAGGTACATAAGAAAGGGTTATGCAAGTACAGCGTTCAAGCCTATCTTTATTTAAAATGTTGATCTTTTGTGCATCACCCAATCTGTGCATTAATTTTGATTTTTGAAAGATAGCCTTAGTATCATTTATATTACTGAGCTTTTTTTTGGTGCCCCCTTAAATTTTGTGCAAGATACCAATGAGACATTTGCCTTACCCTTGTCCTGGTCCTGCAAACCCCACATCAAGACCTATACTTCCCAGTGAGTATGTATTGTTTTTATTGCCAAAAACATAAATATTCTTTTTTTTTTTTAATGTTGAGGCAACCTAAAATAAACCCTAGACATAGGGAGATACTTTGCCCAACAGTACAGAAAGAAAGGCACCTAACTCTAATGTCTAAAAAAGGTAAAGATTCAACTTCTTATTTTCCAAATGGATCTGATCTCACTTATGCAGTGAGTACTCAGCGAGGCACAGGGATTAATAACAGCAGGAGAGCCATTTTTAGATAGAACTGATGATGCTTTCATGGAAAGGTTCCAGGCAGATTAAAGTTGTATGACATAATGCTTTTTGACTGCATAAATAGGTTATGATCATAATTTTGTTTTGTGACCTCTTCATCAGAGAGAAGGAGAGGTTTTTCTTATTTACCAGATTATCAACCAGAAAAACTAGAAAGTTTTAATTTCTCCATTTCTCAAATAAATTCAAGTCATTATTCTGGAGCATGAATGATCTTAGAAATCTATTAACAAACATATTTTTAGGAGTGCATATGGCTTGAGGTTTGATTAATAGAATAAATATTTGTAGGTTTTCCAAGATAATAAGAAATATTTTCTTTCTTCTTAGCCTCTCCCTATCTCTTCCCTCATCACTAGGCCTTATGTTTTAAAAGTTGGTTTACTTCCCTTGAATAACTGTGGATAAATGGATTCTGTAGGCTCTCATCTTAGGCTCTTATATTAAAGGAGATGTGTCTATCAGTTTTCACATTGGAGATTTGAGAATCTGGTGATGTAAAATATCATAATCATTATGCTGGAAATTCATTATCTAGAGATTACCAATAGGACCCCATATCCAAACAAGGTCCTTAGTGAGAAACACACACACATCTAGGTATGTCCCACACACTTACCTGTCTCCAGAGTATTTACTCTACTGCTAAGTGGTAATATCTGTCATCTGGCCAGATGATGGCTGGCATGACAGGGAATAACTAGCCAGCTGGCCTGGGCTGGTTCCTGTGAAGGCTGGGCAGAATTCTAAGGGAATGTCTACATGCATGCAAGGGCCCCTGAGACCTAGTCTGTCACATTGTCACTTCCACCACATTCTCTTGGCCAAAGCAAGTCACAAAACCAGCTCAGATCAAGGGCAAGGGAAACCAACTCCACTTCCTGATGTGGGGGAAATACAGTCATGGTTGCAAAGGTACATAGATACAGGGAGGAGAATAATTGCAGCCATTTTGCAAATAAACCACCATGTAAAAGTGTAAACCACCATATAAAAGCCCACACAATTACCTGTAGTATAGTGGTTTCATCTGGTTACTTTTTTTTTCACCTGATTACTTTCTAACAAGGTTATGAGAGAGGGATCTCATTATGAGAGAGTGAGCGAGAATCTTTGTCTTACAAATGCAAAATGAACTATTTGCAAATGCAAAATGACAATTATTGGATGAGAAAATGGAAAGAATTGAAGCAGATTCCCTTCTCATCTATCTAGGATGAGAATGATTGACTTCTGCAGTTCTCTGCAGTTCCATGAAATTGAAATTCTTGGCCAAAGCTTCTGAGAGATTCTGGATTTGTTCAGGGTTATGAATTTCAGCCTGGCTATCTGCCGTCTCTGAGTTAGATATTTAATTCTTCCAGTTGTAACTTCTTGTAATTTTGTATTCTCATGCATGTTTATGAGGTGCTTATAGGTGATTTGGAAATTTTACATGTCATTCAATTTGATATTAAACAATCTTCTGATATAGCTGTTATCTACATTTTACATGTATAAGAATGGAGGTTTAGAACCCTCCAGCAGCTCGCTAGAGGCCACAGTACTAGCAACTGGCAAGCCAGGAATTTTTAAAACACTTTCCATTTTTCTGCAGTGTCATTCCATGGCTTTATCTCCTTGAATCATACTTGTTTTTAATGCTTAATGTTAGAAATACAGATGTCACAGTCTAACTCACTGGGATACAATTGTTCCATGACAGAAAGCAAACAAAACAGAGATTCCATTAGATATCCCAGGATATTTAAATGCTTGTGACTCTCCAGTTCAAGAGAAGGAACAAATAAAAGGAAAGTATTAGAATCATCTGCCTAATGAATATTCATTGGCAATAATGATAAATTCAATTTACTAAAACTTGATTTCCTGCAGAACTTCTCAAGAATGTATGTATTGGATAAAAGGGAGGGGAGGCTTATTTGGAGAAAATAACCTTTCCATATTCAACTGAGTGCTCTCTGGCCTGAAAGTCTGTGCCCTCTCAGATGGTATATACTTCCTGACCCCATAGGCTCAAGTCTGCAGAGAAGACCTTCTCTCCAACCAAACAGTGCTGGCATGAGCCCCAACTTTATCTCCATCTGAAGCTTTGGGCTATTTGCTCAGCCTCGTTGAGCCTCACTTTTTCCAGCAGTAAAATGGGATTGTTACTATATATGGAGCTATACATATTAAATGGGATAGTACACCTAAATCAGTTCGTTCAGAAGCTAAGTGCTATTGGTTTGTCTCTCTCCTGCATTTTTTTCAATATAAACTAACATAAAACAAAGCACAGTAAGTGAACAATACCACGGAACCAAGGGACTTTACTTGTTTATTATTCTTTATCATTTGTGTTCCACACCTGTCCCCCTACACTAAATAGTTATGATGGGAAATGGCATTCAAAGACATGGGTTCTGTTATTAAGAGTAGATCCAAAGAGTTTTCATCACAGGGGCAAAAAGACATAAAAAGAAATTTGTGTCTATACTAGATAATGGATATGAACTATACTTATTATGGTGCTGTACATCAATTATATCTCAGTAAAACTGTAAGAAATAAATAAATATAAAACCCCTCAATCATAACATTAGAAAAAAAGACACAAGTTCTAACCCTACTCACTGGAGTCCCGTTTCCATAGTGTAGTGGTTATCACGTTCATCTCACTCACTGGGTGACTAGTTGTCTTTTCTCCATCCAGTTGCTTCATCCGTCTGAGCTACACTTCCTTCCAGCTCCCAAACGACGGTGCAAGGGAGATACTTGCAGTTCTGCTAATGCCCTGAGATAGCCTAATGAGGACACCTGGCACAGTTCCAGTGTGTCTTTATGCCCCTGTTTTATTCCCTTTGGCATTCATTCTCCAAAACGGACAGAGGTAAAAGAGGAGACACCTTTCCTTTTTCTTACTTGTCTACTTTGGGTTCTTCTGCTTCCCCCTTCTGTGTTTCTTCGAGGTGAACACAGTCATGGTTGTAAGTCACCCTAAAGGTTGCCAAAGCCTGCAGAGGAGGGGGGCCATTTGGAACAAACATAGTCGGATAAGAGGAGTGCCTGGTCCCCAGAGCTGTCCTTTGGCACTCTGCCCACTCTCTGCCAACTGAATAGAACTGGATCATCTGCAGTGACATTCAGATCTTTTTCCTGAAGAGTTTGAACTAATGGAGAACTTGTCAGTGTGTGTAACATGCTTGTGCTTGCCCCTGCCAGAACCGCTTGGGTGGCATCGGACTGTCATTCATTGAGTAAACTAGATGGGTCCTTTTAGCATTCCTCCTTTCTGTCATTTAGCAGTTGATCATTTGTGCCCTTTGTAATAAGGTCCTGTAAAATGGGTGTTGTGAAAGCCTTAGATGAGTGATTCTTAACCTTTCTAGGGTCATAGACACTTTGAAGAATCTGATGGAAGCTACAGATATTCCCCCACCCTTGAAAATTCATACGCACACCAAATGTTATACATAGTTTCAGAACTTTCATAAACTACCTTCTTAAACCCAGACTATGGATCCCAAATTCTAGTACTAAATAGTATTTGTTTAATATTTATACATATCTGTGTGGTCAGTATTGTCCACCAATGAGCTGATACCAAAGTCAGGAAATGAATTTTTGTGTCCAGAGCAATTTTTTAATGAACCAAATGATTTTTATTGATCTGTTCTCATGGGTTTGTGGGATAAATAGGAAAGAAGGAGGTCTTAACAAATACAATGGATGCTTTATTTCACATACACTTAATAACTAATCGGCCTTGGGGACAAAATTATAAATATAATAATAGTTGACCATCTTAGTAGTATTAGCCAGTTAAGTCAACATGCTACCTATTACATATAGACAAAATGCACACACCTAATATATAATGATTTTGTAGGAGAATGACCATGTCCTTAGAAGATAACATGTGAAATGTTAGCATGATACCTGCCACTTACTTTAAAATGTTTCAGAAAAAAATATAAACGTATACATATAATTATAAAGCGACTATAGAAAATGCTAACTATTACTGAATCTAAGTGGTGGTAGTATGGCATTTCATTGTACACGCTTCAGGCTTTATTAGTATTTGATATTTTTCATTATAGGTCCCTAAAGAATAAACATACATTATTTTGAGAGAAATGTCAACATAAGCGCACTCTTTCACTCTTGGATTCTCTTCATTCAATCAGTGAGCTTCCTTTTCCCACGGGAACATCATTTTGCTGTATTAGAATCCTGTCCTAAGGTGTCCAGCATTGCTATAGCTGAGTAAATAGTAAACTTTTATTGGTAATATTATACAACACCGTATGATAGATCATCAGCATTTAAGATGCTCTCTGTGGCTCAGTGGCAAAGAAGCCTCCTGCAAGGCAGGAGACCCAGGTTCGATCCCTGGGTCAGGAAGGTCCCCTGGAGGAGGACACGGCAACCCACTCCAGTATTCTTGCCTGGAGAATCCCAGGGATTGAGGAGCCTGGCAGGCTACAGTCCACAGGGTCACAAAGAGTTGAACATGACTGAAGTGACAAAGAATGCATGCACACACACATACACACACGGGGCAGTAAGCTTGTGCCCTGGAACCTGCTGCAAAATGAAGTCTCCGGAACTATCAAGAAGTTCTCAGTGTATAAACCCAAGGCTTCAGAGCCAGGAGCAATTAGAGAGAAAGCTATTTCTATAGGATATTCCTCATGTCATTTTCCCCTGCTTCTGCAACAGATTTTTAATTCCAACACTGAAAATAGTGCTGAGTATTTGGCCAAGAAGATAGTACTGTCTGTAACGTCAGATCTTCCTGGCTCCATTTGACAATAATGCAGTTAGGATTCCCAGAGCATATCTTTTTCCATTTCTGTTACTGCGAGGCTATGTCTGTTCTCAGTGGTACACTGTTTCCCTTGTGCTATTGACAGATAGCAGATAAGATATGCCTTTGGAGACCACAGCCACTAGGTGGATCCAGAAATTTTATTTTAAGACCTGAGCCAAACTCATCAGTCCATTAGTACTTCATCAGCAAAAATAGAGCTGTCCTTACTTAATGGCGGATCTCAATTTCATCTCCATTTTTCTGGTTTGCACTTTGTATGATTGAAAGGATGTATGATGTTGGAAATAATAGCTTATTTTTTTAATTGTGTACTTTTTGTTCAAAGCAAGGCTAATGAATAAAGCTCCAGATTTTCTTAAATAACTCTAGGAAGGTTCAAGGGCTTCTATTTTCTGAATAAGTCTCCTTCTGTCCCACATGGAAGGTGAATTCAGAGTGTGTTTTATGTTTACTTGGGGAATGCAGAGAGTAATGCCTTGGACCTAGGGAAGCATAGCCTTAAGAGCACATAGTTTCAAGTTAGATTTCCTGTATTTCAACCCCAGCACCTTCATTTACTACCTGTATGACTCAGTTAACGTCACTAGACCTTCCACACCTGATCTTTAAAATGGATATAATAGCAATTAGACATCCATAGGAAAAATTGGATCATGACCAAAATCCATATTTTATACAAAAATTAACTCAAAAAAACACTACTTGATACTCTATAATAGCCTGTATGGGGAAAGAATCTTAAAAAGAATGGATCTATGTATATGTGTAACTGATTCACTTGACTATACACATAAAACTAACAACATTGTAAATCAAGTATACTCCAGTTTTTAAAAAAATGGATCAGGGGCTTAAATGTGAAACATAAAACTAAAAATGTCTAGGAAATAAATAGAAATAAAATCTCCAGGACTGAGGACCAGGCAGAGAATTCTTAAATGTGCTACTAAACCTGATGTGTCAAAGGAAAAAATGGATACACTGGACCTCATCAAGATTAAAAACTTTTGCTTTGTGAAAGACAGTGTTAAAGAGATGAAAGTACTAATTACAGATGGGGAAATAATATTTGCAAACCACACATCTGGCAAAGGACTTGTATGTAGAATATGTAAAGAACTCTTGAAAGTAAAAGTCACTCAGTCTTGTCTGACTCTGCAACCCCATGAACTGTAGCCCACCAGGATTCTCTGACCATGGAATTCTCCAGGCAAGAATACTGGAGTGGGTAGCCATTCCCTTCTCCAGGGGATGTTCTTGACCAAGGGATCAAACCTAGGTCTCCTCCATTGCAGGCAAATTCTTTACTGTCTGAACCAAAGAACTCTTGAAACATAACATTTAAAAAATCCAATTAGGAAGTGGGCAAAAGAGAGGCACAGACATGTCACTGATAAAGATATAAGTACAGCAAATAAGTACATGACAAAATGTTCAACATCATGGGTCGTTAGAGAAATGCACATTAACACCACACTGAGGTATAACTATATCTATTAGGCCGGCTAAAATAAGAAGTAGCAGTAATACCAAATGCTAGCAAGACTGCAGAAAAAACTGGATCCCTCGTACATTGCTGATGGGAATGTAAAATGGTACCACCACTCTGGAAAATAGTTTGGCAGTTACTTTTAAAACTATAGACGGTTTTATGACCAAGAAATTATAATCCTTATGCATATATATCAAAGATGAAACTTATTCTTTTGCAGAAACTTGTACATAAGTGTTCTTATCATCTTTATTCACTGTAACCCCAAACTGGAAACTATGCAGATGCTTCTCAAAGGATGAATGTGGTTGATCCATATCATAGAATACTACTCAGCAATAAAGGGAGAGAACTATTGATATCTGCTACAGCATGGATAACCCTTAAGGAAATTATAGTAAGTAGAAAAAGTCAGTCTCAAAAGCATATATACTTCATGATTCCACTTATATAACCATCATGAAATAATTATAAAGATAGAACCTTCTTAATAGAACCTTCCACCTAGAATGGTCATGAGGATTAAATGAGCATTCAGCACTATCTCAAGTGTAGTTAATGCTCAATAAAAGTCAGCAGGGATTTTATATATTAATGGCTGCCTTTGCTACTTAATTGGAAGACTATGTATGTCTTAGAAGGGAGATTTAAACTAGAATATAAGTTGTATAAGAACAAGGATTTGGGCTGTTTTATTCACTAGAACATCCCCACCTAGAACAGTGTAATGCATATAAGGTACGCATTAAATATGTTTTGAAGGATGGATGAAAGAATCATTTTGAAGGTACCATGGAGGAAGATATTGGGAAGGTAGAGCATGAGGGAATAACTTAATAATATCCAAGGTAGGACACAGATAAAGTAGCTAAAATATCAATTTGTCTGGGATCCCTGTGAGAGCAAAGAGTAGGAAAAACAAGTGGTCTGAGTAATAACTTTGAACCTTAATGTGATTCTCATTATTGTAGATGGCATCGGCCTTAGGGGGAAAATGGAGTGGTAACTGTCTTCGTGTCAAGCCCCAGTGGTGGGATTCCTAGTCTTGACTGTGTACCCTACTTTTCCAGGGTGTGAAGGTGTGTAATGATCAGTGCCCAATGGAACTGTTCCTTACCACCATGTTCTCCTCTTCACTACCTGGTGGTCCCGTTCTCTCCGATGCTTCCACCACACCCCCCTCTGCCTCTACTATAGCAGGTCCCATTCAACCACCAAGAAGAAGACTGACTCTCTTAGTTTAAAGGACCCATGCAATAGTGTTTGGGCACAAGGTCTAAGGACTAAGCCAGAGAATCAGTACCACTCTGTATTAGTCCAAAGAGTTTCTGCTGACCATAAGCTAAGCCCAACACTCGATCCAGGCCCCTCAACTATTTTTCTGTATCAGAGTGATTTTGCTGCCTATCTGAGCATCCTCCTTCCTTTCAAAACTCTATCCCACAACTTCCTAGCTGTCCATCAAGAGATCAGTGTTTGCTGAGCACCTGCAGGGTGCTGGCACACAGGTAGACAAAATACAAAATGCAGAGATGTGTCACTTGTAAGACACACGCCACAGAGTAGCTAAGCCCATGTGCCACAACTACTGAACCAGAGCTCTAGAGCCCACAAGCCTCCACAGCTGAGCCCACGGGCCGCAACTACTGAAGCCTAAGCACCTAGAGCCCATGCTCTGCAACAAGAGAAGCCCCCACAATGAGAAGCCAGTTCTCCACAACAAAGAGTGGCCCCCGCTCACTGCACCTGGAGAAAGTCTGAGAGCAGCAATGAAACCCCAGCACAGCCACAAATAAATAAATCCTTTTTTAAAAACTGTGGTAGAGAATCAATATATTGCATTAACGAGGTAGCATTGTACTAAGAGACCATAAAAGTGAAAAGGTACATATTTCCAAATCACAAAGCTACACTACATTCAAATTATAGTCTTTTGTTCTCTTTGAAGTTCAGTTTATTTTTTTCTTTCAAGTCTGTGAAAGTTTTTTAAAAACATTGGCAAGGAACTTTGCTGCCAATAGTATCATCAAAAATTAAATCACATCTTCAGTGTTATTCGTTTCAAGATGTACTTTAAATATCTAGTGCCCTTTGCTATATGTTGTTGATAATTTTATAGACAGTCATGTTTTTTATAGTGTTTGCTAACTTCTCTCCAAACCAAAATGTGTGCTAAATCCAGGACTAGTAAACTAAAAATTAAGTATGAATACAGAAGTGATGGTCAGGCCACAGTTAATCCACTTAAGAACATATATATATATATATATTTTGGCCACATCACTTGTAGGATCTTAGTTCCCCGACCAGAGATCAAACCCAGGCCTGCAGCAATGAAAGGACAAAAAGTTCAGAGTCCTAACCACTGAACTGCCAGGGAATTCCCAATATATTTTTAATTATACCAATTTTAAGTGCTCTAACTACTACCTATTCTTTCTGTCTAATTTTATGATAATAACATATTCGGGAATGTAACTGCCTGAAGACAGAGATCTCTGTCAGTTTTGTTCACATGTGTATCCCTAGAAGAATGCCCTAGAAGAATGCCCTAGAAGAATGCCTGGCCTATACTAAGTGTCCAAAAAGCATTATCCAATAAATATTAAGTGACAGACCAAATAAATTTTCTTTATTCAAAACTTGCTATTCAGAGTTTTCCATTGATTGCTTCAGACACTGGGAATGTGATTATTTCATTTTTGAGTTGTTTTTTTTCTTGAAACAAAAAAACAGCACCAGTCTGTCAAGTGTCAGAAATAAAAAAGACTGGTCACACCATGCTTCCAAAAAAACTGAGTATAGACTAGTATCACATGGCCACAGTGAGAAATGAACTACCTAAGAGAGGACCCCACTCTTCCCACCTGCTATTAAGCTATAAACTCCTTAATACAAGTCAATTTGATATATGGATAAACTAGTTTGCAGTGTTACTTGAACCTATGCTGTTGTGAGGGTCATAAACATGCCCCCATGACCTTCAAGAGACATTCAGAGGAAAATTTATGACAGTTGTAGACAAGTCTAAATAATAATACTGGAAGAGACAGAAGACCAGAAAATAACCTCTCCACTTTCTCTATTCCCAGGTACCAACTTTTTGTACCAAATGAGCACAAATAAAATCTGTCATTTCTGCATCCACAGCAATCACTTGGCAACAATTTTCTGGCTTCCATTGGAAGTCAGAGCTCATAAATATTTCTTAATATACATAAGCTATTTTTACCATATTTGCAGTTTCTAGCCTCCTTCCCACAGGCCACTGCAGGGAAAATTCCACTTTCTTGTTTCCCCAGCACTTTGAGAGACTCTGCAGCCCAGGTGTCTGAGTTCATATCCCAGCTCTGCCTCTCACTGGCTACATGGCTGTGGACAAATTGTCTAACCTCCTTCAGCCTCAGGGTCCTTATGTGTTACAGGGGGCAGGAGTGGTGATAATATCTGCTATTGTGAGGATTCAATGAGATACTATATATGAAGCCCTTGACACATTTTGAGTTTTCAATAAATATTGTGCATTATTACTAGAATTTGCTTCATTTACCGCAGATTATTCTGTGGTAATCCAGCACCAACATTTGTTGAACTTTTAAGTTCACATCATCTTAGACCCTCTTTCCTTAGAAGAAGTTAGGCAATCTGGACTTAATATATGAGCACATTGGAGTTCTTTACCAGTCAAAGGAAATTTGTGTGACTAATGCCACAACACCAACAGATTGTGTTTGATTGGCATATCAAAATGGTTCATTAGTAATTTTGAGAACTGCTCAAACAGTACAGCAAAGTATTATATTTGTAACATCTGGATTTTTCAGGGGGAGGTGAGAGATGGTAGTAGTTGTTGGGTTGTTAATTCCTAAATTAAATGAATTAACAAAGGTGCTCGGTATCCCAAGTACAGAAACAAACCTGGGGCGCTTCATCCTTCTCTCTTTCCATTTATAAAATGAGGGGTTAACGTCTTCTATGTACCTATTTAATAAGGATTCAATAAGGACTGTAAGGAGTAGATTTAAATAACCATTATTACTATTAATTTAGCCTGTGGAACAAGCGTCAGAGGAGCTTTGGTTCCTGACACAGAACCCCACAGTCCCCACTCTTCCTGAGTGGCCTCACTCTCTCCTGCCACCCGGTTGCATTTGAGTAGCCACATCAAGAACCATAGGAGGCAGGTGAATATTGCTTTCAGTGATCTTACAGTTTCCACTATTTGGGGAGACTGGATGGGGGAGCTGGGTATGGTGCACACCCAATACAACTTACCAATTTATGGAGAAGCATTTAAACTCCTTTTCTGTCTTTATTTTGCTTTCTCCAGCTTTATCGAGATTTAATTGACATATAAAATTTAACATCTATAAGTTTAGAGGTCCTACCTTCTCTGAATCTTTCAGTCTCCAGAACTTCTTGATCAAAATCAGGCCCACTAAGGTATACGAGATGTGAAATGCAAGCCTTGCCTTGCCAATCCTATATCCTTCAGACAATGCTGATTCATGGGACAGGGATGGAGCCTGAAGCCAAGCCAAGGAAATATAATCTGTTGTGTCATCTCCTCTTCCCTTGGCTGCCAACCTTGGACATGCACAATTAACTGCACTCTGGCATCCTAAACAAATCATCTTGCACCATCCTGACCAGTGGAATTTTCTTACTTCACATAGAAACCACCCTGTTCTAATCCCATTCACAACCTTGAACCTACGTTTGTCAGAGTTTGTCATTATAATTTCTTGTAGCTCCTGTTATTAATAGCACTGATGATAGTGCTAATATCAACACATAGTGTTTACCATGTACCAAACATCTAAGTGCGTTACGTATATAAACTCATTGAACCCTCCCAACAACCCTCTGAGGCAATTACTATCATTATCCCCATTGGACAGATGAGGAAGCTAAAGCATAAAGAGATTAAGTAACTTGTCCAAAGTCACACGACTAATAAGTGACAAAAATAGCAAAATGAACCCAGAGTCTGGACCTGAATTCCATATTCTTAACTATATGACACCACTTCTCATCCTACATTACTTCTTCTCTTGTACAACTATTGAAAAGGCAAAATGTTGTTCCTTGTCTCTAAGCAATTTTATTCCATTTCCTTTTTTTGAAGGCTATCTGTTCTTATGAAATTTCTTTCTATTATTTCAAATATTTCAATATCATCGGAGTTATTTGGATGAATCATCAAAATGCTTTGTTTCCAAAGTGTGAGTTTTCATTACTGTGCTTTTTACTTAATTTTCATCCTTTCTCTCCATCCCATCCCATCCTAATGGGTATTATTGCAAGTGGATATTATTGCTATCTGGGCAGCCGCCTTCAGCACTTCACTAAATCTTTGAGATTCTTACTTTCCTAAAGGACAGTGACAGTGGCATAATTACCCAGCAACCAGTAGTGAACGTAACTTGAATTTTTTTTTATGGTTGTACGATTTTCTTTGTTAATGATCAGCTATAAATCATTTTTCATCCTTATAATTCTCCACCCTTACACTTCTTCTGTTATCTATATAACAGAAATGCATAAACACAAGTCTTCCTTCAGTATTTAAATGTGCTGACAGTTTATTGTTCACTCTGTGAAGCATGATGCCTTTAAGACTTTGATCAATCAAGGGGACATTAGGTGTTGTTAATTCCCAGTTTTACCCGTTGTTGCTTTTTATTTTTTATTTTATTTATTTATTTTTTGCTTTTTTAAATTTTTTTTTTATTTTATTTTATTTTTTTTATTAGTTGGAGGCTAATTACTTCACAACATTTCGGTGGGTTTTGTCATACATTGATATGAATCAGCCATAGAGTTACACGTATTCCCCATCCCGATCCCCCCTCCACCTCCCTCTCCACCCGATTCCTCTGGGTCTTCCCAGTGCACCAGGCCCAAGCACTTGTCTCATGCATCCCTCCTGGGCTGGTGATCTGTTTCACCATAGATAATATACATGCTGTTCTTTCGAAACATCCCACCCTCACCTTCTCTCTTAGTAGTCCTTTCTTTAGAGCTTCCCAGTTGGCTCAGTGGTAAAGAATCTGCCTGCCCATGCAAGAGATGCAGGTTTGATCCCTGGGTCAGGAAGATCTCCTAGAGGAGGAAATGGCAACCCACTCCAGTATTCTTATTTGGAAAATCCCATGGACAGAAGAACCTGATGGGCTACAGTCCATGGGGTCACAAAGAGTCAGGCACAACTTAGCATACTGAGCACAAGTCCTTTCTTTAGGAATTTATTTAATCTCATCCCCTTAATATTTTAAGGAGTATGTTAGGGGCACAATAAAGGGAGGCAAAAGGACATGATTTTGCATCTGATTAAGAAATGGTTGTATTTCTTTCCTTTTAGATTTCTGATTTGAAGCTTTTACATCATCTACCTAGTCTTCTCATAGGCTTTGGGGATTATTTGTTTTTAATCAGAAGAGAGATTTTAAATGTTTTTGCTTATTGCATGTAAATATACTAAAAGAACAAAGAGATATCATTTCACACTTTCTTGTTAATTTTTTAAATGAAAATCAGTCATCCCTCACCCAACTTTTCTAAATTGACATTAATGTCAATTAAATAATGAATTAATATTTCTAATATGTTTTGAATCACACTTATGACAAAATAATTATACCTGTAGGTCTTTTCTTATAGACTTTATAGTACCTCTGAGTCCTTGGCACATTGAATTTAGGTACATTTCACAGGACTTAGTGAAAGATTATGGTGGTGGAAGTTTATGGTTGTTGCTTGACTGTTGTGAAAAGTTGCTTGTCTTTCTTATCTGTTGTCAAAGCCACTGGCCAGATCATCCATCCTTTATTTTACACACTTGTTTTTGGCACATGAAATCTTCCCAGTAACCCATCTGATTATGTAATTTGCAGGTGGGTGATTACTAGTCAGAGTAAAACAGGGGCTGTGTGTTCATGATGTAGCTAAACTCTGGAGTATTTACCTGATGTTTATGTGTGTGAAGTGGTAATGGGGGTCTGTGTGTGGGGCAAGTCTCTCTACAAAGTCACATCAAAACTATACTTCACACAAAAACAGAAATATAGACCAATGGACCAAGATAAAAAGCCCAGAAATAAACCCATGCACCCATGGGTACCTTATTTTTGACAAAGGAGGCAAGAATATACAATGGGGCAAAGACAGCCCCTTCAATAAATGGTACTGGGAAAACTGGACAGCTACATGTAAAAGAATGAAGTTAGAACACTTCCTAACACGATACACAAAGATAAACTCAAAATAAAGACCTAAATCTAAGACCAGAAACTAAAAAACTCTTAGAGGAAAACATAGGCAGAATACTCAATGACATAAATCAAAGCAAGATCCTCTATAACCCACCTCCTAGAGTAACGGAAATAAAAACAAAAGTAAACAAGTGGAACCTGATTAAACTTAAAAGCTTTTGCACAGCAAAGGAAACTATAAACAAGGTGAAAAGACAGCCCTCAGAATGGGAGAAAATAATAGCAAATGAAACAACTGACAAAGGATTAATTTCCAAAATATACAAGCAGCCCATACAACTCAATGCCAGAAAAACAAACAACCCAAAAAGTGGGGAAAAGACCTAAACAGACATTTCTCCGAAGAAGACATACAGATGGCTAACAAACACATGAAAAGATGCTCAACATTGCTCATTATCAGAGAAATGCAAATCAAAACCAAAATGAGGTACCATCTCATGCTGGTCAGAATGGCTGCTATCAAAAAGTCTACAAACAATAAATGCTGGAGAGGGTGTGGAGAAAAGGGAACCCTCTTACACTGTTGGTGGGAATGCAAATTAGTACAGCCACTATGGAGAACAGTGGGGAGATTCCTTAAACAACTGGAAATAGAACTGCCATACAATCCAACAATCCCACTGCTGGGCATACATACTGAGGAAACCAGAATTGAAAGAGACATGTGTACCCCAATGTTCATCACAGCACTATTTATGATAGCTAGGACATGGATGTTCATCATGAACCTACATGTTCATCAACAGATGAATGGATAAGAAAGCTTTGGTACATATACACAATGGAATATTACTCAGCTATTAAAAAGAACACATTTGAATCAGTTCTAATGAGGTGGATGAAACTGGAGCCTATTATACAGAGTGAAATAGGTCAGAAAGAAAAACACCAATACAGTATATTAACACATATATATGGAATTTAGAAAGATGGTAACGGTGACCCTATATGCAAGACAGCGAAAGATACACAGATATAAAGAACACAGATATAAAGAAAACAAGAGGGGGATGATTTGAGAGAACAGCATTGAAACATGTATGTTACCATATGTGAAATAGATCACCAGTCCAGGTTTGATGCATGAGACAGGGCACTCAGGGCCGATGCAGTGGGATGATCCTGAGGGATGGGATGGGGAGGGAAGTGGGAGGGGGGTTCCGGATGGGGGACACATGTACACCCATGACTGATTCATGTCAATGTAAGGCAAAAACCACTTTAATATTGTAAAGTAATTAGCCTCCAATTAAAATAAATTAATTTAAAAAATTTAAAAAATAAAAATTAAAAAGAAGTTGTGGTTCACACGCAATGAAATATTATTCAGCCATAAAAAGGAATGCATTTGAGTCAGTTCTGATGAGGTGGATGAACCTAGAACCTATTATACAGAATGAAGTGAGTCAGAAAGAGAAAGATAAATATCATATTCTAATGCACATATATGGAATCTAGAAAAATGGTACTGAAGAATTTATTTACAAGGCAGCAATGGCAGAACGGACATAGAGAATAGACTTATGGACATGAGGAGAGGGGAGGAGAGGGTGAGATGTATGGAAAAAGTAACATGGAAACTTAAATTACCATATGTAAAATAGATAGCCAATGGGAATTTGCTGAATGGCTCAGGAAACTCAAACAGGGGCTCTGTATCAACCTAGAGGGGTGGGAGGGGGAGGGAGACGGGAGGGAGATTCAAACGGGAGGGGATATATGTATACCTATGGCTGATTCATGTTGAGGTTTGATAGAAAACAGCAAAATTCTGTAAAGCAATTATCCTTCAATAAAAAAAATAAAAAGAAAAAAAAACTTTACTTCGAATTAAGGGTATCTGTTTTTGGCGATATTATGCTTGTGGCTTGTGGAATCTTAGTTCCCCAACCCTCGCCCACTGCAGTGGAAGTGTGGAATTATAACCACTGACTTGCTAGGGAAGTCCCAGGGGAATCATTTTTAACCAATGGCTTTCAAGGGTCAATGGAAGAAAGGTTATTTAAGGATTTGTGAATGATTTATAGAGTTAAAAATGCTTTGTAAATGAGCTATGTGTTTTATTATCAGGGGTGGAGGAATGGGGCACTTTCAAAACGCATTTTGAACTGGTAGCAAAATTGCCACATGGAATTGGGTTTCCAGCAGGAAGAACAACAGATATTAATGGCGTCATCTCAGTTGTTCAATTACTTGCAGTAATTAGGGGAGGGGTCAGTTTAAATTAAATAAAGGATTGAATTACAGGATACTCTATTAAGTAAAAGATGTATTCCTCAAAAATCGTTGTGGAATACTATGGATTTGGCTTAACAAATCTTTCCTCTAACTGGCAACAGTCTTTGAACAGACCACCAGGAACTGGGTTTTCAAATTAGTGTAGCCCAAATGTGTGATATTTCAGTGTGTTTAAAATTAAGGAAATTTATAAAACAGATTGCCAAAATTAATCCTTAAAATCACATCGGTCCTCTTTTGAAGAAGTTGTCTTTTCTGTGACATCCAGTGAGTTAGAATAAACCAGATGTTCAATAGCCCTGAAAAGAAAATCACAACACTGAGGCCAACCCAAAACCTGGATACTTAGCTAAATAATCCAGTGCTTAGAAACACTACAGGGTGTATACATTTGGATCGTTTCTCTGGTCCTTTACTTGTTACCTCCAGTGTAATTAAAATCCCTTTAAAATTGAATTCCTAACATAATCAGAGGCACATTTCCAGGACTGTGAGGCTGCTTCAAGGAGTGATTAGATGGAGGCTAAGTCAGGTGAGCATTGGGAATTCTGAGTAGAGGTGGGTGAAGCCCTGAAAATGAACAAGGACCGTCATATGTCACATTTCTCATCTTTTTTTGCAACAGAGCTACATAAAAGGAAAGTGGAGGATGTTGAATGACCTCAGTTGCCACGTGTGTGTATATAAATGTACATGTTGCAACCTGATGTATATTCATGTCTGCAAATTACACTTGAAAGTAAACTAATGATGTCAACTTGTGCTGACAATAGGCAGTGGGAAATTTTGCAGAGGAATTAGAACTTTCCCTGCACTGAGTTTTATCTTGAAAGAATCTATGTACAAAGCACTTTCTTTCCATCTATTGTGTCTTATGAGCCTCCTTGCTTGTGAGAGAAAAAGCAAGTCATTGGAATAGATTTTTTTTTTCTTCTTCAAATATTTTTTAAATATATCTTTTGAATCTATTCTCTCTGCTGGTGATATTTTTGTTCTTATAAAGACCACCCTTTTCTTTCCTCAGTTCCATCCCATTCCTTCATGTTCCATAGTATCACTGGGGTATCAACTCTCAGCTCATAATTATTTGTCTCCCATTTAACCACAAGGTGTAAATTTGCTAACTGAAAAGGCGTGCTCTGACAGTTAATCTCCATGTGTGTCCAAAGGCTGAGCTGGCTGCCCTGGATAATTTCCCTGGGGGATTGTTCTGTAGAATGTGGGGCCATTTGTTGAGCTGTCTGATGTGGGAGATGAGAAAATGAAAGGACTGCCAGAGAGAAATGGGATCATGCGGTGCCTTTCAGAGCAGAAACAGAAATCAAAGGACAGTTTCACGTCCACTCCACTTCCCCAAGCATGTTCCGGGAACTAGGGAATCAGGGATATTTTCTTATTAGTGTTTTTAGAGAAGTCACCGAGACAGAGCCCCATATTAGGAGGTTACGGCAAATTTAGTCATGCCTGTAAAGGATACTCAGAAATTGTTGTTTACTCAGTCATGTCTCTTTTGTGACCCCATGGACTGTAGCCCGCCAGGCTTCTCTGTCCACAGGATTTCCCACGCAAGAATATTGGAGTGGGTTGCCATTTCCTTCTCCAGAGGAATCTTCCCAACCCAGGAATCTAACCTGCGTCTCCTGCATTGGCAGGGAGGCTCTTTACCTCTAAGCCCCTAGGGATGTGTACTCAGAAATTACCTCCAACCTAACCACTTCTGTCTCTGCCTGAAACTTACAGGTTCTTCAAGGGTCTGCAAAACTGTCTGGAACCAAAAGAAAAAAACATATGTTGATATCGACTCTAAAATCCAAAAATTATCTATGAGATTATTGAATATTTAATTGAATGTCAACAAAATGTGTAATATCAACTTTATTAAGTATTCTGTTAGTCTTCTTAAAACTTACATGTGAAACCAAATCATAGGTTCAGTTTTGTCACTTTTCAAGATTTCCAGCATGCCTATCATAAATTCAATGAATTGCCCATAGCCAGTAATTTGAAATGCAAAATTATAATTATCTTTCCCATTTTTTTACAGAAAAAAAATTGTATATTTTAGGTGGAGTGTGGGGGCATCTGAATGTTCTTTCTGTGACATGTTTGGTAAGGCTAAAAAAAGAGAACGCAGGGCCCATGAAGCTATTAAAGTAGTTCTGCCTGCATCTTCTCTTCTTGCTGTGTGTGATTCGTCCTGAAGACAGGTCAGCAAAGACATTAATGGGAGGACCAGAGACAAGACGGGGGAAAGGTTCCAGTTTCTTCTTGCTCTTTGAACCCACAGTCGAGGGGAAGTGACAGAGACAGTGGTCTGATCATGAGGACGTTCCCAGGGTACCTGAATACTCTTGGAAAAATTGTAGGACTCTGCCTGGTTCTGTTGAAAAAGGAGTTTTCATTTCATAGAGGAAGCTAAGCCATCCAGTTGGGACCTGGAGGAAGAGTGCCAGAGTCCCCTTGTCTGAGTTATGTTCTCCCCAACAGATGACCAGGCTTCCCAGGTGGCTCAGTGGTAAAGAATCTATCTGCCAATGCAGGAGACACGGGTTCAATCCCTAGGTTGGGAAGATCCCCTGGAGGAGGAAACGGCAACCCCCTCCAGTATTCTTGCCAGAAGAATCCCATGGACAGAAGAGCCTGGCGGGCTACAGTCTGTGGGGTTGCAAAAGAGTTGGACACAACTGAGTGACTAAGCACGCAATAGATGGATGGCCCTCCTGGGCCCTTGTGTTTTAGTCAACTTTTCTCTAAGCGACAGATATTTCCTTTTTTAGAATGAAAAACTTGAAGGGGTGGAGCAGGAAAGAAGGTGGGTCATCTGGATTCCACGTGTGACGATCTTCGTCTTCACTTCAGTGGCCTCATGTCTTCAGGCTTTATTTGATGTACCACACTCAGGGTGGTGAATACTGACTCCCTCTGAAGGACATGGAATATGACACATCCTTGTAATCTCAGCCCTTGATACTAACCACTAATAAGAATAACCATTAATGATTCTTGCAGAACTTTTGTGTTTATATGTGCTAAAGTATTATTAATTTATTTTCTTTTATAAAATGAGATAGTAAATAAGTGTTTTAATTTTTTCACTGAATGATATATCATAGATATTCTTCCATGTCATCAGATGTGTACTTACTTCATTCATTGTAGTGACCACATGACATTCCACTGGATGACCAGACCACAACTAATTTAACTTCCTTCAGTCACTGGGCATTTGGGTTGGCCATTCAACTTTGATCTTTCAAGTGAAAGTACCATATTCCTAAATAACCACATGGCACCAGTGATAAAGAACTCACCTACCAGTGCTGGAGATGTCAGAGACGCGGGTTTGATCCCCGGGTCAGGCAGATCCCCTAGAGAAGGGCATGGCAGCCCACTCCTGTATTCTTGCCTGGAGAATGCCGTGGACAAAGGAGCCTGGCAGGTCGCAAAATCCCTGTGGACAGAGGAGGCCATAGGGTCACAAAGAGTCGGACACCACTGAAGCCACTTAGCACGTAGCATACACTCTTAATTCCCTGTGTTGGCATAGTCCTTCCCAGGAGCAGAAAGAACCAAATCTTGCCTTATACTGATGTTTGTGTTTACGTGTAAAACCTATATGTGACCTGTTGTTTATTTATTTCTTTGTCTTTTGTTTCTGCCTTTTCCTCTTGTGCAGTCCTCTACAGCCAGGGACAAGGATGAACAGACTCTACCGGTAGGAAGCAGTGGCCTTGTCCATAGCTGTTCCTATGCCTGTGGACAGGGTGGGGAGGGGTGGGTGGAAGGAAGGCTCTTGTGCTCAAGTCATCCTCTCCCTTGGAATCCTTAGAGGGTTTAATCTGCGGGTGTACAAATGTTCTGTCCTGGTATTAGTGTCAACTGAATTCTTACCTTCAGTGACAAATGATTTCTGGGACTAGGTTTCAAAAGGATTTGAGTTCCCTCTTTCACTTGGCATGAAAAAGTTGAAAGAGTGAGGTATTTTCAAATTCCATTCCAAGGGATGTTGAGCTGCTGTTTGGGGACAGTGAGGGATCTAATGCTTGGTATCTATTTCTCTATGTATCTGCATGCACCTGGCTTTTTTGGTTGGAAATTTCTTTTGTTTCCATCAAAAGAAATGCTGCATGAAGTCTATACATTCAATATATACATAATGCCTGGAAGAATGCTTTAACTTCCATAGATATAATCATAGGATAAGGAACATTTCCATAGAAGAGTTCCTTTGGTTTCCCCAAATAAGAGAACATAGTAACAGTGATTATGACATATTATTAACAGCAAACACATTTTCCAGTCCCTATCCAATTAACACATCACATTTTGTATTGTGAAACTTGGCAGGGAAATGACCTTCAGAGTTTTTATGTTCAGTCATCAGTGATTACATTTCAACTCTATTCAAATCTTTTAACCTTGCCCCTAACATTTTCTAAGCCTTAATCTTCTGAATCAAATAACACAGCACATTTTTTTTTTAAGTTCCAGAGTTTTGAGTCTGAGAGGACTAGTAATGAAGATACATATGACCCCATTCTTCCTCCTGAGATGCTCAGAGTAGAGACTTCTGACATGGATTGGGAGCCCATAGGATATACCAGATCCAATACTGGGCTAGGGGTACAGACCCAGGCTCTTCCTTTGTGAACCATGATCTGGTTCTGAGATATCAGTCATCCCCTCAAGATTCTTCCCCAAACGCTATAGAATTGGAAATATTATTTCTAATAGAATATCAGTTATAATAAAATCACCCTAAAAAATTCAGGTTTCTCTATGTATCTTGTAATCACATTTTACCAATACCAAGGCTTACTCTGGGTTTCATGTTTGCCTCCAAATACGTGGATCATTGTTAATAAGTGTTCTAAAATAAGGGATGAAAGAGCAATGCTCAGAAACACTGTCCAAGTTAGCCAAGTTAATCATACTTCTTTAGTGTTAGACTTAGTGTATCTTAGTGTCTAATACATACCCTAAACTCTAAAGGTGAGTTAGCCTAGGATGTAGCACTTTCCAAATGTATTTGGTCACATTTGGTCAAGAAAAGTCTTGTGGGACTTTTCTCAGGAAACCTCCTTGTAGATGTGTAGTGTGATGAAACATTTTGCAAAAGTCCCATAAACTAAAGGCCCCTTTGGAGTCAGGAAGGTTCTCTGTGGAGACATAATAGGAGGATCTCTCTCTTCAGATCTCACTTAACACAGGCTGTAGGGCTTCATGGATGAGAGCCATGGTTCCCACGTGGAATGAGGTACCCTGAAATGTGTGCCTGGTGTTCCTTTGTGGAGCAAGGGGGAAATATTAGCACCTCTGTTGTTAACTTCCTGTATTAGTCTTCATAATTTCTACTCTTGTAAATGTTTTATGGTATATATGCCCTTATTTTAGTATGTGTCTGGATATAGATAGAGATACATATGCATATAAATAGATACACATATACACACTCAAAAATTTTACTGATAGGGTATGCAATCCAAACATTTTAGAGACTCCCCACTGGTTCAAAGAACAGATGTTAAGTGAAACAGACCTGCAGCCCATTCTTGCAGCCTCCATTTTTTGTCTTTATGACCCAAACACCTCATTTTGCTTCTTTTAAGACTAAACTTCTTCATCTGTCTAAAGGAAACAATAAGAGTGCCTAGTTCATCAAGTTCAGTTTGAGAATGAGATCAGCTAATGGAGGTGAAGGATATAGCACATTGACCAGCATATACTAAGTTCTCAAGAAATGATAGCAGTTAATCCCTTTAGTTGGAAAGGATGTGAGAACGCCATTCCTTCCGGAAACCTGGAAGGAATGTACGTCAAACATCTTTGGTTCGATTGTGTGTGATGCTATGACAGACGAGGTGAGGAGCTTGCCTTGCGTTTCTGAGCACTCACAGCATCTTTGTCTGGTTCCTCTGCTCAGGTGAAGCCGCGTCTGCAGCGGGGTGGAAGTTCCGCCTCCCTCCACAACAGTCTCATGAGGAACAGCATCTTCCAGCTCATGATACACACCCTTGACCCACTGGCTGAAGGTAAGCATCAGGCTTTGGTTTGGGGCCTTGTTTGGGGTGGAGGGAAAGGCTGTGAACAGGCCTCTCTTCATAAAACATGTTTGTGCTTCCGTCACAAACCCGCTAATGTCCTCGTGTGTCACCTCTGCCAGAGGCAGCCCCAGCCCTTCCGGGCGCTTTTTCTACCACCGCCCAGTTCACCATCAGAGATTCTTGTACCAGGAACGGGAGCGGAGGTCTGTTTGCTGATTCTGTCCTTTGATGCCTCCAGCATAAATACAGTTTGTTACCAGGCAGAGCAGACAAAAGAGCTTTTTCTCTCCCTTCCAGCTGGAATGACAGTTCTCTTTCATCATCCTCCTCAGTTTCAAAATGAAGTTGTATATCAGGATAAGTTGATAAATTGCATATCTTTGAAAAAGAGAGAGAGACAAGAACTCCATGACTTAGCAAGGCTGGAATTAGTTTGGGGAATGATGTTCACTGCAGAACACTAATGTTGTACCTAGTCTTTGGCAATTGGAAGATGAGGGGGGTAAGCTTCTAAACACCTAAAGAGCACTCTCTAAGATAACTGCTTAGGATCAGGTTGAAGAACCACCCTGGTTCACCTCCTACAGTCATCATATAAACCATCACCAAGAGTCTAGTATTGTGTTCTTCCAGTTATACTCACAAGGAAGCCAGATACATTGTGCTTTTTTAATTGCATAAGTATGCTTTAAAAAAATTTTTTTTCAAGGAAGTAGGTATCTGATGCATCAGATAAATATCGGAGTTAGGCCACTAGCAAAGGGCTCGAATATTGCCAAGTCTTCTGTTCTACCTTCATCCCTGGACCTTACAATTAAGCCTGATGTTACACAGGGGCGAATAACCTGGAAACAGGTCTCTGCCAGTGAATGAACACATGGGATGAGATTAATAAATCATATCACACAAATCAGAGCTCTTTACCAATGTAAAACTTTGCTAAGTCATTTCAAGAGTCCAGATGAAATCAAGAAAACCCTGGGATGTCGAGAGAGTCTCCCCAGGTCCTGTCTCCCCTCACTGGACCTTCACCCAGAATAATAAGTGAGGATCACAGGCTCTCTCTCACTGTGGAGCACTGCAGTCATAACACATTTCCACCCTGTGGCCCAGAGAATTGCATAGCTGATGTGATGTTTTCCAGGGAGCCTTCCTTCATCTATCCTGGGTTCTGTTTACTCAGGGGCAGTCGTTTGCCAGGAACATCCTAAATATCATTACTCTCTTTACCAGAGGCCCATGTGACAAGGAAATTAGCCCTGGTCACTAGCCTTCTTTCCCCTCCACTGCTCAGGGTCACCCCCAGAGAAATGATCTCAGTGAGTGAGGGGATCCCAGGGCAACCTCCTGCCAGCCACGAAGCAGCTGTGTGACTTTGGGCAACTTAGAGCCTCTCTTGTATCTCATTCCTTCATCTCCAGTAATAGTTACCTCAGTCTGGTAATTTTATAATTGGCAAAGCATTTTCACACCTGTGAATCTATGCTTTCCAATAACTCTTCACAGCTACATTAATATTTTAATTTCATAAAGTAGGGTACCACCAAAATAGATCTCAAGGGTATCTCCTTCTCTCGCTGCAAGCTCTTCATTCCAACCATCTTTACAGCTTTCTAGCTGATCTTCCACTCCCTCCATTGCCTCCTTCCTTGCATATTTTCCACCTTGCAACCCAAGTAATCTTCTTAAAAAGTAAATCAAATCGTGTCACTCCTACTAACCTGCAGCAGCTTCCCATGGCTCATAGGAAAATGGTGACATACTTGCCATGGTCTACACCATCTGTCTCATTCTCCAAACTCACTTTGACTTAACTTTGTGTTAGCTAGACAGATGCCTTCTGTCCTAAAATAGATACGTCTTTCCTGCCTCAGAGTCTTTGCTTAGACTGTTCCCTCCACCCAAAATACTTTTCCTTCTCCCAGTTTCTTCCACTTTCCCCTGCTTTATTTTTGCCCAGTCTTCAGTACTTTGTGTAAATGACACCTCCTGACCATCCAGTATAAATGAGGGCACCAGTTGTCATCTCTCCGGGCATCCTTTAATTTTTCTTTGTTGCCCACTTTACAAGCTGTATGATTATTTGTTTACTACCTCTCTCCCCCAGGACACAGTAAATTTCTAGAAAACAGGGATTCTGTTTATTTACCAGTTGTCCCCAGGGTCTAACAGGCTACCTGGTACATAGTAGCTGCTATGGCTTAGAACGATTAAGCCACCTGGCCATAGTCATGCCCTGATAGTCACACAGTTTCAAAGCTTTCTAAAACCCCATAGGTTTAAGGTTGTTTCTTGGTTATTTTGAGCTACCATCTTCCCCACCATTACCCAGAAGAGCAGGTGCGAGAAAAAATGAACTATCTTACCTGCCCCAACTCAATTATGAACAAGAGACTGAGTATCCTTATTTCTGGCAAGGCATGTTATATAGGAATTGAGGACAGACTCCAGAGCCAGATTCTCTGGCTCCAAATCCTAGTTCTGCATTTACTAGCTGTGTGACCTTGGATAAGTTACTTAACCTCTCTGTACCTCAATTTCCTCATCTGTAAAAATCAGGATGATATATAATAATGTCTACATCATAAGGTTGTTATAAGGACTAAAGGAGTTCAATATACATTAAGCATTTAACCCATTGCCTAGCAGATTGTAAGTACCATACAGGTCTGGAATTACTGTTTCATTACATTGAAAAATAATACAGCATATGAATATTTTAATTTAAAAAATTCAAAAGGCTGTGGTGAGACTTTCTGGTGGCTCAGTGGAAAAGAATTCACCTGCTAATGCAGAAGACACAGGTTCAATCCCTGGTTCAGAAAGATCCCACGTGCCATGGAGCAGTTAAGCCTGTGCACCACAGCTATTGAGCCTGTGCCCTGGAACCCGTGCTCCACAATAAGAGAAGCCACCACAATGGGAAGCCTGCTCACTGCAACTAGAGAGTAGCCCCCACTTGCCACAACTAGAGAAAAGCCCACACAGCAACAAAGACCCAGCGCAGCCAAAAATAAATACATAAAATTTGGGGGGAAGGGGGAGACTATGATGAAAAATATGTCTTCCTCCTCCAACAAACTCCCAGTTTTCTCCAGTCCCCCAGTTCTTTCAGAGGCAATGACTGCTACCAATTTCTTGGGGTTCATTCCCGAGATGATGTGTATATATAACTCTGTGGGGTGTGTGTGTGTGTGTGTGTGTGTGTGTGTGTGTGTGACCTTGCCCATAGGTCTCAACAACCTAAATTTCCGTGGTTTTTGTCTGAGGGAGTTCAGTTTCTGATAGGGCTTGTTTTTGTCTTTCTATCTGGTGGGAAGGTTATGCTTTGTTTCAGTGAGATAAGAGAGGGTGACTCTGGGTTGTCTCGGAGTCAGGCCATCCATGATTTTCTTTCTTTTTTTTTTTTTTTGTTTCTTTTTTTTTTAATTATTATTTTATTTTATTTTTTTTTCCAGTGGGTTTTGTCATACATTGATATGAATCAGCCATGGATTTACATGTATTCCCAATCCCGATCCCCCCTCCCACCTCCCTCTCCACCCGATTCCTCTGGGTCTTCCCAGTGCACCAGGCCCGAGCACTTGTCTCGTGCATCCCACCTGGGCTGGTGATCTGTTTCACCATAGATAGTATACATGCTGTTCTTTTGAAATATCCCACCCTCACATTCTCCCACAGAGTTCAAAAGTCTGTTCTGTATTTCTGTGTCTCTTTTTCTGTTCTGCATATAGGGTTATCGTTATCACCTTTCTAAATTCCATATATATGTGTCAGTATGCTGTAATGTTCTTTATCTTTCTGGCTTACTTCACTCTGTATAATGGGCTCCAGCTTCATCCATCTCATTAGGACTGGTTCAAATGAATTCTTTTTAATGGCTGAGTAATAGTCCATGGTGTATATGTACCACAGCTTCCTTATCCATTCATCTGCTGATGGGCATCTAGGTTGCTTCCATGTCCTGGCTATTATAAACAGTGCCATGATTTTCTAAAACACCTGGTCCTTGTAGGGCTGTACTGCAATTAAAGTGTTTGTTCCTGCTGTAGCAAGATGTGCCATCTAAATCGAGGCACCTCCGTTCAAGGTGAAGCTCTCCCTGAAAGACGTGGAGTGCTCCAATGGCATGAATCTGGGAGAATGCAGAGAGCCATAATCAGTTCTGGATTTGAGTGATTAGAAAATATGGAAAGGACTTCAGTGCTTTCAAATTGCTCCACAGCACGTTGCCAAGAAAGCAGATTGCTCCAGTATTTTTCCCCAAAAAAATTCACAATCATTTCCCATTCCAAGAACATTCCAAGCTCTCAGAAATAGTCATCTCTCTTTTTGTTTGCATCTAATCACTGGAACTCACACATCCTTGTGCCAAACTGTCACCTCTTAACAATATAGAGCGTGCTGGTTACGTCACCAGGTTGATGGCATGAACACTGCAGTGGCTTCTCTGTTGCACTGGTTGATGTTCCTGGCATCTGCCTTGCTGAGACGTGCATTGGCACAGCATGGCAGACAGTCCCTTTTCATAAGGGAAGTTTCCAACATCATCCGGGACAGATGACCTATGAAAAGACATTTCTCATCTGTGCCATTCAGGTATCAATCCAGTGATGGAGCCCTTGCTAAAAGCTTTAATTGGTGGTTGGTTCAGCCTCTGAGCCTGAGTCACAAGATCCAGCAGTGTTTGTGTTTCTTATCTATTGATACGTAACAAAGCACCCAAGACTTAGTCACTTAAAACCACCCCCATATCATTCCTGCTCATAATTTCATGGATCAGGAATTTGGGTGATTCAGGGATCAGCAAGGTGATTCTTCTGTTCCATGTGGTATCAGTTGAAGGTCAGTTGATGCTATTCAGCTAGGAGATGGGCAGGTTAAAGGCTCCAAAAGGGCCTTGCTGACATGTCTGCTATGTCTGCCACCTTTGAAGGCACAGCTGGGAGGCTGGATTCAGCTAGGCCCCTGACTCCCCATGTTGTCACAGGGCTTTTCCACTTGCTTGGTCTTCTCATACAGTGGCTGAGAGCTCCATGAGCAAACCATCCAAGAGGCCCAGGCAATAGGAGCAGGGCTTCCCATGACCTAGCCTGGGAAGTCCCAGAGTGTCACTTCTATTATAGTCTCACACTAGTCACACCATCCCGAAGGCCAGACCAAACTCAAGACACGGAGGAGGAGACTCCACCTCTGTATGGGAAGATACCAGAGAATTTGAACCACCTTTTGTCTAACCCAGCCTGTTTCAGGGACACACATCACTGAGTGGTTCATCCGTCCATGGTTCAGTGGCGTTTTCTGGGCAAACTACACAGTGTGGAGGGGACAAAGCCATAGGCAACCTGCTTTGGGTGAGAAGACAGCACAGTTGTCTTTTTTAAAATCAGAAAAACCTTAGTGTTCCCAGAAGTAGACTTCCACTTACATCACATGGGCTGGAACAGGGCTGTGTGACCACCCTGACCTACAAAGGAACCAGAAGTGGGCTGTCTGCCCCCTCAAACATGAAACTCCACGGTCAACCCCAGTGAAAGTCAAAGGGTTCCCTTTCTCCTTCTCATCCTTAATAACCTTCATCCTGTCTTTTCAAGTTCCTGATTAACAAAGAGATACAATGTTCCCCTTCTTCCCCCCTTTTAAAACATTTTCTGGTGGCCTCTGAGTCCAAATTTTATACAGTGGCCCTAAATCCTCCCCCAGCAAAAGCATGTCCCAACGCTTGCCATCTAAGGAGCCTGGTTACCCCAAGACATAGGTGAAATCATGCCCTACCTCAGTTCAAAACCATCTCACCAGTAGGAAAAGGCCTAGTTTTTGTGGTGGCCCTAAGGCCCCCTGTGACCTGCCTCTCTTCTTTCCTCCCTCCTTCCCCACTCTCTTTTTCCCCGCTCCAGTCCTCTCCTCCTCTTTCTCTCCCCTTCTCTCCTCCCTCTTGTGTGTCATTCCCTTTGCTCCACTCCTCTGATTGACTAGCAGCTCCTCACAAACTCCCAGCATCCTCCTGCCCCAGGGCCTTTGCACATGTTCTGTCTTCCTCCATCCAAATGACATGTTCTCGTCTTTCTCCATCCTGCTTTCCCTTCCTTCAAGTCAGCATACACATGTCACCTGATGAGAAAGATCTGACTCAGTCAGACTTTGAAAAACAGCAAAATCAAAACCATGATAATAAAGCAGAGTTCTGGACCTTCCTTGCCCTGCAATACATTTGTCCATAAACACCATGAATATATTTATTTGTTGTTTGTTTCCTGTCTCTACCCTTACACCTTGGACAGGGCAGGCACTCCTCTATCTCCAGGGCCTGGTCTACATGGATCCCAATCCCTGTTTGTTGAGTGGATTGAATGAGTGCTTGCTTATATAATGTTTCTGCTGAAAAACATATGACTAGCCATGTAGATTATCTTAATCCATGCTCTGTCAAAAGACTCTTTGGATGTGACCCACAAAGTCCTATTCAGTTAATGGTTGTCTCTGCAGTAGTGAGAAGCAATCATGTCTCCTTCCTTGTGGAATTTCAAATTTTTTCATCATAACAGCAATTTTATTATCAGTAGCAAAGTTTAACAAATAAGTGTACTTGATGCCTTAGAAACACAAGAGCAGGGATAATACTGTGTTAGCCTAGGTGGCTTGTAATTGAATTGAAGGATTATTTAACCTCAGGGCACAAGACAGTTTAGAACAGCAGGTCCCCAGGCCTGATGTGTGTTTCTCTTGAGACCATTTTCATGACAAAAATCTTCAGAATCCTGTAATGAGATATCTGAAAATAACACCATACTCATAGTACGATACCTGCCTTCTTTGCTATTAAAAGTCAGACAAGCTTCCCCCACGGTAAATTCACTTCATGTCACACTGCGGGTCTCTGCTGTCACTTTCTAGCCAACACATTTATGTTGCTTTCGTTTAAATGGGCTGGAAGGGTGTCCTGAGAGCCTTTCCCCTGCCTTTCCGAAGGGACAGTTTTGGTCCCTCATTTTCCTCCCACTAAGATCCTGTGACATCCTGATGTCATCTCTGCTTTATCAGTCTGACTCAGGCAATGCAAGGTGACGTGAATTCCAGGACATCTTCATCATAAAGCCTCACAAATGAGTAGCCACTATTTATTGTTTCCCCATCTTCCCTGTACCCTAGATTATAAGTTTTCAAACTTGTTTCTCAGTAACAGCATAACCTTTTGCTAGAAGGGATTCCCACAGGGAAGAATAAATATTTTTAATAGTTAAAACCATTAAGAGTTTACTCACATCAGATACTTTCATTAGTGTGCCAACTCAATTGCTTTCCTATAAACCATCAATGTCAAACATAAAATAAATAAAGACCCACTCAACAAAATGCAACAAAACCAAAAAGTGCCAGGGATTAACCCAAAGAAAATGTTTAGCTTTAGTGCAAAAACAGTAGTCATTTCTGAAGAACATGGAAGACGATCTAAATAAATGTTGGTATATTATAAAGATATCAGTTCTTCCCAAATGGAACTCTAAATGCAACTCAATCCTAATTGAAATCCCAAAAATATGTTTATGGAACTTCAGAACTTGACTTTGAAATTTATATAGAGTAAGCAGGAAGAGCAAAGGCACTTTTAACAAAGAACAAATAGGGAAAATACACCCAGCAGAGATCAAGATGTATCACGGAGCAACAGCTTTTGGGTGCTCTGGTTGAAGGATTTGGGAGGAAGGGGAGGAGGCTGGACCAGAAGCAACCAGGATCTCCCCAGAGGTGGCCCTCGGGGAGCAGGAGGAAGCTGTGGGCACCTGCGCTGTGGGGTCCGCCAGCTCTGGCTGAAGCACTGGGGGATGGGAGAGGGGCTTCCTGAAGCACTAGAATCAGCCCTGTGATGGAGCAAGGCCCTCATTCCCGAGGTGGTGAAAGCACACACGTTCACGGAATCAACATCACATCCTGACAAGTGCAGATTGATAAACCCAACAGGGAGGCCCGGCTGGTGTGCAAAAAAGCGGAAGCTGTCAGGGCAGGTGAACTGTGCTTGCCAGGTCTTCAGGAACGTCATCCTAGGTGCAAACCTGAGGGCAGGGCCCTCAGGAAAGGGTGCCTTCAGAGAAAGTGCCCTTCAAGAGCAGTTCTCAAAGGCAGTGAGGAGCATGGGCGGGCAGAGAAGGTGGTGAGGAATCGAGGGCAATGGAGGTGGCTGGAGAAACCCAAGCTATGCATGGTTGGCCTAACCGAGCCAGGGCTTCTTTGAGATGAGCGGGCGTGTGACCATTTGCCTGCTTGAATGCTCCAGCGGGCTCTCCTGTCCAAGGGCACTTGCAATGTGTCTGGGTGTGTCTGTGTGTGTGTGTGTTTGTGTGTCTCTGTATCCGTGTGGCTCTGTTTGGACGTCTGTGTATATGTGTATATATGTATCTGTGTCTACATGTCTGTGTGTATGTGTGTGTGTCTGCGTGTGAGTGTCTATGTCTGAGTGTGTGTGTCTGTGTATGCCTCTACCATAACTATGTGTGTGTCATTGAAGTGCCAGAAACTAAAGGCCTAAGATGATGTTGAAGAGAAAAAACAAGAGACCGGGGCTTTCAAAGTGCTTATTACTCAGTGGAACACACCTGAGAGTCACCTCCTGTCTTTCTCCAATCAGTGTCTATGGGAAGTATTGCATTTTACCTCCGAGGAAACTGAGGTTTAGAGAGGTGACATTACTTGCTCATGGTCACCCAGCTCCTAAGTCTGCCTTCAGAGCTTGAACACTTTGCACTCACACAGGACTCTCATCTCTAGCCATGTGTCCCTCTCCCATACCTACAGCCAGACATCTGTCTTATTTTGTAAAATCACTTCAGTGCTTCCACATTGATGTTTAGTGTTAACTTGAAGCTGACACGAAAATTAAACTTTTACTTGCTTGCTGCGTTTTCTTTTTTTCTCACCCAGCAGCAGAACTTATTTCCCCAGTTTCTGTTTTTAAAAATGGCTTCAATATGCACTTTCAAAAATTGTCATTTGATACTAGAAGAAAGTCATTTTCATGCCTATTTGATTCAAACTGTGGAGACGTTATCCCTGAAAGGCAGTATTGTAACCTTTCTTTCAGTCCCAAATCATGGATCAGTTTAAATTAGTGAGAAAGATGCTTGTGTGCTGCCTCAGCTGGTGAGTGGACAGGCAACAGGAGTGAAAATCTTCACTGGGAAAGAATAAAATGCAATCTGCTGGCTTTGTTTTTAATAAGATGACGGTCATTTAAATGCCTGGATAGAGGAAGGCAGGCTATTAATGCCTCTCATAGCACAAATGCGGGGACAAGTTAAATAGCTTCTCTCTTTGGGGAATAGTAGAGCATTACTCTCAGATTTGAACATCAAAGATGGTCGAAATTGAATCTCTCTTTGTGTTGTACACATTACAAATACATTTCATTTGGGGCATGAAGAGAAAGTGAATGGTCTCCCTGAAATGAATGCTTTTGAGGGTAGAAATAGTCTCTCTCTTTCTCTCTCTCTCTCTCTCGTCTCAGGTTTGCCTTGAAGTCAAGTCCACAAAAGTCTGTGACCAAATTATTGACTTGATGCCATTTGAAAGTAAACACTGCACACAGAAAGGAAAAAGCAATGAGGCATCCATTCAGTTATAGTTTCATCTTTGTGCTGTTGAACTTATCACATGCTCTAGAGATGCAGTTAGAACTCCTTCAGAGGGGGGACCCAGAGTTTCCCAAGCAGCTGCCACAGCAATGATGCCCCCAAAGGATGGGGCAATCAGTGAAGGTGGAAAAGGACTTTAATTTTGTCAGTGATGGCCCGTTCCAAAAGCGTGTTGATGTAGAAACATCATTCAAAGGGGTTTTCTCTCAAATGAAACACTAAAGACTTCTCTGCTTTGTTCCATCAATAACTGGGCCTCACGTCATGGAGTGCAGGTTGGACGATTTGCATTCTGTTCAGAGACAGTTCCCCCTGACGGCAGTCAGGTTTCTTGCTAGTGTGTCTCTTGGTCTGGGATTTGCACCATGCCATGCATTCACCTCTAGGTGTTATACTGTAAAAACAAATCCTCAAGCTGCTGTCAGGGTCCATTTCTCTCCTAATCTCATGACAGCAGAGCCACCAAATCCGGCCTCTTCACCTCAGCCATTGAAAAGAATCTCGTGACCCACGTCAAACTGTCCTTTATAGATTGTCTTGGAGCTCAGTGAGGCTATATGATACACACATGTGCAAGAGCACACACATACACTCACAGAAAGAGTGATCAGCGTTGTGGTTTATATAAACTTAAGGGTCTACAAATTTGTTTCCTGTTTGTGTGTATGGATTCATGTATTCATTCATTCATAAAACACATTGCTATTGCAAGCTGATGTGAGAGGTCACCCCATGTGAGAACATTTCCTTTTACAAGCCCGCACTTTAGGTAAGTCTCTAGGCGAACAGAAGCCAGTGCTTGCCCGAGTCTAGCTAACTTCCTGAAAACCAGCATAAATGTCCTTGTTGTATCTGAGTTTTAGCAATGCAGCTGCTACGGCCTCTGTAGCTACTTGTGTGCTGGTAATTTCCCTCTTTGACTTCCCAGACTGGCAGCACTTAATCCCACATGGCCAATAGCAAAGGTAGCTTTGCTTCAACTCTAAGGACTTCAGGCCAGAACCACCATCACTGGCAGGAATTAAAAATCATGGTGAAATATCCCACCCTCACATTCATATCAATGTATGACCAAAAAATAATAATAATAAAAAATAATAATTAAAAAAAAAAAAAAATCATGGTGAGTCCATCTAATTCCAGAAAACTCTTCATGATAAAAAGTCTCCTCTGGCATTTCTGAAAAAAACTTTACCCAATTGTTTATTTTCCTTTCCATGCATCCTGTTCCCATTCATGGGACAATAGGTCACACGGAGTTTCCTATCTAGTTGTTGTGGTTCAGTCACTAAGTTGTGACTCTTTTGTGACCCCCCTTGACTGTAGCCCGTCAGGCTCCTCTGTCCATGGGATTTTCCGGGCAAGAATACTGGAGTGGGTTGCCATTTCCTCCTCCAGGGGATCTTCCTGACACAGGAATCAAACCTGCATCTCCTGCATTAGCAGGCAGATTCTTTACCACTGAGCCATCTAGAAAAGGTTACAAATTCTTTTCTTGACCTCAGGACTGTTCCCCATCTTCTTTGTGCTAGGGAGAATTAGAATGTGAGGAGCTGATCCTTGGCGCTTCAAGGTAGCATCTTGCAATATGCCCATTTAGACAGGCTGTCTCCCCTGCTGAGTGTGTTCATGGAGGCATCTTCCCACTAGGCTCTTGGGAGAGGGAATAGAGTATAGTCATTCAGCAGACACATTGTGGAGTCAGCCACCTTGGTTTGAACCCCAGCTCTGCCACTTACTAGTTGTCTGACCTTGGGTGAGTTATTTAACATCTCTATAACTCAGCTTCCTATAAATAGGAAAGATAAGAGCATCTATCTCTTAAGGCTATTGAGTATATCCAACGGAGTACTGTTTACAGAGCACATAGAATAGTGCCTGGTACATCTGTAGTTGCCAAAATGCTTTCAGTTCTTTTTTCTTTCTTGCACTTGGCATTTTTCAGGCAGTCTTCAAAGGTTCAGTAGTAAGTCATTGAATTATTTCATCTCCTTTTTTGCTTAAAAAGAAGTCTCTTCATCATGTACCAGTTTTTAGATCCTGCCTTACCTGTCTATAAGATGGAAACTGGTCTTATTGACAATCTGGCTTTTAGTTGAGCAAAAGTTATCCTGAAGCTGAATAACTATACATTCTATATTTACAAGTTCTTCTGTTCTTTGTACAATGAGGAGTAAATCAACGTGACATGGTACTTGACTCATTTCCTTTCAATAACTCCCAGCTTCCTCTGTGGTCTACAGCTTTTTGGCAGACTTAAAAAAAAAAATTCCTCTTTCCAACATATTGATTAAAAAAATCTGGAAAAGCAATTATTGTACTAATTTTTTAATCCTGGTGAAACATCCTTAGGCCACTGTTTATGTAATTAGGACTCATAACCTTCTGCAAGTCCCTGCCTTCTCCTACATCATCAGATCTCTGCTTCACAACAGGCATTTGCCATTTAATGTAAGGTGCATAATGGACTACTTGTGAAACATGTCTTAATTTTCTATGTTGTCTTTGCATCCTGGATTTTAAGTTCACTTGTATCTTCCCACTTTTTATGGTATTTAAGTAGGAATAATGGTAAATGGATTTCTACATCAATGAAATTTAGTGGATTGCATAAACATTCTTTGTACTTTGATCCTGTAATTTTTCGTAATGTGGGGTGATGGTTTCTATTGTGGTATGGAGCCAAGTATTCAATAAAGTGACATTCTGAACAGAACTGAAGTGTAGACTACAAAATTATAAGAGTAGTTTGAATTACTTCCCCTTCAGTGGGATTAATTTCCTTTGTCTTCCAGTCTTTTTCCCTCCATTTCATTCTGTTTCCAAATCTTCTTGCCTTCTCATTCTTCTCTCATCTCTTGCCCTTTTGTCCCTCTTGAATAGCTGATGTTTGTTTGCCCATTTTATTGCTTTTCCTCCCCTCTTCTAGGACACTTTTCTGATATTTTTTGATATTCAGTGCATCAGAGGGTAGAAACTCAGCTGTGCTGACCCGACGGCTGGACATAATTTAGCACTGATTCTCTCTGCCTGGCAGACTCTTCCGAATCCAGCCAGGCTGCAGGATGAGATCCAGGAGAACATCCAAATTGTTCTCTAGCCAGCATGCAGCATCCATTCCACACACCAGTCAGATTGTTTTGTTTTTTTTTTTCTTTTTCATCTCCATTTCCAAGCTATTGCCGCCATTTTGTCTTCTATATGCTGAGTACTCTCATGATGGCACTTTTGTATGTTGTAAATCCCCCTGAAACTGGTCTTATCAGCAGTCTGGCTTTTAGGTGAGCAAAAGTTATCCTGAAGCAATGAAGAGGATTCCAACAGTTGAGGCTACATGCATTTTCCCTTCGCAGACTTCCTTCCTGCAGAGATATTGAAGACAGAATAGTTGAAACTGTGGAGTTAAAACACTAAAATGGAAGGAGTCACAGGCATCCATACCAAAGGCAACCAGGCTAAGGAGGATTAACAGAGCACTATTAAATAGAGATTTAATTCAATTCAACAGCATCTGAACACCTACAGAGTGCCAGGAACTCTGCTGGGTGCTCAATTAACGAAATGAGTATGTTGATTCCTTGCCCTAAAGACCAGAAAACAAGTAGGTTAAGGTGCCTTTGATGAGCACACACAGAAGGGTATACTTGAAACAGACACACTGGAGGGAGTGACTTACACTAGGGATGGGGGAGCATTCAGGAATACTGCCTGCAGGAGGGAACCTCCAGGTGATTCACTAGATCAGAAGATCTCATAAAATTCCAACACAAAAAGACAGGATGTGTGGGATTTAGAGAGATATGTTCAGTTTGTGTTTTGAAAGCCTTACGCTGGTAACAATGTGAAAGATAGGTGAGAGGTGCCAGGACTAGACAGTAAATGGTAAGAAAGAGAAAGAGTAGCTGGTAAGAAACGAGAGTTCAAATAGGACTACTGCAGCAACCTCAGCAAGGCTTTCAACTAAGGCAGGGACAGTAGGAATGGAGCAGAAAAGACAGAATTGAGGCTGTTCAGGGTGGGATTGATAGGGCTTTCACGACAATATTATTGGGCTTCCCTTGTGGCTCAGTAGGTAGAGAATCCACCTGCAATGAGGGAGACCTGGGTTTGGTCCCTGGGTTGGGAAGATCCCCTGGAGAAGGGAAAGGCTACCCATTCCAGTATTCTGGCCTGGAAAATGCCATGGACTGTATAGTCCATGGGGTCACAAAGGGTCGGACACAACTGAGCAACTTTCACTTTCCTGACTGGTTGGGTTGTGGGTGTGGCTATAGAAGCATCAGCATCACTTAAAGCCCCACCCTTTGGATCTTAATTTCAGTTCAGTTCAGTTCAGTCGTTCAGTCATGTCTGACTCTTTGCGACCCCATGAATCGCAGCACGCCAGGCCTCCCTGTCCATCACCAACTCCCGGAGTCTACTCAAACTCATATCCATTGAGTCAGTGATGCCATCCAGCCATCTCATCCTCTGTCGTCCCCTTCTCCTCCTGCCCCCAATCCCTCCCAGCATCAGGGTCTTTTCCAATGAGTCAGCTCTTCGCATCAGGTGGCCAAAGTATTGGAGTTTCAGCTTCAGCATCAGTCCTTCCAATGAACACCCAGGACTGATCTCCTTTAGGATGGACTGGTTGGATCTCCTTGCAGTCCAAGGGACTCTCAAGAGTCTTCTCCAACACAACAGTTCAAAAGCATCAATTCTTCAGTGCTCAGCTTTCTTCACAGTCCAACTCTCACATCCATACATGACCACTGGAAAAACCATAGCCTTGACTAGATGGACCTTTGTTGGCAAAGTAATGTCTCTGCTTTTTAATATGCTATCTAGGTTGGTCATAACTTTCCTTCCAAGGAGTAAGCGTCTTTTAATTTCATGGCTGCAATCACGATCTTAGTCATATGTAATATAACCAAGCTCATATTTCTGTGAAAGAGAACACTGGACTTATCTGTATGTGTCAACTCAAAAAAATCCTTTTAAAAAAAGGATAGGGGAAGAGAATGGAACCTCTTGCCACTTTCAAGACTGAGCAATAAATGTGTGTGTATCCCCCCCACCCCAAATTTGATAAGATTTAAGAAGAAAGTACCTTTTGCCTGATTTTGTAAACATAATCATTTCATTTACAGAGATGCAAAAATGCAAAGATGTAGATGTCATTAGTGAACATGTTAGCTTCTTAACCCCCTACCTATACAAAGAACTTACCGAGAACATGTTTTAGAAACTTGCTATTAGAAGGGCTCAAACAGATTTTTTTTAAATAAGAAATAAATTCCAAATGTTGCATAGATGGTATCTAATATTGTATATTCTTTGCTTTCAAACCATATTCTTTCACTGTCTTTGACAATGTCATTTTCTCCCTGGAAACGCCAGCTGAAAAGTAAGAGAAGTGAAAAAATATTCAATATTCAGCCAGAATTCTGGATTGATGCCCATGGAGGCAATAAAAATGAAAAATGGAGTGACTAACCCTGATTACTTACTATGTGCCAGGCACTGTGCTAAGCATTTTATATAAATTAACTCGTTCAATTTTCAGCATCATCCTATGAGTCTGTTATACTACAAATTTAACTATATTATAACCTCTTCTATTATAACCATTTTACTAATAAAGATACTGAAAGTTACAGAAGTAAATAATTTGCCCCAGGGCATAAGGGAAATAATAGATAGAGCCAGGTTCAAATCCAGGTTTGTTGGACCCCAGAATTCACTTTCTTAACCACTGAATAATACTACTTTGACAAACAGCTGGAATCCCTTTTGCGCTTTCCTTTTGAAAATCAAAACTTATATTATCTCTTTCCCTGCGTTGTACATTCTTTAAATAGTGTCAACAGTCTCCATGTATCTGATGTCATTACAAAAGAATATGACATTTATAGACTGCCTTTGGCATGACATAACTAGTTATTATTTTTGTCATTCTTCTCCTTTTACCTTTTTCTTCTCCAGTATAAATTTGTGCAGAGAATGTTAGAACAAGGCTCTAATCCTGGGTGCCCACTTATTGTGACTATAATAAGTGAGCCTGAATCCACATCACTACTGGGCTTTGACCCAGTCATAGAATGGTAACTCCTACATACTGAGAATTTCCAGTGTTCCCAGCATCACATAAAACCCCTTAGAGCAATGCAGTAAGGGAGTACTAGAATTAGCCCCATTTTTCAGATGAGGAAACTAAGGCTTTCAAGGCTAAGTATCATGCTACCAAGGTCACACAGCTAATAAGAAGTAAACTCTGGATTAGAACCCACACCTCTTGACTCCAGAAATCATGCGGAGTGCCATAAGATCTCCTTGTTCATCTCCGTGGTGATAAGGGCTCCTGATACCAGCTTCACTCTGGTTTTGTGACAATCAGAAGGATGCTATGATGGGAGTTGCCTGATTTAGTTGAAGGGAAACTAATAAATGCTTTAAAGTGCCTAATAATTAATACCTATCACATACATAATTAATATTATTTGCCAGTTATGTGTTAGGTATCTGTAATATTTACCGCAACACTACAAGGCAGCTATTATTGTTCCCATCATATGTGAGTGTGAGAGCTGCGTGTCAAAGAGGTTAGCTAACTTGCCCAAGCTCTCGTGGCTGGTGAGTGGCAGAGCTAGTTGTCAAGTCAAAGTCTTGGGGTCGACAGTACAAATGATGGGACTGTCATGCTGTATCATTGCATGCTTTTATCCATCCCTTTGGGAAAAGGGAAGAACATTATGACAAAGTATCAGTGTTTAAAGTTACCTTATGATTGTTGAGACTTTTAATTACACAATTAAAAGGACACATAAATGTCCAGGAAATCTTTTTTTTTAACCATACTGTTTGGGGTTAATTCTCTTGCCTGGGTGGCTCATTGTTTTTCTTTAAAAATCCTTTCCAGAAACCTGCTTGTTCTCTCCTGTTTTCTTCCCCTCCCCAACCTATCTCAGAAGGGAAGCAGCAGAACAGCTCTTCCTGGTCCCATTTTTCTTGTTTGATCATCCAGAGCATGTAAATTACAGTGAAATATGGCCTGAGTCAGCTCCTCACAGGACAGGAATCAGTAACCATTGATATTGCTAAGCAACACCGCAGAGGAGCAAGAGTGCAAATTAGGTGACAAATTTGTAAGAAGTTGGAGTGTCTGGGGACTCTCTTGGGTGTTTCATTATGAACCATCTGGATGATCCACAGTAATGACCACACATTATTGTTCACTGTTCAAGGATGATAATTCCCATATAATTATATGGCACCTCCCTCTGTGATCCTCACCTACCTTTCAGAATCTTTCACTGTGTTTTTCACAATCCAGATATTTCCCTGAAAAATAATTGGGAACAGTTACACCTAACAGACAGTGTTCATTCCTCTCCAAAATAAGATTTTTTTTAATTACTCTTTTGACTCATATGGTAGCATAGCTAGATGGCAAGAATGTGCAAAAACTAAAAGAGTGTGTTAGTCATGGCATACTAGCATTTCCATTGGCCTGATGTGGACTTAGCCTTGGTGTCCCAGAGAAGCCTGAAGTCATGAGACTTGTAGTCTGCTCCCAAGTCAGAGATAAGCACACTGTGATACCTACACCAAGGGAGATAGGTAAGCCTCAAGGGAGATGAGGAAGGGAACCAAAGCCTTTGACTTTTGCAGAAGGGTAGCCGAGCAACGACCCCTCCCAGTTCCAAAAGCCTCGCTGGTCTCACTTGTTCATTCATTCATTCATTCACTAATAGTTTATAAGACAATTGGACTCACCATCCTGATTTTAAACCGAGCTGAGAGTGGTTTGCTTTTTTTTAAATTTGGAATTGGTTACCAACACTTAAGGTGCTTCCCTCGTGGCTCAGATGGTAAAGAAACTGCCTGCAATGTGGCAGACATAGGTTTGATACCAGGAAGAAGATACCAGGATCTTCTTCGGTCAGGAAGATCCCCTGGAGAAGGGAATGGCAACCCATTCCAGTATTCTTGCCTGGAGAATTCCATGCACAGAGGAGCCTGGCAGGCTACAGTCCATGGGTTCGCAAAGAGTTGGACACAACTGAACTACTAACACACACACATACACACACACACACTCCAACATTTAAAAGTCAGGAATTTTCACATAAAAGTCCAGATATCTGGCTTCCCTTAAATAATCAGATCTCTCAACACTGTCCCAGCCTTTCCTCATGGAATGGGAGCTAAGAGGCTGTCACCCCCTTGTAGGCATTCACTGGCCACTTTTCAATAGTCCCTACCACTCCCTATTGTTGGCCTCGGCCCACTGTCCTTACCTACACACCTGGCCCCTTTGGTTCATGGGTGCTTTATCAGAATGTTACTGTGCTCCAGGCACTGGGTCAGCTTCTGGGCATCTTTCTGATCCCTAATTTGGCCACCAATGTAGTATCAGTATTTCTAAGGGACTGGGGCCTCAGAATGATTTCAGCAGTTTGACGTCAACAAGGGAATACATGTAGAGAGTAAGGGAGACCAAAACAAGAACAAAGAAAAACAAGTGTGCCTGGGTTTGCTGGAAGCTTGAAAAGGAAGAGTGAGTTTTTCATGAAGGGGCTGATTCAGAAGGTGTGAAAATCAGGTGATAAATGTCTAAGAGGCAGTGGTGTATATAAGGACATAAATCCTACTTGACATTCAGTAGCTGAGGGAAGGTTACTCACAAGTTCAGCCTTTTATTTTCATTTGCAAACTTACTGCCTTGCTTCCAAAAGCCTAAGTGAGAGATTTTAATCACATAGAAGAAAAAGAAGCACTCGTTAGCATAGATTTACAAAGAGTTGAATATGAGAACTCCATAGGACAAAATCACCTCTGTTTACACCTTGTGTATGACATAGATATGTTACCACATGTTGGGTATAGCTGTCCCCAGATAACTGTGTACTCAGTTAGGAGGCTCTTAGGGACGTTTAACACACAAACATCATTCCCCCACAGATTGCTAAGCAGAACTTCTGCAGTGAGTCAGTGCTCTGAAAGCTTTTTTTGAGTGAGAATTTGAATTTGAAGGTTAAAATATTCCTTTTATTCTGACTTGAGTCTGAAGTGAGAATATGGTTGTTTCCTCATTTAACCTCCATCTCTTAAGGTTTTTTTTCTTTAACTTAAAAAAATTACTTGCCTTGACATGAACAATTGTTACAAAGGAGTAATGACAAAAGAAAGCCTTTTAATGGAAAGCAATTAATTTTGGTGGACCGTACAGCCCTTTTTTAGGTAAAATCAATCAAAAATCTTTAAATTGGGCTGACTTAGAAATATCTTTTAACTCAGAATACATATTGATTTTGACAAAAAATTTTCACACAGGGAGAGAAGAGAAACAAAGTCAACCTAAATCAAGCACTGTAAGAAACTTTAAAAAATTGTATGGATCTACAAATATAAATGTTATGTTTATAGGGAGTGGAAATGACAGGAAATGGGAAATGACAAATACATAACTCCCATACTATTGATTCACAAAACTTCAATAATGAAAATAGATTCACAAATTAAAAAAAAAAAAAAGAAAACACCTTAGACTAAAATGTTAATACTGCCAAACATGGTTCTGGAAGTTAGCCAAAGCAGCCTTTAATTAAACTGAAAGTTTTCCTTTTGACATTCTTCCTTGTGTTTAAGGGAAGGCATCTGGGGAAGGAGGGCGGTGGGTTCTTGACTTGCACATTTCAGGTATTGATACTGACATTGGTGCCCACTCACAGAGGTAATGAGAGTCTGATAAGATTTAACAACCTCATGCCCGGCTGAAATAGAGGTTCCTGTTGGAACTTTGGCAGACAAGGAAGAGAGATGTCCATCAACAGATGAATGGATAAGAAAGCTGTGGTACATATACACAATGGAATATTACTCAGCCATTAAAAAGAATACATTTGAATCAGTTCTAATGAGGTAGATGAAACTGGAGCCTATTATACAGAGTGAAATAAGTCAGAAAGAAAAACACCAATACAGTATATTAACACATATATATGGAATTTAGAAAGATGGTAACGATGACTCTACATGAGAGACAGCAAAAGAGACACACAGATGTACAGAACGGTCTTTTGGACTCTGGGAGAAGGCGAGGGTGGGATGATTTGAGAGAATAGCATTGTTCAATTCAGTTCAGTCGCTCAGCTGTGTCCGACTCTTTGCAACCCCATGAACTGCAACACACCAGGCCTCTCTGTCCATCACCAACTCCTGGAGTTTACCCAAACTCATGTCCATTGAGTTGGTGACGCTATCCAACCATCTCATCCTCCATCGTCCCCTTCTCCTACTGCCCTCAATCTTACCCAGCATCAGGGTCTTTTCATGTGAGTCAGCTCTTCGCATCAGGTGGCCAAAGTATTGGAGTTTCAGCTTCAGCATCAGTCCTTCCAGTGAACACCCAGGACTGCTCTCCTTTAGGATGGACTGGTTGGATCTCCTTGCGGTCCAAGGGACTCTCAAGAGTCTTCTCCAACACAACAGTTCAAAAGCATCAATTCTTCGGTGCTCAGCTTTCTTTATAGTCCAACTCTCACATCCATACATGACCACTGGAAAAACCATAGCCTTGACTAGACGGACCTTTGTTGACAACATGTATATTATCATATGTGAAACAGATCGCCAGTCCAGGTTTGATGCATGAGACAAGTGTTCAGGGCTGGTGCACTGGGATGACCCTGAGGGGTGGGATGGGGAGGGAGGTGGGAGGGGGTTCAGGATGGGGACCACATGTACACCCATGGCTGATTCATGTCAATGTGTGGCAAAAACCACTACAGTATTGCAAAGTAATTAGCCTCCAATTAAAATAAATTTCTTTTTTTAAAAATCATGTAATGGATTAACTATCAAGTGTCTGAAACATTTTCCTTTAAACACCAAATTTAACATTCCCTTTAACATAGGCATTTTTTCTAAAATTGATTGCAGTATTCTATGCCTTTATGGAAAGAATTTCCTAATGGAAATTATTTTTAATGCTTAAGGACATGATGATGAATATTATTGCATTATTTTAAATATAAAATCTTTAAAATTACTGAAGTACATAAAATTATCTACTCCTACACTTAAAGGCCCTAAACTTATATAGTTTGCAATTTTTGTACTAGTTTTTCAGAATCTCTGGCATCTTGTTCACTGAAACGATACCAAACTAACTTTCTTTTGTAATTGAGAATTAGTATCTAGCAGTCATAAGCTTTGCTTCAGAAAAGTTGAGTTTGAGTACATGATATATCATGGAACTTGATTAAATTAATAACCTAATGATGCCTCAGTTGTGACAGTAAGATCTAACCTAGAGTATCATACTGTGAGGTTTAATTAAAATAGAGCATGTGGAACTGCTTGAGTACTAATAAACACTCAATAAATGCAAAAAAAATTTTAAAAAGAGAGGTACCAATTATTAAGGATACCTGTGCCACGTGACACAAAGTGCTTTAGATATGTTCTTATCTGAACCTCCAAAAACCCTCCTGAGAATAGGTATTTATTGTTCTTGTCCCTATTTTACTGAAGAAGAGACTAAGGTGCAAAGAAGATCACCAGCTCATAAGTCATAAAACCAAGCTTTGAATTAGCTATCTTAACTGTCTCACTCAGAAGCCTTCTATTTTTTTAGTTTATTTTATTGAGGTAAAGTTGATTTACAATGTTGTGTTAATTTCTACTGTACAGTAAAATAATTCTGTTACACATACATAAATTATTTTTCATATTCTTTTCCACTATGGTTTATCACAGGATATTGAATATAGTTCCCTGTGCTATACACATAGGACCTTGTTGTTTATCCATTCTATGTATAATAGCTTGCATCTGCTAATCCCAAACTACCCCTCCCCTACCCCTCTTAACCTTGATAGCGATATTATGGGATCAGCAGTCCAGAAGCCATAAGTATCAGTGCCTGCTGTCCTGACTTCAGCAAGTTCAGGGAAGTTCAACAAACCAAAGCACTGTTATTTGGGAGCCGTGCATTTATATGCTTTGTTAAGAAATATGAGGAGCACATGGCACATGGGAGGGATCCAAAGAGGAATACAGTCTCAGTCTCCAAGATATGGGCATCCTAACTGGAGAGACAGACTTTGCAAATATTACAGGGGAGGGTGCATAGTCCCAAGCTGGAACATTGGTGATCAGATGAATGAAGGGTCTGCTTTTCACATCCTGTTCCCATGGTTATGGTCCATGTTTTGACCTTCTTCGCAGATCTGAGAGTAGAAGGGCAGGACTGATGAAGAAATTTCTTTTAACTTCTAGCCCAAATGGTAGACTATCTTTTATTGTTGGACACCAAATAGCTATTTTAAACTTCTGTAAATACTGTTGAATTAGTTCCAACAAACCTGTGTAAAATAGCAAGTTTTCTTATGTGTTCTGCTCCACATGCCATATATTCTCTTTCACTCTTCTTGGTGATGCTTGCAATAATGAAGCTGCTCATTATTGATTGCTTAGTGGGTATTATTATCTCACCTACTCTTCACCACAGCTTTGTGAGATAGATATTAATACAAGCATGCCCTTTTATAGTTGAGGACACCAAGGCTCAGAAAGGCAAAGCAATTTGCTTAAAGTCACACAGCTAAAAAGTGGCAGACCTTGGGTTCAAACCTATACCCTGGCTTCAAAGCCTGTGTTCTTAACTTCTTTTAGCTACTGAAAATAATCCTTTCCTGGATGTGATGTAATCTGATATCTGCATACTTTCTTAATAGGTATTAGACAACTTTACCAAGAAACTAATCTCTGTGTTGAGAAAATCTAAAATCTAAATTTTAGATCTACAAACTCAGTGTCAAAAGTAAAGCAGCTCTTTGATTTAAGAAAACACACAAGTTATTTTTTCCATCAACCACACTTAATGAATGTTGCTTTCACTGATTTCTCTACCTCTCCTCTTTATTCTAACAAAATGAATTCAGCATAGATTTTTCCGTTGACTTTCTGTTTTATATGTCAGAATTTTGAGGCCTGGAAAGGTGCTGCTCCTGTCTGGGGAAATTTGCTGAGAAAAGGGTTCAGAATGCCAGAGGTTCCAAAAGTGAAGCTGAGAAGGTCAATGTTGGAAGGCGAAATCTGTGTCCATGCCCTTTTTAAGAAAGGAAGAAATAGGGGCCAAAAAGCACTCATTCTTAGTCACAGATCCTTGGAGACTGAAGATCTTTTCCTTGACTTATCAACCAAGATGTATGGACAAGAATTCAGAGGTACCTTAAAGCCTGGTAATGACCTTGCTGGAAGGCCTGAGAGGAAGTGGGCAGAGGAATGACAATAGATTCAGGCTCTCCTAGAGACCCAGGAGCTTGGACGCCCATGGATCCAGCTGCCCAAATGGCATGAGCGATCATGACATGTTAGGCAGCTGATCAGCTCATAGGCTCATCTCAAACACCAGCCACTGGGTTCTGGACTTTTTCTTAGGCTTTTCTTAGAAAAATGTTACAGAGAAGAGGCACCAGGTGGTAACCAGGATGATCTTCACTACTGATTCATCCCTTTTCCTCTTGCTCAGTTGACATAATGGAAGTTATTCAATGGTATTAAACAGCACCCTCTTGAACCCCCTCCCTCCTCCCTCCTATCCCAAGAAATTCAGCTTGGATTGGGACCAGTTTGAATCCTAATCCAGTGGTGCTGAAGTTGCCACGGCTGCTCTCCTTGGGGAGTGTGCTGACGGGAGCCCATTGCCCCTTGCAGGTGAGTTTTCATTCATGCCTCTCAGGCTGCTTCCCATGAGGTGTCCGTGGGCTGTGGGAGGCTAGCTAGGTGCAAATGTGCTCTGACTTATGGATGCGCATTGTGTCTGTCCTGGTCGCATGGCACACCCCTCTTCCAGCACCTTCTGATCCCCTGGTTCAAGGAAGGGAGATGCCAGCTCTTGGAGATACTGTCCCACCAGCCCCAAGAGACCACCCTGACCATTTGAAAGCACTGAGGTGCCAAGTTCACTGTCTCACTATCCCATTGAGGTCAACTATAAAAACTCTGTTCCAACAGACTGGTTTCCTTCACATTCTCGTGTACCTTTTTTTAAGTAAGCATCAAACATGGTTCTCTTCACTTGGGCAAATACTGTTTCCTTGCCCACCTTCTTCACTGCGCTTCAAATCACTCCATCACCTGTTGTCATTCAGCCTTTCACTGCTCTTATTCCTTCTCTTTCACCAGCTTTAGCCTCCTTTTTGGTATATCCTATCCAGTTCTTATCCCCCTGCCCTAGTCCTCATCGAAGGAAGTAGCTAAGGAACGATCTAGGAATTGCCACAGCATCAAGAATGTGTGAGTTTTGTCAGCCACCTCTGGATCAAATTTTGACCATGTTGGTATTAATTTAATAAATTAATCAAAGAGTATGATTGTATGTGTTTATACCTGGCTCCATGAGACAGGAGGTAAAAACTTAATCACATCTGTCACTAGCAGATGTTTGAAAGTTTGGGGCTGATACATGAAGACTGGTGTGTGTGTGTACAGAGAGGTAGCATCTCAAAAGACAAAAATGCAGTAGTGTATCTCCAAAGTGCAGAAATATGGTTTCGACCCAACTTTGCATTCATGAACTGCCCACATTGTCTCCTTGGCAAATAAAGAGAATGCCAGCTGCTTATTCGCCTGCTTTACCTCAGGGAAAGAGTGGAGGTTACAAAAAAATTAGTTGGCTGGTATAATTCATCAGCTTACTGCAGGATTATACATACACATCACACCACACATGCACAAGGTGTAGATTATGTGTAAAGCCACCCTGAACATGTGTTTAATATTTATGAAGGAATTTAGATCACCTTAAAATCCCAGACTTTGGCAGTGTCACATATATAATAGACTACTATTCTTAAAATGGCAGAAAAAATGTTTTTTACTGAAGGCAGTCCCTACAAGTCAGTTTTTTTTAAAAAGCCTTCTTGTTTTGACGCACAATTCAATTTCTTATTGAAGCACTTGCATCCTTTGTCATGGGTCTAACAAAATCCAGAAAAGGCAGGCTTTTGCAGAAACATAAAAATGAGGTGATTTTACTCCCCAAGGCATAATTTTGTATCAGTGTGTTAAAATAGCTTTAGGTAAAGCTTTAGGTAAATAGCTTTAGGTAAAATTTTAGGCACATGGAAAAAGAATGTGTATAATATATACTATACAGAGAAGAATATTTATTATTGTGTTTTAAACTAGAGCCTTATCTTGTACATAAAACCCATCAGTTATTAGTTCATTCATGTGTGAGTTTTTAGCAGCCCACCAAGTTAATGAGCCATGGAAGCATTCCACAGAATCACAGGAGTATCTCTCGAGTCTTAGTTTATTGGGAGAGTGTTGTGATGACCAGGAAAATATTTTTAACCTGCTCGCAATATTGCTGCAAACAATCTGGAATTTTCAGATGAACAGGAATGAAAGTTTCTATTTTAGAACTGAAGTAAGAAAACAGAAACGGTGTGTCCCCACCTCTTCCATCCCCCTACCCAAGATGCTGCTCCTACCAGCTGACTCAGACAAGCTTGCTTTCCGCCAGTGGTTTCCATCACAGCCGAGTCCTTTCCTGAGCTACATCCAGGCGGTTGTCTCCTGGCCCCTGCAGGCTACGCAGCAGCAGGCGATGCCCTGAGCATGGCGTTGTGGCTGGTCTAGGCCACCTGCTCTTCCCTGGGAGCATGCCTCCCACTCCTCCCGAAGTCTTTTGCATCTTTCCCAGCCCTTCCAAGCATGCTGCACCCATGGTATTCAGTGCAGTGCTTTTTGCCTGAAATATGAGATTAGAAATGAAAGGGAAGTTTAGAACATGGTTTTTCATTTGGGGTTTTTCCCAGGTAGCCTTCCTTCCTTATTAACCTCTAGGAAGTAGTTCTGTTGGAGAAAAGCTGTGAAATGAACTCCTGGGACTGCTGTTTCCTGGCAAGGAATGCCGGCATCTACACACCCTAGTGGGTCTCTACAAACCTCGAAAGGGTCTCTGGTCCAGCCCTTCCTCTTGGCGTATCATCTCTAAAAATGACAGGGCAAGGCTGGACCTGCCGTGAAGGTATCTTCGCCCAGTGTTCTGTTTCATCAGATGTTAAAATAACTGTGTCCTGTTCTGTAATGCAGGGCACGTCCTACCCCCAGTGGAATAATATATTTTAAGTGATTTCTGAAAATGGGCCGTGAAAGCCGTCTGCCACATGGCCCATGTTTGCACATCTCTATATAGTTACGATTGCGGAATTTGACAGTATAACTCTGAATCTGATTAATTAAGAATGTGTAAAAAACAAAGTTCTTGCATTACAGCTCGTTCCTTATCTTTGTGTCTTTTACTGTGATGTTGTAGAACTTGGATCATATGGAAAACTAAAATATTATGACACAATGACTGAAGAAGGTAAGAATGATTTTAGAATTGTATGCATTGGCTTTTTTTTTTTTAATTTATGGTGTCTGTGGCTTGCCCATTTTTTTAGTCTTTATTTTCCCCCTCTTTGCATGACTTCAGTGACATTGTGTGATTTATTATTCTTTCTGCATTTTCGTCTAGTTTCTGCCATTGTGTTGATTTGGAATTGGAGACATGCAATACCATGGGTGATCATGTTATTCCATTCAAATGATCCAAACCATCTCAGTCATGTAATGCACTCAGTGAAATGGTGTCAGCAATGTAAACACAAGCCCACACCCACTGGGTCACCGTTAGTTCCTCCACATGCTTACAACATAGAAAAATACATCGGACCAACACTTCCTTTTAATATGCCCCTAATTTTGGGGTGGGGGGAAATACATATCTTCTGGTGATATTCTGATTTTTGCAAAGGAATGATCAATCTAAAGGAATCCCTAGTTTCAAAATGGAGACCTGTTTCTGATGCAGAGGACTGTAGGCTCCTGTCCTTTTCTCCCACAGCCCACGCTAACTCATCTGAGAGAGGCCAGGGTCATCGTTCCAGCCAGTGGAGCTGTATATATTGGAGTTCACACCGTGTGAGATTGGACATATCATTTTGAGCATTTCCCCTGAGTAAATGAAGTCTAGCAGAGATTTATTTTTCAGTGTATCTACAATTCCAGACACTGTCCCAGAGCACAGTCTTCTCCCAGTCAGAATGACTTTTCTGAAAAAAGTACACCATGCAACAGCAACTTGAAAATTTTGCATTCTGGTAAAAGGAGTTGTCCTCTTGTCCTAATCCCACACATACCCCCACTTTTTGACCAATAAATAATATTTGTAAGTCAAGAAAACATTTGGAGTTTTCACGTGCTTTTTTCACTGATACTGACAAGAAAGCCAAAGGTACCCTAGGAAGGGGAATCAGTTCATTTTGTCCTTCAACATGAGAGAAACTCCCCAAAGTGTTGCATATCTTGTTTTCAGCTTCTAGTATTTCTGAGTTGCCTTAGTTTGCCAAAGATCTCCTAGCTGCTTTGCATGCAGGAGGCAGAACATCAGACAGCCCTCGGTAAGAGGAAGGCCCTTCCCAGCCCCTCCCCACTCTGGCTTCTACAAAACTCTGGGGCCCGTCTTTACTTCTGTCTCTGTGCTGTCAGTTAACCATGATGGTGTTTTCTAAAGCAGCGGGCCACAGTTAGGATCTCAGACTGGGCTCTGTTGTAGCCCAAGGCCCTCCCAACAACGTGGGGGAAGTGCATATCCTTGGGCAATGAAAGCCCCAAAGGCAGAAAGCTACGAGCATCAGTATCCTACCACCACGGGGACAGAAAGAACAGTCCCTGCCTTAAAGGAAGGCTCCTGTCCTAGCTATTATTTTCAGTCCACGTCTTTAAACCACTTTGATTTTTCTTGGTGATTGTCTTGGGAGGTGAAAACTTTGGGACTCACTGACTTTATAATTTAATTGCTTTTCCAGGCATCTCACAGCCCTCAGTCTAAGCTTCATGGCTTGAGTGGCCAGTGGGTTTGCTACCTTCTACCTGAGTAGTCACAACCCCTCATTCTCTCTCATTCCTCCATCCTGTCCTCTGCCTTCCGCCCTTAGCGTCTTGTTACCAGAGCTGCTTCTGGCTTCTTGTTGCTTCTATTGACCTGTTTCTCCTTTACCCTTCCTTTCCTTCCTCTTTCCACATCTATGGGAGCAAATTGCCATCGGAGAGCTCCCTTTCTCTTCTTCCCCACACCAGAAAATTCAACATCACATGAAGATGCAAAAGTGCTGCTTCTGATCTGATGATACCAATTGATATCAAACAGCTGGGCTTTCTAGGCAGGCAAACATAGTCAAAATAATGTCTAGCAGGAGAAGCATGACCAGCCCTTAGCAAAACTGTAAAATTGTGTTTGGGGACCTTCATGGGTCACCTTTAAGATGCCTTATCCTTCCCTGGACTGTCCATCCCTTCATGCATATCCCTTTGTGTCCCATTCTTAGCTGAAAATTCATACCATTTACAGTGATAGCTAATAGTAGCTAAGGGAGCATTTTTAAAGTACATTCTATGAAATATTACTATCAGATCATGTCATTAGGCATTTTGCAGCCATCCGGGAGAAAAAAAGAAAGCAAGCTTGATTTTGTTATTAAGTAAGCGGGAGAGCTTCTGAATTAAGCTAAATAGATTTTTTCACCATGTGACTTGTCAGAGCCTTCCATGTGCCTGCAGCATATAAATCGTCTAGAGGGATGGAGGCTTCCCTGGTGGCTCAGTGGTAAAGGATCCGCCTGCAACGCAGGAGCCACAGGTTCAATCCCTGAGTCAGGAAGATCCCCTGGAGGAGGAAATGGCAACCCATTCTAGTATTCTTGCCTAGAGATACTCCATGGACAGAGGAAGCTGGCAGGCTACAGTCCATAAGGTCAGAAAGAGTCGGACACAACTGAAGCAAGTTAGCACGCTCACAGAGGGATAGAGTTTGCCTTGTTGCCCAGACTTTTTTGGTCAGAGAAACCATTCTTCCATGGAGCCTCTTGTGGGACTCTTTTAGAAATGCTGGTTAAGGCATTATCCTTTATCTAGAGTAGTAACCTTTGAAAGACTCACAAGTTTTCCAAACACATAGCAATCCCTCTCAGGCACTCATTGAAAGGACGACTGGAACAGCGGGTGGGGGCCGGGTGGGTCTCCATCCAGTCACCTCAGATTACACCCTTTTGGCAGCTGCCTCCACGACAAGCCAGTCCTGGCTTAAGCCTAATTCTGGGATTCCATCTAAAAGACTCAAGGCCAGCTCAGTAACCTCAGACCTGGCAACAGCCATGCATGGCTTTCAAATTCTTCCTCTCGCTGAAAATAATAATAACTGTGATTTATAGCATCTCCATGTTACACAATTTAAGGAAGTATGATGAAGATGTTATGGGCAATAGGGGACTAGTATAGCCTTCAAGAAATATTCCTCTCCATTTGAGCATTTCTTCTCACAATTTTAGAAATGTCACTAGCCCTTGACAGGGCTTTATTATAATTGCCCATGTGACCAGTCATTATTTGTAACTGTTTCTGGAGATTTCTCTGGGTGTTGTGTAAAGTAAGCTACTTGCAGTGAGGCCTGCTTTTTTTCCCTAATGTGGATTAAATGGAAAGAGGAATTACATATGCCACCCCATCCTAAGAAAAATTGTGTGATGATCTACTAAGTATAGAGAATTGTCTTGCACGTATTCAGTCCATTATTTTAAGCACCTGCTATATGCAAGTTATTCTGCTAGGTGCTTCATTGAAGTACAAGATTAAAAAGTGGACAGTTTGCCCCCATGGAATTTACAGACAGGGGAGAAATAAAACACTGAGTTTTAATAATCACTGAGCCACCAGGAAGAGAGTGGTAAGTCCCATAGGTATTCAGAAAAAAGATAACAGGCACAATGCTATGAGTGTTATATATATATATATATAAATTCACTTAATCCTTATAATGATCACAAGGTAGATTTTACTGGTGATGAGAAAACGAAAGCCCAAACAAGTGTTCTATTAGATGTGGAAACTAAGACTCAGAGAAGCAAAGTGATTGGCTCTGGGACTCAGAGGTAGTAAGTTGCGATGTGGAACCTGAACTCAGGACCACTCACCGCCTTCTCAGCTCCACTGCGGTTGTTCGGTGAGGTGGTAGAAGGAACTGGACAGTGCAGATTGGCTGCAGTGTAGGAGTAGGAAGAAAGGCCTGATGGAGACCAGCTCATGGGAAAAGTTGAACCACAGACTGAGGAATGACAGTGAGCTATTGACTGAAACATGGCCTCCGTACTTGAATACTATACCTTTAAAATTTTATTTTAGTAAAACGATCTGGGACTTCCCTGGTGGTCCAGTAGCTAATACTCCACACTCCCATGCAGAGGGCCAGGGTTTGATCCCTAGTCAAGGATCTAGACCCCACATGCTACAGCTAAGAGTTTGTATGCTGCAACCAAAGATCCTATGTGCTACAACTAAATCTTAATATTTTAAACTTTAATATTTTATATTTAAATATTAAATTTAATGTTTTTAAATATTTTTTTTAAAAACTGCTTACTCTTAGACATTGGAAAAAATTGTAACATCTTTTGTAAAATTTGCCCCTCCCCTCAGAGCCCAATTCCTCCCTCCCTTGTCTCAGGTGCCCAGAACCTAAATCAGAACAGCTGCCTGGGCCACACCCAACTTCCTCTCCTACCCTGAACCAATCAGAATTTTATCCACTCACTCATTCATTCCCTCCCTGGAGAAGTAAGTGGCAACTCATTCCTATATTCTTGCCTGGAGAATTCCATGGACAAAGGAGCCTGGCAGGCTACAGTCCCTATGGTCACAAAGAGTTGGACACGACTGAGCAACTAACCAACAGCTTTCATTCTCTAATGTATTCATTCAGCAACACTCATCTTGGACCAGGCATTAGACTGAGTACAGGGCTCGTGGAGATTAAAGATAGCTCTACTCCTAAAGAATTTACATGCCAGTGGGGGACACAGGCAGCAAGATGAGTAGCATGGTGGGCAAACCCAAGGTGCCAGGGAGCCCAGTGGAAGTGAGGACAGGATTCTCAAAAGAGGCCATGTCTCCACTCCCTCATTCCTGCTTCCCTAAGTGATGGCTCGCCCACCCTGCCAACCACCTGATACTAATATGTTCACTTGATAATAGCTGAGCACCTGCTCTGAATGAATCATGTTCCTAGACTTGATCTGTAACAAGATGTTTCCAGAGATTCAAGCAAGTGGCTCCAGGGATAGTCTTTTAGTGACCTCAGTTCCCCCTACGTGGGCAGCCATTCTTTTATCTCCTCATGGGATGATACTTAATATTCTTGGAAGAGCAATCTCTAGTTTTTACTTAAGGTGAATAACCCATAGTTAACAGATAAACATATTCTACAGCACAGGGAACTATATTCAGTATCTTATAATAATCTATAATGGAAAAGAATCTCAAAAAGAATACATATATATATATATATTCACACACACACACATATATATAAAAAACTGAATCATTTTGCTATACACCTGAAACTAACACATTGTAAATCAGCTATACTTGAGTTTAAAAATAAATCAGTAACCCATAGTTTATTTCTCATCTACAGATAACCCAAATTCATACTATTATCACTCTGGAAAATCCTCAATAAATTGAACTTGGCTTCCTTACTAAAGTTACTTTAAATGAAAATGTAAAAAGTTAGTTCAAAAGAAAGCTTGTGTGATGGAGCAGAGGAGTTCAAAGAAGAGATGCCTTTCCACCAGTGGCAGTATACACAACTACTCATTTCTGCTCTTTGAAGATAAACATTCATAAAGACATGTAGATAAGTAGGTTAACAGAACTCATGACTAAGGAAACGTTGCAAATATGCAATGTATTGTGCTAAACTCATTGCCATTTAACAGAAGCCATTTCTAGAAAAGTAATTTCTCCACTGTTTAAAAAGTCAATCTTTGTTCATTTGTATAAAGGAAAACAAAGATAAGTTTGTTTTAATATCAAGGGTAAGAATAACAATGATCTTTTCCTTATTGAAATTAAGGCTAGTTTCATGACAACCAATAACCCCTTTACCAACCTAAGAAATTAATAATGTCTTATATGAATCATGGGTTCCTCAGTTACTCATGTGGCTGAGTTTTAAAAATTTCAAAGAAACAGAAGCACCCTAAGGTTACGTAGTCTAGCCAGTTATTTTACATTCGTAACTGTAGTGAAATATTCCCTGATGGTTCACACTGTAAAGATTCTGCCCAGGAGACCTGGGTTCAATCCCTAGATTGGAAAGATCCTCTGGAGAAGGGAATGGCAAACCACTCCAGTATTCTTGCATGGAGAATTCTGTGGATGGAGGAGCCTGGTGGGCTGCAGTCCATGGGGTCGCAAAGAGTCAGACACGACTGAGCAACTAATACTTTAGCACAGATCCCAGTTCTTTTTCAAAAAGAAATTGAATTTTGTAATACTATTCATTGGTATTTTCCATTGCCCAAAAGGTATCCTCTGAAAATGTAATCCTAAAACAGGTACTTGGTGCTATCTGTGGCCTTCACATTATATTTTAATCCTGGCTTTGAAATGATGAGACTGTGTTATATATTCTGATATATTAAGCAGCGTAGGTTCAACTCTAGCAGAAAATCCAAATTAACAGGGACTTAAGTCAGATAGAAGTGTCTCTCTCACAAGTAAAAGAGGTCCAGAGGCAAGCTGTACATGGCTGATATGGAAGCTTCACTATAATCCAAGACCCAAACGCCTTCATCCTTCTGCTCCACCATCTTAATATATGACTTTCAACCTCAAGGGCACCTCATGTCCAAGATGGCTGTCACTTCAGCTCCGCCATCACATCTGTGTTTCAAGAAGTCTCGTGTGTGCTCAGTTGTGTCCGGCTCTTTGTGACCCCGTGGACTGTAGCCTGCCAGGCTCTACTGCACTGTCCATGGGATTTTCCAAGCAAGAATACTGGGCTGGGTTACCATTTCCTACTCCCAAAATTATTTTCCCTAGCTATTTTGTCTTCTTTTTAAGGAGCCTTCCTTTTATACCTTCCCAGTAAAATCTGTACAAAATTCCATTACTTGCCTACACCTAGTTCAAGGAAGCTTGGAAATGTAGTATGTCAAGCTGGGTGATTTGCTGTCCCCAATAATTTAGACAGTATGTCACTAGGAAATGAAAAAGGAGTAGATATTAATAGGCAACTTGCAATCTCTCCATAACAGAGAAATATTGCTTTCATAAAACTGTGTGTTGATGGGGAGGATTGAGACCAGAGCAAGCTCTGGAGTGAGATTGAGAACTCATGCTAATATAGTCAAAGGTCTGTCTAGTCAAAGCTGTGGCTTTTCTAGTAGTCAGGTAGGGATGTGAGCATTGGACCATAAAGAAGGCCGAATGCCAAAGAATTGATGCTTTCAAATTGTGGTGCTGGAGAAGACTCTTGAGAGTCCCTTGGACTGCAAGGAGATCAAACCAGTCAATCTTAAAGGAAATCAACCCTGAAAACTCATTGGAAGGACTGATGCTGAAGTTGAAGCTCCAATACTTTGGCCACCTGATGCGAAGAGCTGACTCATTGGAAAAGACTCTGATGCTGGAAAAGATTGAGGGCAGCAGAAGAGGGTGACAGAGGATGAGATGGTTGGATGACATCATGGACTCAACGGACATAAGTTTGAGCAAACTCTGGGAGATGGTGAAGGACATGGAAGCCTGCATGGCGCAATTCATGGGGTTGCAAAGAATCAGACATGACTGCATGACTGAACAACAGTGGATATGGATAAAGTGGATTTGGAGTCTGGAGCTTAGGAGAAAAGTCAGGGTTTTACAGATGTAAATTTGAAAGTCATAGAATATAAGTATCATTTAAAGCTATAGAACTAAATAAGAATACCTAGCTAATCAATAGAAAAGAGGAGGCCAAGGACTGAGCCCTGGGAACTCTAAAGTGTAGGGTCTGGGAAGAGTGGAGAATACACAGCAAAGGAGACTGGAGCAGGCAGAGGATGAGGAGAGAATGGCATCCCGGAAACCAATGAAGAACTTGGTCTAAAGGAGGGCCGTGAAAAGGTGATGGCATTAATGAAGTGACAGATGAGATCAAAGAATTGTTGTCATAGAAAAATAAGAGTTACGGACAGAATGTGAGATGCTTCCAGTCAGGAGTTTGGATGTGATACTGTTATTGCCAGTGACAAGGTTTAACTGCAGGAGTGGATGGATGAGGTGAGAAAGGGCAGCTGGAAGAGAGTAGGTTAGGGCGGTAAGGAGCCAGGTGTTGCAGGGTTCACCCATGTAAAGTCACCGTGGATGGTAACATGAGTAATGGTGGAGATAAAAATAGTGAACTGTGTTCCAGTATCTTTGGGAATGAGGGAAGCATGACTAGGAAGTCAGTTGAGTAAAAGTGGTTGAGTTTATCAGCCTGGGCTTCAAAGAACAGAGAATTGATGTATAAGTAATGAGGAAGGGAGGGTGGAATAGAGTAAAGAGCACTTGGAGAGAAATAGTGTCACTTTCAGGGGCCACAGGAGAAAAGGGACCATCAAGAAACAACCACACTCAGTAGGAACAAAAATGTTCACAGAAGTTAAGGATGTATGAAATTTACTGATGGCAGGACTGAGAGACTGAGTCAGACCAGGGATTTTCAGAGCCACTTGGTGATAAGCATCTCAATGGTGATGGATGACCTGGAGGCTTTACTGAAGAGAACAAGAATGTATCATGGGATGGCAACAACCTAACCATGTTTTTAAAGCCTTACTAGAACCTCTTTCTTTGGATTGGTCTCATGGGCAGTTTGCAGTGATGAAGTAAGGTCTGTCTTTCCAGGAGAGAGGAGCTCTGGGGAACCCCATGAGTCCAGCTGGGAGTGGGGAAAGTTGAGGAAGGAGATCAGCCTCCTCAATTCAGGGACAGAGATTTCAGTCCAGCACAGGAAGATCCTTCCTACAGACATGGCCAAAGATGGAGTGGCCTGCCTCAGACAGGAGTCCCCCTTCTCTGGAGAAGCCAAGGACACTCCTTCAGCAAGAAGTTCAGATAATGGATAATGTCATGGTCAAGACTCTAGCCTGGTGGCCTTTATGAAGTGTGATGGCAGACATAGTTTGCCAGTCTGCCTTTAAGATCGGTCTTTAAGATGAACCTTCAGAAAACTTGATCTTGCATTTTGGTTACGCTACCACCAAGATTGTGATAGGTAGGTTCCTGGACCATAGCATCTGAACTAAAACACTTGTGTATTATTTGACCCAGTTCACAGCCAAACTATTAGTGTGGTTAAATACAACAAATAGTCCATTATTTCCTGTGGAATGGACCCTTAAAAGAACAACTGCCCCCATGAAACCTATATTCTCTTTTAGTTGTAAATCCAAACTTTTACCACAGTAGAAATTTTAAACTGCAAATTAATTTTAACCATTCTTTTTATTATAAAATCATTACAAGCATGCAGAGATAAAAAGCAAACATTAAATAAGGAAAGATAGTAAAAATGAGTCCCCCTCTTACCCCAGATACCATTCATTCCTTACAGTTAACCACTTTTATCAGTTTAACATATTCTCTTTTCTTCTATATACTGTTCTATACATGGCTTTTGTTTATTAATTTATCTAAGATATTTCCATATTAGCACTGTTTTACTTTCCCCATTCCTTTTTAGCAGGTGCATAGTATTCCGCTGCCTGCCTCTTCCCTGGTGGGTTCAATTAGACCCCTGTCAATGAATATTTAAGATATTTCCATTTTTATTCATTTAGTTATTACAATGCTACATGAGAATCTTCTTTGCCCAAATAATAAACTCTATTAAGTTGAAGATATAAATGTGTGTGTTGTTCACTCAGTCATGTCTGACTTTGCAACCCCATGGATGGTGGAGCACCAGGCTCCTCTATCCATTGAATTTTTCAGGCAAGAGTACTGGAATGGGTTGCCATTTCCTACTCCAGGGGCTCATCCTGACCCAGGGATCAAACTGGTGTCTCTTGTGTCTCCTGCATTGGCAGGTGGATTCTTTACCACTGTGCCACCTGGGAAGCCCTTTGAAGTATAAACAAACATATAAAATAAATTTCTGGAAATAAAAATGACACATCAAAGAACATACGCATTTTAAACTTCGAAAGGTAGTGCCAAATTGCCCTCCAAAGGTATTGCATCAATTTAGATTCCCACTCACAGTGAAGGTGTGAGCCTTAAACAACAAATTGAAATAAGTCCTTTGAACAGAGATTCAAACTGACTTCATTACAGAGCAGATGAGCTTTTGCACAGTAACTAGCTTCTGATTTACTTGTTTGAGAAATCCAAGTTTTTACTAAAGTTGAGTGAAATCCAGGGTGGCGTTCTGATGGAAGTCTTTGTCCTTTCCAAATGAAGTGACAAGGCTATTCCTCCCACACAGAATATCCAATTTCCACCCCAGCATGTATCCTTCTTGCCTCAAGATCATTAATATCCCTAAAGAAACTCCGAGGTCACTGCAGGTTACCTTTCTCCCTCCCAGTCACCTATGAGGGCACCTCTATTATGCACCGACACCATTTCCAGCACCATGTTATGTTTCATTCATTCTAGGTTTATGGTTTAAGTCATTCGGTCCAACTTTCCATAACCGGATGATTTTTCTGGGCACTTGAACAGATGCTCTCTGTTAAGGCTGGGCCTTCTCCAAAAGACAAACAGATTTAACTCACCGGTTATTAACCACATTACTTTTTCAGAGATGTATTCTTACAAGTCTCTCCCTGGGGCTGGATCTTAGGAAGACAGCAGCCTAGTGCATGTGCATAACCAAACTAACCAACTAGAAACTGGCATCAGATCTGTAGGAAAGATCAAATCAGTTGAGTGGATAAATTCGTGGTCTTCCTGAAAACCAGAACCAAGGAAGTCTTCTCATTAGAATACATCCAGCTCTCCAAACTTCATTGCATCTTATTTTCATGATCTAAACCATCAGCAGTAAAAGCAGAAAGACTGGACCTGGCAAGTAAAGGCAGATTTTGCTGCATCACATATGTAGAAAGTGTTAAGTGGCAGCAGAAATGAATCATGGATTTTGTTGTTGTTGTTGTCTATTTCTGACATCCCCAGAGCTGAAAATGCTAAGTCGCCTTCATCAGTCAAACTTGAATACTGTTATTATAAATTAATAATGTAATTTCCCACCTCCATGAAGCTTTCTCTTTAAAAAAAAAAAAGTGGAAATCTGTTATACCAGGAAGTTGGCATGTTCAATTAAGCATGGTAAGTTTCTCTTTTGATTAAATCTGAAATGAACTGAATCATCCTGTCTTAGTCATGGGCCACTAAACCTTCAGTCCCATTTAATTAAGAACCCACAGCAGGTCCCGCCACTTCTGTTACAAACCCATGTTTCAAATGAGAATGACAGACACCAGTTTACAATGTAAAGTTGAGGATTCAAAAAAAGAAAAAGAAGAACACAAGTTAACTGACCATTTGCAATACATGAGATCCAGGTGACAGGAGAGGATGGGTTTATGTGAAACACTGGCTACTACAGAATAAATGTTAGCCAGATCTAAAATCTAATTTTTATATATCAACACAAGTCAGAGTAACCTTTCAACACATATTTGTTGAGCACCTACCATTTGCCAACTGCTGTGAACAAATCAAAACTGCCCAAATGAATACATCAGTGTCACAGACCATTGGCAGAGAGACATACCCAACATGTGAGCTTTGACTCCGAAGACCTCTTTTCTACCCCTTAGCTGGTAGTGGGGCTGGATGCTGGCAAATCTTGGATCTGAAGCCTGCCTCGGTAAAGCAATTCATTACCCATTTATCTCTTAGATATCCACAGGGTGAAGAGAGAGAACAGGGGGGAGACATTCAAACCTGGCTCAGAAGTCTAAAACAGATCACACAACCCCTTTGCGAATGTTTGTGGGAGCCATTTGTATCTGTGTATCCAGCAGAGAACTGTTCAGAAAATTAAGCTCCTAAAATAATAAAACAGTTGACCCAAAATGATGAACAGTAGCTCTCAAGCCATGTCAGCCCCAGCTAAGGTCAGTAAACTGACTCCTTGCCTGAAACATCGTATTTTGCCATCCGATACCTGCTGCGAATTTTTTTATTTGTAAAATCCCAATTTTGCCTGAACTTGATTAGATTATCTTTAAAAAAAAAAAAAAAAAGGCAGAGAGAGTCTCAAAATAGTGTCATTAACTGTAAACACAATTAGACTTTGGAGATTTAATCTCGGCATTAACCAAAAAGAGAGTCTGGTGAGTTTCCTGCAGTGTGTTTCTGGATCCTCCTTTTTCTACTCACCAAAAGAATGTAAATTTCAAATAGATTTGCATACAGCAAGAACTCCAAGCACCTCGCACAAGCACACACACACATGCCGTAAGATTCCCTTTGTTGTTTGTGTTAATGTTATCATGTTCAGAAACACTGAGGACCAGTCTACAATGTAAGTACTCGGGGGACAGATGAAAAGAAGTGTCCCTGTCTTGAGGGGCCCACAGGTTAGTTGGAAAGAGAGTGAATAAAACGCCTCTGAGGTTCTATGAGAACTACCATGATGGCATAGGTATCAGAGTGTTGTGATAGAGAAAGGTACCTAGGTACCTTGCCAGCCCAGGAAAGGGACTCGAGAAAAGCTTCCTGAAAGATGAAATGCCTAAAGCAGAGTCTTTAGAAACAAATAAACAGAGGGCATTCCAAGCCATAGGGCTTCCCAGGTGGCACAGTGTTAAAGAATCTGCCTGCCAATGCAGGAGACACAAGAGCCACAGGTTTGATCCCCGGGTTGGGAAGATCCCCTGAAGGAGGAAATGCCAACCCACTCCAGTATTCTTACCTGAAAAGTCCCATGGACAGAGGAGCCTAGCAGGCTACAGTCCACGGGATCCCAAAGAGTTGGACACGACTGAGCACACATTCCAAGTCACACGAAGGGTAAATTAGAAGGATGCAGGCAGTGCGATTAAAAGCTGGGAGACCAATGAAGAGGCTGTAACCGACATCCAGGCAGGAAAGGTTGGATCTAAAGTGTTCAAAGGTAGACTCAAAAGGACTTGGCAGTTCATTGGATATGAGGGAGAGGAGGACCTCTAAGATGACAGAAAAACCTAGGGAGTGAGGAAATCACCAATAGAAAATGTAAGCAGAAGAGCAGATTCCTAGGAAGGAAGATGATATAAGGAAGTTTGGGGCACATTGAGTTTAACCATGAGAAGGACTTCCCAGTGAAGATATTCAGAAGTCCATTGGCTGAGAGGACCTGGACCAGAGTTCCAAATGTGGGAGTCATCACTAGTCAAGCAGTGGTCCATTGGGTCCCTTGGGAGAATGTGAGGAAGAGGGAGCGAGGAGGGGACCCTGGCGAGTGGTGGCACATATGGGGCACATTCGGGGGTCCTTGACCATCGAAGAGGATTTCAAGGAAGGGATAGAGGAATACCAGATGCCACTAAGAGAGCCAGGCAAGTGGAGGTGAAAAGGGGCCGCGGATAGGTTCAGTGGTGAAATGCTGACGAATGGCAGATGCAGAGTTAAGAAATGACCGAAGGAGCCCTAGGGACTCAGGGGCACCGCACAGACTGACCTTTGCGGAGGTTTGGCCATAAAGAGAAAGCAAGCGAAAGCAGTGCCCGTAGGCTAGCTGGAGTCAAGAGAAAGGCTGCCATGTTGAAAGACTTAAGCATGATTATAGGCTGAGGAGAAAGGGAAGGATTAAAGATGACGGATTAGGCAAAGTCCCTGAAAAGGCAAGAAACTGGGATGAAGGACAGAATTTCATTCTTTTAAGATAACAACTTCTGAAATACATTGGAAATTTTCCAAAATATTTAAGAAGGCACCCTATTTCCAGTGATAAGGTGAACCCCATTAGGAGAGATGACAGAACCAATTCACGCCTGGACAGATCTGAGCCTTACTTGTGACTCCAAAGGTCACTCTTAACAGAAAATTATTTTTAAAAGCCTTAATAAGTATATCAGGCTGTTTCATTTCATTATATGATGAGTTTGGCCATGGCTTGAGATTATGTAAATTATGTAAATATTCTTATTAATTACAGAAACTAGTCCTATGATTATGCCTGTAAATATACTACAGTTAAATTATGTTAATCATCTTTATTATGTGGTCCATTCACAAAATATTTGCTAAAGATGCTTTATAAATTACTTTATTACAATACTAGTTTGATTTCCATTCATGTCAATGGAACCTTATAATTGGTTTTACATGATGCTTTGCAAAAATTAGAATAACTTGAGGGTTGCATCTCAAAAGTAGATTTAGAATAAATAAGTAAACTCTATGTTCTTATGCAGAACAAGACTTTTATTTTTAATATTTTGCTTTTAAGAATAAACATCAGGCCAGATGCTATTAGATGAATAAGCTCCCCCAGAAGGCAGTTTGTGGAATGCAAGTGGACCTTACTCGTCCAAGCTGCTAGGTAGTGTCTGCTATCTTCGAACTTTATTCTCTGAGTTTCCACACCCTCCAGAGAAGGCCCCCCCCCCCCCATTACAGCATGAATCTTAAGTCTTTGTTTCTTGTCTCTCTGGCTCCAAGCTGTGAACCCTACAAGGGCACCAGATGGATCTTATTATCAAACATTGTCTGATTCATAGCACAGGCTTGGTTAATATTTGCAGAGTGGAAGATTGGTTGTGACCTGTACTGACTTGGAAGAAAAGCTCAGACTTCCCAGGGGAGCTAATATAGGGAGAGCTTCACTATAATTCAGTGAGTGCATGAGATGTGCCAAGCATGACTCTAAAACACTTGTGGAGGCATAGAGAAATACACAGATGGCAGAGAGAAGATCCCTGCCCCGAGAAGCCTGCCCTCTGGTGGGGAAAGCAGAGAGGCTGGCAGCAAACTGAAATAAGGGCTGTGATGAGTACAAAATGCCCTGAGAGCAGAGGGTAGATTTCCACTTGGGAAGGAGGGCACGGGTATCAGTAGAGAGACTTCAGGTCTGGCCTTCAGTTCAGTTCAGTCTCTCAGTCGTGTCTAACTCTTTGTGGCCCCATGGACTGCAGCATGCCAAGCTTCCCTGTCCTTCACTATCTCGAGTACTTTGCTCAAACTCAGGTCCATTGAGTGGGTGATCCCTTTAATTAGGCCTTGACAAATGAGGAGTATCTTCACACAGAAGGAGGAGCCAGAGCTTAGCCTACCCTACTCTACTGTCTGCTGGACCTCCTCTTCCATCTTCCTCCTCTTCCATCTTCCTCCTCTTCCATCTTCCTCCTCTTCCTTGCAGTGCCTACCTTGGGGACCTGATTGGGGGAGGAGGTACAGAAGGGGGGCAACTGGGTGCCCCTCTGTATTCCACTTCTGGAGCATGAACACTGAGTCCACCCTATTTTCTCCTCTTTACTTCAGACAGTTCCTGGGGCTCTATATACGGACCCTTAGCCCTACTGGAGCGCTGGGCTTGAGTGGGCCTGAAAGGATTTACTTTGGCCCATGAGTCAACAGGAAGCTTGTGAGAACTTCATCAGCTTGCCTGGAAACCACAAACACAAGGATCGATTGAGCCCCACTGGGCTCTGGAGATATGGCAGTGAACAAAATTGATGAAAATTCCTCCCCTCACAGAGCTTGACTGCTAATGGGAAGCAGCAGATAATCAATAGCAATAGTGATACAGTGAATGAGGTGGTGGAAAATGCTTTAGAGAAAACAACTTGGGGGTGGCAAGTGCTGGAGAGAAAAGCTGTACCTTTAAATAGGCTGCTCGGAGCAGCTTCAATGAGAAGGTGTCATTTATAAACAAGTGTCAGTACTTGGTGGTGAAGGACAGGGAAGCCTGGCGTGCTGCCGTCCAGGGGGTCACACACAGTCGGACAGGACTGAGCGACTGAACAACAGTCAACAACAAATCAGTACTTGAAGGAGTTGAGAGAGTGGAGCCTGTGGATCTCTGGGAGAAGAACATTCCAGCAAAGGCCATGGCCCTGAGGTGGAGAGAGCACAGTGTTTTCCAGAACAGCAAGAAGAAGGCCAGGGTGGCTGGTGCAGAATAAGCTAGGAGAAGGGGAGGGGACAAGGCAGGAGGGTCGAGGTGAGCTTCCCTGGACAGAATCTTCCAGGTCCTTGGCAAGACTTTGGTTTTCATTTTTCCCTAAGGATCCCCTGCAGGATTTTGCACAGAGGAGTGAGTGGCGTGATCTGACCGCTAATGACCCTGGGATAAGACCAGCCCGGGGGACAGGGAAGACATGGTGGAAGAGAGACTGGCAAGGAGGCCAGAGGACTGTTGCTCGGCCCAGGGAGGTGGGGAGGGAAAAGTGGTCAGGTTCTGAAATACGCTGAAAGTAGAGACCCCAGATTTGCTGATAGATAGCTTGTGAGATCGGAGAGGAAGAGAGGAACCCGCAATGACCCCAAGGGTCAGCATTTGCTCTTTACCACGTCGCTTTCATTGCGTGCTTCTCAGTCACGATGGCCTGGCTGCCTGACCTGAGTCTCTGATTCCAGAAAAAAAAAAAAAAAAGGATAAACAGGAGGAAAGTTCAGGTGCCCTATTGCTTTTTAAGCTGCCAGCCCAGCCATACACCTCAAAGACAGAGACAGGAAAGGCAGAACTGAAAACACAAAAAATAATTTCAAACACACTGAGTTTTCCCTTCTGTTTCATTTTTCCTTTTCTTCTCCCAAACCAAGGTCTGTTTGCTGAGGTGTGTGTGGCTGTCCCCTTTACATCTATAAATCTCTTTGGTCCTGTCTCTTCCGTGTTGCCGGGGCTCAGAATGCTCTGTGGCAGCCAGGAGCTAATCTCATCTCCAGCCCAAAGCATTCCTGTTGGGCACTGCTGATGACTTGGTGGGAAGGATGTGAAGGAATTTCCAGGGGCTGTTTTCATTAATCAACGGCAGAACAAAAGTAAAAGGCTTTACCTTGGAGAAAACAGAACCTCCAAAGGTGATTTTGCGATGCAGCTTGGAGCTCCTGTGTTATGGCAGAGAGATCGGTTGAGGCTTTTGATGCCAGGTTGTTTTTCCAAAATCTGTTCTTCTTCATAATAAGCCCTTCTGCTTTGATCTTTTCCTCCCACGCATCCCTACCACCCCCTCAACACACACTGCCCTGAGAACACTCAGCTGGTTTTCTTTTGCAAATTTCAGACCAAGCTAAACTATATTAAAACTGTGTACTAGGTTTTGACGTAGGTGCCTCACGATTTGAGCCGAGTTTGCTATTTCTGAGATTTTAAGTATACAAATATCTGTCACTATATAAAAATATACTTTAAAGGTTCACACGCAACAGTGTATATTTTTTAAAGTTGCCTTAAAACATGTTGAAAACCACTCCTTCGCTCACCTTGAAAAGTGCTCAAAAATGTCTCCTTTATCCCCAGGCACAGAGTTACAGTTGTTTTTCTTAGATCTGTCCATGTCAACCCCTATGCCAATGTGGAATCCATGCCTAAAATAGTCAGTGAAAGTGGTGCCTTTACAGCCAAGGCCTCTTGCACCGGAGGCTGCTAAGCCTCCATTCTATTTTGAATATCAAGCTTTTCATCTTCAGTAATTTATGGGGTGAAGATCCTGCATTCACTTCCATAATAGTAACAACCCTCTCTGAGTAACTGACTGTATGTCAGGGCCATCTAAATACCTGATGTGTCTCAAACCGTTAAGTCTTCCAGCAACTGTTTGAGCTGGGTGTTCTGTTCATTATCGCTATTTTAGAATTCTGAGCCTGAGACAGAGGAGGCAAAGCCCTGGTGCTTCAGGAAGCTCTTTGGAGCTACCCCAAATCCACTGTGCAACACCAACAACGCTTCCTGCACTCTGCCCTCACAGGTGATGGGAGAAAGCTGATCACTATCTTTCCATTTGAAGATCACAAAGGTATCAGAGTTTAAAACACAGAGGGTCAGCTCCCTCACCTTGACCTTCTCAATTTCAGAGAGATATAAAGTGATGCTTCTAATCAGTTTTGGAGCTGACTTTGAAGGAATCATGGAAAACTAAACACCAATCCAACAAGGCCCTCCGGGATGCTTACACTGTCAGGTCAGATACCGCTAATGGAGAGACAAGAAGATGCCAAGGCTTCTTCTAACGCAGCACAGGGCCATGTAACCCTTGCCCCTGGGCTGTTTGTTGGGTTTTCTTTTTCCTCTTGTTTACAGAGTTCTGCCAATGCCAGGTGCTATGGTCAGTCGTTTACAGGTATTTTCTCACTTAAGCCCTGCATTTAACTCAGGAGTCAGTGGTTAGCATCCCTATTTAACAAACAGGAAAACTGAAACTCAAAAATATTCAGGGATTTATCGACTCTCACCTAGCAGAGCCAGGGAGAGAGCTGGTGCTTAAACCAAGCCTTGCTGCCTCGAAACACATCCATGTGTGTGCTAAGTTGCCCGGTCGTGCCTGACTCTTGTGACCCCATGGACTATATAGCCCTCCAGGCTCCTCTGTCCATGGGATTCTCCAGGCAAGAATACTGGAGCAGTTTGCCATTTCCTCCTCCAGGGGATCTTCCTGACCCAGGGATCAAACCTGCATCTCTTTACGTCTCCTGCTTTGGCAGGTGGGTTTTTACCACTGAGCCTCCTGGGAATCCCAGATTACATCCCTTTAACCACGATATTGTGCTGTTCCTAACGCACGCACACACACACACACACACACACACACACACACAGCAGGGTGATCTCGCGGCTTGTGACTTCAGGCTGAACAGGTCCTGAAGGTGCCAGGCCTCCTGACCCGCAAACACAGAGGGCCCCTTTGAGAATCACATTCTGTGCCCAGTCTTGTCCTGCCAGCCTCATCGTCACAGCTGCTCTCAGAAGGAGCCCCGTGGCGATCCCAGGGGTGTCCTGGTGCTGAAATGAGGGTGCCCTGCTGGCGAGTCTGCTCCAGCACCCTCAAGGAATTCCCCTGTGTGCTAAAGTTCTGAAGGTGAGCCTTCCACTGTTGCTTTTCTAGAAGCCAGTCTCTGAAAAGGGGAAATCCTTTTAGGCCTTGCAGCCACCGTTGTCAGCACCCTCACAGCAGAATGGCAGCCAGGTCCTGCAAACTGGGACAGAAGTTCTATTAAAGAAGTAGAAGCAGTGGGTGGATGAGAGCTGCTCCCCAGGCAGCCTCTGCCCAAGGGCTGAACCCCAAGAGGAAACAGGTCAAGTCAGTCTGTCCCACTTTTCTGTAGCACAGAAAACCTGAGGTGCTGTGGCAGTGGGAAGAGGGATGCACACAGTCTACAAAACCCTCGCTGGTCTCTGAAAATATTTTCAGAAATCCCAATTCTTGAATCATCTCCTCCTCTCCTCTCCCACTCCTCCTTTAGAGACTTTGGGAAAATCAGCCCTCGAGTGACAGTGGCCAGCCCTGTTCTGAAAGATGTTTCCTGGCAGAGGCAGTGGCCAACCCCTCCATGCTGTGGGGTCCCTTTTGTTCTCCTTTGTCTCTGGCATTCATCTGAGCTCTGAAAAGATCCTTGCAACCATATACAACATGTGATTAACTATCAGCGATTTTCTCTGCCATGATTCATGACTTTCGGGCTTGACTTGGATTGGTTTACTTCAGGTTTTACTTCCCCAAGCTTGTTTCCTCTTCTGAATGCTCTCTCACTTTATTATTATCTTATATATAATTTTTAAATAGCCATGGTTGATCATACAGCTGCAGATTGTTCTAAGCTCGAAGACTGACCCTGAGTCCACAGAGTGGCTTTATTAGTAGAAGCATCATCTTCTATAACGTTTCAGAACCTCCCTTTTCCTCTTCTTGGCTTTTCAGCAGATGATTTACGGACTTCTTAGAGTCATCTTACACAAGTAGTACCCCTCTTTAGGCTTCAGGCTGCCAAATGCTGAGAATCACTCTTTGTTATCCATCTACCTAGTCCCCAAATAAGACTAGACTTTGTAGACAGGAAAGTATCTTCTAACCATGCTGCCTGGGCAACCTCCAGACAGTCCCAGCTTCCTGCCTTCCTCCTCATTATTGAATTATTTCTTTTCCTTTCGATTTTCTTTCCGTTCTTATTCCCTTTTACCTCCTCCTTCTTCTAGTCCCCCGACTTCTTTCCTTCCCCTCTTTCTTCCCCAGGTTTTCCTTGGAGATTAAATAGAAATAGCTAAATGCAGAAGACCCCCCAGCATGGTAAACCCAATGCTGACCTTCACTATCCCTCAAGGGGGGACATCGTGTCCATCACTTCGTCCTTCTTTCTCATTCCTTATGAAACCCAGGCCACACACTGACCTACTTTTTTTCTGCGTAATGTTCCTCTTCCTGTTTCCTTGAAGAATGTGCCCAGCGGAGCACATTCATTACCTAGACTAAGGGACCAACATCCTAGAGGCTACCTTCTGAAAGCAGACATCTAGATTTAAGGCTAATGGAGCTTTTGAGCAGAAGGAGCTTCTTCTGCATCACCTTCACCATTGAAGTCAGCTGGCCCGTCTCTCGTTTACCGCTTCTGTCATTCCCAACCAGCCACACAAGTCACCAGTGTGACCACTCCCCTGGATTTCATCCACAGGAGGAGTGGGGTGGGGATGCCAACCTGCCATGTCCCATCCTAGGAGGATGGACTTGCCCAGGAGAAATAGTTTGAGACTGATTTGGTTTGGTTCTGGTCTATCCTCAAAAAGTAGAATAAGCTCCTGTGCTAATATCCTGCTAGAGAACCGAGCCAAACACAAGTGCCTAGTGGGAAAATTGTAGGAGTTACAGTATTTTCAGGGACTCATCTAAATGTAGGCAATAATTAGTTAGTTTAAAATGAGGCTCCTTTGTACCTTGAATAATCCCAGGAGGAAGGGAGTGGGGAGGGGGGCAGTGGGAATCAAGGATTAAAAAAAAAAAGGAAAATGTGCTATGTTTCACTAATCTCTATACTTTTGCATGTTTGTTTTTTTTCCTGTGCTTGTTGCATGCATTTACCCATTAATTATGTCAGTAATGGAGAAGAAATGAAGCATTACTTTTGTGGTACAGCTGTTTAAAACGATTACTTTGAAAATGGTATTTTTTCCAGAACCTTTCCTTAAGTGTCTCATCACCCACAGACATTACTTGCTGTGCTTAGTTGATCATCCTTTGCCCTGAATCCCCAAATGCAATCAGTTTCCTCTTTGATGCTTTCATTGCGGCTGATTCAGCTAATTCGACTGCAATGCATGCTCCCAACTCCTTTAGAAACTGCAGTGTTAATTAAGATACATGTTTGAAAACGAGACAAATCAAAGGACCCCTGGGCTTGGCTTTCCACGGTCAAAAGCCAATCCTGGGATGAGCATCTAATTTCAGAGAAATGGCCATGCGTCCAGAGCAGTTCTGTGTCTAGACCTGTTTCGGAGTCACAGCAATGGAGGGAGTTTCGGTGAGGATTGGTGTTTTTGTTTTTTTGTAAGCAATTGGGAGGGAGAGAAGAGGTCCAAAGGAGATCTTCTGTCTGTGACCCAGCAGCTTGAGACTGTCAAGTAGAGAACTGGGCTGAGGGATCCACAAGGTAAGAAAGTACTCTTCATGCAGGTCCTAGGGCCTCTCGGTTGGGCAGAAAGGAGTGGTCACCCCTGGACGACACCCTAGCTAAGAAAGCTAGGCACCTGCTTTGCCAGCGACTCACCATTTGCCAGGAGCCTCTCTTTCTCTTCCTTCTCACCCCTTCTCCTTTCCATTACTTTCTCTTGCTTCAGGGAGGTTCAGAGAAAAGGCTTCAATTCTCCACAAGATTGCCAAGAAGAAATGTCAGGTGGATGAGAACGAGAGGCAGAACGGGGCTGCCAATCACGTGGGTGAGTAAGGGGAGATGTCCATCCCCTGCCGTTCATCCCTGGAGTGTGTGAAGCATGGGGCAGAGAAGCAGGACCCAGTGTGGGCATCCCAACTCCGCGCAGACACAGAACCCAGTTGCTCAGCCCTTTCTCGGACATCTGAAAGAGTCCCACTTCCCCTGATGGGTCCAGGGCATGAACAGACCCAATAAGTCACCTACTCCCAGGGGAACTTTAAAAACAGTGACATGATTCTATGAAGAGCCATATAAAATAAATAAATAATGTTAAAGTAAAAATTTTAAAATAAATTTATACCACCTCCTAACCACACATCTCCACTGGAGTAGAAAATCACTCCATTTCGGAGATTGCACAAAATGAGGACACACAGGCCTGTCCTTTAATACTTGACGAAAGGTGAGAGTACCCTTTCTGAAGTTCTCGCTTGGTAACCAGATTTTATTCCTATGACATCTCCTGCATCACCCCCACCAAATTACTAGATTGTTCACTTGGTTGCTCCTGAACTGAGTGACCGGGTCCCTGAAAGATGGCCCTGACTCTCCCTTCTTAAGAATTCAGCAGCTAGCCCCGGTCCCTTTTGGTTGACTTTTTCTGAGTTCCTCTGTGACCAGATCGTGACATTTAGTGGTCTTATTTTAACTTGGAACATAATGTTCCTCCTCTCCAGTCTGTGACTCTAATGTAGCTCTCAAATTCTAAATTCAGACTAAATTTACCCTAATCTGGATCTATGCGATACACGATGCCCAAGAAACTAAAATTATCTGCAGACAAAATTTAACAGTGTTGCACTCAAAATATATGACATTCCTTGGAAGAGCTTATGTCTCCTCTGTTCTCCTGACTTCTAGTTTCAGGGAAAATCTTTGGCCAAGAAACAGTCAAGATTCTGTTGGGTATGGGGGCGGGGGGAACTTAAAAGAAATAAACTAAAATGTTAGCTCTCACTCCTGGAAGTCGCTTCTTCTCATGTGTTCATGTCTGTTCTTACACATCTTAACTTCACTTTGGGACTCAGAACCCCCTGTTGTTTGGTCATTAAAGGCTGATCCTAAAGTTGTATCAACTCAGCTAACAGACACACAAACATAGATTTAATATTTCCCAAGGTACTGAGTATTTTTTAGTTTAAACAACTGAACCAAGCATATTAGGAAAAACAGACAATCACACACAGCAGAACATCATTAGGAAAACACTATCACTACTAAGATAAAAGAAGCTGGAGTTTCAGTGGCTTTCCATATTCAAATGTATTTATGCCTTTGTATTCCACAACTGAATACATGAATAAACATAGCATTTCCCTATGACTTCCAAAATTTGGCTCCTTTAAATTCAACAACTTTTATATAACTCTCAAATTATTTCCCAGTAAATTTATCAGTGATAGAAATGTTTAATTTTTCTGAAGTTGCTAGAAATACTCTAATACTTTCTGAGCAGCCTGAAGCTGCCCACATCTGAAACTGATGAGCTTTCTGGTATGCCTGGTGACCCTGACACTGAACCAACCACACATCCAAACTCCTAGACTTGACAAGTCCCAAGATTTGACCCAGCTCAGCCAGAGGGCAACCCTTTATTTTTCCCTTTCTCTGAAATTATGGCAAAAAACCTCAGTGGTGCCTGATCACTGATCACCTGCAGGTGTTCCTCTGAGCCCTGGAAAAAAATCTTCTAGTGCAAGTCAGGTGCTGTAAAGTGGATCCAAATAGCTTATGTTTCTTCTTTGCTCACTCTGAACCAGGCCCTGTGCTGAGAGCTTTAAGTTCGTTTTCTTATGTAATGTCTACAGGTGTACCCTTTGATTATACCGTTGTGATTAGTCATAGCAGCAGTGATGGTTCGGTTGTTATCATCACCCCAATTTTTTTTTAAATTTTGCTTTTGTATTGGGGTATGGCCAATTAACAAACAGTGTTGTGACAGTGTCAGGTAAATAGCAAAAGGATTCATCCATACATACACATGTATCCATTCTTCCCCAAACTCCCCTCCCATCCAGACTTTGCATAACATTGAGCAGAGCTCCACACGGTATACGGTAGGTCCTTCTTGGTCATCCATTTTAAATATAGCAGTGTGTACATGCCATCCCAAACTCCCTAACTATCCCTTTTCCCCATCCTTCCCCCAGCCACCATAATTTCATTCTCTAAATCTGCATCATCTCAATTTTACAGATAAGGAAGCTGAATATCAGAGAGGCTAAGTCACATGCTAAGGACCCCCCAGCTTAAGCAGTAGCATCAGAGTATGAGCCCGGGCTTGCCTGTGATGCCCAGTGTCCAGAAGCCCCAGTACTCAGCCGTCACCTGGGAGTCACTTTAGCCAAATGTTGCCTCTCAGTCAGGAATGACACAGATTTTTACCTCAATTACTTGTTCATCCCCTGCCTTTGCCTGGTCTTCTATAGGACGCCCAAGTGTGGAACTTCCTAAGTGGTATTCTCCAGGCATTTCGAGAAGGCCAGGTTCCCAGGTTTGCCCTACCCACTGCACTGAAGGCCTGGTAGAACTTTCCACCCACTGAGCCTGAGGGAATTAGAGCTAAAAGTACTGGGCGTTGGAGGTCACCCAGTTGATTCCCCTCATCACATAGGTAAGGTTCTGGAGAAATGAGGGATCTTGCCTCAGATGACCACCTGATTCTGTCAGAGCAGAGCCTAGGACTTAAGCCTCCTGAAGCCCAAGCTAATAAATGTCCTTTCTAGAATGTAATTATAGAAGAAAAGATCCTGCCGTAAGAAAATCTCTGAAGGATGTGGTCATGGGTATAGACAGTACTGTGGAGATTGGGTATGGTTTTGGTTTTAAAATGTCCATGCTCATGTTCTTGAATGGCAAGTTGGTAAGTTTTCCCAGTCTAGAGAAGACATACCCCTAGAGTTGATAGGGTATCCAAGGTCAGACATAGGCCAGCAGGGATGCCAGGGAGCTATTAAAGAGAGGAGGAGGGCTGAGTACACTGGAAGGCCGGGAGGCAAAAAAATCCTAGACATCTGGCACAACCCAGCCCTGGGTCTTATCACCCCTTAGACGCCACTACCTTCTCCTGTGGCCCAACATTATAGGATGTTCTTCTCAATATGGCTTTTACCCCCACTGACTCCATTTGCTTGCTTTCTGTGTGTCTAAATTTTGTCACAGAAAAAATCGAGCTCCCAAACAGCACCAGCACAGAAGTGGAGATGACACCCTCCAGTGATGCTTCGGAACCGGTACAAAATGGAAATCTCTCCCACAGCATCGAAGCTGCAGAAGCCCAGGTACAGCAGTTTCTCATTGCTCTCCAGGCTGTGTGTTGATATTTTAGCCTAGCAGCACAGACCTGCATTCTCCTCGGAGGCCCCAGCTCCCAGCTCAGAGGACCCCAGAGCCATCCGTCCCTGTGTGTACTTCCCAGTACCAGCCAGGGCACCGCATGCATCAGACTCTTCATTCATCATATAAGTGCACATATTCTCCAAGCCAGCCTTCCCAGGTGGCACTTGTAGTAAAGAACCCACCTGCAATGCAGGAGATGTAAGAGACGCGAGTTTGATCCCTGGCTCGGGAAGATCCCTTGGAGGACGGCACAGTAACCCACTCCAGTATTATTGCCTGGAGAATCCCATGGACAGAGGAGCCTGATGGGCTATGGTCCATAGGGTCACACAGAGTCAGACATAACTGAAGCGACTTAGCATGCACACACGCATTCTCCAAGCCACTGTTTCTCAGGGTGAGATTGGAGGAGTCATGCATCAAATCTCCTGGGGATAAATATGCAGATCCCTGGTCCATATCCCAGATCCAATGGGAAAAAGAATCACTGAGAAGCAGCACCCAGGATCAGCACTTTTTTCTTTTGAACTTTTTATTTTGTATTGGGGTGTAGCCGATGAACAATGCTGTGATAGTTTCAGGTGAACGGCGAAGGGACTCAGTCACACATTACACACACATCCAAGGAATCATCATTTTAACTCCCATCCCTGGTGATTTTTAATAGATGATAAAGTTTGATCACTGCTGCAGTCTAATCCTCTCTGTGTCTTTAGGGCCATGATTAAGTAACAGAGAAACCACAGCCATCATCCCTTGGTTAACCCCCTTTGGCCTTTTTTGTCCCTGCAGTTGAAATTAGTCAGTACTGTGGTCCAGCCCATCGTTCAGTGTTGCAACCATTAGATAGCTGTTTGATCTAATGGCTACAATACTTACCATTTATACCCACTGTGTGTGTGCCATAGCTTCAGTGCTAGGTGCTTTGTCTATGCTATCACTTTAAACCACCCAGCTGAAGGTATAGACATTTAGTATCTCTGTTTTATAGGTGAGGAAGCTAAAGCTTAAGATGAAGCAGTTATTCAGGATTACCTGGTTTGTAGCTATTAGAGCTGAGATTTGATCTTGTGCGTGTGTGTGCTAAGTTGCTTCTTAGCACTGATCTTGTGTGTCTGCCTCTGTGACGCTATGGACTGTAGCCTGCCAGGATCCTCTGTCCTTGGGGATTGTCCAGGCAAGAATACTGGGACTGTTGCCTTAGGACTGTCTAAATACAGAATCTGTACTGTTTCCGCTGCCTCAGATCACAGTTGCTCAAAAATTTAGGCAGAACCAAAAAGTAGGTGGTGCTTGTTAGATTTCTGTATCTCACCCTCATCAAGTGAATCAGAATTTCTAAGGCATAGAGTCCCAAATGTACATTTTAACCAGTTACCCTTGAGTCGGTGTTTCTCAGACTTTAATGTGTTTAGGAATTTCCTGGAGGATTCTGTTAAAATTCAGGGTCTGGTTTGTCAGGTCCAAAGTGGGGCCCCAAGTCTGCAGCTCTCCTGAGCTCCCAGGTGATTCTGATGTGGCTGGTCTAAGAACCACACTTTTTGAGTAACATGACCCCAAAGTTTGTGACCCAATTCTCTAAACAGAATTTTCCCGATGAGCTGATAATGAAGCCAGACTACAGCAAACCCATTCCAACCCTCTCTTCTCCTTTGTATTGGGATGCTCTCTGCAACAGAGGAAGTCTGTGCTTCTTAGAAAGACGCTTGCTCATCATCGCCTGTTGCTTTTATTCCCTGAAGAAACATGCAAAGAAACTTTCTTCATTTAAAGGAAAGGATAAAGATGTCAAGCACCTTTTTGTACATGTGTTGGCCATTTGTGTGTTGTCTCCTTCAGAAGAATATCCACTCAGATCCTTCACCCATTTTTTAACCTGGTTATTCATTGTTTGCTATTGAGTTGTAAGAGTTCCTCATATATTTTGGTTATTAACTCCTTATCAGATATATGATCTGTAGGTATTTTCTCCCACTCCATAGGTTGCCTTTTCATTTGTCTACTGTTTCCTTTGCTGTGCTTTTCATGAGGTATACCTGTCTTCACATTGTACACCTTAAGTAGATGGAATTGTTATTTGTCAGTTACACCTCAGTAAAGCTGTGGGGGGCGGCGGGGAATGGCTAAAGGAAGACAGAAACATGGCAGCTACTTCTGCCCTCTGCCTTCTAGACTCTTGCCCTCCTGCCCAGAGCCCCATGGTCCCTTCGCGTTAGCTCAAGGGTGAGCTGGCAGAGCAGCTTGTGTCTGCAGCATGTGGCAGGAGGAGGCAGGCCCCAGAAACATCTGGCTGTCCTTGGGGACACACAGTCACAGGTGTGCAGAGGGCACCCTCCTCACTGTGCCTGTCCATCTGGCTGGCAGAGGGACAGCTGTACCCCCCACATGGAAGCAGCTTGCTGCAGGGGGTTGACAGAGCCCCAGCCAACCCCTCTCTGAGCAGAGCTGTGTCCCCGGGTCTCACTCAGGGTAACAGGACAGATTTGTGCACCATGCTGATACACTAAGAGCTCAAGGGCACACAGGCCTTCAGAGAGCCTCCCCACCAGCTGCCCGCAGGACAGCCTGGCAGTGATTTTCAGAGCCAACACGAGAGAGTTATCAAACCTTCTTCTAGTTTCCTCATCTGCAAAGTACAGATAATCACAGTACCTGCCTCATTCAGGATATTAGGAGAGTTGCATGAGATAATGTGCATAAAGCACTTAGCACAGAGCTAAATGCTATTATTTATTAGTGCCCATTTTCTTGTTGTTTAGTTGCTAAGTTGTGTCCAACTCTTTTGCGACCCCATGCACTGTAGCCCACCAGGCTCCTCTGTTCATGGGATTCTCCAAGCAAGAATACTGAAGTGGGTTGCCATTCCCTTCTCCAGGGGATCTGCCCAACCCAGGGATGGAACCTGTATCTTCTGCATTGGTGGGTGGATTCTTTACCACAGAGCCCCTGGGGAACCCTATGTGCCCATACCTACTATATAAATAGCATCCAAGATGTCCCTTCCCTATAGGTAAAATGTTCATTGTAGCTAAAATGAAAATTATATATAGATAGAATATATACATATATAATGTTTGAGTATATCCCGGGTATGATAAGCAAATAAATAAACATCTGTAGTAGGTAAATAATTATGACCCAGTATGTCACATGAAGAGTCTACCTCCAGTGCAGGAGACCCAGGTTCAATCCCTGAGTCAGGATGATCCCCGGGAGAAGGAAATGGCAACCCATTCCAGTATTCTTGTCTGGAGAATTCCATGGACAGAGGAGCCTGGTGGGCTGCAGTCCATAGGGTCACAGAGAGTCTGACACAACTGGGTGACTTTCACACACATGTCAGGAAAGAATACAAAGTGTTCTGGGAGCCTTCCAAAGGAAGACCCAAGCAAGGAAAAGTGCAAAAACTTAAGAGAAGAGGTAATATTCGAGCTGGGCATTGATGAGTGAGTAGGAGTTTGTTGCTCAAAAAAGGAGGCGATGACAAAATGGTTCGTTAAGAGGGAAATCCATGTTAGTGACTGGTGAAAAGGCCAGCAGAACTAGAGACTGAAATGTGAGGTGAGGAGGGAGGAGAAATCCACTTGGAAAAGTAAGTTGGGCTGAAATTCTTCCCTTGTTGAATCAGAAACTTTTCAGTGCTCATCCAGTATGTGTCAGGCGATGTGCTGGGCCTTGGAAATTCTAGCAGAATTTTAGGACCATTCTAGCAGAGCAGAGAGACTGCAAATGTAAACCAAGACGTAATTATGGACAGCAATGGGGCCATGAAGAAAATAAAGCCTTGTGACTCAATGGAGGGCAAGTGGAGGGGCCCCTTTAGGTTGGGAGGTGAGGGAAAGCTTCACTAAGGAAGTGGCGTTTGAACAGAGGCTGAACTTTAAGAACAAGCCAGCCGGAACATCTGTGGTGGTCCAGTGGTTAAGACTTTGCCTTCCAATGCAGAAAAGGGTGCGAGTTCAATCCTTGGTCTGGGAGCTAAGATCCCACATGCCTTGCAGTGAAAAAGCAAAACATAAAGCAGAAGCAACATTGCAACAAATTCAATAAAGACTTTAAAAATAGTCCACATCCAAATAAAAATAAAAATCTTGAACAAAAGAACAAGCCAGGCCAAGGGAACAGCACCCACAGAGGCAGAAATGAACTTGACTTGTTTGAGGAGCAGAGAAGTCAGTGTGGCTGGAGAGTGGGGAGCAGAAGGAGGGCGGATGGTTGCAGTGAGGTCCCAGCAGGGCTGGCCTGCCTTGAGGACCATGATACACAAGTTGACTTCCTTCCAGGGCAACAACAAGCTGCCGTAGGTTCCCAGATGTGATTTGCACCTGTGAAAGATCCAGGAGGCTGCACTGAGGTGTAGAGATCGGATGTGCAGCAAGACATTGGATAGCAGTGGTGGGGCAGTGAGGTGGCTGCAGGGGTTGGGGCAGAGCTGATGAGGCCTGGACCAGAGCAGCGGATGGGGAGGGAGGAGACACACAGGCATCAGGAAGGACGTTGTGGCTCTGCCTGAGAAGTACGGACATCCCCCTGCTGGAAGCAGGGAGCTGCCATGGAGTGGCAGCATCAGATCTATGAGATAGGAAGAGAGCTCTTTCTGAATGGTAATGAAGAGGCCAGAGTGAGGGAGGGTAGACTACTGGGTGGCAAGGTAAGAGCCCATTTGGTGCAAAAATTAGCAAACAGTGCTTAGTCGCTCAGTCGTCCCCGACTCTTTGCAACCCCGTGGACTGTAGCCTGCCAGGCTCCTCTGTCCATGCGGATTCTCCAGGCAAGAATACTGGAGTGAGTTGCCATGCCCTCCTCCAGGGAATCTTCCCAACCCAGGGATCAAACCCAGGTCTCCCACATTACAGGCGAATTCTTTACCCTCTGAGCCATCAGGAAAGTCCTAGCAAACTGTGATCTGTAGCCAGATCTGGCCTGCAGCCTGTTTTTGAATGACCCCTGAGATAAGAATGTTTTTATCTTCTTGAAGCTTTAGATAAAAGCAGCAGCAGCATATGTGACAGAGACCATAAGGCCCATAAAGCCTAAAATATTTACTATCTGGCCCTTTTCAGGAAAAGCTTGCCCACCCCTCTTTTCAACCATCTGTAGTCTTTACCCAAAAAAAGAAAAAGAAAAAAATAACAAGGAAGCTCTTCATGCACTTATATGGAATGATCTTCAATATATGTTAAGTGGAAAAGGCAACATGCCAAATTCATCCAGTGTACTCTCTGTAAGAGGGGAAAAAGAAAGGAAATAACATAGTGATGTGGAAGCATTTGCTTTTGATTTTGTTGAAGAAACTGGCTGATTCCTACAGAACAGCAGTCTGCGGTAGGGAACTGGGGTCGGGGGGAGACTTCTGCATGCATTTTTCAGTATGTAGCCTTCTGTAGCTTTTGAATTTTGAACCAGTTAACTGTTTTACCTATTCCCCAAAAATGCAACAACTAAAACTAGTAATGGGTTAAATTAAAATAGAAACAGTATGCATTAGTCCTTTAAGAGAAAAGTCTCTGAAGACAGACCACATGAGTTCAAATCCAAGATTTGCCACTCCCCAGCTGTGTGACTCTGGATGAGTTACTTAACCTCTCTGTTCCCATCTTTCTTCTCTCTGAAACAAGGATACTATCCTATTTCACAGCATCGCTGTGAGACTAGAATGCTCATAGAACAGTTCTTGGCGAACAATAAGCACTGCACAATTGTTTGTCATTATTAGCAGTACTTGTAAAACTGTCTTTAAAATGTCTGTTAAGTAGCCCAAATGACAAGGCCTCAGACCAACTATGAATTGTAGCATGGCTGACGGTGACTGGATGTGAGAGCTGTTCCTGAGGAAGCATTGAGACCATTTAATAAGCCAGTCATAGAGAGTGAACAAGAAAAAGCAGTTGTGGGTGATGCTGAGGTTTCCAGGCTGGAATGACTAAATAGCAAGGTAAATTAGAGCTGTGATTCTCGAATCAGAAAAAAAGGTGTGAAATCAGGACACTCTGGCCACCCAAAGGACAGTTTCACAGAAAGAGTTCAGTGCCTTTTTACTGTTGAGTTTTCTTTCTTTCCCAGTTGTATTTTTATCAAGCTCCAGGAGGAATGAAGTGTGCCTCCCAACTTTATTAATGGAAATGATGAGCCCACACACCACACACTCACCACTGATACTCTCCTGAGAGTTTAACCCATCTCATCTAATGAACCTGCTGTTTTCGAAACCGTATTTACAAGTGAACTAATTTTACATTGACACCTCATCTCTGAGAACTTCCTTATGTCCAGACTTTACACTGGCAATGAAGAGCACTCTAAAAGAGCACTCTGTGAGCACTTCTTCATTTGTAAATTTTGTGCAACCAAGAAATAATTTGACTTCTCAAATAGCTTAGTGCTAATTATCTTCTCCCAAGGCCTGCTGATAGAATGCTGTTGATTCTAACACAACTGAGTTGAGCTGTCACTGAGAATTTACCGACCTTCCAAATTTTCAATGTTGGGCGTTTATCCATGTTTGAAAGACAATTGTAAAATATATTCTCTCCCACCTAGAACCCAGCATTTTCTTACATTTTAATTTTGCCAAGATGATATCACCAACTCAATGGACATGAGTTTGAGCAAACTCTGGGAGATAGGGAAGGACAGGGAAGACTGGCGTGCTGCAGCCCATGGGGTCACAAAGAGTTGGACATGACTTAGCAACTGCACAACAACAACAACGGACAACAGCCAGGTGATGGCGCATGGCCGGCGTGCTCAGGGAAGCTCCTGCCTTTCTGCATCATGGTCCTCCAGGCATAACACACCCAGACACTTTATATACCTGCTCACAGTGGGAAGGGAGAAAGAGAAAGGCCTTGCAAATTTCTTAGATTCTGAAATCTGAAAATCTAACTCTTTCTTCATGTATTATACTTTTTATATGTTGCAGCTTTTATTTCATTTGGCCTCTAAGATTTCTCTCTGTCCTTAGGGAAATCTAAATTGTCTTTGCTTTGGTTAAGAGTTGCCTAGTTGCAGCAGTGGGCAAACAGACTTATTAGATTACCACATCCCTAGGAAAAGAGAATACACATACATATACACACACACACACACACACACACACACACACACACACACTTGTATAGATAGATAACCAGATAGATATTTAGATAGATAATGGATAAAATGCCCATTTTTCTTCTTTTTTTTCTCACTTTACAAGTGAAATAGTATCTTACTATATTAAACCCTTCCTTTCTCCCTCTGGAATTTCAGCTCTAACTTATTTCTTCCCAGCCTAGCATTGGTCCGCACCTAAACTCAATCTGGTTTTTAAGATCTGCTCTTATAGTGCTGGTTAAAATGTTTGGGTGACTAAGTAAAGGGTGAGTAGAGAAAGATTATGAACATGATTGTAATCTTAGGTTTCTCTTAAGAAAACTAAAATGCATTATTGTTGTCGTTTAAAGTTATAGCTATGATTTTAAAGCTCCGTAGAAAGACTTCATAATGAACATTGGTCCATGACGTTAGCTCTGATAAGGACTTCCAAGATTATCCAAGCAGCTGGTATCCAGAGTCCACATGGTGTGTCTCTTCCTAAAGTATTACCTTTAGTTAGAAAATGTTTACTTTCTTCGCAATGATAAGATTTTGGGGGTTTGTTTGTTTGTTTGGTCATGCCGAGTGGCATGTGGGATCTTAGTCCCTCAACCAGGGATGATGGAACCTGTACCCCCTGCATTGGGAGCTCAGAGTCTTAACCACTGGACCACCAGGGAAGTCCCAGCAATGTTTAACAGACAGTTTTCAAATCTCAAACCTTCCTGTTATTCAAAGAGCAAGTATCTCTTCTAAATGATTATGGTGTAAAGGCCAGGTCAACCATTTTGAAAGTTTAAAAACAGCTAAGGACCAAATTTCCCACTATTAATGAGATTATTCAATCTCTCAAAACATTGATGAAACCTAAGAGCATTCTGGCACTCAGGAAAAGGAAGTTTTGGTGAAAAAGGAGCACGGGAAAGTGCTGGGGAGAGAGGGCAAGACCTAAGTATGAAAGGAAAACAATAGTCAAAGATTCTTCGTCAGACTGGAGTTTTCAAGGTCCAAGCCATGTTAGATCTATGATTGCCTTAGGAAAAAAAAAAAAACTTATTAGTATCCAAGAAAACCTAGTACACACTATACATAAGAAAAGCAAAAATTAGTGTTTTATCTACCAGGCCATAGTACATGGGTTCCATTTCTAAGGAGATAATGCTTTTTTCCTCTCAATCTATACATTTATTTTTTAAGGAAAAGTTGAGATCCAGTTTCAATATCAGATGACCTGTACAATATTTACCAACTACTTAAGATCCACACAGAGGCCTTTTGAACACAGTTAAAATGAAATAGATAGATCTGACTCTTGAGTATCTGCCTAAATTTGAGTATTGACAGAGAATAATAACTTCACTTAGAATCTTACTGTTAATAACACCATTTGTCATTGTGCTTTCTGAAGGAGTCTAAAGAAAGTCTATTAATTATTCACATAAGATACATTAAGGGCTGACTATTAATAAAAAGAAAAAAACTCCATTGCCACCCTGAAAAAAAACTGACATTAATATCACTGGTCCTGTGAATAACTGTAATCCAATAGATGATAAAACAATGTGAATAACTTTTGAATTATTTCTTATGATTCTTCAGTAGCTTTTATGTTGACAAATCTTCTATGATTTGGATCAGCAGGATTTACAAAGCCCATGAAAACTATACAAAAACCAATTTATAGCAGCAGTACAGAAAGAAATCCATCTTGTCTGTAGGTTGCACCTCAGAATTATTTGGGCAAAATGCAAAGTGAAAGAAAGTAATTATATTTCACCAGACACTCCAAATGCCATTTTACATTAATATAAAATGGTTTCTTGGCTTCATGGGAAACTTGGGTCCAGACAGCTTCATCACTCACAGCAAAATATTTTGAAATCTTGGTTTCAATTCAAAGTCATGGAAAAACAGATAAAGTGTTTTCAGGTTGCCATTGCTGAGTGAAAGCTTATCATTTTGTGTTTGATATGCTAAATTCTTGATGCTATTTTTTTTTTCCATCTATATGTAAAACAAACCATAAAATGGTATTTTAAGGAGGGGTGACTTATTTCCTACTGATAGACAGGCTGAGATTAATCACTTTTTTAAAAATCTGTATGACATTTAAATGTTTTCTGTTGGTTCATGATGTCTACTCAGAAGGCAATTCAGATATCTCAGGATGGTGCTGCCTTCCCAAAAGAGATGCTTTGTTACTGACCTCTTCTTGATTTATCTCTTGGAAAGAGATAAGTGATAGAAACATAGAGATAAGAGTGGAGTCAAGAGAATGAAGGATATTGGTAAATAGTACAAGGGCAAAGACACTGAAAAACTCAGGGAACAAAAATAAAGAGATTTCTCAAAGACTCAGTAAAGAATGAGTGGAAAAGGGATTATTTACTCAGCCATAAAAAGGAACGAATTTGAGTCAGTTGTAGTGAGGTGGATGAACATAGAGCCTGTTATACAAAGTGAAATAAATCAGAAGGAGAAAAACAAATATCATATATTAATGCATATATATGGAATCTAGAAAAATGGTACTGATGAATCTATTTGCATGGCAGAAATAGAGATATGAGTATAGGGAACAGACATTCGGACATAGTAGGAGAGGAGAGGAGGGGATGAATTGAGAGAGTAGCACTGGCATATATACACTACCATGGGTAAAATAGATAGCCAGCAGGAAGCAACTATATAGCTCAGGGATCTCAGCTCAGTGCTCTGTGTTGACCTGGAGGGGTGTGATGGGGGGCCGGGAGAAATGCTCAGGACAGAGGGGACACATGTGTACTTTTGGCTGATTCATGTTGTTGTTGTACAACAGAAACCAGCACAACATTTTAAAGCAATTACCCTCCAGTTAAAATAAATTTAAAAAATAAAGAAGTCACCACTAAAGAAAGAATTATACAACATTATAAAGCAACTATGCTCCAATAAAAATTAATGTCAAATAAATTATAGCAAGTGAACATGATGATTTCTTTTAAAGCAAAAAAAAAAAAATTCAAAATTAAGATACTTTAAAAAGGTAGCTATCCATATGGTAGGTGTGTATCAGTCTGCTTGGGCTGCCATAACAAAAAAATCATAGACTGGGCAGCTTAAACAATAGAAATTTATTTTCTTCTAGTCCTGGAAGCTGGAAGTCTAAGATCAAGGTTTCAGCCAATTCAGTTTCTGGCAAAGGCTCTCTTCCTGGCGTGTAGTTGGCTGTCTTCTCTTTTTGTCCTCATAGAGCCTTTCATACACAAAAGGGTGAGGAGTGTGGGTGGAGAGAACAAGAAGTAGAGAAGTGCTTTCTGGTGTCTCTTCTCACAAGGACACTAATCCCACAGGATCAGGGTCTCACTCCTATGACCTCAGTTCAGTTCAGTCACTCAGTCGTGTCCAACTCTTTGCGACCCCATGGACTGCAGCACGCCAGGCCTCCCTGTCCATCACCAACTCCCAGAGTTTACTTAAACTCATGTCCATTGAGTCGGTGATGTCATTCAACCACCTCATCCTCTGTCGTCCCCTTCTCCTCCTGTCTTCAATCTTCCCCAGCATCAGGGTCTTTTCAAATAAGTCAGTTCTTCACATCAGGTGGCCAAAGTATTGGAGTTTCAGCTTCAACATCAGTCCTTCCAATGAACACCCAGGACTGATCTCCTTTAGGATGAACTGGTTGGATCTCCTTGCAGTTCAAGGGACCCTCAGGAATCTTCTCCAGCACCACAATTCAAAATCATCAATTCTTCTGTGCTCAGCTTTCTTTATAGTCCAACTCTCACATTCATACATGACTACTGGGAAAAACATAGCCTTGACTAGACGGACCTTTGTTGGCAAAGTAATGCTTAACTACTCACTGGGTGCTCAGTCACTCCCCCAGCTGCTAGTAATGATGCTGGGCCATGGTCCTCAAGTTTGAGCCTGCATCAGAATCACCTGGCTTGATGAAAGCCAGATTGCCCAACCCACCCCCAAGTTTCTGATTCAGTAGGTCTCAGTTCAGTTCAGTCACTCAGTCATGCCCGACTCTGCGACCCCATGGACTGTAGTGTGCCAGGCCTCCCTGTCCATTGCCAACTCCTGCAGTTTCCTCAAACTCATGCCCATTGAGTCAATGATGCCATCTAACCATCTCATCCTCTGTCGCCTCCTTCTCCTCCTGCCTTCAATCTTTCCCAGGATTAGGGTCTTTTCCAGTTAATCAACTCTTCTCATCAGGTGACCAAAGTATTGGAGCTTCAGCCTCATCATCAGTCCTTCCAATGAGTATTCAGGGTTGATTTCCTTTAGGATTGACTGGTTTGATCTCCTTGCTGTCCAAGAGGCTCTCAAGAGTCTTCTCCAGTACCGCATATGACTTTTGGAGGGACACAACACTCTGCCCATAAGAGTCAGTAAGGACTCATCTTTGAGTTGAGTAACTGAATTTTTCCAAATGCAACTCTGATTTTTCATCATTGTGTCTAAGAGACTTTCTTCTTCCTGGCTATCCTGTTTTTATTCCCTTTTTAAACAGGAAAGGCAAATGACAAATGAAATTGTCCTTATAGCCCTTTGCTGACCCGTTCCAGAACTCTGAGTTTGCTCTCAAAATGACTCATACACACCTTGTTTGGCAAGCCCTGAACAATAGCTCTGGGGTCCCCAAAATCCATTTTCCCTTGTGTCACTTAGAGATTTTGAGCATAGGTCTTTAGGTCTGTAAGAACAAAATGATCCACAACCCAGTACTGAAGATTTTTATGGGTTGGTCTTTCAAATTTCAATCATGACATTCTAGTTCTGTAGTAAACAAAGTGAAAGCTGCTGGTATGTTGACCACACTAATTGGCCAACCAGTTTAGGAAAACAAAAATGAAGATAAGGTGAAAACCACTTACTGTCCCTGAGCCAGCTGGTATTTATGCTGGGAGTTTATAATAAATTTCTGTTGCTCAAGCCACCTAGTCTATGGTGTTTGTTGTGGTGGCCCAAGCAGACTAATACAGTGGCCATATGAATATTTATTATTTTTAAAAATCTCATTTTTAATAGATTTCCTTGGTAGTAAATCACTTCATGGAATGTTTTTTGGCACCTTCTACTTGCCAAATAGATGTTGATTTCGGAGCCTTTCACTGTATTAAAGTATGACTGTGCATTTTTGGTAATTTTACCTTTGAGAGCTCCAACTCTAGTATTGTTTTTAGCTCTGCATGAAACACAGAATCAAGGTGTCACAATATTATGAGTCTGCTTGGAAGCTTTGTTTCAGATAAAAACTCTGCTTACAGCCTATCTACTGAAATAAAAGAGCGTTTTCTCCTTAGGGCTGTGGAATTTTCCCTTTCATCTTATTTACAAAGGTCTCCTATTTATTCCTCTTACCAAACAGGAAAGTAAATTAGATTGTTGACATCACTGCAGTCAATGAATGCTCAATAAGTGTTGGATGAATGGATATATGGGGAAACACAATTATTGCAGTTTCCACTTTCACATGAAAAAATTGAATTATAGAATTTTATGGCTTGGAAGTATTATAATTCACCAAGTCAAACTTCTTTCTTCTGGACATCTTTGAAGAAGTTATTCTCCTAACCATTTATTAACAATAATAGTAATAACTAACTAACATTTCCTGAGTATTTACTGTGTGCCAAACACAGTTCCAAGTGCTCTTCCTAGATTATCTCAATTAATTTTACATAACAGCAGTCACGTCATAAAAGAATGTCCTGGAGCACAAGTGGGTCTTCTTTGTCTATTAATCCCTTCTCCAACACTCCCTTCATTCAGTAAGACACCTGGAAGATTTCTTCTCTCTCTAGGAGCATCCCACGCACACACCTTTCCATCGGTTCCCAAGGAAACCTAATTGGAAAAGTAAAACATGCCACCTCTGTCAAAGAGAGTGTTCTTAATGCTTCAATAATGAAAGAGGACAGATATAGGAGGAGAAGCACATCATCCCTGTTTCAAGATGATGCTGTTTTGTTGGGCATATTCTTCCCCTGAGGTTCCACTGGCCTTTGAACATGGAATGCTGGAGTCTGGAAATAACCCGCCTCCTGTTTCATTGCTTGCTAAAGTGAGCCTCAGGAAAGTTTATGATTGTAAAGGGCTTAATCCATCTCCTCCAGTGTCCCCTAGATATTCATTTTAGAAGTAGCCAGTACAGGATTATCCACCGTTATGAGAATCAGGGGTGACATCAAGCAATGAAATGCCCATAAAATCTCAAGCCCTCATTTCGGTGTGCTTGCCTATCACCGCATCCTGTCTCAAACCTGAGCTAAATTTCTGCACATTTTTCTTGGACAGAGATGCTAAAGGACAAGTCTTTCTTTTTCACCTGTATTTGGAGTTCTGACATTCATTGATATCTTAGTACCCACATTTCTTTTGTAAAAAAAAAATTATTGCAGTGTAGTTGCTTTACAATATTGTGTAAGTTTCTGCCGCAAAGTACATCAGCTATATGGATGTGTGTGTGTGTGTGTGTATGTGTGTGTGTACCCTTTTTTTGGGTTTCCTTCCCATCTAGATCACCACAGAGCATTGAGTAGAGTTCCCTGTGATATACAGTGGGTTCTCATTAATTATCTATTTTATACATAGCAGTGTATATACGTCAATCCCAGTCTCCCAATTCATCCCACCCCTCCTTTCCCCCCTTGGTGTCCATACATTTGTTCTCTATGTCTGTGTCTTTGTTTCTGCTTTGCAAATAGGTTCATCTGTACCATTTTTCTAGATTCCACATACATGTGTTAATATACGATACTTGTTATTATCTTTCTGACTTACTTCTAAATTTGTACCTGGCTCTTTGGAGATGTCGCTCAAGGAGGTAGAGGAGGGAAGAGAGCATCACAGTGGCCCCACACACTCCCACACACACTCCGAAATCTGCCCTTCATTTCCCCTTCAAAGCTGCCTTGGATGCTATAAGAAAAATACCACAGACTGTGTAGCTGACTAATGGAAATTTATTTCTTACAATTTGGGAGGCTGAGAAGTCCAAGATTAGGTGGCTGTTGCAGCCTGCTTCCTGGATCGTAAAAGGACATTTAGTCAGTATGTCCTCATATGGCAGAAGGGCAAGCTAGCTTCCCAGTTATGTATAAGGACACTAATCCCAGTCATGAAGCCTCCGCCACCCTGACCTGATCACCTCCCCAAGACTCCACCTCTGAACAACATCACTGTGGGGGTTAGGGTTTCATCATATGAATTTTGGAGGGACACAAATATCCCATCCATAGCAGACTCAAGAAAAAGAGTGCACCTAAGAATCAGGTGTTTCTGATCAGCTTTTTCAAGAAAGTGGGCCATCCAAACCACCAGAAATTAAGCTCAAGAAAATCAAACAAAATTATGTCAATTACATGCTTAGTGTTTGTCATAGCTAGCATTGCTATTTCAGTAGATTTGATTTACTTCGAAAAGCTGAGAAGCCAGGTGTAATTGAACATAAAGCACATTCATACCTGTGTTTTAGGAGTGAGGAGGGAAGGCCATGTGGTATTTTGGAAGAGCCTTGGGTTGGGTGTGAAAGGAACCTGGCACTGTGACCTTCCTTCTTTCTGCATATCATTTCATCTTAGGGTCCTCAAGTAATGGGGGTGGGCTCAATGACCCGGGGCTCCACCAGCTCTGAGATTCTGGGGCCCTAAAGCTCCTCTACTAAATGATTGCAGAGGTCTATGATTGCAGCTTGTCTTTCATGATCATTCAGTGTCCATATGATGGAAATGAATGACAAATTCTTAGACAGGAAGGTAGTCCCACATTAAAACAATGCAGGGGACAAACAAACTCTGCTTCACAATGACAAGGTTTTAAAGGACTTTGGGGGCCTATAACGGGGTGAGGTACACCAGGTCCAGATGCCTTGCAGGTGGTATGGATGTGTTCTTTCTCTATTCCAGCATTTCCGTTGACTTGCCTGAGGGCACACAGCTAGTTAGTTGCAGAGATGAGATTAAGGACAGAAAGGAAGAGGATTAACGTTTGCTGATCCCCTGGTCTCTTTCAGGTACTGTGCATCCTGTGATTGCCCCAGTCTATAGATGAATGCCTCCCATGTTGCCTAGATATTTCACTTCTTTTATTAGTGGCTTTTGTTGAGGGTGACACTTTTAATATTCTTGATGCACTCACCCGCCCAGCCTCATGTCTCAGGCTCGAAGAATGTTTTTATGGATAGTTTTTCCCACTCCCCGCCCCTGGGGACCCTGTTGGGGATTTGTAGCATGCACCACACTCCATGAGCTTTGCCCTGCTTGATCATTCATGTGGGCACCTGTGTGGCTGTACAATGTAGAGGTATAACTGAGGTTTTTTTCCTACAGATATATTATAGAATCAGCAGCAATAATAAATGTATTAGGGACTATTCTTTTTAAGTAGAAGTACAAATCACTTCCTGGAGAAGGGAATGGCAACCCACTCCAGTATTCTTCCCTGGAAAATTCCATGCACAGAGGGGCCTAGCGGGCTATAGTCCATGGGGTTGCAAAGAGTCAGACATTACTGAGTGACTAACGCTACCACACTACAAATCACTGTAAATCTTCACCTGCCCCCAGCTTGACCTTGGCCCAGTGTTTTAGCATAAATGAATTCTGATTCTACATAGATATGAAAGTACTGGCCTTGTACTTTATCGAGCATCATGCCCCACTGAAGGGACTTTCCAGTGAAAAGAGGTGGCATTCTGTAGTGCTGAACTGAGTGGCCCTTTTGTGGGGGTTAAAGGACAATCGAACCCCCACCAAGTTGAGAGTGAGGCAGATTCAGGTTATCCTCTGAGACTGCTCCATGTGAACTGGAGATGAGATGTTATTACCAATCAATAAAACTGAACTCAAAGATGGCCTATTTTCAGATGCCTCCCGGGCGTTCATTTTAATTCTCTGCTAACAGAGATTGCATTAAAGTGGGCTCACCTTCACACTGGAATTCTGCACAGTGCCCTTCGCAGATAAAAACAAGAAATTGTGTTGCTTCCAAGAAATATTTTTCTGGCTAGAGAAGCAGCTACTGGACTAACGAATCCAACCCAGGCCCCTCCACTGGAAACCTGACAATTATGCTGGGGCAAACCATCCAGACCAGGTACAAGTAGAAGTAGTACAAGAATCACATGCAAAGAAGCTGAACAAATCCTCATGCTACTAGACCACAAACAAGACAGACTGCTGCCATCCCGCCCATTCACTAGATAAAGGAAAATAAAACTAAGTTGCTTGCTCCAGAGACCTCCAATAGGTGCTGACCCCTGGAACTGTTCTTGTCTAACTGTAGGTAGGTATTCTGATAGCCAGACCTCTAGATTCCAACCTTCAGTATTAATAAATGAATCCAAGAAGGTAGTTGTCCATTTATCACAATGTTGTCACATAGAGTAACATCTCACCTCTGTCTCTTCTCCTCTCTCTCTCTCTCTCTCCCCAAAATTCTGTAGGATCACTGCAGAGTTGTATTTCTAGGTCTGTCCCACCTGGCTTCACAAAGATTTGGAGCTGCTTGCAAAATACATCTGATGAAAAAAAGGATAAAATGACTATTTTGAGAAAAATGCAGCATAGGATGGAAAAGATAGGGGGAAATGTATCAGTAAGACTGGACTAGAAAAGACTAGACTAAGGTGAGCTCAGATCCCAGTACTGTGGTTGCTGGTCAGGGGTTACAAATTTGCCTCTGAACTCCCCAGTGCAAAGAAATAAATAGCATCATTTCCCTGATTCACAGATGTCTCAAAGTTTCTAGAAGAAGCATGAATTTTCCTAGTGCTGAGATGTGAAAGATTTTTCTCCCTTGATTCCTCATAAAGAGGCCACCGGATCAGCTAGGATAAGGTTCCACTGTTAGCAACCAAAAGCCCAAAATGACAGTGACTTAAATGAGATAGAATTTTATGTCTCTCCCAAGTCTTTATAGGCAGCCCAGGGCCAGAATGGCTCTCGATGGGTGTCAAAAGTCAGAGCCTTTTATACTTTTTCTCCACCTTGTGAGTCCAAGATGACTGTTCAGATCCTGGCCAAAATATCCCCATTCCTGGCAGTCAGAAGGAGGAAGGAGTGATGAAGGATACACCTCCACCCTTTGAAGACACATTCCAGAAGTAGCAGAAGATACTTCCCATTCCATCTCATTGGCCAGAACTTAATCCCATGACAACACCTTGCTACAAGAAAGGTTGGAAATAGAGACTTTATTCCAGGCCCAGGTAAAAGGAGGCCTTCTCTCACTAAAGCACAAGGGCAATATGTTAGGTTCTAGAGCTGCCATTAAAAAAAAAAAAAAAATCAGAGGCCAGGTGGCTTAAAGCACAGAAATTTATTTCCTCACAGTTCTGGAGGCTGAACATCCAAGATCAAGGTGTCCAGAGGTCGTTTTCCGCTGAGGCCCCTCTCCTGACGGTTGGCTGCCTTCTTGCTTTGTCCTCACATGGTCTTTCCTCCGAGCATGCATATCCCTGGTATCTCTCTGAGTCCTAACCTCCTATTATAAGGATACCAGTCGCAATGGGTTAAGACCCGTCATAATGGCCTCATTTTAACCTAATCACCTTTTTAAGGGCCTTGTCTCCAGTCACAGCTAAGGTCCTGAGGGCTGGGACTTCAACACAATTCAATCCGTAAGAGGCAGAATATATACTAGAGAACAATCAGAAGCTCTTGCTGTGTCATTTGCCAACATCCTCGTAATAGATAAAGAATAAATTCTTTGGTGCTGTTTGTTGTCTCTTCAAATTTGACTCGAAATTCAAATCTCTTGATCCTCCACCACCTACTCCTCCTGCCAGGCTGCACTGGCTTCTTCAAGATTGGACAACCAGAGCGTCACTGTGTGGAAACTTAGAGTCACGTGTTTTAGCCTCAGGTTTTCCATGTCAGGGATTGTTGTTTAGTTGCTAAGTTGTGTCCGACTCTTTGCAACCCCGTGGACTGTAGCCCACCAGGCTCCTCTGTCCGTGGGATTCTCCAGGCATGAATACTGGAGTGGGTTGCTGTGCCCTCCTCCAGGGGATCTTCCTGACCCAAGGATCAAACCCACATCTCTTGCATCTCCTACACTGGCAGGTGGGTCCTTTACCCACTAGCCCCACCTGGGAAGCCTGTGTCAGGGCTTGCAAAATCAGTAATTGCTGCCCTGATTTTGCATAATTCTAGGGATTCTACGGAGACCCCAGATCTTATACCATTCTAAACCCTTCTATCACAAGACAGTTGACTTTTTCTTTCTGGATCATTTTTGCATTTTCTCTGGATATGCTACAGAAGTTTTAGGAGGTAAGGATGGGTTATTGCAAGGTCAAAGCCAGGATGCCACAACTCCAGGAAAAACTGGAAAATCATTGCCCAGCCTCTCCTGGGGTTGAGACAAATGATCATGCCAGCAGCCCCAGCTTGGGCAAAGGCAAAACAAGCCCCAGACTTGGAACAGTACTTTTTTTCCACTTTTCTAACTAGCTTGCAAGCTGTCACCCATTGAACCAGAGTGAGATAGCACTTGGCAAAAAGACAAAGAGAATTTCCCCTAAGACATGCTGACAGCCTTGTTCCCTGGGTACCTCTCAAATCCTCTGCAGGGTTCTGGGCCCCTGAACTTCTATCTATGGCAAGCTTCATCCACAAGAGGCCATGACGTCCCCACAGAGAGCACTGTTTGTGTAGCCTGAGACCCAGCATCTTCTCCTTGTCCATTTCTGCCCTAGCAACGGCCACCTTAAATGCAGCTTTTGGAAGCCGTACAATATAGCTAATTGTTTGCGTTGGACGGTAGTGTGTTTAGAGCTTATGCATCTAAACAGACAATTATTTTCCACTATTTGCTGGTGGCACTGTCTGCCTGGTGACTTTGGCAGATGGAGAAAGGAGCTAATCCGTAGGTTATAAGCAGAAGGGTTATTGATGAAATGTCACCATCTGTTGGTGTCATTAAAATGATATGAGTCATAAAGAGTTGCTTTTGCTTTTTTCTCTGAAAAAAGGTTAACTTAGAGTTTACAGAGAAGTTTCTAGATTGCAGATGGCAATGGGGAACCTGACTATGGGGTGGGGGTGGGGGGTGGAGGGGAGTGTCCATTCTGGAAGGGGGAGGAGCTTGATGACCTCACCAGATCAGATTGATGGGTCTTCAAAGAAGTGCTAGACTCCTCTCTGTCTGAATAAAACCACTCACCTTGCATGAGACAGGGTACTTATTATGTGTGATGTAAGGTCTCAACTCTCCCATGATCCTCCCTATTCCTGAGGCATCTCCCAGATGGGGAGCAGAAGGTCATTCATTTGGATTAAAA